>NC_138896.1:91506352-94103605 GCF_965194825.1 Balaenoptera physalus | reverse complement strand
TTAATTAACTGCTTTCTTTTCTACACGGAAATTTTTTAGTCCAAGTGTCTGTTGAACCACTTGGTAAAAAATGAGGTGAAACATCCCTTTTGAAAGTAGATTTTTATAGTTGTGGAAGTTCTCCCCAGGCCCTGAAGACATTCATATTTGGATGTTTCTGGATTCCCTAGAACATATTAGAATGTTTATCTCTAAGATTATTTTGTGGAAAGTAACTTTTTCCAATCTCAGATTAAAATGATATTCTAGAAAACTGACCTTAAGACTCATCTCAAATACTAATTAAAAGTTTCACATAATTTATAAGCCATGATTATCTCATTTGGGTGAAAGCTGTCTATTTTTGTCCAAAATATTAACTGAGGACCTATTACAAAGAAACAGGATACAAAGTTGATTAGTAAGACATTGTCATTAACTTTAAGGAGGTGACAGTCTATTAGGGGAGACCGATGCAAAACCACTCCTTCCCGTAATATAGCAAAGTCCTATGGTGTTTCTGTGGGCCCTTCCATTTTATTCCCCACTGTGTTGCCAATGCTTATTATGACCCCCATGTATAAGAATTACTCTGTTAGTATTTGTTGCAGAAAGGGAGGATGAAAATATGAACGTGTTATTATGGATCACAAAGGGGGCACCTTTTATCTGAGCTGAATTCCAAGACTGCCCCTAGAAGAGATCATACCTAAATTAAGTTGTAAACTATGAATAAAAATTCACTGGACAAAATAAAACAACAGGGGGACAGGCTTTCTAGGCAGAGGCATAAGCATGGAGTCACGAGCAGCCTACTGTGTTGGGAAAATAGACCCAGTTTCATATTATGGTGGAATGATGTGCAGGATGAGAAGAGTGGGAAGGGGAAAGCTGGTGAGAGTGGAGGGGCTAGAGATGCCCTGGCATACCTTGCTTTACGGTGGCACCATGGAGAAGTTTTAGGGAAGGGAGTTACTTGGTCCCATTGCCTTTGTGACAGCTCATTCTGGCTCAGAGAGGAGGAGATCAGAAAGAAAAAGATGGAAGGAGGGAGATCTGGAGACCATTTAGAAAGCTGCAGTAAGAGTGTAGATGAGAGATATGATGACAAGAATGTGGGCAGTAGTTATAGGTATAGAAGGTAGCAAAAGAACTGAAGAATTATCTAAGTGGTGTAATCAACAGGATTTGATAATAGATGAGAAATGAGAAATGAATGAGAAGCAGCAGAGAAGGATGTTTCTAATGTGGTCATCACCAACAGAATACAGAAAGAGTAGATTGGTGGGGAAAGGTGATACACGCTGAATTTGGTCACTTTAATTTGTGGAATATCCATGTGGCTGTAGCCCATAGACAACTGGATGTATGGTGTGATGTTCTCAGGAGAGGTCAGAGTTGGAGATATATTTTTGGGATTTGTCAGCATATCAGTGGTAACTGAAACCATGTGAGTGAGTAACATCACTCCAGGACCTTATGTGGAGTGAGAGGAGGTAAGCCTGGGATCACCACTGTTCAAGGGCTGAGCATAAGAAGAAAACCTCCATGGGAAAGACAGGGAGACAGGAGGAAGGCCGAGGGGCAGGGAGAGTTTCTTTAACTTCTTATCTAGTGCATCAGAATCATCTGAGAATCTTGCTGAAAGTTCCAATCAAGGGTGGGGTCCAGGACTCCACATTTTAACTAACTCCTCAAATTCTGCTCATCTTCAGTAGAATTTGAAAATCTGTAGGGTTGGGAGTTTCATGCAAAAAAAAAAAAAAAAAAAGAAGAAGAAGAAGAATCTAATGCCATTTGCTACAGAGAAATCCATTAGAAGGATACCAACTTGTTCAGTCCTTTTGGAAGAAACTTTGGCAGTATCAAACCTTTTGTTCTTTGGACCCATCAATTCCTTTTCCAGGAATTCATCTTAGAAAAATATCCCCTGCAAGTTCACAGAGAGAATTGATAAACATCTTCGTAGCAGCATTTTTTTTTTTATGGCCCCAAAAGGAAAATAATCTAAATGTCTGAAAGTAAAGGAATTCTTAAACTATTTGTTGTACTTCTTTTGCATAGTATTAGTGGTAATGGGGGGAAATCCAGATAGAAAGGGCATAAGAAGGGGAGGAGAGAACGGGGTAGTGGAGACAGTGAGTGTAGACAATTCTTTCCAGAGATATAAGCAGAAAGACAAGGGAAAGAGCAGTAATGGGATGAGGACATAGGATCTTATTTGAGATGGAAGAGGTTTGATCATTGTATAGACTGAGGAAGGGAAAGAAGGAAGTAAAAGATAAAGAACGTGCTGAAGCATTCTCCCCAGCCTCACCTGCACCCCAAGATGGCACTTAGACTGGATTTAGTATTATACCAAGGGACCCCTTATGCTCCATCATGACAATGTGCATTCACCATCTATGTTTTATAAATGTCCTTATTCTGTCATTGGACTGCACAGAGCTCCTGTAGCATTTATTTTTGCAGCAATAGCCCAAAAAAGGAAACAAAAAAGAAGAGATGATCTGTGTTCTTTCTTTAAGGTTTCAAGGTGTAAACCTGTTGTTTTTAGCACATTCACGATTACACAGCACAATCATGTAACACAATCATGTCACATGATGTCAGAATAATATGTAACAATAATAATGATAATAATAATAATAAAAGTTCTGTGGGTGCCTTAAAGCACTGTGGGCACTCAGTACCATGTCCACTGTGACTGATGAAGTTAGTCCTGTGTGAAATGAACATAAATAATCCATGTCCTATGTAAGTATACACAGCATATAAAATGAAACAACATTCACATTATAGGGATCTCAGAAGGAGAAGAGAGAAAGAAAAGACCCGAGAAAATATTTGAAGAGATTATAGTCAAAAACTTCCCTAACATGGGAAAGGAAATAGCCACCCAAGTCCAGGAAGTGCAGAGAGTCCCAGGCAGGATAAATCCAAGGAGAAACACGCAGAGACACATAGTAATCAAATTGACAATAATTAAAGACAAAGAAAAATTATTGAAAGCAGCAAGGGAAAAATGACAAATAAAATACAAGGGAACTCCCATAATGTTAACAGATGATTTCTCAGCAGAAACTCTACAAGCCAGAAGGGAGTGGCATGATATATTTAAAGTGATGAAAGGGAAAAACCTACAGCCAAGATTACTCTACTCAGTAAGGATCTCATTCAGATTTGATGGAGAAATCAAAAGCTTTACAGACAAGCAAAAGCTACGAGAATTCAGCACCACCAAACCAGCTCTACAACAAATGCTAAAGGAACTTCTCTAAGTGGGAAACACAAGAGAAGAAAAGGACCTACAAAAACAAACCCAAAACAATTAAGAAAATGGTCATGGGAACATACATGTTGATAATTACCTTAGACGTGAATGGATTAAATGCTCCAACCAAAAGACATAGGCTCGCTGAATGGACACAAAGACAAGACCCATATATATGCTATCTACAAGAGACCCACTTCAGACCTAAGGACACATACAGACTGAAAGTGAGGGGATGGAAAAAGATATTCTATGCAAATGGAAATCAAAAGAAAGCTAGAGTAGCAATACTCATATCAGATAAAATAGACTTCAAAATAAAGAATGTTACAAGAGACAAGGAAGGACAGACACTACATAATGATCAAGGGATCAATCCAAGAAGAAGATATAACAATTGTAAATATTTATGGACCCAACATAGGAGCACCTCGATACATAAGGCAACTGCTAACAGTTATAAAAGAGGAAATTGAAAGTAACACAATAATAGTGGGGGACTTTAACACCTCACACCAATGGACAAATCATCCAGACAGAAAATTAGAAAGGAAACACAAGCTTTAAATGACACAATAGACCAGATAGATTTAATTAATATTTATAGGATATTCCATCCCAAAACAGCAGATTACTCTTTCTTCTCAAGTGCACACAGAACATTCTCCAGGATACATCACATGTTGGGTCACAAATGAACCCTTGGTAAATTTAAGAAAATTGAAATCATATCAAGCATCTTTTCCAACCACAGCACTATGAGATTAGAAATCAATTACAGGGGAAAAAAACGTAAAAAACTCAAGCACATGGAGGCTAAACAACACGTTACTAAATAACCAAGAGATCACTGAGGAAATCAAAGAGGAAGTCAAAAAATACCTAGAGACAAATTACAACAAAAACACGATGATCCAAAGCCTATGAGATGCAGCAAAGAGGAAGTTCTAAGAGGAAGTTTATAGAAATACAAGCCTACCTCAAGAAACAAGAAAAATCTCAAATAAACAATCTAACCTTACACCTAAAAGAACTAGAGAAAGAAGAACAAACAAAACCCAAACTTAGTAGAAGAAATCATAAAGATCACAGCAGAAATAAATGAAATAGAAACAAAGAAAACAATAGCAAAGATCAATAAAACTAAAAGCTGGTTCTTTGAGAAGATAAACAAAATTGATAAACCTTTAGCGAGACTCATCAAGAAAAAGAGGGAGAGGACTCAAATCAATAAAATTAGAAATGAAAAAGGAGAAGTTACAACGGACACTGCAGAAATACAAAACATCATAAGAGACTACTGCAAGCAACTCTATGCCAATAAAATGGACAACCTGGAAGAAATGGACAAATTCTTAGAAAGGTATAACCTTTCAAGACTGAACCAGGAAGAAAGAGAAAATATGAACAGACCAATCACAAGTAATGAAATTGAAACTGTGATTAAAAATCTTCCAACAAACAAAAGCCCAGGACCAGATGGCTTCACAGATGAATTCTATCTAACATTGAGAGAGGAGCTAACACCCATCCTTCTGAAACTCTTCCAAAAAATTGCAGAGGAAGGAATACTCCCAAACTCATTCTATGAGACCACCATCACCCTGATACCAAAACCAGACAAAAATACTACAAAAAAAAGAAAATTATAGACGAATATCACTGATGAATATAGATGCAAAAATCCTCAACAAAATACTAGCAAACAGAATTCAACAAAACATTAAAAGGATCATACACCATGATCAACTGGGATTTATCCCAGTAATGCAAGGATTCTTCAAATACGCAATCAATCAATGTGATACACCATTTTAACAAATTGAAGAATGAAAACCATATGATCATCTCAGTACATGAAGAAAAAGTTTTGACAAAATTCAACACCCATTTATGATAAAAACTCTCCAGAAAGTGGGCATAGAGGGAACCTACCTCAACATAATAAAAGCCATATATGACAAACCCACAGCAAACATCACTTTCAGTGGTGAAAAACTGAAAGCATTTCCTCTAAGATCAGGAACAAGACAAGGATTTCTACTCTCACCACTATTATTCAACACAGTTTTGGAAGTCCTAGCCATGGCAATCAGAGAAGAAAAAGAAATAAAAGGAATCCAAATTGGAAAAGAAGAAGTAAAACTGTCACTGTTTACAGATGACGTGATACTATACATACAGAATAATAAAGATGCCACCAGAAAACTACTAGAGCTAATCAATGAATTTGGTAAAGTTGCAGGGTACAAAATTAATGCACAGAAATCTCTTGCATTCCTATACATTAACAATGAAAGATCGGAAAGAGAAATTAAGGAAACAATGCCTTTCACCATTGCAACAAAAAGAATAAAATACCTAGGAATAAACCTACCTAAGGAGGTAAAAGACCTGTACTCAGAAAACTATAAGACACTGATGAACGGAGTCAAAGATGACACAAACAGATGGAGAGATATACCATGTTCTTTGATTGGAAGAATCAATATTGTGAAAATGACTATACTACCCAAAGCAATCCACAGATTCAATGCAATCCCTATCAAACTACCAGTGGCATTTTTTACATATCAAGAACAAAAAAATCTTAAAATTTGCATTGAGACACAAAAGACCCCAAATAGCCAAAGCAATCCTCAGGGAAAAAACGGAGCTGGAGGAGTCAGACTCCCTGACTTCAGACTATACTACAAAGCTACAGTAATCAAGACAATATGGTACTGGCACAAAAAAAGAAATATAGATCAATGGAACAGGTTAGAATGCCTAGAGATAAACCCACGCACCTATGGTCAACTAATTTATGACAAAGGAGGCAAGCACATACAATGGAGAAAAGACAGTCTCTTCAATAAGTGGTGCTGGGAAAACTGGACAGTTATATGTAAAAGAATGAAATTAGGACACTCCCTAACACCATACACGAAAATAAACTCAAAATGGATTAGAGACCTAAATGTAAAACCGGACACTATAAAACTCTTAGAGGAAAACATAGGAAGAACACTCTTTGACATAAATCACAGCAGGATCTTTTTTGATCCACCTCCTAGAGTAATGGAAATAAAAAACAAAAATTAACGAATGGGAGCTAATGAAACTTAAAAGCTTTTGCAAAGCAAAGGAAACTACAATCGAGACGAAAAGACAACCCTCAGAATGGGAGAAAATATTTGCAAACGAAGCAACGGACAAAGGATTAATCTCCAAAATATATAAACAGGTCGCACA
The DNA here is from genome assembly GCF_965194825.1 of Balaenoptera physalus. NCBI lineage: Eukaryota > Metazoa > Chordata > Mammalia > Artiodactyla > Balaenopteridae > Balaenoptera > Balaenoptera physalus. The sequence continues at coordinate 94,097,118 of NC_138896.1, read as the reverse complement.
GCTCAATACTAAAAACACAAATAACCCAATCCAAAAATGGGCAGAAGACGTAAATAGACATTTCTCCAAAGAAGACATACAGATGGCTAAGGAGCACATGAAAAGCTGCTCAACATCACTAATTATGAGAGAAATGCACATCAAACCTACAATGAGAGAGCACCTCACAGCAGTTAGAATGGGCATCATCAGAAAATCTACAAACAACAAATGCTGGAGAGGATGTGGAGAAAAGGCAACCCTCTTGCACTCTTGGTGGGAATGTAAATTGATACAGCCATTATGGAGAACAGTATGGAGGTTCCTTAGAAAACTAAAAATAGAATTACCATATGACTCAGCAATCCCACTCCTGGGCATATACCCAGAGAAACCATAATTCAAAAAGACACATGCACCCCAATGTTCATTGCAGAACTATTTACAATAGCCAGGTCATGAAAGCAAACTAAATGCCCATCAACAGAGAAATGGATAAAGGAGATGTGGTACATATATATAATGGAATATTATTCAGCCATAAAAAGGAATGAAATTGGGTCATTTGTAGAGACATGGATGGATCTAGAGCCTGTCATACAGAGTGAAGTAAGTCAGAAAGAGAAAAACAAATATCGTATATTAACACATATATGTGGAACCTAGAAAAATGGTACAGCTGAACCGGTTTGCAGGGCAGAAATAGAGACACAGATGTAGAGAATGAACGTAAGGACACCAAGGGGGGAAACTGGCTGGTGGGGTGGTGGTGGGATGAACTGGGAGATTGGGGTTGACATATGTATAGTAACATGTATGAAATAGATAGCTCATAGAAACCTGCTGTATAAAAAATAAAATTCAAATAAATAAAATGAAACAATATCTAAATTGTAATGGCTAGTTGTAGAAAATTTAGTTAAATATTTGACCAATTTGTTTCTCTTTTTTAGATTTTGCATGTGTTTTTCTGTTTGTTTTAATGTGTGAATCAACCCACGTCTTTCAGGATATGAATTTAAAAAGATTAAACCAGTGATTCTTTCCTTGTGGACTGTAAGGAAAGGAATTTATTGAATACAATCCTTTTATATCTCTTCGTTCATTAGCTCTCTTCTTCTGTAGCTGGTATTCTCTTAACATCAAGGACACCTTCAAAAAGAAAATATGTCATAAGGAAGAAAACGCAAATTAAGACAGAAAGAAGACACCATTGCACAGTCTATACATTTGGCAAAAATGTAAACGTTGTGTTAATATTGAGAATACTGTGGGACCTGGGATGCTCACACAATGCTGGTGGGAGTGGAGTCCCTATTTAACAGTGGTCCATGTGGCAGTGCTGAGTCTAACCAAGCATGTGAATATTGTCAGACCCAGATGCACAGGAGAAACATGCTAGGATGGTCATTGCTGTGCTGTTGGTAGCAGATAGTTGGAGATGACTTGGGTTCCATTATCAGGAGAAAGGATGAAGCCTGGTCTTGCGTACATATAATAGAATGCTCTGTAACCAGCCAAAGTAATGAACTTTACTTACCCATGGCTGTATAAATCTCAAAAACAATATTGTGTAAGGAAAGAAGACACAGAATGAGATACGTGTTATAGTACCATTCGTGTAACTTAACATACAGAACAACAGGGTATATTTTCAAGAATCCATAGATCTAAATAAATGTTTCTGAGGAGCCATATATCTAAATAAATCTATAAAATATGGATTGGGAGAACATTTTTAATATACACTAGATTGCCACCAATGGTAAGGGGAGGGAACTGGGACTGGAAAAACATACACACGTTAGATAAAACAAAAGAGAAGACAGAGTAATGGTCATTGTTATGCCATGATTTGATAGATTTGATAAATATAAGCAAGTTAATTCTGTGCAGCTTCAGGTCAAAGGATTTCTTTTAAAAACTAAATAGTATTTAAAAAGCAGAATGGAATGTCCTGACTATTTGTAAAACCTGGGTTTGCAAACTCAATTGCTAATGGGGCCTGTAGAAAACAGGTGCGTGCAGTCTACCTCCAAATGCGCACCCACTGCTCTGTTAGAACTAACTGATCGCAATAAGACACAACAAACTTTGACTGCCAGAATTTTTTATTGGAAGAGACGATGTCGAACTTGACTTTTGTGTATTATCTTCCAATTTTAAAACATTGGTAATCTTGAAGTACCATTTTAAAAAGAGTATAAATGACTTTCATTCAAATATAAAATGAATACATATCAAATATTTTACTTAACTAATTAATTAATAAGGGAAACAATAAGACATTACAGCTAGTTCATAGGAGCGTCCAAACACATATATATATAGGCAATCAGGATTGCTGAAATGAATTTGCTTACTTCGTGTAAATTTGATAAATATCCACAGGGCAATAATAATCAAGTGCTGTATCTCTACTGGGAACAATTTGCATTTCTATGGACAAGAATGATTTGTGTTGTCATCAGTATTTTACAGCTCTGTAAGCTACCTGCTAGGTAAGGTAAGGCAATACCTAGTATTCTGTTGGAGGGGGAAAAAAAAGCTGTAATGTTTTTGGTCAATTTCTAAGTATTTTCCTTTTTTCCCCTAAAGTGATGAAGTCAATCGAAAAAAAGAATAATAACCACTGTACAGCACAAATATAAGCTATCTGAAATGTATTTGGACGTCAAATCTCCTCTGTATCTCTGGCATAAGATGAGAAAGAGAGAGTAAACCTTTGACCTGGTGATGGTCGTAGGGTTTATAAGAGCTTTTTAAACCTCCTTTTCCATCCTTTTTTAAGCCCTTTCTTTTTCCTCCTTTGTCATCTACATCTACAGACTGGTACCTGCCTTATATTTCCGGAAATTGTCAGATAAATGAGTAAAGAAAATACAGTCGTTAATCAAACTGTGTTAAAAAGAGTAGTGATCTGGAATGCAAAAAAATACAAGACTGCATGTATCTTAAGGAAGCTAATTCTTTTCACCAAACAAAATCTTTCCAGTAAGATTCAAGCCTTTTTTTTTCCTCAGAGAAAAAGGTCATAGCTTGTAGAAGCCGTGGCAAGAGAAGCAAGTAGAGAAGATAAGTTGGGAAGGTAGAGTACTACTTGTGGGAAGTATAGCTTTGAAACTTTTGCTAATCTCTAAGCTTTGGCTTTCCATTAATTTTTAAATAGTAAGCAGAAACTGCTGGTTTCATTTTTAGTTTAACAGTCACTTGATCTTTGCAGAACTTACAGCAACATGTCGTCTCATCATCTTGCCAAAATTCAACTAGATTCATGTCATTCATCCCCTTTTGATTACAGCTGGAAGAGGAATGCTTTGTCTTTTCAGGATTACAGTCCCCAAATAGCAGAATAATAAAAGCAGCCTGCAGTCTGATCTCAGCTTTTTGCAGAATTCTGTGCTGGTATAAATCCTGAAACATGAACTTGAGCTAACTTAATTGCAGTCTTGAATTTAAAATACCTACTTCATGAGCTTTCTCTTTATGGGGCAATAATTCCTATGGACTCCAAACCATTTTATCACGGAGTTAGGTGGGATAGGTAGATATATGATCTAGGAGCCCATTTTTAGAAAAGCTTTTGCCTTGCTGTTTGAAATAATGTAATACTTGCATATTTGTGTTAATTCAAATGATGAGACCTGTGGCAATGTCATATTTAATCACCAGTACAGAAGTTGCTTTATAAAGAATAAATTTGTTCTGACTTAATGTTTGTTGTGAAATGTATACCATCAGTTTCCCTCAGTGTTTTTGTTTAAATCAGAGTCATCTCTGTCTTTGAGAAGGAATGATGTGCAGACAGCTTATGTGCTTTTTTCAGCAATGTTTTCGTTTGGTCTAAAAACAAGGACTTTTTCTGATTTGTTTTGCCATTCCACTCATCATTGGGGGCATATTAGAGCTTACCCAACGGCCCGTCATTTGTCATTATAAGGAATTTTCACCTGATCTGGCTTTTAGCCCAGAATTGGCCTTTGCTCATGCCCTCTTTCGAGACAGCAGTACAGTTGACCATGGCACAAATTGCTTTTTCTAAGGAACATCCTTGCCTGGAAGATTGCTGTTTCCTCCCAGGATTTCAGGTTGGAAGGCCACCTTTGGGCATGTGTTCTAAAGAGCAAAGTGGAGGGATTCTATCCGGTGATTTCAGTGGAAAATATCAGCTCCTCTGTTTCCGAAGGAAAGTTAAAGGAGTTAACCACTTTGAAAGACTTAGAGTTCTTTACATATTGCAGCCCCATCAGGGTCTTCTCTTTCATAAAGAGACAGAAGGAACAAATTTGGAAGGCTAGGCAATGAATGATTTTTAAAGAAACATTTAGTTATTTACTAGATTAAGAAAAAAAATCAGTGCATCTATGTAATGAGTTTTTTCCACCTTAGCATAATTGACATTTTGTACTGTTTATGTTTTGGTGCATCTGGTGCATTGTAGGATGTTTAGCAGCATTCCTGGCCTCTACCCACTAGGTGCCAGTAGCATAACCCTCAGCTGTGACAACCTACGTTGTGACAACCAAATGTGTCTTCAGAAATTCAAATGTCCTCCCTCCCAATTGATCATCAGTGATTTAAAGTCAGGTGGAGTGGTAAAGAGCTCAACTTGTCAACCTTTACTTCTCTAAATATGATTGGTGAATAGTTGAGAACGTACCATTTTGAGGAAAAGCAGAGAGTAAAACGTAATATCATCAGTGAGGGCTCCATTCTGTTTTAATGTCAATTTTATACCAGCACCCCATGACAATACATATTGCGCAGGAGCTCTGCTCTGCAGTTTCTGTCTCTGTTTGCTTACTTGGTATGGTAGGTACCACTACACAGATTCCTCTCTTAGATTGGATCATTTGATTCTAAGCACAAATTTTATAAGTCAATTCCATGGTGGACAGCAACACTTTTGAAAACAATAACAAATTGATTTTGTCTGCATTTTCCCCTCACTCTGTTATAAAACTGAAGAGAGCTCTCTTAAGAAAGCCCACAGTTGTGCAATCTGTGTCAAATAATGGAGCTGAGCTCTTTGTACGAACTAATCAGCTCTCCTATTAGAGTTGCCAAGTAGTCTAAATTCTTCCTCATTATAGAAGATTTCAAGAGTGTAAACATTCTCCCCCAGTTAAAACCCCAAAGATGTCGAACTGAGCACTTATGATGCCTTTTTGCAAACACGGCAGCTATGGTGGAAGCTTCAACAGCTTTCATGCCACTCCCTCTACAGAATACAGAGTGTGTTTGTTTAAAAATTATGTTTAACTTCAACTTCACCTCTGGGCCCAGGAATAAGCCGTAGATTTAAAGATTATTAAGGAAATGAATCAGATGTGTGCCTTTTCTGTTGGTAGGTGGCTTTTCATCCTTGATTTCTTGGCACTTTTACCTTCCTTAATTATATTCAATTTATTAAGAAAAATAAAGATGGTAAATTACAAATATTAAGATCCAGGGACTTGACCTTCATAGGGTGCTAAGCGTTTCTGAAGCCAGCATCAAAGCATGTCTGAGTCCTTTGAAAAGGAAGGAGAAAAGCAGCAGCCTCTGCTTCTGGCTAACCACACCTCCAAGACAAGAAATGGTCTCCCAAGGTTGTTCTTTTTTTTCCCTGTTAAATCTTTAAGTTTTAAAACTCCTGTGTCCTGATTCCCAGCTGAAAGGAGCGTCCGCTAAATTGGGAAGCGCTTTCGAGAGGAATGTTGTGATTGTTAATTGGGAAATGTAATCCGGTCCCAGGCAGCTGTAACCTTCTCCTCAGTGGTCTTTTCTTACCTAATTACATGAGTCTAAGAAAATCTAATGAGGTGCTGTCAGATTTACATCGGCATTCTTTTAAATGTTATCGCTAGCCATGGTGATGATATATAAGTGGACAAAATGCCAAAGATGTGGAGAAATGTCACAGTTACACCCACAGTCAGTCTTCGCCTTGGCATTAAGTCAGCATATTTTAAGCCTTTTGGGTTTTTCAAGAGAAAAGTCTTCGGTGGGTAAAAAGAAGTGATATAAAAGGGAAACAGTTCAAACCACACAGTTCAAATCAAGTTGGTCTTTATTTCTCTGTATTAATGCTCCAACAGGCCAAAACAGAATTCACATCTATTTCCTTATTGCTTCGGTATTGCCATTTGACTTTTTAAAGGGCTTATTATACGGGCTTCCTTATGAAAATTTTAGTTGTTTTAATGCTTTAATTGTGTTTTCCATGCCTCCTTAGGGACCTGAAATAACTTGTTATGTGCATTTGATTTTAAAAATCTAGAAACAAAATAATTATAATACTCATAGATACCAGTTCTCGATGAAGCTGCCACTTGCAAACAGAGGTTACATTTCACTTCCATGGAGACTGCCTAAGGAACCAAGAAACCACAGGCTTACTCAGCTTCAGTGATAAGAAATTAGGGCACAAAGAAGCCATTTTGAAATTTCCTAGCTCCTCAAACATCTTGAGAAATGATTGTTTTCATCTGCCCTCACATCTACAGCACAGAAGCAGTACAGAGCCTGTATTATTTCCCATTTCTATAAAGAATCATCTTTTGGCTGGGCATCTCTTTTAAAATGGTGATCCAGAATAGGCTTAGCAAATACTGTATGTGTGTATATATAAAATAGTATATACACATAATCACTGCCCATTCCAGAAGCTATTGCAGACATTACAAATTGGTCTCTATGCATTCTTGCCTCATATTTCTTTTCAACCCACTCTCCACAAAGCTTTGAACTTTGCATCAAAGTTGGCAAGTAAAAAGAAACCAGTTTGCCACACTAGAAGTGGAAGATAATGGCCCATATTTTAAAAAGTGCCAACTTTCTACTTTAAAACACATTTATAGGCAAAATTAAATCATTTATTTTTCTAAATATTTCAGGGGTTGTTCATTGCTTCTTCCGATGATAGCCATTCATTCATCTTGATCATCAGTTGCACCCTCTGGCCATACAGTTGCCAGTGATGACCAAAGTAGAATGTTCTCATTAGAGAAAAGCCTCTAATCCTATCCAAACGCTGAATTTTAGATATAATTCTAAAAATTTGGTTACCAATTTACCAAAGTTTAGATGTTTGGAAATGCTAGAGGAAGTTCTCCTACCAGGCGGACAAACATAGCAGGGAGCCTCATGTCAAAGGAAGTGACAGGAAGTGCTTTGAATGGATTCGAGACCTCAATTTGTCTATTACAGGAAGTGAAGGGCTTCCAACCATTACTTAACTAAGATTATTAAATTGATTTATTGAGAAACATTTAGAGTGTGTATGTTCTTCATTAACTACTTAAAGATACAACAGAATATCTTCAGATTTTCATCTTAATTCAAATCTCTCCTAATTAGCACTTCTTCACCCTCTCCCTCTTCCATTGTTTTATCTACTGAGCATTCCTAGTCTTCCTGGGCCCCTCTGTTCTCTCAGTGTATAGATTTATTACTGGCTTCACTTGCCCTTCTCTTCTCCTTCCATCAGAAGAGAACTTGGAGAAAAATCAGGTTCAAGGGGAACACTAGCGCCCAACATTCAGAAGGGAGTTAGTACAGAACGCTGATGTAAGACATCTCAATTCACAGGGTGACTCTCCCATTGACTACTTACGTGACCATGGGCACATTGTTTAATGTCCTTGCCCCTCAGTGTTCTCATGTGTAAAAAGGAGGGATAATAAGAATACTCACATCAGAATTGCTGTGAGAATTCAATATGTTTCATGACACTTGGAACAGCGTCAGGGCCCATACCCATTGCCTAAGAAATATTAGCTATCAATATTATTTAGGGTTGCTATTTTGTTGGTGGTGAAATTACTAATAAATACAAAGTGCTTCTAAGACAAAGTACTGTAATCTTTGGATCATAAATTCCATGAAGGGAGAAACCGTGTCTTTCTTGTTCAAATCATATTCATAGTCATGACTACATTACATATAAAGAACTACACAAGAAAAAGGTGAATAGGAATGACACGTAGAGAGGTACCCAGAATGACCTTACATACTTGAGAATTTTTCCTTCTGGCTCATCTTCAACTCCTAGCCCTGGAAGCATTTCATGTAGGCTTTTGGTCATAGCGTTTATCCCAACGTATTGTATCGTAGTCTTCATTTAAATGTCAGTCTTTCCTGGAAAGTATATTCAAGGGCAGGGAATGTGTTGGGTATTTTTTAGAATGGCTGATTTGTTGGTTGAACAAGGGAAAGAAGAATTAAACCATCCCATTGACAGTTGTTTATTTATTTCACTTTTTGACTTTTGTGTACAGCATCTAGATCGGAGGCTTCCTAAACTTGCCTTCTTTTGTCTCAGATTTATCCACGTGGTATCAGAAGGCAGTGCAGAAAGTGAGAAGGCACAGAGTCATGCAGAGTGCATGAGTTCCTGGTCACTGTGCTGGAATTCTTCAGTGTGCATGTCATGAAAGGGTGAACGTCAAGTTGTGTACTGGGAATTAAACAAGGTTATATGAACAAGGATACCTATAAAATGAGTTCAGGTAATTGCACTGGACAAAGAATTTGATCACTTTATCAGGTCCGTTTATTTTTCTCGTAATTCAGAGATATACCTGAGTGGGCAGGACTGACGTCAGCCCAAATCAGTGATTCCAAAGGAGCAACTGATGAGCATACTGTGGGACATGGCCCTGAAATAAACCTGCTGGGAGTAGAACCTGAAAACCTATTTCCTCATAGTGTCATTAGACCTTTCATTTATTTGTCCTCGTGACTTTTTCCTTCAACAGGCTAATTGCTGATAAGGATTAACACACTATAGCAAACATATCAGTCACTGAAGGCACCACTACCTTTTAATGATGTCTCCATCTCAATATCTTAACAGATTTTTTTCCCTGTTCAAAAGAGAGGAATGTTATGAGAAAGATGTCTAACTTGGGTGTATTTATGGCAAGAAGCAGCCAAAAGGTTAAAGAATGATGATCGTGTGTATGTGTGTGTATGTGTGTGTGTGTGTGTGTGTGTGTGTGTGTGTGTGTTCAGGATGGGGGTGGGGACTGAAATGCACAAAGAGAAATTGAATAGAAAGCCTCATATGTCAATGGAAAAATTGTAAATACCAACCAGGAGAAATTTTTCTGATAGTTTAGGTGAAACCTCTTTTAATATACTGATCTTCCTTGACTTATGATGGGGTTACAGCTTGATAAGCCCATCATAAGTTGAAAATACCTTAAGTCAAAAATACGTTTAATACACCTTCCTACCAAACAGCACTGCTCAGTCTAGCCTACCTTAAATGTGCTCAGAACACATAAATTAGCCAACAGTTGGGCAAAGTCATCTAACACGAAGCCTATTTTAGGATAAAGTGTCAATAACTCATGTAATTTGTGAGATACTGTACTGAAAGTGAAAAACAGAATGGTTGTCTGGGGACTGATTCATTTTAAGTGTGTCAGTTGTTTACCTTCCTGATTCTGTGGCCGACTGGAAGCTGAGGTTCACTGCCACTGCCCAGCATCACCAGGTGGTAGTTGTTCGGTCTGGTTGGTAGAATAATTTTTCAAAATTCTCCTTCTACAAAATAGAGTGAAGTATACTTAGACCAGTTATGTGATAGGATGGATGCCTAGCCCCTTGAAATTTTGATGTCTTTGGCTTGACCCTCATGCTTGCCCCACGAGAGTCTAAAGCCCTCTGCAATATTTTAGTGGATTCCTGGAAACTTACCATTTCTTGATTAACTCTCAGTTCTTCTTCTGAGCCACACATAAGGTTCAGCTCATTCTCAATAGATGTTGGAAAATGAATAAACGAATGAATGAATAGCATCAGTCCTACTGTGCACTTCTGAGTGTAGTGTTGATTTTACTAAGGATATGGAAATGAGGCAGAAGAGGAGTTTCATTACAGGTAGTCAAGTTAAAAATGAACGATAGATATTCACATTCTTAAAATGTCCACTGGATATCCTTTAACCAGGACATTTCCCATGTTCTTCACCATACATTTGTACCAGCCTTTTCTGTCTTTCCTGCTTTCCCTGCCCCTAAGAGTGTCTGCCTTGCTCGTTTTCCCCCTTACTTCTCAGAAGCAATGTTCCTCCTCTCATGAGATGTGTTTAGACTTTCTCCCATGTGTCTTAACTTAGGGATAAACAAAATGTAATATATATATATATATATTATAAATTATAAATATATATATATTTATACACACAATGGAATATTATTCAGCCTGGAATTCTGATACATGCTACAACATGGATGAACCTTAAAAACATTATGCGAGTAAAATAAGCCAGTCACAAAAGGACAAATATTGTGTGATTCCACTAATATGAGGTACCCAGAGTTAACAAATGCCTAGACACAGAGAGTAGAAGAGCGATTACTGGGATCTGTGAGGAGGGAGGAATAGAGAGTTATTATTTAACAGGTACAGAGTTTCTGATGGAGATGGTGAAAAAGTTCTCTGGTTGGATAGTAGTCATGGTTGCACAACATTGTTGGAGGGTAGCAGCAGAATATGTCACCCTAGAATAGACCACTTTAGCATATTGACTTTTTGTTGAGCTGCAGGCACTTGAAACACAGCAAATGCAAGGAGAGGCTTTTTTTGAATTTCCCTTATCTTCTCTAAAGACAGATCCTTCAAAAGGACTTCAGTTATTAATCCCCTTCCCGGCAGTTTCATCAACCAGGGAACTTTGCCTTTTATCACAGGAGAGGAGACTAGAGGTTGACATTATATCCAGATGAATTTTGTCACACACTATCGTATCTCCCACCTATTCTTCTAAGCGCACATTCATCTTTCTTAAAAATCATTTGCCCTCCTCTAAAAGGTCTGCATGTCCCCCTTCTCCACCCTCCGCTTTCCGTATTAGGATGGTGTTTAAGCCTGCATTCTAAGCCACTTTGGCGAGTTACTCACTTTTCCCTGGGTATCTCTCATGTATACATGAGGTATACATGGTAATAAATTCTATATGTTTTTCTCTTATTAGTTTGTCTTTTATTACAGGAATCTCAGCCCAGAACTCAGAAGGGTAGAGGGAAATTATTTTTTCTCCCCTACATTGTGAACCTACTTAATACCACTGACCAGTACACTTACAAATGAGTAAAGTGGTAAATTTTATGTTATATATATTTTACCACAATAAAAAAGTAATTATGGGTCAGTAGATTAAAAACACTGAACCTTACTATTAAGTAAAGAAACTGAAATTATTTAATTAGTAAATAGACAGAGATTTATAAATTATAATCCTCAGTACTGATGAAAGCAGAGTGGGATAGACACTCCACACACTGCTAATGGAATGTAAATGCACATTGCCTTTCTGGAAAGAAATATGGCAACACATGTCATGAGAATTTAGGAGTGTTAATTATTGAGTCAAAAATGTCATTTCCATTAAGAAAATAATGTGAATGAAGACAGCTGTTTACGTATTAATTGTTCATTGAAACTTTTGTTGTTATTTATTGTGTCATTGTTGTTAATGTCCCACACGAAGTAGCTGGGTGTACTGTATCAGCATTTAAGGAAATGGATATTTTGTGCTGCTCAAACCTCCTAATGGGAAGCAGGAATGGGTCTTGGTCATAGGGTCGGAAAATAGAGTTGATTCCATTTGTTTTCTGCTATCAAAATTATGGCGTCTAAAAGATTCTAGTTTCCTCAAGGTTTACATGGATGGGGTTAGAGATGGTCAGTATTCTTGAACACAGTTCCTATAACTGTTTTACTTAGTAACACTAGATAATAATTAAGAAAGGAAAATTTTACAGTAACACACAAATGCACAGGTGGACTTTCATAGACTAGTCTAATGTCTGAACTGTTCCTCTTGAAATGTCCCCAAACTTTTCATCTTTTCTAGAGCCATAGGTTTATAAAATCTGACCCTCTATGTCAAGCTCTGACCGCTTCATTGATTCTCTCTGGGTGGAGCTTAAAAACAGCTCATTTGGATCACACAAACACACAAAATAACCTTTCCATTCGTGTTTAATAGACTTGCTTAGCAGATTCTTTTCAGCAACACCTGATGATGTGGAGTTTAAAATTGAGAAATTTGAAATTAGAACCAAAAGAATTAAGCAGAATTGGCTTTGCGGCCACATTGAATAAGATTGTATGCTATTTCGAGACTCTTTTCAGTCTTTCCACAATGATACATTATGCTGATTTGTTTCCACGCGTTTGAGACTTAAATAATGTCCTGAACCATTTGTTGTGATTAATATTCTGGAAGTATCAACTGTCATGTCATAGAACCCTTACAAGGATTTTATAAATCTTATCTTAAGTTTAATTTCTTTAACCATTTCATGAAGATTTCATTGATTAGGTTCTTGGGAAGGTTTGGCACACCTACATTTCATAACTCATCAAGCTTCTTTAAGGGGAAAAAAAACTTTTGAAATGTTGGTTTTCTCTCTCCCAGTGTTGAAGTTGTGGGAAAATACTTATGAAACAAAAACTGAATTCAGCCATTTCTGCTAAAATGAAAGTAAGTTTGTTGAAGAATATTTTTTTATTCAAGTCAAACGTTTGACCCAATTCTCGTAAGTGGTATGAAATAAATATAGATTAAAAACTTATTTTCTGACTTTTCTGATAGTAATGGGCCCCGCATAAAGTGTCTTTCACTCACTCTAACTACGGTACATTCTAGATGCTCAAAAGTGAACAACCAATGTCACTTCCTGGTAGAACTTTATTAGTGTAGAGAAAGAGAAGTAAATAAGCAATCAGGTAAATATATAACACTAGGTGGTGGTAATTACTACAGAGAAAGGTAAACTATGTTAAGGGTAGAGAGAGTGGCAGGTGACGGTTGCTATTTTATATTAGATGGTCAGGAAATGTTCCTTTCATTGGTGGTATTTATTGTCACTGATAGATTTTCTGCCAGTGGGCTGGTTATCTAATGCTGTGTAACAAACCGTCCTAAAACTAGATGTCTTAAAACGATGACAATATTTATTTTGCTCGTGAATCTGTAATTTGTGCAGTGTCCTGCAGGACGGCTCCTCTTTGCTCCATTTCATGTCATCTGGGGCAGCTGATAGGTTCAGGCTGGGATCATCCAAAGCTCACTCATTCATTCATGTTCCTGGTGCCTGAGCTGGGAAGACTCTGGAACACCTGGAGCTCCTAAGGCATCTCTCTCTGTCTTTATGGGGTCTCTTTGTATGATATGATCTCTTTATCACGATATCTTGAGTGCAATGGAATATCTCACGTGTCAGCCGGGGAGAAGTTGTGACCTAGAATGGGAAGTCTCAAAGCATCAGCTCTGCTGAACTCTTTTGTCTACACAGTCACAAGTGTGTCCATGTTCGAGGGGAGAATAAACAAAGTATGAAGGTTCTGGAAAAAAGCATGTGAAAGAGAGATATTGCTGTGGCCATTTAAAAAAAAATGCCATGAGATCTCTCTTTTTATTTAATATGGGAAATTGGGAAGATGACGTTAATTGAGCTCAGAAGTCTAGATCTCTTATCCAAGGTCAGAAGTGAAGCTGGTACAGCTACGAGGTGTCAGCTCTGCCTCCAAATGTCTGGGCTATAGCGTCTTCAAGTAGTAATTGCTGCTCTTACCCTTAACACTTTTGTGATGCTGGCATTTCATGAAATTCTTTTATAATGTATTCTATTTAACTATGCTTATGAGAGAAAATGATCAAGAGTGAATGTGTGTAACCCTCACAGGTACTTTACGTGAATGGTTCAGGGTCATGATGACTCATACCATTTAGCTCCACTTGAAAAATATAACACACTGACACATCACCACTCTCACACTGGTGAAACACCTCAACAAGAGGTTATAAAAAGGGTCTAATAAGTAGTAATAGCCCAATACCCAATAACCCTGAGTACAGATCCCATCCAGACTGTGATTCTAGAAAAATGAAATGCTTTCCAGTCAGCATTCCTGTGAAATTCCAGTTCATTCATAGAGAATGGCAGCAGCACAGGGCACCCTCTCCATTCAGAAGCTGGGATCCTCTGGCCTATATTTGCCAGGGTCCCTTTCTTATTAAACCATCCAACTGAAGAGTAGAGGATCTCCTGTGGGCAGTTCCTATTCTTCTGTCTCTCTCTGTTCTTGCAAAGTCCTCTACAATTTGACATCAGCTCCCACGGATAGCCTTTGCTAAAGGCCACCATGAGACATAAGTGTTTTACTGAAGATGACACGGGTACATAGAGAAAAGGACTGATATACCTCACTACGCATGTTAGCAATATTAGAAACCCCATTCTCAGTTTTCTCATCTTTCCTTCTCCTTCTACAACCACAAACGTCCTTTAAAAATTCCCTGTATTCCCTGGAATAGTTCCTATTTCCCTCTGTTTATGAACACATTCACAGCCCAATACTGAGTATCCACCGTTGCTTGATCAGGACCTTGGAGAGTTCCATTTACACTGACTTAGTCCAGGCTGACTTCCTGGGTCCCCTAGCATAGTGGTTCTCAAGCGCAGCTGCACCCTCTGGGATATTGGGGCTCCAACCCAGACAAGCCAAATCTAAACCTCAGGGGAGAAGGTCCCAAGCTTCCGCTGATTCTGAGACAAAGGGAGGGAAGTCAAGAACTACCTTAGTGGGGACTGTGTTTCTTTTTAGTGCTTCTGTCCCTTCTTCTTTCTCTTGTTCCTTTCACCGGGTCCTACTACCCCTGTCCCTTCACTGTTATGGTCTCTCCATATCAGGATGCAGCCAGAATAAATTCTCCACTAGAATTCTGAGGTATTGATTTTGAGAAGCATTTCTTTCAGTGGTGGTCCAATGATTCCCACAATTTACAGGACTAATAAAAATCTTAGCATGTTTCACATACGAAATTAGGAAAGCAGTACAAAAAGCATAACAAGGGAGTCAAACACATGGAATCGTGCCTTGTGTACTATTGCTTTTACAAAAAGAAACTGGCATGTGAGATTTAACTGATATATAGTATCTCTCAAATATGATGGGATATTTACATGTCTGTGTATTTTTACGTGCTTGTGTATATTTTCAAACACAAAGTTGTTTCCTTCATCAAATAACCATGGAATGTGCATACCTAACAAATTGTGTACTTGATGGGTTGTGATGATGCCTTCAGATAATTAATGTGAAGCTTTTTGCACAGTGTAGGGCCAAGGCTGGGGTGCAGTGTGTGAGGCACCTGCTGTAAAATTTAAGTGATTATTGAGTTTTTAACTCAATCATAATCAAGGTAGTCAATAATCAATGTAAGTAATATATCAAAATTGTAAATAAAGACATCAGTAATAGTGGTATATTGGAGCCTGAAACAAAAGAAAAAATAAAATGGATCCCATTTTTATTTGGAATTTTGCTATTTTTCTTCATCATGGATTTCTTGCATATATTATAATTTTTTTTATTGAAGTATAGTTGACTTACAATGTTGTATTATTTTTTGGTGTACAGCAAAGTGATTCAGTTATACATATATATATTCTCTTTCATATTCTTTTCCATTATGATTTATTACAGGATATTGAATATAGTTTCCTGTGCTATACAGTAGGACCTTGTTTTTTTCCCATTCTTTACATAATAGTTTGCATCTTCTAGTCTCAAATTCCCACTCCATCCCTGCGCCTCTCCTCCTCCCCCTTGGCACCCATAAGTCTGTTCTCTACGCATTTGTAATTTTTAAAAATACGGCATTAAAACACTATTTGTCTTGACTGCTGAATGATTTTGTTGTCCCCTTTGATTTTGCACAGGAGGCAGTTGCCTCACTCCCCTCACCTTCGTCCCAACCCTGGGACACCGCCTGGCACATAGTGGCACCTCAATAAATGTTGATTGATTTATTATAAGCAAGTCACACTTTTCCCTGTCTTGCTCAGTCGAAGATGTGCCAAACCCTTCTGCTTTCATAGCAACTAGCTCTATGACCCAAACATGTCTTTCTCTTTCCTTTCTTCCCCTGCAGGGGCATTGGGCACTCACTACATGTCCCCAGGGTTTCAATTTTTCACAGTTTAGAGCTCAGTGAGATTCACCTACATAATCTCTTTTCCATAGCTGGATACCCTCTTTAGTTCTTGCAAAATGTCCCCAAATTTCCTGCCACTTCCAGAAAACTCCATATGCTTCTTTCTTTCTCTAATTAAACCTGGTTTTCATCAAACACCAGCATATTTTAAGAAAATACCGTTTTGCCTAATCATATTATGGTGACAATGTTACTTGTGTTGTTGATGAATACTTAAAATGCTTCATTTATAGTATAAGTATCTCTGATGTCATGGGAAGAGCACTGATCTTTGTGTTACAAATTCTGCATTCGAATCATGGCTTCCTACTCAATGCTAATTGTATGCCTTTCAGGAAGTTACTTGATTTTATTTTATCTTCTATTTGAAGGCTATTTTGTAAACTAAAGTTTTACACCTTTGTATGCTTTACCATCAGTACTATTATTAGAAATTTAATGAGAACCCCTGGTCTAGTTTTAGAATCTAGCCATCAATATTTAAATCAGTCCTATGTATAAAATACAATTTCAGTTGCATAACAATAATTTATGTATTCTGGAAAGTAGGTATTACCATGTAGAGATTTTTTTGTGTGTATATGATAAAAAGCAAGTGTATAAGACATAGTTAACATACTGCATGATTGTAATGTATATGATATTATATAATAGTCATTATTTCCTAAATACAACCTGATCTGCCCTCACTCTAGTCCAGTGGTTGTCAAACTTTCATATGTGTCTTATTAAAATGCAGATTTCTGGGCCTCACTGCCAGAGATTCTGACTTGGGAGGACTGGGGTCATGTCTAAGTATTTTAATTTCTAGCAAGTTCCTGAATGCTGCCGAATATGTACTAGGGGATTTTATCCAAGTATTCAGCAGTCCTGTGATTCCACAGCACAAGGAGACTACAGAAGAGAGAGAGAGAAAAATTAAACGGAGAGTTTAATCCTGTATTGTTACTGCAATCATGACCACGACACCTTTCACAAAATATCATCTTACAGTCTTGTGAATTGTGATCTAGATTTTAATCAGATTAATTTTTAAAGCATGTATAAATAGTTCTCACCCTCGTGTAACTCCTTGGGCACCACTGCGTCCTATGTGATCATGAGAGACAGTTGAGTGAACAGCCTTTTTTCATTTCTACTGCAGATTCCAGGCTTTGATTCTGATTTCTGATTCCGGAAACTTTCTGGGCTTTGACATTGGCCATTATCTCCTCACTCTGCCAGCCTCCTCTTTAACTGGCCCAGCCTCAGTCTGGGCAAAATGCCCTGCCCTGATGAAGCCAGGAAGCAGAGTTGATTGCTACCAAGAAAACCTTGTCCTCTTTGTCCATTCCTGTAATCAGGTTGGCAGGAAAGAGCTGGAAACTGCAGCCTGCTCACAGAGGTAGAATATTCAGAGTTGCATCTGAAGTATGGTTCATGTGAAAACAATTGCGGATCCAGTTATACTCACTAGCATATCCTTGGATCTCAGTAGTATTTGGCCAGCATTGTCCTCTAGTGCTTGTGCGTGTATTTCTAAGGTGCTTTGCATCTTCTAATTAGGGTGTTTGGAATTAAGTTAATTACTTAGAGAAAGATGCCTCCCCATTGTTTCACAGCTGGCAGAGAAAAAAATCAACACCCAGACAACATGAGAAATTTTATGAGTGCTTCTTACTTGACAAAGAGTAAAAATATATAGATTTGTTGGGATATTCTACTTTCGGTCACTTTATCCATTATGGCAGGCAAGATTTGTCTATACTTTTCAGCTGTCTGAGAAGAAATTACGTGTAGGACAGCAGGTGATTTGAATGAAATAATTTAAGCCACATCTGTGTGTGTGTGTGTGTGTGTGTGTGTGTGTCTGTCCTGCAAGGTCCTTTGTTCTGCAAACTTGTCCTTGCCTATATTTTCTAGACACAGGCTAAGGCGAGTTGCATCTCCGGCATATGCTAAAAAATCTCATTCAGGATCAGCTAAAAATTGTTCTGGGTGGTTATTTAGTCTGGGGTAAGGGATGTTGTTATTCATTTCAGAAATGTCTGAGCTGCTTTCTACTTGGAAAACCAAAACCAACAGCAATAAAATAAGAAAATGAAACGGAGAAAAAAACCCTTCCGAACCAGCTTATACTTTTCATTTTGAGCATTCTTCTTCTTAGAACTGCAGGCAGCTCACTGCACAGCATGGCCGCCAAAGGTCACAGACAGGGTCTGCCATCCTCATCTGTTCAAATGACAAGAAAAGTGCCCTCTACATTCTGGTCTGAAAAGCCAAAATTAAGTATATAACCTTCCTGATCTCCTGAGTTGTTTTCTTGGAGGCAGAGCTTTTGTATTTCTATTGGATTAGAAGTGAAGCTATAAGCTATTGCTTCTGCTTCCCTTGAGAGCAAAGATACAGTGAGATGTTCCAGGCTGGTTTGACCAGCAGTCAGTGCTACACGGCAGTTACGTCACTGAGGACTAAACCAGATGATAGAAAGGGATGATCATATTCTGGCAATAAAATTCCCAAGATATAAACCCTAATTTGTTAACTCTCTAAGTTAATATACATCAACTGAAAAAAAGTAAATTTCTTTAAGACTTGCCCGGATTTTAAAATTAAAATCAATAGGAAAAAACGAAACAGCAACAATACATACCAAAATGTATTTTTTAAGTGATGGAATTATCCGTAATAAGTACTTTGCCTTTATACTTTCATAATCTAAATTTTATACAGAAAACATGTTTTTCAGTTTTATTGATGTATAAATTGTATAAAACAAAATCCACTTATTTTAAGAAGACAATTCAATGTTTTAAAATAAATTTACAAATTTTATACCATCCTCTCCTCAATCCTATTTAGAGCTTCTGTCACCACCCACCCCCAAAAGAAACCTTGTGCATATTTGTAGTTACTCCCACTTCTACCCCTAACCCCTGGGAACCAATGATTTACTTTCTGTCTCTGTATATTTGCCTTTTTTGGGCAATTCATAGGAATGGAATCACACAATATGTGGTCCGTCTTTGCGTCTGTCTTTCATTCATCACAATGTTTTTAAGGTATATATATATATATATATATATATATATATATATATATATATCTATGTTGTAATATGTATCAGTACCTCTTTCCATTTTGTGGCTGAATAATATCCCATTGTATAGACAACCCATATTTTGTGTTATCATTTCATCAGTTGATGGACATTTGTCTTGTTTCCATTTTTTGGCTGTTACAAATAATGCTGCCATGAACATATATTTTCATTTCTCTAGGATGGATAATTAGGAGTGGAATTGCTAAGTCATATTGTAAATTTGTGCTTAATATTACAAGAAACCAGTAAACAGTTTTCTGCAGGTATATCTTCTCTGGTGAAGTGTTTATTCACATATTTTGCCCATTGTTTAAAAATAAACTTTTCATTTTGGAATAATTTAGATTTACAAAAAACTTACAAAGACAGTACAGAGAGTTCTTGTATACCTCTTAACACCTTATGTTAACATGGTATATTGGTTACAACTAAGAAACTGACATTGATACATTATTATTAACTGAACTCTAGATTTTATGTGCGCTTCACCAACTTCCCCATAATTTCTCCTTTCTATTCACTATTCAGCCTAGGATACTACGCTGCGTTAATTGTCATGTCTCTGTTGTGGTCTATGACAGTTTCACAGTCTTTCGGCTTTTTTCATGACTTTGACAGTCTTATAGAATACTGACCAGATATCCTGTAGAATGCCTCCCAATCTGGGTTTGTCTGATGTTTTTTCCCATGATTAGACTAGAGTTATGAGTTTTGGGAAAGAATGTCACAGAAATGGAGTATTACTTTTAAGATTTTTTTAAAAAATCCTTAATGAGTTATCAGTATTATTTATGTATTTGCATGTAAGTTCTTTATCAGATATACTATTTGCTAATGTTTTAAAAGTATATTTTAGTTATATAATTAATATAAATACCATAAACCCACTAAAAAAGCAAACGGAAAACACATTTTGGCTAACTCAATAAAATGAAGTAGACTATGATGAAAGTATTTAAGTATTCATTCTATAGCCAGTGTAGAATGCAACCATCACTAATACATAATATTCTTGAACAAACCTTTAGCAAATAATATATAATGTCTCCTGGTAAGTTCAATCCAGCCAGATTTTCCCAGCAGCACTGGAGCTATCTTTCTTTCCTTGATTGAGTACCAGATGAAGTTGAATTGCTTTTGAAGGCCATTTTGTACCAAAATTTATAACTTACGTGGTATGATATTTGTGACAAAAAAGCAAGGGAATTGGGAATTTTAGACAGACCATGAGGTTCCCATGATCCACCTCTGAAATACTCCATTCACTAACTCTCTCTCTCTCTCCTTATAATTGAACGCAGATATTCAAATTTACACAAGTTAAATTCTCCATGAAATATGAGGCTGTGTGAGAGTGGTTTGTACTCTAGAAAATGCTGCCTACAAACAAAGAAAGGATTCTGACATTTATTACCATTTTCTGTAGGTCCACCTGCCATGGAGGGTTGGTGGATAGATGCACGGAGAAGAATCTCTGGGGGCAGGGACTTGACCTATTTTGTCAAACTCAGTATTCACACCAGCTCACACTAGTGAGCTGATGGGAGGTGTTATCTGGACAGGAACAGGAGGGATGGCATCTTGGTGCTCTCAGCGGAAGTTCTTTTATCCTTCTGCAGTCAGAATGGTCTCTTCCTCTCTCCATTCCCTCTTCTTCAGCCATCTTTCTTTTATCTGTTGCTTCCAAGTATACCTAAGAATGTTTTGTGTCACAGTAAGTGATTCCCATCATCCTCTTGGGATGTAGTTGGAGGAGGTTAGGGAGGACAGAGAAAGAGAAAGGCAAGGAAAGCCATTATTGTATGATTGAGAGATTTAGCAGTAAGTGGGGAAGTGGGGTACGACCAAATATGAATACTTAAAAATAGTATTTTACTACCTTCGAATATATGTGATTCTTTGATAGCACAAATCCATGGAAACTGCTGCAGAATCACACACACAGCATCTTTATAGCTGTTTACCCACCTTTTTAATGTTCCAATCATTTGTTACTTTTTATTACAAGTTATTACCACCAGCTAATGGAGATGTTGAAATGAAACCCACTTAGAATATTATGCCACTGAATGTCAAAAACACTTTTAACACGTTTGAATTTTCCTACGTAGAGTCTCCAGTGTGGTACCAGTGAACCAAATCAACTTGGAATAGACAAGAAGATTTAAAATGTACCTGCTTTAAGGAAGTCTCAATGAGTATATGCCCCCCAAAAATCAGATTTCCAAAAATAAAAATGAGACAGATGGCCATTCACTCTAAGACAGAGCTAGTGACATGGTGATGAATTCTAAATATTGAGCACACAAGAATATTTAGACATTCAATGTAAAATTAAAGTCTTATTCAACTTTTCAGGAACAGTCCTATTCTGGAAGCCTAGAATCACCTCAACTGGAAGTATTTTATTTTAATCGTTTAACAAACAGAAAATGTATTGAGCTGACTTTGGGAATAACAATACCACAATTGGCCTTTGGGGATCTGATGCAACAAAGATAATTACTACACAGCTCATGCCCTGCAGTGGTCTATTAGACTAATTAGGAGGAGAAGATTAACCAATAAGGAAAGCTAACTAGTGATATAAGGAGAGGCTGAAGAAGTGATGGCCAGCAAGGTACAGCCCGAAAAAGCACAGGATTCAAATCCGAAATTCTCGGGTTGACAATCTAACCCTATTCAAAAAAATAAATTTATTGAGATATAATTCACACACCATAAAATTTGCCCATTTAAAATGGTTTTTAGTATATTCACAGAGTTGTGCAACTACAGCCCCAATCAATTCTGAGCATTTTCACCCCTCCCCCCCAAAACACCCCATACTCATTAGCAGTCACTCCCCATTTTCCTTCAACTATGCAGCCTCCCTTCTCAGCCGAAGGTAACCACTATTTTAGTTTCTATATTTATATATTTGCCTATTCTGGACACTTCATACGAGTGGATTCAGTTAAGATGTATTCTTTTGTGACTGGTTTCTATCAATTAGATGTCATTTCTTTTTATTGCAAATAATATTATTGTATAGATATACCATATTTTGTTTATCCATTCTCAGTTGATGGACATTTGGGTTGTTTCTGTAAGACTATTTCTATTTGATCTGTGAAGCTGTATAAATCATCATAGTGATTAAAAACCAGGCTCTGTATTCAACTGCCTGGCTTCAAAATTTGATGCTGCTACTTACTAAGTGTCCATCCCTGGGGATGTTTCTTGAGCCCCCTATGCCTCAGTTTTCTTATCTGTGAAATGGGGGCAATGGCAGTAGTACCTTATGGAATTATCTGAGAATTTCTCTAGTTAATACATAAAAAGCCTATAGCACAGCCTTTGGTCCATGGTATATTCTCAAATAAATGGTAATGACTATAATTGTGATCTTCTTAATATTATGATCCTTCCTTATTTTCTTATCTCCTCATCTTAAAACTAATAAGTCTTCTTTGGCAAGTTGTTCTGAGATTAAATAAATGAGGATATTTGGAAGCCTTTGACTCAATATGTGGCACATAATAGATGTTCAGCAAACAGGATTTAGAGGCGGAATATGTCACTGTATGCTGGAAAGTCAAGATGTAAACTCAAATTTGAGGGTGAATCTTGGATTATATGTTTAGGTACAGAGGGAAGCCAATGTGAAGACCCAGGCAGAAGATGGCTCTTCTGTGGAGATTAAACCTCTCAATGATTAAAACGATTGCCAGAGTCACAAATTTAGTTTTACCTTCTTTCCCAAGTTCTAATGATTGTCTTACACACAACACAATGACCAAAAGACAAGGAGCAGAACAGAAAGTAGACATGCATCAATCAGGATTGGGCTAGCCAGTGACTGAAGGAAAGGAAGAAGGCACATTCAAACATCCCCAGTCCCCCAAACGCCAAAGCCACCACAAAAGATGTCAGAATGTCACTTTGCTTAGGACATAGTTAATTTTGGAGGTAAGCAAGTTTTCTGTGTCTCTTTCTTTTGCCTCAGCCAGGACAGTAAAAGCAGCATAAGGGAAGAAGAAACCTGGATGGCTGGATGCTAATCTAGATACTGTTTCAAAATAAATGCAAGATCTTAAGTCCTTTCTGTGTCTTAAATCTTTTTCTACTTTACAGAAACACAGGGTTGGAGGAGAGACTATTAAAGGCTCTTTTTAGCTCTAGGAAATTGAATTATTTATTTATTCTTCCATCTCCATCAAGGATCTGGAAGGCTTTTGGAAGTAGAGTGCCAATTTGCAGGTCCCACTGTGATGGTGGTTGTAGTGGCCACTTGGACCCTGAAGGGAGTGGGGCAGAAAAAATGATGGAGGGAAAGCCTCTGGCTGAGGGTTCTTGGGCAAGTTATCTCATGAATGAAGCCTGAGTTCTTGTATAAAATGGGGCAGTACTACTACCTACCTCACTGATGTGTTAGGTGGTTGGTCAAGTGTTAACGCTCTGAGTTATTTGGTATCATGAGCCATTGAAGTGAAAAGGTCCCAAGATCAAGTTTCCAGGCTTTAGAGAGCTACCTCTTCCATCCCACTTTCTTCTCCTTTTCCTTAATATTTTCATGGGGTGGAAAAGAATTTTTTTTAAACGTTGACCAAAAACATGTGTTGGTTTATTTGTCATGAATTGAATAATGCGATGTGTTAGTATAAGTTGTATTTTTGAATCATGCTCGAATTTTCTGGATGAATCACACTTAGCCAAAGATGTAATTCTTTTACTTTTAACATGCTGTTATAGTTTATTTGCTACTGTTTTGTTTGTTACCTATATTGTATCAATATGCAAAAATGAGATTAACCTGTAACTTTTTTCTTTGTTTTTTTTTTTTTTTTGGTGGTGAGGTGGGCCAAAGAATGACTTCCCACAGAGATGCCCAAATTTCAGAACCTGTGAATTTGCTACTTTTCATGGCAGAAGGGACTTTGCATATGTAGTTAAGGTTATTTGGCTTGAGATGGAGAAGAATCCAGAATTATTCTGGATTGTCTGTGTGGGTCCGATCTAATTGCACACGTCCTTAAAAGCAGAGAAACTTAATTGAGAGAAGTGATGGACTAGAAGGGGGGAGAGATTTGAAGTGAAGTGAGAGAAACTTGACCTACTTACCAGCTTTGCATATGGAGGGACAGAGCCACAAGCCAGAGGATGCAAGCAGTTTCTAGAAGCTGGGAAAGCCCTCGGCTGACAGCCAGCAAGGAAACAGGGACCATAAGGGCAAGGAAGTGATTCTGCCAACACCCCAGGGAGCAAGGGAACAAATTGCTTCCTAAAGCCTCCAGAAAGGAACAAAGCCCTACTAACATCTTGATCTTGGTCTCATGAGACCCATGTCAGACTTCTGAGCTATAGAACTGTGAGATAATAAATGTGTATTGTTTTAAGCCACTAAATTGTGGTGATTTGGTATGGTAGTAACTCAATTCTGAGAGCCCATGACAGGAAAAACATACTAAATCTAGCAGAAGATTTGAGTAATATTAATAAATTAGAACTAACTAACTAACTAACATATACTAACACAGGAAATGATCTTTGTTAGATTTTGAAACACATCAGGTGTTATAAAAAGAATTTGGAAGTTTATCTTCTTTTATCATTTTCTGCAACTGTTTAAAAAGCGTCAGATTTAGGTTATGTGAAAATGTTTAAAAACGTGCTAGTACATTGTGTAGGACTTTCTGAAATGAGCTCCTAGTGTTTTCAGATTTATTTTTCTCTTTTCTATATCAGGATCCATATTGTTAGCTCATGCTTACAAAAACGATTAACTTCATTCAGGTTTTCAAGTGTACTTTGTTAGAGTTTTGAAAAGTTACTGCTATAATTCATCTTTATCTGTGATCATTTCCACGTTTTTTGGAATTGTCCTTTTTTTTCCCTGATTAGTGTAACTAGAGATTGTTTTGACTATTTTATTTGTGTATGGAAATAACAAATAACAAGTCACTGATGTTTTTAATCAGTTTATTTTATTGCTTTTTATTTCAATATTTTCTGCTTTCATCTATTTTTCTTGCCATCTTTTTAAAAGACTTATACGTCCTTTTTTTCCCTTAAGTTAAATATTTAATTCACTTATTTTTATATTTCCTTGCATATTTATATGTTTGATGCTATAAATTTTCTTCTGATACAACATTAACCATATGTCCTAAATTTGATATGATGTATTTTTATTATAATCTTTTTAGAGACTTGGTATTTTCAACTTTGTATTCTTCTTTAGTTTAAGAATTGCTTCTTTAGTTTAAGAATTGCTTAAAGGAGTGTTCTTTTGAAATCCAAGGACTAATTTTTTTTTGGCTTACTTTTCTTCTACTATTTTATTTTATTATTATTGTTATTATTATTTTATTATTTATGTTTTTCCCTTCCAGAATTTGAGATTTTTTTTGTTGGTCATATGATATAGGCGTTAAATGAAGATGTGTGCTCTGTCAAGAGGGTTTAAATATATATTAAATATTAAATATGTGCCAGTTAGTTCATATGAAATATTAACATATTAAGTATATGTTAATTAGTTCAAATTTATTAATGATATTACTCAAATCCTCTGAAACCTATGTTAGGTTTAGTATATTTTATCTGTCATGGGGTCTGAGACTTGAGTTAATATTTTCTAATAGCATGTGTTTCTTTTTTTTCCTTCCATTTCCTTCAGTGTATATTTTGATTTCTTTTACTGCTTTGTAGGATTCCAAAATTGAGCTGCCAAAAAAAAAAAAAAAAGATGAATTGGACTTCATCAAAATTAAAAACGTTTGGGTTTTAAAGTATACCATCAAGAAAGTGAAAAATAACTCACAGAATGGGAGAAAACATTTGCAAATCAAATTGTTCAATCTTCCTGTCCTCTTTAGAGTAAAATTTCAGGGTTTTCTAAAGCCCTTTTGTAGCTCACAGGAATAGTTCTCTAACCTTATCCCCTGAATTTGTTCTGTATAGATATTTCCAGAGGAATGAGATACTCCCCTGGCAGGCTCCTAGGTTCATTTCCCTCTTGTGCTCTCCCCACATCATGGCTTAGACCAGGCTTCTCCGTGGGTCCCTGTGACCTGGCACCTTGCTTGCTGGTGGCTGTGGTGTGGGACCTCTGCAGTTTGATTCTTTCACCCACTTCTCTTCATTGAGAAATTCAGGAAACCCATAATTGGAAAAGTAAGTCTTCTTTCATGTTTAAACAAAGATGAGATATAACAGAGAAAGAGACACATCCTATGGGAAAAAGGAAGAGGAAGTGCAATGAAGTCAGCTCAAGCCACAAAGTGTCAAGCCAACCTGTTAGCTGAAAATAGGTATTTCCTATTTATTCCGGAAGAACCATGTAATACAATGCAAGGAACCTTAGTGAGAAATTCACACATTCATATATGAGACTTGGAGCCATGTCAAAGGGTCATTTATTAATTTCCTTCAGCCAGTTGGTAGAGATTGTGAGACTAATTTAGTTTTCCTTTGCTTGGGTAAAGCTACCACTTCAAGGAACAGCAGGGTAGCCTGCGTTTTTGTGTATGTGTATGACATTAAAACTACTGTTCAGGTCCAACCCTCACCCAACATGTATTTCTCCCCATCCCTCCCCTGCCCAAAAGGGAACAACCAGCCACTTCAGGCACTAAGAATTATTTAGAAGCAATCTTACCCACTATCCACAGGGCAAACTTCCACACCGCTGCTGCCTGAAACAATAATTACTGTGAAAAAAATTACCTAGGAAGTCATTTCCTGTAGAAGTATTTCAAGGCAAGAATGCTCCTGATTTGGATTCACTGGTGTTCACTGTCATTCATATGAAGAGTTCTTTCTGAGAGAATTACTTTTCAAAATAATATTACAAGAGACCAGGTTAATGGATAAAGTGCTGAAGTTCAAGTGAAAGAAAGTGGTGTTTTTAAAAACTCTCTTTTCTCCTTTGCATGTGAATCTTTGTTGCTCTACCAGGGTAAACAAGGATTAATTAGTATTAGCACATGACCGCCTTGCCCCAACGGTCAGAATATTTCCAATTTTATCCCAGCTCATAAATATTCACTTACATCTCTTTGCAATCCCAGGATCTTGGGCCAAAAGAAGATCATACTTAGGGCTTGATTTCCTTTTTTCGATAATGGGCCATTAACATGCTATACTGGTCCTTTGCTTCTATCAGACAATGATAAGGGATGGCTTTTTTTTTTTTTAATTTATTTTTAAACTTTATTTATTTATTTATTTTTGGCTGTGTTGGGTCTTTGTTTCTGTGCGAGGGCTTTCTCTAGTTGCAGCGAGCGGGGGCCACTCTTCATCGCGGTGCGCGGGCCTCTCACTATCGCGGCCTCTCTTGTTGCGGAGCACAGGCTCCAGACGCGCAGGCTCAGTAGTTGTGGCTCACGGGCCCAGTTGCTCCACGGCATGTGGGATCCTCCCAGACCAGGGCTCGAACCCGTGTCCCCTGCATTGGCAGGCAGATTCTCAACCACTGCGCCACCAGGGAAGCCCAGGGATGGCTTTTAAATTGAAGTTTTATTACAGAAAATCATATGTAGGCTGATATAAACTCCTCTTTCTTTCTCCCCATCTTTTTCTTCTCTCCTTTCCACACTCCTCCTGTCTACCTTCCTTTCCTGGGCATCAATAGTATTCCAGTTGGTGGCTAACACTTGCTGAGCCAAGTACTATACCCAGGCCCTTTAAAAACATTTTCTTCATTATTGGCCTGTGACAAGTCCAAGGGGTGTTATATCATCTCCATGTTTAAATCATGGAACAGGCTCAGGATTTAGGTAACTTACCCAAGTCACTTTGGCAGAGCTGAGATTTGCATCTGACCCAACTTGGCTGTATGTTTGCTCCATATCAACATAGGCCACACTTCCTTGAGTCTCCTGACCTCATGCCATATTTCAAACTAAATAAATCATGAATTAGGATCTTCCTTATACAACACCTTCATGAAATACTATGCCGTTGATTCATCGTGTGTGCGAAGGCTTTCCTTCTTTAACTCTGTGATAAATCCCTTCAGAATAGAGACTGTGCCGATGCTATGAATTGAATTGTGTCTCCCCGAAATTCATATTTTGAAGCCCTAACCCCCGAGTGTGACTGTATTTAGAGACAGGGCCTGTGTAGAGGTTTTAATGAGGTCATAAGAGGTGGGGAGGGGGTGTAATACAATAGGAATGGTGCTCTTATAAGAAGAGGAAGAGACACATGCTCTATCTCACCACTGTGTGAGGATGTAACAAGAAGATGGCCATCTGCAAGCCAGGAAGAGACCTCTCACCAGAAACTGAGCTGGCTGACACCTTGATTTGGACTTCCCAGCCTCCATAACTGTGAAAAATGAATTTCTGTCATTTAAAGCCACCAGGTCAATGGTATTTTGTTATAGCAGCCCAAGCAGACTAAGACAATGCCTTACACATTTCAGTACTGATTGCCTCACCTTGCAGAGTTCTTTGCATGTAGAACATGTATTAAAAAGAAGCTATTATTACCTACTAGTGTAAGAAGGTGTATATGAAAATAGGCAATCATTTTACATCCTCCTGAAAAACTACTAAAACTTTAGAAAATTGTTTTAATAAAAAATAAATATACAAACATGGAAAAACTGGAAAAGGAGAAGATTGCAACAAAATACATTCTGTAAGTGGAGTTAATACCTACTTTCAAGGCTTTGGGGATAATAATGAGTTCAGAACATGTTGCTTAGTAGGTTCTCAGTCAGCGCTACTTGGATTTGCTTTCAAAAGGTTTTTTCCCCCCACTGATTTTCATTTGTTCAATCTAATGGCATTCTTCATTTTACTTTTTATATTTTTTTAATTCGTTTGTGTATTTACAAGAATAGTAAGCACAATATGCTTCATTATTTTCCTTATTTTGTATCTTTGGTTTTCTTTCTTTTTCCCTTTATTACCAGTGTTATACTTATAGCGCCTAGGAAGTTACTTGGCTTAGATTATGTTGTCCAAAAAATTCCTGAATAAATGAATTAATTAATATTCAATTTAAAAATATTTTTATATTTACTTGTTACTAAGGCCAGGGCTCTAAGTTTGGAAACAGAAACAGTTTGCTTTTAATACATAATATGGAGTACTTAAATAAATAAAATGTGGCAAAAGATTTTTCTTTTCATAAAATGATGGGAAATTAAAAACATAACCAAGAAAGCAGTATTATAAACTTTATGAAATATATCTCCGCTTGGTATTTATTTTATATAGGCATGGATTTTACAAATACATGTTTGACAAGTAATAGATTATGTCTAATCTTGAAATTTATGGTACTGCATATAGTATAATTTACATATATGGCTCTAGGATTCTGATGAACTTATTATTTTCCAGGATTATAGTGTTTCACTCTTTGGAAACTCATAATCCTGAAGTATCTAAATTTGAGGGGCTAACCATGAATGAACAAATATAAAGAATTAATCATTCTTACTAATTGCCTGGCAATGTAGATGTTTGTAAATAGATTTGATTAGCCTGCTTACATAGTACTATGATTGATAATAACCAATATATTGTGTTTTAGTGTGCAAAGGTCCTCCTTGTTCGTTTGACAGAAATCATAAACATTTCTATAAAGAATGAAGGTGGTTTTCTAAAGATGGTGAAGAACCTCTAGCCAAGATAATTAGATGTGAGCATATGAAGAGCTGATTTACTGAACACTGACGTAAAAATGAGCTGCTTCAGAAATTTTGTATGCAGGGCTTTCTGTTATCTGGACCTAATCACCAAGAAACAAGAGACTGCAAAAGCCATCAGATTCCAGGGCAGATATATGAGGAAAATTGGCAGAATGAGCTGGAAAACGTGCTTCTGTTTCCAAGCAGTTCTGACCTATGAGAATTTCATTATCAGCTCATATCTGTTACTGTTAGATGTTAAGAGGGAGATTACCATTTGCAAACTGAAAGCTTTCTGTGTAGCCTCATGATAATTGATTTTTTTTTTTATTAAAATTCTTGAGACCTGACACTCCAGAAAAGTTGGAAAGGTCTTTGTAAAGCTTTATTAGCATATAACATATGCCCAAAGAAAAGAACCAATGTGAATTCCTTATATATATTTATAATGATAACAAATTAGTGGAGCTTGGCCGTCCATGTATGGCTAAAAGATGCCGCTACATTTAGGCAGCATTTCTAGGCTGAATAAGGGTACTCATTAAAAGAAGCAGCTTATTAAAAGCATCTCGATGAACGTCAAAGGAAGTAAACAAGCAACGTAGGTTCAAAGAACCTAGCTCTGTTTTGCATGATATCCTATAATAATCAACCTCTGAGACATTTAAATACATGTCAAAATGTTTTTGATATTTTAGATTTCAAACTCAAAAATCGCTATCTTTCTTAAAACATGTCTGAATTCACATTCTGATGATTGCCCTTCTTAACTCTCTACACTTAAAATATATACACATAGGAAAAGCAATGCTACAGAACTGTTTACACACCAGTGTCAATTGAAGAAAAAAATGCACAACCTAAAAATTGAGAGTTATGTTGTATTTGGTGAACTTTCTGAGGACTTGAAACCCAGGACACAGCATCACAGATAACACCGAGAAAATGCTTCTGAAGAGGCAAGGCGGGTAGCCAGGATATATACGAGTTTTTGCAACAAAAGACCAGGTAGTCAGAACATCAAAAGATTACTCTTAATAAAAGAAAACCAGATATCTCAAGTTAAGGAATTCAGCGCTTTTCTATGTATGGGAAGATGCAATAATCTGGGCTCACTGAAATCATTCCTTTGATAGGTACCTCAGCTATCTGGGGCCAGTATCCTGTGTTTTTTCATCCTGAGTTTCCGCAGGGTGCACTGCAGAGGTGGCTGCAGCGGCTGACTGCTAGATGGGCTTGCCAGTGGGCAGCCCCTTTGTCTCCATCCTGAGTCCCCTCAGGTCTCACTGTCTGGGTAGATGTAATGTGATGGCTTGATGGCTGCAGCATCCTTTGTTTACTTATATGGCAGGCAAATATTTTATTCCTCACCAGCAGAATTTAGCTATTGATATAATTGGTTTTTTTGTATGATTTCATGCATAGAAAAATCCGTGTTTCATAACTGAAATTCTCCCAAAAGTCATTGTTCTAAAAATTAGTGTTGGGCAGGAAGTATGCACAACCTGTGGGCATACAGAACAGAGCAGTAAGATTAAGACAAATGGGTAGACTCTAAAGGTGCTTTTTTTCCTCCCATAAATTTTCTTAAATCTTGTGCTTCTGTCTATGAGTTAACTGTAGCAAATGAATATTGGCGGAAGAATTTGAAATTTGTGGGCATAATGCACAGCAGGGGTTTTGTTTTTAGGGAAGTGTTTATCATTGTGATTTTTTTAGACATTGTTTTGTAGCATGGATATTTAATTAAATTGAACATCCCTAAGTACCATGAATTTAACCAAATGGCATAAGTTTGTGCTAACTACATTCATGATATCATTACATGTAGTGATATTTCATTGAGCTCTGAAGGGAACACTACATCTTCCAGGTGGTCCAACACATGAACAACTTTAGGAACCACTAAACTATAAAAATATCATTTCTTCACATTAAGTCTTTTAGCCCAATTGCAAAGGAAACATCAGTGAGAACAATTATTATTCCCATTGTCAGTCATTTATCAACTAAATGAATTTACAAGTTCTCTTTTTATTATTCTCTAGCACCCTGTTTATTTTATGATAACTTGTATCACAAATTTTAATTATTAGTTAAATTTTCTTCTTGCCTCTCTCCCACACTAGACAGTAAATTCTCAATTTTATCTCCAAGCCCAGCAAGTCGCAAAGCGAAATCTCAGGAAATATTTGTTGATTGAGTTCATCTGATAGAAAGAAATCTGTGTACCAACTTCCAATCTGGTATATATTTTTTGTAATGCATTCATCCATTCCCTGACAAACTGACTAAGTAGCTGTAGGATGAAACAAATTCAGTCTGTGGGTTCCTGAGTTTGATGGTGATATCAGAACGTCGGGCTACTAACTGTAAAGGATGCTGCTGTAAACCAGAGGAGACTCCCTAAATCCAAGGCAGATGTACACAAAAACGATGCATACTTCAAAATTCATGGTCATTTGGATGTAAGGGGATAAAGCAGAGTGTGAAAAATATCAAAGAAATGCCAGAGTTGAACAGCAGTTGAAGTGGTAAAAACAGATTTTATTTGGGACTATTGCAGTAGGGGGCAAAATACCTCAGTGTAAAACTGGGCTCAGTTCCATATATGGCATGGGCAAATGCGAATTTATAGCCACAGAGCACGGTGGAGGTCAGCGGATGAAAAATTACTGTGTGGGCACGTTGGGGATTAGGGGGAATTCTGGCTAAGCCATCCTAACAGGATTCTTGCTGAAGACAGGCCAGAGTGATCAGACATCACCTGGCAGTTGGTGGGGGATGAGAAACCTGATCAGATAGGGAGAGTGAAGGGATATCAAGGGTGGGAGGTTCTGGTTAAACCGACTTGGCTGGGTTCTTGATGAAACTGGATTTCATAAGGAAGTATGTGGACGGGCCTAAGGGAATGTTCAGGAGTTTGATTAAAGTTCGGTCAAACAAAGAACCTTGGCCCAAAGTGGAAGTAGTAACCCTAGCTCATGATAATTGCTGATTTTGCCTTATAACAAACTCTGTAATACAAAAGAGAACTTTAAAAAGATAATTTTCTTATCTTTTTAATTGCTTTTCAGTAATATCAATATTTTGTAGGTTATAGACATAATATGAATCCTCCCATATGTATGTTGGAATTATTTCTTTCATTTCACTCTACTAAATTATATCCCAGTTCACTTGTTGAAAACATTATTTCCATGTCTTTGTTCTAAAGAACATAAGTATCACAGGAAGCCATTAAGCGCAGCTCTGTTCTATTTGAAAAGATCATTAAGACCAATCCTTTGATGTGTTGGTGTCTGTCTCCCCTAGGTTCCCCATCGTGGATAAGTCTACTGCCAACAGGTTTGGTTTTTTTCTCCCCCTTTTGATACCGGGTACAAAGCCTCCTGTGAATTTGACAAGAGCTGCTTGCTGGCCACATGAGAAAATCCATGTGACATATTTTTTTGTTCGCTTTTTTTTATCGCAGTGACTGCCAGGTGCAGATATTGCCTCCATGCCCTCTCTCTGGCTGCGCTGGACTCCTGTCTGGGTTAAAGTCATCCTGGCGTAACTAGGCCTTCAGCCCAGTGCTGTTACGAAGAGCTTTGTGTATTACCTGTGCTCAGTAAGTAGGACTTTTTTTCCCAGGCACCCCTCTACCCTTCAACTTTGAAAGTAGAAAATCCAATCAGATGTTGACGGACCAGGAAATGAAACAATCCCCCAAATGTATTTCGACTCTGGGTAATGGAAACCCTATTCAGCAGCTGACTGGCCGCCACCCACAGTCTGACCGTGGACGCATTTGAGCTTCTTCATTTAGGATGCTGTTTGTTCCTCTGTTTCCTGACACAGTCTTGTCTTCAGCTCTTTCCATTTTTACTCATGTTCACCTTCTAAATAGATTTTGTTATGAGACTGTTTGCCGCGTACAGCACATCCCTTTGTTTCCTGTTTTGTTGTATGCCTTTTCCTTCTTCTCATTTTAGACTCTTACAGACTTTGTCACCTTGCCGCAGAACCCATTTTTAGAATTCACCTTTCCTGCTCCCATTTATAATTTCTATCTTCTACACCCATGCTCCTTTAACTTCCTTCAGCCTGAGAAAAACTAGCGTATCTTCCCTTGGTACCTTGTCGGATCATTTGACTAAATGCAATAAACCTAAGACTGGAGATACTAACTGCAGAGGGCATTTCTTTATCTTCCATCACCCCACATCCATTCCCCCTCCAGGAAGCCATTCTTTCCCCATTCACAGACATATGTTCTAGATGAGATTAACTACATGCAGTCATGTACTGGTAAACACCGAACCAGTGCTTTTGGGTGTAGGGAAAGAAAAAAAGCCCCAATGTGTAATGCTTGCTGATGGTGTAAATGTTCCCATGGCCAATCTCAAGCTAGAAGCCAATGAATGTAGTGCTGGGGAGAAACGTGCAGCTCACCAGTACCAGTGGTCTCCAAACAAGAACACCATTTCATAATATGTTCGTCATAAAGACACACTCAACATAAATAATCTCAAGAGTATCCATCAGGAGTAAACAAACTTTTTCTGTAAAAAGCTGGATGGCAAATACTTTAGTTTTGCCAGCCATAAGGTCTCAGTCACAACTATTCTACTCTGTCCATGTAGTGTGAAAGCTGCCATAGATAATATGTAAATGAATGTGTTCCAATAAAACTGTTTACAAAAATCAGCAACAGGCTGGATTTGACCTGAGGGCTGTAACTTACTGACCTCTGGCATAGATAATGGTCAAATGCAGTAAAACAATTAAGTGATGGGTTTTGAGTATTTATTACCTTTGTTTTTCATATTATTTGTTTAATTGTAAGTTTATGCATTTTCATATCGAATAATGTTTGTGTTGAACCACCAGTTTGCAAAATTCCTCCTAATTTAACAAGTTGCCCTTGTGAACCAGTACAAACCAGTTCCAGGTCACTGCTGAATCTACCCCTGCTTGAGGTGTGGTCTCTTAATGACTGAGGCTAATATGCTAATATGCTTCACCAGCATATTCAAAAACCTTGAAGATTTTTATTGGTTTGGGACATAGAAAAGTGACCAAATGCAGGTGAAGAGATTCATGGAGATGTTTATGCTTAGTGGAGCCCATGGAAAAAAGATTTATTCCACAAAAGCAACCAAAAGAAAGCATCTTCTTTTGGTTCCATTAGGTAAAATAGGAGTATGAATGTGATAGCTGGAACAGTGGCAGCCATTTGCTACCATGAGGGGAGAGCCTGGATGCTTCTGCAGGGACATTCACTGTGTAAAGCCTGAGGGTTGAATTGCTACCACGGAGGAAGGAAGAGAGACAGAAAAGTTCACCCTTAGTAACATTATCTGAGTGACTGGATCAAATCTTGCCTGAAAGCAGGACTGCCTTTTAATTTTAAGTAAATAAACATCCTTCATTGTTTGAGCCATTTTAATAGGACTCACTGTTACTTGCAACCCAAAGATTTGTCAGTGAGACATCTGTCCATTCTGCTTTTCACAGTTTTCTTTCTAAATGACTCTAAACATTACTGCCACTAAGGGAGAACTCTTGATGCAGTTCAAATTTAAGTACCTTATGTATTTCCCAGCTATTTGCCTTTTTCTCATTAGCCCTTGGTTTTGTGGGCACCTTATTTCCCTCTTGAATGATGGGTAAGGATGTGTTATGCGATTGTGTATTCATAGATTGTACTCAAATCTGGTGATACAGGCAAGGCATCTAGATGCTTTAGAAAAATACAGAGATATGGAGTCCTTACTGCTAGGGATTCTTCAGTAGGTCCGAGGTGGGGCTTGGGCGTCAAAATTCTGGATCGTATGTGAGTCTGATGTACCGTCACGATTTAGACCCCCTGTTGTTGTATGTGCATTTCACTGCTGGTTTTAATAGACCTGGAGCGTATAGAGAGGAAGTAATTCACTGGAAAAAATGAGTCTTGTGGATTCTATGTTAAGTTAACCATAGTATGAGGAAAAATAGCTAACTACTTATGTATGCCTCTATTCAGTCACTCTTCCTATAATTATTATTTGATGTCTACCATTTGCCAGAAAAATGGAAATGGATAATTTTTGAATACAGAAGGCACAGGACAAAGACAGAAGAGATCCCTGCCCTCATGGAATTTGTAGTCTAATGGCAGAGGAAGACAATGATAAGTAAACGTATGATTAGGTAGTTACAGAGCATTAAGTGCCATGACGGAAGTAAATATGGTCATGGAGGTGGTGTCACTGACAGTGCCTGGATTAAGGTGAGTGAAGTCCCATGCACTGCTTGACCCTGAGAGTGCATGCTTCCTTTGGGTGAGCCAGCCATCCAAAAAACTGTTGGGAAAAGGCTAACTATTCACTCATCCATTCAGCAAATAGTGATGACCTACCGAGTGCTGGATGGGACATGGTGAAGTCAGTTCCCTTGTAAAAGACACAGGGCCTTCTGAGTATAGAAATAGAACTAATATGATAGTGTTTAAAATAACTTATTCCCTTTAAATAGGTTAAAAAGGCACAAGGTACAATATTCAAAAGGTACAATAGATCAGTAGTGAAAAGAAAAATCTCTTTCTCCTGTCCCCCAGCAAGCCAATTCCCTCTTGTAAAACCAACGAGTTATCTGTTTCTTGAGGCTTCTTCAAGAGATACTAAAGGCATATCCAGGTGAATGTGTGTTTTGGGGGGAGGGAGGAGGTGTTTACACAAATAGTGACATCCTGTACATGCTGTATTAAAGCTGGCTATCTTTTAGCTTAGTAATATGTATTGGACATTTTCCCACATCATATATGCATAATAATATTTTATATGGCTGTACTGTAACTTATTTCATGAGGCCCATGGATAGGTTGTTTCCGATCTTTTGCTATGATAAATTTTACAAAGAATTTTCTTATCTACTCATCTTTTAACACATCTGAGACTATCTGGAAAATAGCTTCTTTGAAGTGGAATTGTTGGGTCAAAGGATATAAACATTTTTGTTCTTAAAAGATATTCCTAAATTGTCCTCAGTACAGATTGTACCAATTTATGTTCCCACCAAAACTTCATGAGATTATCTTTGTCGACACAACTCACCAGCAGAGTGTTATTTGACAACTGTCTCTTTGTCGACCTAATAGGTGAATGTGACAATTCTTTAATTTTTATTTGTATTTTTCTTATGAGTGTGGTTGAGATTTTATACATATTTTTAAATTTTATTGGAGTATAGTTGATTTACAATGTTGTGTTAGTTTCAGGTGTACAGGAAAGTGATTCGGGTATACATATACATATATTCATTCTTTTTCAGATTCCTTACTCATATAGGTTACTACAGAATATTGAGTAGAGTTCCCTGTGCTATACAGTAGGTCCTTGTTGGTTATCTATTTTACATATAGTAGTGTGTGTATGTTAATCCCAAGCTCCTAATTTATCCCTCCCCACCACATTTCCCCTTTGGTAACCGTAGGTTTGCTTTCGAAATCTGTGAGTCTGTTTCTGTTTTGTAAGTAAGTTCATTTGTATTGTTTTTTTTAAAAAATTAGATTCCACATATGAGTGATATCATGTGGTATTTGTCTATCTCTCTCTGACTTACTTCACTTAGTATGATCATCTCTAGGTCCATCCATGTTCCTGAAAATGGCATTATTTTGTTCTTTTTTATGGCTGAGTAATATTCCCTTGTATATATGTACCACATCTTCTTTGTCCTTTCCTCTGGTGGTGGACATGTAGGTTGCTTCCATGTCTTGGCTATTGTAAATAGTGCTGCAATGAATATTGGAATGCATGTATCTTTTGGAATTCAAGTTTTCTCTGGATATAAGCCCAGGAGTGGGATTGCTGGATCATATGGTAGCTCTATTTTTAGTTTTTTAAGAAACCTCCATACTGTTCTCCATAGTGGCTGCACCAATTTACATTCCCACCAACAGTGCAAGAGGGTTCCCTTTTCTCCACACCCTCCCCAGCATTTATTGTTCATAGACATTTTAATGATGGTCCTTCTGGCCAATGTGAGGTGATACCTCATTGTAGTTTTGATTTGCATTTCTCTGATAATTAGTGATGTTGAGTGTCTTTTCATGTGTTTTTTGGCCATCTGTATGTCTTTGGAGAAATGTCTATTTAGATCTTCTGTGCATTCTTTGATTGGGTTTTTTTGTTTTTTTGACATAGAGCTTCATGAGCTGTTTACACATTTTGGAGATTAAACCCTTGTTGGTTGCTTTGTTTGCAAATATTTTGTCCCATTCTGTGGGTTGTCTTTTCATTTTGTTTATGGTTTCCTTTGCTGTGCAAAACTTTTAAGTTTAATTAGATCCCATTTTGTTTATTTTTGGTTTTATTTTCGTTACTCTAGGAGGTGGATCCAAAAAGATATTTCTGTGATTTATGTCATAGAGTGTTCTGCCTATGTTTTTTTCTAAGAGTTTTATAGTGTCCGGCCTTACATTTAGGTCTTTGATCCATTTTGAGTTTATTTTTTTATATAGTGTTAGAGAATGTTCTAATTTTATTCTTTTACATGTAGCTGTCCAGTTTTCCCAGCACCACTTAATGAAGAGACTGTCTTTTCTCCATTGTATATTCTTGCCTCCTTTGTCATAGATTAATTGACCATAGGTGCATGGGTTTATTTCTGGGCTTTCTGTCTTGTTCCGTTCATCTATATTTGTTTCTGCACCAGTACCATACTGTTTTGATGACTGTAGCTTTGTAGTATAGTCTGAAGTCAGGGAGCCTGATTCCTCCAACTCCATTTTTCTTTCTCAGGATTGCTTTGGCTATTCAGCGTCTTTTGTGTTTCCATCGAAATTTAAATATTTTTTTGTTCTAGTTCTGTGAAAAATGCCATTGGTAATTTGATAGGGATTATATTGAATCTGTAGATTGCCTTGGGTAGTATGAGCTTTTTTAAAAATATATGTTTAATTGCCACTTTTTCCTCATCTGTGAGTTTTCACTTCATGTCTCAGGCAAATTTTTTTCTATTGGATTGTTAACCTTTTAATTTTTGATTTGCAGTATTTATTTTTATGTGAAGAAAAATTGAACCTTTGTTCAGTGATTTCTATTGCAAATATTATTTACCAGAAGTTGCCATTGGGCTTCATTCACAATTTTTCCTACATAAAATATTATTATTTTGAAACCAGATATAACCATTTTTTTGTATTAAATATTCCTCCATGCTTTATTCTAGAAAATGATTCTGTCTCTTTCTGTCTAAATGCTGATCCTTCTGGAA
Organism: Balaenoptera physalus; assembly: GCF_965194825.1. Lineage (NCBI taxonomy): Eukaryota > Metazoa > Chordata > Mammalia > Artiodactyla > Balaenopteridae > Balaenoptera > Balaenoptera physalus. Next base: position 94,058,184 of record NC_138896.1, on the reverse strand, counting down.
GTTATCTAGTTAAAGCCAGTCAGTGAGAGATGCAACTGTTATTTCCAAGGCTCTCCATCTCCCCTCACTGACATGCTGCACATACTTTGTCAAACACTACAACCAATTTACCGTATACATTTGGGTCTAATTCTAGACTCTGGCTTTTGTTCCACTGATTTAGGACAGCATGTTTTGAGGGAAGGAGTGACAAGGAGCTGGAAAAGTCAATGAAAACTTTCAGCAGAGCTCAGTGGATTATCAGAGTCAAGGGTATGGGTATTATTCAATGAGATTACTGATACCTAAAGGGTGGTGAACTACTGAAAAAAGAGAAAAAGACACAAAAATGGCAATTGGGGTCAGGGGACGGGATGGTTTGCAAACAATCTTGTCTACCACACAGTTTTCCCCAAGGTGAGTTGCAAGTTCTAGGGTTTTCTCAGGTTGGGTTTAATTTTTTTTTTGGCGTGCCACATGGCATGTGAGATCTTGGTTCCCTGACCAGGTATCGAACCCGTGCCCCCTGCAGTGGAATTGCGGAGTTCTAACCACTGGATTGCCAGAGAATTCCCAGGTTGGGATTTTAATGAAGGCACAAGGCAAGAACAGCCTGTTACGTACAACTGTGGTCATATAAACATCTATCCTGAATGTCACCAGATTTGAGCTCCTTCCCTTTTGGTCGGATGAACTCAGGCTTCCTGTGCAATTCCCCTCTGGGCCATGTCTCCATAAACCTTACTCAGGAAGGTCCTTGGGGCTGTCTGCTATACTCAGGAAACCCACGCATGTGCTTTCATCCAGCACAAGCTGGCTGTCTCTTCATGTTTGGAGACCACTGGTACTGGTGAGCTGAGCACACACGGCTACCGGGCCACTCTGCCTGGCTCAGTGGGCACTGAGGCCGCTCTCCTGCTGCTCCACGGTGCCACTGGGGCTGCCGCTGGGCACGCACAGGGAAATGGGTGAAATGCCCTTCTTCCCACTCTTCATGGACCTTGATGTCCTGGATCCTGAAGTAACCCTGCTGGTGCCTAGAATCTTACAGACTTTCATGAGCTTGCTCCTTGGAGCCTCTGCCCATAATCTCTTTTCCCACCAGGGCTCAAAATATGTCCATCGGGAGGGGCCAGGGGACAAGAGACAACCAGTTTGTCACATTATTCTTATCGCCATTTCCATCTTCCCCAGGAGTCCCTGAACCGAGAAACTTAAACATAATCCAAACCAACAAGACAAATATCAAAAATATTTTTTCTCCTGCTTACACCAAAATACCTGACAAAAACAACAAAGCTAGCCTTGCCTTCCCCAAGCCCCTCCCTGAAATGCAGTAAGTACTTGGGGGCAGGTGGTGTTGGGTGAGAGACATTGATTAAATCCAAAATCCAGGCATGTGTCGAATTGGTCTGGCCAAGTCAGGGTGAGCCGTGTGACAAACGTGATCGTGGCATTGTCTGTGAAGTCCCTTCTCTTCAGTTTTTCACAGCTGGAATAATAATTTTAAGATGCTCTAATTTAACTTTGCCTCCAAGCACAGAAAATCACTGATATAACTGAAGAGAATATCCAAATACTCATGTAGGTTTCCTCTCTCAAATAGGAATGTAATTTAAGTTGTCTGGTTTTCTTTCTCCAGGAATTGCACATATAAAGGATTTTGTTATTTCAAATTGCTAACTTTACAAACAATAATAAAGCCGAAATAAGCAACAAGATCAATACTGTTTGCCATGAAATGGCAGCACTCCCTCCCCACTTCCTGCCTAATATAAAATTAGAATGTAACCATTAATGCTATATCTGAATTAACAGGAAAAGGCTATTAGTTCCCCCTTTTAAAAGGATCTATTATATTTCCTTTACTTTTGCCACGAGGCAAATATCCATAGAGTAATTCACCAGCAATTCAGCAATGATAGACAACAAACAGGAACAGATATAAGAGCAAAGGAGACTTTTACTTTCTCTTTCTCTCATCTGTTTATTCCATCCCCAACCCATACATTGTGTTCATAGGGCTGTTTATTGAGGAGACTCTGGAAAAGACAGAAAGTGCCGTATCTACTCAAACAAAGAAACTATTGAGAATAAATAAAGCATTGAATTTCCAAAACAGTCAAGTGAGTTCTCTTGCTATTATTTATTTTGGCATCCCTGTAGCATTTTTTTTGCCTGGCTATAAATTCTTAGGTTAGGGCTTTTTGTGTCTGGGGTCTGTGTCCTACCTGCTTAAGACAGGAAAAAAAGTAACAACTTACCAGTCAAGAGACTGAATAAAAGTTAGGCCATAAATAGGAAAAGAGAACAGTTACAAGAGGACACAGTGGGGGGTCTTTATCTGAAGTAGGTCTAAGGAGGGGACTTCCTTAGTGCTCCAGTGGTTAAAACTCTGTGCTTCCACTGCAGGGGGCGTGGGTTTGATACCTGGTCAGGAAACTAAGATCCTGCATGCTGCACAAACAAACAACCCTTCCAAAGTAGGTCTAAGGAAAATATCTGAGAAACTCAGCTCACAATAGATTTTGTTATCTTACAGTAACTGTTCAGATACGTGTATGAGTGCGTTAGAGCAGGCAGCCGCTAGGACCTCACAGTCTGTGCTGCTTAGGTTCATTTGATTGCTGAGAAAGACTCATTTGTGTTCCTCCAGAGATGATGGGGTTTATTGTGCGCTTAGACTTAGGTAGAACCTGGAGCTGTAAGGTGTCAGGAACCCGGAGAACTCAGTGTTCTCACCTGGCAGCCCAGTTTATGCTTATTAGAGGTGGGTGTAAGTGCCAAAAATTTAGAAAATCAAAATATGTAGACACCATAGGTTGAAGTCTCAAGAAAGGCCAATTTTGACCTGAAAGTCTGCAAATATCTTTATTCCATCTCAGCATTTTTGCTTTCTGATCTTATCTGCTCCTGAATACTTTCAGTTCATACCTGCTCTTTTATGGCAATATCTCAGGCAAGAACCGTTGGCCTTGATCTCACTGTTATCTGCCTCATTTGCTTGATATTTCCTAGATTAGCTGCTCAGAAGAGGGGAACACATTGGTTCATGTCTCTCTCATGCTGTGTCATGAGCAAAACTAAAAGGTTACATTTGGCTCTGTTTTTGCCCTTGGCCCAGTGAACCATGGCAAGTTTGTGAGCATGCTTCAAACTCTGGCCATTTCAGCAGCTGGGGATGTAGGCTTGTCAGTGTCCCTTTAAGTGTGTATCCAGCTGGTCATGTCTTTGATAGCTTCAGTACACCACCCACCCATCTCTTTGGATACATATAAGAACCTCATGAGTGTTCCCCGGACATGCATTTTGACTATACCCATTGTTTTGTAAGAAACATGTTAAATGCGTATCTTTCAGTGATTCAGTGACAACCATTTGTTTTAACGTCCCAGTGTAATAGGGACCAAATTATTAATGTGTAGATACTCACTATATTGACTCACACTGGCTTTCTAGGAGGACAAGCTATTGCATTTCTATTTGCATCTAGCAGCTAGAAAGGAGCTCTGAGAAGCTGTACAAAATGAAAGACCTTTATAGGCAGAAGGGAGCGGCAACAAGGAATTTATACTAGGCAAAAAAGCAAGTTAATTATTGCAAAGTTACTTTCTTTTAGGTGGGCTTTCCGGCGGATTACCTCAGTAGTGCTGATGAGGTGTTTCCTGACGGACTGGTTTGAGATCCTGCTTCGGGAGAGCTAAAACTGTAATTCTGTCTCAGCTTGGTGTCGTGGAGCCGAGCGTAAATGACTCCATTTTGGGCCAGTTGTCTTGTTTTTAATAAGATTTAAATCAATAAAATTCATTATTCTTTTACTGAGTCAAAATTGTTCTCCCTTGAGGCTTCATCCTATTATTTCTGTATATTTTGATGTTCTGAGGTGCTAGTATTTACTCCCAAGTCCAATGATTCAAGTGGTTTTAATCTAGACAAATTACAAGCACTTATAGATACATCCCTAAATGTAACCTCAAATTCCATCTGATTAATCTGTGTCTATGAAGAAGTATCATTAGATTTCCATTATTTGAAGTGATAGGAAAAAATTTTTTTTCATTCAACAGAAATTTGTGGGATATTTTCTATACGCAGAGAACTACTTAAAGTTCAGGAAATACCGCAGTGAACAACAGTGACGAGATCCCAACACTTTTGCAGCTTCCAGTGTAGTGGAGGAAGACGGGCCCTAAACATTTCATTTTCAATAGAGCAATATAAAAATAAAACACGGTGAACTTAATTTCTTGACACGCACTACCGAAAAATTACTCTTAATTCTTGAACTATGTAGAGCTGACTCCAATTTGTAGTCCTGAGAGTTTCATCGAGCTCAGAACCTTTAAAAAGACACAAATTGATAGGTTGTTTTTTTTTTTAAATTGCACAGTTCTGTAGACCTACAGTTATTTCACATTGTAGTATTGTCGTATCAGTGATATTAAGGACAGAGAGAAATCACTGTGACTCTGGACTTGCCAAAAATATTTTTTAACTATTCCTCATAAGCTCATAGGCTATTAGTGAGTCATATTTGTGTATTTGAATCATGGAGTTAATTGTCCTACAAATATCCTCCTAATTTGGAGAAGGGCAGGTTAAAGCAGAGTGCTGGAGTTTGAAAGGAAAGGAAGGAGAAAATAAGGAAGAAAGAAAGTGAAAAAAGGAAAGTGATTAATTTTACATAAAACATTGAAGAGATCCAGTAAGGTGTCTTGATTCATTCCATTTTTGATAGAATGAGGGTTTTGATATGAGGGCTGTAGGAAAGAGTTTTAAAGTACTAAGTATGCATGGTGAGACTAGGTAGCTAGCATACAGCAGGAAATGATCAGCTCAAGTAGAAAGGTACTGCTTTGCTAATATTGAGACCCAGGAAGTTAGGCATCTGTCCTTTGTGTTAGTTTGCCAGGGTTGCCCTAACAAAGTATCTCAGAGTACGTGGCTTAAACTGCAGAAATTTATCTTCTCACAGTTCTGGAGGCTAGAAGTCTAAGATCAAGTCGTCAGCAGAATTGTTTTCTTCTGAGGGCTGTGAGGGAAGGATCTGTTCTACGTCTTTCTCCTTGGCTTGTAGAAGGTCATCTTCTCCCTGTGTCTTCACGTCATCTTCCCTCTGTCCATGTCAGTGTCCAAATTTCCTCTTCTTATAAGGATACCAGTCTTATTGGATTGGTCTCACCCACATCACCTTTTTATAAAAATTTTTAAAATATATTTCTTAAATTGGAGTATAATTGATTTACAATGTTGTGTTACTTTCAGGTATACAGCACAGTGAATCAGTTATACATATACATATATCCACTCTTTTTTTTCTGTTTAGATTCTTTTCCCATATAGGCTATTACAGAGTATTGAGTAGAGTTCCCTGTGCTATACAGCAGGTTCTTATTAGTTATTTATTTTATATATTGTAGTGTGTATATGTCAATCCCAATCTTCCAGTTTATCCCTCCCCCCTTCCCCTTATCCCCTGGCAACCATAAGTTTGTTTTCTATATCTGTGACTCTACTTCTATTTTGTAGATAAGTTCATTTGTAGCCTTTTTTTTAAGATTCCACATATAAGCAATATCATATGATATTTGTCTTTCTGTGTCTGACTTACTTCACTCAGTATGACAATCTCTAGGTCCATCCATGTTGCTGCAACTGGCATTATTTTGCTCTTTTTTATGACTGAGTAATATTCCATTGTATGTATGTACCACATCTTCTTTATCCACTCCTCTGTTGATGGATATCATCTTATTTTGACTTAGTTACTTCTTTAAAGTTTCTATCTCCAAATACAGTCACGTTCTAAGGTTGGGACTTTAACATATGAATTTTTGGAGGGACCATTTCAGCCCGTAACAGCTCTCATATCAACTCCCTAGATAGCAAGTCTTCTCCCCCTTGAAATTCATTTTCAACATTGCCACTAGTATATAAACTTTATCCTCTTTGAGGCCATATAAAATGTATCACATAGATATTTCAAAAACAGATATTTGAGGCCTTTCAAGGTCTGACCCCAGTCTACCCTTTCAGCTCTATACCACGACCCCCTTATACCCTTATCCTCTGAACAAATTATTTATCTTGAGACACACTCTTCCTCTACCTATTCAAGTTCAACCTACCTTTCAAGGACTTGCACAATTTTTGCCTTCTCCCTGAGGTCTCCTCAAGACCAGAAAAGGAGCAGATTTTCTGGAGTGGAAAGGTGATAGACTTGCAGGTCAATGATGTGGGCTCTTATTGTAGTGCTTTCACTTACAAGTCATCGGTTTTTGAGCAAGCCAGTTCATCACTCGGCCGTCAACTAGTACAAGGTAATATCCATCACATACGATTATGCCAAAGATTAGATAAAATTTCATGAATTAAACGTCTAAAACAGTGTTCAGAAATCGTTCGTTTCCTGCTTTCCCATGCCATTCCCATCTCCTTTCTTTTCCTACAGTTGCTGTTTTTGTGTGAGTGCCACTGTTATAGTCTATATCCGTTTGCTTTGCGTTATCATTATGTGTGTGTGTGTCTGAGGCAAGACCCACAGTTTACCTTGGCTTCCTAGCTGACTTCTGAAACGATACCAAGCCAAGAACCTAGCACAGAGAGGACAAACAAAAATTGTGTGGTCAAGTGGAAAGGCAAAGGGATTGGCTTGAAAGGAAAGAGGTAGAGTTTCATCCCATCCCCATTATTCTATCTACATTCTCATAAAGTGCCAATGAATGGTTAAAAAAATGTAAAAGCCAATTAAATCTATGCAAGATGATTGAAGAGCTGGGTCATCCTCAGCCCGGATGATTAGTCTCTGAATAATTGAAACTGGATGTAGTCTGATTGTTTTTCTTGATATTCGGATTGAGTACTTTAAGTGTTTTAGACATAGTAAGATGGATGGATAACCAGGTCATACTGTGCTTTTAACACCAGGCTTTTGCCATCTAATGCCTATTTCCATTCTACCCACCCTCCCCTCTCTTATGAAAAAGAGAAGCAGTACTTTCCGTACTGCTCAGCTATCAATAAAATGATCCTTAAAATATATATAGTGAGACTAATTGTTAAGACTCTTTATAAACATTGACTAATTAGTTAATCAGTAATACTTAAGGGGCTTACTCTCCCCACCAGAGCCCCTCCTATGACTTCATTTCGTGTTTTTTATTAGGTAGGATTTCTTCTGCCTATGCCACTACCGCATTAAGTATGTTCATGGTAGTCGTAAGTCAGAGAAAGCAAAGGGATTAACTCCCAACCCCAGAGGCAGTTAATATAGCCTTTTAGCTGTTAGACTGACAAATGTGCCGGGAACAGCATCTTAGTGAAATGGACTTGCAGGCATGTGTTAAGGTTTAGATTCATCCAGAGGCTTAATTTCTTTTCACTGCGAATTGGAGGGTATTCTTAAATTCACCATTACCATACGCCAGTGGAAGGGAAACATATGGAAAAGTTTTAAAGCAAAACCAGATAACCATTGCTGCACAGCTTGCTTAAATTCAAAAGAGTTAATCATTTCATTTTAACAGGAACTTCCAGACAAACTGACTACATTCTTTTGGTTCTCTTGGCTGAGATGTTAACTAGATACTTGGAAAACCAGTCAAGCTTGATTTTTTTGGGGAGACAGTTCTACTAAGTGGTTTAGAGATCTTATCTGCACCAGGGAGACCATGGTTCAAATATGGACGCCAACATTTAGTAAACAACCCAGGGCAAGTTACAAATGTCTGCAGTGCTCTGTTCTCTCATCTGTAAAAGAAGAATGATATTGTCTACCTTACAAAATTGTGTTGTGAGAGTGATATCTGTTAGCTTGGAATTTGAATAAATGCATGATGCATATATAATATAGCTAGCATAATTCCCAACATAGGGTAAATATCCAGTAAATGTTGGCCATTCCTGTTTCCAGAAGATAGTTTTCACACTGTTTCGTATTCATCAGATTACTCTTAAGCACTCAATACAAATGGGAGGCCTGGGACAAAAAGAGAATTAAAAGCTAAAGTTGAAGGGGAAATGATTATTATGGTCCCTTATAGGCCCCTAGATCTTTTTCAGGACATTTTAGGTTTGCCAGTTCAATTAGCAGTTCGCAACTGCCCTCCACTATTGCCTGTCCTTTTTTTTTTTTTAAGTTGTAATTTATAATAAGCATTTGATGAGATAAAAGGGAAAAGGACTTTCTCCCTTATCATGCAGCAGCTGAGCAGATATGGCTTAGGTTTTATATCTTGAGAAAGGGTAGACCGAGTTAAGAATTGGGCTTTTGCCCAATGGCTGTCTTCGTGTTTTTCCAGAAGTGATGGAAGCCATGATCAGTGGGTTTGACCAATCAGAGTGGATGAAAATGGTCCTGGAAACCCACTGCTATGCCAGGTGTAAATGTTTTAGTTGATGGATCAAGTAGAGACTCTGGAGAAGATTCCAAGTCTTGAGGAGGTCTCATGGGAGGGCACTGGAGAGCATCTTCTCACTTGGAGAGTTTGTAGTAATGGCTACACAGGAATCAATACAGAAGCATTTTAATACTTTAACATCAATTTGGCCGTGCTGCGATGTGCCAGGTGAATGTCAGCCCTCCATGTTTTCACATGTTTGGTTATGGTCTCAATCCCCCAGTTCACTGGAACCCCATTTATCTCAGCACAGATTCAAATGACGAAATATGGTATACTTAAGGCTCCAGAGAGAAACAGTGTAGGATAGGGATTAAGAATTTGAGTTCTGGAAATAGCGTGACCTGGATTTGAGTCCGACCTCTGTTACTCAATAGTTAATATGACCTTTGGTGAATCACCTGTACTTCCCAAAGCTCGTTCATTCATACATGCATTTAATCAACAGATAAGTATTGTACACGTAAACTAAATGTCCCAAGTAAGTGAATAGAGGGTGATGAACAACACTCGGGTATCTGACATGGAGATTACATTCTAATCAGGCAAGTATGATGTAAAAATAAATGACTTAACAAGATAGTTTCCCATGGTGATACATGCTATTAAGTAAAAGGTAAAAGAAAGGAATAGATAGGGAGAAGTCTTTTAGCAAGGTGGTCAGGAAAGGACTCTCCATGTGGGTGACATTACAGCTGAGACCTAAATAATAAGAAGCGAAATATGAACAGCTGGCCAAAGAGCATTGCAGGTAAAGGGAACAACCAGAGAAAAGGCTGTGAAGCAAGGATATACCCAGTGAGTTCAAGGAATAGAATAAGGGAAGTCTGTTTGGAAGAGCATATCATGAGATAATATCAGAAGAGTGGGAAGGGGCTAGATTCTGCAGGACCTTACCAGCCACTGCGAGAAGCTGAGGTTTTCATGTTAAACGTACTGGGAGGCTATTGCCGTTTTCAGAAGGCAGATCACATGACCTCAGTTTCCCCACCTACAGAATGGGATGGGATTGGTGGTGGTGGAAGGTTAAAGAGGTAATGCATGTAAAATGTTCAGTGGTCTCTGGAATATATTAGCTAGTATATTAAAAGCTAATCAATAGCTAGTAGATAAAAAAGGTTTGGCCTCTATTGTTTAGGCAGGAGACATCCCTCTATCTGCTATGTGAAGGAAAACAGAACAAAAGATTAAACCAAGTGGACCTTGGCAAAGAACAACCAAGAATTCTGGACTCTTCAGCCCACAGAGGCTTAAGCTGGATAGCTGTTGACTGTAATTCAGGATAACAAATGTCTTTTCATTTCATGGAACCACGACATGCTGGGACTACCTTGTTTATGAGCTTGATGAATCAGATGAAACGCTTTCCCACTGTTGCCTGATACTAATTATCCTTCAGTGAAACTTTCTTGATTGCTGTAAAAAATACCCCGAAGTCTGCCTTCCAGGCAACCAGCCAATGGCACACAGTCGGCACTGACTAATGCTACTGCTGTGTTGCCATGGCCCGAGGTTCCTTGCTTAACTTCCCTGAAATATGAGATTTCAAGATTCATGTTCTTGCTTCTGTGATATGTCCTTTGATAAACATTTTCTTTGGAAATGGTATATGCTACCTTGGGGATTAAGGAAAGTATATATCAAATCCTTCTCTCCTTTCCTGAGACCAGAGGCCTTCTAACAATATCTGTTTCCAATACATTGCCATTCATCTTTCAACAATACTGTGTTTTAAAAAAGACCATCTCTAAGCTTGACTTTGCAGTTACCTGTTATGTCTTCAAGAGGCATGATTCCACCCACTCCTCCTTGAATTACCCTCTGTGTGAGAAAACACTCTATTTTCCTAGAAGTAATAAAAGAGCAGAGGACAACACAACTGAATGTATCTTCCAACGCCCTTAGTTGCCTTGACATTACTTAGGGTATGTTCAAGCTGTCAAACCCTTGAGACCCAACTGAGCCATTGTCTGACCAGATGATATGGTCCTTGTGTGAATGTATAGAGTGAACACGGCTAGTCACAGATCAATGAGCAGAAATTCACAAGGGCTTGCAGGCAAGATGGGTCTAATTAAGAAGGCCTGAACTGCTCTAGTGTCAGGGAACAGTAAGCAGATTGTCCTGGCAGCTGCCAGAGCAGGCACTGATGCAGCTTTTTTCTAGTTGCTATGACCACAAGCTCCAGAAAGTAATTTTGTGTTAACCTTTCCACCTCAGTCCCTGAAGTGTCACTAAGACCTCTAAAAATCAGTAGAGGATGATAAGAGCTTATATCTGGTATTGGTCCTCAGTGAGTGATGGGGTCTCAAAGAAGGTGACTGGTCCTGACCTTCCACTTTGAGGTTTCAGAGTCCAGCTCTTGTCAGTGATCATGAGTCATCATGCTAACTATAGTGCAGAAGACTGAGGTAGAAAACGTGATGCTGACTTATTAGCACACAATGGAATAGATAACTGTCCCATGAAACTGAAGTCTGTGTATTTAAATGATTATTTCACTGTTTTTCTACGATAGAGGGAGCAAATCAGAAACAGAACAAAACTTAGTCCAATCACTGGAAAGAGATAAGCAATGTGAAAAAGTCTAAATCTAGCACTTTCTATATTTATAGGCTTCACTGCAGTTTCTTTGGCTGTAAACAACAGAAACCAACACTGATTAGCTTATATCAAAAATGAGTTTGAGGAAAGCATATGGAGAAGCTCTATACAAGATTCCACTTCCTGACAGAGAAAGTTTGCCATAGCTTGTGCCATAGCTTCCTACCCCTTGGTCAGGGAGTAGAACGTTGATCCTTACCCGCCCCACCCCAAACAGCATGCATTATAGGTGGGTATTCGATTCTGGATAGACTGAAAAGACAAATGCACTGAGAGGAAAATCCAAACAATGCCTGATGGACATGGAATCAAAATAAGAGGATAGACAGGTAGATGCTATATCCTGAGATAGATAGATAGATAGATAGATAGATAGATAGATAGATAGGTAGATAGATAGAGAGATAGATAGGTAGATAGATAGGGATAGAGATATCTCATGTCCTTTTATTTTGTATTTTTGACCTTTTATTTTGAGGTTTTGCTGCTTTGACATCTTGGGGTCTTGCTAATCCTGCAGACATTGAGCCGCCCAGGGTTAGCTAATTCCTAGAGATAGTGAAGGACTTGCCTGAGATGCATCCTTCCTAAGCAAACAAAGCAATCCAGAGATCATAGTTCCAACTACTTCCCTTACTGCGCTCTTATTCTGGGCCATTGTCCAACTGCCTTACTCATCCCAGGACCGGATGCCAGACAACAAGGAAAGGCTCCTATGCCCCAGGGCCCACTGAAATTTTTCAGACTAAACAATCCTAAGCACGTTTACCCTGCCTCACCCCTTGTTTTCTACAGAAACCACAATAAGGGATTTTGCCCGTGTTTCCTCCTCACTCTCTCTGCCTCCTCTCTGACCCTGGTGCTTCTCCATGTGGCCCTGTGCGGAGGGTCATGCCTCCTGTTTCTAGGGAACTGTGGGGAAATCCTTTCTTTCATCACAGTCATTTCTGTGTCTGCATGTCTTCCTATACCTGATTAAAACAAATCCAGGGTACCCTTAAAAAATATACATGTTTGCTCAACAACTAACCTGAACAGTTTGAGAGATGGTAGGTGGATCTCTATTACGGCATCTTTCCGAGGATTCTTCAAGTGTAATTTTGACTGGACCCTATCTGGGTTTCACCTGCTGACTTGATGACTTGACCCTGTCATAGGATAGGACCTGGTTATATACCTCACATGATTTCAAAATATGCTTCTTCCTTTTTTTCACTTTATTATCTGGAACTGCCTCCAATCCAAAAGCAAAAACCTTTCCTTTCAGTGTTTTGAGGAAACGGACTTTCTTACAAACTAAAGAAATAATTTTAGAAGAAAAATAATGAGCTGCATCTCAAATGTCACTGAGAGTAACACAAACAGAAATCTTAAATGTCCTTGTGACCTTTTGAAATTTTAGTGCTAATTATGAATACTGACATCTGATGTAGCTAACACAGCAGTGTGAAGGTCCATGTCCAGGCCTCAGCTGAAAGAGTTAATGCAATTTCCAAAGATCTTCAGCTTGTTCCCAGGGAGAGGTGAAGGCAATAATAGTCCCTTTTGTCAATCAGTGCAATTTCTAATCCTTTTTAAAGAGACAAAAGCTGTGTATGTGTGTGCAATGGCTGTCTTTTAGGGATGTTTTTACTTTAAAACGTTCCTGCTAAACATTTTAGAGTGTGATCATGTTTGGTGCCCTATGAAAAATGGCATAAGGGCCTTGAGGGGAATCTGTACGTTCTGAAGTTTGAGGTTTTTAAGTTCCTCCTGAGGGTGATTCTGAAGCAGAAGAAATAGTTAATTAAAACAAAAAGGACCTTGAATTTTGTGAAGATGTTTCTGATGGGAGCAGTGTGGAGATTTTCAAATGCTCTCTCTGTCTCTGTCTCTCTCTTCCCCTCTCTCAGTTTCCAGTTTGGGTGCTATCATGCCTATATCCCAATTCCTTATTTTTGTGAATGTGATGGAAGGAGGCCAAGGACCAGCAATAAGTGTTACAAAAATGATAAAAATATAAAACACCACAGATACTCAGCATCAACGCTGCTGGGCTCTGAGTCCTTCTACCACCCAGACACTTAAAAGAGAGAGAAAGAGGTTTATACCCCTCAAAGGGTTATTAATTGTTTTAAGTGGTTTTCCATTTTCTGTTCTTTGTTGTGCCCATCTGCAGAATTCTTCTGCAGCTAAAATTTTCAGGTGAAAACTTGCTAAACACTTCAGGTGAGTGATAAGTAGGTCCTCACCTTTCCCTCTAGACGCTGACACCAAAGTGAACCTGCCAGCTGCTATCAGGACTAATGCCATCACTTTCTAGAGGTCACCCTGAAGTCTGATTTAGGAGAATTTTCCTGGAGCTGTTAGACTTTTGGTAAATTGTCATACATCTAAAAGTCCTATTTGGCCACTAAGCCTTTTTCAAAATCTAGCATCATCCCTTAGCCAGGTTCAAAATAGAATAAATACCTGTGATCATGGCAGAAATCCATGAAAGGGACATTTCTGAGATGGAAAGAGGAGAGGGGAGAGGGGAAGAGTGTAAAGGCTTTGTGAGTGAAAGCCATTGGTTCATTCAATAAATATTTATTGAGTAGAAATTAAAGGTAAATACGATGAGAAGCACCAGAAAAGCTGTCTTTGAATAAGGGACACTTTGAAGTCACTTTGTCTTGCTTTTCATTGGGAAGGGAATGTAAACTAATTGTACATTACAAGTAGCTGTACTGAGGCCTGAGCTAGACTCTAAACTGGGAACCAAACATACAGGCATGTTTTACAGACTAGTGGCCAGTCCAAAGGCCATTTGCAGAGGAACTGGGGAGTATTCTGGCAGAAAACTCCTGCCAAGGTCCTGCTATATCTAAGAACTTCATGCATACTCTCACATTTATTCCTTACACTAACACTGTTCAGTGAATACTAACTAACACCCACCAGCTTGCTTCAGTTACAAAAAAAGTGAAATCCAAAGAGCTTCAATGATTTTCACTCGTTTCATTCAACAATATGTACTGAACACCTACCACGTTGCAGCCTTTTCCTTTGGTCTAAGGATGTAGCCATGAGCAAGAGGGATCAGGTCTCTGACTCCGAAGAGCTCACATTCTTAGGTCACTTGGGGCATCAGGCGGTACATATGACTAAAAAAAATGTCAATAAATGAGAGTCATTTGTGTTTATGTGAACGAAAGCTGTCATTTCACCCCCAGATTTCCCATATCTGTTTGCCACACTGTCAGAAATTTCTTAGCCTCCAAAGCCAGACTCATTCCAGTATGCCAGAAGAGTTTACCAAAGGAATTTAGAAGACTTTGTTGGTGCCTTGGGTTTTCACTTTTCACATCCTTTGACATTGCCCTTGATGTTGCTTTCAACTTCATTTTATCCATAGCACAACGATGGGTAAACTAGACAGTGGAAGTCAAGGTGTGACTTACTCTGGGTAAAGTTAGATATTGTGTTTCTGGAAGTTTAACCTTTTGTTACTTTCATTAACATTTTTTGAAATCCTCAGTTTACCTTATCTCAAATTTTATTCAGCACAATTTTCTTAATTCTGCACAGCCTTGAAAATGTATATATACATAACAGCTCAAGGATGAGGGGCAGTGAAGAGAGTCATACCCCTCGCTTGGTAGAATGTTAGTGATTTGATTGAATTGGAAAATAGAACTATAAAAGTGTACTAATAATAAAAAGAAGACTTTCGTCCTAAAGTACCCAGGAATAATAGAGAGTATGTGTTCTCGTGCATGTGGTAGAAAGGGAGCCCATAATCTCTAGTCATAATGTCAGCCCACTTAGGACATTTTAAATATTCCTTTACAGGTCCATTTGGGGGAAATCATCACTTGAGAAGTATTAAAGAACTATTTTTTTTTAAAAAGATATTGTTATGGGCTGAACTGTATTCTCCCCAAATTCATAGGTTCAAGTCCTAATCCTCAGTACTTCAGAATGCGACTGTATTTGAAAATAGGTCTTCAAAAGAGGGAATTAAGGTAAAATGAGGTTATATGAGCGGGCAATAATCCAATATAAGTGGATTCTCTTCTTATAAGAAGAGATTAGGACACAAACAGGCACAAGCAGAAGGCAATGTGCTGACAAGAGGAAAAGATGTGCAAGCCAAGGAGAGAGGTCTTTGGAGAAACCAATACTGCAGACACCTTGGTCTAGGACTTCCGGCTTCTGGAATCATGAGAAAATACATTTCTGCTGTTTGAGTCATCCAGTCTGTGGTACTTTATTATGGCAGCCCTGGCAAACTAATACAGAGGTGTAATCTCATTGAAATTTAAAAAGAACAAAAGTCGTGGCTGGTTCCACTGAAAATCCAAAAGGAGAGACCCACTTGTGGGACATCAGGGTTGATGAAATGAATTTACAAATGTATAGTAAACTGGGCAATATACACAGGGTAATAGTCAACTCATTTAACTGGATACCACTTGCATTTCTATGGATAAGATGTATTTGTATTACTATCAGTATTCTGTAACTTGTAGGCCGTAAAATAGCTCAAAGACAGTACAAGGCAGAGGTAACCCAGAAGGATATGCTAGACAAGATACCTAGAAATCTTTTTTTTACCCACTCAAATCTCCCAACATCTCCTCATGGAATCAGGGCTTCTGGGCACAGAGGAAACTTAAGGTCTGTTTCCCCTTAAAATATAAAGGGGACACAAGTCTCTGATATCTCAGATTCATCCAGCATCTTCCATAGTTCTTCCTATCTTGGGATTTGAATTGCCGGGCTGGTGAAGGAGGTGCTAAAGATAGAGAACAGACCCGTCTTAGGGGCTGTACACCAGAATCTAATGTCAAAGGTCTCTTCCTTCTCCCCAGTCTGGCTGATGGGCTGGAGGAAGCAAGGGGAAGCCTGCAGACACTCTCTCAACATCCAGAGACTGGCCTCAGGGCAGAGCCATTGGAAACACAAACTCTCTAACCCTCTGAAACTCAACCGTCAAGAACTGTTTTTTTCTATGCTGTATGTTTTCAGTTATATATGGAATCGAAAGACTAAAACAAAGGAATGAATATAACAGAAGAGAAACAGACTCACAGATATAGAGAACAAACTAGTGGTTACCAGTGGGGAGATGGGTGAAGTTAGGGGCAAGACAAGGGTAAGGGATTAAGAGGTACAAATTATTACATATAAAATAAATAAGATACAGGGACATAATGTACAGCACAGGGAATATAGCCAATATTTTATAATAACTTTAAATGAAGTATTAGCTATAAAAATATTGAATCACTATGTTGTATACCTGAAACTAATATAATATTGCAAATCGAATCTACTTAAAAAAAAGAATTGTTTTCTATTCTCTATGCATTTCTTCTTTGACCCCCTTTTGGAGATACTTAAGACACTCAGGGAGGTAAAGAGGAAACTTTGGAAATGGGGGAGCCACTGGTCATATTTCCAAATACTATCTTATCTCCTCATCGTGGACTTAGTATATGCAAATCTCTGTGCTAAGTAATTTCACATATTCCCTGAGTTAATCTTTATAATGAGTTCTTTACGTGGGGACTATTATTAGCTCTGTGTTTTAGGTGAGCTAGTGTTAGGGAAAGAAATGTTTAAGTGCTGACACCAGGCTTGGAGCCCAGTTTTGTGTGACTTCTAAACTCAACATCTTAACCTGTTATACAGCTTCTTTCCTGATGAGAGGAGAAAATGTGAGCCTAATTAAACCCCAGTCTTTCCACCCAGGTCATGTTCTCATTAGCCCAGGCTAACCTCACTAAAATATTCGAAACTAGCTTCCATGCTTCTGACTCAATGAATCTTCCCTGAGTTTGATTATGAGAAAAACACTTTGCGAGATGCTATTTTGGTTTTCTATTGCTATGCAGTTAAACCCCCCTCTAAACTTAATGGCTTAAAACAGCAATGATTTGCTATTTCTCAAGATTTTGTCAGTAGACTGAGAGATCCATCTGCTTGTCTTCTTGATCAGCTGCATTTAGTTGGCAAGTGGGCTGGGCTGGGGGCCCAAAAACGTTTCTCTCACATGTTTTGGGCCTTAGGGCTGCTTGTTACCTGGGGTACCTTAGCTCTACTTCATATTTCAGTCTACTACTTAGATTCTCTCTCCACTGGCACCTCTTTCTCCAGAGCCTCTACCTATGCTGGAGGATTTCATTTATTACCTTACAGCATGGCAGCTGGGCTCCAAAACAGCATAAGAGGAAACTTCTAGGCTTCTCATGTAGCAGCGCTTCTGCAATGGCTTTTTGGTCAAAGCGAGTCACAGCCAACCCGGAGTTAAGGGGAGAGGAAACAGACTCTACTTCTTGCTAGAAGGAATTGCTGGAGGTCATATTTGCACTGTAAACGGAAAAGCACTTCCTTCAGGCCTATCTTGCAGTCTCTGCTCAAATAAATCATTTTGAAAAGTCAATGTCACTAGTTATCCCTCTGATTAAAAATTCTCAGTGGCTCCTCCATGCACACAGATAAAGTTCTAACTCCATCCTCTGATATTTAGTCTTTTGTGATACGTCCTGACTTTATCACTACTACTTTACTGTCTTTCTTCTTCTTTCCAGGTGGTCCTCCTCCATCTCCCTAAATACTCCTGACTTGTCCCTGAGTCAACAAACTAGAGAAAAGATTTAGGATAACTTTCCAACATACCACATAGAGAAAGATACCTTTCACTGTAACCCCACAGCCATGACAGTTTACAAAATTAAAGCTAGTCATTTCGGTGGGAAAACCACACCAAGTATTCAGAGCTATGCTGACTAATAGAGGCTTGTCTGACTTGCCCCCTTACAATCAGTTGCGAATTGGATACTGTGTCAATATATTTTTTGATGGTTCTATGCCAGATTCTGCTAATTTTAGAACATTCCCTAAACGAGAGACAGATAGATCATCATCAGGCAAATATGCATGAATAGTTGCAACATAACACTTTCAAGCAGCCTTTTCTTTTTTAGGGTAAAAGCTGATATAAATACTTACTCATGTGTCAGGTCGTTTCCGTCAAAGTTATGAGGTAAAGCAGACAAGGACACTTATCACATTAAAAATGGTATTTTTCAGTGTTTTGATTCATATAATGAACCTTCTCAGAATTCACTATTCATGGACACAGCATCTGGAAAGCTATTTAATGATCATAAGTTTTATCTAATAAATAAGTCGGCTTTGTCAAAATGATGTATGTTAAACAGTATCCTTAGGAACATAAAGAACAGAGACTGTATTTCACTCTTTTCATTCTTGTCTCTACTGCCTTAGTATTTTTAGCAAGTTTTCCCAAAACAGTCGCAGAATTTCCAGAAAGGACACTTGAAATTGAGCCATTTTTCTTTTAAGCTGTAAGTGTTATCATTCATCATCTCTTTGGGATATTGAATATAGTATCATATATCTGCTTCCATTGTTCTCACACAATAGTTATCAAACACTGGTGAAAAATGATGATGGAAGAGGTTTACATTTTTTAGTTATTATCAAGGGTTAAAAATTACCTATCATATCAATTTTAGGAAGTGTTGGTGTAGAGTTCAAGAAGAATAAAACAACTCCTAATCCAATTTTATCCTTCTTCTCCAAAAAGTTTAACTCTATGACCCTTGGCAGGATTTAATGAAACACTTCCATTTTCCTACGTGAAAAGAGCAAAACCTCAAACAGCGGCTAGTTGAACCATTTAGGATTAGAATGTGTAAGTACCAAGATTTTACAATCACTGATAGAAGGGGTCATGAGACTTTGAAAGAAGCTAATCCTGAATTTATGATGTACCTATCAACATTTTAATGAAAACCACATTGCACCAGTTCTTAGACTTGATTAAAACTACAATAGATCGTATCTTGATCCTTAGCCTTCCTTGAGTCAACACTACTGTAAAAATGCACAGTAAAAATGTATAACAAAAAAATTTACTCCAAAATTAAGGGTTTTGTGAATTTTTGGAATCCTTAGACCTGTAATACCTGAAACGAAGAGGTCCTGATAGAAATAAACCCTCCATAACCTAGCCCCTGCCTGTGTTTCCACTTTCATCTTGTACCACATTTTGCAACCCTCTGTCTACTTCATCCACTTTGGATTTCTTTTGGTTCCTCAAGCATGCCAAATTCAGTCTTGTCCGTGGCCTTTTAACTTGTTCCTTCTCCAAACTGGAACAATCTTTCCCCCCAGTTTTTGCAGACTGGCTTCTTCTCTTCACTTAAATTATAGTTCTGATGTTATGTCACACTCTCAGAGGCAGGACATTAAGCATGTATTGTGATGTTATTGTACCCTCCCAACACACATATGCATGTGTGCACACACGTGCATGCACACACACATACACAGAGGCACATAGTGTATTATATTAAGGTGCACACACACATACACAGAGGCATATAGTGTATTGTATTAAATTGTGTTAATTTCTTCGTAACCTTTCTATCACTTTGTCAGCAGGTAGCATGTCTGTCTTACCACTAGATCACTAATATTTGGTACCTGAAATATATTGGATATATCTTTATAGAATAAATGTATGGATGAAAGAATGAAGGAATAGATCAGTAAACAAAGACTCCTTCGAACTCAAACCGTATTTCCCATTAAATTAATTAAACCTATTTATGTTACTAAACATGTCATAGTATATCAAAACTTTTGTTTAGTGAATGTTTACATGCATTTTTAATATCTCGTCTCACCTGTGACAAGATGAAACAAAAATACAACATGAAAAAAATTCCCAAACAGGTGTAATCAACAAAGAAATCAGATGGTTGGGAAGATTTTAAATAGCTTCTCTTTGTTCTTACCTCTCATAATCCTTCACATGTTTTGGAGGTGATCAAAGGCAGTGTTTATAAAGAGGAAATTCTTAAGAGGGAAGTGTTTTGACAAAGACCAAACCAAAAGACAAACAAAGTGAATAGTTAATGAGTAGCTTGGATTCAGGGATGGGAAGGACGCATTTTGTTGGGGAAATTGCTCCACGGTGATGAAATGAATCATTAGAGAGCTTCAGCAAGCAAGGCATATAAATCACAAGATTTATCATTTCAGACCTGCTATTCTCCGCATGTCCATTTTTGGCACTGGAGTTGGCATCTGGGGATTTTATGTGCTGGATACAAAATAAATGATTAATGTTCCATTATTAAAATTCAATGCCCTAAACTCAACTGTTATTTTGCCAAATTGTTGCCTGAGGAGGTTGATATCTTATGTACTTATTGAGAGTCTTTAGTCTGATAAGAAGTATCCAAAATCTTATAACATGGCTCTGATCTCTGAGAGCTGATTTTCTCTTCAAAGATTAACACTCTCTAAGAGTAACCTACTTCAGGCAGATAACACAGCCATTCAGAGCCTGTGGTTATATTTTCTCAAAGTTCTTTGGGCAGTGTTCGAGGTCCCACTCACTCTGTGCCTAGCAGAATGCTTTGCAACTAATAAATGATGAACTGAATGGGCTGTTTCAATTATTTGGAGCATTGCACTGACAAGACAAATTTATTTGTCCGTTCTCTGTTGAGCTAATTTATGTTGCACTTTGATGTCCACAAATCAAGTTACTTGACTCCATCAGTCATTCTGAGAATAAATTAATTTAATAAAAATTGCAATCATTTTATTTTCACTCCCAGCCCTTATCGCAATGACTGATTGTACATTGATTTCCCACGTCCTCTTATTTAATATCTGACTCCTGAGTAGAATGTTAGCTCCACAAGGGCTAGGATCATAGCTGTTTTGGTCCCTTTTATATATGTTGATTAGAGTACCTGGCTTATAGAAGCCCATCTATATAAACTTGTAAAATATCTGAATGAATATGAATGAAAAAGAGACATAGACAATTTTTGTTCTTTTATGTATTCATACATTCAACCATTTACTGAGCCAGCCTCTACCCATGAGTAGCTTACTGTCTAGTGGGTGACATACCTACTGCCAATTATAATATGATCTGGAGGGGCTACATTAAAAGTAGATCAGAATGATGTAGGGGCACAGAGCTAGTAAAATTAAAAGCTGCATGAGACCAGATAGGGAGGACAACTTAGGGAGTTTGGTTTTGATCATCTTGTAATAGGAGTCCACAGAGCTTTTTAAATACAGGAGTGCTCAGTAAACCTGGTATGTTAGAAGTATAATGTGCCTGGCACTGCAAATATGGCACACGGGCAGCAGCTACTGCTCCAAAGCTGGTGAGAACCATGGTCTTGGATTCAGAGAAATCCAGATGAGGACAGGTATAGGTCCAAATTTATTGTTGCCCATCAGAACGTGGTTCCCAGTGAGAGTCAGACTGTTGTTTAGAGATAGAATCTCTATTTATATTTTAAAATATAAAGGAATTAGCCAATATTGACACTTTAACACGTGTCCCTGAATGTGTTGGCTTTGTACCGTGTCATTTTGGCTAAACTGGACCTCCTTTTCCCAGAATTCCCTTCTCTGTGTTGTGAACCTTAGTGTTAGCCATAAAAGAAAATTTGCACATTATTTGGAAGGCAGATGCGATGCAGCAACCATATCTTTATACTCTGAAGGTTAAGGTAGGGTACAAGATGCCATGAAGCTTGCATGCATCGTTGCTGGTGTGTGCTGTTGGCCTGGGGCAGCACGTGGACCACAGGTCCTCTGCCAGTTTCCCCGAGCCCTGGGCCAAGTACAGAGGGAGCCAGCATCTTACACAACTCAACACCAGATCAAGGTGGGAAGCCCTGAGACGAACACAGGTTCTACTTGTCCACATAGGTTCCGTGTCATCCTTTTGCTCCTCCATGTCCAGCTTTCCTTCCTGACTGCCAGTCTGCCTCGCCTCCAGCGATGCTAATCTCAACACTAGACTCGGAGACCATAGCCTGTGTAAATGTCCCCATCAGCTCGCACAATCGTACAAGAACCAATTCCGTAACGAATCCCTTGTTCTACAGCATTTACAGAAGCTGCACTTCTTTGATCAGACCGTCACTGATACACAACCTCTTTGCTCTTTGTGTTGTTGATATTACTAGATGTTTACTGAGCATGTCCTACGTAGAAGTCCCCATGCCAGGTACCACCTTACATGTAACATCTCATTTAATCTTCTTAACTAAACCATGAGGAAGTAGGCACTCTTGTTATTCCCAACTTACTGATAAGAAAATTGAGGTTGAAAAAGGTCAGTAAGTGACCAAGGTCATATAGTTAAGTAGTAGCAAATCTGGGATTGAACCCAGGAGTGTCTAGGTATTCTCAGCCACTGCCTACACCACCTCAACCCGGAGACTCTGAGGACAAGAGCACGAGCCAGACTCTTGGGGTCAGTCCCAGTGGCACCAGAGACACTTTGTTGGCACTTTTTGGCACCGGTGGCACCACTTCCTGGAGGTGACTTTTGGTGTCTTTGTAGTTAAAATGGAGATAAGTGTTCCTACCGCATAGGTTTGTTTGAGGACTAAGTGAGTTGATAGATGTAAAGTGCTTAGAAGAATACGTGGCAAATAGCACTCTTGCTCCTGCTGCTTTGCATCAACCCTGTTCTCCGCTCTGCTCTCAGCAACTCAGGGGCTTCTGATTCCTCTGCCTGGCATCAAATCCACCACTACTGGATAGCACACGGTTAGTCTAACCCTATCGGATCTTTTGACCCCCAACGAAACTAACCTGCTTCATGTCTCATTTCCTCGGAGCTGTTTTGTCTGCTAGATGCTTCAAAGTGCTAAAGTGATTTAAATAAATTTACCTTTGTTAATGTATTACCTAGTTAAATTGTGTGCTCCTCAAGGAACGTTATACCTTAATCCTTAAGCAGGTTTTCACAGTAATTGACATCAAGAAGACTACCTGAAGAGCAGTGCTAGTGGCGAGAATTTCAAATAGGGACGCAGAGCAGGGTAGTGTGTGTGTGTGGTGTGTGTGTGTGTGGTCATTTGACTACTATCAGTCTGTGGTCCCCAACTAGCTGAACTGTCTTATGAAGAGTAGCTAAGTAACATGCAAGTAGCTCGACCCTTTGAATTTCCCCCTTTCCTAGCTCTACTGAACTCTCCCAGGTCTTCAATAAAGCTTTTCTTGCTGCATTTATCATAAAGCCTCACACCTAACAGGCACTTTCCTTCTCCCTTCTTTCTCTCTGCCTCTCACTCAGTAGGTGTGCTTTCTTTCATTTCTATTGTTGTAATTACATTTTATGGTGTTTTATTACTGCCCGTTTAATAGAATTTGCACTTTGAATTATACTGCCTATTGTTACGTGAGAGCTATTAATCATGAACCAATGGATAAAGTGCATTTCTTTTTACAATGTGGACCAAAGATCAACAGTCATTATTCTTGGGTCTTAGACATTAGAAATCTGGAAAGACATCATCTGTCAAGATTCCAGTTTGTTCAATTCTAAATTATCATTGACATAAGTCAGTCACTATAAATGAGAAGACATGTATGTGCATGTGTATATATATATTTTGCACAGAAATGATCTTTGTATGAAAATTCCCTTTCATATTCTTTTTTTTTTTTAATTAATTTATTTATTTTTGGCTGTGTTCGGTCTTCATTGCTGCATGTGGGCTTTTTCTAGTTGCGGTGAGAGGGAGCTACTCTTCGTTGTGGTGTGCAGGCTTCTCATTGCGGTGGCTTCTCTTGTTACGGAGGACGGGCTCTAGGCGCGTGGGCTCAGTAGTTGTGGCTCGCAGGCTCTAGAGCACAGGCTCAGTAGTTGTGGCACATGGGCTTAGTTGCTTTGTGGCATGTGGGATCTTCCCAGACCAGGGCTCGAACCCGTGTCCCCTGCATTTGCAGGCAGATTCTTAACCACTGTACCACCAGGGAAGTTCCCCCTTTCATATTCTTGACCTTGCTGTATTATTCTAAAAGTATCATAAAATTGAAGGGCAATTTGCAATTCACAAGAAAGAGAAATATGGAATTGAATTTAAAATAGAGAAAATTAGGGAGCAAATGTATTTGTTTCACTTGCTTCTAAAGGACAGAGGTTTCAAATGAGAATTTGAGTTGTACCTTTAGTTATACATACACAGATACTCCACTGTTTCTCTTGACCCTCTTACAAATTATTGTAAAGTGTTATAACGCTGAGTTTCTCTGTGATCGTCATTATCCTCCCAATACAAAGTTACAGTTTTAGAAATGTAATCACTTCCTCTCTCTTCAAAAGTCTATTTTCTCAAATCCATTGCAAATGTATTTGAGAGGAAAGGAGGGGAATACATTTTAATTTTCATCAACAACAGCTACCTGTCAAGTTCCTCAACTCTAGACATTTTGCTTTCTAAGGAATCAAGTTAAATGACTTTGGGGGCAATGATGGGTATTACCGAACAGAGAGAGTATGGACTTTTATTTTGCATACGTGGCCTCACAATTTCTAAGAAGGCAGTTAAATGCATCACAGTGTCCATTGAACAATACAAAATTTATAGCACAATCATTGGGTGAAATTGTCTGGAAATATTATGAGACATATTTGAACCTAATATTGGAAGGCATGTTTGAGCCTTTTGAAATTCAGGATTGGGGGCTTCCCTGGTGGCACAGTGGTTGAGAATCCACCTCCCAATGCAGGGGACATGGGTTCGATCCCTGGCCTGGGAAGATCCCACATGCCACAGGGCAACTAAGCCCCGTGTGCTACAACTACTGAGCCTGTGCTCTAGAGCTCGCGAGCCACAACTACTGAGCCTGCGTGCTGCAACTACTGAAGCCCGCGTGCCTAGGGCCCATGCTCCACAGCAAAAGAAGCCACCGCAATGAGAAGCCCGCACACTGCAACAAAGAGTAGCCCCCAGTCGAGGCAACTAGAGAAAGCTGCGTGCAACAATGAAGACCCAACGCAGCTAAAAATAATTACATAAAATAAATAAATTTATTTTAAAAAAAAAGAAATTCAGGATTACTTTTGTTATCACCTCCTTCAAGAAGCTTTTCTTGCCCATACTAGGTAAAATAAATCATCCATAACCCAGTGTTCTCTGTGGTTTTTCATAGCACAGGTCTACACATCTGCCCTGTAGTTGCTTTCACACTTCCAATCCAGAACCCTCCTGAGAACAGACACTGTCTGTTTCTGGATCCCAGGGCCCAGGACAATATATGGTACATGCTAGGAGCTTGTTAAACATTAGTGGAGGAGATGCAAGATTGTCACTGACTTGACACTTCAAAAAACAATAATGTAGTTTGCTTTTTTTGGTGGGGTAAGAGTGAACATGTATGGAATGCAAACCCTATTTTCCCAATTGGAGAGTAAGCTGAAATTTGGATCAAGTTTCTAATTTTAATTTATTCTGTGTTAGTTTGTTATTGCTGCGTAACAAATTACCACAGTTTAGCAGCTTAAAATAATTCCCATTTATGATCTTATAGTTCCATAGGTCAGAAGTCCAACTGAACTAGACTGGGATTGTTACTTAGGCAATCAAGGTGCTGGCTGTGTTATGCTCTTATCTGAAAACTCTGGGAAAGAATTTGCTTCAAAGCTCGTTCAAGTTGAGGTAGAATCTGGTTCCTGGAGTGATATCTCATCACAGCCACAGGTCCACCACACTTAATGAGAGGGGTTATAGAGTGCTGAGGGTCATAGAGGGTATTTTTAGAATTTTACTTACCACAACTTCCTTTGTACCAAACAAGTGTTATGTATATAATAGGTACTTGAGAAATGCTGAGGAATAAATAAGTGAAATGAATAACAATAGAGGCCCTTGCCCCCTATAAAATTAGATGAAGGGCCCGTGATTGGAGAAAAGATGGGCACACCTTATCCCCATTGACTTCTGGTTTCATCCTGCCTACAAAGTCCTCAAATGCTGTCCTGTCTCCAAGTCTTTAAACACTGATGGTCTTGACTAAAGTGTGCTCCTTGAGGTTGAGACAGAAGAGCAGCGACTGATAGATTTTATGCCAGAACATTCCATTCATAGTGCAGTATAGATACAAATTAGCTTTTCTTGTTTTCATTTTGAAAGTTAGTGCTTAGAATATTTCCTGGCTCTAAAAGTGCTTAAATATATATATATATATATATATATATATATATATATATATATATATACACATACATATATATGTATACATTTATTTAAAAAGTACACATATATACATACATATATACACACGTATACTTATATATATGTACATATATATACATATATATGTACATATATGTACCCAGATACTGAAAATATATGTAAAACTGCATTAAGTGCAATGCCATGTGTCTTTCAGTATGTGGCACTAGAACACATGCAGATATCCCCACTCCTGACAATGGCAGACACACATGTTCAGACACCAGCTGAGTTTAATATTGTACTCAAAATCCACTATTAGCCTTGAAACTTTCCCTCCCTGGAGAAGCTTAAGTTAGATTTGACTGAGAGATTTCACATTAGGGTAATAACTGTACAAAATGACTTAAAAAACTGGATCATTGACTCTAAAGGGCAGAATCAGTGATTCAGCCGTAATTTGTTACAAGCCCTCATGCCCCCAGCACCAACCTAGGTGCCATAGGAGCAGCTATTGGTTTTCGTAGGTGATATAGTTGAACTGGGAGTAGTCTGTTCATGGCTGCAGATAAGAAGTTAATCTGTAGTTTGTGCCCAGCACCAGGAAAGGCAGTAACTGCTCTTGGCACCTGCAACTGCCTTTAAATATCGCCTTTCCTTCCAGCTCCCTGGGTCAGACAGAACCGCCCATCCCCAGTACCCATAAACTTCATAGCGCATCTGCTACTCCAGTTTTCACTCTTCTCGTGACTGTGTGGCACAGCTGGGCGCCAAATTCATCATCTTTGCTCTTTTCACCCATTTTCTGCCTCTGTTTGACACATCATGTGGAGAGCTGATAAGCTAAATTTAAAGGAGAAGGTAATTCTATTTCAAGCATAATATTAAGGGCCTTGGTCTTCAGAGATCAAAAGAAATCAGATAACTGGGCTAGAGGAATTCAAGGACAAGTGTAAAATCTGTTGAGTTTGTCTTTTTTTCCAACTTCATGGGAATATCCAGTAGTTGTTGATATTTGGAGGGTTTGGCACGAGCATTATGCGAGGCTTTGGGGTTACAGTGGTGAATTCAACAAAGCCCCTACTTTGAGGAGCCTATAATCAAGGAAAGAAAATAGAATTAAATTAAAATGCTGCACATTTTATAATTGCAAGATTGCAAAGTGATTTGAAGGAGCGATACAAGATGCCACGTAAGCATATAGTAATGGGGGTTCTCACATAGCTT
Organism: Balaenoptera physalus; assembly: GCF_965194825.1. Lineage (NCBI taxonomy): Eukaryota > Metazoa > Chordata > Mammalia > Artiodactyla > Balaenopteridae > Balaenoptera > Balaenoptera physalus. The sequence goes on along the minus strand of NC_138896.1, from coordinate 94,030,970 downwards.
GGGTGAGGCAAGAAATGTTTCCTGAGGAAGCGGTATTTCAGTTAGGATCTGAAGGAAAAGTAGTCAGAGTAAGTCCAGAGAGGGGAGAATAGCGGTTGAGGCAGAGGAAACTTGGATTCCCACGGCTAAACATGCATGAAGGCTTCGAGTCTAGAAAGGGTGTGGCATCCTCCAGGACTGACGACAAGGTCAGTGTAGCTAGAGAAGAAGCGAGGCAGAGGTGGCACACCATGTGTGTGACCCATGTGGGTAAGTAGGGAGCTCTGCTCCACACAGTAATTCAGGGACCCAGGCAATGGAGGCTCTGCCATCTAGTAGCTACACCATCTAGAGCACCAGTCATCCCTAGCCACCAAGGGAGGCAAAAAAGATACTGCAGAATCGCATACGGGATTGTCACTCTTTCAGCCAGAGTGACACCTGTCACTTCTCTTCATATTTCCTTGCCAGAACTAGTTACCAGCCCCTGCCTAATGGTAAGAGATCTCCAAAATGTAAAGGAGCACATAGGATATTTGATGGTCATTACTATATGTGTCAGAGAAGACATTGGATGGTTTTAAGCATGGGACAGTCGTCATCTAGTTTTGTAAATGGGCGCATGAAAACCACAAGCCTAATTAGAACGATGACATTTTCCTTTTATACCATATATACGTTATATATATGTTAGTTAATATACGACTAAGAAATCACAGGATGCTACCGATGTGCATCTAGAGTAGAGCAAAGAATTTGAAAAAAATCCTCATAATAACCTCACGGTCAGAAGGGCAAGTCAAGACTGTATCATGCAATCTGTGTGAGTTACAATCGGTGGAATTATCTTACATATGTGATCTTATTAAAGCTTGGGAAGTTTTCTAGGGGTGCATCAAAAGGCTCTGTCTTTAGTCCTGTGATGCTCAACATTTTAATCAATAACTTTAAGGGTTTAGAAACCATGCCATTGAAATTTTCATATTGATCTAAGGTAGCAGTGATACCAAAAGATCATGATAAATTGAGGAAAGACAAACAAAAGCTGATGTAGTTTATTTTAGCAGGGAAGATAATAATAAGATCTGGTTTGGGGGTCAAAGGACCATCTTACTGTCCAGTCGAAAAATCAGGCACATGCAGTTCAGAAGCAGTATTGTGTAAAGTGAACTTTGGGAAATAGGTGGACCTTCAGTTCAAGATGAGTTACGAGTACAACAAAAAAACTGGGTTATTGATGTGTTAGGATAAAGAGACTGGAAGCCTGATTCCCACCCCCACCCCACATGTTGGTCAAACCAGAGCTCAGGTATTTATAGTTTAAAAAAATATGCAGTAAAGCTAACCAACTGTAGGAATTAGGGTTATAGGATAAAATGCCCATGTTATAAACCTGGACAGGTAGAAATTACAGTTTACTTAATTAAATTGGAAGGTGAGCAAGGAGAGAGAAGTTGGGAAGAAGCTTAAATGTAATTGAAGACGGGTGAAAGGCAAGGGAGTAAGGTCAAAGGACAAAGCTACAGCGAGGGAAGGGAAAATGGAGTGAAGTGAGGCTTGGCTGAAGGAACAGACTTGAGAGGGATGTAGTGATTACCTTTAATCACTGAAGGGCTTTCAGGTGGGAGATGGATGAATTCTGTCTGACCTTAAGGGATAGAACTAGGGCCAGTAGATGCAAATTGCAGGCAGGTGGATTTGGGCTGTATCTCCTAATAGCCAGACTCACGCAAAGAAGCAATGAGCTGCCTCAGGAGGACATAAGTTCCCTGTGGTCATCAGCTCATGAGCAGAAGAGTTTGAACAGAGGACAGGGTATGTAATCATAATCGCTAACACGTATATAAATGCTTACAAGATTGTGCTAAGTGCTGGCTTACACTGTGTCATTCAATGTTCACCTTGTGAGACAGGCACTGTTATTCTGTCCATTTCATTGATGAGGAAACCGAGGCTCAGAAGAAAAGGTTCAGTGACTTGGAGGAACTGCTGGAATTTTGGCAGTCTGACTGCTGAGTGTTTTATCCTCAGGATGAATGTTTCTTTCTTGAGCAGAAACCTTCTTGAGGGAATTCAAGGAACAGGGGCATAGAAGTCAAAGGTCAAAGGTTTCCTCAACTTAGAGACTCCAAATAAGTGGGGCAAAGTCTGGCATTTGGAAATGTGGGGAGAGCCGATTCATTGGAGCCAATAAAATGTCCTCCATTTAACAAAATTCTACTGTATCTTACTTGACCAAATCGAATGCCCCAAGGGAGTTTCTCCATAACATGTTGAAATGGATTTCCCTTCCCATTTGAGTTTCTCATTGCAGCAGAATACTCTCACTGTGGACACACCCCAGGCCATGCATTTCTTTCCCTTCATTCACGGGGCCTTCCTGGCTATTCCTCAAGACCATCAGGCTCACTTCTGCACTGGGCTTTTTGCACTGGCTATTCTATTTGATATTTGCCTTCCTTATTTCCCCCCAAGTGATCTCCGTGGCTATTTAATCATCCTTTTCACGTGTTGGCTTAAATGGTATCCTCTCAATGCATCCCACATGTTATATAAAATGATCTTCCCCTTCCTCCCCCAAACATTCTCAACACCCCTTATCCTGTCCCCCTTTCATCTTCCATAGCACTTAACTTCTGATGTACTCTGTACTTCACTTATTTCGTGTTTTCATTGCTTAGTGTCTGTCTCTGACGCTAGTATGTACATTTTCAAGGGACAAGGACTTTTGTTTTTGTTCACGGGGTCTTGGAATGAGACTGGCCCGTAGTAGGTACACAAGAAATTTTTGTGGAATAGATCCAGAATTTGCTCAGAAGTTTGCAGCTTGAGGCCTGCTCAAGGTCTGGGGCGTTGACTCTGAGCAGTAACTTACTTCACCTCCTTATTTCAGTCTCTTTGGCAGATCATGTTGGTCAGTTACAGAAAGATAGTTATGGCCACCACTGACTAGTTTCATCCCTGGTAATGCTTTGTAGTAGGGATCAGCAAGCCTTTTTATAAAGGGTCACATAGGGGCTAGTTTAGGCTTCACATACTGTACAGTTTCCTTTGCAGACCTACAGTGTGCCAGAGACTGTTACATGGGCTGACAAACAAGCCAGGAACAAAACAGACTGTGCTTATCATGAAGCTTACAATCTAGCAGCAGGGGAGAAAAGCAAGCACATCATTTATTACAAAGGTAAAAGACATTCTGCATCAGACGGTATGTTGTACAAATATAGCCGTGAACAATTTACAATTGTCAGGTGATAACATGCTATGAATAAACATGTTAGGGTAAAGGGACAGAGGGACAGGATGGGATGTGCTATTTTTAAAAAAGAGAGGGAGAGAATCATTCTTATAAGGTGAAATTTAAACACAGAGATGTAAAGGAAGTAAAGGCGTGCAGCCTGGCAATATTTAGGGACACAGTTCTCTAGGCAGAAGAAGTGCTAAGCCAGGACACTGAAGAACTCTGGGGGTGTTCAAGGGGGATAAAGACAGCAAATAATATAACACCACATCCCCCTACTTCCCAAGCCATACATTTCTCTATCTCCCTTCTGTATTCTACTGGAGGTAAAATTGTTAAGTCACCAGTGTACATCCTCTTCACCTCCTTCACCCAGAGAGAGAACCCTTTGGTCTCATTCTCTTTTATGCTGTTATAGCAAATTATCTGAGAGAGTAACTCATATAAAAATATAAAGAGAGTGTGAAGTGTTTCCACTCTCAGAATATTTTAACAAGAGTTATACACCAAAAGAAGAAATATCTAATCTTGGAAAGCTGAAATTAGCAAAGGCAGGAAACTACAATAGGTTAATCAAAAAATATTCACAAGTTCGTCTTATCCTAAGTGCTCATTGTAGCTGGTGTGAGGAACTCAGGTCTAAACTTAAATTCTCTCTCTGGTTCTGTATTATGTCCTGGAGTGACTGAGGTTTAAATCTTTTTACCTTACTGGGACTTAGTTTTGTCATCTGTAAATTAATGGGTTAGGCTAGAGCCAGAATGACAACTATCTCCATCAGCTCTACCCCATTTCTGCAGTCATGGTGGACGTAGTAGAAGTTAATCATGGCTCATTTTCTACGAAACCAGACTGAGCATCAGAATCCTACTTAACACAATATTTCCGGTGACAACGCCCAATCAATGAGGGTTGACCCTGGAGATGAAACATATTTGACCCTTAGGGACAAGATAATCCCTAAGACTCATTCTCTTTCTAAAACTAAATATCTAAGTTGGATTCTTGAAAATAGGCAATAAGCAACTGGTGAATAATTCTTTATTCCAGATGCGCAAAGGAAATCTTACAAAGGCATTCCAGGAGAACTTTCCTTTCTTTGTCAACCTTCCTGACCTAGGCATGCTAGCTCTGAAGTTAACGTCATAAAACTACTATAATTTTATTTGTCAGGTTTTGAAGCCATACTTGGTAAATTGAGAGTGAAATGAAGTTAAAAAATTAAAATGCCTCTCCACCTGGAGGCAAAAGAAATTGTGTATAGGGTAAAAAAAAAAAAAAGGAGCGACCATTCAAGCAAGAGTTGGCGAGTGAACAGGAATAATGGAATCTCCTTATGAAATGATTGATACACAACTGAAATTCAGCACCTGACATTTTCCCTGTTGTCTTTTCAAAGTGGCCTGATGGCAGCCTATATTTCTTTCTTCTTGCGTGGATCCCCAGTCCCGAGGGTCCCTTTTGACCAGCCATACAGTTCTCACACAGGACAGCAGGCTGTCTGAGGCACTGTTTACTCGGCCGTTATGCTCCCAGGGAAAGTTAATAGATCAAGTTTAAGGGCTGTCTGTAAAGTTGGTGGCCTTTTGAAGTAATCAAAACAAGGGGAAAGGAAAAAAAAAAATCACTTGTACCTTAACAAGGTCTAAAGTTGGCTTTATTAGGAGTTTCCAGTGGCAGAGAGAAACTTTTTGTGTTTTGGAACTTCGTGTGTCTTTGAACCAATGAAGCTGAGCTCTAGAATGAATTCATTGATTTCTGTAATCTTAAATACTCATTCTTCTCCTGCAGTATTGTCAGGTGCAATCCATGCCAGAAAAGAAGCTGTCTTACTTCCTAGGTCACAAACAAGAGTCCGCAGGGGAACGAGGCAAATATTTTGTACTTTCTTTTCAAGTCACCATTTGTTTCCCTCAACACTCATCATAAAGGACACCCATGGGAGTCCTTTATGAAGTTGCCCTTCTTTCCTCTTCTGTCTTCCATCTCCTTTCTACCCCTTCTGGTTTCCTGGTGTTTTTTATTGTCTATCACCCAGCAGAGTTAAGTCTTTCAGATATTTTATAGTGAAGCAGCTACAGCAGTAATGACACTTCTACAGATATTAACTGTATTTTATACCTTTCGTTTGTATGCAAACAGCGTTATTCTATTTTTTTACTGTTTTACCAGGGAATCCCTCCAATCAGGAAGAAATGAACAGGCGAGAAGATTCTGGGGAAAGGAAGATCCAAGGCATATGACACAGGAGCATTGTTTGGAGGATGTCTGCCTGGAGGTAGGGTAGAGCCATCTTGATGCTGGTCCACAAGCAATTATTACTACGGGGTGGGGTTTCCGGCACTGAGACCCTGAGGATGGCAGGGGAAGCAGGCTCAGGAATGAATCCTTTCTTTTGACGCGATGGCTTTTATATGTTTAGGGTCACACACTTCTTTCAGAATCTGATAAAAATTTTAAAAAGTTTCTCCAGAAAAATGCACAATATTTTAGATTCATGTACTCCCTTGAGTATATTCAAAGAAATCAATGAACTTGAGTTTATGCTAGAAGTACAGAAGCTGTCATATGTGATCCTGTAAATCACCAAAAAGTTAATTTTATATTGACTTTCTTTCATGTTTCCTTTACCTACCTCCTTCTCAGCTTTTAGGCAATTTGACATGGAGGTTAAGAACTTTGAGTTAGAAATTCCTAGACTCGAACCCTGACGCTGTCCTCACTTCCTGCGTGACCTTGGGCACATTACTTAACCTCTCTGGGCCTCTGTTTTCCTCTAGTAAAATGGGATAACAATGTCATCTCATTCTGTCAATGTTAAGATGTGCTTATCCTAGCACAGCCTTAGCGCTCAATAAATAGGAACTCATTTCATAATTTCCAAAACATAAAAGGATTTGATTACTTTTTCCTGTCACTTATAAAATCAAATCATTTTTGTTTTTGTGAATTTTAATTAACATGATCAGAGCACTTGTAGTGAGCAGGAAGACTAGTTTTTTCTACTCTGAATTCTAAAGCATCTTGCTTGTATTAATAAATGGAACTCAGAGCTCATACACAGTTCTGATCTCTTGTGACCTGTGGAGTTAGACATAATCATTGACTCTTTTATAGATAGGTTGCTGATGGAAGCACAAAGGTCAATCCCATGAATGCAGAAAGAGCATTAATTTATTTCAAAAGGGCTGGTGCCAGCATTCTGACCCTTGACTTCATGAACCTGGGGGAAGTCAGATTACCACTCAGAGTCTCAGCTTCCTCAGCGATAAATTGGGCATCACTGTGAGGGTTGAATGTGATAAGAAAATATGTTTACATTTACAAATGTTGTTGTTATTGTGCCTCTATCTCAACTCCCACCAGATCTATGATTTCCTGGGGAGAGTGGGAGCTAGACTATAGCAGTAGGTTAACCTTGTTATGTCCTCCAGAATGATCTTTCTAAACTCAAATCTGATCATGCCCTTCCCTTGCATAAACCCCTCAGTGGATCCCTTCAGAGGAAGTTCTGCTCCCCCAGAATGACGGCCAGGGTTCGTCATGGCCCAGACCTCCCCACCCGATCCTCCATCCCTCCCCTCCCACTGCTGTACCCCACACTGCATCCCACACTGCTCTTCACAAAGCATCCCACACTGCATCCCACACAGCATCCCACACTGCATCCCACACTGCATCCCACAAAGCATCCCACACTGCATCCCACACTGCATCCCACAAAGCATCACACACAGCATCCCACACTGCATCCCACAAAGCATCCCACAAAGCATCCCACACTGCATCCCACAAAGCATCCCACACTGCGTCCCACACAGCGTCCCACAAAGCATCCCACACTACATCCCACACAGCATCCCACACTGCATCCCACACAGCATCCCACACCGCATCCCACACAGCATCCCACACCGCATCCCACACAGCATCCCACAAAGCATCCCACACTGCATCCCACACAGCATCCCACAAAGCATCCCACACTGCTCCCCGCACAGCTCCCCACACTGCATCCCACACTCGGGCTGCACAACCATGGACCTCTCCTCCACATACCTGACATTTTCTTCACTTTCATGTTTTAAACTGATACAAAATTATGTTATTCTTATGTAAAGGCAGCATTTTGACAAAAACTTTGAAATTCAACAACTTGGCCCCATATGCTTGGGTAGTAGAACAATGAGAAACTAGAAAAATGAGTATATCCCCCTTTCTCTCCAAACTTTTTTGTTACTGCAAATAATCACCTTTGGTTAACTCTAGGAATACCTACTTGTGACTTTAAAAAAAATTCCTGTTTTTTGGCATTTAAGGATCTGACTGTTATTCGTTTTAAGAGGAAGGAAATGGGCTGTGCTTTCTAATCATTTGCTCTCTATATATTGGCGATGTGATAATTGTGTGATGGAATAACTTACTACCATGATATACTATATATGCTAAAAATAAGGCATAATGTCTCTGCCTAAATTGTTCCTTTAAAAAGCAAGTGCTACCTGGTACTCAATTCCTCACAAAGTCTCTCAAATTAAAGGCGTTGCAGGAAGGAGGACCCCCTTCCAGTGTCCGAGAGTGGACTCTTGTCTAACACTTGGAAATGAATTGTCCGAGGAGACACATGTGCTAACAAAGCAAAAGACTTTATTGGGAAGGGGCTCCCAGGTGGAGAGCAGCAGGGTAAGGGAAGCCAGGAGAACTGCTGTACCACGTGGCTCGTAGTCTCAGGTTTTATGGTAATGGGGATAGCTTCTGGGTTGTCTCTGGCCAATCATCTTGCTTGGCCCATGTTTGGTCTGACTCAGGGTCCTTCCTGGTGGCGTGCGCATCTCTCAGCCAAGATGGATTCCAGCGTGAAGGATTCTGGGAGGTTGGCAGGATATATTATGGGCTGGTGTCTCCTCCCTCCTTCTGGCCCCTCCCGAATTCTCCTGGTTATTTATCGGCAGCAGGACCACATTCTTTATTGCGACCTCCTGTTGTGAGATGACTCAAGCAAGTGGTTATTATCATGCCTGGTCAAGGCGGGCAGTTTCGGTCAATGGTCCCCTAACATAGGTATTCTCTAATATTCGTCTCCTATCGCAAATTCAGTGGCCTAACGCAAAGCAAATTTATACTCTCACAGTTCTGTAGGGTCAAAAATCTAGTATGGATCTTACGGGGCTAAAATCACAGTGTCAGGATGGCTGTATTCCTCTCTAGAGTTTCCTTTCTGGGGAGAATCAATTCCTTGGCTCATTCAGGCTGTTGGAAGTATCAGTTCCCTGTGGTTATGAGACCGTGGTCCCTGTTTCCTTGCTAGCGGTCAGCTGAGGACTATCCCCAGCTTCTAGAAGCTGCCCTCATGCCACCTTCCTCCATCTTCAAAGACAGCGAGGGCAGTTGAGAGCACTTCTCGTGTTTCAAATCTTTGCAGCCTCTTTCGTTATTTCCTTTCTTTGACTAATCCTTCATCCTCCCTGCCTCACTTTTAAGGACACTTGTGATTATTTTGGGCTGGCTGGCATAATCCAGGATCATCTCTCTATTTTAAGATCAGTTGATTAGCAATTTTAATTCATCTGCAAACTTAATTCTCGTTTGCTATATAAACTAACATATTCACAAATTCTGGGGATGAGAACATGGACCTCTCTGAGGGAGGGTGTGTTTCTCTGTTTACCATATGTCTCAATTACCTTTTTTTTGATCAAATAAAGAACTGTTTGAAGATATACATTAGCCAGAGATGACCTCAATCAATGCTGGTTGGAAAAGGTCAGGGGGTCAAAAGGTAGAATTGTTAACAAGTGAGTCAAGATGTGGACATTTAACACAGGTTTGGTAATTATCCTGGCACGTGTGACCTCAGAATTTGCAAGCATTGGATGCCTATTGTAAACAAGCTTTTTCGGATCACTTACAAGGCCACCCAGAAATTGGAAAGCATGACTTTACACCTACAGGATGAACAAGAAACCAACTCTTCTCAGGTTATACGAATGAATACTTGTGGCTTAGGATACAAATCTCTAGAGACAGCCTCATACATAGATTTGAAAAGTATTGAACAACTCAGAGAAATGACATCATAAAACTGCCTTAGATGACTCAAACAGTAGCTCTAGTCATGACAAAGACACTAGTGTTAAAGATCATTAGGAAGAGCTTGAAAAAATGTGTTTTATAAAATGTGAGAGTATGAAAGCAATAATTTAAAATTAACATATATATTATAGAAGCAATTTAAGTATGCATAAGGTAGTAATTTAAAAATCGTAAGTCTACAAATAGCTCAAAATTTTAAAAAATAAACTTATTGGAAAAAGCAAATTCACTTTATGCTGAGAATGGCCTTACATGTAGTATCTAGCTATGTATCTAGCTATAAGAGAGTCGAACTGTTTTCTAGATTACCCGTCTAGTTTACCTTTGGGCTAGAAGAAGTGACCATAATAAAAATATATATAGTTTGTTTCCTTCAGATTCAAGAATTGATGGTGTTGCATTAGCCTTAAGACTTGCCAGTAGAAGCCTTAAGTCACTTTACACACAGGATACAATATTGTAAGAAAAAGGTTTCCAGTAGGATGATTAAAACCACATTATCTTGTCTATTTTACGAACTACTTCCTTAAAGTTTTACATTGTTTGATATCCAAAGGAAGAGAAAATACACTGTGTACTAACATCTTAATTTGAATTCCACTCATGAAACTCCAAGCCCCCTCTGCCCCCCAAAAAATATCATTGTTACAATCTCTTTTCCAAGCCAAAAATTCAGAAGAAAAAAGTGCTTCATAAAAGTTAGTTGGTACTGTATTACCGATTCACTTCTTGGGGCATAACTATGTGGAATTAGAGGAAAAACTTGTGAAATTGGATGTGGTAGGATGGACACACCTAAAGGAGCTTTCTCCAGTGAAAAGAATCAGTTGCCAAGCTCAATATGGTGCATTTCTGTTATACCAAACACTGCAATTTGTAGCGTTCAGAGCTCAGTTGTTTAAACAAAGAGAAGCAAGTCTGAATGATGCAGAAAAAGAGGGGAGGGGAAAACCACTTGAACTTTGGAGAAACTCAAACTCTCGAGAATATAGGAAGTTGCCTGCAAGAGTGGGGGCAGAATATAGAAAGAATTCCTCCATCTTCTTGCTAAATTTGTAGTAAAGGCAGCAAAATATCCATGATATGTTGAATGTGATAAAATTTCTTGAAGAATATATAAAGGAAGTTAAAATCTGCATGCCATTGGGCATGGTGCGGACAGTCAATACACCTAGATGAGCGGACAGTGGGGTTTATGAATTACATATATAGAATTAAAAAGTTACGAATTTACTTTATAAATAATTATAAAAATTATAAAAATGTTTATAATTATAAAAAAATTCCCTTACAAAAATTCCTGGCTATTTTGTGAAAAAAATGACATCTCTTGATTCTTTATAGCTTCTTGGCAGTTTATCTGAAACTCTGGTATTTCAAGAGACAGAAAAGGCAGCCAGAGATGTTTTCTTCCATCAACTAGCTTTGGGTCCATTCTCAACACATCCCAGTATTTATAAAAGTTAACTTCAAGTGCTCCCATTTAAAAGAAATTTGGACTGAACCTACCTCATGGGAGAAGATTTAGATGTCAAGTATCTTATTGTCACTCTCCTGCTGGAAATGACAAGGCAGCTGGGAGACTGATAATAGGTCTGGGTAGTTATAGTTTACTATGCCTGATGCAAAAAAAACCCAAAAACCAAATTGAAAAATGAAGCTGTTGCAGGCTGATCTCTCTGGAATCACTAAAATGCAGGGGAAAAATATTAAAAGCAGCAAATTAAATTCAAGGTAATCAGCCCTGTGGCTTATCCTCTGTGGATTCTCTAATCTAGCTCTACCTAATTGCATTCGTTGTAGGACATATTATTTCTGTTTTCCCAGTAGCATTTTTTTTTTTAATTTTTAACTTTGAGGAATGTATACTATAATTGCTATCTCTTTATGTTATAAAATGTCATGATTTTGAAAAGGAAAATTTCATGGCATATGTAGTGTCAATCATCTCTCTTTATGGGAGTATGTGTCATTCATTTTGTGTAAAACGGGCTTGGGGAAAATACCCTTCATTCCAAGAGCAGTTGGTTTTTAAGCCGTATTTTGACCTAATTTGCATGACAGTGTAGTTAGAGGACGCTGATACATTTGGGAGTGGAATTGTGCTCTGTCCAAATGTGGCTATTTTATATTCCAGTTATATCCTTCTAAACATCCAAACAGGATTATACAGGAACCACTCCCCTGCCTTCACACTCACACTAAGCAAACTCTCACACATGTTGACATTTTAACAGTTGGAGACAAGTTGAAACTTCAGATCTGGGCATTGCCTCTCTACTTCTCCCATTCCTTTGAAGTCCAACTGGTACAATAATTAACACTCCTTGGAAGCTTCCGTAGGCCTCAGAGCCTTATAAAGTCTATGTATTTCATGACATGACACTGCCTGGCGGGTCTGATGACCTCATCTCAAATACAATTGATAAATTAAAAGCCAGAAGTGACTGAAAGGAAAATGCTTTCCCAGAATCAGAATCAAAAACCGAATTACTCAGCTCTCCCATGGAAAAAGACATTATGCTAACTTTTTTATAACAATTAACTCCAAATTGACAGTGTAGCTATTGCAGAGCACAGGGCAATAAAAATGGTACTTGAGACATTCTGTGTAAGCCCAAAATAGATATAGGCTGTAAACCTTAGGGACCTGTAGTCTCCTTTTATTACCCTCTCATGTATTATATAGGAGGGGCACCTACATGTCCAGTGAAATTTACCTTTTCCCTTAGTCCCTGAGCATCCCACTCACCTGGATTTACACGTGCCCTTCATACTGTGATATGAACGTGGTCTTCCATTTTTTCTGAATCCCAAGCCCTCGTGGTAACATGGATCCATCTGTGTACCCTCTAGAGATTCTTCTTCTTAGCTATCGCTGGACATTGTATTTCAGCCAACTGAACAAAGTTAAGGCAGGTTGTGTTAAAGGAGAGGCTTTATGTTTTTTCTTCTCCGATAGCATTTGCACGTTAAAAGGTAATTCCTTGGCAGAAAGGAAAGAGTTTCTAATGCAATCAGTCGATCTGCAGTAGATGAGATCGTTACTCAGCAACTATTCACAGCTGTGCTCACTATCTCTGCATTTAGAGTGATCTTTTCACCCTTTGAATTTGAACTTCTTCATTTCACCTGCCCTAGCCAATGGAACATTAGCAGACAAGGTGGGAGCAGAGGCTTGAAATGTGGCAACATGATTGGGCTTGCCCTCTTGAGCTCCTGCCTTTTGCCAGGAGAACAGGCCATTGGTCCAAGGAGGATAAGAGCCATATGGAGCTGACCTGGGACCAGCCTACGGCTTGAGGCAGAGTGCAGCCTACATCAGTCAAGCCCCAGGTGACCTACAGTTGTGTGAATAAGAAACAAATAATGTTGTGTGGCACTGAGTTTTGGAGTTGTTTTGCAACATTTTTGTAGCATTAGCTTACTACTATGAGTTGAAGCTCTTCCTACAAGAAACTGACTCTGGTTAACTTTTTTTTTTTTTAAGTGTAAACGAGGAATAAGTCATAGCCCTCAGAATCAAGGATAGACTAAAGAACCAGCCCCCCTCCCCCCCCAAAAAAAGAGCAGCTACAGGGCTCTCGGCGAATCTATAAAGTTTTTATATGTGTCTCTATAAAGCACCAAATTCAGGATGAATACGAGCCAGCTGATGTCATTATTTGGATCATTTTCAAGATTCAGAGAGACAGAGTGTGGCCAAATACAGTCACACAGACACTCTTCTGCTCCCCTGGAGGGCAGGACAGTGTAATGGTAATATGCAGGGGAGCTCTAGATCCTAAATAGAAGACATGGCACTACTTTCAGAAGAGGAAATAGTTGATGAGCACACACAGGTAGCAGCTGCAGCGACCCCAAATATTTTGGTGAAGGAACACCTTTCAAATATTTCTATCATCTATCTTATAAGCAACTCATTTTTCCAAATGTTGATCAAAGTGCTTGGAACATGGGCTGATGACGATAATGTGAGAGGGGATTATATGAGGTATCAAAAATATATTTGTATGTATTTTATAAATATTCCACTACTCTGTTGAGATTTGAGAAACATTAAACTAGACTTACTGAAGTCAATTACCAGGCCTGACTCTTACATTAATTAGTTCTATGGCCTTGAGTAACTCACAACCCACCTGGGCATCAATGCTCCTACTTTCAAATTGGAGGTTACATTTGTACTTCTTATGTCATGGTGGTTAAGACCTCACCCCCGACACTACCTAAAACATCTGAACACTTAATATCCTAGGTACTAAATATTGAGCGAAAACTTTTGTATTATGTTGCAATCCTCACAACAACAATTTGAATTAGTATCTTCTCAGCTCCATTTTATAGATGAGTGAGCTGACGTGAAGAAAAGCTCAGGAACTTAGCCAAAGTCAGCAAGTGGTGATTCCGGATTCAAAGACCATTTCTGCCTTGACCCTGAGCTTGACGTTCTAACCGCAATTTTACACACCAACGAAGTAATACTTGTGAGTGTGCTTTAAAAATTATGAAGTACTATACAGAAATAAGAGGTTATTGCTTCTCATAAACCGATTGTATTTTTACCTAATAATAAATGATCCATCTTAATCATGGTCTTGCTAAATTGAAAATGTACACAAAAAGGCATTTATTTATTTAGCGTGGGCATCTGACTTTAAGTTCCAATTAGCCAGGAAGAAAGATAAAGATGTAAAGAGTATGAAGGAAGAAAATCCAGATGAAATAAGAGGAGAGGCAGAGAGGTGGTTTGAAAAATTAACAATGTGCATTTCAAATAAGCAAGAACTAAGCAGGGATTGTAGTAGCTAAATTGATCAGATCAAAATTTTATTAAAGAGTTCCACAATATTAAACATGTCTGTGCACAACGACATCTTGGGCTTGGCACTAATTAAAATGCATTAAAATAGCAGATCCTATTTGGCAGGAAAATGAAATACAAAAGTTGTAGCAGCAGTTATTTTAAGCACTGATAGTTTTCCCCTCCATACCCAACCAACATGTAGAGTGTTTTTAAAGGTTTGCATGATAAAAGCAATTGATTAGTATATAAGACCACAACACATCATTACTTATAACATACTGCTATTTTACGAGAGAATGGGCTGATTCCTGCCTTCAGCTTCTCAGTCCAAGTATTCTAACAAACAAGCCAAATACCATCCTGGGATAAGGCTTGTTGAGTGGGAAGAACCTGGAAAAGATTACCAGAGTCATGAAAATACATGAGGATTAGAACACATGAAACACAAACATGAAAATGCTCTACAAGAAAAAGAATTCTTCAGTACCATGTAAAAATCTCCACTTCTCAAAAATTCACTCTGCATATTTGCATATCAGGCTCTAAGATGTCCTGTAATTATGCTTATACTTGTTTAACCATAGGATGCTTCCTGTGGGTAATTAGAGAAAATCATATGCAGCAATGGTCCCAAAACGGGTTTCTTGGGAACGTTGTATCAGGAAACAATAATTATATGGAACAAATGAAGGAGACAAATCTTTTCCAATTTTGAGAAAATAACACAATGTCCAAGTTAACAGAGTGTATCAGGTGTCCAAAGGGCTGATAACGTAGAATATGCTGATTTCCATCTCTACTGAGGAGAGAACAAATACACATAAACTCGAACTGCAACAAAATGGAAATTGTTATGCATAGGAAAGAAAGAAAAGAAGGTCTTCAGAGTGAAACATTGAGATGGTTAAAGTGCTTAGGTACAACTCAGATTTTTAGAGAATGCCAGAGAAGGCTTAAGTATGATCCTCTGCTGGGGCACTACACAAGAGAGGCTCACACAAGTCCATCTAGGCCAATAATTGCTTAGTTATCTATACTTAATGTTCTTCCTATTTCGATCCAGATGCAATCTTCAAAATAAGCACTTTATTGAGCACAAAGTTAAAAAACAAATTCGGTGTGGTCCATAAAACCAGTCTGCATCATTATCAAATGTTTTACACAAGATGTTTGTGGAAATAAATGAAGGCCACCCATATGGGAGCAAGCAAAGGCTCCTTCTTTATTCAGAGTTTGCTATAGCAAGGGGGTTAGTCCCCATCACTTGCATTCGACAGAAAACTCAGAGGCAGGAAGAGGAGTGGAAAAGCTTTACAGTGGAAAAAAGGGAAGGCTTCAGGTGTGTCCTGATTGGAGGCTGTCTGCATGGGGAAGGTGTGGGTGAGCTAAAGAGCTCTGGCTGCTGTGAGAGTAGACCATAAGAAGGCAAGGACGGGAGCTTGGAGACCCATTCTACTGCGGAAATTCAGGTCAGAAATGTTGGTGGCTTGAACAGAGTGGTAGCAGCAGAGGTGGTGAGTTGCAACTAGATCTGGATATTCTTTCGAGGTAGGGCCAACAGGATTTGCTGGCATGCTGGATTTAGGGTTTGACAGAAAGAGTGGGACCATGCATGACTGTTTTTGATCTGAGAATCTAGAAGGTTGGAGCTGAAATCAATAGAGGAGGGAAGGTCTGTGAGTGGAGCCAGATTGATGAGGGTGGAGATGAAGAGCTCATTTTTGGATATGTTAGGTTTGAAGAGGTCCAAGTGTAGAGGTCAAATGTAGACGTCAAGAGGGCAGTTTGGCAAGTGTCAGAGTTCAGAGTTGAATTAGTCAGCTGGAACTGACATAACAAAACTCCATAGACTGGGTGGCTTAAACAACAGAAATTTATTTCTCACAGTTCTGGAGGCTGGAATTTCAAAGTGTCAGCTGGTTTGGTTTCCTCTAAGGCCTCTCCTTGGCTTGCAGATGCCGCCTTCTCGCTGTGAGATCACAAGGTCTCTCCCCTGTATAGACGTGTCCCTGGACTCTTGTCTCCTTCCTCTGGCATCATTTATATTGCGTTAGCGTCCACCCGAACGACCTCATTTTAACTTAATTACCTCCTTAAAGGCCTTATCTCCAAATACAGTCATATTCTGAGTTCCTGAAGGTTACGACCTCAACATATGAAGGCGGGGGAGGTGCATAATTCAGTTCATAACAAGAGTTGAATGCAGGTTTTCCAATTCCAAGTTCATTACTATTTCCTTGCAGAAAGCAGCAAGGCTTCTTGCCCTAAAAATGTTACCTTCTCAGCGAGGTCTTCCCTGACCACCTTGTTTAAAATTACAACCCCGCCCCACTTCCTTGAGACACTAGTCATTCCTTTTACTCTCATCATTTTTTGCTTATAGCTGTCATTTTCCAAAATCATATATATTAATTCTGTGTCTTGTCCCACCCCATCCATCAGTATGTAATCCATGAGAACAGGGATTTTCCTGTCTTATTTACTACTATATCTCTGGCACATAGAGTCCCGCACATCGCAGGTGTTCAATAAATATTTTTGACTGTATGTATGGATGTATACGTGCATAAGTGAATTATCTAAATAAAAAATCATAACCCACTTGCATTTTGGGACTAGACAAACTTTCATTGAGCAAACCCAGCGGGGAGTGACGCACGTTCTGAATACAGGTCCTCCACCTGCCCTGCCACATAAATAATCAGTGCAAGAGAACAGGCCATGGCAACATGCCAGCACCATGATGCTTTTGCTCCAGTGCCATTTCTCCCACATAGGACTTGGGCTTTCCAAACTGAAGGCTTCCAGCACAGAATTATACTTGTTGTATCTCTACACGGCAGCAATCAAACATGTGATGTCACCAAAGCAGAAACTATCAAGAAACAGTTGCTAGGATAGCAGGAGTTGATCAAATCCTGGAATCCTGCTCGGGGGGCTGACTGCAAAACACGCCTTGAGAATGAGACAACCTCTTGTTGTGGGTGGGAGTGTACACATTTATAGATGCCGTTCCCTAGTGGGATTGTCTTGCGCTAGGAGAAAAGTTCAAAAAAAAAAACAACCCTGAAATGGCTTCTTCTATTTTCTGGCAATCCATCTTACAGTGTGGGCTGTAAAAAAAAAAAAAAAAACATCAACAACTAGGAAAGAGGGGAGAATGACAAAGTATATGTAACAAATGGAAGAAAGGAGTGAGGAACATATTGGAATACTTCCTATTCAACAGGGAACAGAGAAGCAGAATTATTATGTGTATAAATTACTATTTCCTGTTTCTCTTCTGTCTGAGCTTCCTAGGGCTGCCATACATAGTGCCACATCCTGGGTGGTTTAAAACAATAGAAATTTATTGTTTCATAGTTCTGGAGGCTAGAAGTCTGAAATCAAGGTATCAAGGTGTCAGCAGGACCAGACTCCCTCTGAAACCTGTAGTGAAATCCCTCCATGACTCTTCCCATCTTCTAGGAGTTTGCTGATGGTTTCCGGTATTCACTGGCTTACAGCTGTATCACTCCAGTCTCTGCCCTTATCATCACATGGCTTTCTCCTTGTGTGTCCCTGTCTTCACATGGCCATCTTCTTACAAGGGCACCAGTTCCTGTGGGGTAGGAGAACACCCTACCACCACTTGACTAATTACATCTGCAATGACCCTAATTCCAAATAAGTTTGGAATTTGGTACTGGGGGTTAGGGCTTCAATGTGTCTTTTGAGAGGAAGATCACAATTCACCCCAAAATATCTTCCTAGAATATAGAAATTAGAGAGGACCTTAGAAGTTATTAACTAATCAAGTGGTTTTTAAACTTCTCTATATAGAACTGGAGTTAATCTTTTTTTTTTTCAAAAATAAATCTTACATGTATCCTCAATGTAAACAAAGTAAAATGGGAGCTTTGGGAAATATGTGAGGTTGCCAGAATTACTGTCAAAAACAGGAATGGAGACTGGGGAGAAAGGGAAAAAGTGAAATAAGAAAAGGTCAGGAACGATACCATGATGAAAATATGCCATCAAAGAAGGAGAATAATAAACTCTGCTCTCAGTACTTTGCTTCCAATACATAAAGAAAAAAATAAGACTAGAATCAAGCTGCCCCAGTTGAAAGTTGGTGCAGGGGAATCTTGAACCAGGTCCCATGAAATGACCTCCCCTTACTTTTCTGGGCAGCCCTTGAGGTATTTCCACAGAACATTTTTTTTTTCAGCCCAATTCTCTTGCTCAACAGATGAGGGTATTGAAATTCAGAAAGGTAGCGTGATTTGCCCAGATCTCCCCAGGAGCTAATGGATGTGGTATCTAATTCCCTTCTCACACATCATCCACTGAGATGGTGTGGGAACCAGGAATATGTGCAGGTGTGGGTAACAGCGTGCGGAAACACAGCTTTCCTTATTTTTGTCCAACTCAGCTTAATTGTTCTTTCAAGCGCTCACTCTTCCAAGAAGCATAGCATTCTTTCCAATCTGTTGAGGGTCATTTCAATCAATTGATCTCCCTGAGCTGTGCCTGTATTCCAGGAGAAGAGGAGTATGATGTGCCAGGGAATGAAGTCAAGGTGTTGCCCCCCATCCATGTTGGTATGTGCGAAAGGGTCTGCATGACTGTGAAGTCTTATAGGTGTCAGTTCATTGCTGCCCTTCCTCTTCCAGCCTAACCCTGGTGCCTTCCAGGTTGGCTGCCTTCCAGCTATTTTCATGACCACCCAGAGATGAGAGAAACATTTGGCTTCTCCTGGAGCCAAATGAAACCCAGAGAAAATCTCTGATGAGGCCTCAGTCTCATCTTCTTGGAAACCCTCTGTGGCCACCTCTCCTTAAAACTCCCCAGTGGTCCTGAGGGTGAGGGGGTGGCGGGTGACATGTCACTTCCCCAGGGTGGATCTGAGGAAGGAAGCATAGGTCTTCTAAATTCTCAGATTCTTCCAAGTTGACCTGAGGTTTCTCCTGCACCCTACCAGGGGGTTAAAATCCAGGCCCACTTCTCAGGGTCACTGGGAAGAAAGCTGTCCAGCTTCTGGCCTGGACATAGAAAAGGTGTCTCTTACCATCATTATTCTCCCAGAACTGTTATTTATGGGATCAGCTCTGCGGGGCTTTTGAAGCTCAAAAATTCATTTCTCTCCCTTTGTGTTACACTAACGATTCTTTCAGACAATGAGTACTCTCTAATCTTGCTTCCATGGAGAATAGCCAGAGGATGAAAAGGAGTTATTAGAAATGAAAAACACATTGGTTGATAGATTAAAATATGACCCCATGGTGTGCACATCACATTAATAACTAACATCTGTAAACCATAAAATAATTTCCAAATTACGTCCTATTTAAAAGCTTTTTTTTAACATCTTTTTTAAAAATATATTTTTCTTAACCATATTTGCTTATTTATTTATTTATTTATTTTTAGTTTATGGCTGTGTTGGGTCTTCGTTTCTGTGCGAGGGCTTTCTCTAGTTGCGGCAAGCGGGGGCCACTCTTCATCGCGGTGCGCGGGCCCCCCACTATCGTGGGCTCTCTTGTTGCGGAGCACAGGCTCCAGACGCGCAGGCTCAGCAATTGTGGCTCACGGGCCTAGCCGCTCCGCGGCATGTGGGATCTTCCCAGACCAGGGCTCGAACCTGTGTCCCCTGCACTGGCAGGCAGATTCTCAACCACTGTGCCACCAGGGAAGCCCTTTTTTAACATCTTTATTGGAGTAAAATTGCTTTACAATGTTGTGTTAGTTGCTGCTGTATAACAAAGTGAATCAGCTATACATATACATATATCCCCATATATACTCCCTCTTGCGTCTCCCTCCAGCCCTCCCTATCCCACCCCTCTAGGTGGTCACAAAGCACCGAGCCTTTTAATTGAACAAAATCCTTTAGAAAGCACCACCATGTTTCTCATCCAAATTAAGAGAGACTATGAGTATAAAACTCATTGCAGAGTGCCTGGGACAGAGTAATGTTTGAGAAATATTTGTAGTCATTAATGAAATTATTATGATTTTCCCATGAGCTCAGCACTGGTGACTATGTTATTAGTCATTCCCCTGGACAGCCCTGTACTAGATCCATCTCTGAACTCCTCCTCCTTCCCTATATGAAAAGTGACATCCCCTTGATTCTAAAATCTTTTGAAGTCTTCCTTTTTTATCTCTGTCCAGGGAAAAGTCTCCAGGATAACTGAAAACCACAGATAGGACCCATACAGAATGCTTGATTTACTACTGGCCAAAAAAAAAAAAAAAAGGGAGACAGAAGCTGAATTGAATTGTGACTGTTAAAACTCTTGAAAGAGAATTGCAATAATGAGCTAAAAATCAACACTAAGTATGTTACTTGGGGAAAACCTTGGGCAGCACACACAGACAGCATTCTGCCCTTTCAAACACATTGGAGGGAGAAGACATCTTTGATTTATTTTGTCATTTAATTTCCCTTCCATCTCTTGGCCTTAAGCCACAGATGCTGATGCTTTAGGCCTCTTAGTGGGATAATCAGAATTTTCTTTCTTTGCCCATTATTTTTCCTGTTGGCAACATTCCCATAATAACAGCCTGATGAAAATATGCTTTCTCTGTGGCTCCTCGCTGCCTCTGAGCAATCTCCGAGGGGGTTTGGTCGCCTTCTCTCGAAAGGGAGACCTAGGGGAAAGTTCAAATGGCTTTTGGAAAATCAGAGTTGGGTGGTTTTCTCCCTGACTGTGCATGCGTGCTCACAATATGGTAGGCAGTCTTCGAAGTTGGGTCTCTTCAAAGATTTCATAGTGCTGGAGGGTGTTTGCCAGGACTCCCTTTCCCTGCCGCGATTCTTCTTCCAAAAGGTCACAGAAATGGGAAGTTGTTTCCTTTTAAGATGCCACCCCAGAGAGAGGTTATTATCACATTAGACTAGTTCCTACTGCTAACGGAACACTTAGGAGCATCGACAAGAAAAAGATGCTTCTTTCTTGCGTGTCATTTTGGGAAGACTCCCCATTTTTTTCTCCCACTGGGCTGTCACTCTACCCGTTGATGCCAATGATGCAGTCCAGATTTTTTGTTTGATATTAACCTGTTCAAATGTCTGCTTTAGTCATAAAAATTAACAGCATCTGTATTGTTAGAAACAACAGAAGGATTGTGTAATGTCTTTAGCATTATACTTGATTGGTGTCCTATCCACCCAGTGTGTTCCTATTCCTGGTGGCCCTGGAATCCTTCCTTCCAATTATCCCTCAGTTTTTACTCAAATAATTCAACAGGTATCATTAAACATCTTCCATGAGATTGGCACCGTGCTAGGCCTCACAGGCGATCAGTCAGCACTAATGCAACGAACCCTGAATCTGAATAACAGGCTCTACTGAAAGATCAAAGCCACTATTTCTTAACCCTAAGCCCTGGTATCCTTGAACTAGGTCCTTGTTAGTATCATTCACTGCTAACTCCTCTACTTAATGACGCCTTTGTATGAATTACGTATTTTTATTTTTTCCAAGCTAGAATCTGCTTTAGTCAATGCTTCACATAAATGACCGTGTTTATCAAAACATTTGCCCTAACTCACATAGAAGTAAGCGTTTTAAACCGTAGAAATAGAAAAGGAGCCTGATTTATCCGTTTGCTTGAATTTATTCTTCCTTACGGTTTGTGTCTTAATGGGGATGGAGATTAGTGAATGGAACAATACAATTGTCCCAACTGTCTTTTCATCAGCCAGGAAATAAATGGAATTAGTGAAAGCACAAGGGATAAAGCAAAGCTGCTCTGTCTGAAGCTTCCAGAAGCCTCAGCAGGCCTGAGATGAGCCTGAGAAAGAACAGCGCTGCCCAGGAAAGTGGGGAAGACATTGATGGCTAGAAAGGTACCAGATGGGAGCTAAGAGACCTGAATTTCTAACCTGTCATCATTTAATACTTTACTAACCTTAGGAACATCCTCTATGTTTTAATTCTCTCCTGCATAAAATATTGGTGTTGATGATAATAAGAGCACCAACCTCAAAAGCGTTATTTATTTTTTTGGTGAGTATTAAGTGAGATGATACATGCAAGGGTTTAGAACAGCTCCTGATACATAATAAACCCTGTGTGGTCGATATTAGGGCTCTTTGTCAAATAGTTCCTACTCTCTGCCTTTCGGAAAAAGTCCAGTTGAATATCACGGTCCCCTGTGGTTGGAAGATGCCATGTAACTATTTTCAGCCAATGAGTTGTGAGCCAATGAGAAGTGATAGAACTAACTTTCCAGCAAAGCATTTGTTTACTAGAGTGAGACCCTCCAGTGTTCTCTTTTTCTTTCTTCCAGGTAATGTTCTGTTTTGTGGCAGCTTCAGCAGCCTGGATCCTGGAATGAGGACGCAAGGGCTGAGCTCCCAGCAAGCTAGCGGTGGACACGTGAGTGAAAAACAGATCTTTACTATTTTATGCCGCTGAGATTTGAGGGTTGTTTGTTACCACAGCGTAAACGAGCACATCCTGACTGATGAAACTATAATTCTGATCATCTTCTTATTAATGAGATAGAAAGGGAGAGAACCAAATTTTATCATAATTGTGTTAACGTACAAGTCTACTTCTTACTTTTTGAAAAAATGACTTTATTGAGATGTAATTCACATACTATACAATTCACCCATTTAAAGCGTACTTTTCAGTGGCTTTTAGTATATTCACAGTTGTGTGCAATCACTACCACAGTCAAATTTAGAACATTTTCATCACATCACCATGAAACCCTGTACCCTTTAGCTATCACCGTCTAATTCCACCCCCCTTCCCACTTAGGTTGCTGTAAGAAACCACTAATCAACTTTCTATAGATTTCCATATTCTGGACATTTTATATGGATGGAATCATGTAGTATGCAGTCTTTTGTTACTGGCTTCTTTCATTTGGTAAGATGTTTTCAAGATTCATTCCTTGTAGCATGTATCAACACTTCATTGCTTTTTATGGTGGAATAATATTATACCATATAGATGTACCACATTTTATTTATCTTTTGGTCCATTGATGGGCATTTGTGTTGTTTCAACATTTTGGCTATTATGAATAATGCTAATATGAATCTTTGTGTACAAGTTTTTGTGTGGATGTATGTTTTCCTATCTATTGAGTCTATACCTAGGAGATGAATTGCTGGGTCAAAAGATAATTCTGTGTTTCATCATTTGAGGAACTGCCAGACTATTTTCCAAAGTGGCTGCACCGTTTTACACTCCCACCACCATTTTGCACCACTTCACATTTTTTCCAACATTTGTTGCTATCTGACTTTTTGATTCTAGCCTTCCTACAGGGTATGAGGTGGCATTTCATTTGCTCATAAGCCATTTGTATATCTTGGAGAAATATCAACTCATATCCTTTGCCCATTTTTAACAGGGTTATTTATCTTTTTATTATTGAGTTGTGAGGATTCTTTATAGATACTGGATATGACTCCCTATTGATTATACGATTTGCAAATATATTCTCACATTTAATCTTTTCACTTTCTTGATGGTCTCCTTTGAAGCAAAAAAAGTTTTTAATTTTGATGATGTTCAGTTATCTACATTTTTTCTTTTATTGTTCATGTTTTGGTGTCCTATCTAAGAATGCTTCGCCAAAGGCAAAGCCGTGAAGAGTTACCGCTCTGTTTTCTTTTAACAGTTTTACAGTTTTAGCTCGTACATTTAGGTCGTTGATTCAAGGTCTATTTGTTTATGCTTAATCAATTTTTAAAAGGTCTCCTAGGATATAATTGATGCATAGTAAGCTTTATGTATTTAATGTGTACAATTGTATAAATTTGGACATATGCATACATATGTATACATCCATGAAACCATTACCACTTCACGATAAGGAATATATCCATCACACCCAAAAGACTCCTCATACCCTTTTGTAATCCTTCTCTTCGATATTTCCCCATCCTACATCCCCAAGCCACCACTGCTCTGCTTTCTCTCAATATAGATTGGTTTAAATTTTTATGCAAAAAAATTTTTCTATGCAAAAGAATCATACAATATGTACTTTTTTTCGTTTAAAAATTGTGATAAAATATAGATAACATTAAATTACCATTTTAACCAATTTGAAGTGTACAGTTTTGTGGCATTAAGTACATTCAAATTAGTGTGTAGCCATCACCACCATCCATCTCTGGAGTTATTTACCTCTTTCCTAACTGAAGCTCTGTACCCATTGAACGATAACTCCTGATTTCTCTTTCCCATCAGTCCCTAGCCACCATTCTACTTTGTTTTTTATGAATTTGACCACTCTAGATATTTCATATAAGTGGAATCGTACAGTATGTGTCCTTTTGTGACTGGCTTTTTTCGTATGTCATGATGTCTTCTAGGTTCATCCATGTTGCAGCATGTTTCCAATTACATTTCTTTTTACGACTAAATAATATTCCATTGCATGGATATATCACATTTTGTTCATTTGTTCATCTGTTAATGGACACTTGGGTTGATTCCAACTTTTGGCTGTTGTGAATAATGCTATTATGAACTTAAATGTACTGATATCTGTTCATGTCTCTGCTTTCAGTTCTTTTGATGATATACCCAGAAGTGGAATTGCTGGATCATACAGTAATTCTATGTTTAATTTTTTGAGGAAGCTTTATATTGTTTTCCATAGTGGCTGCATCATTTTACCGTCCCATCAGCAATACACAAAAGTTCCAATTTCTTCACATCCTCACCAACACTTATTTTCTATTTCTGTTTGTTTTTGTAATAGCCATCCTAATCGGTGTGAAGTGGTATCTCATTGCATTTTTGATGCTCATTTTCGTAATGATTAGAGACGTTGAGCATCTTTTCATGTGCTAATTGTCCATTTGTATATCTTCTCAGATAAATGTCTATTCAAGTCCTTTGCTCATTTTTAAATCAGGTTGTTTTTGGTTAAAATTTTTTATGTATTTGGGCTATTAATCCTTTGTCAGAAATATGATTTGCCAATATTTTTCTCCCATTCATGAGTTGTTTTTCACTCTGTTGATGGTATCTTTAAATGCACAAAAGTTTCTAATTTTGATGAAGTCCCACTTATTTTTTTTCTTTTATTGGCTGTGCATTTGATGTCATATCCAAGAAATTATTTCCCAATTCAGTATTGTGAAACTTTCCCCCACATTTTCTTGCAACTTTTATAATTTTCACTCTTACATTTAGGTCTTTGATGCATGTTGAGTTAATTTTTGTATATGGTGTAAGATAACAGTTTCATTCTTTCACATGTGGATGTTGTTTGCCACACATCACTTATTGAAAAGAGTATGTACTTTTCTTTCACTCAGCATAACTATTTGGTATTCATCCATGATAAATTTATTGCATTTATCAATAGTTCATTTCTTATTATTCCACTGTATGGATATGTAACAATTTGTTTATTCATTCACCTATTGATGGGAGTTTGGAATGTTTCCACTTTTTGGCTATTACAAAGAAAGCTGCTGTGAACATAGATGTATGAATATACACTTTGAAATCTCCTGGGTAAAGACCTAGGAGTAGAATGGCTAGATCATGTGGTAGCTGTATGTTTAACTTTTCGTTGCTTAATTTTACATTCTCACCAGCAGTGGATGAGAATTCCAGTTGCCTTACAGCCATGTGCGATGGTAAGACCTTTTAATTTTAGTCATTCTGAAAGGTATATATATCATTGCGCCTTTAATTTGCATTTCACTAATGACTGATGATGTGTCATATCATTTCATGTTCTTATTTACCATTCGTATATTTTCTTCCGTGAAGCATCTGTACATAAGTTTTGCCCGCATTTTAAATCAGGTTTTCTTTTTCCTGAGAATTGTTTATATATTTTGGATATACATCCTTTATTAAATATGTGCTGTGCAAATATTTTCTCCCAGTCTGAGGCTTTGTCTTTTCATTCCCTAAACAGTGTTTTTTGAAAACACTTTTTAATTCTGAAGATGGCCACTTGATCAATTTGTTCTTTGTGAATCATGCTTTTGGTGTAATATCTAAAAAATGTTCGCCTAATCTAAGGACACAAAGATTTTCCTCCACGTTTTCTTCTAGAAACTTTATAGTTTTAGGTTGAACATTTATTTTTTGAGTTAATATTT
The DNA here is from genome assembly GCF_965194825.1 of Balaenoptera physalus. Taxonomy (NCBI): domain Eukaryota; kingdom Metazoa; phylum Chordata; class Mammalia; order Artiodactyla; family Balaenopteridae; genus Balaenoptera; species Balaenoptera physalus. Next base: position 94,004,765 of record NC_138896.1, on the reverse strand, counting down.
GTATATGGTTGAAGATAAGGCATTTTCCATCCAGATATCCAAATGTTTCAGTATTATTTGTTGAAAAACTCTTCTTCCTCCTCTGAATTTGCCATGCATCTTTGTCAGAAATAAATTGTCCTTATATGCATGGGTGTATTTCTGAAATCTCTACTCTGTACCATTGATCTATTTGTCTAAAGTGATGCTAATATTACAATGTCACAATTACTGTAGTTTTTAATAAGTGTTTAAATCAAGTAATGTTAGTTCCCCAAATTTGTTCTTCTTTTTCCAAGTTGTTTTGGCTATTCTAGGTCCTTTGCATTTCCATACACATTTTAGAATAATTTTGCCAATTTCAAAAAAAAAAGCCTCCTGGGATTTTGATTAGGATTTTCCATTATCGAGAGAGTGGTATTAAAATCTCCCATTATATTTGTGGATTTGTTTTTCCTTGCAGTTCTATCGTTTTTGCTTCAATTGCTTTGAAGCTCTGTTATTAGGTGCATAAACACTTTGGATTATTTTGCTTGCTTGATAAATTGATCCCTTAATCGTTATGAAATGACCTTTATCCCTGGAAAGATTCTTTGCTCTGAAATCTAATTTGTCTGAGATTAGTACAGCCCCCTTTGCTTCCCTTTGATTAATGTTAGCATAGTATGTATTTTACCATCTTTTAATTTTAATTTATGTGTGTTTATATATTTAAGATGCATTTCTTCTGAGCATCTTATAGTTGGCTCTTGCTTTTTTTCACCAATTTGACAATCTCTGCATTTTAAGTGGAGATTAAAGGTATTTTAACATTTGATGTGATTAAATTTTAATTTTTCATCTTGCCATTAATTTTCTATTTGAAACATCAGGTTTTTGTTTCCTTTCCCACATTTTTTTCCTACTTTTGGATCACACGTTTATTTTTAAAATTGTACTTTGCTTCTTTTATCAGCTTATTAGCTTAAAGGTTGGGATGGATATTTTACTAGTTGCTTTAGGATTTATAGTATGTACTTTTAACTTGCCACTGTTTAACTTCGAGTAATGGTGCTGCATTTCACATATTAAAAACCTTATAATTAGATACTTCAGTTTCTCTCCTCTTTGCCTTTGTGTTACTGCTGTCATGTATTTTTCTTTTACAAATGTTAAAAACCTCACACTCATGATTACTTTTGTTTAAACACTTATCATTTAAAGAGGTTTAAATAATAAGAAAATATCTTGTATATTGACCCATATAGTTAGCATTTCCAGCACTCTTTATTCCTTTTTGTACATCCATATATCCATCGGGTATCATTTGCCTTCTGCCTAGTGGACTTCCCTTAACATTACTTATAATGCAACTCTGACGATAGGGAATTATTTCAGCTCTGTATACTTGAAAAGTCTCTATTGCACTTTCACTTTTAAAAGATACTTTTACAGGACATAGTTCTACTTTCTGGGTTGATAGTTTTTTCTTTTCTTTCAGTACTTTGCAAATGTTACTCTACTGTTTTGTATTATTTTCAATGCGAAATATGCCATTTCCTCATTTTATTTGTAGATGTAGTACATCTTTCTTCTCCGGCTGCTTTTCAAATTTTTCCTTTTAACTCCTACTTTTAAGCAACTTGATTATGATGTGCCTTGGTGTGATTTTCTCCATGTTCCTTGCTTTGGGGGTTTATTGAGGTTCTTGGATCCATGGTTTTATCATTTTCAACAAATTTGGAAACTTTTAGCCATTATTTATTCAAATATTTTTTCTCTGTCACCCTTCTCTTTTTAGCGACTCCAACTACACATATATTAGGCTGCTTAAATTTGTCCCACAGCTCAATAATGCTTTGTTCATTTTTAAAAATCATTTTTCTTTTTGTATTCCATTTCAGATACTTGATATTGCTGTATCTTCAAGTACACTTACCTTTTTCCCCCAGCAATGATGAATCATCCACTGATACCATTCAGTGCATTTTTCATCTCAGGATTATAGTTTTCACTTCTAGAAGTTAGATTTGAGTTTTTAAGTCTTCCATGTATTATCCAACTTTTCAAATATAGGGAATACAGTTATACTAACTGTTTTAATATTTTTATATGCTAATCCCAACAACTATGTCAGTTCTGATACAATTTTGGTCCTTTGATTTTTCTCCTCATTGTTGTCTCATTTTTCTACATCTTTGCATTCCTGATAATTTTTGATACGATATCAGGCATTGATAATTTTATCTTGTGGGCTGTTGGATATTTTATATTCCTATAAATATTCTTAAGCTTTGGTTTGTTTTTTTTTTAAACACCTTTATTAGAGTATCATTGCTTTACAATGGGGTGTTAGTTTCTGCTTTATAACAAAGTGAATCAGGTTTACATATACATATGTCCCCATATCTAATCCCTCTTGCATCTCCCTCCCTCCCACCCTCCCTATCCCACCCCTCTAGGTGGTCACAAAGCACCGAGCTGATCTCCCTGTGCTATGCGGCTGCTTCCCACTAGCTATCTGTTTTACGTTTGGTAGTGTATATATGTCCATGCCACTCTCTCACTTCATCCCAGCTTACCCTTCCCCCTCCCCATATCCTCAAGTCCATTCTCTAGTTGGTCTGCATCTTTATTACCGTCTTGCCCCTAGGTTCTTCTGACCAATTTTTTTTTCTTTTTTTAGATTCCGTATACATGTGTTAGCATACGGTATTTGTTTTTCTCTTTCTGACTTACTTTACTCTGTATGACAGTCTCTATGTCCATCCACCTCACTACAAATAACTCAGTTTCGTTCCTTTTTATGGCTGAGTAATATTCCATTGTATATATGTGCCACATCTTCTTTATCCATTCATCTGTCGATGGACACTTAGGTTGCTTCCATGTCCTGGCTGTTGTAAATAGAGGTGCAATGAACATTTTGGTACATAACTCTTTTTGAATTATGGTTTTCTCAGGGTATATGCCCAGTAGTGGGATTGCTGGGTTGTATGGTAGTTCTATTTTTAGTATTTTAAGGAACCTCCATACTGTTCTCCATAGTGTCTGTATCAATTTACATTCCCACCAACAGTGCAAGAGGGTTCTCTTTTCTCCACACCCTCTCCAGCATTTATTGTTTGTAGATTTTTTGATGATGGCCATTATGACCAGTGTGAGATGGATATCTCATTGTAGTTTTGATTTGCATTTCTCTAATGATTAATGATGTTGAGCATTCTTTCATGTGTTTGTTGGCAATCTGTATGTCTTCTTTGGAGAAATGTCTATTTAGGTCTTCTGCCCATTTTTGGATTGGGTTGTTTGTTTTTTCTGATATTGAACTGCATGAGTTGCTTGTATGTTTTGGAGACTAATCCTTTGTCAGTTGCTTCATTTGCAAATATTTTCTCCCATTATGAGGGTTGTCTTTTTCTCTTGTTTATGGTTTCCTTTGCTGTGCAAAAGCTTTTAAGTTTCATTAGGTCCCATTTGTTTATTTTTGTTTTTATTTCCCTTTCTCTAGGAGGTGGGTCAAAAAGAATCTTGTTGTGATTTATGTCATAGAGTGTTCTGCCTATGTTTTCCTCTAAGAGTTTGATGGTGTCTGGCCTTACATTTAGGTCTTTAATCCATTTTGAGTTTATTTTTATGTATGGTGTTAGGGAGTGTTCTAATTTCATTCTTTTACATGTAGCTGTCCAGTTTTCCCAGCACCACTTATTGAAGGGGCTGTCTTTTCTCCACTGTATATTCTTGCCTCCTTTATCAAAGATAAGGTGATCATAGGTGCATGTGTTTATCTCTGGGCTTTCTATCCTGTTCCATTGATTTATATTTCTGTTCTTGTGCCAGTACCATACTGTCTTGATTACTGTAAATTTGTAGTATAGTCTGAAGTCAGGGAGCCTGATTCCTCCAGCTCCGTTTTTCTTTCTCAAGATTGCTTTGGCTATTCGGGGTCTTTTGTGTTTCCATACAAATTGTGAAATTTTTTGTTCTAGTTCTGTGAAAAATGCCAGTGGCAGTTTGATAAGGATTGCATTGAATCTGTAGATTGCTTTGTGTAGTGGAGTCATTTTCACAATGTTGATTCTTCCAATCTAAGAACATGGTATATCTCTCCATCTATTTGTATCATCTTTAATTTCTTTCATCAGTGTCTTATAATTTTCTGCATACAGGTCTTTTGTCTCCTTAGGTAGGTTTATTCCCAGATATTTTATTCTTTTTGTTGCAATGGTAAACGGGAGTGTTTTCTTAATTTCACTTTCAGATTTTTCATCATTAGTGTATAGTAATGCAAGAGATTTCTGTGCATTAATTTTGTATCCTGCTGCTTTACCAAATTCATTGATCAGCTCTAGTAGTTTTCTGGTAGCATCTTTAGGATTCTCTATGTATAGTATCATGTCATCTGCAAACAGTGACAGTTTTACTTCTTCTTTTCTGATTTGGATTCCTTTTATTTCTTTTTCTTCTCTGATTGCTGTGGCTAACACTTCCAAAAGTATGTTGAATAATAGTGGTGAGAGTGGGCAACCTTGTCTTGTTCCTGATATTAGTGGAAATGGTTTCAGTTTTTCAGCATTGAAGACGATGTTGGCTGTGGGTTTGTCATATATGGCCTTTATTATGTTGAGGAAAGTTCCCTCTATGCCTACTTTCTGGAGGGTTTTTAATCATAAATTGGTGTTGAATTTTGTCTAAAGCTTTCTCTGCATCTATTGAGATGATCATATGGTTTTTCTCCTTCAATTTGTTAATATGGTGTATCACGTTGATTAATTTGCGTATATTGAAGAATCCTTGCTTTCCTGGGTTAAACCCCACTTGACCATAGTGTATGATCCTTTTACTGTGCTGTTGGATTCTGTTTGCTAGTATTTTGTTGAGGATTTTTGCATCTATGTTCATCAGTGTTATTGGCCTATAGTTTTCTTTCTTTGTGACATCTTTGTCTGGTTTTGGTATCAGGGTGATGGTGGCCTCGGAGAATGAGTTTGGAAGTGTTCCTTCCTCTGCAATATTTTGGAAGAGTTTGAGAAGGATAGGTGTTAGCTTTTCTCTAAGTGTTTGATAGAATTCGCCTGTGAAGTCATCTGGTCCTGGGCTTTTGCTTGTTGGAAGATTTTTAATCACAGTTTCAATTTCAATGCTTGTGATTGGTCTGTTTATATTTTCTATTTCTTCCTGGTTCAGTCTCGGAAGGTTGGGCGTTTCTAAGAATTTGTCCATTTCTTCCAGGTTGTCCATTTTATTGGCATAGAGTTGCTTGTAGTAATCTCTCATGATCGTTTGTATCTCTGCAGTGTCAGTTTTTACTTCTCCTTTTTCATTTCTAATTCTATTGATTTGAATCTTCTCCCTTTTTTTCTTGACAAGTCTGGCTAATGGTTTATCATTTTGTGTATCTTCTCAGAAAAGAAGCTTTTAGTTTTATTGATCTTTGCTATCGTTTCCTTCATTTCTTTTTCATTTATTTCTGATCTGATCTTTATGATTTCTTTCCTCTGCTAACTTTGGGGTTTTTTGGTTCTTCTTTCTCTAAATGCTTTCGGTGTAAGGTTAGGTTGTTTATTTGAGATGTTTCTTGTTTCTTAAGGTAGGCTTGTATAGCTATAAACTTCCCTCTTAGAACTGCTTTTGCTGCATCCCATAGGTTTTGGGTGGTTGTGTTTTCATTGTCATTTGTTTCTAGGTATTTTTTGATTTCCTCTTTGATATCTTCAGTGATCTCTTGGTTATTAAGTAGTGTGTTGTTTAGCCTCCATGTGTTTGTATTTCTTACAGATTTTTTCCTGTAATTGATATCTAGTCTCATGGCATTGTGGTCGGAAAAGATACTTGATACGATTTCAATTTTCTTAAATTTACCAAGGCTTGATTTGTGACCCAAGATATGATCTATCCTGGAGAATGTTCCATGAGCACTTGAGAAGAATGTGTATTCTGTTGTTTTTGGATGGAAGGTCCTATAGATATCAATTAAGTCCATCTTGTTTAAAGTATCATTTAAAGCTTGTGTTTCCTTATTTATTTTCATTTTGGATGATCTGTCCATTGTTGAAAGTGGGGTGTTATAAAGTCACCTACTATGCTTGTGTTACTGTCGATTTCCCCTTTTATGGCTGTTCGTATTTGCCTTATGTATTGAGGTGCTCCTATGTTGGGTGCATAAATATTTACAATTGTTATATCTTTTTCTTGGATTGATCCCTTGATCATTATGTAGTGTCCTTCTTTGTCTCTTGTAATAGACTTTGTTTTAAAGTCTATTTTGTCTGATATGAAAATTGCTACTCCAGCTTTCTTTTGATTTCCATTTGCATGGAATATCTTTTTCCATCCCCTCACTTTCAGTCTGTATGTGTCCCTAGGTCTGAAGTGGGTCTCTTGTAGACAGCATATATACGGGCCTTGTTTTTGTATCCATTCAGCCAGCCTATATCTTTTGGTTGGAGCATTTAATCCATGTACATTTAAGGTAATTATCGATATGTATGTTCCTATTACCATTTTCTTAATTGTTTTGGGTTTATTATTGTACGTCTTTTCCTTCTCTTGTGTTTCCTGCCTAGACAAGTTCCTTTAGCATTTGTTGTAAAGCTGGTTTGGTGGTGCTGAATTCTTAGCTTTTGCTTGTCTGTAAAGCTTTTAATTTCTCCGTCAAGTCTGAATGAGATCCTTGTTGGGTAAACTTGGCTGTAGGTTTTTCTCCTTCATCACTTTAAATATGTCCTGCCACTCCCTTCTGGCTTGCAGAGTTTCTGCTGAAAGATCAGCTGTTAACCTTATGGGGAGTCCCTTATGTGTTATTTGGTTTTTTTCCCTTGCTGCTTTTAATATATTTTCTTTGTATTTAATTTTTGATAGTTTGATTAATATGTGTCTTGGTGTGTTTCTCCTTGGATATATCCTGTATGGGACTCTCTGTGCTTCCTGGACTTGATTAACTATTTCCTTTCCCATATTAGGGAAGTTTTCAACTATAATCTCTTCAAATATTTTCTCAGTCCCTTTCTTTTTCTCTTCTTCTGGGACCCCTGTAATTCGAATGTTGGCACGTTTAATGTCCCAGAGGTCTCTGAGACTGTCCTCAATTCTTTTCATTCTTTTTGCTTTATTCTGCTCTGCAGTAGTTATTGCCACTATTTTATCTTCCACGTCACTTACTCATTCTTCTGCCTCAGTTATTCTCCTGTTGATCCCTTCTAGAGAATTTTTAATTTCATTTATTGTGTTGTTCATTACTGTTTGTTTGCTCTTTAGTTCTTCTAGGTCCTTGTTAAAAGTTTCTTGTATTTTCTCCATTCTATTTCCAAGATCTTGGATCATCTTTACTATCATTATTCTCAATTATTTTTCAGGTAGACTGCCTATTTCCTCTTCATTTGTTAGGTCTGTTGGGTTTTTGCCTTGCTCCTTCATATGCTGTGTGTTTCTCTGTCTTCTCATTTTACTTAACTTACTGTGTTTGGGATCTCCTTTTTGCAGGCTGCATGTTCGTAGTTTCTGTTGTTTTTGGTGTCTGTCCCCAGTGGCTAAGGTTGGTTCAGTGGGTTGTGTAGGCTTCCTGGTGGAGGGGACTAGTGCCTGTGTTCTGGTGGATGAGGCTGGATCTTGTCTTTCTGGTGGGCAGGTCCACGTCTGGTGGTGTGTTTTGGGGTGTCTTTGGCCTTATTATGATTTTAGGCAGCCTCTGTGCTAATGGATGGGGTTGTGTTCCTGTCTTGCTAGTTGTTTGGCATAGGGTGTCCAGCACTGTCACTTGGTGCTCGTTGAGTGGAGCTGGGTTTTGGCGTTCAGATGGAGATCTCTGGGAGATTTTCGCCATTTGGTATTACGTGGAGCTGGGAGGTCTCTTGTGGACCAGTGTCCTGAACTTGGCTCTCCCACCTCAGAGGCCCAGACCTGACGCCTGGCTGGAACACCAAGAGCCTGTCCTCCACACAGCTCAGAAGAAAAGGGAGGAAAGAAAGAAAGAAAGAAGAAGATAAAGTAAAATAAAGTAAAATAAAATAAAGTTATTAAAATAAAAAACAAAAAATAATTATTAACAAAAAAAAATTTTTTAAGGAAAAAAAACAAAACAAAACAAAACAAATGGACAGACAGAGCCCTAGGACAAATGGTAAAAGCAAAGCTATGCAGACAAAATCACACACAGAAGCATACACATACACACTCACAAAAAGAGAAAAAGGGAAATATATATATATAACGTTGCTCCCAAAGTCCACCTGCTCAATTTGGGATGATTCGTTGTCTGTTCAGGTGTTCCACAGATGCAGGTACATCAAGTTGATTGTGGAGATTTAATCTGCTGTTTCTGAGGCTGCTGGGAGAGATTTCCCTTTCTCTTCTTTGTTTGCACAGCTCCCGGGGTTCAGCTTTGGATTTGGCCCCGCCTCTGCGTGTAGGTCGCCTGAGGGCGTCTCTTCCCGCCCAGACAGGACGGGGTTAAAGGAGCAGCTGCTTCTGGGGCTCCGCCTCACTCAGGCCGGGGGGAGGGAGGGGTACGGAGGAGGCGGGGCGAGCCTGCGGCGGCAGAGGCCGGCGTGACGTTGCAGCAGCCTGAGCCGCGCTGTTTTTTCTCCTGGGTAAGTTGTCGCTGGATCCCGGTACCGTGGCAGTGGCGGGCTGCACAGGCTCCTGGGAGGGGCGGTGTGGAGAGTGACCTGTGCTCGTACACAGGCTTCTTGGTGGCGGCAGCAGCAGCCTTAGCGTCTCATGCCCGTCTCTGGGGTCTGCGCTGGTAGCCGCGGCTCGCACCCATCTCTGGAGCTCGTTTAGGCGGCGCTCTGAATCCCCTCTCCTCGCGCACCAGGAAACAAAGAGGCAAGAAAAAGTCTCTTGCCTCTTCGGCAGCTCCAGACTTTTCCCGGACTCCCTCCTTGCTAGCTATGGCGCACTAGCCCCTTCAGGCTGTGTTCATGCCACCAACCCCAGTCCTCTCCGTGGGACCTGACCTCTGAAGCTCGAGCCTCAGCTCCCAGCCCCGCCCGCCCCGGCGGGTGAGCAGACAAGCCTCTCGGGCTGGTGAGTGCTGCTCGGCTCCGAGCCTCTGTGCGGGAGTCTCTCCGCTTTGCCCTCCGCACCCCTGTGGCTGCGCTCTCCTCCGCGGCTCCGAAGCTTCCCCCCTCCGCCCCCCGCAGTCTCCGCCCGCGAAGGGGCTCCTAGTGTGTGGAAACCTTTCCTCCTTCACAGCTCCCTCCCACTGGTGCAGGTCCCATCCCTATTCTTTTGTCTCTGTTTTCTCTTTTTTCTTTTGCCCTACCCAGGTACATGGGGAGTTTCTTGCCTTTTGGGAGGTCTGAGGTCTTCTGCCAGCGTTCAGGAGTTGTTCTGTAGGAGTTGTTCCACATGTAGATGTATTTCTGATGTATTTGTGGGGAGGAAGGTGATCTCCGCGTGTTACTCTTCCGCCATCTTGAAGCTCCTCCCTTAAGCTTTGTTTTGATATGCAATTCACTTATTTGGAAAGCATTTAATTTTTTTTTCAGTTTCCTTTTTTAACAGGGTTAATTATTACCCACTACTAGGGCAAGACTCTTCTGATTTGCTCTACCCAATGTCCTGTGAAGTTTGAGTTTTCCCAATCTGGGTGGAAAGAATAGACTATTCTTGGCCCTGCCTGGGTTCTATGCACTATAAAGGTGTTATGCACATTTCAAGTGATCTTTGCTGGGTTTCTGGTAGTTTCCTCACACACCGCATAAATAAGTCCGCTACTGGATACTTGAGAGTGAGTCCCTGCAGTTCTTTGAATACTTTCTCTGTGTAGACCCCTCCTCCCTGGTACTCTACCAACTCTAGCAGCTTTGGTCCCCCCACACTCTCAGCTCTGTCTCTTCACCTGGGGAGTCTCCCAGGTTCTGCCTCAGTTCTTCCTTGTATTGTGGCTTGGAAACTCTCAAGTCACTTAGCTAGGTCAATTGTAGGGCTAGCCTCATTTTTTTCTATCTTTCCAGAATCACTTTCCTTCATTGCCTGATGTTCAATGTCTTTGAAAAGCATTGGTTCCTATATTTTATTTGGTTTTTCCATTGTTTCAGGTGGGAAGATAATTCTAGTCCCAGTTACTTCACATCAGTTGGAAACAGAAGTCCCTCTGTTACTCCATTTTTGATTAACTAAAACATGCTCTGATTTCTCGTGGCAGACCATAGAAACATTTGTGCACTCTTCATGGGCAGAAAGATTTGCCAAAAGCAGTCAACATAAATTTCCCTTAACATACAAAATGGCAATGTAATCTGTCTCTCACTAAGATACCCACGTGTTTTTAGTATTTAATATTGCATTAAAAAAGAAGTAGATTTTCAGAAACATAATAAGCACAAAGTCTTCCTGTTTATCCTCCATAGTATTTTGTCATCCTGGGGAAGGTTTAAATATTCTGTCCCCTCCACACATGCCCAACCTCCTGATCTACCCCTGTGGATCTCCTATTGGCCACCATCCTTGAAATTTTACAAGCAAGTTTGTTGACAGAAAGCCAGTACCCTGCTCTACCTAGATGGTAGTGTTAGTTTGAGGGCACTGAATACCGGGACTTCCTCCAATTTATCACAGTTAAACACCTGTGCTAAATAAGTTGCATAGCTCCGCTGTGGGTTTCAAGCCACGAAATGGTAACTGTCAAAATTTCTCTTTCATTTAATAGGATAAATGGTGTGAGGGCCCTCCAGATGTTGTTTAAAGATAATGTATGATATTTTGAGCAGGGAGGTCCTCTGGAGGCTTTTCAGACTTTGGCTAATCCTCCTCTTACATCTTCTGTGCTGTTTCTCTGACAGGATGACTCTGTGCTTAAATGCTGAGATTCTGCATCACTACTTAGATTTCTATTTTTATATTGTGGCAAACCTGCCCTATGTTGTTCCAGGAAAGGCAGAGAAATTGCATATGATATATATTTTTTGGTATTTTTATATCTTTTTTTTTGGCTGTGTTGGGTCTTCGTTGCTGTGCGTGGGCTTTCTCTAGTTGTGGTGAGCGGGGGCTACTCTTTGTTGCAGTGTACGGGCTTCTCCTTGTGGTGGCTTCTTTTGTTGTGGATCCGGGCTCTAGGCATGTGGACTTCAGTAGTTGTGGCACGTGGGCTCAGTAGTTGTGGCATGTGGGCTCAGTAGTTGTGGCTCGCGGGCTCTAGAGCGCAGGGTCCGTAGTTGTGGTGCACGGGCTTAGTTGCTACATGGAACGTGGGATCTTCCCGGACCAGGGATTGAACCTGTGTCCCCTGCATTGGCAGGCGGATTCTTAACCACTGTGCCACCAGGGAAGTGCCTGCATATGATATTAAACGAGGATTAAGGACATGGGTTTGGATATCTGACAGGGCCAGATTGAAGTCCCAACGATTTCCCTTACCAGCTGTGTGACCCTGGGTCTGTTACTAAAGATATATGGCCCACACTTTCCATCCACTCCCCTTTAAAAAAAAGAAATAACACAAGACTTTTGTGTAAGCAAGATAATGAACGTGAAAAGGGTTGAGAACAATACCTGACAACGGAAATGCTCAGTAAACATTCTGATACTCAGTAAGTCGGTAATGATGATAAGTCCCGCCTCATTGTCACCACCCTTTATAATAATTCTCAGCACAAGGGTTACTTTCCGAGTCTGATGGGCCATCCGTTTTTCAGCAGCTGATACATTATCTCACTGTTCTCAGCCAGATATCTCAAATTGGTGGTCCACAGGCAAGCTGCATGTCATTTTTAAACAAAATTAAGAAAAAGTTGATTTCCTATAAAATCCAGATTTCGATAAAAATTCAGATATCTGGCCTCTCTTAAATAGTTGGAATGTCTTTTAGTTGTAGACTCATGATTCCACATGTTTTAATAAGTGGTAACTGTGAACTAGTTATCACATTCAGCAGGGCAATGCTTGTCAATGTGCCAGGACCCCTCCTTCCCACTTACCTTCCCCATACCGAATTGAGTGTCACCCAGCACAGGGACTCCTCATTTTCCTTCCTGTTCCTTGTTTTATTTGTGACCCTGCATGAGACTGCTTGTTCTCCCTAAATGAGATGCACTAAGGTTCACAAAGTATTTAAAATAGAGGCTGATATAAAGAACAGGATTTCTGTAAATGGCTTTTGCCCTGGAGCATAATGAAATTATTCGTGGAGCATTTCTGGGCATTCTGCCTTTTGGTTGTTTGAGCGGAGATCACAGGTTGTCACCAAACAGGAATTCTGCCTTGTTTCTCTAGCATAAAACCCCTAATGTGAGCTGGGCTCATTGCTGAACAAAATAAAAACTCCAAGTATCCCTTTCAGTTTGGTATGGTAATTTGAATAAATGGAAGACGTTTGTGTAGCTTTTGGGTAACATCACTAAAGAAGGAGGCATGCCCCTCTCCTGCCCTTTCTTGTCTTCTTGGGGCCAAACTGTGGGTATGATGGCTGGAGTTGGAGCAGCCATCTTGTAGTATGAGGTAGAAGGCAAGAGTTGAGGATGATGAAACAACAAATTAAAGGGCACCTGGATTCCTGGTGCTCTTTGTGCCAACTTACCTGTCCTAGACTACCTACATTTATATCAGAAAAGTGTATATTTCAGTAATGTTTATGCCACCATTATTTAGGGATTTCTGTCACTCATAGATGAACTTAATCCAAACCAATACTATTATAGTGATATGCCATGTTTAATATCAACTATTATGTTGATAATGTTTTCTATATAACTTACAGAAATTAGAACGAGTACCTCAGAAACTTCACAAACATTAATTATGTCTTCCATGTGGCTTTTCTTCATAGAAATATTTCACATACTTTTTTTACAATCTAAAATATTTATTTTATCATCTCTTCTCATTAATTCTACTTTAAGTATATTCAATTTTACTGTATTTTAGTATTGTATATTTATTGTACTGTATTTTTATAACAGATTTGTTGAGATATAATCCACATACCATAGAATTTACTCATTTAACACATATAATTCACAATTTTTCGTATGTTCATAAAGTTGTGCAACCATCACCAGAATCAGTAGTACATGTCCCTTCCACTTGCTTTCCACTGGCTCGAGCAAGTCATATAGCCTTGGGTAAGAAAGCCTCCTGTAGAGAGGGGTCTCTTACTGAAAGGCAAACACTTTGAAGAATAATGCAATCTAACACACATATTATCGCCACTAGATGGCTACCAGGGGCCATAGTGATCAGAGCATGTGTGGTAGAAGTGTTGAGACTTAAGTAGGTTTTATATAAATTTTTGAGTTGGATTTGCTGACAGAAGGAAATGGCACTGAAGAAAAATATTTTCTTTGTAAGTTAAAGTACAGATGAAGAAAATTACCAAGTCAGATTGAATAAAAGTAAGGAAAGTATTCTTACAAGAGAGGAAAATAATTTTTTGACTTGGGAGTGGTAAGTTAGGATGTAATGTGAGGCCATCTATAATAGAGAGTTTTGTATAATAAGCTACACTTGATTTTGAAAACCAGTTATAACAATAATTAAAATATGAAAATAATAATAACAAATAGGTATTAACCTCTTTCTTTGTAATAGATACTGTTTTATATATTTTGTATGCTGTAGCTCCTTTACTTCTCACAATAACCAGTGCAGTAGGTCCTGAGATTATTTTGATTTACCAGATATGTAAGGTAAAACTCGGAGAGGTAAAGTAAAAAAGCCATATATCACACAGTATGACAGTTTCTATTGTTTCCAACCAAGAACCATAATTGACACTAAATAGAAAAAGGTCTAAAATAATATATACCAAACTTTTAACAGTGAAACTATGTGTTGAGTAGAATTTCAGGGAAATTTCTATTTATTTGTGTCCTCTTCAATTTCTTTCAGCAATTTTTTTTAGTTTTCAGTGTACAAGTCTTACACCCCCTTGGTTAAATTTATTCTCAAGCATTTTATTCTTTCTGATGCTGTTGTAATGGAATTTTCTTAATTTCCTTTTCAGATTGTTCATTGCTAGTGTGTAGAGATATAACTGATTTTTACATACTGATCTTGTACCCATCAACTTTGCTGAATTTATTATCTCTAATAGGTTTTGTGTGTATGTGTGAATTTTTTAGGATTTTCCCTATATAGAATCATGCCACTTGTGAAAAAAGATGGTCTTACTTCTTCCTTTCCAGTGTGGATGCCTTTTGTCTTATTTTACTGCCTAATTGCTCTGACTAGAACTTCTAGTGGAGAGTTGAATACCAGTGGTGAAGTGGGCTTCCCTCTCTGGTCCTTGATCTTAGGGTAAAAGCTTTCAGTGGTTCACTATTGAAACAATGTATTATTTTTAAACATAGAAAAGTACATGATTATTTTAGGCAACTAATAGAAAAGTAGAGCAAAATCTATTTTAGAAGTTCTTAAAATACAAAGCTTCCATTGACCTCTTAGTTTTCTGTAGTAGAAGATGACGGATCAATATGGAAAGGAAAGCTAGAGTAAGACACACAGGACTGTAGAGAGATAACTAGAGACATCTTTCCTAAGGGAATGAGAAGGACTAAACCGTCGGTGGGATAGAATGAGAGTTTTGCAGATTTGAAATTAGGTACTCACCTAGAGATGTGTTAAGGAGGGAGCTTTGCCTGCTGTCTCCAGAAAGAGAACCAGATATTTAAGACTGGGAAGGCCCAGATCAAGATAAAGGAATAGTACAGTTCCTAGTTACCACTCACTATAGTTAACAAATTATGAATACCAATATGACTAAAGAAACAGCAGCTTAGGAGAAGCTGCTACAGTTGATGGCTTAGAATTTCTAAAGAAAGAAGCAAAATTGGGGAAGATAGCAGGAATTATGACTTGCCAATCTGACCTATTTTAGTGATGGTCACTAGCTTATTACACTGGAATTGTGGATTCTGTGTTTATGGATATTCCATTTAATACATTTTTAATAGATGTCAGTCACTGGGCAAAGTTTTTTATTAATTCTTACAACAACCATGTGAGAGATGCAGTTTGGATTTCATTATATAGAAATGGAAATTGAGATTCAGAAAGTTTCCATCCTTTGCTCTAGCTACACAGTGGGTAGGTATTAGAAATAGGATTGGAGCCTAGAATTTTTGTTAAATGTTGTAATTTTCATAGATGATACAAAGAATTTTGTTAATGTAGATAACTATTCATACTGTATGGTCAAGATAGGTGAGGTGATGGTGCAGTAACAAAGAGCCCCCAAACCCAAGTGACTTAAAACAACGTTCCACATCCACTTCCTTATGTAACCCAGAATAATGGATTCTGTTTCTTTTATGCCTAAATTCCAGTGGTCCATGATACCACCATCTCTCCATCTCCCTCCCCTGCCCCTCTCTTTAATTTTTTTTACAAATTAACATGTGTGAGCAAATCAAACATTTTTTGAGCATGAAAGAATGTAAAATGAAAATCAACATCTCCTTTTTTGACTGACGTTTTGAAGAATGAAACACTGTATGTGAAAGCATTTTAAGCTCCTTAAAGAAAAGAATCGTATCAAATTCAAGATATTACAGTAACAGTGGTTCCCGTCATTCCTAATTTTTAGTTTCAATATAAAGCATCCAAATCAAAACTAAAAATAAGACTTGACCACATGAAATTTTCCCGGAGAGTTTTTATTAAAGTTTTTATTAAAGGGTAGAAGTTCAGCTTAATCTTTAGCAGAATGAAGGATTGCAATCAATTACGGTGTCTAAAAAGATATTGAATTTGGTTTTGACATATGGGCAAGGTATATTTTAGCTTTGTGTGTGTGTGGAAGAGGCCACTGAAAAGAGAGAATTAAAAAGACTGTCATTAGTTGTCACACTGTGTGCATAATGACCTGGCATGTTCCTGAAGCCACGGCCATGATAAATTTGTAGTTTTCCCTGTCTGCCAGGGCTAGTAATGTGCAATACATTTAACAACTAAATTTGCATACAGAACGTATCATTGACCTTTGAATTTCAAAGGACAAAGATTTACAAGGACAGTCATTCCAAAATAAACCATTTAATTTATATCCTTGTGTTCTCCTGTAGCAGCAGTAGAAATGCAACAAGCTGCCATTTCACAACGAGAAAAAAGAGGAGAAATATCTTCCCAAGTGGGAGATATACCAATATGATTTGAAAACTGATAGATATATAATCCAGTTTCTCTTGATTCTTATTTTAAAGCACTTATTTTGGTTCTATAATTGCAAGTGTTAAAATAGCGTATAATCATAGTGAAATGGTTCTTTAAAATAATAGAATTTCAGAAGCATGGATTTTGTTTTCTTTGAACCATAAATTCAGCTGGGATATGGGGACTCCATCCTGTTGTGCTACCCTTCTCCCTTCAAAGTCAAACATCTAGAAAGAAAAATCTGTGTTCGCTTTCTTTCTTAGCTGGCCACTACCCACTCCTTAGCTATCTGTTATCTTAGTTAGCCTTAAAATGATATAATTGCATTCACTTGTTCATTTCTTCCTTTTTTCTTCATTCATGCATTCATTGATTATGATTGAGCACTTGCTTGTGTGTATCAGGCAATGTCTTCATCAATGGGAACATATGGGCAAGCACCACCCACATTGTCCCTGGTCACTTAGACCTTCTACCTGCCAGAGGGTGAGGGGTAGGAAAGATACCAATAAACAAGTAAACAAATAAATAGAGGATCCATCCAGAGAATACAAGTTCTATAAAGAAAATAAAATAGGGTGATATGAGAGAGTGGCTGGGTAACAGCGGGTGAGTACCATAAATTAGGCATGTGAAGAAGTTGCTTTGAAAATATGATATTATGTTCAGAGGCAAATGATGAGAAAGAGTGGAATCAGAACAGAATTACATACAAATTGAAGAGTGAAAACAAGGCCCAGAGTTGGGCACAAGCTTGGCTTGTTCAGGAAACCAAGTTCCTTCTGCAATGGTCAGCTCGACTCTCTCTGCACCCTCGTTTTACCTCCCTCGCCTAATGTAGGGAGGCGATGCTACAGAGTGGATAAGAGCACAAGTTCTGGAGTCTGAAGGATTGGAACTGAGTCTGGATTCTGCTACTTCCTCCTCTGTGAGCCTCGGTTTCCTCACCTGTAACATAGGATGGCACTGTCAGGGTTCCAACAAGAAACAAATGACATATCCAAATGAGGTTAAATTTGAAGAGGTTTATTTACAAAGGGGTAAATTACAAAGGCATATATGGGCTATAGAGAAAACAGGAGATGCCACCCCAGCGCTGTCCATATCTAGTAGCCAAATTATTCCCACCTCTAGACCACAAAGGACAAGATAGAGAGAGGTTACTGGAACTTGAAACGAGAGAGAGCACAGGTTCCTTTGAGTGCAGCAGTGACCTCTGGCCATGGACACGATCATTGTAAGGCGACCTCATAGTGAATCAGACTCTGACTTACCCTCCTCTCTGCCTCCAGTCTCCACGAGATGCTCCCTCTTGGTGGAAATCAGCCAAAAGCCAAAAGCCAAGAGAATCTTTTGTGCAGTCCATGAAGGTAGGGGGACACAGAGAAGAATAGAGAGTGCCCCTGAAGGGAAAAACCGAGGACAGGAGATAATACATGTACCTACCTCACCTAGGCGTCTTGGAGAATATTTGAGGCAGTGCATGTAAAATGTTTAGTCTCAACTCAATTCTTTAAAACAATTTAAAACAAGAATGGCAAGATGTTAAATACTTCTTAAGTCCACATTGGATTGGCCTTGTATTTTCTGGAGTTTCTGGACATTCAAAATATTTTTGAATATTAAAAAGTGCTTGGCGTTGTGTTTGGAACTTAGTAAGTGTCCCATAAATGTTAGTTACAAGGATTATAAGAACAGTAAAACATAAGCATTTCACTAGCATCTGCCTCTAAAGGTGTTTCTTCTTTTCTTACAATAATCTGCTTTTGAAAAGTCTTATCTATGTTGATAATTTTACCCTCCCTCCCAAAATGTGCATGATTTTCTGAGAATCATGTCTAGCCTGTCTCTGAATCCCTAGTTCCAAACTTTTCTTTTAAACTTCCCAGTGGCTCCATCTATAAAACTATTTTATAGGCCCTCAAAACTCAACTCATCCTCTCCCTCAACCTGCTTTTTCTCCCATGTCCCTTTGGCTTTTAGTCAGAATAACTCTTGAACCCACCCACTTACTGCCATGGCCCTGCCACCCCCTAATCCAGACCAGTGTCACCTAGTTCCTGACTGTAGCCATGTAACGTCTCCCAGCATCCAGTTTGCCCTCTTAAAGAGTAGCCAGAGAGATCTTTTCTTAAAAGTGCATAAAGTTAGGTCATTTCCTGCTGAAAACTCTTTCCTGGGGTATAGTTTGAGGATTTGAAACAGTTTAAATAAACTACTCAAATGACTCTGCACATTAAGCTTTAAAAGCCACTAATGTAGGAAATATTCCCTCAGCCAGACCACTGAAATAGCCACCTGATGGATTTCTACACCATTTCTCTTCCAAGTTTGTTTTCTTTGTTCTTTCTCTCTCTTTCCTTTCTTTTTCCTTCCTCCTTCCTTCCTTCCCTCCCTCCCTCCTTCCTTCCTTTCTCTCTTTCTCTTTTTCTTTCTCTCTCCCCCCTCACCCCTGTCTTTCTCCGTCTTCCCTTCCCTTCCCTTTTTGTTTTTCAGTATAAGCTATGCTGTCAAACACACCTGAGTTCAAATCCCAGTAATCCCAGTGTCTTACTGATATGGATTAATATGCTTAGCCTCTGTTCATGTAAGAAATAAAGATAGAACAACTACCTGATAGGGTTGATGTGAATATTAAAAAGGAAAATAGCAACATGATAACTTGCATAGCCCTTGGCACACAGTAAGAGCTTAATAAGTGCTTGCCAGCAGTGCTGTATTATGATTGTTTATTTTTGTTGTTGTTATTATTTAGCTCCTTAAAATTAATTATCATTAAATCAGTTTACATATAAAATCTTTTGTCTGACATGAAGGACTGCATTCCTTTTATTTTTTCCTTCCCTATCTTATTTCCCACTTCACACGTTAGGCAAACTGTTCCCCCATACACATTGGCATATTACCCTGGCCACTTGTTCATTTCCTATGTATTTTCTCTGCCCTCACCAGAATTCCACCCATTCCACAGCCAGCTCTAAGACTAGTTTCTTCACCCAGCAATAATAATCATTCCTTCCAAAGATTTTCTATAAAATGGTAGTCCCTCATATCTGTGCTATTTATATAATTCATTTGTGAGTCTTCTTTCTCTTATTAGACTGTGTGTAATTTAAGGATTAAAAATTATATTTCAATTATCATGTAGTAATCAAATTCTTACCCCACACATTTACAGCTCAACAAATACTTATTGATTTTTTAAGTTGAGAGATAGAAAAAAATGAATCTTTTTTCTACCTTCATCTTAGGAGTTCCAAGAGATTATAAAAAGATGTAGACTGGAAACCAAGCATCACAATGTATGAGTACAAATAGCATATATCTTTTACATATTTAACTGCAAGGGTAGTTTTTTTAAAAACTTCTCAAACTAGAAGAGTTTGAAATATCAGAACAATGAAATATTAGAACAATCTTTGTGGAATAAAATTTGGTATACGCATCAGAATATACATGTATATGTATATATATGTTTATATACATATGTATATATACACACCACTTCTAGGAATTCAACTGAAGGAAGTCATCAGATATAAAAATTGTGGTGTTATTAACAATAGAGAAAAAGTTGGAAGTAATCGAAATGTCCATCAATAATTGAGTTATTAAATAGTAACTCCTTTATCCGAAACACTTATATCAAGTGTCTAGCATATGCCCAGCACTGCATAAATGCTGGTAAGCAAAACAATCACAAGATGGGTTCTTATGATGCTATTAAAAATCTTGACTCAAAAAAAAATAATTAAAGATACGAGAGATGTTAACATTTATGAGGTTAGAAAATAAAAAGAGAACACAAATTCCCTATATAGCCATTATTTGATTCCGTGCTGTTTTTTCTTTTAAAAGTATACATGCATAGGGAAAAATGAGAAAGAAATAGGGCATAATATTAACACTGATTAACTAGTCTTCAGGATTTTTAAAAATTAATTAATTAATTAATTTTTGGCTGCGTTGAGTCTTTGTTGCTGCGCGCGGGCTTTCTCTAGTTGAGGCGAGCGGGGGCTACTCTTTGTTGTGGCACACGACCTTCTCATTGTAGTGGCTTCTTTTGTTGTGGAGCACGGTCTCTAGGCAAGTGGGCTTCAGTAGTTGTGGCTCGCGGGCTCTAGAGCGCAGGCTCAGTAGTTGTGGCACACGGGCTTAGTTGCTCCGCGGCTTGTGGGATCTTGCCAGATCAGGGCTCAAACCTGTGTGCCCTGCATTGGCAGGTGGATTCTTAGCCACTGCGCCAACAGGGAAGTCCCTAGTCTTCACTTTTAATATCAATTTTTCTGTATGTTTTAATTTTTCTCTGAAAATACATACCAATTTGTAATGAGAAAATAAAGGATGCTATCAAGAGGAGAATGTGTTAATGGATTCAGAAGAGAGTGTGGGGAGGTATCAGAAGGAAAGAGAGTGAGAGGCTCGGGGTGTTGAGCGGGTAGTGGCACACCTACCCCGCTGCCCTCGTTGCCTTAGCTAAGGCTCCCTTCCCTGCAGGATGGACAGTCTCAACTTTGCACCCCAGAGACTTGCTAGGATAACTGGACATCTCCAGTCTTAGGTAACCCTCCAAGCTTTGTGAAGCCACTGAGCATCCTTTATATACATGTGTATAGACAGAGAGTCTCACATTTTAAGGTGAAAAAGACTAATTTTAGAAGCTTGTTGAAGTCTCAGACTTTCTACTCCACCCCAGCAGTATATCTGGAAAGAAACCTTGATATCTGCATTTTTAAAAACACTTCCACTTCCATGGTTCTTTTGTTAGTGGTAGATTGACCACATGATGACAGTTGCTGGACCAGACGATTATGATATGAATATGCCTTTTCAGGTGTCATTCTCATGCTTTTCCATTGCCTCCTGTGGAAAAGTAAGTGATGACCTGAGGGGCCTCAGGGCATGCTACATGACCTGGGGGCAGAAGTATGCAGGGTGGGCTGGATTTTGATAGGTAGACAAGGCCACGAGTGGCTGGCAAGTGAGAGGGATGGCTCTGAACTTAGTCACGAGAGTAGGGAGGGACGTGGTGCTCTTGGGGTGTGTTCACAGTCTGTCAGAGGCCGGCTGGAAGAGCAGGTGAAGGCCAGATTGTCCTTTTCCTGTAGGGAGTGGCAGATCATTGAAGATTTTAGAACAAGAAAGTAAAAGGAGATTTTATGTGCATTCTAATAAGGCGGTGAGCATGCAGGCCAATGGCACCAGATTTAGAACCCAAAAGGCCTGGATTTGGGCCCAACTCTGCCACTTATTAGGGGAGAAGTAAGTGATTAGGGGACAAGTTAATAACCTTTCTAAGTTTCAGTTTCCTTTTCTCTAAAGAGGGCTTAATACAAACTTACAGAGTCAGTAAGAAAAGCCTCCCTGTTTCTATAAATTCAGAACCAGGCATCCAGTGAATGGTGCTTAAGAGAACTTATTGTCCGAATGGTGAAACACAGGTATAGATGAAAAGACTGGATTTAGGGAGAGCAAAAGGACAGATACTGTAATTACCCTGCAGTATTCTTTGTGGCCTTCCCCTTCTGTACTGGCGGAGTCTTCTCCCAAAGATGGCAAGCCTCTTAAGGTGAAAATAGTTCTGTGGAAGGAACCAATCCTTGCACTGAAATAGTGTTTCTCAAAGTGGGGTTCTCCAACCCTGCTGGTTCCTGGCCCAGTGATCTCTGCAAGGACTATCACATGTTGTTCAGAGATCTTGGGGTGAGGCCAGTAAACACACTTTTCCCACATGAATTTCACAAATATGGGATGCAAGGCTTATTGGATTAGTCACAGAATTCTCATTACATTTTAGGGTTTTATATGCTTGACCAAGACTGATGGTCAGTTCTTCTCAGCTAACATGCAGTTAACTGTGAAATTTGCATTTTTATTCCTGTTGAATATGTTATACATATTCAAAAAATGTTCAAGTCACAAAAAGGAGTTCATTGGTGCATAAAAGTGGTGATTAAATTAGAACATAAGTTCTCTGACTCAGAAAGCATCACAAATATATAGAGTAACCGAGACTTTAGTGCGAATCTATAATATGAACGAGTATTGTTGTAAGAAAAATGAGTCTTAAGCAATAATTTCATGAATCTCTTAAAGACTGTGTATATTTAAACTAGCAAGCTATATAAAATTTCATTATAAAACTTTATCCAATATTGGAATAAAGCCATAGAACTGTTCATATTATCTTCAAAGAAGCGTGCCCTCTCTGTTTGTCCTGAACAAGCTCAAAATAATGCTTTCTGATGCAAAACTGATGACTTCTGTTGTCAGTGGTGGAAAAAAGACCAGAACTGTAGAAGCATCTTTCAAGGTTGCATTCATCTTGCCAAAACACAGGTGCAAGTCACACTAGTGCCAAGAAACTACTAAAAGCAGATGCCATGTTAATGAAAAATAGTATGATCACAGGGAAAGCAGAATGAGCTATTGGCAAAATTCCTTATCAAATAACACTGATGTTTGTTGCGAAATATCAATGGCAAACATTGTGGAAGAGCAGTTACACTCTTGTGCATCTGCTGGTAGATATTTCACTTTAGACTTGCGCAATGCTACTGATGGAGAGAGGATGAATTAGCTGCTCTTGGCATAGGTGCAGTACAGAAATGAAGGAGACGTGCTTGACATGTTTTATTCTGTTTATCCAGGCTACAGGAAAAGGGAGGTGTCTGTTGGTTTACAATTCTTTTTTGTGATCTATGAGCCAGACTAGAAAATGTGCAATGGGATCAGTCCCATTGGAGTCCAACAACCCATATGTAGCAAGGATGGGCTTTGCTTTGCAAAGAAAATGATTTGCACCTTAATGCCAATCATAAGATATTTTATTTGCCAAGAAAATTTGGTGGTCAGCAATTCTGCTTTGATTCATATTAAACAACAGAAGTGTACAAATGGTGACATAGATTGAGAAGATGGATGTAAGATTCTGCTTTTCTACCCTGAAGTATGCTGGCTCTCAAGAGAAAGTTGTTCAGAGAGCAATTTTGAAATGAGAGATAATGTAAGAACACTCCTTTGTGATACTACTAGTAATAGTTTAGATCATTTCTATGATTTTATGTTATTTGCTCAAGTGGCATATCTCAGCAATATATTCAGTATCAGGAATATATGACTCTATCACTTCAGGACCAGAATGTCTGTCTTTTTTTTTTTTTTATGTTGAAACTAAGATATTAAGAAAACAAAATTATGGTACTGACTTAAAAAAAATTTTTTTTTATTAAAGTGTAGTTGATTTACAATGTTGTGTTAGTTTCAGGTGTACAGCAAAGTGATTCAGTTATACATACATATACGTATATATATTATATATATAATATATATATTATATATAATACATATTATATATATATAATATATATATACACACATGTATATCGTCTTTTTCCTTATAGGTTATTACAAAATATTGAGTATAATTCCCTGTGCTATACAGTAGGTACTTGTTGAGTTTCTATTTTATATAGAGTAGTGTGTATATGTTAATCCCAAAGTAGTAAATTATCCCTCTCCCACCCTTTCCTCTTTGGTAACCATAAGTTTGTTTTCTAAGTCTGTGAGTCTGTCTCTGTTTTATAAATAATTTATTTTTATCACATTTTAGATTCCATGTATAAGTGATATCATATGATATTTGTCTTTCTCTGTCTGTATTCCCTTCACTTAGCATGATAATCTCTAGGTCCATCCATGTTGCTGCAAATGACATTATTTCATTCTTTTTTATGGCTGAGTAATATTCCATTATATATATATATATATACCTAAATGTCCATCGACAGATGAATGGATAAAGAAGATGTGCTATATATATGCAATGGTACAGATTTTCAAACACAAAGAGTTTATCTCTTCCCAAATTAAGTTATTTTCTTCACTGATCAGAAAAAGAAAATGATGGTATATTTTAAGACACATTTTAAAACTACATTCAAGTGTGAAACATAACTAAATTATTTCCATATTATATTTTAAGACATATTTTAAAAGTACATTCAAATGTGAAACATAATTAAATTCTTTCCATATTCATATATAATTAAACAGTAAATTAGGAATCCATCTTCTGCTGTTTCTCAAGGTGAAATAAAAAATCAGCTATCCAGCTTTTGAAGGAGATATGCTCATAAGCTTCGAGTTTGATGGCATTCCAAAAGTAGACTTCAGTGAGAACACCACCTTTTTGTGTTTATATTCCATACGATTACCTGGGACTATCAGTCCAATGCACAAAATGTTTACTGCTAGTTGTAACAGCACGAATGGTCATCTGGAATCATCTAACATGGAAACAATAAAGAGTAAAAAAAAAAAATCTACCAACCGGAAGTAAAAGCTGACCAGTAGCTATGTCATCAAGTTGCATATACTTTGCTGAAAGATTGCAAACAAAATCACCTTACTCATTAAAAAATGTTACTTTTAGTTATGCTTTATCTTTCTTTTTATGTGAGTGTCAAATATCCAGTAGGAATTAAAGAAGGAGATCTAGGTCCTCTCCTCTGCTCTGTCATTGATTAATAAGTAAAGTAACCTCTCTGGGTCCCAATTGTCTCACCTATGAAACAGAGACGATCATGCTTTTCCCTCTTTATGCTCTTAGACTTTATCTTGCCTGTTTTAAAGTACCTTCAAAAATTGTAGTCCCTACGCATAATGGATGGGAGTGAGATGTGTTCTATTCTGGAAAATTTCTAGGAAAGTACTGAGAAGGCTTTCTGCTGATACCAAGCTAAGAGCTGAGAGTGCTACAGTAAGGGAAATAGGAACAATCCAAGTCATGTAGAAACATTTTCAAAGGCAAATTTTGAAGAACATCTGTCATTCCAAGACAGGAGTATTTATACTCCTTCCAGAGCCAGATCAGTATAAGAATGACCAGCCTGATGAAACGACTTTGGAGAATGATCTCAATTATTAGTCACCTTCTTTCCCTTAGCAATCTGTCTCTGAGTTTCCTACCTGCTGATTCAGTTAATTAACAAGGCTTTTAGATACAGCATTTAATGATACTGCCAAGGTGAGTGTAAGAGACGAAGATAAAACCCACCTAATAGTCTGTCTGTCTTTCTCCTAAGCATTCGGTAGATAATTGCCCATCAAGGCTTCTCTCTCAAAGGAATATTTATATGTCTCAGAATTAGTGAGATGCAGACACAGGAATTTCAGTATACACATTTCACAGAAATTTTCATATAATACTATAGAAATGTAAACGAATGAGAAAAGAATGTGAAAAACAAGATAAAACTAAATGGCAAAGAACACTTTAATCCATTGAGAATAAGAATGAAGACAGATTACTATAATAAGGTAAATTCTATAAGCAAACTGCCACAAAGACTGACCATGCTAGCCTAAAGGAAGACCAAAATTAGGACCATCAAAGCCAAATATAATCCAGAAAAAAAAATGGTAGTGAAAATAGAAATGGTCACTAATGAAAAACTGTATCCTAATTTTAATTCAACATTTAGAAGGTAAGATAAATCCAAGCATTTTGATGGGTCAGAAAGTTTATCCTAGATTTGATATGAGAGGGCACATCAAAATCAAACCAAAGAGGAAACATAACCTGAAAATACTGAAGTCAACGTGATGAAATGTGAAGAGGCTGGAATCTTTTAGATTTTGTTTAGTTCATTTAAAACTATGTTTACTTATGTAACACATTAGATTTTATGCTACTTTGTATATTCTCTCTATGAAAGAGTGATGAGAAATACTCAAATGAGGCAAAATTGTTTTTTAGGAGAATGGAATCTTCCTTTATGTAGTAGAATACAGAAAGACATCAGCCATTCTATCCACCGAGAACGTCAATCCTGCCTTAGATGAGTCCATAAAACATGAATGAAGTGATTTATGTACCATCAGTGAATTACCTCTTAATAAGCCCATTGTTACTATTATTTTATTGATTGCCATTATGTCAACATTATATTTGCATAGTATTTTAACATAGTGTTAAATATTTAGAATTCTTCAGAAAGAAAAAGATGAGACAAAATATGTGCCATTTTATTTTTGCTAGGTTTTGTGGAGTCAGATAACCATAGAGTGCATTTAAAATGCAAAAGTAAACAATGAGAAAATGCTCATGTACACACACACTCCAGTGCTATAACCATAATCTCTCATTTGTTTTTTTCTGTCATATAGTTAAATAGAATTAATGCTCAATACACACACACACACACACACACACACACACACACACACACACACACACAAACACACACATCAAAAAAAATAGATAAAGTGGTATTTGAGGAAGTAAGCATGAATAAAAGAGATGAAGAGGTAAAATTCATACTAAATACATGATATTTACAAAGGTCTATATACCACATATCATGGACTCAACATGTATCAAGCAAAAATAATAGGAGAAAGAAGAAGTGGACATAATCATATAATTTTATTCATTTATCTAAGTCTATTACAGATCAAGTAGAGAAAGACATAAATTACAATTACAGAAATAGATTCTATACATGGCTGCATATATATGATGATAGTTACATGTATAATTATATACACATAATTCTACATGATGTAAAAAGAGAGCATACATGCTTTCAAAGTTTCCATTAGGACAGTCTTGAAAATGTTCTTATAATAGCACACGATGAATACTTTGAAAATGTATAAACAAAGAGTAGGCCCTGATTATAATGAAATATAGGTGGAATTTAATTATAAAATCAGAAAAATACTAGTGTAACACAAATATTTAAAAGAAAAAAATCCTTTATCTCAAGCAACCATAGGTTCAAAAGGGTATGAGGTAGGGATATTAGGTTTAAAGCCCAAGAAAAACGTTTGCTTTTGAAAATAGGAGGCACTTCATTTCCCGAGAATCTGAAAAGAAACAAAGAGAAAATATGTTGAGATGAAGTTAAGGGAACTCACAATTAATGCCTGAATTTTTATATTAAAGTACATAATATTCAGGTTAAAATCCCAGGTGTTTTCTATGAATATATAGAATATTTTAAATTTCAAAATAGCAAAATATTCAATATAGCTTAAAAGATAAACAGTGGGCTATAACTCTGTTATGCAAATATGTATATATATATTTCTCATGTTAAAAATGCTCCTATAAATTGACAAGAAAAAAATAATCGAATATTAAATGTACAAAAGTAATACAAAGGGAATTTATGGACTATGAAATGTAAATGTACAATGAACAGATGCCTTTAGATAAAAGTAAATAAACTAACATCTTTTTTGTTCATCCATTAGAAAAATTAAAGATTGATAACCTTCACTGCTGGTGAGGGTGTAGAAAAATAGACATTCTTGATTTTTGCTAATCTGTTAGTCAAATAGTTAACACTGGGTATTTTATTTTTTTTATTTTTTATTTTTTTTTATTTTTTATTTTTTTAATAGATTGAGAAACTGATTGGAAATTGAATGCAAACTAAGACCACTTGACTGTTACTGAAATGAATAGCCCAGTTTGCTTTTTTTTTTTTTTTTTTAAAGAAATTCACGTTCTTTTATTTATTTATTTTTGGCTGTGTTGAGTCTTCGTTTCTGTGCGAGGGCTTTCTCTAGTTGCGGCAAGTGGGGACCACTCTTCATCGCGGTGCGCGGGCCTCTCACCATCGCGGCCTCTCTTGTTGCGGAGCACAGGCTCCAGACGCGCAGGCTCAGTAATTGTGGCTCACGGGCCCAGTTGCTCCGTGGCATGTGGGATCTTCCCAGACCAGGGCTCGAACCCGTGTCCCCTGCATTGGCAAGCAGATTCTCAACCACTGCGCCACCAGGGAAGCCCAACACTGGGTATTTTAAAGGGCTGTAATTGGAAGGTGGGGGGAGGAGGGAGGCCCTCAGTGTATCTCTATATGATTTTTATTTGTTAAATTGGGTGTGTATTAATTTTTAATTTCAAAATTCAAGAGCATAAATTCAGTCTAAAAATTATAAATTGATATTACTTGACATCAGGAAACTTAGCAAACTCTATTAAAATTTAAAATAAGAATACCTTTCACTGCTATAATTTTACTTGTAAGACTTTATCTCATTAAAAAAAACAAAGTTTGTCTCTATGTTTATAGAGGTGTGTGTGTCCCAACATGAATGGATATTCACTGCAGTTTGATTTAAATGGTTGACAGTTTAAATTTAGGAAAAAGGTTACATGTTCATCCATATAGTAGAGGTTTTTTGTTGTTGTTGTTGTTTAATATGGTATATTTACACAACAGAGTACCAGAAAGTTAGTAAAAAGAATGAGGTAACCACCCATGACCTGGAAAGAGATCCAACACAGTGTTTAAAGGAAAAAAAAAGTTATAGAAGAGTATGTGTATTTGAGTGACTATAGAAATAAGTACAAATACATGTGTGTATGTGTATATAAAATAACTTGAAGGATGTATCAAATACATTAAGGTTTCTACTTCTCTGGAGAGTAGAATTGAGATGACCTGGAAGGAAATGGAGAGTGGGCTAAGAAGGAAATTATTTCTTACATTTTATGCTTCTGTACATTTTTATATTAAGTATAGATAAATTTTCATATGATATTTAATTGTATAAATTATGGAAAAATTCATTTATCAGCACTCCATCACATAGTGCAATAAGGGAAAACTTGAACCATTAAGATGGAAAAGCAGCTGGTAAAATGGAAAAACAGTTAAGCCAACACTCTGAAGAACAAAAGCTAATGTGATAGAAAAAGGGAACCACGAAAATAAATGTGGAAGGAGAAGATGGAGAAGAAATCAGAATAATCATTATCATCACCATCATAGTAGTGATGATGATGATGGCGATAATTGTAGTAGTAGTAGTAATAATAAAACAATAATTATGGAGACTAGAATGCTAACAGAATGCAAACAAGAAAGTTACATATCCACCACCTCACTCTATTTTGCCACAGTGAACAATGCTTCTCAGTGTTTAGGGCAATTCCAGTTAATTCACTGAATTATCTCAATTATCTCAAGTGACCCTATGGAGTTATGCATATAAAAACAAAAGCAAAACAATTTTAAAAACAAACCAAACGTGTATGTGTGTGTTGTACATAACTTTCTCTCTCTTTTTTTTTTTTTTTTTTTTGGAAATTTTAAACTTTTTTTTGTGGGGGAAGAGATGGGGCTGGATGAATATGAGAATAATAACTGGTGCTCTGGAGATGGAGGTTCCCGAGTCATGATGTTCTGATGAGGTCACAGAACCCATCCAGCTAACTTCTCCGGGAAATTACTCAAGTCAGGAATGAAGACATTAGTGATTAGTGGCCTCTAGGAAGGATGTTTCTGGAGGTCGCTTGTTTCCAGCCAGAGGTAACAAGCACTCTTTTCTCTTTCCTCTTTCTCCTTCCTTCCCCTGTGCCCTCCCTCTCTTCCCACTATTCCCCTGCCTTGCTGGTTCTCCCCCCCTCCACCCCCCTCCTCTTCTCATTTCTTCTTTCTTTTAAAATCGAATTCCACTAACATAACAGAAAGAACGAAAAGATGACAGATATTTATTAATCACACTATCTGTCACTCCTCTAATAAATCTCCCATCTATATTTCAACTGAGAAATAAAACTGTCTTTATGGCCAAGGTCTTATAGCTGGATGTGTGTGGGAACTACAGTAGTTCGTACTGGCTGATGCACAGGTGTTTGATTTTATTTTTACTTAAAAGTCAGCAGGCAGCATACTGATATCCGGAAGCCAAGCTCTAAGGTATTATGTGGACTGAGAAAGCCAGGGGACACACTGCAAATCATCTTCACCCGAATGCTCAAATCTTTCCTGCGCTCAAGTTTCCAAAGCCCTGGCAGTCTCCAAAAGCAGTGTGTAATTTTCATAGCTAGAAGGATGCTGGTTTGGACCCGCTCAAATGGTGCTTATTTGTACGTCACTGTCTGTGACACCAAGATGCTGCACTCTCTCCCACCATCTTGCACTGTGGCCAATTCCCAGCATTCTTGGGAAAGTTCATTCCGTTGAAGAAAAAAGGCTGCATGCTGGTGACTTCTTTCACGTGAATGTTTTCACATGATACACTTTTGGATTACATTTGAATTGTAAATTTTGCCCTGTTTTCTTTACATCTGAATGAAGAAGAGAGTTCTCTTTCCAGTCTGGTATACTGGGTTGATTATATTCATTCATTGGCTTTACCTCGCCACCTTTACACAATCATTTTTTTAATCTGTACACTTACTCGCCCACCCAGTGTTTCATCATGAAAAAGAATACAGTTTCTTGAGCCTATTCCTAGCTGTATATTAGTCAAATTGCTTAACCTTTCTATGTCATCCGTAAAAGCAGAGGTTTTCTTTGTACCTACTTCCATCAACTGTTTTAAAGAATAAAGTGGGTCTTGTATGCAAAGCACCTAGAAGGGGTCCTGGCATATTTGTTGTGATGTGGTAGGGCTTTTTGTCTGTGTGTTTTGTTCATGAATATTTGTAAGAGATTATGTTTTACTCTTTCATTCTTTCATTCAACAGATTTTGATTTATCATTTCTCTGTGCTAGGCTTTGTCATACACGATGGAGGTGCAACTGCAATCGGACAGACAAGATGTCTGCCTTTACGTAATTTATACTTTAATAAGTATGATTTGAAACTGTAGAAGCAACCAAGACAGGAGTAGATGTTGTTTCAGACTACGAAAGTGATAGACCTGTTTTTGTCATCACATCAGAACCTCGACCCCCCACTCCCACCTCTTCCTGCCCCTGCCCTGGGCCATGTGATCCACAGGACCCTGGTCTAGCCATCCTCTGGCTACACCTCTTCCCACAAGGTGAGGATTTTGTGGGCCAAGGGAATGTGCCACCAAGAGTTAATGCTCCAGAATTAACTGGGGATGGTAAGGCCAAGCCTGATGAAGACTATCAAGCAGAGAGCTAACGTAAAGAGTTTGGAGTGAGGGTATTGAACTAGGAGCGGTCAGGGAAGGTCCCTGAAAGCAGATGACTCAGGCCGCAGAACCAGACCAAGTCAGGCCTTTTTGAGCAATGGAAGAAGTCGAAGGTGCTGGAACAGAGTGAGTTTGGGAAGAATGACAAGAGATGAACTCACGAGGTAGTGGAGGCCAGAAGAGTGCAGCCCTGGGGGCCAGGCTCCCAAGGTTGAATGTGCTCTAAATGCATCGGAAGCCAAAGGAGGCTTTTAAACAGGGCACCCCCAGGATCAGTCCTGATGCTGTGTGGACGACGGCCGGTGCAGGTACAGGAGAACGTGAGGAAGCTCTGAGTCAGGAGTAAGGAGTTTGGGTCTGAGGATTATCTGCTCCAGAATCTTGTTGGAGGCTGGCTAAGAATGTAATTGTCCACATGCTAAGAACATAGGTCCCAAAGTTAAGCATCAAAATCTTTGGAAAGAGCCTGGAAATCCCAAGCAGAATCCTTATGCACATTGAAATTTGAGAACTACCATGCACTTTTTAAAAACTGATAGACATATATAAAAAAATAAATAAAATAAAATGCAAAAATTCAAAAAAACCCACTGATAGACAAGTATATGAATAGCCACATTAAAAAAATCAACAATTTAAAAACTTATCATTGGGGCTTCCCTGGTGGCGCAGTGGTTGAGAATCTGCCTGCCAATGCAGGGGACACGGGTTCGAACCCTGGTCTGGGGAGATTCCACATGCTGCGGAGCAACTGGGCCTGTGTGCCACAACTACTGAGCCTGCGCGTCTGGAGCCTGTGCTCCATAACAAGAGAGGCCGCGATAGTGAGAGGCCCGCGCACCGTGATGAAGAGTGGCCCCCACTCGCCACAACTAGAGAAAGCCCTCGCACAGAAACGAAGACCCAACACAGCCAAAAATAAATAAATAAATTAATTAATTAATTTTTAAAAAACTTATCATTGAAGTAAAACAATGTTTTTTGTTCATTTTTTGAGTTAGAAAAGCTCTCAACATCTACCTAAAATAATCTGTTCTCTAATTGAAACCCTTACAACCTTAAGAATATAGAAAGGCCATAGTGGAGGAGGAGACCGGAATAAAGATTTCTCATTTATTTTCAGTATTTCAAAACATATCCAACTAAAAGCTTACATTAGGAAATAAAAATACTTTGTAGATTGATACAAACTTCAAATATTTTGCCTTTGCCTAGAATTCTACCAACTCTGTGTGCTAAAGCTGATTATATAACCCTGTCCAAAATGTCATATTTGCAATTACGTATTTCTTTGTTCTAAAATATTGAAAATCACGAGATACCAAAGGATGATTCAGAGTGGTTAAGAGGACCGCCTTTACCTTTAGATATGTGGGTTAGTATTACAGCTGCTCCTCTTTCTATACATTACTTCTTGAGGCCTCAGTTTCTTCATCTATAAAATGGGACTATAAAAAGTTCCTATTCACGTAAGATTGTTTTGAGGATTAAATGAGTTAACTACATAAAAGGTGTACAAGATACCTAGTACATAATAATGCAAGAGATCATTAATATTAGTGCTATTTAGTAATGGCATTTTGCTTAGTAGGCAAAATTATTTCAAACTGTGGAGCACAACTGGAGAAAAGATAAAATCCCATATTTTTAATTGTCAGCTGGAAAATGGCAGTATGCGAGGTTGCTGGTCACACCAGCATGCCATCTTGATTTAAGGGCTGAGCTGGATTTCAAATTCCGTGGCTCTTCCTTGCCAACAAAACATTTCTACTGTAGAGTCAAGATTTCTTTCTGGTGCTTCTTGGGGAAAACTCTACATGCAGCAAGAATGTTCATGTCTTTCTTCAGATCAATTTCTTAACTTTGTGTAACCAGAGGCACATAAGGAATTTCACTTTCTTGCTAAGTTTGATAGATGTTCCAGAACCAAGGAGTCTGTTGGGAACTAAATTTGTAGTCAAGTAATGACAGGAAGGGCCATTAACTTTCCCTTTGGTTACCTCTTCTTTTTGACTATGCTTGATTTGGCTTGTTAGCTGTATAGTTGAGATGTTACTGAGACATAAGCCCTTGGAAGAATTGCATGACATTTCGGCTGAGCTCTTTTGATTGTCTGCAAGAGTATTTTTCTTGGATATATGTGCTGAGCCTGTTGAGAAGTTGACTGTATTCAAAGTGGTCACAGTGGCACACGGGTGCGCTTTAGAAAGGGTTCCTAAGGACTTTTGAGAAGTCTGCGTAGTTATTAAAGGGGTAGTAAAGAGTTTTCCAAAGTATATCTCAAGATAGGACATAGAGTTACATAATGGATTTCTCACTCATCTCCACACCATTTCAGCTGCTCAAAATATGTCACTTAATTGTGAGTCATCAGAGGCTGTAAAGCATTGAGGTGTGTATGAGTAGGACTTGTATCTTGTATGTTAAAACTACACTTCTGAGAATGTTCTGAGCTAATGCATTCACTTTTTTATGAATGGTTGTGACATATATGAATAATTCATTCATGATACTGAAAGTGTAACCACAGAGACTTCCTCTCCAGGGTGTCTTGGAAAAGCTACTTACGGTACTAAAATAAGCGTTAACTGAAGGACATCACCAGGGAAGGATTGGAAGGTACGATCACCCGAGTATCTCTTGAGGTCATCTGTCAGCTTTTACAGATTGGGTTCCTGTGCAAATCTAAGTGTGGTGCTGGGAAGCTCATGAAACCGATGCCAATTAAAATGCTTCCAAAGTATGTGTGTGGGAACTATGTGTATGGCTAAAGAGTATCTTGTCAGTTTTCTTTGGGTTATGAGTAAGAAATAGGAAGTCAAAAATCACCTGCCTTGGCAGTCTTTCAGGAGAGTCTAGCATTCTTTTATAGAGTTCAGGAAAAAAAAAAAAAGCCTTGAAATGAGAGGCAGGCAGCTAATGATGCAAGGATTTTCCATCCCAGTGGCGCAGTGGGTTATGTACTTCAGGTATTGCTCTGAGCTGACTGAAGGCTGCTAAATAATCCAATAATAGCCAATGTCATGCCTATGTTTCCAGTTATAATAATAGCTAATAGGTATTGAGCTCTTCATGTGCCCTATCTCATTTAATCCACGTCACAATTCTGTGAGGTAGGTTTATTTATAATTACCATCCCATCTTAGCGATGACAAAACTGAGATTCATGTAAGTAGGATACTTTGCTTAAGATCACCCAGTAAGTAAAGGTGAGTGTCTGGATTTGAACGTGTGTCTACCTGACCAGCGCACTCGTTCACTACAGTAGAGCACAAAGATGAAGCTTCCAGGGAAGGCAGGCAGGACTGACAGTGTTCATTTCGCTACCATCCTGAGGGGTGCAAGGGTTTATACAGGGATCATGAGCTCTAGAGGCAGCTCCATCACTGCCAAGTCACTCAAGCTTCTGAACCTCTGTTTTATCATTTATGAAGTGAACTTGCTGGCTTTTTCCATGATGATGAAGTCAGTTATCATGTGTGGAAGTGGTATGAGAACCTGAGCAGGCACTACACAGAGGCAAGGACCTCTGACTGGGGAGGAACTTAGAGGTGGGGACCTTGTCTTCAGGGCACTGGATCCACTTAACACGATGTGAAGAAGTATTTGCTTCAAGAGATACACAACAAACTGCACTTGAATGACAGGTGCCCAAAGGGGAGTGTCCCTGAGGGGACTGAGGCTCGGAGAGGTGGGAGAGCTTCTGAAATGCAAAGCATCCGACATTGTTTTGCCTCAAATGCCAGGTCAGTCTTATATCCTGGGGAGGGAAGGCTCTTTGAGAAGGGGAAGGGAAGCCTCATGAACAAAGGACAGAGGAGTTGTAAGGAAGGGCAGAAGTCAGTCAGTTCCACATGTAGAATTGGTGAGATCAGGGGTGGGCTGTGACTTCTCACCAGTGACCACGATGGAGAGAAGTTCATCTAATGTTTATTAAATTGTGTGATATCCCCATGCTTGCCGGCACTATAGTGCCCTTTAAACCAAAACCACTTGTTGTTAGTGAGACGCTATATGTACTATATTCATTACCCAATTCTGGAAGTTGGGGTGTGGAATAACCTAGAAGAGATGTTTTTAGCCTTAAAAAGGGTTTGAGTGATAGAACAAGGCTAAGTCCCTGAGGAATAAAAATATGTACGTGGATCTAGTTCTAAGAGAGCCAAGTAGATTATGAAGCTAAGAAGCAGAGGTTTAAATCACCATCATCATCATCATCATCCTCAGAGCTACTGAATGTTTATTAGAAACCATCCACTGAGCTAAGAGCTAAAGACATATTATTTGATTTAATATTTATAACAACTCCATGTTATAGATAAGGCAACTTTGTAAGAGGAGTTGACACCAAAAAATATGTAAAATATCAGTCTCTGTAGACCTGTCTGATCTCTAGGCCATAAGACACAGCTTCTGTGCTGTACCAAAAATGCATCTTTTCCCTACACTGACAGAAATATGAATCAAAATCAGGGTACACTTCTTGAAGAACTTGCTGATAAAAGAAAACATTGATAGACATAATTTCATAAATATTGAAGCCCCTGAAGTTCCCTCAAAGCACCATAAATGAAATTAAAAGGTAAGCAACAAGTCAAGAAAACATTGAAAATATATATGACAAAAGATTAATGACTCTAGCATATAAAGAGCTCTTACATCTTAATAAGAAAGACATTATTTAAAAGTAAGTAAAGAAAATTGATAGATAATAAAAAGAAGAAATCAAATGATTAATAAATGAATTTTTTAAAATGCATTTCTCTTCCCAAGTAATCAAATAAATACACATTAAATCAATCAGATAACATGGATTGGCCAGCCATCAGCTTATAAAATATTGAAAATAGCAGTTGTACACAGTCTTAGCAAGGATATAGTAAAATAGGCACTTTCATGATGGGGTTCTAAAGAGGAAGATAATTTGACAATTTATAGGTAAGCTCTGAAAAATATACAAATTGTTTAGCACAGTAATTTCACTTATAGGAATATATCCTAAGGAAGTTTCAAGGCTCGGTGCTGTGATTTAGCAAACAGTATTTTCAATGCAATGTTATTTATAAAGATGCATGATGATAGTTACCAGAAAAAGCTGTAGGATATAGAATGTATGATTCGAGTTTTAAAAGATCTACACACAGAGAAAAGAACAGGAAGTATAAACAAAAAAAGTGTTATCAGCTGTATTATGTATAATATTTTCTTCCTTTTCAACTAAACACGTTTAGCTTTAGAAAAAAGAGATTATACTCCGTTTGAAAGAAGGCAGTGTGATGTAAAAATATTTTTAAAAGAGACAGAACAAATTCATTACTTAACTATAAAAATATCTAAAATAGGAATAATTTTGAAATTAATGAAAACTCACTGTAACAATATTATAAGTTTATAAGAGGAAAGATGAGAAAGGGATCATATTTTATGCATGAAATTTGCAGTAGTCCAAGCAATTAGAGATAATTAGAGACCCTAATGGCTCTAGATGGAAAGGGAAGATTTTTTTTTTACTCTTATTGTAGAAGGAGCTGTGAGCCGAGGATTGCAACCAAGCTTGCAAAACAGCTTGTAGATGGAATAGAGTGAGTATTCCCTAACTTTCAAGCAACAACATCGTTGGCCATGGCTATGAAATTACCCTTAAACTTGGTTGATCTACTAAAACAATAAGACTCAGTTTCCATTTTTCATTATTGTGAATTGTGTTATAAAACACATAACATAAAGTTTGCCATCTACACCACTTATAAGTTCAGTAGTGTTAAATGTATTCACATTGTTGTGCAACGGAGTTCTGGAACTTTTTCATCTTGCAAAACTAAAACTCTATGCCCATGAAACAACAACTCCCATTTTTCCCTCTTCCAGCCCCTGGCAGCCACCATTATACTTTCTCTTTCTATAAATTTGACTACTAAAGATATAGCTATAAAATAGATATCTCATACATGAATGGAATCATGCAATACCTGTCATTGTGTGACAGGCTCATTTCAGTTTGTGTATGGTCCTCAAAGTTTCTCCATATTGTGATAGGGTTTCCTTCCTTTTTAAGGCTGAGTAATATTCCATTGTGTATATTGTATATATATATATATATATATATATATATGTACTACATTTTGGTTTTTTTCATTCATCTGTCAATGAATACTTGGGATAG
Source organism: Balaenoptera physalus (assembly GCF_965194825.1). Classification (NCBI taxonomy): domain Eukaryota; kingdom Metazoa; phylum Chordata; class Mammalia; order Artiodactyla; family Balaenopteridae; genus Balaenoptera; species Balaenoptera physalus. The sequence continues at coordinate 93,967,644 of NC_138896.1, read as the reverse complement.
TAACTATAAAAAACAAAACAAAACAGAAAATAGCAAGTACTGGTGAGGATGTGGAACAATGGGAACCCTTGTGCTTTGCTGCTGGGAATATAAAATAGTTCAGCTACTATGAAAACGGTAGGGCATTTCCACAAAAAATTAAAAATAGAATTACCATATGATCCAGTATTTGCACTTCTGGTTATTTATCTAAAACATTGAAAGCAGGATTTTGAGGAGATTTTTGTACATCCATGTACATACATGCCATGTTCATTATTATTCACTGTTAATAGTGTTCAGCATTATTCACCATAGCCAAGAGGTCGAAGGAACAAGTTTACCGTGATTTATTTATATTACTTAAAAGAAAGGTAAAAATCAGTTAAGAGGTCAGACTCCAGTATCATCTTCACATAAGACAGCTCGAAAGTGCTGCAGTGGAGATAAGTACAAAGTAATAAAAAGTGGTTTTTCAGGGAGTCAAGAAAGCATTCATGAAGGAGATAACCAAAAGTTTCCCACTTGAGAAGAGGGCAAAGGTATTTTGGAAAAAGGATCAGCACGTGCAAAGGCAGAGAAGCATGATAGAATATTGAATTTTTAGAGAAGTGAGATTATCTTGGAGTGCCTAGGTCTTTAAGTGGCTCTTTAATTTTTTTTTTCCACTTAAGTCCATCTTTCAAACTTCTGATGTTACAGCTTGATGTTTCTAACCTATTCTTCATGACTCAGCTGAGGTCAGTCATACCTCCTTCATCACGTTATCCTTTTCTCTCCCATGGATTATTTTTAATTTAAGAGATTATTTTTACAGCAGTTTTAGTTTTATAGAAAAATGGCACAGAAAGTACAGAGAGTTCCATATGCCCCACCCCATCCCCTAGTTACTCCTGTTATTAACATCTTGCATTGGTGTGGTACATTTGTTACAGCTGATGAACTACTATATTATTAACTAAAGTCTATATTTTACCATAGACTATGTTATTAACTAAAGTCTATATTGTACATTAGAGTTCACTCTTTGTGTTGTACAGTTCTTTGGGTTTTGACAAACGCTTAAGGTCCTGTATCCACCATTGCATTTTCATACAGAATAGTTTCACTGCCCTTAAATCCCCTGTGCTCTACCTATTCATCCCTCCCCTGCATCCCCTGAACCCCTGGCAGCCAATGATCTCTCTCCTGTCTCTACAGATTTGTCTTTTCCAGGAAGTCCTATGTTTGGAATCATACAGTATGCAGTTTGTTCAGACTGGCTTATTTCACTTAGCAATATATCCCATGGATTTTAAGAGATTAAAGCTTGCATGATAATATAATTTATAGTCCTGTGACAGCCACAGATGCAGGTGGGATGCATATAGCAGCAGTAGCTATGCACTTATACAACTCTAGGGGGCATAATTCACGACAACTTTGATTTGAACAGTGCTCTGTGAAGCTGTGCGACACAACAGCCCTGTGCAAATAATAAAGAGGTCTTTGATGACTGTCTATTTTCTTTCCATATGCAGTCTCTCATTTTCCCCCTCATTAGATTACAGGCATTTTTAGTATAATGTCAGTTTACTTCTATTTCTTACCCAGGCTAGTGCAATGACTTTTCAATGATAAGAACCTGAAAAATGATTTTTTTTTTTTCATTTTATTTTAGTTAAAATTGGAGGAAACAAAATTTTATCCCAGGTTCTGTGCTCAAATCAGAAATATGTTAGGTGTTTATACTATAATTATTGATATCTCCATTCCATTTAGGCAATTTCAACTTACACTGCGGTCAATTTAATAGTCATGAATTGTCAGTCTGATGAATCACTCTCCTGCTCATGAAACTCTCATGACCTCTCTATGAGCCGCCAGATTCCTAGAGATCCTCACCCCCATTGGTACCCACTTACCTTTCCAGCCCTTTCCAACACTGCTTCTACTCTGCAGTCTAAAAGGTGGCTCTCAAATTTTGGTCATCTGCAAGGCTTTTTAAAACACAGATTTCTGGGTCCCACCCCCAGAGTTTCTGATTCATTAGGTCTGGGTGAGGCCTTGGAATGTGCATCTTTAATTAGTTCTCAGATGATAGTGAGGATACTGGTGACGGAATTCCATTCTGAGAGCCGCTGCTCTAGTACGTAACGCAGTGGCTTGCTCTTTCCTTGTATGTGCCCTTTAATCTTCAGAGTGAAACTCTCTACTCTAGCTTTCTGCTTTCTTTTTCTCACTCTGTCTCTGCCTTAACACTTTGCTCGTCCTTCGAGTACACTTTCTCCAGTCATGTATTCGTGGATGGTATGTAGTTCATAAAGCATTTCCTGAATCCTTATCCAAACCTCCAGTCGGCTCCCATATAATCCAAGTCACCACACTCTCTCACCCGTACTTCTACAAGAGCCTACTAATTGGTCTCCCTGTTTCTTGTCTTCTCTTCTTAGAGGCATACATCTTAAGAGGGTCCTTCTAGTGTCATCAAAAGTATAGTTAAAATAGATCTACTGCCTGTTTCCTTTGCCTGTGGAAAGCATACTGCATGGATATGCCATTCTATAAGAAATCTGATGGTTGGGTCCAGTGAAATAGGAATAATTTTTTCCTTTTGGTTTATCTCCTTTTTGGTTCATACTATTAACCCAAATATACCTTAATTTTTTTTAAGTTATGAAACTACTTAGTGTTTTCTATTTTTACTGGTCATGTGTAATGCCTTAAAAATCAAATTGTTAGTCATCAGGGAAATGAAAATCAGAACCTCATTGAGACACTACTTCTCACCCACTAGGATGGCTATAAGCAAAAAGAAAGACAGTCACAAGTATGGACAAACTGGAACCCTTGTATATATATTGCTGATGAAAATGTGAAATGGTCCAAGTGCTTTGGAAATCAGTTTCGTGGCTCCTCAAAGTTTGCACACAGACTTATTATGTGACCAACAATTCTACTCCTAAGTATATACACAAGAGGACTCAAAACATATGTTCACACAAAAAGTTGTACATGAAAGTTTATACCAGCATTATTCATAATATTTAAAAAGTAGATACAACCCAAATGTCTATCATCTGAATGGATAAAGAAGATGTGGTATAACCATGTGATGAAATATTATTTATTTAGCAATAAAAAAGAATGGAGACTGATACATGCTGACATACTGATGAACTTTGTAAACTAAGTAAAAGAAGGTGGTCACAAAATACCAGATATGACATGATGTCATTGGTATTAAATTCCCAGAATAGGCAAATCTATCAAGTTAGAAAGTAGATTAGTTGTTGCCTGGGTCTTGAAGGGATTGAGGAGAAATGGGAGTGATTGCTAATGAGCATGGTCTTTCTTTTTGGATTGATGAAAATGTTATAAAATTATAGTGATGGTTATACAACTTAACAATGAATATACTAAAACCATTGAAATGTACACTTTTTAATAAAATGAAGTATGGTTGAATTACAACGTTGTGTTAGTATCTGGTGTGCAGCACACTGATTTAGATATATATGTATTATTTTTCACATTCTTTTCCATTATGATTTATTACAAGATATTGAATATAGTTCCCTGTACTAAAATGAGGGACATTGATGTTTATCTATTTTGTATATAGTAGTTTGTATCTGCTAATCCCAAACTCCTAATTTATCCTTCCCCCACAACTTTCCCCTTTGGTAACAATCAGTTTGTTTTCTAAATCTGTCAGTCATTTTCTGGTTTGTAAATTAGTGCCTTTGTATCACATGTTCAGTTCTACCTATAAGTGATATCATATGATATTTGTCTTTGTCTGTCTGACTTACTTGACTTAGTATGATTATCTCTAGTTCCATACATGTTGCTGCAAATGGCATTATTTCATTATTTTATATGGCTGTGTACTACTCCATTGCATATATACATATATATATATATATATATATATATACCACATCTTCTTTATCCATCCATCTGTTGATGGACATTTTGATTGCTTCCATGTCTTGGCTATTGTAAATAGTGCTGCAATGAACATTGGGGTGTCTTTTTGAATGACGGTTTTCTCTAGATATTCACCCAGGAGTGGGATTGCCGGATCATAAGGTAGCTCTATTTTTAGGTTTGTTTCAGGAAGCGCCATACTGTTCTCTGCAGTGCCTGTTAGCAATTTACATTCCCACCAACAGTGGAGGAGGGTTCCCTTTGCTCCACTCCCTCTCTGGCATTTATTGTTTGTAGACTTTTTGATGATGGCCATTTTGACTGGTGTGAAGTAATACCTCATATTAGATTTGATTTCATTTCTCTAATAATTAGTGATGTTGAGGTGAATTGTACTCTTTAATGAGTTGATTGAATGAGATATGAATTAAATCTTCACAAAGCTGTTATTATAAAAAAAAAAAAAAGGCACTACCTAAGGTTTAAGGTCATCTCCTTGGCTACAGTCAGTGAAAGTGAAATGAAAGGAATGAAAGGAAATGAAAACAAAGCTGCCCTTTAGTCCATTGAACAATTGTTAGTAGTGGGTCTATAGTATTCATTGTTCACCTTGATCTCAATGACCCAGACACATCCATACTTTTTTTTGCTTCAAACATACATGTGCATTTCTCTCAGCTCTCTAATCCAAAGACTAGCTAACATGAAAGCATTCTTTTAGACCTTTACTGTTACTTTACTTTGTATAATCAAGTTTATGAACTGGTCCAAGGGGTAGTATTTAATGGCAACTTCTGCCTGTTGCTGCGTGTTTAGTTCTCTTAAATAATTCTAGATGACACTGAACTGTAGCTATGGTGGAAAAGATCTTCCCAACGAATAATGCTGTTTAAATAAATGTGAAAAAATATACTTCATAAAAATTTTAAGGAAATCATCAACAAGTATCTTTCTAAGCCTGAATATTATGCCTTGAATGAGTATTACATGATATTTATCTCCTGAGTGTGTTTTATAAAGATGCTTCTTGGTACACATATCTTCATAGTTCTTCAAGTTTATAAAACATATCATCACTCGAATTCTGTATTATTTTCACAGTCAGAAATGGTTTTCTACAATTAGTAAAAATAGGTATGTAGGCTTTGGGGTAAAAAAGAAAAAGACAAAACCCTTAGAGTATTTGTCATCTCAAAACATGGCGATGAACTGCAGCCATTTAATGTAGAGAAGAAATGGCCCTCAGACAATGCTGCAAAACTGTCAGTGTCATAGTTTGCCTGAAATCACTATGAGAAAATTATTAATGGGCAACGTGGGAGGTCTAATCACTTCAGACTAACTTAACTGCATGACCTATCTTATATGGATGAATATACAAGATAAAGGTTTTAGGGAATAAAAATTTTTAAAGAAAAATTTAAATGTCAAAAGAATAGTGAACTCATAGAACTGTTATCTCCAGTACGTGATGCGTCAATCATAATCCACTAGAGTGTGGTGACAAATGTTAAAAAGTTTATTTTACTTTCATGTCCAGATGATTAGAAATGAACATTTAGTAACATCTGAGATACAGATGGATTTATTTATATAGCTTTAATAAATATATGCACATTTGTGTTAGAGCTTAGTGCTCAAAGAAACTCCTTGATAGACTGAGAAGTCTACCCTAAATGGGAAAAGAATTTGCAAAAGAATAGATACATGTATATGTATAACTGAATCACTTTGCTGTACACCTGAAACTAACACAACATTGGTAATCAACTATGCTCCACTATAAAATAAAAGTTAGAAAAACAAAAAGTCTACACTGTATATCAAGAGCTGGTGGTCAGCAGGTGGAGCTGGGTATCAGAAACACAACTTTTGTTTTTCTTGGTGATTAAAAAATAAAGTCTTTCTTTCTTTTTTTCTTTATAACATCTTTATTGGAGTATAATTGCTTTACAATGGTGTGTTAGTTTCTGCTTTATAACAAAGTGAATCAGTTATACATATACATATGTTCCCATATCTCTTCCCTCTTGCGTCTCCCTCCCTCCCACCCTCCCTATCCCACCCCTCTAGGTGGTCACAAAGCACTGAGCTGATCTCCCTGTGCTATTTCAGCATTTAAAAATCAAAATGTTGAACAGAAAATCTAGATTTCTAATTGATCTTGGGAAATCAAAAGATCTAGAAACACTGAATTCAGATTCTTGTGTGACAACAGCTGGCTGAGTGATCAATGGCCCTCTCCTTTAGTCGAAATGACTATGTCTCTGTATTGAGCAAATCTCTGCCATTCGTCACTATATTCTGCCTGACTGGTTTCAGTATGTTATCTACCTGGCTCGGGTATGTTTTTAAATTTGTGATAACAGTTGGCTGAGTGATCAATATTTCCCTCCTTTAGTCGAAATGACTAAATCGTTGTATTGACCAAATCTTTGCCATTCTTTACGGTATTCTGCCTGGATGGTTTCACTACTCTATGTTATCTACCTGGCTCTGGTACCTATTTAAATTTGCAGCATAAAATATTTCTGACCAAACCCACAGGCCAAAAACCACAGCCCTTATAGTTGTGAGGTGGAGACCTGACAGCTGTTCACCAAACCGTTTCACTCGCTTTTTCCAAGCACACAGCTAGACTTCATTTCCCAGTTTCTTTTGCAGTTGGCTTTGCTATGTCATTGTTTTATCTAATGGAAGAGGGATGTGACCCTCTTTTCTTTTTCTTACTGCATCCAGTGGCTAATTATCAAAAACCTGAGTAATCTCGGAAGCTACACATGCAAAACTGCAAAGACTCCATCAACCTGGGGTCTTGAATAACTGCCAGAGCCAACTTCCCTATACTCCCCCTCTGCATAAAAAATTGCTTTCTAAATTAATGTTCTCTTAAGTCACTGATAGTTGAAGAGTTACCTTAATTAATTCAAGATATAATTGTCCCTTCCTCCATCTCTAGATGCTCCCTCTCAGGAAACACAACCGTCAATCTTGAGGAAAGAAAAAGGAGGAGGAAGATGAGGGAGTATCCATCTCTCTTCTAAAGCTGTTCTATTTTTTCTCTCACTTAATTGGCATTTCTTTGATGGCTTCTTAATCCTCACTCCGTGTCTTACTCCATGTTATGTCCTTGAGGCTGTGTATAAATCAAGATGCTGAAATATCAAAAATCCCAGTTTAAATTGGCTTCAACAATAAAAGAAAGCTTTTGGCTGCCATGACTGAAACAGTCCAGAGGGAGAGCAGGCTTTATGTACAGTTGGATCTATTCCCCTGGAGCTCTTTAACTTCCACCTTTCGCAGATGGGTTTCCCTTATGGTAGCAAAATGACTGTAGTAGTTCCCACCTCATGTCTGTACAACACACCCTCTGGAGCAGGGTTATAATTCATTATATTAGAAGCCCTGAGTTTCTCTCTCTTTGGATCATTGAAATCGTGTGCCTACCCTGATCCAATATCTGTGGCTCAGGACTGCTTTGTGCTTAGCTATTCATCCCTGAATTAACACTTGGGCAAGAGAGATGGACTTGTGCCTGTTACTTTATGCCAACTTGGGAGCTGATCAAACTCACTCAAATGGCAGGGCTGATGCTCAGTGGGAGGAGGAAGAATCCAGAATCCATGTTAGAATTCAATGTTGTATAAAACTAATTCCTGGTGCCATGGTAACCTGTCTCTTAACAAGAATGCTTTCCAGTTCCCCAGTGCTTTATACTTTTCTAAGACTTTATAATTATATATGAATCCCTTAATAATTCTTTGGGATATATAATGCATATTTTATTATATTTATTTTACAGATACATTTTAGGCTGAGAGTTGTTAGGGAATTTGCCCTAAATCACAAACTAGTTAGTGGCAGAACTAGAATTCACGTCTCAGTGTTTTGCAGATTATTTATTTCACTACGTCTCTTCTCTTCCTCGCGCTCTTTGAAAATGTATTAGATAAAGATTGTGTTGTAATTGTGTTTCTGGTTCAGAAAATCAAACTGCTGCTGCTATAATCGCCCCTATAAAGCACCACTGTGGCTGGTTTTAGTTCTAAATTGCTTAATCTTTGTGAGTTGAGGTGGCCAAATACACCTTCAGTTAGGCATCTTACTAATGAACACAAAGCCCCATTGAAGGATAAGGAGCAGCGCAGCCTTTGTTATGATCAACTCCTAGGGCTAAAGGTAAATACACAATTATAGCTAAGAAGGAAAACAGGCTCTCCTCCTTTTATGCTCTTCGGAGAAATCGGTGCACTGCAGATTAAAGGGAGTGATGGTCTGGTTGCATATAAGCATAAGGCATTGATTAGAGTATTATTGCATTACATTTTCATTACTGTTGAACGGCAAAAGCATATAATTGCTCTTCATAGAAGGCAGTACACAGCAAGCGAAGTACATTTGTAGGCCCATATATCTAAATTACAAATGCAGAGCTCATTTTCACCTAAAGAGAAGGCATCATGATTCGGTTATTTAATCATTTTTCAGCAGAGATAAGGATTCACCAGAATGAAAGAGGGAAATGCTTTCCTTAAGAGTCACATTACCATATTCCACATAGAAACTGTTGAACCAGAGATATATTTTTGGAAAATTGAATCCACATCAAATCATACTGAACAAAAAAAGCTACAGAAGAGGTACGTGCTCCAGGTAGTTGAAATAATAGCTCAAAAGAAAGCAGAAATGACAGGAACTTGGAGGTAAAGCTTACAGTTAAACAAAGCAATAGGACACAAAATTGGTAATAAATCACTCACAACTGTCTTGATCTCAGTAGCGAGAGTATTTTAAGACAATTCATCAACCAGTCAATCACCAGAATTTACATAGTGTTCCTAGGGAATGGCTGTCTAGAGAGCTTTACAAAACAGAATGATAGCTCCATGAAAAAAAAATAGCTCCATGAAAACCAAACCCCCAAATCAACCCTTTTATCAACGTGAATCTCTATTCCGGTAAGGAAGCAGTCAAATTTCAGAGGAAGACACTGTAAGAGCTTGTTACCCACAACGTTCTCTCCTCATAGTCAGTGTTTTATTAGAGATTATGGAAAAGTGAGCAAAATAGTCCAGCTTAAAAAATCCCCCAGAATAATAAATCAGACCCTTCTTCTGCTCTTCCTATTCCTTTTCCCTTTCTTCACCTTCATCATTTTCTCTTTCCCTTCCGACCCCTACCTCCTACTGTTCCCCCTCCTCCTCCATCATCAGTGCCATGAAGAACTAGGTTTCCCTCTGTAACCCTCAGAATCTATGAAAAGGCTCTTCCATTAAGCTACAAATTAATGGGGGGAAGTTGTCCTTGACATTCTAACCCAAAATTAATTTTGTCAATCTGCTTACTAAGTGGGTGTTCTCTCTCTCCCTCTTTCCAACATCTGGAACTCTGCTGGGAAAATGACTTTCCCATACAGAAGTGAACAGCTCATAAATCAATTGAGTACCAAGCAGCATCAGTAGGATGCTAAGTGATATGATGAAAAGTCTCCGCTTTTGGCTTAAAGAGCGTGTCATCTTACTAGACTGGGAAGTTGATCACAGAGGAGATGTTTAGTTAACGATATGAGATAGAACTGAATAAAGGTCAAACTTGTGCAGTATTGATTGCATTTATATAAATAATTCAGAGAGGAGGGATTACTCTGGTGCCATTGCAGAAAACCGTGTGATGGAAATGGTCTTTGTAGAGTGGGTGGGATTTGAATCGGAAAATTTCAGAGCTGGAAAGCAGCTTTGAAGACATCTGATTCAGGGGTTCCCAGACACTGGGCGGTGGGCCAGTGTCAGCCCGTGATGGATTTTTCCCTAATTACCAACAAAAAGAGAAAAAAAATCACAGCAAGCTGGTTGAAGGTTTTAAGGTAGGGCTTTTCCCGTATCTACCCAACATAGGCTGTGTCTTCTTGTACCTGGTAAGTTTCATAAAGCTAAATTTATTCAACCTAAGAATTTTCTCCTTTCTACATTCGTGTTGAGATTTCCCTTCTTTTGGAAATGACATTGAGAGCTGAGGGTATGTGCTGTTGCTGCAATTATCTGTACTCTTACTTGGCAGAAGAAAATTTGACAAACCTGGTGTTTGCTCTTTCAATATATTTTAATGTTCATTGTGCTATGAAAGCCAGGAGACTTGGAATTACAGACCAGAGCAGATGCTAGTCAGTGTTTCCATATCTTCTATATCTGGTAATAGCATCAGTGAGAAGAGCAGGCTAGGCAGACAGCAGGAAGAGAAATAAGTTTCAAGTGGAGATTGTGTTGATTTCCTCCCAACTCAGGGCTATCACTCTGCATTTGACTTTTGCACCTAAAAATCTCAATGTTTTAAAGCTCCCACTTCCATTAAGCATTGCTCTGCAGAGCCTACCAGGGGTTTTCTTAGGTTCAAGTGAACATTCAGACTCAAGAGCCACCATAGGCCACAGTGTACTAAGAAGGCTTGGATTCAGAATCCAAAGCTCCCAGGAGGGCAGCAGTGGCATTCTCCCGTGAAAATCCTTGCAGAGCCCATGGGCCAGTTATCATTGTTATCAGAGCATCTTTCCTGAGGTGATAGCTCGAGTGGGAGGCAACCACACTGGGCAGGTGTGTGAGCGACCCTAGCCCCGCAGGAGCCAACGTCTCTTGTAACAGCAGCAGCGTAGGCTGAGTTTCCCAGGTCCATGCAAGGGCCATGCTCAGTTATAAGAGTACTTACCCCACTCAGGAGAGCCCAGAGATCAGACTTCCCATTAGGTAGATATACTTCTCCCAGTCTAAATGTAATCTTCCTGTAAGGAGTCATTTTATCATTAACAACATTGCCTAGCAACAGTTGACATATTACCCTTATCAGGTTACCAGGGGAACAGAAGTAGAGAGTTAACCAAAAGGTTAAGTTCTTGTGCAGAAGGGGAAGGCCTCTATTAACCCTTTGTCCACGATTGTCTTCTAAGCCCTTAGAATGGCTGGTGACCAGGAGCATCTCTAAACCTCTAAAATTATCAGAGAAATTGAACAGCAAGTTGTCCTGTTCAGACGAGAAGGGAATATTGACTTTCTCAAGCAAGATCCTAGAAGTTCTGAGTCACTATAATACTGTAAATAAAAAACTATTTGAACAACCAGCACCCTCTAATTCTTAACACCTCTGTCTAAATATCTCCTCTTCCTGGAAGCCCTCCCTGACCACCATGATTAAAGCACACCCTTCTCAGCTATTCTCTATCACAGCACCTTTTTCATTTCCTTCTATAACCTCCCCCAAATGCTAATTTTAAGGGGTCCTGTTTATTTCCATTTGGGGTATCTCCCTCAGTAACACATCAGTCACATTCTCTAAGGCATCTAATTTCATATCTGGAACATGGGATGTACTTAAAACTCATGTTCTTCTCGTGAAGGAATGCATGAATGAAGCAAACAAAATGCTCAGAGCTCTGAGTCCTCACCGATCTAAGGTGCATTTTACAGTTTATATTCTGAACATTTCTCTCACTTCTCTGGAAGAACAAAGGTTGAGATTCATGCGGTTTGATCTCTTTCCCCGTAAAACTTAGACCTAGACCTCTCACAATATCTGCCCCAGTGGTCTGAAAAAAAGTCCATAGGAAGTCTTCCTGACCACATTCTAAACAGTTGCAGGTTTCTTTAAATGTCCTTTCTAATGCAGAGGGAACACAATCGAGCTTCCTGTGGCATTCCTTTGGGACTAGTCAGCTCTCATCCACATTAGCATCCATGGAGGTTAAGCGTGATGAGTTTGGCAGAGAGCGGGTCGCTGCTCTATTTCCATACAGATCACTTTGGTAAGCCCCACCCTCAAAATTCAGCTAACGTAGAAGTAGAAGGAAGAGATTATTTCCCCTTTGATCCAGGGGGAAAACCAGTTCTTCAAAAAGATCTAAAACCTAAGGGTCTACTTTAAAAAGCTCACAACATAAGAAAAGGAAAATGTTTTCTTCAAGAAAACTTTAGAATATAACTTACCTTTTCAAGCAAATTCGTAAAAGGGAGGAATTCTGAGAAAACAATTAAAGAAAAATTCCCCTTTTGCAGTTTTCTGTGCTAGGTGATATCATAGAAGTCGTTTGTCTGATGATGTTCTTTTACTAATAACTTTTCCAGCTGGAAAGAGAAATTGGCTTCCCAAAATGAGCATCAGCTCTGGGTTTCTGTGGTTGAAATCCTGATGTGATTCATTGCAAGCATAACACTGGAGCCAAGGAGGGCTGGGTTAGGCATGAATAGCGTGCCCAGGGATCCAGTGTCCAGCCGTGATGCCTGGAGGTGTTGATTCTTACGGAATGGGATTAGTCTGTGTGGTAGGCTTGAATTTCAAACACTGTGTTGAAGTCTCAGATATCCATGTATAGTCCATTTTACCTCAAAGTTAAGAAAATGGGTAGAGACTTCTTTCACGTTGATTTAACATTTCTCACTCTGCTTGCCAGTATTTACTCTGGGAGCAAAAATAGAGTAGGAAGAAAGGAAAGTATACAATACCTTGGATTTCTGGCTGGGCTCTTGTTTGCTTGTTAATATTGAAATATGGAGTTTATTACAGGTGACAGGTATTCTAAGTGGCTTTCTGAACTCAAAAGCACATGACCCAGTGTTGGGGGTACTGGGAGCTTCTCATCAAAGTCCAAGTGGGAGATGTCTCAGAAACTGTTCCTTCTTAGTGTAGTTTGCTCAAAGGTTTATCTGTTCAGTTGGTTATATGATCAAAATGACATGGTGCCCTTTCCAAAGATGACCTCATCAGTCATCCAAATATGCTATCATCTCTTAGTGTAACAGCTTTTGATAGTCATATTTCAATATAAAATGGATGGAGACCAAGAGAGGACCAAGTGGACTTCAGTGTGGTTCTTTTAATAATTACTTCTCCATGTCCATCTTAGAAAACTGCATAAAACAGGACAGGCCAAAGCCAACTTTTTCAAAAAGTGATGTGACTTGCAAAGCTCTGCAAACTAAAACCACAATGAAATGCCCATCAGACTGGCTAGAAGAATGCTTATATCCAGTGTCAGATGGGGTGTGAAAAAAAAATAGCATCTTACACATATTGCAAGGTTGATATACAATTGATATAGCGTTGTAAATTAGTTTAATCCAGCAACTTAACTTCTGGGAATTGAACTTAAGGAAATAATTGTAAATATGGGCAAAGACGTATGTTCACAGAGGTTCACTAAAGTGTCATTTATTGAAAAAGTATAAATGGGAGCAAACTAAGTGGCCCAAAGTAGGTGATTGGTAAAGTATGGTAGCTGAAAACAAGTGAATATTATGAAGGCATTCATTAACTAGTTGTAATAAAGAACTCATTCAACAAGTATTTATTGGGCCCCTCTCCTATGATGTGCCACGTGCCATTCTGGACACTGGAGAGTCAAGGGAACAAATAAAAATCTTTTTCTTTGCAAACTAGTAATCTAGTGAGACAGACAGTCAGTAGACAAGATTAATAAGTAAAACAAATATAGACTGTTAGACTGGGCTTCCCTGGTGGCGCAGTGGTTAAGAATCCGCCTGCCAATGCAGGGGACACGGGTTCAAGCCCTGGTCCGGGAAGATCCCACGTGACGTGGAGCAACTAACCCCGTGCACCACAACTACTGGGCCTGCGCTCTAGGGCCCGCGAGCCACAACTACTGGGCCCACGTGCCACAACTACTGAAGCCTGCGTGCCTAGAGCCCATGCTCTGCAACGAGAGAAGCCACCGCCATGAGAGGCCCGCACACCACAACGTAGAGTAGCTCCCGCTCTCCGCAACTACGGAAAAGCCCGCGCATAACAACAAAGACCCAACACAGCAAAAAAATAAAAAATAAAAGAAGAATGTTAGACCATTAATTGCTTAGAGGAAAAATTTCTCCTTTCTGGACACTGGAGAGTTCGGGAGTCCTTTCTCCTGAAAGGAGAAAAAGTATCAGGTAGGCTTTAGACAGTGTGCTCTTTGAAGACAGGAATTGTGATTTATTCCTCAGTGTATCTCCAGTGTCTAAGTCAGTGCCTGGCCTATAGTAGCCAATCACGTAAATATTTGTTAAATATTTATGAGCGGCCTTCAGACAGTAGGATTGCTGTGTATGGGGACCTCATGAATGTGGTTCCAGAGAGAATCCAGAGTTAGTATGGTTGCCCGGAGCCTCTTTGGAGTAGAGATGAAGCTTGAAGAATGCTTAAGAGTGAAATGCAGAGCCAGTCTATTAGGATTTTATTCTGAAAGCAGTGGGGAGCCACTGAGATTTTAAACAAGTGAGTGGTTTGATCTAGTTGGTGTTTTAGAAGGTTCAGTTTGGGAGCTATAAATGGGGATGGGGGGGAGCAAGACAGGAAGCAGGACCACCAGTTAGGTGGTGTTAACTGTGTATTACTGCTGCCAAGAGCGCACGCGTGCACACACGTGTGCACACACGCACACACACACACACCACACACACACCCACACACCCACACCCCCCCACACACACCCCACACACACACACACACCTCCCCACACACACACCCACACCCACACACCCACACACACACACCTCCCCAGAGATCTCTGTGGACAGTCCCCATACACACCAATGGCTTCCTGTGTGCCTCTGTTGAACGCCCGCACTGGCCCTAGGAAAGAGCTTGCCTGGGTAGGTAAATACCTCAGCTTCTGCACCTCAGGAAGACAGTTCCGAGGCACACACCGTGACGTCTCTCAGAGGCTTCCCAGTGGATTCAGCCCAGTTGCCCACAGCAGTGACCTTCTAATTAGCATATTCCTTACTGGCCCCCTGCCTTCCCTGTCTCACTTCCCCACTCCCTCTTAGCATCTCCTGGGATTACCTTCAAATACACAACTTGAACCAAAAAAAAAAAGTGATGGATGGGGATGTATGCAGTTTTAGATAAGATGGCCCATGAAAGTTGCCATGAGAGAGAGGCAGGTATGAAATCCTGAAGGAAGCAAGGGAGCCAGGTATGTGGTGTCTGGAAGGAAAACATCCACGCAGAAAGACCAGCACATGCTGAGCCCTGAGACAGGGGCATGCTTGGTGTGTTCATGGACAGCGGCCAGGAACAGAATGAATGAGGCCGAAGCTAATAAGATATGAGGTCAGGAAAAAAACGCTGAGGATGTTGGAGAAGGCATATTAAATTTTGTCTTCTACTCTGAGTGTAATGCAAAGCCACTGTCATTGGAAGATTGTATCTAGGCAAAGAAGAACTTATCTGACATAGGTTTAAGTGCTATCTCTCTGGCTGGTTGAGAATAAACTGAAAGGGGAAAAGAGCAGAAGCTTGGAGACCAATTGGGAGATTTGCCATAATCCAGGTAAAAATGATAGTACTTTGAATAAACATGATAGCAATGGGAGTGGTGAGAAACCATTGAAAACCACGTTGTAGGAGAATTATTATCGTGAAATCATGATAATTATTTAAAAGAAAGCAACAAAATATGAAAGTTTGCCATGATTTTGTAGACCTGTAAAAAATTCCTTGAAAGACGTATTTCAAAACAATCACATTGGTTATCTCGGGTGGTTGGTGCATGCTTAAATCTTTCCAGTTTTCTGTGCTATCTTTCGAATCAAGGGGAGAGGAGGCTTCATGATTTGGAAGCTCAAGAATCAAAGGACCAAACTACTGAATTCTCATTACCAGAACCATCTTAGTTATGTCTGTGGAGTTTTGCATTTTCTGCAGATCTCTGCTCCATTTCCTTTTCGAGAATGGTTTTCTCTTCCTCCCTTTCTCTTCTTCTATGTTCCATTGAGAATATAGAGGAAAATATGTTACAATTGGTTCTTCAGAAGATATTTTCATGGGATAAGGACTTAGACTCTTCCTGTCAAGGCCTCATTGTAAGAGCTGCTAAACAAGATGAACACTGTGGTGTGAAGGCACACTCTCTGGAGGATACAAGTAAAGACATTAACTTTTGTTTTTACACCAAAAGAATGTGCTGTTTCCTACTTCATTCTTCCTACCTGGGTCCAGAGGGACCGTTTTGGTGGTTTATGGTGTCCAAGAATATAACACTTAAACTGTGGACTGAATGCTTTCTATTTATTTGAATTAAATTCTACCATCCTATTGTTATTCAAGAATAAGTGGATGTGTTTATCACCGGATGTGTTTTGCGTTGATGCTTCTGGGACTCCAAGGCTTGTTAGACACACTTTCCTTTCAATCTTATTAGGAAACATTTCCATTTTCATTTTATTTCCTCTCTGCTTGTTGAGTAGAAAGTATATAAGCAAACATTTTTATTCAAAAAAACAAGTCAACAGAATAAACTTATCGAATTGTAAAGATACAGAAATGTTGCACAAATCCTTATCTTTTATCAAAGCAATTCTAAGAAAAGGTGGTTGGATTGGCTTAGTGAGCTAGTTCACATCAGTGATTAAATCAAGTTTGAATGATGCAGCTCAACAGAGTTTCGGGGCATCCTTACATTTATAGAAGAACATTCTTCTGATAAGAGTTTAACTAACTAAACCAAATGAAAGAAAAGCATGTTTTAGTTATTGTTAAGTAAAGAATATGTAGCTATGCATTATTGGTTATTTAAGGACATTTTCCCGGGTTTAGTCATAGAGCAATAATACCATGACCAATAGTAATGGCCAATAGTGGCGATCATAATAGTAGAGTGCTGAGGTTGTCGAAGATCTGTGCTAAGCAGCTGACTTGGACTATTTCATATTGTCTTCACACCAGTCTGAGGGGAAATATACTATTATCCTTCTCATTTTACAAATAAATGAAATGAAATGTAATGAAGTTAAACTAAAGCCCAAAAAAGTGCATCGTTCTTATGATTTTCCATTTAGAGACTGAAGCATTCAGATGAGCATTCCTGGTAGGATCTTCACTTGAAATTATTTAAAGTTTGTCTTGATAGTTTGGATTTCTCTTGCCCTTTGAGCTCAGCAAAATGACTTGATGAGTACAGAAAAATACAACTCTCCTCCATTAAGTGCCCAAATTGATTTATGGATATAGTAACCCTGACAACCTATGAACCTGCTTATCTAGATGTGAGTTACTGAGCAGGCAGCCAGAGAACCAGGTTCTAGTCCAGACCTTGCTCATTTCTAGTTCTGCGTTCCTGACCAAGTCTCTTAATGTTTTGGGGCCTCGGATTCCCTAAACTGAGGTCTGAGAAGACTGAGTTATTTCCAGCGTCTTTTCCAGTTGTGACAACTAGAAGTGGCAATCTGGTTACTGTCACCAGGACATGAATTCTGAGTAGGATCATCAGTGAGGGACCATAGGCTTCCCCTCACAGATGCTTGATTCATCACAGGAACTGGAACAAGCTTGGCTGAGGAGCTAGGCAAATCAGTAACTATATTTAACTTAAGTAGAATTTAAACGTAAGTATGTGCCTTTAGAGTTTTGATTTTCCCCCCAAGAGGACCTTCATGGATATTGGCTTTGTTTGTAATCAATTAGAACCACAGATCAGTAACCATATCCATCTGCATTTTGTCACTTAATCGTTTCATTTCCCTCTAATCTATTGTATTCTATGGCTGATTTTAAGAACAGACTTGAAAACTATTAAACTGAATAATGAAAAACTAATGAATACAGCTATGTCATTCTTAGAGCACATAGAGTTAGCACTTCAATCATCTACCTTAGTTTTATTCTCTCTGGTTATCTTGCAGGTATGATATCATACTGACATGCTTTAAGAAGTACAGAATAAATCCAACCGAAAGCAAAGAAGGTGACACAAGATTCCTCAGTGTCCAAGTAAGGCCCTGGTATTACTAAAATTAGCAAACCATAAAACAGTACTCGGGGTGTATGTCCCGCCTACCCTCTGTATCCCAGGAACAGCTCAGAATTCAGAAGATGTGAGAGGCAAGTAGCCTGGATCTGGAAATAGAATGAGGGCTGATGGTGCAGGGCTGAGGCCTTTGGAGACCAGTACTATTGTGGGCCCTCCTCGCTTCCAGGGATTGCCTTCAGGAATTGGTGAGAGTCATTCAAATCCAGGCAGTTTCTCTGGTGACCTAAATTAACCCATCTTTTCAGGTTTAGGGACATTTTTGGAGAGCTGAAATAAAAGCATCGCCATGACACGACTCTGGAGGGAAACACTGATTTTGATTTGCTGCATCACATCAAGAGTGTAAAATCAAGAAGATGCTAGGAAGACAGTAAGTCTCTCCCCTCCTCCCCTCCTCTACTTCTTCTGCCTCACCTCTCTTTATTGTTTCTCTTCCTCTGCCTCTTTCCTTCACTTTTGTTAGCTACTATGGAATTACCTTGGGCTTTCTGGATATTTTCAAAATTTGGGGACTGTCTCTACACTGTATTAATTCAACATGCTCTTTCTGGTTAAACAGATTTCCCTTTTATTTTCATGCTTTCCAAATGATAACATTTCTGGAAAAAATGTGGAATTTAGTATAGTAATAGTGAAATAAGAAAGCAAAATTTCCTCTTTGAATCTTAACTGCATTTCTCCACAATTTGTCCCCCAGAAAAATGGAGAGAGTAGGTTGCACATCGCTCTGTCTCTGTGCTGGATTTGCATTCCCCAGAAAAGAGTTGCCCAACGTGGATCCCAGTGGGATGCCGTTAGCCTTGCTCTTTGTAAACTCCTGTGGTGTACCTGGTGGACAGTATTGTAGGGTGGACTCTTTCTTAGCCTTGCTGCGCTCTCCTACTGTCCTACTTTTCTCCTGGCTTTTCAAGTCTACTTTCAAATCCGGTGAGAAATGGACAGATGCATAGATGAATGGATGTGGAAAGGAGTTGCAGTGGCTGTGTAACAGCTGCTGAAGAGCAAGGGCCCTGGAATCTGCCAACCGAGGATTTGAGGCCTTGCATCTACTAGCTATGTGAGAGTGGCTAAGATGAACTTTTCTGAAAACCCATTTCTTCTCCTATAAAATCGGACATTGAAATATCCATTCTCCTTCTTCCTATGTTCAAGAGGGAAAATGAGGTCTTTATTTTCTAAGAGATTTGCCCCTCACCACAAGTTCATCCTGGCCCATGACTGCTGATAGTGTGACTAGATCTTGTGGTCTTCCTAGCAATGAGCCGTAGCCATATGATGAAAGGGTGGCCAGTGGGATTTGAGCTGAAGGAATGGGTGTTCTGAGCCATGTACCTGAAAATGTTGGGTGTGCACGTCTCACACTCTTCCTTCCTTCCCATGGTTGGGAAATGGTGACAACTGGAAAATCCAGCTTGGAAATGGGGCTCATGAGAGCTCCTTAGCACTCACCTTTGTAAAACTATGTGTGAAGAAGAAATACTAATTTGACCACAAGCTTTCTTTTTGTTAGTGTTTTTATGATATATCTTCTTGCAGCCTCTTATTTTCAGCCTTTCTGCATTCTTTATATTTCAGGTTTTCTCTTGTAAGCATTACATATTTGAGAAATATAATCCAGTTGGGCAATCTTTATCTTTTAATTATTATATTTAATAATAATTATTTGTGTATTTAGGCTTATATCTGCCATCTTACTATTGTTTTCTATCTAACTCATCTGTTTTAGGTTCCTAAAACCTATTTTATATTCGAATGTCAATATTAGTTTACATCTATATTTCTCTCCTACTTGAGATCCACAAGGACAGATATTTTGGTTAATCTTGATAATAAAATTAGCTAAGCATTTAGTCATTTCAGACACTTTACTGCGTACTTCATGTGCATTAATTTACTTAATTCACATATCAATTCTGTGAAGTAGATACTATTTTTATCCTCATTTCACAGAAAAGCAGTTAGGCACTCAACGAGAAGTTAACTTGCTGAAGGCTCTCCTAATAGGATGTGGTAGAGAACAAAGTAGTTGTTCAGTAATATCTTCTGAATGTCAAAGGAAAGAATGAGCTCCACAGGGTAACCCTTCATGTCCCCTTTGCTGGTAAGTCTTTTCTACTCACCTGCTTTTCTTAAGGGATCCATTTGCTTCCAGTGACCATTAATGGCAATAGATGAGCTAAGGAACCACGTATAGTTGAGATGAGAAGGGCTTATACATTTGTCATCCAATTCAACATAAAACTTTATGCAAAATATTATCTTTCTGCTATCAAGATTTGCCTCATCAATTCTGATGGGATGGTTAGGTTTGATGGTGAACTGCGTACTCCCTGTTTATGGGCATTTTCTCATTTCCATTAGCTCGTTGCATCTAGATTGCATGGTACATACACCTCTTGGTCTTCTTCAAGACTCTATCGGCGAGCAGTCTATGTCTTCTTGTGTGAGCAATAGGTGCAGTCTTTTGAGAACTCAAACTAAAGTTAAGAAACAACGTTTCTTTATATCCTACCAGGCTTGTCACGTGTATCTTTGCCTAATTGATAGCACACAGTTTAAGATCGCCCCTTGCTCTCAACACAAACACTTTCCTGCTCTTCCCTTGGGATGCAGACCAGACAACCTCATGAAACAGTACCATAGTACATGATTCAGGATAATGACTGACCCCATGCATTTCTATATTCTCCTTCCCAAGACTCCATTAAAATTGTGGTCAAGAAATTCAACGTGTACAAACTCCCTGAAATGATGAGACCATTAAAAGACTCACAAATAGACCAGATACTTGGGCACATTTCTGGAGGGTAAAAAAACAGTGATGAGAAGAGAAGGGAGGAGGAATACAGGTTGGAAGGAATGTAGAGACGTGGAAAGGGCCTATGACTACCGAATGAGGCAGTTAACCTGGAGAACGCCAGAGAAGATGCAAACTCAGAAGTGGTAGTTATAAGACTATGGAAGTAAGAGGCTAAAAATAGACTGAGCCAGACCACCTCTGCCTCTGCAAGAGAACTGCCTGCTAGCCAGGGATTTATTTCCTTTTCAGAAAGTGGAGACTCACTCTAAAAAAGATCTGAAGAGAACTAGATCCGTCAATACAGGTGTGGCTATCTCTGCATTCTGGCACTTGGGAACGCCACAATAGAATCTGGCTCCTTGTCTGCTCAGTCTATAGGAAAGCCTTCTGGTCAGAAGCCCGCATATGAACATAAAGCTTCACATTGGCTGATTTACTGCCTCATCCTTAGATTTGGAATAGACAATCCAGAAACTTGAGACAGTTGGTGAGAGCTTGCAACCTGAAAGGGAAAATCAAGATAAACAGAGAAAACTGGGATAACACCAAAAAAAAAAAAAAAAAAAGAAGCTTAGAAATTCCTTACTTCTGTCAAGGGAATCATGAGGCTATTGTAACCACAAAGCAAGAACAGAGTACAACTGAGAAGGAACAGTCAGAAAATAATAAGGAATCCTTATAAAATAAAAATAATTTCCAAAGTTTAAGATAACTTATACAAGGACTGGAAATATAAAAAAATAAGCAAATAAAGAGCCCACAAATACTCAACTTTGTGAGTAAAATATACCTAACTAGACAGATGACCGTGAAATGTAAGACTACCACAGATAATGGTGAAATCTCAATGGCTTCAAGAAATTATACATAAGGACTACGTATCATAGTGACACCAGACTCCTCATCAACGTCACTGGGAGACATAAGCCGTGCCTTCAATAGCCCAAGGGAAAGTTATTTTACATCTAGAATTCTGTACTCTGAAAAACTATCAAAGGTAGAAAAAAAAAAATTTTCAGACATATAGAACTTAATTTCCCTCGTGAAGTGGGTTGAATGGTGGTCTCCAAAAAGATATGTCCATGGCCTAACCCCTAGAAACTGTGAATGTGATCTTATTTGGAAAAAAAAGGTGTTTGCAGGCATAAAGTTAAAGATCTAAAGATGAGATCATCCTCAGTTATCTGAGTGGTGGGCCCTAAATACAATGACAAATGTCCTTAGAAGTCAAAAGAGGGAAAGGCACATTGGAAGAGGAGGCAAGGTGACCACGGAAGCAGAGATTTCCGTGATGCAGCCGAGAAAGCCTAGAAATGCCTGGAGCTACCAGAAACTGGAAGAGGCAAGGAAGGGTCCTCCCCAGAGCCTTTAGAGGGAGCACAGCCCTGCCAGCACCTTGATCTCAGACTTGTGGTCCCCACACTTGAGAAAATAAATTGCTGCTGTTTGTGGTGGTTTGTTGTGGCAGCAACCCCTAGACTCAGGATACTATTTGAGGATGTGCTCTAACAAAATGGGAGAATAAGTCAAGAAAGAGGAAGTAGAATCCTGCCTAGAGTGGTTCCAACCCAGAAGAGTAAAGGTAGAAACCCAGGAAGCAGTCAGAAACTGGCCTGGAGAGCCAGCTATGAAGCCAAAGATTCAGGAAATCCAGGAGAAAGGCCGCCATTGACTTGATACCACTCAAATGATGCTGGAGGCACATAAGAATGCATTAAAAGCAGATGATGCATGAAAAAAAGAAAGACAAATAGGAAAAATCAAAACCTCTAAAAGAAATGAAATATAGCACACTACTTAGCTATGTAGTCAATATTCGCAGCAGCGTAATAATGTCATCCCTGCTCGTTGATTTACAATTATTAGATTCATGCTACCTGTGTAGCAGGAAAGTCTTCATTAAGGTTCTGAAAAACACACACTAAAACAAGTTTAAATGGGTATAGAAAATTAGGAAAATAGAAGGATTGGAGGCAAGTGGAAGGAAATAGTAGAGGTGATCAGAACCTTGAATGTAAACGGGGATCCAGTGCAATTTGTAGTGAATGAAATGATAAATAAAGATGGGATGAAAATACAAAGCTTACAATTACAAATGTTACCAAGATAGAAACTAAATATTCTATATTTCTAGACATAAAAATATGATTATATTCCAGGGAAGGGAGGTAGGAGAATGTATTCTTGAGCTAAGTCCTCATCTGTCATATCAGGTAATCAATAGATAAGGTCTAAAATTGATTAATCAAGAAGTAGATGTATACACACATATTTAGCAATAAAACTAGTTAAATAACAGAAGTAATAATACCAGAAAGAGTTAAAATAAATAAAAATAATTCCTTCTGGGGTATAGCGAGTGGATGATAAAGGACTATTTTTTTCTCACACTAAGTCCTTAGGTACCATTTCAAGTTCTAACCGTGTGCATGTGATCATTTGAAATCTTCAGTGTTTTTTGGTAAAGCAATTTTGAGCCTCCACTGAGGGTGTAGAAAGCTGAAAACAGTGCCCCTTCCATCTTTACAAGTATACCAAAAAACACCAGTACTCTCCCAATTCACAACTTTTCTTGAACACATCAGAGAGCTGTAACTTATCTGAAATCTGAAGACAAATAAGCGTTTTCAAGAAGATGTGGGATCTGAGCACTGTGGCAAATGTGGAAAGCCAGCAAACCATTAAGAAGTCAGCAAAGACCAACTGTAGACTAGCAGAAAAGTCTAGAATCCCAGGGATCCACAGGGGATCTTGCACCAACTTGCAGAATCTCCACGGACACTGCAACGTGCTTACAGCAAAGACTGAAGCCAGGGCAAGAGGCTGGGAAAAGCCTCCCTCCTGGGCGAGCCCTGGGAAAAGGGGACAGCAGCCTGTGTGGAAACGTACAAAGCCCCCCCTCCCCCTGAGCCTTAGCTCTGTCTCCTGATGGAACAAAAGCCTGAAGCTGCTGGGGGAAAAGGCAACAAAACTTGACCCTCTTGATGCGTAGGTGAAGACTCACTGAAGCTGGGGAAGAGAGCAGGAGCGAAAACAAAAGGCAGGAGTACACTCTGGGCCCAGATCATTAGAGATCCGTAAAAATAGGGGCAAGGTAACAAAAAAGGTCCCAGTCCTATGACCCAGAGACACAGCATCTGTTTAGTCTGATGCTGAACCCGAAAGACAGGGTATGCCCTTCCTCTGCCCCCGCCATCAGGTTAGCAAGTGTCAAGTAACAAGTAAGAGTCTGCAGTTAGAGCAAGAACTAGAGCAGAGAGAAAGAAACCTCTGAGGCACAGGGGCAAAGAACCTCTCAAGCTGGGAATGGAGCAGATACTAAGACCCTCTGGCCAAACAACACCCACCCTGAACCCCGTGCAATGCTGCAGCAGTATGGACACTTTGGCACGTAAGGGCGACCACGGCAAAAGCAAACCTTAAACTCAAGTGCACTCCTGCCCCACTGGATTCGACCCCACAAATGGAGGTTTTAGTGAAAAGGAGTATATTCATCTCCAACTTTAATTACTATTAAATTCATGGCTATAAGTTACACCCTTTTCCCTTTTTCCCCTGGGCTCTTGCACCGTAGACTGGCCCTGCTGATGCGAAGCACCGTTCCCTCGTTCTGGGCGGTGGCAGGTGCCGTGGGAAGACTGTGCCTTGGACGTCAGGCATTTTAGTGCAGGTGTCAACCGTGCCACTCAGGGACCTTGGACAGGCCACTTAACCCCAAACATCAGTTTCTTTCTATATAAAGTGAGGGCTTTAAACGTACTTCAAAGGGCTTGTCTGACAAAGACATGACTTACTGGGTGTAAAGAACTTAGCACCCTGAATCTCTGGCAGTTCACAGACCCTGAGCGGAGGCTGGTCAGTCACGGCTCAGGGACCTACTGACAGGTCTTCTTTGCTCTCTGCTTTCTCACGTCTCTCCCTGGTTCCTAACTTTCTAGTTCAGTGGTTCTAAATGGCGGAAGAGTACAAATTGGGCCAAGGGCTGTTTTTAGTTGTTACAGAAATTGGTTTATGAAGGGACTTCTCCTCGCATTTAGAGGTTGGGATTCGGGGTGTTGGAATTCCTGCACAGAAGGGAGAAACCGCACCATGAACTGTTCTCAATCCTGCATTTGGCATGAGGTTTGAAAATCTCCCTAACCAATGTTTTTTTTGTAGCTGGAAAGCCTG
Organism: Balaenoptera physalus; assembly: GCF_965194825.1. Classification (NCBI taxonomy): domain Eukaryota; kingdom Metazoa; phylum Chordata; class Mammalia; order Artiodactyla; family Balaenopteridae; genus Balaenoptera; species Balaenoptera physalus. The sequence continues at coordinate 93,942,994 of NC_138896.1, read as the reverse complement.
TTTGTAATTATTTGAGCTAAGAAACTAACTCCATATGATCTACAAAGACAAAGTCTTCCTGGCACTGTCTGTATATGTCATTGATTTTGCCAAGAATGCAACCACGACGCAGTTTAAGGGAAGGTGGTCTTTTATTCAAGAGTAGTTCGCCATTTTGGAAAATTCTATCACTAATGGCAGTGATGCCTTAGTTTTTGAGTTGCCGACACAAAACACCTGAACCAACATTTTGTATCACTGTTCTATTCGTGGTACTGTCATGTCTGAGAGCAAGCATGAACTGCTTCATTGTCTTCTGGGGTAGTTGGATATGAACACTTACATGTCAAAATATAGATTTATTATAAATTACTTTTGTTTCATTTCTAGTTTTTATTATATTTAGGAAAGTGTATGGATTTTTTTGTCACGATGTGCATAGGTAGGTTACATTTTCTCTTAAGGATCTAAGAGGCTCAAGGAAGTGTTATAAAATATTACTTCTAAAAAGGGGTCTGGGGTCTGATGGCTGCAAATCCTAGTTCTCATTGCTCATCTAGGTTGCCCTGGGTTTGTGTGCTTTGGTGCTGGGGGTGTCCACGTGAGCTTTATTTATTTATTTATTTATTTCCTTTTTGGCTGCGCCGTGTAGCTTACGGGATCTTAGTTCCCTGACCAGGGATTGAACCCGGGCCCTCGGCAGTGAAAGCGTGGAATCCTAACCACGGGACTGCCAGGGAATTTCCAAGACTTACTTTAAAAATACAGATGTTTGTCCTCTCTCCCAAAATGTCTGTTTTATGGTCCACATATCTGCAGTTTTAATAGGTACTTGATGTGAGGGCTCTTCCTATTACACTTGAAGAAGCAGAGCCCTGGTGTGTTAAACTTGATCCAGTCCTGTCGCACCTCCCTGGAGAGGGCCAGACTGAAAACAGTCTCTCCTCTTGTCTCTCTGCCCCCACGCTTTCCTAAACCTCAAACCTTCTTCCAACACTCATCTTGCCCTCAGCTCACTTCTGGTCACTGATAGTTAACTGAAGACCCTTATTTCAGTACAGAATCGTTCTTTGTGAGCGAGAAGTAGAACTTAAATAACACATAGAAACAGAGAGTATGAAAACTCTGTAAAGATCTGACTTGTAGCTAATTAAATAGCGGGGGAAGCTCCCTTAAATTTCAGCAAAGTTTTGCAAACCTTATAGAAATACATTAAGTAGGAACTAAATGAAACAATATTAGAAAATTAGTGAAATCGGAGGAGGGAATTTATTCAAAGAATTCTTAAAGCCCCCCCATCATGTTAGTTGTTAAAACCCAAGTAAAGAAATGATTTGAATCATTAAAGCTTTGCAAGGTGAAAAGTGTCAGCATCTATTTTTCCCATTTAAAATACAAATACATTTTTTCATGAATTTTTTTATGTAACTGCTGACATTGAACATAATGATTGTGCTCAACAAGTATGTAATATTTGTCGCTGAAACATAACTTACAAAGTCTTGAAATACAGAGAATAAAGCTCCACGTAAATGAAGGAAAGGAGTGTCAATCACCCCTTTCCTTCTAAACAGCCTGTTTAGTCTGTATGAGGCCAATTTGAAACACCTAGGGGGGAAAATAATAATAGTAGCACCTATTTATTGGGCCTTAATAGACTGGCAACTGTACTAAAAACTTTATCATCTCTCATTTATTCTAAATAATAGATATTTATTTATTCATTCATTCTAAATATTTATTCATTGTTAAATATAAATATTAATTAAACATTGTCCATAATATTGTAATATTTTGATTCAATGATAGTGATTAAATATTATTTTATGAATTAACTAAAATTGATATAAAATTATTTATTTACTGTTCTAAATAAATATTTACTGAGTGCCATGTGCCACAACCCTGTGCTAGGCACCAGGATACAGCAGCAAGCAAAACAGACAATGTTCATTGATTTTATGGAGCTTATGTTCTGCACAACAAGACTTTCAGGGAGGGGCTATAACTATCTCGGCAAAACAGATGAAGACCCCGAGAACTATAGTCATCCGGGGCTTCGCCTAAGGTCACACAGCTTGTTAGTGACAGAGCAGAATTTGGAGGCTGGATCTGCCTGGTCCCAGTGCCAGGTGTTAATCAGTAGTCTACACTGCAGTAATGAACGTGCATCTTCTATTCACACACTCAGCCTTGGGTAGCTAGAGTTAGACTGCCTACTGTACGCGGGACCCCTTTTCAATTCCAGGAAAGACCTCCCTTGATCCGCTGTTAAAAAGACCCCAGAACACAGCCTCAGTATCTGCCTGAGGACTAAGGTCATTTTCAGTTCCAAACTTCCTGCTCACCTCTTTCCACTTCACCCTAAGGCCACATTGTATGAGAAATCATAGAAAAAGGGAGATGAGTGAGTTGCTTTTCTGTGCCGCAAGGATCTCATGAGAGCGCAGGAGAAATCCACAAAGAGCAGTGCCTGGATCACAGAATGTCACTTTCAAGTTTCTTTCCTTTCAAATGCCTTTGAGAAATTGGGAGGCATATAAAATGGGTGAAGCTGCCAATTGCATTTCATTTTTTGGAACGTGCCTGTTATTTGTTTTAATTAAAGTGACAAGAGGCAATGACACTGGAAAACAATGCCCTTTATTTCACAGTTATCCGACACCAGGTTTGTAAGCAATTCTCACAGTGTAGCTGAAAGATCTTGCCTTAAAATCTGGGGGAATTTTGCATGTAAATCCCTACCCACCACTTCAAACCATGAATATAGCCAAAAAAGATGCGAAATGCTCTCCCTGACAAGATTTTTATAGATTTTTTAAAAGAAGTGACAGACGAGAGAGAAATTCTTTCTCAAAAGCCTGCCAACCTCAAGAAAATAAAGCATTTCCTTACCCTCCTCTTCCCTCCAAAATAATGACTGAGATTATTTAACTTCTATTCTGGTGCGGTTAAATCTTATGGATAAAATCCTGCTGGAATTAGATAGCTTTTAAGAATGATAATTACTGTGGGTTTTCAAAGATCCCTTAATAAAGAACACAATCAAAATGTTGTCATCCCTCTGTTGTTTTGCTAGATGGAAAAAAATAATAAAATCTAGACGTCCTCAGAGGAGGCTCAAAGGCTGCACTACAGCAGTGGTTCCAACCCACACAGGTGGTGGTCAGCTTATTCCAACTAGGGACATGCCAGATAAAAGCCAGGGGACCAAGTCCTGGGGCAGACTTAGAAGGCACGCTTTCATTAAAGAGTTGCTTTAACCAGATTGTACTCCTGAGAACACAAGTAGTGAAGTATGGGACGGAAAACTGAGTCGGTTACTGATTGTGTACATGTGCCTTCCTCTGGGAGAATCTGCACGGGACAGATTTGGAGCAAACAGTACTCCAGTATAGCAGATGATGGGGAAACCACTCCTGTAGCAGATGATGGGGAAACCACTCCATTCTCCTAAAGTTAAGAACATTAGCCCCACAAGGCTGGTTTTCCACTGCTAAAGTGAAGCAGGAAATTGGGGCAAACTGGAAAAGTCTCCTTTCGTTCATTTGCTTATTTGCATCAATCCTATGCCTGGTCTTGCCAAGGGAGGCTGATGGAACCATAAAGGAACCCAAGTATAGCAGATTAAAGTTAGACAGAGCTGGGTGAGGATTTGAATTCTTTTGCTTACAAGCTGTACAACCTTGGGCAAGTCACTTGACCTTTCTGAACCCACTTCCCCACCTCACATCCAGCTCATCACATTGTTACAAGTTTTAAACAAACAAAAAATACTCTAAAAGTGCTTACATATGGAAGTTTCTGCAAAATATAACCTCTCTCCCCATTAGAAGGCTATAGACTATTGAATAGTACCTGATGGGACATCTAGCATTCCTCATCTAATAGGTGATGAATTCAAGATTCAAAATTGGACATATGCCCAGTGGGGAGTAGAGGGCATGGGCTCTGGAGTTGGAGAGAACTAGGGTAGATTCTTCTTTCTGCAGTTTGCTAGATTTGAGCACGTTAGGTAGTCTTTTCAGTCGCAGTTTTCTCCTCTGGAAAATGGCTATATTCATAATACTTGCTTCACAGGTTTATTAGCAGGATCCATTGAGGTATTCTAGGCAGGACGTTAGCACAGGGCTTGACAAGTAATGAGCAACACATTTTTTGGTAAAATAAAAATATACTATCATTGTGGTAAGAAGCAGGTTGTGGCCTAGAAACAAATCTGAAGTGTAATCAGACAGGAGAGGCGGGGAAAAGCAGACAGTCACGTCGCTGGCTGAGGAAACAGAGACGCGGCCGTGCGCTCAGGATGAACAGGGCTCGGACAAGCGACGTGCTCTGCCTGGTTGTGCTGTGCTTTTCCGTGTTCTCGCCCGCACGTGCACGTTTCCTAAGCACCTGCTGAGTTCCAGGATCTCTGCCGTGCGGTGTGGATCTGCTGCTGCGCACAAGGCAGCCTCATCTTTGCCTTGGAGCTGACGATCCAGCCGGGAAAAGTTGAATAAGCAATGCTGGTACAAAGGGGAGGCTGACTTAGCTGGGAGACTTTCGCACATGTCAGAGAAGGGATGGCTCAGGGCGTGGTGAGTTACTGGGACTGGAAAACACGCTGGCTTGGTGACTGTCCTGGTAGGATCTGGGCCCACCAGGGGCACTGTGCCATCGACTAGAGTTGGTGACATCGGATTGTCAAACTTGCTCAGGCAGCTCGGATTAATTTATTCATTACGAGACCTTGTGCTTGGAGGATAGAGTTCAGTTTATTCTGTGACAGAGGTCAGGCCATTCACAGTAACCTGGAGAGAAGAATTTAGACCCAAGAGCTCTTTAAATTTTCTGTGCCATGTGTGCTTTGCAGCACAGTAATGCTTGTGAAGCCCCCTTAGAATAATGTTTTGAAATGACTAAAATAAAATGCATAAAACTGTAAAGGGATCCAGTTATAGTAAAAATAAGGTTATCAAAATATGAAAAATACATTTGTATATAATATGTGCTTCTTCTTAATGAATAACATAATGAGAACTAGCTGTGGGTGCGATAATTACCATCATTTCAAAATAGTGTTGGACATAAATGATTATTTGAGATATTTGCAACAATTGTAATACGACTGGAAAAAGATTGCAATTTCCATTAGTGACAAAGTCGCGGTTACTGATTACCTTACTGTGGTTTGTTGTCAACAAAGAGATGCTGCATTTCAGTTAAAAGTTAGTGGGCGTGGTAAGGCCGTTTTTGCCCAGCTAAGTGTACAGACACTGAATTCTCACCGTGAGCTTGCAGAGGTGTGGACCTCAGGTTAAAACCCCTGTTTAGACACGGGCAGCAATAAAGCTATGACAGAGACTCATAATCAGTGATTCAAACAGACATAAAATATGACCTAATATCCCTCTACCAAAATGTTTACTTCAGGAAAGAAAAAAAAGACAAAGAACATATATGACACATATTAGTCTGCTCTGGTCGCCACAACAGAATACCACAGACTGGCTGGCGTAAGCAACAAAGTGTATTTTTCTCATAATTCTGGAGGCTGGAAGTCCCACTTCAAGGTGCCAGCAGGGTTGGTTTCAGGGAGACCCTCTCTTCCTTGCTTGCAGATACTCACTTTCTCGCTGTGTCCTCACATGCCGTTTCCTCTGCATGCACTTCTGGTGTCTCTTCCACTTCTTAAATGGACACCAGTCCTATCAGATCAGGTCCCGCCATTGAGACCTCATTTAACCGTAATCACCTCCTTAAAGGTCCCCGTAACCAAGCCTGCATCTGCTCACCCACTGCCCATCTGCATCTGTTCTCCATGACCTCACTGCTCCTGGAGATATACTTAACGTTTGCAATCCTGACATTTAGAACTTCCCCTGGAGAAGTTCTAGTAAATACAGATTTTTTTCCATGCCTTTACTTTTCCAGTGATAGTTGATCACTTCCTTGAAATTGGCACCTTGGTCAACTGCCCAGATTGGCCATTAACTGAGGTTTACTTAAACCTAGCAAATTCTCTAAAACACAGAGATTTTAAAGATGGGTATTCATGGCACAGCAGTCATTAGGGCAGAGAGACAGAGAAGAAGGCAGAGATTGGGGCGTCAAGGGTGGCCCTTATGACCTTGTCAAAATTACGCCACAGGCAGGCTGTAAAAACATAGCCTAGTGATTATGCAGGTTAGTTAAATAGAAGTGAGCATGCTGGTTTCTCTCCCTTTCTAGAACATCACAGTGGTATTTTTGTATTCATAATGTGATGGGGCAGCAGCCGTGGGAATCAGAGTCCAAATTCTAGTGTCCTGTCAAACAGCTTTCAATAATCAGTTTCTATCATTTAATCAAATCATTTTTAACTAAGCAGGAATCTGTCAACTGGCCCTCATTTCATGTCCCATAGACCTGGTGGAAAGATTTTTTTTCCCTTTCCTGTTGCTTCCTACTGTGTTAAATTGGCAATTTTCAGAGGAGCACCTCCTGTCAAATAAGGAGAATCAGCCTTGACCTTTGCAGGCTGAATTTTGTAAATTGGTTTTATTGAAAGTGAGAAATGGCATAAAGAACTACAGAAGGGAGAAAAATTAAGAATGTCCCCAAAGAACAGAGGTCTTGTCATAATCTTGCTTCAGATAAGTGATCGCGAGCTTCGGGCCTGGCACAGCGTGAGATAGCTTAGGGTTCTCTTCCAGGTTCAGCCGCTGACCTTTTGCACAGTGATCTATGCAGAGGGAACTGTAAATTATCATCACTCCCCACCTCTGTGATATTGCAAGGGTTAGTGACTTTACAGCGCAACCCACGTGCTAGGATTTGAAAGGTCTCGTTGTAGAGGAAATTATTGCCATAATTCTTTGACATCATACTATTCATCCAAAGAGGTGATGCTGAAAGGTCTCCCCAAATTTGAACCCAGCAGTTTCAGTGAATTTCTCTCTGCACTGTCTTGGATTGTCTTGAATTCCTTCACATAGACTTCGTTTCATAGAAAGTTTTTCTCAACTTTCATTATTTACTGTTGTGATTATGATGAAGTCAATTTTTAAAAACTTTTCTAATATTTTAAAATTTTTCTCTAAAAAGTAAGGTCAAATGTGTCAGGGGTTGGGGGGATGATGCTTTATGCACTGAATTGTCCTTTGGTCTACCGTATCTGATTTGTAGCTAGCGTTTCTTTTTTCTCTTCAGAGAAGAAAGGATGATTTATGGTGCAAAATTTGATACAGAGTATCAAACCCCACTGATCTACTTTGACGAGAACGGTTCATGTTATCCGAATGTATAAATCTACTTTAAGTTTTATGTTATTTTAAGATAATTTTGTTGTGAAATGAAAAACAATGGAGAATATTTATTGAATACTTGAGTGTACCATGAACTGTGCCAAACAGGAACTTTCACTGCACTAACTGACTTCATATGCACAACCCAGGAATGTAAAGATTAATATTATCCTTTCTGTACAAGAAAGGGGTCGGTGAGCTTTACATCTTGTGTGTTCTCCTCCTTGGGAGTATATTGTCATATTGGCGAGGTTCTTCTGGTTAGAAGTCTGTTTGATTTCTTTTGCCTAGCGTTTCCCACTGTGACCTAACCATGGAAATTCTTCTCCCCAAGAATGCTAATTAATGCTAGAATTCCCCAGAATATAGTTGGGGAAGCCCTGCCTTAGCCACTCTCAAATAAGCATAGTTCCTGAGCACCTATGATCATACCACATACCATACTCTTGCTTATACAATTATTTTTGCCTGAAATGCCCCATCGCAGTCTACTCAAATACCACTCAGAATTTAAAGCCTAGAATAATTTTTTTTTTTTTTACCTCCTTTGGGAAATCTCTCCCAGTGACCCAGAGTGTTCTCTCCTTTTCCTTAATAATGAAAAAAAATAAACAAAATCAGTTTTCTGGCACTACAACGACCTCTTGTTACTACTTATTTCCAAGTCTCCCCTCTCCATTTGACTGTGAACTCCTTCAGGGTCCACTTTAATTGTTGTATGTCTAATGGCTACCTTAGAACTTGACACAAAATAGATATTCAGTGAACATTGATGGAATAAGTTATTGATCCTTTTGGATCCTAAGAAATAAAAGTAAATAAAAGTGTTTAACAGTTGCCCATTGTTCAAGAAAACAGAAGTGATACGAAATGGGGAGAAGTTAAGGACGAGGGAAGGGTGAAGAAAATGCAAGTTAACGTAAAAAATACAAGTATGGTCTTGGCTTTTGAGTTTTGTAACTTTATTTTTGGCCAATGCAAAAATATGGATATGCTTTAACTCATGACAATGACAGCAATCACATTTTTTGAAGGTTTGCTATGTGCCAGTCACTATTCTTGTCTTTCCACGTTAACTTATGAATGAACATCCTTGCAAAGTAATTGCAATTCTTATACACAGTCTCCACTGATAAGGGATAAAAAAGTAGAAATTTAATTCCCAGAGTGTAGAATATTCCAGTGACTTCTAAAACAGCAGGCAAAACAGATGTTGTGCTGACTTCCACTCACTGGAATGTGACAGCCACCTTGATTGCCCTTTTCCAGCCATTTCATTTGGTTATTTAAGGAGGCAGTGACTTTGATGCATCTGTAAGAGGTGGCCTGACGTAAATCAGGTCTTCTTACATTATTCTAAGAAAAAAATCTCCACCCATTTCATCAGAGAATTGTATTATTTCTACAGTGAGGCTGGAAAAGAAGAGAAGCGAGTCCTATTTCCTAGGATTCTAGAGCAAATGAAAAATCTGCCAGCATGGCATGTAGGTAGTGCTGCTATTGAGAAGACACGTCCATATGACCAAATTACCAACAGATGCTCATAAAATGTTCTTCCCTCCTCTTGTCACTCAAGAATGAATTCTGCATCCTTTTTTTTTTTCTTTAATATCTGCAAATTTACAGAGCACCTAACTGTGCCTGGTATTAGTGAGGGCTGGCATGCAAACATAGATAAGGAGAGGTCCCTGTGTCAAATCGTTCACTATTGGCTGGAAAAAGCAGATACCTAAGTAACTAACTGCCTTCCATACATATAATGGCAGAACTTCAACTGGCTTCCATCCAACAGGGGACCAGCATTTTGCCAGGTTCAGTGATGTATTAGCAACCGCATAATGCAGACACCAGTTGTCAGCCATGAGAAATATTGAAACAGGGAACAGAACATTTTCAACAATTCAGTTAATTGTTTCCAGAATGTACTTGCCCATGCCCACTCGGCATCCTTGGATCTTGTTAAGCGCCTGCTTTAAAACCTTCTATGCCTCCTCATTGCCTACTGGAAGAGGCTCTTCTTCATGTTTGGCATTGCACGGTGGTGTGGTTCAGTAGAGTTTCAGTTCTGGAGTCAGACATGCTCTAACTCACCTGCCGTGTGACCTTGAGAAAGTTACCTAGACTTGGTTTCCTAACCTGTAAGATGAGGCGTTAATAGTGCCTAAGTCATAGGGGTTGGAGATATTTAAATGATATAGTCTATGTCAAGTGCGCAGCACATAATAAAAGTAGAAACAATGATGATGGAAGAAGTCGTGGAGGTAAAATAGGAGAGAGGTACTAATTTTAGTTCTTGGTTTTCCACAATCAAATACATTGTTGCATTAAAATATTTGGGTGCATGTATGTGTGTGTATAGATATGTGTCTATGTGTGTGTGTGTATATATATATAAAAATATATATGTGCATTCATATGACTATATATGTGTGTGTGTATAATTTTAATTAAGCTATCTTAGTTTGAAATAGCATTTCTTCCATTTACTTGATATGGGACAATTAAGTTTAACCTTCCCTTGGTTTCCCATCTATAAAATGGGAATAATGATAGTAACTACTCCTTAGGGTTATCTTTAGGATTAAATGACGTGAAACCTTTGAAGTAACTGACACATGGTAAGTTCCCAATAAGTGTTAATTTTCAAAAGCGCCTTTTGAAAAAGAACACAGTATCTTGTTTTTTAAATTGGAGTACAGGTGATTTACGGTATCGTGTTAGTTTCAGGAATAGCACAGTGTCTTTAACCCTTTAGTAGGAAAAATGATTATTAATACTAGTTCTGATTCATTAAAAAAACCCACTTGTTTCCTGACTGTCCCCTCAAGGTTGCTCAGTTCTGTTGAATTTGAGAAGCAGGAATGAAGATACCCCAACAGCTCTACTCGTAGGACTAAATACACAATTTCTATGGTGTGGGAACTTTGCGGTTTAAAGCCTGGAAACCGTGAGTTATTGTAATTGAAGCTGAGAGTATAGAAATCTCCTCTGTCACAGTCACTTTCGATGAAAACTACAATTTATGATAAATTTCATAAAACCTGCTTAATTCAACATTTATGAGAGACACCGAAGATAAATGAAAGGTACAGAAACAGAAAGCTTTCTAATCATTTTGTCAAGAAAAAGGGACAAGAATGATAGGCGTGAAAAGGAGCTAGATGCGCATATAAATAATCTACTAGAGATAAACGATTAAATATTTTTATAAATTTTGCCACAATATTCTTAGGCCTGTAATAAAAAGCTTAATCCATGTGTGCCCTTGAAAGATCAGGTGCGTTTGCTCATGTCACACACCCAAGCAGGGCCCAGGTTAGGCTTTGGGGAAGCTAGTCCTACATGCATATATTCCAAGAAGAGTAAAAGAAACCACAAGAAAGCTGATTTCACAAGACTAGTGCAAATTGCCTCTCTCTCCTTCTCCTTTAATTGCTCTGGAGAGTTGCAACATTTAATTAAACCCCTGAAGGAAGTTTTATAGCTGCGCCATGCTGTTGGAAATGAGTTAATGCAGAAGTACTAAAATAGCCCTAGCAAAGGAAGAGAATAGTGCTATACCGTGAGAGGGGAAGATGCCACAGATAGACCACTTTTGGAATATCCCTTTCTTTGACTCAGTAGAAGGGGCAGAGATGGGAGGCTGGCCCATTTTCTGGTCTGGCCAGGTGGCCGGAGCTCAGTGAGAAATGGAAGTGTGCTGTACCCTGTACTGTGGGTCTTGGTCGCGGCTAGGCAGCTTCTGGAAAGCACAGGAGACTGAGCTTTCTGTATATTGTGTGCATTTCCCCAGGTCCTTGGGGAATAATAAATTCCTTGAAGAGTGACCAAAGTCTCCCAAGTCAAATTATTTTCCCCCTTTAGGACTTCTGGTTTTTCATGCCCTCCAGCCCTGGGTGAATCTAGTGAGTGCTGAGTGTGGATTGCATGGAACCACCCAGCTCTAACCAAGCAGATGTCCCCTATCCTGGGGGTGCTTGAGCACATTCGGATCTCCACGCATGGGTCCTCATCTGTATTTCTAAATCCCCAGGTGACTGTAGTGTATAGCCGGCGGAGGAGCACTGCCCAGCCCTTTCATGAGTCAAGGCTTCAGCCTCGTGCTGCCCCATTATCTCTTAGCTCCATTCACCCTAGTGATGGTCCCTAAGAACTTCCTTTATCAACTGATATGCCCGTGAGCCTAGAAAACCTTCCAAATGTTCTAGTCCCCTTGGCCAAAATGAGCCTGACCTGGCCTGCCTTGGCTTCAGGAACTCATTTGGCAACTGTCGTTATTTTAACTTTTTAATTGCACTTTGGGGCTACAGGATGAATAACAAAGAAAACTTATATTTGCTTTTAGACTTGTCTAGATCAGTGCTTCTCAAAGTGTGACCCCAAGACCAGTAGCATCAGTATCACCTGGGAGTTCATGAGAAATGCAAATTATTGAGCCCTAGCCATGTCCCAGTGAATTAGAAACCTTAGGAGAAGAGCTGAGAAATCTGCGTTTTAACAAGCCCTCCAGGTGTTGCTAATGCACAATCAAGTTTGAGAACCAATCGTCTAGACCCCGAGGCACGTACTTCCCAATGGTGCTTAGATGGTAGCTCAACAGGGCGCATGAAGTTAAGATCTGCATGTGCCAGCTTTTCTAAAGAGCTTTAAGATGTCCACAAGAAACCTGAACTTTAGCATGAGTCTTTACTTATATTTAAAATTTTAGACCAGCAGTCACAAACTCAAATACTTGTAGAGACCAAGAAAGTAAATAAAGTGGGCTGAGCATAAGATTAAGCCATTAGGGATGTAGTGGAATCGTATAGAAGTACGGAGTCTATGGTCCACCTAAGATATTGAAAAAAAAATCATTCAAAAACCACTGTGCAGTCCCAGCTAACCATTTCTTTGGGGTCCCAATCTGTCCTTCAGGCAGACTAGTTGTGGCCTCAACTATACATCTTCTCTCTGACCATAAAATAGGAGATCAGGATGGCTGTCCTCTTGACTAAGTTCTCTGACTCATACAAAATGGATTAGTTATTTCAAAAATGGGTTTAATGCACTAGTAAGTTTAAGAATTTTGCCTCAATACTCACATGTTCTTGCAACCGAGATGAATGCTGACTTTGATTTTGGATCTGATTCTGATGATGAATTCAGACTGATGAATGACTGGATTCCTCCAATACCCGAGAGGAGACTTAAGTTAGAAGGAATACTTGTTTTTCAGGAGCAATGCCAGTACTAACTTATCAATTATTTGGTAATCAAAAGATGTTTCATTTTTCTTTGCCTTCTTCTCAACAAATGATGCTTACAGTTTGTCAACCTCCAAAGAGATAACTACCTTCCATGAAGGGGTTAATATTTAGTGACATTTAATCTGTTATCCACAGCAGGGCTATTTGCATTTTGAGAGGATTGAATCCTGTAATGGGAATTAAGCATTCTCTAATTCTGGGTGTTGGCAACAGCTTATCGTGAAGGCATGATCAGGTCTATTAACTCTATACCCACGTAGTGCCAGAATTTCTGGTATTGCTAATTTTACTATTATTTTTTAAGTGTAGAATTAAATGACTCGAGTATATTCACACAGTTGTGTAACGATCATCACGATCAATTTCAGAACATTTTAATCATTTCAGAAAGAAACCACATACCCATTAGCAGTCATGCCTAAATACCCCACCCTAACCCTACAGCGCTGGACAACTATTCATCTACTTTCTTTCTCAATAGATTCGCCTATTCTGGGCATTTCATATCAATGGAATCATACAATATGTGGTCTTCTGTGTCTGGCTTCTTTCACTTATGGCTTCACTATACTTATTGTAATGTTTTCAGTGTCCATTCATGTTGTAGCATGTATCACTGTATTATTCCATTTCCATTGCTGAATAATACTCCATCGTCTAGCTATAACACATGTTATTTATCCATTCATCAGGTGATGCAAATTTGGGTTGTCCAATTTCTTCATATTATCTTTTGATTAAAGTCATCCTAGTAGCTATGAAGTGGTATTTGTGATTTTGATTTGCATTTTCCTAATGGCTAATGTAACTTTGTTATTATTAAAAACAAATACTGTGGAAGATTTACTATGGACCAGACTGGTAGTACCACAGTATAAAAAATTGGAATGCATTGTGTACATGTCATATTCTATTGCTTTATTAACCAGGTGTATCAAAAAAGTTAAAATTTTGATGGTTTAGTGGAGCAGCTAATATTTATTGGGTGCCTATCATGTGCTACAAACTATGCTTCATGTTTCATAGGTATGATCCCAATTATCTCCCATAAATTCTATTCTTAGGTAGCGTTATTATTCCCATTGTACAGATAAGGAATCTATGACATGGAAAGATTATGAGGTTGCTCCAGATCAATCACACAGATGTTGATATTGCACAGATAGAAACTCAAGTCACCTTGCCTCCAAATTATATGCACTTCACTTCTAAACTGCTCATTGCATATTTTCAAGTGCAATTTTACAGGTGGAAAAAAAATGAAAGCAAGTATAATTTGCTAATTAATATTGCATTTGGTCATCCACTTCATGAGAACAAAGCAAAGAATTGAAGCTATGTGTTTGGTTACTTGGGCAAAAAGACCTGACCCAAAAATTCAAGAATGTCCCAACCTCAGTTCTGGGTCTAATTGAAAATGAGTAGATTTGTTCATTCACCTTCCTCTACACAGAGTTAGCTACAATGAAGTCCAAAGTTCCACGTCTGAAATGTGAAGTATTCCGCTATTGTTCAATGATAACCCTTTGGATTTTAAATGGGTTTTCTTGGATTTGTTTGCTATAATTTGAATTTAAATGATTTCGGTGACAGAGCACCATGAAATTTCATTTCATATCAGTTTTATTCTTAAATTGACCATGTTACATATGTATTTACAGGCTCATCTTCTGATAACATTCTCTTTACATGCCCGCCATTTGCAACCACTTTACTGACCCAGAATGGCTAATAGATTAATTCTAGTTATGAATACCCTTTTTGAAGTTTCCATTGATTTGTTTTTGTCAGCTAACGTACTGTAAATGTCAGTGCTTCTTCTGGTTTTTGCAAAAGTCTATGTGGATAAAAGACAACAATTTCCTAAACATACTGATTATTCCCCATTGATCAATAAGACAGGAGGATTTATGATGTTAAGATAACATGAGTGAAAGTGCTGATGATAGTACATTCCTTCTCCATTTTTACATTGACTAGATTTAGCTCTCAGGATAATTTTCTCTTGGTGCTTATTGCACTGATAAATTTCTCTTCCTAACAGAGAAAGGGATTTTTGTTTATCATATTTTTCGAGCCATTTTCATTGTTGCGTGTGCCATTTAAATTCCCAGATTCCCTCGTCTAATTGCTTCTTGAGTGTCAGTTCTGTATCTCTGCTTGTTCATTGAATTCACTGCTGAGTTAGGCTTACTTCTTTCAGTCACTATAAGAAAGATGATATACCTTTTTAAAAAATATTTATTTATTTATTTTTGGCTGCGTTGGCTCTTCGTTGCTGCGCACAGGCTTTCTCTAGTTGTGGTGAGCGGGGGCTACTCTTCGTGGCAGTGCGTGGGCTTCTCCTTGCAGTGGCTTCTCTTGTTGCAGAGCACGGGCTCTAGGTGCACAGGCTTCAGTAGTTGCGGTGCGTGAGCTCAGTAGTTGTGGCTCGTGGGCTCTAGAGCACAGGCTCAATAGTTATGGCACACGGACTTAGTTGCTACATGACATGTGGGATCTTCCCAGACCACTGTGCCACCAGGGAAGTCCCAAAAGATGATATACTTAAAAACAATTTTTTTTTCCTGTTACCAACTTTATTGATCAAATCTTCAAAGATATAACACTACGGCAACAACATTGTTGACAAAATAAGCATTTAAAAAATTCTCAATAAGGTAGAAAGATGGGTAAAAACCAATATGATTAAATTTTACAGTGATAAATGGGATAGGTCACGAATTCAGAGGTAAAAAAAAGCATTGCTCCAATAAAAGATGGGTGGAAATGTTTCCTTGATATTGCTAGAAGGAAAAAAGAAGACCTAAGGTTTTAGTTGACCAGAAAGTTCAAAATGATTGACACAGCTGCTCTAGAAAATAATTAATTGAGGGAACTAAGGATTAATCTGGAACAGAGAAAACTTGAGGAGTGATTAAACATCAAAATACTCTCACACAGAAGCAGGAGTTGGCATATTTTTTTGGGGGTATAGAACTAGGTTTACCAAGTGGAAGTTCAGGGAGATAGATTTTGACTTCATACAAATAATAACTTTTTTTTTTCCAGTGGGAAACTAGCTAAATTAATTATATTGCATATACACAATAAAATACCATGAAGAAAGCAAACACATATATAGTCTTTGGTTGAACCATATACCATTCTAAGTGCTCTACATTACATATACTATCTCACATAATTTCCCAACAATACTACTACTATCCCATTTTACATATGAGACAAGAAGTTAAGTAACATGCCCAAGATGACACATATATATATATATTTTTTTCTATGTCATAATATTGACATTCAGTCCAGTAATCCTCCACTGTAACAGCTCCTTTACTTTGCAGTGAAAATTGATTTGTATATTTATTGCCCCTGAGTCCTTGTTTAATAACAATTTTTAAGGCCAATTTGCATAAATAACCTGAATAAACCCTTGCAGGAGGTCAAGCATATTTTGTGACTAAAAATTGGTGTATAGAATGTCTAGTTGTAACTGAAGCTTATATATTATTTCTGTATTTTCATTCATTTTTCTATTACTATGTACCTTATTATTTTTATTTGCCTATATAAACATACTTCCCAGTTCACTTCTATTGGCAGAGAAATTCAAATTAGATTAATAAAAATGTCAAAATTATAAAAATGTTCTGCAATAGTTTGTTGTTTTCAACAACATATAATATTCCTTCTAGTGTAAACATGTATTGCATACTATAGGATCGCATATGCTTGGCAAGCATACCTCCAGTCTCCTCTGCCATACCCATGACAGACATTGTTAATCAATCATGGCACTCTTTCCCAAGCATTTGAATCTTTATCAAAAGTGTATGTGAGGCAGGCATTCCCAAAGATTAGATTCCATGCTATGTCAGGTGGAAATGCCTTTATCAGTTTGGGGGAAATATTTATAATTAACATAAAGATGCAAGTATGAGTGAATCTCAGTAGGTAAATCTTTGAAGAGATTTAGAACTCTTCCTTGCAATTCTCTAGAATGAGATTCTGAGCATGACTTTTCTCACTGGTCTGGAATTATAGACTAGGACCCAAAGCTGGGACCAAAAAAAAGCACAATTCTGAAGGTTTCAGCCAAAAGTAAGAATGGATGCCACCTCCAAGACTTATAAGACAGCAGCTAAATAGGCTCCGGTAGCCCCCCAAAAATCTAGCCACCCTTACCTCCAGTGGTCCATATAATCATTCAACTTGACAGGGAGTGGTGAAACTTTAACCCAGTGGAAGATGCTGCACATCGTCCCTCCATAACTGTGGGAGAACGGGGCTACTCTGCCTTGCCGGGGAACTGTGCATAGAAATCAAGAGGGCTGCAAGAAGAGGAGAAATCTCCCTTGAGCTTCTGATTAGGCCAAGGCTTTGCTGACCTGCCCTGGGCTTATGTAGACAGAAAAGAAGAGAATCAAAGGGAAGGGATGTAATAGAGAAAAGGGATCCCAGTGCATGAGGTGAGCCAATGTGGGGGGCGGGGGGAGGAGAAAGGCGATGGTGAAAGAGTTCTAGCAGGAATTTAATCTGCGTCAGGGAATTAAAACTTGAGCGAGATTCGCAGGGCCCCCAGCTGTCTAATACAAATACTGCAGGGCTGTGCCAGCCCTGGGCAAGGCCCCGTTTCCACTGTGGGTCCTCAAAGGACACATCAAGCCTGAGCTCGAAAGGGAAGGAGGTGCATTATACAGACTAGACTTGATCATAGCTAAAGGTGATGAGTGAGAAAGAGAGAAACCTTTGCTGACAGCCAAGGGCAGGCCTTGTTTTACAGCTAGGCCCGGGTGTTGTTAGAAACTGCCCTGTCCCTCCCAACGAGGGCTTGAGATTCTCCTCTTGCACATAAAAGATTTCATAGACCGTCAGCATCAGACAAGGCCGCTCTACAATCCTGAAGTGAGACAAAACAAAGCCACTGCATAATTTTGGCTAAGCAGAGCCAAAAAACAAGGTCCCTGTGCAAACCACAGCGTTCCAAACACCCCTCTGCTTGGTGAACAGGAGTGACCGCTGCTTCTCTACCAGTGACAGCTTCCGCTCAGCCCTAGTGTGCGCTCCCTCTAGAGAGATTCAGGAAAATCCCCCATCGTAGAGTTTCCTCCACACGCTGATAGCACCCAATCCAGAGCAAAGCCCCACTTCCCGAACCCTTCCCAAAACCTTAAACCCTTCCTGAAATCACATGAAACAAGCCCAAATCCTGTAAACAGTCCATTCTAAAACCCTCCAGTGGAGATGCGCCACAGTTCCCCACGGCCCACGTTCTCCCTCACAGAACCCAGTAATGAAGCCAACTTGTCAACCACAAGTATGTTCTGGAGGTCCTTGGGCAGAGGTCATTGACAGGGAGATGTTATAAATTCTGTTGACGATGTCCCTAAAGGACAGGAAATATTTGACAGTGTAGGGTAGAAGGCAGTTATTGGAAAAAATTAGACAATTTTATGCTGGTACCCTGTCTGGTTCACTGTTCAATAAACTGGTTCCACTTATTACCCTCTTTCTTTGCCAAAACTGAAGATAAAAGCAAACTCCAGTCCAACTCCTACATACACATTTCAAATCAGTCATGTACAGATTAATTGGACGCGGCTGTGTGTTCCTCATGAATGTGCTTGAACTGCTACAAAATATTTTTGAAAATGAAATTTAGTCTTGGAACAGTTTAAAAGCATTGAGCACATGTAATCCTCACAGGCAGGAATGATGACTTTTGTTTCTTCTGCTTCCAATCCAAATCTGCCTTAGTCGTCATTTCCCTAATACTGTACTTGCTTAATAAATGTTACTTGATCTACTTTGACATGTATAAATGTACAAATCTCCTTAATTGTTAAGACTGCAATAGCAGTTGCAATAAATGAAAAAAAAAAAAATGTAAGGGCCAAGCTGGCTTGGAAATGTGGCCAGTTTGATCCAACTTAACCCTTATTTGCCTCCAAGTAACCTTAAAATTTCTCACTCCTGCACATTTCACTTATCTTCTTTCCCTATTTCCTAATAAATGGATGGGTAAATCAAAATTAAGGTAAGCTTATCTTTATGTTAGAAGGTTTTCCTTTTTTTTTAATTTTTTTTTTAAAAGGTTACTACAATGCTCTCTGATACTCAGTCAGTTTAATACTTACCCTTTCTCCCCATACTCAGTTTCACTCCAAAGCCTCAATCTAAAACTGTCCTGGATTTCTATTAGAAAATAACAAGATTCTTAGTATTGTCATCCCCAAGGAGGCCATTCCCACATACTTCCCCCACGACTACCACTTTGCATTGTCTTTAAAATTACATATGCATCATATGTAATTCGGTCTCTAAGTTAAAAGCAGGAATAGCCACGTACTGCCTTCAGGTGGCTTTCTCCTTACTTTTTTAAGAATAGAGATGGTGAAATCTGCCAACCTTTAGTTTAACTTGATGCTCTCCATATTCATTTCTATAAAGCAGAAGCTACCAGGATATGATGAATTTCTGTCTAGAGTATCTTTTTTTCTCAACAGAGCTAAAATAAGTTGTCAGTATACCGTCTTTATTAACACTGCCAAGACATTTGAAACCAATCTCAAATCTTTCTTGAAACAACACTAGATATAAATGAAACAAGAAAGATGTTGAATAAGTAAATGACCGAACTGGCATTCCAGAAGCAAACTTTCTCTTTTCATCATCATTTCTTGACCTTAAAATCCAGTAAAGTCTGGAATTTTTTTGCCCTTTATTAATAATATCATTTTCCTTTTTAGAGGACTAAAAAGTATACAAACATTTAATCCTAGAGTGTAAGTATGTATTTAAAGAAGTTATGTTTATCTCCCTCCAGCGTTGCAGAGTATTTCGCAACCTTAAAAGCAGACTATTGCCAACTGAAACTCATAATCATACTGTTCTTTCATGCGTCAAGGTCCACCCAAGTGTAATATGAAAAGGCATAATGCTAATGGGCAAAATCATATATTTGCTTTCCCTCAGTGGAACTCACACTATTTAGATTATCATGAGCTGATACAGATGTGGAGAGGCTGTCAAAATGGAACTCCTCCTTCCTTTTGGCTGAGCCCTTGAAGCCAAGAACACCATAAGAAGTGCCAAGCCACCATAGCAGGTCGTGATAAAAAGGTTTGTGTAACTAGTTTTGTGAAATCTTAGCTTATCGTCCACTATGAAGATATCACAAAAAAGGTGCTTGCAGACACAAAAAGGACAAATATTGTATGATTCCACTTATATGCGGTACTTAGAATAGGCAAATGTATAGAGACAGAAGGTAGAATAGAAATTACCAGGGGCTGCGGAGGGGTGGGCAAAAGGGGAGGAGACATAGGGAGCTGTTGTTTAACAGGCATAGAATTCTGTTTGGGACAATGAAAAAGTTCTGGAAATGGATAGGGTGATGGTTGTACCACAGCAGGAATGTACTCAATGCCCCTAAATTGTATACCTAAAAATGATTAGAATGGTAAATTTCATGTTACGTGTTTTTTTTCACAATGTGACTGCATACGTACATATGTACGTACATACATGCATACGAACATACGAGATTTTAAAATACAAAATGCTGGTAATAAAAGAAACAGATGGCTCCCTGCTCCCCCCGACTTGAGCTGACCCAACAAATTCCAAAGGCCAGCATTCAGAACTCTTTGCCTGAGACTTTCTCAAGTCCCTTGAACTCACTTGGTCTGTATACAGGTCAGGCAGAAGTTCAGGGAATAGAATATCCCCTGGAAACAAAGCTCAGAGAAAGGCCAAAAGGAATTGGTATTTTAATGCCCCAGATCATCTTTCCACAAAGGGGTGACTCTCAAGCACGTTCACCACTGCCTCCCAGGGCTCCCAGTGGGAATGAGGCCCAGTTGCCTGTAGTGTCCTAAATTGCCTGAAAATATCCCCGTTACTGGCTTCCTCTGCCTCCCTGTCTCACTTCCCCAGTGATGCTTCCTGGAACCACTTCTCTTATAAATTACTTGTACTGAAAACTTTGTCTCAGAGTCTGCTTCTGAGAAAACTATTCTGAGAGCTTGCAGTGTGCAACTGGGATTTGAGAATGCAGGAATGGTTCCTCACACACGCCAGGGAGGTCTGCCTGCAAGGACAGCAGAGTCTGGGTTGCCTGGAGAACATCTTGCCCTACTGAAGTTTGGAGGGCACAAAGCACTCACAGATGTAGACCAGAGAAATGGGGTTGTTTTAAGAGCCATCCTTCCAAGAAAACTTCCTGGAGGGAAGAGGTGAACCCCAAGGAACAGTAGTCTTCCAGACACTAGGTGCTAAGGTGGTGGTCATAGCTACAGTTGATGATGCTTTCATCAGGGGAATTTGCAACGTCTCTGAAGAATTCACAAAATTACCCAGGAAATACAAAATCCATTTTGGACATTGGATATACCAAATGGACCCCAAAGCCAGATGGTAACTAACCAGCCTGGTGAGATATTTACTGACCCTTCCTTCTCTCTTTCTTTCTGCTCCTGTCCTGGAGAAACTAGAAAAAACATAGGAAATTAGGAGTTGGAAATAAAACATAAGGTGTACAAATTATGAAGGAGCTGGTTGGGACTTGCCCCACATCCCCGTTCCATCCCCATGTCAGGCTTGTAAGCCCAAAGCTGGTCTGAGCCAGAGGAGGAAAAAAGGTTTAAGCTGTTGAGAATCTGGGCTATTTACATGAAGTCATAAAATCTGTGAGACTAGCCTGAGATTTTATCCAAGAGGCAAAGAGGCACGAGTCAGTGAGAATGGGTGAGCAGAGGCACTACTTTCTGCGCACATTCTACAGATCATGGCTTGTTCAACAAACTGGTCACACAAATATTTTCTCCATCTAATTTTTTTAAAGTAATAGCAAAATAATATCTGTTAAGGGTAATATTTAACAGAAATGAGAAAAAGTAATGTCGAAGTTGATTACCACAATCCCATCGGGCACAGGAAACCACTGTGGTACCCTCAAATCTCATGGTACCAACACTAGGCTTTTTGCCATAGTTGTACTGAAATAAAATAACCTAGTTTTCCTTTGTGTGTTTTGAGCACTTATTTTTCTACAACATCTTCGATGAGCATGTGTTATTTGTATAATTAGAAAATAAAATCAGCGTCCTAAGAAGGAAGATATCATCCTAAAACAAAGAATAGGAGATTGAGAAATTTGAATTAATAGAGGCAAAGCTGATATCCATCATGTTATTAACCAGAAAAATAATGACCAACAGATTGGAGTCCATCATTAGAGGAAATAATTCATGTTTATAATGAAAACCCTGAGGCCACTGGAAGGTGTGGAAGCACCTTCGAATTGTTGATTGTAGATTGATTCATGAAGCTAATTCTTTGAAAACTAGTTCACTTCTCATACCCCAGGTAGAAACAAGGCTGGCTGATTTACTAGAGGTCCCCTTAGCCTGTTCCAGCAAGTTTATAGTGTATCTTCTTCTGGGGTCCTCGTATATATAGGGAGCATGCTACCGATTAGCAAACAAGCTTTTATTATTCAGAGTTCTCAACAGCTTCTTTTCTCAGAAATTCCATTGATCTTTTTGGCCTGCCACGTCTCCTTAGTCGGATATTCCTTTTGTCCAAAAACTTCCCTGAATGTCCAGCTGAGAATTTCTGCTAATTAATTTTCTTCTTCTGTAATAATTAAGGTCCTTTAAAAGTCATGAGTTTTTTCTTCCTTTTAATTAGATGCAATGATTAGAAAGTACTTTATATTACACAGCACTTTGCCTCTAATTGATTCCATTCTTCACTTGCTTTAATTAACTTTTGTGAAATGATAAAGCATTTTTGCCTTTGGGCCTTTGTCAAAGTTTGTGTGTGAGTTTGTGTTGTATGTATACACAGGTGGGTGTGCCTCTGTAAGTGCTACTATCCCATTGACTTTGCCCACTAACAATCTTGAAAAAAGAAGTGAACAAAATATATGTTGTACATGATATAAATATTTTCACCATACGGTTTTCATCTTCTGATTTGAGGTGTGTCTTTAGCCATGTTTTCAATGTTACTTTTCTTGAAACCCTAAGTATTTGAGGGCTAAGAATGTCTAAGACGGTTTGTAACCTCTCTCACCATCAGACCATCCCCAAACTATTAAGAATAGCTTACTATTCGGGGCTTGGATAGAGCTACAATTTTGAGCTTGGAAATACCCCAGAGCCCAATTCATATTCTGATGACCACTGATATTAGCTTTCCCACCCTACTGAGAGATGCTGAGTGTGGGGTGCCTAGACTACCACCAAGGGCAGTGTTTCCCTTTATCCTCAACTTTGTTTCCATCTTCACCGGGGATCTTTTGTGATTCTTCCTATAAAATTTCAAGTTTCCATATCTTGGCGGGGGGGAGGGGTCTCCTAATTCCCACCATTGTTAGGAAGAGTTGCTCATGGTGGCTCTTGAGATGGGCTGTTATCTGTATAGTGGCCTTTCTGTGAGAAGCTTTTTCAAAAAGCCTCTGAAATAATCACCACGGGCGACTGAAAGCAACTCCCCCCCCCCCTTTCCTTCCTGTAGAAGCATCGATTTCTCATTCTGTACATTTTTGCACTTTATTTTATTCATCCTTGTATTACCGTCTAAATGTATTATTCATGTGAGTCTTGTCACTGTAGGTAAACTGTAAATTCCCCACAAGAAGGACCCACATCTGCATACCTGTCCGCTGCTGTGGAGGTCAGCAACTGCTCAAAATACCTTACTGAGCTAAATTTAGTAGTCCAACGGTCAAATCACAAGATTGGAAAGCAAAAATCATTGTCAAAGAATATGATTACTGCAAAACTCCCTATACTCTCTTTACTTCATTGGAGGAATGATCTTAATGGTATTTTCTATTATTTTTTACATGTATGATCTACATACAGCGTCCCTAATCTAGACCTTTACTTCAGGTATGATCCCCAGACCAACAGTATCATCATCACCTCAGAATATGAGGTGAACAATCTTGGGCCCCACCCCAGATGCATTGAATTCGAATCTGTATTTTAACAAGATCTCCAGGTGATTTGTAAACACATTAAAGTTTGTGAAGGTCTACTCTAAAAGGTAACGTCCATTGTTTTCCCCCAATACCACCACTACCACCAACTCTTACTATTTATTGAGTATAAGCAGATGCCAGAAACTGTGCTAAGCACTTCACATGCATTATCCTGTTAAATACTCACGATTACCCTATTTGGTAGATACTACTTTATTTCAATTTTAAGTAACAAAACCCAGTAGCTGGTAAGTGGTAGATCTGAGTCTCAAATACAGTTTTGTTTGGTCCTCAAATATTGACTTTTCACCTATGTATTCTACTGTCTTTCATTCTGAGTGAGACTTTATGCAGACATGGATCTTTTAAGCAGAAATATCATCATATTTACAAAAGTTGCACCTGAAAATAAAGTTCTTCCTGCTGTATGGGAGTCTGACTCACTTCCATTAAAGCATAAGTTATTTTTTTTGATCACTTTTTTTTTTTAAAGTTTTTCCCCCCAAGAAGCCTTTCATAATTAGCCTCCTTAACCACCCATCATGTGTTATTTTCCGCCCAGAGAGAAAACGAAACACTAAAGAGTTTAGAAATGATCATGGTTTAATCTTGTTGAACTCAGCTTTCAGTTTCTCCTTTTACTTATGAAATTTACACACAAAAAAAGTATAGTTTAAAGAAAATCCAAGGTGGCAACCAGCACCACTTTCTGTAATAGAATATAAAGTAGTATTAATGAATTTAAAGCCCTATGCAGAAAATTCTTCAAAGTCAAAATACATGTTTTTATTAGATTGCTTTATTTCTGAATGTTAAGTAAATGCTGTGGAGATACTTGAGGGAGAAGGCAGTATAGAGTAGTGATGAAGAGCATTGGTCTTGGAGCCCAGCTGACAGGGTTTGCAGTCTCTGTACCACCACGTACTGGTTTTGTGGTCTTGGCCAACTTGCTTCCCCTCTCTTATCACTAGTTTCTTCTCTATAGCATGCAGATAATAATCCTCACCACTTCTGGGCACACTGAAGATTTAATAAGATAGTATACATCAGAAATATAGCTCTCAGAAAAAAGCAGACCTAGCATTCAATAAATAGTAACAGCCAGTAAAGTTGTTTACTTGTAAAAGTATACATTCTTCCTAAGGAAATATTGTGTGTCTCTTCCCCTTTCCTTCCTTCTGCTCTAGAAGAACTTTGCTTTTTCCTTTAATCACCTCAATAGGAAAAGGTTTTCAGGGAAGCAAGATGGTCGTGAGGGAGTGATTGATTTCAGGCCTTGCTTTTGAAGTCTCTCTCTTCTCTCTCTTCCAATTAGCAAAGTCAGCTCTCTTTGAGCCAAGAGTAGCCAGTTCTCATAAATCCTGGATACCAGTCCAAGCTTTATTGGATCTCAGACTGATTATTGCAGTGCTAGCTTAGTTGTGTTGTATCCTACTATGATCAAAGGTACAACCAAAGCAGGGTTGCTTCACACTAACATGTGAAACTCAGTCCTGGCCTATGTGCTCTCATAACCCACTGGTCTCATTTTTATTTATTTATTTATTTTTATGTTCCATCACGTCTAAGTTATTTATTATTTAAATCTATGACTTTTTTCAGGACACTAAACTATGTGTATTGATGACCTCAAGTGCATAAAGCAGTATTCTTAAATACAGAAACTAACATGAAAACTGTTATTACAGTAGTTGGAATTTTTCATTTAAAGAAACCCTGGGGACTTACCTGGTGGCGCAGTGGTTAAGACTCCGCACTCCCAATGCTGGGGGCTCGGGTCAGGGAACTAGATTCCCACATGCACGCTACAGCTAACAGTTCACATGCCACAACTAAGACCTGGTACAACCAAATAAATAAGTAAATATTAAAAAAAAAAAGAAACCCTGAATTTTATAAAATATTTTAATTGGCAAATTTAAAATGTTAATATATACTTAAATTTAAACTAGTTTCAACAGGTAAACATTTTCAACTGATGGTCTCATGCAAGGTCTCATGATTCTGTTCCGGTTCACACCAACCTTGATGTCGGAGGTCACTCAGTATCTACCTAAAAATCCCAGTTGCCCCAAATATACTACAAATTTTGTGTTTTTTTTCTGAAGATTTGCGGTGTAACCCACTGACTTTAAAAGTACAATACTTTAGGTAAGCAGGTTGATCAGAAGTGAGGTTATCTCAAAGTATTGCTTTAACATGCTTGCTAGACGAAGACTCACTTGAATTAATGGGCCCTCAGAGTGGTCGACTTTTATTAATTTTACTGTGAATATGTATATGGTTTGTTATCTCTTCGTTATTGAAAAAAAACTTAGAAGGTTAAGAAGTTTTGTAATCTTCACTGAAACATAATTGGCATATTCTGGGGTACGTACCAAATCAGTCTAATGTAACTAAACGCCACTTCAATTGCAACATTCTAGAAGATGGTCATTAATTCCATCTCTAGAATAGTTGCACTCTCTATCTGCTATGTTGGTTTTTAAAAGCGTAAATATTGTTTGGGTCATCAGCATATAATTTTGTGTATTCTTGGTTGGTGTCCTTTTGCACAACCATGAAGAACTGAAAACTTTCCAGTTTGTCTCAAGCCTAGTCAAATTCATAATCCTCTTCCACACATTGTCTCCAACAACTGGCCTTGCTCCCTATTGCTCTAGATTTTCATAGTCTCTTGCAATCATCTCTCAAATGAGCCTCCTGTCCTAATGCTAACATACACCAAACCCAC
The DNA here is from genome assembly GCF_965194825.1 of Balaenoptera physalus. Lineage (NCBI taxonomy): Eukaryota > Metazoa > Chordata > Mammalia > Artiodactyla > Balaenopteridae > Balaenoptera > Balaenoptera physalus. Next base: position 93,916,777 of record NC_138896.1, on the reverse strand, counting down.
ACTTCACACTTCCTTCACCTCTCTTCTTGTGTTATACATGTGACGGTATCCCCAATTCAAAAACTTTCGATCCCGTTGCCCTTAATAGTAATAGCTAACACTTTCTCCACACTGATTTAGTCCTGGAACAGTGCTAAACGTTTACATGCATTAGATCATTTGCCCCTCTCATCATTCAAATGAGGTAGGAACTACTATTATACCCACATTGCTAATCACTCTCAGAGAGAGACCTAGTAAACTACATAAGGCCACACAGCTAGTAAATGTTGGCACCAGGTCTTGAACTCAATTCTTCCAGATTTCAGACTCCCACACCTATAGCCCCTATGCTTTATTGCCTGCAGAATTGATATCAAGCCTCTTAATCTGTCACCCAATATTGTCCACGCTAGGATGCTTTGCTATCTTCCCAGCTGTGTCTCCTACAGTCCTCCTGCAATATAGAGCTGTACATCTCATGGTCTGTGAGCACACCGTGGATTTTATTACTTTAGTGTTTCACTTATGCCATTCCCTCACTTCTAACGTCATTTCCCCTTTTTATGCATGTTCAAGTACCCTTATCTTTTGGATGCTGTCATCTGTATTAGGTTGTCTGTGATTGTTTAATTAAAATTAAGTTCCCCCTCTTCCACATTCTAATAGCATTGTTTTTTTCTTGCCACATTCAGAGTTTGATTTACTGGTGGATTTGTCCTGTAAGCTTCTTGAGGCACACTGCCCAATAAATACCTCTTGGGTAGGATTGAACGCATATCTACAATTGACCCTTGAACAATGCAGGATTTAGGGGCGTTGACCCTCCGTGCAGTCACAAATCTGAGTATAACTTTACAGTGTGCACTCAGTATCTGCAGGTCTGCCTCTGCAAATTCAATCAACCACAGATCATGTAGTACTGTAGTATGTATTTATCGAAAAAATTCCAAATGTAAGTGGACCCATGCAGTTCAAACCCATGTTGTTCAAGGGTCAACTGTATTCTCTTCTACCTTTAATTTCTACCCTTAAAATGGAAAAATATAGTTAAAAGTCAGAAAGTAAAATGTTAGTATGTTGTTCACCTTGCTTGTTTAAGGCAAATGGAAATTAAATCTGGTACTTTTTTCCCTTGTCTTTTGAGATCCTTGTTACATTAAAAGAAAAATTGACGTTTGATTGAGCTATTACTACTGCTTTTTGTTTCTGTCCTTTACAGCCATGAAATTTTCCTGAAAGAATTGTTCCCTCACAATGGAGGCAATTAGTTTATGTGTCCCCTCTCTTTAACCAGGAGGCTGAAGAGTAAATCTCAACACGTAGAAACTAAAGGATGTACCTATGAAGTCTCCCAGATGAGGTGCATAGTAACAGACCAGTGCCATGGACCATTTTTGTCCCTTGTAACTTTAGAGAAACCACAAAACCCTAGTTGCTTTTGATTTACAATAGAGGCAAGGTCATCCTTATAATGAAAAAAAAAAAATAAAAGAAGGAAAACAAGGTCTATATTTTCAGACCCTGAGATTCAATTTGTCATAAAGCTCTATGACAGTTTTATTCTCTAGAGAGATGAACTATCCTTTTGCTGAAAAATCATCACCTTTTTTCAGACCTTATGTTATTGCTAAAGAGTTGTGAGCTGGAGATGTAATAGGATGCTTTAACAATAGGAAAATATTACATTTGAACATCATTTTCTGTAAGTTGCTTCTCTTTCCAAACAAAAGATATATGAATCTACTACTTGAATTGTGGGGACTGAGTGAGATGGGGCCTCATTAAGTTGTTAAAGGAACTAGAGATTGGGAGTTTTCTGAGAGCCACTAGGCAATGATAAGGCAAGAGTTAAAGTCAAAAATATTCGGAGGTCAGCTCAAGAAAAAAAAAGTAGATGAAAAGTAGAAGCGAAATTCTTATTGACCTAAAGATATTGTAGAACAAAAAGGAGAAAGAGAAAAACAGTTGAACTTTCAAAGGGGAGGTGTGTTAACCTCCACTAACCTAACTAAGGTGCCTTTACTGGGGGGTCTACCATGTGCTCAACTTTGCGCCAAGGGAGATAATACATCACAGAAAAAAAGCATCAGCCATTGTTTCTGAATTTAAGACTTCAAAGTCTAGTTGTGGAATCAAGCATACAGTCATTCTGTCATTTACACATTTCTCAAAAGGTTATCCAATGCCTATGTACTGCCTACCCAGAACCAGAATGAATGCTGGGGAATTAAGACAGACACAACCCCTGCCCTCACACAGCTTTCAGTCTAAAGAGCTGGACAAGCACCATAAATATCTTCTAAATAAAAATCATAACCAAGGTATCCCTCTTCTTTTTTATTTTTTTTTAAGTAAAAATGAACTATCCCCTCAAACTAGAAAGGGAAGACTAGCATAGCTTTTTTTTTAAACATCTTTATTGGAGTATAATTGCTTTACAACGTTGTGTTAGTTTCTGCTGTATAACAAAGAGAATCAGCTATACGTGTACATATATCCCCATATGCTGTCCCTCTTGCGTCTCCCTCCCACCTTCCCTATCCCACCCCTCTAGGTGGTCACAAAGCACTGAGCTGATCTCCCTGTGCTATGAGGCTGCTTCCCACTAGCTATCTATTTTACGTTTGGTAGTGTATATATGTCAATGCTACTCTCTCACTTCGTGCCAGCTTACCCTTCCCCTTCCCCATGTCCTCAAGTCCATTCTCTAGTAGGTCTGCGTCTTTATTCCTATCTTGCCCCTAGGTTCTTCATGACCATTTTTTTTTTTTTAGATTCCATATATATGTGTTAGCCTATGGTATTTGTTTTTCTCTTTCTGATTTACTTCACTTTGTATGACAGACTCTAGGTCCATCCACCTCACTACAAATAACTCAATTTCGTTTCTTTTTCTGGTTGAGTAATATTCCATTGTATATATGTGCCACATCTTCTTTATCCATCCATCTGTCGATGGACACTTAGGTTGCTTCCATGTCCTGGCTGTTGTAAGGTATCCCTTTTCAATAGCTTGAGATGGCTCACATTGACATCCCCCACATGATCAGATGAGCAGGAATCCATTCATTTCCTTTGAACTTTTTTCCCCAGGGGTCATGTCGAAAAATATAAATGTGATAGGCTTGTTCAAAAATCAGTTCTAGCTGCTCTGTGCTGAAACTTCGTACTCTTTGATCAATATCTCCCCTACCTCCTGGCGACCACCATCCTACTCTCTGCTTCTATGAGTTTGAGTTCGACCTTTTCAGATTCCATATATGAGTGAGGTCATGCAGCACTTATCTTCCTTGCCTTGCTTATTTCACGTAGCATAAAGTCTTCCAAGTTCATCCATGTTGTCACAAATGGCAGGATTTCCTTATTTTTTAAGGCTGAATAATATTCCATTATGTATATATCACATTTTCTTTATACATTCATCTACGGACAGACACTTGAGTTGTTTCCACATCTTGACTATTGTGAATAACACTGCAATGAACATGGGAGTGAAGACGTCTCTTTGAGATACCATTTCATTTTCTTTGGATATATACCCAGAAGTGAGATTGCTGGATCACATGATAGTTCTATTTTTAATTTTTGAAGAATCTCCATATCAATGTTTATAATACTTATACCAATTAACATTCCCACCCACAGTGTACAAGGGTCATCTTTTCACTGTGTCCTCATCAACACTTGTTATCTTTTGTCTTTTTGATAATAGTCATTCTAACAGGTGTCAGGTGATAGCTCATTGTGGCTTTGACTCAGATTTCCCTGATGATTGGTGATATTGAGCATATTTTCATATACTTGTTGGCCACCTGTATGTCTTCTTTTGAGAAATGTCTATTCAATTCACTTGACCATTTTCAAATCAGGTTATTTGTTTTCTTGCTATTGAGTTGTTTAAGCTTATTAAGTTGTTTAAGCTTATATATTTTAGATATTAACCCCTTATCAGATTATGGTTTGCAATTACTTTCTCTCATTCCATAGGTTGTCTCTTCACTCTTGACAGCTTCATTTGCTATACATAAGCTTTGTGGTTTGATGCAAATTCCATTTGTCTATTTTTTCTTTTGTTGCCTGTGCTTTTGGGGTCATATCCAAAAAAATCATTGCCCAGACCAATATCAGGAAGTTTTCCTCTATGTTTCCTTCTAGTAGTTTTACAGTTTTAGGTATTATGTTTAAGTCCTTAATATAGTTTAAATAGATTTTTGTATATGGTATGAGATAAGGGGTCAATATCATTCTTCAGCTTGTGCATATCTAGTTTTCCTAACACCCTTGAATGAAGAGTCTGGCCTTTCCCCATTGTGTGTCCTTGGCACCTTTGTAGGTGATCAATTGACTATAAATGCACAGATTTATTTTTGGGGCCTCTATCCTGTTCCATTATCTATATGTTTTTATGCCAGTACCGTACTGTCTTAACTACTGTAGATTTGTAGTGTATTTTGAAATCAGGTAGTATGATGCCTCCAACTTTATTCTTCTTTTTTTTTAAATTAATTTTTGTTGGAGTATAGTTGCTTTACAGTGTTGTGTTAGTTTCTCCTGTACAGCAAAGTGAATCAGTTATACAAGTACATAATCCCCTCTTTTTTAGATTTCTTTCCCATTTAGGTCACCAAAGAGCACTGAGTAGAGTTCCCTGTGCTATACAGTAGGTTCTTATTAGTAAGTTTATTTTTCTTAAGATTGTTTTAGATATTTAGAGTCTTTTGTGATTCTGTATGAATTATAGAATTGGTTTTTTCTATTTATGTGAAAAATGCCATTGGAATTTTGATAGGGATTGCACTGAATCTTTAGGTCACTTTGGGTAGTATGGCCATATTCACAGTATTATTACAGTTCATGAACACAGGATTTGTTTCCTGATCTTAGAGGAAAAGCTTTTCGTTTTTCACCATTGGATATGATTCTCAATGTGAGCTTGACATAAATGGTCTTCATTCTGTTGAGGTATGTTCCTTCTATATCTAATCTGTTGGTTTGTGTGTTTTTTTTATCATGAAAGATGTTGAATTTTGTCGAGTGCCTTTTCTGCATCTTTTGAGATGATCATATGATTTTAATTCTCCATTCTGTTAATGTGGTTTATTACATTTATTGATTTGTGTTTGTTGAAACATCTTTGCATCTCAGGGATAAATCCCAGTTGATCATGGTGTATGATCCTTTTAATGGGATGTTGAGTCTCATCTGCTAGTATGTTGCTGAGGATTTTGCATCTATATTCATCAGAGATATTAGCCTGAATTTTTTTTTTTTTTGTAATGCCCTTGTCTGGCTTTGGTAAAATGAGTTTGGAAATGTTCCCCCCTCTTCAATTTTTTGGAAGAATTTGAAATGGATTGGTATTAATTCTTTGAATGTTTGATAGTATCCATTGGTCCTTGACTGAAGAAATCAAGGTCTTTTTTAGTGTTGGAGGAAAACTAGCTATGTTGAACTTGTTGAGAAATTCCTTATCAGTTTCCATTGTGATGCATAAATGTGGCCACAGCAAATCTCTTGCATCTATGCTACCAAGAATATATAGAACAGAAACAAGCCATAGTATGAAGCACTCCACTGAGTACAATGTTGAAAAGTCAAGCCCACGATAATGGTAATTTGACCATTACTGTTAAATGGTCATTAAATGGTAATTTCATCTTACCTAGTGTCTTTATGTTATAACACCCAAGGGAGATGCAACTCTATCATATTTATGAGATTTTTCTACATCTAAGCTTTGAACTTTAGTACTTATTGACACATAGCTTCTTATTCTCATTTTAATTGAATTTGAAGCACACATAGCATAGCTGTATAACCTTGAACTAGTCACATAAATTCTGTTTCATCATCTGTAAAACCAGTCGGTGCACCTTCCGGTAGTATCATTCTCGTTCTAAATACATTAAATCTCATTCTGTATGCAGAATAATCTAACTAGGAGATGATTTGGTTAAAGCTTTATTATGAAAATCAGAGCTAGGAAGCCATTTTGGTGACATGGAGAATAGTCAGACAGAATTGGGGATATGAGCTTGCTGAGTGAATTATTAAGATTAATACTAATGAGATTCTATTTTTATGAGTTGTCCCTTGGCAGCAATTCTTAAATAAAAAGATAGGACTAACATCTCAGGCACAATTCACTGCATAGTCAACAAATAGAGAAATACCTTTATTAAATTACCCTTGAGTCAAAAGCCTGTTGTCTGTGAGATTAGCCCTTATAATCATTTTCAATTAAAAAACCAGCTACCATTCATGGCCAAGGGTTTAATTTGAGGACCTGTTAGAAAAATAACTACAACATTTTTATACATTTGAAGAATTTATTGGGCATATTTGAAATTCCATTCACAATAAATACAAAAGGAATAGAAAAAAGTATGATTTCTGATTATTTTCTACAAGCACTGAAAACTTAACCCTACCAGGCCCGTAGTGTAGTGATAAAACCATACTTCAGTTACACATAAAATGCTATATATATTCTATCTACTCTATGATAATTGCTAAAATATGTGTAAGAAAAATTTCTCTGGGACATCTTAATATGTAAACTAATAGAGGTGTTTCAAAGTATATAACTATTATGAATGTTTAAATTTTAATCCGGAGGTCAGCATTGTCTATATTCTGAAGAAAAGACTGTCAGTCCACAGGGGAAAAATGTCTCTCCCTGTTAGCTCTTTGCAAGAAATTTCTTTTCTATAGTTTGTTCTGCCCTCATAAAGCATGCTTAGCCATTTTTAAAAAAGTAGTCCTCATGTCCTTTGTTTATACAATTATCTAAGAAAGTAGTGAAACTCAGAATTTCGTCAAAGTTAATTGAGAGCAACAGGACCAAAAATTAAATTCAGATTATTTTAAATGAGAGTCCAGTTTATTCATATTTAATCAGATAATGTTTTGATATCTTAACCAATATGTTTTTAGTTCAAAGCATTTATCATTACTTCATGGCCCTCCTCCATTAAGGCACGCACTTAAATATTTTATGCTCAAAACCTCAGAAAAATGAGACTGAGAAGAACACAAAACAATCTATTTTGGGCATCTGATTTTTAAGAAACATAATTGTTGTTATGGCAAATGGTGATTGCTTCATGAGAGAAGTCTTCCTGACCCCGTCTGTCCCTCTCCCTAACTCCCATCACAATAATAATAATACCATGGGTTGCTGAAAAGGAAGGAGGACTGGGGGGAAGAAAAGAACTTGCACGTGAGTGGGCAGAAAGAGCCCTGAACCCTTAGATTTAGTCTCAAGGTGGAAACAATGGAAAACCTAGAACAGGATGAGAGAGACATGTCCCCAGAATAGCAGACTTTTCTGGTTACCCCAGACATATACCATATCTATTTCCTCTTTTCTTTAGTGGTAGAACTTGCAAGATTTAATTGCCACCTGTCCTCCCAGGCAAAAGGCTGTTTTTCTTGGCCTTCTGTCCAGCTAGGTTTGATCATGTGACTAAGTATGCTCTTTTTTTCCTTGACTATAATGAAAAAGAGTGGTGAAAACTGGACCACAGGTTGAGATAGAGCAGTGAGGTGAAAGAAGCCTGGATAATGACACACTTAAAGCCTTGTAGCGGCATAGAACCACCTTCCCATATTTTTCCATAAGGAAGAAATAATCTTCTATCTTATTTGAGTGACATTATTTTGATGTCTGATGAAATAGCTCAATTACTATCCTAATATACTAGATAAATCCCAACATATGGCCAGTTATTGGTTTACCCACCCGGCGTGGTGGGGACTATAGAATACATTTCTGCAAGATATGTGTAGGCAGATGAGACCGAGACTTCCTCAGGGAGTTTCCCTGGCTACAGCAGAGCTTGGGAGGCACAGGAAGCATGGCAGTAGATGCCTACCATTCAGCCTAGGGCAGGAATGGGAGATGATTTCCCATGTTCCCCCACATGACAGAGAGCAGATGGGTCTGAAAATGTCTGGCAGTTGGGAAGAAGGGTGAATTGCAGTAGCCAGATGGACTGATGTCCAGGGCCAGGTAGGAATGACAACTTATCAGCAAATGCCCATGTCGATAGGCCGTGTTGACCCAAAAAAGCTTGCGTTCACCCCCACTCTAAGCTAATATGCCCTGACATTACATAAACCCACTAGAATTTAGACACAAATGTAGAGAGAAAGGGGGGGAAGAGCAGATCCCTGAGCTCATTGAAATTAATATTTTACCTCTTAGAAAAACAAAATCTTATAACAGACATTAAGTTCTAGAAACTAAAAATATTCCCAATTCTTACATTTCTTGGTTTGTGGGCTATGACTTATATTTGGTGCCCAAAACAATGAGTAGATGTTGGAGGGTGGTAGAGTTTAAAATGTTTAAATCAAAACTAGCTGCTGAATTATTCATTGCAGTCAACTATCCACCATTCTGTCTCCAGTCTTTACATAATAATTGGTACATAGTGAACACACAAATATGTGTAAATATTATTGACTTGTGGTATTATATAGATAAATTATGCTCCATAAGTAATTATAGGTTAATTTAAAAAATATCCCCTCCTGTTTTAAGAAAACACTTAAAGTAGTTGGAGAAACTACTTAAAGTTCCTACACACATCCCCTAACCTGTATACTAATTCAATCCCTTGAGTATACACATTCCATTGTAATATGCTATTAAATTTGGTGACAGTATTGGGTGACACTCTTCCTTTCAAAGCTATTTGAGTGGTATTTTGCAGTTGACAAATTATTATATAAGTTTTAGGTGTATGGCATTATAATTTGACATCTGTATACAATGCTAAATAATCACCACCCACAAGTCCTATTTGCCATCCATCATCATACATTGGACACCCTTCATGCATTTCCCTCACCCCCAAACACCTTTGCCCTCTGGTAACCACTAATCTGTTCTCTGTATCTATGAAGGTTTTTAATTTAATTTTGATCATTTGTTGTTTTTTTTTAGATTCCACATGTGAGTGAAATCATACAGTATTTGTCTTTCTCCATATGACTTATTTCACTTAGCATAATACCTTCAGGTTTCACTCATAGTGCTGCAAATAACAGGATTTGTTTCTTTTTTATGGCTGAGTAGTATTCCATTGTGTGTATATGTGTAGATGTGAATGTGTGTGTGTGTGAGTGTGTGTGTATATGTCTTTATCCATTTATTCATCAATGGACAGGTTAGGTTGTTTCCGTATCTTGGCTATTGTAAGTAATGCTGCAATGAACATAGGGGTACATATATCTTTTCAAAGGAGTGTTTTTCTGTTCTTTGGATAAATACCCAGAAGTAGAATAGCTGGGTTATATGGTAGTCTTATTTTTGTAAGGAATCTTTACACTGTTCTCCACAGTGACTGCACCAATTTACAGTCCCACGAACAGTGTAAGAGTGTTCTCTTTTTCCACAACATTTTCAACATTTGTTATTTCTTGTCTTTTTGATAATAGCCATGCTAACAGATGCAAGGTGATATCTCACTGTGGTTTTGATTTGCATATCTCTAATGATTAACAATGTTAAACATCTTTTCCTGTGCCTGTTGGCCATCTGTATGTCTTCTTTGAAAAAAATGTCTATTTAAATCCTCTGCCCATTTTTAATTGGGTTGTTGTTTTGAGTTGTATGAGTGCATTATATATTTTGGATATTAACCCTTATCAAATATATGATTTACAAATATCTTTCCCATTTAATAAGTTGCCTTTTCATTTAGATGACGGTTTCCTTCAGAGTGCAGAACCTTTTTAGTTTGGTGTAGTCCTATTTGTTTATTTTTCCTTTTGTTTCCTTGCCTTTGGAGTCAGATACAGAAAAACATTGTTAAGATCAATGTCAATGACGTTACTACCTATGTTTTCTTCTAGGAATTTTATGGTTTCAGGTCTTACATTCAAGTCATTGATATATTTTGAGTTAATTTTTGTGTGTAGTGTAAAATAGTGGTAGAGATTCATTCTTTTACATGTGGTTGTCCAGTTTTCCCAACACCACTTATTGAAGGGACTATCCTTTATCCATTGTATATTCTTTGCTGTAAATTAATGATCCATATTTGTGTGAGTTGATTTCTGTGCTCTTGATTCTGTTCCGTTGATCTCTGTGTCTGTTTTGTAAGTATCATACTGTTTTGATTACTATAGCTTTCTAGTATAATTTAAAATGAGGGAGTGTACTTCCAACTTTCTTCTTTCTAAAGATTTTTTTTGGCTGTTCACAATCTTCTGTGGTTCCATTCAAACTTAGAATTATTTCTTCTAGTTCTGTGAAATATGGAATTCTGATAGGGATCGCATTGAATCTGTTGATTGCTTTGGGTAGTATGGATATTTTAACAGCATTAAGTCTTCCAATTCATGAACATAGATGATCTTTCCATTTATTTGTATCTTCTTCAATTTCTTTCATCAGTGCCTTACCATTTTCAGTGTGCAGGTCTTTCACCTCCTTGGTTAAAATTGTTCCTAGTTATGTTATTATTTTTGATGCAATTCTAGATGGAATTGTTTTCTTAATTTCTGTGCCTGATAGTTCATTAATACTTTATAGAGATACCTTTGACGTCTTTACATTGATTTTATATCCTGTGACTTTATTGGTTCTCACAGTATTTTGGTGGAGTTTTAGGGTTTTCTATAAATAGTATCATGTCATCTGAAAATAGTGACAGTTTTACTTTCTCCTTTCCAATTTTGATGCGTTCTATTTCCTTTTTTTTTTTTTTTTTGTGCCTAATTGCTGTGGCTAATACTTCCAATATTACGTTGAATAAAAGTAGTGATAGTGGGCATCCTTATCTTGTTCTTGATCTTAGAGGAAAAGCTTTCACCTTTTCATTATTGAATATGATGTTTGCTCTGGGTTTGTCATATATAGCTTTTATTGTGTTGAGGTAAATTCCCTCCATACTCAATTTATTGAGAGTTTTTCCCTTGAAAGTATGTTGAATTTTGTCAAATGCCTTTTCTCCATCTTTTGAGATGATCATAAGATTTTTATCCTTCATTTTGTTACTGTGATGTTTCATATTGATTGATTTGTGACTGTTGAACCATCCTTGCATCCCTGGAATAAATCCCACTTGATTGCAATGTCTGAGTTTTTAAAAGTATTGTTGTATTTGGTTTGTTAATGTTTTGCTGAGGATTTTTACATCTATGTTCATCAAGATACATTTACCTGTAGTTTTCTTTTTTGGGGTGTCCTTGTCTGGTTTGAGTATCAGGGTAATGCTGGCTTTGTAAAATGTGTGTGAAAGTTTCCATCCTCTTCAGTATTTTGGAAGAGTTTGAGAAGGAGAGGTATTAAATCTTTGAATATTTTGTAGAATTCACAAGTAAAGCTTTCTGGTCCTTGCCTTTTATTTGTTGGGAAATTTTTTATTGCTGTTTCAATCTCCTTATGAATAATTGGTGTATTCAGATTTTCTATTTCTTCATGATTCAGTCTTGGAAGATTGTATGTTTCTAGGAATTTATCCATTTCTTCTAGGAAGAAACTTTTGGCATATAATTATTCATAGTAATCTCTTATGATCCTTCATATTTCTGTGGTATAAGTTGTAACGTCTCTTTCATTTCTGATTTTGTTTATTTGAGCTCTCTCTTATTTTCTTTGTTAGTTTACCTAAAGGCTTGTCAATTTAGTTTATGTTTTCAAAGAACCAGCTCTTAGTAATACTGATGTTTTTCTAATTATTTATAATCTCTATTTCATTTATTTCCACTCTTATCTTTATCATTTCCTTCATTCTACTAATTTTGTGCTTGTTTGTTCTTCTTCTAGTTCCTTTATATATGGAATCAGATTGTTTACTTGGAAATACTTTTTTGTTTCTTGAGGTAGGCTGGTATTACTGTGAACTTCCATCTTAGAACCACTTTTACGGCAACCCATAAATTTTGGTGTTTAGTATTTCTGTTTTCATTTGTCTCTAGGTATTTTTTAATTTCTCATTTGATTTCTTTGGTGACTAATTTGTTGTTCAGTGGCATTTGTTTAATCTCAATGCTTTTGTGGTTTTCCCCATTTTTTTCTTCTGGTTCATTTCTAGTTTTATCCCATTGTGGTCATGGAAGGTGCTTAATATGATTTCAGTCTTCTTGAATTTGTTGAGACTTGTTTTGTGACTAACACTGATTTATCCTGGATAATGTTCCATGTGCATTTGAGAACACTGTATTCTGCTGCTATTGGATGGAATGTTCTGTATCTATCTATTAAATCAATTGATCTAATGTATTATTTAAGGCTGATGTTTCCTTATTTTTTTTTTTTTTTTTTTGGTCTGGATGATCTATCCTTTGATGTAGTGGGTGTTAAATTCTTCTACTATTATTGTTATTACTTTCAATTTCTCCCTTTAAGCCCATTAATATTTTCTTTATACATCATGATGCTCCTCTGTTGGGTACATATACATTTATAAATGTTATATATATTCTTGCTGGATTGACTTATCATTATGTAACACCCTTCTTTGTCTTTTATTATAGTTTTTGTTTTAAAGTCTATTCTGTCCACTATGAGTACAACTACACCAGCCTTCTTTTCATTTCAGTTTGTATGGAATATCTTTTGTCATCCCTTCTATTTCATGCTTTGTGTCTTTTCTTCTGAAGTGAATCTCTTGTAGGAGAGAGCATAATATAGATGGCTCTTGGTTCATCCATTTAGCCACTCTATGTCTTTTGATTGGCAAATTTACTTCCTTTACATTTAAAGTAGTTATTGATAGGTCTGTACTTATTACCATTTTGTTCATTGTTTTCTGGCTGTTCTGTAAATTCCTCTCTGTTCCTTTCTTCTTCTCTTTCCCTCTTCCCTCGTGTTTTGGTGGTTTTCTTTAGTGTTATATTTAGATTCCTTTCTCATTTTATTTGTGTATTTACTACATGTTTATTTATTTACTACATGTTTATATGTTATGTGAGGTTCATACATGACATCCCGTGTAAGTTTTAAGGATGTTTTAAGTTGGCACCAACTTAAATTTGAACACACTCCAAAGATTTATCTTTTTACCCCTCCCCATGTTTCATGCTTTTGATGATACATTTTACATATTATAATTTTATACATCCTTAACTAATTTTTGTAATTTTAGTCATTTTCACTACTTTTGTCTTTTAACTAATTCCATGCTTGCTTTACAAGTGATTGATCCACTGCCTTTTCTATGTATTTACATTTTCCATTGAGATTTTTATTTTTATGTTTTCTTACTATTAATTAGTATCATTACTTTTCAGCTTCTAGAAGTCCTTTAACATTTCTTGTAGGGCCAGGTTAATGACGACAAACTTTTTTAGTTTTCGTTTATCTGGGAAACTTGATCTCTTCTTCAATTATGAATGATAACCTTGCCGGGTAGGGAATTCTTGGTTGGAAGTTTTTCCTTTCAGCACTTTGTATGTATCATGCCACTCCCCTCTTGCCTATAAAATTTCTCTTAGAAAATCTGCTAATAGCCTTATGGGGTTTCCCTTGTACATAACAAGTTTGTCTCTTGATGCTTTTAGGATTATCTCTTTATCCTTTACTTTTACCATTTTAATTATGATGTGTCTTGGTATGTCTCTCTTTGGGTTCATCTTATTTGGAACTCTCTTGGCTTCTTGGACCTAGATGTCTGTTTCCTTCCTCAGATTAAGGATGTTTTCAGCCACTATTTCTTCAAATAATTTTTCTGGCTCTTTTTCTCTCTCATCTCCTTCTGGGACCCCTATAATGTAAATGTTATTCCATTTGATGTTGTCCCAAATATCCCTTAAGGTATCTTCACTATTTAAAATTATTCTTTCATTCCTCTGCTGTGGATAAGTTCCATTATTTTGTCTTCTAGCTCACTGATTCATTCTTCTACCTCATCCAGTCTGCTGTGGAAACCCTCTAGTATATTTTTCAGTTGTCACATCTCTGTTTGATAATTTCTTATATTTTCTATCTTTTTGTTGAAGTTCTCACTGTGTTTATCCATTTTTCACCCAAGTTTGGTGAGCATCTTTACGACCATTACTTTAACTCTTTATCAGGTACATTGCTTATCTCCTTTTTGTTTTCTGAGGTTTTAGCTTGTTCTTTCTGTTGGAACATATTCCTCTCTTTTCTCGTCTTGCCCAATTTTCCTTTTTTTTTTTTTTTTTTCTTAATGTGTTAGATATACCAGCTGTCTCTCCCAGTCTTGAAGGAGTGGTCTTATTTAGGAAGTGTCCTGTGGGGCTCAGAAGCATAATCCCACCTGCCACCAGAGCCAGGTACTCAAGGGGTATCCCCTCTGTGGGCTGTATGTGCCCTTCTGTTGTGTCAGGGCTGTGGCTGCCATAATGTTCTGGTGGGTGGGGATGGCCCTCTGGACAGGCTGCAGGGCTTGGTGGCAGCCACCACAAGGTGCTAGTGAGTGGGGCTATTGCTTGGCTGGCTGTGAGGCCTGGTTGAGGTGCAAGGAGGGATGGGGCTCTCAGTGGGGAGTGCACATCAGTGCTAAGATGGAGAATTCCAAAATGGCTCCCACTAGCACCAGTAGCCTGAGATCACATAAATGTCTCCTTCCACAGAACACTTGGTCACTGGAGAGTGTCCCAACTGGTTCCTGCCTCTCTGGCAGATGCTTCAAGATGAGTAAGTGGGTCCTCTTTCACCTGTGGCCCATGTGCTTTTTAATCTGGTATTTTTGCACTGCTTTTCAGGCTGAGTTAATTTACACGTGAGTCGTTTAAGAGTGAATTTTCCTTTTCCTGCACTTAAATAGTTTTTCTGGTCATATTTCCTCTTGATTTTCAAAGCCAGGTGTTTTGGAGGCTGGTCTCTCCAGTGCAGGATCTAGGCGTTTGGGTGCCCAGTGTGGAGGCTGGATCCCTTGCTTCTCAGGGAAAAGATTCATACCTTGCAGTTCTTCCCCATTGCCGATCTCAGCAGCTAGGGTGTGGGTTTTTCCTTGGCAAACCCATCTCTCTGCCGTGCCTACCCATCCTGATGCTGTCCTTTTACTCTTTGTTGTGGAGGCTCTGTCCATCGAGTTTTCAGTTCCCTTTCCAAGGGAATTGCTTCATATATAGCTTTAGACATGTTATGTCATGGGAGGAAGTGAATTTAGTATCTTCATATGCTGCCATCTTGAACCCTCTCTGACAAAAATTTTAATATTTCAGTATCCATAGCTAATCTTCCAATTTCCCTTTACTGCCTTAGAACCCATTGCCTAGAGTATTAGCTATTTATTCAGCACATATTTTTTAAGTGTTCTTTATGTACAATGTGCTGGTTTATCACTGCAAAGATAGCAGAGAACAAGCCCAATGAGCTCCCTACAGTTTTAGTAGAGAAAAGTGTATTAAATGGGGGAAGTAACTGTTTAAGATGAGACCTGACCATTTAATTACATCAATCAGGCCAGTGGGGTAAAAGATAGGGGGAAAGGAAGGGAATATATTCAAAAAAGGAGAACAATACGTTTGAAATCTTAGATGGAGGAAGTTGTGTCTGAGGAATTCCAAATTCTGAATGGCTGTATCACTGAAAGAGAAAGGGGAAGCGGAGAAGAAATGAAACTGAAAAGTTATGTACACACTAATGCTGATTTCAGGAGTCATAAATCCCTAGAAGGTATCTATGAGTAAAACCCTTTTTCCTAAAAACTATTATTAAACATTAGAGCCCTAATATCATAAGTCAAATGCTTTCAAACTTGAAGCCCCCTTGAGGTGATTTAGCTCAAGTCAACAGTTTTTATTTCCACCTCTCTGGAAGGTATCAAGAGGTCTGGAGGGGAGAGTGGCCAGCAGATTTAACCACTTTTATGATTGTATATTTTAACAATTATTTAGAAACTTGACATATACTTTAGATTAATTTTATTGATTTTTCACAAAGATTTACAGTGTACAGTTTTTTTAAAGAAAAAATTTTTTCACTCCTATTGCCCATCCTCAATATTAGCCTGGAAATCTTTTCAGAAAAGAGATCATCAGTTGAGATACGCGGAGAAGAAAATTGATTTGCCCTCAACCCCTTACACTCTTGTACTCCAGGAAGAGAAACAGATAATGCCTCTTGAATAAGGGCTGATGGTTGGGTGTAAAATTCTGAAATTAGAAAATCTAACTCAGTTCATTAACAGATCATTTTTATCTTTTTAAACTGACAGAATTTGAGATAATTCAAGTTTGCCAAGAGATAGAGAATTAATGAATGTTCAAGGAAATAAGAATATACTTTAGGGAAAATGTCACTAATCCTCATATCCTAGACACTAACTCACCATAGGATTGTGACTACAATCCTACAAAGGATGTGTAAATTCTACTGAGGATTCTAGAAGAAATAACAACTAAACAGCCCATGAAAGAAGAAGGAATATGGACTTCAAAAAAGCAACCACATTGTACAATATTCCTTTAAACTTGCTAAACCAGAATGCAGATCTATATAAGTAGAATTTAAACCCCAGTTCAGAGCTGAGTTAAGGGTCATAATTTCTATACCTCAGGAAGACAGAAGTAAAAATTATCATGGAATTCAAGATATTTCAGGATATTTACTATCCTGAACTACTGTATCTGAACAAACCCATTCACTAAATTGTAAGCTCCCAAGTCAGGGAAAAGGGTTGAAAACAGCAGGAGGAGGAAAGACCAGGAGAATATTTAAATACTCCAAATGTACACAAGTTGAAAATTGGCCTTAAAATGGCAAGAAAAATAGAAAATGCCCTATGTAAGCCCCCAAAGCCTTTCCCTTAAAAGTAGATTGGTCAAAGATTCCAAATTGTAAACAAATATAAAGATGAGCAAATAGGAGAATTTAAAAATAGACTTTAGGTAACAGTATTCTGGGGTAGATTCAATAGTAGAAGTCAAAGAATTTTTGTTCTCTCTTTTGTAGTGGACTGAAAATAGGGGCTTGAAATGGGGACACAGTACAAAAGAAATAATTGGAGTGGAAACTACTGATTTAGAAGATCTCCAAGATGTGACTAAATATATTCAAAATATTCTAGAAATTAAACAAGCTAGAAATGAAAACAAACATCTAACTGTACAGATAAAATAACTGCCCCGCCAAATAAAAACATGAACAGAGAGTTCTATGTTTTTTAAGAATCAAAAATCTATAAATAAGGATACTTGTAGATATTACAAACAAAAGTCATTGGAAGAGCCAACATCACTTATTGGTTGAAAAACAAAAGGACAGCTGTCCAAAATCTGTTCAATGATGCTGCCCCAAGAGAAATATTAGAACCCAGTAGCTCTGGTCCTTTCTTTAAACTCTTGAAGTGAATTATTTACAAATAAACATGAACAGCAGTACACTTTACTTGTTAATACAGTGCTACTCTACACACTTTCAGTTCCATTGCCACAGCAGATTAGGTCACTCAGAGCACTAAAACCACTCAAACAGTGGTAAACAATCCTAAATCCCTTCCAAGGTCCCAACTTCAGATTGTTACTTTGGGACTATTATTAGAAGTATACTCCTTTCTCTTCTGTCACACAGCTTCCTCAAATTTTATAGGTAAGAATCTACTTAGCAAATGTACTGCCAGATAAAACATACTGCAGAAAGATTATCGTTAGAAGTTGCCAAAAATTCTTTTTTTTTTTTAATAGATCTTTATTGGAGTATAAATGCTTCACAATACTGTGTTAATTTCTGTTGTAAAACAAAGTGAATCAGCTATATGCATACACATGTCCCCATATCCCCTCCCTCTTGAGCCTCCCTCCCATTCTCCCTATCCCACCCCTCTAGGTCATCGCAAAACATCGAACTGATCTCTCTGTGCTATGCTGCTGCTTCCCACTAGCTAATATTTTACATTCAGTAATGTATATATGTTGATGCTACTCTCACTTCGCCCCAGCTTCCCCCTCCCACCCCGTGTCCTCAAGTCCATTGAAATTATATCTGATATGGATATTAATAGACCTACATTGTGTACAATTCCAAAAACACCTATGGGGTTAGCGATGGTTCCAGAAACTCTATGGACAAAAGACTCTTCACACTTTGGCAAAAATAACTAGAGCAGAACCTATCAGATTCCAGACTGATTTTTCTAAACCTTGCCTAAATTTCCTCAATACCCTTTTAGCTGAAGCCGATAAAGGTCTTAAGCCAATTTTGTATCTGGGACATTCCAAGTGACCTATCAAGTGATAGAAAAACACATTTTACTGGGACAGTTATTTGGTAATTAAGCAATGCCTTGTCCTGAACCACAAAACTTCAGTGTCTTTATCACTTTCAGTATGCTGGAAAAGTAGCGAAAACAAGTGAAACATGAAAACTGACATTACCTAAATAATCAAATATCTTTGAGGGCCCATAGTCTTAGATTCTCCCTAAACTCTTACGGTCCTGTGCTCTTCCCCCTTCAGGATCGCATGGAGTCTCTCCTCATGAACTAGTCACTACTGGATATCTGTTTTAAGGCATAACTTCACCTGTACCTGATTCCAACATTATACGAGTCAATGAGGCTAAATACAATAGAGAAGAAATCTAATATATTCTGTCCTATCGTTAACGGGTACAGGCTATCTTTTCTTACCAATCACCTAATCTGTATTTTATGACCTAAAAGTAAGTGATCCGGTGTACTGGAAAACATCAGAGTACAAGAGGTGTACGTTCATTAACTCATTCAAATAGTACAGCAATGCTTTGAACTAGGTGCTACCGTTACCTCCATTTCACAAAAAGAGAAGACTGTTGGTTAATTCACTTGCCCAAGGTCCAGTTGTCTAGTACATGGTAGATCTAAGAGTTGGACCCAGGTTGTCCAAGGAATTTAACCACTTGCAAAAATAATCCATGCAAAGAATTTTAAAAATTAATTAATATCAAATTTTATGAATACTGGGTAACTCTTCAAAAATGAAATAACATTTGGTGTTTTATTCCATAGAATTTTGGCCAAACTTATTTACCAAAACTGTTTATCCAGGGATGTCTCAGGTACTTCTTTCTTCTCTCCTTCATGGATTTTATCACATTGATTCATTGGAAATTGTTACTCAGGGTGTTTGTTTTTTATGTGTGGAATGAACAGACGTTAAGTCTTGGAGATAATGATAGAACATGCAATCCAGCTGTCATAAAAAGACCTGACCAAAACAATGTTGGTTTTTGAGAGTGGAAGGATTAGTAAGAGAAGAATGAACAGGTTTTCAGAGTCCCAGCCAGTTCCATCATTTTGTGGTAGTAATTATCTTGAAAAATGACCTGACTTCTAGAGTATTCATAGTGATTGGGTAAAATCTCCTCCTCCAGAACTTTCTTCCAGCTCTTCAAATATGTAAGGCTGACAGAAATGAAGCTGGCAAATTAATGCACAGAACGTCATCTCACATATGTAGCTGTGCCCAGATTATGCATATGCATATCATTTTCTCATTAGCATTTACTGAAAGGAAAAGAGCATAAAATAATAGAGGCACCCTGGCAATCTGTAGAGAAATGGAAATAATGAGGACCTCCTCACTTTTAAATTCCTCTAAAAATATTTTTAGAAGGCAATTTCTGTTGATCTTTATTTTCACTGGTGTATGTTAAATAGCTCTCCTGGCTTTGTTTTTGTTTGGCAATAGACATGACATGCATTTTCCTGAAGCCTGGGAAATTAGGTGCAGGCCCCACGTGCTTTTCTCATCCTGAAAGTTTCATTACAAGCCCTTGATTTATTCATCTTTTAAAAGTTCAGAACACCCACAGATCAGCCAACTGACTTTTATTTATTATCAATTTTCTCTAGTGTAGACTGAAGTAACTCCATCCGTTATTCCTCACCATTACCATATTCACTATCATCTACCTATATTCTTTTTCATTATACGCAGTATTAATGTTCCTTTCAAATCCCCTTCTGCCACTGCTTCTCTTCATTTTATTTCCCCATCTTTGCCTTTCATTTCCTGTGCTAAATTTCTACTTACCTGGTGACTGCTTTCAAACTCTTTTGTATTAACCTTAGATTTTGAACTTTGTCATAAATGCTTTATAGACCATTTTCATTACCCCAAAAAGAGCATGCTTGGGCTCCAAAATCCATTTGATTATAGAATCCAGCCATTTGATTTTAAAGTGGATATGCATAATAAAGGATACATTTTAAATATACAGTATTCCACACCAAATATCTAAATTTTCTGGGATCAATTTTTTTCATTATTCAGTAGGCCCTGACAGCTGAGTAAATTTTAACTGAATTCATCGAAGGAATATTCTTGAATGACAAATGCAGTGTGCATCCTTTGCAAGAAAGACCTTGTACTCCATTATGAATTTATGCAATCCATGAATAACCAAAATCATGTTCATTCAAAAGGCTTATTAATCCAGAATGAATTATTTAGATACAACCACCATCCATTTTGTAGATCTGATGTGCCATATTGATTTCACAAATGAATGAATAAAGGGATTGATAGAGCTGAGGCAAAAATTTTAAAAATACAGAAACCTAAGAAAAAACACATTTCAAAACCACTTAAAAAACACACAAGCAAACAACATTTTTCTGGACATCCCCAAATTATGGTCCCAATATTTCTCCTACCCAGTTAAGTATAACTGCTGCTCGTTATGAAGTTAATCGTTATGTTGTAGTATATTGTTTTTCTTCAATTCTGACACTAAAAGTGCCTTGAAAAGTCCCTATGTTTTAAAGTGATTGGATTTATTTTTCAGTAATCTTATGAATCAAATAATTCAAAATATAATCATAATAATTTTATATAGGAGCACATTTTGCTGCACATCACAGAAAAACCTACTTTAGAGGCTTAAAAAACATGCTTTGGTAAAGTGGTTAGTTAGTGGTTCAGGAGTGACATAACAGTTCATTGATATCAACAGGGATATAGGCTCTTCTGTTTTTCCAACTTTAATCTGTAGGCCTTCATCTTCATGTTGTTTACCTCATGGTCACAAGATGGCTACAGTACTACTAGGCTTCGCATCTTTGTTCAGGCAGGAAGGAACAGTGCAAAGAGACATAGGTTATTTTCTTTTCCCCCTCAGTCCGCATTTTGCCTTTATTTCAAGAAAGAAAATCCTCCCTGGAATTTTTACCTCATTAGCAAAAATTATATAACCTGGCCATTTCAAAACTCCATCAGAGTCATGAAATAGAATATTTTGGCTTGCTTTTCTGTGTATTACCAGCAAACACAGATGAATAAGAGTGTGAAAGACTTTGGAGCAAACTGCTATACTTTTAGTTTGTTCCTATTTCAGAATGTAAAAGGATACCATGAGAATTACTCAAGATGTCATCAGGAAAAACAAAAGGATTTTTAAAAATAACAACTGAGCATAAGATAAATAGGATAAGATTGGTGGAATGTGGTGAGTTCTGAAACTAAATTGAGTTGACCCTGTTTGGAAAAGCAGTGAATACCATGCTAAGGAGATTAAGCTTGATACTATGGACCACTGTTCTCTGCTGGGCTACACATGAGAATCATTTGGGGGACTTTTCAAAAATATTAATGGCCAGATTAATTAGAATTTCTAGGTGTAGGATTAAATATCTGTTTTTAAATTTTTCTTCAAGTGATTCTAAAGCGCAGTCAGGGCTCAGAGAAGTGTATCTGAACTTTATTGGAGAGAACTGGAGATGTTAGAGCAAACCATTAATACAGCATACCGTTCATAGATTTATTCGCAACATAAATAGGGAGGCAAATGGCCTTGTCAAAGAAATGACTTTTACGGAAGACTCGTGTAAATATGTCCTTAATGTATGGAACTTGAACCCATGAAAATTTGAAACTTGAACATCTCTTTAGAAATTATTTGCAAAAGTGTAATAGTATATTGTTATTTGTAGTCTTAATGTCATAAATCTTGAAGACCTTAAAAGCCCAAAATATGTGCATGCCAATTTTGAAATACATATGTTAAAGAATTTCTATTTAAAACCGGATTTGTTTCAAAATACTTTACGTGTTTTGATTTGCGCAGTAAAATTGCAAACTTGATGAATTACCTACTTAAACTTGCTGTCCAAATAGAACTTCTGAGTTGATCAGGAGAGGCTAACTTCTGTAACAAACAAGCCCTCATCTCAGGGGCTCAGGAAACGATTTATTATATTTCTCCAAAACAAGGGAAAAGAGGGAGCAAGGTGAAAAGAGTGGCAAGTTTTAGGGAATAGGTCTTGACTTGACCCACTATCTAGAACTCAGTCACATGACCCCGCTTAACTGCAAAGGAGAGGAAGAAATTCAGTCATCTTCTGTGTCCAGCAGGAAATGGAAGCAGATTTTGGTAAACACATGCCATTGTTTCTACCACAACTATCAATACTTACACAATTGGAACTGAACTTTTAAATAATCTAGAAAAAGCCATATAACTTTTCCCAGGAAGAAATGTACGTGATCACATCTTTCGTATATAATTTCAAAGATTTTGTGCATCTAGCTTTAAAAATTCCAGTCTACAACAACTCTGAGAGTTGACTATCTGGATTTGTCACTGGCAGCTTTCATAAGAGAAAATTAATTATTATTTGACAGTTTCAATCATTATAAAATTATTTATACTCTAGTCTACCCATAACTTCAACCATTGGTCCTTTCTCTTCTTGAAAGAGACACATAATACTCTTTCATTATGTTCATACTTCAAATATTTGAAGAATGCTTTTACGGTTCCTTAATTCAGAGGGAACACAACTACTTAAAGACTAGATTAGGTCTGCAGACAGGTGTTATTTAGGCTGAACTGTTTAGTTGTTTGTGGTGTTTTTTAATTTTGAGCTTCCATGCTTCCGAGCATTCTCTGTCCCAGTTTCTACCACACTGTAGCTTTTTGCAACGACTTCCTTCATTTGGGTCCCTGCCTGGCTTCCAAAGGCATTTTAGTTTGCAACCCTCTGTTCAAGTCATGTCTTTTCTAGGAAAATTAGGGATTGTAAATAAGTTTATCTTGTATGCCAACTTGGGTTCTATCTGAGACTTTGTGCCTGGGGAGCTGCCTTATGAAAAATGTCAAAGAGATAAGCAGGTTCAGCAGGAAAGAGGCCTGTGATTGAAGAGTCATGTCTGCCATGAAGGCAAAGGAGGGGAAGGGTTGCATATATACCATCATTTGTAATTCCTGTGCTCCTCATTTCCAATCCCTTCAACAACTTCATTTCTAGACCTGCCTTTTCTCTACTTCCCCACGGTATCACTGAACCTTTTGAAATATGGTTCCAAGAACATGGAGTCTATATGAAGTAGAAACATCTCATGGAAAAAAAAAATGGGACTGTGACTTCTGGAAACTATTATGCTAATTCAACCTCAGTTGCATATATTGGCATCCATGTCATACACTTAATCTGTCCAACTTGTAGTACCACAACATCCCTGGAGATTCTTCACACAAATCACAGATAGCATCTGTATTTCCTCCATGCCATTGTTTTCTATGATTAAAATATACATTATATATTTCTTATTATTGTATATTTTATATTATTTATATAATATATATTATTTATATATATTATATATAATCACCAAGTTTTATACTTATCCATGTTAAGTCTCCTCTTGTTTACCCAAGCTCATCACCTACCCCATTAATAACTCTTTAATTCTATTATTTTCATCTAAGTTATTTGCTATCTTTCCTAATCTTGCATCATCTGTCAATATGATTATCAGTCATTATTATTTAAAATGCTTCAGCTGCAAACAGAAGTCTATAATCCATTTTGAGTTTATTTTTGTATATGGTGTGAGGAAATGTTCTAATCTCATTCTTTTACATGTAGCTGTCCAGTTTTCCCATCACCACTTGTTGAAGAGACTGTCTTTTCTCCATTGTATATTCTTGCCTCCTTTGTCATAGATTAATTGACCATAAGTGCATGGGCTTATTTCTGGGCTTTCTATTATCTTCTGTTGATCTGTGTGTCTCTTTTTGTGCCAGTACCACACTGTTCTGATTACTATAGCTTTGTAGTATAGTCTGCAGACAGGGAGGGTGATACCTCTAGCTTATTTCTTTTTTCTCAAGATTGCTTTGGCAATTCAGTGTCGTTTGTGGTTCCATATAAATTTTGGGATTATTTTTTGTAGTTCTGTGAAAAATGTCAAGGGTATTTTGATAGGGATTGCATTAAATCTATAGATTGTTTTGGGTAGTGTGGCCATTTTAACAACATTAATTATTACAAACCAAGAACACAGGATATGTTTGATTTTTTTTGTATCATCTTTAATTTCCTTCATCAGTGTTTATAGTTTTCAGAATATAGGTCTTTCACCTCCTTGGTTAAGTTTACTCCTAAGTATTTTATTCTTTTTGATGGGATTTTAAATGGGATTTTTTTTTTTTTACTTTATCTTTCTGATAGTGCATTTTTAGTGTGTAGAAAAGCCACAAGTTAAAGATCTAAATGTAAGACCTGAAACCATGAAACTCCTAGAAGAGAGCATAGGCAGAACACTCTTTGAAATCAAGCATTATTTTTTTGGATCTGTTTAGACAATGGAATATTACTCAGCCTTTAAAAAGAATGAAATTCTGCCATTTGCAGCAATGTGGATGGACCTGGAGAATATTATGCTTAGTGAAGTAAGTCGGACAGAGAAATACAAATACTGGGGATATCACTTATATGTGGAAACTAAAAAATAAAACAAATGAATGTATATAGCAAAACAGAAACAGACTTACAGATATAGAAAGCAAACTAGTGTTTACCAGTGGGGAAAGTAAAGGGGGGAGGGACAAGACAGAGGTATGGTATTAAGAGATACAAACTACTAGGTATGAAACAGATAGGCAACAAGGATGTGTTATACAGCGTAGGGAATTATAGCCAATATTTTGTAATTAGTTTCAATGGAGTATATAAAAATACTGAATCGCTATGCTATACACCTGAGACTAATATAATATTATAAATCAACTATACTCCAATAAAAAAGAGAAACAGAAGTCTAAGTCAAACTTGTTTAAACCACACAGGAGACTATTGCCTCATGTAACAGAAGGGCAGAGGTAAACCATGCTTTGGAGTTGGAAGTTTCAGCCATGTTACGTTATCAAGGACTCAGGGGCTTTCCACTCTTCAGTCAGCAATAGTGTCAGCTTCATCCTACAGCTTAACGTTCCTCCTTGTAATCATAAGATGCCTGCCAGAGCATTCTGGGCTTCGTGCTACCACCGTCACATACACAACAGGATACTCCTTCTGTTCCACAGACGATCTCCTGGAAATCCCCCAGAAAATGTCTCATTGTACCACACTGGCTCCCTTTTTCCCAACCCCTCATGTCAGAAAGCACCATGGCTGTCTTAAGCCGGGACTCCAAACCAATCATTGGCAAAGAATATGGGCGGGCAAGGATTGATTTAATTAATCAAGTCCAACTCCTCAAAATGTGGTCAGAGTATAAACCCCTTAGCCTTTCACGGTGGAATTGGTATACAATGAACATTAGGGAGACAACACCAGCAACCACTATACTGGCCTCTTCAATCCTTACGCAAGTCATTGATGAGACTCAAGACATTTGTATACGCTTTTCCTTCTTCCTGGAACATGTTTTCCTGAAGACGTTCTTCCACACTCACCCTTGCATTTTACTTGGTTCAGTTTTAGTTATCTTTCAGGTGTCATTCAAGATGGCATTTTCCCCATAATGCTTTCCCTAAGATGCTATTACACTCTCTCTCTCTCTGGCACCCCTCCAGCACCATATAGAACCCTAATCCTATCACAGTATTTATAGTATGTGCAGGAGGTATCACTCCCTACTGTTAGTGTTCTCTTCTTCCTTGGGTTTCTCCAAAAAACTGCAAGTACTTTGAATACCAGACCATGTCTTGATACCTGTGACATCTGTGTAGCCCAAGCATCAAGCACATAGAAGGCAATCAGTAAATATTATTGAATGAAAAAATGTTGAATAAGAAAAAAAAAACCATCTTCAGATTCTGTGATCTCACCAGTAGAATTCTTCTAAATTGACATTAATTCATCAATCAACTTTAAATACAATCATCCAGGGACTTCCCTGGTGGAGCAGTGGTTAAGAATCCGCCTGCCATTGCAGGGGACACGGGTTCGAGCCCTAGTCTGGGAAGATCCCACATGCCACGGAGCAACTAAGCCCTCATGCCACAACTACTGAAGCCCGTGCACCTAGAGCCCATGCTCCACAACAAAGAGAAGCCGCCGTGATGAGAAGCCCGCGCACCCCGCATCAAAGAGTAGCCCCAGCTCGCTGCAAGTAGAGAAAGCCTGCGCGCAGCAACAAGGACCCAATGCAGCCAAAAATAAATAAATAAATAAATTTATAAATACAATCATCCACATAGATGTCAGTCTCCCTAACTGTCCTGTCACCCAATCCAAATTTCTGCAAAAGGTATCCTAGAAGCCTAAGGCTGAACTTTCACTGAAATACGCTCTCATTTGCCCACATCTCTACCTTAGCAAATATCAGAAAATGAGATTCATTTCTGGGACTGGTTCTCAGTAAATCGATATTGGTTTTCTAAGATTACTGATGTGCCTCTTTTCTTCTAGTCCTGAATGTCCGCAACTTATCTGTTCATTAATAAAATAAAAAGGGGGATTGAATGTGGTATCATGAATCTAAGTCAAATATTCTTAGCCTTTGGTGGAATGGAAGATCAGACTTTAGCTCGGATAAATAGTAGAAGCAACAGTTTGTCATGTTGCTAACTGTGTCTGGATCATGGTTTGTCCTTTTCATTAGTGTTACTTTCCAGGTATTGATTATCACCCGTCGCTCCCCTCAGGTTGTTGACCTTCCAGCCTTTGGTTACACGGGGTTGGGGGTGGGATCCAAAAGCGTATGAGTAATGTATGTTTTTCTTTTGTTATAAAAGTCTTCCTGGATTTTTCTGAGAGAGACTAATTTCTTATGGTATAAATTGAAATTACATATTTCTACAAGACAATGCAGAGTGAAAGAAAAGAAACCAGGAGAAGCAATGTTTTACACAAAGCCAATAAAAAGCAGACAGATTAGCCCTAAATCAACTTGCAGTGTGTCAGAGAAGTAAATTTAACTGCTCAGACTCACAGAGGGAGAATTCATCTTTGTCTCTGTGGTTTAAGGAAGATTTTGACAAGAAATTTAATAACATGAAAGAATAAGGGTGATACTATATACAGTGGTTTATTTCATGAAAGAAAAGAATGAAAAAGTCACTAGATGTAAGTCACTGTTCTCAATTCATTGTTTCTAATTCACTGCATCTATTCCTAAAAACAATCCTCACTGAGCCTCCACAACTGGGACATTTGGAAATAGAAATGGAAGGAGAGAAGGAGTTCCCCAGAGCTTTTGACTGAGCATTTGAGGCCATAAACACAAAACCAATACATTAAAAAATACTACACCATAAACACAAAGCATTCCTATATGTTGAAATTAAAAATAAATTAATTCCAGATTTTCTTATTGTAACATTGTAAAATTTTTGATAGATTTGTCAAAACTAAACGTTTACCTTTGCTCAGGTGCTCGTTTTGTAAGGGTCTTACAACAAAGGCCTGCCATTTTTACCAGTCCTGCAATCTGCCCTGGAAGGTCTACTTGTTCCAGTGGGTTTCTACTCTTTTTAAACACTTCTTAGCAATGAGGGTGACGTTAAAAACATCAGACATCTTGGCCCACCAAAAATATCCTGTGTTTTTTGCATGCATGCTTTATGATTACATCCTTGATGGAGGAATTACATTATTCCTTGAGCTTTTATGTGGTCCTCACAGGTAAGAAGGATTTTCATGATCTCTGAATTCTTTTGTGCTTATTGTGGTGCCTGACACTCACCGGTGCTCAATGAACGTTGCTTGAACAACATCAAAGGGTGGAAAGACTGTGGTCTTAGAATCACTGAGACCTGGCTTCTAATTCTTGCTCTTCCACTTATTAGCTCAGTAACCTGGAGGAATTTTCTTTTGCTTTCTGAGCCTTAAACAAAGACGAAAAAGAAGGTAATGGTACCAGCTTTGCAGAATTGTTCTGAGGACTTGAGACCGTGTGCGAGGAAAAAAACCTACAAAAACTAGACACGTATATAATAGGCTTATGGGTTGAATTGTGTCACCTCAAAATTCCTATGTGGAAGTCCTAACCCCAGTTCCTTAGAAGGTGACCTTATTTGGAAAGAGAATCTTTACAGAAGTAATCAAGTTAACGTGCAGTTGTTGGGGGTCGGGGGGTGCTAATCCAACATGACTGGAGTCCTTATAAAGATGGAAAATTTGGACCCAGAGATTCGCATAGAGGGAAAACAACGTGAAGAGTCACAAGGAGAAGGTGGCCACCGACAAGCCAAGAGAGAGGAGTGCAACAGATCCTTCTCTCACAGCCCTCAGGAGGAACAAACTCCGTCAACACCTTTATCTTGGACTTCTAGACTCCAGAACTGTGAGGCGATAAATTTCTGTTGTTTAAGCCACTTACTTTACGGTATACTGTTACAGAAGCCCTAGGAGACTAATCCCATAGGTCAGTAAACCTGGTTTATTTCCCACATGTTCACCTTTGGTCTCACACTTTTATCACGTCACTCCCCTTCCTCCCAGCACTTTCTCTTTGCCATGTCTGTGGGCATCCTTTAGGAAATGGGCCAGAGTCACCAAAACCTTGCTCTAGCCCGCCCTGAACTGTGGCCAATAGAGTTCACTATAGTCATCAGTTTTTGTGGCCAGGCCATCCCTATCTCTACCCAATGAAGTGGCTTCAATTCAGGCAAGAAGGACAATAAAGTAAGTGAAATTCATTGGTTTTTGTGGCAAGAAATAAGCAAAAGGTTTGACATCATCATCATGATATAATTAATACTTTACAGTGGTACAATGTCTCAATCTTTTAAAATTAGCTTCATGTATAAGAATTAAAATTAAGAGTTGAGGAATAGTTTGTATTCTCCTGGATTTGGCTGGCTTGATTTAGGTAGAAACCGGGTGGTAAACCGTTCATCTATTTTCTTGAGTTCTAAATGCCTTTCCTGTTTACTTCTTAGTATAGGATAAAAACTGTAACTATCTCCAGGGCCTTCCACTTGAGTGGAAGTAACAGATGAACCACTACTTACGGATTCTGACCCTGCATTAAAAGTCCATTTTGTCCACACCACGTGGACTAAGGATTCAGTAGCCCTGATTTCAAAATTTTTAAGCTGTTCAGACTTGACACAACTATGGAAGTACCTAGCACCCCAGCAAAGAAGCAATTTCCTACTAGGAAATCACTAAAAGATGTCTGTTTCCATTATTATTTGTATTCGCTTCTTTGCCTGAATGCATTTTCATTTCCCCTCAGGTTTTACTTCTTTCAATATTTCTTGGCTGTGATCAGTTTGATTTCTGACACTTTGGCAGCATCAGTTGAAGAGATGAATGCAACTAATTTGGTAGATAAAATTCTAATCTTTCCTGTCTTGATTGTCAATTTTTGAAAGGTAATCTAAGATGATGTCTTTATCCCCTAATTTATTTTGTCTAGATTTGACTAAAGCCAGGTTTGAGCCGTTGATTACATTCTCCCATCTGATCCTCTGAAAGCTAAGACCAATGACACAGGCTCTAATTGTTGGAAAAGTACACACTTCTAAAATGTTTGTGATACAACATCAGCTATTAATTTGCCAGTTAAACAAACTGTTTATGAAGTTGCTAATGAGTGAACTTGGCTTTCTTCTTTGATGTCTGCCTTACTCTGTTCTCCTTGGTCCAACAGAAAACTCTGTTGCCATGTTTTTGAAGAACTGGGAAAGATACTCTTCCAGAGAGAATTCTTTTGACACCAAAGAAAATTCCATTCTCCAGCGTAAACTTGATTTCAGTCTAAGCAGATGCTAGCCACTGGTATCTGGCACTAAGAAATATATTTATTGAATTATAGGTTTGGTTGAGAAGCCATTGAAAAATGTTTCTACAATTTTGGATTATCTAAATCGCTTGCCTATCTCTCATTTAAAAAAAAATTATATAAATATATAAATAAATACACACACACACACACACACACACACACACACACACACATTCCACTCCTTTGGAGCTCACTAGTGCTGAAATCATTTAATTTCTTCATCTTGAAAGATTCTGTTTACCCAAATGAGTTGAAGTGTTTTCATTTGAATCCTGGGCCTTTTCTTATTTACGCCAATAATGAGCTTACTCATCCTTGTGTGCTGCCGGAAGGAAAAGCCCCCCAGTGTCTATGGACACGGCCTCTCCACCCCAGTCTAGGGCAGAACCTCCTTGACTTTCCCAGCTTTAACCTTTAATGTGGCGCAAGCGCCCTGAGCCCTGCATGCATGATGAATGGGATCTCTGGCTCGTCTGAAAACAAGTTTGCATCAGCAGGAAGATTTAGTATCCCCTGTACACCCTCAAGATAAAAAATCATCCGGGCTTGTGGGAGCAATTTGTCTAAGAAGAGTAATTTTAGAAATGCTTGCGATGACTTTGGAGGGGCTGAACTCATAGTGGTTTCGCCTTGATTTTATTTCAAACACCTGTTCTTCATGAACAAGCATAATTCGAAGCCGAGGTAATGGGGGCCCACGATGCACACAGCACACAGAGCTGACTTTTGTCCTTTGTCTAGCTTCTCTCCACAGAGTGCGTGTGAGCCCATGCGTGTATTAGGAACAGTTGCTAACTCTGGTTCTTGCATTTTCAAAACTGCAGTCCCTTATTATGAGGCTCTCTCAGTGTGATAAGTCTAACTGATAAATTACTAAAACAAAAATAGAAAATTGATAGTCGCGATAACTTTCTTTAGTGCACAGCTGGTGCAAGCAGCTTGTTCTCACATCTGTGTGTCAGCAGTCTTCCCCACACCCCACCACTGCAGGCACTTCTTTTCTTCTTGGAAGTAAATCTCTTTGCCAAAAATCTGTTTGTTTGTTCTGCTCAATAAATGGCACATGTTCTTATTAATGAGCCCTCTTCCAGTTTTCATAGGAAGATTTTCAGACATCTTTTCATTTTACTTAGCCTCTTGACCAGAGCCTAACTGCATGACTATAGGTTTTCTCCAGGTGAGCAATATTGTGGGGAAAGTTTGTCTCTGGCCTCCTTGGCATTTTTCTCAATAGCAAACACTGCAACATTTAGTCTCTCCAGTTGGTCCCAGCCAGTCCTAGGGCAAGGGGAAGAGTGTTTGAGAGTGCACAGTCTGCAGTCACGCAGATCTGACTCTTATGTCTGTTCCATGTGTGGTCACACAAGACGGTTCCTCGATCTCTCTTGGGGCTCAGGGTCCTCATCTCCAACAGAGCGATGGAGACACCTGGCAAATACAGAATGCAGGAGGATATTCATTTAGCCTGAGTCTAGGCTACTGTAACAAAGAGGCCTGACATTAGTCCATGGCTTAACTATTATAGAAGTTTCTATCTTCCACACATCAGAGTCTGAAGGACACATTCTAGATTGGTGGATGACCCTATTCAACACAATCACTCAGAGGTCTTTTTTAAAAAAAATTTTTATTGGAGTATAGTTCATTTACAATGTTAGTTTCAGGTGTACAGCAAAGTGAATCTGTTATACGTATACATATATCCACTCTTTTTCAGATTCTTTTCCCATATAGGCCATTACAGAGTACTGAGTAGAGTTCCCTGGCTATATAGTAGGTCCTTATTAGTTATCTATCTTATATATAGTAGTGTGTATATGTCAATCCTAATCTTCCAATTTATCCCTCCCCCGCCTTACCCCCTGGTAACCATAAGTTTATTTTCTACATCTGTAACTCTATTTCTATTTTGTAGATAAGTTCATTTCTAACCTTTTTTTTAGATTCCACATATAAGTGATATCATATATTTGCCTTTCTCTGTCTGACTTACTTCACTCAGTATGACAATCTCTAGGTCCATCCATGTTGCTGCAAATGCCATTTTTCGTTCTTTTTTATGGCTTAGTAATATTCCATTGTATATATGCTCTACATCTCCTTTATCCACTCCTCTGTTGATGGACATTTAAGTTGCTTCCACATCCTGGCTATTGTAAATAGTACTGCAGTGAACATCGGGGTGCATGTATCTTTTTGAATTATGGATTTCTCCGGATATATGCCCAGGAGTGGGATTGCTAGATCATATGGTAGCTCTATTTTTAGTTTTTTAAGGAACCTCCATACTGTTCTCCATAGTGGCTGTACCAGTTTACATTCCCACCAACAGTGTAGGAGGGTCCCCTTTTCTCCACACCCTCTCCAGCATTTATTGTTTGTAGATTTTTTTGATGATGGCCGTTCTGACCAGGGTGAGGTGATACCTCATTTTAGTTTTGATTTGCATTTATCTAATTTGTGATGTTGAACATCTTTTCATGTGCTTTTTAACCACCTGTATGTCTTCTTTGGAGAAATGTCTGTTTAGATCTTCTGCCCATTTTTTGATTGGGTTGTTTGGTTTTTTGATAGTGAACTGCATGAGCTGTTTATATATTTTGGAGATTAATCCCTTGTCGGTTGCTTCGTTTGCAAATATTTTCTCCCATTCTGAGGGTTGTCCTTTCGTTTTGTATATGGTTTCCTTGGTCTTCATTCATGTTGCTCTACTATTCCCTAGAACTTTATTTTTATCACTAGAATTCCAGGCTGGGTTTCCACAGGTCTGGCTTACTGAAAGGAATACACAACATCAAGGAAACTTGCCTGTGGTCTTACAGCACTAGGCTTGACCTAGCACATATTAACTTCTACTCATGTTCCATTATAGTAGTCACAGTCACATGACCACAACTAACTGCAAGGAAGGTTGGGAAATGTAGTCTTGCATGGGCCCAGGAATATGGAAGAGAGATTAAGATGGAAAATTAGAAATCTCAACCACAATTGTAATAGTACCTATCTCAGAAATCCTCAGATGGTTAAATTAAATCCCACATATTTGTGCCTGGCACGTGGTTAGTGTTCAATTCATATAAGCCCACATTATTCATAAGAGTAGTAACTGATAAACTCAAAAGTCAGGATGAAAACAGACTACCAGTTTTGCTTAAACTGACTGAGTTTCACTTAATCCCAGCACTAATAAGACCCACCTCTGACGGGAAATTAGGAGTTTCTGTCCCACCAGAAAAAGGATCTGGAATTTGTCTATGTCCCAACATCCACTGGTCTGGATCCCTGTGAGGTACCTATCTTCTTGGGTTCCAATGTTGTTTGGAATCCTACTT
Organism: Balaenoptera physalus; assembly: GCF_965194825.1. Taxonomy (NCBI): domain Eukaryota; kingdom Metazoa; phylum Chordata; class Mammalia; order Artiodactyla; family Balaenopteridae; genus Balaenoptera; species Balaenoptera physalus. The sequence continues at coordinate 93,883,595 of NC_138896.1, read as the reverse complement.
CAATTGTTTGCTAGGTTAAGACACTTCCCCTTCTATGTAGTTCTTGACAGTTCTCTTTTCTTCAGGGTATGGACCCTGATTTCTCTAACCCTAAGCATCTAATTGGGCTCCCCTCCCTCTTAACCACCAAGTATGGATTAGGATGAAAACAAGCAGAGTACCTTCTGTGCTCTCTTGTCCTTTCACTTCATGTAGTTCATCTTATTGCAGTTGTTTGCTTACCTGTCTGCCTTCTGCCCCAAACAGAAGGTGGAGACTAGGTATGGCTTATTTACCATTATATCCTCAATTTTCACCAAAGTACCTAGTATATAGTAAGTACTCAATAAGTATCTGAATGAATAAAAAACCAAAAAAAAAAAAATAACTGAAAAATGTCTGCAGAAACTCAATATATCAGTTAGTTTTCTTAGATATAAGTAACTGCAGCTGACAGTGGACAGAGAAATAGAAAAAGAATTTACTTTAAAAGGTTAATATATGGGAAGTCCTAGAACTATTGAGTGCATGAAGGAACTAGGCCTCAGGCCAAGTAGCCTGGGCGGTACCCAATCCACACTGGAAATAGGTCAGAGGCGAGAACTGGTACCACCACTGACTATGACACTGCATTTGTATTGCTGCCACTTCTGCTCTCAGAATTTGATGTTGAAATGACCATCAAATCATCCATGTTGCATCTGGTTGAGGCTATGTCACATGCCAGTGCCCTAGCTGCAAGGGAGTTTGCAGTATCTTGATGTGATTCAGTATCTGCTGCCCCCCAGGATTCACAGTAGGGAAGTTCCCCCCAAAACACAGGAAGTGTCATTTGGCAGGTGTCAATTGGCCAAAAAGAAAGACAATTATTTATTATGCTCAAATACATCTGTTGCTGTTTTAATGCTCTGATTCCATCCAAAGAAATTTGACCTAAGATGCAAAGGATTAAAGTACACCATACCATACCATACCATACCATGCCATACCTTACCATACCTTACCATATCATACAAATAATATTTCCAAGATCCTGTCTTTGCTTTCTCTTAATCTCTCACCTCTATGTACAGGCATATTTCCGAATGATTTCTTGATCAATTTATTCATTGTTGTGTCAGCTATATTTTAACTCTCTCTGGACACAGAGAAGAATTGCACAAAAATTTCTCAAAATCCATGGCTTTACTAAGACAAGAGCTCATTCGTATATACAAGATTAAGGAGGATGCTAAGTCTTAGGGCTGTGGTGTGTGTCCTCTATGGGACGATATGAGCCATAGTCTGTATTTGTATATTTATACCTTTTTATTGTCTTTTATTATCTTTTTCTCCCCACAGAATGCAATCTTTATAAGGGCAGGGACAAAGGTGTTTGGTTTTTGTTTGTTTGTGTGTGTGTGTGTTTCTTACTGCTGTATCCCTAGACCCTAGAACAGTTTATGATGAATGGTAAGTATTTAATAAATATTTGTTGAATGAATGAATGAATATATGAGTAGAGGGTTAGCCTGTAAGTAAACATTCTGACCTGTTTTCTTTCTTCTTCATGCATTTTTGGTCTTTATGTGTTATTGTTCTACAGAGTAGGATAAGGAGACTATAGGAATCCATGAAGAACCTTGTACTCTCTACGTTTGACTAAGTGCCTAACTCCCAAACTCTCCAATTATGAAATTTTCTTCAGTGAATAAAACCCTCATCCTCTTAACTTCTCTTAATCTTAAGCTCAGACTCCTCTTAGGTCCCTTAACCACACTGCATTGTTATTATTCATCATCACCTTTGTCAGTTCTTGACTGTTCAGTCTATTCTACAGCCATCATTTCAAAGATGCTCTCATTTGTAAAATAGGGAAAATAATATTACCTATCTCAGAAGTGCAGAGTACAGCGTCTGGCGTATAAAGAGTGTTCAGTACATAATTAAGAAAATGGTCATAGGAACTTACATATCAATAATAACATTGAATGTAAATGGATTAAATGCCCAACCAAAACACACAGACTGGCTGAATGGATACAAAAACAAGACCCATACATATGATATCTACAAGAGACCCACTTCAGACCTAGGGACACATACAGACTGAAAATGAAGGGATGGAAAAAGATATTCCATGCAAATGGAAATCAAAAGAAAGCTGGAGGAGCAATACTCGTATCAGATAAAATAGACTTTAAAATAAAGACTGTTACAAGAGATAAGGAGGGATGCCAATAATGATCAAAGGATCGATACAGGAAGAAAATATAACAATTATAAATGTTTATGCACCCAAAATAGGAGGACCTCAATACATAAGGTGAATGCTAACAACCATGAAAGGAGAAATCAACAGTAACACAATAATAGTAGGGGACTTTAACACAACACTTACACCAATGGACAGATCATCGAAACAGAAAATAAATAAGGAAAAACAAGCGTTAAATGACACAATAGACCAGATAGATTTAATTGATATTTATAGAACATTCCACCCAAAAGTGGCAGAATACACTTTGTTCTCAAGCACACATGGAACTTTCTCCAGGATAGATCACATCTTGGGTCACAAATCAAGCCTCAGAAAATTTAAGAAAACTGAAATCATGTCAAGCATCTTTTCTGACCACAACGCTATGAGATTGGAAATCAATTACAGGATAAAAACTGTAAAAAAAAACAAATACATGGAGGCTAAACAGTGTGCTACTAAATAACCAAGAGGTCACTGAAAAAATTAAAGAAGAAATTTAAAAATTCATAGAAACAAATGACAACGAAAACACGATGACCCAAAACCTATGGGATGCAGTAAAAGCAGTTCTAAGAGGGAAATTTATAGCAATTCAATCTCACCTCAAGAAACAAGAAAAATCTCAAATAAACAGTCTAACCCTACACTGAAAACAAATAGAGAAAGAAGAACAAAGAAAACCCAAAATCAGTAGAGGGAAAGAAATCATAAAGATCAGAGCAGAAATAAATGAAATAGAAATGAGGAAAACAATAGCAAAGATCAATAAAACTAAAAGCTGGTTCTTTGAGAAGATAAACAAAATTGATAAACCCTTAGCCAGACTCACCAAGAAAAAAAGGGAGAGGATGCAAATCAATAAAATTAGAAATGAAAAAGTAGAAATCACAACTGACACCACAGAAATACAAAGGATTATAAGAGACTACTACAAACAAGTATATGCCAATAGAATGGACAACCATGAAGAAATGGACAAGTTCTTGGAAAGGTACAATTTTCCAAGACTGAACAAGGAAGAATTAGAAAATATAAACAGGCCTATCACAAGTAATGAAATTGAAACTGTAACTAAAAATCTTCCAACAAACAAAAGTCCAGGACCAGATGGCTTCACAGGTGAATTCAATCAAACATTTAGAGAAGAGCTAACACCCACCATTCTCAAACTCTTCCAAAAAATTGCAGAGGGAGAAACACTCCCAGATTCATTACAAGAAACCACCATCACCCTGGTACCAAAACCAGAAAAAGATATCAGAAAAAAAGAAAATTATAGACCAATATCACTGATGAACATAGATGCAAAAATCCTGAATAAAATAGTAGCAAACGGAATCCAACAACACGTTAAAAAGATCATACACCATGATCAAGTGAGATTTATCCCAGGGATGGAAGGATTCTTCAGTATATGCAAATCAGTCAATGTGATGCACCACATTAACAAATTAAGGAATAAAAACCATATGATCATCTCAGTAGATGCAGAAAAAGCTTTTGACAAAATTCAACACCCATTTATGATAAAATCTCTCCAGATAATAGACATAGAGGGGAGTACCTCAACATAAATAAAAGCCATAGATGACAAACCCACAACAAGCATCATAATTAGTGGTGAAAAACTGAAAGCATTTCCACTAAGATCAGGAACAAGACAGGGATGTCCACTTTCACCACTCTTATTCAACATAGTTTTGGAAGTGCTAGCCCCAGCAATCAGAGAAGAAAAAGAAATAAAGGGAATACAACTTGGAAAAGAAGAAGTAAAACTGTCACCATTTGCAGATGACATGATACTATACATAGAAAATCCTCAAGATGCCACCAGAAAACTACTAGAACTAATCAATGAATTTGGTAAAGTTGCAGGATACAAAATTAATGCACAGGAATCTCTGGCATTCCTATACACCAACAACAAAAAATCAGAAAGAGAAATTAAGGAAACACTCCCATTTACCACTGCAACAAAAATAATAAAATACCTAGGAAAAAACCTGCCTAAGGAAGCAAAAGACTTGTACTCAGAAAACTATAAAACATGCAAAAAATCAGTGATGACATAAACTGATGCAGAAATATACCATGTTCTTGGATGAGAAGAATCAATATTGTGAAAATAACTATACTGCCCAAAGCAATCTACAGATTCAGTGCAATCCCTATCAAACTACCAATGGCATTCTTCACAGAATTAGAACAAAAAGTTTTACAATTCGTATGGAAACACAAAAGACCCCAAAGAGCCAAAGCAATCTTGAGACAGAACAACGGAGTTGGAGGAATCAGGCTCCCTGACTTCAAACTATACCACAAAGCTATAGTAATCAAGACAGTATGGAACTGGCACAAAAACAGAAATATAGATCAATGGTACAGGATAGAATGCCCAGAGATAAACCCATGCACATATGGGCACCTAATTTACGACAAAGGAGGCAAGAACATACAATGGAGAAAAGACAGCCTCTTCAATAAGTGGTGCTGGGAAAACTGGACAGCTACATGTAAAAGAATGAAATAAGAACACTCCCTAACACCATACACAGAAATAAACTCCAGAAGGATTAAAGAGTTAAATGTAAGGCCAGACACTATAAAACTCGTAGAGGAAAACATAGGAAAAGGACTCTTTGACATAAACCACAGCAATATCTTTTTTGACCCACCTCCTAGAGTAATGGAAATAAAAGCAAAAATAAACAAATGGGACTTAATTAAACTTAAAAGCTTTTGCACAGCAAAGGAAACCAGAAACAAGACAAAAAGACAACCCTCACAATGGGAGAAAATATTTACAAATGAAACAACAGACAAAGGATTAATCTCCAAAATATACAAATAACTCCATGGAGCTCAATATCAAAAAAAAAAAACCCCAAACAATACAGTTTAAAAATGGGCAGAAGATCTAAATAGGCATTTCACCAAGGAAGACATACAGATGGCCAAGAGGTACATGAAAAGATGCTCAACATCACTAATTATTAGAGAAAAGCAAATCAAAAGTACAATGAGGTATCACCTCACGCCAGTCAGAATGGCCATTATCAAAAAATCTAGAAACAATAAATGCTGGAAAGGGTGTGGTGAAAAGGCAGCCCTCCTGCAGTGTTGGTGGGAATGTAAATTTACACAACCACTATGGAAAACAGTATGGAGGTTCCTTAAAAAACTAAAAATAGAACTACCATATGACCCAGCAATCCCACTACTGGGCATATACCCTGAAAAAACCATAATTCAAAAAGAGTCATGTACCACAATGTTTATTGCAGCACTATTTACAATAGCCAGGACATGGAAGCAACCTAAATGTCCATCAACAGATGAATGGATAAAGAAGATGTGGCACATATATAAATGGAATATTACTCAACCATAAAAAGAAATGAAATTGAGTTATTTGTAGTGATGTGGATGGACCTAGAGTCTGTCTTACAGAGTGAAGTAAGTCAGAAAGAGAAAAACAAATACCGTATGCTAACACACATATATGGAATTAAAAAAAAATGGTACTGATGAACCTAGTTGCAGGGCAGGAATAAAGATGTAGAGACATAGAGAATGGACTTGAGGACACGGGCTGGGAGGGGGAAGCTGGGGCAAAGTGAGAGTAGCATCGACATAAATACACTACTGAGTGTAAAATAGATAGTTAGTGGGAAGCAGCAACATAGTACAGGGAGATCAGCTCGGTGCTTTACGCTGACCTAGAGGGATGGGATAGGGAGGATGGGAGGGAGGCTCAAGAGGGAGGGGATATGGGGACATATGTATGCATACGGCTGATTCACTTTGGTGTACAACAGAAACTAACACAGTAATGTGAAGCAATTATACTCCAATAAAGATCTATTAAAAAAAAGAAAAAAGAAAAAAAGAAACTGACCCAGAAATGAAATTTGAGTGATTACCTTTATTAGTGGTAAAACTGGATTGGAAAATGTTATTTGGATCCAAGGCCAAAATGAGTCTTCCTACAACAACATGTTTGAAATTGACTGTACCCAGCTAGTCACAGATGTGGCAGCTGGAGGAGCCGGGGCCTCCCTGGTAGGGTGGAGAGTCTGGCCCTGGTGAGGTTCCAACACAGTGGGCAGAAACACAGGAAGGAAAGGAGAAGGGTCTTCCCTCCCAAAAGACACTCAGAAACCTGGACTGTAAGAGCTGAACTAAATTACTCACCACAGTAGATGAGAGTACAGAAGGAAGAACACAGAATTCTTCCAACTTCCTATGGTTTTAAGGTCACATTTTTAAGAAACAACACATATGCCGAGGAAAATAGGCTTTAGATCATGTTTAAAGATCTTGCATGCCTGAAATCTCTAAAGTAACTTTCTTTAAATATGCCAATTTTGTACTGTTTAGTTACTCATTTACTCAAATGCAATTTTTGTATTTTGATTAAAAAATAATATTAGGTGGGCAACATCATATTATCCAAAGGTCTTAGGGAAAGCAGGAGCCTTAAGTAGGCGTAACTGTTTACTGACTGCCCATCCTGTCTCAGTAGCCATGGTGACATATGTACATAAGTGAGGTCATATGCTCACACTTGAAATTTGTGACATTTTCCACTTCTAACACTGCAATCTTTCCACCTGACCCAGAAATCTAAACATCCAGCTTTTCAAAGGAAGAATGTCAACTCTATAGAGATTTAGCAATCCAGCAAGTAAATGGCTTCTCAGATGGGGAAAAAGGTATGCTGGCTCTCAATAAAATACACTCCATTAAAACTTAGCAGCAGGATGAAATTGTCTTATTGCTTTAATGTTTGAATTGTGTCTCCTATGTGGGTTTGTAATGTGATATTTCACATTAGGTCACTTACAAAGAGTTTTCAAATTATTAAAAGTTCATTGTTAGTAGAGTGATGGGAAAAGAAGAACAAAGTGTCCCCGCCCCCTCCAGAATCTGCCACCCTCCCCAAATACCAACACCTGGAATAAGCCATGCTGTGCTTTCATAAAAAGCTGTTGGAAGCCAGAGAAAAACAGGCCAGATAGAATTAAGAAAAATGGATGTATCCCACTGACCCTGAGTATAGAAGAGAGATGTGGAGAATGTGTGAATTATCAGCACAGTAGAAAAATATTTTATTTAAGAACCACATCTTCACAGCGCTGCCTGAAGGGTTTCACTCAAGCTGCAAAAAAAGAACAGATTAAAAGCTCAGGATACTCAAGAATCCATCATGTTGTGTGTAGGAGAATCATAAAATCACCAGCAAAAAACGACACCGTGGGAGTCCCAACTTGTAAACCATTAAGCTCCCAGGCATGCATCATACTTCATCCTAAGGGGCAAAAGAGGAATTAAAAAATGAATTTCCCAGTTCTGCCCATGGAGTGGCTCTTTCTGACAATAGAGTTTATCTCTTAAGGAATCAAGGGTTTCGTTTTATTTTGTTTTGCATTCCTCTTCAATGAGACATGAAATGAATTTACATTTTAGGTCTTCAGAGTAAAAGACTGCAAATAAGTCGTTGCAATTTGTTATCTACGAAAGGAAGAAAGGCAGGGAGGAAGGAAAGAAGGGAAGGAAAGAAAGAAGGAAGGGAGGGAGGGAGGGAAATAACTGTCTTTGCCTTTAATTTAGTGAGTCCTTGGACAATTCATGGGCCACCAGAATAAGAGCCATATCTAAAAATATAATAATAATATCTGCTCTACGTTGCGCACTTTCTTTCTTTTATGGTAGAGTCAACCTAACGAACACTGCTGTATGTTATGTGGGAAAGTTGTTGAGAGTAAAGCCTAAGAGTTCTCATCAAGGAAAAAAAATATTTCTTTTTCTTTTATTTTGAATCTATAGGAGATGGTGGATATTCACTAAACTTACTGTGATAATAGTATCATAATGTGTGTAAGTCACATCATTATGCCTTACACCTTAAACTTACACAGTGCCGTATGGCAATTACATCTCAATAAAATGGAAGAAAAAAAGAGTCAGTCTGCATCTGCTCACCTCATTTGCAAACAACCCTGCCAGTTCAACACTTGGCAGTAGAGGAAACTGGTGCTTACAGAGACAAAACATTTTGCTCCCAGTCACCCTTTTATTAAGTGGCAGAGCAGGGCTTTGATTTCCAGCTCTGACTGATTCTAAAGCTGTGTTCTAAAAAAGTTTCTCAGTCTTGACACTACTGTCATTTGGATCTAGATAACGTCTTTGTTGCAGGGACTGTGTTGTACACTGTGGGATATTTAACAGCATCCCTGGTTTCTACCCACAAGATGCCAGTAGCACCCCCCATCTCAGGTGTGACCACTATAACTGTCTCCAGACATAAGCAAATGCCCCTGGGAGGCAAAAGTGCCCCCAATTAAGATCCAGTAAACTTGTCTTACTCAAAAATGTGGACTTTGCACAAGTTACCAGACAGCCAACATAATTGGGCCAGAATGTGAATTAACTATGCCACTAAGCATACTGTTTATATCCAATGACTTTTTTTTTTCCCATAGCAATACTTTTTCAATGAAAAAAGCAGTGTGTGGCTTTTCATTGTGGGGCAAGCTCTTTATCTCTTCAAAGACCGCCCTGTGTGACAGGCATGCTCTAGATCAAGGTGCTCTATGGCCTCCATGCAACGGTGATGTTCAGTGAGGATTTGGCAAATCAATAGTTTGAGAGTTGTTTTTCCTCTTAAGCCTGTGTTAAGCAGTGTTTATTCTGGCAAAACATAGCCCATCAGTGACAAGATGATGGTAAAGTAGGGCTTCAGAAATGGTTTTCAGATTTAGTTTGAGGGTGGATTGTATTGCTTGCTCCCTGACCTTCAAGTTCCAAGATAATATTCCCAAGTGGAAAATCTCAGTGCCCAGCTGGACAGCCTGTCCTTCGCCACATTATTACAAGGTCTAACATAACTCAGCCCAGAGTCGCCATTTCTACCTACAGGTTACTGGGGACTCTGTGGTCCCCACCGTCCTCCACGGCTGCTGCTCTCCTCCAGGCCCACCTGGTTCCTGTACCAACTCAGTAGTCTATCTTCCATCTCATCAACCAATGCCCACCAATATTAATGATAATGAGGGGTAAAATAACAACAGCAGCAGCAATACTGTCTGGCAATAATTGAATGCTTCATTATGTGCGAGGCATTCATTAAGCTCTGGATGTGCATTAGGTCACATAATTCTCACCATAACCCCATGAAGTAGGCATTACTTTCATCTCCATTTTACAGATAAGAAAACTGAAATCTGACTTGGTCTAAGTACTTTGAGAGAGGTCATTAGACAAATCAGTCCCTGATAGAACACCAAAATCTCTTTACTTTTTTCTTTAACTTTTTTTTCATATTCTTTTCAATTATGGTTTATGACAGGATGCTGAATATAGTTCCCTGTGCTCTACAGTAGGACCTTGTTGTTCTTTAACTTTTTATTACACAAAATTTCAATCATATTTAAAAATAGAAGAGTATAATAATTCTCATGAATCAGTTGCCCAGTTACACCAATTACAAACCATGGACAATCTTGTTTTATCCATAACTCAGTCCTCTTCCTCCTGCACTTATTACTGTGCAGCAAATCCCACTCAGCGTCATCCAGCAATGTTTCAGGGTGTATATCCAAAAGATAAGGAGTGTTTTAAAAAAAACGTAGCCGTTATCACAACTTAAAAATATTGTCAGTAATATCTAAAAATATTAAATACCAGTTGTATCATAATTGTTAATAATGTTTCTTTTGCTGTTTTATAGCTTGTTTAAATCAGAATCAAAATCAATTCATGGCAAACAGTTCATTTATGACTTCAGTCTCTTTTAATTTCTCTTTTTATTTGCAATTTATTTTTTGGGAAGAAAACTGGGTCATTATTCCTCTAGAGCAGGCATCTATGTCACATTTTCTTCTTTGTTTATTTTTTTTCAGCTCTTTTAAAGTGTAAAACCATTCTTACCTTGAGGGTGTACCCACCCAGGCAAATAACAAGCTGTGGTTTGCTGATTACTATGATAGAACATCTCACTGTCTGGATTTTGTTTATTGCAGGCTTGTGGTGTCATCAACATGTTCATCTACTCTTTGTATTTCCTATAAATAGTGGTTGTATCTAAGGGCTTTATCAGATTCAGGTTCAGTTCTTTTGACAAGAATCCTTCAGAGGTGGTGGTGTGTTCTTCCATCTCGAGATACATAAAGTCTGGGTTGTTTTCTTCTCACCCCCAGATTTGTTTTTCAACATCAGTGTCCTGTGTAGGTCCTTGACCTCAAAGAATTTTAAGTCTCTTATGAGAGCATAAAATAAATATATACAAAAATATAACAACAATTCCAAATTAGTGGTTCCTTTAACTCATTCCTGCAGTGTTTGTTGAGGGACTACTCTGTGCTAGGCATCAAGTTAGGTGTTTGGGATACAGAGACTCTACCCTCAAGGAGTTCAGTCTTGTGACAAGTGCTTCACTGGAGTCAAGTACAACAACCAGTAAAATAACCAACCTGGCTTTTAGAAAACCAGGGAAGCTGTACCCAACAAGAAGGAAATAATAAGAATGAGAAGTATTTGGAGGAGGGATAAATCAGGTCCTCTTTGTCTGTACCAAGGATGCTTCATTGACATGTGATGTGAGTTGGACCTTGAAAGATAAGTAAATGGGGGGGGGGGGTGATGGTGGGGCCAGTTTTGAGGAGAAGGACAGGTGTGAACTGAAGTGCAGTGTCAGAGAGGGTGGAGTGTGTGGATGGCCAGGGAGGTGAGCCGCTGGGTGAAGCAGAGGGACTGTGTAAAGCATCACAGGCAGAAACCTATCATTTTATGCAACCCAATTTCTAAAATCTCCAGAATCAGAGGATCTTTTAGGAACCATCTAGTGGAGTAACAATAGCAAAAAAATTTTGAAAAAGTGATATCAAACACATTTATTTTCATTATCTCATTTAATCTTCATAGCAATACCATTAGCTAAGGATTATCATTCTCGGTTTTATAGCTGAGAGAAAGGAGTTACAGAATTCTTAATTCTCTCCTACCCAAATTTACCCAACTTGTAAATGCCGGAGCAAGAATGTGAACTCAGTTCTGTGCTACTACGAGCTTATATATTTTCAACCACAATATTCTGGCTCTACCTTAATTCAAAAGCATAGATCCCCCTAGAAGAATAAGTGATAACCCAATCTCTGATTAAACATCTCTGATGTTGGGGACTATTCAGAAATATCACAACCCAGGAGGAACTACTGCATTCCTTCCTCAGATACTCATTTCTGCCCCAAATCATTTAGATAACTTTTTAAAAAATTTAGGCCCACCTCATTAAAAAAAAAAAATTTGAAAAGAAAGAAATATACAGGCACACCTCGGAGATATTGCAGATTTGGTTCCAGACCACTGCCATAAAGTGAGTCATGTGAATATTTTGTTTCCCAGTGCATATAAAAATTATATTTATACTGTACTAGTCCATTAAGTGTGTAATAGCATTATGTCCAAATAAACAATGTACATACCTTAATTTAAAAATGCTTTATTGCTAAAAAAAAATGCTAACCATCATCTGAGACGTCAGTGAGTCATACTCTTTTTGCTGGTGGAGGGTCTTGCCTCCAGGTTGATGGCTGCTCACTGATCAGGGTGACTGTTGAAAGTTTGGTTCACTGTGGCAATTTCTTAAAATAAGACAACAAAGAAGTTTGCCGCATCCCTTGACTTTTCCTTTCACTTGAACATATAGAAGCCATTGTAGCATTATTAATTGACTTAATTTCCACATTGTTGTGTCTCAGGGAATAGGGAGGCCCAGGAAGAGGGAGAAGGACAGGGGACTAGTCATTGGAAGCAGTTAGAGCACACACAACATTCACTGATTAAGTTCACCATCTTACAGGGATGCGGTTTGTGGGCCTCCAAAACAATGACAATAGTAACATCAAAGATCACTGGTCACAGATCACCATAAAACATCATAAGAATTAAAAAGTTTGAAATATTGTGAGAACTACTAAAATGTGACACAGAGACACGAAGAGAGCAAATGCTGTTGGGAAAATGACGCTTGATAGACTTGCTCAATGCAGGGTTGCCACCAACCTTCAATTTGTAAAAACTGCAGATGTAGTATCTTCAAAGTGCAATAAAACAAGGTATGTCTCTATAGCAAAAGAGCAAGCTTGAGAAAAGAGGAGGAAAGCAAATCAGTTACCAAATTGGTCAATCCAGTTGCTCTGACTGATATAAAACCTGGCTCAAGGCTCTAAGAGGAAAAGGGGGTGGTGGTGTGATGAATTGGGCAATTGGGATTGACATGTATACACTGATGTGTGTAAAATGGATGACTAATAAGAACCTGCTGTATAAAAAAAAAATAAAATTAAATTTAAAAATTAAAAAAAAAAAGAAACCAAAGTGGGGGAGAAAAAAAAGGAAATGGAAGTAGGAAAGCAGAGTTGAAACTCATTTATTAAGCCTCTCTGTGTGTGGCACTGTGCTGGCACTGATTATTTACCATAATTCATTTAATGTCAAACATCCCTACGAGGTGTTTGAGACATGTTAACATTTTTTTCTTTGAAGACAAAATTCTTGAGTGTTGATCCAAAGAAGTATTTCACATAGGAAGATATTGAGTTATATCCGAGCTACAGTTTTCGGAAAAGCTTCACAAACAGCACACACGAAGACAGCTCTGCCAGTGATACCCAAATCTCTGTCTTCAGCCACCTTTGCCAGTTAATACCCAAATATTGGCAAACTCATGAGAATGAAATGATCTCAGTGCGCAGTTTCACTGTGTTCAAGTTTTATATGAGTTCAGACTGGGGTGAGTAGTGAAAACTAGCATTATCCAAGAAGACTAGTAAACAGAAATAATAAGCAGAACAAATGATGCTTATGATTAAAGCAGACAAGCAGATAAGTATCTGACAAATGGGGTGGGGTGCAAAATAAGATAAGGATAAAGTCAAATCTGTATAATTTGAACTTCAAAAGGGGGCTGGTAAGACCACCTTCTCTACAGCAGATGGTCTCAAGAGAATAGATTCTTCTGGTTCAAAGTAGGATTCCTAAAGACAGCTTTCCCTACGGAAGTTATTTTTCCTTGGTTCACACACATTAGCCTTGGTAGCGTAAGAGAGAACCATGGTATGTGCTGTAGAGACAGATTATTCATTGATGATTATTCCTATAAGAACATTAGTGCACATGAATGATGCAATAGTATGGTAAGATTGAGGGGGAAACTTCTATTCAAATATCTGGTTCAAGGTCTCTCAAAGTATTTCTGAAACAAGCTGAAAATAATATTTTTTAAATGAACTTTATTTATACTGGATGTGGTCATTCTTTAAATGTTACTAAGCTGGACATTTTCAGTGCTTAGATCATGCAAATCTACTCCTATGAGAAACAATAATTACTGAATGATTATGAGTAAACATTTCCCTGTCATTTCTTTAGAGAGTGACCCTCCTAGGTTAATGCGAAGTGGGCTAAAAATACTGATTCCAGAAATGAGTATGAAATGTTGTAATTTCCAATTATTCTAAGAAATTGGTCTTGGAAATCCTGAATTATGAAGGATAAAGCAGCTCCGATTTAATCTGTGAAACAGGACTTTAATTTAGAGCCTTTGCTCAAGTTAGCAAAGCAAATAAGACAGAATAATGGTGGGAGAGTAATATTGTCAACAGGTGCCCTCCAGTGGCGGAATTTGAAGCACTTTCTAGTCAAGTAAAATTCAAAGTGTCTTCTACTTAAAGTCTCAGGTTTTTTGAACAGATGGACCCAAATCTTTTGAGATCCCGATAGTTAAGAGTAAATCCACAAAGTCTTTAGATCGAGCTTTGTTTTACATTGTACAGTCGTTGTAAGATGCCGGTGAAGGAGGCTGTTTGCCTTTAAAGTCATCTCCGGAGGGCAAAAGGCTGAGAGCCACAGGTGCTTGGTGTCAATTTCAAGTTCAATCAACTTAGCAGGAAGAGGTGGGGGAGGTATTTTTGAGTCCTCAGGCTCATTGATCTCACTCTTAATCACATTCCTTTGTGACACCCCTTTGTGCTTGAAGGAATCCCCCTCTGGAATGAGCAGGTCCTCACATGGAGGTGCAAGGCCTTTGCTTCTTCTTGGAAGCACAGCCATCCTGCCCGGTGATGTGGGTGTTTGGTGAAGAAGCTGATGGCCGTGCATTCACGTGACAAGTGTCTAGCTTTGGGCGTCCTAGTCATACTCTGGGTCATTTAGTTCCGTTCTTTTTTTTTTTTCTTTTTTAACATCTTTATTGGAGTATAATTGCTTTACAATGTTGTGTTAGTTGCTACTGTATAACAAAGTGAATCAGCTATACGTATACATATATCCCCCTATCCCCTCCCTCTTGGGTCTCTCTTCCACCCTCCCTATCCCACCCCTCTAGGTGGTCACAAAGCACCAAGCTGATCTCCCTGTGCTAATGCGGCTGCTTCCCACTAGCTATCTATTTTACATTTGGTAGTGTATATATGTCCATGCCACTCTCTCACTTCGTCCCAGCTTACCCTTCCCCCTCCCCGGGTCCTCAAGTCCATTCTCTACGTCTGTGTCTTTATTCCTGTCCTGCCCCTAGGAAATCCTGGTTCTTCAGAACCATTTTTTTTTTTAGATTCCATATGTATGTGTTAGCACACGGTATTTGTTTTTCTCTTTCTGACTTACTTCACTCTGTATGACAGACTCTAGGTCCATCCACCTCACCACAAATAACTCAATTTCATTCCTTTTTATGGCTGAGTAATATTCCATTGTATATATGTGCCACATCTTCTTTATCCAGGCATCTGTCAGTGGACACTTAGGTTGCTTCCATGTCCTGGCTATTGTAAATAGAGCTGCAATGAACATTGTGGTACATGACTCTTTTTGAATTATGGTTTTCTCAGGGTATTTATTTCCCTTCTTATTTTAAGGTCTGCCTTGACCACCTCACGATGTCTCTGGGTCCTGTCTGTTCCCATCTGATCTCCCACAGTCTCCCCTCACCTTCCTCCGGGGTCTTCCTTTTAGCAAGTGTCCTTGTCTTCACTTTCCTTTGGAGCTGAGGGACTGGATAAGCCTGTCAGACATCAAGGGAGGCCTGAGGCACCTATATTCTTGAGCCTCTTGGTATATTAAAACATAAAGAAATGCCAAGATAGATTTAGCAGAGTTGTAATATATTTTGTGTTTCCAAAACTGGAATACCTTTTTCCGTTACTAATTTTAACACCAATGCAATATTGTTACCAGTTTCGCCTGCTCGCAACTCAGTAGCCAATAATTGGAGAGGCAATTGTCAGTAGAAAGGAAAGGTGCTTTAATCCGAAAGCCAGCAATCTGGGGGGATGGTGGACTCCGAAGAGTCTTCTCAGCCATGACAGTTTTTAAGGGAAAAATGGGGGGGTGGGGTGGGAAGAATCTCAGTGAATCATCATCAAGGCAGGAGGTTGGGTCCGGCATCATCCTCTGTTGCCGGCAGACTGGCTGACTCTTTCTTCAGATGGTGTCTTGCCCAAGTGATCTGCCTGCAGGATTGCTTAGGGGGCTGTTGAGGGCAGAGAGCTAGTCATTTTTTTAACTGCTTAAATCTTTATTCTTACTTCTTTTTATCTAGGAAAAGAATCAACAGGTTAGACAAGGCACGGTGTGCATTCAGGAGAGCATAAGTCAGGAAGTAGGTTAAATTACCTAGTGATCTCATTCCTATAATTAGGTTCTTTAAAGGTTAGAGGGGAACAGAAATTGGCAAACAGGAAAGGAGCAAACGAGCTGTTTTCAATATAATTGTATTACCTGTAAGATGATTACAGGTAATACTTTTAAAAATTTGGCTCCAAGTAAACTATGAAAAGGGTGATCTAGTACAAGCTCATAAATTTAAAGGTGTATAAAGAATACCATCCTCCTTCAGCCCTGTCAGTACATCTCTCTAACAATAAGTATTAATTCATTGAGAGAAAATATGGTAGCATCAAAAGTCTAAAATGATGCAACATCAAAAATGTAAGCCCTTCCTAAATGGGAAATGTGGACCAAGTAAATGGCTCAGCCTTTTTTCCAAGAGAGTGCGTGAAAAGTAGAGTGTTTCTATGCAACTAAACATGGAAGTGAGTTTAGGCACAAAAACAAGTAGGAATTGAGGAAAGTATTTCAATTAGAGAAGAGAATTAGAAAATCTCTTAGTAACATCCACCCACGCAAACCTCAGTCAATTCATATTCAAAACACAAATTTTAACTGCACAAGAAGCACTTGGGTCCACCTCCCCCTGCACCACAGATTTAGGGAGGGAGGGTAAATTTATAGGGACAAAAATCAACTCAGAATGGAAGCTGATGGTTGAGGAGCTCTCTTTTTGGATACCCATCTCCAGTAGGGATTGTTCATATTCTAATGATGTTATCAACTCGTCCTAATATTTTATAGCATCTGGAGGAAATGGGAAAAGCTCATTATAGTTTACCTTCATTAGCCTTGTCATCGTAGGCAAACTTCACTCCAAGTTTGCAGGTAGATGTAAGCAGTCAAGCAGAGTTTGGAGTGTAAGTCAGAACTACTGTTTAAGGAGACAATAACCTTAATACCCTCTGCATCCATTATGCCGTTTTCTTCTCATACAATCTAAGAAAGTATGTGGCCCAGTCCCACTCAGCCTCAACAGGTCACATAGATGTTTAGAGCATATAAATTTAACTTCTAATCTCTCCACCTTTCCGTTTTGCTATTTGAAGTTTCCTTAACAATGATTCTCTGGTTGCTAAAATGTTGCATTATAATCCCATTCCATTGTTGTAGTATTTTGATCAGCATCTACTTCTTCATGGATTTCCCCCCTGTTTAATGCTAGAAATGAAATGTTCAAAATCAGTATTGCAACAGTAAAGGATCAAGAGGGCAAAGCAATGGAACAGCTTAAGGAGAGTGAAATATTTAGGTTCATCATGGGAATTGATTTCATTTTGAGAGCAAATGTTCGGATTTATATATGAATTTATTGGTGATATGCACCTAATTGTATAATTTAACATCTCTTTCCACTAAATCAGTGATTTAAAATCTCTTTTGGATCACAGACACCTTTGGGAAACTATAGAAAGCTATAAACCCTCTCCATCCCCCTTTATGACTTGCACCGGAAAATGTACCTAAGCACATAGGCACTAAATGTCACATGCAGGTCCAGGGGATTCATTGACTTCGTTTTAGAATGTTTACTCCAGATCAGTGATTTTCAACTGGAGTGATTTTGCCCTTCCAGGAACATTGAGTGATGTCTGGAGACATTTTTGATTGTCACAATTGAAAAGGCACTACTGGAATCTAGTGGGTAGAGAGGAAAGGGATGATTTCCTATCATGTATTGTTACAGGCCCTCCAGAAGCAAGTTGAATGTTTCTGTTCAAAATGTCAACAGTGCCAAGGTTAAGAGAAGCTGCTCCAGATCTGCACTGTCCAGCACAGTGCTCACGAGCCAGTATGGCTATTGAGCTCTTGCAATGTGGCTACACTGACCTGAGATGTGCTGTCAGTGTCAAATACACACCAGATCCGCAGAACTTCGTATAAAAATGTAAACTATCGCATCAATATATCTACATGGTGAAACAATATTTTGAATATATTTGGCTAAACAAAATGTATTATTAAAATTAATTTCACCTCTTTGTTTTTACTTTTGGTCATGTGGCTGCTAGAGAATTTAAAATTCCGTATTTGGCTCACATCTGTGGCTCACGTTACATTTTTATTGGATAGAGCTAGACTCTGTATAACATGGAATCAATGAAAACTAATTAAAAGTTTGATTCTAAAGTAGGGGACAACAAACTGTAGCCTGGAAGCCAAACCCAGCTGCCACCTGTTTTTGTAAATCAAGTGTTACTGGAACACAGTCACACTCATTTGTTCACCTATTGTCTATGGCTGTTTTCACGCTCCTACCAGAGTTTAGTGTTGTGACATAGATCAGATGGCCCCAAGAAAGCCTCAAATATTTATTATCTGCCTCTTCGTAATAAAGTTTGCCAACCCCAGATCTAAGGGTATATCCACTACATGGGTGAGATAAAAATGTTGTCATCCTGATAGTAACAATGTTTTCATAGTTGAAGTAAGCAAATCTGGGACTTTTGAAGAAGAGCTGGCTGAACAGATGAGAGCAGGTATAGCAGAACACACTAATTGGCTAAGCTACCCTCATATGACTGTACTTTACATTCCTATTCAATTGGGAGATGGCTCTTTACAAAGGAGACTAAAAACGATAATATCTCACGTTAGAAACAGATCATTAGTTTAGTCAACAAAAATTTATTGAGCACCTACTCTCTGCCAGGCACTCTTCTAAGAGGTGGAGGTACAACAGTGCACAAAAAGAAACAAAGTCCCTCCCCTCACGGGGCATACAGTTCACTAGGAGAGCGAGAATATAAACAAAGAAATATATGTCAAGTGGTGATAAGTGCAATGAACAACGTAATAGGATGAAGAGCATTGGGGTGGAGGTGATGCAGTTTTATTTAGAATGAGACCACCATGGGATTCTTCTCTGAGTGGTCAACATTTGAGAGTGTGGAAGACACACAACTGTAAGCTTTCCCAGAGGACAGTTGGATATTATGTGTTTAAATCTTAAGCATGATCCAGCAATTGTACTTGTAGTAATTTAACATAAGCAATTATTAGAACAATTGTACCAAAATATGTGCACAAGAATATTCCCTGGAGCAGATTCCTCATAACAAAAAAAATGACAACTATGTAAGTATTCTACTAAATTTATTAAGTTAAACAATGTTCATGACATAGTTTCTTCAAAGAAGCAAGAAAAGGTATTATAGCATAATCCAAGTATTATAGAACTTTTGTGTTTGCAGAGAAAAAAGTCTCAAAGACTTAGCACAAATGTTAAGACAACTAAATGGTAGAATTTTAGGTGTTTCTTATGTGCTTCTTTATACTTCTCTGTAAAAAAAAAAAAAAAATCAATAAACAAATTTATTTAAAAACAGAAGGGAGATTGTATTCCTCCAAATGAGCAAATGAAAAAAATTCCCATTAAACATCACCCACAGTGTGATCATCTTTCACTGAAGCATCAGAAGTGAGTTGACAAGGTATAAGATAATTAATAGAATGAACAAAGTGAATTGCCTTTCGAAACAAATCCTGTAGATTCTGGGACACCAATCTCTTATATAATCTACCAGAGATTTAAGGTAAATCCAATTAATTCCTTAACCCATGGCCATGTTGAAATGCTTAGAGATGTCAAATGGACCAACAGGAAACTACAGAGAGAACAGAGATCACCTACCAACTGCAGGTGACAATTCCAGACCCTACGCTACCCAGGAAAACTCAAAGTTCTCAGTGTTTCTCAAAGCATGGTCCTGGGACCACAACACAAGCGTCATTTGATAATGGTAGTAGTAGTTGGGGATGGGAGGGGAGATGCTCATTTAGAATTTGGAGTCTTGGGTCCTACTTCAGAACCATACCTGGGTGGGGCCCAGGATTTTCATGTATAAGAGAGCCCCTGATGGATTCTTGTGCAAACCAAAGTTTGAGAGTAAGTGCTTGTAGGAGAGGATGAGAATCACTTTCAGTTTTGTTCTCTCTTTCGCTTAGAAGTTCTAACACTATAAGAGAAGCCCCTGGGAAAAGTAAAGCCCATGGGGACTTACCTAATCATCAGGTAAGTATTGAAAGGGGGACTCTTGCTTATGTTGGCCCTGTAAAGAGGACTGTGGCTGATACAGGCCAGTGGAGCCTTGGCCTCCTTCAGAACAGTCCTGGTACCTTTTGTCTAAGAACTGAAACCAAGCTAATTTCCTGTCCCTGGTTAAAAAATTCTGGGATTGGGCATATTTTCCCATGCATATATTAATACTCTGAACAGGTAAAAATAAATACCTACCTGTTCCTGGAAGGAAATACTTCCTCATGGAAGGGAGGAATGCCTACCAATTAAAATAACTTATTTATCAAGACTTAGAGCTTGTTCACTAAGACGAAATTTAAGACCTAACCTCTCTGTGTCTACCAATGACAGCTAATATGTCATAAAATATGCCCAATTCCAACCATTCCCCATCTTGCAAGACACACCTCAAAAGCATCCATACTGGGCCCTAAAACCTTATTAATACCCTTCCCTAACTTCCCCATTCTGAAACAGTACTCGGCTCTGCCATGGTGGTGACTCCCTCACGACAGTAGGACTAATACACGTAGCTTTGCTTAATCAACTGTCTATTCTGAAAGTCTGTGAGATATTGACCTTCAAGATGCCATTATTTCAGTCGATGTGGGTTGGCATAGGCCAGCTTCCCTGGGGTATCTGTGGTATGTGACTCATACAAATTCTGTTTCTAGGCTCCGCTCTTCCCCTTTCAAGAACGTTAACGTTTCTTATTCCCAACTAAGGCTCTTGGCAAACAGCCCCACCCAAAGTTGCATTTATCAAAGAAATACCCAGATGAAAAGCATAAAAGAAAAAAGAAAATCTGTAAAAGTTTTTGTAAGATTCTCTCCTAATTTAAATTCTAGAAGTGCTTGTAAGCAGTGGCGGCTGAGTTTCACCTTTTATTAACTTCCTTGGGGCAACAGCTGTCTCACTGATACTTAGGATTTAGAGTATAAGCTCCAAGCTCAAAAGAGAACCAGGGAGAACACGCAGGAAAAAATGTGCAGCAAAAACGAGCAGATTAAGAGCTTGAGCATACCTGGAAAACAAGGTCAGACATATCTGGATGGGTACTCGGCTGTCCTCTTTGAGGCTTGTGAGACCTTTGGCATCTCAAGGTTCCCAACCATCAGTTTCCCTAACTTTAAGATGGAAATTAAAATTGTGCAGTGGTTAGGATTAAATGCTAAAGCTAAAACACAAGCTCTCTAAATGGTAAACTAATTTTTTTATTTTTGCAAACTGTATCTGAAAGCTCTCAGATGAAAGTTGAAATAAGATTTAAATGCGGATTTACATTTGAATCCTGGTTCTTTCTCTTACTAACCTTGGGTCCTTGGGTAATTAATCCTTTTAAGTCTTAGTTTTCTTATGTACAAATCTTAAAATATTATTGCCCCATGGATAATAAATAAAATAATGTATTTAAAATACTTAGCATATCATTCCATTCAGTCAACTCATACCTTGTCAAGGTATGTAATCTTCTGTGACTAATTTAGAGTATTACATATGCTAGATATCCTTCAGAAGCAGAGAACTTTGAGACCATTCCAGTGGGACCCACCATCGTAGTAAGCCAAGATTTCTCTCCCTTTTGCTTTCAAAAGTCTCTGCTACACATCAGTTTGAACTCTAACCTGCCTTAAAAAAACAAAGAAACTCCTATAGTTCTGAATCTTTAGCTTTTCTCCACAAGTCCCAGCTACCTGATTAGGTTTCTCTTCCTTTGTCCTCCCTCTATGTCCTTTTTGTTCTGTGCTTCTGCACTCATGTTTTAACTAGAGATGATTTCTTCAGGGACATACCCACGAAATAATCGAGAAGAGAATTTTAGGACGAGTGAACTGATGCCTTGAATGCGAACCTCTTCTAGGGCTAAAAATTATAAAATTGGACGTATGTTAAGAAGCAAATATTTCCACAGTCTGTTAAAATATTCAGAGGCTTTCACTAGTACAGGTTTGCATTATTTAATTTCTCTAGGGGCAGGCAAGAAAAATACCAAGAGTCTGCCCTTGGGGAGATGCCATTTCATGAGCAATCTAGCAGTAATAAATGGTAATGCTGGAATTTCAAGGAATCTTTTTTGAGGAAAAAATGAAACTCAAAAGCCTTCCAGTTCAGGAGACTGGCAAAGAATGTTCTTCCTTTTCAGTGATCTGCCTGTGCGATCAATAAATGTTTATTTAGTGACTGCAGCATCTCAGGCACTATAGCACTGGAAAGGAATTCCTGCAAGTTCACTGAGACCCGTGGGGATGACCTGCATAATGGGAATGATTTTATGCGAGAGAAAGAAAGCAGGAAGTAGGAGTCAGAAGTGCAGTAGGCAGCCCGAGAATCTGAGGGTGGAAATAATATTGAGTGTGTTGGGAAAATGGTGGGGGGAGGAGGCGAAGGGAAACTGTACTCGAAATATACTGTACTCAGGCAGATACAGCACAAGGATAAGGTGGTCCTATTACAAATTGCAAAATGGACTTAGAGGCGTGATCCAGTAGCAACGTGAGGTTTCAACTCTTTAGCAGTGTGACCTGAATTCATGTCTGACTCCAAGGCCTTGCTTTTAACCACTCTGTTAGGGTCTCTTTCAAAGTATCTTATACATGGCTGAACTCAAATGAGGTTCGTCCTAATCACAGCTAGGCATTGCTCCTCCCCAAAGGCTTCCCTGAGTGCCTAACGCTGTCTTAGCTCCCCTCCTTCCTTCTCCTATCGCATCCACTTCCTTCTCTTAATGATAATTCCAATCCTTCTGTACAACAGTTGCTGCCTTGTCTTTCTCCCAACCTTGGACTAAGCTTTCTTGAAGCCGAAGATAGTCTCCTGTTTTCTGTAATCTCACCAGTGCCTAGTGTACTGGTGATACTCTATACGGTCTGTTGAATGTGGAGGTAAATGGATGAATGGATGTGGCTGGACCCGTGGGTGGACGGACCTGTAAGTGACGAAAGCTAGGCATGAAGGCACTGCAGACTTGTTTACCTGAGAGGGGTCTAGGATAATCAGAGTAAAAGACAATAACAAGAGCCAAGTTGGCTGCTGTTTGTCAGGTTAGATATCAGTCAGTTATTGATCTAACTGGAATTCGGAATCTAAAATACAATGGTGAGTTTAGTCTAAATTTCCTACATCTCCACTAAAGTGAGAAGCGACGGGGTTGGGAGGGAGGTGGCAGGGGGACGACACATGTTAGTTACTGCTCCATTCTGTGTTGTGTCCAGAACCCAGGGTCCCTGTGCCCCCATCACTCCAGCTCTACTATGGTCTGCACGCATGGCGCTGTGGGTACTTATAGCTCCAACCTGAAGAAAATGGCTGTTAATGCAACCTCTTCCTTATGAATTAGTCACAGGCAAGGGAGCATCTTGTGTTCCTCTGCACCTCCTTTCTTTACACTGTGCTAATGGAGAATAAGGCAAATTCTGAAGTCCTGTTTACTGTATGACCCTACTTGCATTAAAAAAAAAGAAGGCCATTTATATGTGTATGAAAAAATACAGAAGAGACACAGCAGTGGATAATGGTGGGTATTTCTGGAGTGGAGGGATGCCGGAGAATTGTTGAGCTTTTTATTTCTATTGTTTATGTTTGTTTCCTATAACTAAACTGTGTACCTGGTAAAGTAAAAACAATGTAAAAGAGAGCAATTCTGAACTCACAGCAGTAATTGTGACCACTCTTGCTTTACCACTCGATATATACCTCTGATTCACCCCAGGTTCCTTGGGGGTCAGGTCATGCCCTTAGGAGTCAGCTCCTCACGCTTGAACGCAGGGCTCTGAAGAGTAAGAACTAGATACCAAATGAATGAAGTCTCAGTTTCTGTTTTTAATTCGAACACCTGTGCTTTGAAGTAAACATGATGAATTTTTTAGTCCTCATCTAAAATTTGGAGAAAAGTCTGAAGGATATTTGTACACTCTGGGTTTGCCAGTTGTTGAAATAATGTTAGCTTGAGTTCAAAAAGAAGAGAGAGCAGCAAATGCTGAGTCAGTTATGCAAACAGGCTCATCGATTCTGACTAGCATCGAATGGTAAACGGCCTTCATCTACTTTCCACATTCTTCTTAAGCACATTTTTTCCTTTGCAAAGCAAGCTTGTCCTTAGGATGGCCTTTCAGGGGAAGCCTTTGTCTTTGTGCGCAATCTGACTGAGAGTCCTGGGAGGGACACAGAGGCCCACGTTCAATTTATTCCATCTCTTCTGAAACAGGCAAATCGTGCGTAACCACAGCCAGCCTTGACAGGGTCTCACTGAGAGTGCATTTCATTAGGGCTGTCATTTTTCATGGGCTTCCAGCAGACCTGGTGAAAGCTTGACCTCATACCTCAAGCAGGGTCAGCTTTAATAATAAACACCAAAGATGAACAAAGGAAGAGCATCGCTGGGCTGGACCTGGATTTATGCACCAAGGAGTAGAGCTATATGCATTTCTTCCAAATGGAATCAAGAGAGACTCCTTACACAACATGGAAAGAAACATCCAGGAAAGCAGGGTAACCAAGAGTTAACAGAACAAGCTTTGCAATTAAGTAAGTTGAATTCAATGCCAGGCTCTACTGGACCTCTGTGGGTCAACGACTCTCAGCCTCACTTTCCTCATCTGTAAAATGGGGAGAATATTCATCTCTATTCCATGGATTCCCTAAGAGGTTTAAAAAAGACAGTATGTATGTTTCACTTAGCACAGTGCCTGGCATCCTGTTGGGACTTAATAAATGTTCTCATTATCATGAACAGTTGTAGCATAGCAATGTGGGATAATTGGAAAAATCAAATAAATACTGCAATAGGAGCCAGGCTCTGAATCTAATCTCCATTCTGCCACTAATTATGTCATTGTGGGCAGCCGTATAATTTCTTGTTCTCCATTTCCTCATTGGTGAAATAAACAATTGGACTGGATTTAGGGTTGCAAGCTGGCAGCCTACAGATGTGCTTCATTTGGCCCCTTAACAATGTTCCAAAAAATTAGAGAAATTTCTCTAAAATATCTAGATGTCTGGTTTCTAATAAAAATCAGGGCAGCATTTCCAGATGGCCATAACTGAGCAGCAGAAGGTTTTTAGACAGGGCGTCCACTGTCCATTTCACCACAGTCCCCAGCATGCCCTATTGTCTTACACTGAGACCACCTAATTAATGTGCATTAATTTCCTGGTCCCTGTAACCATTTAGGTTTACAACCCATGGATTAGACCAGTGGTTCTTAACATTAGCATCACCTAGGGAGTGTTTAAAAATAATAGGGACGCCTCCTCCCATACCAATTAAGTCAGTATATCTGTCCATGGAGCCTGGACACCTATATATATTTTTAAAACTCTTCAGGTATTTGAAATCCACAACCAGGGTTAAGACCTGCTGGACAAACTATTCCCTAAGGTTCTGTCAGTGTGACAGTCTCCTCCTTCTGAAATCCTGAACTTTTACATTGCTCTAGCCTGAATGGGTAGACAGCTACTATATGAAAATTATGTGTTCAAAGTACAACTACTACACATTAAACCATGGTGAAATACAGCAAATGAGAACCTAAGTTATTCCTTTCTGTGCCTTCTCTATAACAGCCTTAGAGAACTTGGAGATGAATTTCATTTTGCTTATTCCAAAAAGAATCATTTTAAAAGAAAAAGTATACATAGGCTTTGTCACTTTTATATTTCCTTTTTGCATCTTATTAGTTACTAGTTCCTACATCAGGCTTCAAAACCTCTTCTAGATTTATGTTTAGATGTCCCGTTGTAAGGAAGAAAAAATGTGCTATTACTCACACGCCCCATATTGTATTAATACCAAAGTAACATTAAAAATAACCTTTAGAGAGGGACATATTTTCCAAGTTTTAAAATATTTTCTTTAGCCTTCCTTTTTCCTTTCAGCTCCTCTGATTTTGTAGGGCTCCTTTTAATAAATTTCTTTATCTATTTACAACTTTTGGACAGTTTATCTTAATGCTCTTAAAATTTTAAGTTTAAAAGACTAAAATGTGTTTGATTTTATCATTTTAATTCGCCTATTGCCGAATTTAATGTTTCTATTAACTGTGCTATCTAGAGAGTTTGGGGCAAAAAACAGGCAAGCAAAATTAAGGTTGCTATAAACCAGTGTTTTCCAATTGAGGGAGATTTGCCCACCCACGGCGACATTTGGCAATGACTGGAGACATTTCTGGGTGTCAAGAGGGGGAGTGTTGGTGCTACTGGCACCCAGTGTGTAGAGAGCATTATGCTCCTAAACATCCTACAATGCACAGGACAGTCTCCGCAACTGAGTCATCTGCTGGCCGAGAATGATAATAGTGCTGAGGCTGAGAAACCTTATATAAAGCTTTAAAAAAAAAAAAAAAAAATTGCTCCACACGTGTAAATTGTGGGTTTTCAATTCCTGACCATGGAAAAATCATTAAGATGGTGCTTTCAATTTAAAAACGTGGACGATTATTTTTCCCCCTTCAAAGTGCTTTGTGCTCTGAAGTGAAGGGTTATATGCAAATACTGGCCAATTAGTCTGTGGCTCAGTTAAGAACAGGAAGAGGACAGAGTGTGACAAGGACTCAGGAAAGGAGACGAGCAAAAAAAAAAGTGTATTTCATTCTATTTATGCCAATTCTTCTATGCTTTACATCTTCATAAACAGAGGAAATTCTCCTGGGAAAGTCAGCCCCTTCTTGGGGAATGAGAACTTGCCAATATTAATCAATCACCCTCCTTACCAAGTGGCCTCAGAATCTACGCATCTCCTGTTGAAAGTGCATCATCGGCAAAGGATGGTCAGTTATAAATGGCCAAAGTCTGGCTCAAAGACACACTGTCAATTTCCAAGACTCAAATCATCTGATTTTGAAGATGGTTCTGAGTTGGTGTGCATGTTCTCAGAGTGGGGTTTCTCATTGACCATAGTTATGCAAGATTCATGGCAGTTAAAAAAAAAAAAAAAGCTACCTTTGAAATAAGACTTGGAATGGGATGAAACACACCCAATAACACTTTTCTTTTGGTCAGAACTTTAAGTTTATTTCGCAAAGGAGTCCTTTCTCCTAGCTCCGCCCGGCCCATCCGTAAAGTTCAACTGACCCACTATGAGAAGAAACTATGAATCTGAGGGTGCATGTTCTGGCTAAAAAGTAAAAGAAAAAAAAAAAAAAAAGTAAGACACACTATGGGGACCAAACCAAACAAAATATACGTTTGGGCTGTGGGACTGTGTCTGGTCCACGGGTCAGCAGCTTGAAACCGATGGACAAAAACTTTAGAGTCTCTTTAAGTTCAAAAATTCTATGGTTGGATTTTTAGTAAGAAAACTCACCACTGCTAAGACATCTTTTTAAAATGCAGTCCTTTCCCTCATTGTGTTGTTTCCCTGCTCAAAAATCCATCACGGCTCCCCCACTGTTCTGCAAATTAAGTCCAAGCTTCAAAAAATGCTGAACTCTGAAATTTGACTCAAGCATCTGTTTTGCCCCTGATTTCCCAGCATCCTCTGACATTAGTTCTAGCTTTCAGCCCCGTAAGATTGCTTCTTGTTGCCTACGCGTGCTCTGTGCTTCCCAGCGCTGCATCTTTGCCCCTAGCCACCTCCAAGCAGGCTGCTCTCTCCTGCCCCTTCTTGTCTAAAGCCGGTCATCCTTCGCTCTCAAATGTCTTCTTTTTCAGCCCTTCCCGGTTCCCCTGGGAGAAGATATCCATCCATAACGTTTTAAAACAGGCCCTGCCACAATCTACCTGATAGGGTGCAATGGATAAGAATTCAGGCCTGGGCGTCAGTTCTGCCATTAACTAGTGCTTTACACTAGGCAATTTCTTTAACCTGTTAAACCTCAGCTTCCTCACCTGTCCTATGTCCCCTTGTCCACAGGAGTTGACAGGCCACATTTACTAGTTCACAAATTGGTTTTTGCAAGTAATCCAGTCACACTATATATTTTCTGTTCATACTTTTTATTGAACATCTGTTTTACTTGAATTTGTGTGTGTGAATATATGTATGTGTATATATATATATATGTACACCTGTTTCAAAGTTCTCCCCCTTGCTGAAGCCATCTTCCCCTCCCCCCAATTCCTCTCCCCTCCCCCACTCAGCACCTTAGCCCTTCTGTTTCTGATTTCTTCTCTCTCAGTCTCTTCAGGTATTTTAAATGCCCCAGGCTCCATTATGCAGAGGCGCTTACTCTCTGATTCCTGCGTCCTTCCACAAAATTCTGAACTTACCTCCCATTTCTGTGAAACAAGGGACTTTCTGCTTCTTAGGAAGTAATGGAGAAATTAACATTTTTGTACCAGTGATAATGATAGTCCCCACCTCATGGTGTTACCGTAAAGAGACGTGACATCTAGCCCCTAGTTAAGTGCTCAAGTCTTAGATGATTGTCATAACAATCCATTGTGGTTTGTCTGTCTCCCTTATGAGGTTGTGGAAACCTTAAGAAGAGTCCTCTTTTATCCATCTTTCAATAAATAGTGAGACAATTCTGTTCTCCACCTGGGTTCCACACTGCAGTCACTGAGGGAGTTTGAAAAAAATGCTCGGGTGCCCAAGCCAGATCAAGTAGATCAGAAGGCTTCCAGCGGGGCCTGGGGGCGGGTGGGGGAGGAAAATGGGTGGTCAAGGTTTTCCAGGTGATTTTAATGGTCGCCCAAGCTTGCAGTCCCACGGAGAGTAATGTCTCACAGGCAGCAGCAATCATTGCTAATGGGGATCCCGCTCTTCTCATAGAGCAGGCATTGCACTAAGCGCTTTCCTCGTAACATCTTCTGGTAGTCATTTTTAGAGATCCCCAGGCGATGCCGTTGCACCGCCCAGGTTGAGAAGCAGTGCCAGCTGCAGCATTAGTGTGGGAAGCTTCACTCCCTCCTCGTGAGGTAGGTTTGCGGTTGCCGCATTTTGCAGATGAGGAAACTGAGGTTAAGGGCGGTGGAGCGTGTGCGCCAGTCCCTCAGTGAGCAAAGGTCAGTGGTGAGGATACACGTCCAGCCTGAGCAGCTGACCCCGGAGGCCCGCTGTCCTCACCTGCCTCCTTTAGGAGGAAGCAAGTCACCGTCACTAAACTGCGAGCCGGCGCTCTTCACCCCGCACGACATGGTGCCAGGTAAGAGAATGTCCTTTGGATGCTCCATTTTCTTTTCTTATCACGACCACTTCATGTTTCTTTGGGAAGTTCTTTGTGTGTGCTTGCGGCATTTTACCCTCTCTCTGATGCTTTTTAGCTCAGGAGACTTAAAAACCCAAATATATTATTGCGTATTATGAAACAGTCCGGAGATCCTGACATAATTAAAACAGGACATGACTTGATTTCAAATGCATGTTTGCAAATAACAGTATTCTCCCATCCTAAGGTATCTGATAATAATAGCCTACTTTTATGATTATTTTTCGCTGATTTTAAGTGAAGCAAGGTGGAATAGTATGTGTTTTTACTCTAAAGAGTTTGCAGTTTGGGTTTTAGCTATGGGGGTGAATAAAATTTTACTTAAGGGATTTAGTTTAATCTCAAATGATTTTAAAGTACGAGAAAACAGAAAATCTAAGCCAACATTTCCTTTATTTTCAAGTCTTGATAGAAAAAAAAATCTAACTCTCTAGCTAGAAAAAAAAGTATTCAAGTTACAGTATTGGCAATACATGAGATGTATTTTTATCAAAAAGAAATATTTTTTGTTGGCTCATTTATGATGCCATGCAGGTGGGCCGGGCTGTTCTCATTGCCTTCCCCTCCTCCCTTCCCTTGTATAAGCACCGGCGTCAACCTATTCCCCATTTTCCCCACTGAATAGAAATCCCCCACTTCCAAGAGTCCAGATCCCTGGTTCTCAGACTTGAGCATGCAACAGAACCACCTGGTAATCCTGGGAGAACACAGATTTCTGAACCCATCCTGTAGAGTTTCTGATGATAGTTCTGGGGTGGAGCCCCAAGTATCTGCATTTCTAACAAGATGCCGGGTAGCGTTGCTGATCCAGGAATAATCCATTGGAAACCACTGATTTGCAATGATCAAACGTACTATTAACAGCTGAGGCTGTGTAGCTTTTCTGAAGTTCAAAATTCAGGACCATGGTCGTAAAGCACAAATATCTTTTACTGTCTTATCTAAAGGAGTGTTTTTGACTAACATCTGCTGACAATAATATATTAACAAAAAAGCAACAAGTGTTTATTGAGCCCTCCCAGATTCTGCACAAGGGCCCCCATCTCAAAAGCCATTTAATCAGTACTAACAGATGCAGCTATTTTTGTGAGCATTGTAGCACCCCTTGGTTACCTGCAGGTGGCAGAATATTCTAGGATAAATGTCATTTTCTGTTTATCTCGTGAAATGATTGACAACTTTCAGAAGGATATATGAAAATCACTTTGTGTGTTAAAGAAAAATAAAGGAAAATATTTTAAAGTATAGCGGGTACAATATTTTGCACAGGAAAACGAATGTTATTAGCAATTTGGGTAATTCATTTGGCAGGTCTTGAAAAAGCGACCTTTAATAATAATTACTATAAATATGTTTTAAACACCATATAACAGGCTGTATATTAATTGCTTTATATGAAATCTGTTTCTTTCTGCTCAGAGCAAGCCTGTAATGTTAATTATTTTCACTGTTAAATACAAAACAAATCTGAGGTTCAAAATTCTACTCATCCTTCGAGTTTGATTCAGGCTTGTTCCGTGAAGCATTTCTCAGTACTCCCATATATGAAGCAATCTCTCCCATATCTTTCTCCTCCTCTCCACTTCTCTCATAGTAGTTTCATAGTCTTGGATTGCTGGCGTTTGTGTACTCATGTTCCTCATTTACAAAGATGTTGTGATAATTACAGTTTTAAACAAGCCAGTATGTTACTGAAAGCGGGGTCTGGCTGCTCACTACTGCAAAGCCAATAAAGAGACAAGGTTGGTGGAAAGATAAGTTTGCTTTATTTCAGAGGCTGGCAACGTGACGGGGCAGTGGGACTCTGTCCAAATGCCGACTCCCTCCCCAACCACTGACAGTCAGGGCGCAAGAGCTTTTATAGGAGGACGGAGGGAGCTACATGTAGAAACAGCACAGTCAGCTCTGACAGTTGTCTTGTAATTGGTCATGCAGTTGTCTGATCAGTGTCATTTTGATGAAGTACAGTTAGTCTTCAGTTCCAGGGTCGTTGTTTTCCCCATTTCTTCGAGGCCACTTCTTGGAATTGTGGCAGCTTGTGTATGGCTACAGTCTGTTCATCATGTAGTTAACTTCTTCCACCTGGTGGGGCTTTCAGTATCTATCAGACAGCTCAGAGGAGATGGCTCAGAACATTATCAATAGCCCTTGAGGAGGAACTAAAGGTCCTTGACTTTGTTTAATGACTGAACTATTATCATTCAGTCTTGTTTGACTGTTTTCCTTTGCTTCTGCATTTTCCCGCTTCTCTGATTAAACTTACTGTTTTTTTTCGTTTCAAAGTTTGGCCTTTCAGTTTCTGTGCTTTTTTAAAAAATTTGTTTATTTATTTGGCTGCACCAGGTCTTAGTTGAGGCATGCAGGATCTTTAGTTGCAGCATGTGGGATCTAGTTCCCTGACCAGGGATCGAACCTGGGCCCCCTGCATTGGGAGCATGGAGTCTTAACCACTGGACTGCCAGGGAAGTGCCATGATTAAACTTATCCTTTGACTAAAGTTTTTCTACAGACAAAAGGCAGGCAGAGGACATGGAGGGGAGGATCCTTGGGGTCCCCCTCCATTTCAAATATACAGGAAAGTTATTTATTTTTTAGAAGAGCAAGGCCATACAAAAATATACTGTGTGGTGAGTTGAAATGTGGTCCCCCAAAATATGTTCACATCCCAATATTCAGAACCCATGAATGTGACTTTAATTGGGAAAAAAAAAAAAAAAGATTTTTGCAGCTGTAATTACATTAAGGATCTCAACATGAGATCATCTGGGATTATCCCAGCAGGCCCTAAATCCAATGGCAAGTGTCCTTACTAGAGATACCCACAGAGAAGAGGGGAGACCGTTTAAGACAGAGGCAGAGATTGGAGTGATGCAGCCAAAAATGCAGAGAGAGGTTGAGTAAGTTCTCCAGGTCACACAGCAAGTAGAGGGCAGTTCAGAGGCACCACATCACATTGCCTGACTCCAAACTTCAATCTATCCACCACCTTTAAGTACCTCTCAATGTATCACGGTAAATAAAAGGTAAAAAACAGAGACACGTTTAATGGCTTTATTTAATGGCTCACATCCTTTTAATGAAGGAGAACTTAACAAATGAGAAGGAATTTTTCCTTAGCTCCGTTGCCTTAGTGACAGTGTCACAAAATTACGGTTTCACTAGATTAATAGGAAGATGTTTTGTTATAAGTCTACCAGGAAAAACAGACTGTAGAACACAGATTCTGATCAGACATTGCCCCCAGGAGGTGAAGAGAAAAAATCAGACTCTTCCTGGAGTGTGGTGCAAATCCAGTTTGAAAGAATATACTCAAAATTATAATTTCGTATTTCTTAAGTAATGAGGTACTTTGTTTTTGTTTAAGAAACTTTCTTTTGGAGTCTTCCTTTAATTCCGTGTTCTTCAAAGTACAGCCGTTTAATCCCATGCACCAGCTTCACCTGAGCGCTTATTAAGACGCCCTTCCCCCCGCCACCTCCCAGAACTGAATCAGGTATATTTCTCTTTAATAAGCGTCCAGGCCGTGCACAAATCTGGAGAATCACTGCCTTCCTGTTGCCCTTGGCTATGTCACTGCCAAAGTAGGACTTCATATTAAAGATGTAGTGTGTGGTACATTCAGGGTTTGAAGTCAACGGATTTTGTTTAGAATCTCAACGCCGCCATTTAGCAACTTTCTACACTTGGACATCTAAACTCAGTCCAGTGAATGGAGTAGAGTCTTCGTGCTAAGAGAGTAGGGGCAGGTTTGGCGGGTGGAGTGATGGTGAAGGGGAAGTTTTAAAGTAAGAACATAAAACAGAAATCAGTGGTATTGAAAATTACTCTTGAAAAGGAACGTCATTTCGATTGCCTAGCATTGCAAGATTTCTGGTTTTTTTAGTTGGAAGCTAAGACTTTTTGTTTTCAGTGATCATGTGTGTGGAAAAAAAGTGCTTCTTTAAACACCTGATTTATCCTCACCCCCGTGTGATTCCCACCCATTGAGAAGAACGAGAAGACAGTCTGCATCTCCCTCTTCACACCAACTCCTGGAATCAGAACAAACCCACCCACAGCGCGAGAAGCAACCCCGCCCTCTTTCTCTCGGCTTCTCTTTCTTCCTCTCAGTTTGCCAAGGGCCTGTGGTTTAATTTGTGGCAGTTAGATACATTCATGATGAAATTCCAATATATTTTCCTCTGAAAAACAGATATCACACCTTGAGAGTATATTAAATTATAACCTCAGCGCAGTGCCTGGCAAACCGTAAGCACTTAGGAATGGGGAACTCATCTTAAAGCTGCTCCTGGTCCTGTTGTTAGTTTCAGGGTTGTTTGAGAATTAAGTGACATCTATGTATAAAGAAACTGGACCATAGTAGATGCTTTTAAAAATAGCGATTGTAAGTACCCTCGTGGCGTAGCCATCTATCTGGACCTTGAAAACTCTGAATACATTCCTGTATATGATACAGGCCTTTGTATCAGAGGCACATGAGATACTGGCTACATGAAGGACTTAGTTGCTGACTGTTAATAAAAAAAAAAAATAACAACTTTAGCACGAGTCTGGGTTTACTTGAAGTTTTATCTTTTTTTTTCCTCTCTTATGATAATTCCTGTCAAAAAGGAAGTCATTGCTTTAAAATGTTGGCCAGACCAGCAGACTCCTGAAATACCACTTTGCTTCTTATGAACCATTTACCCAGCTAGATGTTTCTAATTGGCTACTCCAAAACGTATTAGTTTGAATGACCAGCCTATTGGCTGATGGCTCACAGCCAAAGACGTTGCATAAGGAAGAAGAGATGATGTGAAATGTCTGCGATCAGCATCATCACTTTCTCCACACGGCTAAATTTGGTCATTTTGGGAAATGTAATATTATTTATTCATTTTGGCAAACCGCAGATCCCTGTCTGCAGTTTATTATATGTGGAATTAGAGGTCATTGGCCATCTCCACTGGATGGAATTATACTGCATAATTGCATTCTCAGACACCTCAGCACTTAGACCCTTCATGTGATGGACCATAATGGCTCCTCTGGTGCCCACTGGTATATTGACACACGCCAATAATTAATTCAGCTAATCATTGAGTAGAGCATCTGGTTTCAGGCACTGCCTCTGGGATACGGGACATCACCCTTAAAAACTGCAAAGAAATACAGGATGTGGTGAGATCCATTCATCTCTTTCTACTTTTTTGGTAATTCTTTGTTCTCCGATATTCCCCAACTTATGAAGTCATCTTAAATGTAGTCAAATATTTCCTTGAAAAGAGAAATATCTATTGGGGAAAAATAAATAAGGTGGAAAGCTGAAAAACATTCACATGAGCTCCCAACTGACAAAAGGCAAGGATGAGAACATCTATTAGATCCCGTTGTAGACAAACTCAATAGGAAGAATTTAGAGTAGAAACATTTCTCTGCTTTTTTTAGGAGATGCATTTGCTTTCTTTGAATTAATTTGTCTTAACATGGAAGCTATCTCATCTACTATTTAAAGACTAGCAATACTTTAGTTTGTAGAAGCAATATTTCAGTGCAGTATTTCAATGTCTTACACCCAATTATTAAAATAAACATTTTGTAGGGGTATAGCATACACAACAGAAAAGTGTACACAACTGAAGTATAGGCTCAATTTTTTTTAAAATAAATTTATTTATTTATTTATTTATGGCTGCATTGCGTTTTCGTTGCTCCGCGCAGGCTTTCTCTAGTTGCAGAGAGCGGGGGCTACTCTTTGTTGTGGTGTGCGGGCTTCCCGTTGCGGTGGCTTCTCGTGGAGCCTGGGCTCTAGGCGCACGGGCTTCAGTAGTTGTGGTGTACGGGCTCAGTAGTTCTGGCTCATGGGCTCTAGAGCGCAGGCTCAGTAGTTGTGGTGCACGGGCTTAGTTGCTCCGCGACATGTGGGATCTTCCTGGACCAGAGCTCGAACCCTGCATTGGCAGGCGGATTCTTAACCACTGCGCCACCAGGGAAGTCCGATTTTTTTTTTTTTAAACACAGTAGATATAGCCATGTAACCAGCTCACAGATCCAAAAAATAAGACATAACCAGCAGCAGAATAAGCCTGATCAAGCTTATTCAAGGTGGGTGTCCTCCAACCGGTAAGCAGGGACTTGTAACACCAGAGATCTGTTTGACCTGTTTCTGAACTCCTCATAAACAGACGCCTACGATTTGTGTTCTTTTGGGTCTGGCTTCTCTTGCGCAACATTAAGTTGAGATTTTTCCCATGCCGTTACATTGTTTTCATCTCATTGCTTTCTAGGGTGCCGTTGTACAGCTATGGCGCTGTGTGTCCATTCTATTAATGGACATTTGGATAGCTTCCAGTTTAGAGCTATTATGAACAGTGCTGCTAGGAACAGTTAGCACAAGTCTTTTCATGCACAAGTTTACACATTTCTTTTGGTTGCATGGCTAGAAGTGGATCACTAGGTCATAGGATGGGCTTGTGTTGACCTTCAGTAAATAATGACAAAGAGTTTTCAAAGTGATTGTACTTATTTGCACTCCTCCCAACAGTACGTGAAAGTTCCAGTTATTATATATCCTTATCAATATGTAGTATTATCTCTCTTTGTAATTTAGCCCTTCTGGTGGTGTAAAATAATCTCAGTAGGATTTAACTGCATTTCCTTGATGACTGATGAAGCTGAGCACCTTTTCTTATGTTTGGATATCTTTTTTTTTTCCTTTTTTGTCCAAGTTTTTGCCCAATTTTCTCTTAGGTTGTTGCTTTTTCCCTTCTTGATTTGTTGAATGCCTTTGTTTGTTCTGGTTCCTAGTCCTTTCTCTTAATTATCTTCGGTAAATATCTTCCTCCACTTTTTGAGTTGCACTTTCACCCTCTAAATGGTATTTTTTGATAAACAGAAGTTCTTTAAATGTAACACACACTACCTTTTCTAAGAGCATTTTTTTCTGTTCTGCTTAAAAAATCTTTACCCCAGGTCAAGAA
The DNA here is from genome assembly GCF_965194825.1 of Balaenoptera physalus. Taxonomy (NCBI): domain Eukaryota; kingdom Metazoa; phylum Chordata; class Mammalia; order Artiodactyla; family Balaenopteridae; genus Balaenoptera; species Balaenoptera physalus. The sequence continues at coordinate 93,847,580 of NC_138896.1, read as the reverse complement.
GATATACTCCTATTTTATTTTTCTAAAAGCTTAATTGTTTTCTCTTTAACATTTAGATCCACAATCAATCTAGAGTTGATTTTTTGTTTTGTAGTTACTTAGACTCTTTGTCCCCTGAACTATTTAAGTCAAATCATTCTTCCCATCAGAGGATAAATATTTTAAAAACAGGAATTATATTTTACTTGTTTTCATACTTTATATTTGGTGACCTAGTTTTTATGCACTTAGCAGTTAATAATGGACCTTATTAAAATGCAGATCTACATGATTATCTTTATAACTCTGATATTCTATTGGATGGCTGTGCAATCATTTAACTCATTTCCTGTTGGTAGATATTAAGGTTGGTCCAAATCTTTCAGTATCATAATCAATGCTGTGAAAGTGATCTTTGAATGTATAGCTTTGCACATTTATTAAAACAGTTATTTTTAATATAGTCAAGAATTAGGTTGCTGAGTCAAAGGGTGTCCACATTTTAAGGTTTTGAGCAGAAGTGGATGTTATCATAGAGCTTACATTTCAGAGCCCTTTACTTACATAGGCATCTTTCAAGTCCCTGTAGCAAATCTTTTATTTGTAATTTTGTATCTCTTAGCAGTGATTGCTAAAAGATTTTTCCTTCCTCTTTGCCCCATATGGTATCATCAACTGAAGGTATCATTTAAGGGGCCCATTCTTGCTTTGATATACTCTACCTTTGGTTTGATAAAGTCCACTGGTTCTTTTCCCTGTGTTTATTGCACAACTATTATTTGTTAATGGGAAGAAGTGTTTGGCTGGCCCAGTGGGGTAAAGAGTGCCTCTCTAATGGATTTCTGGTGATGTTTTGTGTGGATCTTTCCATAATAGCAAAGAATGCAATGCATATGGATCCCAAATCAAGAAGGAAACAGTACATACTTGTACTTGTGTCCCAAGGAAATGATAGTATTCCAAGATGTATGTGTGACTTGGTGTGAAGAGCAGAAAAAAATGCAGTTTACTATTTTTTGGAATTTAAGTGGTTTGAACCTGATTTAAAATGAAAGTTAAGGTCAGACTACCACACCATCTGCTTAGGTTGCAGCTTTATGTCTTTACCCATAAATTTTCACTATAAAATTTTCTTCCCAGGCAGAAAAAAACATGAGGAAAGAAAAGTTAGTGCCTCCCGTCTGCTTTTTGCTGCGAGGTGTGATAAATGCTGCATCATCTAATCTGATTCCCCTGTTTAAATCATTAAAATCTTTATCTAATCTCAGTCACTGTAAAATCACAAATGAATGCTCAGACTTCTCTGTGTCCATTTAAAACAGGGGATCTAGCTACCCTCTCACTTAAAACTTTGATAAGTAATCATTTAAACTTTGGAAACCCTCTTAATAAAAGGAGCATGTAGAAGTCATTAGCATGGAATGTAAATTCACAAGCTGCTTGATTTAGAATGTATTTCAATTCTTGCTCCTCCCTTATATTTTTTAGTTAGTGGCTTTTTTTTTCAAGTGACCTTTTCCCCTTGATGAGTTGATACACAAACCCTTTAACAGCTTGTTGGCCATTTGTGCAAGAAGTAAAACCACTTTCATGAATACAAGTTACTCATTTTTTTGGCGCGGGCTTTGGTTTTGACCGTAACTGTCGGTAATCATTGCCGCCTGCAGATGTTAGACGGTGCTGTCCATCATGCTAAGCATTCCCAGGCAGTCAGATTAAGCTAAGGCATCTGGAAACAGCACATCTGAAAATAGGTTTTATGACACCCAGCAAGCAGCCTTCTTTTCTCGTAATACCTAAAAGTTTCTGAGCGAAAACGGCATCGGCGGCTGATAAGCTTTGCAGAAATGTCACCAGGTACTAAGAGAAGCAATTTCCTTCCAGAACAAAGACCCCAAAGGAAAAAGCAAACTCGATTCAGGAAGGAAGTAAATGAATAAATAAATAAACCGTAGGTTTTCAAGGGGCATCTTTGGGTAGATTTGTTTTCTTGTCAGCTAGGCATTTCACAAGTTCTGCTGACTCTCTAGATCAAGTGGAAACAGAAATACTGTTTTCCACTTTTGCAGTCAAATCCACTTGTATGGATAGCGCCACAGAACAGACAGGACTCTGAGCTTAGGATGCCATTGAGAATAACTAGAAATGCCCTAAATTGCACCATTCCCTTCCACCACCAGAAATTTAAAAAAAAAAAAAAAATCCCTGGAAACCCTGCATATTTAATTGTCTCCAAGTCTTAAGGACTTTTGGTTATTTTTTTTGATTATTTTTTGTTTTTTTTTCTTCCAGTTTTGTTAATATATAATTGACATACAGCACTGTATAAGTTTAAGGTGGATGAAATAATGATTTGACTTACATCGTGAAACAAGCATTTTCAAGTTACTTCATTTCTTCATTATTTTAAAGAATTAAACAAGATATAACTGAGTCCTCACTGTGAAATCCTCTCTGATCCATGTATGTTTTTACAATTGTAATAATATTTTTATTGATAAATATTATAAACTATTCTGATATGTTAAAGCATACATATTCATCTCATATACATATATGAGATTAGACTGGTCAGTGAAAAAGTATGAACATCTTTTAACTTGAGAAATGTTGCCAAATTGGAAATATTGTAGATCAGTGGGGTTCTACCATTTTCTCCCCCTTATTTCTTAAAGATTCCGTAGTTTCTGTTGAAAAGTTAGTTCTTAGTTTTATTGCTTGCATTTTGAAAGTACTGTTGTGGGTTTTTTTTCTGGATGCTTTGAAGTTTTCTCTTTTCCTTTGGTTTTCAGTAACTTGATGATAGTAGGTCCCAATGTAATCTTTGTTGTTTATCCTTTATGGAAATCACTGAGCTCATAGAATCTGTGACATGAGGTTTTTTTTTTTACCAGTTTTGAAAATTCTTGGTCATTATCTCTTCAGCTGTTGTTTGTGACCCATTCTTGTCTCTCCCCCTAATACTCCAAATAAATGTATATTTAGACTTGGCTGTGTCCCTCATGTCTCTTACATTTTTTAAATTCTCTTTTCTGTCTGTTTCAGTTTGGCTAGTTTATTGAGTCATCTTCAAGTTCAGTCTTCCTATTGTTTGCTATCTCCAGTACGCTGTTAAACCTATTGAATTTATGTGTAATTTCAAATGTTTTAATTTCTAGGATATTTGATGATTTTTATAGATTCAAATTTTCTATTGAAATTCTTAATCTTTTTCTCTCTATTCATCATGGCTATTTTAAAATCGTTGTTTTGTAACTCCCATATCTGGACCATCTGTGGGTCTGTTTCTACTGGGTGTTTCTTTTTTGATGAGCAGTCACAATTTTATTCCACATTGTATGTCTCGTACTTCTTGAATGTGTATCAGACATTGTATTTAGAGAACCCTAGAAGTTACAAGTGATTTTTTTTTCCCCAGAGAGAGTTCCCCTTTCTTCTGTTTGGAAATAAGGGGAGAAGTCTATTTTCTCAGTCCAAGCAGAGACTGATCTAGCCCAGGGCTAAACTGTACTCTCAGTAAGCTCTGATCCTTCTCTGCTTCATGCTTGTTGCTTAGGCACGGCCCTTCTGATGTTTGTTTGCAAGCCTGACTTTTTAGGCCTAAAAAATGACAGATTCATTGCTGCTCTTGGGAGGTTTTGAGCTTAGCTCTTTAACATTCCATTTCCAAAGATTCAAAGTTTAGCAAATGTTTTAAAAGAGAAAGCAGGTATGTGTTTCAAGAAAGCCCCATTTCTCCAATTTGTCTTGCGAGCATGCCAGGATTACTGGAAATTTCACTCTGGCTTTAAGATTCTCTTGTCTAGTCTCCCAGCTTCCCACATATACCCCAGAACTTACGAAATGTCTTGTGGAGAAAACCAGTTGCATTTGGGCCTCCTCAAATTCCCAGTCCATCAGCCAGGATCAAGTCCCCACAAAAAATTTTCAAGTTTTCTCTTTCCTTGAGTAGAGGTTCTCTGTTTGGATCAAGCCTTAGCCTGTCTGCAGCCCAAATCAGTAAATAGCCCAGGAGAAAAAAAAAACCCAACTGGTTATTCTCAGCTCACATTTGAAGTCCCCTCAGTTCTGCTCTGAGTTCCAGCTTACCTAGTCCTCGTAATTTCTATAGCTTGCCAGTATCTTCAAACATGTCTTTGGTAACTTGCCTGGCTTTTCTGGTTCTTGGAGTGAAAGTGTTGGCCTGCTTTGTGTTTCTATGGCCAGGCTGGAAGTAAAAAGCATTCACTTCATTGCCTAAAACTTGAGGGGCCAGAAATTTAGGGTAAATACTTTGCAACTGTCTCTGAGACTACCCCCACCTTCAACGCTGTAAGTCAATCTCAAAAATTGGGAATTATAAAAGAAAAACATTGATAAATTGGTCTCTAATCAAAACTTTAAAACTTCTGCTCTTCAAAAGACTCTGAAAAAAATGAAAAGAAACCAGACTGGGAAAAATATTCCCACTAAATATACCTGACAAAAAATTCATATCCAGAATTTATATTAAATATATGAAGGCAAACAACCACACTTCTTTTTAAATGGCGAAAGTTTTTGGACAGATATTTGAATGACCAGTAAGCACGTGATAAAGTGTTCAATGTCATTATTCATCATGGAAATCCAAGTAAAAACTACAATGTGTTACCGTTACATGCCCACCAGAATGACTAAATTATAAGACTAACACCACAGATTGATGATAATATGGAGTCACTTGAACTCATATATAATTGGTAGGAGTGTAAGATAGTACAGCTACTTTGGGAAAAGGTTCGGAAATTTCTTTTAAAAGTAAACATAAGACTGCCCTAGGACTGCATAATTTTACTGCTAGGGATTTACCCAAGAGAAATGAAAACATGTTCACGCAAAACTTTTGCATGAATGTTCATAGAAGCTTTATTCCTAATGGCCTCAAACTGGAAACAACACAAGTGCCATAACGGGTTGAATAAATAAATGATTATACCCTTTTAAAAAGAGCTACATGTTAGATTTTTAAAAATAATTTTATTATTAATCACATGACATGAACAAAAATTTTTCCTTTGGAGAAGCAGAGTCTTTATGCACTCATTCAACATTTTCCTGTAAATGTCTAATATTCCAGGCATTATTCTTGGCAATGGTTGGAAATACAATGATGAACAAGTTGGACATGGTTACTGTCTTCACTTTTAATCAAATGACAAAAAAAAAAAATCTGAGTTTACAAAGACAAAAAAAAAGTATCTTAGCAAGGAAGATAGTGATCATTAATCTTGATGAAGCACCTGGAAATAAGTTTGATTTAAGAAGTTTGCCTAGGAGGAGACCTTCAAGATGGTGGAGGAGTAAGATGTGGAGATAACCTTCCTCCCCACAAATACATCAAAAATACATCTACATGTGGAACAACTCCTACAGAACACCTACTGAATGCTAGCAGAAGACTGCAGACTTCCCAAAAGGCAAGAAACTCCCCACGTACCTGGGTAGGGCAAAAGAAAAAAGAAAAAACAGAGACAAAAGAATAGAGACAGGATGGGACCTGCACCTCTGGGAGGGAGCTGTGAAGGATGAAAGGTTTCCACACACTGGGAAGCCCCTTCACTGGTGGAGACGGGGGGTGGGCTGGGGAGGGGAAGCTTCGGAGCCACGGAGGAGAGCACAGCAACGGGTGCAGAGGGCAAAGCGGAGAGATACCCGCACAGAGGATCAGTGCCGACCAGCACTCACCAGCCTGAGAGGCTTGTCTACTCACCTGCCAGGGCAGGTAGGGGCTGGGAGCTGAGGCTCAGGCTTCGGAGGGCAGATCCCAGGGAGAAGACTGGGGTTGGCTGCATGAAAACAGCCTGAAGGGGGCTAGTGCACCACAGCTAGCTGGGAGGGAGTCCAGGAAAAAGTCTGGACCTGCCTAAGAGGCAAGAGACCATTGTTTTGGGGTGCATGAGGAGAGGGGATTCAGAACACTGCCTAAACAAGCTGCAGAGATTAGCACGAGCTGTGGCTATCAGCACAGACCTCAGAGACAAGCATGAGACGCTAAAGCAGCTGCTACAGCCACCAAGAATCCTGTGTGCAAGCACAGGTCACTATCCACACCTCCCCTCCCAGGAGCCTGTGCAGCCCACCACTGTCAGGGTCCCATGATCCAGGGACAACTTCCCCCGGAGAACACACGACGCACCTCAGGCTGTTGCAGTGTCACTTGGGCCTCTGCCGGTGCAGGCTTGCCCCGCATTCCGTACCCCTTCCTCCCCCCGGCCTGAGTGAGCTAGAGCCCCCAAATCAACTGCTTCTTTAACCCCCTTCTGTCTGGGAAAAGAACAGATGCCAGAGGGCGACCTACATGCAGAGGCGGGGCCAAATCCAAAGCTGAACCCCAGGAGCTGTGCGAACAAAGAAGAGAAAGGGAAATCTCTCCCAGCAGCCTCAGGAGCAGCAGATTAAATCTCCACAATCAACTTGATGTACTCTGCATCTGTGGAATACCTGAATAGACAATGAATCATCCCAAAATTGAGGCAGTGGACTTTGGGAGCAACTGTACACTTGGGGTTTGCTGTATGCAGCTGACTAGTTTCTGATTTATATAGTTATCTTAGTTTAGTTTTTAGCACGTGTTATCATTGGTGGCTTTGTTTATTGGTTTGGTTGGTCTCTTCTTTTTTTTTTTAATTTTTTATTTTAATAACGTTTTATTTTATTTTGCTTTTCTTTCTTTCTTTCTTTTTTTTTCCCCTTTTCTATTGAGGCATGTGGCTGACAGGGTCTTGGTGATCCAGCCGGGTGTCAGGCCTGAGCCTCTGAAATGGGACAGCTGACTTCAGGACATTGGTCCACCAAAGACCTGCTGGCCCCACATAATATCAATCAGCGAGAGCTCTCCCAGAGATCTCCATCTCAATGCAAAGACCCAGCTCCACTCAATGACCAGCAAGCTCCAGTGCTGAACACCCGATGCCAAACAACTAGTAAGACAGGAAGACGACCCCACCCATTAGCAGAGAGGTTGCCTAAAATCATACTAAGTTCACAGACACCCCAAAACACACCACCAGATGCAGTCCTGCCCACCAGAAAGACAAGATCCAGCCTCAACCACCAGAACACAGGCGCCAGTCTCCTCCACCAGGAAGCTTACACAATCCACTAAACCAACCTTACCCACTGGGGGCAGACACCAAAAACAACGGAACTACGAACCTGCCGCCTGTGAAAAGGAGACCGCAAACACAGTAATTTAAGCAAAATGAGAAGACAGAGAAATACGCAGCAGATGAAGGAGCAAGGTAAAAACCCACCAGACCAGACAAATGAAGAGGAAATAGGTAGTCTACCCGAAAAAGAATTCAGAGTAATGATAGTAAAGATGATCCAAAATCTTGGAAATAGAATGGAGAAAATACAAAAACATTTAACAAGGACCTAGAAGAACTAAAGAGCAAACAAACAATGATGAACAACACTATAAATGAAATTAAAGCTTCTCTAGAAGGAATCAATAGCAGAATAACTGAGGTAGAAGAATGGATAAGTGACCTAGAAGATAAAATAGTGGAAGTAACTACCACAGAGCAGAATAAAGAAAAAAGAATGAAAAGAATTGAGGACAGTTTCAGAGACCACTGGAACAACATTAAACACACTAACATTCTAATTATGCAGGTCCCAGAAGAAGAAGAGAAAAAGAAAGGGACTGAGAAAATATTTGAAGAGATTATAGTTGAAAACTTCCCTAATATGGGAAAGAAAATAGTCAATCAAGTCCAGGAAGTTCCGAGAGTCCCATACAGGATAAATCCAAGGAGAAACACGCCAAGACACATATTAATCAAACTATCAAAAATTAAATACAAAGAACAAATATTAAAAGCAGCCATGGAAAAGCAACAAATAACATACAAGGGAATCCCCATAAGGTTAACAGCTGATCTTTCAGCATAAACTCTGCAAGCCAGAAGGGAGTGGCAGGACATATTTAAAGTGATGAAGGGGAAAAACCTACAACCAAGATTACTCTACCCAGCAAGGATCTCATTCAGATTCGACAGAGAAATTAAAACCTTTACAGACAAGCAAAAGCTAAGAGAATTCAGCACTACCAAACCAACTTTACAACAAATGCTAAAGGAACTTGTCTAGGCAGGAAACCCAAGAGAAGGAAAAGACCTACCATAACAAACCCAAAACAATTAAGAAAATGGTAATAGGAACATACATATCGATAATTACCTTAAATGTAAATGGATTAAATACTCCAACCAAAAGACATAGACTGGCTGAATGGATACAAAAACAAAACCCATATATATGCTGTCTACAAGAGACCCACTTCAGACCTAGGGACACATGCAGACTGAAAGTGAGGGGATAGAAAAAGATATTCCATGCAAATGGAAATCAAAAGAAAGCTGGAGTAGCAATTCTCATATCAGACAAAATAGACTTTAAAATAAAGACTATTACAAGAGACAAAGAAGGACACTACATAATGATCAAGAGATCAATCCAAGAAGAAGATAAAACAATTGTAAATATTTATGCACCCAACATAGGAGCACCGCAATACATAAGGCAAATGCGAACAGCCATAAAAGAGGAAATCGACAGTGACACAATAATAGTAGGGGACTTTAACACCCCACTACCACCAATGAACAGATCAACCTAAATGAAAATAATAAGGAAACACAAGCTTTACATGATACATTAAACAAGATGGACTTAATTGATATTTATAGGACATTCCATCTAAAAACAACAGAATACACTTTCTTCTCAAGTACTCATGGAACATTCTCTAGGATAGATCATATCTTGGGTCACAAATCAAGCCTTGGTAAATTTAAGAAAATTGAAATTGTATCAAGTATCTTCTCTGCCCACAATACTATGAGACTAGATATCAATTACAGGAAAAAAACTGTAAAAAATACAAACACATGGAGGCTAAACAATATGCTACTAAATAACCAAGAGATCACTGACGAAATCACAGAGGAAATCAAAAAATACCTAGAGGCAAATGACAATGAAAACACAACAACACAGAACATATGGGATGCAGCAAAAGCAGTTCTAAGAGGGCACTTTATAGCAAAGCAATCCTACCTCAAGAAACAAGAAACATCTCAAATAAACAACCTAACCTTCCACCTAAAGCAATTAGAGAAAGAAGGAAAAAAACCCCCAAAGTTAGCAGAAGGAAAGAAATCATAAAGATCAGATCAGAAATAAATGAAAAAGAAATGAAGGAAATGATAGCAAAGATCAATAAAACTAAAAGCTGGTTCTTTGAGAAGATAAATAAAATTGATAAACCATTAGCCAGACTCATCAAGAAAAAAAGGGAGAAGACTCAAATCAACAGAATTAGAAATGAAAAAAGAGAAGTAACAACTGATACTGCAAAAATATAAAGGATCATGAGAGATTACTACAAGGAACTCTATGCCAATAAAATGGACAACCTGGAAGAAATGGACAAATTCTTAGCAAAGCACAACCTTCCGAGACTGAACCAGGAAGAAATAGAAAATATGAACAGACCAATCACAAGCACTGAAATTGAAACTGTGATTAAAAATCTTCCAACAAACAAAAGCCCAGGACCAGATGGCTTCACAGGCTAATTCAATCAAACATTTAGAGAAGACCTAACACCTATCATCCTTCTCAAACTCTTCCAAAATATAGCAGAGGGAGGAATACTCCCAAACCCATTCTATGAGGCCACCATCACCCTGATAGCATAACCAGACAAAGATGTTACAAAATAAGAAAACTACAGGCCAATATCACTGATGAACATAGATGCAAAAATCCTCAACAAAATGCTAGCAAACAGAATCCAGCAGCACATTAAAAGGATCATACAACATAATCAAGTGGGGATTATCCCAGGAATGCAAGGATTCTTCAATATACACAAATCAATCAATGTGATACACCATATTAACAAAGTGAAGGAGAAAAACCATATGATCATCTCAGTAGATGCAGAAAAAGCTTTCGACAAAATTCAACACCCATTTATGATAAAAACTGTCCAGAAAGTAGGCATAGAGGGAACTTTCCTCAACATAATAAAGGCCATATATGACAAACCCACAGGCAACATCGTTCTCAATGGTGAAAAACTGAAACTATTTCCACTAAGATCAGGAACAAGACAGGGTTGTCCACTCTCACCACTATTGTTCAACATATTTTTGGAAGTTTTAGCCACAGCAATCAGAGAAGAAAAAGAAATAAAAGGAATCCAAACTGGAAAAGAAGAAGTAAAACTGTCACTGTTTGCAGATGACATGATATTATACATAGAGAATCCTAAAGATGCTACCAGAAGACTACTAGATCTAATCAATGAATTTGGTAATGTAGCAGGATACAAAATTAATGCACAGAAATCTCTTGCATTCTTTTACACTAATGAAAAATCTGAAAGAGAAATTAAGGAAACACTCCCATTTACCATTGCAAAAAAAGAGTAAAATACCTAGGAATAAACCTACCTAAGGAGACAAAAGACCTGTATGCAGAAAACTATAAGACACTGAGAAAGAAATGAAAGACAGTACAAAGAGATGGAGAGATATACCATGTTCTGAGCCTGGAAGAATCAACATTGTGAAAATGACTCTACTACCCAAAGCAATCTACAGATTAAATGCAATCCCTATCAAACTACCAATGGCATTTTTCACAGAACTAGAACAAAAAATTTCACAACTTGTATGGAAACACAAAAGACCCCGAATAGCCAAAGCAACCTTGAGGAAGAAAAACAGAGCTGGAGGAATCAGGATCCCTGACTTCAGACTATACTACAAAACTACAGTAATCAAGACAGTACGGTACTGGCACAAAAACAGAAGTATAGATCAATGGAACAGGATAGAAAGTCTAGAGCTAAACTCATGCACGTATGGTCACCTTATCTTTGATAAAGGAGGCAAGAATATACAATGGAGAAAAGACAGCCTCTTCAATGAGTGGTACTAGGAAAACTGGACAGCTACATGTAAAAGAATGAAATTACAACACTTCCTAACACCATGCACAAAAATAAACTCAAAATGGAGTAAAGACCTAAATGTAAGGCCTGACACTATAAAACTCTTAGAGGAAAACATAGGCGGAACAGTCTATGACATAAATCACAGCAAGATCCTTTTTGACCCACCTCCTAGAGAAATGGAAATAAAAACAAAAATAAACAAATGAGCCCTAACGAGACTTAAAAGCTTTTGCACAGCAAAGGAAACCATAAATTAGACGAAAAGACAACCCTCAGAATGGGAGAAAATATTTGCATACAAAGCAACTGACAAAGGATTAATCTCCAAAATTTACAAGCAGCTCATGCCCCTCAATATCAAAAAAACAAACAACCCAATCCAAAAATGGGCAGAAGACCTAAATAGACATTTCTCCAAAGAAGATATACAGATTGCCAACAAACACATGAAAGGATGGTTAACATCACTAATCATTAGAGAAATGCAAACCAAAACTACAGTGAGGTGTCACCTCACACTGGTCAGAATGGCCATCATCAAAAAATCTACAAACAATAAATGCTGGAGTGGGTGTGGAGAAAAGGGAACCCTCTTGCACTGTTGGTGAGAATGTAAATTGATACAGCCACTATGGAGAACAGTATGGAGGTTCCTTAAAAACAAAAATAGAACTACCATACGACCCAGCAATCCCACTACTGGGCATATACCCTGAGAAAACCATAATTCAAAAAGAGTCATGTACCACAATGTTCACTGCAGCACTATTTACAATAGCCAGGACATGGAAGCAACCTAACTGTCCATCAACAGATGAATGGATAAAGAAGATGTGGCACATATATACAATGGAATATTACTCAGCCGTAAAAAGAAACGAAATTGAGTTATTTGTAGTGAGGTGAATGGACCTAGAGACTGTCATACAGATTGAAGTAAGTCAGAAAGAGAAAAACAAATACCATAAGCTAACACATATATATGGAATCTAAAAAAAAAAAAAAAGGTCATGAAGAACCTAGGGGCCGGACAGGAATAAAGACACAGACGTAGAGAATGGACTTGAGGATACGGGGAGGGGGAAGGGTAAGCTGGGACAAAGTGAGATAGTCATGTGGACATGTATACATTACCAAATGTAAAATAGATAGCTAGTGGGAAGCAGCTGCATAGCACAGGGAGATCAGCTTGGTGCTTTGTGACCACCTAGAGGGGTGGGATAGTGAGGGTGGGAGGGAGATGCAAGAGGGAGGGGATATGGGGCTATATGTATATGTATAGCTGATTCACTTTGTTATAAAGCAGAAACTAACACATCATTTTAAAGCAGTTATACTCCAATAAAGATGTTAAAAAGAAAATGTTTGCCTAGACGAGTGTTTGCTGCTTTAGGGAGAAACCTGATGCCACTGAGAAGCTTGGAGTTTTGTTTTTTTTTAAATCTTTATTGAAGTATAATTGCTTTACAATGGTGTGTTAGTTTCTGCTTTATAACAAAGTGAATCAGTTATACATATACATATGTTCCCATATCTCTTCCCTCTTGCATCTCCCTCCCTCCCACCCTCCCCATCCCACCCCTCTAGGTGGTCACAAAGCACTGAGCTGATCTCCCTGTGCTATGCGGCTGCTTCCCACTAGCTATCTATTACTCTTGCACTGTTGGTGGGAATGTAAATTGATACAGCCACTATGGAGAACAGTATGGAGGTTCCTTAAAAAACTACAAATAGAACTACCATACGACCCAGCAATCCCACTACTGGGCATATACCCTGAGAAAACCATAGTTCAAAAAGAATCATGTACCAAAATGTTCATTGCAGCTCTATTTACAGAAGCTTGGAGTTTTGATACTAATCTCTGCTTCTTCCTTGGGACCATTTGACTTTCTCTGCATTCTGAACATCCCTTTTTCCTTACATAATTCTGAACTAAGTATGGGGTGTTTAAGGACCTCTAGTCTGATATTACCATCCACCTCATGTTTTTGACTCCAGTAATATCAGATGGCTTATAATCTTCTCTCCTGGGCAATCCCTGTGCTTATTCAGTCCTCTATGCTTTTGCTTATTCCCTTGTTTGCACTGCACATGCTTTTCTCCAACCTTCTTTTTCTGCTGAAGTATACTTCATAAGACTTGGTGTAGGTATCATCTCATTACCAAGGCTTCCAAATTAAAGAGGCTACCATTTCTCTCTGCCCACCTTTATGTACCTCTATGTGCTCAACTGCATTCTATCATTCTATTAAAAGAGTTGAAAACAGACACAAAGTACTCCACAATGTAAAGAAAGCTTCCAACAGTTGGGGCCAACAACTTACACCGCAGGCTTCCCAATAGTTGGCTGAAAAGTCCCTACCACCATCAGTCAACTCCACCTGCTGTTCCCCACTCACAGACACTGATTACTAAAGAGGGGAAATGTTGAGTTGAGCTAAGCTACTCCGTGGTATTGCTGCCTCGGCATCCACGTTGTTTGGCAAAATGGCCTGCAGAGACCTTAAACTAACACTAGTCCCCTCATGCAAGCACATGTCCTAGATGTCAGCCTGCAGAATAACAAGCAAATGTAAGTTTCTGATATGACCTCACCAACAGCCCTTATGGTCAGCAGTCTCCCCTGGCTCCCTGCATCTGTCGGCCTCATTCAACCCTTAGGTAAGACCCCTGGGGGCTCACCAAAATTTTCTGTTCTTTTGGTTTGAGTGGACAAATCTGGCCCTAGCCTGGGAATCCCAAAGCACTGCACCCATGGATCCTGATAAGGGAATGTGCCCCAGGTCCTGCCTGTCCTCTGACTCTCTCTACATTCTGCCTTGATCTCCCTGTATAGCCCCTGGAGGCAAGCTGTGTACTTCCTCCAGGACCTGTGAGTGATAAACTTCTCTATTTCACTTTCTCTTGTTACCTGTTGTTGAACCACAACTTACCATCCGGCGCCCTTTGCTCCACTTAACAAATGTTCATTTAACTAAGTCCTACCAGGAAGGAGGTAGAAAAGAAAGTGAACTCAGATGCCATAGACTTTCTCCAACAGTCCAATCCTTTCCCGTGTTCTTCTCCCCAGAAACTTCTTCACACCCCATTTCCATGCAAGCGAGAAAGAAGATTTTGAGACATCTGCTCATATAGAGGAGGAATGTATGAAATGAGGGGCAGATCAGAATTTCTTATTCTGGTTGGATATTTGCTTAGACAATGGACTTGAAATTTATTTCTGTTCATTCTGCTCAAGAGAGAAATTTGGGGGGAAAGATGGCATATCATTTAATCTTCACAATTTGAGCCACTTAGCTATTGTCACACAAAAGGGCTGCCTGCCAGCCAAGAGACTTACGCAGCTCAAGGATGCGGGGTGGGCCCTGGGAGTCGGAGTGAAGGGGGCAGTGGAAAGGAGTTGAACTTGACTCGGACTCTGGAGTCAGCCTGCTGGTCCCCAGTACCAGCTCTACTCCTCACTGGCTGCAGGGACTTGGGCAAAGCACTTCCTTTTCCTGAGCCTTAATTTTCCCATCTGTAGAAAGGGATAGTCTAACAACTGACTTTATAGAATTTTAATAACGAATAAACTGAACAGCGAAAGAAAGATGCTTTACATAGCACTTAGCATGAAGTAAAAGCATATTTAATGTTAGCAAATAAATGTAACCATTGATTTTTTTTCTTTGCTTTAAGACTAGACTTTATCCCACATCTTGATCAGAGTTGGATTCCTGAATTTTCTTTCTATTCCTTCTTACCCCTGGCATGGCCTGGGCCACGCTGTGCCCAGTTAAGTTTCAGGGTTTCTGTTTTACCCATCCTAGTATATACTCTGCTGTAGTTTAGTTAGCTATGCCTGCCTGTGCCCAAATATGAGTAAATAATTGAGTTTCATAGTGCAAACATTCTTATAGCACCTCTTAAAATACCCTAAATCATATGATAAGAAGGTATAGAGGAAATTTGGAAAAGCCAGAGGTATAATAAATCCTAGCGTTTAGATTGTATACAGAAAACACTCACACACACACACACAGAGAATCTGAGATGCAAAACTCACAAAACAAACAGACCACAGTAAATATATTGAAAGATTGAATATACAAACATAAAGTGGCTATGCCATATATAAGAATAAGATTCTCAACCCCACAATCTGCAGCCACCAGCCCAGGAAGTCAGCTGGCTATTTATAAGTTAGACTTGTAGTAATCAGACTGCTATCACCA
Source organism: Balaenoptera physalus (assembly GCF_965194825.1). Taxonomy (NCBI): domain Eukaryota; kingdom Metazoa; phylum Chordata; class Mammalia; order Artiodactyla; family Balaenopteridae; genus Balaenoptera; species Balaenoptera physalus. Next base: position 93,832,391 of record NC_138896.1, on the reverse strand, counting down.
GTAACAATCCAGAAAGCCAAACAATCACTGCTATAACAGTGATCTCCAAACGGTCAAGACTTGATGACAGCAATTTTTATTGACAGTTTCCCTAGCGTTTATTCCTTCTTCCAAGTTAGGACCAACCAGAGAAAGTCAAATATTCACCCCTAACCAATCACACAGGATGCCCTGCTTCTGGTTTTCCTGGGTACTGCTTCCCATGCCACCAGCCTACAACCCAGGCAAACCTGAAGCCTTCCCTCCGTCCCCTATAAAGCTTTCCCACCCCTCTGCCTGCCTTTGAATCTCTGCCTAAACACAAGTGATGGTGGCCAACTCCTTTGCTATAGCAAGCTCTGAATAACTAGCCTTTGGTTGTTCTCACTTAGGTGGTCTTTGTTTATTTCCACAGTATTTATAAAATATTGTTTGAATTTTATCTCAATGAAATCTGATCACGTATAAGCTATGACTGCATAGTCATATACAGTCATATACATAGACACTGTATAGTGTCACGCAGAATGGCTGGTCCTACTGCGGGGAATCACAGAGGCTTAACCTCGGCATCTCAAAAGCACCCAAACTAAAACAGAGCACAGTGCGAAATAAGTCACGGTTCAGAGTACCTGACAGGAAGCAATTAAAGATTTAAGAACCACTAAAACTGAATGAGGGCTCACTCTGCCCTTTCAAAGTAGGTCAGTTCTGAGAGGATGACCTGGCTGATCCGTAAGGCAATTAGAAGTGTCACCTTAAAATTAATTACAGGGTCACATGAACCATTCACCCACTGACATCATCACAAATGGTCAACTCATTTCCTCTGTTCTCATATTACCCAGAAACACCAAATGTGTTAGGAATTCCCAAACTTTCGGCAACGAGTTTTGTTGGCTCTTTTTCATTAACCTATACATACGTTACCTTTAAAACAATAATGTAAAGATACACTGATATATTCTTTAATAAATACATTATTTTAGCCTACTAAGGAATTTTCAACTCCTCCTATTTCAAAATTAATGATTGCTTCCATGTCTTTTAAGCCCAAAGGAACTACGTTGTTTGAGAGGATTGAGTGGTGGAGGGTGAGGGCACGTAGCCAAATAGGGAGAAGAGAGCACCAATCAGACAATAGACGTGGCAGAGGATTGCTCTTAAACTTTTTTAAAGTATATTTTGACAATAACATCCCCAGGCTATAGAGCTAAATTGCTTTGATCATTTATGAGCATCTGTGTGTCTTCAATAAGCCTTAAACTCCCACAGGGGAGCAATGAAGCCAGAAATAGTGGTCATCATTAATCCAGGAGAACCCCTCTATAGTATGGGGTCCAAAATAAGACCAACTTGTCTTGGACCCTGGTTTTCTATATTAAGATATTTTATCTATGGATATAAAGATGTATATCAATGTGCTCCATCTGTAGGCTCTTGTGGCTACTAAGGGAGTGTCAATAAGCTTAGATTCCAGCTAAGACCACCTCTCACTCATTCTTCAGGTGTCAGCCTGATCGTCACTTCCTCTGGGAAATCATTGTGCTCTTCCGCATCCCCAGCAATTCCCGTCTCCCTGTTATCTCCCTTCCCATCTTTCCTCCATATTTCATGCAGTTTCCATTTCTCAGTATCCTTATCACATGTTGACACATAACTTGTACACAAATGTTCATAGCAGTTTTATACATAATGGCCCCAAGCTGGAAGCAACACAAACAACCATGTACAGGTGAATGAATAAATGAGATACATCATTTTTAAAACAATTATGTTAGTTGTTTGATATGCCTTTATCACTAATCATATAGCATCCTCGAGTACTTAGTTTACACGTATAAGAAACCACCGCACTTTTTTCCAAAGTGGGGTACTACTTTACGCTCCCACCAACTGTGTATGAGACTTCAAGTGGCTCTATACCATGGCCAACATTGGGTGGTGTTAGACTTTTAGATTTTAACCATTCTGGTGAACGTGTCGTAGTATCTCACTGTGGTTTTAAGTTTCATTTCCAATGATAAATAATGACATAGAGCACTTGTTCATGTGCTTACTGGTCATTTATATATCCATCTAAAATGTCTCCTCACTTTTTTTTAAGTTGGGTTTTTCTCTTCTTACTCTTGAGTTGTGTGAGTTCTTTATACATCTCAGATATGAATCCTTTGTCAGGTATATGTATTGGGAATATTTTATCCCAGTCTGTGGTTTCCCTTTTCATGTTTTCAAGGTGTCCTTTGAAGAGTAGAAATGTTCAACTCTTGATTAACTCTGTTTATCATTTTTTAAAATAATCATCAATTTCTGAGATTGGCTTATGGTTTTCATGGGAACATTAGTCTCAGAGACAGTTACAAAGTGTTTATACTGACCTTATACTAAAGACACTAATTCAAGAATCCCACAGGCTCAGTGATTCCTATGCAAGTTAAATAAAGAAAATCACATCAGGACACATAATGGTCAAACTTTTGAAAACTAAAGGGACAGAGAAAATCTTAAACACATCCAGAGAAAAGAAGTCACTATTTTCAAAAGAAAAACAGTAAGTCCAAAAGCTGAATTGTCAAGAGAAACCATGGAATCTGGAAGAAAATGGAATAGCATCTTTAAAGTGCTGAAAGAGAGAAAAATCAGCCTAGACTTCCAGTTCCAAGAAGAATATCCTTCAGATACTAATATTAGGATATTTTTAGACACACAAAAGATCTAGAATTTGTCACCAGAAGAATTCCACTGCAAGAAATCATAAAGGAAGTTCTTTGGCTGAAGAGAATAGTTCCAGATGAAAGCACAGAACTGCAAGAGGAAGGAAGCACACCACGTAGGGAAAATAGGGATAAAAGTCAAATAATATTGACTGTTGTAATGTTAATACTAATAGTATCTTGTGTAGTTATAGGGAGTGAGGATGTAAAACACATGGCATCCATAGCACACAGGGCAGGAGGGGGATAAAAGGAATTAAACTTTTACATTTCTCACATCATTTGGGACGTGATAAGAGTACTAATTTGAAGTAGAATGTCATAAATCAAGGATGCATATTGAAATCTAACCACTGAAAGAATTATATAAGAATGTATAATTTTATAAGAATGTATAATCTTATATAAGAATGTGTAAAGAATGTAAGCATTATATAAGAGAAAAATTATTTCCGTATACCTAAAAACAAAGCCAACAGAAAATAGCAGGATCAACTATAAATACACCACAAAGGAATGTAAAATTTTATTCCTTTTTGCCAAAGTATGAATTCACAATCCCTAATCCACCGTCCACCTGATGGGCTCCATTTATTTCAGCCTGGTAAAGAAATGTTTTTTATGCTGAACATGTGAAAGAGGGTTCCTCTTTCCCAGCCACTCAGCTATAAATTTCATGGTCAGATGCATCAAGACTAGCATGATCTTTTGGCCAAACTGTCCTGTCAGTATTTATTTATAAGTGTTGATTTTAGATAAAACAGGGGAGAGGGGAATAGAATAAACAAGTTGTGTGAGTTAGGTCTCACTAGGTTATGCTACAATAATAAATAACCCCCAAATCTTAGTGGTTCAGAAAAATTAAGGCTTATATCTCACACATGTGACATGGCAATGGCAGTCAACATCAGCTCTCCTCCACGCTGTCTTCCTTTCTGTTCCCAGCTGAAGGAGTATCCCTTATCTAAGGCAGGACCCCTCTTTTAGCAGTAGAGTAAAAGTGATTGCAGAATAAGGTAATAACTCTTAAAGCTTCTGCTCCAAAATAGTGGAGGTCACTTCTTCTATTTCTTTGGCCAAAGCAAGTCTGACGGCCAAGGCTGATATCAACAGGGTCATAAGTATCCTCCAGCAAGAGAAGGCCATGGGGGGTGGCCAATGAGAAATGGGTCAAAAGGAGAAACAGTGAATATTTTAAACAAATACTACAATCTACCACACACACGGTATTTCCTAACCATTACATTTTTCTTGTATCATCTTCTTCCAACCATTATTCAGAAATTATCTTATCTCTGTTCACATGAGATTATCTGATTAAATTGCTTCTTCTCTAAGAAGAACTTGGCACTGTTTCCTATTCCCTTTTTTCTTTTTCAGTTACACTGTGGTTATATCTACTATATCACATTTTCTCCTCGTTTCCTTTTTTTTAGTTAAATCATTTTGTAATTCTTTATTCCTTTTAATTGAGATAAAATAGACATATAACATTGAATGAGTTTTAGATGTACAACGTAATGATTTGAGATATGTACATACTGCAAAATGATCACCACAGTAAGTTTAGTTACCATCCATCACCACACATACAGTTTTTTTTCTTGTGATGAGAACTTTTAAGATTTACTCTTTTAGGGACTTTCAAATATACAATAGAGGTAACTACGTTGTTGACTATATTCACTATGGCGTACGTTACATCCCAGAACTTATAACTGGAAGTTTATATCTTTTGTCCACCTTCACGTAATTTGCTGACTCCCAACCCCCATCTCTAGAAACCATCAGTTTGTTTTTTCTCTTTCAGATCCCACCTATAAGTGATATCACGTGGTAATTGCCTTTTTCTGTCTGACTTATTTCACTTAGCATAACGTCCTCATGGTCGATGCATGTTGTTCCAAATGGCAGGATTTCCTTTTTTTATGGCAGGAAGGCAGGAAGGCAGGAAGGCAGGAAGGCAGGAAGGCAGGAAGGCAGGAAGGCAGGAAGGAAGGAAGGAAGGAAGGAAGGAAGGAAGGAAGGAAGGAAGAAGGAAGGAAGGTGAATATATGTATATACACATTTCATTCATCCGCTGATGGACACTTAGGTTGTTTCCATGTCTTGGTTATTGTGAATAATGCTGCAGAAAACACAGGGGTGCAAATATCTTTTCAAGACAGTGATTTCATTTCCTTTGTATAAATACCCAGAATTGAACTGCTGGATCATAGGCTAGTTCTATTTTTAATTTCTTGAGGAGCTTCCATGCTATTTTCCTTAGTGGCTACATCAATTTACATTCCCACCAACAGTGCACAAGGTCTCCCTTTTCTCCACATCCTTGCCAACACTTGTTATTTCTCCTCTTTTTGATAATAGCCATCCTAACAGGTGTGAAGTGATATCTCCTTGTGGTTTTGATTTGTGTTTCCCTGATGATTAGTGTGTTGGGTTCCTTTTCCCATCTGTTGGCCATCTGTATGTTGGCCATCTGTATGTCCTCTTTGGAAAATTGTCCATTCAGATACTCTGCCCATATTCTGATTAGATTGTTGGGTTTCTTTCTACTGAGTTGTATGAGTTTTTTTTAATATATTTTAGATATTAACTTCTTATCAGATATATGATTTGCAAATATTTTCTCCCATTCCATAGGGTGCCTTTTCATTTTGTTGATAGTTTCCTTTGCTGTATAGAAGCTTTTTAGTTTGATATAGTCCCATATGTTTATTTTTGCTTTTGGTGTCAAATCCAAAAAAACCATTGCTAAGACCAAAGTCAAGGAGATTACTACCTATATTTTCTTCTAAGAGTTTTATGGTTTCAGGTTTTATATTTAAGTATTTAATCCATTTTGAATTAATTTTTCTGTATGGTGTAAGATAAATGTCCAGTTTCATTCTTTCACATGGATATCCAGTTTTCCCAACAACACTTATTGAAGAGACTATCCATCCCCATTGTATACTCTTGGCTCCTTTGTTATAAATTAATTGACCATATATATATAGGTTTACTTCTGGGTTCTCCATTGTCTGTTTCATTGATCCATATGTCTATTTTTATGCCACCACCATACTGTTTTGGTTGCTATAGCTTTGTAACAGTTTGAAATCAGGAAGCAGGATGCCTCCAACTTTGTTCTTCTTTCTCAAGATTGCTTTGGTTATTTGGGGTCTTTCGTGGTTCCACACAAATTTGAATATTGTTTTTTTTCTGTGAAAAATGCCTTTGGAATTTCGATAGGGATTGCATTGAGTCTGCAGATTGCTTTGGGTAGTATGGACATTTTAACAGTATTAATTCTTCCAAACCATGAGCATGGAATATCTTTCCATTTATTTGTGTCTTCTTCAATTTATTTTATTACTATTTTATAGTTTACAGTGTTCAGGTCTTTCATCTCCTTAGCTAAATGTATTCCTAAGCATTTTATCATTTTGATGTAACTGTAAATGGGAATGTTTTCTTAATTTCTTTTTGATAGTTTATTATTTTATAATATGCAACTGATTTTTATATATTGATTTTGTATCCTGCAACTATACTAAATTTATTTATTAGTTCTAACAGCTTTTTGTTGAAGTCTTTAAGATTTTCTATATGTAATATCATGTCATCTGCAAATAGAGATAGTTTTCATTCTTCTGTTCTGATTTGGATGACTTTTCTTTTTTTTTTTGCCTAATTGCTCTTTCTAGGCATCCAGTATTATGTTGAATAAATGTAGTGAGAGTGGGTATCCTTGTCTTATTCTTGATCTTAGAGGAAAAGCTTTCAGTTTTTCACTGTTGAGTGTGATGTAAGCTGTGGGATTGTCATATATGGCCTTCATTATGTTGAGGTACATTCCCTCTATACCCACTTTGTTGAGAGTTTTAAAATCAAGATGCATCTATATGAAATATATATAATTTTCCCTAAGATATGTTATTGAACCAAATGTGTTTATCGATCAATATTATTTTAAAATCAAGAAATGCCCATTTTATTTATTAGTTCTAAGTCATGTATACATGAAGCAGATATATTTTCCTGTTTTTAAAAGAGCTATTGCTACTGACTGTAATTCATCCTGGCTGGATGAGACCAGATGAATTTTCATCTAAAGTCTTATGTCTCATTTTCCACACAGTAGATAAATAAATAGAGCAGATTCAAAACATGGACTACATCATAAAGAAAAATTGTATAAGCCAACACACTTAGAGAGGGTTGAAGACGGATGCATCCCTTTTAGTAATCTACAATTATGAGCTTAAAACAGACTTCTAGAGTCAAGACATCAAGAACCTCTGTAATTCTCTGCCCCATGTTTCATACATAATTGCTACCCATGGCATCATAAGCCAAATGAATGGATGAGGGGGAGGGGAATGGCTGTATAACAACCACAACAGTAATATATTACCCATGCACCATACTTTGTAGTTTAAAAAGCAGTTTCACATCTGTCACCTCATTTCAACTTGTACACAACTTGGCTGTAAGCAGGACTGGTGTTAATATCCTCATTTTATACAAGAGTGAAATGAGACTTTGAAACTTTAAGTGACTCATCCAGGGTTACAGAGCTATGTAGAGGCACAGGCTGAACTTGAACACACGTCTCTGCACACTGCCTTTCAAACTTTGTATGCCTGAGAATCAACAGAAGATTTTGTTAAAAATGAGATTCTTATCCCTACCTTCCAGAGATTCTAACTCAATTTTTCTGGTGTGGGGTCCAGAAATTTACATTTTCACTAGATTCCCAGGTGATTCTGGTGCAGTATGAACCCAATTTTACCTAACATTGTGGAGGGCAAAGAGGAGCTGGAAGAATCTGTGGGAAGCATTTAAAATTGAATATCTATCACTAGTCCTACGAGAAAAACTTAATCTACTCCCTGCACCACTATCACTGGTAACTGGTGACGTAGTAGTAGGTCAGGATGAAAAAAAGCTAATGGTGTTGGTAGATGTTTTTTTTAAAGTAACATGCTCATAACACCATTCAGTGTAATCCCAATGAAGCTTTATGAACAACTGATGTGCTTTAGTTTTGCCTGATTATGATATTACCATCTGATAATACTCACGTAGAGGTATCTGGGATTGGGACCCCCGTGTTCCTTTGGGACAACTTTAATAAAATTGAACTCTCAGCCTTAATAGGATGACAGCTTGCCAGGAGATGTTACCAGCCATTACTTTCCTTAATTGTCTACATTACATACAATTAAATGCTCCTATTTTCTTGACTGCATTTTCTTTTATTTTGTTCTTTTAATATGACTTGGAACATCAAGACTTGCAAACCAGAAGTTTTGGAGGACAGATAGATGTTTTACAAGTGAAGTCAAGAGCTGTGTTTTAGAAACACTTTTTTTTTTTTTTTTAACATTTTAGGCAGGTCAATATCAAAGGAGAGTCTCTTAAAGAATGATGACCTGGTGTGTCTTTTTTTTTTTCCACAAATGGAACAAGAATCTTTCATGTCATCACAAATTTAATACTGTCTCTTGTGTTTTCCTTTGCAATCTCTTTGATTGGATTATGTTCAAGGACACAGGGGCCTCTTGTCTTTTGAGTCCATTTAAAAGTTCATTTTCCAGCTTTGACATTCAGCTCAAGAGTTTCAACAGCAGTTAATCAAAAATATCCCTATCAGAAACATCATTAATCTTTACCAGACAGGAGCAGTTATGTTTGTGACTAAACTTTGATGGACTCTTTGGAGGTGGGATTTACCATTCTGCAAATGTTTTGCAAAGGAAGACAAGGCTTTGAACAAAGTGAGAGAAACAATTTTAAAGAGTTAGAACCCAAATCCCAGAGTCACTCAATCAGTCCTGGAGGAAACATTCATTTCTGCTGTAGGTCATGAGAATGGTCACTTCTGGGTTCAACACCATCCAAGTGGGCATTAAGGCATTTGGTTATCCGTCCTCCTCATTTCAGTTCTCAGCCCTTCTCTGCTCTCTCCCCTTGGATGAGCTCATTTCTTCCTGATTTCAACTATCACCTCAATGCCTCAGTGTAGATGACTCATGGATTCATTCAGTTACCTAGCAGGTATTGAATTCCCACTGCTATAATAACCATCATCATCATAGCTTCCATTTATTGAGTTCTCATTATTGCCAGAAACTGCTGACCTTCTCTGTATATTGTGGAGAGACTTGGGTATTGTGGTTAAGATGGTGCAAGATCTGGAGGCCAGCTGCCTAGGTTTGAATAACTTTGCAGAAATTATTCAGGTTTCTGTGGCTTTGCTTCTCTCTCTCTCTCTCTAAAATGGGTATGAAAAGAGTACCTACCCACAGAATCTTGAGTTTTCGTTTAGAATTAAATAAAAGAGTTCATAAAATATTTAATACACTGCCTTACTCATAGTAAAGTTTCAATTAACATTGGTTTTAATAGTTGATGGTTATTTTCACCCTAATTTTTGTATAATAGCCCAATGCTCCTAAGATGTAATTACTATTTTTTCCAATTTATAAACATACCTGTATTCTTCATCATCATGCTATGCGCCTCTCTAAATCATGGCCCATGAGATAATACATTGTTAGAAAAGATATCAGCCCTTGACCTCAAGTTGCACACATACACAAATAAGAGGCCTGAGATAACCATAAAATATTAAAAACTGATGAGAGCTCAGGATCCTGTCTCAGGATTGTCTATTTGTAGCCTTATTCCTATTATCTGATTTCTAAGTATTTACAGAGTTACATTCAGAGATGAAAACACAGTGACTACCAAAACCCAGAGCTGTAATCACAGCAAGGTGTTCCATTTACAACCAAGGGCATTCGTCTCAGCGAGGTTTAAGGATGTGGTGACAGTCATAGCTGGTGTCACAGGCAGAGCTCCTGACTCTCTCTGCTCCACCACTCACGATAATCCATCACCACTTGGTGTCCTACCATCAACACTATTCATCATTTCAAAATGTAAACTTAACACTCAACATATTGATTACCTATTTGCTACAGTTTGGAAGGCCCCATGTTTGACAAAACACTCTCTTTCAACATGGTGCATACACCACATTGCAATTAATCAGAACCAGCCATATTGGAACCATCTTTAATAGTTACCAGACAGAAGCTTTTACTTGTACAACTAAACTTTGATGGGATTTACCATTTTGAAAATGCTTTGAAAGGGAAGGCAAAGCTTTGAAGCAAAGTGGGAGAAGTACTTTGTTTTTTAAGAGCTCAGTGAAGACTAAAACCCACGAGTTGTTAAACTAGTTCTTTAAGGAATCCTTTGTTACTACTGCGAGATATGAGAAACTCATCCCCTCATCTCTTGTCTGCAGGAAATCTGGTTGGTTCATAACACATTCAGTATCTGAGCACTTGTCGCCATATCCACTGCCACCATCCTGTTCCAAGCCATGACCATCTCTCACTGCGTTCACTGTAGGAGCCTCCTATCTAGACAGCTTGCCTTTACTTTTACCCCCTAGGGTGTAGTCTTTTCAAGGAATCGACTCCACAAAGAATTGCCAGAGTAATGATCTTCAAATATGAGTCAGATTATGTCCTTCCTACGTAGGATCCCCCAGTGGCGTTCCACTGGACTCAGAGGAGAGCTCAACTCCCTTTCAGTGGCCTAGGGCCCCACCTTCTCCAACTCCCTTCTCCTTTCCTGCCTGCTGGTGTCTCCAGTTGCTCTCCCCTCCATTCATTCCCCTTCAGGGCCCTGGCCTCCTCGCATTCCTTGGAAATCTTAAGGCCTTTGCCCTGGAATATTCTTCACAAAGATATCTGGGAGGCTCACTCTCTCACTTCTTTAGTTCTTTGCTCAGAAGCCCCCTTCTCCGTGAGGCTTACCTGGATTACCACTTTAAATATAGTTATGTGGCCCTGCATGTGCGCACACGTGCACACACAGATGCACACACATTCCTGATTCGCTTTAACTGTGCTTAGAAGTTTATATAGTGTCTGACCCAAACTAGGACATCTTTTAGAGGTAAAGAGTTGCTGTGAATAATTATGTTGGGACAAGAGGAATAAACTGAGGCTGCCTTGGGGAAACAGAGACATTCACCCAACCTGCTCTGATTTTCCCCCATAGCATTTACTGCCTTTCGGCAGACTATAATATTTACATATTTATTACGTGTATTAGTTATGGTCTGCTTCTCCCTCTTCGAACATAATCTCCACGAGGCCAAGGGTATCCGTCCCTTTTATTTATTGATGTATTCTAAGTGTTGAGAATAGTGCTTGACAGTCTGGCACATAGTAGATTCTCAATGAATATTTGTTGAATTGAATGAATAAGTGATATGGGGAAACCAAAGATGATCTCCAAGTTCCTTCAAACTTTAAGCATGAGGTGAATTTTTCAGTTCAGTTCTATCAAAAATCTTTATAAAAATTAATGAGATGAATATGCAAACGTAAAATCTGAATCATAGTCATGAAATTCTAGATTTTGGACGCTGGGTCTGGAGGCGATACTAATGGATGATCTGGGTCTATCTCCCTTCTTTCAAAACAACAAATGTTCACATCATTGCTCCCAAGTTATCTCCTGTCCTCCATCCTTGAATGTCTCTGACTTGCTCCTCCTCATCTTTAAAAGCTCAGGTAGAAATTTCTCCCTAAAACTTTGCATTTTCCCCACCTCCCGTCACACCAAGAAAAAGTCTTGCCCGCAAAACATTGCTCTCTGTTCCCATATATTATTATTTCTGTTCCTTGTACATGTCCTGGAATTGTGTATATCTCATTACATACATTCCATCACATCACCTTCCAGCCTATTGCTATGTCTTCTTTGTATCCTTCAGTGAACTGTAATTTTTTTTTTAGAGTCAAGTGCTCTAATTTATTCATTTTGGGATTCACAGCAACTGGCACGGTACCTGGCAGACTGTGGGCACTGTATAGGTTTTTACTGATGTGAATTAAACTGCATTGGATTTATTGACAACTATATCTTCACTCTCATTAACCACTCCACCTACCCAAAATGTGCTGTATAACTGCAACATTCCAGCTTAACCATAGCATTTTATATCGTTGTGATATCAAAGACCCTTTATAACATGACGTATTCACTTAGTAATGGTTCTCTAGCCTCCAAATGACCCCACTCCCAGGTATAAATGATCTTCAAACCCTAGTTGCCACATTAGAGAAGGCTACCATTTTCACGACTGCAGATCAGCAGTCTAAACTGAGTTCTTTTATTTACTAGTGAATACAAGAATTTTAAAAATGATTTTGAAGCTATCAAATCTAATCTGTGTCAACCTGAAATCTTCTGCAGTTATATTCCCAAACATAAGTTTCCATGTATATAGAATACACATGCACACACACACGTGTATCTATGATCCCCACAATGTATGAGGATAGATATTATTGAAACACATCGCCTAATTCCTGTGAATTACTTTTCAAGCCTCTAATATTTTGGTGACTGTTGGCCAAGTCCTCTTTGACTCTGTTACTGAACAACTTGTCCATTACTACTTATATTTTCTTCCTCTGCGCTCTCCACCATATTTCGTCCTGAGCTGCTTTACCATATGAGAGTGCTAATCATCTGTGTTTAACTTTGATTATATTCAATTTCTGCTGTGTTCTTGAGCCAGAAACCAGTTCTGTTTCATACGTCCAAGCCTGCTTTGTATCTGAACCTTTCAACAGTGAAATGCCCAGAAATAAAGGAAATATTTGAATACCTTAAATATAAATAGTTTAAATATCATTTAATCAAGACTCTCCAGATAAGCCACTAGCTGTCGAATTTCTTTTATTTTGCCCTCCACAAATCTGTCCCCAGAGCCTTCCACCGTGAAAGCCATCCAATATGAATTGTTGATAATCTCCATCATTTAAAATCCTTCCCCACTTTCTCCATCAGAGTATATAATATATGGCATCTTTTTCCTCATCTTTTCCCAGCATACTTCTTTTGTTCAGTCTAGAATCAGGGAATTCATATGACAGATACAATTGATTTAAACTGTGCTGATTCTCCTCCCGACCAGCAAGGCCAGATTCTATCCCCTTAAATCACCATTCCAAGAAGGGAAGAAATAGACAAACATTACTGAACATCACAAAGAACAGTTTCTCAGCAGGTTGAGATATCATGGGATGATCTTCCCAAAGCCCCAAAGCCACCAGGGGTCTGTTGGAAATAGTTGCAAGAGTCAAGCCCTCACAGTTACCAGAAATTCAAGCTGCCTTATGTATGTGTGGAAAAGATGTGTCACATACTTGCTCTCTAAAGTACCTTAAGGATAACATCCTGTTCACTTTTCACTCGGATGATATCTGTATTTCAGCAAATGTCAGCAAGTCCACACGCTTTGGCAGAACAAATGTTATTTTTCCTTTCATAACTGTCCTAAGAGGAATTGTGCAATCCTACAGATAATCACAGGGAGCTCTTGTTGGCATGCAACCAAGGCAGGATACTCTTCTCCGGAGGAGGCCAATTGTGAATTGGGTTCGCTGCTGGCAAATTGCTTTTTTCTGTTCGGTTCAATTTAGTTTTCATGATTTTTCCTGAGGGCTCATCCGGCCTTGCTCAACTAACTGGTTTAACAGATCAGCTCAAGTTCAGAAGCCCTCAATCTTTCCAAGATTTCGAAATGTCTTTTTATTCAATCTCTGATTAGGACAAGTGAGAGCAACCAACATTTTACAGGTCTTAAAATCGCCAAGACAGATACTTAGAAAAAAAAAAAAGGGCAGGGGAGGAACTACAGTAAATTACACCAGGCATAATTTTACCCAAACTCAGAGGGAAAAAGAAGAGTGGAAGCAGCTTTTAACTTTAAGTGAAAGTTACATTCTCTGAACAATGATGTCTTTAAAAATATGCTGGACAATCCATGAACAGCAATAGCAATGGACCAAAGAAAATCGAGGCTCTGTGTTCAAGACAAGAGACCAGGAGCCAGGACCCGAATGTTTGGGAACTTGGTTTCTACTTATACAAACTGGCTGGAACATTCAGCCGTGAATAAACTCAAGATTCTAGATTGGCTCCATGAGTGAAACATTATTGGAATAATAATGTTTATAGGTTTTATTAATAAACCTATATTTTAATTAGGTTTAATTAAAGGATGTTTTAATTACAGTTAGGTTTAGTTACATAAAACACACACACACACACACACACACACACACACACACACCAAATTTGAGTCATTGAGATGAGGTAGAAATTTTATCGTCCTTACATAATGGAATCTGGAGGGAAGTAGTCCAATACTGAGAGGAGAATTCCCTGCTCACCCAAGTGCTCTTATCTTTATGTTCCACAATGTTATCACATGGCTTCAGTTCACAATGTTGCCTCATGTTCCAAAATGGTTGCTAGAGCTACAGCCTTTATGTCTGCCTTCCAGGCAGGAGAAAGCGGGGAAAGCAAAAGGCAAACACCTCCTACTTGAGTCAGCTTTACTTGATGAACATTCCTAGGAGAAATACACTGCTGGTTACAGTAACCAGTAAACACACTACCAGCTAGATGCATGGAGGCTGGCGAATGCAGTCTTTTAGCTAGACATCTTTTTGCCATCCCAACCAAAATACTGGCTCAGTTACCAAAAATACAAGGAGAGTGGACATTGATTAAGCAGCTTCAGTCTGTCTTGCGGGTGAAGTAATATTTTCATGAAACTGGAGGGGAGACACTTTGAAGACTATTGGCTTCTTTTAACCATTACCTTATATAAATATATCACGAATGATTTTTCATAATGCAAATAATTATTTGGTTCTTTTTATTTTATCATAAAATCATCCCCTTGATGGGTAAAATGATGTCATACAAGATGACATATGGCTGATTTCTCATAAAATGGCAGTGTTACCCTCAACACGGATAGTGAGATTTGAGAGAACACTGAGAAGACTCATGGAACCAAAACACCCATAATATATTGCCTGAAACATCTATCATGAAAGCCGTTCCTTCAGCATCAAGATAATGTGCTTCTAAAAGATCTTTCTAACAATGAATATACCTTACCCGGAAGTAGTAACCATCACGCCATTCAATACTCATGAATCCATTTCTCTGTATTCGTTTATCAAATTAAGTATCACTGGACATGAGTTCATGTGAAAGAGAGGGAGAAATTTGAGAGAATCCACCTAGGAAGACAGAGCGAGTAGTCAGAGTTTCACAATCATTTTTGAGTGAATGAAGTAAAATACAAGCACAGCATAATTCTCAGTAAATCTTTCTGGCTGACCCTTGGATAAATGGATGAGTAAGTGAACATATGAATAAATCCTCAGGTGAGTTTTATCAGTAAAGATTCCATTATTTCTTGATGTTGTTCTTGCTAGTACTGGAAAGCTTTATAATAGCAAATTGCAGACGTAACTGAAAAAGGAGAAGGTGTGCTCTGTTATAGCCAGTCTGGGGAGTTACTGATTATGGTGAATGTTAGGGTAACAGATATAAAAGGGACCCTCAGAACCACAGGTTACATGACAAAGTAGGCCTTGAAAGCACCAGGATGGCTGACCAGGGACACAGCCCCTGGGCTATTAGTATCAGCTTGAACTTATTATTATTTCATCCAGCAATACAGCAGAGAGAGCGTCAAAATATAACCACTCAGCACGAGACAAGAGATAAAGATTTTCCTCAATTGACTATGATCAAATGGGTATATCCAACTTACCCTTAGTTCTGTACCTTATCATAACTTTGAGTATGCCTTTCTTTCCTGGTCTGGAGCCAGTGTGGTACAATGATTACAAACATCAGCTATTGTTTCAGAAATGTTTGAATTCCAGTACTGCCTTTCCACTGGCTAGCTGCATAGCCTTGAGCAAGTTACTTAACTGCCCTAAACCTCAGTTTTCCCATCTTTAAAATGGGAAGAATGCAGTTGCCTACCTTGTAAGTGATCGTGAGGATTGAGTGAGGACTCACTGTTATAATTTGTTGGAATTTAAGGGGACTGTATTAGTTAAAGTTCACTAGAAAAACACAACTGATAGGATATGTAGCGAGGCAGAGAGGGAAAGGCAGTAAGATAGAGACAATGAGAGAGAGAAGGATAATTATTTTAAGAAATTAGCTCATGCAGTTGTGGTGGCTAGCAAATACGAAATCTGTAGGGCAAACTGGCAGACTGGAAATTCAGATAAGATCTGGTGTTGCAGCCTGGAGTCTGAAGACTGAAAATTCAAAGAGGGTTTCTGTGTTGCAGTCTTGAGGTAGAATTGCTTCTTCTGGAAAACTCAGTCTTTGCTTCTAAGGCCATCAACTGGTTAGATGAGGCCCACCTACACTCTGGAGGCAAATCTGCTTTACTTAAAGTCACTAATCTAAATATTAATCTCATCTAAAAAAAATACCTTCACAGCAACATCTAGACTGATGTTTGACTAATCACCAGGGCACCATTGCCTAGCCAACTTGACAGATAAAATTAACCAACCCAGGGACCCAATAAATATGACCGCCTTCTCCACCTGGATTCTGAACAAATAGAGAAATAAGACAAAAGAGTTGTAGGTTGGAAAATCTAACCATAACTCCTATGACAGGCAAAGGCTAGGATGGAAGCTGTGGTTTATATTTGCAAGTAAGTGTGTACAATGGAATTAGGAACACTCACCCCACCTGCCTCTGACAGGTAGATGAATACAACCAGCCCGGGCAGTGATGTCGGGCAAGATTTACAGCACGGAGCAGCTGGGTGGGAGGAACTCACAGTGCTGCTGACAGGTTCACACTTGGAAAGACAAAAAGGAAGAGGAATTTAGTCTTCCCCAATTTTCCAGTCAGATGAGCTTCTCCATGTCGCTGGAGGAAAGGCCGTCGAGGGGCAGAGCGCAGAACGAGTGCTGCCTGTCAGTTACGCGTCCCGCACCAGAAGGGGCTGTCAAGAGTCAGGAAGGATCATTTCACCTCCCAACAGCCTCCTCTCCTCAGCATCACCGTCATTTTTCTTACTGATGAAGCAGCGCTGTTTGTACTTGTTATCTGGGCCCTTAAAAATGTAGTCTGTGAAATGGACGCTCAGGAGACTTCAATCTGGAGGCTCTGCCCAAGACTTAGCCAGGACCCTGTATAATCCTCTGTTCTACCAACTGCATGCTTCCTCTACCCTGGGGAGCACCAATTCGTGTCTCCGCCCCTGGCCCCCAATCCCACTTCCACTACCTCCAGTTGAGAACCAGCTGGGGATTAAAGTGTCAGGCCTGGTTTAGATCTCTTCATACCTCCGAAACAAATTCCCCATCATGTGGGAAATCTGCTCAGTCCGTCCACAGAAGATCTCAGAGCCTCAGCCAGCTTGATGCTGAAGGACCCGGACACGCCCAGGGTAGGGGGAGAGACGGGATCTTTGGGGGCACCCTTGACAGTGTCCTCTTAAAGAGCTCATCCTTCCCTCCTCTGTAAAGAAATCTAGGGGCTGAAACCTGATCTGCTGACCTCATCTCCCTCCCCTTGGCCCAGAATCCAGGGCTGCTCCCCTCCAGTTCTCTTGAAGCAGCTTGCCTGGGCAGGGCTGGTGTCCTATCTTGTGTCAATCAGAGCTGGGAAGTGGAAGTTGCCTGTAAAAGGCAGATGAAAAATTGAAGTGATCTTTAGCTGACAGATCGGTTCAAAATGCTTGGCATCTTAGATCAGTTTTACAAGGTCCCCACGTGAGAGATGGTCACGCGGGTCTCCACCGCAGCCCTTTATTCCAAAGCCAGCAGAAACTGGCCAGGCTTCACGTTTATCTGAAGAACCTCTTTTATTCTAAATCCAGTTGGGAAGATTCCTGAGTGATCTTTAAGATTCTTGGTGACTGGGGAAACCTGAGGGAACCCAGAGGATCAGCGTTTGGACCGAGCATCTGCCTGGTTTGGGAGGCTGTGTGGAATCAGGGAGAGAACACAGGCTTTGGAGCCAACTCTGCCCGTTAACCAGCTGTGAGACCTTCAGCAGATTATTTGATCTCTCTGGGAAACTCATTAACCTCTTCAGGCCACATTTTGAAGGAACTCTAAAGCTGACATTTTGGAGCTAACTTTTCCCTGGCAGGAGAAATTGCCTGCCAAGGTAGAAAGAGCTAGTCAGGTGTGTGGTTCAGATTTGGAATCTACCATGTGTCCTATGTGACCTTGAACAGTTGCTTAACCTCTCTGGGCCTCAGTTTCCCCATCTATAAAATGGGAACAAGTAGAACCACCTTGCAAGTCATTGTCTTGAGAATTAAATAAAATAATAAAGCACTTGGGAGTCCCCCAGAAGATGTGCTTTCTCATCCTTCTGTGTCTGTTCCCCTGACATTTGGGGAACCAGGGTTCAAGTCTGGGGTACAGACAACCCTCTCTGGATTTCTTGATTTTTTGGTTTGTGTCAAATATCTTATATTTTCCCTATACTTGTCTGGGATACTCGCAAGATCTGTAGCAAAAGCAATCTGCTTGATTTCCTGACATCAATTTGTTCATTGGGTTCTTAGGGGAGGATTTAAGCAGATAAGACTAAAAGTTCCCCATAATTTTGTCTAAGCAATTCGACACTGATCAGTACTGGTGGCAGCTCTCTGGACCACATTATAATTTTTTGATTGCTACACAAATGTACCACACGGATCAAAGATCAGCAGAGCTGCCAGATACTTGGAATGGAGTTCATCTTCATCAGGAAACACCAAGGAGGCCTGGAGCCCCAACCAGAGAGTGTTTTGTATCCAAGAAGGCCATAAAGTAGGAATATTTATGCCAAAAACAGGCTCAAATCAAGTGACAGTGATATTGATCAGCAGGGCAAGAGTTAGTGTTGTTTTTTCATTTTTTTAAAAAAGAAATGAAAGACTTTGGGCATTCACATGGTAATCCATTTTAAAAATACTAAGCTACCATATTTTATTAATTAATTAATTAATTATTTTGAAGTATAGTTGATTTACAATGTTGTGTTAATTTCTGCTGTACAGCAAAAGTGACTCGGTTATACACATATATACATTCTTTTTTATACTCTTTTCCATTATGGTTTATCCCAGGACATTGAATATAGTTCCCTGCGCTATACAGTTACACTAGCATATTTCTTGAGTGCTTAATTTGTATGAGGTGCTTTTCATACATAACCTTATTGAGTCATCCCAGGAGCAGGCAAAGTGAGTTCCTGTTTTTAAGACAAAGACATTGAGGCTCGGGAAGGGTTGGTGACTTTGCCAAAGTCACACAGCTACTTGCAAGCCCATTCTTAGAAGCACTAAGATGTACCACCTCCAAAAGTAGGAGCTACCATTGATGGAGACGTTGGACTTTACACATACTGTCTGACTTCACTTAATGTAATTATCTCCACAAACCTGTAGGATGGTGTTCTTACTCCAGTTACAGATAAGGAAACTGAGGCTCAGATAAATAGCAGATGTAACCAATAACATACAGTAAAAAAAAAAAATCTGGGAACTGAATCGAGGGCAAAAGTGACAACTGTCTCCATACAACCTCCTAAACCTCGAATAGATTTTGCTGCCTGCCTGTTTCTCACAAGACAGAGTGCTTTGTCACTGTGGAAAAGGTATCCATGGGAAACCCAAAGCCATCTAGCACTTCTTGGAATTACACGCCGCAGTTCACGACCCAGGGCAGGTTGCCACAGCTAGACTGATGGGAGGGACCAGTAGTGTTTACTCAACGTTCTTCAGCCTCTGTGATCTGCGCACATTATAGGATTACATCTCCAAGCTCCCTGAGGTAGGGTGAGGCCGTGTGACTAGTGCTGACCCATGAATTTATGCCGATGGCACCTGTGTCACTTTCAGGCTGAAGCACTTCATTGTCATTGTGAGAACATCCCAAACTCTTGCTGGTGATGTTTGAGGCAGTAGCTGCTCAGTTTGTATCCCTGAATGACCTCTTGTCCCAACCCTGATGGACATGTAGCCTGAGCAAGAAGGAAATATTTGTGATTCCCAGCCATTGTAAT
Organism: Balaenoptera physalus; assembly: GCF_965194825.1. Lineage (NCBI taxonomy): Eukaryota > Metazoa > Chordata > Mammalia > Artiodactyla > Balaenopteridae > Balaenoptera > Balaenoptera physalus. Next base: position 93,812,766 of record NC_138896.1, on the reverse strand, counting down.
TTGAGTTTTTGTTTGTTTGTTTTAATAAACCACAACCGCCATGACTGATACAGAAGCAGCCCCAAAGGAGGTTTATAGACCTCCCAAGGGACCCAGCAGGTGTTAGGAAACTCTACACCCAGAATCACAAACTCAAGTGTTACAGGACCAGGCAGGGCAGGGTGAATAAGCGAAGCAGAAGTGAGCCTACAATAGCAGAGAGCGGACGGGACGGGGCAAACTGCTGGGCGCCTGCCAAAGAAATGTGGGCTCCATCTTGCCAAATCTGGCAACTTTTCTGAAGCAGCTGGGTATCTGGGACTTTTCCTAATGGATTAAAACACTGTGCAGGTGAAAGAAAGCTGGACTCTGGGTTAAGTTCACTCCAGGGTTTTCGCTTTGCAACTCTTCCCTCAAGTTCACGATCAGGTTCCCATCTGTCTGCTGTTAACCCAAAGATTTAGAGCTAGTTCTTTGAGTCTTGTTGTGTGACAATTGGGCATGTCAGCGATGTCCTTAGTATTCCCATCTGTAAAATGGGGTAAGTGGGAGAAAATTGGTGATTCTTAATCTTTCTCTGGTACTTCTGCTCCCAAAAATCTCATAAACACATAGACCCCAAATCTTATGGGTTTCACAGTTTCCAGTGATGCTGTAGACCTCAACCACTGACCCTCTCTCCCTGTAATATCAATGGATTCTTGAAATCAAAGCTTAGGATATCAGGCTACATGATGTCAAGGCTTTCTTCCATCCAAAAACATGTCTCATTTCAGCAGGAGGAATGGGGTATTTTTCTCCCTGTTGAAAACCTCAGTGTTTCTTCTTCCTCTTAGGGAGCCCACAGCTCTGACGTAGTAATTGAAGGTGATCACTTAGAATGAAATCTCTTGGGTATTGATTTTGTCATAATGTTTAAAGTGGGGCGAGGCCTCTCACCCTGGCACTTTATAGTGTATCTAATCAGAGGGAGACCTGATATGTTAGTGCACGCATTGTTTTTCTGGCTTATGCATTTCTAGGTTATAATGTAATTCCAATGGTTTGAATTTAGTTATCTTTGGCCTCCTTCAGCTTTATAATCCAAACCATCAATGCAATGCTGCTTTGAAAAATAATCTTTCAGACCTCGCATCCCAACTGACTCCCTCTCAGGGCAGATGATGGGTGGTTTCCATTGGAAGTCTTTGGAATAAGTCTTTTTCTGTGGTCACGTTGTCAACTCTAGTCTTTAACTCTTAAAAATCCATCCAGACAGGCCTTGGGATGCATTTCTCCAAAGGAGCCATTGTAATATTTGTGGGGTGAAGAGCATGAAATCGCTGAAGTGTGCATCACAGGAAGGAAGCAGACTTCTCCTCCAGGTGGGCTCTGATTTCTTCCCCACTTTGACAGCGTGTGCTGTTAATGCTTTCGTCAGTAGCACCTTTTACTGCCTGTCTTGCATAAAGGAGGATTCCCACCCCATTTGTCAGGATCCTAAATATACGAAACCGTTTTCTCTGGGAACCCCTTGATGTGGTTGGAGTAAGACTGAAACTTCTATTAGACAATCATTCAGCTGAAATAAAATTTATCATAAAGGGCAACTCTAACATGAAATCTTTATATGCAACAAAGAGATCTTAATTTGAAACAAAAAAACCCCCCAGGATGCAGTATTAAATTATGTCAGGAAACAGGTCCAAGGTCACATGATGAATTGGTCACAAAATGAAAACATTAAAGCTAGAAAGAGAAAACCAAATAGCATTTAAAATTGGTATTAAATTAATTCGAGCAAGGTAGCTACCCCAAGATGCTAGAAATTTCTGAAAGTAATCTGATTCTTTTTAACTATCCCGCCAACTTCATACAATCGGTCTATCAAGACAATCTGTCCTGCCTAATTACTCATGTTCTCGGAATGTGTGTTCAATTCAACAAATATTAGTGGGGCTTCTATGCGTAAGGCAACTTACAAGGTCCTGTAGGGACTGCCAAATAAGGAACTCACAATTTAAGGAAGTAGTTCCCTAAAGCTGATGTGTAGTCTGGTGACGTCTGAGTCATTTAAAGTGCTCTAAAATTACAGACTCCCAGGACCTACTCCAGGCAGACAAATGTAGACTCTCCAGGGGTAGGGACAAGAGTCTGTATTTTAACCACATTCATTAGATGAAACTGATGCAGAGTAGGTTTGGGTCCTATATCAGTCAGGACCTCACCATTGCAAGTGACAGACATCTAATTCCATCTGGCTTAAAGCAAAAAGGGAACCAGTTGACTCTAGGAACTGAAAAGTCCAACAAGGTGATGGCTTCAGGCACAGCTGGATCCAGGTGCTCAAGCAATGTCATTAGAGATTTAGTAGTTCCCTCATCTGTCAACTCTGTTTTCCTCTGCATTGGTTTTACTCTTAAGCACAATCTAAAGCACTACAGGAAGTAGTAGTAGTGGTAATAATAATAATAGTAATCGTAGTGGTAATAATAATAATAGCAAAAACAACAATGAAAATGGAATTCTTATTTTGCTTCAGGCACTGCACTTTACCTATATTGTCTCATTTAGTCTTTACAATGATAATATAAGGTAGGAAATATTATCTCCGTTTAACCCATGAAGAAAAAGAGGTTCAGAGAAGTGAAGTGATTTATCCAAAGTCACACAGTTATCAAAAGAGATGGAAAGGAGAATTAAACCCAAGGCTGCCCGGTTGTAGCTCTCAGTCTCTTACCCCTTCTCCTATACACAGAAGTAAAAAAATGCCTAGGACAAGCCATTAAATTACTGAAAGAAAAATGATTTTCAGAGGTAGAAGAAGGGCAGGAGAGTATAGTTCAGAAGGCAGATTTTATGTGTGCCCATATGCTCTCAGCTCTCTGTAGATTAAGTTTGGGTAGGCCCAGAAGTCTGCATTTTGGATGTTCCCCTAGTTGATCTAATTCACACCTCCTACAACAATAACACTTTTTCCAGTGATTCATCACAGCTCACAGGAGATTTGCTGAAGCAGTTGAATCCATGGACAACATGTGCAGGACTATTGCTGAATTTGTCTTAGCAAAGAAAGGCAGGGGTGTAATCAGCAAAATAGCACAGAAAATGATTCCAGGGTTTCCAGAGGCAGAAGGCTAATAAAGTCTTTGTAGTTCAACTGATAGGAGCTGATAAGTCCTAGACTGGTGGTCTCACTGTAGGGACAAAATGAAAAAAGAATGTAACACATGGAAGCAAGATTTAATAGTCAAAAGACTATGAACCATGAAGATAGCTTTTTTTTAAGTTATGGGTGACAGTGATTCCCAGATTTCTAACTTGGACTCTCCTAAGAAACTCTGGTAGACTGCGGACCCCGTGAACATGCCTCCTGGCATTCCAACCTTATGTTACTCTGGGTTTGGGCATACGGCTTGATTGCATCAATGGGACATTAGCAAACATGACACAGGTGGAGACTGACTTGATATGCACTTGCATACTAGGGCTTATCCTATTGGAACTCTTTTTTGATCTGCTACCTTGAGACTGCCATGCTGGGAGGAAGCTCAAGTTGACCAGGTGGAGGTAAACCAAGATACTCTAAAGAACAGCCCCAACCAATCCCAGTTTCTAGTCATCTTCCAGCTACATGTAGATTCATGTGTGACCCCAAGCAAGATCAGCAGAAGAGTCACTGAGCCAGCCCACAGAATCCTGAAAAATTATAAATCCCCATGGTTTAAGCCACAAGTTTTAGGGTGGTTGGTTATGCAGCTGTTGGTAACTGAAGCAGATCAGAATGCTTTCTTCTAGTTGGCGATGTAATCCAATGTTCAATCCACTGTGTTTCCCTCCCTTCTCTGGCTGCTAGGAATCTCAAAGCTAAGTTTTGTGTTCATTGCTGTGTCACTCTTCAACCAGGAATTCTTATTAGAATTTATGCATTTCTCTTTCACATTTTTGTCTTTTATGATATATTAATTGATTTTTCTTATCATGTCTATTATTTTGTTTTGAACTGACTGCAGTTATTCTTGCTATATACAACCATTTGTTTTATTTTCTAGATTGTGCATATAAGTGATATCATATGGTATTTTGTCTTTCCCCATTTGACTTATCTCACTAAGCATAATATTCTCTAGGTCCATCCACATTGTTGCAAATGGCAGAATTTCACTGATATGCCATTGTGTATGGCCAAATCTTCTTTATCCATTCGTCTGCTGATGGATACTTGGGTTGCTTCCATATCTTGGCTCTTGTAAATAGTGCTGCATGAACAATGGGGTACATGTATCTTTTTGAATTAGTGTTTTAATTTTTTCCAGTTAAATACCCAGAAGTGGAATTGCTTCATCATACGGTACTTCTATTTTGTTTTTTTGAGGAACCTCCATACTGTTTTCCATAGTGGCTGCACCAATTTACATTCCCGACAACAGTGCCAGAGGGTTCCCTTTGCTCTACATCCTTGCCAACATTTGTTATTTGTAGACACTTTGATCATAGCCATGCTGACAGGTATGAGGTGGTATTTCATTGCTGTTTTGATTTGCATTTCTCTAACATAGAGATTTTGAACATCTTTTCATGTGTCTGTTAGCCATCTGTATGTCTTCTTTGGAAAACTCTTCAGGTACTTCTGCCCAGTTTTTGGATTGGGTTGTTTTTTGGATATTGAATTGTGTGAGCTGTTTCTATATTTGGGATACTAACCCCTGGTCGGTCATATCATTTGCAAATGTTTTCTCCCAGTACATAGGTTGTCTTTCCATTTTGTTGATGGTTCCCTTTGTTGTGCAAAAGCTTTTAAGTTTAATTAGGTTGCATATGCTTATTTTTGTTTTTATTTCTCTTGCCTTAGGAGACAGATCCAAAAAGATATTGCTACAATTTATGTCAAAAAGTATTCTGCCCATGTTTTCTTCCAGGAGTTTTATGGTTTCAGGCCTTACATTTAGGTCTTTCATCCATTTTGAGTTTATTTTTGTACATGGTGTGAGGAAGTACTCTAATCTCATTCTTTCCCATGGAGCTGTCTAGCTTTCCCAGCACCACTTCTTGAAGACTCTGTTCTCCATGTTGTATTCTTGCCTCCTTTGTCATAGATGAATTGCCCATAGGTGCGTGGGTTTATGACTGAAGTTATCCGTAAAGTAGTCAGAGTATATATAAGATAAATAAAATCCAGTGATAGATAAGTAAAATAATGACTGATAAGGAAAAAATAATAGTAACTAACTGCTAATATGTATGAATTCAATAAAATATTAACGTATTATCTGAGCCAGGCCCTGCTCCAAAATATTTACATGTATCCAGTTATTTACCTCCCAGTAACTGTGTAGAAGTACTGCTACCTCCCATTTTACAGATGAAGAGACTGAGGCACAGAATTTTTGTGGCTTGCCCACAGTCACACAGCTAGTAAGTGATAGAGGGTAGGGTACCAGCTCAGGCCTGCCCAAATCAGAGTTCCCATTCGTAGCCATTACAGAGCAAGGGCACTTCTTCAAACACTTTTTAAATTGTGTTTAGCCTATTTTGTTATATGTGAAATTTAAAAGAGAAAAAATTATCTTCCAAGTGCTTTTAAGTCGAAGTGTCACCAAGTTGTTAAGTAGTTTTATAAAAATATATATATATATATAGAAATTTGAAAATGAAGCTGCTGTCGCCTGAAATGTGTAAACACAGCATTTCAAAGAAAATTAATTTTCTCCAATTCAAAGCAGAAATTCAGACGCCAGCTTCTGATGCCACAGTTATTGCCGTTATCAAAGGTATTTCATTAACCTCATTTTGTCCTTTGATAGATGCATGTTCTTTCAAATGTATCTTCTCACAGAGATATAGTACTTTTGTAAAAGTCTATCACTGTATCCAAAAAGTGCAACTATTGTATAAATATAGGGTCTTATTGCATGCAACTGGTCCCCAAACATACAATCAGTACATTCACACATTGATTACCTTAGAGCACCCAAGAGCCAAATATATACTTTGATGTGTTTACTGAACAAATGTTTCATGTATTCTGTTTGCCCTACTTTTTGGTTTATAGAAATATAGCATCACCAACTTTGCCTATAAAGTAGAGCTTATTAAATACTTTAAATGCTTTAATGAATTTAGATATTAAACTTTTATTTTCAAATGAGTACAAAATGGGTAGCAAGAGTATTGATTCTAGTGATCAAGTAGGGACTTCCCTGGCGGTCCAGTGGTTAAGACTCTGCCCTTTCACTGCAGAGGGCCTGGGTTCGATCCCTGGTCCGGGAACTAAGATCCCACATGCTGCACGGTGCGGGCAAAAAAAAGAAAAAAAAAAAATCTAATAATCACATATTTTGAAAAGTTAATTAAAGCCACAAGGTTGAAAGAGTTATATGGAGTGCCAAATGTGGAACTCTTTTGGCCTCAGAAGCATGCTTTTACTCTTAGCTGGTCAACGGAGAAGGAAAACAACAAAATTTTAAAATATGTATTTTGGAACTATGTCATTGAATTTTAGATCTAAAAGGTGAAATACAACTCAGAATTTCATAATTTTTGGTTTTTATATTATGAGCTGAAAGTGGATTCACAGAATTATTTTGTTTAATTCTAACACAAAAATTAGACAACATTAATGAGAGATTCAAAGTTACATTTGTCAACTTAAATATAGGTTCAGCCCTGGACTATTATTTCATTAAAGTTAAATATTGCCTTTTCAAGGGAGATGTGTCTGCCGTGAGACATTAGCTTTCCTGTGTCCTTTGTGTACATCCTGCCCAAAGGCAGCTAGCTGGCCAGGTTGACCTTGTGAGATGCTTTCTGTCTAAATTCCAGTCTCTTGTCCGTGAGACTGGTTTTCAGTTCCCTCAAGGCAATTAGAAATTAAACAGCCCAGAAAGGTGCAAAGCTGCTCTGTTCCGATTTGTTCCTAGCTATGAGGTTCTCACAGGGCTGCTGGTCCTACAAAGCAGACACCCACCCATTCTGCCCCTGCCCACCTGCATGCCCCCCAACCCGAGTGCTGATATGGACCCTGCCCTACCTCTTGGCTTCCTCCAGGCTGCAAGTGAGAGTTTTCATTGCACGAGGACAACACTCTCTTTTTCTTCTCAAATTCTAAATGACAAACACACTGACAAAAATACTTTGGTAGAGTTCTGGTAAATGTTCACTCAATATAGTCTAAGAAGCAAGTCTTGGCTAACATAAACATAGCACTGATAAAATACTACCACTAGAAGAGTCATAGCCCTATAGTTAATAATTCACAACTTGGTCACCTCATAAATAATTGTTAGTCTTCTGATGTGAATGTGCTGATGGTGAGAAGCAGACTTTTTCCAATTTCCCTTTCCACTGTTTATCATCCCTTCTTGCCTGTTTTCTCCCCGGCATCAATACTTTTCAGTCTCCAAGGATACAGAGACGAAGTTTTGTTTAGAAGCTGGTTCCTTCTTCCCAAGGCTAAGAGAATTCAGAAGGAGAGAAAAACTATCCAGGCTTTATTTTTCAAGTGTGCTTTACTACGCTTTACACTGAGGAGAGCAGTTTCCTCAGTTGGTGAGGAGCAAATGCAGGAAAAGTGAAGTAATTCCCCAAGGTTGCTGACAGCTTTTGCTCCCATCCTAGAATTCAAACCACAACAAAGAGCCACTTCAAAGTTACCACACTACAGAGTTCTCAAATTTTAGTTAATAATAAGGTTTCTGCCTACCCCAAGTCCAGTGGGTACCAGAAAAATTTTTCTGTACTTGGAAAAAAGAAATCACATTTAAAATATATATTCTTCCCCATGCCCCCGAAATATAATTTATGATAAAATATAATATTTGAAGAGAAAACAAAGATAGCACTCCAGACTTGATTGTTTTTCCACATGGTCTTGGGAACTGGTAGCTTCATTCAGACTCAGAGAATTTGTTGAAATTGTGTGATGTAAGTGAAGTCATTGACTATTTGGGAACTTTTTCTTCTAAAATTATACCTATCGTTTTCAGGGTAAAGGGTTGAGAAGAGGGCTGGAGAGCTCCTAAAATTACTATTCAGTGTAACTTGGGAAAAACCTCAAAGCTGAGCCAAATAATCCATATATGCAGATGCTTCTGAAATAATGGATGCTAAAATCATGAGAGTTTTAAATCATAAGGGCAAAAGTAATTAAACAGAAAGGTGACCAACAAACTTTGAAAAGGGTCAGAGAGAAGCTATAAATAATTTCCTCCAGCTGCTGACTCACTCTCAGAAGAAGCAGATGCTATTTTTATCTCCAAAGGCAAAGTTTTTTTCTTCCTGTAAACTCCTTTTTTAATCCTAAATTGAGTATGATAGCTTTGCCTGGGTTGAGTGGAAAGGGAAATAAGAACCTACCAACTCAATTTTCCTTGTAAGGTCACTCCAAATTGGAAGGATTTCATCTGACCCATCAGAGGCTGTGGGAAGATTAGAAATACAAACGCCAGCCAGTTTTTTGGAATTAAAGGCAAAGATACTTTTGTTGAGCCACCCTGAGGGAAACAGACATTTTGAATCGTTTGAAAATGTGATGTAGACATATTCATGCCTTATTTAATCCCCTTCCTTTCCTCTTCCCACCCGGAAACCCCCGGAACCCTTCCATGACCACCATTCCCACCCCCAACTTCCCACCATCCCTGCTGCAGACCCAGAAAACTGTAGCTGCTACGAGTGAGGCCTAGAGTCACCAAACACAGAGCTCAGACTTCCCTGAGGGCTTGCTTTTCTTCAGCTTTTACTTAAAGGTAGATGTAGGATGGATTCCCGGATGGAGAACTCTTGGCTGTCCTACCATCACCTCTGCCTTGCTCTGCAGTTATCTTCTTTCCCCAGATCAAGAGTAGGCAGGTACAACGTTTGACCTCGACTGGTTTTTCTAAGTTATTCAGGACATTTGCAGTGAAACCAAACTGTGTCTTCAGCTTTATTCCCGTCTCTCGCATGGGAAGAGCCCTTATACAATTGGACACGTTTTGGTTTTTCCTCAATGAGAATTTTAACCCTCTTTTGCATTATTTCTACAGTAATTTGTAAACATACTTATTTTTACCTGTTTTTTTTTTTTTTCACTTTTCGGGTCAAATTTTTTATACTGTACTTATCTGTCAAAATAAAGTTTCTCATATAACGCTGGTTAAAAAAAAAAAAAGCCATCTAGAAAAATGTAAAGATACAGGTTTAAATCCCAGTTCTGCCAACTATTCGCTCTATAACATGGCTGAAGTCACTTTCTGAGCCTCGCTTTGTTATCTGGGACGTGGGGAAACTATCATTTCTAACTTTGGGGGGGTGTTGGTATGATTCAAGCACATAATTCCTATAAAGCTTTTGACATGGGCCTGAAACGTAGGAATGGTTTAAAGTTGGTTCCCGATCCAAGTCAAAGAGCAGCCATAGCAATAACAGTAACTAACATTTATTAAGCACGTACTATATTCCTGGCACTGCATGCAGTATCTTATTTACTGTTCACGGCAGATACTATATTCCTTCACCACATATAATATTTGATTTTTGACAGGCCTGTCCACTCGTCATTCACCCTGAGTTACCTGTCTGTTTAAATTTTGAAGCCTTTTTGCTTCTTGCACTTGCACAGCTAGTGTTTCGCCCCAAGGCCAGGACTTGACACTTGTATTTAAGAGGTTCGACATCACGAGATCTGGTTCATTGTTTCAGCCCATCGAATTCCATCCGCATTCTAGCTATGTGGCCGCATGCTCTCTCTCCCTGCCAGCCTCATGCCCCTCATAGGTTAAGCGTAGCTTGTAAGTCACTGAGAGAGCAGACCTCTTTCTAAGCCCTCATTCAGCTGCTCCTTTCCTTCTGGGTGGGTCCTTTGGGGTCTCCACTGGAGTTGGGGGGTAGATTTTACAGCATATTCCCCTTGTCTGCAGTAGTTGTCGGGGGACACCAGCTGTGTAGCTCCTGGAGACCTTGGGGCCAGTGGAACCTACAGCCTCTCCTGACGGAAGGGATCCCCTGGCCCCGTGAGAAACCATGTACAGATGTACCCCGTCCCCATGGGTGAAAGGGGGGCCCTTGCATCCAGCTGGTTCTTGTCCCAGAGCCCCATCTGCACAGTCCTCCAATCTTAAACTCTCAAAAAATGTTCAGATTCTAATGGATTGTCTTGACCCCTAGGAAGAGCTCATTTCTGCTTTTTTCCTTCCCTCCTATTCTCTCCGATCTCTCTGTCTCTCTGTCTCTGACTCTCTCTCTCTCTCTCTCTCAGCCTGTCCCTCCCTCAGGCCCCCGTAGAGGAGGAGCTTGATCTGCTCCCCTTTGGTTTTCCCTCCCCAAAATCTCTCTGCTTCTTGGGGCTGTGACAGCATAAGACCCACCTCAGCTCTGCCTCTCAGGAAGCCTCAGCACCTCTCCTTCTCTCTGCTTCCCTCCTTCACTCTGTGTTTGGACAACCCCTCTTCCCAGTGGCAGGTATAATTAGTTTCCAAACTCCAGACAGATATTAATGTTAGGGAATAGTAAAAAAATAAAGATCAGAATTCTCTGAAATACCCCAAATCATAAATTGTTATTAAAATACCCCCAGTATACCCACAATGTTCTTCCTACAGTTAACTCATTCTTAGGATTTTCCAAAAAAAATATTTAATAAGAAACATACATGAGTTTAGAAATAGTCACAAAGAACTGTAGTCTCGATCAAATACATAAATACTGGAAAACATCTGGGGACATAATTGGGTGGGTTTTAAATAATGTAATGTCCTAGTAAGACTAACTGCTCTAAACAGAAGTGTGTGTAGAAATTGCCAATTTGAGAACTTATTTTTCTTTCAAAACTTGTTATTTTTTGGAATATCACTCATTGATTTAGCATAGAGCGTACCATGTGAATGTTAATAACCTTAACATTCACTTTATTTGTAAGACGAACTCATCATTAGCAGCTGACAGGGTCATGAACAAGTGTTTATAACGTGGCCACAGCTACAAGCAAAAATGGTTAGACGGTGACTGCTTCTCTTCTCTTTGCCCCATCCCAGTTATCAGAAATCTTGACTTTGACCTTCAACTCTGCACGTCTGCTTTTCCTGCTCTTGCTTTGTTCTTGACATCACTGGATTCCTTTGAAGAGTAATGTTTCTATGTTGAAAGTTAATCTTTTGTTCTTACTGGAGAATTATAATACTTTTTCCCATTTTCCTGATTTCTAAAATTCATCTTTCTCAGGATGTGAGATTCAGAAAAATATAACTTTCCCAAGAAATGCCAGGAAGGAATCTCCACATGGAAGCAGTTATTCTAATAGCTATTTATTGTTTTGGCCTAACCAGCAATATTTTCCCCTCCTTTTTGAAGCAGCACCCTGATTTTCGGTTGTGGAACTTCCCTGGCCCACTCTCTCGCTATCAAGCATGGCGCCTCATTTCCCCTCGTAGCAAACAGATCTACCACATTCTTTCTAATGTCTGCAGTTTCATCGTTGACTGTGGGTACCATGATGTGGGTAACTGGTCCCTTATTCAGAGCCACTTAGTGGTCGTTAGTTGTGGGTATGGAGCTTCAGTGAAGATGTCAGAGGGAGTTAAAATACTTGATGTTGTGTCTACACTTTGACAAAACCAAGATTCTAGCAGTTTCATTGGTTCCTGCTCTTCCCAAACTCCCATTTGTTTAATTATGACATTCTAATACATTACTAATTTTGTTTGTTAGCAATAATTATTTTGCTTGGAGCTGAGGAAGCTTAACTGATTCACTGGCAAAAGAAAGCAGGCTCCAGACCTACTAGCTTAACCCCAAAATGTTTGATCCAACGGCCCACAAAATATCCACTTAAGATTTTAGGCTCCGTCTCTTGCTTTTGGGCTCCCATCTTTTTGCTGCCTAAATATGTTACAATGAGTTTGCCAATAGTTATCTGGTTAGATTTCCAGGGGGTTTTGGTGTGAGACTTCAGAGAATGACTCCAAAAAGTCCACCAAATCACAAAGATTTCGTTCTAGACCCCAGACTAACTTTTAGCCCAGGCAACCGGGAATTTCTCTTAGGCCTTAGGACCCTGTCCTACAAAAATATTTTTCTTGGTGCACACAGTATTTTTTCTCTTTAAATTTTTTTTAAATGAGCCTATTAATTAAAATCCATAGATTTCACCTTTTAAAAATCCATATTCTTTTAAACAGATAAAAATATCAAGAAATACTAAGCCCATGTTTCTGAATGACAGTCCTTTCCATGGATTACACATTGCCCACCTTGCCTATGTTTATGCAGTGTTTTGCTTCTTTGCATTTACCTGCCTGACCCCTGTTGGCGACTGAGTTTGTAACATCTATTCTGCATGATCCAGCCAAGCTCAGTAGAGGACTCAGGTTTGAGGCCAAACCCTCATTTACAGTGTAATTCCCTGTGGATCTAAAAGGATAGAGGTGGCCAGTTGAGGGTAGGATTCAAAAATTCAGTAATCTAAATCCAAGTCAACTTGTAGTCTTATAGCCAAGAGGTTTTTGGTTGGGGTATACGATAAACAGCTGAAACAAAGAAACAAAGCAGTAACAGCAACAAAAATACAGTAGCTCAAACAAAACAGAGGTTTATTTATCTTTCCTGAAATATTCCAGAGGCAGGCACATGGTCCAGGTTGCAGGGAGCTCCTTTCTGAGAAACCATCCAAGCATCCCGCCTTCGTCTTCCTTCTGCATATGGCCTACCATCCTCTAGTGTGATTTCTCACCCACCTGGCTGAAGGCGGCTCGCCATACGCATCCCAGGTCCAGTCCACAGGAGGGGGGAAAGAGAGAAAGTGTGGAGGAAACCAGTTGCATTGAAGCAGGTGTCTCGAAGGTACACCCACTACTTCTGCTCTAACTCCGCTGGTGCTAACTTAGTCACAGGGCCTCACCCAGCTGCTAGTAGCTTTGCTAACATTTCTGATTGGCAGCCATGTGAGCTGCTAAGAATCAGTGAGATGCCATTACGAAAAGGAGGTAAGAGTGCATGCACACTGGAGAACAGTCACTGTTCCCTGCCCCAGCCAGTCTTTCGCAAGATACCAGGAGACAGAAAGGTCTCTCTTCTCAGAGACCGCACACGTGCGCATACACACACGCACATACACGTGCACACACACACGCACATACACGCACACACACACGCGCGCACACACACACACAAAAGCAAACACTCACAAACACACCACCACAACCACCCCAGCCAGAGGCACCTATTTATAAGCCCTGGATGTTTCTTATATTTTGAACCCAGTAGCTACACACAGTGAAATCATGAGGAAATGATCTTCCCATCAGATGTAGATTAGAAACCAAACTCTGACTTTCCCAATCTCTTTCCAGTTCTTCCTTCACCAGATAGGTGAGACTTCTCACTTTATCAGCATGGAAATTATACATTTTCTGAAATGTTTGGAGTGGAAGTCCCTCCTCATGGGATTTTTATCTTAAAAAAAGAAAACTGTCATAAAAGGAGACTAAACCTCATGCCATACCTGTGTAGGTGTGCACGTATGTATATAGAGTATGTGCCATAGGAAAGAGAGAAAAAAGTATAGTTACACCGTGATCTCCCCCGCCGTGGATTCTCCAAATCTTTGATCAGAGTTGCATAACAGTTCGCTGGGTCTGCGGGCGTCCTACTCCAATGGAATACTTGCCCACACCATTTAGTTCTCAACAGTTTAAAGCTACCCCCTAGGGCTTTAATTCCACTGAGAACTTCTCAAGAAACTTTGCATTTAATGCCAAATTTTTAAGATGGCTCAAAGAACATCTTTATTTTCTATTTGCCAGTAGTGACCCATTTCCTATTTTTTTTTCAACCTTTGTGCTAGTTCCAGAAATCTCATTTTCAGCGCCCCAATACATGAGACAGATGAAATCACTGCTGCTCTGGTTAAAGCGGGGCTTGACCACCTGGAGCTCTACCTACTGACCCTTCCCGTCATCTTGCCCAGAAGTCGCTGAGGCCTCTTTGAGGAGCTCCCTGTCACTCTGTGGACACTCTCTGAAAACCATGCTTCACCGACTCTTTGTTCATGGCCTGAGGTTCGAGAGCAGGAAAGAGAAGGGGAAAAAACATCCAGGAGAACATATGCCTTTTGTATGTAATACCAGTGCAGTTTGCCAATTCTGTTAACTCAGTAATGTAGGAAGAGAGCAGCCAGATTACCCATTACAGGGACAAAGCAGTGGTGTGTTGTTAAGAGCCTCGTGCAGTTTTTAGAGCCAGACTTGCTGGCCTTGTGTAGTCACAGCGCTCTTCTAACTTGCACCCTTTTATAATGGGAAGCAGATGCTGTGTTGGGATCTGGTGGGATCATCACAGCTTATTGAATACGAGAGTGTGGGAAGCTCAGTTTCCCCATCTGTAGAAGGGGCAGAAGGACTGCTTCCTCTGCTCCAGCACTAGGTTCTCCCCCTGGCTTCTCTGACATCACCAGAGAGGCCTTTCTGACCATCCTGTTTAATAGCATCCCCCTGGCCTGGCACCCCGTATCCCTTTACTCTGCTTTCTTTTTCGCCATTGTTCTTATCACCACCTGACAGCATATGTATTTCTTTGTTTATAGTCTCTCTCCCCACCCAGAATTCAACCTCATGAGAGTAGAATCTTTCTTTGGTTCTGTTTGCTGCTGTCCCCCCGGAGTCCAGGAGAGTTTTTGGCATTCATCTGGTGGGCAATAAAATGAGTCAGCTGATGAGTGAATCGTGAAATTCTTGTGAAAAAGAAAAGAATATGGGTAAAGTGTTCCACAGGACACCTGGCACTTGGAAGGGCCTCAGTACAAACTAGTTATTTGTACCGTTGTCAGTACTTTCCACCCAAAGATGCTAAGATGATGGGTGACCTAATGACCTCACCCATTTCTTTGCCTCTTGGTGCATCTCCTTGATATGCTTCCCCAGTTACAATAGACGTTCCCACAACACGGAGAGGCGTACACAGGTGGTATAGCCTTTCAACTGTTCTAAACTCAGCACATAAGGTGAAAAATCGCGTATAGTTTGAAATTCCCTTGAAGATTCCTTAGGAGGACTGCAAGGCCATCCCAGCCCGGTTTTCCTCCAGCATCACAACAGATCAACAATTCTTTGGTTGAACATCAGATGGAGTATTAGGCTTGTGTTAGAGCCTATACTGTACCAAAAACAATAATAAAAAGTTAAGTCATAATGTTTAACACTAGTCTATCTAAACATCAGAATACTTCTCAGCAGAGTGAGATTTTCACGGGATGGGAGGCTCCTGGGGTCTGAGACCAAATGTACATGAAGATCCACGTCTCTTGTAAGTCACTCTAGACGTGCCCTTCTAGACTGGAAGGCTGGCCAGATTGACCATCACTGTTTCATTTCTGTGTTTCTTCTGTCTTGATCTTTGTCTCTCTCTCCCTTGCCGTTCCCTCCACCCCTTTTCTTTTTGCCGCGTATAGAGTTAGATGTGTGCATTTATAGAATCATGAGCAGTGACAAAAACTGTCGCGCTCAGAACATTTTCTACTTGGAAGGATCTTTTGAAGACATCTTACCCAAACTTTGTCGTTTTACACGAGGTATGTAAGAAGTTGTGTCTTGTCTAAAAGCACACAGTCAAGTTCTAGCAACAGAACCCACTTGTGAGGCTTTCGAATCCATTGACTTTTCCATCTTGTTCATCTGCCTTCTATTGTGTCACCTGTGACACTTTCACTCACCTTTCTCCGTCTTCCACTCCTAAAACCATTCTCCCCAGAGCAGTGCAGCTGCCTTGAGCTCCTCTCCCTCTTGGCTCGGGGTCTCAACATCCTTTGAAGAAGGTGGCGTGCTTCTTCCTCTGTTCCCTCTCCAGTCTCTTGCCTCACCCACCCCCCGCCCAAACCGCCCCCCCCACCAGGAGTCAGATGGATTTCCAAGAAACCTCTGGAACACTGACTCACTGCTCTGTAGTCAGGCCAGTGCCCACCTCCTCCATCCCTTGGCAGCTACTGTAATTCCTGGTGGGAAACATCATTCATGAAGCCCCTATGGCAAACATGACAGCACAGGGCATCAGAGTCTGATGTTTTCTTTAAGTCATGTTGAGCCGGGGCAACTTTCTCACACAAAGATCAGGAAACACATCCAGGCAGACAGCACGAATGGATAATGAGGGGGACTCAGAGACTCCAACAGGATAAACAGAGCTACATTTTAAAAATAATAAGCGTTCACATGTAAATGCAAGATTACTGGTGTAGATTAGATCGTGGCTCTCACAATGACCTCACATTGCACTTATGCCCCGAGAAGGGTTTTGATGATGTGAGACATTACGCAGAACAACAGTTTGTGGCCAGAAAGCCACCAGAGTTCTAGAAAATGTTGGACCACTTAGAAATCTGACCCTTCTTGTATGATTTGCTTAGAGCCATTGGGCTAGTTTCCCAGCCATCAAGCTCACACCCTCCACCACCATCAGGCCACCTCACCCCCATCTCTCCCGCTGTTCACTCTCCCCACAGGTATCTCTCCCACAGACACACACTCAATGGGCTTTTCAAAATTTTGCCAACAAATGTATGCATCTCATTTCCTCTTTCTCCCATTATGGTCTTTTCAATACTCTCAAGGGCTATGCCCGTGGCGAAAACCATAAAAACCGAGGAGGAGGCACCTTGAAGGAGAGGCTGAATTGGAGCAGAGCTGTCACTGTACTTCCCCAAGGTCACTGGGTGGTGCTGCGTGTTAATTACTGGGTGCCCTCTGCCCCCAGAGTTCTCTTTCCTTTTGATTCCTACTAGGAATTTTAAGTCTCTCCATGTGTTTCACAGACCACACCCCCTCAACCCCTTCACCACTACGTATATTCATTCAAGTCGGGGCAGGAAGCGCGAAGAGAAAGAGAAAACTATAAAATGTCTGTCTGTACAGCCCTTCCTTCAATCTTTTGGCTAATGCCTAGGGTGACAACTCTAATGGCCTTTGAAGTTAAAAGTGGAGTTGAGTATATTTCAGTTGGTGCCTTTACAGTCTGACTGATGACATTTCATGTTGTAAAATAGTTTTGCTCCTGTGGTTTCTTCTCCTAGCAATGGATGGGAAAACCTTAAGACATGAGGATATCATACGATAACTGGATAATAATCAGCGGGGACACGGGTGGTGCACAAATCAACTGTGTGTGTTATTTTTAGAGTGTTCACGTGATATGATTCATCTTAAAAGCATTTCTAAGTGTTAGGATCTGAAACCATCGCCATGATTTACTGAAGTCATGGAGAACACATGTGACTCTTGTTTTGAAAATGACAGCATACGGATCCCATGGCTTTTTTCCTCCCCTTTCGGTTTCTTACAGAATTGGTGGGCAAAACCAAAAGACCAATATAAATTTTCCCTGGTACCCTGCTGTCCGTGTTCAAAGACTGGGAGTATTTGGTGTACATGATCTATGTACCAAGGTGATATTCTAACAGAGACAAATTATGTTCAAACATCTGAAAGTCATCATTTCTATGCATATGCAGGCAGTTTGAGAAAAATCTACAAGAGGATCAAAAACAAGATTAAACCACATCTGTTTGGGTTTAAACGACACTGTCTATGTAGTTCAAAGTTGTTTCCTTTTGTGTATAAAAAAAAAAAAAAACCCTGCCCAGCTGTTTTTTATCTTAAATTCTTAGCCTTTATCAAAGAAGTGTTTTCATTGGCTAGCCAGTGTTATTTCTAAAAGTTGAACTAGTTAGGAAAGGGGGCTAAGAAAAAGAAAATAAGCTTTATTCATCTTGGTTCTATCCCCAGAGCCTTTCCTTGGCACTCAGAGAAAACTAATACAAGGGTTTTGTTCAATTCTAAATAGAAATGCTGTATCTACTGTGTGTCATCATGTCATAACTTAGGTCTTCCTTCATTTTATACCAGTAATTGATTACAACCAATAGTGATAAGAAACATGAAACAAAAAATGAATCCTTGAAGGCATGAATTATATAACAAATAAGCATTTGACTGCATGAATGTTATGCACTGTTGAATGGGAAAGGGGATGCTTTTGAAAGCTGCCCTCTCTCTCAGAGATGTGGGTGTAGAGTGATATTGACCTAGCAGTGTGTTTCTTTTAGACATCTGATACATTCATACATTACAAAATCACATCTGATTACAAAGTCCTCCTATTTTATGAGAAATAAATAAGCTCCACTATGAAGCACCACTAAATGGGTCATTAGAATGAAACGTGAAAGCAAAAAATAAGGATGAATCAAAGGAATATGATATGACAAGCAAACTTTTCTAAGCAATTGCTTAGCTGCTTTCTGGTGAGATGATTCTCCTGTAATTTCCAGCTGTTTTTAGCAGAATGACTAAACCACATAATACAGACAGGTTTCCATATACATAAACACAAATGGACTCTATTGGTCTTACCCCATGTCAACAATCAGCAAGTAACTTTAAGGAGGTTATTGTCATTGCAAAAACTTTTTATTTTAAAAACCTTTTCGTCGTAGCCTTTACAATCAGTACTCCCTTAAACACACCCAGAAGTATTCTTTTTCCTTACCATACAAGGAGAGCTTTAAAGCCTTTGTCCCTAGTTTGTGTCAAAGAAGCCGATTCAGTTTTCCTCAGTTTTGATTGCCATAAAAACCCATTTCTGCTACGAAATAAATAAGTACTAAGTCCTAGGTATGAATGTGAAATCCACTGCACCTTCTCACTCATGGGGTTCTATCAATGTCTTCTTGTTTCCTTAATACACTGAAAATACTCAGTTTAACATAGTGCTTGGGCTTCGGAGTCATTCTGCCTGACTTCCAATATTAGTTTTGCCCCTTACCAGCTAATTAATTTTGGCTACTTCACCTCAGTTTCCTCATCTATAGCATAGAGAACATCATATGACTAACTTCATTGAGACATTGGAAGGAATAAATGAGAAAAGACATGCAAAGCACTTAACAGAATGCCTAACTCATAATGTTTGCTCAAAAAAAAAAAAAACAAAAACCAGAAACAACTATTTATCATTATTCTGCAGGCTGGTCTAAATCTTTTCTCTGCTCCTTATCCCCCACAGTCCTCACCCCATTGCTCTCCGGTGAGCTCAGATCATGAGCCAGGTTCCGCCATGGAACAGGCAGTTGAGGTTATCCGGCCATTTCCATCATGAGATTGCTGGCTGTATTCACCCTCTCTCCCTTCCTTAGCTCCTCCTCCTGGAAAAGTCACACTCTTCCCTTCTGAAACTAACGCCTACCTCTCAAAGACAGCACGTGGGTTTGTCAAGTGTGAGCCAATGGGGTGGCTCGTCCTGCGCTTGCTCAGTGGGAAAGACTGCCCACGACCAAATGCCACTGTCTGCCCTGATCCACAGAAAGGAGCCGGACAGAAAGGGTGGTCGATGGATACCACCAAGTCCAAGTTCTTGGACCTGGCTCTTCCTGCCTCCTCTGAGCCCTGACTCCACCATTTATCCTCCTTCTCTGTCACATTTTGCCATGCCTCTCTCTCGGAAATCATGAAAATAACATTTTAATAGCCTCCTAGCTGTTGCCTTACCTCATCCCATTTCCTCACACACCTGTTGCCAGGTTCATCTTGCAAAGCTACTCCTATTCAGAAACCTTCATGGCTCCTATTACAAACAGAAAAAAGAAAAAGAAAAAAGAAAAACATCCATCCTTCTTAAAGCTGATAGAGAGGGGAGAATATCAAGATTTTACTGCCTTTATTGAGGAAGAGAAATTTAGTCTTGAAAAGAAGATAAAAATTGTGGAGCTTTCTGTGTGCCAGACACCGTGCTAAATGCCTTGCTCATTTTCTCCTTTTGAAACGTCACGAGAATTGAATGAGGTGGGTTTTCTTGTTGTCGCCATTTTATTATTAAGGAAACTCGGACTTAGGTTAACCTTGCTTGAGGATGTGTGGTGTGATGTGTTGCTATTTAATTCATTGTGTGTGTTTCTTATCTCCACCCCCAGCGCCACCCTCACAAGTTCTTTGGCAACATGGAAAGCATCCTAAATGCACACAGTAGGTACCTGATAAATCCCTTTTAAATCAAATTGGTCCCCAGGCTTCAAACAAATCCTCGTCAGTCACAAAGGACAGCTGCATCACTCCTCAGAGTATTTCTGTTTTTCAAAGCTTACATTGCATTGAACCTTTTCATTCTCAAAGCACGCTCCCGTGCCTCTTATTTGATCTTCAAAGCAACCATATAATCCAGATCTTAATGTTCCCATTTTATGGATATGGAGAATAAAGTTCCAGATAGTTCTGTGATTTCCCAGGGTCATACAGCAATAAAATCACTGAACTAGGAAACAAACCCAAGTTTCTCCCATCTTAAGTAAAATTTTCTTAAGCTAAAGCTTGAAGTACACCTCTTTAGATGCCTGAAACAGTAGCTCAGAGACTACTAGACGTTGGTAAGCTACGTTATTTTTAAGTGAAAGAGCCGCTGAAGACCTTAAAATCTGTCTGTAGTTCAGGAATGTCAGCCCCCAGCATGTGGTTTCTCTGCCTACTTCTTGCCTTCGAGGTGAGTTGAGGACAAGAGTTTCGGCTTAACAGTGAATGTCTTGGTTTTCCTGAATTTATTTAACAACCACTCTGGATGTTATTTCAACACAGTTTATCTTCCTCCACAGTAATATGCCCCTTTATAATTTCAAGGCAGATCACCATGGACTGGGGCTCTTGAGGTTTTTGGACAAAGGTGGCCCTGAGGCTTATTCAAGGGATTTGAATTTCACATCGGCAGAGGAGGGCTTGGCGAAACGCCTGCCCAGAGATGTTGGGTGGAGCTGCCAGCAAGGGAACGTTAATGCTGCTTCTGTATTGGGCTGATCTTCACCCAGGGAAAGAACAAGTAAGCACAGAGATGCTTCTGAAAGTGGTAGGAGGAAATCTGATTTTTTTAAAAGAGTATTTTGGTCTCTTGGTTCCAGAAAGGTTCAGTTAAGTGGGTGTTCAAAGGAGAAATAATGAAAAAGTGAGGCGGCAGCATCTACAGTCTGGCCAGCTATGGACCAAGGAGGTGGCAGAAAGACCTTGTAACTATTTCGGACATAGGATTCTACACCAAAGATGCATCAGGGCTCACAGCTGGCCTTGATTCAGTATTGGTTATGTGGCTTCTGTGTTGATGTCGCACTCCTTCATTAATTCAGCTACACCTATCTGTCATGTAAAGAAGGAAACAAGCCCAACATATCTTATACCAAAAGCATACATTTTCTGTTCTTGAGTAGGAAATTTTCTGTACACTTCATGTTTGACCAGGAACAACAAAAATTGATTTTGAGGAATCCTTTTTCCCTAGCTAACTTTAAACCCGTTTAAAAAACAACAATAAAAATAAATAAAAGCTTGGTGCTATCCCCATATCTTCTTAGCGCTGGCTCCTATTCACGCTTGGATCTCATCAAAATGCGCCTCCCCCAGTGGGCCTCCCCTCAAACCTAACATCTAAACTCATATCACAAATTGTTAACTTCTCCTCAGGAGTAATAATGGTGGTCTGCTATTGCATACAAAGAAAAAAAATGGGTGGTTATCTTTTGGAAATACATCATGAAATATTTATAAATAAAGTAATCAGGCAGAGTTGGTGGAGATAGAGAGGAGATAAGATTGCTCATTGTTGAAGGGGGCTAGGGTTACATGAGGGTTCATTTTACTATTCTTCCTACTGTGTGTATTTGAATTTTTTCCTGACAAAGAAATTTTAAAGTAATTTTTTTAAGTGAATATAAAATAGTGCCCCCGCCCCGCCAGCCTCACAACCTACACTAGGTCACTCTACTTTGCTTGGTCCCATTTGATGTTTTTCCCAGCACCTTAGATCTCTCAAATCATCTTGTCAGTGAATTGGTTTCCTTTCAGACCCCCCAGAATGTAAGCTCCATGAGGGCAGACACCTGGTCTGAATTACTCATGTCTTATTAAGAACACAAACGATGAAACATTCAGATCTAGGTTTATATCTCAGCCTCACTGTTTTCTAACTGGAAGACCTGGAGCAAGTTACCTAATTGCGGAACCTGTTTTCTTACCTTCTATACAGAGCTTCTTTCTCTTCTTCACAAATGTTGTGAGCATTAATTAAAAACATGTATTAAGAGCCCATCAGAGGACTTGTCACTTGCTAGCCTTTTATTAGATTAATGTCTTTTAGTCTTTCTTTGTCTTGTGTTTGGGATATTAATTGATATTTACATTTTAATCTAGTCCAGCATTTGGGAAGATTGGGTAACTAAAGGTATTTCTCTTCACTTTAAAAATAGACTCAGAAATTGAAAAGTCTACTTTTGCCTTTACCAGTTCTTACTTGATCTATAAATCCCTTTTGCTGATTTCTTCTGCAAAATGGAAAAACCACAATACATGAGTTGGGGTGATCATGAAAATGAGAGAGATAAAAAGTGCTTGGAACCCCATATAAATGCCAAGCCAAATTTTATAGGAATCCAAAACGCATTTGAGATATTCAGCAGTTCTCCTAAGGCCTGATTACAGGCTTGATGGCCTTAATTTTTCTCTAATATATAATTCTCTGTTATAGTACTCTACAAAAATGCTGTAGCATATCATTAATGCTTACAAAATGTCATAAAAGTGCACAGAGCAGAAAACCTCCCAGCTAGAGAAATTTTACCATCTGAAGATAGAGGCAGTTAACTTTAATCTAGGAAACTGAAAAACAACCACAGATTGGGTGGGTGTCTTGGAGAGAACGTTCCTTCTTGTTCCTTTGAAGTAGGGGACGCTATTTGAGAACTGATGATGTTTGACTATAGAGGAAAATCCAAATTAAGTTCCCAAAAGTACTCATGGTAAAGGGAAGGAGAAATAGCAATCAGGGGAAAAAATTTTTTAACAGAAAAGAACCCTCTATTGAAATTGATTAATAATCAGAACAGAGAATTAATTTGTCTACAAACAGATTTTTTTAAGGGAAACCTAAGTTTGACGCTGTTGGAAGCAAAAGACAAAAGCAGCGTTATGGACATTTGGGAAGCTGTATTGCATTGCTCATCAAATGCACTGGACTGCAAATAAGGTCAGTGCATGATTTTGGAGTTGAAAACAATCTGAGCTGTTAAAAGCCTATGATGGTTATTCCTAGAGGTAAAGAATAAGTAAAATCAGTCAATGAATTAATAAATACTTAGTGAGAACCTACTGTATGTCCGGCTCTGAGGACATACCAAGGGAAGCCAGGCAGGTGTATTCCCTGTCTTCACAGCATTTATAGTCTGCTTGAGAAAACAAGTACTAAGTAATAATAAGACAAGTACCTATAGATAACTGGCTAAACTATGGTACACTTGCAAAATACTGTTAAGGAAGCCTCAGGAGAATTTAATAAGGAAGTCTGTCCAATCTAGGGGGATGAGAAAGGGGATGGGGAAGACACAGAAAGTAACCCTGAGGAAGTGTCATTTATTCAAGCTTGATCATGCATAGTTGGGAGTTGGCTGGGTTACCAGTGGGGCAAGGCTTTCTACAAACAGCGAATAGCTTGTACAAAGGTCCCAAGGCAGGAGAAAGCAGACTGAGTGTATAAACAGAGAAGCTAAAGTGGAAAGAAATTGGGGAAAGAGGTAGCCAAGATGAACCTCGAGGAGTAGCTAGGAGTCAGATGATACAGGGTCTTGGTAAGGACTTAGGACATTATCCTATGTGCAACAGGAAGTTACAGGAGGTAAGACCAAAGAAAGTTTAACAACTCTTCTTGTAATATTCATTCCATAATGAGGTCAATTATAATTGGAATGATCTGGAAGATAGACCATTTGTACACATCGGCCAAGATACCCAGACATCTCCAGAATTGTAGGATTCTGAGAACTCACTGTGTCCTGAGACTGAAGAATCACAGTGTATCCTGCCAAATGGAAGACAAACATACACAAACACACAAAAACAAAACCTTGGAGATCATCTCTGGAAAATAGGCAAAATAATTCTAAACCACATCTAAGGCACAAGTGCTTAGAAGAGATGTCAAGTGGGTGGGGTTGACCGACCCAGAGGGTTATTGGGCATTTGCAGTGCATAGGCTGGGGTGGAGGGGTAATCCAAAAGGTGGACTACAAATGGGAGTGGTGAACTACCATCCCTGAAAAAAAATTCTGCGTTGTGGTTGGTCACATAGGAATCTGCTTACTGTATCTTGCGAAGGTTCCACCCATTTGCTCAAGGCAAGAACCTGGGAATCATCCTTGATTCCTCCTCCTTTATTCCAGGCATTGAATCTGTCAGCAAAGTACTTGTTATTCTTGCTTCCAAAATATATCTTGACTCGATCTCCACTGTTACCACTCTGGACCAAACCACCGGCCTCTCTGGCCTTGCCAACTGATGTGGCATCCTAGTCCTTTGCCATCCATTCTCCTGTAGTAGAGAATGAAATATTCTTCAGTGGTTCTTCAATATTCTTCAATGGTTTCCCTCTGCACTTAGAAGACTGTCATTCCTTTTCCTGGCTTACAGAGCCCTGCATGATCTGTCCCTCTGCCTACCTCTCCATCCTTATTCCATGCCTCCCAGTATCCTCTCAAACTAACCTTGATTCAGTTCCTTGAATGTGCTATACTTTCTTCTGCCTCAAAACCCTAGAACAGTGTTTCTCCAAGTGTGGTCCACGGGTCTTCTATATCATCTGGGAGGTGGTAAGAAATGCATATTCTCAGGTTCTACCCCTGGGGGTGGGATCCAGAGGTTTATGTTTTAACAAGCTCTCCAGGTGATTTTTTTTTGAGTGCTAAAGTCTGAAAGTCATAACTCTAAAGAATTCTCTTTTCTGGGCCTGAAATGCTCTGTGCTTTTAGCTGCAAGTTTACCAAAAAACAGAATAACAGTTGTTCAAAATGTAGACATCTATTTCTTTTTTATGAGAAATTCTGTGTAGGTAATTCAGAGCTGGAATGGGATTCTACTTTTCCAGCAACTTAGACTCCTACTATCTTGCTTTCTACCATTGTTGCCTTCTGTTCTCAAGCTCACATCATGATTCAAGATATCTGCTTCGGTTCTTGCTGTCATGGCTTCATTCTAGGCCACTGGAAGAGATAAAGGAAAAGGTCATGACACTTCCTTAAAGGTACTTCCCAGAAGTTGCACACACCACTTCCATTCACGTTCCTTTGACCAGAATCCAGGGTCTTCATATGTGAAATCAAGGAGTGATTCATGTGATGGATACAGAAGTAGGCCAATTGCAGAACCTCTCCTTGGAGAGGCATGAGCCTTCTGGCTTTACTGAAAGGTTAAAGATATTTTCTCCCTCATCCTTCTTATAGCAGAACACAAGCCTGGGCCACGTCTACCATCTTTAACATCTCTGCTAGATTTCTTGGGTTGCAAGTAAGAGAATACTCTGGGCAACAGTCATAGAAATCATTTATTGGAAGAGTACCGGGTAATCCACTGAATCCATGGAAGCGATGAGCAACTATGCACAGGGAAAGATGGGAATCAGAAAAGCTCCAGCCTTTACTTTGTAGAAGTTAAGGAGAGTTTATTCACATAGGTGCTGCCATGAGATGAATCAACTCCAAGACCCATTTTCATGTGTCTACTTGAGATGCGTTTTCCCGGAAGAGAGATTTCAATGTGTCTAGCTCGTGATGGGCTGTACCTCCTGCCACGTGACCACTGCTGTGGTCTTTGATGCCAGCCCTCTGCAGCCCTCTGGATTCTGGTCTATTTTTCAAGTCTAGTCCCCAGCTTCCCGCTGAGTCTTTAAGTTTCTGATATTCTTTAGATGAATTCCCCCTTCCTTAGGATAACTGTAGTCAGAGCCTGTTGCTTACAACCAAAATCCTGGCTAAAACAAAGGGGCTTTGTTCAAAGGGTTGTTGGTAGTTGATATCCATATATTTGGGAGACTGGGGACATAATGACATTGGTACAATAGGCTAGAATCTTATTTATGTATCATGGGATAAAGCTAAAGATAGTAGGGGTTATGGACTTAACCTGATTGAAAACCTGTAAGTGTAATGAACCTTTGGCAAAACCCCAAAGTAAGGCTGCAATTTTTGTTACTGTATATCTGTACACTACTCTGTATTTTGAGTGAATGGTTTTCATGATTACAATTGTCTTCTTGCCTCTGATTATAAAAATCTTGAAATCAAAGCAGAAAGGCCTGCAATAAACCCTTTCCCCTGCCAAAGTGTGTTTGTCAGAACAACAGACAAAACAGAACTCAATTTGATCATCCCAGGAGAATGGAACTTGGAAATCCTTTGCCAGAAATATTTTCAGAGCAAGCCTTGAATCAGGAGGTGCCTTTTATCTCTGGAGACATCAGTAAGCTGACCTAGGAAAATGTAGCTCTGCTCTCTCTAGCCTTAAATGTGTGGGAACCAGACGTATGTCTCCATATGCCAGAATTTTTATTACAGAACTAACCCAAACCCCTCAAAGAGCATCGTAAATTCACAGTAACATGTCCATCGTGACTTTTACCAGTGGATGTGGGGGAAAATACAAATATTGTCAAGGTCAGTGTTCACCAAACAACATCCAAGAAACCATTAGTGACCCAGCCAAGGGCCTCAGCCACTTTAGCCTCACTCTGTCCTTGATTTTTCTACGTTTATTGAGCCAACTCTACATACAGAGAGTTTGCCCCCAAGAGAGCCACTTCCTGAGAAAGAACAGAACCTCACAAATCTAGAGGGTATCTATCTTAAGAGACATGATGAAAACCATGAACTTGGAGAATCAAAAAAAAAAAAAGACTTCACTCTCTTTGGAAATCCTATGCATTCATCCTTAAGGCACTTAACCCTAAAATACGTGCCAAGAAGAGGCCATCTGATAAATAGTACTTGGGCTACAGCCAATAAACATATGAAAAGTTGCTCAACATCATTAGTCATCAGGGAAATGCAAATTAAAATCACCATGGACTAGCATTACACTTACCAGAATGGCTCAAGTTAAAAAGATTAACCATACCACATATTTCAGAGGATGGAGAAATTGGAACTTTCATAAACTGCAGGTGGGAACTTAAACTGCTTTAGCAATTTTGGAAAACTATTTGGTATTATCCACTAAAGTATATATATATGTGTGTGTATATATATATATATATATACACACACACACATACATATATATACATATATATACACACACACACACACACTCTGTGACCTCCAATTCCACCCTTATGTATATGTCTAACAAATTTATTCACACGTACTAGAAACATGTACGAGAATGTCTTTAGCAACATGATTTATACTTTCTATAAACTGAAAATAATCAAATGCCCATCACCTATAAAATATAAGTAAATCTATGCAATTAATACTGTACAGAAATGCAAATGAACAAGCTACAAATGACGTACATGAATCTTAGGAAATTAATGTTCAGTGAGGGAGGCCAGAAACCAAAGAATACGTTATGTATTATTCTATTTATACAAAGTAGAAAAACACGCATAAGCCCTATGGTGTTAGAAGCCAGGATGGTGGTCACCTCTGGGGAGGAAGGAAGGGTATTGATTGGAAGGGGCTAGAGGGGAGTCTTCTGGGGGATCTGGTGTTCTAAGTCCTTGATCTCAGCGGTAGTTAAATGAGGGCTCTGTAATTTAAGCTGTACATTTATAGGTTGGACATTTTTCTGTATATGGACACTTCAAAATAAAAATTTAAGGAAAAATACCACCAGAGACCACTGGAATAAATATATTTCCAGTCCTCAACTGTCAAAGAGCCACAGTGAATTGGAAATCTACAATCAGACCTGGATTTGTTGTTCATCCGTCTCAGTGTCCTAATATGTAAAGACCTAAGAATTTGTACCTAAAAGGATTACCTTGGGCTTGCAATTGTGCTGCTCCTCTGCCTGTTATCCTTTTTCTGGCCCCTTCTTCCAACTCGTTTAAGCTGGATAATTTTTACTAGTCTTTAACATACAAGTGGGTTTTTTAAAATTTATTTTATTGAAGTATAGTTGATTTACAATGCTGTGGTAATTTCTGCTGTACAGCAAGGTGATTCAGTTATACATATATATACATTGTTTTTTAAAATATTCTTTTCCATTTTGGTCTATCCCAGGATATTGAATATAGTTCCCTGTGCTCTACAGTAAGACCTTGTTGTTTATCCATGCTATATATGATAGTTTGCATTTGCTAATCCCACACTCCCACTCCATCCCTCCCCCCACACCCCCTCCCCCTTGGCAAACACAAGTCTCTTCTCTATGTCTGTGCGTCTGTTTCTTTTCATAGATGGGTTCATTTGTGTCATATTTTAGATTTCACATATAAGTGATATCACATGATATTTGTCTTTCTGACTTACTTCACTTAGTATGATAATCTCTGGGTCCGTCCACGTTGCTGCAAATGGCATTATTTCATTCTTTTTTATGGCTGAGTAGTATTTCATCATATATATGTACCCCATCTTCTTTATCCATTTGTCTGTTGATGGACATTTAGGTTGCTTCCATGTCTTGGCTATTGTAAGTAGTGCTGCAATGAACATTGGGGTGCATGTGTCTTTTCAAATTAGAGTTTTCTCCGGATATATGCTCAGGAGTAGGATTGCAGGATCATAAGGCAACTCTATTTTCAGTTTTTTGAGGAACCCTCCATACTGTTATCCATAGTGGCTGCACCAATTTTTATTCCCACCAACAGTGTAGGAGGGTTCCCTTTTCTCCACACCCTCTCCAGCATTTGTTATTTGTAGACTTTTTAATGATGGCCAATCTGGCCGGTGTGAGGTGGCAACTCACTGTAGTTTTGATTTGCATTTCTCTAATAATTAGCAATGTTGAGCATCTTTTCATGTGCCTGTTGACCATCTGTGTATATTAAGATGCAAGTGTTGATGTCACTTGCTCCAGGAGGGCAGTGACTGCTATGCATTGATGATACCACATCCCTGTCCTTTCCATGTCACAGTGGGTCTCATCAGGGTACCTCATTTCAGCAAAAAGTGACTCAGGCTGACCAAAAAGAAAAGGAACTTTCAAAAGAGTAATAAGAGGCCCCCAGCATCACTGGGAAGGCTGGAGAATTCAGCTTAAAGTCAGGAAAAAATAGCTAAAATCATGCTTTGGAGAGATTTTGGTGAAGAAAATGCTATCCCCATCACAGCCACCATCAGAGAAATAAAGGGCCTTGTCCCTTCCTTGAGACAATAGAACCTATTCAGAGTCTAGCAAGGTGTTATCTGATTGGCACAACCTATTTCACATGCCTATGACATAGCTGCAAGGGATGCTAGGAAAATGTACCCAGTATCTTCAGCCTTTATAGCTGCAAGAGGTCTCTGCTCCATCTCAATAAGAAATTTTTCAGTATAGAAAGCAAATCAAATGCTAAGTGTCTAAAATAAATTGCAGAAGTTAAACACGCCGTGTTTCTTTGTTTACTTGTCTGCCTTTCCCAAATGGCAGCAATATCTATGAGGCCAGGAACCATGTCCAGTTTGTGTACCAGTTCATCTTTACACTCAGCACAGTGCCTAACGCAGAGTAGGCCCTGAGTTGAACACTGTTGAACAAATGAATAACAGATATAATAGTTATAAAATTGTTTAACATCGTATCTGGCACACAGTAAGAGTTCTTCAAAAGTAGAGCAATGGATCCTTTGAAGACTGGTGTCATTTCTCATTCTGTTTTGTGTCCCTAGCAATATATCAGATAGTTAGTATGTATTCAGTTATGTTCGTTGAGTGAATAATTAAATCAATGAGTTAATGGATATGTGTTAATGTAATTCATTTCGAGTAAGCTATATCCAAGGAGCTGTTTCGAGCACAGATGCTTGAAGGTTGAACAGTGACCCGGCTAGGCAGCGAGATCCTGGAGGGGGGAGGTCGCATAATGGGCTTTCTACCATCAGTCAGTAAAAGCCCACTGAACCTCATATCTGTATAAACAATCTCTCTATGAACCAAAGTAGAAATGCTTCTTTTTGCTTCTTCATCTACTTCGCAAGGCTCACATTGCTTGCCTTACTCCCAACTGCCTGAACATGTAGGGGCAGAGGGGTATGCAGTGTAATTCATACCCCTGTAAAATCACCAGCTATTGTTTGGATCCCTTTGCAGAGAGCCCAAGTCATAGAATATCAAATCTCATGTCCCGTATTGTCTTTGGAGCATTTGTGGCTGATCCAGCTGGCAGCATAAGTTCTGATTTCTGGCAGATAGTATTGATTAATGTACCCCCAAAGGTTATGACTGGAACTTTCTTTAAGATTTCTTAAGACTAGGAGTATCTGACTCAGCACTATCACCAAATCCTAAAGTTTGGCCTAACTGTATATCTTCAGCTGCAGCCCTCAGCACTGATCTAGAAACAGATGTGATGTAGGGAGGAAGAAACTCGGGACCTGATTGGGGTCCAGGATTATGTTTAGTCCCATCATAATACAGCCTGATGCAATCATTTGACAGGAGATAGAATGTGAATCAAAGAAAAGCCAACTAAAACTATTGTCAGATTTCAGTAAGCAGTTCAGCTACATGAGGAGGAAGTGGGGAGGAGGGGGGAGGCGGGGAAGGGAGAGGAGGAGTTAAAAACTCCAGATGGTTATATTTATTTGCAAAAAAAAAAGAAAAGGAAATTTTGAAGCATGGTAATAGTTTTCTTCAAATTTGGAATAACTTCAAAACTGTTTTTCATGTGTTAAGGCTAGGTAATAGCAAATTAAAAGAATAGGTAACTGTGATTACCCAAGCATCCGGAATTTTTTTTTTTTTTTTTTTTTTTTTCTTTTTAAGATCTTGAAGCACGAGTTCACTGTGAATGATGACCAGTAGGTGGCAGCATAACCTCCACCATTTTGATCTTTATCTGCCAAACTGAGGCTATCATCTTTTGAAAGTTAACAGTCACAAATTGCATACCAGCTGCCCAATTTGTTGGCTGTTGTAACTTTTCTTTTATGATACACTCCTCTTTTCAAAGAGATCCATTTAACCAATATATCCTTCAAATTTGTGCACAGTACTGAAGATGCATAAGCAGTGTGCCAACCTGCCTTTTTTCTTTTTTCGTTCTTTCTCTTGGCTTTTTTTTTTTTTTTAAATAATTAATTAATTTATTTATTTATTTATGGCTGTGTTGGGTCTTCGTTTCTGTGTGAGGGCTTTCCCCAGTTGTGGCAAGCGGGGGCCACTCTTCATCGCGGTGCGCGGGCCTCTCACTATCACGGCCTCTCTTGTTGCGGAGCACAGGCTCCAGACGCGCAGGCTCAGTAGTTGTGGCTCACGCGCCCAGCCGCTCCGCGGCATGCGGGATCCTCCCAGACCAGGGCCCGAACCTGTGTCCCCTGCATTGGCAGACAGATTCCCAACCACTGCGCCACCAGGGAAGCCCTCTCTTGGCTTTTATACAAGCCAGTCTTTGAGTGTCTAACTGTGTAAAGACAACTAACTGTTCTGTAAAATGTTGCTTCTACCTATCTTGTATGTGTAACCACTTACCTACACATTTACTCACCAAGTACCAAAGCACTGCCAGTGGAAACAGAAAGGATGGGGGATTGATTTTAAACAGATTATGGTTCAGATCCTGGCTTCATCACTTGACTGCTCTGAGTCACATTTTGTTTTTGTTTGTTTATGTATATAAAGATGAAATGACTAGATTTGGTAATATCTGCCTGATAGGATTATTGTCATAAGTATATACAATAGTTGAATTCACTAAATGTTGACTGAGCTCTGACTATGCACCAGGCATTGTGTCAAGCCCGGGGAACAGGCACTACATTGACTTTATCCTAAAGAAGGTCACAGTTTACAGCTGAGCTGTCCAATACGGCATCCTCTTGCCATGTGCAGCTATTTAAATTTAAATTAAGCAAAATTAAGTCCGATTAAAAATCCAGTTCCTGGAGTGCACTGGCCACATTTCAAGTGCTTGAGAGCCTTATGTGACTCGTAGGTACCATATCACATAATGCAGATAGGGCACATTGCCATCACTGCAGACAATTCTATTGGACAGCATTGGTCTGGAAGGCTAAGACAGACTCATAGAAGTTGATAATCAGTTTCAAAAGCGCTTTCGAAGACCAATACATGGAACCGGGAGGTGAAACAAACAAACAGCAGGGAGTGATGAACTCTTCCCTGCGGTGTCCCAGAAAATTTAGAGACAGAGGTCGTTTTAATGGAAGCCTTGACGCAAAAGATGATACTCAAGAAGTAGTCTGGGGAGTATCAGGGTGCTTTCAGGGAGACCTGAGGGAAGGAGAAATGTCTCTGAAGAGGCACCTCTGTGCAAAGGCTTTAAGGAAGACAGAAAACCACACAAGTTCCGCTCAGGGAACCCGAGCTGTTCTATATTGTGGAAGGATAGAGACTGAGAGGCAAGGAAGGTTAGACGGAAGGAGATGCAACTAAGGAGAGAAAATCGCCCACTAGATTTTGAGTGTTAGAGTGAACCCTCACGACGGCTTAGCTTTTCTTTCCCCAGTGTAAGAGAACCAGTGGTCACCCTTTTTACAGCTGTGCTCAGAGAGAGGGAGCCCAGAAAGAGGGAGAGGTTCCTGACGGATTCTTTCCACAACTGCGTCCAAGTGGAAAATGAAACTAACCCCTTCAGCCTGTACAGCACCTCCCAGAACAAGGCTGTTTTGCTCACACATTCCTCAGACTGTGAGAACAACCCACCAACCATGTCACCAATAACACAGCTGCCCCATCAGCCCCCGTGGATGTGCATTCCCCGCCAAATGCGTGAGGAATGCCTTCTGCCAACATTAAAACGGAGTCAAGCCTCGTGAGTCCTAAGCTTTGAACCCATCTCCAACTTTTCTGTGGTTAAGTTCATAGCTGGCTGGCAAAATATGACTTCCTGGTTCTAAGATAAAAGACTTGGGGGTGGGAGCGGGGAGAAGGCTTAAAAAAAACTAGCTTGACATCACATGGCTCTTGCAAAATGCAACTTTAATGAACAAAGCGCCAATGAATCCTACTCATCCCGATTACATTTCTGAAAATGTAATCTTTTAAAATTTCAGGAGAAGAAGGTTTGGCAGATAACTTTGGGGTTTCTTTAGCCTCTAGATATTTGGGAAAGAGTGGAGGTATTGCTGATTGCCAGGGCACAGCGACGAAGAGGAAAGGGCCCTGTTTCGGGGGAGGGGAGAAAGAAAAAGCTCTGTTGTAATAGATGTTCCAAAAATCATGTCTTTCCTAAGAGAGGAGGTGGGGATGGTGGAGGAGGGATCGGCTGAGCTCTTCATACGGTTTCATTTAAGCTTGAACAGAGATAATCAGCTCTGCTGTTTATTTCCATACCAAATGCTCGGGGGGCCGGAGCTCTGTCACATTCCTAACCCAGATCATTTGAGCGGCAATCTTTCTGGAATAGAAAATGTACTCAAGACACTTCCTCGTAAAGAGTTACCAGGAGAATCTCGAAGAGCCCTCCTGGATTTTCACAAGCAAATGGCTCTCCTCCTCCTTCCCCGGTGGCCAATTATTCCTGTGACAACACCTCATACTTTGCATGTGATGCCATTTGACAGAGGAGAAGCTGAGCCCACTAAATGCTCATCCACTCGACCCTTTAGCTCTTTATCATCCCAGTTAGAAAGTTGGGGGAGGGGTGATGGCACCAGGGGTCAACTGTAAACCCTTGCTTTAGTGGGGATGAGACAATAGGTGCGAGTTTTAAAAGCAAAAGGTTTTGGCATTAGACAACCTGCTTTAGAGCCCGAGCTTGGCAGCTTGGACATAGGACTTGACTCCTCTTCGCCTCATCTTTCTCAGCTGTAAAATGTGAAATTACATCACGTTTACCTCATAGGGTCAGTTTTGAAATTATATGAGCTATGTCAGCTGGGTGCCTAATAAAGAGCTTGACACATGCAAGAAGCATTTGATTAAGGTTGGTTATGGCCTTTGCTGTTATGAGGTCACACAAACTGATTAGCATACTGCAGAACCTGAGGCATGGTCAGGCTCCTCTCACCAAGGGGTTTATTTTCAATTTTCTTAAGAACAAATGGTGTATCCAGGTCTCCCAATTGTTTTTCTTGTGGAAAAAACACATACCCATGAGCTTTTCCTTCTTAAGAAATTGTAAAGTATACAGTGTAGTATTGTCAACTGTAGGCACAATGCAGACCTCTAGAACTTAATCATCTTGCATAACTGAAACTTTATACCAGTTGAGTTGCAACTCCCCGTTTCTCCTCCCTCTGGCCTCTGGAAACCACCATTCTACTCTCTGCATTTGATTATTTTATATTCCTCACACAAGTGGTATCAGGCAGGATTTGTCCTTCTGTGATTGGCTTATTTCACTTAGCATCATGTCCTCAAGATTCAGCCATGCTGTTGCACATGGAACGATAGCCTTTCTTTTTTAAGGCTGCATAATATTCCACTGTATGTGCACATGACAAATTCTTTATCCATTCATCCACCAGTGGACACTTAGGTTGTTTCTGTATCTTGTGAGCGAACACAAGTATGCAAATATCTCTTCAAGATCCTGATTTCTATTCTTGTGGATATATGCCCAGTAGTGGGATTACTGGATCATATGGTAATTCTATTTTTAACTTTTTGAGGCATCTCCATACTGTTTTCCACACTGGCTCCACCATTTGACATTCCCATTAACAGCATACAAGAGTTTCAGTTTCTCCATATCCTTGCCAACACATGTTATCTTTGGGTTTTGTTTTGATTTATAATAACCATCCTAACAGGTGTGAGGTGATATCTCATTGTGCCTTGGATTTGCATTTCCATGATGGTTAGTGATGTTGAGCACCTTATCATATATATGTTGGCCATCTGTACATCTTCTTTGGAGAAATGTCGATTCAAGTCTTTGCCCAGTTTTTAATCAGGCTATTTGGTTTTTTGCTAATGAGTTGTTTGAGTTCCTTATATGTTTGGTATATTAACTGATAAGGGATGAGGTTTGCAGATGTTTTCTCCTCTCCTTTAGGTTACCTTTACACTGTTAATTGTTTCCTTTGCCTTTTCACTTTATTGTTTCCATCATGCTTTTTAGTTTGATGTAGTCCCACTTGTCTGTTTTTGCTTTTGTTGCCTGTATTTTTGGTGTCATATCTAAGAAATTATTGCCAAGATTGATATCATGAAGCTTATCCCCTATGTTTTCTTCTAGTAGTTTTACAGTTCCGAGTCTTATGTTTAAATCTTTTATCCATTTTTAGTTGATTTTTGCACATAGTGTAAGTTAAGGGTCCAATTTCATTCTTTCGCATGTGGATATCCAGTTTTCCCAACACTATTTGTTAAAGATGATCCAGCCCCAAACTTAATCTCTCAATACCTGGGACTTTAAGGGAGGGAAAGCCTGTCCTCTTTGACATCAACCTCAAGGCTGAAAACTTTGGCCCGTAACTTCCCTTTATTAGCCTAGAATCGTTCATCAAAACCTTTCTTAAACTTATTTTCAACCAATATTAACTCAGGGAGTCTTTTCATACCTGTGTTACCCGACAGGGAATGTGCACTTCTTTTCGCCAGATTCATTGAATCAAAGTGGTTTCCTTAAGGTGTGATGGAGCTTCTCTCCACAGAGGATATAGGGCCTTGAGAAAGGGGCTGTACGTTCATCCTGGCTTGGCTTTGCCCTCCTGAGACCCCACCCTTCCAACTTGGAAATGATACAGCTGCTGTTGTTGTTTTTATTCCTTCCTCATTTGGAAAGCTTCAGCCCAGTTCCTGGTTTACTTTCCTTTCTCCTGAAATTTTCTGGAGCAACACCTATTCCATGAGAACAATTTTTTCACCAATTTACAACTTGGGGCAAATTAAGCGAGAGTGGATGACTATTTCAGCACATCAAAAGAACAGCCTCAGAACTCAGGTCTGGATGTGGTCATTCCTGAGTATCTGCCCGGGCTATAGGCTCAGCTTCCTTCCTGGGTTTGGTGGTTCTTCTTCCCAACCCTCTACAAAAACACCTAGCAATGCCAGACAGAGGAAAAGGAAAATAATCTGTGAAGAAGTTGAATCTTCTTTCCTTTGTATGAACTTTGAGAAGTATAATTAACTACTTAACTTAGCACCCCCAAAACCAAACTGTGAGGATAAGAAAGGATTGTAGTAACATCTGTTCTTAAGAAATATTTGAACATCATTAATCATTAGAGAAATGCAAGTCAAAACTACAATGCGATATCATCTCACACCGGTCAGAATGGCCATCATCAAAAAAATCTACAAACAATAAATGCTGGAGAGGGTGTGGAGAAAAGGGAACCTTCTTGCACTGTTTGTGGGAAAGTAAGTTGATACAGCCACTACGGAGAACAGTATGGAGGTTCCTTAAAAAACTAAAAATAGGGCTTCTCTGGTGGCACAGTGGTTGAGAATCTGCTTGCCAATGCAGGGGACACGGGTTCGAGCCCTGGTCTGGGAAGATCCCACATACCGCGGAGCAACTAGGCCCGTGAGCCACAACTACTGAGCCTGCACGTCTGGAGCCTGTGCTCCACAACAAGAGAGGCTGCAACAGTGACAGGCCCGCGCACCGCGATGAAGAGTGGCCCCCACTCGCCGCAACTAGAGAAAGCCCTCGCACAGAAACGAAGACCCAACACAGCCAAAAAAATAAAATTAAATAAATTAATTAATTTAAAAAACAAAAACAAAAAAAACTAAAAATAGAACTACCATATGACCCAGCAATCCCACTACTGGGCATATACCCTGAGAAAACCATAATTCAAAAAGAGTCACGTACCACAATGTTCATTGCAGCTCTATTTACAATAGCCAGGACGTGGAAGCAACCTAAGTGTCCATCGACAGAGGAATGGATACAGAAGATGTGGCACATATATACAATGGAATATTACTCAGCCATAAAAAGACACCAAATTGAGTTATTTGTAGTGAGGTGGATGGACCTAGAGTCTGTCATACAGAGTGAAGTAAGTCAGAAAGAGAAAAACAAATACCATATGCTAACACATATATATAGAATCTAAAAAAAAAAAAAAAAAAGGTCATGAAGAACCTAGGGGCAAGACGGGAATAAAGACGCAGACCTACTAGAGAATGGACTTGAGGACATGGGGAGGGGGAAGGGTAAGCTGGAAGAAAGTGAGAGAGTGGTAGTATATATATGGACATATATACACTACCAAATGTAAAATATATAGCTAGTGGGAAGCAGCCACATAGCACAGGGAGATCAGCTCGGTGCTTTGTGACTAGCTAGAAGGGTGGGATAGGGAAGGTGGGAGGGGGGGAGATGCAAGAGGGAAGAGATATGCGGATATATGTATATGTATAACTGATACACTTTGTTATAAAGCAGAAACTAACACACCATTGTAAAGCAATTATACTCCAATAAAAACATTAAAAAAAAAAAAAGAAATCTTTGAGACACTCTGTGAGGTTCACAATTATATAAAGAATCCTCAAGTTTGGAGCAGGGATTTCAAACTCAAATACCTATAGGGGCCAGGCATATAATGTAAATATAATGTAAATTAGGGAAGCAAGAGAATATAAGAAAAGTTTTTACTTAATTCTATTTTAAGTGCAAGTGCACTGATTAAAGACCATTGCCACTAGCTCTAAGTATTGGGTAGTAGGGAGTGCTGGGGACTGTGGCAGACTGGAGAGGGCATGCCTTATTAAAGAGAGTGGTCCTTTCTGAAGTCCATCTGATGGTTGCTCTGTGAGAACATGAGCCCAGTGTTGCTAGATGCTTCATGTTTTCAGGAGAAGCCAGAAGTCTCAGATTTTTCTGTTAAATCTTCTAATGTTTTAATGTTGGCAAGTAAAGTAATCGATACAATTAGAAGTCAGGATATTGACAACCCTTATGTAGAAAGTACAAGTAGAATTTTGGGGTGCTGGTTCTGTTTCTTGAGCTTGGTGCTAATTACGCAGTCGTGTCTTTTTGTGAAAATTTATGGAGCTGGATGCTTATATATGCACTTTTTTGTATGTAATACTTTCATGAAAAAGTTTGTAAATGTGTTGGCATTTTAGGAGAATTTTACCACATTATCTGGGCCAACATCATGTAGGCCAAATAATGCCCATCTGTGGGATGAATTAAGCCCTCAAGGTCATTCTTTATCAAATTTAATTTAGAGAACTTAGTGGGGGAAAAATTGCTGATTTGTCTACCACTCATTCAAAGGCAGGGGAGGAAGGAAAGGGCCAGACATGGTTGCAAGGTTCCGGCACACGCAGATGTATTTCCAGGCCATACTACCCTGGCCTGAGTACATACAGAGAGCAGCCCAGATCCCCAGGCTGTGCCCTTCTCACCCCTACCTATGAGAGTCTGTCTTCATTTGACTTGCCCAGTGCTTCCCTTGGTCCACCATCACTGGGGCCTCTAATTCTTGCTTCACTAAGTCTCTCCTTGTGGAAATTCCGGTCTCATGTTTCCTCTCATTGAAATGAAAGCAGCTCACTGCAACCTAACCTTTAGGGAAAAAAATGAAAGTAATCCGAAACAGTAGAAAATAGACAAGCTTTGAGGTCAGACACAACAGGGTTCAAATACTGGCCCTACCACAGACTAGGCAGGAATTGGGCCAAGCTCCTTAACCATTCTGATCTGTTGTTTTCTCATTTAAGTAACATGGACATAAATACCTGTTCTCTAAACGTATGAAATGCCTAAATAAAATGCCTAGCAGAGCAGTGCTTCTCAAACTTTAATACCTGGGAAAATTTTCCCAAGAATCTTGTGAAAATGTAGATTCTGATTGAGTAGGGTTGGGATGGGGTCTGGGATTGTGCATTTCTAACACATCCCCACGTATGCCAATGCTACTGGTCCCCAGACCACACTTGGAGTAGCAAGGCTGCAGAATGCTTACTCACAGTGCTTAATGGACATTAATTCCCCCCCGCCCTCCATAAAAACATATAACCCCGCCATGGAGTTTGACATGCAAAGTTGGAGGCAGGTAGGCTGTAGGCACTGACTGTTTACTTTGCATGGGATTCCAGTAAGCTCTGGACAACTTGTTGCCTTTGTACTGATAACAACAAGCACCG
The DNA here is from genome assembly GCF_965194825.1 of Balaenoptera physalus. Classification (NCBI taxonomy): domain Eukaryota; kingdom Metazoa; phylum Chordata; class Mammalia; order Artiodactyla; family Balaenopteridae; genus Balaenoptera; species Balaenoptera physalus. The sequence continues at coordinate 93,773,819 of NC_138896.1, read as the reverse complement.
AGTCTCTGTCATGATGACTTTCACGTGGAGAAGCTGGGATTGCTCCCAAGCATGGTGGTGGTCAACGGGGTTCCCGCATTAGGAAATGAGACAGGAAGAGTTAAACATGCTTCTCTATAGGAGGCTTCTCTTTGTTTCCTCAAGATGACTACCAAACTCGCTGGTTTGTTTTTTTTTTTTTCATCTGAATGTTTTATTCCATGAATAGCCTACCATTATAAATGTGTTTCAAGTACATGAATAAACAACATAATAATAAAAAGCACATGATTTTCCCAAGAATGTATCCCTGCAGTTCTGAGTTAACCAAAAGACAGCAACTTTCACGTTGGGGGAAGGGAATGAAGACAAAGTTTCAAACGTGCTGAAGAGACTTTAAGAGGAGAGGAAACAGGAGGGAAAGAAAGGACTATTGGTCTATGCTACTCATAGTTCCCCATAGTTGTGGGATTGGGGCAAAACTGTTACAAAAAGAGATTGAAGTGGCAATAAAAGACACATCTGGTTTTGTACTTGTTTTGGAGACAGGAAAGAATACCTTTTCCCCAGGAGTATAAGAAAGAGCAACCGGCCTCCTCCCTTTCCCTACTGGCTAAGGCTATGTAGGTCACGCACCTGAGTCTTAGTTTCTTCATCTATAACATAGGGGAAGTTATACCTCCCTATTGAAATGTTCTAAGAAGGTACTAAAAATCATACATGGGGAAGTGCCTAGCTCCTTGGCCACTTGGCTAAACAGATTCTCCGTACATGTGTGTTCCCCACCTTCCTTCTCTAGGGGGATAAGGCTCTTGATCACAGACCCTGGGCCTGGAAGGAGCACAATATCCTAGTTCCCTGTACTCATCTAAATCATCAGGACACTTTTTTTGCTTGGCAGATATTCTGATCCAAGATGGCAGACCTTGGTACACATTCCTGGGGTATGTTCCAAATGATCCCTGCCATCACTTTTGCTCAACACCTACTTTGGTCCCCATGGCCAAACAGCCCCTCATTCAAACCCATGTTCATCTAGCTCCACTTCACCTAGCACTTACTTACCCCAAACCCACATGCCTCTGACACTGCCAGGATTGTGTTGCAAAGCTCTAGGTTTGAATTGTATCTTTCTTACTCACTAGCTGTGGGAACTTCGGCACATCACTTAACTGCTAAGTCTCAATTTCTTCATCTGCAAAATGGGAAGATATAAAATGGGAATGGGAAGTACGAAAGGTCTGAGGCTTCAGAACAGTGCCTGACACACAGAAGGCACTTTGATGTGCTAGTTGTTATTGTTATTATTATTATTCACAGTGGGCTTTGTCCTTGTTTATGGGTGAGGAAATTGGCATTCTAGGTGAGTGAGTGATACAGCCAAGCTTTAAAATTTGGCAGTTCCATGGGGGCAAGGAGGCCCCAAAATGCAGAATAAAAGGTGTTCAAGCCATTTTTTAAAAGTTTAAAAATCAACTGGCTCTGAAGCCCATGGTCTGGGTATTGGACCTGGATTTGAACCTCCCACCTTCTTTTTCAAGGTCTCAACCCTGCTGGACCCTTATCTAATACAGTTCTTGCCCATTGTTTCCTCTGACCCCTCCCTGGGTAGCTGCTTATTTCAGCTTTGTCAGCCTTCATGGTTTTGACTTCTCATGTGACTCCAATACCCACCAGATTCCTTGAAACTTGCCTCATTTCCCTAGCACCTGCCCTTCATCCTGCATTCACCATTCACTGCAGCAGAGACTCTGTATCTTCTTTAAGGCCAGTGTCCTATGTCTTGATTTAAATTTATCTCTGAGCAAGAAAACTCTGCTATAGTGATTCTGTATACTTAGAAACCAGCTTTCCTAGTATTTAATGAGAATGTACTGTACTCAGTGAAAGGGAAGTCATATTAGGTAAAACAGAGAAAAACAGAAGCAGAAAGATTATTGCTTTTGTTTTATACCTGGTTATAAAGCACTGTGGCTCAAACTTTTCATCTCAGTTTCTTTTCCAGCAACTTCCTCCTCTTCTTCCAACAACCTCTAAATGATGGCGTGTCTTAGGATTCTACTGAACTTCTTCTGTGTCCTGCCTTTACTCACTTCTTAAGTGATCTCACCATCTCAGCTTTAAATAACTTTACCCACTGTCTCCCAAATGTGTATGTCCAACCCAGACCTCTCCCTTGTACTCAGGATTCACATCAAGCCATCCAACTGATCCATCACTCAAGTGTCTGATAGTCATCATACATCGAGCAGTCCAAGCCAAATTCTCCTCCCTAGTCTTCCTCATTTGGTTAAAGGCAGACCTAGCCTTCCATCTACTCCTCCAAGATAACCGTACTTTCTCTCATGCACTGTAGGCAATGAGTCAGCAAATCTTAGAAGTTTTACATTCATATTATATCCAGAATCCAACCCCAGCTGTTAACCTTCAGTTCTTGCCAGGACTGCTGCAATTGCCTCTCAGGTGGTCTTCTGTTCCACCCCTGTCCCCTGAAAGTTATTTTCAATAGAGCAGCCAGAGAGAGCCTAACAAGTCAGATCATGGCACTCCTCTGGCTGCCCATTGCTCTCAGTGTAAAAGCTCACATCCTGATCCACCAATCCCACTCCTGGGCATATATCCAGGGAAAACTCTAATTCACAAAGATACCTGGGCTAAAGGAGGGGTGCGCCTTCACGATGGCAGAGGAGTAAGACATGGAGATCACCTTCCTCCCCACAAATACATCAGAACTACATCTACATGTGGAACAACTCCTACAGAACACCTACTGAATGCTGGCAGAAGACCTCACACTTCCCAAAAGACACCCTCAGGGGACCTGCACATAGGGGGGCGCCAAATCCAGAGCTGAACCCCAGGATCTGTGCAAACAAAGAAGAGAAAGGGAAATCTCTCCCAGCAGCCTCAGGAGCAGCGGATTAAACTTCCACAATCAACTTGATGTACCCTGCATCTGTGGAATACCTGAATAGACAACAAATCATCCCAAACTGAGGAGGTGGACTTTGGGAGCAACTGTAGATGTGGGGTTTGCTTTCTGCATCTAATTTGTTTCTGGTTTTATGTTTATCTTAGTTTAGTATTTAGAGCTTATTATCATTGGTAGATTTGTTGATTTGGTTGCTCTCTTCTTTTTTTTATTTTATGTATATATTATTTTCCTTTTTCTCTTTTTGTGAGTGTGTATGTGTGTGCTTCTTTGTGTGATTTTGTCTGTATAGCTTTGCTTTTGCCATTTGTCCTAGGGTTCTGACTGTCCGTTTTTTGTTTTTTTGTTGTTTTTGTTTGCTTGTTTGTTTTTAGTATAGTTTTTAGAGCTTGTTATCATTGGTGGATTTCTTTTTTGGTTTGGTTGCTCTCTTCTTTCTTTCTCTCTTTCTTTTTTTTTATTACTTTATTATTTTTAATGAATGTTTTCTATTTTACTTATTTATTTTTCTTTCTTTCTTTCTTTTTCTCCCTTTTCTTCTGAGCTGTGTGGTTGACAGGGTCTTGGTGGTCTGGCCGAGTGTCAGGCCTGAGCCTCTGAGGTGGGAGAGCCGAGTTCAGGACATTGTTCCACCAGAGACCTCCCAGCCCCACATAATATTGAATGGCGAAAGCCTTCCCAGAGATCTCCATCTCAACGCCAAGACCCAGCTTCATTCAATGACCAGCAAGCTACAGTGCTGGACACGCTTTGCCAAACAACTAGCAAGACAGGAACACAAACCCACCCATTAGCAGAGGGGCTGCCTAAAATCTTAATAAGTTCACAGACACCCCAAAACACACCACCGGAAGTGGTCCTGCCCATCAGGAAGTCAAGGTCCAGAATCATTCACCAGAACACAGACACCAGTCCCCTCTACCAGGAAGCCTACACAACCCACTGAACCAACCTTACCCACAGGGAGCAGACACCAAAAACAATGGGCCTACAAACCTGCCGCCTGCGAAACAGAGACCCCAAGCACAGTAAGTTAAGCAAAATGAGAAGACAGAGAAACACACAGCAGATGAAAGAGCAAGGTAAAACCCCACCAAACCAAACAAATGAAGACGAAATAGGCAGTCTACCTGAAAAAGAATTGAGAGTAATAATAGTAAAGATGATCCAAAATCTTGGAAATAGAATGGAGAAAATACAAGCAATGTTTAACAAGGACCTAGAAGAACTAAAGAGCAAACATACAATGCTGAACAGCACAATAAATGAAATTAAAAATTCTCTAGAAGGAATCAATAGTAGAGTAACTGAGGCAGAAAAACAGATAAGTGACCTGGAAGAGAAAACAGTGGAAGTAACTACCACAGAGCAGAATAAAGAAAAAAGAATGAAAAGAATTGAGGACAATCTTAGAGACTTCTGGGACAACATTAAATGCGCCAACATTTGAATTATAGGGGTCCCAGAAGAAGAGGAGGAAAACAAAGGGAGTGAGAAAATATTTGAAGAGATTATAGTTGAAAACTTCCCTAATATGGGGAAGGAAATAGTCAATCAAGTCCAGGAAGCACAGAGAGTCCCATACAGGATAAATCCAAGGAGAAACACGCCAAAACACATATTAATGAAACTTTCAAAAATTAAATACAAAGAAAAAATATTAAAAACAGCAAGGGAAAAGGAACAATTAACATACAACGGAATCCCCATAAGGTTAACAGCTGATCTTTCAGCAGAAATGCTGCAAGCCAGAAGGGAGTGGCAGGACATATTTAAAGTGATGAAAGGGAAAAACCTACAACTAAGATTACTTTACCCAGCAAGGATCTCATTCAAATTCGATGGAGAAATTAAAACCTTTACAGACAAGCAAAAGCTAATAGAATTCAGCCCCACAAACCAGTGCTACAACAACCTAAAGGAACTTCTCTAGGCAGGAAACACAAGAAAAGGAGAAGGCATACAATAATAAACCCAAAACAATTAAGAAAATGGTAATAGGAGCATACATATCGACAACTACATTAAATGTAAATGGATTAAATGTTCCAACCAAAAAACTGAATGGCTGAATGGATACAAAAATAAGACCCAGACATATGCTGTCTACAAGAGACCCACATCAGACCTAGGGACACATACAGACTGAAAGTGAGGGGATGGAAAAAAATATTCCATGCAAATGGAAATCAGAAGAAAGCTGGCATAGCAATTCTCATATCAGACAAAATAGACTTTAAAAGAAAGACTATTACAAGAGACAAAGAAGGACACTACATAATGATCAAAGGATCAATCCAAGAAGAAGATATAACAATTGTAAATATTTATGCACCCAACATAGGAGCACCTCAATACATAAGGCAAATGCTAACAGCCATAAAAGGGGAAATCGACAGTAACACAGTACTAGTAAGGGAGTTTAACACCCCACTTTCACCAATGGACAGATCATCCAAAATGAAGATAAATAAGGAAACAGAAGCTTTAAATGATACATTAAACAAGATGGACTTAATTGATAATTATAGGACATTCCATCCAAAAACAGCAGATTACACTTTCTTCTCAAGTGCTCATGGAACATTCTCCAGGATAGATCATATCTTGGTTCACAAATCAAGCCTTGGTAAATTTAAGAAAATTGAAATCATACCAAGTATCTTTTCCGACCACAATGCTATGAGACTAGATATCAATTATAGGAAAAAAATCTGTAAAAAAATACAAACACATAGAGACTAAACAATACACTACTAAATCACCAAGAGATCACTGAAGAAATCAAAGAGGAAATCATAATATACATAGAAACAAATGACAATGAAAACACGACGACCCAAAATCCATGGGATGCAGCAAAAGCAGTTCTAAGAGGGCACTTTATAGCAATACAGCCCTACCTCAAGAACCAAGAAACATCTCAAATAAACAACCTAAACTTACACCTAAAGCAATTAGAGAAAGGAGAACAAAAGAACCCCAAGGTTAGCAGAAGGAAAGAAATCAAAAACATCAGATCAGAAATAAATGAAAAAGAAATGAAAGAAACGATAGCAAACATCAATAAAACTAAAAGCTGGTTCTTTGAGAAGATAAACAAAATTGAGAAACCATTAGCCAGACTCATCAAGAAAAAAAGGGAGAAGACTCAAATAATTAGAGTTAGAAATGAAAAAAGAGAAGTAACAACTGACACTGCAGAAATACACAGGATCACGAGAGATTACTACAAGCAGCTATATGCCAATAAAATGGACAACCTGGAAGAAATGGGCAAATTCTTAGAAAAGCAAAGCCTTCCGAGACTGAACCAGGAAGAAATAGAAAATATGAACAGACCAGTCACAAGCCCTGAAGTTGAAACTGTGATTAAAAGTCTTCCAACAAACAAAAGCCCAGGACCAAATGGCTTCACAGGCGAATTCTATCAAACATTTAGAGAAGAGCTAACACCTATCCTTCTCAAACTCTTCCAAAATATAGCAGAGAGAGGAACACTACCAAACCCATTCTATGAGGCCACCATCACCCTGACACCAAAACCAGGCAAAGATTTCACAAAAAAAGAAAACTACAGGCCAATATTACTGATGAACATAGATGCAAAAATCCTCAACAAAATGCTAGCAAACAGAATCCAGCAGCACATTGAAAGGATCATACACTACGATCAATTGGGGTTTATCCCAGGAATGCAAGGATTCTTCAATATACGCAAATCAATCAATGTGATAAACCGTATTAACAAACTGAAGGAGAAAAACCATATGGTCATCTCAATAGATGCAAAAAAAGCTTTTGACAAAATTCAACACCCATTTATGATAAAAACCCTCCACAAAGTAGGCATAGAGGAAACTTACCTCAACATAATAAAGACCATATATGACAAACCCGCAGCCAACATCGTTCTCAATGTTGAAAAACTGAAACCATTTCCACTAAGATCAGGAACAAGGCAAGGTTGCCCACTCTCACCACTGTTATTCAACATAGTTTTGGTAGTTTTAGCCCCAGCAATCAGAGAAGACAAAGAAATAAAAGGAATCCAAATCGGAAAAGAAGAAGTAAAACTGTCACTATTTGCAGATGACATGATACTATACATAGAGAATCCTAAAGTGAATATTCCATTCCAACTGAAGGCCTTTGTACTCACCCTTGCCTCTGCCTAGAAGACTTTCTCCAGGTATCTGCACGAATCATCCCATGTTTCAGTCATATCTCTGCTCACATTTTCACTCTACCACAAGCCTTTCCTGGCCACCATATCTAAATGGTACCCATCCTCTTTAGCCCCCAGCATCACTATCCAGCCCTTACTTGCTTTGTCTCTCCTGGCATTTATCACCACCAGCCTTATCATACACTGATAGATATACTGATAGACTTTTTTATCATCTACCTTCCTAAACAGACTAGGCTCTTGTGTACCCCCTGAGCACAGGAGCACAGACATTTTGTTTTGTTCTTGTGTTCTCAGCATCCCCCCGCCAAGCAGTTCCTAACACATAGCTGGTACATAATAAATGTTTGCTGAATGAATGAACATTATTGATATCCCGGCTCATTTTCTCACATGAGTCCAGGCAGACTGAGAGTCACTCACAGAATTCACATCAGAAGTGATGCCCCTGTTTCTATCTGAGTTGTCTCCAGAGAACTTTAACACCCTAGAAACCTGTTTGTGACCGTCTCCTCCTATTGATCCAGGCCCATCTCAAGACCAACTTGATGAGGTGCTAGCTTTGTAAAATTCCTATATTTTCACATCTTTCCTGTTGCATTATTCTGGATTATTTCAGTTGCAAGTTACAGAAACCCAATTCAAACAGGTGTAGGGTTAACAAGGGGAAAGGAAAAAAAAAGGGGGGGGGGGCGGATTTCTTGGCTAATAGAACTGAAAAATCCCAGTAAAAGAGCACTTGGAGAAAGGTGCTGGAAAGAGTTTGTCAGGAATGTGCTTCTTTCCTTCTCTTGGCTTTTCTTTCCTCTCTTTGGTAGAATTCAAATCAGTTCACTCCAAGTAGAGGTAACGATGGTCACCCACATCCCCAAGCTTATATTCTGCCAAGTTAGCAAGCTCGGTATCAGACCTGACCTAAGATGGGGTTAGTTCCACTTAGACCAAATGGGCCTAGGAGATATCCAGGTGTTTTCCTCAAGAAAAGTCAGCCTGGTGAAACTGAAAAAGAATGCAGATGGTTGCTGTGCAAATGAAAACAACGTCCACTACATTTATTTTACCTCATGTCCTTAGCTTATAGCATCTATTTCCTAACCCTGTGAAACCTAAGGATAGAGACCAGGTCTTGCGTCTTTGTATCTCCAAGATCTCACAGGGGGCCATACTTAGGTTAAATACATAATAAATGTTTGATAAGAATGATAAAATCCCCAAACCAAGTAGCCCAGCCCAGAACTGTGACTTTATTTAAAGTTTTTTTTCATCCCAGAGGAAATTTGAATTCCCTTTCAGATACTGTCTCCTTATTCTAACATGTCTCCTCTCTCCCTGCCTCTTTCCTTTCATGGAGTCTGCTGAAATATTGCTATGTTATCTCTCGCCACGTAACAAATTATCCCAATGCTTAGTGGCCTTAAAGCAATGGTATTTATTATCACATAGTTACTGTGAGTTGGAAGTCTTCTGGCTCGAGGTGTCTGTCTCCCAAGGCTGCAATGAAGATATTGGCCAGGGTTGCAGTTATCTCAAGGCCTGGCTGGGGAATGATCCCCTTCCAAGGTCACTCACCTGGTTGTTGGCAGAGTTCAGTCACTGGCTTTCTCTTGGATTGAGGGCCTTAGTTCCTCACAAGCTATTGACCAGAGGCCACCCCTCAGATCCTTGCCAGGTGGCTTCTCCATGGAGCAGCTCACAGCATGGCAGCAGGTTTTTTCAGAGTGAGAGGGCAAGAGCAAGTACCAATGAGATAAAAGTCACAGTGTTTTGTAACCTAGTCTCAGGAGTGACAGCCCATCATCACTTTTGCATATTTTATTCACCAGAAGTGAATGGCTAGGTCCAGCCCACACTCACAGTGAGGGAATTACATGAGGGTACAAATACCAGGAGGGGGCTCGCAATGGTAGGAATACTTTTGTGTCACGTGGAGACAGCCCCAATAAGTTTTCACAGTGATGACAATTCCAACACTGAAGGATTGACTACCTGGCGCCTCTTTTGGACGAGATTCTGAGGCCTCATGGACTCAGTGGGAAAGAGTGCTGTAATCGATTAGTGATGTCTGCCCTGGGTGAGCTAGGGAAGAAGGGCAGCTTAAGTCCGCATATTGGCTGGCCCCATTCCAACAGCATCAAAGCCAGTTTGCCCAGGCCTAATGTACATAACAATTTCTCTATGGCACTAGTCAGAGGAAGTGAGATGCAGCTAAAACACACATCTGATAACTGAGTCTGAAGGTAGCTTTGGTCCAACGGCATGCCTTGAGTTACTGTTACCAGTTACAACTGGTGCCTTGTCTTACTGTATTTTTTGTTTGTTTGTTTTTTAGCACATGCCCAAATCAATATTGAACCATTTTGTGCATCTGCATCCAGTTTCCCACTGCAAACATACTTAAGAAATGGAGCGGGGCGTATTTGTTCTGATTTTTGGTTTGGTTTCTGAGGTTGTGTGAGGAGGTTGGCCCAGATGCTGTAATCTGTCCCTAAGTTACACAGTGAACTCATGACTCTCCCGCCATCAGGAACAGTAACTGAAAAGGCTGGGCCTGTGGGTAGAGCCGCAGAGAGAACTGAGTCATGTTTCACAAGGTACTTTCTCTTCCTTGAAAGAACTAGCAACATGTTTGCTAAATGGCAAAATAAATAAAAATTTGAAAGTCTGATTAAAAACATGTTTGTAAACACTCCCTTCTTTTTCACTTAAGCAAGAGAACAGAGCTGGCTTATTTTGACTTCATCCCAAAATAAGTTTGTTTGGAATAATGGAATAAATGGAAAAGGAAAGTAAGTATCTCTTGCTTTAAAATATTAAGGGATGTTCTAGAAATGAAAATATTGCTTTACTTACTGAATGTTGGAGCAACAGGGTTGTGTTTATAAACTTCTATAGAAGGTCAGTTACTTACAGTTAGTATTGTAGTTTCCTTCCTCCCTCCCTCCCTTCTTTCCTTTCTTCCTTGCTTTTTTTCTTTCTTATTTTCCTGTTACCCAATTGTACTGAAAGCTTGGGAGTTAACAGAGGAGTTTACAAAATACAAAACAAAAAACAAAGCCAAAATAAGTTTTAAACAAGCTTAATTTTGAGTTTATTTTTGTCCCCTCTGTTTGGATTGGTTTCTTGCCATGCAGTGACGAGGGCCATCCTGAGATTAAAATTTGCTCAGAGAATGAAATCTCCACTTGCAAACTCCTTAGAGGCACTCGTGACACTCAGTCTTCCCAGGGTTCACATGTTAGTATGGCCACATGTCAAACTCAGTCCCTTCCAGGGTATTAGAACCCCTGAAATCAGCATCTCAGGACGTGTGGCCTGCATCCTGTGGCCATCTGGAGCCTGCTTGGTGGAGCCGTCTCTTTTTCACCAGATAAGTTACAGAAAGGGTTAATCAATCACTGTGCCAGTTCAAGCACGAAGCCTTCCTCCTGCTTGCTGGAGCTCCCCACCCCCACCGCCCCCAAGGCCCAGAGCAGCTGAATAAGGGCCAACATCAAAGCGGAAACTCAAAGCAAATGTGCCAAAAGCGTGCAAATGGAAGGGGCTGAATTGGAGAAGGCTTTATGAAGTGTCACTTCTTAATCCAGCCCACGAAATGAGCAGAGGTGACGACTATCACACCCAGAGCAGAAGTCGGGCACGCCAGCCTGGGCAGAGACGAGGGCTCCCCACTGAGATCACCAATGTCCCCTAAGGTGGTTTCTTTAATAACACGCCTTGAAAACGCAGCAAAGACACATGACGAAAGAGCTGCATCCGCGGGGATGCCAGCGTGAGGCGTGGCCTCATGCTCTTACTGGATGTCCATGAACATGTGCGGATGGCCTGCCCGCTGCCCCTTCTTCAGTACTACCTTGAGTTGGACGCAGATGACAATTCCTTCACCACTGTGTGGGCATTCTGAGAAAGGGAGGCTGGAATACTTCTGTCTCCTTTCTTGACCTGGCTCTTGGCCCCTTGGTTAGAACATTTTCTTTATCCTTCAGGGTGATAAATGTGCAGTTCAAGCTTCCACTTCCCCCCGTTATCTTGCAAACAGCAGCTTTAAGTCAGATGGATTGGGGTGGGAATAGCATATCACTTGTGCAGCAGTGCCCTTGTGGGGCTGACCATTCCAAGCCTCCACTGTATCGTCTGTAAAGAGGAGATAATCAGCGTTCCTTGAAGAAGTCGAGCTGTTCAACTGATGAGTGAGGGAGTGTATATAAAAGCTCAGCCCAGTGCCTGGCAGATAATAAGCACTCAGTACAGGTGTTTTTCTGCTGCTGTTGATCATGCATTCGTTCAACAAACATTCTCTGAATGCCTTTTCTGTGCTAGGCACTCTCCTTAGCACCACGGGCAGTGATGAACAAAATAGACAAGTTCTTTGCTTCCATGGAGCGCATGAGCTAATCAGAGGAAACAAAAGATCAAAAGTAAAGGAATAAATGAACAAGATAGGAAGTGTTTGATGCCAAACATGAGCAGAGCTTAATGTGATAGAGAAAGACCTGCACTTGGAAAATTTAGACTAGGAATTCCTAGGAGAAATTCCTGTAAAAAAAGAGGAGGACTGAATTCAGACCTGAATAACAAGAGGCACCAGGCCTGTGAGAATCCAGGGGCAGAGCATTCCAGGCAAAGGGGGCAGGTACAAGGCCCGTGAGTCAGGACTGAGGTTGGCATTTCTCCTTGAGGAGAGAAGGCGGAGCTGGTCGGAGCCCCCATGGGAAGAGGGCATGGAGGAATGGAGGAGCACGGGGCGGTGGGGCCTTATTTCTGTACATCTTCTAAGTTTGCACGTGACTCAAAAAGTATTTCTGCATTTCACTCTGCTCACTTCATCCTTGAGTTTGCCAACCCACCGCACAGAACCAGAGGGTGACGTTAATTTATTCCCCACAGCCTAAAAGCCCCACCATCATTCATAAAGCACAGATTGTTTCCAAGAGAAATGCAGAACCCAAGGGTCTGGCAGCTTTGAAATCTCTGGAGAGAAATCTACATACCTGCCAAAGAAGGCAAAGTGGAAATGTATCTTTTTTTTTTTTTTTTTTCTTTCCCCAAAGCTGAAATGGACATTGTAAATGTAAGAATATATGGTGACTTAAATCTCAGTTTAATTCCATTTGGTTTTTCGTACTTTGGGCAAAGGGATAAATATCTGCTTATTTTCTGCATTTCTCTTCTGTGAGCTTCAACGTGTTGTGATAGAAAGAACATGCCATGTGGAATTGTGTTCCACAATTTGCTGCTCAGTTTTGCAACTTAATCACTGTGTGACCCTAAGCAATTTACTTACCCTCTCTGAGCAGAGCCTCTATTCCTTCATCTGCAAAATAGTGATAATAATACATATGCTATAATAGTTATGTTAGGATTCGTAGGAGAAGCGCCTAGCATGGTCCTGGCGGTGAGTAGGGACACTCAGTAGATAGCTACTTCTGCAGATCTAATAGAAATACAAGTCTCTAGCTGAGGAGATGGCAAATTACTGCCCATGAGCCAAATCCCCGTGTGTGTAAATAAAGTTTAATTGGGACATAGCCACGCCCATTTGTTTACATGATGTCTCCAAGGCTTTCAGCAGCAGAGTTGAGTAGTTACAGCACAGATTCTGTGACCCACAAAGCCTAAAATATTTACTCTCTGGCCCTTCACAGAAAAAGTCTGCCAGCCCCTGCTCTTGACTTCTAAATATCAGTGCTCTTTCCAGTATTTCAAGGTGCCTGAACATTCACTCCATGTCATAAGAATCTCGTGACTTCTTCACTGTGACTTGAACATGGTAGGCAGTTAGTACATAGTGATTTAATTGAATTAAATACATATACACACACATATATAAATATATGCACATAGATTCATACACAGATGCATGTATGCACATGCATGTACACACATATGCATATATATGTACAAACACCTTTAGGTTTCTTGTGGTTGCTCAGTCCTTTATTCTCCCCAGAGTGCCCATCCCTCAGTTGCATCCTCTTTTTTTTTTTTTTTTAAATCTATTTATTATTTATTTATTTATTTTTGGCTGCGTTGGGTCTTCGTTACTGCGTGCGGGCTTTTCTCTAGTTGCGGCGAGCGGGGGCTACTCTTGGTTGTGGTGCGAGGGCTTCTCATTGCAGGGGCTTCTCTTGTTGCGGAGCACGGGCTCTAGGCTCGCGGGCTCAGTAGTTGTGGCGCACAGGCTTAGTTGCTCCGTGGCATGTGGGATCTTCCCAGACCAGGGCTCGAACCCGTGTCCCCTGCATTGGCAGGCGGATTCTTAACCACTGCGCCACCAGGGAAGCCCGCATACTCATTTTTTTTCCAAATTATTCGTGGCCCCTTTATCATCTGTGCATAGCTGACAGATGTTGTAGGTTTGCAGTCACTCAAATAACCCTTGCCCTTTGCATGATCTAATGTTCATGGAATGACCAGACCCTGCTGACCAGTTGGCGCCTGAATATTCTATCTTAACTCTCGCGACCCCAAAATGTCAGCATTGGAAGGGGTTGCTCAGACCTTCTACATGTCCGCAAGCAGGAATTCCAAATAATGGGCCAGCCTCTAGGAGTCAGGGTGTGGGGTCCTACTCCAGCAGCTTGAGAGGGTACCCTACACAGCGTCCACCACCACCCCTCACCCCATCACCTCTCCGACCTCCCTTCCTGCCTCTCTGGCCCTTGGTCACTGCAGTCCCGACACGTGGCCTGCGTGCTGTGCTGTAATTCAGTCACCCTCGGCCCCTTGCTCTGGCTGTCCCCTGTCAGGAGTCCCCTTCCCTGAGAGAGCCACCACTTTTCACTCAGAGTTTAGCCTCTCTGTAAGTCCTGCCCTGACCACCACGTTGCAATGCAACCTACCACCCCCATGAATATTCCTGCCCCATCTTTGTTGCCCTGATCTATTTTTCCATGCATTTATGACCTTCTGCCAGACTCTACTACTTGTTAACTATACACATTGTTTATCATGTGTCCCCTCTGTTCTATGTCCCCTCGTGTAAGCTTCACAAGAGCAGGGATTGTAGTGTGCTTTGTTCACTGATCGATTCCATTCAAGCCAAGAATTTATTTATTTTTGTCAAACACACACAGCACTTATTTTGTATCTGACACTGTTCTAAACTCTTTAAAAATATTTACTCACTTAATGGTAGATGCTTGATGAATATTGACAGGCTAGGTGAATAAAGGGAGACAGCAAGGGTGTGGCTCTGGGGTCAGATTGAGCCATGTTTCAGCCCTGGACCTGACACATGGCTGCTGTGTGACCTTGGGCAAGTCACTTAACTTCTCTGGACATCTTTTTTTCACTGAGAAAATAGGACTGAAAATTTGCATTCATCGATTTGATGGGAAGGCTGAATAAGATATCATTTAAAAGGTCTTGGTACAGTTCACTGCACAGAGAAAGAGCTAAAGTTAGTAGCAGTTTGATGGTGATGGTGCCATATCACTAAGGAGAGTCTTTCAAGTCCTAGGTGGCCATGATCACTTCTTGTTTCCATTGCTATTTCTCTTTCTTTAAAGAACAAAAGAGCCCATTAGGGTCATTCATAAGATATCAGTTTCTTCAAGCCAGAATAAAAGAAAAATCAGAACAGGTTTCTTGAGCAAAGTTCCCTTGAAATTAAGATGGGAACTATTTGAAGAATTTGAGTTCTGATGTTCTCTCTCTCAATATTGTGTTAAGAATACATAAGATCCACCCTCCTAACAAACGTTTTTAAGTGTGCACTATAATTATTAACTATAGGCACAGTGTTGTACAGTGGATCTCCAGAACTTGACCACCTCGCATAACTAAAACTTTATACCCCTTGAACAGCCACTCCCACTTCCCCCTGACAACCACCATTCTACTCTCTGCTCCTGTGCTTGACTATGTTAGATACCTCATATAAGTGGTATCATGCAGTACTTGTCCTTCTGTGACTGGCTTAGCATTATGTCCCCCAGGTCATCCCTGTTGTCTCATGTGGCAGGATTTCCTTCTTTTTTAAGGATGAATAATATTCCACTGTACGTGTAGTATCTTCTTTTTATACTTGCAGTGAAAACGCAAGAATGGATGACTTAAATATACAAATGGATTTATTTAGCCATTCAACAACTATTTATTGTATTTACTGATGGCCAGAGGTGTGCCAAAATCTTTGTCCCAGAAGCAAAAGACACGCAGTGATCCACAGAGGCGGGGAGAAACCACTATCACACAGCTCACTCTTTGACAGTGGTGATGGGTGGGTTAACAACACAATAAATGCTGTGAAGGGGGCAACAGAGAGCCATGGGTACACACGGATCTTATGTTATAATGACTTATGGTTACTGATCACTATCTTTCAACTGTTGAGTACTGTGCTAAACATTCATAGCTATTAATATATCATTTAAAGTTTCTGCTGTACCCATGAAGAAGTTTCTGTTATTGGGTACTGTTTGCAGGGAGAAAAATGAGATTTAAAGAGGTTAAACTGGGGGCTTCCCTGTTGGCGCAGTGGTTGAGAATCTGCCTGCTAATGCAGGGGACATGGGTTCGAGCCCTGGTCTGGGAAGATCCCACATGCCGTCGAGCAACTAGGCCCGTGAGCCGCAACTACTGAGCCTGCGCGTCTGGAGCCTGTGCTCCGCAACAAGAGAGGCCGCGACAGTGAGAGGCCCGCGCACCGCGATGAAGAGTGGCCCCCGCTCGCCGCAACTAGAGAAAGCCCTCGCACAGAAACGAAGACCCAACACAGCCAAAAAATAAAATAAATTAATTAATTAAAATACTTATTAAAAAAAAAGAGGTTAAACTGCCCAAGATCACAGTTAGTAAGAGACAGAGGCAGCAATTAAATCCAAAGTGCCAGCTCTTTAACCAGGTGTAGATTTATAAGTAACTTGCTGACACTAGCTCTACCACAGCTGATGGGCACTTTCTGATTTGTTTGCCTTTTGGGAGTTTTTTTTCTCATTCGTGGAGGTAGTGTCTTCCACTATAAGATTATTAGAAGAATTAAATAAGATAATAAATAGAGAGTAGTCAGCTAAGACGTAGCCCATGGTATGCAATAAATGTTAGTTCTCCTGCATCTTTCTTTGTAAATAACTGTGATTGTAGTGTCCTGCGTGGATATATGAACATATATACCAAATAATTACATTAATAATAACTGATATCAATGAAGCACTGACTATGTGCCAGGCGCTGTGCTCTTTTCATGGATTAACTCATAGCATCAACACAATCACCCTATGAGTAGCTACTAGTATTATCCTGGTCTTTCTGGAAGGGAGACAGAGGCACAGAGATACTGACCAAGTTGCTGAAAGTCACAGAGCTTATACATGGCAGACCAGGACTCAGTCCCTGGTGGTCTGGTTTCAGAGTCTGCCCTTGACCAGTCTGCTACCTAAATGCCATCAAAAAAGGACTGCAGATACCCTTGGAAGTAGTCACTGGTAGTGATGGTGCCAAGGCTAGTGTGATTCCCAAAATGGAGGTATTTGCTTTGTGCTCAAAATAATGAAATACTGTTTACTCATTTATTTTCAAGTTGGATAGATTTTTTCCTAAGTCACCAGTAGCCTCATGTAGTTAGATGATCCCATACATTTTCCCTTGTTAGCGTCAGTCAGTGCCATGACAAGGCTAGCATTATCTTTCTTAAAATGTGCTTGTGTTACCCACCTGCCTTGCTCAGCACCAGCAGGCAACCAAGTGCAGCAAATGGCTCCCTGAGTAATTTCAGTGACCTCCTAGCACCTACCAAATTTCGTGATAAAGCTCACAGTTTAATTTTGGAGTGAAAGTTTGGAAAGCTGTCTTCATACTGCTACTCCTCCAAGATGCTCAGATATTTATATTGCATTAAATAAAAGTCATGTCAACTTTCCCAATGATTCTGTTCAACTCCATAAAGCATGTAGTACAAGTTGTAAGAACATATTTTCTATTCCCCCACAGAATTATCAAAAGAAGACTTCAAAACAAATAGGGAGGAGGGGGAAGTTATCCCTTTGTTCTCCTTTTCAAAGCTGCAGACCTCAGCCAGGGCCCCCAAAGCTTGAGTTTCATCTAGATGCTGCTCCGAAAGGAACTGGTCCTTTCTCAGGAGGTGAAATATTTGTTAACTTCTCCTAATGAGGGTTGTTTGCAGACTATAATTTCTGTGCAGCTACATTGCCAGGACAGGTTTGGACAGAAATATGCAAACAATAAAGCGTGACAGGGCACGCAGAGTTGGGTCATAAAATGTACGTCCCCTCGTCCCCTGTGTGTTGTGACGCAACTCAGCCACCTGTGTATGATTCCAGCCAATCATCTGTGACTCACTGGAGGCTGATTAGATAGTTTCTGTCCTGAGGCCATTTTATTATAACGTTTGGTTGTGAATTTCATTAAGTTTTACAGTCTTACGCGCTTGTGTTTATAACAAGAGCCATCTCCCCTTGTGAGATGACATTTGTTTTTATAAAACAAAAATTAAATCAATATCTAAGCTTACGAAGGTTTAAAAAACAAATGTGTGTGGAAAGCAATGGGCAGAAAACAAATTGTTGCGTAAGCCACCATGAAATGTAAATCATTGTTAACGGAGGGGCTGAGTTTGGCATTACTCAAGATGCAATATGAAACATAAATCGAGATGACGTGGACGCATGTGCAATCAGCCCTTGAGGAGCTGAATATTTACCTCTGGCCAGTGCTGAGACACACCTAGGGGGAGGAATATGGAATTTTACCTAAGCAACAGAGGGGTGGTACTGCTTCCATCTTTACAGAAAATGGTGACTCTAAGTTGCAGTCTGTGGAGCTTATTAGGGGACAGCCAGGGGCCACTACATCTGGGTTTCCTGCTTTCTCAAAGTGATGTACACTCAAGGGTACAAATGGACTCATCAGATCTTGGGCTCACCTCTCTGTTTCATGGTAAACTGTCAGGCTTCAAACCTATGTAAGACTAGGCTTCAAACTGTTTGAGAACCATATAGAATTATGGTATTTTGTGTTTGAGTAAATCACTTAGTCCAGAGGTTGGCAAATGTTTCTTGCAGTAGGCCAGTAAAGATATAGCAAATATTTCCAGCTTTTCAGGCCATGTGTCTCCATGGCAACTACTTGACTCTGCTGCTATAGCACCAAAAGCCTTCAGATATAATACGTAAACAGATGGGCGTGGCTATGTTCCAATAAAGCTTTCTCGTGGCCACTGAAATTTGAATTTCGTATATTTTCGCAGTTATAAAATATTATTTTCTTTTGTTTTTTTACAGCCATTTATAAATATAAAAATGACCATCCTTAAGTCACAGGCTATACAGAAACAGGCAGTGGGCCAGATTTAGCCTATAGGCCATAGTTTTTAACCCCTGATTTAACCCAGTAACAAAACCCCTGGGGTGGAGGTGGCAGATTGCCATATGCAACCTGGCTAGCTTTGTTTACTTGTCTGAGTGTGCCTTCTCCAAGAGGCTGGAATAGAAAAATTCAAGAGGCTAAGAAGCAACAGCAACTTTCTCATTGACCTTCGGACGCTTAAATATACTCAACCTAAATAATGATTTTTATGGAAATCATTAAGTTTATTTAATTTTGACTTTCAAAAAGAGTAGTTAATAACCCTTGTCACCTGACTTGATCTTTGGCAGGGTAGATTTCTCTCTGCCTATGTGATCCAAAGCCTTATTTTACACATTTAAAAAACAGAAATACAGTTGTTACTTGAAATTCGGTTATGGCAAATTCTATTACTGTGCAGCCAGTATCCACTCCTCACCCCCCTCCAAGGGAGGAGGATTCTTCACTCACCCCTGCCCCCCTTCTTTGACCTTAGGTTTGCTCAGCTGACTTCATTTGGCCAAATAAGGAAGGAAGGTCACTGAGGGTGGATGTGATAGCGTACCAGTTGCACTCATAGGTGTTCAGAGGAATTACATGTTTCCATTTGCCCTCTGACTTCCTCCTTGAGAAGAATATGCCCCAGGTAGCCACTGCCCCTTCAGTCTGACCCAGGCATGAGAGACCCTTGAAGTAGGCCTGACCTTGATTGGCAGCCTGGAGTAGATTGGTAATGACCCACAGACTCACAGCCAGAAGCAGAGCAGTACATGCCAACTGACAGTCCGGCGAGCAAGCGATAAATATTTATTGTTGTGCGCCACTGAGATTTGGGACGTTTTGTTTTGCAGCATAATTAAGACAGTAGCTGACTAAAATACAAGTTAATGGCAGAGCTGGGACGAAAACCCAAATTTCCTTATCCTACCTGCTTTACTTGCCACTAAACTAGAAAAAGAAAAAGAAATTTACATAAAGCAGCTCTTAGTGGTAGAATATCCTCTCGGTGTGGCCTCACAATCACAATTTCCAGAACAAGATAGGAGATCATGTATTTGTGGGGTGAAATTATTGAGGAACCCCAATTTTCTGCGACACTTCGGAGCTACCCTGGTGGTGTGCCAGTCTCAACGCCTCTGACACACTTACAGTTTGCTTCTTATATCATCGTTTATCGTGCTTTGAATAATTGTTGCTGTATTTATTTTTCTTTCTTTCTCCCTTTGTTTTTATTCCCAACAAAGCTTGGCGCATTGTGAGAGAAAAATCTCATTTTGCTCATCTTGAAAACGGATTTGAGAGAAAAAGATCAGGTTTCCTCTAAGTGGAAAAGACAGTGTTATACAGAGAGGATGAATAGAAACTTCAGTTGCTAAAAAATGATTCAAGTAACATTTAAGAGCTCAAAAGAAACCCTTGGGTGGATCGCGCTTCCGTGGAACTGTATTTGTAGGAGATTTTTCGAAATCATATCCACATATTCCAATTACACAGAACCAGTTAGTTGTGTTGTATTAAAAACTGTTAAAAATTTGGTGCCAGGCTGTATGTAATGGTTGGCCTAAATAGAGCCAGTATTTGGCACACTGACTATATACTTGAAAAGGACAGTTCAGGAACACAAGATGAGAGATTCAATGCAGCACACGGTTTTCCTCTATTGCCCTTACTGGAGTCCCCCCTCATCCGAAGTTTCACTTCCCACAGTTTCATTTACCCGCAGGCAACTGTGGTCTGAACATATTACATGGAAAATTCCAGAAATAAACAATTGATACGTTTTAAGTTGTGCGCCTTTCTGAGTAGCGTGATGAAATCTCCTGCCATCCCACTTGGTTCCACCCAGAACGGGAATCATCCCTTTGTCCAGCATATCCGACGTATTAGCCACTTAGTAGCCATCTGGGTTATCAGATCCACTGTCAGGGTATCACAGCGCTTGTGTTCAAGTGACCCTTAGTTTACTTAATAATGACCCCCAAAGCATAAGAGTTGTGACGCTGACCAGTCGGGTGTGCCAAAGAGAAGCTTTAAAGTGCTTCCTTGAAGTGAAAAGGTGAGAGTTCTCGACTTAATCAGGAAAGAAAAAAATCGTCTGCTGAGGTTGTTTAGATCTAGGGTAAGGTGCATCTTCTCTCCATGAAATTGTGAAGGAGGCAAAATAAACTCATGCTAGCTTTGCTGTTGCATCTCAAACTGCAAAAGTTGCGGCCACAGTGCATCACAAGTGCTTAGTTAAGATGGAAGAGACATTAATTTTGTACAATAAGATATTTTGAGAGGAAGAGATTGTGTTCACATAACTTTTCTTACAGTATACGGTTATAATTGTTCTATTTTTATTATTCGTTATCGTTGTTAGTCTCTTACTGTGCCTAATTTATAATTAAACTTGATCATAGGTATGTATGTATAGGAGAAAAAGGTGGTATATGTAGAATTTGGTACTTCTCATGGTTTCAGGCATCCACTGCCGGCGGGGAGGGGTCTTGGAAAATATCTCCAGTGAATAAGGGGGGAGCGCTGTGATCATTTTCACGGAGTGCACTGGTTTGACTGGAGAGTTTTCCTAGCAATCCATTTTCTTTGTTTTCCCCTCAGTTCTTTGGCAATTAAATCAATTGTTTCTTAAATGAAGAAACTTGCTTTAAAACTAAGCCTGTTTACTTTTGACTGCTGCCAGCTTGGTCTTTCTGAAAGCATAGATAAAGAGCTTTAAACTGGGGTCCTTCTAGACCACCAACAAAGAGAAAGAAAAAGCCCGAAAAGCTTCTGCAAAGAAAAGTTATACTTCTAGCATAGAGTAAGGGAACATTTTAAGAAAAGAACAGACTTTAAAATGAACTTAATCACTTATAACTTTAAAATGAACTTAATCACTTATAACTTTAAAATGAACTTAATCATTTATAACTAAAATGGATCAAATTTTCTGAGTTTCCCTGTGAAGCTAAGACATTAGTTGTGCAATATGATCTTAATTTTCATCAATATGAAAATAAGACCAGGTTACATATTGGATAAAAGATAGGGAAAGTGAATAAAAGAAGAGGTGGCTTTCAAACCTTGCTTTTCTTCTTTTTTTTTTTTTTTCTTCATTTTTCACTGTTCCTGTGAAAAATCACCAAACTAAAAGTGAGGCAAGCAATCTGATAGCCTGGTCTTACATCAAAATGAGCGTAAGACAAAGCGGGCCACTGGCATGGTCTTGTTGATTGCACCTGACACATAGGTACCCAGATGAGGGAGCAAGTGAATCTGAAGTGATTGCCACATATTACGTTTGAGTAATAAACAGTATTTTCCTTACAGGCCTCACCAGTGTTGTCAACACATAGACATATCAAAAAACATGGGCATTTTCATTAAATTATGTTCTAATTCTGTACCTTGTCCAAGAATATCATGGAGTTCTATCAGCTGAATGATAGCCTTCTTGCCTTGGGTCCACATTGCTTTGCTCTGTAGATAGCATATTTTGCTAGCTGAGAAAAGACAGGGCCCAGGATTAGTGACTGGGGAAATTGTCCTTTGACGGAGCCTACCAAGTGTGACTGAGGCCGTCTAGGTATTCTGCTGATTTGTGCACTGGTGATATATGTGTCTTCTCTAAGCCCATCTCAGATGAGCTTTTAAGTGTGGGCTTTTAAGTGTGAGCTTTTAAGTGTGGGCTGTTGAAAGGAGTCACAAACACAGTGAAGGTGGTATTTCTTAAATGATTTTTTTCGGGTTCGCTTGGGTTTACTCAGCCTTCTCAACACCATGTCCATCATCCAATAGATTCTTATTTAAATTTTCTCATTGGGGTAGTTTGACACTCAGTGGGGTATTTAAAACAATACAATTAAATGTGATACAACATATCTGAAGGGTAATTTTACTTAAAATAAGGCTTGGACATACTATATTCTTTGCAAGTAGCAGTTCCTTGCTACTTCCTGGGTAAGTCTACTTTCATAATACTGATCTTCATTTAGTCCTTTGTTCTAGCATGTTCCTTCCTGCCCTCAAGCCTCTGCAGCTGCTCTTCCTTCCCCCTGTGATCCTCTTTCCTTCCCTCTTGCCCTAATTAATTCCCATTCATCCTTCACATCCCAGCTCAAGTGTTACCTCTTCAAAGAAGTCTTCCATGACTTCCCTAAATTAGTCAAATCCTCCCTCTAGGTCCCCATGGGACCATAAATCTCCTTGGTATAGCACTTGTTTCAGTAGCTCTTTAGTATTTTTTCTTCAGGGCTGTTTGATTAATGCCTGTGTCTTTCAAGTGAAGGTTAACAGATCTGTATCTCCAGAACTTCACCCAGGGCCCCCAACACTGAGGAAGCATTCAGCAACTGCTATGGATTGAATGTTTCGTGTGCCTCCCAAAATTCATACGTTAAAACTCTACCCCTCCCCCCAATGTGATGGTATTTGGAG
Source organism: Balaenoptera physalus (assembly GCF_965194825.1). Taxonomy (NCBI): domain Eukaryota; kingdom Metazoa; phylum Chordata; class Mammalia; order Artiodactyla; family Balaenopteridae; genus Balaenoptera; species Balaenoptera physalus. The sequence continues at coordinate 93,750,996 of NC_138896.1, read as the reverse complement.
GTGAGTCCTCTGGGAGTTGATTAAGTTTGATGAGGTCGTGAAAGTGGGACCCCCATGATGGGATTAGTGTCCTGAAAAGGAGAGGAAAGACAGCTTTTTTTTTCTCTCTCTCTCCCTCTCCTTCCCTCCTTCCCTCTCTCTTTCTTTCTCTCTCTCTCTCTCTCTCTCTCTCTCTCTCTCTCTTTCTCTGCCATGTAAGGACATAGAGAGGCTTATCTGCAAATCTGGAAGAGAGCTCTCCCCCAAAAGTGGATCTGCCATCATCTTGATTTTGGACTTCCCAGTCTCCAGAACTTTGGAATAAATGTTTGTTGTTTAAGCCACGCAGTCCGTACTATATTTTGTTATAGCAGCCCAAGCTAACCAAGACAGCAGCTGTTTGTTGACAAAGGGTAATAGGGAGGAAAAAAGGGAGGAGGGAAAATGTATCTGAAGGAAATAACCAGGTAAGTCTGCAAGATTGAGCTGTCGGGATATTTATCAGACCAGTAATTAGGATAGCAAAATCCAGGGAATCAGTACTTTTAGTATCAATATTCTACATAGCCTCTACCTATGACAACTTAAACATAGAGAGAGGGCCCCAGCGTGTGATTAAACCAATGAAAAAAGTTATAAAGCAGTGTGTACTACATGGATCCTACTTTCTTTTTAAAGAAAAGTATAACGGACCAACACAAATGTGCACAATAATCGAGAAGAAGGGCCGGAAGGCATCAGCACGTTACCAGTAGCTCTCTTGGGGCGGCGTAAGTCTGCGTGGATTCTTTCCTTTCTTGTGCTCGCCCATATTTTCTCACTTTTCCAAAATTAGCATGTGCCACTTGTGTGTACCATATGTTGGTTTCCTCCCATGCAGGCGCTGCTTTTTCCTCACGCCTAGTTTGAGGCAGCCTCAGCTCCTTTCTTCCTTTTCCAAAAAGAATCTGAAACTATGAGCTCTGATGAGCAATGTAAATTCTATGGAAGTTTTAAGTGAGAGAGAGAATGCTTTTTTCTCAGAGCCCATGGTGTTTATCTCAGAAAGGTCCCCACTAGACCTTCTCTTGGATCAGGGCTCTTTTCCAAGTAACCAGTGGGTTTTCCTTTCTCTCATCTGTTACCCTTTGCCCTCTCAGTCTCCCTTGGCTCCTTGTCTCCACTCCAGCTTCTGACGCTTATAAATGTAAAGTCCCTTCCTTCCCTCACTCCCTCCTTCCCTTCCTCCTTCCCTCCCTCCCATCCTTCCTTCCTTCCCTCCCTCCCTCCTTCCCTTCCTTCCTCCCATCCTTCCTTCCTTCCTTCCTTCCTTCCCTCCTTCCCTTCCTTCCTCCCATCCTTCCTTCCTTCCTTCCTTCCCTCCTTCCCTCCTTCCCTTCCTTCCTCCCTCCCTCCCTGCCATCCTCCCTCCCTCCCATCCTCCCTCCCTCCCATCCTTCCTTCCTTCCTCCCTCTCTCCCTCCCTTCCTCCCTCCCATCCTTCCTTCCTCCCTCTCTCTCTCCCTCCCTCCCATCCTTCCTTCCTTCCTCCCTCCCTCCCGTCTTCCCTCCCATCCTTCCTCCCTCCCTCCCTCCCTTCTTCCCTCCCATCCTCCCTCCCTTCCTCCCTCCCTCCCTTCCATCCTTCCTTCCTTCCTCCCTCCCTCCCTTCTTCCCTCCCATCCTTCCTTCCTCCCTCTCTCCCTCTCTCCCTCCCTCCCATCCTTCCTTCCTTCCTCCCTCCCTCCCTTCCTCCCTCCCTCCCATCCTTCCTTCCTTCCTCCCTCTCTCCCTCCCTCCTATCCTTCCTTCCTTCCTCCCTCCCTCCCTCCCTCCCTCCCTCCCTTCCTCCCTCCCTCCCATCCTTCCTCCCTTCCTCCCTCTCTCCCTCCCTCCCTCCCTCCCAACCTTCCTTCCTGTACATAAAAACTTGTCCCAGCCCCACACTTTCTCCTTCCCCACAGCTGGCGGAATATAACTCCTCAGCAAAGGCCACATTTCCTCAGTTAAAAAAAATCCTCAAACCAGCTGCTGAGAAGACATAATTTCATCCATATTCTTACACATAAACAATAAAATTGAAACCATAATTATCAAAAGATGAAAAAGTTCATGTGCAATTTATCGTTTTCCCATATAATACTCTATCATTCCCTAGCATAGACCATCGCTAGCTTTTAAAGCAGAAACATTTCAATTAAGAACAGAAGTATCAGCCACAGCCTGAGCTAAGATGTTTTGCTGCTCTTTGGGGAATATTATCCACTGCATACTGGTCTAGTTATCAAATTTCCCAGCATGCTCTAGACATTGGTTTTCAAATTCTCAGATTTGGTAGGACGCTGAAAATCCAATTCTTGGCACACTTTTAGGGCATCTTAAAGGTCCTGGCACAAACACAAATAAATATATCCAGCAGGACTCCATTTTCTTAAGGAGCCCCAACTGTCATCTTCTGATACTTAAGGACTCACAGGACCCAGTGCAAAACCACAGTTCTTGCCAATTGGGCAGAAGCCAGGAAGGGGTCGGGATGGCCAAGTTCTACAGCAAATTCCAACAATTCCAATTCTTATTCACCCCAATTTCATCCAGAGCTCCCATGTATAACTGAAGTCAGAATTTCTTTTCTTTTTTGGAAATAATCAGAGGTAACATTTGTGACTTTCAATAACAATAGCTTTCTCTTAACTGCAGTAGGCCAGGTCCAGTGCTAAAGTTTAACATGGATTATCTCATCCATTTCTCCCAAGAATCCTGTCTACATCATACACATACTGCTTGTGTCATCATTTTATTAGCAAAATGTGAACTAGGGGTTAAATAACCTGTTGAAATCCCCACAGGAAGTGGTAGAGGCTGCACTTGAAGCCATGGCTGACATCAAATCCGTACTCCTAACCCTTTGACACACTCCTGCTTCCCCTATAAATTTAAATCTTCTTTGCTTCCCTTTTAGCATAGAGCTAGAGAGAATTACGTGACATTCTTAGAACAGATGCACTAATGTTAGATATTTGCAAAAAGATTTTTTGTTGTTGTGGCCTGGCTATTTTTTTTTGATGACTCCTATTAGTAAGCAGTTAAACATCTGTGTTCCCAAATGGTTGGGAAGAACATCGTCAAACGTGTTTCAGCCCCTAACACTGTAACTAATAGAAAAGAAGTAGGATAATTTCAAGGACTGTTATTATGAAATATATTAATATTATATCATTCCAAAGTCCCAGTTTTCTGAAATTAAAATTGTGGTATTACACATCTGGTAGAACATGTACACAGCCCTCTGTATTTACTTGTTCCGCATCTGCAGATTCAACCAAATGTGGATCAAAAATATTATTCTATCTGTAAGGGACTTGAGCATCTGCAGATTTTGGTATGGGGGGTAAAGGGGGGCCCTAATCGCAGGTGACTATTTCCCTAGACAAGAGCACAAAATTATAATTTTCTTAAAAAATTAATAGAAAGAGTATACTAATACTCTATCCTTTCTTAACCATGTAAGCTCAAAAGTATCTTCGAAATTATTTGTTCTTTAGAATCTATGGTTAAAAAAATATAAAGGAAGAATATATAGTTTGTTCTTGAAGATAGACTTTTTGGGCACAAGTAAACATGTGGAGATTTCCTTCCAGGTCAAATTCAATTAACCCTCATCATGTCTTCATATTTAGAACTGTTTGCAATTCAGCAAAAAAACAAAATGAAGGTATAATTAAAGTGGGGAGTATTTTTGGTTTTATTTTCCAAGTACAAAATCGACGACAAAGTTTAAAGACTGTTCTAGTTACTATCCAAAGTCTTGACTTCCAGTATAACATATTATGTCATGCAGAAATAAATAAAAAAAGAATTTTCCTCTTCCACATATTATCTCATGTGGAAGAGGAAAAAGTTTTTTGTGTGTCCTAATAAGTTCCCCTAAATTTTATTACCTCTGTTTTTATGGCATTAAGTTTAAGATAGCCACAGTTACTTCTTTTGAGAGCCCTGTTTCTTGCATTCTTTTTTTTTTAAATTTTTATTTAATTAATTAATTAATTAATTAATTTTACTTTTGGCTGTGCTGGGTCTTCGTTTCTGTGCGAGGGCTTTCTCCAGTTGCGGCAAGCAGGGGCTACCCACTCTTCATCGCGGTGCGCGGGCCTCTCACTATCACGGCCTCTCTTGTTGCGGAGCACAGGCTCCAGACGCGCAGGCTCAGTAGCTGTGGCTCACGGGCCCAGCCGCTCCGCGGCATGTGGGATCTTCCCAGACCAGGGCTCGAACCCGTGTCCCCTGCATTGGCAGGCAGACTTTCAACCACTGCGCCACCAGGGAAGCCCTTGCATTCTTCTCAGCTGTGTGACCTTGGGCAAGTTTCATAACCTCAGCTGCTGTGCTAATAAAATAGGCATAATTATCAAGTGTGGAATGAATGGAATGATATCTGCAAAGGTAAAATGCCAGCGTGATGTCGAGCACACAGTAGGTGCTTAATATAGCTCTCATTACTATTTCCACCCTCCTTCGAGACTCTTCTCAAGTTTCTTACTGTGCATAGATGAATGCAACCCCTACAGTCCCGCAATAGCCCTGCCACTCTGGGATATGCAAAGTTATGGTAATTAATAGCCATGATTATCTACATGGTGCTGTTTAATGAGCCCCTTGAGTCCTGCTTGACACTCCAGATTTTTCACCACCTTCTTAACTCTTTGGGATGAAGGTGCTGTGTTGGGAAGATCTCTAACATGATATAAATGTCTGAGATACCAACTTAGCACCTATTAACACTGAGTCAGTACTTTATTCCTGGTGTTTATGTGGCAAGGATTCTTACAAGGAACACAGGACAGATGAGTTTTGATGAGGGAAAAGGACAGGGAAAAGTTCTAAGCAAAGGTGGCATCAGAGCAACACATATCTGAAGGACTGGCATGTCCACCGCTTTAAATGCAACAGAATAGGACCTTTGTTTCCTGCCTTACTGGTAGGACACATGGGTTTCAGTATCCTTTCACTCTCCAGTCTGATTCCCCTTCCAATGCTGAGTCCTCAGGACTGAGCCCATGTTTATTTTCCCCAACACACATGAACCTTGTAAACAACAATTGCACCTTATGTTTGATAGCTGTTTAGAGGTGTACTTCTGAAACTGTTTACATGCATGCAGATTGCCTGAAGACCTTATGAAACTGTAAATTCTGGTTCAGGAGTTCTCGGGTGGGGCCTGAGATTCTCCATTTCCAACCAGCTCCCAGGGGATGCCAATGATACTGGTCCAACAATCATAAGGAGTCCTTAGAGCTTATAGTCATTTTCACAGTGACCTCATGGATCTTGACAACAGACCAGTGGAAAGGGCGGCAAGTGCTTTGTCTCTATTTTGAAGGGGTGGAGACTATGTTGCATGGAAGTTAAATGGCCTCTTAAAGTCAGATGGAAAGACATTCAGAGTTTTAATCCAGTGTACTTCCAGCAGTATCATGCTGCCCTCACTTTAATTTTCAGTGACTTAAGTATCATTACCAACTTAAGATCAACTCACAGATTCATTTGAGAGGAAAGAGGAAAGGATATAGCTGACTTTTTTTTTGACTACTCTAGATCTACTCTCTCCAGCATCATATCCACCTACACCCTCCCACCTGCTTATACCTCTTAGCTGCTTCTCACCATCTTCACTATATAAATGTGTATCACACAGATGGACCTCTTCCATTCAACTCCAAAATTAAATACTCATTGATCTTTTATCTGGGCAAGGCATTGAATGATAGTCTAGGGGCAACAAGATAAGACTTGGGTTCCTGCCCTCAAAGACATTTTGCAATAGCAGAGAAGACCTACATCTGTACCAGTTGTTTCAGTAGAAGACATGCTATACCAACGTAAGATGTGATTTGACAAAGAGAAGAATAAGCAAAGTTCTATGAAAGCAACAAGAAGGGAGCAACTAGTTCCTACTGAAAAGGGTCAGGGAAGATTCCTCAGTGGAGACTGTATTTGTGGCTTAACCTTTAAAGTAAAGCAGGATTTCGACATGTGGGAGAAAATGTGGAGGAGGAAGAGAAGGAAGAAAAGACAGATTGCAGGAGTGAGTAAGGGCTCAGTGCAAGAGATTTGCTAGTTTGAGTTGGTCGGGCTTCTGTGCTCCAACTGCCCATCAGGCTTGTAGAGCTGTAATACAGTCCGGGGGAAACTCAATACCTTGCTTCTACGGTACTGGCGGCAGAGTGCAGTCTCCTGTCACTCCCCCTCAGAATGGAACCCATCCAGGTTCCCACATCTCATTCTCCCTGAGTCCAATCCACCTCAGGAAAAGTATCACTTTTCAAGAAGGGACTTAGAGGCTCAGATAACAAATCTCTCATTGGTGAGTCATGTTCTTCTTGGCAATGCAAGAGCCCATGGGTATTTCCTTTCCAACCTCTTTTTTTTTCCCCCAATCACCCCTAATGGAAACATTGCCTCATGCCTTCCTTTGCCAAGCCCTCCAGTTTACCTGAAGCCCAGCTTCCGGGATTTCTTCCTCAAACTCAATTTCTGTCTCTCGTAAACAAGTCAGCCAGACTGTCTTCCTTGAGCCATTTGGGCGCTAAGCATAGAAGATGATGCTAAGTCATTGCAAGGCAATTTTTATTTTTATCTTTTCCAGGCTTCCCAGTTTAGAAACTAGCAATAAGGGGATGAGGCGGGCAAAACAATGAGCAAACAGAAGATGCTCAATAAATGTTCATTTTGTTGTTATTATTGGCTTTCATTTACCAGGTAGGTTTTGGTAAACCCCAACTTCAAGACATTTTTTATTTTGCTTGACAAATGTTCCCCTTGTGAATTCTTCTCCAGATCCCTTCTTTCAGAAGATGGGACATTCTGCATAATCTTTTTTTTTTTCCCAAAAATATCAAGGTCTCTAAACCAACCACCTCCAAAGAAGAAATCCTCAATGAACACCATGTGTGTCTGATTCCAGAGAAGACTTTCAGCCATGGAAACATTGGCATGACATCCTTCACCACTATCATTGTTAAGGTTGCAAATGGATCTTCTCTAGTCACTTATATAACCCTGGAGATTTGTATATTAAAAAATATATATACATCTAGTCATGACTAGCAACTGTTTAAAATATTCTTATGTCATCTTCAGTCAAGTTCTCTCTTTGCCAACATTTTATAAACTCTTTAAATGAGGAGGAATCATTGCTCCAACCCCTATGGTTATGTCTTCTATTCTCTATAGAGAGTATCTGCCACTTTACCAGAAGCCACCTCCCATCTTTGGAACTCACATTTCAGAAGGATATATAATGTATAGAATTTGCATTTATTAGAGGGAAGGCAAATCTGAAATAGAAGAAACACGTATTCCAGGACATTAAGTGTAATCATATTACTATGAAATACATGCAGTAAAAAAATAACTAAGCCACCAAAGTGTTAACAAGTTGCAATTCGTAATTAGCATACTTAGTATTTATAAATTGAGATCTCTGAAGTGCCCAACATTTGAAATAATTTTGTGGTTAAAATGATTTCTCTACTTTTTGACTAAGAAATCCTCTTATTGAAAACCTAGCCCTTGCACAAATTAAGGAGAATCTCAAATTAGAAGGTATAAAAATAATAAAAAGTCTTTTCTTTCTCATTAGAAATACATTAATTGTGAACAAACTGTGAAAATCAACACAAACTTAAGAAGTGTAATCTTTAGTTCTTTGCTTCTCTTTAAAGAAATAATCCATCAACATATTAAGGTACTTCCTCTTTATATATAATTTGCATAATTGAGTTCATATTTATAATTACTATTATAGCATTTCCCAGTTAATTATATCTATTTGAAAATTTTCATTTTACTGGCTACCTTTTTTAACTGCTATGTATAATAGGTTAACCATTCTCTTATTATTCAGCAGGTACATTGTTTCTAGTTTTTCATTATCGTAAATAATGCTTTGATAAACATATTTGTACATAAATAGTTATCTGTCCTCTTATATCCCTAAGGGAGACTTTTCGAAGTGAAATTATCCAGCCTTGGTACTTTTTTTTTTAACTTTTTATTTCGACCTAGTTTTAAACATACAGACAAGTTGGAAGGATAGTATAAAAAATTATCATATACGCCTTCACTCAGATTTCCCAAATTGTAACATTTTAACACATTTGCTTTATGAAACTCTCTTCTTCCCTCCTTCCCTCCCTCTCCCTCTCCCATTTTAGAGTTCCTTGCAGACATGATACATCTTTACCCTTAAATACTTCAGTGTATATTTCATACAATTAAGGATATTCTCCTACGCAACCATGTATAAGAATTAAGATAGAAAATTAACATTGACAGTATCTATTATCTAATCTACAGAATTTATGCAGGTTCCTCCAATTGTCCAAATAATAATATTTATAGCAAAAGAAAATTCTGGATCATATGTTGTTTTCAGTTGTCATATGTCTCTGGTTTTCTGTAAATTAGGACAATCCTCATCTGTTCTTTGTCTTTCATGATATTGACATCTTTGGCCAGTTATGGTGTAAAATGTCCTTCACTTAGGGTTTCTTGGATATTTTCTCATGAGTAGTTTCAGGTTATTCATTTGGGGCAGGAATAATCTAGAGGTGATACTGTTTTCCTCATAAGATCCATGATGTTGATTTGTCCCATTACTTTGATCACTCGGTTAAGGTGGTGTCTGCCAGGACTCTCAACTCTAAAGATACCTTTTTCCCCTTTATAATTGATATGCATTTTGTGAAGCTATGTAAATATCCTTTGACCCACTGGTGTTAGTATCTTCAAACTTTGACCCACTGGTGTTAGTGTCTATTCACTATTTATTTTAGCTTGAATGAATTGTTATTGTGATGTTTGCCAAATGGTGATTTTCTGATTCCATCATTCATTTTTCATTTATTAGGCGCATTCTCCTGTAAGGAGAAACTTTCCTTTTCTTTGACTCCTTAATTTACTTATATCAATATGGACTTATGGTTTCCTATTTTACTCAGTAGGTCTTAATCTGTTATTTTCACTATTCTGATGCTCAAATATAGCCAGGGGGGGATCCTTCGAGTTGGCTCCTGTGTCCTCTTGGCATGACCCCTAATTCTTTGACAACTTCGTACTTCCCTGAATAATGTGAACTTTCAGGTCCATCTTGGTCTTGTTTTTGTTTTTGTTTGTTTGTTTATTTTTTTGCTTCTCCCCTGGAGTCAGCTATTTCTCCAAAGAGCCATCCTTGCTTTTAGCGGGAAATGGTATTTTCAAACTGAGATAGATGTGCATGTGGCTACCAAGGTGTTACTGCTTCTAGATCTTTTCAACCGACAGAGCTAGAAAATACAAATATGTATAAACATACTCTCATATGTACATGTGTGTGTATACACCCACACCCATCTCTATCTGTATCCATATCTATAACTGTATCCATGGCTATATATATTAAAAATAATGCATGTTTTATGACATCCAGTTGGAATGACTTCCAAATCTAATTCAACAGAATAAGATTTCTTCTAACTTCAAACCTTTTCATATATGTAACCCCATTCTCAAATAATCTAAAACATGGCTACTACTATCCACAATCTATTTACTGATTTGCTCAATCCTAGTTTACACTGAAAGTAAGTTTCATAATTGCTAACCCATAACTCTGTGGGAAAAAGAAAACCAGTTAAGGTAGAGGTGAATATTTCTTAATAATGTCTTTGTATTCATCCTAAGGGTTGATAGTCCAAATACAATGTTCCAAAAAATAAAACTTTTGAAGATTCTCACTATATATTGTCATATTTACTTCAAGTCTCATCACCAATGATTAAGAACAAGTGATTGATAGTAACTTACCCAAGACTGAATATAGTCATTCCAAAAAAAAAAATGTTTACTCATTGGGTAAGTGAATAAAATGTTACTGTTATCAGTTGTATTTCTTTTATTGCTAAGGCAAATTATTACTGGAGGAAAAATAATTTTGAAACCCCAAGTATTTTCTGTGAATTGGCTTGTATATAATTAGCAGATCAGTGCTTGAGCAGATACCAATGGGATTCTGTCCAATATTGAGGAGACCCTGCAGTGGGCAGTGCCTCTGGGAGCAACAGGTGAAGAAGTAAGATGGGTGATACTGAACAGGATATAAGACTCATGTGCATAGATAAGCAGTCACCACAAGAACCATCCTTGTTCCTTCAACCCACTGCCAAACTCCAGGCCGTGTGTTTTGCTTTTGGTGACTTTTATATCCCTTGCCCTGAAATTTTATTTTAACTTGAAATCACTGAATTCATATGTTGGGCTGGAAGCAAGGCCACCTACACTATGATCTACCACCTACTCCAATCCCCCTTGGACTGGCCTTGTTCAACAAATGGTTCTCAAAGAAAGCCAGGGTCACTCAAAAGTCCTATGGATCTGACAAGCTCAGTAATAAATATTAAATGAAGTCACAGATACCTGTGACAAGAACTAGCTTCAGAGTTCAAGCAAAGAGGATTCTTTCTAAACAAAACACAGATGTGTGGGTAATGTCCTGGGTCTCTCTAACAGGACCACCAAGATCTGGAAATTAAATGAGATCCACTCAAATCTCCGTAATTGGCTTATATGTACATAGACTACCCATTGATAAAACTTCCTGGCCTTTAAAACACCAACACAATCCCCCAAATCCAGCAAAATCAGCCCCAAAGCTATTCCCTACACACTTTAAAAAAGTGAATTCTATAGTAGATGAGTTATACCTCAGTTATAAACAAAACGAAAAACAACTACTGTACTCCTTAAAGCCATTTCAGTGATGGGCTTCACAATGTGGGGATGAGATGCACAATAAACAGGGACTCTTAATATTTTCATTTAACACATGAGGAAACTGAGGTTCAAAGAGTAAAGAAAAAATGCGCAAGAACACGCTGGTTCTAAGTGGAAGAACCAGGCCTCAAAAAACCCAGTTCTTTTCCTTTCCAAAACTCAGGCTTTTACCCAACACACCATGGCTTCAGTGAAGACATACAAGGTTCATCCTGCTGTTAAGTCACCTCAAGTCAACCCAGCTTCCCGTCAGAACGAGGCTTTGCAACAGGAGTAATTCCATCACACAAGTAGGTATTTTGGTTGACACTATATTGGATAATTGTCTTGGCTGATGGTTTGGAGCTTTTGTGAGAGCGTGTTTCTTCCCCCGCAGGAGTAACCACACATTTGACCAGACTGATTACTTCAACCAGTAAGTTCAGCCTCATGAAATCACATTCCCTTGAACTGAGATTCAGAACACAAAGCTGTAGAATATATTTAGCTGCCCAAAAGTAGGATAAAATAAAACGGAGTTTGGGGCTGCAGATATGTAACAAAGGCAGTGGCAGTCATTACACCACGCTTTTGAAACATTACTGTGTGTGTGAATCATCTAGATCATGTTGCTCAAGTTCAGATTCTCACTTGGTGAGCCTGGGGTGGGGCCTGAAATTCTGTGCTTCTCACCAGCTTCCAGGTGATGCTGATGCTGCCGTCCCATGGACCATACTCTGAGCAACAGGGGGTCTAGAGTGTCGTTGTCCGTATTGTCCCGTCACAGGGATTATCTGAAGCACCTGTGAAAAATGCCCCTGCAGGAACCACCCCACCCTGCTGAGTCAAAATCTCTAGAAGAGAGGTCAGGAGAATTAAGTGACTGTCAGGCATATGAAGTGACAGATCACCAGCCAGGTGGGAATCCCTAGTCTAGATGACCCTAAAAATTCAACCCTGGGACTCTCTAATACTATGAATATACGGGAATCACTACCAATACTTAAGATCGAAGTCTTGGCCTATTTCAGTATGTTGTTTCAACTGATCTATGCCATTTATACTTAGTGATTCATGGGACCTCATTATATAACGAAGTATGTGTATATTAGGCAGTCCTTGTTACATAGGCCCTGTTTGTCTCAAAGACCCAGCTCTGAAACTTCACTAAAAAACGGATTAGGCCTGACAGATACTGTACATATGCATGCTTGGTGTTCGTGTGTATTGATATGTATGGCTAGGGTTTTATTTGTAGAAGAATATTAGTTTGTCAGTGGTTAAAACTGGAGGGGAAGATGAAAAAGAACAGGAAGAAACATAAAACTTGAGAACCGGCAAAAGTTGGTAATATTTGACTCTGAAGCAAAATAGTTTTAATAACAGGTTGTCAGTCTTGTTTGAGATGTGCTAGGTTCTTGGTGTTTATTTAATATATTTAAATGTCCATCTTATAATTAGCAAACTGATACATAAACACGCACACATATTATGCTTGCAAATAATGTTTTCTAGAAAACCAGAAAGCATATTTGCATAAGTTCTGTTTATTACCTTCCCTATTTGACTGTGGACCACTTTCCCACCCCCAGGACTCCCATCTTTATAAAATAGAATTGTTGAAATTGACAAAATTATCTGTGTTATATTAAGTTTTACTGTTATTAACTATTCTTCAGTTTCTAAGACAAGGGAAAAAATACTTTCTGGTATGTAAGTTCAAAGAAATAGACCTCTTACCAGATGAGAGCAGTTGTCTTGGGAATGCAGATTTATGAAAATTGATAGCCTGTCTTTGTCTGGCAAAACAAAGTGCCTTTCTTTCCCATTTTGTTCTCTGCCTGTGTAACAGAGACCGATTTTTTTTTTCCTTCTTTTTTCGGGGGGTGGGTTGTGAATTTTTAAATTAGACATACCTCTCAAACCCATTGCAAGGAAACATCTCTGGGGTCTCTGCCACTCCTTTGAGCCCCAAAGAAAAAAACATTGACTTCAAGTTCAAGCTAAAATGAAAACTTAAAGCAAATAAGCTGGGGTTGAAGGAGACAGATGTTCAGATTGTATGTTTAAATTGATGAGGAGTAAACAGTTTATTATAAACAAAGCCAGACAGCTGGATATGGTTAGAGAATGTTTTTTAAAAAATAAGTTAAATAAATAAAATTTAAATTCTCTTTTTAAAAATGAGAACATAGGAAAATGTTGAAAGAAAATAATTTTGTTCTATTTTGGTATCAAGGAGACAGTATCCAGGATTTTATATTTTTTTCATTCCCATAATTTATGTTTATATGTGTGTTGCACTTACCTAAGCTTACTTAGCATATGCTAAAAATAATAAGGACTTTTCATCTCTTGGGACATGTCACATCTTCCTCCAGTTACCCTGCTTTCGGTTTCAGGGCAGTGAGAAGGGGTGCTAAACAAGCAGCTGAGATAACACTACAAATTTAAAACGTCACTTGAACATACCCATTCAATAAAGAGACAAAGGGGCCATGGTGGCCTTTTTTTCTGCCCTAAAAATCTGGAAAGCAACTGGGTTTTCTATCACACTTTTGGGGATTTGAACAGCATCCAGACATCTGTAAGACGTGTATTTTTAATCACATCTGACTTTCACTCCCAAGCCTTGTGTACCAAAACTTGAAACTGCCCTGTAGCCTACAAGCCTGCAAAGCATCCCCCACCCCCAAACATGAGGTTTCCAAAAGCATTTGTTCCCAATTTCCACAGTTTGGGTTAGAGTACATCCAAAGTGCTCCCTGACTCTTGGAAAACTGGAAACCTGGCTTGATTTGGCAGATTTTCTGCTAGCTGCACCTTCCCAGGAGGCTTGCCTTAACTCTCTTGCTGACCTGCGTAAATTTTTTTTTCATTTGCCTGGAACGATGTAATAATTTTACTACTAAATAAAGAAAATATTTACTGAGCATTTGTTAGGTAAGAGACATGTAGCATTGAAGTGAAGGAGGGTGGGTGGACAATATAGTGCCTGCCATCACTGAGCTTGGTGTCCAGTCGACAAAGAAGACACAAGCAGAAGAAATGGTCAATAACAGTCAAAGATGTAAAGAACTATATGGAAAAGAACATAAAACAAATGGTGTGTTTACAGCTTTTGCCAGAGGATGGAGTAAATGATTAGAGTTCAAAATGGCAAAGAGTATTACAGAGGAGATGCAAAATGAACAAGGGATTGTAAGAGGTTGACCAGATGTACTGATTTGGCTGAGACAACACTAGTTCATACTTAATGGTGTAATATTGGCCCTTTTCATTCTCAAAAGTGTCATAGTTTGCATGAGAAATTATGTGGTCAACCTACTATGGAAGAGTGAATTTAGATAGGAGGAAGGGAGAGTAGGAAGGATATTGCAGAAGGCAGTAAACAAAGATGATAAGCAAGATCAAAGAGAAAAGATATAAGGCACATGACAAGGCTCAGTGAGTAAAGCTGTGTGTTTAACAATAACACAGAAAGGTATATATGTAGCTTGTTTATGAAGTTTTTTACTACCAGTCCACTACATACATATAGGAAATTGTTTAAATTAACTTCTTAAAATTATATAAAATGATACTCTAGTATATAGTAAAATAAACAGAAAATAGACGTGAGAATAAAAAGGATTTATAATGACCCCTAACGTCTAGCACCTAGTGTTCACCATTGTTAATATTTGCTTGGACGTCATTTGAGGGATTTTTATTTTTCTTTGCAAATGTAACCCCCAAAGCGTATTGTATTGTCCATATTGATCTTAAATATGCCTTGTTCACTCCATTTTTTCATTATGGATAACTGTCCGTATCATCAAATAGATTTATATATGCGATAATTGTTTCATGAAAATTGTTTCATAAATTATATAGATGAATTGTGATATGTTAAACAAGTTCCTAGGTTGAATATTTGGGACATTCAGACTATAATTTTTTGCTACTATAAACGTTGTGGTAGTGAACATTCTTGTAGTAAACCTGTGTTCACTTGTTTTCGTCCACATAAGACATTACTAGAAGTGTAATTTTTAATTAGATGTTATCTTAGAATTTTTTAACTCACAGTGGAGAAGTTAAATCACCCAGGTCATCCACCTGTTGTCATTTTGTTCCCACGTTATCAGAAAGAAGAATTATGAGAGATCTCTGACTTTTCTCTGTCCCCATTGTAGCCATTTTAGTTTCTTTTTTTTTTTTTTTTTTTAGTATTGTGATAGTCTCTTAACTTGTGTTACTTTTTCCACTCTAGCTTTGTCCAAAATATTCTCCACATTACAAAAAAACATTATATTTTAAAACATTGCCTACCTTATGCCATTTTCCTGCTTAAAACCCTTCAACGAGTTCCAGTGAACCTCACATAAAATCTAAGCTCTCTAGCCTGACCCTGCACCATCTAACCTGTGCTTGCCTCTTCCTCCCAATCTCCTGCCCCATCCCCACGGCCCACTACACTCCAGCCCCCGTGGCCACCTTTCAGTTTCTGGAACAAGCCAAACTTTTCTGCTTCTGGGTCTTCACACATCAGTCCTGGAAAGGCTCTTTTCCTTTATAGCTTTGCTCAAATTATAATTATACTGATCTGTTTCTAACCAGCTTATTTTGCAACCTCTTCCAGTAGACTGGGAGCTCCAAGTGGCAGTAATGAAGTTGAGTTTTTCATCGTTGGTTTGACGGTGCCCCATTAAGGTTGACTGACACATAATAGGTGCTCAGTAACTATCAGAGAGGTAGATGGTAAATGAGATTTGTGGCCGTGCACCCAACTAAGCCTGTTTCCTTATTCTTTTAGCATGATATTCGAGAAAATCTAGCTAACCATAGCAGGTATATGAGTATTGTTGGTGTCAGATGACAAATGTCAAGAAAGGAAGTACCTGGAGATAGACCAGTGTTTTCAGTAAGCTCCCTAGAATCAGGCGTCTTAGATCCTCCTTTACCCCATGTATAGGGTTTGTTTGCTGAAGGCCAACCCAACGTCAAAATTAGAGCAACCAGTCACAGCACTATCATCCTGACTTTCTGAAGGAAACCCTCTGGAATTAGGAGCCACACCAGGGGCTGGGATGAGTGACACAACACAGCCGGCGTCAGGATGACCAACAAGATTAGCCAGGTCAAGGCATCGGCCAGCCGAAGCAGCCGCAACAGGCCCAGCAGATGCCGAGGAGTGATCGGGTGTCACTTCTGCTCATCCCCATCTGTTCACTGAGCTGACCCTGGAGCTGGCCTCAGCTTTCTTTCTGGACTCACAGGCAGCTGGGACCCGAGGAAAATGAGTATCATGCAAGGGTGTTTGGCAACTGTATGTCTGATATGTGCTCATAAGTCATGAAAATGACCAGGGCAAGGTGTCAGCTTACAATCTTTGCATGCTTCTCCTTCCGACACAGCCCACCCTCTGCAAACAGAGAAGGGAGATGGTGGATGGCAGAAATCTCTACAGAGGCAATTTAGGGGATAAACGCATCTGAGGGAGCTGGCCAAAAGTCTGTCTTGGGCTGTGCCTTTATAATGTCCCGTGTTCACCCAGACTGAGGGAGATCATCTTGCGCCCAAGGCCTCTGAGCTGAAAGTTGATACTCTGCACTCAAGCTTCTTGGGTCTGAATATCAGCTCAGCCATTCCCTAGCTGTGTGACTTCACCCAAGTTTCTTAACTTCTCTGAGCCTCAGTTCCCTCTACAAAATGAGAATGCCAGCCCCTCGCTGCACTGATGTGAGGATGAAACGACACAAAAATAGTTCAGTGTACGTTGAGAAGGTTTAATAAATAATAGTTGCTTTTATTATCACTGATATAAACTATCCCAGGTTCCCCACAGTCCTTAGAAAGGAATCAAAGTTTTCCCCCAAGATTCATGAGGCTTTGGAACCTTGATATTAGTCTTGTTCGTACATCTTATCTAGTCCGAGATATTCTCTCAGATCTTCCCTGGGGAATATTTAATTATCCTCTATGTCATCTTGAGTGCTAACTCTGATCAACTGCTAATGGCTGCCTAGAGTGAGAAAGCGTGCAGTGATCCACTGGCAGTGTGACATGAGTGCCTGGTATTTTCTATCCTTGAAGAGCTGGAACCATTTCTGTCAGCAAAATGGTCTGTAATTCTTTTTGAGGACACACCTGGCCTTGGCAGGAAGCATTTACCTCTCTGGTTTTCCTAAACACTACTGTTTGTCCTATGTTCCCTGTTCCTGAAGCTCCTGCACCCGTTCCCAGAAAGAAAAAGGCATAACAACCATATGCGATACATTTCTCCTTTCCAGCTTCTCTGATTCTTTTTCATGAATCCAAGTCATCTCTCCACACCCACCAGCAATCCTGGCTGAAATTACTGTCTTCCACAGCACTTCAACTTTTCATCTCCCCGGGGACCTGCTTTCTATCTGGTTCAGAAGCCTTTGGACGGTGGGGGAGGGCACCCAAGCCTTCTCTCCAACAGGGATTCCTTGTTGAAATGTATTTTCTCCTCCACATCAAAGTCCCTTGGAAACACCCAAACCTCAAGCCATCAGGGGTTATATACATACATAAATACATCTATCAGTTCCTCTAACCCTGGTCTTTATCAAGAGTAACTCATTTACAAGGGCATGAGAAGCATATCCTATAAGGCAGCTGACATAATCAGTGGCCCAACCCTTTGAGGGGTGACAATAGGTATTGTCCCCTCAGTGGCCAAATTGTGTGTGACGGCCATACTACAGATCATGTGATCCCAGGGCCCACACGCCCCATTCCTAACCATTGGTCGACTGAGGCCACTTCAAGGAAATCTTCCTGAGTAGCAACAAAATCTGTGCACAGCATGAGGCAAGCCACAGGTTCTGCAGCAAAGGAAATTCCATTGCCGAGGGAATGTCAGCCAGCCCTGGAAGAGCCAACTTCTGTAGCCCTCTGTAAGCAGCCAGAAAGCCAAGCTGACACACGGATATGAGTAAGCTTTCTACAGCAGGGAAAACTCTGGCAGTGTTTTCTTTCTCAACTCTTGCCTCAGTCAGGAACAAAGACCAGAATCATTATGTCTAAAGCAGGATTCTCAGAGCTGGAATCAAAGGGAGTCAAGGGAGGAGCGGACGGGGTGGAGAAGCATCTTGTTTAAGATACAGGTTCCCAAGGACCCACCAGACCTACTGAGATAGTCATCCTTCAGGGCAGAATCTAGGAATCTGAATTTTAACCAAAACAAGCACATGTGGGCGTGCACACCCACGCTGAGAATCTCATGCACACTCAATTTTTTAACTGCAAGGAAAAGGTTGAGTAAACTATAGAGCTACCTCTTTCCTTACAGACCAGCCAAGACATGCATTGCTTGATTGCTGAGTAGAAGAAAGTTTCATAACACCCACTTCCCAGGGGGAGGAAATATTTTCAGCTCTTATTCGTCCCATGACAGATCTTTTGTTGTGGGGTCTCTGCGGTCCACATGCCAGCTTTGCACCCTTCTCAATAGGAAAGTTCCATTTCTCCATCTGTTGTCATCTTCTTAGATGGAGACATTCCACAACAACATCCACTGCTGATAAGAACCACTGGGAAAACCAGGTTCAAGTCATATCAAGGGCAGTCCCTCTTTAAGCTTCTGAGAATGCCATACTGTGTTTTCCCACTTTTGTTTTCCCACCTGCCTTTGTTTTACTTCCAGCCTTTTTTTAGGGTGCAAATAATGGAATCTACTGAAATCAATTTAAGCAAGAAAAGAAAGGGAGGTATAAGGTGATCAGGGTATAAGGTGGTCATTCAAGGTAGGAAATACATTCAGTCTTCCCAGGGATCAAAAACCAGGGTCTTGGCAAACACTGGAAATTGTAGTGCCCACGGCTGACTGTTTTCCTAGAACTTCCTTTCTTCTTCCTCCTAGAGTCCCAGTTCCCCTTGGTGTTCAGCTCTCCCCTCCAGGGCCCAGTGGTTACAGAGGAAGCCCAGCCCAGCTCCCAGTGAGGCCCAAACCACTGACTTCCATTCTAGCAGATTTATGTAATTTGTAGCATCCCTGTATTATCGTGAAATGAAATTCAGAGATACATATTTTGTGAAATCAATATAATTCCGTAACTGCCATACAAAGAATAAATAGAAGTTTCATATAATAAAATTATATGCATTTCAATCAGAAAATGCCCCAGCATGGCTCCACTAGAGCACATAATAAATAGTGGGGTGATAGTGCTTGAGGGAAGGTGCCCTGTGAATTCGAGAACTATGTGTATACACCAGGGTTTCTCAACCTCAGCACTATTGACATTTGAGTCTGGATAATTCGTTGCTGTAGGGGCCACCTTATTAAGCACTGAAGGATGTTTAGCACCATCCCTGGGCTCTGCGTCCTAGATGCCAGTATCATCTCTTACCCACCTCCCAGACAACCAAAAACGTCTCCAGTCATTGCCAGCGAGCCCTGGGGCAGTGGGCAAGATCACCTCTGGTTAAGAACCACTGGTGTAGACTGACAAAAGGTGTGTTTTGTTGGCAACTCAAATATAACAAACAGTGTGATTGTCAGTGATGTGATTTTTCTGAAACGATGACCAACTGGTAGTCAAGTTCCCAACAAACATACTGACGTCTTCCCTCTCTTGAACACAATGGCTGCCTTCTTAGAAAATTCAATGTGCAGAAGTAACTTGCAAAACAATGCTTCATGTTTATGTGTAAATGAGAGTCATATAATGCACTCCAGTAATTAGAAACAGGGGTTATTTCCATCTGCAGATCAAGTAAGAATAGAAAATGTTTTGGATGATCTGGCAGTCTTTCAAAAGTTTAAACATAGAGTTAGCATATGACCCAGCAATTCCATTCCTAGGTAAATACCCAAGAGAAATGTAAACATGTATCCTCACAGAAACTTGTACATGAATGCCCAAAGCAGCATTATCGATGACAGCTCAAAAGTGGAAATGACCCAAATGTCCATCAGCTGACAAATAGATAAATAAAATGTGGTAGATCCATACAATGGAGTATTTTTTGCACTTCAAATAATGAAGTGTTAATGTATGCTATGGCATGGATGAATTTTGAAAACAATATACTAAGTGAGAGAAGCCAGTCACCAAAGGCCGCATATTGTTTTATTCCATTTATATGAAATATCCTGAACAGGCAAATCTTTTGAGACAGAAGATAGATTAGGTTTCTAGGATGTGTGTGTTGGGGAGCTGCAGGTCAGGCTGAGTAATTGCTTTGGGGGCTTATTTGCCATGGAGAGGAATGATGAAAATATTCTAAAATTGGTTGTGATCATAGTTGCACAACTTTGAATAATCTTTAAAAAAAAAAAAGAATCCTATACATTAAATAGGTGAATTCTGTGGTATACGAATTATATCTCAATAAAGCTATTATTTTTTTAATGTCCTGCCGATCAGAGGACAATTCACTATTGTATGAAACTATATTGCAGACCTGTTTTTTTTAACATCTTTATTGGGGTATAATTGCTTTATGATGCTGTGTTAGTTTCTGATGTATAACAAAGTGAATCAGCTATACGTATACATATATCCCCATATCCCCTCCCTCTTTCATCTCCCTCCCACTCTCCCTATCCCACCCCTCTAGGTGGTCACAAAGCACTGAGCGGATCTCCCTGTGCAACGTAGCTGTTTCGCACTAGCTATCTATTTTACATCTGGTAGTGTATATATGTCCATGCCACTCTCTCACTTCGTCCCAGCTTACCCTTCCCCCTCCCCGTGTCCTCAAGTCCATTCTCTAAGTCTGCGTGTTTATTCCTGTCCTGCTCCTAGGTTCTTCAGAACTGTTTTTTTCTTTTTTTTTAGATTCCATATATATGTGTTAGCATATGGTATTTTTCTCTTTCTGACTTACTTCACTCTGTATGACAGTCTCTAAGTCCATCCACCTCACTACCAATAACTCAATTTCATTTCTTATTATGGTTGAGTAATATTCCATTGTATATATGTGCCACATCTTCTTTATCCATTCATCTGTCGATGGACACTTAAGTTGCTTCCATGTCCTGGCTATTGTAAATAGTGCTGCAATGAACATTGTCGTACATGACTATTTTTGAATTATGGTCTTCTCAGGGTATATGCCCAGTAGTGGGACTGCTGGGTCATATGGTAGTTCTATTTTTAGTTTTTTAAGGAACCTCCATACTGTTCTCCATAGTGACTGTATTAACTTACTTTCCCACAAACGGTGCAAGAGGGTTCCCTTTTCTCCACACCCTCTCCAGCATTTATTGTTTGTAGATTATTTGATGATGGCCATTCTGACTGGTATGAGGTGATACCTCATTGTAGTTTCAATTTGCATTTCTCTGATGATTAGTGATGTTGACCATCCTTTCATGTGTTTGTTGGCAATTGGTATATCTTCTTTGGAGAAATGTCTATTTAGGTCTTCTGCCCATTTTTGGATTGGGTTGTTTGTTTTTTTGATATTGAGCTGCATGAGCTGCTTGTAAATTTTGGAGTTTAATCCTTTGTCAGCTGCTTCATTTGCAAATATTTTCTCCCATTCTGAGGGTTGTCTTTTCATCTTGTTTATGGTTTCCTTTGCTAGGCAAAAGCTTTTAAGTTTCATTAGGTCCCCTTTGTTTATTTTTGCTTTTATTTCCATTTCTCTAGGAGGTGGGTCAAAAAGGATCTTGCTGTGATTTATGTCAAAGAGTGTTCTGCCTATGTTTTCCTCTAAGAGTTTTATACTGTCTGGCCTTACATTTAGGTCTTTAGTCCATTTTGAGTTTATTTTTGTGTATGGTGTTACAGAGTGTTCTAATTTCATTCTTTTCCATGTAGCTATCCAGTTCTCCCAGCACCAATTATTGAAGAGGTTGTCTTTTCTCCAGTATATATTCTTGCCTCCTTTGTCAAAGATAAGGTGACCATATATGCGTGGGATTTTCTCTGGGATTTCTATCCTGTTCCATTGATCTATACTTCTGTTTTTGTGCCAGTACCATCCTGTCTTGATTACTGTAGCTTTGTAGTATAATCTGAAGTCAGGGACCCTGATTCCTCCAGCTCCATTTTACTTTCTCAAGATTGCTTTGGTTATTCGGGGTCTTTTGTGTTTCCATACAAATTGTGAAATTTTTTGTTCTAGTTCTGTGAAAACTGCCACTGGTAGTTTGATAAGGATTGCACTGAATCTGTAGATTGCTTTGGGTAGTATATTCATTTTCACAGTGTTGCTTTTCCAGTCCAAGATCATGGTATATCTCTCCATCTATTTGTATCATCTTTAATTTCTTTCATCAGTGTCTTATAGTTTTCTGCATACAGGTCTCTTGTCTCCTTAGGTAGGTTTATTCCTAGCTATTTTACTCTTTTTGTTACAATGGTAAATGGGAGTGTTTCCTTAATCTCTCTTTCAGAATCTTCATCATTAGTGTATAGGAATGCAAGAGTTTGCTGTGCATTAATTTTGTATCCTGCTACTTTACCAAATTCATTGAATAGCTCTAGTAGTTTTCTGGTAGCATCTTTAGGATTCTCTGTATAGTATCATGTCATTTGCAAACCGTGTCAGTTTTACTTCTTCTTTTCCGATTTGTATTTCTTTTTCTTCTCTGATTGCTGTGGCTAAAACTTCCAAAACTAGGTTGAATAATAGCAGTGAGAGTGGGCAACCTTGTCTTGCTTCTGATC
This sequence comes from Balaenoptera physalus, assembly GCF_965194825.1. Classification (NCBI taxonomy): domain Eukaryota; kingdom Metazoa; phylum Chordata; class Mammalia; order Artiodactyla; family Balaenopteridae; genus Balaenoptera; species Balaenoptera physalus. The sequence goes on along the minus strand of NC_138896.1, from coordinate 93,728,611 downwards.
TTAGAGGAAATGGTTTCAGTTTTTCACCATTGAGAATGATGTTGGCTGTGGGTTTGTCATATATGGCCTTTATTATGTTGAGGTAGGTTCCCTCTCTGCCTGCTTTCTGGAGGGTTTTTATCATAAATGGGTGTTGAATTTTGTCTAAAGCTTTTTCTGCATCTATTGAGATGATCATATGGTTTTTATCCTTCAATTTGTTAATGTGGTGTATCACTTTGATTGATTTGCATATATTGAAGAATCCTTGCATTCCTGGGATAAACCCCACTTGATCAAGGTGCATGACCCCTTTAATGTGCTGTTAGATTCTGTTTGCTTGTATTTTGTTGAGGATTTTTGCATCTATGTTCATCAGTGATATTGGCCTGTAGTTTTCTTTCTTTGTGACAGCTTTGTCTGGTTTTGGTATCAGGGTGATGGTGGCCTCGTAGAAGGAGTTTGGGAGTGTTCCTCTCTCTGCTATATTTTGGAAGAGTTTGAGAAGGATAGGTGTTAGCTCTTCTCTAAATGTTTGATAGAATTCGCCTGTGAAGCCATCTTGTCCTGGGCTTTTGTTTGTTGGAAGATTTTTTTTTTTTTTTTTTTTTATGTTGGAAGATTTTTAATCACAGTTTCAATTTCAGTGCTTGTGATTGGTCTGTTTATATTTTCTATTTCTTCCTGGTTCAGTCTTGGAAGGTTGTTCTTTTCTAAGAGTCTGTCCATTTCTTCCAGGTTGTCCATTTTATTGGCATATAGTTGCCTATAGTAATCTCTCATGATCCTTTGTATTTCTGCAGTGTCAGTTTTTACTTCTCCTTTTTCATTTCCAATTCTATTGATTTAAGTCTTCTCACTTTTTTCTTGATAAATCTGGCTAATGGTTTATCAATTTTGTTGATCTTCTCAAAGAACAAGCCTTTAGTTTTATTGATCTTTGCTATCATTTCCTTCATTTCTTTTTCATTTATTCTGATCTGATATTTATGATTTCTTTCCTTCTGCTAACTTTGTGGGCTTTTTTATTCTTCTTTCTCTAATTGCTTTAGGTGGAAGGTTAGGTTGTTTATTTGAGATTTTTCTTGCTTCTTGAGGTAGGATTGTATTGCTGTAAACTTCCCTCTTAGAACTGCTTTTGCTGCATCCCATAGGTTTTGGGCCGTCGTGTTTTAATTGTCATTTATTTCTAGGTATTTTTTGATTTCCTCTTTGATTTCTTCAGTGATCTCTTGGTTATGTAGTAGCGTATTGTTTAGCCTCCATGTGTTTGTATTTATTTATTTATTTATTAATTTTTGGCTGTGTTGTGTCTTCGTTTCTGTGCGAGGGCTTTCTTTAGTTGCGGCGAGCGGGGGCCACTCTTCATCACGGTGCGCGGGCCTCTCAAAATCGTGGCCTCTCTTTTTGTGGAGCACAGGCTCCAGATGCACAGGCTCAGTAGTTGTGGCGCACGGGCTTAGTTGCTCCACGGCATGTGGGATCTTCCAGGACCACGGCTTGGACCCGTGTCCCCTGCATTGGCAGGCAGATTCTCAACCACTGCACCACCAGGGAAGCCCCTGTTTGTATTTTTCAAAGTTTTTTTCCTGTAATTGATATCTAGTCTTATAGTGTTGTGGTCAGAAAAGATACTTGATACGATTTCAATTTTCTTAAATTTACCAAGGCTTGATTTGTGACCCAAAATATGATCTATCCTGGAGAATGTTTCATGAGCACTTGAGAAGAAAGTGTATTCTGTTGTTTTTGGTTGGAAGTTCCTATCAATATCAATTAAGTCCATCTAGTCTAATGTGTCATTTAAAGCTTGTGCTCCCTTTTTTATTTTCATTTTGGATGATCTGTCCATTGGTGAAAGTGGGGTGTTAAACTCCCTTACTAGTACTGTGTTACTGTCAATTTCCACTTTTATGGCTGTTAGCATTTGCCTTATGTATTGAGGTGCTCCTATGTTGGGTGCATAAATATTTAAAATTGTTATATCTTCTTCTGGGATTGATCCTTTGATCATTATGTAGTGTCCTTCTTTGTCTTTTGTAATAGTTTTTGTTTTAAAGTCTATTTTGTCTGATATGAGAATTGCTATGCCAGCTTCCTTCAGATTTCCATTTGCATGGAATATTTTTTTCCATCCCCTCACTTTCAGTCTGTATGTGTCCCTAGGTCTGAAGTGGGTCTCATGTAGACAGCATATATACGGTTCTTGTTTTTGTATCCATTCAGCCAATCTATGTCATTTGCTTGGAGCATTTAATCCACTTACTTTTAAGGTAATTATCAATATATATGTTCCTATTACCATTTTCTTAATTGTTTTTGTTTTGTTTTTGTAGGTCTTTTCCTTCTCTTGTGTTTCCTGCCTAGACAAGTTCCTTTAGCATTTGTTGTAAAGCTGGTTTGGTGGTGCTGAATTCTCTTAGCTTTTGCTTGTCTGTAAAGCTTTTAATTTCTCCATCTAATGTGAATGAGATCCTTGCTGGGTAGAGTAATCTTGGTTGTAGGTTTTTCCCTTTCATCACTTGAAATACGTCCTGCCACTGCCTTCTGGCTTGCAGAGTTTCTGCTGAAAGATCAGCTGTTAACCTTATGGGGATTCCCTTGTATGTAATTTGTTGTTTTTCCCTTGCTGCTTTTAATATTTTTTCTTTGTATTTGATTTTTGATAGTTTGATTAATATGTGTCTTGGCATGTTTCTCCTTGGATTTATCCTGTATTGGACTCTCTGCACTTCCTGGACTTGATTGAATATTTCCTTTCCCATGTTAGGGAAGTTTTCAACTATAATCTCTTCAAATATTTTCTCAGTCCCTTTCTTTTTCTCTTCTTCTTCTGGGACCCATATAATTCGAATGTTGGTGCGTTTAATGTTGTCCCAGAGGTCTTTGAGATTGTCCTCGATTCTTTTTATTCTTTTTTTCTTTATTCTGCTCTGTGGTAGTTATTTCCCCTATTTTATCTTCCAGGTCACTTATCCATTCTTCTGCCTCAGTAATTCTGCTATTGATTCCTTCTAGAGAATTTCAAATTTCATTTATTGTGTTGTTCATCATTGTCTGTTTGCGCTTTAGTTCTTCTAGGTCCTTGTTAAACTTTTCTTGTATTTTCTCCATTCTATTTCCAAGATTTTGGATCATCTTTACTATCATTACTCTGATTCTTTTTCAGGTAGACTTCCTTTTTCCTCCTCATTTGTTTGGTCTGGTGGGTTTTTACCTTGCTCCTTCATCTGCTGCATATTTCTCTATCTTCTCATTTTGTTTAACTTTCTGTGTTTGGGGTCTCCTTTTCACAGGCTGCAGGCTCGTAGTTCCCATTGTTTTTAGTGTCTGCCCTCAGTGGGTGAGGTTGCTTCATTGTTTTTGGTGTCTGCCCTCAGTGGGTGAGGTTGGTTCAGTGGCTTGTGTAGGCTTCCTGGTGGAGGGGACTGGTGCCTGTGTTCTGGTAGGAGGGACTGGATCTAGTCTTTCTGGTGGGCAGGACCACATCCAGTGGTGTGTTTTGGGGTGTCTGTGAACTTAGTATGATTTTAGGCAGCCTCTGCTAATGGGTGCAGTTGTGTTCCTGCCTTGCTGGTTGTTTGGCGTGGGTCATCCAGTGCTGGAGTGCTGGCCGTTGGGTGGAGCTGGGTCTTAGTGTTGAGATGGAGATCTCTGGGGGAGCTTTCACTGATTGATATTACATGGGGCTGGGAGGTCTCTGGTGGTCCAGTGTCATGAACTCACCTCTCCCACCTCAGAGGCTCAGGCCTGACACCAGGCTGGAGCACCAAGACCCTGCCAGCCACACGGGTGGAAATACATTTGCTCTTGATTGTTGCACGTTCCTGGCCTATGAACGTAAGAGTCTTGTCTCCTGCAGCTGTTAAAATGAGTAGTTCTCTGCACCTGTCCACCAGAATCTTAAAAGTTTATATAGAGGCTTTAACATGGTTTCAGTCACATATTCAGTGCCAATGGTCTCAACACTGCCTTACTCTCTCCTGCAGTCCTCTGTATGCTTTGTAAGACCTTTAGCTTCTCGTCTACTTGTTACCCCCAAATCATTGTGAGGACAATAACAGCCCCTTAAATTTCCTCACAAGGCTAGTTTCAGCCACTTGGAGAACGATGAGCCACTTGTTTAACAAGTTACATAAATGAATTCTTCCTTGCTGGTGATTGGTTCAGGAATTCAGGCTTAAGCCAATCAGTAAATCTTTTAGACCAAAGTGTGCACGTGACCTGTGTTGGCCCAACCAGATTGTATGAAAGACTTTTACCCACTGGCTTAGGAAAGAGCCTCTTTCACTGTCTCTGACTGGGCTTGAGTAAGGACACACATATGTCTAATTGCCCCTGACAGCCACCTTGAGAAGATGAGTAGAACTAGCTGTAGAGTGAAGCCAGTGGTGTGGATAGACAGGCAGAAAGAAAGAATCTGGGTCTGTTGCTGAACTGCTAATTAACCCACCCTAAATCCCAGCCTAACTTTTAAACATTTCCTTATTTTTTAACTAGCTGGAGGCTTGTTTTCTGTGAAATAGGAACCAACGTGGACTGAAGTCAGGGAATTAGATTTGCTACTACTCTATGACAAGCTGAGATCCCAGAACATCTGTCCCTTCATGGGAAGATTTCCAACTCTGCCCAGGAAGTGCAGGACGTAGAATCAACCCTCCTCCTCAAGGGCAGGGAAATACCAAAGAGCATGTTTTCAGACCCCAGTCCATAAGGATTAGCTTTCAAGGCCAGGCCTAGACCTAAAAGTAGAGCTTGGGAGAACAGGCCAATTAGAGGACCAAGGTGAATAGAGAAGAGAAAGAAAAGATTTTCAGCTACAAGGGTAACTCACCGTTCATCTCTGCCATTTCTGGAGTTGGGTAATAACTTGTAGGTATTCCAGAGCTTGCCTTTTATTTATTTAAACATTCTAAAATTGTCATTTTATAATATTTTATTCATGAGTCCAATATCTGAAGTCTTTATAATTTTGCTTTTGCTCTTTATTCTTTCTGCTGGTTCTCAGTCTTGGTGCCTTGTTTCCTTATGTGCTTGATCATTTTTAATGATATGTTGGTCATCGTCCTTAAAAAGTGTTCATAGGGATTGTATTTGTTTTAAGTTGAAGTTCCTTTCTCCAGAGATAATTTGAGTTGCTTCTACCACATAACTAGATACACTGTCAGTCCAGGGCAACTTTAAATTCCTGGACTGAGAAAATAATGGACTTCACAATTTGGGAGAATATTGTCAACATCAGCATCTTTATTCCTACCATTATTGTGCCCTTATTCTACACATGCATGATTCTAAGTGTGCCGTATAAATTATCACACTTAAACTTCATAGAAGCCTGAGGGTGCTGGTGTTAACAATTATCCCCATAATTCAGAGAAAAGGCTAGGGTACAATACATTAAGAAGTTAATTAACCCTAGGTCATGTAGTCAGCTGGTGGCAGAGATCTTAAAGTCCTATAACCTAAAGACCTAAATTTCAGAACCCACTAAGATAGTTAGTAGTTAATAAATACATGTTGATAATGTTCATCACTGTAATGCTTTTGTTCTTACAAGCTAAAAAAAAGTAGAAATAAAGACACAGGCTCCGTTGATTTAAGTTTTGAGATGAAATCCTCCAATCTCCACTTTCCTCTATACTACATAAGTGGATTGAGTGTGCCCGGAAGTGAAACAACAAGAAAGATTTGACGATGCAGTCAAATGTTATGCACAGAACAGTAGATTTAGGCCAAATTCCAGAGAGCGTAGACCTCAGAGGATCACAAATAGCACTGAACTCACAACTAAAATGTAAAATTATTTTGCAAGAGGAAAGTTTTGCAGAAGTACGGCTAGGAACAGCCTGAATAAGTTATCTGACACAAAAACAAAGAGAAACTTCCTGGAGTTTCCAGCTAACAATTGACCAGAGAGTAAATATGAATTGAGGATTCCCAAATGCAACTTTGTGAGGGGGCCTATTATCCTGCTTAACTACAGAGATTCTCATTGGTCCTGGGACCGTGCCCTCAGCTGCTCTGGAGCTGCCACAGCAGGTGACTAGGCCAGTGAGCTGAGTGAGCAAGTACACTGTTGCAGCCTTCAGTCGGGCCTCTCATTATTCACTTGGACAGTTGAGATTGATTCCAGACTGACCTCCAACCTCTAGTTGACTATGAGCTCCTTGAGGGCAGGGACTGATGATCTTTTCATCATTAATGCTCAGCACAGTGACGGCACCCTTACCCACTGGTTCATGCCACCATTTTTTAGTGAGCATCTACCCTCTGCTAGTCATGAGAACATAATGGTGAACAAAAACCTGCATGGTCCATGCTCTTATGGAGTACATGGTGAAGGTCTAGTGAGGGGCATACAGGAATCAAATAATAAAAGCCAAATGCATATTACAAACTCTGATCAATGCTATGAAGGAAAGGAACTCAGGACATTAAGAATCTGATCTCTTCTGGAGGTTCAGGGAAAATTTTCAATAGAAATTGACATTTGAGCTAAGACCTGAAAGAGAGATATAGTTTAATCAAATATAAAGGAGAAAAACATTCCAGGCAAAGGGAACTATAGTGGCAAAGACCCTGTGGGTCAGAGGAAATGTGGCACAGAGTAGTTGATCAGTAAAAATGGGATGTAGGAATGAATAATTGACTCAGAATAACAGCTAATGTGTCTATGGCACTTACCATATTTTGGGTATTATTCAAAGTGCTTAATTTGTATAATTTCATTTAACCTCCACAAGAACCCTATGAGCTAGGTATTATTATTATCTCCAATTTACAGATGAGGACACTGAATTACTGAGAAAATATTTAACTCTTCCAAAGTTACACAGTTAACAAACTGTGAACCTGGGATTTGAACCCAAGCACCTGGCTGAAGCAAAAACCCAGAGCTTTCTTGGCAATCTGCGAAGGCCTTGGAATCACATATATCATTCAATCGAGCAAATATGGTAGGCTGAAACAGTGAGCATCAGTTCTAAAACTGAGTCTGTGAGATCCAGGAGCCAACTCCTTTGAATGACGTGAAAGTGAGATGGCTTTAAACAAGTATTAAGGTTTTTAAAACTCAGTTAAAAACACCCCTATAAAAAACATGACTGTTAAACTTGGTAAATTGGCAGTGAAAACTACAGAGAACAATAAAACAAAAATACCATTAACTAAATTTTTTTAATAAAAACCTTTAAAATTAAAATGTTAACATAATCAGCATTATTTCCTTTGAATATCTTTTTCTCTTATATGTACACACTCTAAGTATCATGAACACCACCTGTCCTTGCATTTTCCCCGTCTCTCTGCAATCTGTGAATGGACTCCAGTTATTATTTTGTCTCTAAGTGCAGAATTAGAGAATTGGGAAACCCCAGAAAACCCCTCCTTGCTTCACAGTAATGATGTACTGATGAACCCTGCTGAGAAATTCATTCTGGAGGTCAGCGGGGACTGTTTCCTCCGTGATGCTCATATTTGCGTGAATCCAAATCCAAGTGAAGTTCTAAAGTCATGGAACAAGGCAGACAGCCAGCCAGCAGCTCTGCCAATGCCCGTCACCCTCACACAACCAAGGAGTCTTATTATTACCCAAGGAGCCTCCAAGTAAGCCTTGCCCTTGCATTGTCCCACTGAATTTTTTAGGAAGTTGAAAATTCCAGGTTACTTAGGGATGCTGGTTTACTTTGAAATCTCTTTTCTCTCTCTATCTTTGTATCTCTCTCTCTCTGTCTTTTACTCTCTCTCAGTCCTGTGCTCCCTCTGTTCTCTCTCTTGTCTCTCTCTCTCTCTCTGTGTCTCTTTCTCTTTTTACTTTGTTCTTTCCCAGCTTCTCTCCTCCTCTCGGCCACTCTTAGGAGCAAGCGCTGGCAGGCCATGCATCAAAGTGGGCTATTTTTGCTCTCGCTGTGAGAATGTTTACAACATATTGAAAACTCAGCCTGTGGTTTAACGTTGTGTATATTTTCAGAGAAACTGACTGGTTTCCAAAGTCAGTGGATGCCTGTGAAACCCACACAGGGCTTTATGTATACGAGCAATACGTTGAGCGTCTGTCCTGACCCTCACCGCTCCCACTGGGTCAAATACAGCCCCACGTGGGTAGCACAGAAAAGATCAGACTGCGCCCCAGCTTTGTTTCCTAACAATGCTGATCTCATGACCAGTGGCTCAAAGTTGTGAAAGAGGAAATTCAAACCTAGTGCTGTACGACCAGGAATTCTATGAAAACTCTATCTGTGGCCTAATTAAATTATTCCTCCTTCCCACCCAACAAGGCTGCTCCCAGATGTTTTGGATACATGTACCATTCCATTAGAATACAGTTAATCTTGAATATATTTTACCATGAAACATGAACACAGTAATTACAGAATTTTCCATTCAACGTCCCCTATCATATTCCTAGCATATTGGAATCTCTTAGAATAACATTTAACTGTTTTCATATGGGCTTCAGCTGACATCTTAGAAAATTTGAAATGGCCAATCACTTCACTGCTTCAAAACCCAGTCAAAACTCTTTTTCTTTTTTCCTTCTTCTTTTCTTTTTTTTTTTTTTTTTTTTTTTTTTTGGCTACAACTCCAAGTTTTAAAATAAGATTAAGGCCAACCTAATTTTCTAAGTGCCTCCTGCTGATTTATCAGCTGATAGCAAGTCTGAGGTATTCAGGCCAATTAAACTGGCTCACCAAGTTTTGCTCAGTAGGTAGATATGAAGTGCAAATATCCAGGGGGTCTTCTTTTATCTGGAGCTAAAATCAGAGGGAGCTGCAAAGGCCGATTGGTGTTTGTCATCAGGGTGGTAGGGAAACAGCCCACTGGCGTTCACTAAAAACTATGCTGACAACAGCTCGTGGACAGACAGAAACCTTGAGCAGAGACGCTCCAGGTGGACAGTGCAGACAGAGGGGGTCCAAAATCAGGCTGGCCTGCTTTCTTGGACAGAGGCTAACTTTCCCCTGAGGTTTGGATTCCTCAATCTGTATTCGGTCCTCGTTTTGAGAGTGACTCCTATTGTCTAGGTGTGCTGCCAGCTCACACCAGACAACACTGGGCCTCTTGTTCCCATTCGTGTGGAGATTCTGTAGTTTAAACAATGCAGAGCGTGGGCCAGCCTCAAGAGTTATAGCCTAGTTTAACAGGATTTAGAAAACTGGTTAAACAAGGCTACAGCTCCCTGGTCTTGGACCTGCTGTTTGTGTTTTGTTTTTGTTTTTGTTTTCGTTTCCTCTCTGTTTGAAATATCAGTTCACTCCCTTTAGAAAAGTGAAAAGGATAAGAAAATGGAAAATGACAAGTAGATTGGAGGGATTTATTTGTACTGGCACAGCCGTCTGACTTTTAACAAAGAATTTCTTTAAAATGTCAAGCGTTTGCCAATGGCACTGGCCCCCCCTAAACTCTAATTGCTTGTTTAGGTCTGAGTTCCCCACTAGAACCGTGGTTCTCAAAGTCCACAGAGCATAAGAATTGCCAGGAGGGCTTGTTAAAGCACAGACGGCTGTCCCACCCCCAGCGCTGCTAATTCAGTGGCTCCCGGTGGGGCCTGAGAATCTGCCTTTCTCATAAGTTCCCAGGTGGTGTGGATGCTGCCGGTCTAAGGAAGACACGTCAAGAAGTACTCACTGTGCAAGACTGGGAGCTTCTTGAGGGCAGGGACTGGCTTACTCATCCCTTTAGAACACCTTGTCCTGTGTCTGGTAAAAAGACATCTTCCAATAAATGATAAACTCTCTCCATTCATTCGACTACTATTTATTCAGTACCTACTGCATTCAAAACTGTTCTAGACACTAGGGATTCGCAGTGAATAAGACAGGGAACTTTCATGTGCTCAGAGAGTTTCCATTCTAGTTGGGCAGTTGTGGAAGAAGCACATTTGTAAAATGATGGACAGAAGGATGGAGAGTGATGGGGGTAGGAGGTAACTGTAGGTGGAGTGTCAGGGGAGGTGTCTCTGAGAAAGAGTGAATGAAATAAGTGAACAAGTCATGTGAAGATTTTGAGAAGGATTTCATGTAGAGAGAACAGTAAGTACAAAGGTCCTGAGGCAGGAATAGGCTTGGCATTTTCAAGATAGAGCAAGAACTCCTGGGTGGCTAGAAAGAGGTGATTTAAAGGGAGAATGGTAGATGGTAAGAACAGAGAGCTAACCGGAAAGCTCCTGCAGAGCCTTCAGAGGGTGGTAGGAAGTTTGGATTTTATCCCGAGTGTGATGGGAGGACCATGCAAGGTTTTGATTGGGGAAGCGTTATTGTGTGGTTTTGTTTTAAAGATCGTATTGGAGGAAATGATGGAAGTGAGGAGAGCAGGTAGAGGCTACTATTGATACGATAATCCAGACCCATAGTGATGATAATTTAGACTAAGATGTTGATGGTAAGTGAGATAAGAAGTGGTGAGATTTGAGATATATTTTGAAAGTAGATCCAACTGCAATTGCTGTTAAATTGGATATAAGGTGTGAACCGAGCATGATGGAGGGAGAGGGTCAGGCTTGGGATATAACCAGGAATGAGATGTGCCTGGTGAGGGACGAGGAGTTTGAGGATATATGCAAGTGAGTACTGACAGTGACAGACCATGGACGTTCACCAGGGTGAGAAGGAAAGGAGGGCATGAGAGGTTTCTCAGTGGGAGATAGAGTGGCAGAATCAGTGCTTGGAAGTCTGGAAGGGATGGGTGGGTTGTTGCCCTGGGGAAATGGCCTGGAAGAAGTGGAGGAAGTACAGTTCTTGGTGATGATGAGAAAAGTCTAGCGTTGGACTCGGAGTGGGTTGACTGAGGTAAGACAGCAGGAGAGATTTGAGGGAGTGATGAGGTCAGTGAACAGAGAGGCCCGTGTGTTGGCTGCATCGTGGAGCTGACGGATGCAAGCTGAAGAGGACAACATACTCAGGGTAATGAGAGGTTATCAGTCAGTGTATAACTAGTAATCACCTACAGTTTCAAAGCTGTGTGCAAAACAAGTAAACAAATAAGGTTAATCTCCTTGCCTCAAGGAGCATGTAAATGTCAGGGCATAAAAAACAGTTTGTAAGGGTAAACAGAATCTGCTTTGTAAACAGCACACTTTTTGAACAAAACAAAACATACCCATAAAATGAATGAAAATTGGAGGGTTCTTTTCACTTTGGGTCAAAAAATATCCATAAACATTTGTATATGTATAATGTTGACAACCCTAGAAGGGGCCTTGATGACTGATTTGTGTGATTCTGAATAATTATATAGAACCAAGTATTAGATACACCATTACAGATAATTCCCTGTAGCCTCAACAGCAGGAATAGTTGGGCACCTCTGTACAACTTGTGCGCATTCATTTGTTCAATCCTTTTAATAAACTTACAGAATTTCAGAAACAGGTGATAAGTAAGACCAGCCCCTCAACTCTGAAATCTCACAATCTCATGTCTTTTAACTTATGTCCCCCGTGACTGTTATAATCAACTGTATTTTCCTTTATACCTTGGCTCTACAAAGATCAGAGCTAAACGTGTGAACAACTACTAAAAATGTACAGGACTTCCTGGTAGACGTTTGTGGACTAAGCTCTTCCATGTTTCCCTTTTGTTTCCTCTTTTATGGGTTTGTTTGCTTTTTTGTCTTATTTCCTTGAAATAGTTTTAATCGTACAGTTGTTTGTACCTTTGTAAGCCTCTTTAAATCCTCTGTGAAACAAGGTTGAGAATAAGTAAATAGTATAGGGCACTGTACTATTGACTTAAGTAAAGTTGGTTTTAGTAAAAAAAAAAAAAAAAAGGATATTTTGGCCCTTGTAACTGGGAATCTCTAGTGATGGACTTCAGGGACCACTAGATCTAGATGCTTAGGGAATGATGGCACAAATCTATCACTCTCCATCTCTGGGCTCTGCTTTCCTCTGTATAGGCTTTATTTCTAGTCAGGAGTTCAAAAAACAGTGGCAAAGAGAAATACCAGTAGCTTCTGGCCATCTCAACAGAAATAGTACCTGAAATGTTTCCCCAGCAGTACCTGGCTTGACTGAATAGCCATCCTCAAACCAATCTTTGTTACTGGGCAATGCCATGTTTTCTTTAGATGGGTGTGGGTCACACATCCATCCCTGGGGTGTGGAGTCATATTAGCCCAACCAGAACCACATAGATTGAGAGTTGGGGAAAGATAGCTTTCACAAAGGAATATACAGTGCTGAGCCAAAGAAGTTGGACTGGATCCTCAGTGGGACACAGCTACAGATGTCACATCTCCAGACTTAGAATCTAAGTCCTTAGAGTCTAATCCTGTCTGAGGAGACAGGACTTAGGTACAGAAATGAAGTGAGGCAGTGCCTACCTGATATGAGCCAGAAGAATGGTTGGGACATCGTACATGTCATAGGATGACATAGGAGTGGGAGCTCATTGTGAATGAGACACTGCAGTCATTCAAGAAATATTTCCTGAAGCCCTTCTGTCTACAAAGTTCTGTGCTTAGTGCTTAGAATACGTCAGTGAGCAGAACAGACAAAGATACCCATCTCCCTGGCGCTCCCATTCCAGACAGACAATATACCATAGACATAAACACAAGTAAAGCCTAGAGTTTATTAGAGGGTGATGGGTACTGTGGAAATAGGGAAAACAGAGTAAGATAAGGGAGGCTGGAAATTTTCAAGGTAAGATTGGGCTTCATTGAGAAGGTAACATTTGAGTAAACACGTGAAGGGGCTGAACAAATCAACCGTGTGAATATCTGGGGGAAGAGCATTCCTGGCAAAGGATCCAGCCAAGGCTAAGGCCCTGCAGCCTCACTGTACCTGGAATATTCTAGCAACAGCACAGAGGTCAGTGTGGCTGGAATGGAATGAGCAAAGGTGAGAGTAGAAAGAGGTCAGGCTGGAGAGGGGAAGGTGGGGAAGTGGGGATGGGGAGCAGATCCAGTTGGGTGCTTCCCACGCACTTTGATTTATAACCTTCGTGAAACAGAGTCATTGCAGGGACTGGGAGAGGAGTGACCTTCTTCTAATGTACATTTTAAAAGATCATTCTGGCTGCTGTGTGGAGGATAGGCTGTAGCCGGGAGAAGGGTAGAGGGTGACACAGATAGGAGGTTCCTGCAGAACTCCAGCAGTGAGAGGATGGAGGCTTGGAACTGGGGATTAGCAGTGGGAGGGGGATTGAGCCAGATTCTGAATAGGTTTGGAAGACAGAGCCAATGGCATTTCCACTTCCCCTGCGCATGAGCTTTAAGAAATGGGCAGGGTCAGCAGGCAGAGAAAGACGAAGAGCATTCATTGCAAACTAAATGAAACATACAGCAGAGCAGAGAGAGAGAAAGCACAATGAGTGGGCAGGCCACTGTAAGGAGGAAATTTGATTGGAGTGGAGAATGGTTATAAGGAGGGAATAGAGGGTGGGTTTGGGGTCAGATGTTAGAGGCTGCCCACGTGGGTTAGGAATTTCAGATCTCATCTTATCTTGAATGAGAGACATTGAAATATATTGAGGAGAGGAATGCCATGATAGAATTACGGTTTAGGGAAGTGAAGGGGACCTGTTGGCGGGTAAGATTCTTGCTTCAGGGAGTTCTCTTACAGAAGTTCTAATGAAATGAGTGTGTGAACCGAAGTAGTAGCAGCATTATGTAGGGACTCGAATAGATTTTAGCATTACATCAACATAGGTGGATCCTGGTCCCATCCTGTTTGCCATGGTCAAGGTGAAACGTAAAATGGGGATAACTGTACCTAATTCAAGGGGTTACTGTGGCCTTAAACGACACAGTGAATATTAAACGCTTCGACCAATACCTGGCACAAAGTAAATACCCAAAACACTATTAGTGACTATTGTTAATATTTTTAATTTCAAGTGGAATGGAAGGAATGAATAAAGGTCAAAAGAATGAAGAAAGTAGAAAATCATCATTAGAACACTACAGCAATAATTATTGCAGGCAAGACCCAACAATGAATGCTGAAATTACTGGGGAGAAATTGTGTATCTGCATACTCTCGAAGTGGCTCCTCCAAGACATTTATTAATTACAAAGGGTAGTAAGTTTACAGTAGAGAAACCCAGAAGACATCATATTATCCAAGTGATTAAAGATGAACATTGCCCTTGTCACAGATTGGAGGCAACTAACAAAATAGGGTAACAAAGTGCAATATGGGGTCCTGAAAGTTGAATAAAGCCTGTAGTTGAGTGAATGATATTGTACTAATGTTAATTGCCTAGCTTTGATAATTGCACAGTGGTTGCATAAGGTGTTAATATTAAGGGAAGATGGCTGATGGGTGTATGGGGGTGCTGTGTATTATTTTGCAGCTTTTCTATAAGACTAAAAGTACTTTTTTAAATAATTTTTTTAATTGTCTTTGAAAGGCATCACAAAAAAGAGGCACCCACAGGACTTCATGACTGGCTGGCTGGCTTTAAAGGATGAAGGAGTAGGGGGAATCAAAGCTACCTTGAAGCTTGTTCCTTGTCGTTGTGATGCAGGATCCAGAGTTGGGAAGTCCATTAGTGAGGAGCTATTTATGTGAGTGTGAGTGTGGGGTGTGATTAGGGGTGGCTGTGTGAGTGTGTTAGTCATGGTTCCCCAGAGAAACAAAACAAATAGGATACAATAGGATATATAAATCCTATTGATACATGTCAGGATACCTATATCTATATATCTTTATCTATACACAGAGAGAGAGGTTACAAAGAGTTGGTTCAGTTGATTAGGATGCTGAGGAACCCAAATCCAGGAGATCCAGTGATACAGTTTCCAGTCCAAGACTGAAGACCTGAGAGCCAGCAAAGCTGATGGTGTACATCTCTGTCTGAGTTCAAGTCCAAAGGCAGGAGATGACTTAAGTCCCAGCTCAAAGACCATCAGGTAGAGAGAAAGAATTCTTTCTAACTCAACCTTTTATTCTATTTAGGCCTTCAGGGGATTGAATTATACCCAGCCAGACTGTGGAGGGCACTTTGCTTTACACCATCTACTGAGTCATGTTAATCCCAACCAGAAACACCCTCACAAACAACCCCAGAATAATGTTTAACCAGATATCTGGGGACCTCATGCCTCTGTCAAGTTGTCACACAAAATTAACCATCGCAGTGAGTGTATATTTGTGAGTGTGTGTGACAGTGCAGATGTGTGACTGTGTGTGTGTGTGTGTGTGTGTGTGTGTGTGTGTAGGAGATGAGGTAATCACTTCCCCTCTAGACGTGTGCCAAAGCCCTCCAGCAGCTGGATAACGAAAGTGTGAGGTGAGAATACAGAAAAAGCAGGCAGAGAAGTGAGGTTAGGAGTAAACCACAGAGGATATTTGAGGACATATGTAGAGACAAGATCCCCAAGGAGATTTATTTATCTATTTATCTATTTACTTATTTATGTATGTATGTGTGTATGTATGTATGTATTTCTATTTTTAGCCTGTAGACTTTTTGTTTACTGACAAGCTAAAGTGACAGGAAAAAAATGTGTCCAAAATAAGCATCTGGGCCACATTCACATCTCTTGTTACTTCCCACAGAAGTTAGTTCCTTAATGTCCATTAACATTTGTCCTTCAGTATTGGGAGCTGGGGCCTTGTATCTTTTTTTTTTTTAATTGATCTTTATTGGAGTATAGTTGCTTTACAGTGTTGTGTTAGTTCTGCTTTACAGCAAAGTGAATCAGCATATATATCCCCTCTTTCTTGGATTTCCTTCCCATTTAGGTCACCACAGAGCATTGAGTAGAGTTCCCTGTGCTATACAGTACAGGTTCTCATTAGTTATCTCTTTTATACATAATAGTGTATATATGTCAATCCCAATCTCCCAATTCATCCCATCCCCCCCTTCCTGCCCCCAAGGAGTGGATTTAGTAAGGTGGTAGGAGACCTCAGTGGACGACTGAATATCAGTGACTTTCCATATAACAAGGGGAGAAAATTCAGAGAATGACAGAGATAAGGTCCCAGAGAGAGAAGGAGAGTTAAGATCATGTAGCATCACAGAAACTAAGAGAGGAGACCGCTACGAGGTCAAGCCAACCTTGACTAATGCTGCTGTCCGACCAGGTAGAAAAAGGACTGAGAGAAGGTCAGAGGAGTTGGTGAGCAACACAAGGCTGATTTGCAAGACCATTTCATTAGACCAAAGTAGGTGGAGTTCAGATAACAAAGGGGTAAGGAGAAGTGGTGAGGTGGCAGTGGAGGTAACTTCTAGGTATGGAAGCTGCAGGCGTGATGCTAATAAGATCCCCAAACTATAAAAGGAACTAAGAAATCTTACTTTCTTTCACCCACTCATTGAGTAAATTTGTGAGTGCCTACTGTGTGCTTGGTGCGGCAGATACACAGCGAACAAGGAAAACATGATCGCTTTCCTTGGAAAGCTTCAGTCCTAGTATTTTCTGCACACCAGCATTCAGGATCCTCAAAAGATATGCTAACACAGCATGCTTTGAATTTTCTTTCTAGAAGAGCCTATGAAAGACATTGCAGGGATTAGCAATAATACATCTTTTTTAACTCAGCACCGGGAGTGTGGTGGAGACAATGACTTATGTGATCCAAGCTTTCAACATGTGATTCACGGCTCAGCCTCCTAGGTGTGACTTGTTTCCTTCCTGGGTTTGAGAAAATCTCCTCTTTTGTTCTCTATAGAGAACAAAGCCCATGACACCATGCTTAGTCGAGCTAGCCTTCCAAATTTCCCATCATGGATTTTATGAGTTAATAAGCTTCCTTTGAAAAACTCACTCCTAAATCACTGAGCTTAACTTTATGAATAACAATGAACTGCCGTATTAGCGTAACAGAACTATGCTCTGATTTTGACAGTAGGCAATTCACAATTTTGTCCTAGTTTGTAGGACAAAACTCATACCTGGTTTGAGTAGAATAAGTACAACTTACTTCTCATCCTGAGATGACAAAATGCATAAACAAGAGCAAGGAATATTCACCTGGGAGGCAAGTCTTGATGTTCATGAGCAAAGTACACATAGAGGAACACAGCTTCAAGGAAAACACCTTGTCCATTGTAGGGCCTCAATGACTGCTAAGTTAAACCTCTAGCAAAGGAGAAAATCTAATGATCATTTATCATTTTCCTAAAGTTCTCAAAGGCTTTTAACTGCTGTTTTATCATGGCCTTAAACCTCAATAATAAAGATCAGGAGAATTCATGGTAGCAGTTCTTATTGGTCTGCAGGATTTTACCACACTAAGAAAAATGAGAAAGTCTAAGAGTTTACCAAGAAAGGATATCTCATCTCTTATAAATTTCCAAGGTCAAATCAACAGCTTTTGGAAATGCTGACCTACTTACTACGTGACCTTAGGCGAGTTACTTAACCTCTCTGAGCCTCAGTATCCTTATCTATAATACAAAATGACATACTACTTCTTATTCAATATGGTTGTTTGACTATCTAATAAGATTAGCTATGGCATGGGGTCAGCACATATTAAATAATCAGTAAATGATAATTACTTTTCTTAATAGATTTGGCATAGTTTGTTAAATGTATTCATCCTTTGGTCCCTATTACCAGAATCCTAAGCAATGTGTCCAGCTGAACAACTACATTTCCTCCCTCCCTTACACATAGGGATGGCCAGTGTGATATAGACACAAATATTGGGCTTGGGATTTATGGGAGAGCCCTTGTTCTTCTCCTTCCTCCCACTCAGCAAGCTGACATTATGCCTGGAACTCCAGCAGCCATCTTGTGACCTAAGGATGGAAGCCATGCATTGAGGCTGGCAGAGCAAAAAGACAGTGGAAAGCTGGACCTCCAAGGATTCTAGGGAGACTCCGTAACAATCTTGGATAACTACCATCAATGTTCTTTTAAACGAGAGAAAATTATTTCCCAATTGATTTAGCCATTTTGTTGGGTGTCTGTTATTAAGAGCAAAAAAACAGAACCTAACTAATATCTTGAATAAGTAAACTTGAAGATCTTCTGAATTTTCTCTCACTTTCGTGTTGACCTGCCAACAGACACTAGTACAACTGTAACTAGTTTGTCTCCTTTTTCCTCACATACCTCTGTGATGACAAATTGTTTCTTCTCTTCAGCCTAGACTTCACTTTGCCTTTGGGGAGATGAGCATCCTTCAATTACCTACAACTCTGCCCATTGAATAAGGCACCCATTTTTCCATTGCTCCACACATACACACTTAGAAACAGGCTCTGATCTAGACATGCTTGGATGCGTTAAGTAGGAAGATGAGTAGAAATTGGAGAACAGTTTCCAACAGTAGAAGTGAAGCCTTGGCCACATGCATTTCTAGAACAAAACACAATGATTTGTCCACGTGCAAATGTGTTTTTACTGGAAGATGAGGCAGTAGTTTCTTTCTGTGGAGGTTTCTATCTACCATATACTAATAGAAAATTTAGTCTCTCTTGCAGTTGAGCATGGACTTCGCTCTCCATTTCAAATCTGGACTGATAAGAAAGAAAAGATATCAAAGATAAGGATACCGAAGTCCCACTGAAAAACTACAGGATGAGATCACTTTCCTGACCTAGGGAGCAGAGAATACAGGTCATAAACGCTATTCCCTACTTCAGCCAGGCAGATATAAGAAAAAATCACACGACACCTGGGTTATCTTTTGTCTTCCCACTTTGATAGAGATATAAGTTTTAGGGACCTTCCTGTACTCTAAGAAGATAACATTGTAAGCACAGTAATAAATGGCAGGCTGCCAGAGCCTTGGTGTCAGGGAGAGAGAAGAAGGAATGCTGGGGACCATGGTGAATGGAAGGGCACCTGCCATCTCTAAGGGGAGCTCATTTCTTAGCTCCAGTAACCGTTTCCATGCCAGAGCTTCTTATTTTTCAAGAAAAGCAGGAACTTATATTTTGGTGTGAAACCTCCTAACTTTCAAATGCTGGCTCAATTTTTTAGATTGTGTGTGGACCAAATAAAACACATCAGTTGGTCCAAATATGCCCAGATGACAACTGAGCCCTAAGTGAAGAGTAAGCCCTACAGAAGAGCAGCAGGGGAGGGAAATCAAAAGTTCATTCAGCGAGTGTTGTTCATTCATGTAACAAGTGTATGTGAAGCGGCCGCCGTATGTGCCCTGGATTGTGCTAAACACTAGATCTTATATGAATGAAAACCAAGAAAAGAAGTAGGGGATGATAAGGGCTTGTTAAATCCAGCCCCCAAATTTTAAAATATCATAATTAATAATAAAATTCTCCATAAAATCTGTTGGGAAGAAGTCTTCTAAAATCCCAGGCAAGAAGAAGAAAAATTAAAGTACTGAGAGTTAAGAAAGAAGCGAATAGGACTTGAGGATATGGGGAGGGGGAGGGGAGAGATGTGACAGGGTGAGAGAGTGGTGTGGACATATATACACTACCAAATGTAAAATAGATAGCTAGTGGGAAGCAGCCGCATAGCACAGGGAGATCAGCTCGGTGCTTTGTGACCACCTAGAGGGGTGGGACGGGGAGGGTAGGAGGGAGGGAGATGCAAGAGGAAAGAGATATGGGAACATATGTATATGTATAACTGATTCACTTTGTTATAAAGCAGAAACTAACGCACCATTGTAAAGCAATTATACTCCAATAAAGATGTTAAAAAAAAAAAAAAGAAAGAAAGAAAGAAGCGAATAGTAGGTGTGGTAGCCAGCTTCCCCAGTGGTAGGCGGGGTAACCGGGCTCTAAGTATTCTCATCTCCTGGTATGCACACCCTCATGTGGCTCCCTCCCAGGCTGGATGGTGCTGGCCTACGTAACCAACAGGATATTGCTGAAATAATGGGTGTAACTTGGAAGGCTAGGTCATAAGGGCACTCTGGCTTCTGTCTTGCTCTCTGTTAGATCACTCACTCTGGGCAAAACTAGCTGCCCTGACGTGAGGCCACTCAAGAAGCACTATGAGAGGTCCGAGTGGCAAGGGAACTGAGTCCTCCTGGCAAAGTCACACGAGTGAGCCAACTCGAGTGTGGATCCTGCAGCCCCAGGCAAGTCTTTAGACGACTGTAGCCCCAGCTGACACGAGAGACCCTGGAGCAGAATCACCCAGCTAAGCCACTCCTGAATTCCTGACCCAGAGAAGCTGAGAGATAATAAATGTTTGTTGTTTTAACCCAGTAAGCTTTAGGGTAATTTGTTATGCAGCATTCAATAACTTAAACAGCAGGAAAGATAGAGGCATTGAGTATAAACCACCAGTACAAAAAACAGGAGAGAGAGAGAGAGAACAGTATATGTGTGGGTGTTGGAAAAGAATAGCATAATGGTAAAGAGCTTGGACTTTTAAAATAAATCAAAATTGGGGCTTCCCTGGTGGCGCAGTGGTTGAGAATCTGCCTGCCAATGCAGGGGACATGGGTTCGAGCCCTGGTCTGGGAAGATCCCACATGCCGCGGAGCAACTAAGCCCGTGAGCCACAACTACTGAGCCTGCGCGTCTGGAGCCTGTGCTCCGCAACAAGAGAAGCCACGATAGTGAGAGGCCCACGCACCGCAATGAAGAGTGGCCCCCGCTCGCCGCAACTAGAGAAAGCCCTCGCACAGAAACGAAGACGCAACACAGCCATAAATAAATAAATAAATAAATAAATGTAAGGGAGCTGGACAGTTCTTTGTCCGGATCCCAGAACAAATGTAAACTTATATTTAAAATAAATTAATTAATTAATTAAATAAAATAAATCAGACATGAATTTGAAACCCATAACACACACACACACACACACACACACACACACACACACATCAGTGCTATGTGACCTCGGGTAAACACTTAACATCTCTAAGCTTCTGTTCCTTCTTTTTTTTTTCCTGTGTTCTCAAAATAATAGTAACTACTTCTTACAGTTGTTGTGTAGATGAAAAGACAGACTTTTCATGAAATATCTTACTTGGTACATAGTAAACACTCTATGGGTTTAAGTTATTAGAGATCATATCACTGAGGGCAAACCTCATATACTTTTTGGACCCGGCATTGCCAGTCTTTTCAGGGGAAAAAATTCCATTTTGATGCTTTTGTGTGTGTGTGTGATTCTGAAATATATCAGAACCTTAATTAACTTTTAAACCTGGATTATCTTAAACAACTCTGTGTTTCCCAAACATTCCAAGGAAGAAAAGCATAGAATATAAAGCAGAAACAAATAAATCTGGGGAACAAAATGTATTTGAACAGAAATAAAAACTCTGTCAAGAAAACAATACTCCTTTTTTTTTTTTTTTCTTTCCTTTTGAACAGTGTAGACACCGTGTCTGGTGCATATACAAAACCTCCAACATCACAGGAGGGCAGATGCCTAATGTGGGTTCCATGTTTATTACTTTGAAGAGAGTAAATTTCTTCAGCAAGAGCTATTATACACTAAGGCACAATCTCAAAGTCTTCACGGTTTGCTGTTCTCATGTATGGCAGCAATTCAGTTATCAGTTATATTAATGAAATTAGTCAATCAATTAAAGTAAATTAACTTCAGTGGTGTAAATGTTTTCTTTTTCTTTTTCAAATTACTGATATATTTTGTCTCCTTGAAGTATAAACCGTCATCCTTTCACGGTCAGCAACAAGTCACCACCAGCAAGGATTAATTTGTTGTTACCAGAGACTGACAAAGTTTACGCCCTGGTTGTCAGAGGTTGCTGTTTTCTTGGTGTGGATGTGGGTAGCATTTGAAATGTCTCTCCTATGTACTGGCTTCTCTTCGAGCAACCAACTCACTCCACTCTTGTAATAAAATAAAACCACTCCTTTCAGAGTGGTTCAGTGTTGGACCAAACTTACCCAGCTAGTTAATAACAGAGCCTGAACTAGAAATAGTCTATCGTTCCCAAACCTAGTGAAGATTGTTTGTTTGTTTTTACTACAGTGCAAGTATTTTAACAGCTTTCTTAAGTGGTATCACCAAGTCAGTCCCCTTTTCCCTTCCAATCATCCTGGTCATTCGTAATATTACTCCCTCACTCAAGAACCTGCGCTGGCTCCCTATTGCCACCCCTACTAATCCCAGATGCCATTATCCATCTTTGTGCCCCTGTCTTACATAAATATTTTCCAAATGCTCCTAAATATTGCCTTTCTCACTGAGCAAGACTGCTTTCTTTACGCAATTACATCTCCTGAAAGGGACCATGCTAATGTACTCTAGGCCATGTACTTCTTACCACCTGAGTGCTCTCTCTGTCCCTCCTTTTGAAATCTTTATAATCTCTTCAATAAAATTCCACCTCCTCCATGGAACCTTCCTCAATTCCTCCAGCCCTTTTGGACTTCAGCTGTGCTAGGACCCCCATCGTACTTGCAGTCAACACTCTTGAGTTCAGAACTTGTCCCTTTGCCTACTGTGCCAGATATCTTCAGTTTATCCCTCCAAATCCATTCTTCACCCTTCTCCACCATGCTCTGTGCCCCTGCAGGCTGACCTGTTCGGTATCCCCCAGAGGTTCTCAAAGTGTAACCCAGGACCACAACATCAGACTCACCTGGGAACCTGCGGAATCAGAGACACTGGGGAGAGGCCTCAGCAGTCTGTGTTTTAGGAAGCCTTCCAGGTGTTTCTGACGATGCTCAAGTGTGAAAACCGCTAGTCTACATCGAAGGCCCTCCTGTTCTTTGGCTTTGTGGTTGGGTTCAGTCAATGGGTGGCGCTAGCAGGAGATCAAATGGAGGGAAGATTGAAAGATTGGGACTCTTCTGGTGGTTCCCCTGTCCCTGGCACACACCTTTAAGTCCCTTTATTTTTACTTCCTTGACTCATTATAACCCCCTGTTGTGTTATCCATTGTCTTTTGGGACCCTGACGCGAATACCATCCATATTAGTTTAAAGTTAAGTGTAAATAAAATGTCTCAGTTAAATTCTTTTCTTACCCTTCCTGGCCTGCTTCCCATCCCCTAAATTGTTGAACAATGCAGTCCCCTGTCTTTCATAATTATTTCCTCAGGACCCCTAGACCTCTTAGTTCAGGTATGGTAGACAGAATAATGGTCTCACAAAGATGTCCACATCCTAATCCCCAGCACCTGGAAATATGTTACTTTTCACGGCAAACGAGACTTTTTCGACCTCAAAGATCTTGCCGTGGAGAGATCTGGACCCTCCCCCATGGGCTTAATCTAATCACAAGTGTCCTTATTAAAGGAGGGCCAGAGGGTCAAACTCTGAGAAGGAACTATGACAAGGAAAGCAGAGGTGGGAGAGAAGGAGAGAGAGATGTGAAGACGTTATGCTGCTGGCACTGTAGATGGAGAAGGGGACCGGGAGCCGAGGAGTGCAGCAGCATGTAGAAGTTGGAAAGGGAAGATGTTCCCCCAGGGCTGCCAGAAGGAGTGAAACATCACAAACACCTTGATAATGTGACTAGTAAGACTCATCACAGACTCTGACTTCCAGAACTGTAGGAGAAAAAATTTGTGTTGTTTTGAGACACTAAGTTTGTGAGAACTTATTACAGCAGCAACAGAAAACGAATACAACTAGCTTATAGAAAACAGATGTCTTGATTAAATGTTTGGGAAATCCCCCATACTGTACCGTGAGACATATTGCACTAAAGAACCATTTCTAACTCTTTGAAACCCACTGCTTCCCAGACTTTTCTCTAGGAAGACCTATTAACATACTACAGGCTAATAATAATAATAGCAGTTAACATTTGTGGAATGCTAAGTACATTCCAGGCACTGTGCTACAGGCTTTAAACATCGACTAATTCCCCCAGTAGCCATAGGAGGTCGTTATTACTATGCTCATTTCACAGAGTGGTAAACTGAGGTTCAGAAACGTTAAGTAATTTGGTTCATGGCCACACAGCTAGTGGCCGAGCTCAGACTTAAAACATTGCCTGATTCCAACACCCATATTCTCAGCCCTCCACTCTACTCACTATTCGTGAGAAACAGACTTTGATAAACACTGAATAGACTCAGGCTACTTTATGGCTAAAGTCAAAGCACAAATACATGATGTCTAACATCTTTATAAATACCAAATGCATCTCTTCTCATAGTTTCAAATATTCCATGTTAATCCCATGCGAATCTTAGGGCCAAGTACAGGATGGAAACCTGTTTCAGCTTGTTTGAAAGTAATTAAACTTCTGGAATGTGTGCAAGGTAAGGGGAACTTCCTTTCCATGAAGGAGCAGCTTTCATATGTAAAGTAGCTGAAGCGTAGGGAGGTGACGTGACCACATAGGTTTAGTACACTTAAATATAATTCAGTAGAGAGACACCATTCAGACATCACAAATCTGTCAGTATCTCTCTGGTGTGCCCATAAAAATTATTTATTGGCTAAAACTAGCAGAGAAAAATCTCAGACTGTTAGGTGGGAGATGTTTTTACAGGCAATCCTAATTATATATAATGTTGGGGAATTTACAGAACAGAGAGTTTCATGCATCAGAGTTAGAAGAGTTTTTTTCTGAATAAATGTTTATCACTTAACAGTAGTCTCCATAGGGCACTTGTCGTATTTTAGACGCATATTTTAGGAGGCAAACATTACCCTTTGCTGGAATATTTTATTGGCATATGCTTCAACTTCTTTACTGATTATTACCAAAGAAGTTTGTGCTTTTAATTCTTCTAAATAATATGTCTTTGTCAGTCTCTATGTTAAATATGGTGAATTATTTTGACAAGCATGCGTTCAAATTAAGCAAATTTTAAATTAGTGGCTATATCTTACTACTTTTTTATACAAATTTATATAGCAACAAAGCAGTTTCAAAAGGTAACCTCATGTACTTATAGACTTTAAAAGAAAAAAGCACTTCTATCTACAGTTCTTTATCCCCAAAATGAATGACACTAAGTACAATATTTAGTTCTGGAATGGAAAAAAAAGACATTAGTAGGAAAACTGGTGAAATCTGAACACAATCTGAAGTTTAGTTAATAGTAGTGCACTAATGTTAATTTCCTAGTTTTGACAAATGTGTCACATGATAACATTAGAAGAAATTGGGTAAAGGATTACAGAATTCTTTTTACTGTCTTTGCAGCTTTTCTGTGTATCTAACATTATCTCAAGAAGTTGATTTTAAAAATTGAAGAACATCACCCACGTTAAACCACATGAGTTTAATGATGCTGTTACTTGTGTGTACAGACTAGGGCTCAGATAACTCTGAGAGCTAATACTGCACTCTTCCCATCTCCATTGACTATGCTTAGATACCAAGACCTAGCCGGTGTCTAACCAGGAAAACAAAGCCAATTAGCAAAGCATATACAGTGGAGAAAAGACAGCCTCTTCAATAAGTGGTGCTGGGAAAACTGGACAAGTACATGTAAAAGTATGAAATTAGAACACTCCCTAACACCATACACAAAAATAAACTCAAAATGGATTAAAGACCTAAATGTAAGGCCAGACACTATCAAACTCTTAGAGGAAAACATAGGCAGAACACTCTATGACATAAATCACAGCAAGATCCTTTTTGACCCAGCTCCTAGAGAAATGGAAATAAAAACAAAAATAAACAAATGGGACCTAATGAAACTTAAAAGCTTTTGCACAGCAAAGGAAACCATAAACAAGACCAATAGCAAAGCAATAAATTGCCCTGTGGTTGACACTCCTAAGAGGTGATGGTTGGTTTGTTAACCAATTCTTTTATCATAATCAGCTTCTTCAGTAAAGAACTGGCTCCCTGTGGATACCACATCCTTACACACCGTACCATTCAAAAGAAACACACAAACAAAACTC
This sequence comes from Balaenoptera physalus, assembly GCF_965194825.1. Taxonomy (NCBI): domain Eukaryota; kingdom Metazoa; phylum Chordata; class Mammalia; order Artiodactyla; family Balaenopteridae; genus Balaenoptera; species Balaenoptera physalus. Next base: position 93,702,944 of record NC_138896.1, on the reverse strand, counting down.
AACCTCAAAATGTCACCTCATAGTCTGTATATGTAGAACCACTTGGTACTTAGTTGCCTGTCACCTGTCCCCCATCTAGGTTGTGCATCTTTCTAGAGCAGGAACCAATGAAACCCAGCACCTTGCCAGATGCAGAGGAGGCTCAAACGTTGCTTGATGATGGGTGAGTTCGTGAATTAACTAGCTGGCATTTATATGAGACGAGTCTTGGAGGATGTAAAGAAAAAATTGGATACCGCTGTATATGCAGTGAGAGCAGAGTTCTTATGCATACATGTATATTTCCCATAAGAATATGGGAAAGTTCCCAGTGACCTCAGTCATGAATGTGAATTCAGAGCTGAATGAGCCCACGAAGTACAATGAATATGAGCAATAATTCTTTCCTTAGGAAAACAAACCAGGTAAACAGAGTTCACACCAGTCCCCGACACAATGAAGACAAAGAGCATGACCTACATGTTAAAACATGACCCCACATTTCCTTTTTTTTTTTTAACATCTTTATTGGAGTAAAATTGCTTTACAATAGTGTGTTAGTTTCTGCTGTAATAACAAAGATAATCAGCTATACATATACATATTTCCCCATATCTCCTCCCTCTGCGTCTCTCTCCCACCCTCCCTATCCCACCCCTCTAGGTGGTCACATAGCACTGAGCTGATCTCCCTGTGCTATGCGGCTGCTTCCCACTAGCTATCTGTTTTACACTAGGTAGTGTATATATGTCCATGCCACTCTCTCACTTTGTCCCAGCTTACTCTTCCCCCTCCCCATGGCCTCAAGTCCATTCTCTACGTCTGTGTCTTTATTCCTGTCCTGCCCCTAGGTTCTTCAGAACCTTTTTTTTTTTTTGATTCCATATATATGTGTTAGCATACGGTATTTGTTTTTCTCTTTCTGATTTACTTCACTCTGTATGACAGTCTCTAGGTCCATCCACCTCACTACAAATAATTTCATTTCTTTTTATAGTTGAGTAGTATTCCATTGTATATATGTGCCACATCTTCTTTATCCATTCATCTGTCGATGGACACTTAGGCTGCTTCCATGTCCTGGCTATTTTAACTAGAACTGCAATGAACATTGTGGTACATGACTCTTTTTTTTTTTTAATGGATATAATTTTATTTTATTTATTTATTTTATACAGCAGGTTCTTATTAGTTATCCATTTTATGCATACTACTGTATATATGTCAATCATGACTCTTTTTGAATAATGATTTTCTCAGGGTATATGTCCAGTAGTGGGATTGCTGGGTTGTATGGTAGTTATATTTTTAGATTTTTAAGGAACCTCCATACTGTTCTCCATAGTGGCTGGATCAATTTACATTCCCACCAACAGTGCACACCCTCTCCACACCCTCTTCAGCATTTATTGTTTGTAGATTTTTTGATGATGGCCATTCTGAATACTGTGAGGTGATACCTCATTGTAGTTTCGATTTGCATTTCTCTAATGATTAGTGATGTTGGCCATCCTTTCATGTGTTTGATGGCAATCTGTATATCGTCTTTGAAGAAATGTCTATTTAGGTCTTCTGCCCAATTTTGGATTAGGTTATTTGTTTTATTGATACTGAGCTGCATGAGCTGCTTATATATTTTGGAGATTAATCCTTTGTCAGTTGTTTCATTTGCAAATATTTTCTCCCATTCTGAGGGCTGTCTTTTCATCTTGTTTATGGTTTCCTTTGCTGTGCAAAAGCTTTTATGTTTCATTAGGTCCTATTTGTTTATTTTTGTTTTTATTTCCATTTCTCTAGCAGGTGGGTCAAAGAGGATCTTGCTGTGATTTATGTCATAGAGTGTTCTGCCTATGTTTTCCTCTAAGAGTTTTATACTGTCTGGCCTTATATTTAGGTCTTTATTCCATTTTGAGGTTACTTTTGTGTATGGTGTTAGGGAGTGTTCTAATTTCATTCTTCTACATGTAGCTGTTCAGTTTTCCTAGCACCACTTACTGAAGATGCAGTCTTTTCTCCATTGTATATTCTTGCCTCCTTTATCAAAGATAAGGTGACCATATGTGCATCGTTTTATCTCTGGGCTTTCTATCCTGTTCCACTGATCTATACTTTTTTTGTGTGCAGTACCATATTGTCTTGATTACTGTAGCTTTGTAGTATAGTCTGAAGTCAGGGAGCCTGTTTCCCCCAGCTCCATTTTTCTTCCTCAAGGTTGCTTTGGCTATTTGGGATCTTTTGTGTTTCCATACAAATTGTGAAATTTTTTGTGCTAGTTCTGTGAAAAATGCCATTGGTAGTTTGATAGGGATTGCACTGAATCTGTAGATTGCTTTGAGTAGTATAGTCATTTTCAACAGTGTTGATTCTTCCCATCCAAGATCATGGTATATCTCTCCATCTGTTTGTATCATCTTTAATTTCTTTCATCAGTGTCTTATAGTTTTCTGCATACAGGTCTTTTTTTCTCCATAGGTAGGTTTATTCCTAGGTATTTTACTCTTTTTTTTTTGCAATGGTAAATGGGAGTGTTGCCTTAATTTCTCTTTCAGATTTTTCATAATTAGTGTATAAGAATACAAGAGATTTCTGTGTGTTAATTTTGTATCCTGCTACTTTACCAAATTCATTGATTAGCTCTAGTAGTTTTCTGGTAGCATCCTTAGGATGCTCTATGTATAATATCACGTCATCTGCAAACAGTGACAGTTTTACTTCTTCTTTTACAATATGAATTCCTTTTATTTATTTTTCTTCTCTGATTGCTGTGGCTAAAACTTCCAAAAATATGTTGAATAATAATGGTGAGACAAATGGACAGGTGGACAACCCTGTCTTGTTCCTGATCTTAGTGGAAATGGTTTCAGTTTTTCACCATTGAGAACGATGTTGGCTGTGGGTTTGTCATATATGGCCTTTATTATGTTGAGGTAGGTTCCCTCTATGCCTACTTTCTGGACAGTTTTTATCATAAATGGGTGTTGAATTTTGTTGAAAGCTTTTTCTGCATCTACTGAGATGATCATATAGTTTTAATCATTCAGTTTGTTAATATGGTGTATCACATTGATTGATTTGCGTATACTGAAGAATACTTGTATTCCTGGGATAAACCCCACTTGTTCATGGTGTATGATCCTTTTAATGTGCTGCTGAATTCTGTTTGCTAGTATTTTGTTGAGGATTTTTGCATCTATGTTCATCAGTGATATTGGCCTGTAGTTTTCTTATTTTGTAACATCTTTGTCTGGTTCTGGTGTCAGGGTGATGGTGGCCTCGTAGAATGAGTTTGGGAGTGTTCCTCCCTCTGCTATATTTTGGAAGAGTTTGAGAAGGATAGGTGTTAGCTCCTCTCTAAATGTTTGATCGAATTTGCCTGTGAAGCCATCTGGTCCTGGACTTTTGTTCGTTGGAAGATTTTTAATCACAGTTTCAATTTCAGTGCTTGTGATTGGTCTGTTCATATTTTCTATTTCTTCCTGGTTCAGTCTCAGAGGGTTGTGCTTTTCTAAGAACTTGTCCATTTCCTCCAGGTTGTCCATTTTATTGGCATATAGTTGCTTGTAGTAATCTCTCATGATCCTTTGTATTTCTGCAGTGTCAGTTGTTACTACTTTTTCATTTCTAATTCTGTTGATTTGAGTCTTCTCCTATATTTTCTTGATGAATCTGGCTAATGGTTTCTCAATTTTGTTTATCTTCCCAAAGAACCAGCTTTTAGTTTTATTGATCTTTGCTATTGTTTCCTTCATTTCTTTTTCATTTATTTCTGATCTGATCTTTATGATTTCTTTCCTTCTGCTAACTTTGGTGTTTTGTTGTTCTTCTTTCTCTAATTGCTTTAGGTGTAATGTTAGGTTGTTTATTTGAGATTTTTCTTGTTTCTTGAGGTAGGATTGTATTGCTATAAACTTCCCTCTTAGAACTGCTTTTGCTGCATCCCATAGGTTTTGGGTCATTGTGTTTTCATTGTCATTTGTTTTTAGGTATTTTTTTATTTCCTCTTTGATTTCTTCAGTGACCTCTTGGTTATTTAGTAGTGTATTGTTTAGCCTTCATGTGTTTGTATTTTTAGAGTTTTTTTCCTGTAATTGGTATCTAGTCTCATAACATTGTCTTCAGAAAAGATATTTGATGCGATTTCAATTTTCTTAAATTTACCAAGGCTTGATTTGTGACCCAAAATATGTTCTATCCTGGAGAATGTTCCATGAGCACTTGAGAAGAAAGTGTATTCTGTTGTTTTTGGATGGAATGTCATATCAATATCAATTAAGTCCATCTTGTTTAATGTATCATTTAAAGCTTGTGTTTCCTTATTTATTTTCATTTTGGTTGATCTGTTCATTGGTGATAGTGGGGTGTTAAACTCCTCCTACTATGATTGTGTTACTGTTGATTTCCCCTTTTATGGCTGTTAGCATTTGCCTTATATATTGAGGTGCTCCTATGTTGGTTGAATAAATATTTACAATTGTTATATCTTCTTCTTGGATTCATCCCTTGATCATTATCTAGTGTCCTTCTTTTCCCTTGTAATAGTCTTTATTTTAAAGTCTATTTTGTCTGATATGAGAGTTGCTACTCCAGCTTTCTTTTGATTTCTATTTGCATGGAATATCTTTTTCCATCCCCTCACTTTCAGTCTGCATGTGTCCCTCGGTCTGAAGTGGGTCTCTTGTAGACAGCATATATATAGGTTTTGTTTTTGTATCCATTCAGCCAGTCTGTGTCTTTTCATTGGAGCATTTAATCCATTTACATTTAAAGTAATTATCGATATGTATGTTCCTATTACCATTTTCTTAATTGTTTTGGGTTTGTTATTGTAGGTCTTTTCCTTCTCTTGTGTTTCCTGCCTAGACAAGTTCCTTTAGCATTTGTTGTAAAGCTAGTTTGGTGGTGCTGAATTCCCTTAGCTTTTGCTTGTCTGTAAAGGTTTTAATTTCTCCGTCGAATCTGAATGAGATCCTTGCTGTTTAGAGTAATCTTGGTTGTAGGTTTTTCCTTTTCATCACTTTAAGTATGTCCTGCCACTCTTTTCTGGCTCGCAGAGTTTCTGCTGAAAGATCAGCTGTTAACTTTATGGGGATTCTCTTGTATGTTATTTGTTGCTTTTCCCTTGCTGTTTTTAATATTTTTTCCTTGTAGTTAATTTTTGATAGTTTGATTAATATGTGTCTTGGCATGTGTCTCCTTGGATTTATCCTGTATGGGACTCTCTGTGCTTCCTGGACTTGATTGACTATTTTGTTTCCCATATTAGGGAACTTTTCAACTATAATCTCTTCAAATATTTTCTCAGTCCCTTTCTTTTTCTCTTCTTCTTCTGGTACCTCTATGATTCGAATATTAGTGTGTTTAATGTTGTCCCAGAAATCTGTAAAATTGCCCTCAATTCTTTTCATTCTTTTTTCTTTATTCTGCTCTGTGGTAGTTATTTCCCCTATTTTATCTTCCAGGTCACTTATCCATTCTTCTGCCTCAGTTATTCTGCTATTGATTTCTTCTAGAGAAATGTTAATTTCATTTGTTTTGTTGTTCATCATTGTCTGTTTGCTCTTTAGTTCTTCTAGGTCCTTGTTGAACGTTTCTTGTATTTTCTCCATTCTACTTCCAAGATTTTGGATCATCTTTACTATCATTACTCTGAATTCTTTTTCAGGTAGACACCCTTTTTCCACTTCATTTGTTTGGTCTGATGGGTTTTTACCTTGCTCCTTCATCTGCTGTGTATTTCTTTGTCTTCTCATTTTCTTTAACTTACTGTGTTTGTGGTCTCCTTTTTGCAGGCTGCAGGTTTGTAGTTCCTGTTGTTTTTGGTGTCTGAACCCGGTGGGTAAGGTTTGTTCTGTGGGTAGTGTAGGCTTCCTGGTGGAGGGGACTGGTGCCTATGTTCTGGTGGATGAAGCTTGATCATGTCTTTCTGGTGGGCAGTACCGCTCTGGTGGTGTGTTTTGGGGCTCTGTGAACTTAGTATGAGTTTAGGCAGCCTCTCTGCTAATGGGTGGGGTTGTGTTCCTGTCTTGCTAGTTGTTTGGCATTGGGTGTCCAGCACTGGAATTGCTGGTCATTGAGTGGAGCTGGGTCTCAGCATTGAGACGGAGATATCTGGGAGAGCTCTCCCTGATTGATGTTACATGGAGCCAGGAGGTTTCTGGTGGTCCAATGTCCTGAACTCAGCTCTCCCATCTCAGAGGTTCAGGCCTGACACCCGGCCGGACCACCAAGACACTGTCAGCCACATGGCTCAGAAGAAAAGGGAGAAAAAAAAGAAAGAAAGAAAAATAAAATAAAATAAAGTTATTAACATAAAAAATTAAAAATATATTATTAAAATTTAAAAAAAATTTTAAAAAGGAGAGCAACCAAACCAATAAACAAATCCACCAATGATAACATGCACTAAGAACTAAACTAAGATAACCATATAAATCAGAAACTAGTCAGTTGCATACAGCAATCCCCAAGTGTACACTTGCTTCCACAGTCTACCGCCTCAATTTTGGGATGATTCGTTGTCTTTTCAGGTATTGCACAGATGCAGAGTACATCACATTGATTGTGGAGATTTAATCCTCTGCTCCTGAGGCTGCTGGGAGAAATTTCCCTTTCTCTTCTTTGTTTGCACAGCTCCTGGGGTTCAGCTTTGGATTTGGCCCTGCCTCTGCATGTAGGTCACCCTCTGGCATCTGTTCTTTGCCCAGACAGAAGGGGGTTAAAGCAGCGGCTGTTTCGGGGGCTCTGGCTCACTCAGGCTGGTGGGAGGGAAGGGTATGGGTACGGGGCGAGCCTGCGGCGGCAGACCCGGCGTGACATTGCACCACCCTGAGGCATGCCATGTGTTTTCCTGGGGAAGTTGTCCCTGGATCACGGGACCCTGGCAGTGGCGGGCTGCACAGGCTCCTGGGAGGGGAGGTGTGGATAGTGACCTGTGCTCTCACACAGGTTTCTTGGTGGCGGCAGCAGCAGCCTTAGCCTTTCATGCCTGTCTTTGGGGTCCACGCTGATAGCCACGGCTCATACGCGTCTCTGGAGCTTGTTTAGCTGGTGCTCTGAATCCCCTCTGCTCACGCACCCCGAAACAATGGTCTCTTGCCTCTTTGGCAGTTCCAGACCTTTTCCCGGACTCCCTCCCGGCTAGCTGTGGTGCGCTAACCCCTTCAGGCTGTGTTCATGCCGCCAACCCCAGTCCTCTCCCTGGGATCCGACCGAAGCCCGAGCCTCAGCTCCCAGCCCCCGCCCGCCCCGGCGGGGGAGCAGACAAGCCTCTCGGGCTGGCGAGTGCTGGTCGGCACTGATCCTCCGTGCGGGAATCTCTCCGCTTTGCCCTCCGCACCCCTGTGGCTGCGCTCTCCTCCGTGGCTCCGAAGCTTCCCCCTCTGCTCCCCGCAGTCTCCACCCGCGAAGGGGCTTCCTAGTGTGTGGAGACCTTTCCTCCTTCACAGCTCCCTCCCACTGGTGCAGGTCCCGTCCCTATTCTTTGGTCTCTGTTTTTTCTTTTTTCTTTTGCCCTACCCAGGTACGTGGGGAGTTTCTTGCATTTTGGGAGGTCTGAGGTCTTCTGCCAGCGTTCAGTAGGTGTTCTGTAGGATCTGTTCCACGTGTAGATGTATTTTTGATATATTTGTGGGAGGAAGGTGATCTCCACGTCTTACTTCTCTGCCATCTTGAAGGTCCCCTGACCCCACATTTTCTAATGTGGGAAGGCTCAAATTCATTTTCTCATTTATTGGGCAAATATTTTTTGAGACCTGGGGATTCAGTAGTCAGTGAACAAGACAGACAGGAGCCCTGCGCTCATAGAGAGTAAACAAGGGAAATAAGTAAGCAAGATATTTCCAGGTTGGATGCCTGCAAGATGCTTGGAGCTGCAATTCCTGGGCAGGCTTCATTAGCTGAAGAAACGTGGGCATCAACAGGCAGCGTTATTACGAAGATTAAGGGAGATTAACTAGAAACTCTTTATTAATCTAAAACACCTTATAGTGTATGGGTGCACAATTTATTCAGTCATTCGTGACACTCTTTCTACATTCATGGATCACACTTTCACTGAGCACCTAGGATGTGCCAGACCCTGTCAGAGAGACCCCAAGATAAAGAGAATGACAGCAGTGCTCTCAGGCTGTCCACAGACCAGAAAGGGTCAATAGCGGTTTTCCATAAAGGGCCAGAAAGTAAATAGTTTTAAGCTTCATGGGTAATTTAGCGTCTTTGTTGCATACGTGTCTTGTCATTTGGTTGCTTGCTTGCTTGTTTTTACAACCCTTTAGAGATGTGAAATTTACCATTCTTAACTCAGTGGCCTTACAAAAACAGCCCAAGGGTCAGATTTGGCCCATGTGACGTAAGTTGCCAGCCCTGATCCAGAAGACTGACAAAATAACAACTTCAGCATCATGCATGCTGAATTTGAGGGCTGTGGTGTCGTTATTGTCTGCTTTCTGACATAATTCTCACAGAAGAAGCCTGTAAATTGAGATGATCATGTGGTTTTTATTCTTCAGTTTGTTAATATGGTGTATCACATTGATTGATTTGCGTATGTTGAAGAATCCTTGCGCCCCTGGGGTAAGTCCCACTTGATCATGGTGTATGATGCTTTTAATGTATTGTTGGATTTGGTTTACTAGTATTTTGTTGAGGATTTTTATGTCTATGTTCATCAGTGTTATTGGTCTGTAACTTTCTTTTTTTTGTAGTATCTTTGTCTGGTTTTGGTATCAGGGTAATGGTGGCCTCATAGAATGAATTTGGGATGTTCCTCCCTCTGCAGTTTTTTGGAAGAGTTTGAGAAGGATGGGTGTTAGCTCTTCTCTAAATGTTTGACAGAATTCACCTGTGAAGCCATCTGGTCCTGGACTTTTGTTTTATGGAAGATTTTTAATCACAGTTTCAATTTCATTACTTGTGATTGGTCTGTTCATATTTTCTATTCCTTCCTGGTTCAGTCGTGGAAGGTTGTACTTTTCTAAGAATTTGTCCATTTCTTCCAGGTTGTCCATTTTATTGGCATAGAGTTGCTTGTAGCAGGCTATTATGATCTTCTGTTTTTCTGCAATGTCAGTTGTAACTTCTCCTTTTTCATTTCTAATTTTATTGATTTGAGTCTTCTCCCTTTTTTCTTGGTGAGTCTGGCTAAAGGTTTAATTTTAAAAGATAAAATAAAATTTAAAAATGAATGAAATTTTTTTTTAAAGCCTGTAAATTAGCATCCAGCATCTCACACCATTTTTAAAGGGAAAACATGAGGGCAAGTGTAAGTGCGGTAGTTAAGGCTGCTTCCTCCTTCTTCCTTGCTGTCATCACCCCAGTTTGTTCACAGCAGCAGTGTGCCCAGGTAAATAGTTGTTTCCTAAGTTTACTTGTTGCAAGAAGTCGCCTTTGGCACAGTTCTGCCCAATAGGCTGTAAGCACAATTCTGCTAGGGTTTCTGGGTAAATGTTGCTTTCCTGATGAGAGAGGACAAACATATCTTGTGCCATCCATCGCCCGTTGTTCTCACTTGCATTCAGACATGGTGTGTGGGGCTACAGCAACCCTCTTTTGACCATGAGGCAACCAGAATGAAAAAGGGCCAAGGAACTCACAGGTAGGTTAGCCCTTAGATCATTGAGGCTCTGAGCCGCTGTGAGCAGTACTCTTCCTTCATAAACCTTTACTTATTTTGTAGGGCACTTTAAGTTTCTCTTACTAGTTGCTAATAGCATTTCTAGTACAGTAAGGTTTAGTGATCTACCCAGCATACCCCAGAGAATTTGTGACAGAACTGGAGTGAGGTGAGAGGTGCCAGGCTCCTTTGGCATCATCACCATCAGCACCATTATCACCACCACTGCCACTAATGTTTATTGAACATTTACATGTATTATCTTATTTCCTTATTATCTAATTTTGTATTTATCAATCCTTATATAATTTATTGTCTAATAATTTTTTAATAATCAAAATTATTATCTAATTATCAATTATCTACTATTATCTAATATCACAGTAATTCTGGGGAAAGAGCTGTTAGTCACTTTTGGGTGAGGAAACTGAGTCTCGGCGACTAATTTGTCCAAGATCTCATGGCTAATCAGTGGCCAAGCCACGATTTGGACCAGACAGTCTCACGCCTCAGGCCTTGCACTTTATCCCTGCCCTCCACTTCCTCACCTCCGTCACAGGGCCGTCCATACACATAACCCATATTCAGGTCCAGTGCCAGAGTCTGCTGTCTCAATCTGTAGCTTTGGTCACAGGGCCCCGGGTTCTCAGATACAACCTAGAAACAAGCCTCAGCCTTGGCATTTAGCAAAGTTGAACAAGCCTGTCAGTTAATTTCCTTTCTCTCCTCAGCATTAGGAATTACTGTCACTGGGAGCACACAGTTTCCCAGAAGTTGACAGTTCAACTAGTTTGGCATTTGAAAATTACCATTATTAGTTTTAGCATGTGAGCAATTTCTTCCAGCCTCATGGTTCGCAGAATTTGTTCTTAATCTTTGAACTAATGATGGGATGACATATTTCATTTGTTTTCAAATTTCCTCCTAGACTCGGTGACTAGTTGGACAACTGAATTTTCAAAAAGTTGTTACTGAAATAAAAGCCGTCAATTTAATCTTCCTACATCCCTATCCTCTTTATATTGATGCTATAAGGTTGGTCGTGAAGATAAGAGAGAGAAATTGAAAGTCATTTATATTCGTTTTTTTCTCATACACTAAAAAAAATCCGTGTTCTGAAGAATCTGTCAGGTAGGTTAGGCTAAGCGCTAATCTTCTGTTTAACTCTTGGCTGATAACCATCCTTGTCATATGGAGACGGAAAGAGAATATTAATTTACACAGCATTACACAAGGCTAGTGCACAAAGATGTAATATAAATAATACTGATAACATCATCATCACAGCAAAGCTTTATACTGAGTGCCCGCTAACACTCTAAACACTTCATGCATATTAACTCTTCTTTATTGTGATAGAAAAGCACATAATATAAAATTCATCATCTTAGCCACTTTTAAGTGTACAGTTCCATGGCACTGAGCATATTCACAATGTTGTGCAACCATCAGCTCCATCAATCTTCAGAACTTTTTCACCTTCTCACACTAAAACCCTGTACCCATTAAACCCTAACTCCCCATCGTCCCTCCCCCTCACCTCCTGGCTACTACCATTCTACTTTCTGACTCCACAAATCTGCCTACACTAGGAACCTCATATAAGAGCAATCATACCATATTTGTCCCTTATGACTGGCTTATTTCATTTAGCATAATGTCCTCAAGGTTCATACATGTTGTAGCATGTGCCAAAATTCACTCGATTTTTAAGGCCAAAGAACATTATACTGTATATATATACGTTTTGTTTAACCATTCATCTATCAGTGGATGCTTGGGTTGCTTTCACTTTTTCCCTATTGTGAATACTGCTGCTACGAACATGGGTTTTTTGTGAAAATATCTTTTCAAGTCCCGGATTTTAATTATTTTGAGCATATACTGAGAAGTAGGACTGATGGATCATATAGTAATTCTGTGTGTAATATTTTAAAGAACCACTATTACGTTTTCCATAGAGGCTGCACCATTTTACATTCCTACCATCAGAGCACAAGATTTCCAATTTCTCCACATCCTTGCCAATACTTATTTTCTGTTTTTTTATAATAGCCATCTTAATGGTTGTGAGGTGGGAGGGGCTATTTTTATTTCTACTTTGTAAGTGAAGAAGCTGAGGCACAGAGAGATAAAATAACCTGCCCAAGTTTACATATTTATTATGTGACAGTAGAATTGGGATTCACACCCAAGTGGTGCAGCTCCAGAAACCATACTGGATTCTGTTCTCTGCAGACCTTTTAAAGCTGAGAGCAGCTATCCTTTAATGAACATTTATTATGTGCCAGGCACTGCACAAGGAATTTTACATGAATTATTTCATCTAATCCTCGCAACTAACCTGCAAGATCATTCTTTTTTTTTTTTTTAATTTATTTATATTATTTATTTATTTTTGGCTGCATTGGGTCTTCGTTGCTGCGCACAGGCTTTTCTCTAGTTGCGGCGAGCGGGGGCTACTCTTCTTCGTGGTGCACGAACTTCTCATTGCAGTGGCTTCTCTTGTTGAGGAGCACGGGCTCTAGGTGCGTGGGCTTCAGTAGTTGTGGCTCGCAGGCTGTAGAGCGCAGGTTCAGTAGTTGTGGCACGTGAGCTCAGTAGTTGTGGCTCACGGGCTCTAGAGTGCAGGCTCAGTAGCTGTGGCGCACGGGCTTAGTTGCTCCGTGGCATGTGAGATCTTCCCGGACCAGGGATTCAACCCGTGTCCCCCTGCATTGGCAGGTGGATTCTTAACCACTGTGCCACCAGGGAAGTCCCAACATCATTCTTATTATTGTCCCTACTTTTCTAACAAGGAATACAGAAAGAAGTTTAGTATATTATCCAGAGTTACTTAGCTAGTAAATAACAGAGCCGGGATTTGAATCAAAGTCTCTGAATTCAGGGCTTGAGCAATTAATCTCTATCCCGTACTTAGTTTTAGACAAGTGATCATTCCATTGAATTCTTTCTCTTTCTGTGTGCCCTCAGCAGAGATAGTTCCCCCTCCCTATAGCTAATCAAACCCTTCAAATTGGATTTCATAATGATATGAATTTCCCCCTGTCTCAGGGAGGATTTTGCTGGCATTTGAATGCAATTCCTCAAGGCTTTCTGACGAGCTAAGTAAGTTGAAACATGCACAGCTAATGTAACATTCCTTCCCAGGTAGAGTAAGTTGGCAGGACTCAAGCTTTCATAGAAGGGCTGTGACTCTCAAAAAAAGCCTGTCATTTACCACTTATCCCTTCCAGTTAACTCGTTGCTGTTTTAAAAATGTTTTCTTCCAATGGGTAATGCTAAAAGCAAAGTTTTCTCACAGTCTCTCTGGCTAACTCCTTCCTCAACCTCCTACCATGTCTTTGGAATAGATGAGCAAATTTTACTACCCTCACTCTTTGGTGTACCCCGAAGACCAATATCTTGCTGTCCTTCAGGAACTCTGCTAAATCTCCCCAACTCTTAATGACTTAACTTTGTCAAACATCAGTCCCCAAACAAGTGGGAAATGCCGTTCAGTATAATGGGGTGTAAGCGTAGTTGAGTGGTTATGAGCACAGGCATTGGCGTTTACTCACCCTAAGTTCAGATCCACCCAACCACCTCAATAGACGTTTTACTTTGGGTGAGCTATTTTAAACTCACTAGACATCAGTTTCTTCATCTGTAAAGCATGGCTTAAGAAGTTGCAGTGTCATAGGGTTTTAAAAGGACACATGAGATTATATTCGTAAGAATATTAGCGTGGTATTTGGCACATTGTAAGCTCTCTATAAATATCAGTTTTTCTATTAAATCTCACCAATGAAAGGATGGCATTCCAAGGGTAGAGATTAATTCTTCTTGACATACCTAGTGTAGAGCCTTATACACAGGAGAGGATTAAGAAATCTTTTTGGATAATGATTGCTCATTATTTGGATGGGATAGCCATGATCTTTCCAACATTGTGTGTTCAAAATCACAAGTTTCAAGAAGAAGGATCAGGAAGGATGAGTGGAAGGAGGCAGAGGGGCTAAAGGAAGTGGCCATGGGAGACAGACGCACACAGGAATTGCAGAAGTCATCCTCCTGTGAGATCCAACCTTGAACAGCGCTCACACTTCACGCCAAAATAAGTTGGCTAGCTTCTCCGTGTGAAGAGATGGATTGTTGAGCAAGGCTCTGCATGTCTAAATGGTTCTAGCATCTTGTCCACCTGAGGAGTTGTCCTGCCTCTTCTCACCAGTGATTACTTTTCCACACCCACACTTTAGGAAGTTTCTCCTCTCTAGGACATCCTAGGCCAAATCATCTCCATTTGTGCCTTTGAATGCAGTCAGGCGTGGAAGCATTTTGCTTGTAATTGGAATGTTGTAGCATTGTACTAGAAAGTCTGCCCAGTACTTACATCATGGCTGGAATTTGAACTCTTATTCCTTTACTTGCTTTTCTAGAACTGAGCTGCCCAACGTAGTAGCTGCTATACACAGGCACCTCTTTACATTTAAATTAATTAAAATTTAGTACAATTTAAAATTTACTCTCATTAGCCATATTACCAGTGCTCAGCAGCCTCACGTGGCTAGTGAACTATTGTACTGGACAGAGCAGATGTAGATCATCTACATCATCACAGAAAGTTCTATTGGACAGTATTGCTGCACAAAATAACCTCAAGCATCATGGAACAAATGAGTCACATGAAAAATAGTGACATAGCTAGATGATTAGTAGGAGAGCTGTTATTCTCATGCACACTATGGTGATTTTTTTTTTTTTTAATTTTTGGCTGCGTTGGTTCTTCTTTGCTGTGTATGGACTTTCCCTAGTTGCGGCGAGCAGGGGCTACTCTTCATTGCGGTGCATGAGCTCTAGGCACACAGACTTCAGTAGGTGTGGCTCGTGGGCTCTAAAGCGCAGGCTCAGTAGTTGTGGCGCACGGGCTTAGTTGCTCCACGGCATGTGGGATCTTCCTGGACCAGGGCTCGAACTCGTGTCCCCTGCGTTGGCAGGCAGATTCCTAACCACTGCGCCACCAGGGAAGTCCTATGGTGATTTTAAAACATGTCATAAACACTTTGACCATCAAAATGTGGAATCTAATTCCCCTTTTCTTGAATATGGGCTATCAGTGACTCGCTTCTATTGAATAAAATGAGATGGAAGTGAGCTGTGAGATTTCTGAAGGCTGTGTTAGAAAAGGTGATAGAGCTTCTGCTTGGCTCTCTCTCTCTCTTGAAATGCTCACCTTTGGAATCCAGCCACCATGCTGTGAGGAAGCTCAAGCCCCATGAAAAAGCCACGTGTAGATGCTCTGACCAACAGCTGTCCCCACAGCCGCAGATGAGCATTAAACTCAAGACACGGGAACCTTCTGAAGACTCCAGCCTTTGGGTCACCACAGCTAATACTAGGTGGAGAAGAGAAAAGATGTTCCCGCCATACCCTGCCTAAGTTGCAGATTTGGGAACCAGATGATTTTGTTGTTTCAAGCCACTATATTTAGGGTGGTTCCTTATAGATAAATAGATAATTGGAACATACACATTCTTAAAAAGCTACAGGTTTTTAATAAAGTATCTCTAGTGAATTATCTTTAATGAAGTTCAGAGCATGGTAAAAAGAGGTCAGAGGAAGCGCAAGGGCCTTTCTCTTCAGTAGCTAATTGCAACATCAGTGGTGAGAACATGAGACAAATAGAGTAGGAAAATGCTAATGCACTTTCAGACATGGCAACCACACGCACCATCCAACGGCACAAACTCCACCTTCCTTCAGCCCCACTCTCAATGGCTAAGAGATGGCAACACTTTTTATTCTTGCTTCCCTCAGTGTCAGAATTTCTGATTCACTGGCAACTCAACAATTCTTTACAGGGGTTATAGACTGGTTGGAAGAGGACTTGTCTCAGTACTATATCTGCATACAACTCTTGATGCTTTTAATAACATTGTATGTGATAGTTAAAATGGCAAAGATTCCTAAAATGCTTTTATTCTTAATTCACATCAAATTGAGAAAGCGTTCACTGTCCATATAAAAATTATTTTTCCTATCATCGGCTTTAGTTTTGATTAGTGTTAGATTTCCCTGAAAGCAGCCCTTAAGAAAAAGACTTAGTGCAAGTAGCTTATTTGGGAGTGTCAGATGGACAGATAAACACAGGGAATGATTGAGACCAAATACACGGATGCAACTTTGAGTTGACAAGTGCTAGGGTAGACTGGATACTTAATGCCATGGGACTTTCAGAGAAGTTACATGAAATGCTTCTCAGGTCCATCCACCCCAGAGGAATGAAGGGAGGAAGCTTTTATCACTGGCTCCCATTTTCTGTGGATCAATTGTTGCTCCATGGACTGCATCTGAACAAGTGCCAAATGGGTTCCCAAGGGCATCCCACACTGTATACCACGAAAGAAATCCTAGGGCAGAAAGCAGGAGACGTGCAGTGGAATCTCAAGGTAAAGCACTGTCAGTTTCACCTGCATGAAGCTGGCTGAAGAATGAGTGGAACGGGTTATCTCACATTGGCTAGAATAAGAGGTGAAGATAAGACAGATAAGAGGCTCTGAGGTGGTACCCAAGGTGTGTCTGATACAGTCTCCCCTCTGATCCACTTGGCTGTGCTTTTGGTCTCTCAGTCCAAACCATTACACAGTATGTTTAAAGTGACAGCCACCACAATGTGTATAAAGACTTGATGCAAGGGGGTTAGTGAACCAGGCTACGTGACTGCAGCCAGCCCTGAGGCTATAACGGATATTCAATAGATGTCTCTACTGCCAGCCATTCTAGATACCTTTCTCTCTTGGTTAGGACTTCAGCTGGGATGCTTGCCTGGTAATGACTCAAATATTCACCTTCAGGAGGTCTGAGTCCTTAGTTTCCTTGCCATTGTGGGACTAGTTGCCCTTCTCCGTATACCATTATCAACAGGCATGGAAACAGAAAGAGACCCCTAATGAATGTCCTGGGTTTCAGGCTTACTTATCACTGCCCCCATCATAATTAGAGTCCGTTACCCTCACTGTCACAGTAATTCTTTCCTTTGCCTTCTGGCCTGTTGTCATAAGAATATGCAAGTACCACACCTCAGTTAGACAACTGAGTTGTTTGGATACACTTTAACTAACAGATCCTTTCAGATAGCTGTACCCCTTTGCCACACTTAATCTGCAGACGAAGCATGAGAAATAAATGCATACAGGATATAATGGGATTTGAGAAGAAGAGGTGTTCAGAGATGACCTGCTAATTTTTCAGTGTTCAAACAAGGAATCAACATCATTCTGTGTGCCTTGCTACCTCTGGAGGTTTCAGGATTTTTATCTAGGAGCAGCCATCTCAGTGGAAGTGAACAGCCAAAGGAATTGTTTTAAAGCTGCAGACCATAGGAAGCATGCTGGTTCTACTTAGTATGTTTACTTGGGGTGGCCTTTAGCATGGTGAGGACACATAAGTAGCACCCCTTGGCATTGTCCAGGTATACTGCTGAGGTAGGAAAGTAGACTGGAGTATTTTAGAACAATTTTCCATGCTGAAGATTGCAATAGGAACCCATCATATCAGATGCCTTTTTTTTTTTTTTTTTTTTTTTTTTTTTTGCTCTGCATGCTTTTAGCTTGGCCTGCTCCCTGTTCTACTCACAGCTGCAGTGGACAGTTCCGTCCACCTTGCACTGGTAAGTGACACTCACCTCAGGGGCATGGCCACACCTTACATCCTGCCTTAGCATTTTCTGTGGCACTGCTGGAGTCTACTGGACTCAGAGCAAGCCCAGCCCCTAAGTGTGAGAAAGTTCATGTCCCCAGGAGCTACCCTCATCCAGAGGGGGTTGGGAGCTAGTAGATAAATGTTCCAGCCTCCCATCTTTGGAATGGACAATTCTGGGAAGCATTCCACATGTTTCTCAGCTGTCCCAGCACAATCAAGTCCCCACTTCCCAGAGTGACAGCCTCAATAACTACTATTTGGGCTTTTGCTCCTTCCCTGTTTTACCCTCCTCACTCCCTCACTCTTGATTCTTGAGATCACCTCCTACATAAAAAATTGGAAGCTCACATTAGAGAAAGAAAATTATCTGGGATAAATAGAGGCATTTCATAATGATAAAGGGGTCAGTTCTCTAAGAAGACAAAACATGTACGTACCTAACAACACTGTCAAGCATGTGAGGCCAAAACTGACTGAACTACAAAGATGAATAGACACACTGACTATTCTAGCTGGATATTCAATATCCCTCTTTCAGTAATTAAATTAAGCAGGCAAAAAAATTTTAAGATACAGTTGACTTGACCAGAGTTATCAGTCAACTTGATCTAATTGACACCTACAGAACACTCCACCAAACAATAGAGGAATACACATTTTTCTCAAGTTCTCATGGAACATTTATCAAGGGAGACCACATTCTGGGCCATGAAAACAAATCTTAACAAATTTAAAAGAATATAAATTATGAAAATTATGTTCTCAGATCACAATGTAATTAAACCAGAAATAAATAACAAAATCCCCCAATACTTGGAAATTTTTTTAAAAACGCACTTCTGAATAACCTCTGGTCAAAGAAGAAGTCTCAGAAAGAAATTTTAAAATGTCTTGACTAAATGAAAATAAAAATATGACTAATCAAAACTTGTGGGATGCAGTGAAAGCAGTGCTTAGAGGGAAATGCATTTAATTATGCACATCATTTCAGTGGAGCCTGTATTACTCTAACTCCAAAAACAGATAAAGTCATCACAACAAAGGAAAATCACAGAGCAATATCCTCAACCAAATATTACAAATAAAATCCAACAACAGTTAGAATTATATACAATAACCAAATGGGATGTATTCCAGGTATGCAAGGTTGGTTCAATTCTAAAAGCAATCAGTATAATCGACTACATCTGTAATTTAAAGAAGAGAAATCATATGATCATACTGATTTATGCAGAAAAAACATTTGACAAAATCCAACACTCATTCATGATGAAAACTCTCAGCAAACTAAGACTAGCGGGAACTTTCCCCATTAAATAAAGAACATCTACCAAAAAACAGTAGAGCTGACATCATTCTTAATGGTGAGAAATAGTTACTTGCTCCCTAAGTTTAGGAACGTGTCGAGGATGTCTCTTTTCACTACCCTTGTTCACATCATTCTAGAAGTCCTAGCTGGTACAATAAGAAAAGGAACAATAAAAGGAAAGTAAAGGGAGGAAAGGGAAGGAAAGAAAGGATACAGTTTTGGAAGGAAGAAATAAAACTGACTTTGTCCACAGCTGATATAAATGTCTATTTAGAAATTCCAAAGAATTGAAGAAAACAAACAAAAGAAACCAAAAAAGCCAACAACAACAAGAAACCCTTGTGGAACACGTAAGTGAGCATAACAAGGTTGCAGGGTACAAGGTTAATATACAACAGTCAGTTGTTGCCTATATAACAGCAATGAACAGTTGAAATTAGAAATTTTTTAAATTACCATTTATAATAGCATCAAAAAATAAAATGGGTATAAATCTAACAAAATATATACAGGATCTATATGTGGAAAACAATAAAACTGATAAAAATCAAAGAAGATATATAAATGACTGAAGAAATATTCTGTGTTCATGGAATGGAAAGACGCATTGTTAAGATGTCTATTCATACCAACTTGATCTAAGATTTCAATAAACCTCAATCAAGAGCCCAGCCCACTACTTCGTATATATTGATAAACTGATACTAGAATATATATATGAAGACAAAGACTTAGAATATCTCCAGCACAATACTGAAGAATAAAACCAAAGCTGTAAGACACACTACCAAATTTCAAGGCTTACTATAAAGCTATAAGTGATCAGAAAGCATGGTCCTGAGGAAACAATAGACATATAAATCAATGGAACAGAACAGAAAGCCCAGAAATAGATTCACACAAATATAGTCAGTTGATCTTTGACAATGAAGCAGAGGCAATTCGAGTGCTGGATTATAACCCAAAGTATAAAATGCATGTCCATGAATCCATATCGATATAAGTAAATGATTAAATAATTTTTTAATGGGAATGAAGTCTCCTGTGCAGAAGAATTTCAAGTATTTCACGTAAATACTCTACTCTCAAGGAGGTGAAGCATAATTCTCCACTTAAGTGTGGGCTGCACATAGTGATTTTCTTCCAAAGAGTTTAATATGGAAAGTGATAAAAAACAGGGAGAAACCTGACAAATACTACTTGTCTAGGAGATCAAGGTCAACATCAACAGTGACGTACCAAGTGGTAATATGTACCCTTGATATAATGTGATGAAAATGACACTTTACCTCTGTGGTCTTCCTTTCAAAAACCTATAACTCCAGTGTAATCTTGAGAAAACATCAAGCAAATCCCAATTGAGGGCCGTTCTACAAAGTACCTAACCAGAACTCTTCAAAACTGTCAAGGTCATCAAAAACAAGGAAAGACGGAAACGCTAACACAGCCCAGAGGAGGCTGAGGAGACAGGATGATTAAATGTAATGTGGTATCCTGGTTGGAATCCTAGAATGGAAAAAAGAACATTAGGTTTAAAAAAAACAAGCTAAGGAAATTTGAATAAAGTATGGACTTTATAGTGTATCAGTATTTGTTCATTAATTATATCAAATGTACCATACTAATGTAAGATGTAATAGGAGAAACTGAGTGTGAGGCATATGAGAATGCTCTGTACGGTCTTCACGATTTTTAATAAATCTAAAACCATGCTTAAAAATAAATTTTGTTTAAAAAAATCCATTTTTAACAAAGAACTTTGCAGGTGACAAACTGAGTAGAAGCAGCACAGTATAGGGCGGGGGTGAAGGAGAAGCATGGGAACCTGAAGACCCTGCTCTGTTTCGAGTCCTTTTACTAATTGGCTGCATAGTTCAACTTCTTAGAATCTCAGTTTTCCTCATTTATTATAATAATAGTAGTTAACATTTTAGTAAACTTTATGAGATTGGGAACCCTGTCCTGTGTATCATTTTATCCCCAGTGCCAAGAACAGAATGAGCACATTATAAATATTCAATAATTGTTTACTGAGTGAATAAATGATCAAAGGAAGGAAGGGAGGAAGGAAAGAAGAAAAAAGAAAGGAAGGGAGGAAAGGAGAAAAGAAGGAAGGAGGAAGGAAGGGCGCTTACTCTGTCAGGCACAGCATGCTATAACTTGCGTCCATTACTTTAGGTAATACACTCAGTAATGCATGATGTACATTCTTTCCCATTTGACAGCTGGGGCACCATGGCTTAGAGAAGTTATATTTCTTGCCCTGCCCATACACAACCGAAAAGTGACACAGGCAAGATTCAAACCAAACTGTCTGACCCTAAACCCCATACACTTAACCTGTACTCTCCTGGGCCCTTAAGCTCCTAATGTAATAACAGTACAGAAGGAATTTGCACTTTCCCACATCTCCCATGCTGCATCTCTTCTGTGCCCTCACGGAGTCACACTAGATTATTTCGAAGGTCCCTTCTGTAATGCCAATTACAGGACTCAATAGAACCGAATCTTCTCCCCCAGGACTCTTCTTGCCCAGTTCTGTTTCTCTTTGCTCACCACCCCAGCGAGTTATCTCCATCTGAACTTGGCTTGGACAAAAGCACCTCATCTATAATTTTTCTTTCTCTGGATCCTGCCGGGGAGACAAAGAGACAAAGATAAACGCGTGACCTCCACATTCATTTTTATGATAACAATATCTCGGCCTGACACACACAGGCCTGGGTCTACTCAGCAGGTTCAGCTGAAAAGAATAATAGCTCGGGGGGCAGGGGTAGAAGGCAATAGAAGAGACCTTTCCCTTTAAACACCAGGGGGATAAAAGGCAGCTCAACCCAGATAACATCAGACACCACAAAACAGCCCAAGTAAGCTCTCTGTTGTGGAAGTTCCTGGTCTGTCTTATTGTTGCTTTACCCCTAAGTTCAGACCTAATTGTAAGATCATGATTTAGAGTAAGATAAAACTCAGGGAGAATGTCAGATTGTGGAGGAGAAAGCTTTTATTCAAATTGAACTTCTTTGATGGTAGAAAAAATAGGGCCGACGTCAATTGCCATTTTACAGCAATCATCTAATTGCAAAATTCCTCCTTAAGCATAGTGCAGTTTTTTCTGTTTTTTCTTTCTTTTTTTTTGAAAGAGAAAAGAGGAAAGATAAGTTCTTTTCAGTAAGGATTCCAAGCCAGTCATCTCGTGTTTTTTGAAACGAGCCGACATTTTAGTAAAAACTTGGGCTTTCCGTATACTACTCAAGATAAAAGCTAGCATCCTGCCCTGTGTCGTCTGTGAGTGCCGTTTGAATTTTTTTTTAATGCTTTTACAGTTTTTAGAGCAATTGTGAGCTCCACACATTTTTGCCTGAGTAATAAAACTGGGGGAGATGTTTGCAAGTCATAATGTTCCATAAATGGTTCCAAATTTATGGTTGCACTATAAACTGTATTAGGCGATCCAAAAGCAAGTTTGTTGCTTTCACCGGTGTTTTCAGAGTCTATAAATTAAAGCATTAAGCCTGTAAACAGCAAATGAACAGTCGTGAAATCACCCTGGGACAAGGTGAACACATTGACTGCTCAGAACGTTCTGTGTCTCTCAGCTCCCAGGCGTGACTAAATAAATCATCCGAGGACTGGAATCAAGGTGCCCCTCCTCAAGGGGCACCCAGCAGGCAAATCAACTCTGATGTCACATTCCTACCAACTAGAACGAGGATGACTAAGGCGAGCCATATGGTGGAGAAGCTTTATCAGGTCACAGAAACATCCCCCTCAAGGGAAACTCCGTCTTTCTTCCAGAACCCTTCTTTTCACAAGGCCCAAGGCAGCCTGGCAGAAATCGCTATAGGATGATAATAGATATTATGACTTATTGTTTTTATTTATTTATTGAAATCTTACAGACCCTATGCTAAGCACAATAGATGAATGATTCCTGCTATTCTCACAGGCCTGTGAGGGTTATCGTGTGGGGAAACTGAGGCTTGGGGGGGTTAACTACTAGGATTGCCTGGTCCCAGATAAAGCATCTTAGTCTTTCTGTATCCAAAGCCAAACTGTTAGCCCCTCAAAAAATTGTTGTTTCTAGACAAAACACAATCTTTTGAGCCTAAGCAGAGAGTAAAATGTCTTGTCGGCCTTATGTGCATTTTATCACTCACTACGAATCCCGTTTAGCCAAAATAAGAGCGATATCGATAAGGATGAAGAAAAGGAGGCATTGTCGCCTTTATTGAGTGATTACCATGTACAGAGTGCTGTGCTAGGCACGATGCATACAGGATTCACTGCGTCCTTATCAGAGCCCTCAGAAGCAGACTCCACTAGCACTCCCATTGGGCAGATGAGAAAACTGAGGCTTAGAGTGGTAAAGAAACGTTTCCTGAGTCACATGAGAAGTGGCCAAACTCTGACTTGAAACCATATCAGACTGACTGTGAGATGCATCCCCTTTCTACAGCACCAAGCTGTCAACACCATCTTTGCAGAAATGATAGGATTGGAAGCCCAAAAATAAATTAGGTGTATTATGAAAACTAAGTCTTCTGTTAACTCTTTAACAGGTTGTGTGTGGTCGAACTGGACTAGAGCCCAAATGGTCTGAGCAAACCCTTCTCCATCCTGATCACCTGTTCCTTCTCCTCCCCTAAGGATGAAGAGAACTTTCTAAGTCCAAGTCTTGGTCATATTTACCCTTTTTACTGCAAGCCCGTCATCCTGGGTTTTGTTTTGTTTCAAATACGAATTAAAAACCACAAATCTCACTTTTCAAATAACCTGTTGAAACCAGGGTCCCTTTTCCCTTCTCCTTTCCTTCCCGTAGTGGATGTGTGTTGCTTTTCTCTCTCTATCATTCCGTCCCCTTCTTTCAGGTAATGGAAACTTGATTCTTGTTTGCAGAGTAACACTGCTCACTTCTCAATCCACATCTCAAAAAGTAGATGTTCCTGACAACTTCATCTTAGCCCTTGGAGTCAGCCCTGTCTGAAGTTGTTTAACTTTTCTGCTCTGTGCGCCAGTTAATTTCCCTTTTTTGCTTTAGTCAGTTTGCACGAGCCATGTCACTTGCAAGCAATGTAGACCTGAGCCTTCCCAAGCCACAATTTCAAGCTCAAGTCACAGTTTCACATGAAAGACTGAAAGTACTCACTATCTCTACCCCACTCTGTCTTCCTGTGTTCCCCTGAGCATTTCCAAGTAAGTTAGCACTAGAGCACATGTATATCACAGAAGGGGGTCGGTAGACTTTTTGCAACGTCTCAGATACAGACAGTACACTCTCCGATTACCCACCTCAGGACAAAAATCACCATCATTGCTCTTCTTGCTAGGGCTGGTGACCAGATCCCTTGCACTCTCTGCACCCCTGAAATTCTCCTTCTTGTTCTGAGAATTAAGGACTGGCCTTTGGCGTGTGCTCAGTATTGATAGCCATGGTTATTACAAGTCCTTTTCTCAAATGTTGGAAGAGCTTCCAAGGAAGAGAATGGAATGGTAGACATATGTGTACCTTTATTATACAAAGCAGCAACTAATGAAGTCATAAGCGCAGGTATAATTTTCTAAGAAATACAGCTTTGAGCAGTTGCATTTTCGATAAACTCTTCTAGATGATTTTGAACTATAGAAAACCACAACAACATTTAAGACCCTATGGCTGAACATGTGAGAGAAGAGACTCACGATGAACCTTCATGTTTGAGTTAATAAATATTAAGATATATTATGGAAACTTGAATACCAACTGTAAGCTAATGACTCCCAAATTCATATGACCAGGTCCAATTCTCTCTGATCTTCAGACTCATGTATCCGACTGCCTACTTGACATCATTTGAATAGGCATCTCAAGCAGAATTCTTGATTTCGTCTCCCAAACCCACTTGTGTTTCAGTCTTTCCCACATTGGTAAAGAACGTTATTATTCACCTATCTGTTCAGGCCAGAAATCTTGAAGTTGTAAATCTTTAACTCTTCTTTTTCCCTCACACCCCATCCAGTCCAACAGCAAGTCCTTCCATGGAACCTTCCAAGAGTATCCTTGATCAATCCACTCCTCGTGCCCTTCATGGCAGCTACTCTATTCCAAACCACTGTCATTTCTTACAACTACAATAGTCTCCTATCTTATTTGCTTCCTCTCTTGCCCCCTAGAGTCAATCCTCCTTCCAGAAATCAAAATGACCTTTGAAAAAGGCACATCAGATGATTTCTCTCTTGCATCTAATCTGTCTGCTTTTCACCATATATCCAGAATAAAATCCAAAGTCATGAACCTGGTCCGTATAGATCTATGTACCCTGTCTGATTCTCTTCTTGACCTCAACCCTACCAGTGCCTACACCCAACACACAACCTCTGCTCTAGACATTCAGAGGTCTTATTGCTCTAACAGGCCAAGTTCATTCCCGCCTCATGGCCTTTGCCCATATTCTTCCCTTTTCCCAGAAATCAACTCCCCGCTCATGCAGCCGAATTCCTCCCTTTCTCCAGGGCTTTGTTCAGATGTCACCTCATCAGAGAGGAGTTCTTTGTCCGCACTATTAAAATAGCACACCCCCCCGAACTTAAACCTAATGTGCACAAACCTAATCATTCCCTATCCCCACCGTTACCTTGATTCACACTTGTTCATAGCATATACTATGTGTTTAAGATCTATTTATCTGTTTTCCTCACTAGATTGCAAGCTCCAGGCAGGCAGACAGTTGTTTTGTTTGCCAGTGTATCTCCCATGCCTTGTATGGGTCTCTTCTTAGCAGAACTTGATAAGCATTTGTTGAATTAATTAGTTAACAACCATAGCATCAGCTTTAGCCCCAGCAGCCTCAGAGCTCCCATTTCCCCCTCCGTCTTCCGTGCCTTTGGGAAAACACGCCGCTCACCTGGAATTGTCCTACAGATAGATGTGTTCATCTTAGTTGAATGAAATCATTAGGTCTCGCATTTAGTGAGCATCTCCATATGGTAGGTGTTATATGCCAAGCCCTTGACCCGCAAGATTCTCTTTAATTCTCAGAACGATGCTATGAGGAAGTTAATTTTAATTGTCCCCATTTTAATGATGAGGAAACTAAGATTTAAAAAGAACTGCCTTGTACAAGGCTTAGATGTGAATAGCCAAACTTGATCCCAAGCGTGCTGACCTCAGAGTTACACTCTTCCCCATCTGCATCCTGTCTTCATCTCTGATGCGCTGAACAAGCTTCTCAGAGCTGGGGGAAAAAAAGGTTATTTCCTATTTTTTAAGCTGTTGATATGGTTTGTCTTGTGTTTAAGGAAGACATGCCAAAATCGGGTGAAAAATTTGTGGAATAGTTTAAGTGTGTTCACTTAGCACAGTTACACTTCTAACCTACAAGACACACCGAAACCACAATGAGCTATGAGTACTATCTACAAGGTGATAATGGGATTTTTTAGAAGACAGTGGTAATTCATAATGAACTCCAGGTGGGGAGATGCAGTTACAAGACACAAAAGAATGACATCTTCTTCTAATTCTGTCACTACCTTTCTGGGACCATAGGCATGGCCTCATCTGGCAGTCGTAATTTGGGGCCCCTGGTCACTGAAAGGATAAACGTCTCTTCTTCACTTGCTTCCCACCTTGTGAGAGGCGTTGACAGCGCTGAGGGAACTTAATAAACCAAGAAATGCATGGCCTGGGGATGTGCCGAGGGCTGGAAAGGCAAAAGCCAAACCTTAACTGTTGAGTTCAGAATCCCCATCCTGTATCAGTGTCACTGAACAATCAGAACATGGCACAGATGCATTGATTGCATTTCCAGATAAAGGGGATTTATTCTTCTGAGTTCCCACTTGCTCAGCCATGTAGCCAAGCCCCAGTGACCAAAGCTGATTCAGACTTTGGTCACGCCCAGTCCTTTTTCTTTGGGGAAATGCTAACAGAATGAATGTTCTAAGCTTTGCCTTCACTGTGACTCATGCCTTGCAGGATTTTCTTTTGCTTTTCTTTTGCATTTTCTTGAAAGCTAAATTAGGGGGTTAAAACTAGGGTGCCAGTATGACTGTGCAGGTTGAACACTGTGCAACTCTGGGGGTCACCTTTCATGGAGACCACAGTGGGACTCAGCAGCTCTGGTTATGATGTGTTGGTGCCCTTTAAACTCTCTGAAGCTTCACCTTTTTCCTTTGTAAATTGAAGGTAAAACCTGCCTGATTGATTTCCTAAAGTTGTTTGAAGGGGTAATGAAATAATAGAGGTAAACACCTCATGAATTGCAAAGTTCTTTAGAGAGTGTATGAAGTGTGTGTTGGGGTGAGAAGTAGAGAATTGACTAGCCGCCTTTATATATAATTGACCTTATACAAGCAGAATCCCATTGTTATAAATGGCGCCATTACTTTATCCATAGATGCAGGTCCTAAGACGACCCTCTGACTCCTTCATGTGAATGTTTACTCAGACCACAAACAAACTGAAAGAAATGAAATTCTTACACCACCCCCTCAAAAAAAAAAAAGACAAACTATATGCTAGATAAAGTAAAATAAAATAGCTTAAGCTTGGTTTTTTAAGTGTAGGCTGTTTAACCATTGTGTTAAAAGGCTAACTGAACTCCAAGTGATCTTTCAGCAGGTAAGTCCATATCCACATAAACTGGATCTCAAACTTTAATCAAGGAGATGACTTTTTCAATCAGATTTTTACAGTACAATAAATGTTGTTTTCAGAATACATTTGATGAAATGGTTATACTAATCAGGAGAAACACAAAATAGCCAAGGAAATCAGACATTCCATCTTAGCGCAAGCACGACGGGCCCAGAAGCAACAATAGAGTCCTGCCAACAAATCTGATGTTATTACTAGAGAAATAGGAATTGCTTGAGCCATGTTTTGACTCTCCTTATGGAAGAAAGAACAGTGTGCTGTACCCAGAAATGATTCTAATCCAGGGCTCTGGCCATCTGCATGGATTTTGAATATCAAACTGCTCTAAAATTACATGGAGACGATCACATTCTGGGTTGCCTCCGTTTAGTATTTTCAGTTACTAAAAGAACAGACAATTACAGCTGCTCAGAGTTCTCTGCTCAATAAAAGCAATTCACAGTTACATTATTTTTTTAATTGATCTTTATTCATTAGTGCCAAATGAGAGAGATAATTGGCCTCTAATTACCCTGGCATCCGAGTAAGTAGTAGTATAATTTTCCATTTGGCTCCAAAGTATTCTCCATAATTAAGTCATGTCTCTCTTGCTGTCTAATTTAAGAACCCGAAAGAAGTGAAATAGTGGGGGGAAAAAAACACTTAATCACAGCTCTTATTGATATGTAACTTCTTTCATATATACAGCTTTATTTTGGTTTTAATCAGAATTGAGGCATCATGCCAAGTTCAGGGGAGATGGGAGCAAGGAGCGAACTCTACGCAGGAAGAAGGTTCCTCCGTTGTTTATTGGGGATGGAAATTCAATGCTCAAAAACGTTTATTGCTAAGATGGACAGAAAAATAGATACCATCCCACGGCATGCCAGGGTGTTTCTGTGTTGATTAACATCAAGTTGATTGCTTCCTAATCCCTTCAGAAACCTAGATAGAGATGTACCACTAATAATTATGATAGCTATTAACTTATATTTATAGAACCCTTTATAGTTCAAAACACTTTAAGGTACATTATCTCATAGAAACCAGAGAGGAGGCATAGTTTCGAGCTTAAGACGCCAGCTCTGGCGTGGGACTGCCTGGGTTCCAATCTCAAGTGCACTATTTCCTAGCTTAGTACAACCTTGGGCAAATTAGTTTGTCTCTCTGTGGCTCCTTTTCTTCATCTGTAAACTTGAGATGATAATAACATCTTCCTCATAGGGTGGCTGTGAGGACCACATTAGTGAATGTTTGTAAAATACCCAGAACCCTGGTGTATAGTAAGCTCACCATAAACGGTTGCTAATGGATTAGGGTTTCAGAAAAATTGTAAATCCAGATAATGGGATATAGAACAGGAGTTGGCAAACTGTGGCTCAGGAGCCTAAAGTGGTCCCCTGCCTAATTTGTATGGCTCGCAAGCTAAGAATAGTTTTACAGTTTTTGAAAAAGAATAATAATTAGTGACGTGAAAATTATATGAAATTCAGACTTCAGTGTCCAAAATAAGGTTTTATTGGCACAGGGCCACACCCATCATTTATGTATTATCTATGGCCACACTCAGTGTGTCGTTGTCTATGTCTTTGTGGCAAAGCTAAGTAGTTGTGACAAAGACCGTATGTCCTGCAGAGCCAATAATATTTACTGCCTGGACCTTTACGGAAAAAGTTTGCTAACACCTGGTATAGATGTTAAAGTAAGTTATAAGATCGGGACCACCAAAGTAGTACAATTAAGGAAGAAGGAAACAGAAATCAATTCCCAGTAATAGGAAGGAAGAATTAGAATAGCATGTACTTTGGAGCTACACAGACATGGTTGGAATCCTAGCTGTAAACACATTCATCTGTGTAACCTTGGACAAGTCACTTAAACCTGTTGGTTTCTTGCCCCCTCATCCGGGAATAGATTTTAATAATAATTCTACCTTTCTCACAAGTTTGTTTTAAGGACTGTATTAGGTAACATATATAACACACTGAATAGCCAATAAGTATCCAAAGTTCGAGGATGATGCAGAATTAGAAAATACAAAATTAAGTTCAAGAGCTCAGAATCCAAGATTCATGTCAAGATTCAGGAGGGACAGAGGTCAGGGTGAGGAGGGACAGGAAAGGCATGTTTGCAAGATGATGAACGGGGCCTGGCTAAGGACAGGGAGTCAGGATCCAGCTGGATGTTCCTACCAGAGTGACCTCCACCGAAGCCTGCATCTCTTTCCCCACTGGGGTGTGACATAGGCTTGCGGCTTCAGCTGTTTCTATGATCCATATTTATCTCCAAGGGTGTAATCAAGACAAGAACCAAGTTGAGATGGATGGAGGAAATTGATGTGTCCTGTTATGTCTGAGGCACCCGCGGGACATTCAAGTCTACTTGAGCAGCAGACACCTGGGAAGGAGGACTTGAGACAGAGCTATGGCCTGGAAGACACTAGGAGAGTAGTGGTAGTTCAAGTCCTCAAGGCTGAGATGAAGGAGAAGAACACATAGGGAAGGAAGATTAGAAAGCCAGGGACAGAACTGGGGCAGACATGGCTATCTACATAAAGGCCATGCCAACGCCATGTTCCATTGCTTCCTGCCACCATCGAGTCCATGAGGCCGAATGCTCACTCAGCTGATTTAGTCTCTAAACCCCACATGCTGGGGGTTCTGGGTAGCAGAAACCCACTCAAACTAGTTTCAATTTAAAAAGAGGATGTGCTATAAGGACACAAGGCCACTTCAGAGAATTCAGGGATGAGAATGAGCCAGATCTTACCATGGACGAGAGGCTGATGGCATCCAACAAATAGACTTCATTTCCTGGGTTCTGAACCAATTGAGAATTAAGGCCAAATGGAAGACCAACTCTCACCTTTTGTTCATTCCAAAATCTAGGTGCCTAAGACAGTGTTCGGTACGTGGTGGGTGCTCAGGGCACATTCATTGAATTTGAATAAATGAATGATATTTTTGCCAGCCCAGGCGAGAAGTACTTTTTAACGTAAAAGAATAAGGCCCAAATGATTGAATATCAAGGACCAATGGCAAGTGATGAGCACAGTAAAACCCACTGCCCGCTCTGCTATACTTTGCTTTCGTAGCACGTATCACAGTTTTTAATAATATAGTGATTATTTGATAAATATCTCGTGAGATTATAGACTTCATAAGGATAGAGGTCGTGTCTGTTTTGATCATTGTCTAGCACAGGGTCAACCAACGTTTTCTGCAAAGGGCAAGATAGTAAATATTCTCATCGTTGCAGGACACGTGGTGTCTGTCGCAACCACTCAGTGTTGTTGTCACACAAAAATAGCCATAGACCGTATGTACTGAATGGGCACGGCTGTGTTCCAGTGAAACTTTGCTTGTGATGTCGGGAAGCAGGACATATATGTTTCATGGGCCACAATTTGCTGACCCCTGCTCTAGCAGATAGAGTTCAATAAATGCTAAGTGAATGAATATTCTGCATCAACTTAAAATCAGCTCAGGATGATCTCAAACTGTCTGTACCATACAGACATCAGTGATGTCATTCTATTTGACTTCTGCTGAAAATTCCATCAGGCTTTGTTCACTTGATTTGATGGTCAGTTAAGAGGCAGCCAGAAGAAAGTAGGACAGACAAGATGAAAAACAATCTTCCTTTTTTAAAGGAAAGGAGGAGAGTTGGGGCTTCGAGTTTTATACCTAGAACTAAAGCAACACCAATCTGTCTGAACTATTGTGGCCCAAATATGAGAAAGTTACATATGTGACTTTGTAAGAAGACCACTTGGGCTTTGAGGTCTAAAAGGCCTGAGTTAAATTCTGTCACTCTTTGGCCGTGTGATGTTGAGCTAGTGACTTCTTATGACTGAGCCTCAGTTTCCTGATCTGTAAAATGGAGATAACAAGAAACACCTCCCTTGCAATGTGGTTATAAGGATTAGTTAGTGTGTGTAAATGCTTAAATTTGTTTTGGATAAAAAATATATATATACATGCTCAGAAAATATTATCTTTGTTGTTTTGACTCAATTCTGAAACCCTTTCAAAAACTAGATTTGTCCTTCTCCCAAAGAGTTGCAAATAGCCATTTGGCCCCCACCAGCTTTCATGAAAAATTCAAGACCTTTTCAAAATATACACATTTCCTTTGACATCACTACACAATGCAGAACATGTGTGTCGTTACAAAGGCGAAAACAAGGCTTTGTGGCATAAATTATTGATATGTTTTGGAGCATATGTAAAATGGGACATGGGGGAGGGAAATAAAGTGAATAAAGAGATGAATGTGAAAGAAACTCGACTTACAGGCACAATTAAATCCCTATGAAATAATCCTGGTCAAATAACAGTAATTTAAACAGGCTGACTATAAATTAGAGTAAACTGAGTTCACTAAAGTTGTTTATTGGCAAGTCTGGGGGTGGTGATTCTAAAGCCCTATACCTCATGTTACCCTCAGCCAACAACTGGGCTTATCTTTAACGTGAAAATAATGTTGACATAACTCAGCATATTTTACTGGAGAGCAGAAAGACTATCTGTCTTTTGGGTGTTTTGTAGATACAAGCCAAATAAATTCTAAGAAAGCATTTGGTTAATCCCCCTTCCCTGCCCAGACACACACACACGCACGCACATTTCACCTATGTAATTAACAAGTTCTTTTGTTTCTCTGGAGCCTCTCAAGCTATAGAGTTTCTCAATTAACATTGGTTCCTGTGAGAAGCATGATAGGTAATCTTACCAGCGTCCTCACGTGTGCTCTCCCCGCCCTTCCAATTATACATGTCATCTCTCCTTAAAAAACAAATATTCTTTAACTTTTAAAAAATCAGCTTTTTATTCTAGGATAATGTTAGTTTTACAGAAAAATTGGGAAGATAGTAGGGAGTTCCTGAATATCCCACACTTAGTTTCCCTTTCTCTTAACATCTTATATTGTATGGTATATTTGCCACAATTCATGACCAGTATTGGCACCTTATTATAACTGAAGTTCATACTTTATGTAGATTTCTTATTTTTTACCCAGTGTCCTTCTTATGGTCTAGAATCCCATCCAGGATAGCACGTAACATTTAGTTGTCATGTCTTCTCAGGCTCCTCTTGGCTGAGACTCTTTCTTAAACCTTCTTTGGTTTGGATGACCTTGACAGATTTATGGAGCTCTGGTTAGGTATTTTGTTAGAATGCCGCTCAGCTGGGATTTCTTTTATGTTTTTCTTATGAATACACTGACCTTATAGGTTTTTGGGAGGAAGGCCATAGGGGTAAAGTCTGGTGCTCATCACTTCCTATAAGGGTATACACTCCCAATATGGCTTACCACTGTAAAAAGCAAATTTTAAACTTGAGCCGTAGAAACTGCTTCTCCCTAAGTAGACATTTCCTCCAACTTGAGCACAGGTGAATTTTACCAAAATAAATGGATTTCCAAATAAACACAGAATGACTAGTCTTGCCACATCTGGAATATCATTCATTTTAGTTTTGTTTTCACCTTTTTTTTTTCCCCCATCATTCTGTGTATCCTGTCTGGATGATGGAAATACTGTATGATGGTGAGCTAATACATGTCTCTTCCCAACTAGGTGTTCAGTGATTTTAGACTGGCAGCTTGAAAATGGCCATAATGGGAATATTTACATTATGGAAATCAGCAGTCACTACAAATCAGTGCTTTCTCTAAGCACACAACCCAGAGTTAGGTGTTAAGTATTTACCAGCATGACATTGCTTTTAGACTTCTTTTGAATGCTTATGATTTTTTTAAAAAATCTATACCTCTCTTAGGACACCATGCTCTCCTTTGCATTGCAGATCATTGGTTATAAGTCCTAAAATTTCTTCTAGATTATACAATCCTTAAGGGCAGGATAGATATCCTGTTCATGATTATATTCCCCAAAACATCTAGCATAGTATATGTTCAATATTTACTTATCAAATGGAATTAATTAGAAGCGACAACTCAGTTCTGGGAAGTGAAAATCAAGCACACATCTAAGTAATATAATATACTCTTCTTGTGCGTAAACCAAATCAAAAGACAGGGAGTTGGCTGTAGGGAGGCCAGCCAGAAGCTTACTAGCAGAGAAGGAATCTGTACAAGGTGAAAGATGGTGCATACAGTAGTGCTATGGATGGAAAATTGCAGAAGGGTAAGATCAAATTTAGACATAATTAGTTTGAGGAGAACTGATAATATTGGTGTCCTAGTTTTCTTCTATTATACTGGGATAAAGAATTTTCTTTCACAAATCTCTCTGCATCTTCAGAAAGTTCTTCTAAATCTTTCCAATGATTTGGTTTACAGTATGTCAGAATAGGAGCTATAGTGTTTTTCTGTGCCAATCCTGAGGATTTCCAGTGTCAGCTAATTCCTGCCTGCCTGCCCACACCTCTTCCTAAGGGCAACCACCCTGTGTAGAGCCACTGCTGCCCACATGGTCCTGTTTTCTTCCAAGTGACCTCGCTTCCATAGCTGATTGGCTCAGGGATCGATATCCGCCTAGTAGGCTGGCCAGTGAAATGTGAAGAAGCTGAGCTGGTGAGTCACATCACTGCTCTTAGCAATTCCACCTGGGAAACATGGAGCACTTAAGCCATGTTTAGAATTGGTAGAAGGAAGTGAAACTGTGCCATGAAGGGGCTACAGAGTAGAACTGGTGCCACAGCAAGCAGAAGCCATGTTATAAAACAGCAGAATTTTTGAAAAAGCAGGAAAGGTTTTTGGTAGATAAAGGAATTTGCAGCAAATAGAGAAAGACAGAGTTTATTAGAGAATGGTCATAGCCGGGTCATGGAGCTATTTTAGTTTCTGGTTTAGTAGTTATATTCCATAGTTTTAAAAACAGAAAATGTAAGTAATTTTTACCCAAGGTCATATATAAACAGCTAGACTTCATAATCCCAGATTTTTCCAAACAGATGGTAGTATATTTGCTACAACTCCCACTCCATGCCCAAGACAGATATGGCTGATTGAACCAGGAACATTTACCATGAACACTGGATTTAGCATCTAAATTCTTCCTGCATTAAGATCGGAAAAGTCACTTTCATCATTATGAGTTAAGAATGATTTAGTCAGGCTTCCCTGGTGGCACAGTGGTTAAGAATCCACCTGCCAACGCAGGGGACACGGCTTCGAGCCCTGGGCCAGGAAGATCCCACATGCCACGGAGCAACTAAGCCTGTGTGCCACAACTACTGAAGCCCACGTGCCACAACTACTGAAGCCCGCACACCTAGAGCCCGTGCTCCGCGACAAGAGAAGCCACCACAATGAGAAGCCTGTGCACCACAGCAAAGAGTAGCCCCGGCTCACCACAACTAGAGAAACCCCACGCACAGCAATGAAGACCCATTACAGCCAAAAATAAACAAACAAATTTTTAAAAAAAAGAATGATTTAGTCGAATATTTCTGTTTTCATTCTGTAAAAGTCTATTTCAAAATATTATTCCATAATATTTCCAATATTACCTATTGGTAATAGGTTTCCTCTCAAAATTCAAAAAGGAATCACTGAAATAGTCATCTGAAATCCAAATTAAATGCCCAAAAATAAACTTAAAGTTTTTTGTTTGTTTGTTTGTTTGTTTTTTACAGAGTCTGGGCTTCTAAATTTGGCCAGGTATAAACAACTTGGATTCTTGCACAGAAAAAAGAAAGCCATTTTAAAGACAGAGATATGGTCAAATAAATTAATCCCATTATGAAAATTGTGCTAGAAAATCATGAGGAAAAGACAAAATAATATATGAAAAATGAAAGATCTTCAACAGAGCCGGAAAACCGTTGACCATAGAATGCAAGACTTTTCTAACAATATCAAAGAACAAATGATGAAACTATGAAAACATTGCAAGTACTTTACTTTAGCTTTCAATGAATTGTATGACATATGATACACAGCCCAGTTAGTACTCTGTGTATGTTTTGTCTTAAAGGGCTTCCAAATTTACTAAGAAATGTCAAATCAAACCAAAAAAAAAAAAAGAAAAAAATCAAAGTTATGTAGATATTTTTCAACTTGTATCTGTCAAAGAAGAATTTCAGTTAGACATGAAAAATTAGTTTCTATCATGATGGACAGTATTCCAGGTATGCTGGATTAAAAATCTAAAGCTAATGGATCTTTAAAACAAAAGACGGGTGATTCCTTTAATGCTTTGCTTCACTGTAAGATTCATATTGAAGCTCTCTGTGCTCAGTTTACTAAAGTGAACTCTATGAAAAGTATCATGGGTGCAATTGTTAAAAATTGTTTAATATGTGTGCAAATGCTAGAAATCATCACCAGTTTATAGAACTCTTGAAGAGACTAGAAGACAGTGATTTTAATGACGTTGTATACTTTGCCAATACACGTCAGTTGAGTCATGCAAGAGTTTTATAAAGATTTAACTCCAGTCCAAGATCTTCTTGAAGAAAATGAATGCTTGTCAAATATTTAATAATCAAAACAAAAAATGGCAGAATGATTTATATTTTGCACCAATATCACACTACATATGAACAAGCTAAATTTGAAGCTTCAAAAGTTTATTTGTATCAACTGTATATAATGGACATTTATAGACATTTTTCTCAAACTTACATGGAACATTCACCAAGATGGATCACATTCTGGGCCATATAGCACACCTTAAAAACCTTTAATGAATAGAAATCATAGCATAGAAGTGGAATTGCTGGATCATATGGTAGTTCTATTTTTAATTTTTTGAGGAGCCTCCATACTGTGTTACATAGTGGCTGTGCCAGTTTATATTCCTAACGGCGCACAAGAGTTCCCCTCTCTTCACATCCTTGCCAACACTGTTATTTCTTGTCTTTTTGATGATAGACATTCTAACAGTTGTGAAGTGATATCTCATTGTGGTTTTGATTTGCATTTCCCTGATAATTAGCAGTGTGAGTGTCTTTTCATGAACCCGTTGGCCATCTGTATGTCTTCTTTGGAAAAATGTTTATTCAGATCCTCTGCCATTTTTTAAAACAGATTGTTTTTGTTGTTGTAGTTGTTACTGAGTTGTATGAGTTCTTTATGTATTTTGGATATTAACCCCTTATCGAATATATGATTTGTAAATATCTTCTCCCCTTCAGTAGTTGCTTTTTTATTTTGTTGCTGGTCCCCTCTGCTGTGCAGAAGCTTTTTAGTTTGGTGTAGTCCCATTTGTTTTTTGTTGCCATTGCTTCTGGAGTCAGATCAAAAAAAAAATATTGCTAAGGCTGACGTCAAGGAGTTTACTACCTATGTTTTTCTCCAGGAGTTTTATGCTTTCAGGTCTTATATGCAAGTCTTCAATCCCATTTTAAGTTAATTTTTGTGCATGGTGTAAGATAGTAGTCTAGTTCATTCTTGTGTATGTGGCTGTCGAATTTTCCCAAGATCATTTATTGAAGAGACTGTCCTTTCCCCAGTGTATATTCTTGCCTCCTTTGACGTAAATTAACTGACTGTATATGCATGGGTTTATTTCTAGGCTCTCTATTCTGTTCTATTGATCTATGTGTCTGCTTTTATGCCAATATCACACTGTTTTGATTACTATACCTTTGTAATATAGTTTGAAATTAGGGAGTGTGATGCCTCCAGCTTTGTGCATCTTTCTCAAGAGTGCTCTGGCTATTAGAGATCTTTTGAGATTTCATAGGAATTTTAGGATTGTGTGTTATATTTCTGCAAAAAATGTCATTGGAACTTCGATAGGGATTGCGTTGAATCTGTAGTTTTCTTGGGGTAGTGTTGACATTTTAACAATATTAATTCTTCCAATTCAGGAGCACAGAATATCTTTTTATTTATCTATTTATTTACTTGTGTCTTTTTCAATTTCTTTCATCAGTGTCTTATAGTTTTCATTGTACAGGTCTTTCACCAACTTGGTTAAATTTATTCCTGGGTATTTCATTCTATTTGGTGCAATTGTTTGTCTTTAAAATTGTTGCAAAATATACATAACATAACATTTTCCATTTTAATCATTTTTAAGGGTACAGTTCTGTAGCATTAAGTACATTCACATTGTTGTACAACCATCACCACCATCCATCTCCAGAACTTTTCATCTTCCCAAACTGCAAGTTTATACCCATTAAACACTAACTCCTAATTTTCCCCTCCTCCATCCTCTGACAATCACCATTCTAATTTCTGTCTCTATGAATTTGACTGATGTAGGTACCTCATATAAGCGGAATCATGCAATATTTGTCGTTTTATGTCTGTCAAAGTTTAAATTGTATGTTCCAGTAATATATTTCAAAGTTTTATCCCATCCTGTTTCCAACAGGACATTCATTATACAGAAGAAAGGGAAAGTTGTACTTTGATAAACATTTGGCAGTGGTCAATTTCTGTGAAGCTTCTTTTTCCTAGGTGAAAAATTAAGTTAAATTCAGAAAAATGCTAGCAGCTCTCAAGGAAATAGAAGGTGACATTAGAATAATTTACGAGGGACTTGAAATCACTCCTGAGCCCTGGGATACTTCTGTCAAATATGTAGCTCGTTGGGCCGTTCATAATTGTGTCTTAATGCTTGGAATATGTGTACTGGCTTGTTATAGGAAAGTAGCATTACTTTATCAAACAATGAAATTATATGGCAACTCTAACATTTATAGTACTGAAGTTCAAATCATTCCCAAGATGAGTGATGTTGCCACTATACAACATACATAAGTGTTTCCTGCTAGGAAGAAAGATGGGTGGATGGATGGATGGACTAGATTAGATCTAAGTTTACATAATATACATGCAGGCCGTGGGCTGTTCACGTTTCTTCATCCCTTTTTTTCTTCCAAGAGAAAAATCAAATATTTTAAAATGTATCAACAACCAACTCATTCTGTGATTATATGTTTTCTTGACTCTCCAAAAATTATTTACGTAATCTCTGCCTGTAAACACCTAAATACAAGTTTGTGTGTTTATAAACAACCAAAGGACTATGGACCAATGTGAAGAAAATCAATAAACTTCTCATCAAATCCCTCTGAACAGACATTTTGGTTTGCCTTGAGGTTCACCAGAGGGTAAAGGGAAAAAAAAAAAATGTTCGTGGGGGAGAAGGTGAGAATATGGAAAAAATACTAAACAGAGTTTCAAGTTTTAAATAGTCCCTGCAATTATTGAAAATGCAGAAATGAAAGAAGAAAAGGAAATGGCTGCTAGTGGTGACAAATTGGAGAACTAAAAGAAAGTTTAGCATTCACATCACTATTTGATTGATATTTTACAGATGTCACTGAGGCTGGGGGAAGGGTGCATGGGACTTACCCAAGTCACAGTTGCTGATAGTGTGGGCCCCAAGCCAGCCCAGTTCTTCTTTGCTCCATCCCACATTGTATCCAGCCCACATCTGGTCATGCAAAACAAACAGAGCTTTCATTTATTTTTCCCTTCATAAATGCAGGAAGTATCTGCACTTGCAAGGAAAATATTTATGTATTTTTAAAGTGGATTCTAAGACCAATTGAATATACAAATTAAAACAAATATATATGTCTGCTGGCCAATGCCTCTCTGAGGCCCTAGTTGTGCTTTACACATGAAAACAGGCTAAACATTTTAAGTCTGAGGAAGTAAGGTTTCATTCGATTCTGTCATCTTGTTTTTGAAGGAATTTATGCTCCTCCCTGCCTTTTCCATTCATTTCGTCAAACGATGATGCTACATCAGCAAAAACCCAACACAACGGAACGAGGTGCAAGGCAGAAGTGATTTGAAAACCTTCAAGTTGTGTTTCAGTTGTTTTTGAAGAAAAAGGGATGGGTGGTCAGTGAGCATTTGTAGGATTCCATCTGCATTTGCACACGGGATTGTAGACCTGTTAACTCACAGTGTCACACAGATTTGGAGCCTCATTTTTCATTTAGGAATGGCCAACCTAGCTTTCTTTTTCCATTTGAAGGGAGCAAGCACAAAAGCCTGCCATGGGCCCACTACAAAAGAAGCTCGTTATCTCAAAACCATATGACATCCTTGGCTCCATGATCAGAATAAGCTAAATAAATTAAAGAAAAATAATGGTAGCTCAACGCACTTTATAAGCATGATTAAAGACACTGGAGGTGGGGAAAAAATAAGCTTGGGTCTCTGAGGTTTCTAAATTTGAATGGACTTTCAGGGCTTCCCTGGTGGCGCAGTGGTTGAGAATCTGCCTGCCAATGCAGGGGACACGGGTTCGAGCCCTGGTCTGGGAAGATCCCACATGCCGTGGAGCAACTAGGCCCGTGAGCCACAACTACCGAGCCTGCGCGTCTGGAGCTTGTGCTCTGCAACAAGAGAGGCCGCGACAGTGAGAGGCCCGCGCACCACGATGAAGAGTGACCCCCACTTGCCGCAACTAGAGAAAGCCCTTGCACAGAAACGAAGACCCAACACAGCCATAAATAAATAAATAAATAAATAATTAAAAAAAAAAAAGTTTGAATGGACCTTCAACCTTATGGCTATGAGAGGTTGCTGCCCTAGTGTCTTCTCCACAGCCATGTTGATTACTTGGTTAATGTAAATTCCAAGGAGTTTCAGTAGTTAGATTAAAGAAGTAGCAGTAGGTCATGTTGAGTTTAAAATTAATTATGGAATTTAATCATCAGTAACAATAATACAATTAACCTTTGTGATATTTTCCAAAGGCCAAATAAAATAAAATGTAATAAACAGAAGTCATGTAAATATTTAAAGACGGGCCCCTCTAGTCTAGACAACATTGGAGCTCTAAAAGGAACCATTTAACTAATGTTTGGGTGGTTTGTCTGCTGTTTTCTCTTAACAAGCTTGTACTCACATAGTCACTCCAACATCAGCCTCTTCATTCTGCTTATGTTCATTGTCGCCTGACTGCCACCAAGTTGGGACAAAGAACAGCCATCAATAATTGCTGTCATAGGTGGCTTTGGGCCACAGCTGCAAGTTGGGATCTTCCTCTGACCCCATCCACAAGGCTGGCTGTGGTTGACCTTGGTCAGCCTGAAACCTGCTCTGTAGAGCTCTCATTCGGCTTGGTCTTTAGACCCCAGGCCTGAAAGCTGTCAGGGTCAGGGCCAAAAATCTCATGTACAACTTACTGTTCCCACCACTGTGGTTCTGTGAGCATTCCCCTGGCTTAACAAGAAGCCATCTTGCTGATGAGAGAAGCTTATAACATCAGTATCTTGTTCTTGTTGTTGTTGTTAAACTTTAGCCTCGTTGGCTTTGCCACAAAAAATATATCTCATCTCTATTCCTTCCGGGGTGTGGGGTATAATACTCCCACAGTCTACCCCAATCCATGATCACTATTATCTCTCACTCAGGTACTAAAATGACCTCCTTTCTTACTGGTCTTTTTGCTTTCATTCTTCTTCCCATTCACCTGTGATCTATTCTTACTCAGCAGAAAAAACAAAAATGATCTCTTTAGAGCATAAATCAGAGCACATTTGTGTTTAAACTTTCTGATATGTCCCTCACAATAAGCTTCAATGCCTTTCCTAATATTTACCTTCATCTAGACCCAGCACCAGCTATAAAATATGGAGCCCAGAGCCAAATGAAAGTATGGGGACTTTGTTCAATATTATTGCAAATTTCAAGATGGCAACAGGAGAGTATTAAAACAAATGTGGGGTCCTTCTAATCATGGGACCCTGTGCCACTTCGAGGGTGACCCAACCGTGAAACCAGCCCAGTCTCCACCAGCACCATCACCACCCTCTGACATATTATATCCATTTTGCAACCAGTACGTTGGAGCACTGAATCCTATTTTGGAAAATGGAGTTGTACACACACACAGTTCCCATCACTGTAGAGCGTAGCTGGGTTTCAGAACATGCCTTCCTAGCAGTTTCCCTTTACCGTAGTCAGTGTGTCTTCAAGTACTTCTTTAGAATAATAGAGCAGTCCCAGTGGTATTGGCTATCGCCTCATACGGGCATGGGGAAATCAAGAAAATTAGGAATACTTCACTCCATACTTTTACTGGTATATCCACAAGAAAATATAATCAATGGTAAGAGAGCAAATTTTGTGATGGTTACCTTTCAATAAGAAAACAGCAAGATGCCACAGAGAATAAAAACAAGGAAACTGCAAATACAGAAGGATGGCCTGGCCAGCGTAAGGAGTCGATAGCAGGGTATCTACCAGCTATCCAAAGCCTTTCCCTTGGCTTGGCCCTACTGCCCCATTCCCTGCTTTGTGGAGTTTGTCTGGTGTTGAAGTCACTTTAGCACTTCCTTGAACATGATTTTTTGAAATAATAGTAGTAATAAGAATAATATTGTGCTTTAGTGAGCTCCTATCATATACCCAGCAGTGTACTAGGTGTTTTACTGACATCAGTACACTTTGGGGGGATACTGTTGTACCGATTTTATAGATGAGCAAAATAAAGTTTAGAGAAGTTAAGAAATCTGACCAGTGAGCAACACTGCGGCCAAACCCATGCCAGCTGGGCTCCTGTGCCTGAGTTCTTCCCTATACCATGCAGCACCTTGCAGATGTGTTTCTGAAAGTGTGGTCAATGGACGACTTGCCTCCAGATCACGTGGAGCTTGTTAAAAATACAGAGAGCCTTGCCTAAAACCTAGAGACTTTGATTCTCCATGGTTGTGGCCTAGAATGTGTGGCAGGGGTGTTGGGGGGGAGCAAGTCCCTGGTAATCTTACGCACAGTGATTTGAGCCTTGCTGCTCCAAGTATTTTCCTCTTTACTGATCTGTTTTCTTAAGGACCCTTCCACGCTGTCTGGAGGTGCCTTCTGAGTGCCCTGGCACTTCTTCCACTTCAGCTAAATGATGCGATAGACCTTGGCATGGCGTAGCGTGTTTTAAATGCCAGTAGGCTCTGCAATTCCACCAGACACACAGTAAACAAAGTTCAATAATCCCATGCAACAAAACCTGAAGCAGATCATTTTCCCACTCATGATATGAAACGAGATATGCAAAGCAGGGTCCCTAATGCTACGATGTGCACTTTGCATCTGCCTCCATGCCTGGCCGGTCATTTGTTATAATACATGTGACATTCCACAGTGCAGCCTAGGGCTCTGACGATCGTCAGCTGCACAGAAGAGTGAAACAGAGAGCATGATACAAAACAGGCCCTGAGATAAGAGCCATCCTCTGACCTAAGGGCCATTCGCAAGACTGCATGATCAGCACGAAATTCCGTAAATTACCCTGAGCTTGAATCCGTTCTGAGATCCTGCCACTAAAGGAGATTGCAGTCTTATTACGTAACCCCTTAGCCTATATTTTCCTCCACCACATTCATACTTTGTCGTT
The DNA here is from genome assembly GCF_965194825.1 of Balaenoptera physalus. Lineage (NCBI taxonomy): Eukaryota > Metazoa > Chordata > Mammalia > Artiodactyla > Balaenopteridae > Balaenoptera > Balaenoptera physalus. The sequence continues at coordinate 93,660,472 of NC_138896.1, read as the reverse complement.
AAATTCCAGCCTATACTTACTTTCCAAATACCAAGTCATGATGTCATGTTACTGAAAGTGCCTTCTGTTTTACTTACTTACACCATTTCACACATATATTCATCCTGTAGGTTCTCTTGGGTCTCATCTTCTAGGAAAACTGACACAGGTTTTGTTTACCTCTTACTAGTTAAAAAAAAAAAAAAAGGAAGGAGGAGGCCAGTTACTGGAATCATCAGCTGCCTTCTCAAGGCAGAAAAGAAAGATGAAATAATGGAATCTGGCCCCCGGGATGTTTAAAAAATAGCATGGAGGAAAAGTAAAAACATTGCCCGGATAAAGAATCTTACACCAGAGATCAGGAGTTTGCCTTGTGAGGTCAGAATTCATCCAAGTACAAATAATAAATAGACAAGAGAGAAGCATTATCAGGTTTACATTTTCCAATTAGCATTCGGAACATCAAAGCTCTGAGAAAGTGTGAAATCCCTTCCAGGCCTGAGGAGGGGGGACTCACGTGGATACAGCATGTCTCTCCGTGGGGGACTCTCACTTTCGGAGGTCTTTGTTTAGAGCCCTTTTGCCACAATTCAGCCTCCCCAGCCACTTACACGCTCTGGCCTGCAAACGCCTCTTATCACAACTGAGCATTTCTTATCTCCAAGAGGATTGAAACCAGAGTGCCCTCGAAAGATCCAGGGACTGTTTAAGAATAGCAGAGATTTAGCCTGACCAGACTTACAGAACGGAGAATCCTCAAAGACAGAAGAAAAGTTATCTGCTAATGGTCAGCATTGGGCCTAAGCCCTCGTTCTTCCTTTCAGCTATTCACTCTGCTTGATTCCATTAAACCTCAATTATGGCTATCATCGTTTTCCTTTGAAGACCAAGGGCTGGTCTGGGGGGGACAAAGGCCTTTAATCACTTTTCAAAGGTCTCGTAGCATGCTTTAAAGATGCCTTATTTGGAAAGCCAAAAAAACTATAATCCAATGAGTTTGGTAACTTGAAAATGTTCATTTTTGCACAGAACAAGAAAGGTGTTTATTTTCCCCAAATATATAAACATAATAAATGTCAATAAGAAAGATTAATGGGAAAGACATGAACATTATAATGGCACAGGAAATAGAAATATAGAATGATAACGCCAGTATCAGACAACACATTAGGCACTTAGGTGTACGGACCATGGCTTAAAACACATGGATATATAATTTCTTTGTACGCTAAGACACCTTTGTTTTAGTATGGTGAAGTGAATTTACTTCCTGTCAAAAGAACAGTAGTGCTAAGGAGTTTTGTTTGGCATCTAAGTAAGTTTGTAAAAAGGTGAAGGACGTGCAGGCAGCAGGCATACGTCATTAATATATTCTTCACAGAGTATCAGTGCTCTGCATTGTTTCCACAGAAGACACTGAAGTTATGTAAATAGCATTACCCTAAATCCCTAACCAGAGCTATTCATATAAAGTCCTTATTGTAGCTATCTCCCTGACCATGACCATGTAGCGTAGAGATATTGCATTGTTGACAATCAGATAATATAAATTACATTTGCTCTGAAATAGCACTGGCTGTTGCTTTTGAAGCCAGCCAAGGTCAGACTTACAAGATGGAGAACATATACCCATATGGCTTAAGAACTAGATTGCTATCTGCTGAAAACCTAAATTCCATGAAGCGCTCTAGAAGGCAGATGCTAATGGAAAAACCCCACATATTCTTGCTTATAAGGTAGTTAAATTTGCTTGCCCTGGGAAGGCGCACGGCAGTTTTTCACCTAGTGGAACTAAAACTAGAAAAAAAAAAGGAATTGGGCATATGCCAGGAAAATGGAGCCTGTACTAAGCAGTTTCCATCCGCCACCACTTGGGAAGACCGAAATGATGACTAAAATAACACCTTTAATTTTTGCTGTGCTGCATATGTGCAAAGAATTTCATATGAACTTTCTCTTATAATTTCAGTTAATCTGGTAATAAATGTGCAGGTGACACAAAACTAAAAGGTTTTGGTAACAGATAGACTCCAGGAGGGTCATTATCTAACAAGATTAAGTGCTGTGGGGTAAGTGTAAGGACCACACAGGCAATTGTGTTCATGTGAAAGGGAGATTCAAGACCTGGCAGAAGCGCTGACGGTAGCAACTCAGGGGTACTGGTTGATAAAAAGCTCAGTTAGAGTCACTCATTACTGTGGCTGGTGAAAGTGTGCCTTCCGCTAAAGTGGAAGCCTCTGTTACTAGGGTCTGAAATGAGAAAAATGTCAGCTCGCTCTACCATCCCCAGAGTATTGAATTCCAATCTGGGTCCCCTACTTGATGTAGGCCTGCTCTGCTTGCTATGTGCCAGGCCCTATGCCGAAGCCTTTATGCATATTATCTTGTTTAAGCCTCAGATAATCAGTAAGGCAGCAAATGGCAGGTTAGAGAGTGCAGTGGGCATCTGCCTGTTGGCCTGCCCAATATTCATTCCATCCTCTTTCTTTGGGTAACTACCTCTCCATCATTATGTACAGGCTGGGTTGAACATCAGTCATATTTCAGACCAAAGGGTGAGATGTGAATCAAACCAAACCCAAAGCATTACCTTTTCCAGGTATTTGAGCCGTGAATGGAGTATAACGAGGACAGAAAAGAATAGAGCTGATAACACCCAACATCAGTGCTCTGAAAGAATGGCCCTACTGCTTTGGTCCCCAACCTTTGCTTGTTACTCAGTTTTCCAGGGCCTGATTTTTTTTTAAGCAGATCTCTGAGCCAGTCCATATACTTCTAATAAGTACACTTTTTTATTGTTTAATTCAGCCAGGTACTATTGTTTATTATAAAGAACATCAAGTGACTTGCATCAAGGTAAACAAGTCATTCAAACCTTTCAGGCTCACTCCAGAACCCACATAGTTAACTGCCGCTCTGGTCCAGCACCAGGCCCTGTGAGAGGAGAGCTGGCAAACTACATGGAGGAGAGAAAAGGGAGAACCAGGAGGGAAGGGGATTGGAAATCATGTGTAGACCAGTGATGGAATGAGATAGTTTTTTTCTGGAGAAAGATTGACACGGAGATAAGTAAACATCTTCAAATGACTGAAGGACAGTTATTTGGAAGAAAGGTGAAAGATGGATGAGCTATAGTCATTTATTCATTCACTCTTTCACAACAAAATTTTATTGAAATGTGTCAGGCGCTGGGGTTACAGAAGTGAATAAACACTATATCTGTGTTCTCATGGAGCTTGCAATCTAGTTAGAGATAATGGACAAGGAACACATTTTAGAAATGAATTTAGCAAATGACAGGAGATGGTAAGTGCTATGAAGAGTGGTGGTGATATTTGATATTTGGTGGTAACACGAGCAAGAACCAGTATGAAGTGAAGGAGCCAACCTCAGGGCTCCCTGAAGGAAGAGCATTCCAGGCAGAGGGAACAGCCAATGCAAAGGCTTTGTTTTTTTCAAGGGATGTCCAGGAGTGGGTAGAGAGTGGTGAGTGGGAAGAGAATAGTTCAGAGAGAAAGAGCCAAGGGTCAGTTCACATCAAGTCTTGTATGGCTACAGTATAGAGGCTTTGTAGAGCTGCCAGAAAGTTTTGACCAAGGGACTAACATGATAAAATGTATTGGGGCGGGGTGGGGGGGAGCAAAATATATTTTTTAAAAATTTTTATTAGATTATAGTTGATTTACAATGTTGTGTTAGTTTCGGGTATACAGCAAAGAGATTCAGTTATACAGATATATATATATATCCACTCTTTTTCAGATTGTTTTCTCATATAGGTTATCACAGAATATTGAGTAGTGTTTCCTGTGCTCTGCAGTAGGTCCTTGTTGGTTATCTGTCTTATACACAGTAATGTGTACATGTTCATCCCAAGCTCCTGATTTATCCCTCCTCCCCGCCACATTTCCCCTTTGGTAACCATAAGTTTGTTTTCTATATCCATAAGTCTGTTTCCGTTTTGTAAATAAATTCATTCGTATCATTTTTTAACTAGATTCTACCTATGAGTTATATCATAAGATATTTGTCTTTCTCTGTCTGACATACTTCACTTAGTATGATAAGCTCTAGGTCCATCCATGTTGCTGCAAATGACATTATTTCATGCTTTTTATGGCTGAGTAATATTCCATTGTGTATATATGTACCACATCTTCTTTATCCATTTATCTGTCAATGGACATTTAGGTTGCTTCCATGTCTTGGCTATTGTGAATAGCAGAATGTAGTTTTGAAAAGCATCCCCCTTGGGTGATATAGAGACAGCAGATGAAGGCAGGCAAATATGAGAGCATAGTAAGCAGTGAGCAAATTATGGTACCAGGCTGGAGAATGATGGGGCTCATACTAGGGTGGTCAGAGTAAAGATGAAAAGTGATGAATCTTGGTACAAATTTGAGGGTGGATCTGATGGTGTTTGCCAATGGATTGAATAACGAGTGTAAGAGACAGAAAAGAGTAAAGAATGACTCTCCAATTTTGGACCTGAGCCATTGGATGAGTGAAGATTCTATCTACTGTGTGACCTTATAGGGTAGAAATAGGACTGATGGTAGACGGACTGGGATGTTATGTAAATTAGGACTTTCCAGCAGTCGTATCTGGCAAAGGAAAGAATGAAGTGATTTAAAGATGATGAGTTTCCCACACAGGAGGCTGGCACAGGTAAGGAGGACAAGTGTTTGGCAGAGGCTTTGTAAAGGGGCTCAAATGCCAATAAGGGGTGGAACTAGGCGACTGCAAGCGTCCTTCCAATCATGAACTTTCGTCAACTATGAGGTCTACAGAATTGATAAGTAACTCATTACCCATTACCGTTCATGCAGGTAGAAGGGAATAAAAATACACAGTCAAATTGTATTTTGCTGGTTTCAAACTTGGGCAAATTAGGGAGGGCGACATTGGTTTCTACAGCCCATGACTCAGTTCATTACTTCAGCGTAAGACAGTCCCTTTGCAAAATCAGAACACCCTGGGAAAACAACAGGGTGTGGTTTGTTATTGTTTCTCTTTCCTTTTCTCTTCTCAGTGTAAAGCTGGAAAAGTCTATGCATCTATGTAGTCTGGTAAGGTAGCAGACTATAAAAGCAGTGGCTGGGATCTAGTTACACTTCATTCCTTGTGTTAGCCATCCTTGGAACTGACACATTATATAGGGGACCCCAGACAAACCAAAGAGAAGAAAGAAGAGCCAGGCTTGCTGACTTTTTATTTTTTAAAAGAGAAATAACTCCTATAAATTCAACTGAAGGGCACCTAGAGTTCCGTAAGGCACATTTAAAGCTGATTCCACAAATCCAAACTCTTGGTTTCCCTAGACTGGTTTTCCCAAGTTTAGCGTTCCCTTTCTAGACACACTACAGTTCCCACTCCCAGCCAAGGAGGCCTGGGACAAATCTCAGAGTGGAAAATACTCCTCCAACCCTTTCCCATTCATATCTAGTGCAGAAGAAATCAAGGGGGAAGCACACCATGATTTATTTAATTTTTTATCCTGCCCCTCCTGTCTTTCTTGGCTCGTTTCTAAGAAAGAACATCCCCCTTTCCTTGCCAGGACTAACCTGAGAGCCTGTATCTATCTGTGCTTGACTCCTATGGGAACTTGCCTCCCCGGCCAGCTGCTCTTTCTGTCTCCCTCCCATTCCATTCATGCTCTTATTAAACACCTTTGAGCCTCTGTCTGACTGTGTGCTAAGCATGTAACAGGAAAAATGCCTCTCCATCCCCACCCAGCACTCTAGTTCCGGTCAGTGGAGAAGGGATTCCGGCCTAACTGTGAGATCTCTAAGTCTGAAGCTCCTTGCAGCTCTCGGTCGTGCTAAGGCTGGATGCCAGCGTTGATGGTCCTTTGAGTAGCAGGGCACCACCAACACGTCTTGGAAAAGCAAGGGCAAGTCCAGACACGAGTAAGAGTAGGTGGAGGAGAGCTTACCTGCTCATCGTGAAACACTCACCAGAATTTATGAGCAGCTGGGTATTTGGTGATGGGGGGAGGTGGGTGTGTAGGCTGCTGGGGGGGGCAGGTGTGTGATTATGACCAGCAAGAAAAGTCGCGGGGATGAGGAGTGGTCAATCAGATTGTCGGACCAGGGATGTCAAACACTGCATCTGGTATCATTATCGGCTATGGTCTGTGATTACCCAAAAAGTCAGTCAAAGTCTACTGCTCCTCATGACATTTCTGTTTAAAGTGCTTTGGGGGGAAGGAAGAAAAAGGAGTCTGGTCCAGGATGGAGGTGGTGAGAGAGGGTAGCAGTGCCGAAAGACAAGACCAGAAGCTACACAGAGATAAAGCTGAGGCTGCACAGAGAGACGGCAGGACTGCCCCAGCAGCCGCTGTGAGCGTCAATATGATCCCCCCTTTTAATTTACTTTAAAAGGGAGACTTGAAAGTGGTAGAATGATCGCATTACATTGGGATGCAAAGGATAATAAGATATTGCATCCTGACCTCCCTAAACAGACTGGTATCTTCCCTCTCTTGGGTACCCACCCCACCCTACTTTATTTTTGTACCTCTATTAATAACACCAATCCCCTCATGCAGCATTTACACCTGTACGTATTTGCCCATGCCACCATATCATGAGTTCTCGGAGAGTGAGATTCATTCATTCAACGAACATTTATTTAGCCCGTGCTATATACCAGGCACAGGGATAGGCTCTAGTCATGCATGGATGAATAAGACATGGGCTATGGATTTGTTTTCAGTGAGCTCTTGATCTGGAAAAACAAAAATAAAAAGGAAAAATATTTTCTCTTCATTCCTTTATGTGCCTAGAAGAAGATGGGTTCATGGTAAATATTTGTTAAGCAAATATCTGTGTTGAAAAGGGACATAAATTAGGCTATAAATACATCCAATAGGAGAAACCACTGGAAAGAAAGAAATCTAAGTTATTGGGTGACATTGGAATGCACTTCTGTCCTTTGGAATTAAACGGATAATAGACACTACTTTGTGTGAGGAAGTTGATCTGTGTATATTGTACATTTTCTTGATGTTGCTCCAGTATTTCATGAGAGAAGAGCTTATCCTCATTTCTTCTTTAAATATCACCCCCAGGAGCCCAAAAGGATGTGCTCTCTGCATGCCATTTAAAAAACCCAAGACAATAGTGGAAATTAAAAGTTAAAAACCCTGTGTGGAATAGATGACACAGTGCTACCAAATCACTGAAAATCCAGTAAAGAAAACGGGAGAGAATTCTTTCCCAGTAATGTTACTTGGCTTCATCTGAAGAAGTTTGACTTACATTTTTAATAAAAATTTTTCCCCTTTATTGCTGGTTTATTCCTAGGCTTCCAACATTTTTAGATTTTTTTAAACCAGATGAATGGTATATGGTCAGAAAGGAACGTGGAAGGCAAGAAAAGCATGGCAGCTAGCAGAAAATGATGAATGTGGCAATAATGATGCTAAAAAAATAACACAGTTAAGGTACAAATGTAGGTCCTTGTCTGTGCTCCTCCGGGAGCTCCCCAGTAGAGATTCTGGCTCAGTGATGGGAGAGCCACCAGGCTGGGCTTAAGTGTAAATATAGATTTTCAACTACAGCCCCGTCCCCCAACCCTGGTGCTCTGGCCAGGGTTTTGGTTACAAACAATGGAAGCATCTCTGGTTGGCTTATTCAGAGATGAAATTTACTGGAAGGATATCAGGTAGCTCATAGCAGGCAGGAACCAGGGCAGGCACTGCAAAGCCAAGTCTAGCCACGGGAATTATCCCCTTAGTGTGCTCGCCCAGGGCCATTGTCACTACCACGGAGCCATTGCCACCGACGCCTCCTCCCGTGGCCTTGGGCTCTCAGTGCTACAGCACATACTTTCTATCTGATCCTGTGCCTTTCCGTCACTCCACTGACATTCAGAGACCTGGGCTTCCGCACCTGATAGACTATGGGGCCAGGAAGCAGGAGAGAGAATACACATCCCACCCTCCTAGCTTTTGTAGTGAGAGGTGGGCTTTGTTTTGCTCTGATCTTGGGATCTCCCCAGATAGAATATTCAGATGTCATACAGCCAGAGTGTCAGAGGTCCATTCCGCCTGGCCAGCAGGCTGGGTGCCGGGCCAGGACTGTGTGTGAGAAAGGGCAGAATGGGAGCCAGAGAAGCTTCCCCAAAATGGTGACTGAGGCGGCATTGACAGTAGCTGAGAGCTGGGAGCAGAAGTGGTTTGCAGTCAGGCCAAACAACCAAGAAAGACATGATCAGGGGACAGTGGGTAGGGGTGTAATGTAGCCCCAAATCTGGAGGCAGGTAACCCACACTCATGTCTCATGCTTCTCCTGTTCGCAGGTATTTTGGGATAGATCCTGACGATTAGAAGGGTAGACACAAGCTACTACCTGCTCCCCTTTGCCTTCCATATATTTCTTCCATCTATCTATCAGCCGGTCCATGTTTCCCAGATCATGGTATATCTACCTGTTAGTGCATGAGAAATGATTTTTAGGTCATCGTTGTGTAATCTTTGTTTTCATCATTATGCATTTATTGCATTTATTATAATGGTGTTCAGAAATATGAAAAGTAAAATTAACTTACTCTGTGGTGGGCACTGTTCTAAGTCCTTTTCACACATTCAACCTCATTTAATCCTCACAGAAATCCAAAGAGGGGATTATTATTATTATTATTACCCATATGTTACAGATGATAAACCCGAGGCTCAAAGAGGTTGAGTCACGTGCTCGAGGTCACATGGCTAGTGAGTGAAGGAGCCTGGGTTTACACTCAGGCAGTCTGGCAGCAGAGTCGTTGCTCTCTGTGCGGCATGGTGAGGGTCTTTGCTGTGAGAGGAGCCCCTGCTGGGCATTTTGAACAAAGAACATGATTTCGGCTTTCCTCTTTTTAATAAACATGAGTGTTTCTCTTCACCGCAACCCTGTAAGTGTAGCAGTAGCTAACATCACTTAGCACTTAATCTGTGCCAGGCACCGTTCCAGATGATGCACGTACAATGAACTCATAATGAGGAGGCAGAGGCTCTCTTATCCTCATTAGAAACAGAAACTGAGGCACTGAGAGATTAAGTTACTTTCCCAAAGTTACGTAGTTAGTAAGCCTTAGAACGTCTGCTCTCGCCTGTGTATTATTTTGCCTCATTAAGCTGCCAGCCTGGGAGGGAGGTGCCATTATTATCCCATTTTACAGGTGAGGAAAGTGAGGGTCAGACAAGGGAGTTGTCCTGGTTCAAGTCAACAGACTTCCTATAAAGGGCTAGATAGTAAGTATCTTTGCCTTTGTGGCCTTAAGTCTTTGTATCACTATGCAACTTTGCTCTTGTAGCACCAAAGCAGTCATAGGAAAACATCAATGAATGGGCATGGCTGTGTTCCAATAAAACCTAATGTATAGACACCAAAGTGTGAATTTCATATAATTTTCATCTGACACAGATTGCAATTCTTTTGACTTCTTGTAAAATGTATTCTTAGCTCACGAGTGAGGCAAAAGCAGGTGGCAGGCAGGATTTATCCACAGGTCACTGTTTGCCAACCCTTGGCCAAGGTCACGTCACCAAATAGTGTCTGATTCCAAACCAGGTCTCTTGCCACTGAGCCATGGAAGCTTCCACACAGAGAGAGGAGAAAGAGAAGGGCTCTCCCACACCAGGGACAAGCCAGAGTCTAATAGGATGATAGCTCCGTCCTGGCCTGTGGTATCCCTAAGGGTCAGCTCTTGACAGCAAGTAAAGGTGGAGCGCTCTGGTGGATGGAAAGAAAGCGTTGATTGTGAAAAGCAACACTTAAAATCTAAACGTAATACTTTTAGAGCATGTTTTAGAAAACTCCCTCTATGTCACAAAAAATGCCACACCTTTTTTTTTTCAAGATCATGATGAAATGAATAGTTTTGAGCCAATGGCTTGCATTTTCCCCTTTACCCCAAAGAAAATCACATTGTAAAATCATGAATTTCCCCGAGAGGGCTCTTTGCCCGTTCAACCGTGTCTTCTAAGGGGTTTGACTTATTGAAAAATACAAACCACTCATGGCTATAAAACCAGTGAACCTCTTTCCTTTATTTAACCTATTGCCCTTGAAAATGTACTTTTTTATGGTTCGCACGTGATCCAACCAAGCCTGCTCTCAGCGATCCTTTCACGTGAGTTATGTGGAGAAGCACTTCAAAGAGAAAAGAGAAACGCTACATAAATACAAGGTAGTAGTGAACTCAAGTCTACTCTTAACTCATAACTTGAACCCTATTGCCAAGTATGATAGTCCCTGATTGAGACAGGAATTTCCTGATGTACGCTCTCTCCTTGCTTCGTGTCCCTTTAATCCCTTTCCCACTTCTGTGCACGCCCTTTCTGGAGTACTGTCATGCCCAACAGCCAGCACACTGGTTCTCTGTTGGAGAGCTGCCCTCAGGCTACTGGAGCCCCCTTGAATAGAAGGAAGTGGTAGTCCAGGCACTCCCACCCTTGGGGGCAGCTCTTGACCAATGACTGATGGGTGTAGGGCTCTGAATATTCTTGCTCCTTCGCTCCCAATTGGGACAACTGAGGCATGAGCCTGGCTGTGTCCAGAACCCCACCCCCACCCCACGGTGGGAATGAGTCACCTTCAGTAAGATGGTTCATCCTTGCTCGATCTCCTTCTATTCCTTGTTCACTGTCCTACTCTTCCGCTCATTTTCCCCAGGATTACTTCTTAGTAAATCGCTCTCACACAAATCTTCATTTTGGGCTCTACTACTGGGGACCCACCTAAGCCATGGGGTTACAACAAGCTTCTTAAAGTTCTGCCTTCTGGTACACAGCATGTTGCAATAGAAACCCATTACTTTGTGCAGCTCTGAAGAGTTTTCCAAAGGCTTCTAGAGCAGCATCTGAATAATCCTTCAAACTGATACAACTACCTCCATCGTACTGGGGAGGAAACTGAGGCTCAGAGAGAGTAAACCACTTGCCCGAGGTCACACAGATGAGAATGGACAGAGCTTGAGCCTCCTGCACCTGTGGGTTGACGGTCATTATTTGAAACTAAATTGTCATAGGATATTTTCTCAAATGAAAGTGTAGTCTCTCTTTTAGGGCAAAGGAAAATTTTCTAAAAAAAGAAAATATGTTGGAATCGTTTATTCATACCACAAATATTTATTGAGCCCCGACTTCGTTTCTGATGCTGGGATAAAGGCTATAGATATGACAGTGAGGTCTATATGGAACTTAACTTTTAACAGGAGGATGAACAAGAGAAAGAAAAAAAACAACAACAACTTTGTAATGGCCATAATTGCTTTGAATAAAATAAGCAAGGAACTAAGAAAGGGAAACTCCGAAGGGGTTCTCTTTAGAGCAGAGAAGATCTGCCGATGGGGAGGGGGAGGACATTTAATGTGAGAACTAAGGATAAGGTTGGGGTGGGGGAGGAAGGAAGCCGAGAGCTCAGAGAATGTGCTCCAAAAATGAGGATCTGAAGCCCACCCTTCACTGAAAAAGGGAGAATTCAGAAATTTGGTTTTCTTGTTGGCTCTAGGATTACACTTATTTGTAAGCAGAGCAGATGGTCATCTTGGAGGTAGAATTTCAGGGCTGTCAACAGGAGGTTGGGCAGAGATATCCACCACCCTGCTGGCCTGGGCTTTTGACTGAAATATCCAGCATGTGTCTTACTCTTGAACCACCCTCTGGAGAAGCTCAGTTGGTTTACTTTGGCTCCACATCTGCTGTTAACTGGAGAGGGGCCAGCCTGTTAGACTAACACTGGCCAAACCACCCTCAACAATGGAAGGCTGTGGTTGGCCCACATCCAGGTATCGGGGAGGCGGCTGTGAGTGTGAGAAGGGCGGAGAGTGGCGACCGCAGGTCTGACTCCCTGTTGTGCCATCGAATCCTCTGTGTCCTGGGGAAAGGAGCTCATCCCTCTGGACCTCTGTTGCCCCTTCTATTAATGGTGAGAAGACCAAGTACCCTAGCAGGCTGCTTGTGAGGATGAGAAAGAACGTATGTAAAAAGGACCTGGCTCAGTACCTGGAACCCTCAAAATGAGAGCTTCGGCTGGAGTAGAAGTAGTAACAGTAGCAAGAACTGTAGAGGGAGAGTAGCAGTCGTCATAGCAACAGTCACACTAGTGAGCATTGATATTATGAGTATCATGGCCTCTGCCTATACCTCAATCATTCTGGTAATAAACCAGGCCCTCAAGGGTGAACCATAATCTCATACCCATCTAACACACCAATGATCACCTATTGCTTTCAGGAAGTGACTTGAGCTTTGGAATGTATCCAGAACAGAACAGCACAGGCCAATAGCCATACAATGCAAGCCACATATGGAAGTTGAAATTTTCTAGTAGTCGTATTTTAAAAAGTAAAACTGGGTGAAATTAATGTACATCATTTTTTCTTTAACCTAATGTATCCCAAATATTATCCTTTTGACATGTAATCAATATAAAGGAAATTATTGCTGAGTTTTTTTATGCCCAGTGTGCATTTTGTATTTATAGCACAACTAATTGCAGACTAGACACATTTCAAGTGCTTCATAGTTGTGTGTGGCTAGTGACCACCATGTTGGACAGCATAGTCCTAGATAATAACAATATATTCTGTGTGACTAAAATTACAGGGTCAGGGTAGTTCATGGGGCAGGGTTTACCCGTTCCCAACTCTATAGAAGAAAAAATTGCAATTATTAGAAACATAACAAAATGATCAAGAGCAGAAAATATCAGTTATGTAAACTGTGAACATAGGAAGCAATTCTGTTCTTTCTCTAATAGTGGAAAAGTTTGTCTTTCTTTCACCCACCAAGATTTACAAACAAACACCCCAACAAATAAAAGCTCTTGAGTCTTTGGTATAACTTGGCTGAAATGGACCCTTAAATTCATCTCTTCCCCTCATTCACATCTCTCCTCCAAGGTCACCTCATCAGAGAGGTGACCACCCCACACTGACACTGCTCTGCGTGGCTTGGAACACAGCTGTCTTCTTCCCTGTCATTTCTAATTTCAGCGGTGTGGTTTTTTTTCTTGCTAACTGTTGCCAGCTCAAGATGCCATCAATACAGAAGCCTCTCTTTTTCTTTCTGGCAATCTCTCAGGAGCTCTGCCTCTCCAAGGCACCAATCATTGGCTAAATCCTGCTCTAGATCCCATCCTTTCCTCCTCACCCCTTTTCCTCACCTGACTCCAAATGCTTAGAAGTTTGCAGGAACCACTTAATCCCAAGAGGCATCTGTAACACCATGGATATTATTGATGGTTCTGGGCCATACCAAGTAGCACAAGGACGCTCCTCAATTTCCCTCCCCTCCATGTTGTATCTAATGGTATGCTCTAGGGCCTCTTTCCTCATCTGTAAGACGAGAGTGTTGGACCAAGCCAATGGTTTTCAATATTTTTAATGATGGGGACCCAACCCACATTTAAAAGAAATAATTTTGAGGACTATAATATAGTTATATAAGTTTTTAAATTTATACCTCAGATCACTCCAAATTCCAAGAAATAACCATCTTAATATTTGGTGATAATTACAGGCAATATTACTTTAAGTGTATAAGAAGGAAAGCAGACAGGAAAGCAGAAAGACAGGAAAAATGGAGAAAATCAAAAATGAAGGTGGGAAGGAGAGATGGAAAATAAGACAAAAGAAGGAAGACACATTATGAATTAAAAGTCAGTCCTGAAGATGGCAAAGCAGAGATGTGGAAAAATCCTGGATCTCTCATGATTCTACTGAACTGTGGAATTAGCCAACCCTAAAATCCCACCTACTTCTAGACTTCTAATACAGTAGTTCTCAACTACAGCTTTACACTGGAATTTCCTCGACTGTTAAAAAATACAATAAGATGTAGTAGCCTGCCTGTATCCACGATTTTTCAGTTGAATTGGTATGGGGTGTAGCCTCTATGGCAAGACTGCTTAAAGCTACTAAGGAGATTCTAATGTGTTACCACATTGAGAACACTGCCGACAGGAAATCTTGTATCATTTAAGCCAGTGTCTCTCACACTGTAATGTACATGTGAATCACTAGGGGATCTTGTTAAAAGGCAGGTTCTGGTTCAATAAATCTGGGATAAGTCCTGAGACTCTGCATGTCTAACAGACTCCCAGGTGAGGCAATCCGGCTGCTAAGGGCTCACATCTGGAGCAGGGAGGTTGTAAGCCAGTTTGACTCAGAGTTTCTTATGAGCAGGAGCAACCCAGCTGAAACCTCTTCCCACTTTATAGGTTATTTGATTATCCACCCCCCCACCACCACCACCCCCCCCCCCGCCCCCGCCGCCTTCCAATGCCCCATTCTTCTCGTTTAAAAAAAGGCAAGAACATTCTTTCTGAAGAACATTCAAAATAATCTTTTGGGGTTTTTTTGTTTGTTTGTTTTTTTAAATAAAATGGCATTAACTTCTTCCAGGATATATCCTTTGCTCATTGTTATATGTTACTTTTTCCAAGAATGTGGTGTGGGCCTCTCTCTTCAAATTAAAGTGTGCATTTCAAGAAACTCTCCTCCATTTTATCTTGGAATATATTCTTCCACTGCATTTGTTGCCACTCTTCTTTAGCAACCCCATTTATACATCAGTTGTATCTCCTTTGTCTACTGTCCATACCTATCATCTTTTCTACAGCCATTTTTATATCTTTAGTATTTTTCATTTTATTTTGCAGGATTTCTTTAAGTCTATCATCAGTTTGGAGTTATGACATTTTTGTTTCATCTGTTAGGAAATTCACTGTGGTTTTTTCTTTTTCTGTTCTTCCCCAAACTTTGCCAACTCACGTTTATCATCTTCTATTGATTTATAGCCTCTTCTTTGAATCTTTACATCTCTTATTTAAAATATTTTCTTAGTGAGATTATATTGCATATAATTCCTTTGAAATGGTTTCCATTATATTTTGTGTATTTCTTCTTGTTATCTTGAGAGAGAGATAATATACAACTTTTCTTCTTTATATTTTTCCAGTTTTTATACATAAGCTTCAGGTTGATCCTTTTCTTATTAACATCTTTGAATAAGTCACACAACTTGCTGAAGGCAGTGGGGAGTGATATAATTGCATTACTGTTGAAACATCCTGTAGCCTCCACTCAGGTTTGTGATCTATTATACTCTCTCATCAAATCTATATTTTTAAAAATTTCCTGAGGATACATCTCCCTCATTTTTGAAAAATCCAAATTAGAGTTTCTCAACATGAAGACCCTAATGAGGACCAATTTTTAAAATTGAAAGAGGGATGGGGGAATGCTAGGGTCGAGGCCTGTACAGGTTACCAGGGCCTGGTGGTCAGGACGTGGAACTGGGGGAAATCTCATGTAAAGAAACCCTGGATTAAGAAAATACCTAAAGACAAAAAGACAGTATGAATTCATTAACATCGTAAATGAACTTGTGTTTTGGTACACACAATAGCATTTGCAAACATTTGACAAAGAGCTTGTGTATGGGCATCATATGTTATTTATTGTGTCTATGGAAAACATCTACACATGGATTCACAGAACTCCTTTTCTTTTTTTTTTTAACTTTTTATTTTATATTGGAGTATAGTTGATTAACAATGTTGTGATAGTTTCAGGTGTACAGCAAAGTGATTCAGTTATACATATACATGTATCTATTCTTTTTCAAATTCTTTTCCCATTTAGATTGTTACATAATATTGAGCAGAGTTCCCTGTGCTTCACAGTAGATCCTTGTTGGTTCTCCATTTTCAATATAACAGTGTGTACATGTCACTCCCACACTCCCTAACCATCCCTTCCCCCCAGGTAACCATAAGTTTGTTCTCTAAGTCTGTGAGTCTGTTTCCATTTTGTAAATAAGTTCATTTGTATCAATTCTTTTTAGATTCCACATATAAGCAATATCATACAATATTTCTTTCTCTGTCTGAGTTTCACAGAACTCATTTTCATTCAGTTGTATTTATCAGGTGCTCACCACGTGCCCACATGCCCTCATGGAGTTTGGTCTAGTGGTGAGACAGATAGTAAATAGGTAAACCGATAAATAAGTGGTTTCAAAATGTGCAAGTATGTGAAGGAAATGAATGGAGTTTGAAATGGAGAATGACCTGCCCATAAAGCTGGCCTCCTGAAGGACAAAAAGGTCAAAGTCATGTGAAGAGCTGGAGGGGATGGGTGAGCATGCCCAGTTGAGGGAACACCACCAGGAGCTTCCCGTAAAGTGGCCTGCGGATGTCCTAGACAGCAAGCAAAGCCTGTGGGGCTGGATACGTGGTCAGTGAGTTGGTACAAAATATCAGAGATACAGATGTAGTCAGAGAAACAGAGCCCCTTTAGACCACGGTGAGAAGTTAATTCTACATCCAACATGAAGCAAAGTGCTTCAGGCAGGGGTATGTCATGATCCAATTAAATCCATTTTTAATGGCTGTGGTGTAGAGAATGTATTCGAAAGTGACTGTAAAAGAATCAGACAATAGACTTAGGCTATAATCCTGGAGGGAACTGGTCATTCTTGGACTAGAGCAGAGACAGTAAAGATGGCGAGAAGTCTGCAGATCTGAGATATATTTAGGAGGTAGAACAGACAGGACATGTTTATGGCTTGAACGTGGGTGGTGAAGGAGAGGGTGGAATGAAAGCTGTGTCTCCAGTTTCTAGCTTGGACAACTGAACAGATGGTGATGGCCCTCACTGACATGAGAGTGACTGAGGAAAGAATGTGTTTGGGAGGAGAAATCAAGAGTTCAGTTCTAGAAAAGTAACATTTGGGGTGTTTCTGAGCATCCTGGCAAACGCACTAGAAAACAATTTATTGAGAGATAACCTGGGCACCAAGGAGAAATCTAGGCAGCACATATAAATGTTGGAGTCAGTGTAATACAAAAGATATTTAAAGTCATACGAATGAATGAGGCAATAGAAAGACTGAAGGAAGGAGGCTTAGCAGTTTTAAGTCTCTCCATGGCCCACATGTTGAAAATCATTGAATATAGTTACATTGGCCTTATTGTAATCAACTCTTTTGGTGACCCATGACAGAAACCCCCATCAAGTTATATTAAGCAAGAAAGGTAATTATTTGTTCAAACACTGGTAAGACCAAGAGTCAATATGCCTTCAGGCACAGATCGATCCAGGAGATCTTATATGTTACCAGGACACAGTCACTCACTATTTCTTGGCTTTCTTTTCCTCTCTGTTAGCTTCATTCCAGGCCAGCTCTCTCTACGTGGTGTGTCACAGGGCCAGATTTACATTCTTTTATGAGCAAATTCAAAATTAAAGAGAGCTTTCCATTCTAGTAGTTCTAGAAAAAAATGTGGATTTCTTCTAATTGTACTACCTTGATGTCTTAGTCTGTTTGGGCTGCTGCAACAAAATACCACAAACTGGGTGGCTTATAACAAAAAACTTATTTCTCACAGGTCTAGAGGCTGGGAAGTCCAAGGTCAGGGCACTAGCAAATTGGGTGTCTGACGAGGGCCTGCTTCCTAGATGGCCGTCTTTTGGCCGTAACCTCATGCGTCAGAAGGGGCAAGGGAGCTCTCTGGGGCCTCTTTGATAAGGAAGGGCACCAATCCCATTCATGAGGCCTCTGCCCTTATGACCTAATCACCTTCTCAAAGATCTACCTCCTAATACTATCACATTGGATATTAGTATAGAACATGAATTTGGTGGGGGACACACACATTCAGTCTATGGCACTTGGGTCATGTATCTAACCTGATGCCAATCACTGTGCCCAGCATATGCTGTTTGGCCAGGCTGGGTCCCATGCCCATTCCTAGATCCAAGAGATACAGACAACGACTTGGCCTGAAAGCAGGGGGTATAAGCAGGGGGTATATTATATTATATGTATAATACCTCAAAAGAAAAAGCAGAATGCCCCTTCTAGAAGAAGAGGATGTTGGTGCTGGACCAGGAAAAGCAAGAGCCATGCTTAGAGGTCACCTGTGTCTCTAAAATACACTGACTACATAGAAGCATCTGAAATTTCCGTTTGTCCCATCAGGCAATGGACATAAAAGTTGCCTTACCTTTAGTGGGTGGGCATTATGTACGGAACACTGGAGGTAGCTGTGGGTGGCTTTGGGGTGGGCTGTTGCAGGATGGCTCCCAAACTAAGAGGTCAAAAAAGAAAGAGGTCAGATTCCTACCCTCAAGAGTAAGAATACAAATGGACAGATATGGGGAAAGTCAGAGAAATGAGAGTGGCTGCTTATGGAAGTGGCCACACTCAGAATTCTAACAGGAGTGGGTGATATTGTGTTGGGTAAAGCAACCTTTACAGTCTTCCCTTGCCCCAAGGCCAATATCTGAGAATTCTATCAGGGTCAGGTGCCTGCGTCCTAATAAGAAAACTCTGAACGCAAATACCCTAAGGGATACGTTTATAAGACAGAGCTTACAGGCCCATTTCTGAACTTGGCGGGAAAGGGTATTGAGCAAGGTGAAATATGTGTAGCTTTTAGAAATGGAGCCTGACCCAAAATTTCTGCGTGGGTGTGACAGCTTAGAAACCGCAGCTGCGGTAATGAGTCTTAGCTGTACTCTCTATGTTGTATTCAAAAACGCTAAATCAAACCAAAGTCCAGACCGCAGCTCTCAAGTTGCGCACACAGAGTAATTAGGTTCATGTACTAACTATTGTCCCTGTTCTGAGCCTGTCATATAGAAGCAAAAAGCCAGAACCACAGGGGGTTGTAACAGGGTGTCACGTCTGTGTTTTAATTCCATGCGCTTTCCCTTTCTCCATGAGAGAAAAGCAGGGTTGGTTTCCAGTTGTCTGGGAATACACATCAGGCATCAGCCTTAGCAAAGGTAGTTCTGAATCTTTATGCTTTCAAGATTTGGCATTTCAAATATGAATTCCCAAACTTAAAATGCAATGGTTTAGAAATGGTAAGTAGGTACGTTTAATTTTAAGGTTAAAAGAGGTTTTATGCTCCTTTCTTAAGAAATATGACTCATTGCTGTCAGGTTTCATGCATGGAGGTGGAGAGGAATATACAGAGGGGGTAGCTGGAGGTGAGGAGAGAAGGATGCAGATCTGACAGCTCTTTGTAACCCTGCAGAAGTCACTTAATTACTCAGGGTTTCAAAGCACCTGGAAAACTCATAAAAGACAAGCTGGCTCAGAAAGCCAGACACTCAACTGGAAAAAGTGTGACTGAAGAAAAAGAGGAAAAATAATTCCAAGCCAAAGGAAAAAGAAGCTAATAATTTTTTTAAAAAGCAAATGCTTCATTCTCTTCTCCTGTTATTAATCTGAAATAATTTAATGGTCAGAACACCTTCCAGTGTTTGAAATATTATTAGCATCGTCTGCTGTCTTCTCACATTTTCTCTATCATACTGCTGCCTTGCTTTATTTGAAGGGAAGAAGATGGGGTATAAACAGTTTTAATAATAGCCATGTCTAATAAGTCATGTTTGAATTAATTTTATTTCCATATTATGGAGATGTTTATGTTATGGAGCTGTAATTCATTTTCCATTTACTTATGCTGTCTGGGGGCTTCTTTTTAGCTGGTTAGACTAGTTGGGGGCCATTTTTGTTCCTTAAAGCAGAGTGAGAAGTTGTATTAGTTAGGATAGTCTGATGGCTGTGACAAAGAAGGCCTAAAAATTATGATGGCAAAAAACCCATTAAAAGTTCATTTCTTCCTCATGGAAGTGTCCCCAGAGAGTGTTGCTAATCAGCCTTACTCACATCCACGCAGTGATTCAGAGACCCAAGTTCCTTCCATCTCCACATTCAGTCATAGTTTGGTTCTTGGTGGTCTTGTGAATCGAGCTAGTGGAAAGGGCAAAACAACATGGAAGAGGCACGCCCGACTCTTAAGAATGTTGGTTCTGCCATGGCACAGATCTCTCCTTGTCACACTCTGTTACTGAATGTGAGTGACAAGTCCCACCTCCGTGCAAGGAGGTGTACAAGTGTCAGGCCTGCCGGGGCAGCCACGTCCAAGCAACAGCCTCATGCCGTAGGTGGGGAGAAGGGATTGGGTGCGGCCGCTAGCATCCTCCGCCACAGAAATCTTCAGCCTTCCCGCTATGTGGAATCCCTGGGACCCCACTCTGTGGCATAGTGAGTTCAGGGTCTGGCATCAAGCACCCAGGAGCCTGACATTCTGCTGGGTCGCTCACAGGTCTGCAGGAAGTCTTGGCAACTATAGGCCTCATTTGCAGGGAAGAGTATCTACTACATTAGGATTGTTGTGAGGGTTAAAGGAAGTAATTTGTATCTTCTTTGCTAAGCTTTTGTCATAGAGTAAGTGCAAAGTAAATGACAGTTACAAGTATTATTACCCAACTCAGGATATAATGTCTGGATGCTAAGCTCTACTCGGCTTGAGAATTACAGCCTGATACGTCTTGACATTTTGTTCTTATTCCTGTCTTCCCAGCCCATCCTCCCCCTGATGGGACTTCATACTGCATCTTGCCCTCTCCTCATTCCAAGGCTTCCCTAAGTTAGGAACACCCTCCAACCACGGATCCATGACTCTACCCAGCTTTAGGGGAGGGGGAGAGGGAGAGAAGGAGAGGTAGAGGAGCCAGGCTGTGAAGCTGGGCAAATGACTGCAGCTTCTTTAAAAACCGACAGAGTTTAGCACAGTGTTTTTCCCGGAAACGTCATAGGATAAAGATTTCTTGAGTAGGTTATGAAGGCTCTGGAGGTGTGTGTGCAGGTGGTATTTTTGTGTGCATGCAACCGCATGCTCACGAATGCAAGTGTGCATACGGTGGAGCTCTGCACACGTGCAAGAGTCAGGCCACGCGGGTCCTGCCCACCATGTGTGTCCTAGAATTAGTGTGAGAAAAATACCTGTCCTTTACAATGTCTGCTGGGAGCTACCTCACACGGTTGGGTGGAGGAGAAGTGGGGAAGTCCCCTATGGTCTGGTTAGCAGAGCACGGCCACTGTCTGTCCCAGGCACCAGCTGGTCACTTCAAGGAGGTCTGTGGCTGTCTCAGGGGCTCTAGGAAGGACTGGGTGAATGGATCACAGAAGCATTCATCAGATGCCTTTTTTATGCAACGTGTTGTATTATTCAATCCACACAGCGTCACCTTGAGGTAAGCATTATTAGTCCCATTAAAAAGATGAACAAACTAAGGCTCAGGGAGATTATGCAGTTGCTCCCAGTCTTCGTAGCATCCTGACTAATGGGTTGAAATAAGTCTTAAGAGCAGATCTGACTGCAAAATGCATGCTTTGGGTCTGTTGGTAACATATCTCTTGCAACCATTAGTAGATCACCTAGTGAGTGTTCTACTAAGGGAAGATGAGAAGGGTGCCTTCATTATAAACATATAGAGGTTCACTTTTAGAATGCTAAGAATCTTGAAAAAAAGAGGTTTGGGCTTTAAAGGCACAGAAATCTAAAGAGAGGGATTGAGAGAGAAGACTGACTCATTGACTAGAGAGAAAAATCTAAAGGCATTCAGGAGACCACACACATCTCCCTTTACGGCCTCGTGCCGAAGAAGCATCTAGACCCCTCTGAATGTTTAGCCTTTTAATTCGGATAATGGTGGGGCTGGGGAATGTAGGGTGCACATATGTATCTATGTGTGAATTTAAAATGTGATTGTGGGGATTATTTTTAACTTTACTTTAAAAAGGGTAGTGCAGGGTTAATAAATCATATCATATATAATTTAGCCTGAAAAGTACAGGGTTAAAATGCAACCAATGTCAAAACCAAAGGCAAAGTAGAAATCCATATGTTGCTCTGAAATACTGAAATGCACCCACTTTAGCAGATGTTTTGGCTGCCAGGGAAGGAAGGCAGGTTTTTTGGTTTATGGGAACTCTGGGGCTGTGGGGTAAGGAGACCCCATTTCTCACGGGCCACTTCTCCCTCCTATAATCAGCAATATGAATCCCTCTCCCTCAGTCAGGACTGTGGCAAGACTCGTGTTCACCTCCTTTACCATTACTAGTCTCTTGCTTTCCCCTCCAAATTGCAATGTCACATCACTAAGCCAGTCGGCAACTGTTTATTGAGTGGCCTTCTGTGCGTCTATGAATGGTGAACAACCTCAATAATCACACTATTGCTCCACAGGGAAACTACAGGTGACTATGAGAGCATTTATTTGGTGGGAGGACCCGTGGAGGTTCCCCCGAGGAGGTGACGTGCAAGCTGACACACGGCAGTTAAATAAGAGATAACTAAGTGAGGGTGGGGTGAGAGCAAGAGAGAACAGCACGGGAGTGTCCCTAGGAGTGAGGGAGAGATTTGGGCACAGTGAAGGGGAGAGAGATACTGAGAACAGCTGATTAAGCTGCTCTAACAGAGCGGTTCTCAACCAGGAGTGATTCTAGCCGCCAAGGGATATTTGGCAGTGTCTGGAGATATTTTAAGTTGTCACACCTTGGGGGATGGACGCTCCTGAACATCTAATGGGTAGACGCTAGGAAAGCTGCTACAATGCACAGCACAGCCCCCTTAAACAAAGAATCATCTCACCCAGAAAAGTCCTCAGTATCAAGGTTGAGGAACTGTTCCACAGGAAGCCCAAACACAGAGGATTAAACAAGGTAGGGTTTTTAAAAATATGTTTAACAGCCCAAATGGACTGATTTGGCTGAGATGACCAGCTCTCTAGTGCCAGGAACCCAGCCTCCTTCTACCTTGTTGCTCTGTGTCCTCTAGGGCACAGGTTGGCAAACTTCTCTGCGAAGGACCAGGTTGGAAATACTTTGGCTTTGTAGGTCATATAGTCTTGATCACAGCTTTTTTCAACTCTGACACTGTCCTGTGAAAGCAGCCACAGATAACGCCTAAGTGAATGGGTGTGGCTCTGTTCGAATCAAACTTTATTGACATAAACATGATAGACCGGGTTTAGCCCACAGGATGTAGTTTGGTCCCCTGCCTGGTCACGTGGGCTTGGTCTGCATGTTGACCAGTGGGAGGGTGAGGCGTATATCCTTTTGATGGACAACATGACTTCTGCTCACATCTTATTGTCTAGAACTCGAAAGGCTGGCGATGTAGTTCTTGGCTGGGCAGTCGTGCGCCCAGGGGAAACTCAGCTTTTTTTGTTTTTTATGCACAAGGGAGAATGGATACCGGGGGACAATTGGCAGTGTCCTCAATCACTGAATTGAAGCTAAGAGAGAAGCACAGAATGAGGCTGGGAAGAGAGGCAGGGTGAGATCATGCCAGCCTTAGAGATGAAATGAAGTGTAGGGTTACAATTTTTCTCTTAAGAGAAATGGGAATCTCTTAAGCAGCAGTGTTTCAGAGCTGTTTTTCCATTTTAAAAAGATCACTCTGGCAGCAGTGTGGAAGGGGCTTGCAGGGATGTGGGCAGACAACTTTGGAAAATATTGCCGCCATCCGGATAAGAGAGACGGTGGCTTGAATGAGGATGGTGTTAAAGACATGAAGTAAATGGATGGGAGAGAGATTTAGAGGGGAGGATCTGTAACATCCTGTAGATTAAACTCCCTTTTGAGGAATTAAGAGAACGCAGCTTCATTATTAATAATTTTTTTAAACAGAAAAGACTTGATCACTGTCGTCCACATTGGGCATCTGATGCAGCCCCAGCTGGTCCTTGTCTGCTACTTTCCTGTTTTTCCTCCAGGACTCAACATGCCTATTGTTCAACATCTTTTCTGGGAAAAAAACCCATCCTGGTTCTCCCAAGCATAAGACTCTGGGCTGAAGTCACCCAGGATGTGGACACAGAGTTCACAAGTCCCACATGTAATGAGTGGGCAACCCCAGCGCTTGACATAAGCAAAGCGTGTGTTTTGAGTCTTACTGGCACCAAAGGAGACAAAAGCCTACAGTATAATTATGCCAAGCATGTAATATGATGCAATCGGTTTCTGTCTCCCATATGCCCTGTGGTGCAGTGCAAGGGCTTTGAATCGTAGAATGTTCCAGACCTGTGTGTCTGTGCCATCGGAAGCCTGAGAAAGCCATGGCACCTTCTCTTATTTCAATCAGTACTGCTGTGGGCATCTACTAAGCACCTAGCGTATAGGTAGGTGCTTAGTAAATGCTCAATATCAGGGACATAGAGGTGAATAAGACATGACCTTGTGACTTCCTCAATGAAATAGCTCTCTGGTTTCTGCCTCCAGTGTCTGTAAATGAAGGATGAATAAATATTTCCCTAATTGGTTTTAAATGGGTTGCCAGGAATGAAGGCGTCTTGGCAATCTGAGTTATGGAACTCCTGAAAAGATCCTTTGGTTTTTATACTTAGCATGGTGGACACATTTGACCTTGAAAGACAATACCACTCAGTAATTCACTTTCAAGGAATTGCCTCAACGACTACTGGCACCATTTTTTCTAAAAAGAGAGGACATCGCATTCTTCCTCTCTTCATTTGTTTTCGGGGTTGTCAACATTGTGACAGTGACTAACCAGCTAATTTGCAGAATAATAAATAACTTCAGAAGAGAGAGATGATTCATACGTGGCTCTGTTAGGGCCTCTTCTTCCTCTAATTCCTTTCTGGTAAAGGGTGCCAGTAAATTGCCTCTGAGTATCACTGTTATCTGTGGCTCCGTATCCACGTGCATTAGGATCCTGGAATTCCAGGGCTGTAGGGCAGAGAATCTGGGCTTCACCTGTAGGCGATAACTTCAGAAAGCATGAGCAACGCCGGTTCACTAGAATCCTCACCCTCTCTACGGCCAATAACTCCGTCTTTATATTATTCAGCTCGGTAGGGCCAAGCACTTCACTTCCCATGGGTTTCCTACTTTAAACGTTATCCTATTGAGTCTACATCAACTCTATGAAGTAAGCGCTAATAACCTGTGCCTTTTGCAAACTGAGGAAATTTGCAAATGTTGCACAGCCAATAAGTGGTAGATCCAGGAATTGAAGGTAGGTTTTTCTGACTCCCAAGTTCATGACACTACACTATCTCCTTTGTTCAAAGTATTATTATTTATTGAGCATGTATTTCTCATAAAGTCCATATCCCTCTATCTCACTGTGATGGTCTTAATGGTCTCAAGGTTAGTTGGTTTTGTCTCATCACAAAGGCAGTGTATTTACAGATGACAAGAGTCGCCAAACTAAAGCCCGTGGGCCAAATCCAGCCCTTTTGAAAGCAAAGCTTCACCCTCTCTCTCTACTGGAACACAGCTGCAGTCATTCGTTTGCATATTGTCTATGGCTGCTTTTGTGCTACACCATTAGACATGAGTAGTCGTGACAGAGAGCCCAGAAAGCTGTCACAAAGATGAAATATTTACTACGTGTTTCTTTGCAAAAAAAGTTTGCCAAACCCTGGTATAGAGCACAATCATATATATTGTTTCTTTGATTAAATTCTTTCTAATGAACAGACTGGTGGTATTCAAGGCTTAGGGTCAGTTTAACTGTTAAATTTATATGTGTACATTATTTGTTCCATTCAATACATTTTTATCAAATGCCACTCCCCCCGCCCCCCCCCCACCAAAGAAAAAGGTCATAAGTCTATCCATGGGGGATTTCTGGATGGAGAAGAAAATGCACCATTCCCAGTTAACGTGTGAAATGTGAAACTTCTTTTGACTTTTTCCAAAAGGCACCCCTAAGTTTTTGCTACTATCTGGAGTCGTGTGCAGTTCTGAGAACATCACCCCTTGATTCCGTTTACAAACTGGGTAGTCTCTAACCCGGCTAGTCAGTTACTGCCCTACTGGAAAACAAAAACAAAAGCAAAGCATATAATACACAAGTTAGAATCACACTTTCACGTATCTCCTACAACTGAAACAACCATCAGAAACTCTGCCTTTCTGGAATAGAAAGAAAAGCAGTATGAGCTCTCTGATTCCAGCTTTATCTTCATCTTGAAGCTTATACAACCCACAGATAAATGATAAGTTATGACAAAGATTTCCACCAACGACAAACTGACTCACTGTTCTCCAAGTCCTTTCGTCTCTCTGGATTCCACGTCTAAGCTTCTTTATATTCTGTCAAGATGGAGCGTGCTATTTGCCAAAATTACAGACAGTACGCCAGCATTGGGACATATTTTCAATCTTTACCTGTATCAAAGAATGTTATCATTGCTGAGGGTTTTTTCCATGATTGCTTTTTGCCCCTGTAAAAAGAATCACAGGGCCAGCTTTGTGTCTGTTCCTGTACAGTGATGAAAAGAGAACGAAAGGTTAAAGTGACTTTTGTTTGTTAAAATATAACAAACGATTATCCTAGAAACCCCATACCATCATAGCACTATTCTCATTCATGTTATGTTTTAGCTTTTTCATTGCCAAGTGCCCGCTTGATTTGGGTACCAAAACCACAGTTTATGGACAAGATTTCAAAGAACGGCGACGTTACATTTCTCTTGGTTGGCTGACATCTCAAAAATGTTTTGCCTGAAGCCCTCCCAGAAGAAAAGAAGTTATTCTTTGATTGTAAAAATTATAAAAAGAAAAGGCAAGGCAAAAAACAAACAAAAAACCCCCACAAACATGGGTAAGCCTCTTTTTAATGCAATGAGATTTAAATGAAAGCAATTGTGTTATACTTTATGGAGGTGGTAGGGAGGTGCTCTGGAAATCTACTAGTTTGAGAGCTGCCGTTCTACATTATTTGAGCTCAGACCTCTGTTGCTGCCAGCGCCAAAGTGGTTTGTATCTTGCTGTAAAGAGGAAACACCAAGCACAGCTCTGGCTATTTGAGGTCCTAGGTGACAAGAGAAAGTGATATCACTCTGCAGGGTTTGGCTTGTCAAATCCATCAGTAATGGAAGATACATGGAAGCAGTGTATGAAATTCCATCCCGGTGGAGGGGACAGCATTCTTGAAAACAGAAAGTGCTATCTTCCCCATCAGCTTAAAATGATTATATTTAGCAACTGTGTATGTACATTCTTCAAGGGTTTCTACTTATAAAAATTAGTTAATTAGTAATTATTACTATAGCTTAGGTAAGCATGGATTATTATTATCATAATTTTACAGACAGAGTAAATGAGAATGATGGAGACGGTACCAGGAGAAAAATTAAAATGAATGAGCTCCTAGATCACAGGCCCGAGCTGCAAGGATTTTAAAGAGCTTGTTTATTTTAAAGAACACGCGTTCTTAAAGTGAAACTTAAATATCGGAAAAGCAGGTTTTCCAAATTTAAAAAAATGTCCTATTTATCAATGAAACCAGTGCTGGGATTCTGTTTTTCATTTATGAGTATTTCTTTGTATGATTTTATATCTTCCCATATATCTGTGAGGGTCTTATTTTTGATGGGGGATTCCATGTGATTATAACTCTCACTCTTCAAATTGCATTCCTTGAATTTTTTCTCTTTCGGAATAATCAAAGATCTGAGAGGTTTTAGAAACTAGAATTTTTTTTTTTTTTTGGACAAGTGAATATTTGAATAAGTTACACATGCAATCTATATGTTTAGTGTCCACTGTAAACCAAACACTGTCCCAGGGCCTAGGAATCCGGCACTGACCGACCAGACAGGTATCTTTTAAACTTTAATAGTTTAAATTTGACTTTAGAAACTGTATCTTCATGTAATTTAGCTGAAGGAAGAGGGTCTATTGCTGCAAAAAAAAAAAAAAAAAAAAAGTCATTTTGAAAGTATTTATTAAAAAGAGAGAGAGATTTGAAGATGTTATACTGCTGGTTTTGAAGATAGAGGAAGGGGCTGTGAGCCAAAGAATGTGAGGTGCTTCTAGAAGCTGAAAAAGGTCGGGAAAAGAATTCTCCCCTACAGCCTCTACAAGGAATGCAGTCCTCCCAAAACCTTGATTTTAGCTGCATAGGATTCTTTTTTGGATTGTTGACCTCTAGAACTGTAAGAGATTAAACTTTGTGTTTTTAAAAGACAAATTTGAAGAAAAGAGCATTACACTGCCTTATTATGTGCATTTATTTTCCCTTCACAGATGATTGCTTCAAATCAGGGTATAGCAGTTAGGGAGGCTGATGGATTTTTACAATTATATTCCTAGACAACGGGTGTACATATATTTTACAGGTGATGCTTCTTCCCCCTTTAGGACTAGTGATGAATTCTGTAATAAGATTGTAGTAGGCACCCATTTTTTGGCTTTTTGGCATCTCTTTGGGAAACCACTCCCTCCCCTACCTTCATTTCTTGTGGTCTGGGTGTGATTGTCCCCCACCCCCTGGTTCAGGAATGGGCACATGACCTGAGGCAGGCCAACAACGCCTAGGACATTTATTCGAACTGTTAGGAAAGAGACGCTCTTTCTGCTGGGGTTGATAAGCTGGTGAGATGCAAACCTGGATTGCAGGGGCTGCGTAACTATGTGGGGAGAGCCTGCCTGAGAAGCAAGCCAACCGAGAGGAAAGCAGGGCAGATTTGTAATGTGTTCTTGTGAACACCTGGATTTAGCCATACCTGAAGCCATTCTTACCTCCTGGGCTTTTCAGTGATGTGGCCTAGTCTTGTTTTTTTTTTTTTTCCAATGCCTGAGTCACTGTGAATTGGATGTTAAAAACTTGTAGGTAAAAAGAGTTCTAATGCAATTCAAATCAGTAATTTTAAAGAAATATAGCCTTTGGTATGAGTAAGAAAATAAACCCTAGTTTAATAGATATAATTTTGAAAAAAAAAGCTTATGCATGAATACGGACACATGCAGAGTACTACCTGCATATCTAATATCCACAATTCCCTTCTTCCTGAATAACAGAACCCTATTAATATTTTTGTGTTTTTATAATAGCTTTATTGAGATATAATTCACAAACCATAAAATTCACCCTTTTAAAGTGTACGATTCAGTAGCTTTTAGTATATTCACAGAGTTATGTAACCATCAGCACGATTAATTTTATAATATTTTCATCACCTCAGAAAGAAATCCCATATCCATTACGGGCAACCCCCCGACTTCTCCCTCCCCCTAGCTTGTGACAAGCACTAATCTAATTTCTGTCTCTATAGGTTTCATATAAATGGAATCATACAATATGTGGCCTTTCCTGTTTGGCTTCTTTCACTTAGAATAATGTTTTCAGTGTCCATCCATGTTATAGCATGAATCAGTACTTCCTTCCTTTTTATGGCAAATGATATTCTGTTGCATAGATACACCAGACTTTGTTTA
Organism: Balaenoptera physalus; assembly: GCF_965194825.1. Taxonomy (NCBI): domain Eukaryota; kingdom Metazoa; phylum Chordata; class Mammalia; order Artiodactyla; family Balaenopteridae; genus Balaenoptera; species Balaenoptera physalus. Next base: position 93,631,446 of record NC_138896.1, on the reverse strand, counting down.
TATGTTTATCAGTTGATGGATATTTGGGTTGTTTAAACTTTTTGGCTCTCACGAATAATGCTGCTGTAAACATTCGTGTATACGTTCTTGTGTTGATATATATTTTCAGTTCTCTTGGGAATATACCTAGGAGTGGAATTGCTGGGTCAGATGGTCACTCAATGTCTAACATTCTCAGGAGCTGCCAAACTGTTTTCCAAAGTGGCTGCACCATTTTACAGTCCTACTAGCACTGCATGAGGGTTCCGATTTCTCCATATCCTTGCCAGCCCTTGTTATTATCTGTCTTTTTGACATTAGCCATCCTAGTGAGTGTGAAGTGATAGCTTGTGGTAAAACCCTCTTAATATTCCATGAAGCAATGTGCCCTCATAAAAGACTACACTTCACAAATTCCCTTCTTTGCATTTAGGGGTTGCTGTTAAGCTGTAAGAGAACATAGTTGGATGGGGCTTCCAGAAAAGCTCTGAAAGAAGGCTGGCTAAGTAAGGGGTCGTCATTTTTGGCCTTTCCTTTCTTCCTCCATTTTTCTGCCCTGGAATTGTTGGCTCTGCAGCAGGCCTCCTGGTCCATGAAGTGAGCGTAGAGACCAGGTCGTATAGGTGTTAGAGCAGGAAGATAAAAGAATCCTGAGTCCTTGTGACTTGGAAGCCACTACATCAGCCTTGGGCTCCAAAGTATGAATCATATGGTTTTACTTGAGAGAGAAATAAAATCCTAGCTTGTTTATTCCCTGGCTATTTGGATGTTCTGTTGCATTAGCTCAACATAATCCTCTTTTTTCCTGCGTTTATGTATGTGTGTGTGTGTGTGTGTGTGTGTGTGTGTGTGTGTGTGTATGTGTATATATACACATAAGTATGTACACACATATACATATACACACATATGGATATATTGGCTGGATGCTCACGAAGCCTAATTCTTCTTTTTCCTGGGAACATAGCTAGAGTACATTTCCCAGATTTCCTTGCTATTATTGTGGCCCTGTGACTGGATTATAGCCAGTAGAATGTGGTGGAAGTAATGTACGCCATTCCCAGGCCTGGTCAATGGAAGTCTTTCATTCTTTCTCCCCATCTGCTGACTCAGTGGAGATGACTTTGAGGAGAGGACTTGAGGAGGGTGGAGCCATGAGATGGAAGGGGCCTGGGGCTCTGAGTGACCACATGGATATCCACACACCAGGGGACAAGAGTGAAAAAAACATTCTTCAGCGTGAGGTGTCTGAGAATTTGGTGTTTGCTTATCCTAATTCAATTGCCTATACATACACATTCATATTTACATAAATTCACATAACTGATCCCAGGCCACGCACTGATCAGTGTCACACACGTCTCCTGACATTTAGTCCAATTCTCTCTCCACTGAACTGGGGTGCAGGGTATCTGCAACGACATTATGTTTCATCATAAATATTTAGAAAGTCATCTAACTTCTTTGAACTTCCGTTTCCTCATCAGATAATGAGTAGTTGGGGCCGGATAAGATACTTAATACATTTGTTTTTGTGTTAGAACTATTTGTACTTTCACTCAGTTGGCAACCTTGGGGGCCTTGTAAGTTCTCTAAAGGTAGGAGTTAGGTCCTGTGTCCTTTTTCATATTCTTTCCTTCTAAGTTCTCTACATGATAGTCGTTCCGTAAGTATTTGTGGAATAAAAGAGAAGGTCTCTTCCAGCTCCAAATGTCTACAGTGCCACGTAGAATCATATTTGTCATACACACACTTTTTCTGTGCAAAGACTGCCAATTCACAACCAGACTATGATCCAGATGTTCCTATGGGATTTGGTTGTTCCCAATATCAGGATAAGTTTTGTTCTGGGAACAATGTTCTGAGTGATGATACGTAACTCCAAGGAGGCCACAGAGGCCTGTTTAACCCATCCTGTGACACAGATGCTCATGCTGTTGGCATCAGCCTGTGCTTAGGATCCTAGGAGTAGGAACTCACATGGAGCAGGGAGTGGGAACACTTATTTGTTCAACATGAATTAAGTCTCTGAATTCAACATGAATTAAGTGTTACATACGTGAGATAGAATGTGGACACGAGGCCCCGACACTCTAATAGAACGTTGCGTGAGAACTAGACTTTGACCAAATGTGCTCCTCCACCACCCAAAACCCTTCAGTGCCGTCTGTCCAGCACTCCTAAAAGCAATTCACACTCCTTACTATGTATGCCCTGCAACCCCCTGGATGTTTGGCTCCTGCCGGCTTTTCTACCCTTATCTGATTTCATTCTCCCCCCTTCTCAGCCTGTTGTAAGTTCCAGGCGTGCTCTGTCCAACTTCAGTAAACCAAGAGCTTGACTCCCTGTGGACCACTGCATTTTCTGTTACTTCTCTGCCTGGAATCTTCTGCTGACTATTGCTGGCCCATCTCATCTTTCAAGCAACATCTCATTTCCTCTCAGCAGACTTTTCTATTGGGAACGGTCTCCTCTAATTTCTCTCCAGCATGTCGGCTTGGTTTATGGTCTTTATAGCAGTGTTTCTCAAATTTCAAGTGCACACCAATCTCTTGGGGATATTGTTACAATGCAGGTCCTGACTCAGTAGGTCCTGGGTGAAGCCTGAGATTGTGCATTTCTAACAAGCTCCCGGGTTATGCCTGTGCCTCTGACTACACTTTGAGCAGCCCTGCTCTAGAGAACGTATCCCATCCCACTGTTGTCTCAGGAAGCTCTTTGTTTCTGGACGCTTGCCTCTCCCCAGCCTGGAACGAGGGCTCAGGAAGGCACCATCGCCCATCGTGTTTACCCCTGTCACCGCTGTGCCAGAACAGCACCTGCCTAGCATATAGTATCTACTAAATAAATAACTACTAGATAAATTCAGAGATTTCAAGTGTGATGAGTGTTACACCAAGGAATGTACATGGTGCTGTAGAAGCTAATCCCATCTGGAGAGACAGCGATGGAGGCCTTGCCAATGTGCAGCATTAGACTTTTGCACAAATTTGTAGGAAGCATTTTCCCAACTCTTCCTGTTCTCTGTCCAATGCGTCCACTGTGATAGGTCATCCTGACTAACCCAAGTCTTCCAAAGTCTCCAGGGTCAAAAATTACCTATTCTTCTCCCTACTCAAGGCTAAATGAATCTCCTGGGCCCCAGAATGGCTGACATTGGCTATGGTAGGAGGCAAGCAATCTGATTGAGACGTTTCACACTTGTTTGTGGATGACAGATATACCTTACTACTCTCTGGTGGTACTTTTATTTGGTTAAAAAAAAGATGCTTATTCATCTAATTGTCTGGTGCTGTTTCAGCTAGTGGAGTACAAATATTTAAGCCTAGGGAAGCCGCCAAAAACAAGAAGAGAAAAACTTGCATTTTTTTTTTTTGCTTTCTCCAGTACTGAACCCACAAATTATCTAAAGCCCAGGGGACACTGAGGGCTGATAGAGGGAAAGTGGAGATGAGTAATGTTGGAGGTGTGGAGTGATTATCTGTACCATTTGTAAGATAATAAGTCCCCAGTTCGGGGTTGTGGAGGAGGAAGCATGTGCTCACAGACATTAAGAGTGAGGGTGCTGGAATCCTTCTGTCTACGTTACTGACTGCCATTCTGATAACTGACATAAGCTCTGTAAACCTCAGTTTCTTCATCTGTAAAATGGGCCAACAAGACATCTGCCTCTTGATGTGCTGTGAGAAGTAATGAAATAATGAAGGTCAACTGGTGACTACAATGCTCGGCACTGAGTAGCAGCTCAAAAATGGTAGACATTATTATCATCATCTTCTGAACAAACAGGTTGATGGAACGGAGAGTTAAGAACAGAATCTAAATCAGAGTGACGGGGAATATTGCATTTTTGTTAGGCTTGGGACCACGCCTTGGTTAGAAAGTGCAGAATCGGACCGTAAAAGGAAGCGGTCATGGCAGAGATGGCGGAAGCCATAAGAATCCTTTGCAAAGGGACCCATGCTCTTGTCCACAAGGAATCATCCCTTCATAAACATTTGGCTGCTTCTGAGACACTTGAGTAAGTATCTAATCCATGTCAGAACAACCAGCTACTTTTCTCAGATGACTCGCCACACCAAACGTTCAGCTTCCTACCATCTGTATTCATGTGTATTAATGTGGTGCCCCAACTTTTCAAGTTAACACCTCTCTCACTACGCTACATTCACGAGGTCATTCCACAGCCAGCAGAGGACACGGGCTGCCAGCACTGTCTAACGCTAGCAGTGAATGAAAGGCTGCCCCAAACCAGTGGTTCTCAGCCTCAACCCAGTGCAGTTTCACCTCCCGAGGACACTGGCAATGTCTGGTTGACACCACTGCAGGGGGTGGGGAAGGTAACCACTGGCATCTAACCAGAGATACTGCTAAACATCCTACAACGCACAGGACAAAAATTACTTGACTGAAAGCAGAAACTGAGAAAACTTGTCCTTAAACTGTTCTTTCTTTTAACCTTTCTGGTTCTCAATTCCCCTGTCTATTAAATTCAGCCACTAAATAGTATGCATGATCTGCCAACTCTGACATTCTAGGAGGTTTTTTTTTTTTTTTTTTTCTGACCTCCAAGAATTTTGCTTCTAAAATTAACCAGCGAGGAGTGGTTTAGACAGACTTTTCTTTTTCTTTTGCCGAAAGAGGCCAATCCACAGTCTGCTATAGCTTTTCTGTGGCCTCAGCTGTAGCATTTCATCAACAGCCTCTCAGTTGGCAACAGGGTGGGGATGGGGGGGGGGACAAGTCTGCAGAGAAGCCTACACCCAAAGTAAGCAGTAATTTCCCATTTATGGTGTATGATGCGCTTTCGTTGTTTCTCAAAACCAGTTTGCTTTGAAGATTATCACCCTGTTGACACTAGCCCACCTTGTGAAACTGACAGGCCCACACGCCTTTGGTGAAATAATGTGTTTCTTACCCATTATCTGAGAACCTGTGAGCAGCTTAATAAATACACTGAAGGAGGATTTCTGGTACATGCTTATCTGAACAAAGGCCAATTATATTCCACCTCAAGAACTTGCAAAGGAATGCATTAATCGATTTAAGCAATTAAAAGAAAGCCCCTACCACAAATAGACAACAAATGCCACCAACACTGATGAAAGAACACTGTCCAGTGACCTCAGCAAGGCACTGAGAAATCTAATCAGTGACAACTTTTTAAAGGTTGGTTCAAAACAAGTAATCCTTGTGGACATCAACACAACCCTTTCACTCTGGTGAAACAGTTAAGTAGTGAAGGTCATGGGGCTTTCGCAGCCACATAAAGGAGAGAAGTAAAAGCAATTAGACAAAATGGGTGCTGTCATCCCACTTTCCAGACCCCAGAGCCACACTAAACACAGAGATGCAACTTTTCCACTTCATTATTCAGGATCTGGCAGCACACTCCAAATGAGAATGCCATAGCTTGATTTTCCTTTCTTACCAATGCTGGCTGGATGTTTGTTAGCCGTCTAGAGCCTGGGGAGAGGAAAAAACCAAAAAACAAAACAGGAAATCCATGGATGATGCTATGAATTGATCACCTGGGTTGGAATCCCAAAGTATTTCTTCAACACTCAGAACTGTTGCTGAAAACTGCTCTGCTTGAAGCTACCCCCCAGCAGAAGAAAAAAGTCCAGATTCGTGGATGGCCGCTTCCCAATCAGGTGGAAATCCATTGAGTAATAGCATCAGCACCACTTGGAGGCCCTTTTGACAAGGAGATTCTCAGACTCCACCCCAGACCTAGGGGATCAGAATCTCCATCCACATTAAAATTTGAAAAAGACTGCTCTACAGGGCCTTCAAGAGTTACTTTATTTTTTACCTTCTCTCAGCCTGAATTTCCTCAACTGGAAAATGGAAATATAACAAAGTGCATACATAGGAAAAAAACAAAACAAAACTGAAGGAACGCAGTTCACACGATTGCGGGGGTGATTATGGGGAACTTCTCCAAGTTCTACACTTGTGCGGTTTTTAACGCTGTAAGACCAGCGTTACTTCTTTTGTAATGGGGGAAAATCATTTTTAAGTACGACGCGCTCTCACAGTATTGTACTGATGATTTTTAAAGGGACCGATTTCTCAGGGCCCAGCACAATGCAAGCCACACTTTAGTGCAGACACTTCAGAGGTGTTAGGTGAAGTGAACGGAGCCAGCCCGGCAGCCTCTCCCACCCTGGCAGCCGGCGAGCAGCTCTCGTCCCCGAAAACTGGCCCTCGTAGATTCGCCCTCCGCTTCTGGAAACCTTGGCCTGGCAAACCTCGGGGTCCGCTGAACCTCTGGTGGGACCTGTAGTTGCAGGAGCGTCCCGCAGGCTCTGTAACTTTCCCCGGAATGAAATAAATAAATAAAGACCGTAAGTGCTGAGATAGCGGGCCCCGCGATATTTTTCGCTCTCTGTAATCAGCCACGAAAAGAGGAGGCAGGGGAGGGGAGTGAAAAGTCGCGATCCGGCCCGGAAGGGGCTCCAGGAAAACTCGTCTGGGCGACAGCAGCACCCTCAGCGCCTAACTTAGTGAGCTTTTCTCGGCTGGCATTTTGTCTCCCATAGCGAAAACTGCAAGAGAGCGGAGTGGAGTTTCCGGAGAGGAGGGCTCAGGCTGGCGTCCTGGGCGGGCCAGTCCCCTTGGCGAGCCTCTGGGTCTTCCTACCCTCCTTCGCCACCCGTCCTCCTCCCTTTTGCAGGGGGCGGGCGGGAGGCAGCCGAGGCAGGATGTGCGTGCGCACGCGCTCCCGCAAATACGGCTGAGGAGTTCTGTTCCTCGGGCATTTTCCGAGGAAGTCTGGAGCAATTAGGCTCAGTCCGGGGAGAGCCAGCGAGAGAGCGGGCGGCGCAGCCGGCGCGTCTGGGCTGCCTCGCAGGGAGGGAGGGGGCGGCCGGCCGCCCGGCGGCGACCCCGGGCCCCGGCCGCCACCATGGGCTTCGAGCTGGACCGCTTCGACGGCGACGTGGACCCGGACCTGAAGTGCGCGCTGTGCCACAAGGTCCTGGAGGACCCGCTGACCACGCCGTGCGGCCACGTCTTCTGCGCCGGCTGCGTGCTGCCCTGGGTGGTGCAGGAGGGCAGCTGCCCGGCGCGCTGCCGCGGTCGCCTCTCGGCCAAGGAGCTCAACCACGTCCTGCCGCTCAAGCGCCTCATCCTCAAGCTCGACATCAAGTGCGCGCACGCGGCGCGCGGCTGCGGCCGGGTGGTCAAGCTGCAACAGCTGCCCGAGCACCTCGAGCGCTGCGACTTCGCGCCCGCTCGCTGCCGCCACGCGGGCTGCGGCCAGGTGCTGCTGCGGCGCGACGTGGAGGCGCACATGCGCGACGCGTGCGACGCGCGGCCGGTGGGCCGCTGCCAGGAGGGCTGCGGGCTGCCCCTGACGCACGGCGAGCAGCGCGCCGGCGGCCACTGCTGCGCGCGGGCCCTGCGGGCGCACAACGGCGCGCTGCAGGCCCGCCTGGGCGCGCTGCACAAGGCGCTCAAGAAGGAGGCGCTGCGCGCGGGCAAGCGCGAGAAGTCGCTGGTGGCGCAGCTGGCCGCCGCACAGCTGGAGCTGCAGATGACCGCTCTGCGCTACCAGAAGAAGTTCACCGAGTACAGCGCGCGCCTCGACTCGCTCAGCCGCTGCGTGGCCACGCCGCCCGGAGGCAAGGTAGGCAGCCGCCGCCCGCCCCGACCCCCTGCCGGGCTCCTGGGTCCCCGGGGCGCCTCCCAGTCCCTTTGGGCACGGGGGTCCCGGGAGCTGCCCGGGAGCATCTCTGCCTCCCTCTTCTGACACTGCTTGCCAGATGGGTCGCCGTGAGCAAGGCCGGGGAATCGGCCTAAACTTGGGAACTGTGGTCCTTTGACAGATTAGACTCAGGGTGAAGTATAGCTCCAGCAGCTTCAGGGGTTCTGGAAAGACTCAAAGGAATCCGCGACCAGCGCAGAGTAAGAATGAGTGTGGCTCCAGAGTCAGAAGTGTGCAAAGGCTTTGCTGCAGACCAGCTGGGTGATCTTGGGGAAGTCGCTTAGCCTCTTTGGAGGTTGGGAAACATGGTTCCTATACACGTGACACGCAGGATAAGATACTGACACACGGCGTGAACTATATCCATGCACCCTCAGGAGTTCCAGAAAGAATAAAAGGAACCCACAGCCCGTGTAGATTAAGTTAAGAAGGCTGCCAGAGGAGAGGCCTCGGGAGTAAAAGCTGGATTCCAACGTGGGCTTTGCTGCCAACTAGCTGGCTGACCTTGAGCAAGCAGCTTAAGCTCTCTTGAGTTGGAAAGTATGGCCCTAGAGATGTGACACAGGGGGTGAAACACACACAGGCCCCTTCTGTAGTATTCCTCCAGGGACTGAAAGAATTCCAGAAAGAAGTAAGGGACCGCCACGAAATACAAAGTAATAATTGACAGTGAGGCCTCTGGAATTAGAACTGTTCTCGAATCTGGGCTCTTGGCTAAACAGCTGAGTGATGTTGTGGCTTAACTTCCAGGTGCCTCCGTTTCCCTAAATGTAAAATAGCTTCTTTACCCCCTTCAGGGAGAGAACATGTGAAAAGGATCTAGCACGGTGCCTGGTGGAAAGTCAACGCTCAGCAAGCGTCGCCTGCAGTTATCTTCAACCTCCTCCCCTTGTAAGCCATCCCCTTGTGCTGGGAGTTGGTGTAATTATAACAGCCACCACTACTGGAGGCTTGCTTTGCTGCAGGCCCCGTGCTAAGCACTTCTGTTTCTCAGCTGTTTCCTTTGTAATCAAGTAAGGGAGGCACGTTGCTTCTCGTTTTGTGGGTGAGGAAAACTCAGGACCAGTGAGAGGCAGTCAGATGTCTGAGTCACAGCTTCTAGGTGCCAGAACTGGGTTCTGAACCCACAGGTGCCCAAGCTCGCGACCACTCTCGTGTTGTCTCCCAGTGTAACCACAAGTGCCATTTACTGAGGGTTTATTATGTACCAGCGACTGTGGCAAAGCACTTCGGAGGCATTCTGTATTTAATCCTCTGAGATGAGAAAGCAGGTTCAGGTCATAGAACTCGTCGAGAGCTGGGATTCAGGTTCTACCTCAGTTGTCCACCTTGGGGTGTTTTGACATTTTGGGCCCCAAAATTCTTTGTTACGGAAGGCCGTCCCGTGCATTGTCAAATATTGAGCGGCATCCGTAGCCTCTACCCACTGGATACCAGTAGCACCGCCCCCCGCCCAGTGGTGACAACCAGAAATGTCTCCATGTGTTGTCACCTGTTCTCTGAGTGGGGCACAGTCACCGGATGAGAACCAAGATCTCCCTGATTGCAAAGGCCACATTTTCACCAACTGGGGAGGGGCATGGGCCACGCCGCTGCCCCTCGGGCTGCCTGTTGCAGCGGAGGGGAATGTATTTGCCTGAGGGGCCCCCAGGGGCCTGTGTCTGCTTGTGTGCTTTGCCTCTCCCTGCCCTCTCCCAGCCCCCTCTTCCACAGCGCACACCCGGCCTGCCAGTTTTCCGACTCCCCCCTCCCCGCCTCCACCCCATCCTGGCCCCCGGCCTGTCTGTCAGCAGCAGCCTCAGCAGCTGGCCGGCTCTGGGCGAAGGGCAAATATTTACAGCTCTGAGGCTCACCCAGGACCGCACAGGCGTACAAAAGACTGGCGTGAGCCTGCGAGTCACCAAAGTAAGGGGCAAAGCTGGGTCTTCAAGCAGGCGCCGGGTTTGGGGTGAAGGAGTTTCCGGAGTTTCTCCTGTTTATGCTGTCATCTGGACTTCCTGCATAGTTTTAAGTGATGCTTATTTATAAATAAGCCATTCACTCCCCCAGAGTTTATACATCATTCATTGTGAAGCTAGTTTATTATTTCTTCTTGCCTTTCTGTTTTCTTTCTGGAGTGTTTGGGTAAACTCCCTCTCGGAATCAAAAATATGATACTTGAATCAAAACTGTGGAAGTTTTTGAAGCTCTGTTGGGTGAGTCAGTAGGCTAATCAGGGGCATTAAGTTTAGGGACAAGATGTTGCTTTTTGAGCTTACAGAGAAAGTTTCCTTCTGGAGTTGGAGTGCTGCTTGGGACTTTTATGGACCTCATTGCTGGGCCTGAAGACAGCCAAGAATGGCCTGGCCTGAAAGCTGCACTAGTTCATTTTTCTGGCTTCAGACCCTGGCTGGTCCCAGCCCAGGCCTTAGGGGGAAGCTCGCTCCTTTTGCCTTGAGGTTAACCCTCAGTGGCCCTTGTGGAAAGCTTTTGCTGTTCCAGCGTCTGCCAGACAGACCCCTCCCACTGCAAGCTGTTTAAGAACTTGTTTATTTCATTGGCCAGACTCTCTGCTCCTGCTGGGTACTGTTTATTCTCTTCTAAAAAGCAGAAGGATTTATATTGCTTGGAAACTCGCATGCACAACACTTTTATTATTATTTTTTTAAAGTCCTATCATTTACCTCTCTGTTACAAGCTGAAGTAGATAAGAAAGACTCAGAAGATTTTTCCATACCCTTTCTTCAAGGCCTAGAACTCGTTCCATAAAATGATCTGGCATTATTTAAATAATATAAGGTTTACGGACTTTTGATACCAGCTGAGCATTTAGGGTTTGGACCTACCTAGGCATTGTTTCTCCTGCCCTACAAGGTGAGCTGGAACAGGTCTTCTCAAACCTTCACATGATTGGAATCACCTGGAAAGCTTGTTAAAGCGCAGATTCTTACCCTGAGAGATTCTGATCCATCAGGGCTGGTATGGGGCGTGAGGTTCTGCGTTTCTAACAAGCTACCAGCTCACGCTGGGCCACCTCTCACATTTTAGGTAGCTACTCAGCTAGACAAAGAGTTTAGGCTCAAGTACAGATGTAGATCAACACATGTTGGTCTTTCCACACAGTTACGATTTTACTGATGATCGTCTGAACATCCCTTCCTGAACGTTTTTTGAAAGACCAGGGTGAAGTTCTAAAACCCAGACTGCCTAGCAGTTATATGATAGGTAACATGGTCCAGAAAGGCTTTTGAACCAATCTGAAGCCTCATCCGGGCTACAGCAGACTTGGTGATGCTATGCTTGAGGACGTTAAAGAGCTGGGCTCCCAGCCTCAGTTTCCTACCCTGACTTGTCCCCCTGATTCTAAGAACAGAGGCGTTCCACAGCAAAAAACTTGTTTGGCTTTCTGGGAAGGAGAAAGTTCTGGGCGTAACTCTGCTTGGAATTGTTGAGAAACTTGAGACCCAGCCTTGATAGCTTCTGCTCTTGTATCCCTACTTCCAGTGTGTCATTAAATCAGGTTGATTTTACTTCCTAAACACTTCTTGAATCTGTTCATTGATCTCCAATCCCATCAGATGATGACCTTGGTCCAAACCAGGGTTTCCTGACCTCAGCACTATTAGAATCTTGGGGTGAATAATTCTTGGTTGTGTGTGTGTTGTGGGGAAGGTGTTGTGTGCATTATGGGACGTGTAGCGGCATCCCTGGCCTCTACATACTAGATGCCAGAAGCATGCCTCACGTCGTGACAGTCACAGATAGCTCCAGACACCACCATTGTTCCCTGTGGGACAAAGATCAGCCTTGGTCTCAACCCCCATAACCTCTTGCCTAGATAACAGCTGCTCCTTCTGTGTATCTTCCTGCTCCCCTCCAGTTACCTCGAGCTGGGAATCATTTCTTAGAAATGTAAATCTGATGTCACTCTTCCTTCAACCCTGCTGTGCCTTGAGTTTCTCTTGGGTGGATATAAGGTCAAGCACACTCTGGGTCCTGCTGGCTTCCACCTGCCTGTACTCTTCTCCCCTTTAGTCTCTCTTCCCAGGTTCACTGTCTTCTGGCAGGTCCGTGAATATGTATGTCCCTGAGCTCCTTCCTGCCCCTGGGCCTTTGCACTTGCTCTGTTTTCTCCTTGGAATAGTCTTTCCAGTTGCTCATTGCTAGGTAACTGGCAAGTTTTCCAACTCTCCCCTTCTAGCCCCTGCCTTTCTGTCAGCACTTAGGGTTTGCTCATGACTAGATAACCTTTCTATCCTTCCCATCCCAGCTCAAGCATCACTGCCTGTGGGAAGCCCTCTCTGACCTCACAGACTAGGTCTGGTGCCCTGAGACTCTCACCTTGGTGCTCCGCCTGCATGGCCTTCATCACAGCTGTAACTGAATAATGGGAAGATCTGTTTATTGTCTGTGAAGGACAATAAAGGAAGGACCACGTGTGTGTTCTTCAGGGCTGCGTATCCCGGCACCAGTTCGATTACCATGTACCCTGTGAACTCTCGATATGTCTTTGTTCCGTGAATAAATTCAAGATCGAAAGGGCTGTCTTGTCAGCCATCGAAACTTTTCAGATTGCTAACCAAGAGTGAGCTTGTTAGCTCACTCTTAAAAAAGAATGAGTTTTTCCGTGACCTGCAAGTTAACAAAATTGTTTCCAGGTTTGTGGGAGGCATGCTTTTGTTTCCCCAGATCCACCCAGATCAATTTGTGTAAACTCCCAAATCCCAGAAACGATTTTGTCCATTTCAGAACTCCTGGAGATAAGTGAATCTAATAGACAATTGTATGAAAAGGTGTTCCAGATGTCCAAACAGTTTGAAATGTATCTGTTAGAATGTTCACAGTTCAGTGTCTTTTCTGTTTCTGAAAAGTGTCAGCAAGTGGCCGTTCCATGGTGTGTCTTACAGAACAGCCCAGTTCCGCTAAAGGAATTGGGGGCTGTTGCATCCATTTCATTTCAGTGATTTATTAAGAAAATTAGGATTTGGCTTACAAATATGTTACCCAGCTACACTGGCTTGAATGATCATAACTGAATAATTTGAATTGGGAATTCTGTTGCCGTTTATCTGTGATTCTTTCTGAGTTCACAAATGATGTTTGCTTCTCTGTAAAACTATTTGATGAGAGAGAGTCTATTTATAAGGTGGTTTTGTGTTGGCTGTAGACTAAGGAGCTTAAAAGGAAAGGAAATAACATTCATTGAGTTTAACCGGGTGCCATACACTTAGGGTACATTGTGTATGTACACACATCTTATTCATTTGGTAGACCCCTTTCTTTTTTGGTAAGAGAGGGGGATTGTAAAACAGATTATAAAACAGCTAGGTTAAGGCCAGAAGTTACACAGATTCTAAGTGTAGAACTGAGATTTGAACTCAGCACCCGACTCCAGGCTGTTACCAAAATAAGAACAGTATTTTCTCCTGAGGCAGTGTCCCCTCCGAAGTCTCATACAGGGTTTCCAAAGGACTGTTACTATACGTGCAAGTGCTGTGCGGGTTAGAGATGTGGGTGTATCTTCAGGAAGACTCTGTGAGGTTAGTACCCACAGCCCATTACCCTTCCTATTGCAGATGGAAAAAGAGAGACTCCAAAGATTAAACAGCTTCCCCAGCGTCGTTTTCTGGCTCCGTTTAGTTGGTGTGATGGCTTCTGGTCCATGGTGATGAGGTGTGTTCACCCCACACTGTGATTCCTGTTTTCAGAGGTCTGGTGGGGAGCACATGCAATAGAAAACAAAACAGGTCCTGCCTGTAAAAGAGAGTTAGAGGGAGAGAGAGAGGAAGGAAGGGAGGAAGGAAGAAAGGGAAAGGAAAGGAAAGGGAAGGAAAGAAAAAGAAGAGAAAAGAGGTGGTGTCCTGGATGGAATCATGCCTCGTCTCCTTAATTTCGAACCTAGTAAGTTAGAGTGGTTGATGGTAGGAAGTAAATGAAATTCTTCCAAATGTGTTCTTTCAGTCCAGCTTCTCACATGCTTACACACTGCGTTTCAGGCGCTGGGATAGGCACCGCCGGGTGCAAAGGGGAACTTGAGCGGCTTTCACCCCTGGATCAATCAGACACCCACTTGTGCCTTTGAAAACAACACGTCTTGCTGTTCTTTGCTCAGCCAAGCCTTTTAGCCGTGGGTCACCTCTGTCCCCCCAGACTAATGGTGTTCTAATAAGCCTGTTCCAATAAGAAAGGGAAGTGGTGTAACATAATGATTACCCTTGTAAAGAAAATAACTAACAGATGGACCCGAGCGTCCATCTTTCTCCCCTATCCCGTATGTCTATTTACAGGGAGCCTAAGGGGCGGAGCCACGTGCAGCCTGTGTGCACGTGGGCCCTGCAGCAGCCCCTTCTCCAGGAGGGGTGGTTGGATGAGCTTTTACCCTGGCAGAGGGCGACGGGTGTGCAGAAATGAGTCCTGGGCAGAGGGGTCAGCCCTAGAATTTTGCTAGGGGCTGTTTTCAGGTGCCCTCTGTCTTTGCTGCACGTGGATCAGGAAGGGGGTGAAGTCGCCTGAAGGTGGTGGGTCAGGGTTGGTTGTGTCACCAGCAGCTCCAGGGTACCCTGAACTGAGCTGTCATGTGATTAGTATCAGACCCTGGAGTTGGTGATATCCGGGCTCCTGTGCTCCTTCTGCCTTGTTGTTGAGGATCTCTGGGAGGATCTTCTAAGCTCCTCTAAGCCTTAATTGCCTCATCTCCAAAATGGGGTAATGCTGATAGGACTGGCATTAGGGTTCAATGAGGTGATGAACATAATGTGCATAGTAAGGCTTACCAAGCATTTGTTGAACATTTATTAAGTGAATGTTTATTAAGTACCTATAGGTTAGGGATGTGCTTCAGTGCTTCTTCACTGAAGAAACATTAGAAATTGGAGATGGTTTAATAGAGAAGAAAGAAAGGGATTTTTACTCAAAGGATTACAGGCTCATTGCAAGCCATGGAATGCCCTTGGGTGACCAGAATCTCTGGCTTTCTCTTCTCTGACTGCTTGTCAGTGCTGGAAACTTTGTGAAAGAGGGATATTCAAGTCAATTTCACTGCATCTGGGTAGCAACTCTGAGCTAAGGTGTAAAGGAGGAGGCTAAAGGCACGAATAAGGTGAGGGTACTGGGTGTTTACTTGTATTTATGTTCATCCAACTGCAGTTAACAAAGCTAAAGAGGGATGGGCCAGGCCAAGCTCCCACCTGCCTGTGAGAAGGTAGGACTTTGCAGCTGGGTAGCCTTTGCTTTGTTGCTGATTTGGACAAGAAAATGCTCCAGGTTGGGTAATTGGATGATCACTTTTCAAAAATTGAAATCACCTTGTAGTCCATCAAGTGGAAATGTGAAAATGCTGCAGCACCTTAATTCGGTTTATTGTTGTCTGTATGTTGGTGAAAGTGTCACTTGTGGGCGTTCACCAGAAAAGCAGATGAGCGGATGATAAACATGAGAGATACAGACTTGAAATCAAACTCATGGAAATAAAGAAGTAGACTTAGGGATTTCTTAGGTTATCTAAATATAACAGCAGATTAAAATATGTGTATATTTTTGGCCTAGGGCAGCACTGACAATCTTTACTTAATGTCTTAGGTTATTTTTCAGAAACATCTTCTTTGGCTGTGGATGAATATATCCTGTTCTGTAGATATTATGGCTCCATAAAAGCTATATCTTTGCTCCTTTCTGCCTGTTTTCCCTTGCCCTTTGTCTCTTTTCATCCTCTCTGCACCTATTCTGGTGACAGATAAATGCTGCTAATACTTAAGTTGACTGTCTCATCCGTTTCCAATTCATTTTCAAGCATCATTCCCACGACTACCTTCAGTCTTAGGCTTGAACAGTTTTCCGCTTCTGTTCTTCCTCCAAGAATCCCTTCTTTTAGAACTGACTTGGAATTACAGGGAGGGCTTGGTCCAAGCTGCTTCCTCATTAAAAACATAGTTTGACCAACGAAGATGACAGAAACATCTTGGTGCAGGGAGAGAAGGCATCCCCATTCTCTTTAGGACAGAATTTCTGGCAGCCATCTCTGCCTCCTGGTCCCCCCCAGCCCCGCCCCTCCACATTTTTGCGCTCTCTTGTCACTAGTCAACAGACAGAGCTGTTTCCCAGCTGTGCGAGTCTCTGGGAGCTTTGCATAATCTGAGGCTGAGAGGTGTTGTGTCACCCCAGATACACAGACTAGCGGTCAGTCAATTACGGTTCTCACAACCCGCCGGGCAGCTTTCCAGTCTAGCCCGTTCTCGGCTACAAGTCCCACAACAGCAATAATCAAGGAAGGAACACTCGTCACTGGGCGGAAAGGAGTTTTTAGAAAGAATCCACATCGACAGCGGCATGATGGACTTCGGGGGCTGCCACACCGCTTAGGAGATGGCTGGCGTCCAAGCTTCTGAGGCTGGATTGTTTGGAGGAGAACGGTGACAGAGTGACGCTGAAAGGAAGAGGGACTCTACCACAGAAGACAGTTTGCATTCTTGGACTTAAAAGAAAAACAGCCACCATAAGGTGTCTTTTTGACAAAGTACATTTGACTTCTGCTTTTTCGCTGTGGCTTTTATTCCTCGCCTCCCCCCCCCAAATTCTTGTTCAGTTAGACCTTGAATGGAGCAGATTACAAATTGGGTGATTTTAACACTGATCGGTAGTTACATGTTTGAATATGATAGCCAAGCTTATTTGAAGCAGAATCTAGTGTATGTTCCTGGACTTGGAGCTTCTATTTCTGCTTGTAACTTACTGGCTGTGGAAGGCTCATGCCACACCCCCTTCTCCAGGGTTACTCTCTCTCTGCCCTTTCTCAATCCTAAAGACCTAAGCATCTCCCAAGGAGACCCTACACTTCACTAGGGGCCTGGCTGTCCACTTGATTTGGATTCTGGGGTGGAGACGGGGTGCTGAGCATCTGTTAGAGCTTCGTGCCCCTTCTCCCAAGGAGGCAGTGCTGGCACTGGACTCCAGAATATGAAGGCATCTTCCTTCTCCATCCCCCACCCCGGGCTCTTGGTGAGAGCGCCTCTCCCTCCTGAGTCCTGGCTCCAGAAGGGAAGAGACCCTGCCATTCAGGAAGAGGGTGGCTCTAGGTAAAGCTGCCAAGGAGGTGCTATCTCATTTCCATCTTTGTTGTTTCTTCCCCCCGCCCCATTCTTCACGTTTTGTTTTCTTCCCAGCCCATCAAGACTCACTCATCCGATAGAACTGGGGGGTGTCCAAGTGTCTCAGCAATACCTGGGTATCCTGTGCCCCCCATTCCTCCCTCCACTGTCCATATCCAAGCCCACACTTTCTGGGACTTGATGTTTCTCCTGTCCTGTTGGGAAACACCATCTGTTCCCCCACCCCCTTTGCTCCCAGGGCCATCTCCCTCCAGGCCTGGGGATGTCCTATGTCCGATTTCCCCTCCTTGTGCCTCACAGCCGTCTGATCAGTACCCTTTGCCCGTCCCATCTCTGTGCCCCTGAAGGTCCAGGCCGAGCTTCTCCCCTTGTCTTCTTTATCATGTCTCTCTCCCACTACCTCCAGGATAAAATCTGTCTCCTGGCACTTGTGCAGTCCTCTAAGAATGTGCCGCTCTTTTTCCAGACTTGGGAAAAGGAGGAACGGGTACGTGGATGTAATAGCTCCCATCAGATGGCCAGATGTTGGGATGAATGTACAACTGTTTTTATTTCCTTAACTTCAGGCCTCAGCTCTCCCAAACTTGCTGTAGACTAAGTTAACTTAGGATTAGACATTCTTCATTTCCAGAATTTTGTAGCAGAGTCATTTATGTGGTTAAACAGCACCGTGGCCTCAGTGCTGAGATGTGCTAGTGTCCGGCCCACGCTGTGCTCTGCTCGTGTTTGGAACCCTTGCTATTGGCCAGGCCCTATACGGGGGCACTAGGCAGTGATAGTCTATCTCATTCATGTTTCAAGAAGAAACCATTATTATCCTCATTCTGAGAGTGAGGAAACTCAACTCAGGTTCTGACTATGTGAAGTCCAAGATCTTAACCATCACCCTGTTCCTGTCAAAGGTATAGTATTCTTATGACACCCTTCAGGGTATAATAGATACTCTCATCTTTGCCACTGTTATTGCATAGTCCAAAGAAGCCTTGCTTAAAACTCTAATTACATAATAGATACTCTAATCTTTGCCACTGTTATTGCGTAGTCCAAAGAAGCCCTGCTTAAAACTCTAATTACAAAGCTAATTAGATGTCTAGTCCTTCATGACATTGTAATGTGAAAGCCGTGTCTTTTGAGGCAAAGGAATTTAGGGTAGGGTGCACACGTTTACCAGCCCAGGAGGAACAGCATGGGTGTTGGAGTCCTGCGGACCTGGGTTCCAACCCTGCCCCTCCCTCTTGGAGCCACGTGATCTTCAGCAAGTGTATGCATTTCTCGAGCCTCAGTTTCTCAGGTGTAGAGCATTGATATAATACGTGCCTCACAAGGCTGATGTTTCGGTTATTCAGTTGTTTTTGTGAAACAGAGCTCTTTTTTTTTTTTTAATTTTTAATTGGTATATATATTTTTAAAAATTTATTTTATTTATTTATTTATATTTGGCCATGTTGGGTCTTCGTTGCTGCACGCGGGCTTTCTCTAGTTGTGGCGAGCAGGGGCTACTCTTCGTTGCGGTGCATGGGCTTCTCATTGCAGTGGCTTCTCTTGTTGCGGAGCACGGGCTCTAGGTGCACGGGCTTCAGTAGTTGTGGCACGCGGGCTTCAGTAGTTGTGGCTCGCGGGCTCTAGAGCGCAGGCTCAGTAGTTGTGGTGCATGGGGTTAGTTGCTCCATGGCATGTGGGATCTTCCCGGACCAGGGCTCGAGCACACTTCCCCTGCATTGGTAGGCGGATTCTCAACCACTGAGCCACCAGGGAAGTCCTCTTTCCCTTCTTTTACTATACCAAGCCACTGAGAAAGTTTCAAAGCATGGGTTCTGATAAACTACCAAAACAGAGCAATATAGGTTAAATTTTCCTTTAGATGAACAGTGTCACTTATTAACATAATGTCTGTGAACAGCCGGGAACACAGTATTGATGAGAGCCTCTGTCCTTATTCCATTTGTACATCTCTTCACTCAGTGGGATATAATTGAATGAGAATCATTTAAATGCCCTGGATCTGATGTATTTTGAACCCAGGAACAGGTTAAATAATTAAGCAGGAAGTAAGGTTAACCTGTTAAACATGGTGTTGTGTGAAGCCTAGTTTTTAAATTCTCTATTATTTCTTCTGAAGAATCAGAAATTAAATGAAAGTATTGATAGTTAAGGTTGCTTGTGGGAAGGGGAGTGGAAAGGAAAAATCAGGATCAAGCTCGGGGTGTCAGAGAAAAGGAAATGACCTTTGGTCATTAGATGGAGAAATGAAAGGAATTCGGCTCAGACAGAGCTTTTCTCTTCTCTGTCATTGCTCCCAGTATCATGTGTTGAATCTTCCGCATGATGGCTCAGTCCTGTTAATTAGTCCTAAAATAGGCAGTGTCACCTAAAACCAGTGTCTGTCCGTCCTGGACAACAGACTAGGTCAAGACACTTCTAGAAAATGAGAACCCCCTTTCTTTCTTCCCTGGGATTGATTGCATCTGGCAAGGAGGTGTAGACAGTTAACTTGATTGTTCTTTGCACATTGCTATTTGACTGAGGAATCTTGTTTCAGGCATCGTCTCAGTTGGTCTCCATTGTCCCTGGAGAGAGATCTTTGAGTTTGGGACCAGACCTAGGTGTCTTTGGGCATCTCAGGTTGGGTCTTCTGGAGATAAATAGTTCACTAAAGAGTTTGGAGTTTTGTTCTGATACTGGTTTCCTGGGTAAGACCTCCTATGATGAGTTCCTTTGTGGAACTTTTTGGAACTCCAACAAGGGAACGATCTTGGGTGGGACCAAATATGTTGCTAGTCTACATGGCACTCTTTTCTATGTTCCACACGAAAAGAGAGTTAGTGTAGACAGTAATGAAGGTCTAGAATGGGAGATCATGGGTTTAAATCCCAGCTTGACCTCTTACTAGCTCTTTGACAAGGGACAGCTTTCTTACTTGTTCTCGCTCAGTCTTCCCACCTGTATCATGAGGGTGGTAATAGTGCCAGTTGATAACATTGGTTGGATTATTAAATAAAATAAAGCACTTAAGTGCTCAATATAATTTCTGGCACATGATAAAGAGCCAGTAAATGTTAGCTGTTATCATTGTTAATGCAATGCAATGAGATTTCTTTATTTTTCTTTCATTTTTTAGAAGAATAAATAGTTGTCACACAGTAGATTTAAAACTGGTCTGTTTTAATCATATGGCTGTGCATTCTCCTTTGTGCATCATTTGAGCTTGTCCAACCAGAGACATCTGCCTTGGATTACTGTGTGACTGTACAGTGTCTATTCTTGATTAGTTATGAAAGCCAGAAATGTAAGATATGTATGATAACTCTCTCAAATTCCCATGTATTTCTAACTTTTTCACCTCTCTAAGATAACAAAGCAAGAAATGGACTTAGCAACATTTTCTGTTTCCAAGGCAGAAGGATATAAACTCTTCCAGTTTGCACATCATTGTATTTACATCTCAAAACTGTTAGGGTGATTCTGAACGTTTATTCTCTTACAGCAGGGAATATTGTTGCCTGTTCTCTTGTTGCAGGTCAGGTGAACAGTAAAGATTGATAGCGTTGATAGATGCTCTGGATGGTGGTGCTATGAATAGGACTTTTTTTTTTTAATAATTTAAATTTATTTATTTATTTATTTTTGGCTGTGTTGGGTCTTTGTTTCCGTGCGAGGGCTTTCTCTCGTTGCGGCGAGCGGGGGCCACTCTTCATCGCGGTGCGCGGGCCTCTCACTATCGCGGCCTCTCTTGTTGCGGAGCACAGGCTCCAGACGCACAGGCTCAGTAGTTGTGGCTCACGGGCCTAGTTGCTCCGCGGCATGTGGGATCCTCCCAGACCAGGGCTCGAACCCGTGTCCCCTGCATTGGCAGGCAGACTCTCAACCACTGCGCCACCAGGGAAGCCCCAGGACTTTTTTTTTTTTAAGTTCATAAATAGGTTGTCATTACTGAGGCGCTGCTGTTTTTTGTTAAAGTACAGTAGCTTGATAGAGACTAGCTTCTCTTTTATATTTACCTACTGTATTTTCTGCATTGAGTAAATGACGCTGCAGAAATGAAGTTTTTGTTGTCTTGTTCTTATAGGACACCTAGTTCTTTCATCAGAAACTGCTTTTTTCTACTAATAAATTATCATTTTTGTTTTTACAGGGTTTTAGTAATTGATGCTAAGGCTTCTATGACATTTTTGAAAATATTTTGAATTCTGCTATACACTAACTAGTCATGAGAAACAGCCGTTGTTGCTAAGAACTTTAAGCGCTTGGAGATACTTTTACACATTAAGACCCGTTAGTTTTTTTTGTTTTAGAAACTTTAATCTTTATTTATTTATTATTTATTTATTTATTTAATGTCTTAGGTCGCGCCCTGAGCAGCATGTGTGATCTTAGTTCCCTGAGCAGGGGTTGAACCTGTGCCCCCTGCACTGGGAGCATGGATTCTTGACCACTGGACCACCAGGGAAGTCCCTGAGACCCATTAGTCTTTAGTGTGTGTGTGGCTGTGTTACATACAGTTTTCCGGGCCAAATATGGAACATGGTTTTACATTGACAACTATAGCAATAAATGAAGCAGTGCTCCAGAAAAACCACTGGGCACTGCACAGTCGGCAAGAGTGGTTTTCGTTGCCACCGTGGAGGTCGAATAAGATATTTGCATTCATGTCATTCAAATGTTGCCACTCATTTCCCCAGCAGAAGTAGAAAGCGCAGATTTCATCAGGAAGCAATAAATATCAGAATAAAACCTCTTTGTGATAAGCTGTCAGTGCTGTTTTTGAGAAGCGTAAAAAAAATTACCGCATTTAAATGATACCCTGTTTAAACAGAAAACATGAGTGAAGCAATTGTAAACTTATAGCCAGTACATGTGGAGTTTTGCATATCATTCAGGTAGTTGGAAATGTTTCAGAGGTGTATCAGCAAGTTTAATATTTATGTCTAAGCCTATTAAGTGCTAGTTTGCGCAGAAGGTTAAATCTATTTTTATTTATCTGTCTGTTACTTGAGAGTGTTAGTTGGGATGCCCTGGCATCTCCATCCTGTTTGACTGTTGAACATTGTGCCTCTGAGACCTGCTGGGGCCATTTCTGCTTGTTTGATTTAAAGGGGCTCAGGTGGACCGCCCCCCTACCTTAAACAGTGTTTTCTGTTGCACACTCTGCATCCCCTCAGGACTGGACAGTCATTACTCTGTGAAAATGCCCCTTCCCCCCTTTTCAGTAAGGTTCAGGATTTTTCTTTTTCCCACCCATGTTTGCATCTGACTTTTCAAGAGCCATTTTCCCCCCAAGTCTCCCAAACACAGATGACTACTGATGGGCCATACGTGCACACAGACTTCCGAGGGGATTGCTATTGGAACCTTTCATGACATAACGTGAATGCTGCTGTTGACAATGGTTGAGAAACAGACAGACAGTAGCCATCTAGACAACCAGCTTGCACTGGGCTGGCCATAGGAAAGATGCGTTTGCAGACCAAGGTGTCACTGAGAGAAAATATTCATTACACGTGTCTGGACATCTCTAAATGTTCTTAAGTGATTGCTCCAGGGTTAGATGGTATCAAGAAATGTTTGTAACCTCTTCAGCACAGGACAGAATTTCATCATGGGCCCCCAAAGTTTTCCGTGGTTAAACTTCTCTAGAGACATAGGATTTTTAATGCTCAGCAGCCCATGATTCCACTTAGATAGAGAGAAAATTCCTCCCATTTTTTTCGCTGTTTGTAAATAAAATTTTGAACTCATTTGTTCCCTGCAGGGCGAAGAAACAAAAAGCCTGACTCTTGTCCTGCATCGGGACTCCGGCTCCCTGGGATTCAATATTATCGGTGGCCGGCCGTGTGTGGTATGTTAATTGCTGAAATGGGTTTTTCTTGTCCCTAATGCAGCTGGAAGAGGGGTCAGGGTTTGGGGGGTGAGGGGTAGGAAACCTTGCTCACTTCATTCCGCTCTAATTAGAGTTCATTGTGTATCTAACATCTTCACCCTCAGGGATTTTTATTATCTTATTTTTTTATTGAAGCATAGTTGATTTACAATATTGTGTTAGTTTCAGCTGTACAGCGAAGTGATTCAGTTTGGGGGATTTTTATTTCATCGTGGTCTCCTAATGTAACATTGTCCTAGTCATACAATAGCTTATCTTAGCTGTTTAGCTTTGGGGATGCGTGTCTGGTTGGGTAGCAGTTGAGCTGAGGCACGTGGCGTGAGACGTGTGTGGTTGGCACGGAGTGACTTTGCTAGACTGGGGGCTCTGAGACTGGCCATGTGGTCGGGGCTTCTGCTCTGTCTGCCCTTCATCACTCAGGGGCAATTCCCCCATTTGTGGGATAGTGCATCCCATGCTCTTTCTTCCCTCTGGAGCTGTTCACCCCATTCATCATGATCCCCTCCTCCAGAAAGGAGAGACTGAATTCAAATCTGTCAATTTAATTGCAAAGAAAATGTCTGCTAAGAGGGCTCTGGGGGGGTGGCAGAGGATGTGTTTTGGGATCTCACCTTTCACGCTGGATTGCCCGAGTATATGTCATCTCTTGCTCTTTTCTTGGGCTGACCCTTTCCTTGTTTGTTAGCTTTGAAGGAAAATAGTCAAGGGAAGGGAAAAGAAAATCAAATTCACTCATTCAACAAATAAGTATTGAACACAGGCTGTTCGCTAGGGGCTTGGAGATACTGGCCAGGGAGACTGAGTCCCTGTGGTCATTGAGTGTATGTCCTGGGTGATATTGGGCAAGAAACAAGCAAATACAGTAATTACAGATGGGAGAAGTACAATGAAGGGTAAAAAGTGGGAGGATGGCATGTGGTAGCCACCAAGGAGCAAGGGCCACCATTGGCTACAGTAATCAGGAAAGACAGAAAGGGATATTAAGGCAAATCCTAAAGGATAAGAAGATGTCAGCCATCCAGCTGTGGTTAATGTTTGCCCCCACCTTCATGGAGCTCAAGTCCAGATGGAGGAACTGATGAGTTAGGAGAGGAAAGCACTGTTCTCATTGATATACGCTGTGCCTGGGTCCAGCTAAAGATGCCTGGGGGTGGTGGAGTTGGGGGGGCCGTTAACCATAGGGAAGGAGGCATCCTGGGGCAGGGTCATTGGAGCTGGGTTCTGAAGGATGAGTAGGAGTTTGCTAGATCAGAGGGTCCATATATAATACATTTAGTTGAGCAGTCTTAACTGTAAAAAAAAAAAAAAAGAGCATATTTAGTTAGCTACAGATTATAAATATATTTACTACTGAACTAATGTTACCTGTCTTATAAAAGTTACATGCAAACGAGTCATTTTAAATTATGAAGTTAAAATACGAATATGATTTTTAAAATGGTTTTTTGTCATTCCAATGTATTGCATTGCAAGTACCCATCTTTGAAGACCACTGAGCTAAAAGAAAGTGGGCGGACCCAGGGAAGCCCAGACAAGGACAGGAACAGAGTTGAGGGGTGGCAGGAAGTGGTCAGAAGGAGGCTGGAGAAGCAGAGGCGGATTATGATTAAATTCCCTTTGCTTTTAGCCAAGGCCGCAGTTTCTTGCAAGAAACTTCCACACCGTTGATTGTAAGAAATGACAGCTTAGTTGTACGTGATACGTAGTCATTAAAATGACTATCTGCCTTATAAAACATACTTAAAAAAGAATACTTCTAGACAATGAGAATGAAGGTGGGCGGGGGTAGGGGCCGGTCCCACCTGGCTGGGCCCCAGCACTGTGCACACACCCTTGTGTTCCTCCCATCGTCTCGGGGTGTTTCTTAAGAAACTAACACTGTGGGCTTCCCTGGTGGCTCAGTGGTTAGGAATCCGCCTGCCAATGCAGGGGACGCGGGTTCGAGCCCTGGTCCAGGAGGATCCCACATGCCGCGGAGCAACTAAGCCTGTGCACCACAACTACTGAGCCTGCGCTCTAGAGCCCGCGAGCCACAACTACTGAGCCCACGAGCCACAACTACTGAGGCCCACGCGCCTAGAGCCCGTGCTCCGAAACACGAGAAGCCACCGCAGTGAGAAGCCCGCGCACCGCAATGAAGAGTAGCCCCCGCTTGCTGCAACTAGAGAAAGCCTGCGCCCAGCAACAAAGACCCAACACAGCCAAAAATAAATAAAATAAACTTATAAAAAACAAACAAACAAAAAAACACAAAAATCCCAGCAGGGTTTTCCTGACACCCATTAAAAAAAAAAAAGGAAACTAACATTGTGTCAGGCTGGGACTTTTCGCTTTCTCCGTTTTCCAGTTGACTGAGAGATCCTAGGCGGCATGTCACGGTGCTGCTCTGATTCAGTTCTTGCTGCCAGGGGTTAGGCTCTCCAGCTCTGGGAGGGGGTGAGGGAGCCAACTGGGGCTTGACTGACTCAGTAATTGTCCCTAGGAAACACCAGGACCGGATGGACCCAAGTTCTCCAACTTACCGTCAAGAACGTGTTTTGCCGTTTGGCACAAATAACAGAGAGTTGGCTGTGCTTGGTTTTTGTTCATAATTTTTATTCCTCCTCTCCATACCCATCATTACCAGTTTTAAGAAACAGCTACCGTAAACGAAGATGCATTTCACTTTTAGATGTTTCAGAAGTTTCTGCAGCCAAAAGCGCCCAAACTAGGAATATCTCTTCTGCACACACCAAAGTGTATATAGAAGAAGGGAGCCTGATGTTTGCAAAATGCCTGAAATGGAGAGGCAAGCCTATGGCTTGACAACTGTTGGGCAGCCCACTATGGGAAAGCCCGAAAAGATGGTGTTTAGTTTTTGCACATCCCCAGGGGTGAAAGGATGCTTCCAGCCTCACTAGAATGCAGTTGTTGTTTTTTTCCTCAGACTTACCAAAGAACATGTTTTAGGTCATTTTCTTTTTCCTTTAAAAAAAGTGATTTAAGCACAAACCAGACTCAATGTTGTAGCGTTCAAAAGTGTTCTCAGTTTATGTGGTCTTTTTGCAAGAACTCCATGCATGGCCCTGGGGAGGAAAATTGAATTCCATATGCATGTGTTTGTCGTTGTGTTTTTAAAAACTTGTGCTGATTAGCAGAAACAGCAAAGGGAAACCTAAATGGATTCTTCACTGTTGCCTGGAAATCTGGCAGGTCATTGAGAACAGGCTAAAAAGCCAGGATGAGCTACAATGCGCACTCATTGTCAGTTACTGGAAGTAGAACGCCGTGCACATGACGTGTGTGTTTCCCAAGGAATTCCTGTGTTGGATGCTTGGTTGGGTTGTGGCATAAGCCCAGCCAGGGGGCTGTGACATAAGGCTTTTCATTGCATGATGCAGTACGTGATGCTCTTAGCAAAATCACATCACCCATTCTTGAGTGCTCGTATCCCTAAAGAAACAGCAGCCAGTGTAGTGTATCAGACCTTTCCCTTCAGCCTTTGGCAAATATACTTCATTGTCAGGCACCCCTGGGATGAAAACAGTCCCTTTCATTTTTCTGTTTCTCAAGCCACCAAAAGCAAACAAATCCTAATTCATCTTGGTTCACCTTGATGCATAGCTCTACCTTAAAATGTGTTAGGAGAGGAGCCAACAAACAAAGACTAAAGAGATGTCTCTTAAGAGAAAAGTCTCGCTATCAGGGATGGGCTTGATTTGTGTTTTTTTTTGATTTTGTGCTTTCTGCATTTTTTGAATTCTGTTCCCATCCCCTACCACTGTCTTTATTTAAGCTCAGTTGTGGTGTTTGCTCTTGCCTGTTCCTCTCTGATTTTTGCTTGGACTTTCTGATGCTCCTTAAGAAAAATTACTTGTGTATGATGTATTTTTCTGCAAAACAAGCCAAAGCCCAAATCCCATCCCCTTTTTCCCCCCTTCCTCCCCAGCCAAGAAATGCAAAACAGTTAAATCAGAGTAAACACAGATCTCTTTTCATTTGATATATTGACATCATCTCTTAGGGAACTCAAGCTTCTCCATAAATCCTTTGTGGTCCATTGAGACTCTTCAGGTTCCTCTAGTGGAATATTCCCATAGCCTGGAATGTTGGAATTCATGTGTATTTTTGAGGTTTTTCTCAATGGGAGACAGCATTGCACTTAGAGCTTGTATAAGAGAATCCACCTATCCTTAGTTTGAAAGTGACCTATGCCACTTCTTAGCTGTGTGACCTTAAGTAGGTTACTTAACCTCTCTGTCTTCAGATTTTTTCCGTCTATGAAATGGATAATAATATTACATACCAGTTGTGGTTATTATGAGGATTAAGTGGTGGACAGAGTACACTCACTATGTACCTGGTACCTAGTGTGTGTCAGTAAATAGGAGCTGTTGCACTGCTCTGTATCTGTATCTGATACAGGCACGTAGGGAGCTCCACAGATGCCTTGGGACGCGTGCATCATTAGTAGTGGCTGTGAGAGAGAAAGGAGGCTCATAGAAATTCAGACAGTGAACGCCTGAGCGGAGTGCTGTGATGCTGGCCAGGGGTGCCTTTGGGGGCCGGTTGATCCAGCACAACACGCACAGACTTGCAGACCCTTCTCTCTTGGAAGAGTGTTGATAGAATCCAGATGGCAGTGAGAGACTTATCTTTGTCTTGTGGGGATAAATGTTGGGAAAAACACTTAATGTTCATTTTTGCTTGTGATTTTGGTGTCTTTTGAATCATATTTATAACATTATATAGTGTGTGTGTCTTTGTGAGAAGTGGGGGAGGGAGGGGACAGAAGAGATGGAGAATGTGCATTTTCCCACCCTTGGTTACTGCTGTTATAATTCAAGGGGTAGATTGAACCACTTCAAAGCCATCTCTCTCTTTCTTTAGAATATAGGTTTGTTTTTGTTGTTGTTGTTTTGCAGTTTAAAGAGGAAAATGTTGTATTTTCATAATTATTTTTTAACAAATGGAATTTTGATGTATTTGCATGTAGAGAAATTAGTACTGAAGTGGATCTTCTTATGGCGTTATGTCAGGGAAATCACCACGATGGTAGATTTTGGAGTTTTTGTGGAACATCCTGAACTTACTTCCCAAATGCTTTTGTTTGGAAACAACACATGCTTTTGCCATTGCATTTATAAATCCATCTGTTAATCACGAGAAATTTAATCCACACACTTGGAGAGCATTCATCCCAGTGCTATTTGGAAAGAAGTTCATGAACAAGCTGTGAGGGTTTTTTTTTTTTATGAGTTTGTTGGAGCTTTTTGATTTTAAATAAAGGGAGGAGTTTGAGCAGCGAGCCGTCTTCTTTCCCAGAAAGTTTCAGTCTGGACTTTGAAAGATATAAAGGGATTCAAGAAGATTGGAGATCAGAATTTATTAGGAAGGGGGAGGGGTCATGGTGGGGTTTTCTGATGCAAATCAGAACAAAGATAAAACGCCTATTTTCACCATCAGATTATTGGATATTTAAAAGTTTTATAATACTCTGTGCTTGTGGGGATATGAGAATACACTGTCTAATGAGCTGTAAGTACAAGCTCTCTGAAGGGTAGTTTGGCAACATCTATCAAATACACATACCCTTTGACCCAGCAGTTCCATTGCTAGGGGTTTGCCCTGATATATACTAGCAAAGATATTTCAAAATACAGATAGAAAGGAATTAGAGGTGACACAGTCTCTAACAGCAACAGCTGTAAACAGTGCTAATTATCCCTTTGTGGGGATACTGTCCAGTCACTTAAGGGAGTGAGGTAGACAGTGGGCCTGATGGTGAAGAATCTCCAACATTTTTAAAGTTAAGTGAAAGAGGCCAGGCACCCAAGAACGTGGGGAGCATAATCCCGTTTCTGTGTGTAAGAAAGAAAGAAATACATGTTTAGGAAGGTGATACATGAAAATGTTTTGGAAAGGATGGATAAAGTGCTACTCGATGCAGTGAAGGGGTAGAAGGACAGTGGGTTAGAGATGGCAGGGGCTTATCATTTTATACCTTTTGGTATGGCTTGACTTATTTTATCACATGTTAATTTTAGTTTAAAACAGATATCAGGGGAAACAGCTGGCTTTTACCCCGTTGCCACTTGTGCCACCAGCAAGAACCCATTACTGTTTTAAGAGTGTAAGCTTGATTTTCATGATCAGCTTAATGCCTAGCGTTCATGTGTGTGTTTTTTTTTTAACCCAAAGGACAACCAAGATGGATCGTCCAGTGAAGGAATCTTTGTATCCAAAATAGTTGACAGTGGACCTGCAGCCAAGGACGGAGGCCTGCAAATTCACGACAGGATTATCGAGGTATGTGGACACTGCCAGGGTCTTCTATAGGCCGAATGGCATCCCGTCTTCATCCGGCTCAAGGCAGGGTGTTCGGTGGGGCAGGGAGGCCTCAGCTGGTGACTCTTGAGGCAGGAGTCAGACCTCTCCGATGGTGTGGGACCAGACTGCGTGCTGATTGCCTTGTTCTTAAGCTTTTGTTCATGTTCGGTGCAGAGAAGCCATATCATGAGTGGCTTGTTGACGATTTGGCTCTCGTCACGCGGCCGCGCATCTGTTTTGCATGCTTCAGTTAGAGCTTCGTGTGAAAACCACTGGGGAGTCGTGTGTTAGTTAGCACCAGGTGAGCAGTCCCTGTGGTGCAAATGGTGACTCTGTTCAGATCGGTGACCAGGGAGGGGGTCATTGTGTCAGCTGTGGAATCACTGTAACGTCCTCAGGGCTCACGGCACACAATCATTTCTACATATCCCTCTTTTATGCGTGTCTTTTTTGCCTGTTGTCACTTGTACTAGTCGACTGTCCGGGGACGTGCAGGCAAAGGCTGATATTCAGGACGGTCACTCGTCTCATCACCCACTTCCTCATTTTCAATTTTCACTCATCATTTTAAACTTTTACTTAGGGGCTTTATAGATTTTCTCCGGGGAAGGTAGGTAGCTCCCTCCGCCCCGCCACAGGACACTTTGGAATAGGGTCACACAGTGTCCTAGCATGCTCCGAGTTGCTGAAAGGGAAAGAGTGATTCAGGGCCTGCTTGTGTGGGCTCCTGTTGCAAAGTTTGATACAAATGACTATATTTTGCTGGTGGTTTTGGCTATTTTGATTGCTCTTTTAATGGGTAAATATATACATATATATATATATATATATATACACATGGGCTCAATTTGTTGGCTGTCCTATGAGGAAAACATTAAATCGGAGAATCCAGGATGAGTTGTTGAAGCCCATAAGAAACTCCCCCATGGGCCGTAGCCATAATACAGCACATTAAACAGGAAACTGGAAAAATGGTACTGTGACCACTGCATGTTTTATGTTCCAAACACACATTTGCATAGCATCTGTATTTCTTGAGTATATTTGTGGTCTGTTTGAAACCTTGTACCGAGTGGGAACTCTGACCGTGGGATGAGCCACGAGGGAGGTTCCTGTAACCCACCGTAATGTGGCCATGTGCTTCCGGGGAAGGGAGCGTTGGGGAGAGGACGACAGAGTCTCGCTTTTCTGGTCTCGTTTGGATGAATTCTGCAATGTGCAAAGCAGTACACTTCAGGTCAATTTATATCCTTAGGGAAACAGACGGTTATATCTCCCCAAGAAAGCGAACTGAACGAGTTAGGGTATAAGAGTTACTTTTCTGAAGGAGTGGATGCAGTGTGACAATTGACGTATTAAAAGGATACTTGATTTTGTTTTAAGTATCATTAATACTGCTACATCCCCCTTGACTTTTTGAAGCGTTCTTAAACTTGGAGATCTTTCTGCTGCATGTTTTAGGGTCAATCTTCATATTTCCCCGGTCAGGGGAGTGGATTTTCCCTACCAGGAATTTGCTTGGGCAAGACGCTTTTTCAAGAGCTCAAATGTGTCCTTACTGTCTTTTTTTAAAAGAAAGAGAGAATACATTTTCTGGACTGTTGTTCCAAAAGATAAGTACAGCTTCCATTGCCAAGGGTTTGGTGGAACAGCCAGTTTCTGTAAGTAATGGAATTTCATTGCTCTTATGTTTTGCAAATGAGAAATGTACAGCTGGGCAGGATTTTCTCTTGGCAAAGGGTGATCTGTGTTTGAAACATTTAGTACTGTTTCTGGTAAGTCACATTCCCCTTTTGGATAGTATGTAAAATATTAATCATGTCCCAGTGTTGAGATGGAAAGAAGGATGATCACAATAGAGAAACAACATATGTGTAATTGCAATTGACACCCCATGCCCTTCTCCGTCAAATCCTAATCTCTTTTGACATGATACAGTGATTCGCATGCCTGAAAACGATGTTCTCCTGTTCACCTTGTCTGTGTCTGAATTTATTACCAGGCATGAATTTGATTATTTTAAGTGTGCCTGTGGGTTCACTAAGAAGAGTCAGGGGCTTTCTAGTTTTTCTCCATATTTCTTCCTTTTCAGAGGAGTGAGCAAACGCCCACTAGATTTTCACCATAAGAACTTTCATCCTGGCAAAAGGACATTTATATTAAATCCATAGAGACTGACTAAATCTCGTCCTCAGTGCAGAGTTGTTAACGGTTACTCTGTTCCTACCACTCTTTGTTCCCTGAGACCAGAGCTGTAGTTCTCACCCACATCAGAACCAAGCACACTCGCCTTGTGTTTTATCAGAAATATTGTGAAATGCCATCAATACTCTCATGAAACGAAATTCATCAATAATATTTATATACGTGCACACCTAATGGTAGAACCTATTACTGTCATTAATAGAAAAATAACAGGAAGATCATTTATAGTAAAATGTATGTATCGGTGTGTAAATGCTCGGGCACGGCCGCATTAGAAGCCACTGTGATGTTTGCTGCCAGACGCTGGCATCTCCTTGTGGGCTCGGCACGGTGCACCGGCGACAGAAGTTGCTGGTCCAGGAAGGCGGTGCTGCGGAGTTTGGCACCACGAGCGGCATCGCCGTCCACGATTGGATTTTCCGCGGTGGTGAACAGATTGTGGTTAAGATACGGCACAATTAAATACAGTCTTCCTTTGATTTACACACGTCTTTGTGTGTGTGTTTTAAAAATTGTGGTAAAATATACATAACATAAAATTTACCATTTTAACCATTTGTAAGTGTACTTTTCTGGGGCATTAAGTACTTGATCGTGCAACCGTCACCACCATCCATCTCCAGAACTTTTTTGTCTTCCCAAACTGAAACTGTAGCCATTAACCCACCCCTCCTCCCCTTCCCCAGCTCCTGGCTGCCATCCTTCTGTTTTCTGTTTCTATGCATTTGACTACTCTAGGTGCCTCACAAAAGTGGAATCCTACAGTATTTATCTTTCTGTGTCTGGCTCATTTCACTTAGCGTGGTGGCCTGCACAATCATCTGTGAACTTGTAGCATGTGTCAGAATTCCATCTTTTTTAAAGCTGAATACTATTCCATTGTATGTATAGAAGTATATACCACATTTTGTTTATCCATTCATCCATCGATGGACATTTGGCTTGCCTCCATCTTTACATTGTGGTGAATAATACTGCTGTGAACATGGGTGTGTAATCTGTATGCATTTAAATTGCAAAAACAAAACAAAACAAAAAAACCCTCAGTGTTTATATGTAAAACAGAGTTAGGGTGGACCCTCAGGTAATTATAAAACGTTTGTTACTTTACCTTTACTAATGTCTGGCAGGATACGGGAAGGTTATTCAGGAAGCCCAATAATTCTTCATTGCCCGAGACTCTGTGCGTTTAGGGCTTCTAGCATCCTTGGTCCCCTCCCCAATCCTTGTGACAATGAAAAATGCTTCCATAGATTTCTAGCACTACCTCGGGTTACGATAGGGACCCCAGGGAGAATGACTGGGGTAGAGATTTGTCTTGTTCCCAAACCTTATGATGCAAGGTGCGTTGCTCAGAAGCTCGTTCTTGCATTCTGCTCATCTCTCATTTGGCGGTAAGTGAATTTCTGTGACAGTTGTCTGGGCTAAATGCAATGTCCTCTTCTGCTTTGAGATAGTAAATGCAATGTCCTCTTCTGCTTTGAGATAGTAAATGCAATTCTCCGAGTGCAGTGAAGGCAGGGAGTGAAGCCCTCTGTTGCCACTAACCTTTATTTTGTACAATCCTCTGTAAATACGTGTTCATCTTGGGAGTGTTATGATTTGAAGACCCAAGCATGTGGTCACAGAATGTGTGTAAGCTCAGTGGCCTTTGTGTAAATCAGTCATTCTCTGTTTTGTTTGCTGTAGGTTTGGTTAGTCTGTCATTGCTCAAAAGGCTGGGTTACAGGGTTGACTAGAACAGATTAACACTGCCTTCCCTTCCCGAGCTAGGCTACTTGGTAAAGCGAGATTTTACTATTTATTAGTGAAGATAATGTTCTCCCACCAACTAAAATTGCAGAGTGGCATGTGAATTCACCTGAAAAAGCATTTAGTTTTAGAAAAAGGAAGATGCTCTTTTTTTTCTGTTAACTTTTTATTTTGACATAATTTCAGACTTGCATTAATGAATTCCTGTACAGTCTTTACCCAGATTCCCCCAGCATTAACATCTACTACGTTTACTTTATCCCTTTCTCTCTCTACCCCTATTCCTAAATACATCAGTGTGTTTTTTTTTTTTTTTTTTAGGAATAAGACCTCTTACATAACTACAATCCATTTATCTAAATCAGGAAATTAATATTGGTAGGGCCCTATTGTCTCATCTACAGAATTTAGTCAGATTTCTAATAATCTGTACAGTGTCCTTGATAGCAAGAGAAAACCGCAGATCATAGGTTTTACTGAGTTGTCATAGTTCTTGATTTCCTTTCCTTTAGAGCAGTGGCTCAAGTTTTTTGTCTTGCATGCTACTGATGTTTTCGAAGAACACAAACTAGGTCTTTTGTATAATGTCTCCCAGTTTGGGTTTGTCTGATGTTTCCTCATGAGTATGAATTCAGGCCATACATTTTGGGCAGGAATACCAAAGAAGTGATAGAGTGTCCTTCTCAGCGCATCCTGTCGGGGGTCACACGATGTCACTTTGTCCCTTTATCAGTGGTGTTAACTTGGACTGCTTGGTTAAAGTCTTATCTGCCAGGTGTGTCTGCTGTAAAGGTACTGTTTTCTCCTTTGTCTTGTATCCTGTCGGGGAGGGTGGAGGATACTTCGAGGCTGTGGAAATATCCTGCTGCGACTCAAACTCTCATACACTGGTTTTCGCACCCACTTCTGGATTTTACTTGACTCGATTATTATTATAATGGTTGACGAATGGTGATTTACTAAGTACATTCCTTCTATGTTTACGAGTTGTAAGAAGAAGTGTTCCTTTCCTCCCTGTTTTTTTCTACCTATCTCCATCTGTCTGTCTGTCTGTCTATTTCAGTATGGACTCAGGGATTCTTATAATTTGGTGGTCACCTTGGCCAGTTTGGGCCAGAAGGAGCTCTTTCAAGCTAGTACCTCTGTCCTTTTGTCATGTTTCCATCAGTTTTTGAGCACTTCCTTACTTTGTGGCACCACGAGATGTCCCAGGCTCATCTTGTACTTTCCTTGCCCCAACCCTAGAATCAGCTCTTTTTCCAAGTAGCTCTGACTCCACTGAGTAGCTGTAACTCCATTGAGTGAAGAGTGAGTGGCGTTTAGAAACCAACATATGGGTGCTAGGGTGATCATATATAATTATATGAGGTTATAATTGAGGTTTCATTGTTTCTAGGCAGTCTCTTCAGAGGTAGAAAATGTAAATATGCACATACACAATATTATCATCATCAACAACAACACACCTCTCTCCTTCTATTCCTCTATTCATCCTTTCATATATTTTGAAAACTATGCCTGTATCAGTACCTCTAATTCCAGTCCAAGTCTGCATGGTTAAGTTTCTCCTCCTCCTTTGAAGATTTGCAACTCCTAGAGGAATCCCTTTAGAAATAGTGATGAATGTACTCTTTTCTTTTGAATCAAATCTCTGATCTTTGCTTAGATGTTATCAGTGAATTAAAAATTGTTGACGAAAATTGTTTAAAGTATTTCCATATTATTTTTGGTTTGATTTTGGGAGGAAAAATATGCTCTAAAGTAGGTGATTTTGTAATTATATTTTTCTTTCGTTATGGGGTAAGAAAGGCTCGGTATTTCTTGTGTAACTGTATGCAGGAAACTTATTATTGCTAAACGGGCAGAGATATGCCCAAGCCATTTGGGGGTAGTATTAAAAAGAAACACGTGGGGCTATGCTGTTGTCCTCTTTAGTGACTGATAGCCATGGACCACACTCAGCAGAGGAGAGGAAAAAATTCTGTGGCAATTATCCTCCTGAGAAGTAAAACCTATTCGTGTCAATTTGAAATCTCTGTTACCTCAGTTACATAAATAATCTGTTTGGATGAAAGAGATGTGGTATAATTCAAGCTATGTTGAGAAGATTCTTTTTAAGCTGCAAAAATAAGCAGGTTTTAGAGACCCCTTATTAGTAATGGACCCCAACTCTCCATTTCCAGAGGCGGAGACTAGAGTTTCATCTTAGTTACCAATTTCGATTGGTTGACAGTGTTGTACCCTGGATTACTATGTGGAAGGATTCTGAGACCATGTCTGGATTGAGTGGGGGTGAGTGTGGTGACCATTTAGTGATGTTTGCCATGGACACAAGAGAGGAGGGGTGACAGTTTGACTCTGGATTTGTTATCTCTGGCTGGACTCATACGGTGTTTTTGGAATGACGA
Source organism: Balaenoptera physalus (assembly GCF_965194825.1). Taxonomy (NCBI): domain Eukaryota; kingdom Metazoa; phylum Chordata; class Mammalia; order Artiodactyla; family Balaenopteridae; genus Balaenoptera; species Balaenoptera physalus. The sequence goes on along the minus strand of NC_138896.1, from coordinate 93,596,121 downwards.
CATTATCATTTGGAAGTAATGACTCTCCTTTCATTGGGATGGTGTGTATTTCATAATAATGTATCAGTCATTCTTTTTGGTCTTCAGATGTAAAATAAAGTGGACGCCTTTGTTGCATCTCGGTTTTTATTCCCTCCTCCCCCTGTTTAAACAAGCTTTTCACTTTCATCTTACTCTTATAGCCTATACCATAGCAATAGAAGTTCTGGCAAAATTAAAGCAGCTGATTTCCTTAGTATTAGCAGGCACGTGTGGAAGTGGAAAGAGTCCTGAGATTTAAATGAGGACCCCAGGTTTAGGTTTCTACCAGGTTATTCGCTCTGTGGTCTTAGTATCCTAAATGCTGAGCCTCGAGTTCCTCATCTCTAAAATGGGAAGAGTATTACTCTCTGTCTCACCTACCTGTCATGCTGTCTGGGTAGAGCAAGGAGATAACATAGGTCAAAGGATTTTTGCTCTTAAGTGCCAATATGAAGAATTGTTTGGGTTTTTTTTTCAAATTAAAATTTTAGTATCTGATACAAGAACTTAATACCAAAGCCAGTTATAGAAGTCAGCAAAATACTTCTGAGATCTGTTTTCCTCTTGTGTGTTTTAGCCAGAATGTAGTGCTGCTGCAGGATTATTGAGGAAAACTTGAACTGTTTCAGGCAGACATACTTTTCAGAATTAACATTGTGACCAATTAACACCAAGTATTTCCTCTTTACTCCCAGTTGCCTTTAAAAAAATAACATTTTGTATTAATTTTTTTCTAATGACTATACTGATGTATTGACTTGGTAATATTTATTATTGTTGTTATTTTCTTATTAGTTTTGCTATTAAAACTAACTTTAAAAAAAAAACAAAAACACAACTAGGTTTTCAGTGAACATCTTTGTAACAGACATCACTGCACACCAGCCAGATAAACGTTAGGTGAAGAATAAAACATACGGCGTGATGCAATTTGTTTGTTTTAAAGACATTTACGTGTATTAGTCTTTTCATAGGAAAAAGCACTCTGAGGTAATAAAACATTTTAAAGTTATATATAAAGTTGTAGAGTGGGATTATGGGGGAACTTTTAACATTTTTTAAGTCACCTTTCTATAATGTTGGACTTCTCCAGAGAAGTGAGTATTCTTTTTTATAATCCAGAAAACAGTAAAGAGGAAAAATGGTGAGTTAGAAGTTTCCTTTGAGTTTTAAGTATCACAAAGCTGACTCCTGCTTGTGTGTTTCCTTTTGTACATTACTTGTCGTTCTCTTTTCCAAAAGCTCCTAGCGGGTGGCCTCAGGTATGAGATGGGTGGGCAGCTCATGGTGGGACTCTGGAACCAGGCTGTTGGAAGTCCCTCCCTCCCATTCTCTGCCCAGATTATCAGAGTTCACTTCCTCTTGACAGTGTGTACTTTTGTGGGAGTTGTGGCTCCCCAGAAGTTTTAAATCTATCCCCTCATGGTCAACCCTTAGTACAAAGAGTTATTTAGATCATCCACAAAGCACTTTAAAATCAAGAATAAATCAGAAGTGACTGGCATCCCCATTAAACTTTTTGAATAAAGATTAGGTTAAAAAATTAAATTTTTGGTAATTCCCAGACAACAACAAAACAACAAACCCTTGACAACAGTACAGATAAGGTACAGTTTATATTCAGTTGTCTTCTTTGTATACCATATCTAGACCCTTATCTTTAAGTATGGGGGTTTTGAGAACAAGAACCCACTTCATTTTTTTAAAAAATTAAGTTTTCGTCTTTGTCTGTTGGTGTAAGACACAAAGAGCTAGGTGCGCTTTTATCGGACTTGAAAGGTATGTTTGGAATGGTCTGACTTAAATTATCAACTATGAAGTATATGTAAAATAAGCTGTGTGGGAGAGGCCCTGGGAGAACCTTTGAAAGCAGTAGGTCCACATCATTTTGGAAACAAAAACGAAGCACGGGGCCTATAGATGAGGGAGGGGGCTGGGAACAGGAGCAGGGAGAGTTAGATTAGGAATTGTCACTGGGAAGGACGCGTGGAAGACTCAGCCGCGTGGAATTGGCGGCTGCAAGCGCTGGTTTTGCAGTTATGCCACTTTCACTGAAAACTCCCAGTACCCCAGGGTGGGAAGCTGCAACGGCACGATTTCGTCTAATGATGATGAATGATTCCCATGAGCCTCGGGGGGAGGGCAGCTGGGATGGGGTTCTCGGCCACACAGATGCCACATTGCGCCGAGAAGACCTTTGGCTCTTCTGTTTTGTCTATTTGTCTGTGTCTATGTTGACAGTCATTTGAACTGCAGACAGCCTGGGTCCCATCCCTCTTGTCCTGAGGGTAGCACTCCCCGCTTCCTTTTTGGCTCTTTTGAGTCTCTTGATTTCCATCTTTCATCACTTCCTCTTTTCCTGTTACTCCTCATGAGTCACTTGACAGCTCTCGGGGACCAGGAGAACTGAAAGCCTAAGAATGTTTGCTTGCTTAAGCCACTCGCCCACCTCCCCAAAGAGACGTGCCAGTCTGGTTTTTTTTTTTTTTTTTTTTTTTTAAAGCTTGATGGTATTCACATTGCTTAATTTGTGTCATGCTTTATTTGTTTATTTATTTATTTATTTATGGCTGTGTTGGGTCTTCTTTTCTGTGCGAGGGCTTTCTCTAGTTGTGGCAAGCGGGGGCCACTCTTCATCACGGTGCTGTTTTTTTTAAAATGAGCTAAATATATGTATGTTTTATTTTTCACTCTCTGGAGAAACTCTGGGGTGGGTTAGAAGTTGCTGGCAGTCACTATCCAAAGAAGGCAGTTTTTGTTCTTTTCCTGGAATGATTGTTGCTATAGGACATTCATGTTTCTGCACACGTCGATTTGAGAATTTGTTAGCCAGACACATACAACTCCTACGCGGTGTTTATTTTAAAAACCGGGAGGGGGATGAATTATATAGAGTGATCTCTGGTCGTGGCTTGTTGAAAATCTTCATGTTGTGTGGGTTCTCAGGCTCACGGTGGAAGAGAAACCATCAGGAGGCATGTGTTCTACTTGTTGGAGGCGAGTCGTATTCTCCCTAATACTGAGATAGGTCAAGATGCATAGAGAGCTCATAGGTGGTCCCTGGCTCTGGGGAGTTTCCATGTCAGACCGATGGACAGAGGAAGGTAGCTGATACTCAGGCCCTGAGAAAGGCAGTCAGTTGTATAGAGTGGTTAGGAGTCATGGACTCTGGAATCACACCAGGTTTTGAATTTTAATTCTACCATCGCTAGCCTTGCGACCTTGGACAAGTTTCTCCTCATCTCTGAGCATTGCTTTCTTCTGTAAATTAAGGACACCATTTAGGCACACCTTGGAGATACTGTGGGTCCAGTTTCAGACCACTGCAGTACAGCAAATATCACAATAAAAGGCGTCACATGAATTTTTTTTGGTTTGCCAGTGCATATAAAAGCGATGTTTATACTATACTGTAGTCTATTGTGTACAATAACATTCTGTCTAAAAAAAAATGTAACAGACCTTAATTTAAAAATACTTTATTGTTAAAAAATGCCAAACATCACTGATCACAGATCACCATAAGAAATATAAGCAAGAAAAAGTTTGAAATAATCCAGATTATCAACATGTGACAGACACGAAACAAGCAAATGCTATTGAAAAGGGTGCCAATAGACTTCCCTGACGCAGCGTTGCCACAGATCTTCCATTTGTAAGAAATGCGATAATCTTTGAAGCGCAATAAAGGTGAAGTGCAATAAAACGAGGTCTGCCTGTACGTGTATCATAAAGTTGCTACAATAAAGAATATAATGCATGTGTCTGAAAACTGTAAATTTGGCTCCAGAATAAACACTCCCCAGGTGGTTAGCTTTGCTGGTGTTGTTTCTTGTCATTCTGTAGAGGCTGGGCTGGAAGGACCTTCTAAAAAGCCAGTGCTTTGATGACGGTTTTATGGCACAGTTTCATAAACCCAAAATTACAGTTGTGAATAGATCATTTTAATTTGTTTTAGATTTCTTTTCTTTAATTAGTGACCCTTTGAATCTGGATGGAGAAACAGCTATCACTTCCTAAGGCCATATAAATCATGGTAATTGATCAATCAGGAATAATTCTTAGTTTACATGTTAGTGTGAACCTGGTAATTCATTGCATATGTGCTGACTTCAGTGTTCTAAAAATAAAGTAAAACAATTGCATGTTTAATATCAGCTATTTTTAAAGTGCCTGAACCGATTAAGATTTCCATTTTTATATTGACTCATGAGGAATATTGGGATTTTCTTGAAATTCTGGAGTTTGTATTTCTTTGAACAAAATCTTCCCTTAAGATGGCAACTCACATCAACTTCTTTTTAGGGTAACATTTATGAATTGATGTCAATGCAATACACCAACGTAGAAAAATTGAGAAATACGGTAAAGAGTAAAGACGAAAATAGAAAACCTTACTGATGGTAAGCAGTGTCTTGAAAAAACTTTAATCAGTTTGCTTAATCACAGGGCACAATGGCCTACTTGTCAGAATCTGATGAGACGTGGAAATTGCATATGGAGAGCATAATATTACTTGCTCTAAACTCTAGCTTAAATGAAATGGTAGGAGCACAAGTAAAACAGGATGATGTATGATTTTTTACAGCAATGTTAGTGGATTTCAGATACTTTGTATCATTCTCTGAAATATCTGAAAGAGTCAGTGTGCTTATAGGAACCTTGGGGTGGGGTAATATTAACATATGTTGAGGGCTTGGAATAGAATTGCTGGTGATAAAGGAACTTTAGAAGAGGGAATCAAGCAAGAAAAAAATGTGTCATATTTTTACTGAAAGCTGTAAACTCACTATCAGTGGAGGAACCTCTTAATTTTCTTTGGTGACTAAAAGGTAAGATTGAAAGCTAGCAAAAAGACCTACTTTTCCCTTTCCTTTTAAAGGACTAGTGATGGTGGTAACAAAGTTGGTGAAGTTTATAGTTTCTCTGTTCAGCTGCCCTGATCAGCATCTTGGTATCTGAAGGACTGATTGCTTTGGTATACGGAGCGGCAGAGGGAAACACGATCAGATAGAGGAAGGACATTAAATGCTGCGTTGGGCTGAATCATTTTCAGAGAAACGTTACCTTAACCTTGGTATCTGCGTTTTCATCACGTTCTAAACCACACTTTAACTTTTATTAGCCACAAACCTTTAATAGACCGTGTTTTGACAAATAAGACTTTTTGTAGGACTGCTTCAAGAGCTTGTGAAAACCGTATGTATATATATGACTCCATGTATGAGTATACGTATATATGAATCTGTGAGTAAGTGTATATGCCTGAATACATTGACTTCACATGAGTTACTTGTGAGATTTCGTCTTTATTTTGTATGAGCTGCTCATTGGAAACCCAACACAAATCGGATGAAGTTTTAAGCTGTTTCAAATGTAGTCCCTGTTTAATAACCTCTGTTTACACTTTGTGAGAAATGAAAGGAGAATCCTTTGGGCAGGTGGTATTATGTAAAGTGCAGGCAAGGAAATCTTTGTTTTGACAAGGTTATTTAATTACCTGCAAAGCCTGTTCATAGGTAAGATTAGGTTATTTGCCTGACACGTTAAGTACATCTTACAAGTGAAATTCAGAGTCTCCTCTGCTTAAATTTACTAGATTTAACAGAACGTACAGGGAATTACACTAATTCAGAGAGAAGAGGCCAAGGAAGGAAGTTGCTTTTTCCATTGAAATGATACTTTTCCTTTCTTCTTCAGTTTGTTTGAAAGTTAAGTTCATGTAAGGGTTTGTTATTTTTTGCCATTATTAGAACACTAAAGGCATTCAGTGTGATCTGTTTGTGGCCTTTTGTTATAATTGATCCCAGTTCTAAGTGATCTTTTAAAACTTAAAATAGTAGAGATTTAAGAAAAGAAAAATTGATACGTTTCTTTTCATTCGGAATCAGCTTAGTCCAGTCGGGTTTTTTTTGTTTTTTTTTTTAAGCGTGATGCGTGTGAGAAGTACAAGTCAGAAGGGTTATAAAAATAACATCGTATCATCTGCAGGGAGTGCTGATCTTAAACTGTTTTAAGACTATGTAAGAGAGGAAATTAGTCCTTCTGATAGACCCTGGGACAGGAGAGAGACTCCACCATCCTCCTTGGAAAATCAGGGTACGGTATAGTCAGTTAAGCCAGTTTAGCATTTCACGGTGATCAGCAAAACTGAACCAGCGTTTCGCAAACTTGAGTCGGTTGTATACCACCTGGTCATTTTTTGCCTTTTATACACCACCTGTTTTGTTCAACACTTCACATTGTTCTTAAAGCTTTTGTTTCGCCTAGATTTATTTTAAAAGGAAACTTATGTCATGATTGCAAGTGGAAAGCCATTTCATGTGCTGTAAACAGAAGGTAACAGTAAAAATAAGTACCATAAAAGTGTAGAGTTGGTCAGTTTCATCTAGATACTGTTGCTTGGGGAAGACTCTGAGCCTTGCTTTCTCTTTGATTAAGAGCAAAATTATCCTGTGGGGTTAGAAGTGAGGATGGTGAATGGGAGCAGAGGCCCCAGGAGAGCTTCTGGAGTGCTGGTCCCGTCCTGTTCTTCGTCTGGGTAATGGTCAGTGAATGTGCTCAGCCTGTGAATACGCATCAAGATGTACACTTTGTGTAGGTATGTTACATGTAGATAACACTTATTTTACCAAATGGTGTTGGAAACACTTAGGCCCAGATTGCCTCTGTGCCCTAGAGGCAGTCAGACAGGTTGGAGATTGACAATGGAATGCCTGCCTTGCTCATCCTGTCTTTGGGTCCTTTTATGCCACGTCCAATAAGGTCAAACAGTCCAGACTTCACCTTGCCCACTGCTGCCATGTGCCAGTCTGAGCTACACTTTGTGCAGGCACTTGAGTTTGGTTGGTGGAGGGATGAAGGAGCTCTTGGAAGTTTGAGTCCACCACAGGGAGGAATAATTTCATCACTGGTAAAGAATTTCAGAGGCAGAAAGGTGAATAATAGTGTAATAGGCCAGACATCAGGGAGTCTGTCTTTTTTTTTTTTTTTTTTTTATTGATTTGTATATTCTTTGCCTCTGAGTCCTTGTGGGATTTTTTTTTTTTTTTTAATTCAGACAGAAAGTCACAAAAATTATACTCATCCTCATCAGTTCACTCAGTCCCATGTAATTAATTGTTTTTTTTCATCTTGATCTTTTGTTAGCACTTTTATGAGTTCATCAGTTTTTCATCAGAGTTCTGAAAATGCTTATTCATTCAGTTCAGCAGTACAGTCAGTTACCAGAAACCTGTACTTGTCAGAGTCTTTTCCATGAATTTCTTGAAGATGAAACCCTTTTATAGGAACATATTTGCAAAATCATCAGAGTACACCCAGAACTGTCTGTAAATGACAAAAGACTTAAAAATGACCACGGTAAAAGATTTGATGAAAGTTCATAATAATGCAGTTGACAAGAAAATTAGTTATTTCTGAGATATACATTTTAAAGTAATAACTAGGATTATTACTTATAACATTATACCAGAACATATAAGATTTTTAGAAATTTCATGTAATGTCTGAAACATTTATATTAACATATTTCCATACATATTTCCATACAAATACAAATATAAGATTTTTAGAAATTTCATGTAATGTCTGAAACGTTTATATTAACATATTTCCATACATATTTCCATACAAATACAAATATAAGATTTTTAGGAATTTCATGTAATGTCTGAAACATTTATATTAACATATTTCCATACAAATAACCCAATGAAAGTTTAGTATTAGTTGTTTTGTTTGTTTTTTTATACTGCAGGTTCTTATTAGGCATCAATTTTATACATATCAGTGTATACATGCCAATCCCAATCGCCCAATTCAGCACACCACCATCCCCACCTCACCGCAGTTTTCCCCCCTTGGTGTCCATATGTCCATTCTCTACATCTGTGTCTCAACTTCTGCCCTGCAAACTGGCTCATCTGTACCATTTTTCTAGGTTCCACATACATGCATTAATATATGATATTTGTTTTTCTCTTTCTGACTTACTTCACTCTGTATGACAGTCTCTAGATCCATCCACGTCTCAACAAATGACTCAATTTCGTTCCTTTTTATGGCTGAGTAATATTCCATTGTATATATGTACCACATCTTCTTTATCCATTCGTCTGTTGATGGGCATTTAGGTTGCTTCCATGACCTGGCTATTGTAAATAGTGCTGCAATGAACATTCGGGTGCATGTGTCTTTTTGAATTACGGTTTTCTCTGGGTATATGCCCAGTAGTGGGATTGCTGGGTCATATGGTAATTCTATTTTTAGTTTTTTAAGGAACCTCCATATTGTTCTCCATAGTGGCTGTATCCATTTACATTCCCACCAACAGTGCAAGAGGGTTCCCTTTTCTCCACACCCTCTCCAGCATTTGTTGTTTGTAGATTTTCTGATGATGCCCATTCTAACAGGAGTGAGGTGATACCTCATTGTAGTTTTGATTTGCATTTCTCTAATAATTAGTGATGTTGAGCATCTTTTCATGTGCCTCGTGGCCGTCTGTATGTCTTCTTTGGAGAAATGTCTATTTAGGTCTTCTGCCCATTTTTGGATTGGGGTGTTTGTTTCTTCGATATTGAGCTGAATGAGCTGTTTATATATTTTGGAGATTAATCCTTTGTCCGTTGATTCATTTGCAAATATTTTCTCCCATTCTGAGGGTTGTCTTTTCGTCTTGTTTATGGTTTCCTTTGCTGTGCAAAAGCTTTGAAGTTTCATTAGGTCCCACTTGTTTATTTTTGTTTTTATTTCCATTACTCTAGGAGGTGGATCAAAAAAGATTTTGCTGTGATTTATGTCAAAGAGTGTTCTTCCTATGTTTTCCTTTAAGAGTTTTATAGTGTCCAGTCTTATATTTAGGTCTCTAATCCATTTTGAGTTTTTTTTTGTATATGGTGTTAGGGAGTATTCTAATTTCATTCTTTTACATGTAGCTGTCCAGTTTTCCCAGCACCACTTATTGAAGAGACTGTCTTTTCTCCATTGTATATCTTTGCCTCCTTTGTCATAGATTAGTTGACCATAGGTGCGTGGGTTAATCTCTGGGCTTTCTATCTTGTTCCATTGATCTATGTTTCTGTTTTTGTGCCAGTACCATATTGTCTTGATTACTGTAGCTTTGTAGTATAGTCTGAAGTCAGGGAGTCTGATTCCTCCAGCTCCATTTTTTTGCCTCAAGACTGCTTTGGCTATTCGGGGTCTTTTGTGTCTCCATACAAATTTTAAGATGATTTGTTCTAGCTCCGTAAAAAATGCCATTGGTAATTTGATAGGGATTGCATTGAATCTGTAGATTGCTTTGGGTAGTATACTCATTTTCACAATGTTGATTCTTCCAATCCAAGAACATGGTATATCTCTCCATCTGTTGGTATCATCTTTAATTTCTTTCATCAGTGTCTTATAGTTTTCTGCATACAGGTCTTTTGTCTCCCTAGGTAGGTTTATTCCTAGGTATTTTATTCTTTTTGTTGCAATGGTAAATGGGAGTGTTTCCATAATTTCTCTTTCAGATTTTTCATCATTAGTGTATAGGAATGCAAGAGATTTCTGTGCATTAATTTTGTATCCTGCAACTTTACCATATTCATTAATTAGCTCTAGCAGTTTCCTGGTGGCAGTTTTAGGATTCTCTATGTATAGTATCATGTCATCCGCAAACAGTGACAGTTTTACTTCCTCTTTTCCAATTTGTATTCCTTTTATTTCTTTTTCTTCTCTGATTGCCGTGGCTAGGACTTCCAGAACTATGTTGAATAATAGTGGTGAGAGTGGACATCCTTGCCTCGTTCCTGATCTTAGAGGAAATGCTTTCAGTTTTTCACCATTGAGAATGATGTTTGCTGTGGGTTTGTCATATATGGCCTTTATTATGTTGAGGTAGGTTCCCTCTATGCCCACTTTCTGGAGAGTTTTTATCAGAAATGGGTGTTGAATTTTGTCAAAAGCTTTTTCTGCATCTATTGAGATGATCATATGGTTTTTATTCTTCAATTTGTTAATATGGTGTATCACATTGATTGATTTGCGTATATTGAAGAATCCTTGCATCCCTGGGATAAATCCCACTTGATCGTGGTGTATGATCCTTTTAATGTGTTGTTGGATTCTGTTTGCTAGTATTTTGTTGAGGATTTTTGCATCTATATTCATCAGTGATATTGGTCTGTAATTTTCTTTTTTTGTAGTGTCTTTGTCTGGTTTTGGTATCAGGGTGATGGTGGCCTCATAGAATGAGTTTGGGAGTGTTCCTTCCTCTGCAATTTTTTGGAAGAGTTTGAGAAGGATGGGTGTTAGCTCTTCTCTAAATGTTTGATAGAATTCACCTGTGAAGCCATCTGGTCCTGGACTTTTGTTTGTTGGAAGATTTTTAATCACAGTTTCAATTTCATTACTTGTGATTGGTCTGTTCATATTTTCTGTTTCTTCCTGATTCAGTCTTGGAAGGTTATACCTTTCTAAGAATTTGTCCATTTCTTCCAGGTTGTCCATTTTATTGGCATAGAGCTGTTTGTAGTAGTCTCTTAGGATGTTTTGTATTTCTGCAGTGTCTGTTGTAACTTCTCCTTTTTCGTTTCTGATTTTATTGATTTGAGTCCTCTCCCTCTTTTTCTTGATGAGTCTGGCTAATGGCTTATCAATTTTGTTTATCTTCTCAAAGAACCAACTTTTAGTTTTATTGATCTTTGCTATTGTTTTCTTTGTTTCTATCTCATTTATTTCTGCTCTGATCTTTATGATTTCTTTCCTTCTGCTAACTTTGGGTTTTGTTTGTTCTTCTTTCTCTAGTTTCTTTAGGTGTAAGGTTAGATTGTTTACTTGAGATTTTTCTTGTTTCTTTAGGTAGGCTTGTATAGCTATAAACTTCCCTCTTAGAACCGCTTTTGCTGCATCCCATAGGTTTTGGGTCGTCGTGTTTTCATTGTCATTTGTCTCTAGGTATTTTTTTATTTCCTCTTTGATTTCTTCAGTGATCTTTTGGTTATTTAGTAACGTATTGTTTAGCCTCCATGTGTTTGTCTTTTTTACGTTTTTTTCCCTGTAATTCATTTCTAATCTCATAGCGTTGTGGTCAGAAAAGATGCTTGGTATGATTTCAATTTTCTTAAATTTACTGAGGCTTGATTTGTGACCCAAGATGTGATCTATCCTGGAGAATGTTCCGTGCGCACTTGAGAAGAATGTGTAATCTGCTGTTTTTGGATGGAATGTCCTATATATATCAATTAAATCTATCTGGTCTATTGTGTCATTTAAAGCTTCTGTTTCCTTATTTATTTTCATTTTGGATGATCTGTCCATTGGTGTAAGTGAAGTGTTAAAGTCCCCCACTATTATTGTGTTACTGTCGATTTCCTCTTTTATAGCTGTTAGCAGTTGCCTTATGTATTGAGGTGCTCCTATGTTGGGTGCATATATATTTATAATTGTTATATCTTCTTCTTGGATTGATCCCTGGATCATTATGTAGTGTCCTTCCTTGTCTCTTGTAACATTCTTTATTTTAAAGTCTATTTTATCTGATATGAGTATAGCTACTCCAGCTTTCTTTTGATTTCCATTTGCATGGAATATCTTTTTCCATCCCCTAACTTTCAGTCTGTATGTGTCCCTAGGTCTAAAGTGGGTCTCTTGTAGACAGCATATATATGGGTCCTGTTTTTGTATCCATTCAGCCAGTCTATGTCTTTTGGTTGGGGCGTTTAATCCATTCACGTTTAAGGTAATTATCGATATGTATGTTCCTATGACCATTTTCTTAATTGTTTTGGGTTTGTTTTTGTAGGTCCTTTTCTTCTCTTGTGTTTCCCACTTAGAGAAGTTCCTTTAGCATTTGTTGTAGAGCTGGTTTGGTGGTGCTGAATTCTCTTAGCTTTTGCTTGTCTGTAAAGCTTTTGATTTCTCCATCAAATCTAAATGTGATCCTTGCCGGGTAGAGTAATCTTGGTTGTAGGTTCTTCCCTTTCATCACATTAAGTATATCATGCCACTCCCTTCTGGCTTGCAGAGTTTCTGCTGAGAAATCAGCTGTTAACCTTATGGGAGTTCCGTTGTATGTTATTTGTCGTTTTTCCCTTGCTGCTTTCAATAATTTTTCTTTGTCTTTAATTTTTGCCACTTTGATTACTATGTGTCTCGGCGTGTTTCTCCTTGGGTTTATTCTGTATGGGACTCTCTGCGCTTCCTGGACTTGGGTGGCTATCTCCTTTCCCATGTTAGGGAAGTTTTCGACTATAATCTCTTCAAATATTTTCTCTGGTCCTTTCTCTCTCTCTTCTCCTTCTGGGACTCCTATAATGCAAATGTTGTTGCGTTTAATGTTGTCCCAGAGGTCTCTTAGGCTGTCTTCATTTCTTTTCATTCTTTTTTCTTTAGTCTGTTCCGCAGCAGTGAATTCCACCATTCTGTCTTCCAGGTCACTTATCCGTTCTTCTGCCTCAGTTATTCTGCTATTGATTCCTTCTAGTGTAGTTTTCATTTCAGTTATTGTATTGGTCATCTCTCTTTGTTTGTTCTTTAATTCTTCTAGGTCTTTGTTAATCATTTCTTGCATCTTCTCAATCTTTGCCTCCATTCTTATTCCGAGGTCCTGGATCATCTTCACTATCATTATTCTGAATTCTTTTTCTGGAAGGTTGCCTATCTCCACTTCATTTAGTTGTTTTTCTGGGGTTTTTTCTTGTTCCTTCATCTGGTATATAGCCCTCTGCCTTTTCATCTTCTCTATCTTTCTGTAACTGTGGTTTTTGGTCCGCAGGCTGCAGGATTGTAGTTTTTCTTGCTTCTGCTCCAGGGAGTCTGTCTTTGATACAGTTTTGTTTTTATAAATTTTTGAAAATCTATACTATCTTTATGCATTCCAATTTTAGCGATGTATAGTGTGCCCATTTGTCAATTGATGCAGCCCATAGATACGTAAATCCTGGCCCAGCAGCCTCTCCTGCTACCCTGCTCTTTGAAAGAGCATTTTGCAAACTTTTTTGGTAAGAAATATGCTTTATATACAACCCAGTGCAGCACTCACTAATGTGAGCAGGTCCTGGTATATGTGTCTAAAAATTGAGAAAAAGTTCATGAGAGATATTTATCCTTAGGACATGCAGAGCTGTCTGGTATTTCTATTTTATTCTTTCTCTTTTAATGCTGTCTGCCACCCACTAAGTTGATTTCATGGCTCACTAAAAGGCAGTGGCCAGCAGTTTGGGAACATTCCTGTGGAGGAAAGAACTGTATGTTCCATGTTGGCAGCAGATGTTTTTTTCTGACATTATACCCTGTTGATGGCACATAATCTGTTGATGGCACATGTAAGCCCCAGCCTCTTGCCAAAGAATGGAGTCAGATCTATTAGGATATATGACTATATTGACAAAAACTAAGCTCCACTACCTGTCAACTTTCCACTTATGAACTTCCTGCCTGAGGCAAAGTTCACGGACTCTGCAGGCCACCAACAGATGGAGGGCATTCGTTAGCGGTCACTGGCATCCTAATGGACTAACTACAGAGGGGACCTAGGTCCAGCCTTTGGAAGCCTAACTTGCTTCTCTGTGCAAAGCTTTGGTGTGCAGGGTGATTTCCCCTCAATACACATTGAGGAAATGTGTATCTGCCTGGTGTTTGATGTGGGTGCTTTTTGTGCCACGTGCGGTGACTGACTTCCCGAGTCTGTGGGGCAGTTTGTGAGCTATACCCAGTATGGCTTCTGAATTCAGCCTCTGTTGGGATCTCCTGAGGAGGAGGGGCCCCTGGGAAATTTACTTCCTTATGGAGGGACTAAGGCGGGTCCTGCTTGAGTGTCAGGTCCTGAGAGCAGGGACACATCGGTGGAGCCCTGGATTTGCAGTGTTCTTGGGGCCTGGCCCGATGCCTGGTGACTTGGAAATAGATTTTCAAGTCACATGACCAGCTTCTGAGGGGAAAACTGCAGGAAGTCTAACATTAGAAGCCTTCAAGGCAGGTGGCAGTATGTCATGAGGTCTCGGGGACATTTGAGACTTTGACAACACCTCCTTGGACAAGTGGACCCGGCCAGCTGTCCATACAGGAATAGCATCAGCTTAAAACAGACGTATCTCCTCGTGCCAGGGGGAAGTCAGGAGGAGAGTTCCTTTATTGGGAAGCAATATAAATATAGTGAGATCCTAAGAAAATCAAGAGTTCAATTTTTGATATACCACATTGGGTTTTATAAACTAAACTTAAAAAAAAAATCTCCTACATTTATGAATTCCAGACTTTATATTTTAAGAAAACATTGTTTTTAGTCATGTCTAGCTGTAAGATATAGGAAGTTGTGTCTTCTCTGGTTAACTCAGTTTCTGTGAGATAGAGTATGAGTTTCGTTTAACAGTTGTGGTCTTTGCTTATGAAACTGCAGGCTTTGCCACCGTATTTGGAAGATATTTGACATTGGTCACCTCTGTCCTCTCATTGACTTCGGTCTTCGCACCTGTAGGACCCACGTTTAACAACATAAAATCAAGAGCAACTAAGTTCTGGAAGATGCCTTCACCCCCTTTTATTTTGAGTGTGTCATGTTTTTAGATGAAAGTTTAGCCACTGTTGTTGCCATGGAATTTTTATGCCCGTTCCAGGAAATAATTCTGTTGTTTATCAAACCAAGTAGTCAGTGAAGCCGTAATTCGTGGTAGAACTTTCCGAGGGCTCCTTTGGAGGGAAATGCACATTAGAGCACTAAACAGAGGCCTTGGGAAAGGCCTTCATTGCTTCTTGCCCCCAGATCACACCCAGGATTATGAGTGAGATGATGTTTACAGCCCAGCGTAGTAAACAGATGTATTTTACCCTTTCACTGTTATCTTTCTGCTAAAATGTTTGAGATTTGTGTTCTGTGCTGTATTAGTGAGAAAAGATGACAAGCTGAAAATAGATGAATGAGCTTGGGATGAACATACACACACTACTATACATAAGATATTTAGATAACCAACAAAGGACCTACTGTGTGGCACAGGGAGCTCTGCTCAATATTCTTTGATACCCTATATGAGAAAAGAATCTTAAAAAAAATGAATATATGTGTAACTGAATCACTTTGCTGTACACCTGAAACTGACATAACATTGTAAATCAACTATACTCCAATAAAATTAAAATATTAAAAAAGATGAATGTCCTCATAGAATTAACATTAAGCTAAAAACAATGCGAACGTGAATAAAAATGAAGAAATCAGGTAGAAATGGCTTCATAGACAGTTCCTGCTCTGTTTTCTAATACCGTTTGCTAGCAGGAACTTTAAAACGTGAATTCCTAAGCTCTAAACTGCTAAGACTAATACAGAGCTACTGTCTTAATTTTTCCTTTAAACCCTTGAGCCAAGAAAGGAAACCAGACTGGTTTAGAGTCAGGCATTTGCTTGTGTGTTGCTATGCCAGCCAGCTTAAAAGTGAACTGTTCTCTCTCAAAGGTGGACACAGCCTGGACTCACATTAAAAAGAGTTTATTTTGAAAAAATAATTTTTTGTTAAAGGTTTCAAAAGGAGGAGATGAAACGAAAAATCATGCAGTTTCTCTCACCTTTCAGGATGTGGGATGGCAGAATTCACTCAATGGACGTTTTAAAAAATAAGTGATCTCTCTCTTGCACCAATTGAAAGGATCATGGGCAGCTCTGTGCATAATTAGCCGCTTTTGTTAATATATGTCAGTGATGTTTGAATGCATCTAATGTAACATTTTGCTTAGCTTGGTGCCCAAACAAGAATGCACAATATTAGTGAAAGAATGCAAAACAGTATCTGTATTTGCTTTAGAGGAACTGCCATGAAATGTTCTTTAAGGACATCCTGTAAGTAACACTAGAATCCAAGCCAAAATAACTCTAGAGGTCTCGAAATAGATATTTCAAGGACCTTTAAGAAAAGTTTTTAAAAAGTAGATTGTTTTTATAGCAATAATTTTTTCTTCTTTTCCTATATCAGTTTTTATTTATTTTCTTACACACACACACACACACACACACACCCCCCCCCCACACACACACCCACCCACCCATTCAGTGGAGCATCCAATTAAGAAATAAAAGTTGGTAACTTCTGCTGAAAATGTAGCCATTGTATTAATTGAGGAAAATGTGTTGTTGGCACTCAAGTTCAACTCCTAAGCAAAATGGGTCTATCTGCCATTGTCCTGTCTCCTGGGCAGAAGTGGCTCTTTTTTCCTTCTTTTTTTCCCTCCTTCCTCACTTCACCCCCCCCCCACCCCCCCGAGATACCTGAGGTTCAGTAGTGATCACAGAAGATGCTTCTGTAACAAGGATGCCAGGTTCTGCTCATTAAAAGCATTGAAGCAAGCTCTTGGGTTATAAATGGCCTGCTTTTTCTTCCTTCCTTCCTTCCTTCCTCCCTCCCTCCCTCTCTCTTTTTCTTTCTCCCTCCCTCCCTCCCTCCCTCTCTGTCTCTCTCTCTCTTCCTTCCTTCCTTCCTTCCTTCCTTCCTTCCTTCCTTCCTTCCTTCCTTCCTTCCTTTCTTTCTTTCTTTCTTTCTTTCTTTCTTTCTGTCTCCCTCCCTCCCTTTCTTCCTTCCTTCCTTCCTTCCTTTCTTTCTTTCTTTTTCTTTCTTTTCTTTCCTTTCCTTTCCTTTTCTTTTCTTTTCTTTTCTTTTCTTTTCTTTTCTTTTCTTTTCTTTTCTTTTTTCTTTTCTTTTCTTTTCTTTTCTTTTCTTTTCTTTTCTTTTCTTTTCTTTTCTTTTCTTTCTTTTCTTTTCTTTTCTTTTTGCCACACCAAACAGAGGGAATGTCCTGACCTTGTCAGAGAGAGAAAAGAACTGCTGTGGCCTTGGAAGTGAAAGTATAAAGCTAATTGATGGTTTAATGTTACAGACCACCTACGAGACAGAGCTCGAACTTGAAGTCTTTTTGACCTTTAAGGAGACAGAAATGCCACTTTGATTTTAATTTAGGGGAGTCCTGGAAGAGGTAGACACATGGCTAAATGTGCAGATTAGAAATAAGTTATTTTTGTACGACATTGGGGTCGCCTATATGTTTAATAAGCTGGTCATAGGATTCTCCTGATCAGGGTCCGTGAGACCTTTCATTCCATCATAAGCTAGTGATGGGCTAGCTTGTCTGGGCTAGGGCTGGCCACTGTCAAGGGCTGCCCCCTTGGGGTGCAGACTCCTGTGATCCAGTGAAGGGCTGTGTTTCAGGTGGGTGTGGACTTGAGGCCACCTTGTCCTATTTTACATGGGCCATTTTTTCCCCTCCATTTGGTTCAATTTAGTTTGGGATGCTGGAAGTGCTTATGGGGGAAGGAGAACCCACTGGCTGATGGGTCTCCTTTGCAGAGTGTAATGGGTTGGGCTCACGGGGAGAGATGGGGGGAGAGTGCTGCATGTTCCAGGTGGGCTAGTTTGGGATGTCTGGGTAAGTGCACACCTGTGTACCCAAGTGAAGAGGTCTGGGAACCAGTGCTGAGAAAATCACCCGCTAGCCTGAGGCTGCTTTAGCTAGTGTGGTTCATTTGTTGTGACGGCGGTCCACACAGATGCTCCTGTAGAAGAACTTACTTCCGTAAACTCCTGCCACAATCTCAGCATTGAGCAGCAGTGTGTGGGGTAGACAAGGGTAAGCTAGCTGCTTGAGTTGGCAGCCCAGCTCTGATACAATTAGCTGTGTAGCCTTGGGCTATACAGCTGGACTTTGGTTTTGTGGTCCAAGAAATGAGGACTGTGGTGCCTATCTCATTAATTGTGTGCAGATTAAATGAGTTAATATGTCTCAAGATTTTAGAAGCTCTTAGAAGAGTTTTTAGTACACAGCAAGTATTCAGTGACATTTTTAATACTACATCGTTCTTAGTGGTGGTTGGCATTTGTTGAGTACCTACTATATATCAAGCAGGGAACTTCATTATCCTAATGTGTCATTTCATTTAATTCTCTCCACAGCCCGGCAGTAGCAGGTAGTCTTGTTCCCACTGTAGAATTGACACCACTGAGACTCAGGTTAAGGGCTTTATCTGGGGTCTCACAGCTGGCAGCTGAGGATGACAGGATGCAAATCCCCATCTGACTCTGTGTGCTCACCTTGATGTCACGTTTCTGCCCAGCCAGATCCCACGTCCATGGAAAGTGGGTCGAAACCTCATTAAGTGAACAAGCATACAACAGAACTATATATGTGTATGTTTGTATATATTATAATTTATTTTGTTTTAAAAACTTATTTTAGTTAATGTAGGCATAGAGAATAATGGGAATTTGCACACAGCAAGTTGCCGGCAGTGGCCTCACTTGAAGGGTAGGAGTGGATAGGTTCTGAGACCTTTTTATCAATATTTATTAAAACATACAGTTCTCTTCTTAACTAACATCTTTTATTGAATTACCACTGCCCAGGTCGTAAAGTTATGTGTTGTTGCTACAATCACTGAGACGGTAGAAGTTTTAAAACAAAAAGGCAGATCTCCACCTACCTTCCTCTCCTCTCCCTCCTCCTGTGTTTGAGGTAAGTCGTGTTTCAGCCCGGGACATGTTCTTCTCTGTGAATAGAGAGGAAAAGAAACACACGCACACACATGGGATGTTAGACGTTTCTTTTCTTCTTTAGGTCGTTGTCTTTACACAGTGGAACCCTACTGTACTCATTCTTGGGCTTGCTTTCTTTAAGTGTGTGTCATGCACAGGCCTCCGACAGATGCACAGATAACTCATCAGCTTTAATAATGCATACCGTTTCATCACACGGATGTGACCCCAGCTTATTCGATGCCACATGTATTGATACGTCCTTCAGTTATTTTGCATTTTTTGGACCTGCCAACATTGCCGTCATAACATCCCTGTGGATGTTCCCTTTGGACCTGGTCCTTGGACTTCAAAAAGCTGATTGTGTGCTGTATATATTCATATGACTATTGAGATTTTATTTTCCACAATGAGTAAATGTTTCTTTGTAATCAGAGATAAAATTTCCCATAAAATATATAGAATCAGGTGATCACACGTTCGGACCCCCGCACAGACGCACCACACAAACCCCAAGGCTTGGTATGGAAAGACGTAGCTTCCAAAAGCAGAGTCACATTAATTCAAAGGCTAAAGTAACATAGTTGGGTGTTCATTAGCGATATTGTGGGGTTCTGTAGTAAAAGATAATATTTAAGGACATATGGTCATGGCACAGGGAGTGTTTTTGTTTTAAAAAGGGGAGAAATTAGTAAACGTAGTGAGCAAACCATCAGTTCTCTTTGCCTACTCAGCTGCCTGGGAGAAAGCCGCGCGCACACACGCGCTTGCACTCACACTCACACGCTTGCGCACATACTCATTCACGTACACACACGGTTCTTTGTACGAAGAAGAATCCCGAAGGAATGTTGCTTATGCTTTTGCATAGGCCTGTTCTTCTGTATACGAGAGTATGTATGAACTTTGAAATTTTATACTTGGGTAAACCTCAAACCCCAGAATTCGTACCCCCTCCACAAAAAAACGGCATTTTACTAAAATAAAAACAGTTGCTGGTTGCTTCTGATGTGTTATGTGGAAGCTTTGGGCTGGATACTGCAAAGGTGGATGTATTGTATTTCAGAATTCATTTGAGGTAAATTTTATTGTTACGAAGCAAGATATAATTCAAGCCAGTCTCTGGAAAAATAACAGCAGTAACAAAACGTAGTCATTTATGGAGAATTAACCAAACCACAGAGATGGTATGTGAAGAGGTCCATGTGCATACTTTCTTTCATTTTCTTTCATCATACTGAAGTCAAGATGAAAGAAAAACCCTATTTTGTGTCTTAGGCTGGATGTCAAGAAGTTGCCTTATAGGTGAAACGGCCGCAGAAGAGGCCCCATGTTACTTGAGTAGCTACACCATTTGGATGGAGTCCAGTCCAGCCCTCTCCTCTTTGTGTCGGATTCCACTCTGTGGGGAAGAGTGACATCACAGGGTCATTTTGAGTCACTGATGAATAAGGCATCATTCAAAGAGTGATGAGAAGTGCTGTAGACTTGTTAGGGAGAGGAACGGGCTACAGGGTGACCTGCTGGCCTCTCTACCTGGGCCCACCTGGCTGTGTGAGCCGATGGCATGTAGAGGAGAGAACTCCTCTGGAGGACGCCCTCCCCTGCAAGGATCTGATGAGAGCTCTGGGTCTTCTTGCCAAAAAATGCGTACTCTCGTCTTCTCCCGTTCCCTCTCTCTCCCTCACGCCCACACACACAATTTCATGGGACACACAGACTGTTTGGAACCCATCCTTGAGCCCCCTGTTAAAGATTCTTGTTTGCAGTGTCTAGACAAAGCTCTGAAAATCATTATTCTCCTTCAGCCAAGATCAACTCAGTCCTAAAACAGCCTTTCCGTTTTCCAACTGGATAAAGGAACATCCACAGGAGCGCTGCCCAAAATAAGGACTTGAATGTAGGAGGTCTCAGATACCATGGAAAATGATAGATGGTGACTTGGAGTGCTGGAAAGGACCTTCCTTTCCTGGGATAAGTTTATCTGGAGTTATTGCTTCTCCAGTGAGGTCTGACACATAACTTTTTCTCTACGGGTCTGAAGGAGCTTAGTCTAATATTATGATGTAAACATAACCCCCCCCCCCACACACACACACACACATTCTGTACCTAATAGTAGATCCCACGGAGCAAACATTCCACCTGTCCATTTAGGGGTGGGATCACATTAATAGTTTCCAGCCACCGGGAGCTCCAGGAACGATGGTGCCGTGATTTATGAAGTGACCTCTGAGTTGTACTGTTGTTATAGTCGGAATGTCAGTGGCAGGTTGCTCATTTCTTAGGAGTGACAGCACCTCTCATGCAGGGACAATTTTCGACGTGCCTCATTCAGAAAGGCTAGTTAAAGTTTAGGCTCTGTATAAATTTGGGCCAGTCTTCAATACCTGTTCACCTTTATTTTCTCATCCAAAAAAATAAAAGTCACAGTAGTGTTTTTAAAAATAAGTTTGTTGGGTCAGTAAATGAAAAAAAAAAAAAAAAGAACATGAAGTGTTTGCATAGGCCTTGGCACGTCTAAAGTGCTAAATAACTGGTAACTGGTAAATGGAATCGATGACCATTTATTATTATCTAGTAGCTGTTGATTGGTCTCAGGCCGCACGGAGTGGGGCCTTCCAGAATCAGTGTGCCCTGGAAGATTTGGGTCTTCAGAGATGACTCACATGTTACCGAGGGATGGGGCAAACTACTGAGTTAGTTTGCAAAATCTAGGGAGTAGGGACTGGCCAAGAGGGACCGTGTTTAACCGTGCAGCTCTCTGTTCGCCAAGAACCCATGCAATTGTTTATCCCACCATTCATGAATGAAGAAAATTCTGTAGCAGAATCTTTCTATTTTATGCTCACTGAAGTATGAATGGTTCTCATATCCAACAGGAAAGAGCAAGAAATGGCAAGGGATGCAGGCTTCTCATCAGTCGCCAAAGCAGCTTGGATTCTTGGCTGCTCTTAATTTATCTTTTAAGTAAGGGAGGAAAATCCTCCAGATGCTTAACGTATTGGATTTTTAACACTTCACCAATCGGTCAGTCATTCTCTCCCCCCGCCCCCCTTAAATTTCTTTTTGGCTGGCCATTTTTTTTTTTTTGGTAACTCATTCTCAGTCTCTTTTCCTTTCACCTAAATATTTCCTCCTGAAGGAATCTTAAATTTCCTTGTTCTCTGTGAAATGGGGATCATTATAGTAACTAAAGATACTCCACAGGAGTAGTTGAGTGTCATTCAGAGTTCCAGGAGTAAACAGACGGCACATCTGCAGTGGGGTAAATCAGGAGAGGTTAGTAGGACGAATCTTTTCGAGGGTATGGGAAGAGTGCAGGGCAGGGGTTAGCACACTTTTTCCATAAAGGGCCAGATAGTAAATATTTTCAGCTTTGGGGCCGCATTGCCTCTGTTTGAGCTCCTTAACTCCGCCGTTCTGGTGTGACAGCAGCCATGGACAGCACACACCTGAAGGGATGTAGCTTCCAATGAAACTTTATTAACAAAAACAAGCTTTGGGCTGGGTCTGGCTCATGGGCCATTGCTTGTTGACCCCTAGTGCCAGGGACTCTTAGGTGATGGGGCAGAAACCTGGGCTAGGAGCAGTGCTGTGACCCGCTTTGGCTTGAAGGGCAGGAAGGAGGTAGAGAAGCCAGGAGGAGAGGGCGCCGTGGAGCGGGCTGCACAGACAGGCGCGCTGGTCTCTGGAAAGATGCTACTGCTGAGAAGCCACTCCACAAGGAGGGCAAATACCCAGGTCCTCTTTCCCCTTTGTCTTTTTCGTCTCCTCTGCTGTGACTGAAGCCAGCTAGAAGCCAGCTGAGCAGAGGGGCCCATTAGCCTGTTCTGTAAAGGGGGTCCTCCCTGGGAACAAAGCAGGGTGGGAAAAGGCAGCCTCTCTGGCAGGTGGAGTTAATGGGGTCCGGCACCCAACACACTTAGTATGGATTCCCCCAGCACCAAGGGCTCTGTAAACATCGTTTTCCTGTTTTTGTTTATTAATCCTAGTAGTCGTAAACACCTGCATCTCTGATTACATGTAGGGTTTGCACGCATTCTTTCCATTTACCATCTAAAGAGTCAATGAACAGAATGTTCCCTAGAGACCTACTCAATGCAGAAGTTCATCATGTAACAGTTTCTACCCCCCTGGGCCAGTCACACGCTCCTCCAGATTTTTCAATCTGCAAGGATGCTTTTGGAAAGACGTTACACTAAGCTCTCAATTGGGCTTTGAGAGCAGGGAAACCGTGGTTGCCAGAAGGAATGAATGGAAATTGACCTTCTATCGAATGAGACGTCAGCAATGCATGAGCGAGTGCTTCCGTTTAAGGAAACTATTACTTGAGTTAATGTCCCAAAATATCATATCACATTTCAGATTAAAGTCAGGCCAGCAAAATGAACGTCTTGATAACCTTGCAATCCTCACTCGTAGGCACGTCGAAGATAGGTGTCTTGAAAATGCGTGTTGTGCTTGGTTTATCCTGTTTTTCTCTTTTAAAAAATATATTTTTATTGAAGTATAGTTGTTATACAATATTATATGTTATATAAGGTGTATATTAGGGTGATTCACAAATTTTAAAGGTTATACTCCATTTATAGTTATTATAAAATATTGGCTATATTCCCCGTTCTGTACAATATATCCTTGTAGCTTATTTTATACCTAATAGTTTGTACCTCTTACTCCTCCACTGCTATACTGTCTCTCCCCGCTCCTGACTTTTTTTTTTTTTTTTTTTGCTCATAATTCAGTTTCGTGGTGCTTTCTCTAGAAATTGTGCTTATCTCTAGGACCCTGACTTCTTTATTTGCAGCTCTTCACTACCACTCTAAACGGGGAGTAACCCACACCAACAAGATGTCAATTCTGTAAAGTCCACTTTTGCAGGAACCGGGGTAAACAGGTCTTGATTTCTATCAACAAGTATATCTAGTCAGTGAGCTTAAACACACAAAATAATAAAAGGCTAAAGGTCGATGATCTCAGCAGGCTTTTCAGGGAATTTATGTTTGGTGTTGATGCTTGTATTCTGACAAATTATCTTGAAAAGATAATTTGTTAGTATTTGGGAGCCTTAGAATTCTCCTTGCATCATCCTGAAAACTTGTTTCTCTGCATTTTTGTAGTTTGGATCACTTATTTATTTTTACATTCAGAGAAAGGCGCAAGAAAGTTCCCCCTAAGAGCCAGGGCTGTGGCATCGTTGTTTGGCACACTGCATCCGGAAAAGATATGCAGCAGTCTTGACTTGTAGATTGGTGATGGGGGCAAAATGCAGCTCAGATCTGGAGGATGCAGTTTGGCTCAGCCTGTATCAATTATTTAGGTAGGGGACTGTCCTTTTATATATATATATATATATAATATATATATATGAAATATATATATTTTATATATATATAAAAATAATCAGCTTTATTTTTCAGTGGCTTTGCTAACACCTCTCGTCAGGTATGTCAACTGCATTATTTTAATCAGTCTCAGTTTGGACTTGGTTCATCTGTCCTTAACACCTGATAGAGCTCAATTCCCCAGTTCGGGGTGGGTGGCAGGGTGCGGTAAAGAAATAATTTTGACAGGAAATAGGTGGCTCCCTATCCCAATGTGTGCACCTATGTATGTGCGGGGGTATACACACACGTATAATTTCTTCTAAAGGACATACAGTTATTCCTTGCAGAATGATAGCAAGATACCTAAAGGTGACTTAGTTGGGGTTTTCTCTCCTTTTCTTCCCTCCATTCCTTCTTCATCCTGATGCCCTTCTTCTCTCTCTCTCTAATATTTCACCCTAACTTTCAGATTACATCACTCTTTAAGTGTTCTTGACAGTCAAACATACATTTAAGAGCGTTGCTGCAGAGTTATGATACGGAAACTGATTTTGATCAACATACATAGAGAACTGTAGAAACAGTAGGATGATCCTTAGAGACCAGTTCATTCCGTCTCCTTCTTGTGTAGTGAGAAAATGGAGCCACATCGTGCTGAAGGACCTGCTCCCCGTCCCACCCTCTGATGGGTGGCAGAGCCGGGCTGGAACCAGGCTTTACTGTCAAGGTGCACAAACGCAACACTGTGTGTTTTGTCACATGCTTTTCTGTTTCTTCATTCTGAACTTCTTCTTATAAAGTTCTTGTGCTTCTATAAACACTTTGTCTTTTAAACACACGTCCCAGTTTTGGCCCACCTGTCAACGTGATCAAGTTTGATGGTTAGTTTTCCATTAGACCTGAGTGCCATTTCTCAAGTGTCTCCTTGAGAAAGTCACTGTGTTAGATTTCTGGGAGAAAAAGGTGAGACGAACATTCTAGGAGCAACTTCTTCTTGTGTGGCTCTTCCTTGAGCTTGTCACTGACGTTAGTTGGGAAAGAGGACTTGCCTTAGAAATGGGATCTCCAGGCACTCTTGGCGGTATAAGGTGTCACACTCGAGTTGGTCTTGCAAGGATGGCTTTTCCAGAAGGTTCTAGGCACCTTTGTGATCTGTGAACAGCACACATATTGTATTTGCTCTGTAGTTGTTTGTGAGCCATCTCAAGAATTACGTGTGTAATTATAAACCCCGTTCTTCCTTTAAATACAGTATAATGCTGATTGTGTTCATTGTTTTTATAGGCGATCATGTCGAATTACAGAAGTACTGGTTTTTGCGATAAAGATGAAATCCTTCAGAGCTTGGAGATTTTCTGTGTGTTAACTTATTAACTTTTTTCCCCCTTTCTTTAAAAAACCATCACTTTGCTCTCTTGTCCCACACTTCAAAAGAGTGACAACTTAGCTCTTTGGGAAGCTGAGAGGTAGAAAACTCAGTTGTATTTGACAGCTGTCCCAGTAGGACTTGTGTTGTAAATGAAGCCATTGTTCAGCGAGGACTGAACTGCCAGAGATAGAAACGGGCTAGGTGTGGGAAGGAGAAACAGGAAACCTTGAAAATTTGTTTGCTAAAAATGACATTTTCAACTCTTGGACCCAGTGTGGAGAAAGTCATGCTTGAAGACCATAAAATCAAAGATGTGTGGGAAGAAATGAAAGAGGTTCGTGCCACATAAAATGCAAAGTCAAGGTCCAAAGAAGGCACTTCAGCCATAGAGAAAAAAACATGCTCTGAACTGTATTACTGGACTGTCTCACACACAGAATATCATCGATTAAAGAAAAATACTAAACTGAAAAAAAAAAAAAAAAAAGAAAGAAACCCGAATTCGTTTTAAAAATCACCTTCCTGTCTGTTACGTTGAGTCAATGTTGGTTTCTCCCTTCTGGCTGTTTTGCAGCCATCAATGTGCTTGTTTGACTGAACTCATTGATTTTCTTTCTGTTTTGGAAGAAGCGTCAGGAAGGAGGCTGAGTTGAGAAGGATTTCTCAGCTCCACAACCTCCCGCTGCCTAATTAACATGGTCAAGTGCATACTCTGTTGGGTTTTAGAAGCTTTATCCAGCTTTAGCCAAGAAGGCACTTCTATCCTGGGGCAGGTTTTCTCCATGGGGAGATTAGCAGTGAAGAGGCTCTGAGTATGGGGGTTAGAATGTACTTAGAGGACGGTCTTTAGCCCTAGAAGGTAATTAATGTTGGACATTTTTTTTTCCTTTAGAGGCTGAGTGTCAGATATCAGACAGGGCTAGAACCAGCTCGTTAATCCTGACAACTGTTACTTCTCTTGTGATGGTAGAGTAACGGGTATGTGCCCTTTTAATTCCAGGCCTTCTTGCCTCCTGCAAACTGCTCAGGTCCAGAGGTTGTGCTGAGAGTCTAGCTGCACACTCTTCCTGGCAGCCGGAAGTGTGCATTCATGGCAAGGCAGGAGTGAACAGCTTGTCTTGAGTGGGGTGGAAACACCCTTCACTATTTGCTGTGATTTTTAAAAAGTGTCACAGCACGGGTGAATTTGAGGGCCTAGTGTGGTAACGACCCATGGCTGGGAGGGGTAAACTGTATATTTTTTGGCTTATTAAAAAGCCTTATAAAAGGTAATTTTGGAGGGCTTGTGTAAATTTGGAAGACTGAAGATGGCCCATAACATTGACATTTTCTCATTGAACAGGGGTTTACGCTGTGTGAAGGGCCAGATAGTAAATGTTTTCGGCTTTGGGGGCCATAAAGTCCCTTGAAACTAATCAACACAACAATATCTTAGTGTTTAAACAGCCACAGACAGTGTGTAAACAGATGCATGTGGCTAGGTTCCAGTGAAGCTTTGTTGAAACAAAACCAAACCAGCAGGTGGTGGGCCAGGTTTGGCTTGCAGGCTGTGGTATGCTCACCTCTGGTAGAAAGCACTGCTTCTGATTTGGAGGTCTGGCTTGTGGCCAGATTTCATCTCAGAGACCAGTCTGTCCCTTACGTTCTCTCCTGGTGCTCCGGGGCTCCAGCATTCCAGATTGTCACTTGCTACACCTTGTAATAAAAGCAACCAATCCTGGGGCGCATCGTACACACTCGTGTCCTTCCCTGGCCACTGAAGGCCCTGGAGATCATGCCTAGCTGTCTGCTCTGGGTTCTTGTACTGCAGGAGATGGTCACCTTCGGACCGCAAAGAGACTTTTGGGGTTGAGGAAGACGGCTCCGCATTTGTACAAGCCGCTGCTGGTTTCCAGCCAACGGATCAGCAAGCTCTGTATTTTGCTCTAGACTTTGAGATAAGCCACAGTTCCAGGGACACACTGCGGGGCACCAAAGGAGAGATGAAAACCTCCCTTTTGCTCATGAGCTCGTGGCATTTTTTTGGTTTATCCGAGGTCTCCAGCCTGAAAGCTTTAGTAACTGTCCTTTCAAAACTCCAGAAGTTTTTCCAGGTTTCTCCTTAAACTGTTGAAATCCAAGCAGAATATATGTAGTGTTTTCTCAAATGCGGGAAGGAATCTGCATTTTTATCAGAAAGCTGTGGAGGGGGTTTTGCAAAATCAAGCATCTCCCTCTTTGCCCGACCGCTCTTGGATTGGTGTGATAATTTTTATTAGTTCCTGATGAGTGGCTCCTGTTAATACTTCTGTCCTAGTGTTTGCAGTGACTCCGGTGTGCCTGTAACTGGGGTGCAATAATTCAGCTGTGGCTGAATTATATGCACTATGACAGCCGGAATGTACAGTGTGATTTATGGGGGTTGTTGACATAGAGATCAGCAGATAGCTTGATTCCCTGCCATCCATGTGAGGTCTGGAGACACACTCCAAGGAACAGAGGGAAGTTCATGATATTTCTAAGCGCTGTGGTGAATCGATCCAGGACTTCTTTTCTCTTCTCTAATCAACCAGAGTCTCCTAGAATAAAACGTAGCATTGGATTTCCACCCAGCGGAGTTAAGAGTTAGCAAAACTCGCAGTTTGACCACATGGATTTTGATCCTCGGGAAGAACTGATTAGAATTTTTGAAAGAGGGATAAGAGGTCGAGGAGGACAATCCACGTGGCCGCCCGTGAAATCGGTCAAACGTTAGAAAACACGCAGCTGTGAGCAGACAGATTGGATGTGTTGTCTTTATTGTTGTGATTATCGGGTTTGAAAAGAGAGACTTCCTTTGGAGACCTGACTCCAGCTCGCCTCTCTGTGTAAGGAAGATGCTAAATGAAGCGATTCTTGAGATCTTTCTTTGGTATGAGTCAAAATTCCGTTGACCCAAACCTGCTTAATTTTCCGAAAACCGTCCCATTGTCCCTGGCTCACGTTAGGTACCAAATTGCCTGGGACACTTTCCCCAAACCTAAGCCCCTGTTCCATTTCTCGTCCTGCCCTGTCTCAGTGCAGGATGGGGATGGTACGTCCCTGTCTATTCGGGAAGTGTGTGTGTCCCTATCAGCTTTCACGGTGCTGCCTCAGCTGTCTGGGTTCTGAGCAACTGAGTTGAACTCAGTTGAGATGAACTCTGCGGGCAGTCTGTTGATGAGGTGGGGGACCAACTGCTCTTAGAGATAGAGGTCTCCGGCCCTTCTCCCAGGGCAGGGCTCTCGCTGGGGCAGCTGTGGCTTTGATTGAAAAGGTATGCGGCCCTCTGGAGCTGACTTCAACCCAGTGGCACTGGTCTTTGAAAAATGCACTTCGGCCGAGCCCCTGTGGCACTTGTTTGCTTAGGGATTTTGCCTTTGCTTAGAAGTGAGAACGCAGCTTCAGCTGGATTGCCCCTCACTGAAGGCATTTGCTACGAATGAGTCTTCTACTAATATGTTTAAGGATTTATAAGGAAAACAGAGTCATTCTTAAATAAAAGGGACATTGACATAAAAAGCAGTAATGGTTGATGCTATCTGTTTTTGAAGATAAGTGTTTTGTCACAGAGGACGATTTATGGTGGGAATACTGCGTAGCTACCGTGGCAGGTGATAAATCAGTTTTCTCACCACTCGATATCGCGAAGAAAGGGATACAAAGACCTTTTAGCCGTAGGAAAAGTAAAAGCACTCCAGAGCATTTTGGTTTATATGTGATATAGTGCAGAAATTTTGCTAGAGAACTGGGATTGTGGGTGTGTGTACACTTACGTGAAATATCTTAATTTCATTTTGAGTAAAGTGATAGTTAAGATCTGCTTGGAGAAAATGGAATCTTGAAAAACTCAGTCCATACCTTGGATGGAGTAAGTGATGCTTTGTAATTTAGGGTTTTCGTGCAAGTAGAAGAGGTGACTATGATGATGATAAAAATCAGGACCTGTATCTTGGACTCTGCGTAAGTTTTCTTACTGCCCACAGCCGGGTGGATCTGAGAAAACAGGCACAAATGCACTTAGAAGACGTTAAGGGTGAGAACAAAGCAAGCACCTTAAGAGACTTTTTAGGAATGTCTCGGAAGGTGTGAGTCCAGAGAGGGATTATGAAGCTTGAGGTCTTCTTTCCTGGGACCTTCCTCCCCTCTACTTCCTCTTCCTCTTCACTTCATACCATTGCCGCTTGGATGGGTGGAGCCTCCTGCTGGCCTCCACCAGTGCCTCCTTGTGGATAGAAAGGCTCTGGTCAATCAAAGACTAGCCTTTGAGGAAACCCGAATCTAGGCAGCTGGCCAGCTGGAGTGCAAGATTTCCTTCCAGAGGACTCATCCTTTTCCGGAGGGCTTTGTTAATAAAGCAGAGATCTTTCGGCAGTGAGCGTGTGGGTTCACGCAGCATTCATTACATACTGGAGTCTGGGGACAGGTACGGTACAGATGTGAGTACTCCTGTGCCACCTAGCGTGAAATCAACCATCACTTCTTTACCAAGAATTTAATGCGTGTGCGGCCTTTACTCTGTGACTAGCGTAAAAAAGGAAATATCCCTGTAATTATTGCCGTAAAATATCAAGTCGGAGTCTTCCATTTTGTTAACGTTCCTGGTCTCTTCCAGGTGCTATATGCTCCATGAGTTGGTCAGCCAGTATTTGTTTGTTTAGTTGTTCATTCACTTATTCATTTGCTCGCTCATCCATTCAAGAAATACTTGAGGCCTTCTACCTGCTAGTTACCATCCTCAGTGCCAGCACCCAGCAGCAACGAAAACAAGAGTCCTGTCCTCAGGGGGCTTACATCCTAGTAGGTCAGAGCGTGGCAGTAAGCAAAGTCAGATATAAAGTGTGTCAGCTGGGTCTTAAGTGCCTGGAAGTAAATGAAGTGGCGGTGGTGGGGAACAGAAAGTGATGGGAGGATAAGCTAGCATCCATTGTGTTCTCAGCCTCTCCAGGTGTCAGTGACTCCTGGCCTTCTCTGCCTGTCATCCTGACAGCAGCTCTGGGGGGGCTGACCAGGACTGTTCTCCCCATTTACAGACGAGGAAAGCAGGGCACAATGTTTAAGAGACAGGCAAGGTGACTCAGAGGGTAGATGTCAGGTCACCCAGAAACCCTTCTGTCAACCTCCTGAGAGTCCCTTATCTCCACCACTGCCACCCCCAGCCCAGCACCTGGCATGGGGCTCAATGAGTATCTGTTTAGACTTGATACTTGAAGGCACTGTGCTCCGTACTGGGAAGGGAAAGAAATGTAAACTCAGGTCCTGCCTGGAGAAGTCCCAGTCCAATGAGGAAGGCCCCTGGGACGCTCTGCCGCCGTGCTCGGAGTGTCCCAGCTGAGCCCCGCAGGCCCTGCGGTGCAGGGCCAGGTGGGGTCTTTCCCAAGTGTGGTGGCGTGGGGACTGGGTGGAACTTCTCCGAGGGCTTCACCGAGGAGCAGCCTTGGTAGAGCAGAGAAGAAAAGGGCATTCCCAGCAGTGGGACTTATCAGTGTAGAAGCCTAGAGGCTTGGAAAAACGTGGCACCCAAGAGGCAGGAATATGTCCCATCATGCAAGGATGAGGTGCCCTCCACACCCACCCCCACCACGAAGGATCAGTGACCTGCTTGTGCTGAGGTTCCCCGGAGGCTGTTTGGAGAGAAGCTCAGACTTCATTTCATAAGACAGTCTCCAGGTTCCTCTTGTTCATCTTGAGGGACTGACATTCTTATGAAGGACCTGCAAAAAAAAGTCTTAGGACTCCTGTTGAATCAAGGAATAAAGACCAGAACACAATTCAGCAGGTGAGGCCATGTGATGAAGAAAAAGGGCACGTGATTTGGGATCAGATGAGCTTGATTCAGATTTCAGTGGCAGCACTTACCTTGGACAAGTCTTTTTACTCCTTAGAACCTCAGTTTTTCATCTGGAAGTGGGAGTAATGTTACCTCCATCCTCAGGGATCCGGAGTGGAACAGGAATTTTAGCCGCGCTCTCTTAATTTCTGTGACCTGCCCCCTGTTGCAATGCAAATCTCTTTGAAAAACTGCAGGTCTGGCTTACCCGCAATGAAATAGAAACAGTTTCAGCATAATGCCCTGTGCTTGTTAATAGGTTTGTCACTCGTTTTAATCACAGGATTTTACTTTCTCTTAGCGCTGTGGCTGATTATTTAATTTTGACGTAATTGTGTGGCAAATATCATGCATAAGGAGGTAGGGCTGTAAAAAGAGTATGCCACAAACAGGGTTTGGTCGTGGGCCAGCAAATTCCTAGCTGCCTTTGCTGCCACGTGTTACCATATCAAATGAGTTGCGCCCGGGATACTCCGCCTGCCACTGATGGCTCTTTCTCACTTGGGTGACTGTGTCGAAGGTAGTTTTGCAGTGTCATTGTGTTGGTCGTTATAGTAATGACATGCATTTACCAAAATTCTGTAGGAGAGTCATTTTCAGCTCTGCCTGGAGAGAGCCCTGTGGATCTCCAGGGATCTCAAAGGCTATAAAACTGCTCCAGTCAAAACTGGTTTGAATTTACTGCTTCAGAGATGCAGTATGAAACCCAAGACAGCAATGGGTGTGTATTTTTGGAGCAACTAAAGACTCCTGCGTTTCCAAGGGAAGATTAATAATAAGGACATTTATTGCTTGTAGCACCTTTAACCTTGAATTTTAAAAAAGGCGACTTTTTTTTTTTTCTGTAATTATAGCCAGCTCCTGGGAGATAAACAAGTTAGTGATGTTCTGCACCATTTTACAGATTAGATCACTGAGGTTTGTGGCTTCCAGCATCCATTTCTCCTTGATGCCTGGCTTCACATGGCTGTCCCCTTGGTGGGTTTCTTCCTATCCCTAACATCGCAGCTTGGGTGCTGCCTGTCAAAGGGGCCTTGCTTCATTTTCATTGAAAGTAAAACTGCTTTCCCCACCCGTTGTTTCCTTTTGCCACTTATTCCCTTATTAGCATTAGTCAGGAGCTTTAATTTTCTTTATGATAGCTTGCTGTTAGTGTTTATTATTTAATTTTATTTATGAGTCTGTCTCTACTGTAAGAACATGTACTCCCTAAAGGCCAGGGCTCCTTCTTTGTAGCTGTTGCCCTGGTGCAGTGCCTGACACCTGTGAGGCCCTTTGTTAATATTTAAGCAAGGGGGGTAGCAGTTGAGGTTTTAAAGGCTAAGCTGTTCATTGAATGTTTATGTTCAGAAGGCAGAAAGCAGACTGAAGGAGGGTTGACTGAGGTATAAACATTGTTATGAAAACACATTTCCAACAATGAAATAGGTTTATGCTTTAATATGTATAGTTTTCTGAATAATGTCTGGCAGATAAATAAGACTTGCTTTGGGGGATTTTTTTTTTTAATACAGCTGATTTTGAATTAGAAGACATTTCAGTGCTTGTTGTACTTGAGTAGAATTGATAAAAATCTGTTAATGATCAGTTTTGCTTTAAACACTTGAGGAATTTTTAAACTTTGGAAACCCAGGCCATGATCTTGAACTTCTATTTCTAATAATAGTCATACCTGGCTTTTATTTATTTTTTTTCTTAACAGATTGTGTAGTTACGAATTGTTTTTTGACTCTTAGCATATCTGCATGTAGTTTAGAAGGCTTGCTGTGGAAGTATCCAGGTCAGTTGAAAAAGCTCCCTCCTCAGTGATAGGTGTCCAAGTTGTTCAAACTACACGATTCTTAAAACTTGTTCTTTTTACATCTCACCATTTGGGTGAGGCAGGACAGTCCAGTTCTGAATGACTGTTGGAGAACATGTCTAATGAACAAGTAGATTTTTCTCTTATATTTTTCCACTGGTCCAACTCTATTACTTGAGGTATCTTCAGCTATAGGTGGTAGAACTTTCAAATCAGAACAGCTTAAACATGTTGTCTTAGGGGTAAAGACTAGGTGATTCCCAGGTTCGTGAGTTGAGCTGCTCAGTATTCTCATCAAGGACTCAGGTTCTCCTTGGTCATCCTTAGCATGTTCGCTTGGTCTCTTCGTGGTCCAAAGATGGATGCCAAAGATCCTGGCATCACATCTAGACATGACAGCCTCCAGAGACAGCAGCAAGGCATAATCTCCTTGTCTGTGTATTAGTGTAAAAGACGCTTCCCTAGAAGCCCTAGAAGAGACTGCACCTTAATAGTGTCTTGCTAGGCAGAGGGGGTCACACCCCTCATCGAGTTATGGGACCTGAATTACCATGATTGGCTTGGACCGCTTGGGATCTATTCACTTTCTCTGAGGGTGACTAAAATGTGGATTGTTTTGTCAAAGAAAAGGTGAAAAAGAGATGAGCAGGCAGTAAGTGGTCTCTGCCATTCTAGGTTTTTTTGGGGTTTTTTAACAGGATTTTTTTTTTTTTTTTAATTTGGCTGCATCAGGTCTCAGTTGCAGCACACGGGCTCTTCGTTGTGGTGCGCGGGCTTCTCTCTAGTTGTGGCACGCAGGCTCCAGAGCACACAGCCTCAGTAGTTACAGCGCACGGGCTCTCTAGTTGTGGTGCATGGGCTCTAGAGCGCGCAGGCTCAGTAGTTGCAGCATGCAGGCTTAGTTGCCCACAGCACGTGGGATCTTAGTTCCCCGACCAAGGATTGAACTTGCGTCCCCTGCATTGGAAGGCAGATTCTTAACCACTGGACCACCAGGGAAGTCCCTGCCGTTCCAGGTTTATCCTACTGGAAGTCCTCTTCACGGATGCGTGTCAATCACTGTCTGATAATGAACACTTGACCAAATTGGAACAAAGTGACAGTTCTTTGGGCGGATGGTTCCCACCATCAAGTCAGATTTTCGTCCTGGGAGTTCTGTGATGAAAGCTCCTCCTGCAGTATTTTCTCTTATGAGATGAATGCTGTGCTCACAGGTCATAAGACTCTTTGGATAAGATTTTAAAATAGTGTTTAATCCAGATGTGCTAAGTGAGCACGCCTGTTTACCAGCTGAGGTTTTCTTGTACTAGAAGAGATGTCATTTTGTGCAAACTACGAAAGGAAATTGGTTCAAGTAAGTCTGACTGCAAAGTTGCAAAATCAAACCCACCCTCTGTCTCTCTCGTGATAGAAAATAGAAATATAACTCAAAATTGTCAAACAATCATCATGTGGTCTCTGGAAATTTCAAGCTTGCACTACCTTGCCTTTTCCCCTAATTATGTTAATACTTGGAATGTTTAGGCTTTCCGATGTTTGACTTTTCTGAAGTTGAGAAAAGGTATAGAGTTTATTTTTACTTTTCCCAGATGTCACTCATTTCTTTGACATAAAAATCCTTATCTCACAGGATAAGCTTCAGGAAATGGGTTGAGGAATGAAGACCAACCTGGCTTTTATGAGAACAGGGATGCTTTTCACTAGAAACATAATTTCCAACAAACAGTGCCAGTTTGGAAACCTGTCAGATTGGTCCCGTCTTTACAGGGTATTATGGAGGTTGAAATCAGCATAAAGGTTTATCAGCCTTATTCTTAGAGACAGCATTAAGAAACATTATCTGTCAGTTCATCCAACTTTTCTCCTTTTCAGATGAGGAAACGTAGGCTTAAAGAGACTAACGGACTTGTTCACATCTATTAATTTGGGGGGATATACTATTTCCTTATAGCCCCAGAGAACACACGGCACATACAGTATTGTATAGCGTTGTATATACAGTCACTTTAACAAATTTCTACTTAGGTAACTTTGATATTTATTGTAAAAGTAGCAATTGGGAGTGGTGGTAATAGTGACGATGAGAATAATAAAAGTCAACGGAACAGCAACCTAACATTTATCGAGCACTTACTGTGTGCCAGGCAGCATGCCTAGAGCTTTACTGGCATGCTCTCAATTCAGCCTAGCAATAACTGTATCATTCCCCATTTACAAATGAAAAGAGTGAAGTTTGTAGGTTAAACTAGCCCAGTGTCACACAGCTGGTGAGTGGCAGAGCTGGGATTCCAGCCCATGTTTGGCTGATTTCAGAGCCTGGGTTCTTAATGAAGAGGCTTGCCATTAACTGTGGTGGGCAGGGGGGTGGTTGTGACCCTGAGAAGGAAAGGTCCTGAGTGACATCAGGTATGACCAGCCCTAGGAAGGACTGGATCACCCAGTGGGCATAGGGTACTGTATATATCAGGTGAAAAGTATAACTTCCTTTCACCCCACCAGAGGAAGAGCTGGCGAGAGAGGAAACCTCAACCAGGGGTTCAAGCTTTGAAATGAGAAGTCGGCTACAGGTGCTGGAGGGAGCTGATGGGACTTGGACGGGGCTGGGGTTGAGATCCCAGCTCCCTGTGACACACACCCTGGATTGAAGCCATAGGGCTGCTAGTGAGAGTAGACCAGATGCTTAAGTAAAAGGTGGGCCTGGGACACATGGACAGGTGTCCTAGGGGGAGACACCAGCTAAAGTCTGAAGAGCCCTGCAAGGCAGGCGGTGAGTCCCAGGATTATAAAGAGCTTTTTTAGATGGGCAAACAGAATTTTGGAGACTTTAAGTGACAGCCCCAAGTCTACAGCTCTAAGTCATTCAGCTGGGCTTGTCAGGCCCTGGATTTGAGATCTTGGATGTAGAGTTATATAGGTTTGGTTCTAGAAGGGCTGGCTCAGGAAGCGAAAAGGACAAGAGGCAGGAAGAAGGCAGTACACCAAAGACTGAAGAGGTTCAACCTATAAGGCTGCAACCAGGCTCATGGAAGCCCAGGAGGCCAGGGAAGAACGTGTGTGTCCCCCACAGTGCATGTGGCTGATCAGAATTCCCGTAACACCAGTAACAGGTTGCACCACGGTGATGAGCCTGGGCTCTGGAGGCCGACTGCTTCACGTCCT
The DNA here is from genome assembly GCF_965194825.1 of Balaenoptera physalus. Taxonomy (NCBI): domain Eukaryota; kingdom Metazoa; phylum Chordata; class Mammalia; order Artiodactyla; family Balaenopteridae; genus Balaenoptera; species Balaenoptera physalus. The sequence continues at coordinate 93,560,117 of NC_138896.1, read as the reverse complement.
AGCTTTTGCATCCTCACACTGTGTTACTTCTAACAGATTGCTTTCCCTCTCTGGGCCTCGGGTGCATCTTCTATAAAAATTGGGATAAGAATAATACCTCATGGAGCGCTGGAAGAGTTCAATGAGATTTAGAGCAGGAGTTGGCAAACCTTTCTAAAAGGGACAGTTGGTGGATATTTTTGCCCTTGGGGACCATATGGTCTTTGTCAAGACTGTTCCCCTCTCCTGTAAGTTGGTGGAAAACTCAGGCATTTGAAAATCTATTATCTGTCATAGAAAATTTGCAGAAAATCCCGCAGTAGGCAAGTGGCCCTTGGCTTATGAATGAAATCACATAAAATGGTAGCCGTAAATGTTCAGCTTCAGATTCCAAATTGTTAACACAGTCAAATGTGAAAAACAGATAACTTTTTTTAAATACAGGGTTTCAGTCTGTGTAAATGTGATTGTAAGAGGCATGTCCTCTCTGCAAGTCTGCTCAGCTTTCTCCTCAACCCTGCTTTTGATCTATCCAGCTCATCTACCATTTTTTAAAAATAGAAATATAATTTGACAAGTCGCAGCCCCTGGTTAAGTAAGGATCGCCCTCAAGTCTGAAAATGTGTTTTCTGTTTATAGAAAAAGGGATTAAGCTGATTTGGAAATGCTGAGAAGATGCACTTCATTCTGAAGGTGACAAGTAACTGAGGCGTGTATCTAGGAACCTTTGGTAAAGAATTCTCTTCCCCTCTCCTCAAATTAAAAAGTGAAGAAAAGTAAAGAAAGTGCAAAAAGCTGTTCAATGGTGCTGTCTATTCGAGCTCTGATTTGGGGGAAAAATGGCAATATGTATTCATTATGCCCCCAATTTTGTAAATTTTAGATGCTCTTGCACTAAATGAAGGCAGAAAAAAGTACATGGTGTGCCTCAGATGGGGCCAACCTTGGTAAGTAGGGCTTTGTGGGGCTGGAGGACGGTTTTGTAATATGGCTCTCCAAAAGCAAGTTGAGGTCTGAGTAATGACATATTTTGTCCGTGCTTTACAAGGAATGGGGCCTTTTTGTTTATTTTTTCAAAGAGACTCTGGAAACCATGTCTAATTTCAATCTAATGAAACACCTCCTAACATCAGGGCTTTCTTGGATCAGTGTTTTATAAGAATTGCATCTCATGGTCATCATGTAACAGGGTGTCCTGTATTCACATACACTCTGCATCACATCACCTATTAGACTTCTTTTATTGGCTTAACTCTGATGATTGTAATGACGTTCTCATTGCTTTTTTTTATATGTTGGACATTAATTTATTAAGTGTTAGTCAGCTCCTACTATGTGCAGTATTTAGAGGGAAGAGGGACCATGGGGATGTCGGGCCATTTATGCCTGTGAATGTGTAAGTCACGATGACTCAGGCTTTTCTGTGCTGCTTTGGAGATTAGAAACCGACGCAGATCAGACGATGTTTTTTGACCAAACTTTATAAATCTCCCAGAGGATGTTGGCAGTGGAGTTTGGCAAGCAGAATATATCTTCTTGAAATCCAGCAAGCTCAGATGGATTCCTAATGAAAAAAAAAAAAAGAGCTTTTCCAACAGAAAAGATAATTTGGGTTGCTATGAGATATTACCTGTACCAAGTTGTGATTATTTGTTTAAAATCATACCAAGAAATGAGGAAAAAGAATTTCTTTTTAAAATTTGCTTGTCCAGAAATGGAAACACTGGACTTGAGTTCGGGCTGACATTTCCCATACACGCGCCTCATCCATGGTGGAAAGTGCATGAGGATCTGCGTGTGAAGACTGACCCCACCAGCATCCTTGCCCGCGCCCATCATGTGGACCCAGTAGTATTTTTCAGCACTAGTGCAGTTCAATGTTTCCCCGAGAATACTGGCATCCTGGGCAACTGAGCGGATTAGCCGTGTCAGCTGCTGAGAAAGGAAGCTTGTGCACTTAGCACCCACATGTTTAGAACACACTTGGGGGGTCTCCGTTAGTGAGTAGAAACAGTGTCTGTGGTCGGGGAAGCCCTTTTGCCCTGTGGTGCCCTGTGGTGCAGCAGCCTTTCCTTCTGGGAATACTGAGTAATCGGAGCTGGGACACTCACTCCATCCCAGCCAGTGGACAGACGGGCAGCAGCGTGCTGTGGTCACAGCAATTATGAAGCAGGCAGAGGGTGCAGGAGCTCATCTAAGTGGGGAAGGAGCCCTAATGGTGGAGAGGTTGAAAGCTTTCAGAATGTTTGCTACTTCTCTTAAAACAGCTCCGCAAGAGTAGTTGAGCAGATGTAAGAACTAAACATTACCCTGCTCACAGATCAGTCAAGTCTCAGCAAAACACATATTTTAGTCCAGTATCCAGTTGATCAGTGAGAAGTAAAGAGTTCCTCCCTGAAGGTAGGAAAGTCGTATAAAGTTTACTTCCTGGATCCCTTTATTTGGTTGTCTTCTGCTAATAGACAAATTCGCTTGTTTTTCAAATGGTTTCCCCACATGCGCTGTTTACACGATTGCCTGTCCTCCTCCCCTTACCTTTTCCCTCTGTCTTTCCCGGTTTGTCTCTGACAAGCCTCATTTAGACCTAGCGAAGAGATTTCAGGGTCCAAAAATGCCAAACCCACTTCATGCACATGAACCATGACCCTTGGTGATGGTCTCCAGGAGCCAGGAGGTTTTCTATATTAAAGGATCTTGATCTTCATAATGCAGTTCTCCTGCATTATTAAGTGAGTGAGGCTTAGTCCTGGCGGTATTAACACGGAAATATCCCTATTCCAACACCTCCATCTCTGTTTAATTAATATGATGCTGACGCAAAGAGGTCCATCTGCCAAAGGTCAAGGCACCATCCCAGCATGATGAGAAAAGGAGCAGATAAAATTGGCAGAGTTTACAAAGGTTTGTTTAAGCACCTTTGAATGAGTAGGTTGAGTATTTCCAGATATGGAGCGAAATGTATCTGACATGCCATTGAGTTGATGTGTTTAAATAATTTCCCAATTCTTCTCCCATGTATACAGTAGTGCAGATTTTCTTATGGAAGGTCCTGTTTGTCAGTATGTGTATGTAAATTGGGATCCAGAGATTGTATTCTCAAACACACCCTTGTACGGTAGGGGTGGGGGAAGAATACTCAGCTTCAAGATGATTCCAGTCACTATCTTTCTTAGCCTCCGTTGTTTCATCTGTGAAATGGCTACATTACTACTGCTAAGTGTAGGATCCTCGTGATAATCAAATTAGGAGGAATATGTGTAAATTGCCTAGTGCAGCTCTTGGCACATGAAAGAGGCTCTCTTGAGGCTTTAAGGGAAAGGTTTCCAAGGCTTTGAGGAACAAGATTTTAAGCCTTCTTGGATTAAAGCCACGTTGATATCTACAGAGTGTTGGTTACCTTATTGATTGATTGATTGATTGATTGGCTACATCAGGTCTTAGTTGCAGCACACGGGATCTTTGTTGAGGCGTGCGGGATCTTTTCATTATGGCGTGTGGTCTGTTCAGGTTTCTCTTTAGTTGTGGCGCACAGGCTCCAGGGCGCGTGGGCTCTCTCGTTGAGGTGCGCGAGCTCAGTAGTTGTGGGGCGTGGGGTTAGTTGCCCCGCGGCATGTGGGATCTTAGTTCCCTGACCAGGGATCGAACCCGCGTCCCCTGCATTGGAAGGTGGATTCTTTACCACTGGACTACCAGGGAAGTCCCGAGTGTTGTTTACCTTGAGAGCAGGCAGGGTCTGGTGCAGACTCTGGGGAGATGTCCCATGCAGATAGAAGTTTTGACATTGCCCTTGCTAATTCGATCATGTTAGGGACAGCGGGCAGGTCTGCCGCATCTGCCTTTGACAGAACGTATTATCTGGGATTTGTAAATGAATTGTATTTTCCCATGTCCTCTGTAAGTGTAAATATTGATTCTCAGGAAGAACTGAAATAATATTGTGGTGGGACATTTTCTCCTTGTTTAGGTTTTTGTCTTGCTGTATTTAATTGCATGCGCATTAAAACTGCAACGCAGCCTTGGCCAGACTTCAGTCAACCAGATACCACCGCCAGTTCTTCTGCGATCCATACTGTTACTTATTTAATATTTTTATTTAAATTCACTCTTCTAAAATGTGAACTTATTTTAAAAGGAAACAATGCTCTCCTTACGTGAGTGGAAAACTGCCACATGCAGTAACTAGAATGTGCTTTAATGTGCAGGGAAAACAGTGTCTTCAGGTCAGCTGAAGGCACCAAGTTTAAGGCCTGCAGCCCTTGTGCAAAAGGAAATTATCAAGTGGGTGAGAGAGATGTTTAAGATGTGTTAGCACCCATCAGAGAGTTTCTCCTTAATGCGAACTCCTTAGAGAAGTTCTGAGGGTTTTTTGTTTGGATTCCTGCGTCAACATATTTTATAGATTAGACCCCATTTAATGCCATCACCTAATCTCTTATTAATGCCGGTATCATTAGGGGCTCCCATTTTCTCCTCCCCTGGAAACAAAGTTCAGCGCATTGCCGGGCTGCAACTGTACTTTTAAGAAACACAGATTTGAGTAACTCTTTCTCAGTTAGCCCATCAGGTTGGGAAGGACATTGCCAACCAGGCAAAATGTAATAAATCCAAACCCACTGAAAGACAGCAGCCAGAGAATGGCCTTGTACAGCCCCCGGGAAAGTGAGGCTACCGGGGTGACCTGATTGCTAGGTGTATACCTGGGCATTTCTTGAGGATAGGACCGCTGTTTCAACACTACTGTAGCATTTCACTTGTATTCGAAGCCGGGTGCCATGTGTATAGTAGATTCTGTAATCAGTCGTTGGGCTAACTTGGAGCATCTGGCAGCTTGCCAGGCAGGGCAGTCCCGTGTCCTTGGAAGCTTTTGTACTCCTCTTGCAAACGCTGCCACACAGTACAGCTCTTAGGTGTTCCTGGCTTGTGGGAGCAGTGATGAAAGTCAAAGACTCACGAGAGTGCGTGACGTAAGAGGTTAATGTGAAGCTGACACAGCATATTTAGGTCATTAAAATTTTAGCCCACCCCTCCCTGCCATTTGCATGGACAGAGGTCTTGGAACGGGCTCTCTTCAGGTTTGGAACCACCTACTTCTCACCGCGCCTTATCAGTCCTGGGGTCACAGCCCCTGACCAGGAGGGAGGCTGGACGGATGGGAAGAGGAGTAGGAAGGAGAGTTTGCGTGTTCACACTTCTGGGCCTGGGCGCTGGGTGTGCCTCAGATCGGGCAAAGGCCAGTGAGGGATGAGTCATCTCATTTATATTTGCCTACTTTTCTGTTGTGATGGAGTGGATACTCTAAGCTTATCATCTTTTTTTTTTTTGGCAGGGGGAGGGTTATTATGTTAGAGCAAAAAAATTTAGTTTTCAAAATAATGATACTTTTGAACCATGCGGTGATATTTGTATCTTAACAAAGAACTCTCATACTGTGCAAAAATTAGGCCATTTAAACTAATATTTAGTACTTACTTTTTTTTAAAAAACTTATTTGCCCGCTAGCTTTCCAGATACGCTCCTGGAGGGTTTGGGGGTTGGTTGGCTGTGTTTTCACATGCCCAGGGAACTTTGCTCCTCTGTATACAGCTAGCCATGGATTTTATTTTTATTATTTAAAAATAGCAGTTACATTACAGAGAGCTGTTTTTGAAAACAGAGTTTCTGTGCTTGATTTCATTAGTCCTAAAGACAAAAGACACATACTAAAGATATAAACTTTTTTCAGATTATGAAAGTAATGTATTTTCATCTTATAGAACATAACGGAAAAATATGTGACAGAGTGAGATCCCACCAACTGGAGATAACCGCTGTTAATATTTTGGTGTGTCTTCTACTCTTTGATTTTTATGCATAGGAAAAAAACCACTGAGATTAAACCACTTAACTTCGTGAATTTTCTTGTTTGTACTTCTCTCCTTGTAAGACACAAGTTGAACTAAATGGTATTTATGTTCTAAAACTCACTGCTCATAGTTAGTTAAATGATTTGAAACAGCGTTTTAAAGCCTGATTAAATTGCCTGCCTTTTCGAATCATCATGACAGCATAGTCCCTCGTATCTTTAAATATTCTTCAGAAATGTAATGTTAATCTTTAGACATAAGATATAACATTTAAATATTAAATGGAAGAAAATAGCCAAAGAGATGGATTAAAATGCTGAGATACATTCCACATTTGTAATTACTTTTATTTACTCCCACTAGTTTGCTTGCATAGTTTTTAATATGAAGCCTTAGATTTTAAATGTCATTATTGACCTAAATTAAGAATAAAGAATAACCATACACTCAACTTTTTAACCACCACAAGAACGAAGGACTTAAATCACAAGATGAGCAATCATCACAGAAATCCAGCTTCCTAACTTACAACTAGTGATCAGTTTTCAAGCAAAGAGAATTTAGATTTTATTAACTTGAAGCAGCTGTTGTCTGTAGTACGCTACTTTTTTTTTTTTTTTTTCCGGAAATGGAAAAGGTCGTATAAAATAAAGAGTACTTGTGTTGTTTCTTTTTGAAAGCAGCTGGCTTCCCATCGTTGGGCTGTTTGTGAGCTCAGAAACCCCAGGCCCTGGATGTTTTCCTTGGGAAGGAGCTGGGGGGATGGGTGGAGAGAGGGAGCAGGCTTCCACAGTTCTGTGCAGGGGTCCCGTTATTCTTTCCCCCGTACCAGCCCTGCTGCTCTGTCTCACCATCATAAACCCTGCCCCAGGTACTCAGACTGCCAGGGGCAGGATGAGAGCAACCCCGTCCCCCAGGCGCTTGGAGGAGAGGGAAGGGAGACCGGGAGGCAGAGTCCCGGGGGGAGGGGAGAGGGCGGAGGCAGTGCTCTGTCAGTTACTCATCACTCAGGCTCCCGGTGGAATTCCGCGCATGGCACTTGAATCACTGCCCCCAGCATCCTCCATAGGGACGAGTGGGGAAGACCCTCAGGGCTAGAAGCTTTCCCCAGTTCCTGGGCTGCTTCCGCAAAGCTGCTGTGTGACCTCGGTGTCCTTTGGAGAGCCGGGATCTCATTTCTTCAGGGTTTGCCTTTTGATCCCTGGCACGAAATCATCTCCAAGCACAGTTTGTAGTTATTATGTACTAGGATTATTTGATTCATGTCTTCCTCTCCCTATTTTGTCCACTGTTTTATCCCCCAGCACCAGGCACCATTCCTGGTCCACCGAAAGCCCTGGGTAAATGTTCACTGAAGGAAAAAAAAAAGACTTCTTGACATGTTATTTTACCTCTCTTTGGTTAATTCAGCTATCTAAAAATCTCTTGATGAAAATAGTCATGTAAATTTCAAACGCTCTTTTTTGGTGGCATAGTAGTACATTTGCCAACAGGAAAAAGACAATTACAGTATGCCTTAGATTATTTATTATATCTTAATATAATTTTATATTATTCTAAAATAACGCTATGTTATTTTATGTAAGTTTTATATTATTAATGCCTGAAATTGTTTTTGGCAAGGTCTTACCTTTTAATGCAGATTGTTTTCTTAAGTGAAAAATACCGATTATGAATGATTTTTGCTTGAGATTTCGTTGATGTTTAAGCCATTCTAAAAATTTCCGAGAGTAGAGAGTTTGTAGTAATTACGCTCTTTTTAAGATGAGGATTTTGAAAGTCGAGAGAATTTCTCAAATTAGTGGTGGATTTTGGAAAGAAAACTGGGGGGGGGGGGAGGTGGGCATTTTCGGGAATTTTCCCTTTTGAATCCTTAGCATATTTTGTAATTATTGTCTTCAGAATCGTTTTGCCCTCTTCAGTGATTAGCATAGCACCCTGCTTGTGCTAAGTACTGGTATTCATTTGAATTTACGTATGTATTTAGTTATGGATAAGGACATGGAAGAAAGACGTAGATTCAGCTAGAAACAGTCTTGTGTTTAAGCCTATTCTTTTTAGTTTATACGTTTGACACAATAGTTACTTTAAATTCAGACATAGCGACCCGGGTTACCATTGGCCCCTCCCTGTCACCTCTCCATATCCTGAACTTTGTTCTTTTCATAGAGTTTCCCCTTCTCCTACCCTGTAAATTCACTGTGCATATCTCTGTCAGTTTTATCTTTCCAAAGTTTAGGACTTTGAGACGTGGCATTGATTCAGACTCAAGTCATGTGGAATGGGAGGTCATCATGCTGGAGCGAGTCGGAAGACAACGCTTACTTTTCATAAGGAAAGGGAATGCCAAGGAGAACGATTGTTTCTACAAAAATGTCAGTGGGAAAATTTTAATTACTTAAGAGAATTGAACTGTTTCTAAACATCCTGGACTGTAGGAATCGCTGAAAATTAGGGTTCTCCCTATGGGTTTGTGGATTCAGAGTTTGGCTCTGCGTTTTGATAACCATTGCAGCTGTTTTGTTTTATTGTTTTACTCTGAGAACAAAGGTGCTCCTTCTCAGAGCTTCTCCAAGGCCTCATACTCAAAAATGTGCTTTGTTGTCCCAAGGGACGTGGCTGGGTTTTAGTAACTAGCGCTTGTTCTAGGGGAGTAAAGTAGTGGCTCTAAAATGTTCCTTTAAAATGTCGATGATTATGGCATAATCATCTTCCTTGAGAGAAAAAAATAATTACTGGCTCTGATCCAAAAAATTACAACACTTTGGCCATAAATCCCTAATTGCCTCTAAAAAGTAAAACAGACATGTTTAATTTTTCTATCCCCTGTGCAACTTATCTGCTTTGTCTGGTGATTAAGGCAGGCGGCAGCCAGTCAGGCTTTTTGGAATCTGGTTCTTTCCCTGCCACTGAGGACTTTGGCTCAGTCCTCCCAATGTGCTTGGCCCTGCTAAATACATCAGTACAGAAAACTGCTCTCCCTTGCATGTAGGGGTCTGCAAAGACTCATTCTACTGAGAAATTACCAAGATGTTTGTATGACAGATATCATCGTCACTGCCTTTGTCAGAATTAGTGAATATGGATGAGAATTCTGGAAGCTAGCTTATTTATTTCTGTTACTTTATATCTTGAAGGCCTTTCCAGGTTGGGATATATAGAACTCTACTCAAATTTTTTAAACTACCACACGGCATTCCATGGGGTAGCCGTTGCTCTGTGAAGGTACATTAGGATAGTTTCTAATTGTTCCCTACTACGCACAGCGCTGTAGACCATACTTATATGAACAATGGTGATGATGACGATGACAGCAATAGCAACAGCAAGCAGACACTTAGAAGGTACTTACTGTGCGCCCAGCACTAGTTTTAGCATTGGAGTGTGTGTGTGTGTGTGTGTGTGTGTGTGTGTTTTAATCCTGACAACAATCCTGTGAGAAGAGTATTCTAATTATCACCATTTTATAATTGAGTAAAATGAAACCCAGAGAAGTTTTCTAATTTGACCAAAGTAACAAAGCTAGTAAGTTTCCTAACTGGGATTTGATCCAGATAGAACCTGACAGGTATATAAATACATTAAAATGCATAATCTTCTTCCCTAGTTCTTCCTCTTGCCCTAAATGGTGGCCATTACTCAGACCCAGACTTTGGCCCTCTATTCTTCCATCTCAAAGCCACATAGTAGCTCTGTGCTGGTGCCGCCCAGGTTTCTGGGCTTCATTTGCCTCTGCTTTGCATCTCCAGCTGCCAGTGAGACATTTGCGTACGGTTGTAGGTTTCTTGCTCCCCAAGCCCATTCTTTCTCATTTTTGTTTTCCTTATCCCGCTTGTACGGACACTGGCTGGGATGAGGACCTTTGTCATACTTGTGCCGTGCGTGTTTCAGCATCTCTCCTCGCCTCTGTCCACGCCCTTCTCATGTATCCGTATCCTACCATCGCTTTGCCGGAGCTGAAGACAGTCTTCTCCGTGTCACCTTCGCCGACCAGCCATTCCAGCCTGTATTGACGGTTCTCATTCTGTGTTCTGAAAGCATCTACTGGAAAGCTTCAGGATGGGAACTGTGCAGTCAGAGGGCCTGGGTTCCAATACTGGCTCTGGGATACTTAGCTTTGCTGACCTTTAGCTTCCTCATCTGTAAAATGGGGATAATACTTCTTACTTCAGTCATGAAGAATAAATGAGATAATGTTTTAAAGAATGTTAATTATCTTTATACTACCATTTACATTCTCAAAATGCTTTCCTCTCTTTGTAGCTTCTGCCTTAGCCCTTAATTATTCTACTTTACGTGTTAGGTTTGCCTCTTTAGGTTATTGGAGCTCAGGTCACCTCAGGTCATCTGTCCACCGGAGAACCAGCCCACAGTGGTGAGCAGTTAGTAGACCTTGCTTGTTCCCGAGTGCTGCATTGCTGAGAATGCACGAGTCATCATGCTGGGCAACTCTGCTCTGGACGAATGTGCTCTGTTTATCCAAGAATAGAAACATTTACCTTAATTCTGAAGAGCTGTTTTCCAAATACCACATCTGAGTATCTTCAAATTCCAAACAGTTTATCCGTCATACTTCTCCCAAGCAGTGGCACCTATTTTCTCTGGGCAAATATTCCATAGGCAGACATCTAGATCAGTCCAGTTAGAATTCACTGAATTACACAAATAGTGATGTCTTAGCAGTAATTTTTCATATAGTCTTTCTCTTAGTTTCTGCAGAATCTAGTTGATAAAAAAATGAAATGTCCTTTTGAAAACTATCATGGGCGCACACAAACACACACACACACACAAAACTCATACACACCAGAAATATCTGCTTTTTATAGTTCGTGCTTTTCTTCGGGAAGAAAATACCCTACTTTTCTAGGGTCATGAGGAACAAATGAGATGGTTGTGTGAATTCCTCGGTAAACCTCCTGTCTAGATACGATTACTCTCCAATTAAAGTTAGTCACTGAGACACTTCATGGGGAAAAGCTTTTGAGTGGCCAGCAGTTACTGGGCTAACTAGTACCTAATCACCAGTACAGCAATGATTGTTTATTTAGCACTTCCGATATCCAGGGACTGTGCTAAGGCTTGTAGGCATACATGCACACGTTTATTCCTTTAATTCCCTCAAGAAATCCAAGAGGAAATGTTGAGGAAAGGACACCAAGGTCCAGAGAAGAGGAGTGACTGTGGGAACAGAAGGGGGCTTGAGAAGGAAGTTGGAAGGTGAATGTGCTCCAGGGGGCTGGGGTATTTCCCTTTGCAGACAGAATTTGTCCCTGAACTGAAGTGCAGGGGATGGTCCACAAGGAAGGAGCGACAGTGAAGGGACCTGGACAACCACGGGCATCACAGTGAGACAGGGATGGGGTATTTCAGCTCAGCTGCCTCCCAGCAATGGGCCTTAAGTGAGTTACTAACCCTCTCTGGGCCTCAGGTTCTTCCCTGGTACATAACGGCCGTTGTGATGCTGTGAAAAATAAATAACGTGTAACAAAAGGATTATTAGTCTGCTGCTTCAAGGTTGTAGCGCCCAATGAATATGTTCCTTTACCGCTTTCAGGATTTTATCTGTAGGCTTCTAATATTAGACTTAGGAAAAATAATTATGTGTGTTTCAGGTGTAGCCAGAGGAACGTTGAACAACTGTAACCGTTACTTGCATTCAATACAGATCATGATTTTTGCAACATTTGCTTTTCTTTGCTTCCTTCTTCCCTCCCTCCCTCCTTTCTTCTTTTTTCACTTTCTGTACTGAAGTGTACTTCAGTATCCATCTCTCAAAACACATACACATTTCCTTACGTAGCTACAATATAGAAGTGACAGAATTAAACCTAAACTGAAAATCGGTAATACTGTAACTTTGGAAAATAGGTAAAAACATAATTTCTGTATAGTTTATGAGTTGGTGTTCATTTTTTTCGCAAGTGACCAAATCTAAAGGTTTTGTGCATGCTTTTCTGTTTTTGCTTGCCTTAAATTTATTTTTCATAAGATATTATACTCGAGATTTAAATATACTCAAATTCTGTAAAGAGTGACTAAAACATTGATGTGGGCGTAGTCTAGTAATTGTTGACATTTTACCATAGTCTTGAAAGTTTTTTAAGGGGGAAATACTGTGGTGGAAGATGTCAACCAATTTCCAGCTCTGGCTGATCCCGTCCCCTCCATCCCCAGACATGTAAGGCCTCCGCTAAAGCTGGTGTCTGACTTTGCTGTCTCTATGCATTTTTAATGACTATTTCTGGAATTAAGGCAGGCATTTTCTTAGATTAAGAATCAGGTAGGAAAAACGGATTCCTTCATTCCTTACAGTAGCCCTCAAGTGGGTAATATTACTATCCCCATTTACAGATGCAGAAACTGAGGCTTCAAGTCAAAATGATCCTTACTAAGGTAACACAGCTTGTAAGTGGAGCAGCCAGTGTGGGGCTCTGTTGCTCTGATCTCAGAGTCTGTGTTGCAAGTACAGTGCTTTACTATTTCTATTCCTTGTGCACTATCACATTGAGATGAACATGAACTATACTGGAACCTAAACTGAAGAGCGTCTAGTGGCAAGTTTACAGTCTGCAGTCTAGGAACAAAGAGTATATTTACTGGAGTAGGCTATTCAATATGGGGGGTATTGGTAAAGATCAACAGTGGGAAATAAGGGAAAGGAGCTGCTATGCAGAAGTACACACTTGAACCTATTTCTAAAGAATTTGAAGATAAAAACTTTACTGTGTACAGCAGGGCTTCCCAAGCATGATCTCCTTTGAAGGGAGTGGGAAGTGAGGTAAACATCTCAGTTTACAGGTGAAGAAACTGAGTCAGACCAGAGCACTGCCTTCCTGGGTTGTGATGAGTGTGGGTCGTGTTTCAGATGCTGCAAATGGGCAGTTGCCGCCTGTAAGGAGATGTTGGGGTTGGCGGCAGGTCTGCTCTCAATTGCCTGAGCCTCTGAGCCAGGACCAGTCTCTCCCGAAGCGGCAGCCGGTGGAAACCCTGCGCACACAGTGATGTCGGACTGGCTTCCATCTTCATGTCATCTCCTTTCACTTGAACTTAAGTGAATGACTTTACCGTTTTATCACTTTAAACATTGACTGGGAGGATGACAGAATCAGAAAAATAAACCATGGTTCCTTGAGAGCATCCAGAACTCTTTTCTGTACTGTTCAGCCTTAACTAGTTTTCTTTCTGGTACTCTCATTGTAAACATTAAAAAGAACATCCTGTTTCCGCAGGGCAGGGACACTTTGGAGTATCACTGTCTGTATGACCCTTGTCTCGACAAATCTGCTGATTTCTGATGCAGGCCCAGAGGCTGACATTGTTTATTTATTTTTAAAATCAATTCTTATTGGAGTATAGTTGCTTTACAATGTTGTGTTAGTTTCTGCTGTACAGCAAAGTGAATCAGTTATATGTATACCTATGTCCCCTCTTTTTTGGATTTCCTTCCCATTTAAGTCACCACAGAGCACTGAGTAGAGTTCCCTGTGCTATACAGTAGGTTCTCATTAGTATTTATTTTCTTGAACATTCGTTCATCCATCCTCTCCTTGCCCGGATCCCTGGCACTTGTATTTCTTTCTAATACCCAAACTTGATGTTAGAGAAAGACTTCTTTGGGTCGAAGCCACAGTATATAAATAGCCCTTTATTTTTAGAAAGTAGTACTTAATCTGCAATAATTAAGTTGCTTTGTGGTCACTAAAATGTCTGCTGCAGTGAGATTTACCTTGAAACTGCACAGAGCAGGTCTACTCACCAGCAACAGTGGTTTTTGATTTTGACTGTGCACTAAATCAATTGGGGAGCTTTTCAATAAAGACTGAAGCCCACGTCCCAGCTTCAGAGATTTCTGGTTAATTGATCTGGAGTGGGATCAGCTATTGGTAGTTTTTAAAGCTCTCCAGGCGTTAATAATACGCAGCCAGGATTGAGAACTAGTGCCCTGGAGCAGTGATTCTGAAACTTGAGCATGCCACGGAATCTCCTGAAGGGCTAATGAAAACACAGACCGCCAGGCCGCACCCCCAGAATTCCTAGTGCAGTAGGTCTGAGGTGGGGTCTCAGATTCTGCATTTCTGAGTTCCCAGGTGATGCTAATGCTGCTGGTTCTGGGAACCTGCTTTGACCTCTGGCCTCGAGAGAGCTTTGCAATAGCTTTATATGATTCTATTAAAAAAAAAAAAAAAGCCTATACAAATAGCCAGCATTGCTTTTAGTAGAACAACTACTTTAGGCACAAATATTAAAATACATTTCTGGGCTTCCCTGGTGGCACAGTGGTTAAGAATCCGCCTGCCAGTGCAGGGGGCACGGGTTACATCCCTGGTCTGGGAAGATCCCACGTGCCGCGGAGCAACTAAGCCCGTGTGCCACAACTACTGAGCCTGCGTTCTAGAGCCCGTGAGCCACAACTACTGAGCCCACGAGCCGCAACTACTGAAGGCTGCGTGCCTAGAGCCGGTGCTCCACAACAAGGAAGACACTGCAATGAGAAGCCCTCGCACCGCAACGAAGAGTAGCCCCCTCTCACTGCAACTAGAGAAAGCCCGCATGCAGCAACAAAGACCCAATGCAGCCAAAAATAAATAATTTTAAAAAAAAATCCATTTCTCTTTTCCTAGGCGAGTTGGACCATTAGTTTTTTCTTTAAACCAGTATCCTCACTAGCAGGCAACTCGAGACCTAGAATCTGAAAGGAACTGGATTCAAGGCAGATTAGAAGTTTTTTTGCTTTGTTTTTTAAGTAGAAAATGTTGCAAGGGTCTATAGAATCATTGCTCAGGCTAGCAAATTACCCACAGATTGTGCAGCTTTCCTGAGACATGTAGCTTGGGAAAAGATGAAATGGAAACACTTTTAATGTTCTAGAGAACATGAAACATGGCACAGAAGTGCAAAGATGAATACAAAACATGGTCCTTGGCCCCCAAAAGAGAACATTTTAGCTGCAGAATGTACAGTCTGTGACTAGACGTGTATATTTCTTATTCAAGTGGACTCCGTAAATTTCTCTTTGTCCAACTCTTAGGACTTTTCCTATTTCCTTTTGCAAACACTTCCCTCAGTCCTTAAGTGAAACACCTATGACGAAACATTTGATGTTCGAGGATGCCAGCTCTGCCATGTCCCTAGAGCGTGGCTTCCTGCCTCACCGTCCACTTATCTTCCCGCGACCTTTATGGAAGAGCGAACCTGTAAAAGCGGCTGTTCCGTGTCCATCTTGGGCCTGTGTGCTTGGGCTTTGAACCCAAGCCATGGCACAGCCTGACTCACTCTTCCTTCCTGCCATGCAGCTTCTCTTGGGGAAAGTCCCTATGCTGGCTGATAGAGAAGAAAGGAGCCCATTCTATCCCTTTAACAGACCCTTAATTAATAGTAATCGTGAAAATTGAAGTTGTGCACGGCCATGGCTATTCACCATTGTTGTCGTAGCAATTCCTGGACTGCATGAACAGAGCACCCCTTATTCTGCAATTAAGTGAAAAATAGTGGCATCACTTCAGCTTTAAGGAAGGAAATGTCCAAGTGCAACCTCTGTGTAATTAAGCTGAACATGATTATCATCAGAAAGTGATTGTACTTGTGTTCAGAGGCGAGAAGAGATAAGCCACCAAGCATGTGACCTATCAAAGAAAATGGTTCTGGGGATGTTTGATGTTCTCCCGAGACAGCCAGCTCCGTGCCTGATGGCGGGGCAGGTGCCACTTTACGTACCATTTTCTCTCTTTTCCGGCTGTTTGAACATTCTTTCTCCTCAGTTCTCGGTACTGTTTTTGTACCATCTGCCTGTTTGCCATTTCTCTGTAGGTCTTCTTTCACCTGCAACTGTTTCCCTGCTTTTTGTTTTATTTGTTTGTCTCTTCTTTGGCAAGATCGCTTTTCTCGACTTGGACGTGCCACTAGCTTTCTGACAGGCAAAATTAAAGCAGTCCGTTTAAGTTTTAGCCAAACCAGGTGTTGAGTGAGTGACCCTCACTCCAGAAACCTCATTTACTCCTCGCTTCTTTATTACCCTTTCATAATTCATTAGCTTAATAAAACGCATGTGTGAAAGGCCAAGGCCGAAAGCACTGCTGTACGTAGTGTGCATGCCTGCCTGCCCGCCCGCCCCTCCCCTGCCTGCATCCCGGGGATTTAAGGGGACCGACCAAGCTCTCGGTGGGATAGTCAAGCCTCCAAGAGGTGGTGCTTCGAAGAATCTCCAGTTGGTGAGTGTTCAAAAGTAGGATTCCTTCTTTGCTATGGTACCTCGGTGGGACACCTTTTACGGAAATGCCGCCGCCATTCCCTTTAGTGGAATCCTAGGGACATAAAACCTTCCACTCTTCTGCTTCATAATTCCCAGCAGCCCCCAAAATATCCAGTATTTTTCAGCTGGTTCCAGAGCACTTCCAAGTCACCCAGCCTCATCAGAGAAAGCCTCAGACCCCCGTGCTTGTCACTCTGGGGTATGTAG
Organism: Balaenoptera physalus; assembly: GCF_965194825.1. Taxonomy (NCBI): domain Eukaryota; kingdom Metazoa; phylum Chordata; class Mammalia; order Artiodactyla; family Balaenopteridae; genus Balaenoptera; species Balaenoptera physalus. Next base: position 93,543,836 of record NC_138896.1, on the reverse strand, counting down.
TCCTGCTTGTCTCTCACTAGCATTTAAAGTTGGCCGGTGGATCCCAAAGGCCCATAGAGGAGGGGGTGGGTGTGGTTGTAGTCTTCATCTTAATCCAGGTTTAGCAAATGTCTGAAGCTCCCCCCGCCCTTTAACATTTTCGCCAGAGCCCGGACTCATCTCGCGAAGTCCTCCCTACCTCTTCGTTCCTAAACCCCTGTGTATTATGGAGGAAATGAGATCCATATGTTTTTGATTCATTTACATGTAGCTCATCAAAATGTAGTTTTGTAAGAGCTCTTCGGTGTCCAAGAAGCATTTGGAGCCTTTTTATGAGACTTTTAACCAGCCCCCCTCCCCGCCACTCCTCCATCCCCTTAGAACCAGGAAGTCGGGACTTGCCAAGAATAAATAAAACCAAGCTTCAGGGTTTTATTCACTACACTTCAGTGGACTCACAACTTCAGCAACAACAGAGAAGGCTCTCTGCCCCCTTTTGAGGGTGCCAGGGAAGCGGCCCTCGTGCCACTTGCACCCCAAATGGCAGTGAGTTCGGTCTCCCCTCTGCTCCCCTTGGAGCAGGCAGCCAGTTGCCTCCACACGGTGGTTTTGCAGCCAAGCCTCTTCCCTCTGGCCGGGGGGCTGAGAGCAGACAGAGGAGCTGCGGGCCTCTGCCGGGTGCAGAGCTCAGAGAGCATTTCTGCAGCCAGCCCCACCTCTGTCCACTCACCGGTCCCTAAGTTCTCTCTCTCAGACTTGCGTGGCCACAGATTCTTACCAAGCTGTTTACTTTGCACCCGTGACTTCTGTGTTTTTGCTGGGGTGATGGCTGAAGCACCTACAACTGTAAACAGGACTTTGGGGTAGCGTGGCCATCATTTTATGACATTTTGGAGTGTTGTGTCTGTCTTCATTTTTCTTCATCAAGAAAGGCTTATGGGCTTCCCTGGTGGCGCAGTGGTTGAGAATCTGCCTGCCAATGCAGGGGACACGGGTTCGAGCCCTGGTCTGGGAAGATCCCACACGCCGCAGAGCAACTAGGCCCGTGAGCCACAACTACTGAGCCTGCACGTCTGGAGCCTGTGCTCCGCAACAAGAGAGGCCGCGATAGTGAGAAGCCCGCGCACCGCGATGAAGAGTGGCCCCCGCTCGCCGCAACTAGAGAAAGCCCTCGCACAGAAATAAAGACCCAACACAGCCATAAATTAATTAATTAATTAATTAAAAAAAAAAAGAAAGCTCTAGGCTTGATCAGACAGTGCAATATACATTAAAAAAAAAAAAAAAGAAAGGCTTATAAGCTTTAAGGAAAAAAACTACCTACTGCCACGAAGACTGCAGAGCTTCTACTCTGTCAAACCACAGACATGAAATGAGTCAACCTGTTTCTAGAGGTGGGTTGGTGAGAGGTGAGGGGGGATTTTCCTCCTCGATCCTAAAGATGATGAATTAATGGAAAGCCGTTCCAGAGCTTAGGATTCCTCGCTTGGGCTGTTGGCATGAGTGGGGTGGAAGGAATTCTGCCCTTGTCTCTGCACGTCTCGGCTTGTTTCTCCTCCTCTGTCAGGATGGTGCTGGGCCTTTCGGGGGCCAGAAGCTGGGCACGTGGAAATGCAGAGGCAGGGAGTGGGGAGCGGAGCTGGGCCTGAATGGTCTTACCGCTCCTCCCAGCTGCAGAACTCAGGCTCTTTCCAGTGCGTTTATTTCTGCCTGTGGGCGCATACACTGTGGTACCAGCCATCCACTTATTCATAAATTACATGGACTCCAAGGATATTTCTGCAGAAGCACTCTTTATCTTCCAGTATGAAGAATTTGATAAAGTCCCTGCTTAGTTTCAACATGAAGACAATATAATTAAATATTATATGTATACATTTTGTGTACGTGTAACTGGGGGAACCATTCTTAGCAGAATTTTAAGAATACTTAACAGCAATTGTAAAATGTTTAGGCGAGTTGGTAAAGAGTCTGAGTTACCGCTTGTGAAACCTTGAAATCTGAGCTTCACCTGAAATCCCATAGCAGGGAAAACCTTTACCAAAGATGCTTGTGTTGAAGCCCTTTCCTCACTGGTGAAAGGACCTGGCCTGAGTGTGCTGGGTTTATTTGGTTAGTTATTTCTCAAAGTGAATAAGCCAGTACTTTTGTGATCTGAGGACAGATCGCTGTCAGTCCATTGCCAAAGTACCTTCAAGTGGCTTGAAATTTGCTACATAGTAAGGACCACTGGCTGCATGAGCACAGGTGAGATTTTCTTCATTCTGTGCTGCTTCCAGCTGATCCTTACTTTCCAGACATAAAAGGTTTGGAAGATAAACAAACACTATACACACAATCTATTTGTTTATCTGAGGTTTACAGATAAACCAACGCTATACACACAGTCTGTTTAATTTCCCTGGGTCTCTCAGTACTGTCATTCCAGGTGGAGAAATCATAGTTGACGTTCATCCAGTGAATTTTGCCCAGTGTGATCCATTCACTGATTTGCTCATTTATTCAACAGGTATGAACTGCCTTCCCTGTGTGTGGTCTTATTCTAAGTGCTGGGGAAGTAGCGTCCAGACAAAAGTGGTCCCTGCCCTCACACAACTTCTGTTCTTGTGGACAGAGCTTCCATCCCAGTGGTCACATGGAGAGTGGCAGAGCCAGGTGGTGAGCCTGGACCTTTGGTTTTGTTCAAAAAGTGATGACTTTCCCTGAACTGAAAGTCATCAAGCAAGTCATGGTCAAGAGTCAGAACTGGTAACCTACCAGCTGGTTAATTTCCAGTTTGAATAGCAGTGGGAAGTTCTCACTCTTCCCAGGCCCATGGAAGTTTTGGTTTTCATTGCACCAGCCTCATCTCATGTAAATAGGACTGATGAATTTGATTCAGAGTGATCAATCCCAATTTGATATACTACTCCTTAATCGTATTAGCCTAAATTGTGTGCAAAGCCCCTGTACCTCAGGCCTCGCTATGGGTGAATTTGAATTCAATATTTGCAAATTGAATTGTGTTTTGAACAGTTTTTGGAAATTAGCATTTAAAATGCACTATTTCTTATATCAGGTATTTCTTAAGTAAGGCGAATAGCTCCCTGCTCACTTGTCTTTTGTTTAAATACAGATTTTAATACATATTTTTAAAAAGTGGTGACTTTCCTCCCGACTCACCCCGTAGCTAACTCCCCTCAGCCTTTCCACTACCATGTGTAAAAAAAACTCTGCCATTGCACGCGGCCAAACCCCGACATTAGAATCTAAGGCTTCGAGGAAAAAGCATTTTTATCAAAATTTTGCTGTCGCCAAGAAGTTTAGAGATCTGGGGTTTTTGCCTGCATGTTTGAGTCATTTCTAGTTGAGAATGTCTCAAGGGCTAGAACTGCTAAGGTGAGCCGTGTGCAATGTCCTTTTGTTGTAGGTCAAAATGGGTGAATATCGGCAATTCCTTCTGGCTTGGTCCACTACACTTCCATCCTCTTTTAAGTACTTAAATGCAAGCAGAATTGCTGTGTATGTCCCAGGCACTCAGGCATTTCTGAGCAGTCTAAACTTTGGTCCGTTTTGTGTTTTTCCTGTAGATAGCTAAAGTGATATAATGTTTTATCAAAACTTGGTATTCGTAACCTTTACAGCAGTAGCTGACAGGATTTTTTCACAGGGCGATCTGCCCTTCTCCAAAGGGTTTCTTAAACTCAGATTCTCAGATTATGACCTTACGGAGGAAGAAGGTGCCCTCCTCACCACCTCTTATGGCATTACTGAAAGGGGTTCCAAAGGCACCGGACATGAAGCATAATAGATAAAGATGCTGTATGTTGAGGACCATCATCCCTGGGCGGGGAAGTGGGCGGGCTCCGGCATACCTGCCCCCACTTATACCCTGGCACGAGACACAGGTGCTAGTTGGGCTCAGTGAAAGTTAGCAGTTGGCTTTTTACTTGTTATTAAACGCCAGTGTGGGAAGGCATGCTGGGAAATGAACAGAATAACCTAAGTGGATGTTTTTTCTTTCATTTTGTTTCCCTTGCAAATTGTTTCTGTTGTTCTGTTGTTGATATTTTGTAGATATGTGTGCAAGTACTTGGAAATGGGGAAGGCAGCTGTGGAGATTTTGATGAAAAGGTTACAGAATCGGGTGCAGTTTTCATATCAGATCTCATGCACATTCTGAAATCTGTAAGGAAACAGACCACAGGTTGATGCCGGCTCATAATAAGCTCCCCAGAAAATGTTACTGACAGTAACTCCAACACACAGTTCCTTCCTTCTCAAGATAAAACCAACTACCTGATGATACAGCATATTTTCTTACACTTTTTCTAAATGCCAAGGCATCTCCTTGACTCGGTTGTTTCAGGAAAAAGTCCAGATGGTGGAGATTCAAGACAGTCAGTGGCAAAATTTCAGTAAAACGGAATATTGTGGCACGATGAAGGAACGGTGCCTTTGAGAGTTTTTCTTTACAGTTTTCTTTACAGTTCGAATATGCATAACAGTTTCAGATGCAGTAAAAAAGGGCAAGTTTTAAAACATAATGTGTCATGCGGTCTCATCTGTGTAAAATAATAACACATATAGGGGTAGAACAGCAGTTTGGACAAGCACACGGTTGACTGCTGGTTGGCGGTCGAGTTGGGTGAGGGTAGGGAACTTTAGCCAGTTCATTATACGTGTTGTAGTCTTTAATTTTTTTATAATGAAAAGGTATTTATTTTGATAATAACAACTGCAAGTCCTGAATCTGAGTTAGGCAGGGAGGTGCTCTTTCCCTGCCGCGTGCGTGTTGGTCTGCAGTCAGTCTTAAGAGTCTGTTTCAGATGTGAAAGTATGAGATACCCTGTGTCATAGCCCCAAGGATTCACTGTGCTGAACCCGTTCCCTACAGTGAACTTCATTTCTCAGTTAAATAGTTGGTCTGCTTTTAGGAAATACGCCTGTGGCGTCCGTCATTGCCAGCTGCCTTGAGAACTTTCCCTGGAAATAACTGTGGAAGAAGTGAAAAGCCTGAAGGAAAGACTGAATCTTTTGTCTGTCAGAAATGCTTCCATTTTTAAGTTTCCGTTAGGACGGAAAATATATGTGTGTGTGTGTGTGTGTGTGTGTGTGTGTGTGTGTGTGTCTATTCTATCTATCTATCGCCAAATAGCATTTGTAAACTTGCAAGAATAAATTTAAAGGCTGGATGAAATGCCCTTTTTCTTTTCAATACAAGATTCAATTTTGCCTGGTTTGTGTGAGAAGGAACTCCCTCCTCTCTCTGTGCTGCCCCATCTCACTGCAGAAATTGCCCTTCCGGTTCTGAGGAGGGCTCCTGGGAGATGCCACGGGCTGAGTGCTGGCCTCCCAGGTGCGGGGTTCTGCACTTGCCTCCCTGCTGAAATCGGATGCCTGGTCCTCTCTGCTCTGGATGTCCTGGCACACCGCTGCTAGAGATGTCTGGAACGAGAAAGCAGGTCTGAGCCCTTGGGGATTCTTTCTGGACAGCATCTTTACCTTCTTAAAGCTGTCCATGAATGTGAACTGGGCATATTTGCATTTGTACAGGTAAAATACGAATCCCAGAATAGAACTCGGTGTGGCCAAAAGTGCCAGACACTTGGAGGACACAGCAGGAAGGCATCATTTTTTTCTGTCCGACTTCAGTTTTGTTTTGAAAGTCACGTGAGTGCTTGGGGTTCATGAAGTACCAATTGTGATGACATTCCGCATGACTGTATGAAGTTAGTGTGTTTGTGTGTTTTCATGCAGTGATCATCAGCAATGAGGTCTTAGAATGCCCTTTATTGTGTTTTGATCTAAGGAAGGATTTGTTTACATTTAACTTATAGATCTGCTAGAAAAATTGGTTGCTGAAGACCCACTGATACGGTGTGGTTGCACTGACATTGAAACCCAGGCGGTGTGATGATATGATGGCAGGGCTTTTGCTCTTAGCAACACAAATCCACCAGCGTGTTCCTGCCCCGACACTACTGACCACCCTGCTGTCTGCTCTTCCAGGGAGACCTGTACGATAATTTTGCTGATTTCTCTTTTGCTTTGCATTTCTCTGTAATTATTTAATAGTGCTATCAAAGCGGGAATTTTATTGTATACTTATTTCCCCAGGTCATTTATAAAACTTTGGACACCTGTTCCAACACTGACCCCATTGTTAATAGTTCCCGATCCGGAGAAACTGCGGATTATTCTTATCTTCTCTTTGTTTTCCCCAGAACATTCGTTTCTGATGACATCTCTTTCATTAGTAGTTTAGGGTCTAGAATAGTTCCAAAGGGTTTTTGAAAATCAGTTACTCAAATACTACTCTTCTCGGATACCTCTCTGCTGGAAAGATGTCAGGCACCCAAATGTTTCCAGCATTTACAAAATTTTAGACAGTACCAGAGAGTTGGCAGATGAGAATAAAATAAGATATGGTTCCTGCACTCCGTGACCTATGGAACACACTGAACTAAACACCACAGTGTAAAATGCTAAACATTTGAAATAGGTGAATTAGCCACTTAGGAGACATTAGTGTGCGTTTGGAGACAGCTGGAAAGATTTTGTGGCAAAGGTAAGATTCTGCTTGATGGTTATTAGGTGTCTCAACAACAACCACAATCTCAATATAAGTCCAGTATGTGTACATCATAGAAGTAATGTAGAAAAAAGACTGAAAGGAAGTAGTAGAATGACAGCCCCGTGGCAGCAGCATATCTGGTGATTCAGAGCCTGAGTCTTGAGCCCAAACATCCAGATCTTCCTTTTACTGGCTGTCAGGCCATGTAACTAAAGTCACTTAACATCTCTCTCTGCCTCAGTTTCCTCATTTGTAAAACGGGGATAATTCTGGTACATAACTGAGAGGCTTAGGTGGATTAAATGAATTAATGTATGTAAAGAATTTAGACCACTGTCTGGCCTGCAGTGAATGTTCAGTAAGTATTAGCTAACTTGCCAGTTTGGAATGGAGAGATGATGAGATATTGTATCTTGCTCTTCTACAGTGAACATGTGTGGCTTTGATAGTTAGAAGAAAAATATTTTTAGAGTTTCTTAGTAGGGTTTTAAATCTGTGTATACCACAGGTGAGTCATATTTAGATGACTGGAAAGCCATTTAGAACATATTTTCATGAGGTTAGGCAATATTTGTTGCTAACATTCAACTCCCATTCCTCATTAACCTCCATAAATGGAGTTAAAAGTTTCCCACAAGCTCCCAGAACCTCTTTGCTTCTCAAGAAGTTTTAGTGTACATTAAGATAAACTATTTCATTCCCTTTATCACTTGTAATGGTAAAGTCTGTTTGAAGAATCGGATACACAGGCATCTCAGTCGGTAATGTAATTGTTTCCAGAAAACAAATATAGCTTTTGTACCTCCTTAGAGTAACTTTTGTCAACTTGTAGTTTCCAATCATTTATTATACTTTTGTGCTTTATCATTTTAAAAAATACCATATTTGCCCAAATACAGGACGATTCCCTCATTTCCCCAATGAGAAAATTCAAGAACGTGTTTTGTTTTGGAAGGGGCCGACATCAATATGTAAACTTTGATAGATGCAGATAAAGTAGTCAAATGTTAACTAATAATATAATTTTTTTCTGCTATACATATTTAGGATTTGAGGTAAATCACATAAAAATAATGTGCTAAATTGGAAACACGGCCTTTTTACTGTCGTATTTCATAAAAACAGTTTTATTAAAACTTCACGTGCTTGTTTAATCCAGCAGTTTTTCAGTGCACACCATGCTTTTATAAGAGGCCCAGCACTTCTTGTGTCATATATGTCACAGGAAGTTTCATCCGAGCTATAAATCCTCATCCATGCAGCCTTTCAACGTATTTTCCCATCATCCCATAAAAGTATATTTGTGCTCTCCACGATTAACCCCTTACTGATCGCTTTCAAATTAATCTTTAAAAGCCTTCTTTCCAGTGGCGTCTCACACTTGGAATTATATAGATATATCCATCAGGAATAAATAATACGTGTCTGTCAATTTTTTCCCTTCGATTTCAGTTATCTTTTGCTGTGTGTCAAACCATCTCCAAGTTTGCTGTTAGAACAGTGATTTATAATTCCTCATGATTCTTGAAATCAAGTGAGCTCTTCTTCCACTGGTCTCACTTGGGTTCACTCATGTGACAGCTGGGTCTAATATGTCTAAGATGGTCCCAACCATGTGTTTAGCTCTTGGTGCTGGATATTGGTTGGGCCCCTCTCTCAAAGTAGGCTTTCCTGCTCCAGGAGGCTAATGTGGGCTCTTGGTATGTTTGACTTGGAGCATCAAGAGGGAAGAGTAGAAGTCAAGAGGTCCTTGAAAGCTCACTCGGAAGTTGCCCAGTGTCATCTCTCCTGCATGCCATTGGTCAGAATTAGTCCGAGGGCCAGCCCAGATTTGAAGTGAGGAAGTAGAGTCCCACCTCTTGGTGAGAGGAGCAGCAGAGAATTTGTGGCCATTTTTAACCCATCACAACCCCATTTTTAACTGATTCCCTCCAGTGACTCCACAGACATCCCAAAGTTTCTTCCATTGAAGATGTTTTGTGCTAACATAACTTCCCTAAACGTTGTTTTGTGGTTCAAAACTAAGTAATTAAGAGAATGACTTGTAATGTGAAAACCGTTTTAAGGACCCAAATGTGAGGGGAATGCCTCCTCTGAGGAATAATCACCTTATGTTTTATTTCAGTAAATATGGTAAAGTTAGTGACCCCGGGACAAACACAAGTCTGTTGTCAGCCTTGAAGAATGGGACAGATTTGGGGGAATGGTGGTGTTCCCATTGGGGCTGGGTAGGGGGGAAAAGCTGTATACGGTTGTTGTCAAAATATGCAGGTATTTTATAAAAACAGCATTTCTTTGGGAGTATGCTTTGTTACAAGGAAGCAGTTTGGCCCTTTTGTGTCTTTGTGGAAGAAACAAGATAAGGAACTTTCGAGAGATTGTAAAACACGGGGAGCCCTTCAGAGGAGTAGAGCCATCATCACTACGGTTAACAAACATCTCATGTGCATCTGTTGGGCTGCCATGAGGGCTTAATTACCAGGTCTTGGAGTTTGCCTTTACCTACATCATTGTATAAGATTAAAACCAGATGAAAAATGAAATGTTCTGTGTGGGAGGAAAATGGATGCAAAACAAGGCTTGCAAAACCCTTAAGTGCTTTATATTGCTGAAGAGTAACTGCATTGTCTCACATAAGGAAAGACCAGGAAGGTACTCTGAATGAGTGGTAGCATCGAGAAACCACAGAAGAAAGGGCTTGACGTCATAAGTACATTTTTAAAATGCATAGTATGCAGTGTGAAGGACAGACTGCAATTTTTGAATTATGTTTCCTATAAAAGTACATCAGGTAAATAAGTGTAATTGGAATCCCTGGAGTTCTAGCTACAGCTCATTTTGAAGACCTTCAGAAAACTAGATTGCCTCTCTTAGGAGGAGTATTTTGATTTGAAAAAGTTCTTCTTTGCCAGTGAGACGAAGCACAGTACTTACAGAGAAGGAGACACCCCACACTGTGCCAGGAGTGTGTGTAATACGTGCATATTCTGTGCAAGGAAATTAAGAGTCTCTGCTTTTCATCCAGAAGCAATTAGAGGATGTCTTTTGTGGCCGCTGGAAAACAGATGCAAGACTCCTGGAAGTCTGAAGTGTTAAATGAAGGTGGAAAATGAAAGTAGGATGCATCTCTGTGAGTCCTAGATCTTCAGGTGACGGCCGAGGCCTGGGACAACTGAACAAAGTTGATGCATTTTCAGTTGTCAACATGCCTCATGGATTCCATGACCACATTCCCTTGAGTTTTTTGGGAGCATCAGGAAGTCATTTTGGTCCAGAAGCCCCTGTTAGAACAGTGAATTGGGTGCTGATGTTGAACACAATTTAAAAGACAAAGTTTCTTTAAACCTATAGCCAGCATTTAGGAATTGGAAGGGGGGTCCCGTGTCTGGAATGCCACATGTGTTCTGCAGCTGCCCCTCTCCTTAAATCCCCCATGGTGGCAGGTCTCTACACAAGGAGAACGTGAAAGAAAGGCCTCCTGTCATCTCTTAGAGAAGGTAATAGTTGGGGCTTACTGGCCATCCTTTGACTCGTACTGTCCAGATTCTGTAGCGCTCTATAAAAGATGGAGAGTCGAGACTATCGCCTAGGGTTTGTTGGTGCCAAGTATCAACACGTTTCCAAGTATTAGACAGTTCAGCATTATAGGTTTAAGCCATCTGGCCAATTAAAGCAAATTTATCACTGTATTAGAGTGGATGACTGTTGGAACAAATGACCCCAAAACTTCAGAGGCTCAGCACAATAAATATTTATTACGTATTCAAATCAAGCGCCAGATGCAGTTTGGCAGGGGCTGGGGCCTCTGTTCTTCGCAGCAGTTTAGGAACCCAGCTTCTCCCATCTTGCAGCCCCACCTTCTGTAGGACTCCTGAATCTCTCCACTTGGAAAGTGAGTGAGGATCCGGCAGGGGCGGTGAATCTGGGTCAAACTCAGAAGTGATGCTCGTGGCTTCTACTGACCTTCTGTGGGCCAGAACATGACCTCAGTTAACTGCAGGAGAGGCTGAAAGGAATAGTGAGCTGTGAGAATGGTCAGCATCAGTGAGCCCTGGCAGCCTGGGCTCTTGCTCTGTGCTTGAGGACTAAAGGGGGGGGGGGTAACTGCACCTTGAATTCTCAGATGTAGTCGCCAGTCTTAGCACCAATAATGGGAGGCTTCTCCAATGGCCCTGGGATGCTGTGCAATGAAGATGACTCTTGTCATATAGGAGAAATTCTCTGTAAGCATAAGATGTTTCCTGGAGCGATCAAGACCCCCATGTCCTCTAACCCCTGCCACCCAGCAGAAGTAGGGCCACATGGCCCTGTTTCCCTCTGGGTGCATCCCCTTTCTGGTGTCTGATGCAGTGGTTCCTGAGTGTGGAAAACATGTTTTCCTTGTGTAGAGACCTGCCATCGCGGGGGATTTAAGGACAGGGACAGCTGAAGAACATGTGTGGCATTCTAGACACAGACCCTCCTTCCAGTCTCTAAATTATGGATATTGGCTTAAAGAAACCTTTGTCTCTTAAAATAAGTGCTCAGTGCTCAGGATTAGAAGCAGCTGGAAATCTTTGCGAAGGCACAGAGGTTTCAGATGTGTCTGAGTATTTTTTCAGTGGGCATGGCAGATGATCCTGAATGACACACATATCTGTCATGCTGGCAAAACACATCCTCGGAGTGTCCCCCGGGCAGAAGTGATGCCTGGATTGTCAGAGCGGCTCTGGACCACCACACAGTTCAGTTCTGGGGTCCCATTGTGGGCACTTCTCCTCCATTGCCATCTGGGCACCCCAGCTTGCAGGCAAGCGGAAAGGACTCTAGGAGAATTTGATAGGGAGTGCTGAATCTTGAGATTTTATTAATCAGTCCGATTTAATGAAACTTTAAACATCTCTGGGGTACACACTTGGTGCCTGCGAGTCATTAAAGATAGTAAATGCCGTGACGTCAGAAATGGCTTACTGTGGAGTGCAGTGCCATAGACATTTGTATTGGTTACCATGAGCAAAAGTGACCCAGAGAAAGAAATTACAGTACTTTCATGGATTTTTTTAAAGTCAAATGAGCATCAAAAAAAACCTGTAGCTTTTATTTCTCAGTCACATTTATCAAATTGTGTGTATTTAAGGGAGTCTGTCTAGATCATATCATTTTTCCTTTTATAGTGATGTTACGTAATATATAATTACGGAGAAACCCCCTCTTCATATCCTTGTAAATTGTCCCTGTCCCCGCAGTTAAGTCCTGAGCTGAGTTACTCCACAGCATAGCTGGAGTCTGCTTTGCTTGTTTGTGCCGTGTCCCACACATGTGGGTGCATCATAAATCCTGTTCTGTAATCACCTTCAAGGTGCACATTAGGTGCGAGGGCTACACCGTAGGTAACAACAGTAGACAGTCGAAGAAATGCAGATTATAAGCATGCAGTCACTCCAGTTATGGACCAGTAGGGAACCATCTGCCCATGTGAATTGTCAGGTGAAACTTTCACGAGATAATTTCTCCCCAGGAAGCCAGTTCTGTGGATGTATGTCTGTTTGCATTTTTTTCCGAGGGCTTTTGCTTTCACTTCAAACGTATTTTAAGCATCAGGAGTAGGGTTGGGGGCATGGATACGTGGACTGTGTTGGCCTTTGCTGTTGCTGGGCGCTTGCGTTACCGATGCTCTGGTTAGTCTCCATTCCACGTAGAAAGAGGAAGCTTTGGTTACTGTTATGGCATGAACGAGACCTTATTCACATGTCTTAAGAAGGGATTGGAGTGTGGGGAAATTAATTACTACCGTGAAGCCATTGTCATTCTGCGCAGATTGAGCTTTGCTACAGTAACAACTTTTGAAAATCTCAGCAATTTACAACAACAGTGGTCTATTTCTTGCTCTCGTGATGTATTCGTCTCCGGCCAGCAGCAGCTCTCTTCCAGGTCATCAGCCTTCCAGGACCCAGGCTGAAGGAGTGCCCCACTACCACCTGGGACGTTGCTGGTCTCAAGGGAGAAGGGAAAGACACGGTGCAGAGCCAGGTGATGGTCCTGAATCTTCTGCTCAGAAGGGGACACTCCCTCCCCGTCCATCTCCCTAGTGAGTGACATGAGTGAGTCTGCCATCACCAGGACAAGGAAGGGCAGCAGATACTCTGAGCAGTAGTAGAGCCTGCTGCACCCGGCGAGGCAAGATTGATTTCCTCAGTGCTGCCCTTTGTCAGCTAGAAGGGTTTCATACTGGCCGATGGAGACTGAAGGACGTGCTAGGGGAGGGACAGACATGGACTCCTCGCTCTGTGCTGATCCTCGTTGCCATAGAGTGACCAGGAATCCTTGGTGTCAAAAGGTGTCATCTACAAGAAGTGAGGAGAAAAATAGGAAATACATGACAAGTGTGGCAAAACGGGAGCTTCCAGGGCTGCCCAGGCAAGGCCTAGGAGTCCCTGCTTTGAGGTTCACAGACTCCTTGTCAGTCTTGACCCATAATTTTCTGAACCACCTGAGACCTGGTCATTGTCTCTCCTGGGTTCCCATAAATATATTCCTCTCCAGCAACATCCAGTCTCACGAGGCCACTGGAATGAGTCTGTTCCCTTCACCAGTGCCCTTTTAAGAGTTAAAATAAAATGAGCACATTAAAGATGAGGTTCACTAGGCGCAGAATCCACCTCCAAGGATCCAAAAGAGGAGAAAGGGATCTTGCAGGTCCACCGAAGACTTGGCTGAACTTGGAAGAACACGGCAGCCTGGCCAGTGGAATTGGCTTAGCTGCCCAGTACACCAGCAAGTGGCCTTCACTGACCCACTGATTCAGGCATTGTTTCCTGTTTGTCAGGCATTGTTGTAGGTACTGAGACACACAGGAGCCCTGCTTTTGAGGCACTCACGTTCTAGTGGGTGTGATTGTTAATGAACTATCACTTGTATATTCATTACTTTATTTAAAAATGTATCTGTTTTGGGCTTCCCTGGTGGCGCAGTGGTTGAGAATCTGCCTGCCAATGCAGGGGACACGGGTTCGAGCCCTGGTCTGGGAAGATCCCACATGCCACGGAGCAACTAGGCCCGTGAGCCACAACTACTGAGCCTGCGCGTCTGGAGCCTGTGCTCCGCCACGGGAGAGGCCGCGATAGTGAGAGGCCCGCGCACCGCGATGAAGAGTGGCCCCCGCTCGCCGCAACTAGAGAAAGCCCTCACACAGAAACGAAGACCCAACGTAGCCATAAATAAATAAATAAATAAATAAATAAAGTTGTCTTTATAAAAAAAGAAAAAGAGAGTTTGAGCACAACTCATGACCAAATTAAGAAAAAAAAAAATCTGTTTTATTAAGTATGATACTGGGGACTCAACAGTGAACAAAAACAGGCCAAGGTCCGGCCCTCATAGACATGCCATTCTCCTGGGGGCATAAATAGGATATAAACTATGAGTTGATAGACAAAATGTGAGGTGGTGCTGAGTGCTGTGGTAAAGTGTGAAGGTAATGGGGTCGGGAGTTTGGGAGTGGAGGGTCTGCATTAAGTGTGCTCTTGGGTCAGGTGAGGCCTGGTGGAAGAGGTGACACGGAAACAGAAACCCGGAGGAGATGGAGGTGATGTTGGAGAAGGACGTTCCAGAGTGAGGGAGTAGAAGGTGCGGGGTGGGGTGCCCAGCAGAACCCTCCGTAGCTGATTTCTTTGGTTGTCTCTCACCTGGGCTTCTCACGTTGTATAAGAAAGTTCTTTGTGAGAACTTCCCTCTTCTCCTACAGAGGTAGCCATGCCTTTCACAGAGAGCGGCGGTTCCTATGGACATTTAGTGGATACTTTGTCTGCTGTGTGGCACGTGTCACCTAGACAGTTCCAGTAAGCCACTCCTGTTACATAAAGCATTCGGGAATGTAGCCGCACGCAATTCCAGGCTATTTTTTTTTTTAAATAAAAAAATTGCCCTTTGAGTTTATAATGTCTCACGGATAGATGTTTTCTCAATTTTTTTTTTTTGCACTTGGAGTTGCAAATAGGTAGTAGATTGATACACGGTTAAACACTCTTGTAGTTGTGCAGCTCTATATAAATAACTGTAAGTTCTCGAAAATGGTTAGAGTGAGAGGGTGGAGGTGGAAGATTTGGGAGGAAGCTTTATCCTTCACAATCGCTCTATTGTCAAGTCAAATTAAGGCAAATACAAGTCGCAGCTGGCTTGTGCACTAATTTTGGATTCAGTTGCTTTTGCTTTAATTTTTGCCAAAAGTAAGCATTAAGGAATATGGAAACTTGATTAAGTTCATGTAATTAGGAAAGAGTGCTGCGTGAGGTTACTGGAATTTTTTTGTAAAATACTTCATTTCTGATCCATTTGATGTTGAACCTTTTTTCTTTCTTTGATGTTGAAATAAGAAGATTAAAATCAACTTGTTAAATGTGAAACCTCGAGCTATAAGGAAGTGTCATTGAGTAAAGGCTTCTAAAAAAATTTTTCTGGTTTGCGTTTTTAAAAATTATTGTTGTTGTTGCTATTGTTATTATTAAGAGGGATTTCGCTTGCAAATCTAGTTAGGGGCCAGATTTCTGACCTCCTCTGGCCAGAAGCACACAAGCCAGCAATCACCACGCTGAAGGGCTGAATCATCAGTTTGAAACGTGGTCAATTACACTGTTACTTGTCCCTATTTAGGTGACCGCGTTAAACCACTGACCCACAACCAGCAGGCTTGGTAGTGTATACCCAACAAATAACATAGACATCCGTATGCCACCTCAGCTGTGTCCCCAGGGCACAGTAAGCCCCTCCTGCAAGGTCTGCTTTATTCTACTATTGTTTCTAGGTGGATCCTGTGGGTCAGTGGGAGGTAGGTAGGGTTTAAAGTCATGCAGACTTAGAGGCCCGCGCATTGCGATGAAGAGTGGCCCCCGCTCGCCGCAACTAGAGAAAGCCCTCGCACAGAAACGAAGACCCAACACAGCCAAAAATAAATAAATTAATTAATTAAATTAAAGTCATGCAGACTCAAGTTCGAACCCTGCCCCGGCCTGGCTATCAAAAGTCAGACAAGGTCTGAACTTTCCTAAGCGTCGTTCTTTGTCTCTTCAACCTGGGTAACGATGTTACAGTCAGTTTGTAATGAGGTTCAGAATGAGATGACTCATGGAAAGCAGTTAGCATGGTGCCTGGCGCATGGCAGGTGCTCATTATTTGTTGGTCCTTTGCAAATACTGTCCAGATGGAAGTGATTACTCAGGTTGCCTGACCTTTTGCGGCACTCATCTCCATAACTGGCAGTCTGTAGGTTGGATGCGGCTAAAAAAAGTGTTTGGCTTATTGACCATTGTGTTTAAAAATGTTTGGAATTTGTTGCCAACATTTAAAAATCAAGAGATTTTTACAGAGAAGTCTGGGTTTCTGGCTTTATTTGAAAATTGAGACTGTCTGGAAACATTGTATCTGCCCCACTCTTCCATGCAAGGCCAACAGCCAGCAGGAGCTGAGGGGTGGTGGATTCACTCAGGGAGAATGTGTGCACTGAGCTCCTTTCTCTCCTCCTTGTTCTTGCCTGCTCCCTGAGGGGACCTCAAGTGTTTCCAACACCCAGTCTAGACATTAGGCTGACTGGATTCACTGAGCCAGCATGTGTATTTTCTCTGTATGGCATTGAGAAGTTTGGAGGCTACATATGGGCCTTGAGATGTGTTTGGCTCTAGCAAGGAAAGGTAACCCCTTGCACACCCCTGACTGAAGAAGAGGGGTGCCTCCTTACAGGGAGGCTATCTGTTTGATTGACAGTGCAGCTTTGTCCTCAACTAATGAAAAACGGCATTCGGGGAGGGGGTTGGGACACTGGGTCAGGCAAGAACCTCAGCCCCTACAGTCATCCACTGAGTGGGTGGGGGGATAGATACACATCCAAGTCATCCTCAGGATAACAAAGGCAGACATGGTAATGACAGAGATTATGAATGGAGGAACATTGTAGTAGTACCATGAATAGAATAGGGCATAAAGCTAACAATGGAGAAATCAAGAGAAAAGGCAGGATTCAGTTGGTCCAAAACAAACAGGATAATTCATTACCAAACATATTTTGGGACAGAATCAGCACTCTTGATCAAGTAAAGACAATTAAAACTTATAGTCCAGTAATAAAATTTTGCATTTCCCTGACTTGTTTCTCTTCAAAGCGATATCCCTTATCTGGTCTTCATCACAACCTGCTAAATTTTTCACAGTACAGTGACAAAAGTGGTGTCAGTCGATACACTGGTCCAGTCAGTGAATTCATGGCATTTCTTCCTTAAAATTCCAAAGTTTTGATTGATTACATTTTGAGGTGTATAAGAAATGATTATAAATCAAAGATATCCATGATTTTCTCCCCAAGAAATAAATTTAAGACTTCTGGCTTAAATTTACTTTAAAAAGTGACATTTAATCTATATTTTTCTCACTACAATTTAAGGGTCTACATGCTGCTGTAAATGACACCTACAATTTTGTAGGCCATTTGGTTCTTGTATTAGACCCAGATTTGGCATAACCTGGTATATCAAGACTTTTTACAAGATCACTTTGATGATTATTTTGATTTCTTCCTTAATTCTCAAGGAACTAAGAATTACCTTGGTTTTCATAAAAACATGACTATGTTGGCATTGATCTTGAGGTTATTGATTTTTAATAACTAGTTCTCAATTATAGCATCCATTTCTCTGAAGGATTTTGTAGTGAACCAATAAATAATCATGTTTTTGTCATTTGGTAGAGGTCTTATGTAACCACTTAATTTTTATTGCACGAGTATTAAGTTGTAAAAAGTGTCTACACTGTGCCCAGTAAAAGAACCAGACCTCTCTAGACATCTCTGTGGTCATTGTTCCAGCATTTCCAAGTTCACTGCAGGCTGGTAGGGAGTATGGTTGAACAGAACCACTGCAGCGAGGCCAAAATTTGACCCCCAGAGTGTAAAGAGATTCTGTGTTCTGTGGCTTTGCATTAGGCTTTCATGGTGGTTATCAGACGTTTAAGGAATTATGCTTAAGTGAAAGGGTGAGAAGTAAAGTCATGCTAATAATGATGATGATGATGTTGACAGCTAACACTTACAGAGCTTATGTGCCAGGCCTTGGTGTAAGGGCTTGCTGTGCTGCATGAATTCATTTCATTTTCACAACAATCCTATGAGGAGGGTATTATTACTCTCCCCTGTTTACACATAAGGAGCCTGAGGCACAGACAGATGAAATGACTTGCCCAATTTAGAGCATCTAGTGAAGTGGCAGGATTTAGACAACCCAGCTTGGTTGATGTTCTGAACTCCTGTGTCTGGAGAAAACAAACACACAAAGAGAAACATTTATTTTCACCTGTTGATTAATTCACTCTGGCCTGAACAGTTCTTGAGGCAGCATGGCAGTTCCAATCTTGTGCTGTCAGGAAATGAATGAAAACTTTCTCCAGGAGTGCACTGAATAGTACCAGTTTGATCAAACTCTTCATAAAGTATATTACTTTACTTTCCTGTTGTCTTAAAGAACAGATAGTGGCTATAATGCAAATCTTTTCCAGTGTCCGTGACTCTCCCAGCAGAACAGAGACGGGTCACTGCATCAGGTGCTTTTCTTTTACTCTTTAGAGCCCAAAACTGTACTTGGGAGTTCACACATCTACAATTTTATGTTTTGTGTTTTTTTCCGGTCTTCTCCGTACCATTGGATTTTGAGTACAAATCTCCCCCTTCCACTTCTTCTCTCTTTCTGCTTCTCATTTTTAATGTGATATAGACAGGAAGGCAGACCAGCTGGCTTGTGAAAAGAGTGATGTGATCACCAGAAAGCAGCCCAGGTTCCCTAAGGAAAGTCAGGACCAGGCCCCATTTATTTCATTTCATTTCTTGCTTTTTTGCTTTTCACTTTTCTCCCTTTTCTTCTTTTCTTCTTTGTTTTTTCCTTTCCTTTTTTTTTTTAATTGAGAATTAATGAGTAAGACCATCAAGATGATATAGTTAGACCTAGGCATCTTTAAAAAAGAAAGATTTCTTATTTTCCCAGCCAACGCCTTGCCATCCCCTTGAGGACAGGCTCTGTCATACCGTTTCTGTATCTTCCTTTTCCACTTCCCATCCCTAAAGCCCCCTTGCTTATTAACAAGGTGCTTTGCAGAGGACCGAGTCAGCATTTGCTGGCTTGAATTGGAAATGGACTGTCTGAGCGGTATTGGGTGAGGTGAGGGGCCACGGGCACCAGAGGCGGCAGTGCAGACGAGCAGGGGTGTGAGATAACAGGGAGGGTGGGGACTCAGTGTAGTGAAGAGCACGCAGCGGAGACCACAGGCCACCTGTCTGCATCCCCGTCTAGGGATGGGTCTGTGCCCTGGCCTCAGTTCAGTTTTGTGTTAATGTCTTGGATGAGCGCTTTGACCTGCCAGTGGCGAGGGCCAGAGGCGACCATCAGAGCCCTTCCAAGGTCTCTGCCTTACAGGTCCTGAACAAGGAATCAGAGCTCCCAGCAGCCCTTCAGGTCACGTGTGTAAGGTTTGTAAGTCCTCGTTTAGTAGGATAATGAATGAGGCCCAGTTTAGGTAGAAAGTCACTGTGTATAATTCATTCCAGCAGAGGTGCTTAGTTTGTATTTGCACTCAGGGACCCCAGGTCCAAATCCTAATTCCGCAGCCCTCATTCTAGCCGTGGGGACATAAAACAAAACAAAAAGCTCTTACATATTTTTAAGTGTGTATTACTCTTGCTAGAGCTCTTTTAGTGAACATAGGTTGGTCAGAAAGTTTTCTCTCCCTTTGGGTTAGCTATTTCTTTCTTACAAGGTTTTAAAGCAATTCCTATCAGCTATTTGTTTCAAAAAGGTTCTTGAGACTAAAAATATCCACTTTTCCTCATGGCCATCCCTCTTCCTCTCTATTCCAAAAGGCATTGATGGCCTCAGCGTCAGATTGTGTGCAGGACGTACAGCCCTTCTACGGTCCCCAGTCCCACGCGAAATCCTCATTCTGTTCCATGCTATTTCACTGGTCTGTGAAAATGGCTTTGTTTTGTTACTTTCTGCTGTTTGTTTTGATCCCCGCTACATGGCCCTCTTATGCTGTGAATAAAATTAGGAGTGCAGCAAGGAATAGAGTGAGGAGTGGCACTGAAGGTTTAAATCAGCAGAATTTGGAATCGTCCACATCACTTCACGATTCTATGTGAAAGGCGGTCAGCTTTCTGACTCATCTGCGTCCTGCCTGCATCTCTGCCCCTCCTTGGAGTAACGTCGGGGCCACGTTATCCTGTCTAACTTTAACAAGAGCTCTCCTGCGTGTTGCATTTATCTAATCCTTATTGATCATTGCTTGCTGCTTGCCCTGTTGGACATTATTCCCACTGAAATGCTTTCCTCTTCAGCAGTAGTCTGCAAACTCCTTAGCAAGCCTCCCTGACCTTCAGAAGGGAGGTCATTCAGTTTCACCTTCTCAACACACTGGCTAGAAAGCAGGACTGGGTGTTTGAAGAATTAACCAGCAGGTTTTTGTTTTTTTTTTTTAATTATTATTTATTATTTATTTATTATTTATTTATGGCAGTGTTGGGTCTTCGTTTCTGTGCGAGGGCTTTCTCCAGTCTCGTCAAGCGGGGGCCACTCCTCATCGCGGCGCGCGGGCCTCTCACCAACGCGGCCCCTCTCGTTGCGGAGCACAGGCTCCAGACGCGCAGGCTCAGTAGTTGTGGCTCACGGGCCCAGTCGCTCCGCGGCACATGGGATCTTCCCAGACCAGGGCTCGAACCCGTGTCCCCTGCATTGGCAGGCAGATTCTCAACCACTGCACCACCAGGGAAGCCCCTAACCAGCAGGTTTTAAAATCTGCTGCTAAAGAATACCTGCTTCTTAGGCAAGTCTAGGCCAGGAGGGATCCAAGGCAACCAACCACAGCAGTAATGAGTGGTCTTGCCCGCGGCCTCTTTAGTCTGTGGTGGGTGGTCCTTGACCCCAGAGCCCGCTGCCCTTTGACCTTGACCTTCATAGCTCTGAGTCAGCATGAGTGATTTGTCCGGGTCAGTTGTGTGCAGACATAAGCCTGTGGACGCTGCCTGCGAGGATGGCTCATGAATGGAGCCTGACCCCTCTGCTCATCATGGGAGGAGAGTCGTCTGTTGTTTGCATTTTGCCCGACCCGGGTAAATGGGGGTTTATTTCCGTCATTGGGTTTCTAGGTCAAGTGGTCTTCTTGTGTGGTCTGGGACATGACATGAACCATGATTGTTTAGGATTCTCCTTGTCTTTCTTGTAGCAGTGCTGAGTCCCCATTAACTAGAGTTCTGGTAAAAAAAAAAAAAATCTTTCTAATATTAGGAGTGGGCAGATTCCTTAAATAGATCAAAGAAAGACAGCCACTTTCCCTGAAACAACTTTATTCATGAGTCAAAGAATTCTAAGGATATCTCAGAATGTATGATTTTTTTTTTTATGCCCCAGATTTAGGATTTTTTTTTAAATTTATTTATTTATTTATTTTTGGCTGCGTTGGGTCTTCGTTTCTGTGCGAGGGCTTTCTCTAGTTGCGGTGAGCGGGGGCCACTCTTCATCACGGTGCGCGGGCCTCTCACTATCGTGGCCTCTCTTGTTGCGGAGCACAGGCTCTAGACGCTCAGGCTCAGTAGTTGTGGCTCACAGGCCTAGTTGCTCTGCGGCATGTGGGATCTTCCCAAACCAGGGCTCGAACCCGTGTCCCCTGCATTGGCAGGCAGACTCTCAACCACTGCGCCACCAGGGAAGCCCCCAGATTTGGGATTTTTGATTCTTCATATTATATGTTAAGAGAGCTTAGAAACTCTTAGGAAGAATAGCCCAACCTCATATAGTATCTATTGCAAATTCAAGGACGTCAGCATTCTAGCCGCCCTGTTCTTTGAAAGCACAATAGCTATTTCTGATGGTTTCTCAACACTGAATTAATGAGATCTAGGATAAAGTGTAACTTATGGCCTTAGAAATCATTTACTCGTTCACATCCTCTGGGAAGGAGAAGGAAGTGAGTAGCAGAAGCTGCCTTTTCTTGAGCACCTGATTAATGCCAGACCCTATGCAGGGGCTTCTCCATATATTATCTCCTTTCACTTTTATTATCCTCATTTCACAGAAGGTAAAAACTGAGGCTCAAAGGATTTGTAGGACCGGACAGGAGAGCATCCACATCACACCATTTTTGTAATCAAATAAACATTGTTTCATGAGTATAGATTGGTTCTTACTAGGCTTATTGTGTATGTACTTTGTTTCTGACCACCCCTGCCCACCTCACGTGGATGTGAAATCCTCTCAGGAGAAACACAGTGGAGATAATGTCCTCAGTTTATGCTGGTGGGGCTGGGGCTCAGGAGATAGAAGTTTCCAGAGTGCTGTGAGACTCTGAGAAAGGCATTGCTAATCTTTCTAGTCCCTTATTTGTGAAGTGGGTGTAGAAATACTTCATGGATTGTTGTGAGAGTACTCTGATATAATTATATTAAAGTGTATCAATTTAGTAGGTATTTATGATGCACCTTTTAGCATGACAGCTGTGCTTGGCACTAGGTATACAGTGGCAAATAATAATAGCGCTCATTTATGAAGTGCTTATTATGTGCCAGGGGTCATTTTAAGTGCTTTACTTGCATCATCACATTGGATTTTAACCATGGAAAACATGCGGTAGGTACTCTTAACCCTATCTCCACGTAAGAGGAAGAAATCATTGCCCAGAGAGGTTAAGTAACTTGCCGAGGTCACACAGCTAGTGCATGGTGGAGTTGGGATTGGAACCCAACGGTCCACATCTAAAACCTGCATTTTTAACCATGACATTATGATGTCTGTGCTCTACTGGCATAGAGGGTCTCTGCCCTCAGGAAGCTCAGAGTCTAGTAGAGAAAGGATGAAAATAAGCAAACATAATGACAGCACGCTGCACTAAGCGCTATGAAGGAAATAAACAGGATGACCCAAGTGAGAGGGGCGAATCTGGGAGGGCCTCTCAGAGGGGGTGATGTTTAAGCTGAGATGTAGAAATAAATTGCAGTTAGCCAAGTGACAAGTGGGGAGCAGAGGGCTTCAGCGGGGGCGCAACATCACGCCTAAGTCTAGAGGTGGGAAAAATCTGGATACGAGGGACTCATGTAGAGTAGCTGCTCAAAATGAGTGACCAAGGTTATTGGTAAAGACTACTTTGAGCTTAAAATCTCTTCACGATCAGTTGAATAAAGATTCTGCAGCTGCCTCTGTGGCTTTAGTGTTTTCTCTATTTTATTACATATGTTCAATTGTATAAACATGAAAGAGATTCAGCCTTTTCATGAATGCCTATAACTGACCACATTGCACCACCCCTCTCCACTCCCAAATGTGGGAAAACAGAAGGAAGGAGAAGTTTTGAAGTTCTGCCTCCAAATATTTCCTTAGTGGTCTTTTATGGGGCTTGGTTCCTTAGAACCTGACATGTGTTCATAAAACATGATGTTCCTCTGCCTTTATATACATTCTTTTTCTTAAAAAAAAGATTTAACAGAGTCATAACTCTGAGCAAGGAAACCCTCAAAAGAGCATCGCAATTGTAAATGCTGAAATATGCTATGCATAAAATTAATGAATGCTAATTTATTTGCTCTGCTTTTAACGGAGCAACCTCATGCAGACCACCAAAAAGGTTTCACGAAGAGACCTTTCGTGCCTACCCATACCTTTCGAATCTGCCACAGGAGGTAACATTTCTTTAAAAAAACATTATTGAAATCACATATCTTTTGTCCCTCTCTGGTACATTTCACCTCCCGAGACACGCTGGCTATTTTCCCAAAATGTAAACTAGGATTATGTTCACTTTGAATTTGCATGCCTGGGTAACAGTGTCACTAACCTTTGCTATTCCTTTATAAATCGAAATTAATTAAACTAGAGCTTGCCAGTGAAAACATACCCTTCTAAATTCAGATTTTGGTTCTGTAGCCCTGTTCAGGAAGAAAAAAATAATCCCTTTTATTAGAAATTGCTGATCTCACATCAAAGCAACAAGAGAAGACCAAGTTCTCTTTCATTTTTAATAAAGAGGTTTTCTGATCCCCAAGGGCACACCTGACCACACTGCAGCCAGCACTGGCCGCCTGTGATGAGTGGCCCATGGAGGTCACAGCCTGCTTTCGGAGGTCAAGGCTTTTTCAGAACTTGGTGTGTTTAGAGGGGCTAATTTGTTAATCAGGGAAAACTTGGAATCTCCATGTGATTTCTTTTAGGCTACTGGCAGTAATACGCATCACTGAAGTTTTTAAGCCTTTTTTTAAAGACTGATTTTGAATATCTGTAGGAGAAAGGAGTTCTGTATTATAAGAAGGAAAAATATGTACATACTTCTACTTTTACTTAAATTTCCATTTTTTTTAGGTCTCCCAGCTTGACTGTTTTCTAGTCGCCAACATTTTTGATACATTTGCATCCTTGACTATAAGAAGGGATGGTGGTATCTAGCCCTGTCTTCTTTTTGCAGTGTTTTATATTAAACTAAAAATCAGCCCTTCTAGTCCAAAAATGTTTCCCAGACTCCCAGAATAAAAGTGTCTGGTAAACAGAAAGGTTCCAGTGAAGGGTAAGCGTGCCCTCTGGTATCTGCCCGGAAGATATAGTTCACAATACTGAAACTATCCCGTCCTGGGTTTTAAGTCCAATGAATCGACTCACAGGCTCCAAACTCCTTTTACAGAACACGTTGGATCCTTTGCCAGGATCTCAGTGAATGTGTTCCTTACTTGTTCATTTCCTGCTGCTTTTTGAAAAGCCTCATACTTCCTTTCTGCCAGTTGCATTTGCTCACTCCTAAATGAAAGCAGCTTCAAGAAAGCACCGGCCAACATCTGAGCAATGGGAGGGCTGTGTTGTTCCCGCTGTGTAATCCTGAGATTGAGGTTTGTTTTAAGCCCTTCCATCCCTGTCGTTATGCCACCAGATTTCTCGTTGGACCTTTAACCAACTGTTCTGTTTCTGTGGTCTTATTTTTCACTGATTTTTTTTTTTTTTAAAGATTGTATCTTTTTTTTTTTTTTCTTTTTATTTATTTTTGGCTGTGTTGGGTCTTCGTTTCTGCGCGAGGGCCCTCTCCAGCTGCGGCGAGCGGGGGCCACTCTTCATCGCAGTGCGCGGGCCTCTCACTGTCACGGCCTCTCTTCTTGCAGAGCACAAGCTCCAGACGCGCAGGCTCAGCATTCGTGGCTCACGGGCCCAGTCGCTCCGCGGCATGTGGGATCCTCCCAGACCAGGGCTCGAACCCGTGTCCACTGCATTAGCAGGCGGACTCTCAACCACTGCGCCACTAGGGAAGCCCTTTTTCACTGATTTGAAGTGTTATAATTCATATTCTTGCATAACATTCTTTTGTACATGTCAGTAAAACATTGTGTTTTTCTGCAGAGAATCACTACACGTTTCATTTGCTGTTTGATATTTTATATTTGTGTATGTGTATATATATATATGTGTATATACGCATATCTTTATGCATGCATATGTGTATGTATCCATATATATGCACACATACATATAGCTTTTGTAATTCATAACTACTTAAACAGTTTTAAGGTTTATTCTAAGGTGTTTTTTTTTTTGAAGTCTATCATGTCATGTCTAAATAATGAGAATTAATTCTCTCTTTCAAATATCTCTTGCCTTTTATTGCTTTTTTCTTGTCGTATTTCATTGGCTAGAACATCTTGCTCTATCACAAGAATTTTAAGTTTTCGTATAGATACCCGTGGTTGAGGTTTGAGTGAATTCATAGTTAGCAGCTAGGTTCTAGAGCAGTAATTCATATTATGATCATTAAACATAAAAACTGCAGTCTGATATGAATAATTCATGTCAGAGACACATATCAAAGAGCACATTTTCCACAAAGTGAAGCATTCCTCCAAAGACAATGAGGAAAAGTATTATAGTTCTTTTTATCACATGTTTAGTAGATGTTAGATACCAGGTTAACAGGTAAAGATACACCGTGTTATTTGATTCTTCGAACAACTACCTGAGAAGAGGTCTTATCTTTGTGTCTGTTTTACTGCTGAGGAGACTGAGGTTTAGAAAGTAAGTAACCAGTTAAACATTACCATAGCACACTGATTAAACTCATGCCCTTCTGAGCCCAGGGCCTGCTGCCCTGCACTACTGAGATGTTTTGATGTTCATGCCTCATGTTCAGATGTCTTTTCTTTTCATGCCAGTGACTGGAAAGTCTCAAAGTGAAAGGAGCTCTACTTGTCAGGAAGTTCATATTCTGATGAATATATTATGTTTATCTCCTCACTTAGTGTTGCTGGATATCAGGGGTCAGCAAATTTTTCCGATAAAGGGCCAGGGAATAAATATTATAGGCTTTTGGGGCCATTTCTGTAGCAACTACCCAACAATACTGAAATAGCCCCAAAGCAGCCATTGACATTCAAATGGGTATGGCTGTGGTTCCAATAAAATTTTATTGATGGACACAGAAATTTCAATTTCATGTAATTTCATACATCACACACAAAATATTTTTTTCCAATCATTTAAAAGCTTGAAAGCTTTATAAAAACTGCACATGGGCCAGAGTTGGCTTACAGGCTGAGTTTGTCGACCCTACTTTACACACTTAAGTCTTAGAACTTCAGATAAATGAAGAGGTATACATTTGACCAACCCTTGTACAAATCATTCTTTCCGTCACGTTTATTTAAGAAATGTTTTTGAGGGTCTACTGCTGCATGGCAGCTGTGCCTTGGGCAGTAAGGATACAGAGATGAGTAAGGTGATCTTTGTTTCCAAGGAGTTTCCAGTCTAGTTGGAGAGAGGGGTGAGGTAGAAGGGTGGAAGTGGTAGAAACTTTTGCATGAACAGTGGCCACGCAATATGAAAAATACTTCAGACCTAAAGCAGATTTGCATGTGATCTTTGATTCCAGCAAGCTCCTAGTGAATGGTAGGCTTTCTAGAGTCCCAGGCCCTCTAGAACTGCCCTACATCCCCCCTCAGTGTCTTGTAGGAGGTGCAAAGTCTTTTCGGAGAGACACGCATGTTTTTAGGTCATGCGATGGAGTTCCTGATTCCACACTGCCGTGCTAGAGACCATTCAGAGACCGCAGAGCAGTGAGCGAACCCAGCGACTTTTTAATCCGGTGCCATCCGCCAGCCCACCTCTCCCAGATGCACATTGTGACGCTCTGAAGCTTGGCAAATCTTCCCTCAGCTGATTCTAGCTCCTCAGAAATGAGAAATATAATGGGGAATGGGGGCGGCTGTGCCTGCGGTCCAGAAGCGTGAAGTCTTCCTTGAGGCTGAGCAGGGGTGAGGGGGCCTGATGGGGTTGCAGGCACACTGACCACAGAAGGATACTCCCGGGGGACAAAGTCCATGGGCAACGCTGCCCCGTGCTCGTCTCCTTCTTTGTCTTCTTGCTGACACGTCTCTCTAGAATTAAGTTCTTGACTCTTCCCTACCAAGGGTTCTTTGGTTGTGTCCCTGCTGGCTTGTTCCGGTCCCCTAGCTTCCAAGCTAGGTGCAGCACACACCTTCACCAGCCCGTTCTGCTTAAAGGTAGGGGTTCTCCAGGGCTCGGTCCCCAGCAGAGATTTTCCAGTGTTTACATACTCCCTCCAAGTCATCTCATCTGTGCTTATAATTTCACTACTATCCAGGTGCTGACGGCTTTCAGATCAGTATCCCCAGCTAGACCTGCACCCTGGCTTCTGGCTTCAGGCTTCTTCAAACTGCCTGCCCAGTAGCTCATGTCATCCTCACCAAGACCTGCTTGCCTCTTCTCTGCCTCCATTTCTTTCTCTCGCTCTCCGTCTCTCTCTCTCTTCCTCCCTCACTCCTCCCTCTCTTTCCCTCTCCCCCCGACTCTCTCCTCCTATCTCTCACCCCTCAGTTTCTCTCTCTCTCCCTCCCTCCCTCTCTCCCAACCCCTCCCTGCTCTCTCTCTTTGTGTTTGTGTCTCTCTCTGTGCTAAATTAACCTGAAGTCTTTCATAGTCTTCCTTTGTCTTTCCCCTGTGCTGCTGCTTATCTAGACCCAAGTGTCTTGTAGTCTGATTTTGAGGTTTGGCTATAAAGACAACTTGAATTCCATTTAAGATGTCTTTACTTTAGTTCACTCTTAAGGCAGCTCATAAACAACCCCAAGGATATACATGGGACAGAGTGGCTGGATGTAGTTCCTCCTTGCCCCTCTCCTAGGTAACCCCAGTGCCAGCAGTACCTTTTCACAGACAAATCTGATCGTGTCTTCCCTCTGTTAAAACCCTTCTGTGAGTTTCCCACCGTTTTAAGGACTGCCAGGTATAGTGTGCAGGTTTTGCACGGCACACCCCTAGGAGGCACCATTCTTCTCATCCTAGCTGCATGAATAGCATCTCCTTCAGTTGTACAGTGTACAGCCTGTACTCCTGTACATGGCAGCTCTGGCTCACAGGCTCCGGCAACATCTGTCCTTGAACTCCAGCCCTACCACATCCCATACAACTCTCTCCCTGCGACCCAGCCCCAGAGTTTCTGATTCCGTAGGCCTGGGGTCAGGCCTGCAAGTCTGTTTCTTTCACGTTCCTAGGTGATGTGATGCTGCTGATCGAGGGACCACCCTTGGGGAACCACTGATACAGATATAGCTTGACGTAATGTGACACTTCTTCTGTTGTAACACTGCTCCCTTAGGGCTCCTAGGACATGCCTGGGCGGGGGCTACCTAATTCAGTTTTGTGAGAGCTAGAGGTCTCTCCATTTTATAAAATCAAATTCAATGATGACGTTTACCTATTTTCATATTAATATTGAACTGTACAAGCAGCACAGGACCACATTCTTCTTGAGAATTCTGGAAACATTACAGATCAGTCTGAAGTCCCCTGGACTGCCCCTCGTCTCTGCCCCGGCTGTCTCTCATCATACCTTCTTTCCGCCCCGCTTCTCTGTGCTCGGGGAACCTTCTCAGCAGTTCCAGAGCTCCCTGGCTCCTAGGTGGCTTTGGCCATGGGGAGGTCTGCAGGATATCAGAGTGAGGAAGGAAAATGGGGTTGGGGACTCATTCCTCACCCTCCCACTGCGAGGCTATGTCAGGCTGGCTGCAGCTGTGGAGGGAAGCGCCCCGCATCTCTCAAGGAACGTTGCGTAGGACGTGCTCTCCTTTGGTCCTACTCACTGCTCTTGGTCCTTGTGGTCCCCCCGATACCTACTTTGCAAGTCAACCTGATTTGTCTTAAGTATGGCATCCTTTTCCTGCTGGGAACCTCACTGCAGAGGTATACCTCACTCTTTTTTTTTTTAATTGTCTTAAAATATACATAGCATAACATGTACCATCTTAACCATTTTTAAGTGTGCAATTCAGTGGCATTAAGTACGTTTCACATTGTTGTACAACTGTCACCGGTGTCCATCTCCAGAACGTTTTCATCATCCCAGATGGAAACTCTACTCATTAAACAACAATTCCCAATCTCCCTGCTCCCCAGCCCCTGGCAACCACCATTCTACTTTCTGTCTCTGTGAATTTGACTACTTTAGGCACCTTACAGAAGTGGAATCATACAGTGTTTGTCCTTTTCTGACTGGCTTATTTCACTTAGCATAATGTCCTCAAGCTTCATCCATGTTGTAGGACAGGTCACAATTTCCTTCTTTTTTAAGGCTGAATAATATTCCATTGTACGTATATACCACATTTTGTTTATCCATTCACCCACCAATGGACACTTGGTTTGCTTCCACCTTTTGGCTATTGTGAATAATGCTCCTATAACATGGATCTACTAACATCTTTTCAAGACTCTGCTTTCAATTCTTTTGGGTATATAGCCGGAAGTGGAATTGCCAGATCATATGGCAATTCTATTTTTAATATTTTGAGGATCCACTATGCTGTTTTCATCTTCTGTTGCTTTGACGTGAAAACCTCACTCTTATAGTTGCTCTATCTATATGATATCCCACATCAAAGAAACTTACTTTAGTCATGTCTGTGAGGTCAACTGCTTTTGTCTTAACCCATTTATCATTTTGATGCTGGCAGATATTTTGGTCCACAGAAAGTTTTAGCAAAGTGCATTGCAGAAACTTTACATCATCTTGCTGGTGGAGTATGAAGCCAGTTTTCAAAGCAGTTGTGTAAATTACAGATACGGATTCAATTATATGGCATACTGAGTATTTTGATTGCCATAGCTACAGATTCTACAAATATTCTGTTTCCTCCCTGTCGTTTCGGAAGTATCCTCTGGTATACACCTCAGTGGTCCAGCCTCCAACCTTTTAAAGAGTCTCTCAGCATCCTTTTGGACCTAAACCTAGCTGTGATATTAAGTTTGGGGGTTTCTGCTTGTTTATCTAATACCTATTTTTCTATAACTAAATTTTAGGTGCTTGTAGGAATAGCATGTTATGCCATGGTCAAGTTGAGAGTTCTTTTCATGTAGGAAGAAGACCTATTTGGAAAAATCCTTGGTATACCAGGATTATACATTTAAAAGAAACTGTCATTTGTTTGGAATTGTATTATACCTTTCCCAAAAGTTAGTCACAGGTGAATTATTTTACATAATAATAGCGAGTAACAGTTATTTAGTACTTACCATAGCCCAAGCACTTAGCAATTAGACCCAGCTATCTGGTCTTATTATTACTTTCATAACCCTGTAAGACAGTAGAATTATCCTCATTTACTAGACAAGGAAATTGAGACTCAGAGAGGTAACCTAAGTTACCCAAAGTCACAGAGCTAGTAAACAGAGGTTACAGAACTTAAACCCTGGTCTATCCACTGCATCCACGATTTCTCTCCTTCTCCGTGTACCACCTGTGATAGGACACACACACACACACACACACACACACACACACACACACACACACACACACACCCACACACACACCCCCCCCCCCCCCCCAGATATCTGGACTGCTTCCACACCTCCTTTGTAGTAGCCAATGAATACTCTCGCCAAATATTAAATACAATAAGTCCTTTGTATTTTTTCCATGGGGGTGGGATTGGAGGAGCCAGGATTAATGGAAGATCCACCTGAACTCCAGCACGGCCGTGGCTACAGCTCCGCTCAGCAACCTGAACTCAGCTTTCTGTTGTTTGCCTTGACCTGAAAGAATCCTCAAAGTCTATAGGCAAACGAACAGAACCAGCAGCAGATCAAGACCATAAATGGATTTTTTAGTGCTGTGCTCCGGAAGGTTTGGGCAGGTGTCCAGAACTCTTTGTACTGTAACAAGTGTAGATCTCTTTCTGGAGTGTTTGTTGTAAATGTCAGAACTCTAGGATAATTTTGGCCAGGCTTGGTTTTACATTTTTCATGGGTACCTATTTATAGGTCTGAATCTAAATCTGGTTTTTTTTTTTTAACCCAGTCTACCCAGAAGCCATAAAGAAGAAGATGGATAATTTGTATAAAACTTAGAACTGACATATGGTGGCAGAAATATAATAAAAAATAATCTGGCAAGAGCAGACAAAGGGCTGATTTCCTGCTTTCCTGATGTGCTCCTACATGTCCATAGGAAAAAGACAAACTATTCAATAGAAAAGTGAGCCAATAGTACCTTCAGTACATGTATGAAAAGGTGCTCAACTTCATTCATAATCAAGAAAATTGGTGCAGCTTTTGTCAATATCTATTAAAATGTGCATTCTGACTGGCTCATAAATTCCATTATAAGGCATCTACACTGTGGATAAAGTCACAAAAGAGTATGCCAGGATTTGTGCATGCGCACGCATACACAAGACACACACACACACACACACACACACACACACACACAGTGATGCTATTTGTAACATTATGCGATGGAAAACCAACACCACAACAAAATAGCTGTTCCTCCCAAATTAGAAACAAGCTGAATGTTAAATTAATGACAATCACTATTAAAAATAGAATGAAATAGATCTGAAAGTGCTCAGTTGGACAGATTTTCGAGCTTCATTATCAATTGAAACAGCAAGTACCTGTGTAAATCATTCCTTAAAATGATACCTATATACTGGTACAGTTATCCCTGGGTATCCCCAGGGGTATTGGTTCCAGGAACACACCCCCGCCACCTTTGGATACCAAAATCCACAGATACTCAAGTCCCTTATGTAGGTGGCCTGGTACAGTAAATCCAGTCGGCCCTTTGTGTCCACAGATAGAAATTTCATTGTAGAAAATCCACGACTGGTAGAATCTGTGGTTGTGAAACCAGTGGATATGGAGGTCCGGCTGTTTGTACGTATATGCTTTTACCTGGAAGGATACCCAGGAAATTGTTGCCAGTGGTTAAAGTTTTGGGACTGCTGTTTTAGGGGTGTGGATAAGCTTTTGTTTTTCCTTTTTACATTTTATACTTTGTGGGGAAAGAAATGTTCCCCAATGCAGTCTACTTATTGAAAAAATTTAAAACTTGATTGAAATGCATTTGAGAATGGTTCTAACAGTTATAGATAACCACATTTAGCTTTAAGTCTTGATCTAATCTATGCAATACAATTGTCCAGAGCTATTCTTTGGGGAGGGAAAAATACAAGGTTATCTATTTGGGGGCTGAGAGCTGTTTTCCAAAGTTGACTATGATCTGGATAGATCCTGGGCTCTGCTTTTCTATGGAAATCCATCTTTTTTAAAAGTCTTGGGTGGAGTTATATTGGAAACAGAATGTGTGGGTGAGGTCATTTCCTTATAGGAACTTTCCTGGGGTGGGAGGAAAGCACATTTGGTTCTAGGCTATATGCAGGGCTGATTTTTGGTGGAAAGGGAAGCTCACTAGATTATCTGGTCAGAAAAGAACACCTAGACTGTTGTATCTTTGGAGCCCTTCTGTGCCAGACTGCTAGTGAGCATGTAAGGGTAAACTCTTTTTTGAGGGGTTGATTTTTCATGTTGGGAAACATATGAGGGGATTTCACTTTACAGTCTGATACACCAGATGTAAATCGGCTTCCACTGCTGTCTCACTTTGTCATCTAGCAGAGCTTGTTTCCTTATCTGTAAAATGGGTTTGTGAAGGATAACTGGCTTACAGAGCTGCTAAGCATTAAATGGGATGATGCAGGTGAAAATCTGCTCGTGGCAGCACATGGCAAGCCATTGTTGGTACCTGTCATCACTGTTGAACCACAGCTCTACAACCTTAACTCACGAGTTTGTGCAGTTCTGCCTAAACTAGGTCAGATAGGTCATCGGCCTGGGATTCGGACAGTTCGTTAATTGGGTTGCAGAACCAGCAGAGGATCAGAACTCAGAATGGTTGGCTAGTTACCTGATGTGAAGTGCAAAATAGGCAAGATCCGAACCTGTTGGTGGAAATTTCTTAGGTCAGAGACTTGCTGAAAGTGGAGGGATGCAAGTGTATTTGTGTATTCATGGCCCTTATAGCCCAAGTCAAGACCAGAGAATTTGCCCAGATAAAAAGACCTAAGTAAACTCCTAGGTACCACCCCACCTTCTCCCCTGCCACTCCAGTCTTCCAGCCTCCCCCCTTTTGTCATCTCTTCTTTCAACCAGAATCTTCAAGCGACCACTATTTCATTGTTACACACATACACAGATACTCATTACAGTCCATTTGCCTAGATCAGCCACTTGGCTAAGGCCTGCCCCGAGGAAGAGTAGTTTAGGGTCATCCCAAACCTTTAAATGCATTAATTCCAACTTGAACTAAGTAGGATAAACAGACCCCAGACCTCCTACCCTGTTGACCCAGCTTTTCAGTCTTTTTAAAATCTGCCTTTCAACATGATCAAAGCAGCATTCCCTACCCCAAAAGACAGCACCGGGGCTTCTAAGAATCCTTTGTCCTGCTTATCCTTAATCAAAGGTGATTTTTCATTTGCATTTCTAATCACCCTCTTCAGATGTCTTGTTCCTAAAATTAGGTTAAATGTCCCTAAACGGTTCCGGTTCCCTCGTGTTTGACAAAGGCCGTCTGACCCTTCATTATGGGTTGGCCTCTCTGTGAAGGTCCCAACAAGAAGGTCACAGAAGGTTTGATACAGAAACTAATGGGATTCGTCTTTTCCATCCTTTATTTTAAGTATAATCTCATCAACATGCCTAAATGTTACTGTTTTCAAGAGTAATTAAAAATTAGTTCATTGAAGAACAGCAGACTAAGCTGTCTTAGCAATTACCATTCAACAGTGGGTCAGAATATTTTCTTTTAGAGGGAGACCCATACTTCTTTGGTGCATTGTTTCAATCAACGTTCGGGGATCCCAGAAGATTACAGGTGCCTCGTTCTTGGGTCTCAGTTCAGGACCTGGATGCTGAATGTTGTGGTCTGATGAGGGAAAGGTGAAAACTTCCTTCCAGTTCAGTTCTGTGCAGATGGAGGGGAAAAACAGTGGCCGTCGTTACGGACACGCGAATGTTAACAGGTTTGCTTCTCAGGGGCGCTGGTTAAACAACTTCTTCACTGGCCAGAGTCGAGCACGTTAATCATTAACCTGGGCCTGAGCGTCTGCTGCCCCGTGTATTCAGAATTAGTTTATCATTACCTCTAACTACTGCCTTTTATGGTTCCGAAGAGCTTCTATGAAATCTCTTATCACCGCCAAGCCTAACCTTCATTAACTCGGGGTTGAGGGGGGAGGAGGCAGCGTGCTGATATTTCTGAGTTGGACCAGAGTAAGCAGTTTATGGCCAGTTGAAGAATTTTTAATCCCAACTGCTTAAAAAGAGAAAGAAAAGGGGGAAAAAAAGAAAGAAAGAATAGCAGCTCACTCATTGCAGTCTTTGGACCATGCTTAAAAGTTCATATTCTCATGACCTACTTTTCCACTTGACTCCTGATAACCCTGGGCCTCTGCATTTTCTTTTTGACTTTGGAGGACTGGGTTAGTGGGAATAGTCAGAGGGCCCTGGCAGGCAGGCTGGGTTCGAGGCTCCGGCTGGCACCACCCCGGAGCCCCGTCTCAGTGCCCCTCTCCTCCCCGTGTCAGCTCAGCTCCTGGCAGGGTCCCTGCCCTGGAACCAGCCCTTGTAATTTTCACAGATGCTCTCAGCGCTCCAGTCTCTCCTGGGGTGGGGGGGTACACACAGCATCTCTAAACTGCTCTGAATAAGGCCCATCTTCTTCCTTTCCTCCCTGCTCCTTCCCTCTTTGTGTGTCTAAATGTGTGTGTGACATTTTCATTTTTCTGATTATCAAAGTATATATTACAACAAATGAAATCAATACATGTCTACGTACAGGGTGAAAAATCTGGAAGAGTCTAAAAATAAAGGAAAATAACTTTCAAAAATCTAATTTTCAAGAAGAAAGCTGAGTTAATTTTCATTTCGGTGTCTAAAAAGAGCTTTTGAAAACATTTTAAAGGGTTCAACATGCAAGTATGAGTGTTTGGCTACAGGGCCTTTGGTATGATTCTACCCTGTGGCTGGAGGTTTAATAATCAATTATACTAAAGCTTTTCTAAGTCTCTAGAAGGGTTTGTCTGGGTCTTATTTATCGTAATAGGCAAGTTAGGGAAATATGGGTGTAATTTATATTTCAATTCAGTATTTTTTTCATCTTTTTCAAGAACAAGCCTGATTTGGGCTTTCTTGATGGGGAGGAGTTGTCCTCCCCCCCAAAAATCTGAAATTCCCTCGTGACGCTATTAAACGCCTTCCTTTGGGTTTTATGCTTCCAGGATATTGCCCACAGAAATATATGCAATGTTAAAAGAATGTGGACGACTAGTAGCGTGTATGTTTTAGCCTCCTGAACCGAGGGTTTATGAAACTGGTTGAAGAGTGTTTTATTGAAACAAGACAAATATTTATGAACAATTCAGAATCCTCTGTTTTGAAATGTAAAGTGTGGGCCCAGTGGCATAGAGAGTTCCAGGTGTTTCCTGTCTGCATTTGGAATGGTTCGCTGCTGCTCTGCTTTCCTAGCTTTTCATAAGAAGCTAAGAATCACGCAGCTTCCCTGCTAATGCCTAGATGGCTGAAAGCGCTCCCAGGAACAGGCTTGATTTAATGAGCGTAAAGCTGTCTTGAGACGCGTATAGATGGGCGTATTCTGATCTATTACATTTGTCACTTGATTTCAAAAAAAACAACAACAAACTTGTTTACGAAAGGAGTGGGTTCACTCCTGTAAGTATGTTAAGGTCTGGTTTTGAAACACGTTCTTACTAATCAGAGGTTTACTTGCTGGTGGCCCCAGCTTCTGTGTTGTTAACCATCCCTGGTTTCTGTGAAATAGAAATATTATGTATTCGCCCAGACAGTTGGAAGCCGTTCGTGTAAATACCGGCCGTTGTGATTTAACTGTCAGCCCAAAAAGCCCCCGCTTCGGAAGGGCTCCTTTTAAAACCAAGCACAATGAGATGTCTGTTTTAGATGAGGCCGCCAAGCCTTGGTCCAAATACTACACAGATTTGTTTTCCGTGTGCCAGCAGAACTGCTTTTGTACAACATGCCCTGCTTTGTGTGCTGAAGCTGTAGACGGGACTTGAGGGTGGTGAGAAACACTGCTGTTTTCTTCCTCCATCCCTGATCTGCCCCAGGCCCGGAATTTCATGATGAGACGTGCAGCAAAGCCATTGCCTTTAGGAGCGCTTGGAACAGGAGAATGGAAAACTTGCCCCACAGAGGCTGTCCAAAGACATAAGAAAGACCAAGCGTGGGATCCAACCAGATTCACGCAACTGTGAAAGCCAGCTCTGGGGGCCCCTGGCTGCCAAAGGGGGATCCAGGGATACCCAGGGCTGGAGTGGGGTGGTTTGGAAAGGAGGACCATTTTTCTGGCATGAACAAGAAGGAAGGAGAGAATAGTACCTGCTTCCTGCTTTGGCTCTTCTTTTTTGCATCGTGGACTTCATTCTCCCAAATGCTGGGCATCCAGGAGCCCACAGAGGAGAAAAGCTTGCTTCTTTTTGTTTTTGTTTTTGTTTTTTATGAGGGCGAGGGATGGGTGAAAAATAGAGAAAAGCATAAAAGGGAAATTGAGTCACCTGTACTCCTGCTGCCTAAAAGTAGCCCCATTTGCCACACCTGCTTTCAGAGTGTTTTTCATCCTCCGTTTATACATTGAGAATATCTGAGTATAGTTTCCTTCATATTCTCACATTAAAGTTGCAGAATGTTATATATACATCTAAAACCCTCCTTGAATCTAACCTCAGCCCTACTCCCAAGCTAGACCCGTCCCCGGTGCAGAGGGCAATCCTTGCTGTGAATGTGATATGTGTTCCTTCCATCTGTATTTTCTACTTCTGGGTCTGTTAGATTGCCCTCTGGTTCAGGTCTCTTCCCCAGGCTAGAGCACATACTTTATCCATCCCCCTGTTATTGGATATCGAGGTTGTTTGCCATTTTGGTTTTGTGTTTTTGCTTTTCCAAGCAATGCTGCTGTGAGCTTCCCCCGCACATTTTTCCTTGTGCATATGTGCTGGCGTTTCTTCTGTGGTGGAGACCTAGGAATGGAGTTGTTGGTTCCTGGGTAAGACCAGACTCTGAACATGGCAGGCAAAAGCACTTAACCTCATGCCCCCGCTGAGTCCATTTATACTAGTTGTGCTTGATTTCCGGGCAATGGATTAACGGACAGGAAAGTGGACGGAGGGGACAGAAAGATTGCAGTAGGGATGGTATGGAATCCTCAGGCTCAGTCATTTACCGCGCTGCTGGCGCATCTGTCTGGTGGTGTCCTGATCGTCACAATACTTGCCTCTGATAGGAAACATTTGGTTGAGGGCCTCTCCTCCGCGCCCCTGCACCCCCAAGTGTACAGCAAATGAATCAGTCCTGGTAGAAGAAACAAGTGGTTTTTTGTTGTTGCTGCCGCTGCTCTAAAGATAATCTGTTGTTTTCAAAACATTTGCAGCTATTGATTTCAAGGAATGGGTGGGGTGGCCGGAGGCCCTGGCCGCTGGTTTCCCCAGGTGGAAACATTTGCAGTGGGTTTTCAGAGACGTCACAGGGAAGAGCCGCCGGCCGGGGCTCAAGGCAGGAAGTTGTCTGTTTGGTATTTACACAGGCATCTTCTGGCGAGAATTTGATGATTCAATCAGAGCCCACAGTGACTGCTTGCAATTGCTGAGGTGGTGGGGGAAGAGGCTCTTTTTCCTCCGAAAAGCCTGAGACCCCAGTTGAAAATCAAGTTTTGTCACGACTCTCCCGACAAGACCCTTCTGCCCTCCAGGGCTCAAAGCCTCGTTCCTCAGTAAGTTAATCGATATCGACAGATGCCCCTTTGAGCCCATAGCACTGGGAGAGCCAGAAGGGACATTAGTCATCATCTCGGTCAACCCCTTGGTTGTGACAGAGGAGGAAACTGAGGCCCGGGGAGTGAGACGGTCACACTAGCTCACACATGTTCGAGAAATTAGGGGACCAGCACTGCAGAGGGCCAGCTCCTCTGCCTTCCGAGGGCAGGGACCACCGCTTGGATCTGTGTCCTCCAGAACCCCACCAGCACCGGCCACGTGGTAGGTCTTCAATGAACGTGTCATCCTCTGAGCCTCCCATCCCGGGGTGGCTGGTTTCCAGCGTGAATGTGAAGGCAAAGTCACTTCCTCGCAGGGGTCTTGGGAAATAAGAAAGGAAAAGTCAAACCCATACAAAATGTAAACAGCAGAGTAAGCCTGCCTGTTTTTTAAATTATTGTTTATATCTTGCCTCCTTCCACAAAGGATTTGAAGCAGCTTATGAGCATTAAACGCCAGTAGCAGGGCCCTCACTAGGCAGTAAGTAACTAATTGCCACGTGAGGCTTACAGATAAATGCTGAGAGGCAGGGGGCAGGTGGAATTATCTTTGTCTCTAAAGAACGTGTGTAGGTCTGTCTGTGTAAACCACAGTCATAATATACAAATAGAACCTCAGAGGGACACTAGAAGCTCTGTTGCCAGGGGTTTACTTATTTATTTTGTCTTTTGGAGGAGGAAAGCTTGGGGATGGCTATGGAAGTACACAGAGGAGGGAAAAAATACTTATTCTCAAACTTATCAATTTTGTGTGTCATACGCTTTCTCAGATCTCTAGCACAAAGCCGTTTATGTCTACATTTCCAGAGATGTTAAAAAGAAAGACCTTGCTTATATTTATAATCAACAATTTAAAACAGACCTTACCTGGGAACTAGTTCCGTTCACATAACTAAAAGTTGGAAATTAGAGGCTTTCTTGCTCCTCTGTCTTAAGGATAGAAAACTGTTCACGCCGAGATTGCCCCCTAGTGGTCCCATGGGTTATTGATGGTCTCGTGCAAAAGGCACTGGGAGATCTGGTCCCTGGTGGAAGCACCACCATCAGCCTCTTGGGTTGCTCAGAGGTGAAACTGGCCGCCACAGTGACATAATTCTGCGTGGAGCAACTGCTTGGCTTTTCTTCTTTCATTCCCATGGTTTTTCTTTTACCTCTGTGCTGCTGTCCCCTGATTTCTAGAGATGATGCAAGACTGATCTTATGCACGAGGCTCTGATGACCAGAGACAGGGAGGCCTTCCTTGGCAAGTACTTCATCCAAGGCCGTGTGATGGGAGGGGTGGTTTGGAGGTGACTGCAGTTCAGCTGGCGTGTCCAGCGCTGTGCAGAAAGAGAGGTGTTTTTCAAGCAAGTTTCTCATCGATAGCCACACCCGTTGTTAAGAATGGAGAACGGGGCTGGCAGTAGCTGTGTTTTAATTACAAAATTTTGTTGAAGTCTGACTTACGATTGCTGATGCCTGAGACCTCCTTGCTATATACAGTTTTAGAGATTGGTTACATCTTCCTTTCAATCCATCTTTCCATTGCCAAGTGTTCACCTGCCGATAGTGATTTCTCATTTGGCTGATTCTAATTAGACCTGATGTAATGAAACTCCATCACTTCTTCCAGTTACTGAAGTAATACAGTCTTGTTGCTAAAAGCACCGGGAAGAACCGAGAGCGAGAAGTCACCTGTCATCTGATGATGCAGGAAAAAAGCTGTTACCCTTTTACTTTCTGCCTTATTTGTAGTTTTTTGTGTAGGTGTGTATGTATGAATAAGTATGTTAGAAAGTGAGAATAAAAATGTATGTTTACACACTCATGCACACATACACAGTTTTAAAAAGAGATCATCTTTTTCCTGGGGTACTATAGCTTTTTTTTTTTTTTTTTTTTTACTTAGCACCATATCATAAACAATATCCTTTGTCGTTACAGCGCTTTTAATGGCTGTGTAGTTGTCAACATGTGGCTGTACTGTGATTTCCTTTACGTATTATCGTTGTCATTTTTACTGTTATAAACAGTGTTGTATTGAAGATCCTTATATATAAAACCTTACATCCATTTATATATTTTTCTTAAAAGTTTCTAGACTTGGAGTGTTTGTGCCATTATGGATATTTCCTTAGGACGGTGAGGGCTACTGGTTTCCCACAGGTAGTATCTGAGCAGCTCTTCTCCTGGCCCTTTCATTAGTACTGGGTCATTTTTAACCTCTGCTAGGGGATAAGTGAAAAACAGCACCTTGTTATTTAAATTAGTACTTGTTTTTATACCTAATTGGGTTGGACCTCGTTTCATTTATTCATTAGCCAGTCGTATTTCCTCTTTGGTGCAAGGCTTGTTGCCTTCCCTCGGTTTTGCTTGGGGTGTTCATCTTTTATCTTACTGATGTAGAAGAGCTTCATTTATATGAGAGATAGCAACAGTTGCATCTTTGTTGCAAACATTCATTCCCCTTCGTTTGGTTTGCCTTTTCCTGAGATTTGAGAGACACAAATAAACAACCTTTAGTTAATTAACAAACTGTTTATTTAATAAATTAGTAAGTAATGCGTAAGGTTTTAGGCTTCAGAGTTGATAAATGTTATGGACTATCTTTCACAAGATGGGCAGTTTGAAAATTGTAATATTTAGGCTGATAGGTCTACAGGTTTATACAGGGGAATATGTTTTTTCTGATCTGGTTAATCGGTGTTCTGCCATCTCGTTTGGGAGGGTTTTGGGTGATATTATTCCTACCCAGTACATCGTAGTCCAGTTCTATTAAAACCACCACCGGGCTTCCCTGGTGGCACAGTGGTTGAGAATCTGCCTGCCAATGCAGGAGACACGGGTTCGAGCCCTGGTCTGGGAAGATCCCACATGCCGCGGAGCAACTGGGCCTGTGAGCCACAACTACTGAGCCTGCGCGTCTGGAGCCTGTGCTCCGCAACAAGAGAGGCCGCGATAGTGAGAGGCCCGCGCACCGCGATGAAGAGTGGCCCCCGCTTGCCACATCTAGAGAAAGCCCTCGCACAGAAACGAAGACCCAACACAGCCAAAAATCAATAAAATAAATAAATTAAAAAAAAAAAAACCACCACCAACATGCCTGACACAGTGAAGAAAGTTGCATGAATTAAATTCTATGACTTTTAATTCTGAGCCAAATTCTGTGCCTTGAATCCTGAAAGTCTAGATGTTTAAGGGACCTGGGTTTATTAGAAGAGTGTGGTCAGAGAAGGACTTCCTACCAATAGTGCCCAAAATGATGATTCATGGGAAACCATGTACCTAAAATGGCATCACGTGTGGAAGAAGTATAGTTTAGCTCTTAAGTAAAAGAGCAAACTCTTGGCCTGCAGTTCTGTGATCTCATAATCTTCTATTCTGAACTACCTCCCTGGGGAGTGGGGCTCTCTTAGAATAGGAATGGGATTTGGCTCTAAATCAAAAACTTGATAGACTATCATTTCCAAAGAGCCAAGAGCACTTGTTGGAGTTGATGCAAAAACTGTCCTTTTCATATCACAAGCACGGTCATATAAGAACATGGTGATTTTGTGTTTTTCCCATGCTTACTTTGAAAGAATTTCTCAGAAATGCTTTGTTTTGTGTATTTCCCCCACATATCAATCAATCATGTTGTTAATTACTTTCTGAACAATTAACCTATATGCATGCACATAAGTGATACTAACTCAGTTACCCTTATATATAACATCTAATGACTTACATGGGTAGAGACCTACTTAATACTAAGTGCTACTCTGTGACATAAATCACAGCATGATCCTTTTTGACCCACCTCCTAGAGAAATGGAAATAAAAACAAAAATAAACAAATGGGACCTAATGAAACTTAAAAGCTTTTGCACAGCAAAGGAAACCATAAACAAGACGAAAAGACAACCCTCAGAATGGAAGAAAATATTTACAGATGAAGCAACTGACAAAGGATTAATCTCCAAAATATACAAGCAGCTCATGCAGCTCAATATCAAAAAAATAAACAACCCAATCCAAAAATGGGCAGAAGACCTAAATAGACATTTCTCCAAAGAAGATATACAGGTTGCCAACAAACACATGAAAGAATGCTCAACATCACTAATCATTAGAGAAATGCAAATCAAAACTACAATGAGATATTACCTCACACCAGTCAGAATGGCCATCATCAAAAAATCTACAAACAATGAATTCTGGAGAAGGTGTGGAGAAAAGGGAACCCTCTCGCACTGTTGGTGGGAATGTAAATTGATACAGCCACTATGGAGAACAGTATGGAGGTTCCTTAAAAAACTAAAAATGGAACTACCATACGACCCAGCAGTCCCACTACTGGCCATATACCCTGAGAAAACCATAATTCAAAAAGAGTCATGTACCACAATGTTCATTGCAGCACTATTTACAATAGCCAGGACATGGAAGCAACCTAAGTGTCCATCGACAGAGGAATGGATAAAGAAGATGTGGCACACATATACGATGGAATATTACTCAACCATAAAAAGAAACGAAATTGAATTATTTGTAGTGAGGTGGATGGATCTAGAGACCGTCATACACAGTGAAGTAAGTCAGAAAGAGAAAAACAAATATCATATGCTAACACATATATATGGAATCTAAAAAAAAAAAAAAAAAGTTCTGACGAACCTAGGGGCAGGACAGGAATAAAGATGCAGATGTAGAGAATGGACTTGACACGGGGAGGGGGAAGGGTAAGCTGGGACGAAGTGAGAGAGTGGCATGGACATATATACACTACCAAATGTAAAATAGATAGCTAGTGGGAAGCAGCCACATAGCACAGGGAGATCAGCTGGGTGCTTTGTGACCACCTAAAGGGGTGGAGTAGGGAGGGTGGGAGGGAGACGCAAGAGGGAGGAGATATGGGGATATGTATAGCTGATTCACTTTGTTATACAGCAGAAACTAACACAGCATTGTAAAGCAATTATACTCCAATAAAGATGTTAAAAATAAAAAAATACTAAGTGCTATTCTTTGGAGGTGGGAAAAAGTGGTTTGTAGTTCCAGTGAGTTATTGAGTCAGAGCATTACTTCATTCCTTGAAAATGAAGCACTCAGAAGATGGAGTCATTATAAAATATGTCAGATCTGTATCTGTAATCACCCATCAGTAATGATTTTGCACAAGCAGCCCTGGTTCATGATGGCTGCCCAAGGAAGAGTGTTCACATGCAAACCGGGCCGGAATTGTGTCTGCTAGTATGGCTGAGATGTTGACTCCAGAAAAATAACGTTCTCTGTTTGGGACCAGGAAAGTTGTCATGGAGATGGAAATCTTCCTGGTACCATAAAAACCCTGCTTGTCATCTGACCTGAGTCCCGTATTTGCACAGGTGGTTCTCCTAGCTGAGAAGGGCTGAACAAAAACAAATCTATTCTTCCTGAATAGCGCCTTTCTGTGTCCAAAAGAATATGTTTCCTTTCTTTAGCCCCTCAATTAATAACCCATTATCAGCTAATTAAATCACAGGTAAATTTTATATGAATTCCTTTGTTACACAACACTTGCTAACTAACCCCATCTTCCTATGTGTTTAACTATATAACTGTTTTAATTAATGGTGAGAATGAGGGGCATTGGGTGGTCATCTGGGAAGAAGAAGAATGTACCCACGAAAGACAGACACACATGCACAGCCAATAGTGGAATATTAATTTCCATTTAATAAAGGAGGCTATTGTAAATAATGCCGCTGTGAACATCGGGGTGCATATATCTTTTTGACGTATGAATAAATGAACACCTGCCGTGTGCACTGCGACTTTGGGAAAACATATTTGCATCTCTGTTCTCCTTGGAAAAGGAATAACATAGCTGGGATTTCTCTTTCACTGAGTTATGTTTCAGATGTAGAGGTCGTCTACGTAATACAAAAACGCATCTGTTCAGGCTCTCTCCCTACCCGCCTTGCTTTCTTGCCTGTGTCTCAGAGAGCACAACTTGATCTATGTATAAATTTTGTGTAAAAGCTTTAATTGTAGGTTTTTTATTCGTCTGCGATGCCTTTCTGCCCCAAAGATGTTCAAAGCTTTTTGACCAAGTTTCTAGAGAAACATTCATGGTTGCACTGAGACAGTTGAGTTCAGACACAGTAAATGCTGTGTTATATTTTTGGAAATGTATTCTCTCATTTAAGACTTTACAAAGTGCTTGGGGAAAAGCATTAGATGATGTCCTCTATAATCAAAAACTACCAAAATAAGCAAAAGAAGGATTTTTCATCGTTCGTTAGCTTGGGCTGAGTTGACAGCAGTGGGAATAATATTTAGAATAAAGCATTATGGATAAAGGATTGATTTAAAATGAAGAAATTGCCTTCTTGTTTTTTTCAATTCTGGTATTTAAACTATGAAATCATCCTTCCTTGAAGTTTAAAAAATAATTATCCATGTGTAATGTTAGAACTTGGTTATGCATTCCCAGATGTTTAACTTGTAAATGGAACTCACATCAGATTTATGACCTCAGGAGAATCTTCTAGATAAATAATGGATCACTTGAACATTTGCTCGTAAAAGTAGCACCTAATTGAAAAAAATTTGAAGGAACCGTTAAAATAAGTCTAGATTTAGCCTATGAAGGAAACACAGCTTGTTTAGTTTCTTTTAATAAGACTGCGTTACCGAAATTTTTCATGATGTTATCTTACATTTATAATAAAATGTCAAAATTTTAAAGTTGAGATCAAGGAAACACTGAGATAAAATTGCCTTATCTAAAATGACAGGACAACTAGCCCTGGTAGTGTAAAGTTCTTGGATCAATGCTATGCATATACCCAGCCCCAATACTGCAAAACCACAGCTGGGTTTTTGTGTGTTGTCTCTTTTGCTCAGAGGAAGAGTTTCATTTTTTCTTTCTTTCTTTATTTCTTTATATAGGATCAAAGTAACTGTCCTTTAGGAAGTGTTGTGTGTAAAACATTGTCATAGCTCTGCCAGAAGGTGGCGCCCTGATACCATACCTCTGCATCCTTCCTTTCCGCAGAAGAGACAGACTACAGGCACACTGCATACCGCGGTCCAGGACTTTCTGTAAGATGCCACATAGCTTATCTTTAGAAATACCTGGATCCCTGAGGGATTTGCCTTCCATCTGACCACTCCTTGACCGAGCTGCTTTCTCCGTAGCTGTACATTG
The DNA here is from genome assembly GCF_965194825.1 of Balaenoptera physalus. Lineage (NCBI taxonomy): Eukaryota > Metazoa > Chordata > Mammalia > Artiodactyla > Balaenopteridae > Balaenoptera > Balaenoptera physalus. The sequence continues at coordinate 93,498,981 of NC_138896.1, read as the reverse complement.
AAAGTTATCATTTCTTACGCTTGCCTGGATTCGTGGTGTCAGGTCCGGAACATAATAACATAATATACCACAAAATAGGCACTCTCATCAAGCAGCCTTACGTATGTTGGCGGGGGGAGAGGGGGTTCAGGGGTTGGGAGAATACTGCAATAAAAGAACATTCAGAAAGATAAATATTAAATGGAATTGATGAATATTGAAGAAAATAATTTTACTTGTTAGGGGCCTAAACTTATCAAGAACTGAGTATCTTCTTTTTCTCTTCTCACATCCATCTGACAATCTCTCTCTTATGGGAAGCCATTTATTTAGACAGTAAAGAACACCATTATGGAAATGGAATCTTCTCTATAAAAACCTATCATTTGGGCTGCAACCAAGTTGTAATTTTGACGGAAAACATAGTAATTACCTCAGACAAAAGGTCTTACACTTGCTTCTGTGTGCTCGTGAGCCAAGTGAATCAAGACGCCTGCACCACTGGTCCCTGATCTTCTCTGGTATTGTCTGCTGTTGTGTTTTCCTCTTTGCTTAATAACACAGCTCTAAGAAAAGGGTCTCATTGAATCTAAAAGCTGGCGACAACTCATGGAGCTTCGTTTTCTGATGGTTTGTTTTACAGTTTAGATGACAGTGTCACCCACCTTGTTCCCACCAAATGTGGATGGAGCCGGAGGGTCAGATTTAACCAGGCTTCCTTTAGACACCCTGTGAGCTTAGGGTGGTAGCTTCCTGTCTTTCCAATGTTGTTGTTTATGCTCTCTGTATAGTAGGCACAAAAGAGATATTCGTTGAGTGAATTATTGATAGATTAGAAGTGGGAGAGACGGGAGGTGGAGGGAAAAGTTAAGAGTCTTTGCAGTCATCAAGGTGGGGGATAATCATGCCCTGTACGGAGAATTGGTGGGGAGGTTGAGACAGGCTGGCTGTGCCCTGTTTGGCAGGCAGGTGGCACAGAACCTAGGAACAAACCAGAGAAACATACTTACTAGGAGTAGATGGGACCTTGAGTGCACCATCTCTGAAAGCCACTTCCCAGTTGAGAGTGGAAAGGACTTGGAAAGATACCCCTCGCTCAGGACAGGAGTGGGCACGATTTTAATCAGAGGTGGAAATCAAGTGGAGAAATTAGTTCAGTTATTAAGAGCCCCACAGGAAACCAAGGCGGCTGTGGTTTCGTGTTTGGATTTTGCAACTCGAATCAGGTTCATGAAGTCATAGCAAAATTTCAGCAAGAGTTTGTAATGGTAACATGTCCAAATAGTTCCGAGGATTACAAGATTTCTGAGTCATCTGACTGGACTTCTGTGGGAAAAGAAAAGGGAAGGTGGGATACAAGAAGAAGGTGTGACAGCACGCTTGCTCTTGAGAAACTGGGAGTCCGTCTTGGGAGACCAGACTTGCATAGAGGAAGCCGAACCCAACCAAGCTGAACAAAAGAAGCAATGACATCACTCAAAAGGAGCAGAGAGTTGATGGAGAGATTCACAAGGGCTACCGTGGATGGATTAGGTGTCAGGAAGATAGGACGAAGGTAGAAATGGCCTGGAATATATATGTAGGTGGTTTGAAGGGGCTGACCCAACTTGCGTGGAGGTGGGAGCTGGCAGGTGGGCTGGGCTGAGTTCATGAGATGCCAAAATAAAAGGAGGCGCTCGCCCTTAATCCAGTCTATAACAAGGAAGCATTGTCGGTGGGAAGAGCGTGTTAAGTGTGTGTTTTAGGGGGATTAGCCCGGCGGTGATGCTGATCGAGGCTGGAGCCATGGCGATTAGCGTTCAGCAGTCCTAGTAATTCAGCTCAGAGACAGTCAGGGACCAAAGTGAAATGTGCCACGCCTCACGTGGAAATGAGGAGGGGAGGGAAAGAAGTCTAAAAGGGCAAGTTCAAGTTCAGTCAGTAGCAGACTTTGAAAACAGCTAGGCCTTCCCCTGGTACTGTTTGTAACCCCCCCCCCGCCCCATCCTACGGGGACTGGGTTTTCCAAGCAATAAATCTCTGACAAGTAATAACAGTAACAACCACAGCATAATTTTAGTTAATATGCATCCAGCTTTCTCTATGGCTGGTTCTTTCCAGGTACTGAATGTGTATTAAGTCATTTAATTGTCACAACACAGAGGTGGGTATTGTCATGATCCTCATCTCACAGGCAAGGGAATTGTGGCGTGGAAGGCTCTGTAATTCACCCAAGAAGATGCAGCTAATAAGTGGCAAACCCAGGTATGAGCCAGGAAGCCTCCCCAGACCCCCTACTCCCTTTTATAATTCAACAGAAGGTCTCTTTGCCCTTCGTCTTCCCCCCTCCCAGGCACGGGCATTTTGGAGCTTGTTAGTTGGATGCCACGATGTTGTAATTTCAGTGGTTTCTTAACATCTGTGGAGTCATTAGAATTAGGATATTTCCAGGAAATCCAGTTCTTGCCGTCATTCTTATCTAGAGCGCCTGACACTAATAGAAATAGACGCCTCTGAAGTGGGGTAGGTGCTGGGTTGGTGTGAGGTCTCAGCAGGGAGGCTGTGACTGCAGATCAGGCCTGAGAACCTGGGAGGATGGCGGCTCGTGGTCAGCCTCCAGGTGTGGAGACTGTAGCTCATGGCTGTGTGCTAACCAGCATCATCTCTGCTTAATCTGGCATGACCAGATCCATGCCTTGGTCATGGTCGTGGGTGATCCTTCTTCACGCTCTGCAGTTTCGAAGGCAGGTGGCACGAGATCAGGGACCGTCGGTCTTTTCCGCAGCTCTGTACCAGTGCCTGGGACCTGGCGTGTGCTGCAGGGGGAAAGGCAGCAGGTATGCTCTCAGCAGGTTGCTAAAGGGGTCCAGGAAACTCAGTCACATTCTTACTGAGCGTAAGAACAAGCCATGTGGCCATTTGTCCCTTTCGTGTGGTGTCACTGGCCACTGGGAGTCACCTCATTGCAGTTCCTCATCCTCAGGCAGGAAAAGGGCAGGGTTTCTAGGACGTCGGGATGCACAGCGTTTACCTCAGAAACAACAGCAAGTCTGAGCAGAGAGTCACACGACCACCATGTGGCCCTATCCGGTATGTGTTATTAAAAAAAAAGTTAGCTTGTTACTGATTCATCACAGCTTTGGAGCATTTTACCTACTCCCTTTCTACTACTGGTATGAAAAGGTAGGGTTAGCTTGCAGCTAATAGCAAGTCGTCCATTGTTTCAGATGTAGCAGTTAGGAAAAACTACTCAAACATTTACTCTCTCTTTTTTCAAGTAGCTAGGTTTTGTTATTGTTGTTTTTTAATTTTGAATGAAAGCAGTGTTAAACTCTTGTATTCTCATTTGATACTTAGATGTCAGCAGTAATTCTGGAACAGCCACCCTTATAAAACTAACCACTGAATGTTATACTTATCCCAGCCACAGAGATGAAGATCTTTGCAAGTTAGGGTACAAATGGAGTCACCCATTGATGGACCCTAAAGAAGGAAAGAGTGGCGTCAGGAGGATGCAGAAAGGGGGACGGGTCTAGGAGGTACGGTTGACCCCTAAACAACACAGGTTTGAACTGTGTGGGTCCACTCATGCTCGGATTCTTTTCAATAAATGCAGTCAGCTCTCCGTATCCACGGTTCCACATGCCTGGATTCAACCAGCCCGGGATCGTGTACTATGTTTACCATCCAGGTTGCTCTCATCTTTGGATTTGGTATCCACAGCGTGTCCTGGAGCCAATTCTCTGCAGATACCGAGGGATGACTGTATTTTCAGTGGAGTGACAGGGCTTGGTGATTTACCACAACTGGAAAATGCAGAGGAGAAAGGCGATTTTACAGGTCTCCCTTCAGAAATCAACAAATCGCACCGAGGTCACTTCTCCCTTGGTGAAGGTTGGGGGGTTCTTGTGGGCTCCTGATGGGTTCAGCAAACGTTTGAGCCCCTCTTATGTGCCCAGCCTTGTGCTGAGCTTAGGCGGGGCTACGCCCCAGCTGTAGGTGACTTTTCTTAACTTCCTTATATTCCTAAGATACTCATGGAGGCAAGTCAATCCCCATGTGATGTCACCACTGTAAAACTATTGATGGTGTAGCTGAAACAAGATTAACAATGAGGTGATAACTGTTTACGCTGGGTGGTGGGTGCATAGGATTTCATTACACCACTTCTCTACCTTTATATATGTTTGAAAATTTCCATAATAAAGAAATATTTTTATAACATCGGTAATCACCCTCTGACTCTTGAGCCTTTTGGATTTTGAGTTTTCTTAACTCGAGATGCACCTATAATATCGGCAATTATCACGAGACTTTTGCTTTCGAAAAGTAGCTGAGCACACAGAATTCTGATCATTCAGCTTAAAGATGAGTTTTCATGTATTTCCTCACTATTCATAAATACGCCAAGAAAGGCGGGACCCAAAACCCTGCAGAAGCAGTTTCATCATTTACCTAACAGTGTTCCTGTCAAATGCATGTGTGTTACTGCTTCCCAAACGTACATTTTTTTTTCCTCTGAGTGTGAAGAGCAAACAGAACAAGGAAGCAAATGTTTCTGAATAGCCATGTTTAAATTAATCATATGCTTCCTTAAAGGAAGCAAAATAAACAAGCTCCTAGCCCAAGTACTCTGTGGTGTCTACCCAATTATTTTTAAGGTTGGAAAATAAGGCCCAGAGTGTATAATAGTCATATTGTAACACTGTAGTCACCGTATAATTTAGTTCTTTAGTTAACCGCATCAATGCACTTGTGAATCTTAAAACTCTTACCAATTGCTTCGCCCATACATTAATGATTCTGTTGTATATTATGGCAGATATGGGAAGGGAGGGGAAGGGAAAATGGTGTCCTCGCTTAGCTTCCTTGAATATACTTGGTAATGCTCACTGAGTTTTTAGTTATATAGTAAAACCTCATTATTGCATGCTAATTTGAGGGAAAGATTGGCCATTTAAGAGCTTGAAGTAAAATATTTTCAAAATAATGTGGGGATTTTTTGTTTGGATCCTAACTGTTCTTTTTTTTACTAACTGTGAAAAGCATCTGTGTGTTGAGAAAATGTGAATATGGGTGGATGTTAGGTGAAATTAAGGAGTTATTATTCATTATATTGGGTGTGATAATGGCATGGTAGGGTTTTTTTGAAGTCCCCTTTATTTAGAGATAACATTATGTAGTATTTATGTATGAAATGACATGTTCTCTGGGATTTGCATTAAAAGACCCCAGGAAATTAAAAAATGGAGGGGTGGGGATAGATGAAACAAGAGTGGCAAAAAGTTGATATTCGTTCAAATTTGTGTTGCATACACGGGGGTTCATTAAGTTAGTCTCTCTGAGTATGGTTGAAGATTTCCACAATAAAATGTCAATAACAAAGCAAAGGAAAAGATCAACAGAAAAATCAGAATAATGTTTACCCTGGGAAGACGTAGAATAGAGAAATTGGGTTGGAACCCTCAAGAAGCATCAGCAGTTTGAAGATTGTTGTTAAGCTGAATGGTGGGGACGTGGGTATTTAATTTACTGTTCTTTGTACTGCAGGCACTGTGTGTGAGCATGTTGTTTTGTATGTACGATACATTGCATTTTAGAAATGAAGCTCATCTGTATGGAACAGTTTTGTTTTTTCAAATACGTATCTTCGCTGTGACTTAGTAAAAGTCTTTAGGACTGTACTTTGATGAATCAACAATCTTTCAAGTCAACATTAAAAACAGATATACAGTGCTGAAATTCTTGGGAGGGGCAGAGCAGAGTAATTGATCAAATAAAAAACTGCTTTCGAGTACCAGCTATGGCTTCTGTCTGAATTAGGCAGCTTTCCTTAAAGCGGCAAGAATTCTTGAAAAGCAAGGAAAGTGATCTGATCCTTAAAAAGTAGACAAAACACCAACTTTGGTTCATGATAGTCTTTCTTTGGATCTGGGTGGTTTTTTTTGGTTACCAATACTGTCCTAAAAGTCCACCTTGTTTTACGTAACAGCTCTCTGCCTGAAGAAGTGAGTGTAAATCACCCCCAGAGAAGCCCTTGCCTATGTGTGTAAAGAGGTTTATACCTGGATGTACATTGCAGTGTTGTATGTAACAATCGGAAACATCCTGAATGCCCATCAACAACAGAATGATTAAAGTATGGAGTTAAAAATAATGAGACAAATATATGTGCACTACAGGGAAAGATCTCTAAGATGTACTACTGAGAGAAAAAATGAAGTTACAAAATACTACACAATGTTTGATAGCATTTATGGAAAGAAACATATCTATGACACAATATAGATCTATAAGTAAAAACATCTGGGAGGGCCTACCCAGACAGGTGACAGGGGTTTCCTCTTGGAAAAGGTGATGATCAGAGGAATTTTAGCTATATAGGGCATGCTTTAATTTTTTTACAGGCATAATATATTTGGGTATTACTTCTGCAATTAAAAATTATGTAAAAGGCAAGCCACTTGCTAAGTGCATCTTGCTATTGGAAAGACTTCTTGAGTAAATAATTTTTATAAAGTGATTGGTTTTCTTTGCTTTGTTTTTTTAAAAATTTTTATTGATTTGCTTTATTTGTTTTATAATACTGGATTTTTGTCTATTTGGTTTTTGAAAAGTAAGCTATATCTTCTATTTTGTGGCATATTAAGAAACCTGAAATCGTGTTCTTCATTTAAAAAAAAAAGGTATACTCCTTAGATGTTGCCTTTTAGATTGAATGGTGCATGGAACTAAGTAAATAAATGAGGTTACATAAGTGTTCCTAAAATAGTGCAGAAGAAAAAGGTCATGGCGAGGCAAAAATTGCTTTATAAATTCAGCTTCTTAAAGAAGCTAAAGAATTATGTCCAAAACCAACAGCTCTTAAATATTACATTTCAATAATACGTTTCTTAAGCAGTTGCCTTGAAATTTTTTTGCAAATGCTATGTCATAGGTTGTAAATATTTCCCTTGGTAAGTGTTTCATGAGTTATTTGAGTTCCTTTATTGGTGTTTCATATGACAGCAAATGACCTTGCATAAGGCAAACATAGATTTTATTCACACATCTTCCCAGGAGTAGCTTTATGTAAATGTGTCAGGACTGTCCTGCTCTGAGCTTCATAGTTAACCAAGGAAAGTGTGTTATTTTAGGGAATGGTATGGTTAAAATTAGTTTTCTCATAAGTAATGTTAGAGAGAATGAAAACAGCCTTTTAGTCTTTAACTCTCTGATTTGATCTTTTGGTTTTATAGTAGGAAAGACTTTGTATGAATTTAAAGTATTAATATAAGTTAAAGTACTGTGGTGGTCAGTGAAGAAAGATTACTTCAGTCAGGATTCTTTGGAATGCATGTGTCAGAACCCCAGCCCAAATTGGCCATAGCAATAAACAAAACAAAGAACAAATGGCAGTTCATTGGCTCAAGCAATGGAAAAATACAGGCATATCTAGCTTTTGGCTCAGCTAGATCCAGCTATTCCAGTCTTGTCATCCGCTTCTTAGCTTTGCCTAACTCTGTTGGCTTCGTTTTGGGCCATGTTTTTCCCCCAGGTGGTAAATGTGGCCCCTAGCATCTCCAAGATTGATTTTATCAGCCCAGCAACCCCAGGGTAAAAGCAAGTTTTTTTTCTTGATAATTTCCATAAAAGTCTTAGAGCAGTTTCTCATTGGCCCAACTTAGGTCATGTGCCATCCCTTAACCAATCACTGATATCAGAGGTTTGTAGCAATCTGATTGGCCAGGCCTGAGGCACATGCTCAGCACTGGAACTAGTGATGGAGTCAACTTCAGGTGAACCATGCTGAGAGAAGAAGAAGGGGTAGTGACCCAAGGGGAAACAAGGAGCTGTTACCAAGTGTGGATACAGGCAGGCAGCAAGAGATGCACCTTTCAGAGATACTGAGTCCTGGGTTTTTTCCCCAGGGGCTCGTATTCTTGTGCGTATGTGCGTGTGTCTGGGTACGAACACAGACACATAAACACATGTGGTCGTTATCTACTAGGGTGCTGTTTTTGAGGGGTGTCATGCTCTATCATGAGTTCCACTCCACCAGGTTTGGAGATGCTGCAGAGATGGTACTTGACCTTCCATGTTACAGGTTCAGGGTCACATGCACCGTGTATATGAGGTCACAAGTGCTGTCACTGTCTCTCCTTCCCAGTTATTTTCTTCCGTCAGGTGCTAGGGAATTCTCCCATGTCACGTCCACCCTCCCTTTTCCATGAAGCTTCTCAGAAAGACAGGTAGAATATAAGAGTATGAAGAGGCTTCAGGCATCATGCGGGCACTGAGGCCCAACGTGGGCTTTAAGGAGCCTTGAATCCCAGTATAGAGATCCCTCTGGGGTCAAGGAAAAAGTTTAAAGTCAGAAATGAAAGCCAAACATGTGGAGGCCCCGGACATACCCTCGCCATCCTCTTCAGATGTCATCCTTTGTAAAATTGTGCATGAGAAGGTTTTTCCAAAGTTTAAGTAAAAAAGAAAAGGAAACGCTTATCTGTCAGGAGGCCCAGAAAAGCCAGGTGGCTTGCCAAGCGCAGGTGTCAGAGCCTCAGTACCGCCCAGCCTCTTGAGTGCTCTGTGAGTTCACCTCATCTTTTCACCTTGCTCTCAGCTCCTTGGGGGGTGGGTTCTTACCTCTAGAGTCCCAGATCACCGAGAACAACTCCCGCCCATGGGCACCCAATGAATATCCTTCACTTGTGCTTTGGACACTTGGTAAATCCCACATTTTCCAGAGCGCGATTAGACAAGGGCCGTACACACATCTGCCTCCTGCGGCCCCGGGGGGCACAGGACTGAGGGCGTGAGGTGGGCCGCTGTGGGCGGCTCGTGGGCACACAGCCTGGCCTCGGCCTTAAGCCACCGTCAGAGCCAGCCGTTCACTGCCACGAGGAGATGCAAGCCTGCCTGCGGCTGCTTGTGCTTCTCGGTTTCTGCAAGAGAAAAGAGAAAACTGGGCTTTTCTGATGAAATATATCCATTATTTAGTAATTGGAAACCAATTAAAAAAATTAGAGCCCCCTTGAAATTGGCGTAGGAGCCTGATAGGGCCTGGGACGGAGATTCAAGGATTTGTGAATATGAGGGACACCAGTTGAAGATTTCGTCACTGCAGTCTTTTCAGATCGCTCTGTTCAGTGGTTTGTGTGTCTTTCTTTTGCGGGGAGGGTGTCTGCACAAGCTCAGAGTGGATGCAGGGGTTCCCAGGTTCATCTGCTGCTGGAGCTGCAGCGCATCTCGGGAGACCTTTGGCATGCTGGACCTCTGGTCCAATCAAGAACCTTCCCTGTGAGGCTCTTCTTTTGTTCTTCCCAGTGACTGGGAAGCCTCCTCATCTGAATTAACAACCCCCTTCTCTCACGACCTCCCCCTCACAGTTTAAAATCTGTTTTGGAGCAAGTGGTGCAAAGCCCAACCGGCAGTATAAATTTGCATCCTCAAGAATAGGCTCCAAGACACAAGTTTAGGGTGGGGAAGAACCAGCTCAGCACCAGGCCTGGGGTGAAATGCAGTCAGACGTCAAGATCCCCCTCCTTGCTGCTTGTTCCATGCGGGAGACTGAAAAAGGAGCCCCTGGTGAACCATTGAGTCATTTATAGGCTAATTTTAGCGCAGCCCCTGAAGTAGAGAATGACTTGGGTTGCAGGAATTCCTCCTCAGCGCCCCAAGAGAGTTTCTGTAACCTGAGCAGGAGCCCGCGTGGTGCAGGGGCTTATGCAGCCTGCCTCCCAGGAGGCCGGAGGGTCAACGTAAGTGAGCCTGAGCCAAACGGGCTGTTGGGAATCGCACCCGCCTTCTTGAGCTTTCCCGGGGCTCGCTGAACTTACCGTGAACTTGGAAAGTTTGCCTGGCCGGTTTTTACTGACTCCTGATATTACAGTTTAAGCCTGAGAGGGGCAGGAAAAGAGGGGTCCAGTGCATTTAAGGACTGCCATACCGCACTCACCTCTGGCCAGGGGGTCCTCAGTCACTGTTTCCTTTGGCAGCCAGCTGGACCAAGTCCCTTGGATTCCTTTCAAGTTCAAGGATCCAGAGACCCGAAGACCTGGCATTCCCTATTCAGGAAGGCAGGCCTGGCTTCTGCAGTGGCTTACCTGCCAAAGAACCAGGCCTTCACGGGAAAGGTCATGTTGGTCTGAATGTACCATATCCTCAGCCTGTTCCCCTTTAAGTGGGCTTTCATGCTGATTCAGCAGTCAAGAAAAGTCACCCCATATCCCCAGTGTTTGCGGACTCTGCTCACATTGGAATTTATAGCTAGAGAACCGGTGAAGAAAAACACCTTCGTTCGGCCGCTGGTGCAAATATGGCAGTGAGGATTTTGCCTGCACCTGCCGCCGGAGGGTACGGGTACCTGTGCAAAAAGAAGCAAGAACTGTTCTTGTAGGGAGTGATGGGAGGGGCTCGGATTCTCTCAGCCGAGCTGAGCGTGGAACTGAAAGCCTTCAGGATGTTCTGGTTCTATATGAACAATAAGAATCCTAACCAGGCTCTGTGTTTTCTCTTCTCTGGGTGGGTAGAAGGGGTCCTAGGATTCTGTGCGCAGCGGTGAGGTGGGCCAGGCAGTGTTATTGCAGCCGTGCAGAGCCTTCTGTGGGGAGTTTGCCCTTTAAACCCGAGGGAGGAAAGCAGGCTTTGCTGCTTATGCATCCTTGGGGAGGGGGTCTGTGCCCCACCAGGGCTGCAGGTGTGCTGGGGCATGAAGATGAAATTAGTTGTTTGCAAAAAAAATAATGTCTTTAAGGTTTCGCAGGGCAGGTAGTGTCAAATTAAAATCAGTTCATCAGAGGATTTTTAGTCAGTCCCTAGGTTCACATACGAAGAGATGTGATTATAAGTAACGTGGCTGATCGTACAAGCTACTCACGAAATCAGGTCATTACCTTGTAATCACATGTGTGGGTTTAGATACCTGGGAAACAGTCTGAAACACCACCGCCTCAGGTGCCTGGAGGAAAATTGGAAACTGCCCCCTGAGCCCAGGTAGGATCACCTCAGATATTGTATTTACAACTTCAGGGATTGTATTTAGTCTTCTGTAGTGCAACTCCACCAAAGCCCTTCTCTCACCCCCGAAACAGAACGGGATAGAGCGTTTTATTCAACAGAAGTTGAGTATCTACTCTGAGCTGGGTGCTGGGGATACCGTGGTAAAAAGGATCAGCCTCATAATTTACGGGGACCAGTGCAGAAGGAAATGTAGGGCCCCATTGTTTGAAAAACCATGGAAAAGTGTCATTAAAACTGAAACGTAAAGCACTTTCTTTTCTTCCATGGTCTCTCTGTCTACCTGTCATGGTGTTTTTATTTGCTGTCGAATGCCATGCACCCTCAGATATGGAGCTGCTCCCAGGGCAAGTGCAGTGCAGACCCTCATAGGCTTATGGGGGCCTCGCCCTGCAACATGGTACACACACAGCCGCCAGCTGCTGGGTCCCCTTCCTGCCAGTCACCTGCCCAATGCACTGTGTCTCACCCGGGGGCGGGGAGTTGAGCCAGGTATCCCCCCGTTGCATGGGCCTGCAGCCCTAATCCACCGCTGATGGATGAACTCCAAGAGTATTACAACCAGTAAGCCAGGATGTGCTTTGGCCCACTACACATACTGTGGAATGGCCAGCCTGGGGCAGGGACCGCCACCGCCCTGCCCTGCCCCAAGATGCCACAGGCGCACACACACACGACTCCACTGCTCCCCTTGCCCAGTCCCTACCAAGGGTGAGGTCAGCAGCAGAGGCAGGGAGGAGGAGGTCACACAGGGCCCCGGCGACTGCTCCTGAGCCGAGTCTCCAAGCTCCCGGCACATGCCTGATGTCCCATCAGATTTCGCTTACACGATGCAGATTCAAAGATAGAAGTATTGAAAGTTTCAAGACAGTGACCACAGGATATTAAGCCGCGGGCATAGGACCGATCTGAGTGCATGAAGCCAGCCCCTACAGGAGTAAAAGAGAAAGATAGTCAAGAAGACACCTACCCCGCCTCCCTTCCAATGAATATATTTTCTACTAAGGTAAGAAAGAAACAAGGAGGCCAGGGCAGAGAAAGACCAAGAAGGTGACAGACTCTTAGAGTTGGTAGGCAGGCGGCACCTTGGATAACAGGTCATTTAAACTAAGACCCAGCTGTGAGAAGGTGGCAGCCAAGGGAAGAGCGGGGAAGAAGGTTGTTCTAGGCAGAGAAAATGGTATGTGCAAAGGCCCTGAGGCCAGAAATTGCTTGGCTTGTTGTTGAAACTGAAAGCAGATGCTGTGGCTGGGGCTTGAGGATTGACAAGGGGAGCAGCATGGGAGAAGGTGGGAAAGATCTAAAGGAGTATTTGGGGACAAGATAAATTTTGTTCCTCATAGCCCCCTTTTCCTTAAATAGTACCTGTGTCTTTGTACACCTCATTCTCTTGGGTTAATTCCTGCCTAAAAGGCTCAGCTTTTTCACCCCAGGGAGGCCTTAAAGAGGAAAGTTTAGATTTTAGTTTGTTTCCTTCAAAGGGGGATTTCATCTAGTAGCTAGAGTACCTGTCAGCACATGTGTTGACAGCTAATCTAAAAATCAAACCACACTTCGTGCTTTTCATTCGCCCCCGTGAAATACAAAAGGCAAGGGCCTCCATCACGACCTTATTGAAAAGAGCTTGTCTAAAATTGGGGAAAATCAGCCTGCAGTAGATATCTGATGTGGGTTTTTGCTGCACATTGCTGTCAGATGAGAAGGTGGTTTCTGGGGTTCTCATTAGGTGAAGTTTCTGGGAGGCCTTGCTTCTGTTGTGAAACGGCCTCAGAGGTGAATGATTTAAGCTGTGAGCAATAAAAGGCCCCACTTCTGGCAGAGAGGGTGACGTTGTTGGGAAAGTCAGATGGGTTCCAACAATTGTGTGCACTTGCCTAAACAGCGACACAAATTACTCAGCTTACACAAAAGCTGCTTTTAGACACTTGCAAAATTCAAGATGGGGAATGTTTTGGCTGCTTAATGGGGCGCATTTGTTCTGGATTTGCAAAAAAAAAAGAAAGAAAGAAAAAGAAAAGTAGAAGAAAGCTTGAGGGTCACAAGAGAGCAGAGCTCTGAAATGGCCTGGACAGTCGCAGCAGTAATTAGCTGGGATCAGGTAATTGTGACATCTTCATCTTGCGGAGTATAATGAAGTGATTAGTCCACCTCTCAGAAAACATAGAAAGGGAAGACAGCCTTCTCCTGGGAGTTGTACAGAGAATGTATGAAATGACAGTTTAGGTTCCTCTGCTACATTTTATTATTTAAGTACTTATTGTATTGGTGTTATTTTCCCAGTGGTTAAAAAAAAAAATCATTTGTTTTCTTTTTAAGGAAGAACATGACCTTCTAATAATAAGACAGAATTAAAATACTGCTTAAATTTGGTTAAAAAAATTTTTTTTTGACAATGTGCCTTGAATTCCAAAATCTGAAACTGTCACTTTAGACACATCTCTATACATTTTGAGACATAGAAGTTACTGGAAAAAAGTAAAGCACAGTGACATGTAGAGCTCTACCTTTTAAAAGTCAATTAATATTGTGGAATTTTTGTATTATATTCACTATGAAAATCCATGTGATTCCCACACAGAGGAAAAATTTTGAATATTTATATGTTTTAACCAGTTTATTGGCGGGGAGGCAGGGGGCAGGGCGGTAGTATAAAAAACAATGACCACCAACTTTGGAGCAAAAGACATGAACCAGACAAGGCACATTTAGTCTATAATAGGTTTGAGGCTATTTCTTAGGGTTGATTTATTCATATCTTTCTTCCAAAATATTTAGCTTGCCTGATGTGAAATAAAACATGTCTGATGATCATGCTTAGATGTTACTTATGCCAATCTGCTTCTGGCAACTTCACAAATAGTCACAAAACAATGTATCTCCCAGCTCTGCCCCCCAGCTGAGCCAGTGCTACATGGAGGAAACTTTCATGGACTGGATAAATTAAATGTGTGGCTTTTTCTTTCTTTCCTTTTTTTACTGTGGCAAAATATAACTTAACAGTGACCATTTTAACGATTTTTAAATGTACAATTCAGTAGCATTAATTACACTCGCAGTATTGTACAACTATCATCACTATTTCCCAAACAGTCTCATTACCCCAAACAGAAACTCTGTAACCACTAAGTAAACGGATGGCTTTTTTGTTGCTTGGTTTAATAGTGTTTTCGGAAAATCATATCAGTCAGCCAAACGATCTTTTGTCTCTCACCTCACGCTCCTCTCCAGTGTGCAAGTGCCTCGCCAACTCTAAAGCCGTGGAAATCCCTATCTGTATACTTGGGCCTGGATTGTAATCCCACCCCTCCCATCCATGGGCTCTTACACAGGCTATAGAATTTGGAGTTATTGCCCATCAGAGTTAGATTCAAGCTGTTGACCCAAAAGCAAGCCATTCGCAGCCACCGGCATCTCCCAGACCCCACTGTCGGGTAATGTGCCTATTATTTTTCCATTTCCCTCACCACGCACCTCTGTCCTTGCAGTGTGCTGTTTCCCAGCTTCCTGTCAGCTTGATCCACTTACCTTCCGCTGATGAAGATAAAGTTTTTTTGCACAAAAGCTGCTCAGCCGCATCCCATGCTGTGTGTTGGCAAGGGCATTGGTAATAGCTTTAAAATTCACTTAAAGAAATTGGAAACAGTGAGTCATGTGCAATCATTGCCAGACATGTTGTTAATTACTTGATAGAGTTGCTACATGGGCTGCCTTTTGGTTGTAATTATAGGTTTTTATCATCCTTGCCTTGCTTGTAAGTTTTTCCAAATTTCTTTCTGAAGATTACAAGTGGAGAGGGATAGGTTAACAGACATCAGATTACGTGCCAGTTTTCCTGAAATTGACTTAACTTATTTAATTGTCATCCTTTGCATGCTGGCTATGTTTCTTTGAGTGCCTGCATTAAAAAAAAAAACAAACCGTTTTTTGTGGTCTTACAGCTTAAAATGAACAAACATTTCCTGCTACCAGTAAGTTTGGACCTGACAAAGCTCTCATTAAGGAAGTTGTTGGAAGATTAAAATACTACCACCTATCCTAACAGTAGAGCTTAATTTTTTGTGATGCCGTCAAACTGTATTTGACTTTGAAGCTGCCAGGCATTTAGTAACCACGTAGTGGTAGGAAAACCACTTCTCCCCTGAAGGATCTGAGTGAAGAGCAGTATTGGAACCTCTGAAAAATCCTTGTGTCATTGGTTTGAATTCCACAGGAGACTCATTCTGCAAAGAGGTCAAGAGAGTTTGAGGAAAGTATTTCTCATTCCATGATGATGAAGTTAAAGTCTTGATTGTTCAGTTAAGTAATTCTTCATTATCCTTGTTTAACAAGTTAGGGAACTGGGACCCCATAAAAAGCTTACTTTCATCACCCATGTATATTTGTTGGAAATTGGGAAAAGGAAGACAGGTTAGACTATATGTCCCATCTGGCTTCATTTTAAGGTTAATTTCACTCTTTCTATTTTAATCTCATCTCACTTCCTCCAGTTGAACGTTTATGCTCCCTCTTTCCAGGGGCCTCCCATTCTGCTTAAAGAGAAAGCCCAAGCCTCCCTTATACCAGCTACTTAGGCTTTGATATGTGAACACACCAGCTGAGGATCTTGCTAAAGTGCAGATTCTGATTCACGTTCTCCTGGACAGGGGCCTGAGATTCTGAGTTTCTAACAAGCTCGTGGGTGATGCTGCTTCATCACCACACTTGACAGGGACCACCCTTGACACGGCAGGGTTCTCTGTCTCCCTCCTTTCCAAGACCACACCTTCCTCCCCTTGGAAGTCCTGCTTCATCTCTCTCTCACATTGAATACCAGTCATCTTGAAAGAACAATCAGTCCCTGCTTTCTTTCCTGACTTTCTGTGTCGCAGCCTGGCTTCTTCCCCCAACTCTCTGCTGAAGCTCTTCTGGCAAAGGACATTGTAGGGCCTTTCTGCCATCATATCCAGCAAGTGCTGTCAGTACTTACCTTGCCCTGGGCCCTCTGGGGCATATGACCAACCACTCCCCTTCGCTGGAAAATGGTCCTCTGACCTCACCTCTCTCGTGCGTGCTCTGGGCAGTCATGACTTAATGCAACTCCCACATCGACCACGCACCCCCCTCCAGAACCAAGATCTGTATTGCTGCCTATCTCTGGGACAGCCCTGCTCCAAAGGCAGTGCATCTCAAACCTACGGTACGTAAATCCATACTCCTCCTGCTCTTTCCTCTTCCCCCTCTTCCTCACCTCCCCAGTCTTACTTAACATCACCGTCATCCACCCAGCTTCTCAAGCTACAAATCTTGGAGGTGTTCTGGGCTTTCCTTGCCCACCTACCTGTCAATTCCTTCCAGTTCTGACTTCATATTGTCTCTCGTGTCCATCCCCTCCTCTGCATATCCAGCCTAAACTCCGCCCCCCGTCACCTTTGCCGTGACTATTATACCTCCTTCCTTATTTCCTCCCTCCCCTCTGTTTTCTCCTTCCAATCCTTTTTTTAATACTACCTGCAAGCACTAAAATTTTTCTAAAACCCTTATCTGACGTGTCTTTACCTTGTGAAGAAAGGCTCTGCTGGTTGCTGTATAGTGCCAGTTACTTAGACTGGCATCTGGGGCTCTTCCCAGCCTCTCCTATAGCCCCCACTTCCCTCTCTAGCCTGCTCTCACCCGAACCTTACACACTAGCCATCCTGTGGCCCAAGTACATCCGGAACATCCTGCCTCCATGCCTTTGCCTCCGCTGTCTTCTCCTTCTGGGATGCCCTTCCTAGCCTTGCCAGTTAAATCCAGCTCATCTTTCAACTGATGGCGTTGCACTTTTCAGTTCTAGAAAAGGGACTAAGAGAATGGACTGTCTGTCCATCCTCCAAAAACAAATCAGGGAAGAGCAAAAGTGGAGAGATTTCACTGATACCTCTGGAGCATACGTGGGTCATAGTTCGCAAATACCATTTGCTAGTACCTTTTCCACCAAATTCTTGACTGGACCATTGTTCCGAGTCAGTAGACGCCCCGATGGTTGGTAGACAAAGTCATGTTTGTAGCTTCATGCTAAATTCTTCCACATGGTTTTTTCCCTAAGGCTCTGTGTTGTGAATAACATGATCAACAAGTTTATCCCCCTCACTTTATAGCATGTGCAATTAACTTATATCACCTCCACATTTGCCTTTTAAAGAAAAGGCAGCACGGTGAAGACACGGTTGTTGGAGCATCCTGCTTGCACAAGTGCATCTAGCAGAAATACTTTATGCCAGCTGCTCTTGTTCGCATCTTCATCACGTTGACTGTACAAGTGGGGAAAAAGTGAGTTCCAGAAAGCACATCTCTGGTTTCTTATGGACTACTTCAAAATGAAGCCCTTCCCTTAATCCTGGTAGATTTTTCTTGGTGACTTTCTCCATTTGGAGTGCTTTGATCAGCCACTGTTCTCTCATGCTGGAGAGCTTAATTTATTCGCAAATATGAAACCATCAATAGCAATTTGCTAAGCCTTGTGGTGTCCAGAGAAAAATCATGCAAATGTACTGAGGAAAGTTGAAGAACGATGCTTATTTTGCACTGATCCAGGGCATGTAGGATAGCTTCTGAATCTGTCCTGCAGAAAAACAGAATATAGTCTATCCTCAGAAACAGTGTAGGCTTAAGACCCCTTAAATGCTGTATTACTATGGAATGGTGCCTGGTGGCAACCCAGGATCCTTTACTCTTACTGTTGAAGAGCTTCCCAGGCTAGCCCTGTGGGTATCCTAGGACACGACCACACTCCCTGGGGTGTCTTTAGGTACTTAATTGAGCTTGCTCAGGGGCAATCCCAAAACTGATGAGCTTTCTCTTAGTACATTCCATGGGTACTTTAGGGCGCACAATGTTTTTGTTTTGTTTTTTTTATACATTGTTTTTTTTTAATTTATTTTTATTTACTTTTGGCTGTGTTGGGTCTTTGTTGCTGTGCGTGGGCTTTCTCTAGTTGCAGCAAGCAGGGGCTACTCTTCATTGCAGTGCGCGGGCTTCTCATTGCGGTGGCTTGTCTTGTTGCGGAGCACGGGCTCTAGGTGTGCGGGCTTCAGTAGTTGTGGCACACAGGCTCAGTAGTTGTGGCGCACAGGCTTAGTTGCTCCGCGGCATGTGGGATCTTCCTGGACCAGGGCTCGAACCCGTGTCCCCTCAGTTGGCAGGTGGATTCTTAACCACTGCGCCACAAGGGAAGCCCGCGCACAATGTTTTGAAAAAAGAAGTTGAAGACTGTCGGAGATGTCATTTAAAAACATCTCGAATGCTTTAAGGAACTAGATGGTAAATGTGTGATTTGGCCATTGTGACACAGCCTAGAAGAGTGATAACCACCACTGAGGCAACCTGGAAAGGGTGTATCCATCTAAAGTTGTCACCTACTTTTTTTAAGAGAATGAAGAGTTGAGACTCTCTAATGGACTAATCTTCAGTGAGTTCCAGCTTCATCTCCCTTTCTGACAGCTTGCCTCTAAGAATGGCTTTAGGGTTCTGGGGTCCTGTGTTGCAACTCAAAATGTGTATTCTCTTAAAAATAGAGTTGTAACAATCTAAGGAACTTGACTTGGGATGGTATTGATACAATAGCTCTTGAGATAAATTATGAATTTACTACAATTAAACCTGGAGACATTTCTGTGAAAAAGGAACTTGAGAAGGGAACAGCTTGCTCCTGTGCACTCTCACTTGACACCTGCACCAGGCGTGACTAATCAATCATTGCCTTCCTCTCCTCAGAGCCCCCTACAGTCACGGCCAATCAGTGAGAGATGCCCTTAACACTGAAAATGTTTTGCTATGTTTGCATGATAGAAAGAACACTGGGCTGGGATTCAGGACACCTGTGTATAGTCCCGAGGTTGCCGCTGGCTAGCTTTGTGGTTTTGGTCTGGCTAGCTTTGTGGTTTTGGTCAAGTCTTTTACACTTATCATGGGCGTTTCTGTTCTCCTCTATAAAGTAAGCGAGGTGGGTTGGATAATCTCTGAGATCCCTTAGTTTTTTAAAATTACACTCTAAATTTTATGAACAACCTGTTCATAAATTTGAATATTTTATTCCATTTTTTTCAAGGGTAAGAAATAAGAACGGGCAGTTTGTGGCTCCTGAGCTCAGTGGGTATCCTTGTGTCCAGTTGTTTGTCTTGTAGAAGATAGACTCCTATCAATCAAAGCTTTTTATTAAGTTGAATTAATTGTCTCTCAGACTCCTATCAGTCAAAGCTTTTTATTAAGTTGAATTAATTGTCTTCTCTTTATTCTTTGTTTTCTTAAGGTAGGAGGAGGAGATTATTCTCCGAAGTGATATACTCCTGGACGGGCATTGTATTCTGTTTAACCTCTGGCACATCTGATCACTACACACAGTCCTGTGTCAGAGGGTTCAGAAGCCCGTTAGAAGCCCTGTAGGAATAAGAACTTTGTGCATAGTGGTGAATAGCACAGGTTTCAGGGTCAAGACAGACAGGGGCCAGATCCCAGCTCTGCCGTTTACTGGACTGTTGTGACCTTGGGCAAGTCACTTACCCAAACCCTATCACCCAGGTGTAAATCAAGAATAATACAAGTCTAGAGATTATCATATTAAGAGAAGTAAGTCAGAGAAAAACAAATACCATACGATATCGCTTATGTGTGGAATCTTAAAAAAAATGATACAGATGAACTTATTTACCAAACAAATAGACTCTCACACGTAGAAAACAAACTTACGGTTACCAAAAGGGGGGAAGGGATAAGTTAGGAATTGGGGATTAACAAATCCACACTACTATATATAAAGTAAACAACAAGGACGTACTGTATAGCACAGAGAACTGTATTCGATATGTTGTAATAACCTATAATGTAAAAGAATCTGAAAAAGAATACATATATTGATATATGTGTGTGTGTGTATATATATATATATATATATACACGCATACATATAACTGAGTCACTTTGCTGTACGCTTGAAACTAACACAACATTGTAAATTAACTATACTTCAATTAAAAAAAAAAGAATAATACAAGTACCTGATTCATAGGAGTGTTAGAGGTGAGATAGCGCATGTAATTAAGCAGTCAGTAACCCCAAGAAAGTGAGATACAGAAGCTGCTTGTCCTCTTTTCATGATGATGGAGAAAATGTGGGGTGTGGGGTTAAGAAAGCAGTACGTGTCCAGGGGCAGCAGCCGCTAGAAACACCCTGAATTAGGAGCAAGGACCTGCTGTAGGACAGCATTTGCTTAGGGTGATCCATTTCCGGTTGTGCTGGATGCCAGGGGTGCAGATGGAGGAAGGAATGCGCCCCACCCCACCTATGAAGGAGCACACAGTGCCGTGGGGAGAGAGGTGGAAGTATCACCGTCCTTCTCGCTGAAGCAAGTGCCTGTACAGAGGCCAGCACCGTGGGTCAGAGGGTAGGGACAAGGTCCGGGGAGAGCTTTCCAATCAGACTTGAGAAGCTGAGTAGAAGCAGGTTCCCGGAAAGAATAGAGAGTATGCCATCAGCATGATTTCGAGGAGAGCTAGACAAAAAGAGATCAGGCAACGCTGGGAAGCCTTTCTGAGCAGAGGGCCCTGTGTGTGCCGAGGACCAGAGGCTTGAGCCTGCTTTGCCTGCAGCTTGAACTGACACGTTTCAACAGAGGCAGGACAGGGAGGGTCGAGTGGGCTGCAGGACAGTAAGAAACACCGGATCACGAAGGGCTTGCCCAGATGCTCAGCTCCGGGAGGCTTGTACCCTTCCAGACTCCAGAGCCTGTTGGCCACAGTTTTGACCACACTGGCTGCAGCCCTGCCAGACCTTAGGCTGGACTTCGTGCCCCGGTGGTTTTGGGATCAGGATGCTCTCTGACGGGCCGTCACCAGGGCCAAGGGTAGACACGTGTTGTCTGGTGAGGAGGAGTATTAATAGAGTTATTAATAGTGCGTCCGTGGCCTCAGGTCTTACCCTGAGGATGGTGGTTTGAACTTCTCCGTAATTGGATTGCCCCCAATAAAATCCCATTACAAACAACAGGGTTTATTGGAACACCTGGTGCCAGCATCTCTGTTGGAAATTGTGTTCCATGCACTACACTCTCCCTTGCACCTAATCTGATTTCCTTCGCTTCCTCCCATCATCTCCCCCTCCCGCTCAGTCTGTCCCTCTCACTTTGCCAAATAACACCCCGCACAGCCAGGTTTGAATCGCAGCTCTTGTTTTTTAGTGAATATGTGAGAGCCCACGACACTTGCGAATACTGAGTTGAGCTTCCCACATAGTGACTCGGGAGCCTGGCCGGGTGCAGGAGGGGAGACAGGGTTGCTTTGGGTCAGTCCATCCATCTGGTGATGCTGGTCGAGGAAGGGGATGGGAAGGGCTGGCCCTGTTGGTCCAAGCTCTCATCACAGAGACCGTTTCGAAGCCCTCGCTGGTGGCCACACAAATGGGGATCCGCCTCTCAGGCTGAGCCCACACACGGATCTCGGGTTTGAGTGATTCCACCAGGTACCTGCCCTGGGCTACGTACAGCAGGCTCGGGGACGACTCCCCCTTGGAGTTCTTGGCGAGTTGTTGGATGTAGCCCAGCAATGGAATAACAGTGGAAAGGGAACTCACTGGGTTGACTGTGGGAAAGTGTATGCTGGTTAAAAGGAGCCCCTCCACGAAAGAGAGGCTCTCGCTCGGGGGCTGGGTTCTGCTAATTGTTCCCTTCCCAAGTCGAAAACACCAGTAAACAGAAGGGATTTAGCTTCTCCTCCTTGGGGGCTGAAAGAGCGTGGATGCTCTGAGTGGCAGTTTTATTTGAAGTTGCTGGGTTACTTTCATTGACGATGATAGTATCATAAAGAAAGGAGATCTGAAAAAGCCAGGGTCTTTTTCAAGCTGCCTGAGCTCAAAGGAGCAGAGAACTCTTGAAGATAGAATAGGATTCAGGCCACATTCCTTCTTTTTCCGTTGCACAAACGCTGATGATAAATGAGTCTCCATGGTGAACCAATGGTCATTCAGTGGTGAATTATATACAGTCTAAGGTTCTGCTCTGGGGATAACAGCTATACATCGATTAATCGATTCTGTAAGACTTGGTCAACATGTGATTTTGAAACAATATCAGTAGGCAGTTTCTGTTAATCCCTATTAATCTTAGATTATAACCCCACCTGGGATGCACTGAAGGAAAAAGCCCACCTGGGTCAGAGGGCTGGACCTCTCTTTGTTTAAAATCCTACCACTACTGGCGAACCCAGGAACAGACACTCTTAGGTTACAGTTTCTCTGTAGGTTCAGGATGCGGCGAGAGTGATGCACATACACCTCTCTCTGCTCTGATTTCATCTTAAAGAGAGCCATGATTTAGTGACTCACCGCAATGCACTCACCGCAATTAGCCAATTCCATGGCTAATTCCAATTAGCCAGTGCTCTAAGTGTCATTGATATTCGATAAATTTTTACACCAGATTAAAACCCTTGATTTGTTATGGGCTTTTGTTGATAAGTCATTTCTTTCATTATTTTTTAATGTTTGAGAATACTTTTAGAGCATTAGGAAATACAATTGGCTCAGTCAGCAGCCCACATGAAGGGGGTTTTAATGTAAAGAATCCAAGATCAGGGTTAATCCAAGATTGTAGACAATCCAGGAATTATTTGCCTTTGTTTTAGCATGTATTTTACTTTATTTTATTTTAAAAGTCAGTACCCTTTTATTTTTTTAATTTTACTGAAGTATAGTTGATTTACAATGTTGTGTTACTTTCTGCTATACAGCAAAATGATCAGTTATACATATATATATTCTTTTTCATATTCTTTTCCATTCTGGTTTCTCACACAATATTGAATGTAGTTCCCTGTGCTCCTACAGTAGGACCTTGTTGTTTATCCATCCTATATATACTAGTTTGCATCTGCTGATCCCAAACTCCCAATCCTTCCCTCCCCCACCTCCCCTCCCCCTTGACAACCACAAGTCTGTTCTCTACGTCTGTGATTTACTCGGCCATAAAAAAGCATTAAATAATGCCATTTGCTACAACATGGATGGACCTAGAGATTATCATACTAAGCAAAGTCAGAAAGACAAATACCATATGATATCACTTATATGTGGAACCTAAAATATGACACAAATAAACATATCTACGAAACAGAAACAGACTCACAGACATGGAGAATAGCGTTTTATTTTGTTTATTGAAGACTGCTCTGTTAGAGTAAGCTTCCTGGGTTAAGAATATGGGCCTTGGAATGAGAGAGACTCATATTTGCTACTTCTCAGCTGTACAGTCTAGAACAAAGCACTTTCTCTTGCTGACCTTGATTTCCTCCTCTGTCTAATGGGAATGATAATGATCTTGATAGCCAACATGTAGTAAGTGCTTACTATGTGCCAGCCACTCTTCTAAGTGCTTTACATGTCACTTAATCCTCATTGCAATCCCATAAGGTGCACCTGGGAATAATAAAATGAGACCTGCATAATAGGGTGTGATGTACTATTGAGATGGTTCATGAAAAGCATCTCACATACTGTCTGGTACATTATAAGAACTCAGTAAATACATGGTGTCAGTGGTGGTTGTAGTAGTTATCTATTGCTGTGTAACAGATTGCCCCCAAATTTAGTGCTTTAACCAAAACCAAAAACTTACTATCTCACACAGTTTCTGAGGGTCAAGAATCTGGGGGAAACTTAGCTGAGTGGTTCGGGTTCAGGATCTCTCGCGAGGTTGCAGTCAGGATGTCGACCTGCATTGTGGTCATCTGAAGGCTCAACGGAGGGTCCATGTCCAGGGTGGTTCACTCACAGGGCTGTTGATGAGGCTTCCTCAGGTCTTCACTGGCTGTGGGCAGGAGGCCTTGGTTCCTCAGCATGTGGGCTTCTCCAGAGTGCTGCTCAGGAGTTGCCAACTGGCTTCCCCCACAGCAAATGATCAGAAAGAGAGAGAAAGAGGGAGAGTGAGCAAAAAGGAAACGGCGGTGTCTTTTATAACTCAGTCTTGGAAGTGACATACCATCACTTCTACCGTGTTCTGTTAGGCGCACAAAACAACTCCATCACAATGTGGGACGGGACTACCCAGGGGCGTGCATACCAGGAGGCAGGGGTCGTTGGGGCCATCTTGGAGGCTGACTACCACCGCGGTATTTGTGCATTTCTAAGTACTACATCGAATCACTTGCCAGACCATAAAGATGGGAAGTTGACCAGAGACCCTAGGAAAACTTCTCCAGAATTAAGGATTTGCCGCCGAAAGAGTACTAGCCTGACCAGTCATTATATGGTTCCATTGTATAAGTCCAGTGCAACCACCATGCATGTGGGGGGAGTATTTTCGGTGACTTTTTATTTGCATACCCATAGATGGTGCCAAACACCTGTGTTGGCCCCTCTGCCGTTTGCTCACCCTGGCTTCTATTTTAATATTCTGGTACATATTTTGTTTTTTTTTTTGATCTCCCTCCACTGCAGGCACAACCCATCTTAACAGTCAGTTCTAAAAGCATATAGCAACCCCTAGCTAAAGGTTCGTGTCACTGCAAACTGGCTGAAGACAGTGAATTTATATTCAGTCACCAGTGTTTCCCCCCAATTTTCTGGGGACAGATTCACTGCAGTATTCCTTTAAATGGATTTTTTGGCCTTCCTCTCAGGCCTGCATTTGACATTTTCTCAAGAAAGTTTATTTTTTAATTAACAACTTTGAGAGGTTTATTTTATGAGATGGGTTTTATGCAACAAAATATAATGGGTTCAGGGGCGGGGAAACCCTGTGAATTTGAAATTGACTGCCAGGAGGAGGAATTATTCATTTCATTTGTAGGAGAAAAGTGACAGCTCACATGAAAGTAGGAAGGTTTCAGGTCTCAATTCACAGATGGAACAAATCGCCTTTCATAAGTCAGCACGCTTGGTGTTTTGTATTTGCCATAAATATCTATTTGTGAGGCTTTGGAAGGATGTGATGAGAGTGTGAGCTCTCGGTAGAGGATTATCACAGGGTCCACTTGGCTAAAGGGGCCTTTCAAATTAAAACAAAAGGCGAGGAAGGCTCCTGCCTCATCAGAACATCAGAGCTTGGAATCAGATGGGCATGTCTTTATTCTCTTTCTTCTTGCTAGGGCTCGAGATCCCTTCTGTGTCTCAAAAAGAAGATGCTTGGATACTTGATGCCTGGACTTGCTCATTCTAATAACATAATGGTGAAATATTAACTTATCAAAGTGCTGGAAGCTTTAATAACCATTCTGCCCTGACTCTGAGCAGAAAGGACTGGAAAAATCGCCGTGCTCCCATCTTCACCCTCACACCCCACATCGCTCCATTAATTTCCAGGCATCGCCCTTCATTAGCGACCCCGTGGCTGAAGGACTGTGTTATGAGGCTGCAGGGTCATGAACCGCACCGTCTACCCCTTGGTTCATTTCACAGCTTGCTCCTTTCTTAATGCCGCACGGCTCATTTTTCCCCCTTCACTTGGCGAGAGGGACCTTTCCCAGGGCTTGAAATGGATGTGTCTCCCGCTGGCCCTCTTTTGTTTAATGCCTCTCTATTCTCTGAGCTTAAAAGTGTACACCGTTGCCACAAATAGTAGCATTTGCTCTGCACCCTCACCACCAATGAAGTTTGGATTGCAAAGAAATTATGGGCCTGCCGTGTTTTAACGTAGGCGATTTTCCAGTGAAGATGGAACACATGAGGATGACCTTATTATTGAGTAAATTTACCTTCATGTGTAAACCCCATCGTGGAAGATGGTATTTGGTGAGTTTAATCTGCTCTGTCTTTCTTCATAAATAAGGTTTAATTATGAGATGTGATTGTGTTTTCCCACTGAATACCCTGGATAGCAGTCTGCCTTAGAAATCCCATGTGTCTAAAATAAACTTCCAAAGCTGATAAAACCAGGGAGAGAGTGCACACCTGCTAAGCGCTGGGATTTCTCCCATCTGTCTGGGTGGTAAGCTGTGTTACCTCTGACCTTTTTCTTGGCTGATCAGCAGGCAGGGGAAGACCGTAGCCATGCCTAAAAGTGCCTAGTAAGGTGGCAGGGGGAGCACAAGTAAAGTTTGTTTTCCCATAAAAGAGGTACTAGGTGCGTAAGGCAGTGCTTCGGAAACGCTGAGGAAACAGGGTAGCATCGTGAAAAAGAACATGAACTCGACAGCCAGGCAGGCTTGGGTTTGAATCCAAGCTCTAGTGCTTAGTAGATGTGTAACTGGCCTATAACAAATTGCCTCAAAACCTAGGAGCTTCAAACAGCAAGCTTTGTTCTGTCACACAGTTTCTGGATGTCAGGAGGCCGGAGCGGCTTAGGTTCTGAGTAGCTCTGGTTCAGGATCTGTCACAAGGCTGTAGGCAGGTTGTTGGGGGCAGCAGACATCTGAGGCTTGGATGGGGCTGGAGGTTCCACCTCTGAGTTCATGGCCATGGCTCTCGGCAGGAAGCCTCAGTTCTTTACCACATGCGTCTGCTTGTGACATTATAGCCGGATTCTCTGAGAGCAGGTAATCCAAGAAAGAGAAAGAGAGAACGCCTAAGACAGAAGCCTTAGTATCTTCTGTGCCCTAATTGTGGGGTGACATCCAGCCACTTCTGTCACATTCTGTTGGTCACACCAGCCATGGTGCAGTGTAGGAGAGAACTGCAAGAGAGTGAGTACCACACAGAGACCATTGGGACCTTGGCTACCACAACCGGGCAAGTTACTTAACTTCTCTGAGCCTCCATTTCTTCTTCTGTAAAATGAAAAATAATACTTACTTCCAAGGGTTATAGTGAATATTGAATTTTAATGAAAATGCTTCGGACGTCATTGGACTCCCGATAAACTCTCAATATTACGTGTCATCTTTATCATCATCATCATTGTCAATATCTACCCTGTACATTTCTGCAGTGTTTAAATGGGCCTGTATATCTCCAATCTCTCCGGGGTTTTTAAATTCTTTGCCATGAATGATCCTCCCACTTCTTTGAATTTCATTGTCTTTTTTGGCTGCGCACAATTAGAACCCACCAGAACGTCAGTACCTAAAGTCAGATGGGTAGCCCTGCTGAGTCTTTGCTGGCTGCCACAACCTCGAGAATATGGATAACGGAAGAATTTGCAGAGAACCTGCACAAAACACTGGTCATTAAAACAACGAGAAAAAAATTTTCTACAAGAGTTTTTGGTCCAAAAACTAATACTGGAGTTTGAGAAAAAGAGGACAAGGGGCATAGAAAGTAATAGTGGAAAGTTGTAGAATATGCCCTTGCGTACTAAATAGAGACCACCTCCATTCACGCACCCCTTTAAGGATCTGATAAGGATCTCTGGACCTTCTTCCTGGAATAAAGCTCATGTGCACACATCCAAGTTTGCATAGGATTTTATGAGTTTCCCAGCTCGCACCCATTCCCTCCAGGTGAATCAACTCAATCTGTATAAAAAGAGCAGTGATGTAGTAAAGGTCTAGTATGTCACGTTTTAATTTTTATCTAAAGCGAATAGCAATTAGGTGTGCCTTAAACACATCAAATCATCACTTATACAGCCACGTGTGTTAGACTTTTGGTGTTTTTGACAATTTACTTGCTACTCCAGCTTTCTGAACGATGCCAGCTCCCCATAATTTGTTTTTCTCCACCATGATGTAATCATTAAGTTGCCGTAATGAAGATTGAAGGTTTAATAATGGAAAGTGTTACAAATTCCAATTTAATCATTCCTAAATTGATTAGTGACTTTCCCCAAATGCCTGGCCGTGGAAAACCAGAGGTCTAAGAGAGACAGAGTGCTGTAGTCCGAGTTTGATAAATGGCTCTTTGGTGCAGCTGTAATTGAGTTATTGAATTTACTCCTCTTCCAAATGATGTTTGCATTGTCTCCGCCATATGTGTTGAGGGCCAGAGAAAGGTCATTCGAAGCTTCAGACTGAGGGCACGCATGGGTTACAGCGGTTTTGAACAGCACCATCGAGGTTAGTCAATTAAAAGAAACACCCAGGGCAGGGCATCCCAGGGCCTCACGCTACTGAGCGGTCAGCGGCAAAATCCCAAAGGCCTATTTAAAAGTCTGAAGATGCTGTAAGTAAATGTCTACTCTTGGCCTCGGGCTGTTTAGCCCCTGACAAATGACGTGGGTGAGCCCCTGCAGGCGGATTTGAAGGAAACGACACCTATAAACAAAGCCTGCGCCTGCGGCTCTGACAAAGGCAGAATTGAAATCATCCAATAGCAGCGCCAGCCTAGCCCACCTCATAGGAGCTATGTTGATTTCTGCATTGCTTCCTATTGCTAGATGGGCACCTTTTAACTTTCCACCTAGATTTTTCTCTACCAGCCGTCTCTTAAAGACAGCAGATCAGCGTTATACTTCAAGAAATTTCGAGAACAGTTTTTTTGTTCTTTTTTCTTCCCTGCAGCCCACTAACTTATCCCCATTTTTTGTCTGCATTCCAGGTGGGTGTACAACATGAATGCCCCTTGTGTTTCTGTGTTTTGTAAATAGTCTTCCTTTTTCTCTGAACCTATTTATATAGCTGTCTTACAATAGAAATTTTACTCTAAGATGTGATTTTTACAGATCCCTTAGAATTCATGTGTATAAACCTTTGAGATCTTTGGGGCGAAAGCCGGGAGGCTGTTTTGCATGGGACTTAGGAGAGACGCACCTCGAATATGTGGATGGAAGAGGTCAGGAAGCGACGAGCAGCCAGTGACAGACAGCAAGGAAGTCCCAGCCTCCTTGAGAGCAAAACCAGAGGAGAAGGCTGACTGGGGCCCAGCTGTCAGCTGGCACAGTGGCCCTGTGACTTCATGGCTGTGGGCCAACATGTGCATATGGCCAGCACAACACAGTGACAAGCCACCCCAGGAAACTCAAGTCTGCTCTACACTCATACGAATACAGTATTCTAGAACCCCCCTGAAAACACACCGTATGCATTTCCCCAAAACTGCCAGTGGATTAATTTGCGAAACATAGATACTCTATTGAGTTTCCAAGGGCTGCCATAACATTTGTTTCCTTTGTCCATTAAATCACAAACTGGGTGACTTAAAAAAGAGAAATTTATTGACTCAAAGTTCTGGAGGCTGTTAGTCAGAAACCAAAGTGTTAGCAGGGCCACGCTCCTTCTGAGACATCTGTAGGGGAATCCTTCCTTGGCTCTTCCTGGTTTCTGATGGTTGGCCCACAGTCTTCGGCGTTCCTTGGCTTGTGAAAGCATCACTCCAATCTTCTGTCTTTGCAAGGCGTTCTCCCTGTGTCTCTCCACGTTATCTTCCCTCTTCGTTCAAATTTCCCCTTTTTATCAGGACACCAGTCGTATTGGATCAGGGCCCACTCCAGTGACCTCATTTTAACTGGATTACCTCTGGGATGACCCTCTTTCCAAATAAGGTCACATTCTTAGGGACTTGGGATTAGGACTTCACCCTAATCTTTTTTAGGGGACACATTTCAACCTATTAGAGTTAAAAAATTACGAATCTAAATTCTTCTTGTTATCTAGGGCAATTTGGAATTTATTTCTCCCAGATATTTCCATCAAAGCTGAATTTTCTGGGTATTTAAGGGAGAAAAAAAGGATGGCAGGTATTAACAATTGATCCTCAGAATGTCAGGTTGTGAGCAGTTGGTTTGGATGATTGGTTCAATGGGTCTTGGGTCCTGAATTTAGGCCCAAGTTAACCAGTTCAGCTGGCTTTAGCTCCAGGTTGTAGATTTCACTCCAACCCTGCTGCCTTTTCTAGATATAGATGCCATTGTTTCTAGAAAAGCATGTCAAAGAGTATATGAGTTATCTGTCTCCCATTTGAGAATGGTATCCACCACACATGGCAGGCAGTGGGTGGAGTAGGAGCGCATGAGTTTAGGGAACTACAGACCTATATTCAGATCCTGCCAACACCTCTTATCAGCTGAGCGACCTTGGTCCTAGTACTGCTGATGACCTCCATCATGTTCCCTCATCCATGAAAATCAGAGGATGAAGTTCAAATAAGATGGTAAGAGCAAAGTACTTAGCACACAGCATGGGCTTAATAAAAAGTTAGTTCCTTGTGGGAATTCCCTGGCGGTCCAGTGGTTAGGAGTCTGCGCTTCCACTTCAGGGGGCACGGGTTCGATCCCTGGTCCAGGAACTAGGATCCCGCAAGCCCCACGGCACGGCCAGGGGGAAAAAAAAAAAGTTCCTTGAGCAACCCATCCTTTGTGTAATCCCAGAGCATGCTGATATAATGTTAATAATCATTAATAGCGTACTTTACAGTTTACAAAGCCATTGCACGTATTATTACATTTAATTTATATTTATTGGATGGATGGACACTGTTAAAAACATAGAAATGCTTCTTTTAAATTATTCACAACTGGTAGCCATAACTGTGAATCTTCCAAAGTTAAACATTTGAATTTTTTTTTTTTTTTTTTTTTTTTTTTTTAGCGAACAGCTGCAGTTAGTAATCTCAGCACTGATATCATCCTCTGATGCAGTGGTTCTCAATGGCGGGTGATTTTTGCCACCAGGGGACATCTGTTAATGTCTGGAGACATTTTTGGTAGTCACAGCTGGGGGTGGTCCTAGTGACATCTAGTAGGTAGAGGCAAAAGGTGCTGCTAAACATCCCATAAAGTGCAGGACAGCCACTACAACAGAGAATTATCCATCCCAAGATGTCAGTAGTGCTACGCTTGAGGAACCCTGCCTTAAGCCTCCAATATATTTCCATGAGTAAGTGCTCACCTTCAATCAATGCATCCAATCAGAAAATGGGTGCCATGTAATAGCACTTTGTTTTTTATTTCCATCCTGCAAAGAAAACTATTTAAATCAGAAGCAGTATTTTCTAATGTTATGAAAGGGAAAAAAAAAAAACCAAAAACCCTGCAGCGTAAGTCGATAAGCATTTGATGAATACATATCCCTGTGGTATTGCGTTGCTGATAAATGACAGCTGTGGAGGAACCTGGCACTCAGGCCAGGCTTTAAACATCAAACGGCTAAAGCTTTTGGACGGCCCCTGCATTCACTGCACTTGCACAGTGAGCGAGCAAACAGCTCTGGCGAATTTTACTCAGAGCAGACCAAACGGTAGAGCCATCCCCAAGAGCACGCCTGCCTCGACATGTTGGAGGAATTCAGGGTCACCGTGACTGCAAATAATGGGACCTTCAAAATATGGAAAGGCTCCAGTTGCTCAGACTTAATTTATATTAAAGTGCTGAATCCTTTTTTTTTTCCGGAAAGAAAATAGATATTTGGTAGGATCATAATGTGTGGTAATCATAATCATAATAGGAATCAGACCTGAGCCAAAAGCTGACAGGCATCCTCTTACTTGATTCTTATAGCTCTTTTGAGGGAAGTGGTGATTATCCCATCTTACTGTTGCACAAACTGAGGCTCTGAGATTAGGTGACCAGTCCAAGTTTACACAGTTGGTATGTTGGCGGAGCTACTTAACTTCATATTTTCATCAGTCAGCACAATGGGAGAGTTTGGGAAGGGGACGCTTGTAATAATTAGAGATTACTGCCTGTTGTTGAGTCGTATGCGAAGCATGTTAGACGCCTGTTTTCAATCCATCCCAATGGTCCTGATGCCTATTTCTTTCTTTCTTTCTCTCTTTCTTTCTTTCTTTCTTTTTCTCTTTCTTTCTTTCTTTCTTTCTTTCTTTCTTTCTTTCTTTCTTTCTTTCTTTCTTTCTTTCTTTCTTTCTTTCTTTCTTTCCTTCCTTCCTTCCTTCCTTCCTTCCCCCTTCCTTCCTTCCTTCCTTCCTTCCTTCCTTCCTTCCTTCCTTCCTTCCTTCCTTCCTTCCTTCCTTCCTTCCTTCCTTTCTTTCTTTCCTTTCTTTTCAGAACATTTATTACTCCAGAAATGATTTCTTTTATGAGTATACACTTAGTGGACTTTTAAAATTAAAATAAAGAAAAAGAAGAAAAAACCTTGATTTGCCATAAATAAATGAGAGGTTATAGGGAATTCTCTGGTGGTCCAGAGATTAGGACCTGGCACTTTCACTGCAGGGCCCAGGTTTTTGTTTTGTTTTGTTTTGTTTTTTTATACTGCAGGTGCTTATTAGTCATCAATTTTATACACATCAGTGTATACATGTCAATCCCAATCGCCCAATTCAGCACACCACCGTCCCCACCCCACCGCAGTTTTCCCCCCTTGGCGTCCATACGTTTGTTCTCTACATCTGTGCTTCAACTTCTGCCCTGCAAACCGGTTCATCTGTACCATTTTTCTAGGTTCCACATACATGCGTTAATATACGATATTTGTTTTTCTCTTTCTGACTTACTTCACTCTGTATGACAGTCTCTAGATACATCCACGTCTCAACAAATGACTCAATTTCGTTCTTTTTTATGGCTGAGTAATATTCCATTGCATATATGTACCACATCTCCTTTATCCATTCGTCTGTCGATGGGCATTTAGGTTGCTTCCATGACCTGGCTATTGTAAGTAGTGCTGCAGTGAACATTGGGGTGCATGTGTCTTTTTGAATTACGGTTTTCTCTGGGTATATGCCCAGTAGTGGGATTGCTGGATCATATGGTAATTCTGTTTTTAGTTTTTTGAGGAACCTCCATACTGTTTTCCATAGTGGCTGTATCAATTTACATTCCCACCAACAGTGCAAGAGGGTTCCCTTTTCTCCACACCCTGTTCAGCATTTGTTGTTTGTAGATTTTCTGATGATGCCCATTTTAACTGCTGTGAGGTGATACCTCATTGTAGTTTTGATTTGCATTTCTCTAATAATTAGTGATGTTGAGCAGCTTTTCATGTGCTTCTTGGCCATCCGTAAGTCTTCTTTGGAGAAATGTCTGTTTAGGTCTTCTGCCCATTTTTGGATTGGGTTGTTTGTTTCTTTAATATTGAGTTGCATGAGCTGTTTATATATTTTGGAGATTAATCCTTTGTCCGTTGATTCATTTGCGAATATTTTCTTCCATTGTGAGGGTTGTCTTTTCGTCTTGTTTATAGTTTCCTTTGCTGTGCAAAAGCTTTGAAGTTTAATTAGGTCCCGTTTGTTTATTTTTGTTTTTATTTCCATTACTCTAGGAGGTGGATCAAAAAAGATCTGCTGTGATTTATGTCAAAGAGTGTTCTTCCTATGTTTTCCTCTAAGAGTTTTATAGTGTCCAGTCTTATATTTAGGTCTCGAATCCATTTTGAGTTTATTTTTGTGTATGGGGTTAGGAGTGTTCTAATTTCATTCCTCTACATGTAGCTGTCCAGTTTTCCCAGCACCACTTATTGAACAGACTGTCTTTTCTCCATTGTATATCCTTGCCTTCTTTGTCATAGATTAGTTGACCATAGGTGCGTGGGTTTATCTCTGGGCTTTCTATCTTGTTCCATTGATCTATGTTTCTGTTTTTGTGCCAGTACCATATTGTCTTGATTACTGTAGCTTTGTAGTATAGTCTGAAGTCAGGGAGTCTGATTCCTCCAGCTCCGTTTTTTTCCCTGTAATTCATTTCTAATCTCATAGCGTTGTGGTCAGAAAAGATGCTTGATATGATTTCAATTTGCTTAAATTTACTGAGGCTTGATTTGTGACCCAAGATGTGATCTATCCTGGAGAATGTTCCGTGCACACTTGAGAAGAAAGTGTAATCTGCTGTTTTTGGATGGAATGTCCTATAAATATCAATTAAATCTATCTGGTCTATTGTGTCATTTAAAGCTTCTGTTTCCTTATTTATTTTCATTTTGGATGATCTGTCCATTGGTATAAGTGAGGTGTTAAAGTCCCCCACTATTATTGTGTTACTGTTGATTTCCTCTTTTATAGCTGTTAGCAGTTGCCTTATGTATTGAGGTGCTCCTATGTTGGGTGCATATATATTTATAATTGTTATATCTTCTTCTTGGATTGCTCCCTTGATCATTATATAGTGTCCTTCCTTGTCTCTTATAACATTCTTTATTTTAACTGACATGAGTATAGCTACTCCAGCTTTCTTTTGATTTCCATTTGCATGGAATATCTTTTTCCATCCCCTCACTTTCAGTCTGTGTGTGTCCCTAGGTCTGAACTGGGTCTCTTGTAGACAGCATATAGATGGGTCTTGTTTTTGTATCCATTCAGCAAGCCTGTTTCTTTTGGTTGGAGCATTTAATCCATTCACGTTTAAGGTAATTATCGATATGTATGTTCCTATGACCATTTTCTTAATTGTTTTGGGGTTTTTTTGTAGATCCTTTTCTTCTCTTGTGTTTCCCACTTAGAGAAGTTCCTTTAGCATTTGTTGTAGAGCTGGTTTGATGGTGCTGAATTCTCTTAGCTTTTGTTTGTCTGTAAAGCTTTTGATTTCTCCATCGAATGTGAATGAGATCCTTGCTGGGTAGAGTAATCTTGGTTGTAGATTCTTCCCTTTCATCACTTTAGGTATATCATGCCACTCCCTTCTGGCTTGTAGAGTTTCTGCTGAGAAATCAGCTGTTAACCTTATGGGAGTTCCCTTGTATGTTACGTTTCGTTTTTCCCTTGTTGCTTTCAATAATTTTTCTTTGTCTTTAATTTTTGCCAATTTGATTACTATGTGTCTCGGCGTGTTTCTCCTTGGGTTTATCCTGTATGGGACTCACTGCACTTCCTGGACTTCGGTGGTTATTTCCTTTCCCATGTTAGGGGAGTTTTCGACTATAATCTCTTCAAATATTTTCTCGGGTCCTTTCTCTCTTCTCCTTCTGGGACCCCTATAATGCGAATGTTGTTGCGTTTAATGTTGTCCCAGAGGTCTCTTATGCTGTCTTCATTTCTTTTCATTCTTTTTTCTTTATTCTGTTCCACAGCAGTGAATTCCACCATTCTGTCTTCCAGGTCACTTATCCGTTCTTCTGCCTCAGTTATTCTGCTATTGATTCCTTCTAGTGTAGTTTTCATTTCAGTTATTGCATTGTTCATCTCTGTTTGTTTGTTCTTTAATTCTTCTAGGTCTTTGTTAAACATTTCTTGCATCTTCTCAATCTTTGCCTCCATTCTTTTTCTGAGGTCCTGGATCATCTTCACTATATTATTCTGAATTCTTTTTCTGGAAGGTTGCCTATCTCCACTTCATTTAGTTGTTTTTCTGGGGTTTTATCTTGTTCCTTCATCTGGTACATAGCCCTCTGCCTTTTCATCTTGTCTGTCTTTCTGTGAATGTGGTTTTTATTCTACAGGCTGCAGGATTGTAGTTCTTCATGCTTCTGCTGTCTGCCCTGTGGTGGATAAGGCTATCTAAGAGGCTTGATGGTAGGGACTGGTGGTGGGCAGAGCTGACTGTTGCTCTGGTGGGCAGAGCTCAGTAAAACTTTAATCTGCTTGTCTGCTGATGGGTGCGCCTGGGTTCCCTCCCTGTTGGTTGTTTGGCCTGAGGCAACCCAACACTGGAGCCTAGCTGAGCTCTTCAGTGGGGCTAATGGCAGACTCTGGGAGGGCTCACACCAAGGAGTACTTCCCAGAACTTCTGCTGCCAGTGTCCCTATCCCCGCAGTGAGCCACAGCCACCCCCGCCTCTGCAGGAGACCCTCCAACGCTAGCTGGTAGGTCTGGTTCAGTCTCCCCTGGGGTCACTGCTCCTTCCCCTGGGTCCCGATGCATACTACTACTTTGTGTGTGCCCTCCAAGAGTGGAGTTTCTGTTTCCCCCAGTCCTGTTGAAGTCCTGCAATCAAATCCCACTAGGCTTCAAAGTCTGATTCTCTAGGAATTCCTCATCCCGTTGCCGGACCCCCAGGTTGGGAAGCCTGACGTGGGGCTCAGAACCTTCACTCCAGCGGGTGGACTTCTGTGGTGTAAGTTTTCTCCAGTCTGTGAATCACCCACCCAGCAGTTATGGGATTTGATTTTACTGTGATTGCGCCCCTCCTACCGTCTCATTGTGGCTTCTCCCTTGTCTTTGGATGTGGGGTATCTTTTTTGGTGAGTTCCAGTGTCTTCCTGTCGATGATTGTCCAGCAGCTAGTTGTGATTCTGGTGTTCTCGTAAGAGGGAGTGAGAGCACGTCCTTCTACTCCGCCATCTTGGTTCCTCTCCTCTGATGCCTCTTATGTATAATAAATCTTGGAAAACTTGGTTTGCCCTTTACAGCCCAGAAGACAGGGTATGTGTTCACCAAACACCACCATTTTCCCCTAGACATGTACCTCATCACCATCATTTCCAAATGCGTTCTAACTGACTCTAAGAAAAAACGTTGAGTAACTATATTTTTCAGGGTGAGGGGAGGAGAAGGGGCACTGAACATAGATTTATTATCTTACAGTTCTGGAAGGCAGAAGTCTAAAATATGTCTTTCTGGAGTATAATCAAGGTGTTGGCAGGGCTGCATTCCTTTCTGGAGGCTCTAGACGAGAATCTATTTCCTTGCCTTTTCCTGCTTCTAGAGGCTGCCTGCTTCCCTTGGCTTGTGGCCCCTTCTTCCATGTTCAGAACCAGCAATGTTACCTCTGTCTTCTGTAGCCACATCTTCCTCTACCTTTGTCTTCCACTTTTTTTTTTCTGTTGCAGTAAAATACACATAACGTGAAATTTACCATCTTAACTATTTTTGAGAGTGCAGTTCAGTAGTGTTAAGTATATTCGCATTGTTCTAAAACCAATCTCCAGAACTTTTTCATCTTGCAAAACTGAAACTCTGTACCCACTAGACCACTCCTCATTCCCTCCTTGCCCCAGCCCTTGGCAACCACCATACTACGTTTTATTTCTATGAATTTGACTACTTTAGTGGCCTCATATAAGTGGAATCATACAGTATTGGTCTTTTTGTGACTGGCTTATTTCACTTTGTTTGAGATATTATATTTTAAATGAAACTTTTCTCTAACATCTAGAAATGGAAAATCAGTCATGGTTGTCATAAGAGAAGGAATAGCCATAAAAATGAATGCAATGAAAACAGCCCATTATTAGATGCTAGCTGGGTTCTGCTGGCTCTTGGACACTCTGATGTTCTTACCTCCCTTTGAGATCGGCAGATATCAGTGAGATGCAAGATGTATCAGGTACCAGACTGAGACTCTCGCTTTTTCACACTCTGGAGGAAAGAAAGATATTGGAGAAAGCAAAACTCTCTTGTTACGTGACTCAGTGTTCATTCAAGGACTGTCCTTGTACCACTTAAAAATAGTTCAGGTGCTACTGGCGATCACCACCAGAGAACATCCAGAAAGGAAAGAGGAAAAGGGCAGGTACAGCGAATGAGCAGATGATCTCAGTGAAGAAACAGATATTGTTCCTGGAGTATTTGGAGTGTCTGTGCCATTGGGTGTACAGAAACCAAAAAGGGGCTCTGCCATGCTTCCTTCCTTCACCTGGGCAGATCCCAGTTGATTGTCAATTATGTGTCACCAGGAGGTGAGAAAAGTCAGTTTAATTCCCCATGCAAATTAGGACTTGACCTGACTCCGTGTCTTTACTCCGAGTACCTGGTGCTTGGAAGTTGCTCATTAATCCCTTCGTGTAACCCCCTTGAGATCACCAACCTTCAAGTGCATCTGCAGTCTGAGCACCATCTCTGCACTGGGGGTCACATGGAACACGAGATGGGGTCTGGCGAGAGTCGGTCCCTGCATTCCGGCCGTAGGCACTAAACTGTGGGTATCTTAGCGAATCCAGGATAACTTCTTGGGGACCCATTTTTTCCCCTCTTTGGAATCTACCCAGCATCCTGGCAAGAACAAATGAAACGATGCGTCCCTTCACATGTGCAAGAGGGAAGGGAGAAATCCTTGTTCCTCTTTTCCTGGAAACTCTCTATATATTTCTGCCTAGTATTTTACCTACTGGAATATTCTTTCTTCCATTCCTTTGTTAGTTAAAGGAGAATGCAGAGATCTCACTGGGGGTTTATGGTTTTAAACAAGAATTGTTGTCATGAAGTTTTTGGAGTCACATCAAAGCAATTTGTCCCTCCCTAAAAATTCGTTCTAGTGTTTCTGTATGTTTAGGGTGGGGATAGAGGTAAGCCCAGGACCGTCTCTAGGTCCAGTGCATCTCTTAGGGTTCCTGCTTTCACTCCCACGGCAGACTCCCCACACCCAGCCCCACCTTAATAGACTCACGAAGGATTCTGTCCTGGGTCAAGATCCTCGCCTTAAATGCCTTAGGGATGATCGAACACCAGGAATGTAGACCAGTGTTCCAGGTGAGGTTTTTACTGTTATTTCATCCACCTCTCAGCGACCCAGCTGCCCTGAGTATCTTACCTTTCGTTATTAATTGGCTTTTTTTTTTTTTTTTATGATCAGAGATTTACCGGCCCCCTAAAAGAACTCCAAGGGCCTTTACCTACTTTTATCACACTGTCTTGTAGTCCTAACCAGAGATAACTGTTTGCTTGGGGAGAGAAGGAACTTTTGTTGGTCATTTCAGATAGGATACCATATGTCAAATTTGTAAAATCTTGTTAACATTGTGTTTTCTTCGCTGGAGAATTACCCTCTAGTCGGGGAAAACAGAGCTGCCAATTACAGCAGCCTCCTGCTGTGAATAAACTGGTGTTATATTCCCAGACATCAGGCTAGGCGAGGAAAGAGCCCCCAATTGCCTTTTCGTTTCTTGCCTGATAGAGCTTTAGAGTAGAGCATAATTAGCTTGACTGACAATCAGGAAAATACAGACTTCAGTATCTGTTTTTATTTTAAGGTCTTCCTGTTTTGGAGACATATTCCAACCCCGTTCTACAATGTATTCCTCGATGTAAAAATTCAGTCAATTTGCAGGGCCAGAATTTGCTTAAAATGTTCAAAAGAAAGATAAATGAATCTACCTTGTGACCCAAGAAACAGGTATATCAGACTGCAACTATTAAAAAAGAAACCATAAATCCCTGTGGCAGTAGGGCTAGTAAATTTTTTTAAGCTGACTCCTTTGGGGGGAATTTGGATCCTGCACTTTCTTAATTTTACTGGGACAGAGATATTGCAAAAGGAAAATTGTTTCTCTGGCACTAAAGACAAATAATGTGTGACAATAATTGTGACTTCCCAATAGCCGTTTTCTGATCCTCAGCAGTTGGCTTCATCCTTGTATAGAAATGGGGTCTTGTTCATCAACTCCGGCCCCTTCAGAGGTTTTCCTTGAAAAATGAGAAAGGGATATTTTGTTTCATTTGGGGTTTTGTTTTCCAAATGTCCTCCTTGCATTTTGCAGCCTGGAAACAAGCAACTTGGTGGATGTTCTGTCCACATCTTCTGCCACCATGCCTAAGGAAGGCGATTTGTTTTAGAAAGGGGATGATTGATCTGAGGTGAAGGAAGGGAAATATACAAAAAAAGGGGAGAGGCTGAGAGTCAAGATGCAAACACTAAAAAACACAAAAGAAAGTACACATCATCCTTCATCAAATACTTAGCGAGTGCCCAGCATATACCAGGCACCAGGCTAGGCTCTGGGGGTTAAAGCAGTGGATAAGGCACCAACTCTTCCAGTGAGCGCTTCTATTCTAGTGGGGGAAAGAGAGGATGCATACTCTCTTCCAGTATAATTAAACTCATTACAGTACAGGTAATCAGCCTGGAAACAACTTAGCCACTGAAAGATGTGATCAGGGGCATCCAAAAACCTAGCAGAGCAGAGTTTGGTTCTAGATTTTTAAAAAGAGACACCTTTTTCTAAGTTATAAATCCTCTTCGAGTAAATGTCTATATATAAAGTTTCCAAGGAATGAGGAACAGCTGGAATAAGTAGTATCACGCAAATGATAAAAGGGCTTCCCATGCTACTAGCATCCTGGGTCGTCTTGACACTGAGCAACCACGTAGCTCCCAAATACTGTCCTAGGATCAGCCTCTTCCATCTGAGGGTCTCAGCTGCCTGCTTCTTGATTTTGCTAGACCTTCCTTCCCGAGTCTGATAGAGTAAGGACGGGCCCTGCTTGAGGTCACAGTGCAGTGAGCCCCAGGAGAGCAGGGATTCTGCCACACCCCGCCTCCCCCCCCGATAAGAGGACCACTTCTTTTTGCAGCTTGCCTTCTCTCCTCGCAATGTCTGCAGACCTTTCTTGCAAGGCTAAAAGTTTATCCTCGCATCTTTCTTTGCCTTTTCCTTTCCATCCTTGGTGGTCTCAACAGTGAGTAGTCACAGAACAAACAGAGCCACTAAAGATGGTGGAATATTTCGGTGGTTAAGCACACAAGCTTGGAAGCAAGACAGACCTGGGTGTGAATCCCGACTTTGGACGTAATACTTAGCCCTCTAAACTTTGTATTCTCATTTGTAAAAGTGTGACCAGTATTGCTTATGGAAAAAGGATGTTGAGAAATGTGATAATGTGAGCAAAGTGCTTAGCGTGGGACCTGGTATCTGGTGGTGGCCCCTTCATACGTACGTGGCAGCCGCCACTGCTGTAGTTAATTGAGAGAATGGGGCCAGCCCCCAACAGCCCACGCAGAGGGATCAAAGGGCTTGGTTTTCCCTTGACATGCCCTTGTACCCAAACTTAAATGCTAGATTTCTTGCTACATTATGCAATAGGAAGAAAACGTCTACAACTTAAATGGAATCAGGTTCCCTTTAAAGGTTCACAAGCCCTAGAACATTTTAGTGATAAAATTGTGATTTTTACACCTCTAGGGCAAATTTACCATTCAGGTTTTTCTGAGCCTTCCAGCTACAGGCCTGCACAATAAAAAAATGGAAGGATAAAGAAAGCATCGTTTCAAATGCGTAATCTATTTGACACCTTGCTTTTTATATAATTGAAAGAACACACATCCCAAATTACGCTGGAGCAAAAGATGATAGATGGTATCGATGTGAAACATGAAAGACAAAGTCTGGTTTTTTTTTTTTCCTCGTTAATGAATATTGAGCAAATAAATAGAGCATTTCAGGACCCCGGAATATATGGGATGCTGGGTATTTATTTTCTTCATTAGTCTGGCCACAATGTCACCCAGGAGTATCTCAGGGATGACAACCAGGCAGTTAAAGACAACTCTGTCCAGGCCCTGGCCCTGCCAGCATGAATCATGGCTCTTTCTCTGGCTGCCCCATGGCTGAACCCCTGTCCTTGGGGAACCTCGGGCTGTGGGTGGCTCGGCAGATGCTGTGGCATGTACTTTTTCACACGTGTGTGATGTGACTGTGGTAGGATACAGCCACTGGCTACAGAACCATCCAGATAACTTAATGCTGTCTCCCACATCTCTCTATGAAAGAGCAAATCCATAGTCTAGGTGAAAAGTTTGGGGTTTCTTTTCCAGATTATCATGAAAACTTGATGCTTGCAGGGTGCTGGTCGGGAGACAGTGTCTCTAAACAGATGAATGAAGAAAACCACCTATTTTTAACAAAAACACATTTGCGGTAATCAACACTTCGTATGTTCGTGAGATGAGTTCCACTAACACAGATCTTACTGGTGTTTATTTGCTTAACCAGGGGGTAGGGAAGGTAGTGTCCAAAGGATTTATTATAATATTTCTGTGGCCTCCAAATGCATACTACTTATCCTAAGTTTATATAGCTTCCTGAATTATCTGCAAAGTTGGCTAAGAATGGGTGTGAGATACTAGACATAAAAACTTACACAGGTAACATAGGCCTGATGGAATGGTTAGCTCTTTTCAAGGCTGGCTATTTTCACTAAAATATTATAGGGTTTAGATTTTCAACCATTTCCTAACATGATTGGATGAGACCCTGTGCTAGTGTATGTTGATTTACTCATTTTGAGACCCATTTGACACAAATTATAATGAGTAATAGTAAATATTAACACGAATCCCTGTATTCATGCCTAATCCATAGGGGAGCTGTGCTAAATTCACTAACTGGATGAAAATAAGCCTTGTTAACTTGTTTCTTTGTTCTTGATTGATTCCAGAAGCTTACTAAGAGTGCACTCACATCACATTCAATGCTAAAACTCTTCATTTAGAAAATGTGGCATCGTTAATAAAGAAAATGATTGTGTTACACTAGCTAAAAATCTAATGTGCTCCCAGAGGAGAATTTAAAAATTTCTTAATTCGTAGGAAACCTGTAGTTTCCAGTGGATTGTCCAGATAAACCAGAAGTTGAGGCTTCAGAATGTTGGTCCCATTTATTTTGGTCTTAATGACACCAACAGATGAGGGGCTAGTTGGCTTGCTGATCAGGTCTGTGGTGATCTTCAGCCATCATGATGGAAAAGAAAGCTCCTTCCTGGGGACTTCCCTGGCAGTCCAGTGGTTAAGACTCCACGCTTCCACTGCAGGGGGCATGGGTTCGATCCCCTGGTTGGGGAACGAAGATCTCGCATGCCGACCAGCCAAAAAAAAAAAGCTCCTTTCCATGGAGGTCACAACTCATAACTCAGGCACTCAGGCTCACCAGAGAGAATGTTAGCGTCGGTCATTACTGTCCCAATCGTCATTCTCTCACCAATTGCTATTTTTTTCAGTCACAGGATTCTTTGGCTGTTAATTCTCAAAACCAGCAAACTTTCTGTTGCATAAAAGCACTACAACAAAAACCCTACGATGTATGTATGAGAATTCTAACAATAAGAGATCTTCCCATCTCCCATCAACCTTGTCATCTACCTTTCTTCACTTGAAATGGGAGGTACAGTGAGCTCCGGTGGAAAAGCCAGGTGTGGACTGCACAGCCAGACATCTGGATGTGACTTTTGATTACCGCATCCCAGCAGGGTGACCTTGGGCAAGTTACCTAACTGCTCTGGGTCCTGGGTTCCTCATCGATGACGCTGGAATAAAAGAGAGTGCTTAACTCATAAAGTTATTTTGAGGGCTAAGTGAGAACACACAGCTAAGGTTCCTAGCACTGTGCTAGTATACAATAGGTGTCCAGTACATCCTAGATTGCCATTAAAACCTCAGATATGCACAAAAGTTGGAGGAAAATTACTTTAAATGGAGACAAGATTCAGAAATATCTGCAGTGAGACAGAGGACAGGGAATTACCTGACCCTGTAAGGTAAACTCATTTGAATTTTTTCAAAGCAGTGAAAGAAGCTAACACTCAGATGTGGCCAGTCTCTGAAGGAGCAGTGTTGGCCTCTGATTTGGGAGCAGTCAGTTGACAGATGTTATGGGCACCTGCTAGACACAGAGGTGAATCCACCCACTAGGACCACCTTGGTGCCTCCTGTTTTCTGATCATGTTGATGAAGAAAGCGAAGCACCCCAAGGTGAACCGCAGCCAGTTGATGAGGGCCACATTTCGAGGGTCCACTGTGTTCAGGGTCCTTCAA
The DNA here is from genome assembly GCF_965194825.1 of Balaenoptera physalus. NCBI lineage: Eukaryota > Metazoa > Chordata > Mammalia > Artiodactyla > Balaenopteridae > Balaenoptera > Balaenoptera physalus. The sequence goes on along the minus strand of NC_138896.1, from coordinate 93,455,855 downwards.
CCGAGAAAAGGGATGAAAAGCAAGGGCAGGGCGTGGTTTTCCCCATGGGTATCCAAACCCCAGGTCTCTGCACCTGAATGCCTCTCCAGTTTCCACAGCAGAATTGCTGCTGACTCTGCCCTTGCACATCCCTGGGGTGGCAGGCACTGGGTTGGCAGGGTGATGGGAAGCAGTGCCCACAAGACAGGGGCTTGATGTGGAAGAGGAGGTCAGCAGAAGCCCAAGGGGATACGTGGGAACAGCAGGCACCCTAGCAGTGTGACTGCCCCCAGCATCCCTGAATTGTTTCCAGCTAGAGCCAGACGAGCCCACATGGGGGCCATTCTGCACCAATATGGACCATTTTTTCACCAACACCATTTCTCTGTTCCTGAGCCTGGATGGTTCTCTGCATGTGCGCTAAAGCAGCAATTTCTGCTCACCACCCCCCTCCGCAGAGACTTCTTCAAAATAGACATTGTGTTTTAGTGTACTGTTGGGATTTCTATAATTTAAATGTTAATATATCAATATAAGTACCGTTATTTCCTTTTTACTTTTCCCACATCCAGTGTGGGGAGACCATCTTCTCGAAATCAACAAAAGGAATTCATAGCATAGAAAATAAGTCCTTTGTTATATTATTCATGTCTGTGTCTAAATTTTACATCTTGCTAGGTGGTGGTGTAGCGATCATAGCTGTCTTTAAAGCAATGGGCCTAACCTCTCGAAGGATGGATAAGTGGACATCCTTTGTCTTAACTTCCATTATACATGATACTGTTACTTTGGTTCGAGGCCTGTGTCTCTTTTCTATTTATCAGTATTATTCCAGAAGAAAAGATGAAAGTCATTTGCTTCACATTCGAAAATATGATCCTTTATTTAAAATGTTAGCAGTAATTGGGCTTCCCTGGTGGCGCAGTGGTTGAGAGTCCGCCTGGCAGTGCAGGGGACACGGGTTCGAGCCCTGATCCGGGAGGATCCCACATGCCATGGAGCAACTAGGCCTGTGCAGCACAGCTGCTGAGCCTGTGCTCTGGAGCCCACGCGCCACAGCTGCTGAGGCCCGTGCGCCTGGAGCCCACGCTCCGCAACAGGAGAGGCCACCGCGGCGAGGAGTGGCCCCACTTGCCGCAACTGGAGAAAGCCCGCGCACAGCAATGAAGACCCAGCGCAGCCAAGAATGAATGAATGAATGAATAAATAAAATGTTAGCAGCAATTAAGGCAGATATTTCTAGAAATATTATATTTTTTACCAATAGGCATTATTTTGTTTTACTTGAGTCAAAATTTTATTCAACCATAAATGTAAACCTTGATTGTATCTTAGAAGAATAGTACGGGCCTATTCACTGAGGACTTTGTTAGGAGGAACAACACTAAAATGAAAGATGCTCTGATATCAGGGTGAAGGGAATATTTGCCAACTCTAGGCAAGTCTCACCATCTGACCTTAATGAGTCCACCACCAGTGGGGAACGTATCACTGTGATACCAAGGGAAACACACACACACACACACACACACACAGAGCTTTCTTCCTCTTAGATACCCAAGAAACCAACATTTGTACTTAAACTGTATGAATAACACATTGGATTTTTAACCAACTGTATGAATAACACATTGGATTTTTAACCTAACACTGCTCCCATAAAGCAAGGACCATCTTCTGACTGTTGACCACTGAAGTTTAAATGTGTTTCTCACTACTGCCCTTACTGCTGTTTTTTAAGAAGCACAGAAGAAATGGTTATTATTTATGCAGGCTTTGTGCTCCCTCTGCTGGTTCTGTAATTAACTAATAAGTCTAATCCCCATAACTATGCTGACGTCATCAATTATTTTTGAGTATGGACATGGAACTACCCAAATCAGCATGTCTGTTCAGATAGCATCGGGAAAATGAGCAGGAGGTCAGAGGAGGACAGTTGGCCTCATTAAGAAAGTGAAGAAAATGGACTTTTTTTTTTTTAACTTTTGGGTTTATTTATTTATTATTTATGGCTGTGTTGGGTCTTCGTTTCTGTGCGAGGGCTTTCTCTAGTTGCGGCAAGCGGGGGCCACTCTTCATTGCGGTGCGCGGGCCTCTCACTATCGCGGCCTCTCTTGTTGCGGAGCACAGGCTCCAGACGCGCAGGCTCAGTAGTTGTGGCTCACGGGCCCAGTTGCTCCGCGGCATGTGGGATCCTCCCAGACCAGGGCTCGAACCCGTGTCCCCTGCATTGGCAGGCGGATTCTCAACCACTGTGCCACCAGGGAAGCCCGAAAATGGACATTTTGACTAGTCTGAATCTGTGTGAAAAACCTAAACACAGTTTTATGCTTTTATTTGCTCAATACTGGAAAAAAATGATGTGTCGTCGTTTAAACTGACATAATGCATTCCACCCTCTCAGAGGATTTTGGAAACAAATATGACTTTTTCATCTTTAGAACAAAATCTACTGTAATACCTGTTTTGCAGGTGAGAAAAATAGAAGCTCAGAAATTATATATGCCTGACTTCTGGAAGTCTCTACAGGCTAAGAAAATAGATTCCTATAGGTGGCACGTAGTAGCCAGTGTCTTGACTTCGGATCTGAAACGTGTTTTTCTACCAATGTGGGGATTGTAATATAGCCATTTCTTAATGTCAGCACAGCATCATGTGATCAATAAGAGCAAAAGTTCTACAGTTGGATCAACCGAGGTTGAATTGTGGTTCCAGCACTTACTGTGTGATTCTGAGTCGGTTACCTAACCTTCTTGACCTCACCTTTCTTGTCCATAAATTAGAAAGAATATTCTAGGCAAGAGTTTTTACCTCATGGAGTTACTATAAGGACTAAATGACATAACGCCATGGTGCAGAGTAATTCTTAAAGTGTATTGATGATGATGATTTGGGAATAGTCTTTGGTCGTTACTCATGGTGATTCTTTCTCTAATACGAAACAGCTTTTTCTCCCAATTATGAAAACTATAAACTTACTAAAGATAAGGGTTCAGTTCAGTAGGAATATATGTACATACCTAAACCAACAGCTTGGAACAGGAGGTGCAAACTTGGATGCAACTCCAGGAGAAATCAGCCAGTGCACAAGAAAGTATAGAAATTCAGACATATTTCCTAGGGATGATAAGTCAGTCAAACCAAAATGTCAATGCAAAAAAATAAATAAATAACAAATAATAATGATAATGATGTACTGGGTTAACAGCTGATTCAAATCAGCTGTTATCCCAGTACACAGAGATGAGATCTAATAAACATCCTCTGGATGTTATGTATTCATTTATTTATGCATGCATTTTTTTAAAATCCACCTGTTTAGTTCTCTATGTAAAATAATTCCACACTGTTCATGCTTGTTCTAGAACCTCCTATTTCTCAGTCAGCACCATGTTCTAGCAATCTCTCCATAGAAATAAATGTAGATCTTCACCATACTCATGGTCAGTCAGTGTTATCCTTGGCTTGCTTGGTCTTTAGTGTTTATAGATACTACTCCACCCAGCTTAATGACTGTGTTCTTAGGTGATGCACATAATTCCAATAACAACCGAGGTAGAGCAGCCAGAAGAGGTAAATCTGGAGTCAGGATACATGCAGTGCTTCCCAAAGCCAGATATCGGTAATTCTTGAACTATTCACATCGGCCCCTTTCTCTGACCCCTGTCAAGAGAGAGTTTGGTGCCACGTTGATGTTGCAGCACATCACCTTGCTCAGGTGGGGTGGGTGGGAGTCATTGCTAATGGGTCACGCAGGGGCTTGGGGAAGAGGCACCTAGAAACTAAGAGAATCATTGCCTCTGAGTCTGTCTGGGCTCTCTAATTTGCTGGCTCTTGTAGGTTTGGCTGAGACCCCTTGTGTTGATGTACGTGGCGGGCATTTCAGCCACGTGCATGAAAGTCTTCTGAAACATACCTGCCTGTGGTACAGAGCCCAGGCTTACAGTCCTGCCCAAGGGGTGCTGCCATTGCTATTTGTTTTCAAGCTGGTTTAAAAATAGGGAACCGTGTGCTAGGTTAGCTTGCTGCCATCTGATTATTTAGCTGTAATCTGTACCTGTACTTTTCACAGGCCTTGGCTACCCTCTGCCGTGAAAATATTTGGAATTTATTCTTCAAACAGTGTAGGCCACTTTGGTTGTTGATTTAAAGTGTGCTAGAGGTTTTATAATGGTTATTTATATTGGCCAACACTGACCCCTCTGTGAAATGACCTGTTGATGTTGGACGAGGATAAGAAACACTGAATACAATGCAGGAAATGGAAGGAGATCAAAAAGAATGAGTGTTAGCTCAGTCACAGTGCTTCGTGGGCTTACACGGAGATCAATGGTCTGTGCGTGTGAGGTTTTCAGAATCATATTGTTTGGCCCACTTGGAGGCATTAGGTGTTCTCTTCTGAGACGTTTAAGAAAGTCGTTCAAACTGTGTTTTTCATTATAATATCAACACTGTTGACTGTTGATTGTTGTCTACAATATTGATTGTAGACAAAATCATTGTCTAAAAGTAAGATTATAAAAAACTATGTATATGTATTGTATAGATATTGTCTAAAAGTATAAGATTATAAAAAACTATGTATATATAGATTTTCATATACTTCAAGCATGAAGAAAATGACTTTATGTACGTGGAAATTATTGTGCTTTAGAAAAAAAAAAAAAAATGCCAGTGCAAAGTAAGTGTTTCTGTGAAGTAAGTCCATTTCTGTGGACTCTTCCAGAATTACCATGAACACACTCACAGGCCTGCCTGGCTGCAAGGAAGTAGCGTACTTTCTCCCAGCTGTTTTCTCTCATCATTACACTTTTTTTTCTTTCTCATTATTCAGTCTCAGAGTGTCTGTCTGTCCGTGGCACGTTTCCGATGTCATTGCTCTCTGTACAAATGTCAGATACGAGACAAGAGAATATGTATGTTTGACAGCTGCCCAATAAATTAGGCAGAGGAACAAGTTAAGGACAACTGCGGGGGACTTTCAAAAAAACAAACACGTGGCCGGTAAAAAAGAATTTCCTGTGGAAATCTTGTTTTGTCGGCACCAGTTGTTACTTCGTGAATAACTTACAAATTCATTCTACTGTATGCTTTTAGTCAAGTGTCTATAGCATGGTGTTGGGGATAGCACTGGAGGAGCTCAAAACTTGAAACCAAATAAAATTTGTTGCCCCGAAAAGAGAGCATGTACTCTGGAATTCCAAGTATGAGATGAGTGCCTTAATAACGCTACCAGTTGGGGGGGCTCTGGGATGGTCCTAGAAGCCCCGCCCAGGCAGAACTGACTTGATCTTACCTTCGGTTCCCTGTGAGCATGGAGTTTCCAGCACATGGCTCTGCCCTCCGTGAAATTAGAGGAAAGTGAATTTAAAGAGAATTACCCAAAGTGTATATTTCCATATCAGTTCTGGAGCGCTCTGTGTGGCAGACATTTTGTGGTCTCTTGGGGGAAAATAACAAATGATTGTCATCACGTTGCTGGCAAAGAAAAGAAAAGTGTCTGTTGCTTAGGTATCAGTCCACCTCCTACCACGCCTCTGCTTGAGACCCCACTACCAGTCAACCATATTGGCTATGTCTTTGTTTTAGTCCTATGTTCCACCGTCATCCCAAGAGCGTATATATGTCGGATGATGGGTGGAGATTAAGGATTCATTCTGTAGCCCTGAGACCCTTTGTCCTTTTCACATGGGAATCAGACTCACCACAGTGGCCTCAGCTGCAGCCGTGTTCCAACCAGCCAAGCCAGCTGGCCTGTAAACACATGGCAGCTCATTTCTTACATACACCAGTAGAGATCCAATTGTGTTAGGCTCTCACAGTTTTCTCCCTGTGTTCACTGTTTCTTCTAGCAATGGATTCCTGTTACTTATGAGAACTGACTTCCCAATAAACAACGTGAGCAGAGTTACCTTTAAATCTCTGTTTACAGGGCCGTGTGTGTGACGAGAAGCTAGTGGGTCTGGGGGATTCAGTAGCGGGAAAGCGGATGACCTCATGTGATATTAAAAGATGATGGTGTGAGTGAGAGGTACCTGGCGTCAGCAGACGGGTTATTGTTTTAAGAAAGGGGAAGCCCTGCTTTAACACACGTGGGCGGATGTGCCGGGGAGCAAGGCTATTTACCTACCTCGTTAAGTTGCGCATAGACAGGGAGTTGGCAGTTGAGCCCCTTTCTGAAACCAGTTTTGCTTTGGTGTTTTCCTCCTCTTCATTTACTCTTTAGTGACCCCGTTTGGCACATCCGTGCACCATGACCGAAGTGACAGACTTTGGTCCCTGTTGGATTAATCAATGTGCTCTTTGATCCATGGCATGTGTTCCCCGTAGACACTGAAAGTCAGCATATTCAGCATTTGTGATCTGGTGGTTCAGAGTTGTTAACCGGGCTGATGGGCTGGTTTGGGTATTTGTAGCCAAGATGCTTCTCTCCTTCTAGGTCCTTCTCTTTCTCACATAGCTACTCCCCACAACACAAATATGGGCTGTACCAGTCATTCCTTAGCAGTCAAAATTTGAGAGCAATTTTTTTTTCGTTACGGTGCTTGCCCTGAAAGATACCATCAATTACTGCCTATGGAATTGAGCCAGTTTTGGTGTCCCTAGAGCCTGCCCCCCACCAGAAGGAGTATTTGCAGCTCCAGGGAACACAGCTCAGGATGTCGCCTGGCAAACAGTCCACTGACACTGCACTTTGACTTTGGAAGTGAGATGTCAAGACTTTCCCTGACTTGATACTGGATTTCTCCAGTGTGGAGTTCACAGGTCAGGCTTGGCAGTCCTGGTGGGTTTTCCCAATGGTCTCAACTCCACATGGGTGGGAGTGAATCTGGAGTGTGTCAGCATTTTTGTTGTTGTTTTTTCAAGAGCATGAGAAATGTTCCAAGTCGTCTTAGAAATAATTATCAAGGGGGAAGAACATTTCTGACCGTTAATTTTGATGGTCTCATCCAGAGGGGCTGAAAGAACTGAGGGTCCTGATGGGCCAGCCTTTCCTGTTTGGCTTTTTAGTTCTCATCTTTCACAGGTGGGCGTGACCCAGCCGGAACAATCTTGGTGCTGTGGGGTGGTTTTCATCCTTCTCCTACCCTAGTTAGCAGAAGTACCTGAATGCCTCCTGGAATGTGAGCTTATGTCCTAAACCAGCTTGACCATGTGTTTCTTCTCAATCTGGAAAACCCTACAAGTCATTTGGAATGTATACATGTATTTACTAGGAGGAGGCTATTCTTTTATTAAAATGTATTCATTGTATATGTGGCATGTCCTCGTCCCCTCCCCCCGCCCAAGAAGGGAAATGAACTGTGTCTGATTACACGCTAGGCCTCAGTATCTGGTGGTCGAATGGATCAGCTCGAGTCTAGCTGTTCCACGCCAGTTGTGTTCCATATGCGTGTGAATCATGATCCCAGTATGTGCATTCGTTAGCAGTGTCACCCATGGTTAATGGGAGCTGAAATAGCTTAGTGGTAAGTTTAGCAAGGGCTGAAGAATGTTCAGCAAGGTCTAAGGATAAAGAAGAATGCCTACGGAGAAGGCTTACGGGATTCGTGGCGTCTCAATACAGGATAGAGTGATGTAGGATGGATTACACCCTGAGAGGCAAGGCTCTAATTAGAATTTGGGAAATATTTTCTAAAAGCCAATGCTGTTAGAACTCGCTCTGGAAGTGAGTTGAATTATGTTCTTCTTTTGGAGGCCTTTAACAAACTGTGGATTGAGAGTAAAAGAAAAAGCCTGGCCAGTCCAGTGTCTCTGAAGGACCCTTCTTCATGTCACCATCTTCCAAAGAAGCAACCCGCAGGGTGTCCTGCGTGGCTCTTGGTGGCTGGGAGTGTGAACCCAACTCAGACACTGTCTGGGATGCTGGTTTTATTTTTTTAAGCCAACTGCCTTTTCCACAAAAAGCATGTAGGTAGAACATGAACTTCTTACACCCTGGGCTAAAACGTTTTTTATATGTTCTTTTTCATACTCCTTTCTATTATGGGTAGATATAGTAGGATAGAAGATAGAATATAGGATATTGATTATAGAATATAGGATATTGAATACAGGATATAGGATATTGAATATAGTACCCTGTGCTATACAGTAGGACCTTGTTGTTTATCCATCCTATCTATACTAGTTTGCATCTGCTAATCCCAAGCTCCCAATCCTTCCCTCCCCCTTGGCGACCACAAGTCTGTTCTCTATGTCTGTGAGTCTGTTTCTGTTTCGTAGATAGGTTCATTTGTGTCATATTTTAGATTCCACGTATAAGTGATATCATATGATATTTGTCTTTCTCTTTCTGACTTAACTTCGCTTAGTATGATAATCTCTAGGTCCATCCATGTTGCTGCAAATCGCATTATTTCATTCTTTTCTATGGCTGAGTAGTATTCCATGGTATATATGTACCACATCTTCTTTTTCCATTGATCGGTTGATGAGCATTTAGGTTGTCTCCTTGTCTTGGCATCGTGAATAGTGCTGCTATGAACATAGGGGTGCGTGTATCTTTTCGAGTTATAGTTTTGTCTGGGTATATGCCCAGGAGTGGGATTGCTGGATCATATAGCAAATCTATTTTTAGTTTTTTGAGGAGCCTCCATACTGTTCTCCATAGTGGCTGCACCAATTTACATTCCCATCAACAGTATAAGAGGGTTCCCTTTTCTCCACACCCTCTCCAGCATCTGTTATTTGTAGACATTTTAATGATGGCTATTCTGACTGGTGTGAGGTGGTACCTCACTGTAGTTTTGATTTGCATTTCTCTAATAATTAGTGATGATGAGCATATTTTCATGTGCCTCTTGGCCATCTGTATGTCTTCTTTGGAGAAATGTCTATTTAGGTCTTCCACCCATTTTTCAATGGTGTTTCAACCCAGTCGAAACATCTTTTAGTCAAGGGAAGTCAGTAGTAACAAGGGAATGTCTTCTTTTGCAGCCTGTGCCATACAAGTAAAAGTCCAGGTTGCCACTTATTACAGTTTAACGAAATGATCGATTCTAGCTTGCTTTGATTAAATTACATATTCAGTTGTTTTTGTTTGAAATTAAATGCTTGATTATATTACTGAATGCTATGTAATTTTACATGCATCCTTCCCTTATCTAACCATGAGGCATGGAGTGTGATTAACAATGTGGCTGCCAGGAGGAAGAAGCAAAATAATTATTTTTTCAGTACACAAGTCCTCATCATGATTCAGAAATCAATGTGCATCCGTGGAGGGTCGGTGCTCGCCAGGGATTACAGACTCCAGGGTGGCCTTCCCTCATTTCCCTATGAATGTAAGACCTAGGGACTGAGGCTGCCCAGACAGGTTTTTATTTCTCTCTTTTTTAAAGACTCACGTTTAACTACAGCCACTGGGACCTAAATCAGAGCATCCCGTGCCCAAATATGAATATTAATCAGACGCCAAGCCAGGGAGTTCCTCTCGGAGTTTGACAGTTTAAAGGATCAGTTAGTTAATTAGAAGGTGACACGGCATGCCGGGTCCCAAGGCTCTGACCTGCCTTCTGTCTCCTCTTTTTATTTTCCTTTTGACAAGTTGGATTACATCATTACTTGTAGTTTCACTTGTTAACCCCGCCATGAAATGAGAATATTCTCAGCTGTAATTATTCGTGATTTCTTCCCCAGTCTCTCAAAGACCAGGCTTTAAATGAAACTCAAAGAAACATACAAACATTCGAGGTTCAAAGGCCGGTGAAAATCAGCCTTCCGACCAGGCACACCACACAGCACCCACAACGCAGCGAGAAAACCACGGGTCTTCACAGCATTGGAAAGCGGGTCGTGGTCGTCATGGTGATTGTTTTAAAATAGAAAGACCCTGTTCTGACTTTGGTGCTGCAGGTGTGGATGTATCCTTCCAGGTGTTTCCGTGGCTCCTCTGGCTTTGAGGTATTAGCTATTGTGAATGCCTCCGGGGGTGGCCGTGAATTATACCGGCCTGTGTTTCTTGCCTGCCACTGGTGGCTAGAACAAAGCAGAGAATCGTGAACTTGTTTCCTTCTGAAGAAGAGACTGGCAGACAAGCCAAACCATTTCACGGGGTGAACCCTCAAACTAGGTAACTATTTACTAAGCCATGACATTTGCGAAATGCAGCCTTTTCCTTCTGAAACCATAAGCAGGTTTGCTACCCAGGCCACGGAGGTCACTCCTAGAAAGAAATGAGAGCGTGTAATGATCATCAGAAGTGACTTTGCTTTGTCTCTGTCGTTGCATCCGCCCTTCCCCACAATCAGGGTGTTTATCGTAGGATTCAGGGCCCACCTACATGAAATACAAGGGTGCCAAGGTCTACTGAATGGGTAGGGGTTAGGGATCTGCATTTAACAACCACGAACATCTCACTTCCCTAGAGGGGGGGATTCTGATGCACCCCAAAGTCTGAGTAATTCTGTTCTAAATGTTTTGGGAGATTTTCCTTGCCATGATATTGCTCTTTTGCAAAGCTTCCTTTTATGTAAAGTTTGCATGTGGTCCATAGAGGAGCTTAATTCCCAGGAGGGAAAACAAGACTCAGATCAGTGTTCAGCTCTTCAAGGGAAGCTTTTCCTGGTGCCCTAAGCAGAAGGAACTCTTTTCTCCTTTCCCGCACACGCCTCTGCATACATCTGTCAGAGCACATCTAAAGTTGATGACACCATTTAGTGGACACGTCTGTGGGCACAAGACACTGAGCTACTCAAGAGAAGGAACTAGGGTTTAGCATCATCTCTGGAAGACATTAATAATGAAAATTCAAATAAAAAGAAGAAGAAGAAGAAATCTACTGAGAACTTACCACGAATGCTTTGAGGCCGTCACTCTACTGAGTAACTCATAAAAGCTTTCCCTTTAGTCTTCACAACAGTCCTGTGTGCTTAGATGAGGAAACGGAGGCTTAGGAAGAAACTTGCCAAGTCCCAAAGTCGTGTACTAAATTAAAGGCAGAGCTGGGATTTGAAATGTGGTAGTCAGAGCCCTGGGCCCTGTCTCCTCACTCTGCTCTGCTGAACCTCACATGGTAGCTGCGTGTTTATAGGTAATGAAAGGGAAGGATATTTTTAGATGGAAGAGGGCATTTCTGCTGTGTTGAACTGCCATTGACAGGAGTACATAGAGAGGCAGGAGGAAGGAAATTAAGATCTGTGCTAGATGTTCCAGCGTCAAGCTGGAAAGGCTATGGCATTTGAGTGTATCCACCTTTGTTTGTTTGTTTGTTTGTTTTTTAAATTTATTTTTTTATTTTTTGCTGCATTGGGTCTTCGTTGCTGCACGTGGGCTTTCTCTAGTTGTGGCGAGCGGGGCCTACTCTTCATTGCGGTGCGTGGGCTTCTCATTGCGGTGGCTTGTCTTGTTGCAGAGCATGGGCTCTAGGCGTGCGGGCTTCAGTAGTTGTGGCACACAGGCTCGTTAGTTGTGGCGCACGGGCTTAGTTGCTCCGCGGCATGTGGGATCTTCCTGGACCAGGGCTTGAAGCCATGTCCCCTGCATTGGCAGGCAGATTCTTAACCACTGCACCACCAGAGAAGCCCCTATTTGTTTTGTGTGTATGTGTGACATCTTTGTCTGGTTTTGGTATCAGGGTGATGGTGGCCTCTTGGAATGAGTTTGGGAGTGTTCCTCCCTCTGCTATATTTTGGAAGAGTTTGAGAAGGATAGGTGTTAGCTCTTCTCTAAATGTTTGATAGAAGTCTCCTGTGAAGCCATCTGGCCCTGGGCTTTTGTTTGTTGGAAGATTTTTAATCACAGTTTCAATTTCAGTGCTTGTGATTAGTCTGTTCGTGTTTTCTGTTTCTTCCTGGTTCAGTCTTGGAAGGTTGTACTTTCCTCAGAATTTGTCCATTTTTTCCAGGTTGTCCATTTTATTGGCATATAGTTGCTTGTAATAGTCTCTTACGATGCTTTGTATTTTTGCGGTGTCAGTTGTTACTTCTTCTTTTTCATTTCTAATTCTGTTGATTTGAGTCTTCTCCCTTTTTTTCCTGATGAGTCTGGCCAATGGTTTATCAATTTTGTTTATCTTCTCAAAGAACCAGCTTTTAGTTTTATTGATCTTTGCTATTGTTTCCTTCATTTCTTTTTCATTTATTTCTGATCTGATCTTTATGATTTCTTTCCTTCTGCTAACTTTGGGGTTTTTTTTGTTCTTCTTTCTCTAATTGACTTAGGTGTTCCACCTTTATTTGTAAGGTAGGAGGAGGAAGGGAAACCAGCACGAGGGGGATCCATGGAGATGAGGAATATATGCTAACAGGAGGACCAAGGAGGAATGAAGATGGAGTGCATGGTCCACAGGGTCAGACCTTACCGGAGAAGGCAAGGCAGGTGGTGGTGTCTAGGAAAAAGGACCCTAACACAGTGGCCAGAAGGCTGGGGTCACGTCCCAGTTCTGCCACTGAGTAGCCGGGTGACCTTGGCCACCGGCCCCTAATCATTTTGGACAGTAGCTTATCCCTAAAGTGGATGGAGGTGAGTCTTGGACCGTGGATCTCTAGGTCCTCCTGCTTAGATAGTTTGGATCGAGGATTTGCAAAAGGTCCTCAGTTGTGACAATTGAGAGGGCAGTGTGACCCGAGATGCGACAGTTATAGTGGAGCGCGTTTGGCTGTGGGAGGGAGGGGTGGAGTGCCGACCAACCCACGCAGTGCTGAGGTGAGGAAGGAGCGCGGGCGCAGGCGGACGCCACCGTCAGGAAGCGCGCAGCGACCAGGAGGAGGAGGAGGGGGGGGCAGGGCAGAGTCGAGCGTGTTCCCCCCTTTAAAATGGGGACACTTCCCTGGGCCTGGGGAGGGAAGAGACAGGCAGCAGGGGCCAGACTGGACAGACTATACTAGACGGTGGGAGGGGTCACAGTCTGGGAGGCCGCGGCTGCAAGCACGGAGGGCCTGAGTTCAGAAGCAGAGAGGCCTCCATTTCCGGCGTAAGCGGGGGGAGAGGAACGTGGAAGGATACGCGGTTTCTGCGGTAGGTGCAAAAGAATGCTGTTTGATGCCACGTATACGAGGTACCTAGAAGAGTCAAATTCATAGAGTCAGAAAGTACACTGGTAGATGCCAGGGGCCGGGGGGCGGGGCATGGGAGGGATGGGGACTTGGTGTTCAGTGGGGACAGAGTTTCGGTTGAGGAAGGTGAAACATTCGGGAGATGGCTGATGGTGAGAGTTGCGCAGCAGTGCGAAGGTACTTGGTGCCCTGAACTGTACAGTTAAATATGGTTACAATAGCATGTTTTATATTATGTGACTTCTACCACAATAAAAAAATTTTTTTAAAAAAGAAGGTGCGCGGTTTGTTTCTCCACCGGTGCAAATAATTTGGGGAGAGGAGGTAGCAGAGATAAATACATGGATTGCAAAATATGTGGATTTGAAGAGGTTGGAAAGAAGCAGGGAAAGTTCAGCCCATGTCTGTGCGAATCCCTCGGGAATCCTTCTGTGCTGTTTTGTGACTGGGAGCAGAGGTGAACTTAGAGCAGGCTGGGAACCCCTGCAAGGGGGAGAGGCAGGAGCTGGGGCTCAGCCCCACCTGGCACCGTTGACGTGGGAGACACTGAAGGCTGGTCCAGATGGCAGGATACACACACTACCATATACAAAATAGGCAAACAACAAGGACCTATGGGATAGCACAGGGAACTCTACTCAATATCCTATAATAACCTATGATGGGAAAGATCTGGAAAGGAATACATACCTATACATGTATGACTGCTGGACACTTGAAACTAACACAACAGTGTAAATTAGCTATTCCTCAATTTACAAAAAAAAGGCGGTAAGATACAGAAAGCTGATCAGCGTGGTGCATTACAGTTCAGTATTGGAAAGAAGGAAGTGAGCAGAAAACATGCTCAATCGTCTGTTCTTCTGAGCGCCCTGGTTGACCCTCCTTCCTAAAGTCAGGGAAATTACCAGAAGCAGCCTGGCTTTCGTGTTCTTCTGCAGCTTCCCTGGAATGTGGGCTGTCTGTAGCTACAACCACCAAATAACCTATAAAGAGAGTCAAATATGACAGTGTGGTATTTTGGAAATATAAATTCATTCTGTTTTTTAAATTCTTAGATTAAGTCCAATGATTCTTATGTTTGTTTGTTTTTTCAGTTAAGGTACCAACAGATGATTTTTGTTTTTTTAAGGTCCTTGCAAGACGATATGTATCTGGCCATTCTGTTAGTCCTCAGATATCTTTTCGCCTTTAATTTTACCAATCCATGAACTCCAAGTGATGGAGAAGTATCGGTTTGTAGTGTGCATGGCACGATTCAAAGATTGGCTGGTGTGCAAGTGAGTGAGACTGGAGTATGGCTTGGTCAAGCAAAGCTTTGAAAGAACACCCACTGCTAACATAACAGTGTATTTGTTCCTTTTCCTATAATAAAATACCTCACCCCAAGGTAGGTCATGGTAGATGGATGCAAAAACAAGATGGGCAGAACTCAGAATGCTGAGGGGCACACCTCTACAGTGAAAGGTGCAAAGTGAAAGAAGCTGTTGGTGTTCCTCGCTTCATCCCATAAAATAAATTGTGGTTTCAAAGCACCCACTCACTGGCTTTCTCGTTGATATTACCCAGCACAAGTTTGCCCGTCCCATGGGCAGATCTCTGAAAGATGTTGAGGTCCAGCCATCAAAACATTTGGACGCACATTAATGGGTTTTACACCTTTGTATTTCTCCGATATTACTGTTCCGCTTCAGCAAGCCCACTAATATCAGATATATCCTATCAGGGACTATTTTAAATCACTTCAATTTTCTCTACCCTTGGGCTCTGCCCATAAGACCAGAAGCCGAAGCATGAGTACTGCCTGTGATCTAGTGTTTTACTTCACCCCCCGCCCCGCTGTTTATATTAGAGGGAACTTTATTAGCTTTTGGACACACGTATATCAGTTTTAAAGATTAAGTACAACGTCAATAGTTCTTACCCGGTTCTCAAGTATATTGCGTTGTTATATTTTCCCCTAGAATGTTTAAAAAAAAAAAAATTTGTATTGCCATTGGTGAGAGAGCATTTTTCTCTTAAAACCAGCCATTGGTCATAATAGTGTTTACTTATTCTCTGAAGTGCTATTTTATATAGAAAGTAAATCCAGGATAGAAGCCTGATAAGTAATTTCAGACTTGATGGCACATGAACCTTATAGGTACAGGTGAATTATGAAGCCTCACTTTGCAATGCTCTTTTTTCCTCAAGTAAGTCTCTTTGTCACAATGACTTGTTTATCTTCTGAGTAATTTTAAAATATTGAACGAGCTTCTGCTTAGTGCCCAAGTCATCCATCCAGCTCATGCTTCTCCTGTCCTCCAAATTCCTTCAGATGCGAACCGTCCAGTAGCCTGTGGCTCAATTACAGGCTATTGGAAAGGACAGTCTGCTGCAGGGGCATGTCCTGAGTCCTAGAATCTGGCCAGGAATGAAAAAGAGAAGCTGCGTTTCCCAGATCCACTTATGGCTGCAGTTCCACCTGACATCAGCCAAAGAAAAGTACAGAGTAATTTGCCGGTTGGGACACCCAGTTCTGAATTCCAATGTGAGCTCTACCCTGGTGTTACCCTCTTGCCGTTTTATACCTTTCCCCCTTCACATCCCAGGCCACTTTCTCAGACATCACTCTGTCCCAGCACCCCTTTGCTTTCCAGACCACCATTCCCATGGGCTTACCTTTCCTGGCATGCAGCTTCATCTCCAGCAGGAAGTGCATTCAGTCTCCAGCCTAGATCGTTTCTTCCTAGGTCCCAATTCCCTCCATCTTGCAGCAAGCAGCTCACATCACGCCCGCCCCACAGAGGCTGGAGGAATCACAACAAACCCAGAAGCATGGTCCCAAGGAGCTTTGCTGTAGGTGCCCCAATGGGGTTATTAGGAGGATTGTGTCTCAGTCTCCTGTCTGTAGTGCTGACTTCCCCCTTCCCCCCTTCACAGTTCAGTCCTGTCTTCCAGAGGAGGTGCTGAGCTCCCTGAGTACAGAGACAAGGTTTGACCATTTTTCCATGCTCCCTCAGCTGGTGCGGTGTGGAGCACAGATGCTCGCTAAATGCTTGCTTCCTGATTAATCACTATTTATTGGTCATAAAACATGGCAGAGTGTCTGTCTCCAGGACCTTGTAGCTGTCCTCTTAGAAGGTAGAAGCTGGTCACGGTCACCATTCTGTCCCAGACCCTCAGGGTAATGTTCACCAGCTTCGAGCTCAGTGATTGGGAAGACAGACAGACATGCCCCCAAGAAGCTAGCACAGTGCAGATTGTAGCACATGGCTCTGGCAGAGCACCCAGGAACGGGAGAGGAATTTTGATGAGGAAATTGGGGTTGGCCTTAATATGAATGGGATTTGAAGGATGGAGTCCACATTTCGAGAAGCAAAGGTTTGTGCTTGTCGAAGGGTATTCTCGTTAGCGCTAACAGTCTCAATAAAAGCATAAATGGAGTGAAGAGATTGGGGATGTCCATCAGGTAGGGTAGGGGGAGATAGAGAAGGTTGGCAAAACAGACGTGGGCAAGGTCACAGTGAGGCTGAAACTGAGTGCCAAGTGGATGTACATTCCACACAACGTGGTAAACATGGTGGGACATCAGAAGAATTTGTGGTATGAGAACGAACCCCTTTTATATTTTGGAATTCATGTGATAATGTTTACTGTAACTTTTTATATCAATACATAGCCAGTGATAATGGTTTCCCATTTACAGTCAGGATTAGGTTTCACTTTAAGATACATGTGTTTAAATAAAACCAATTGAGTAGCTTTAAAGAAAAGTATCAGGTAGATAGTGTTGAGGCTAATATATCAACAATCAAGGTAGCTCCTTACGGCTGGAAGTTTGGAACATACAGATGTAGACCCAGGAAGACCCTGAGTAGAAAGTTGCTGCAGAAAAGTTACCCAGACCAAGGGCTGAAGGAGTGTTGCAGTTTGACAGTGGAGAAGCCATCGGTGAATTTAGAGCAGCTGTAGTCCTGGGGAGGCCCCAGGTCAAGTCTAGGGTGGCTGTTCCATGAGGGCAGGGCTTTTCTGTTTTGTTTATCCCTCAACCATAGTGCCTGGCTCACAGCAGGCAATTACTAAGGAGGTAATGAGTCAATAGGTGGAAGGTATGAAGTGAGACTTTTATTTCCACGCATGGCAATGAGTCCTGCAGGTGCATTCCTCCCGCCACCCCTGGGCTAGAGCTGCTGAGCTGAGACCAGCCTGATTTCCCCGGGAGAGCCAGCCTGGGGGAATAGCGCTTCCCCAGGTGCAGGAGGGAGGTGGGCCGCCCAGCAGCCCGGCCTGTAGTCTCCGCCTGTGGTCTTATACCCAGACTCTTAAGTTTTATATTTTAAGCCAACAACTGCGGGGACCTGGGCGCCTTGGTGCAACTCCAGCTTAAACTGCCAGCGAGGAGGCCTGGGAGGGAAATGGGGACCACACCCCCATCTCAAGGCGGCAGCCCGGACCCTGCACCTGCCCATGTTTGTCACATGGGGATGCAAGGCCCTCTGTGCCAGACCTAGAAAACGTATCAAAAGATGTAAAAACAACAACAAGAACAACAAACAGGAACTCTACACATCTAGGTGAAAACACCTGACTTACTGAATCAGCACCTGATCCAAACTGTTGAAGATGCCGTGCTGGTCCAGCGTGCAGTCTGTAACCTCGGACTTGGATTTTTAACTTAATGAGGTCACACCTCCTCCTCTGTCCCTCCAGGGTTTTATAATGTTCATTTGTCCCTTTATGTACTTTTCTTCCAGCCTGTTATTCTAGTCTTTCCTCTGAATCCCTGATAACATGCCTGGTGCCGTTTTCTTGTGTCCCTGGGCTCCAATTCTGAGTGTCTCCCCACTTTCCTCTTCCCGTGGTGTCTTCGTCCTGGCTGTCTGTACTGTCACCTGCTTTCCTTCTCTCTCATCCAAGTCTTTCTTCACAGCTCAGCCGCCTGGGACGTTAAAGCGTGTGCGGGGCTCCCACCTTCATTCTCCCACATCCTGTCCCGACACCCTCTATGGTCATTTCTTGTCTCCTCCATCCCCGTGTCCACATGTCTCTTCGTCGCCTCCATCTCTCCCGCCTGGACTCCAGGCCTCGAATCTTCTTTCTGGCTGTCAGGTCTCACATCCAGTGGTTGGAGCAGACCCACCAGGGTCTCCTCAAGGCCAGGGTAACCCCCAGGGACGCTGGGAGCCTGGGCGGAGTCACAGGGCTACGACATACGTCACTTCCACATGCCTTTCAGAGCGAAGCCTCCTTGGGGTCAGATGCTTTACAGGCATTTCTGGGGTCACAGAGATGACTCACTCAGGAATCCACCCTATAGGAATTTCAAATCTCCTCGGGGAAATAGAGGCACTGGCACCCCCCAGAAACACACAACATGCTCTGGGGCTCCAAGGAATATAAGCATCTCCAGGGGCATCCCCGGGGCTTCTGTTGAAGTCACGGCCCAACGGAGCTGTTTCCCACTGGCTGTCTTCATCCTCGACGCCCACGTTCCAGCCTCCCAGGGGCTGATCCCTGTTGCTCTTGCTGCAGTCGTGTCCGGCGGCCTGTTTCGTGGTTCACTGAGCAGCGCTCGGAGACCGATGCTCGTACACCCACATGGGGTTTGAGCAGCGGCCATGGCCAGGCTGCCCTCAGCCCGCCTTCTCTTCCACCCACCCCACCCCTGCGGGGCCCAGCGTGCACCTTCTCTCCAAATGGGTCCCAGTAGAAACAGCGAACTATCCATCTCCAGCACCCAGGATGCTCATCAGGCACCTGGAGCCCAGGACAGCAGCACCTCAATCCATTTGGCAAGGGAAGAATATCCTTTCATTTTTTAAAAATAAGATTTGAGGTCCTGAGCAGATGTTCTGAGTTTAGGTAGCTTTTCAGAAATAAAACGGCACTCGTAGCTGCTCTGATATATTCTTTCGACTCACCTGACATTTTTCTATGTGTTCTGACATCTTTGAAGTTGCTTTTTCTCTTTCCTCTGATGATGTGGTTTCCGTCCACACTTGGCTTTCTAGCAATTCTTACTTTTTGTTCAAGAATCAGTTCAAGAAGTCACTGAATGGGGTTCAGACAAGCTGTAGAAAAGTCACCTTGACAAAGACGAGGGTTAACTAGAATTTACTAACCCGTTTCCTCCACAGGTTGTAATTTTGAATCTCTGGCCATGACTAGTAGGGGGGCTTATAGGAGCAATTTTTGTCCTGAAGGTGCTGTCTTGGTTCGTTCGGGCTGCTGTGACAAAGCAGCATAGCCTCTGTGGCTTATAAATAGCAGACGTTTATTGCTCACGGTTCTGGAGGCTGGAAGCCCAAGATCAGGGTGCCAGCATGATGGGTGAGGGCTTGCTTCTAGGTCACAGACTTTGAGTTGTATCATCACGTGGTGCAAGGGACTGGGAGCTCTGTGGAGTGGCTTTTATCTGAGCACTAATCCCATCCAGGAGGGCTCCGCCCTCATGACCTAAGCCTCTCCCCAAAGCCCCACCTCCCAATGCCGTCACATGGTGGGTGTTAGGATTTCGCTTCTGTGCGAGGGCTTTCTCTAGTTGCGGCAAGTGGGGGCCACTCTTCATTGCGGTGCGCGGGCCTCTCACTATCGCGGCCTCTCCTGTTGCGGAGCACAGGCTCCAGACGCGCAGGCTCAGTAGTTGTGGCTCACGGACCCAGTTGCTCCGTGGCATGTGGGATCTTCCCAGACCAGGACTCGAACCCGTGTCCCCTGCATTGGCAGGCGGATTCTCAACCACTACGCCACCAGGGAAGCCGGGCGTTAGGATTTTAACACACGACTTTTGGGGGCACACAAACATTCAGACCCTAGCAGACATAAAAAGTGCTTTTTCCAGGTTTATGGCCTTGATCTTGAGGGTAAGAACAGGCTTCTTTGTCCATCTGGGTCACTGCTATATTGTCAGAACCCAGGAAAGTGCCAGGTACAGAGTGGGCGCTCCATACATACCCAATGCTGTATTGATTCATTATTGAGCATCTCTGGTTGGGGGAAGGTGGTGGAGACATGTAGCTGGATTAGGCCTGGGCCTTGCACTGGAATAGCCCTCTCCAGGGAGGAAGAGGGGGTTGCAGACACAGAAGGACCACGCAGGGTGAAACGTCCATAAGGAGGCAGCAGAAGTGCAGTGAGCACTGAGGAGGGTCCCTGTCGCTGGTGGGGAGAGGTGGGGAGATGTAAGGGGCACATTGAGGGTGATGGAGTTGGGCGGTCCAGGCCAGGAACCCAGCAGGTGCACAGTCATAGAGGCGTGAAGGAACCTAATGCAGGAAGTGCTGCTGGACAGCCGAGAAGACAGAGGAAGTTGGGGCAGAGCAAGAAGGCCAGAGCCACACGCGCGGGGCTTGGACTGTGTCTTGAGGGCAGTGAGTTTATCAGCTGTGTGTGTGTGCGTGCGCGTGTGTGTGTGTGCGCGCGCGCGCGTTTCCTAGCCACAGTGTATGGTAGGCATTGAAGTGAGAGTGAGGTTCAAACCAGGAGGAAGCCAAGTTAGTGGATCCGTATGATCTGGAAGAAAGCTGGAAAGAGCCCAAGGCAAGGCAGAGCCAGTGGGCAGGTCTCTCAGAGACTGGGGGGAGATGGGATTTATTCCTTCACTAGCTGGGGCTGGCCCCGAAGGGGCTCCATCACTCCATATGGCCTTTTTTCCTCCTTGGCCCCATCGTCGCTCCTCTTTTTTGTCATGGCTCTTCCCAGAAGAACAGAGAGTTCGGCTGAAAGTCTGTACTTTGATGAGACCCGTGCTTATCATACAGTGGGAAAAACAAGAAGGCCATCTTACAGGTGTCAGACGAATAGACGCCCCAGTCTGTGTGCTGAAAATGATATGCTTGAATTAGCTGGATGAGTCCTCAATTAAGTGAACGTGAGTTGATGTCTCCATCTGCTGACTCTTGCAGCATCCCTGATGCCTTACGGAAGTTCAGAGGATGATTGTAAAGGATATTCCCCGGTCCCCGTCAGCCCCCGCTGCTTGCGTCTCTTCTGTCCGTCTGTCTCAGTGTGTTTTCCTCGGTGACCCTGCTTTGCACTGTAGTTTTCCTTTCCATGAAGGCAGGAAGAAGCGGGCGTCAGTTGGTGCAGAGAGGGGAGAGTGCCATGTGCGCTGGTGAGCCTACAAAGCGCTTTCCAATGGTGTGATAACTAACTTGAAAAGGACGTTCGGCATCTTCGGCAAACCGTGTGCGCCTTTGGGCAGCCAGTAGTTTTCATTCTTACTGGGACAGCTGTTCTCTCAAAAACAGTTCTGTTGTAAATGACTTGCTGTCGCTCACAGACTTTCTGCGCCTTTTGGATCCATGGCGTGAAATGCCTTGTGTATGGCACAAGATAGGTGAACCTCCCTTCACACAATTGTATTTCTTACATACTCTGCGAAAGCAACATTTTGAAAGCGAAACCGTATTCTTGATACCCTAGATGATTTTCCAGAGTAAAGGGTAGTTTTAAGGCAGATTATCACAAGATAGTCTTGTTTTGACCGTAATGGGTACATGAGTATTTTGCATTGTTGATTCCAAATAATACCAATTAATTCCAATTAATTAATCCAAATAATTCCAATTAATCACAAGCGGGTGGAAAACCAACCATGAATTGAATCTGCATGAGTAATTTCTCTACTCCTCCTCTTCCCCCCAAGCAAGAGGTCTAAGACACCCAGCTCATGGACGTGTCCTTCTAAAGCGACCTTCTCAGAGTGTGACCCAGGCACCACTGAGGGTCCTTGAGGTCCAAACTATTTTCATAAGAATACCAAGGTATTATTTTCCTCTTTCTTTCACTCTCATTCCTTTATGAGTGTACAGTACTGTGGAGTTTTCTAGAAGCTCCTCTATGACATGGTATCAGAAAGGACTGAATGCAAAAAGCACTGTGAAAGGCCAGCTGTCTTCAATCTAGCGAGACATGAAGAGTTTTGTGAAAATGTAAAACAGTGCCATTCTTCTCAAAAAATGTTTTTGTTTTGGAAAATATGGTAACTTTTCCAAAAATGTTGTTTATATTAATCTGTAATGGATTTGTTATTGCTCTTTTAAATGAATTAGGGAATAAATATTTTAAAATTTCTCATTGCCTCTAACATGCTACACTGCAGTAGACATAACCCACATAAACAATGGCCCTTTGGGGAGGGTGTCAGTGATTTTTTAAGAGTGTGAAGGGTTTGTAAGCCCCCAAAGTTTGAGAAACACCGCTCTGAAGTACAGGGCATTATGCAATAAAACTCTCCTGGCTTGTGGTTGAGATGTGAAAGTTTTCTGAGCAAGAGGAGAAGGATTGGCAGAAGTTCCCCATCCACTTAGCCAGGGCCCATTTCTACACTGATTTGGGGATGTACAGTGAAACGACGAGAAAAGCTAACTGAGAAACACAAAACCTTGCCAAAAAAAAAATAATAATTCGGAGGCCCACAGCATTGGGGGAGGAAAAGTAACCGTGATTCCCTCGTGGGGACCCAAGCATGCCGTTCTCCTCTGCATGTGGCACTTGTGGTTTGCGCTCTAACTGGAAGTTATTGAGACCGCTGGGCCAACCTTATCTATTCATTGAGCCACAGAATATGTGTTCTGCGAGCACCTGCACAGGGCTGGACTGTGGTGGAAGTTCAGACCCCATCCCTGCTCTCAGGATGCTGAAATTCCTAGCCAGGGAGACTCAGTAGGCAAATCAGCATGCGTGGACACGATCATTCATTATTTTGAAGAATGACGCAAAGAAAATGGGTTAAAATGACACAGTAATTTGGAGGAATGAGAAATAAATTCATACAAGGTGCCTGGCAAAAGCTTTTCTAAGGAGGCTTCATTTGAGCTGGGTGGGTAAGGAGAAGGGTAGGAGCCGTTCTGGCAGAGGGAACTGCACTTGCAGAGGCCCCAACAAAGGACATGACTTGGTGGGAGTGAGATGAGCCCTGGCGCGGGGTAGGGGGGGAGTGCAGGGGATGATGGGGACGGAGCAATCGACGGGTAAGGATCTGACTTTATGGGGCATTGGAGGCCCTGGCAGAGAGTTTGATTTTAATCCAAGTGTGACGAAAGGTCATCGGAGGGTCCCGAAGCAAACGAAAGAGGTGGTCTGGTACCTGCTTCATAAAGAACAACCTGGCGTGTGGAGAGTGGATTGGGGGAGGGGTAGTCAGTGGGGAGGCAGGAGAGGATGCAGAGAGCAGGGCAGGAGGCTCCTGATGTCATCCGGGTGAGACTGGATGGCGGGCCCTGGGCAACAGAGAAGTGGGCAGATCTGAGATCTAGTGTGGAGTAGAAGAGAGCAGACTTCCTGACGGAAGGCTCTGGGGAGGAGGCCAGGGGGATGAACAAACATAGCCTCTGGTTTGGGTTTGAACCACCTGTGTTTTCTCACATCCTGGCAACAGTACTCTGCAAGGTCATTCGCATTATACCTACTTGGAGATTAGGAAACTGAGGTCTCACTGACTTACTCATGGATCCATAAGGCCCTTCCTAGCATCAAAGCAAGTCAGAGGTCAGTGCCACTGCCCAACTCTGTCTGTGGCTTCCTTTCCCTGGTGCCACACCTCAGCTCTCTGCTCCAGCCCAGATGGTGACACCAGGTGAGGACCTGAGACAAAGGCTCCCTTCCTCCCCCTCCAGGGAGCTAGGCCATGAGCTGATCCCAGCCCCGTCCCTGTGCCTCATCTTCTGGGCCCGAGAAATGGGACCAACTGTGCCTGCTGGCCACCAGCCCAAGCCGAAGTTTACTGGGACTGGTTTACTCACATTGCAGGTGTGTCTTGGTTCCCAGAGAAAGGGAGCTTTATTCTTCAGGCTCCGCGATGCCTCTTGACAGGAGACGTGGGAGTCCCCCTGAGAAACAGTTCAGCCTTTATAAACTGAAGCGGGTGAAGGCTGTGGAAGCAATTGTGAGAATTTTAAACATCAACCACTCGGGTTGAGAAAAAAGGAACTGTGCATTTCGTTCTGGTAGTGGGACGATTGTTTATAAAATTTTTTTTTAAGTTTTTTTAAAGCCATCCAACTTTTACATAGTACAGAGGCTGAATGAAAGGGGGGCAAGAAGCAATGCAGCAAAGACCAAATTTCTTCAGTCCTGTCTGTGCTCACCTTCCGTGGGCAATGGCAAGTCCCTGCTTCTTTGAGACTCAGGGCAGGGCAAAGCTACAGAAGTCTAGGCAGATACAGAACGTTGGATACAGATGTGCAGTAGCCAGTGATACTTAGCTCACTGCTGCGTGGCTGTGGGGATGGCACGAGACTGGCCGCTTCTCTTCCAGTTAGCCCGGAAGCCCTTTCACAAATAACTTTCTGCTTTGGGAATTGGAAATGCACCTTGGCAATGATTATCTGCTTGCTCACCTTTAGGGCAGCCTGTCTACATACACCCCCCTGGTTACTTTGCATACTCACACATATATCTTGCAATTTAAATTTTTATATTTTATTCATACGTGGAGGATTATTCCTGCAGCTTAGTAAAGCGCTAAATATTATATGAATGTGATTCAAAACATGTCCATTCCATAAAACCCGTTTATGTGCTGTCATTTTCTACAGCATTAAATACATTTTATATCATCAGAAATTTTACGGTATATTTAAAAATGAATTTCTACTTAGCTTAAATGCATTAAGGATTATCCTAAGAGACCCGGCTCAAAATGCAGTCATGTTTATTTGTAACTGCCAGAAAATGGCTTGCAAAACTGTTAGTGTCTTTTATTATTCCCTGCCACCGGAGTACTTGCTTGTTAATTAGAGAAATTTCAACTGTCATGGTTGGCAATTATAGCTTCTGTATCATTGTCTGTTATGAATAGTCAATGAGGGCTGATTAATATGCATGAGCGGCAGTATATATAGCGTGTGCATTGGACCACAATCCAGCTGCCAGAGTCACTCAGAGGAGGGAGCGGTGTGTGTGCGTGTGTGTGTGCGTGCGTGTGTGTCTGTGTGTGCGCGTGCATGCTGCTGCCAGGGAAGGGAGCGTGGAAGGGGAGAGAGTTGTTTGCAGCCTCTGAGGAGAGCATCGCCAGCGTGCAGTGTCGTGTCGCAGCACCTGGCACCTGAGGCTCTCCGAGGACACCTTCATGCCTGCATGCTGAAGGCGCTGCTCCTCCCGGGCGCCGGCGAGTCCTGCAGCCTTCCTCTGCCGGTTCTCTAAACATGGGATGCAGTTTGTGCAGCCTGCAGAAGCCAGAGGAGCAGTACAAATTACTCTACGAAGTTTGTCAGGTAACAACGCGCTGCATCTTTTCCTGTGGGCGTGGCCGGGCACTCACCTGGCTGAGCGTAACTTCTGGGGAAGGAATTGGGGATTTCTGTGCGTGTGTGTGTACTTGGAATGTGACAGCCTCTCTGACGTTTCTGCATATTTTCTATTAAGTCTCTTAGGTGATTTCCTTTACAGTGGCACCTAAGCGCCTGTATTTGAATATTTCAATAGATGCTGAGGACCGTAAGGTGTGGTTCAAGCTATAGTGTCACAAAGCTCCTTTACAATTGCCCGCTGTCCCCGGAGTGGCGGACAGATGTCCTAGGCAGGGTCAACGCGTGGTCACGCACCCTTTGAACAAGTTGCAGAAGACGTGGAGGATGATTAACGCCGGCACGGTTTTGTCTCTGTTTACGAATAGTTGTAAGGCGCTCTTTTCAGGGGAGCGCAGGCCGTCTACTGCACACTTCAGTCTCTCAGCAACTTCTCGTACCAGAACATGTGGTTCAGATTCACGCTTCACACTTGCCATTTCTATACCTCCTCCTGTGAAAACTTTAAGAACTTCCAGAGCAAGTGGCTTGATCTCGGGTGCTTTCGTCCACAGCCGATGAGTCCTCTAAACTTCTGCAGCATCGCTGACAGGAAACTTCAGTGGAGTTGAAATGGGGTATTTACGGTACGGCCCAGAGAACTTATCTTATGTTCATGCTGAGTGTTTTATTTTTTAATATTCCAGTCTTATCCTCACCTAGGAGGTTTTCACACTGCTATACCTGGCAGTTAATGATTTTCCCCTTAAATCATTCTAACTCCTTCAAATTTCTCTCCAGTAATCAGAAAATCATAATTCTGTTACAAAGGAATGTTAACATTAGCACATTAGAAGAAGATTGTTATTCTGAGAAAAAAAGGCGCTTGCTGTTTCATTTATGACAATACATGGTATATTAATACAGTCTTTAAAGGGGCTAGACTCAGCTTAAAAAAGAATTTGATTAGCCGTCAATTGGGTGCCATTTTTGCATGAGCCAGCAGAGGGCGCTTAGCATTAAAAACACAGCGAGACTGGTGCTTGTGAGTTGGCTGCCTCAAAGGACAAATTCTAATGATTGGGTGAATAAAAAGGGTGTGTGTGTGTGTGTGTGTGTGTGTGTGTGTGTGTGTGCGCACGCGCCGGCACTGAGGCATAGAGCAGGTCAAAACAAATCTTATCTTTTGGGGCTTAGGCGCCTCCGCCACCTTCCTGTGTGGAGAGCACATAGCCTACAAAAAACAATCATCTTAAATAAGTTTGGGAAATAATACTTCTGACGTATGACTTCATGCTCAGGGCTTTGTGGGTTCCTGTCCTTTCAGAGCAGTCCGAGGGCACATTGGAGGTCTGGGCAGAAGTGCCATTGCCACTGGAGATCTGGCCCCCACCCCTTATGTGATCATATGGTAACGCTGTAATCCTAAATTTGCCAAGTTACCATGTGCAGTGAGCCCTGGTGTTCAGTGAGTCAGGCATTCAGAAGTGAAACAAGCAGAACGACAAAACCATCACCAAGGTGGTTGTATACAGTCACTCACCGCTGCATATAAAATAAATACTCTGTGTAAAAATGGAGTTATAATAACTTGCTTTTTTTTCTTTTAACCATCAATGCACGAAAGTATTATTTCACATACGTTGCTGTAGATGTAATAATTAAACTGGCACCCTCCAAAAGGTGCCCCTACCGCATTTCCTGCGAATCTGCGTTAACTTGTGCTTTATTCGTCTGTGTTATTTGGGCTCCTCCCCTCTCTGCCTCCAAAAAGAGGGAGCCTGGGTTTTGTTTGTTTGTTTGTTTTTTTACTAGGTGAATTTATATGGAAATATTTCTGGCCAAAGCATCGTGCAGTAAATTGCTGATAAATGACTTCCATCTGGAATACACTTTGTCAGCAATTTGGGAAGCCATGCAGATTTATTTTCAGGAAACTCAAACTACTTTTCAGACCCATTACCCTTGTGCCAACTAAGTGAATTTCCCCTTTCTCCCATTCTTTGGAAGTCCTGAACCATAGCATAAAGGAATTCACAAAACACTTGCAGGAATTAATAATTGCATTCCCACTCTTATTATGCAAAGCCTTATTAGAGCAGAGAAGTTAAGGTTTCCATAAATTACAGTTCCAGAAGGTCCGGTGTGTCTGGCTTCAGTAAGCGCTTGTAACAGCAGCACAAAGAGGATCAAATATTCTGGGGCTCAGACTTGATCCTTTCCTCATCCAGAGATAATTCAAAGAGATGCTCTTCATTAGGGCCTTTGGCAAGCTGCCCACAGTTTCTTTTAGGGGCTGCTGTGAACTTAATGATGCAGAACAATGGCTTTGCCTCTTGTTGCAAACATACCTTATTGTACCTTTAATCACAATAGAAAAACACCAACAACACACGAAGTCGCCTGGTCGTTAAAGGACGTTGCACAGAGTGCACACATCCCAGTGAGCTGCGCCGTGTGTTAAGGGATGCGTTGAGATATTTGGAGCTCTTCGAAGGAGAGTATAAGATGTGCCCGCTGCCCACCCTGGGGTTGTAGGATCAGGTGACTTACAGCAGTTC
The DNA here is from genome assembly GCF_965194825.1 of Balaenoptera physalus. Lineage (NCBI taxonomy): Eukaryota > Metazoa > Chordata > Mammalia > Artiodactyla > Balaenopteridae > Balaenoptera > Balaenoptera physalus. The sequence goes on along the minus strand of NC_138896.1, from coordinate 93,428,105 downwards.
TTTGTGCTTTTACGGTGACTGTGGCATCCTGTGGAGCGTCAAGACAGGGCCCCTGCCTATGAGAGATTTAAAATTTAACTTAGCAGCTGCTTCATGCTTCGGAAAGCCTTCACTTGCCTAGGGTGACTTAGAATACTCAGCAGCACTGTTAAAGTGAAAGGCTGGGAAAGTGGGAAGGGAAGATGCTTTCAGGTTATCAAGGGGTGCAATCTTCTTCTTGGATAAATTAATTGGCCCGGGAGATCTCATGTTCACAGGGTAATGGGACAGGGAGCCTGGCAGCTCTAGGGCTGTGGCTGGAATCCAGCTAAAGCTGATGACCTGTTGTGCGGGAGGGATGTGTGCAGAGATGGGGAGGTCTGCGGCTCAGCTGGCTTTATGCCGGTGACTCCATCGTAGGCCAGGCACCAGCCCTCCACCCAGCTGTGCCCCTCCAGGACCAGAGAAGGCCACCCAGGGGACGCTTTGAGGAGGCTCTTCCCACGAACGGAGGCCTGGGGGAGGGGAAAGGAGTGACACACTAGGCAGTATCATTCAGTCCTCCCGCCTCCTCTGAGGTCAGCCAGAAACTCAGCATAGTGACCTTTGCTGTTTGATTACACAACCGAGAAATAATTCTGGTGGGGACTTAGGCTTCAAATGAAGAATTATAACAGCTAACACGTTCTCTAAAAATCTGCATGCACATTTTCAAGATGGCAAGTAAAATGTGTTGATAGATGTCAGTGATATTCCTTTCAGCAGCCACAGTATTTTTTTTAATTTTTATTCTTTTATTGAGGTATAGTTGATTTACAGTGTTTTAGGTGTACAGCAAAGTGATTAAGTTATACGTATATATGTACGTATGTATCCTTTTTCACATTCTTTTCCATTGTAGGTTATTATAAGGTGTTGATTACAGTTCCCTGTGCTATATAGTAGGTCCTCGTTGTTTACCTGTTTTATATATAGTACTGTGTATCTGTTAATCCCAAACTCTAACCATAGTAGTGTTTATCGAGCACTTACTACATGCTGGTGCTGTGCTAAGCGCCGACCATGCATTTCCCCGTCAAATCCTCAATGCAGCACCAAGAGATAGGTGGTGTTATTATCCCCATTTCAAAGATGAGGAAACTGAAACACAAAGGAGTTATAAATGGGGCCAGGAGCCACATCTGTGCTGTAATTCTAAAGTTTGTGCGTTCTTCTCTTGTATAAATCATTTTCATCAAAGTCACCAATGTTATATGGAACACTTGGGTTCGTTTTTAAAATTTGCTCTTGCCTTTGTGGGGCTCTCTTGCGGACACCACAGTCTCACTCAAGCCATGTGCTGCTTAACACCTCTGTCAGCGTGCTGGTACGTGGATCTGTTTTCTTACAAATGAGAGGGGTTTCTGTAGAGCCTCTGGTCCCTCACATGGGGCAGGGCATGGGAGGGGGAGTGGAACAGAGAGTTCTCATTAACCCCCCAGGCAGCTTTAAGAATGGATGATTTGAGAAAGCTTATGTTCTTTTGCCTCTCAGTTACAAAAAAATATCGTATAAGAGGATTTGTGCCTCTTTCTGCCATAAATGTTGTTGGTTTTGAAAAGCCAAAACTTCACCCAATAACTGTGACTTGCCAGAAAACTAAAGATGTATGTCTTTGTGACCGTTTCTCCCTCACTCTATTAATAAGCCAGTTGACTAGGAAAACAAAGATTTCTATAGGAAATGCTAACGCAGAGCAACAAGTTTAAGGAATATTCTGGAAACTTGAGTGTACACAGTCCTACTTTCATATTTAATTAGCTACATTCAGTACTCAATTAGATGAATTTACTGCTTTAAAGCAAAGCAACTGTGAGTCCGCTGAGAATCAGCCCAGTCGTGGTACAGAGTTAATGGTGGTTAATTAGATGAACATAAACTTGACCTCTACACAGCAGTGTTGAGCCTGGCATCGTTTTCCTGCAAGTAAGAGTGTGCTCGCTTAAACAACCTATCAGTAGATTCTAAAAGCTTTGTTTCCGAAATGGCTTTCCATTCTGAATTAGTTTAAGCAAAGCAGGTATGGAAAAAGAAAGCCCGTCTCCTCCTGCCTTGACAAACCGGGGGCCCTTTGTTGAGTATGGCACCTGTCTATGGCTGAGAAAGTCGCTGTTTTCAACATGGGCTACTGTCACTAGCTATTGTTTTCTAACAGTGGATCATAAGCCACTTTTATGTTAAGAAATGAAAAGGTACAGCTTAGGGTTAGACCAGGGCTTACTCCCCTCTTTCTCCCTGTCTCTTCTGTAAGGAGAAAGCTGTGGGGGAACCAGAAGGGAGTTGTCCTGCTTTCCCCATAGAACTGAGGCCACTTAGCCGCCACCCAGCTTAGATACCCTTCTAAGTGTTCCCCTGAGGCCGGGCGCACCCCTGGATCCCTGCACTGAGCCTTCCCATGAGGCCCTGCACAACCCTAGATCCCTGCACTGAGCCTTCCCATGATGCCCTGCACAGCCCTGGATCTCTGCACTGAGCCTCCCCAAGTTGCCCTGCACACCCCTGGCTCCCTCCACTGAGCCTTCCCATGATGCCCCGCACAGCCCTGGATCTCTACACTGAGCCTTCCCAAGATGCCCTGCGCACCCCTAGCTCCCTCCACTGAACCTTCCCATGATGCCCTGCACACCCCTGGCTCCCTCCACTGAGCCTTCCCATGATGCCCTGCACAGCCCTGGATCTCTACACTGAGCCTTCCCAAGATGCCCTGCGCACCCCTAGCTCCCTCCACTGAGCCTTCCCATGATGCCCTGCGCTCCCCTGGCTCCCTCCACTGAGCCTTCCCATGTTGCCCCACATAGCCCTGCATCTCTGCACTGAGCCTTCCCAAGATGCCCTGCACACCCCTGGCTCCCTCCACTGAGCCTTCCCATGATGACCTGCACAGCCCTGGATCCCTGCACTGAGCCTTCCCAAGATGCCCTGCGCACCCCTGGCTCCCTCCACTGAGCCTTCCCATGAGGCCCTGCACAACCCTAGATCCCTGCACTGAGCCTTTCCAAGTTGCCCTGCACACCCCTGGCTCCCTCCACTGAGCCTTCCCATGATGCCCCACACAGCCCTGGATCTCGACACTGAGCCTTCCCATGATGCCCCGCACAGCCCTGGATCTCTACACTGAGCCTTCCCAAGATGCTCTGTGCACCCCTAGCTCCCTCCACCGAGCCTTCCCATGATGCCCTGCACTCCCCTGGCTCCCTCCACCGAGCCTTCCCATGAAGCCCTGCACACAGTATTCCCATGATACCCTGCACACCACTCTATCCCTGCACTTCCTTCCACTTGGTTTCCATGTCCTCTGTTCATTGAACCGCCTGGGAGGTCTCATCACCACATGTACCTTCAGCACATGGCTGGTTGACCATGTGGGGTTTTGTATGTGTCTGTGGGGGGTGAGGAGCAAGAACAGAAACAAGGGCTCTAGTTAGGAGCCCGGAAAGAGAGGAGATGACCATGATTTGAACCCAAGAGGCCAGGAGGGAGAGCAGAGGGGATACAAGACTTTTATTTTTCATTCATTCAGCCAACAGGTTCAACCAGCCAGCCACACTCTGAGCTTCTCTGTGCCTTGCTCACTGGCTCCCCCGCGCCCTTAGAATGAAAGGAACCATTTCACTCAGGCTGCAGGGCGCTGTGTGATCTGGTCTCCTCTTACGGCTCCATAAGCCTCATGCCTCACACCTGCCTGCTCCTCATCTGCCCTGGTCCCCGCAGGGCCCATTCAGCACCCAGAACCCACCTTCCTCCTTCCCTCCCAAGGCTTTCCAACGGACTGTTCCCCTCCACCTGCAGCATAGTTCACTGATCCTTGAGGGCTCAGCTTAAACGTCCCTCTCCCTAGAGAGCGCCCCTGATCTGAGAGTCCCCCGACCCGCACCTGCGTTGACCTTTCTCTGCAGAGTTTATTCCCTTTCTGGCACTTATCACAACTCATGCACTTATGAACTTGCTTACCGTTTGTCTCCGACCCCAGCCCCCAGGAAAATGTGAAGGTAGGGACACTGCCTTGTTCTCTGTGGCACCCCCGGGCCTGACACGTAACCAATAACTAATCAGGACATATTTACCAAATTAACTTCTGAATGAGGAATGGCTCAAGTGGTTCCTACTTTGGTCTGGAAAGGTTTACGCAGTGACACGTGAGCCCGGGTCCCAGGCCTCTAATAGCTCCCATCGGTATAGCTTGCACACTGCCATGAGGCAGGCGGTCATGGGGGAGGGGACTGCCCCGCTCGCCACATTCCTGTCACCGGCCTGCCATATGGAGCAGTGAGAAAAAATGCAGTTTTTATACATGACTTCTTACCCGCATCAATAATGCAGGGAGAGGCCATGGCTAAGTTGGGGAGGTACAAAGGAATACCGGCAGCAGCTCTGGGTAAAGGCCCACCAGAGCCAAGATAACCCTCACGCACCCTCTGCCAGTGTGGGATTCAACAGGGAACGTAGCATCCTGTCTCTGAAGCGCACAAAGCCGTGTTCCTGGCAGTGTCATCTTCAGTGGTATGGCAGGGGTCATAATACGAGTGAGATGCCGTCGGGCCATGCGGCGGAGAGGCAAGCCCAAAACTGTCAAGAATGAATTCATCTACTTCGAATGGCCTGCTCTCCTATTTCTTCACCAAGGGCATATTGCATTGTGTGTGTCTGTTGGGGAACTTTGGGGAAGCGGTCTCATTCCCAGTCTACTGGTCGCCTAACTAGCAGGATAGTATTTTTTTCAAATACATTTGATTATACTCATCAGCTTGTAATAAAAAATAATTTGAAATAGTGCAGAAGTGAAAGAAAATTAGTGGCACCAGTGTTCAATTGTGGAGAACACGGGTCTCGAGTGGCAGGAGGGATCAAGGAAAGCTTTTCTGACTTCTGAAGAGTCTCCAGAAATTTCTTCTAAGTTGTTCGTTCTCGAAGTATGGTTGATCCTAGACCAGCAGCCATCACCTGAGAGCTTGTTAGAAACACAGGTTCTCCAGCCCCACTCCAGACCTGCTAAACCAGAATCTCTGTTAAGTGATGCCCGGCAGTCTGTGTTTAACAGGCGCTCTGGATGAGTCTGGTGCTCGTTCAAGTTCAAGAACCTCTGTTCTATGTTAAACCAAAAGTACTGGAAGAGGACTCTTTCGCTACCTAAGTTTTCTGGCAGATTTTCTTAAGTCTTCCTCTAGATAAGTAGGCAGCAAGACAAGCTCTTATCTCAGACATTCAAATGCAGATCGAAAATTTAACCATCTGTTGGTTAATACCAAAAATGTTACTTTATTTTGCTTAAGCAGAGTTTTCAAGGAAACAGTTGTGTACTCTCTAGTTGACAAGCGAAAAACTGTAGGTCAGTGAAGTTTTGTCTATAAAATAAACACACACACACACACGTGTGTGTGTGTGTATGTATATCTTTCACAGATAAAACTACAGTAACCTTCAGTTGTTGTTTTTTTTAACCACTGTCCTTCTCAGAGCCACCCCAGGCTCCGAAGTTATCCTGTGTCCTCCTAGCCACAGACCCTCCTACTTCTACAAACACTTCCCTTCCCAGTAGTAAATGGGAAAGTAATCTAAAGTAATGCCGAATAATGTGAAGATGATGGGCAGCGTCCTCCTGCCAGAAGAAAATGTGTTTTTAGAAAGGACCTTGTTACCCAAATGAATCCTGATTTTCAGCAATCTGGAGGAAGTAGGTTTGATCAGGGACTTCTTTGTGAAGATGAGTCATTTAGCTGTCACCATAATGACAGTTCATGATTTACAGACCCCACTTCCGGGGGACATTCAGGCTGCAGGACTTGATCTAACTGTATCTGTCAATTAAACGACATCATTGGCCAATCGTAAATAATTCTCTTAGGACATATCTCTAGTTCTTTTGTCAGATGATCAGCATTTTTAGAGGTTCTTATTAAGTGTTGCCAAATTACCCCCCAAATAAGCCTCTCTGTGTAACACCCAACACCTCTCCTCACCCCCGCTCCCATACTCACTGGGTATTAAGAAGAGTCTCACTTTTTTTTTCCTCTTTTTTTCTTTTTGCCTATTTGATAGCAGAGAGCAGCGGGAGAGGAGAATGGAATCTCATTTGTAACTTTCATTCTGACACCAGTCTCAAGGTATAAAAATCCCTCTAGGACAGTGGTTCTCAAATGTGAACAGGCATCAGAATCACCTGGAAGGCTTGTCCGAACACTAGGTCCTGTCCATCACCCTCCGGTTTTAGATGCTGCCGGTCTGCGTACCACCCTTTGAGAACCACTGCTCTAGGAGATAACGTAGGTAATGACATGTAGGTGGGTGGGTGAGTGATTGGATGGATGGAAGGAAAGCGGGGAAGGAAGGACAGGATATGAAGGAAAGGGGGGCATTTAGGGGATACACCTTTTCAGTTTCACTAATACCAAATTGTTTTTCATCCTCATGGCGGAGAGATTCTTGTTGCTGCACGTCCCTATTGACACTTGGTACTGTCTGAATTCTTAACTTTTCCAATGTAATTTATATGGAGAGGTAGCTCACTATGGTTTAAATTTGCTTTTCCCTAATCATTAATGAAGTTGAGCGCATATCCTCAGTATCCTCAGGGGACTGGTTTCAGAAGCCCTTGCAGATAACCATAGGGGCAGAAGTCCCTTACATAAAATGGTGTAGTAAAGTGAATATAGTCAGCTGTTCGTACCCCTAGATGTGAATCCCACAAATACAGGGAGATGACTGTATTTTTTTTCATATGTACATTCATCATATTTGAGTTTCTTTTTCTGTGTATGAAGTCCTCGTTCAGGCTTTCCCCAGTTCTCTGTTGGATTTTGCATCTTTTTCACCTGGTTTGTAGGATTTTTTAAAACATAGTCCGGATACGAATCCCTCAGTAGTTATACACGTTTTCCCCCAGTTTGTAACTTATCTTTCCCGTCTCTTTAGGATGTCTTCCAATGAACTGAATCCCTTAATTGAATGTTGTCAAATATATCAGTCTTTTCTTACAGTTTGTGCTTTTAGTCTCTGTTGGGAAACATGATCTCGACCTTGAATCACAGAACTACTCACCTGTTTTCTTCTAAAAATTTAATATAAAGATTGCCTTTCACAGTACCTTTTTCTATGTGGTGGAAGGCTGGAGTCCAACTTCATTTTTTTAACATGGATCTTCCAGTACCACTTGGAGGGAAGCCTATCTCTTCCCCATCAAGGGGCGATACCAGCTTCCCTGTGTGGTCGGGACTGTTTCTGGCCTTTCTGTTCTGCTCCCTTTCTTCCCTCTGCACCAGTATTGCGCTTAGAGCATCTGTTATATCCTGCTGTAGTTATGCAGTAATTCTTGGTCCCTGATAGAGCAGGGCCCTTCCCAGAGCCACCTTGGTGCATTCTTCTTGGCTGCTCATGGCACTCTTATCATTCGTGGACTTGGGATATTCAGCTTGTCAAGGTAACATATGGGTAGCATTCTTTTTCTCAAAGTGGCTGGGAGATTTACAAGGTTTCATTGTAGCAGTGTTTTCAATTACATATATCTTTGATATTTTTAAGTTTATTCAATATTTAATAAAATAAAAATATTCATAAAAGACCCAAGAAGAAATAACTCATTTTAAAACCTCCCCTTTCCCCCAATTCTGAAGGAAAGTAAATCACAAATAGTAAGGGGGGAGGAGGAGTTGATAAGCTATAAGATCTTTAAAAAGTATAGAATACTACTTTATATTTTTCTTCACATATAGCATTCTTCATCCATAAAAGAATCCTCTCAAACCGTAACATTTGTTGTAACAGAAGAGAAGACATCCATAAGACTACAGTCAGCGCTGGCATCTTTATAAACACATTTCCTAAGAGTTTGCATGTTTTTATATAAAAAAGTCTTTGGCAAAAATGTTGTCTTTTTTGTGAACAAACAATGCGTAAACTAAATAATGCAGACACCTACTATTCAGAGCATTAAACCAACGAAAACAGTTAATTTGTCAGACATTTAGGAAGACAACAGTTTCCTCCCTGTGTTAAGCAGTTTACCATAGAATTACCAGACATGTTCCTGTTCTACCCCATGTGACAATTAATTATTCCCCTCCCCTGCCCAAAGTGTCAGTGGTTGTCGCACATAACATTCAAAGTGACGTGCATTTTAATAAAAGAAAACTCCAAAGGATAGGAACCAATTTCCCTCTATCAGGCAGCTGCTCACTATTTGGGGAGTTGGAAAAACCTAGAGAGAAATAAGTATCCCTCATAACAATATTCCTTGTGGCATCAGGAGGTGAAAAGCAGCGGATGTTTCCCCCCCAGAATCATAGTACTCTTTTACATCCGGGATTCCGTACCTTTTTATCTAGTTACAAAATGCCCGGCATGAGTAACTTGTATTGCACAGCCTCTCCATGTTAGATACCAGCGACCCTGTGCTGCACTTACCTGCATATATTGATGTGTTCCCATTTGGAATAATTCCTTAGCAAGGGGTGCCTCTCTTGCCCCCGTACTGGCATTTTCTCCTTTTTAGTTCTCGATCTAGCAACTTTGTAAGCCTAAGATTTGTAGGGTAGGGCTAGGTCTCTGGAAACTTTGCAGGAATTGAAGTTTGAGTTGTTTGGCATGTCTGTCTCATCTCTCCCACCCCGACGAAGTTTCTCTTCAAGGTCTGCCATGGAGTGGAACCTGGGAGCTTGTGGCTGTTCCCCTAAGACTGAAGGAAGGGGGGCAAATCAGTGTGAGAGTTAGGGCATCTCTTTTTTCTCAGTTGGCTCTGAGGTTTCAGAACCAGTTCTGTTCCCTATCCAACCAAAGTTAAGAAATGTCCAGACAAAGGAGGAAGCAATTCCAGCATCGTATTATTTATCCTTGAATGAATAGTGAAGGCCCAAGGACAATATATTCTCATGATTTGGGGGTTTCTGCTTATTAGCATACAATAAATAATAATAATAGCAATGATAAATAACTGAGTGTTATTTGCCGTGCATGTGGTTTATATACATGTGTCATATACGTGTAATTCTCACACAGCCCCTTAAAGTCCAGGTACTATTGTTAGTTCCATTTTACAGATGAGACAACTGAGAGTTATTGAGGGAAGATGACTAACTTGCCTGGGATCACGTGGCTGGTAAGAGGGAGAGCAGTTATCCTAACGCAGGACTGCCTGACTCAAGCAGAGACCTGACTGTGGGCAGATCCCCTCACTCCTTCCTTCCACACACACTCAGAAGTCCCTCCGTGGTCCTGGTAACGTGCTAAGTATCAGGCATTGCAATGGAAAGCGAAGTCCCTGCCCTTTGGGGCTGACATTCGTGGGGAGAAGGGGGGAGGGGGTCCGAAATTAAATCTTACACCAGTGAGCATAAGGTAAGCTGCAAAGGAATGTGGGTCGACTACAAAAGCATCGTAGAAAGACCTAACCAAGAACCTGTGCCTGGTTTTGTCCTCTTTTAAATGGAGGTAGGTCTACAGCTTTAGAGGTTATATGATGTTATCAGTGTGATACCGCCTTCAAGTGGAAGCTCATCTTATTGTTTGATTAAGGCAGGAGAGGGATTCCACCTGTAGCTTACCCCAGTTGAGAGTCACCCTCTGGTGGTCCTACGGACAGCATGTATTGAGTGCCTACTGTGTTCTCTGGGCCACATGCTGAGAGAAAGACTGAAAACAACCCCTGTGCTCACAGTATTCGTGGCCTAGTTGAGAAGACAAACCAGAGACCTCGTTTTACTCAGAGTTGATGTATAAAAGGGGGAAACTCAGGGCCGTGCCGTGGAGTAACTTTGTGCTGTGGAAAGTTCTCTGAGCCTCTCTGAACCTTAGACTCTTCCTCTGAAGCACAGGAATACAAACTCCCCCTCTTCCTAGGGTGTTGGGAGTGTGCAAGTGAGCTCTGATATGTTCGAGTGTATGTACGGCCCAATATTGCACTGAACACTGTTATATATTGTCAAACAAGCCGATCTGTGGGGACCAAGGGAGAAAGCCGGCATTTCTAGAGGAGGTGGGGGCAGCCAGGTCTCCAAAATTGGGTCAAAGAGGATCATCGTTATGGGTCGTAAGTCTCCGGGGGAATGTGTAAAGCGCCGCGCATGGATCCAGAAAGGCCAACTTCTGGACATCACTGGGTACCACTGTAGCTAAGTCATTTCTGTTAAAGCAACAGTGGAGAAGAGGGCTTTCAAGAGATGTCTGTAAGGCCAAGTCTTCCCCAAAATAATATGCAGAGGTGGAATGACGCCGTATGTTTGGAGGAAATGCTCAGATTCGGTCATTTGTTCAATAGGTTATTTTTTGAACACCTGCCGTGTGCCACGTCGGGACAGCCACTGACGATGCTGCAGTGGTTGCAAAGGTAACTAAACAGGTTACGGTCCTCACGTTCTCACCACTCAGAGATGGAGGGAGACGTCGCCAAGTTGCCTCTCAGGTGAAGTCACACCTGTGACCAGCACTGTGGGTGGCCACTACCAAGCACTCGGGGCACTTGTAATGGGGATTAGGACTCAGTCATGGTGGCCAGGCTGGCTTCCTGACCTGTGAATAGTCACGGGTCCCCAGACAGAGGCCCTGGGGCAGAAAGAGTCCTGGATTCTAGGAGAAGCGTATCATTACTTTCATGTGCACATGTCCCATATGTGCTTCGGTATCCAGAGAGGGCTTTGTTTCCAGCATGCTATGCAAACTTTGACACTTACTCGTTGAGCTACAGCTGATGAAAACACTTTTGAACGAATAAAAGGGCTGTGTAGGTGGTGGTGTGACTGTATGACATATATTTAAAAGAAGAAATGTTTTGACATTAACTATCTCCCTGCCAAACTAAAAAAGCTAGCGAAGGGGATGAGGGAACATAAGTTGTCCAACTGTAGATTTTGAAAACAGGGAACTATATTCAATATCCTGTAATAAACCATAATGGAAAAGAGTATGAAAAGGTAAATCACCTATACTTCAATTATAAAAAAATTATTGCCTAAAATTAAAAAAAGAATGTGAAAAAGAATATATATATACACACACATACATCTATAACTGAATCACTTTGCCATACACTTGAAACTAACACATCGTAAATTAACTATACTTCAATTAAAAAAATTTTTTTAAATATGTATTTAGACTTACACATTCATATCAATAAAAATGAGCCTATATTATTCCCAGATAGAGTTTGTATGCAAAGCCTAGGATAGCAGTTAGCACAGGTATTCAGCCAGAAGTTTCCTCTGGACACACACAGCGAATGTTACCACTGCTAAGCTTGTTTTTCAGTGAGCTCACCCGACAGGCACCATGAAATGAGGTCAAAGAGAAGTTTCCAGAGCTTCAGACTCTCGGTTTCTAACTCAACTAAGAAAAGGTTTTAAAAAGGAAAAATCCCTGACCCAAACCAAAGCAGAGGGGGAAAAAACTGCTGTTGCCTAAAGCAACTAAAGAGAAACAGTGTTTCTACGGCTGCCCTCTACCGCTGCGCGTGTTGGGGAATCATATTTTTGCCGCCAGCGGTCTTATTTCTTGTTCTCACACCCACGCACCATTTTGCTGAAACATAGCTGCAAGTGAATTTCCACCCATCTGGGCACACTTGCTAACTATACTGAAGCATCCAAACTGCAAATATCAACCCCAGCCATCTCCCTCTCCCCTGTGATAACTTTGCTCTTCAAAAATATTATTCCATTCTTTTTCTGGCCTTATGTATGACATAATCAAAATCATGTACACACACTTGCCTCTCTCTGTCTCTCTCTCTCTCTCTCTCTGGAAAACCCCTACATTTCCTCATATTCTAATTGCATTGTCAAGTGTTTTGTTTGGTTCATTAATTCCTTCCCAGATGATTTGCTCCTGGTAGGTTTCTAGCAAGTTCTACCCATGTCTAATAAATCATCTTAGAAAACGCTGCAGGTTCTTCTCCGTCCTAGAGACTAGAGTCCTGCACCCCTGCAAGCGGTTTTATTCTCCTTCCTCTCACAAGATTATCCTCTTCAGCTTCATTATTAAAGCTCTCGAACCATCCAGTAGCAGAAGAGAGATTGCAGAATGGCTCGCTTTCCTGCAACATACTCAGGGTTGTTTTGTCATCTAAACAAAGTTTCTCCAGGTGGCTGCAGGCAAGGGGTCCGTCTCCTCTCTGTCCCCTGCTGGACCTGAGAGTCAGGGGGATGACTGAAAGGACCTGCTACCCTGATGGGATGCTTCCATGTAACCAAAATGGAGAGCAAGAAAATGAAATCAAGAGGTTTTAAGTGAGTATCCGGAGGATGTGAAAGGATTTAGGGACACAGGTCTTGCTCCCAGGATGTGACTGAATTGTTGGAGCAGGGGATTATGGGATTGTGTTTAGAAAGGCTGTAAGGCATAGGCCAGGTGTTGGGTAATCAGAATAATCAAGGAGGCCCTCAGGGTCCACTGAGATTCATCCTACATTATAAGTCATCATCATCACCTAGAGTAATGCCCTCATTTACAGGTGAGGAAACTGAGGCCCAGAAAGGACCCGTGGTTTCTTTTGACAAAAAGTATAATATTTTGCTTACTTTATCTTCTTGGTTCCCAGCATTTATCAATGACAAGACTCATGCGTATGTGATTGAGTACTTTTAACCCAGTTCATATTTTCTACAAATATCTTTAATTTTATTTTTTATTTTTGTTCAGTTCAACAAACTTATCATGGGCCTCCTATGTGCTAGGTGTTCTGTGCGGTTGAAATATGCTGTTATTCTGCCATTCTTTCCCAGAGTTTAATCACCAAAAAAGCGAGGATCAATTATTATAATGTGGTCGTAGTTTAAGCCCTTCGGTGCCTGTGAAGTCAAGAGGCAGAGTCATTTTATTTCCTATTTCAGAGGTGATAAATATCCTAGAATGTCATCATCATTCTTTTCGTGCCATTTGTAAATCACATTTATAAATCTTTGAGAAAGAAGTACCAACCTAAGTTTATTCTTGATTCATAAAGGTTCTAAATCTTCCCAGTTTCTGTTTCTTCCACCGTAGATGTCTCCAGAGTTGGTTATTCCCACTCATTTTCATTGGCTCTTCTTTCACAGCCAGTATTTCCAGAAATCTGCATCAATTTCTCACAGCAGCCACGAGGTAATTGCATATCTCAGTGGAGGTAACTTAGGATTTACACAACCTATTGATGTCAAGTTGTTCCTGGGCTCTGGTTGCAAGGGAGGGGTCTCAGCAAAGTATGACTGTTTTGGCAATCCAGGAAAGATGTGTCCGGATTCATGACTGCATGTAAGCACTCCTAAATGGAATAGTCATACATATTACAGATGAAATGTGAGCTGGGTAGGATGAAGTGTTTTTCCTTTCGGAAATGTTATTCAAATTTAGAAATACATCTCAACCCAGCAGAAAAGAGGCAAGTATTTTCTCCTCTAACCTAAATTTCCTTAATAAATTGAACAGTAATTTGCAATTAAAACTATAGAATCTTTCCAAAGTTGAGGACAGACACAAGGTTAGCTTTTGTGCTGTAATTATGTCAACTAGGTAAGCAGTGAAATGGCACCCCTCCCCCGTTACGCAGCATCACTCTGCAAAATGATTCTGTTAGCATAAAATACGGACTCATGTTCCCCACTCTGAGAACACTTGCGCAACAAGGGCTGTCCCAAAAAAACAGAACAAAACCAAACCCAAAGCCAAAACGAGGGCTGTCCTGCCAAACTGCAGGCTTCAATTCTGCAATTTTTCTTTCCCTTCTTAGTTCTCCCTGTGGGAAGGTTAGGAAATTTTTCATAATGAAAATGCCCACAGTTAGCTATCATAATACCACTTTGAACTGCTGATGTCCAGTAAAGGTCAAAACTAAAAATCCAAAAATTCTTGTCAGTGGACACGGTGTGCATTTTTAATACTAAAACACCAATAATGTGGGACAGTTTATGTGAAGGAACAAGAGTTTTAGGAGCAAGTGGGTGGAGCTCCCCTTTTTGAAGCTGGGGAGTATGTGTCCCGTTTGGCAGAGAGAATTGTTGAGATTCGAGATTGAGTAGCTTTTTTAATCAATCAGCAAGATAAACCTTCCTTCCTCTTCTAATCTAACCTCCTTATGGTTTTCCGGCAAAAGGGTGGAGATACAGGATTCCAGAGTCTCAGGGAGCAAAGTCTCCAGCAATAACTAGGAGCTTCGGTCGGGGCAGGACGCTCTCATCGTCCACGTGAACTTGTGAGGAAGGCACCCCAAGAAGGAGCAGGGACTTAGGACCCCGCCCATTACAGAGAGCCTGTAGGCAGGAAGTAACCCAGTAGCACAACCATCCAAATTATCAAGAAACCCAGGACCTGCCTAGGTCCCTATTCAGCTCAAAGGTTTTGAGATTTGGAGCTTGCGTTTGTTTTGGCTTGATGGTCACACCTCAACAGGTAGTTTACTTTTGCAAAGAATGCTATATTTGGAGTTAGTAGTTCGGGGGGAGCTTGAACTTGGTCTCCTGTTTAATAGCTATGGAACCCTTAGGCAAGTCACTTACCCTCTTGAGTCTCAACTTCCTGTGAAAATGGAAAGAACTCCCCTGGTGGTTGGGAGGGCTCCACTTCCCAAATATCTCTTTGGTCTGCTTGCGCCACTCAGTCACCTCGTTCCTAGCCTCTAACAGTCCATTCTTCACACAGCAGCCAGATGCTATGATCATGTTTCTAAGGTGTAAACCTGAACACGTAGCCTTTGAGTCCTGTCACCTCTCCACCGCCCCCCCACCCCCCCCCACCCCCACTTAAATCATCTCAGGACCAAAGTCCTATCTGTAGCCTCTGAGGGTCAACATAGTCTGCCCCCGCCCACCCCTCTAGTCTCATCACATAAGCATCTCTGTTCCACCTATCCTGATCCTCTTGTACCAGGTTTCGTCCAGCCTCAGGGCCTTTGCACATGCTGCTCCCTCTGTCTGCAATAATCTCTCCTCTCTTCCTCTCCACATAAATCCTGGTTATTCTTCTGATTTGTCCTCAACATCTCTTCCTCAGAGGAGCCCCCTCTTCCCAACACCTGCCCCCTTAACCCTGCCAGGTTCTCTTTCCTTCCCTCAGTTATGGGATTATTAGCATCTGTCTCCTTACCCAGACTATGAACTGCCCGGGGCAGCTCCCATTTCTGGTTTTGCCCACTGATGCACTGGGGTTTCAGTAGGGGTATTGGGCACATAGTCATTCTCGGGTTTTATTATTCATGTGCTGATTGCACATGAATAAGTGAATGTACAGTGCCTAAGCCTCGTGTATGGTACATAGAAAATACTCAGAAGCGTTAGACATTATTTGTTCAAAGAATCAAGTAGCTTTGGTCTTTGGAGGACATTTCGAATTCCAGCCCTGCTTTCTAGTTTTCCCCTGATGTGGAACTTTTAAAAATGCTTTTTAGGAAATTGGAGGTATTTGAGAAGATACAGCATAATTTATTTAGAAAGGTGATTATGGACAAGCCAACTAATGATTACTTCTATATGAGGACAGAAGAAAAACTAGCCCTTCTCTAAACATTCAGGGGTAGTTTTATTTTCATACTGACACCAGGCCCTTCTCAACTGATTTTTTTCAACCACTAAGATGACATTTAATTTTTACAGCATTTTCTTCAAGGATCCTCCACAGTCATTTTAACAGACGTTTTACTAATCGGTCTGTAGACCACTAAATGAACTAGTTGGTGATGCAGGAGCCAAAATTAGTTTCCATCTAAGTGATACACATCATAATGTTATTTCTTTGGATAGAAAACCGACAACAAACAAACAAGATTCCAAATCACTGTTGAGGTTACACAAATCCTTGAGAGCCCGGAAATTCTATTTAAAGTGAATCAACTTTAGCTTTGATTTTCTTTCTGGAGTTCATTGGTTTGTTGCCTGACCTTCGTGTTCTTTAGAGATAGTTAGGAAATTTCATAATCTTGTTAAAAGCAGCAAATAAAGTGCAGGTCATTCAGGCCAGTAAGCATTTTTCAAAATTAACTCTCTTGGCCTGACTCCTCTTTAAGATTCAAAGGGTTCAGAAACTCTGAGGCTACTTATTTCATTACTGCTCAAGAATGTTCTTTTTTAACAAAAGACTACGTTTGCCCTAATTGGACTGTTTTAAATGGTGTTCCGTTGCCAGAGCTTCACAACATGCCTTGGGACATGGACGTTCGTAGGACAGACATGCTAAAATCTGATGAGACAACTTAGAAAAGAATTTAGAGAAAAGATAGATGCCCCTCTGCTCTGAGCTTCTCTGCAATTAAGTGGGAAGGGATGGGTTAGTGAATATCATTAAATGAGGTACCATTACCACCATGAGTTCCTGGGAAAGGTGAGGTGGCTGAGCCCACCTGGTTCGGCGTGGAGGAGCCCACCCATCCCCACCAAGGCGTGTCCAGTGAATGTCCTCCTTTGACGAGGATCTTTGTTCTTCCCACTTGAGCGTATGTTCCTTGTCTAGGGCCCATCCCTCTCTCTTTCTGATGACGCTGTTTCATCCCAGTTTCATCCCACCATCCCTTCTTGGGGTCAGTATAATCAGCCGTTAACACTTCCCTTCGCTTCAGGGCTGAGGTTGGGTCATAGCACTCCAGCTGTGCTGCCCAGTGGTTAGAGCATGCACTTGCAGTTGGGCAGGCCTTCTTCAAATCCCATCTCTACTGCTCATGAGAGGCACATCTTTTAGGAAGCTGCCAGCACTCCTCGGCCTTTTATTTCCTGGTCTGTAAAAGCAGAGGTAATACCGCTCACCTCACCATTGACCTTCTCGCTGTGAAATGGGATGAAATTGTCTGCGTAAAGCACTCAGCACAGCGCCTGGCACAGAGCAAACACTGAGTGCTTGGAGTTCAGGGTATCACATCCTTGAGATGGATGCCAGGATCCAGAAAAGGCTTTCTTTCCACATAAATGCGTGAAACGTAAAATCTGTTTTATGGGTATTCTTATGTGATTTATTTGCAGTTAAGTTTTTACTGAAATTTGACAGCTGGAATTTTTAGGAACCACATGTGGGCCAGTATCTCCTGTAAAAGTGGTGACTACGAGCCAGACTCCCTTCTAAGCCCTTTGCAACAAATCTTTACAACTCCATTTATAGATAAGGCACAGGGAGAGGTAGGTAGTTTGTCCAGGTTTGTAGGGTTATAACAACAGCTAACATTGGGCACTGTGCTAAGATCTTTGTCTCAAAACCCTAAGAGGAAAATACTTTAATATCCCCCATTTCCAACTGGGGACACTGAGGCACAGGGGTAGAATGATTTACCCAAAGTCACACGTCTGGTAAACGGAGCAGGGATTCAGACCCCTGTGTGTCTCACCCCAGAGCCCCGACAGTGTTCATTCTTTACCCAGTGTTACTGGGCCTTGGTTACCACTTTATCAGTGCCTGGAACATGATGGGTTCCCCAGTAATTCTGCAAATGAGCGAGGACAACAGATAGCTAACGTTTATTGAGCCCTCACTCTGTGCAGGGCCATGCACCCTAATTACTTTCTCTGCACAGCCTAATTAATTCTAACACCGCCCAATGATATAGGTCCTGCTGTAAACCCATTCTAGTGGTAAGAAAACTGAGGCACCGAGAGGTTAACTTGCCCAAGATGCTACAGCACGTAAGTGACACAGCCTACATTGAAGCCGAGGCAATCAGCCCTAGGGCTGGAGCTTTCAACCTCCACCGTGGACCCTCATCACATGTAAAACTCCTGCCTGTTCTTGCCCGTCTTCATGCAGTATCCGTTAGAAGCCCCGCCTCACTTGAAACTTAAATGACTGTGGTGACATAAAACATCACTAAACATTGATGTAAATCCTGTGTGACAACAGTTCTGTTGATGGAAGAATCTTCCTACACGTCCCTTCCTCTAATGGTCAGAGACCTGAGGGTAGGAATTTTATTCTAGCCAGCCCTCTAGTCTTTGAGGAAATCAACTAACAAATTTAAGTTTGTACAAGAGATTTATGAGACCAGTATGAAGTTTATATACCAAGGAGATGGAAATGACATAAAATGGTTTTCTTAAGGCTTTGCTGTGATGCTTGCAAAAACCTGGCCACGCTTTCTTCCTTCTACGTGCGGCTATATTTGCTGTTACCGTCGGAGATCATGCCAATATGGATGGTTAAATGCAGTAAACTTGACGTGTAGGAAGAAGCGTGAACCCTTCTGAACTAAGCGAGCGTCTCCCAACTCAAGGTGAAAGCCACCAGCATCCTTAGCGGAAGGTCTTCAGGTGCACAAACACTCTCTGTGCCTCTTGATTTCATCCCCGTTAAATGGTGATGATAGTAGCACCTCCCTCGTGGGAAGACTACGTGAGTTAACGTATACAAAGTGCTTAGACCAAGTCTTCGTCTGGCACAGCAGGGTGCCGTCCCCCTGTTGGCTGTATCACGACTGACGTGTCAGAGACTCCAGCATTTGGCCTCACGTATCCTGTTCACCCATTAGGTACCAAGGTGAGCGATGCCGCACAGAGAGCTCTGCACTCAGGCAGGACCCCTGCTGACAGCCCTCCTGGCGAGGAGTGAGGTAGCTGAACACCCAGCAGTCCCCTCCCCGTACCCAGGGCTCCAGGGTAAATGCCCGTGGGCCAGGCCATCGCGTGCTTCCACTACACCCGACTCCAGAGCTGGGCGGCCGAGCGGGCCCAAGGCCAACCCTTCTGGCTTTCACTGTGCCTTAGAGAAGGGCCCCCCTTCCCCTGGGTGGACACACCTGTAGCCCACCCATCCTCCTCGCCTCCCGGCCTGGGCCCGTTGCTCACGGTTGAGTCTGCGCCACTGCTGGCAGGGGGAGGACGGATGGGGAGGAGAGAGCATGGTCCGAGAGAGAGAAAGAAGCAATTTCCCGTTTTCTGATTTTTCGGTGAGGTCTGTCAGTTTGGTGTTTCTTGTTTCTTTCCTCTCCATTGGGGATCGAGGTTCCTTTTTGACTTCCAGTGGCTCCACTTTGTCACCTGCAAGTTCAGAACCCAGGGACTTCAGGAGAGCTTAGCTAGGGCTGCCTTGTTTCTTCACAAACACTCCAAGACCTCTCTGGGCCTCATGTATTTCATTCTCCAAAAGAGCAGAGGGTACTTTCCCTGATACCACTTTGATCGTATCAAGAAATGGAACCGGAGACATCTTAAGATTGAAAGTGCTCCTCACGAAATATGTATGTATGTAACCAAATCCAACACACGTTTTATTCTTGTTTGGAATCTGCCAGTTATAAAAATGGACGCATAATCAGGTTTGTGTTCATCTTAGCTATGAATAGAAGATCAGAGCAGGAAATGCTTTTGTTTCCAGAGTAGGAAAGACCATGAAATGCCAACAAATGTGCACGAGAGGAACATGACAGTCTACAGACGCGTGAATAGGTCACTCAGGTGATAAATTATTTGCGAGGCTGCTACATGCCAGCTGCTGTGCTGAGCTCCGGGTGTCCTATAGTGAACAAAACACACAGTTCTTGCCCTTGTGGAACTTAGGGCCCCATGAGAAAATATCGGCAATCGACCAAAAATCAAATAACTACGTAATTACACATCTCAAAACAGCTGTGAAGGGTGTGATCCCATCTGACTCAGCAACATCTCCTTGTGGGAATGTCCTCCAGCATCACTAGTCCGCAGGTAGAAACGGGGAGGCAGGTGGTTGGCCAGAAAGATAGGCCAGGGCTTTTCAGATGAGTCAGAAGGAATAAGAGAGGGGCAGGGATGGTTGAAGACATTTGCAAGCACATCCCCCAGGGATGAACAGCGCTGAACCCTTGGAATGTGAAGGACCGTATTTAACTGACTTGTAACCTGAAACCAATCCCTCCTCCAGAAGAATTAAATACATACCTGGAAAAGACACTCGCGTTTCAAAGAAGAACGTAAGGGACCTAGACTGTAGAGAGATTCAGCTGTAGAAACACCTTGTTTCCAAGTACTCACCACTGGGCTTTCCTATAATATGTTGAGCTGCTTCTTTAAATTACCACCTTTAAGATGAGGTTAAAGTATGCATGTTCATTTTAAGATGCAAAATGGTTCAAGTACACTGTAGTTTAATGGACCTCTGTAACCTATCGCTCACAATGGGATTTCGGGGTGATGAAATCAAGGCTTCCAAAAGGAGATAAGCAAGATTTTGTTGATGAAGATAGGATTTTGACCTGAGAAGAAAGCATCTTGTAATAGTGTGGGACTAATACTTTTTAATCTGAGTACATCTGTGATTTTTAGCCTCTTTCTTTAAGACGTGTCATCTCTTTTATCACTCGGAGGCTGGTAGCCAGGTATATTCTATATTTAGGGGGAAAAAAAAAACAGTAAAGCATTTTGAAACATGATAGGCTTAAGTTTGACAGAAGGCAGACTCCTCTAATAGGAAAATTACCCAGGCTATACATTCATCCACGCAGGGCGCTCAGAATATAATGAGGGGATCTTCCCGTTGACGAAATACCAAACCTAGGAAAATAACATCAGGACACATTTAGAAATTACCATGGACAAACCTCACTGCAGTCCTTACTGCAAATCAAATGCACCCATACAGATGTAAGTTCTACTACATCGGAACTGAGGTCTCTGTGAGTGTAGTCTCCTCGTTCATACCGTCTTGAAAGTGAGTACTTTGCACAGAAACATATTAATTTGAACACCATTTGTTCACTAAGACCCATATTCCTTCTTAACTGCCATAATACCTCTATTTTAGGTAAGTTGGCCTTCCCTTTATCAAGCCCCAGAGCAGACTATAAATTTGAAATAAAGTAAGGCAGACAGGAGTTTCCTGAATGAAAAAAGTTTTTTTAATCCAACCTAAATCAGGGCTTGAAACCTTTTACTTTTCGGTATGTAGTTTATTATCGTCTATTGCTTCCAGTGGAATCTAAGTTTTAATTAGTTTGACAACATAGGTGTGATATTTTACAGAATGCAATCACTGCCCCTGTATTTAATTAAATGAACCCTATAAAAGTGGGGTTTTAGCCCGGGGCGTAATTTATAGTCGGCTGAATTGAAAACTGCATTAGCACTTTATACTGGGGTCGTTTGCACATGTAATAGAAATCGAGGTGATTGTGATAAGCCGATCCTCAGAAACCAAATGTCTTCCCATAAATAGAAACGTATTGTCTAATTTAGAGAGAATATGCTATGTCTTTTCCAAATATATCTTAAAATACCCCGAAATGCTTACAATTATGTTGTAGGGAACTTTGAAAGCTTTCTGGCTCCTGTTTTGAAAGGTGACTTTAAAAAGCGTATGACAGTAGTTTCACCAATGGAATTTCTAGGTAGACCGTGAAAACCAAGACTCTTTCTAGGTCGTGAGCTTAATTAGCGTTCCAGCGTGTGTAGATTCTGTCTTCCTCGGCCAGATCCACCCCCTCATTAGATGCCACGGTGAAATGCTACCCACAGTGCATTTCATCTGACCATTCTTAAGTGGCTTGCACATCCTGTGGCCTCATTTTTCCCCAAGAAATTCTTCCAAGTGGTATCCCATCAGCCAAGAGGGGAACAAGTCTCCCTGAGTAACCTCAGTAAATACTTGGTGAATGAGTGAAAGATGGACAGCTGGGTTATCAATGAAATGTACCCCCATGTGGAAAAACCTACCAGCTTTGCGTTCGTTCTCAGGACCGTGGAAAACATACTCACGGGCACCTCATGCAAAGAGCCGCAGTCATGCTACCCAGGCTTAAATGCAACCGGGAGGGAATCCTTCCATGCCCTCAGCATCTTGTCCCTGGAGATCGTATACTAAAGGACCTCTTGAAGGTTCCTTAGTGTCCTGTCATATTTGCAGCAGTGATGTTTGCCCTGAGATAAAGCAATTGGATTTTCACCCTAATTGCACCTACATCCCAGGGGACCATCCAGAGCCTTAGGTGAATAACTTAAGCATTTAATTTATAATAAAGTTTGCCATCAGCATTTTTTCTTCCAAAACATTCCATTTACTTGGTTTTAGAGCTGCATAAACTGTTTTAAAAGCAATCTGCTCAATTGGGCGAGTTAATGATATTTAATTTGACTGGGCCAAACGTCACGGGATGAACATTGCGCCTGTAATTGCAGCCATCATCACCGCCGTCTTGTGTAATGTACAAGTAATGCTAATCCCGGGAATAAAGGTTGTCATTCTCGGTTGGCTGACGGCGTGCACCGGGCTCATCACCTCGCTAAGTCTCTCAGTGATGTGATTCCAAGATGACAGGGTAATAAGTGTTATGTGCACAAGGTAATTCCAAACAAATTTGGCCGCAAAAATGGATCGTCTAGGAGAGTAAGTTCCTGCCTTGTCTCATCATCTTTTAAGAGAATGTAATGATGCCTAAAATACCTTGTCAAGAAGCTTGTGTGGCAGGGGTCAAGTCCTGTAAGATTTATCCGTTGCACTGCCCGCTCCAGAGAACCCCAACCTGCGGACTGAAAATATCAATATGTATGTCGGCAGCTCAGGAACGTTTGGGCTGGGAACTTCCCTGAAAAATAAAGAAGCCTCTCAGTATACAAATGTCTCTTAAGACTACCTAACTAGACTGCATTTTGCTTCTTTGATTTGCAGACTCTTTTCTCCTGGGAAAATGTGACTGTTCTGGGGTAGGATCCCCATTAGCACTGGTATCTTAGTAAATTCCTATGATGTGCATGCTAGGCTGTAAAGTAGATTATCTCATTAAACTTTATAATAACCCTAAGAGGCATGACACTATAATTACATTTATTTTGCACATGAGGAAACCGAGACTCAGAGGGAAATAAATTGTCCAAAGCGACAGTCCGGATTCTAACCCCGGTCTGATTCCACAGTTTCAGCCCCTGGGCACTGCAGCCCTGAACCGTAAGAAAGGAGTGGGTCGCCTGGCTTGTGAAGCGGCATATTTGAGCTGTGTTTGATTAACATATACACGGCACTGGGCTCCTGAAATTGTTCCCTCAGGTTCAATGGTCAGAGCTGCCTTTCTGTGGGACCCAGCCGTGAGCAGGTCTGGTGGGGGATGAGAGGGCGCTTCACAGTCGCCGACCAAGTTCCTGGCCTCCCTTGGGATTTGCCACCTCCTCTCTCTCTGCATCTTAGGCCCTAGGGATGTTATGGGTGCTGTTGCATCAATGCCGTTTAATAATACCCAAAGTCAGAGAGATTCGGAAAAGCTTGCCTGCGTTTGTAATCATGTGCGCCCAGACACAGGGCAGCTCTTTGCCCCCGAGAATCTTCTTAGCTTAGACTGATGCAGACAAGTCCGTCCTTTAATTTTTTGAGGTACCATTTAAGCATCTGCTTAGTGGTTCTAGCCTTGGTTTAGAACACCTATACAAGAAAGCAATAGTTGCCATCACTTTTCTGTAATAAAAAAATAAGCTGAGTAAAATATACTCCTAATCAGAAAAGCATTTTCACTCATTGTTTTATACACATCAGAGGAATGTCTATAGGAACAAATAACTACATTCCTGTCTAACTTTACAGTACATCTGTGCAATACCTATACCTATTGGGGTGTTTTGGGCTGCAGGGAGTTAAAATACAAGTGAAAATGGCCTAAAGTATAAGTATTGTGTTATCAGATATGACAAGAAGTTTGGGGTTAAGAGGTTCTAAGCTTGGTCGGTTCATTTGCTCAGTGATAATCATCAAGAGACCCCAATTCTCTATTTCTCTGCTCTGCATCCCTTAGTGTGTTAACCTGGCCTCAGAGACCCGGCTCCATGTCTAAGCAAAAGGAACCAGACCTCCACAATGGGCTAAAGCCAATTAAACCCACATCTCAAGTCTCCCCCAGAGGGAGTGCTCTCTGATCTGGTGGAAAGGAAACAAAGTCCAAGCTCTTTCAGCAGAGAGGAAGCAGGAGGAACAAGGAAGGATGCTTTTTATCAGGCAGCTGACCTTTCCGCTGAGGTATTTGCAAGACCTAATTATGTGGATAAAACGTAAAGACTCCTAGGACGGATTTTTTTTTTTTTTTTTTTTTTTTAAAGACACAATCGGAAGACTCCCTTAGAAGAAAGTCCCATGCTCAGTCCCGTTTGGCAAAAGGCCAACTTGCAGACCCATTCAAAAGTCTTCCTGTGAGTTCACTGTGGGTAGAACTACCTTTAGCACAAGCCATCCCCAGCATGGCGAGCTGGCATTGGCCAAAGCAGTATCTCCTCAGGGTGCTGTCTACGGCATTCATTTAATCCAGGAAGAAATTTACTATTGCATCATAAATTCGTAGATGATTTGACTCCCGGTGTCACGCATTAATGGAAAATACGACTCAGACAGTTCGGCCTTGGAGCGAATTTCACAGCACTCCAACTTGGGCTTCAGTCCCCCGCCCTCACCTCATCCCCAAGCCCTGAGAGTTCTAGGCTCCGAGCAGGGAAGGGGTCGAGGTGCTCAACTGGTTTGCAGAGCTAGAGAGAATTCCTTCACGTCCTTTCATTCTGTCCTCCAAGGAGGAAGAGTGAAGACGGCCGTGGTGTTAAATCCTGGGGTTTCCAGTCGTCCAGGGTGAGGGATGGTAAGAGTTTGACGGGTCAGCCATTCAGTTATTTACTGGTGCACCGGAGTCATTTTGCAGCCCACAGTTCCTGCTCTGCCGAACTCGCTCATGATGATAGTAAATTACTTAAGTGGACTGGATCCAAATCATTAATAATCTCCACTGGCGATTCATTTGGGCTGCATTACAAGGGAAGAATCTGACATCTATCCCTCGACCCAACAGCTGTTTGCAAGGCACTCCAACCTAGAGTTCTTGCCCCTGTAGGGCCAGAGTGAAAGCGCTTAGGGAAAAAACCAGAAAAACTGCTGCATAATCGGTATTCATGTTCTGCTTGGCAAAGAGAAACCGAAGTGCTCTACCTCAGAGGACAGACCTAATCGTCAGTGTGCCGTGAAGTACACGATGCTAAGGTGTGGGGCATGTCGATGCCAGACTAGAAAAGGTTCGGTGTCGGTTTTGGCATTTACAAATAAATGGCATGAGTTTGTCAGTGGTGCTGTCCAGAGAAGATCTGAGAAGCCAAGGAACTTCTGCAAACATATGTTCTGCCGAATATGATTCCTATACCATCATTTTATATTTGCCTTTAAGCAGTATACCAAGCACTTGGGGGACGATATCAAAGTATTTCAGAGCCTGATAACTCTCGTGTGAGTGCAATCATTAGACATCACCTAGCTATCGGAACACAATGTCGTAGTTCTTTGCTGTGGGGAATGGGACGGGGAGGGTAAAGGAAATAGTCGAGCTTCCATGTTGCTTGGAATAACTTCATTTTCTAGACATAAGGTTCTGGCTTCTATTTCCTCTTGTGTAAGCTGTTCTAAAGATAGACGTGTTCAGTTAGTTTGGATTCTGTCGTTGGAAAGAATCCTGGATGCAGCATCCGAAGCTCTGACCCATCAGTAACTAGCAAGGTCATCTCATGCAGTTTATTTGTGGCTATAAGGGGAGGGAGATGAACATACTTTTGGTCTTGCCAGCTTCCCATGACTGTGATGACGGACGTGTTAAGAGGCATCTTCATTTAAGTCATGTGGTAGACAGTGGTAAGTGTAGACATTGAGGATGCAGCAGTAGCAAAGGACTGTGCACAGTGGGAAACGACACAGCAATGAAGCTAGCTGCTGCTTCCCAAACATGGGCCAAAATGTCAGGTCATGTGAGTTCCTCCTTGATACTTGCCATATCTACCTGTGACCTGTATTATCACTTACTCAATATTCTCATTGACTTCTTAAGGAAAAGCAAAGGGATTCATTTAAGAAGGAAATGTCATATCGCTTCCATAAAAGGGAGACTAATCTCACCTGACAGGAACTGGGAAAATACACACCATTAAAACAGAACAATATAATTAATTTCCAGGTAGCTAGTATGGCCCGATAGAGGCTGTGAGCCTGAGACTGCTCATTTCTCTCACAGGCAAGATGAGGAGGGGATGAAATTGTGTTAAAGACACTCCAGTAGGAAGCCAAGCCTTCCCCGCCGTGAGATTTATGATTTCATGCCCGATCTGCACACCTCCAAACCTACCCCCTTCCCAGCAGGCATTCCTGGGGAAACCTGAAACAGAGCAGTGAAGTCCCCGGACACCCGCACGTTTTCCTTTTAGCTGCTTACACACGAAAACCGTCTTTCTGGCTTCTGCTTAATTCTAATCCTCTCCCCCTCTACTGTTTTTCGACAGGTCAACGGCAAAGACTTATCCCGAGCAACTCATGACCAGGCTGTGGAAGCCTTCAAGACAGCTAAGGAGCCCATCGTGGTCCAGGTGTTGAGGCGAACGCCACGGACCAAAATGTTCACGCCTCCGTCAGAGTCACAGATGGTGGACACGGGAACCCAAACGGACATCACCTTTGAGCACATCATGGCTCTCACCAAGATGTCCTCGCCCACCCCACCTGTGCTGGATCCCTATCTGTTGCCCGAGGAGTAAGTCACATGATAATGAATCTTAAATGTGTTAAGTGTGGTACAGAAGTACAGAGAAGTTGGTTTCTTCCCTTCCATGTGGTGAAAACAATGAACACGTCTTAACAGTTTTCCTCCAAGTTGCCCACGTTTCACTTTATTGTTTATAGAGGTAATAAATTGAATCCTGCTCAAAACCGCTCCGACATATTAATTACTTTGTTATAACCCTGGAGCGGAGTTATTCAAATTATATTCGAAGAACAAAATTACTTACAAATGTCATAAAAGTTGTTTCCGAATAAAATTTAATCACCGCAAATGGCAGTGGGAAGGTTTGGTAGTTATCACTAGAGGGAATGCTGATGGTTCTTTTAAAGACACAACAGAGCAAGTTGTGAGGGTAAAGAGAGCCCAGGAGGTTGTGCCTTCTGGTTTCTTGGGTCTCATTTCAAACCTGGATCCATGGAGTAAATTCACACATGCCTCATATAAGCACTGCGGTTACCGATTAAATAACAGCTGTGATCCAACACATCACGTAAATTACTTTACACACGACTCTCCTCTTACCTTACTTACTGCCAGAGATATCAGGTAGTTCAGAGGCTTCGAGTTGGACAAACCTAATCTCTAGCTGTGTAACTTGGGTAGTTTATTTCCCTGGGCCTTATTTTCCCTCTATTAAAATGGGATGATAATAATAGTACCCATCTCGTAGGATTGTTGAAGGATTAAATGAAATAATGCGTGGCAAGTTCTCAGCATGGCATATGGTAAGCACTGGATAAATGATAGTGGCGATCACTGTTAATTTAGTGATTGATGTCAAATATGTAGGGACAAAAATGAAGAGCAAGAAATTTTCTCAGGTGGAAAAGTGGCTTAAAAAGCTGTCCGTTTTAAGGTGGCTTTTCGGATGTGACTTTGCACACCTCTGGACAAGGTGTCCCCTCCCCTTCTTAGCCTCTCTGGCTGACGTTAGAGGCCCTCCTCCCATCTTGCTCCTGGTTCAGATCATTGCCTTGATGCCTTATTTCAAAGGGCATCTGCACCTCTCCTAGGGAAATCCTCTGAGCGATACCTGTTGTATTCCTATTAGTAGCTCAGTAGCTGGAGTGAGCACACGTTTCCTGTTGTTCTACCAGATTCCAGACAGAGGCTGGCCTCTCCTCCCGTGGTTCTGACGGTTAACTGTCATCAGAACCCAGGGCTAATTCCCCGGGCGTGACAAAGTGAATTGGGCGGTGGGCAGCGTGTAAAGGTAGAGGAGGGAGTACCCCCCCCCCCGCCCCCGATCCCGTCTGACACTCAGAGTGCACAAGGCAGTATGCAGAGAACTGTCATCTCACCCATTTCTCACGACTGTCCCTTCTGTGCCACGAGGAACTGCAGACTCAGCAGTGCTACTGCATGCAAGTTGGCAGCTGGATTGAAAGGCAGGTCTGTCCCACCTCAACTTCCAGATCTTAACCACAATACTCCACACATGCCAGTTGCTAGGAAACAACTGGATGATTCACTGACTACGATCATTCAAATCAGTTGTTTGATGTTTTAGATCCAAACTGCCTTTCATATTGATGAGGCCTTTAAGGCTATACTCCTGACTCTCGATGTTGAACCGTCACAGTGACAGGCTTTTTAGAAGCTAAACCCTTAATTTCCTCTTAAGTCTAGTTAACATGACATGACTCTTCCCCCAAGGGGCAATTTGAGAAATGTCAGAGGAGTGCGGAGGTCAGTGCTCTCCTGGTTCTGGCTGCGAGGTCAGAGGACAGCAGGGGTGTGCATCAGGGCTGAATGGGGGGCGCGGGGGGGTGTTACCTTGAGGCTTGAAAGCCCAGGCCCTCCCGCAGCATCCTCAGTACTCACAGCCCCTTAAGTGCAGGCAGCATATTTGCCTGATGGGTGCAGAAAATTGAAAGCCAGCCCTCGTTTGAATGACCGCTCATGTCTGGTCTGTTGTTTCAAAACTAAGTGCCTGGGTGAGAAGACCAGAGCCCACTGATTGCTCTGTTGACCTTTGAGAACGCGGAGGTTTGGGTCCCCAGCCAACTATCAGGCTGAAGCTCTCCATCCGCATCTGACACCTTTCAGAGCCACAGACCTGACTGAGCATGTTATAATTCCCACTGCCTTTGGTCCTAGAGGTTCCATTAGTGGTGTTTCCAAAGAGGTGGTGGGCTCTGTGAATTGTGCTGTACTCATGTTAACCTAGAGAAATGCAAGCTTCCGTTCTCCTAGGCGTGTGTGTGTATGCGGGTCTGCATATTTACACACGTGCATTATATGCGTGCATGTATGCACATGTTGTGCATACGTATACGTGTACACTGGGTGATGTCAAATGTATTTCTCATTGCGAGACAATCAAAAAAGTTTGAAAAGAGACTGTCCTGGATGACAGCATAGCAGTTTCAGTTTCACAGCCCTTTGAACCTATCTCAGAGGCCGGCACATGTCTTTAAGTGTTGCCTGAAGTTAAGCTTTTTTCTCCCCAGAGATAAAATCTAAGAATGAAGCCATGAGCAGTAAATAAGAGTTTGTCTCCCACCTAGAGAGTGAGTTAAAAATTAGTCACATTGACTCAATGACTAGTGGGCCAGGGAATGATCACTGGAAGCCACAAAGCCAGTCCCTCTCTCACCGTGCATCTTTTTTTTTTTTTTAACAAGTTTTTTTATTGCAGTATAGTTGATTTACAATGTTGTGTTAATTTCTGCTGTACAGCAAAGTGATTCATTATGCATATATATACATTCTTTTTTATATTCTTTTCCATTATGGTTTACTCATAGGATATTGAATCTAGTTTCCTGTGCTATAGAGTGGGACCTTGTTGTTTATCCATTCTCTGTATACTAGCTTATATGTGTTTACCCCAATCTCCCACTCCATCCCTCCCCCTCAACCTGCATCTAAACTCCTTCTTGTGGAGGAAATGGGCTTTAGAGAAGATGGTGGAAATATTGTGCGGGAGGTCCTGACTGTGCCGGGAAACACAACCAGAGAGAAGTGAACTAAGTAAGAACCTCAGCCTCTGAGAACAGCCCCTGTGGCACTGATGGGCCTTGTGATGGGGGGATGGGAACAGATACTTAGAACTGGAAGCAGGGCCTTAACGATCTTTCATCTTTTCCCAGGCATCCCTCAGCCCATGAATACTACGATCCAAATGACTACATTGAAGGCATCCATCAGGAGATGGAGAGGGAGGAGCTGGAGCTGGAGGTAAGAACGTCTGCGTCTCGTTTTAATAGCCATTGTTAAGGCTAGTAAGTCTCTGTCAGCATGAACTGAGATTATGGATGCTCATGCAGTGTCCACCTCTCGTGGATTTCTTTTAGAAGAACCACGTTCAGTGGGTCGAGGCCTCTCTGGAACACTGCTTTGCAAGAAGAAGGGCTATTTAATAACCTTCATAGGACAACACTGCTTTTTGATGATCATTGTGACAAAGCAGAGGTCTTTAAAAAGCTATCAAATATCTCAGGAGCTAGATTTTTGGAGTAGGATGTAGACTTTGTAAGTCTTTGATATTTCGTTAACTTTATAGCAGTGGGTTCTTTAGTTCCATCTTACTTTCTAACACCTTTGAGAATCTGATGGAAGCTGTGGTCTCTCCCTGGAAAAGTGCTCCTGTCTCTAAGAGTTTGCATGGGATTTCTGGAGGGTCACTGAGCTCCCACGATATCTGCCGCATGTGGCCCACTCTGCCTTACAGTTGTTTTGTTATATCTGATACACCAGAACCACTGTTTGCTTTCTCTTTCCCTTTAACTTAACCCAACTCCTTTAAACTAAGGTAAATTTTTTTTTCTTTTTTGAATTTTATTTTTTATTTTTTGATACAGCGGGTTCTTATTAGTTCTCTATTTTATACATATTAGTGTATATATGTCAACCCCAATCTCCCAATTCATCCCCCCACCACCACTGTCTCCCCCGCCCCCCCCCCCCCCCCCGCTTTCCCCCACCTTGGTGTCCATACGTTTGTTCTCTTCATCTGTGTCTCTATTTCTGCCCTGCAGACCGGTTCATCTGTACCAATTTTCTAGATTCCACATATACGCGTTAATATACAATATTTGTTTTTCTCTTTCTGACTTACTTCACTCTATATGAGAGTCCCTGGGTCCATCCACATCTCTACAAATGACCCAATTGCGTTTCTTTTTAGGGCTAATATTCCATTGTATATATGTACCACATCTTCTTTATCCATTCATCTGTCGAGCATTTATGTTGCTTCCATGACCTGGCTATTGTAAATAGTGCTGCAGTGAACATTGGGGTGCATGTGTCTTTTGAATTATGCGTTTTTCTGGGTATATGCCCAGTAGTGGGATTGCTGGGTCATATGGTAATTCTATTTTTCGTTTTTTAAGGAACCTCCATACTGTTCTCCATAGTGGCTGTATCAATTTACATTCCCACCAACGGTGCAAGAGGGTTCCCTTTTCTCCACACCCTCTCCAGCATTTGTTGTTTGTAGATTTTCTGATGATGCCCATTCTAACTGGTGTGAGGTGATACCTCATTGTAGTTTTGATGTGCATTTCTCTAATAATTAGTAACACTGAGCATCTTTTCATGTGCCTCTTGGCCATCTGTATGTCTTCTTTGGAGAAATGGCTATTTAGGTCTTCTGCCCATTTTTTGATTGGGTTGTAAACTAAGGAAAATTTTAAAGGAAATGCTGTATCACTAGCTCAGTCAGAAAATCAGCATCCCTTGCCATGAATAGAAGGTGCTGTCCAATAAATACAGCGGACACGAGGCAGTGTTATTAAATCCCGCTGCTTGTCACTGGTACCTGCCCAGGGCTGGGTGCCTGGGGCCCGTTCTCTCCACTACCTCCTGCTCCCTTTCTCTCTGTCTAAGGAGATGGGCTAGTATCACAGAAGTGGTAAGACTAGCCCAAACTGAGGCTTTCTTCCTAAAGGAAGTAACTTTCTCCACATGAACTATCTGAGAGCATCTTGCTTTTGGTGGGAGGAGGCCACTCTGAAATGCCTCCCTGGAGCCTTGTTATTCAAAGTGTGGTGCAAAGACTGGGACAGCAGCACGTGGGGGATTGTGAGAAATACAGAATCTGGGCCCTCAGACATACAGAATCAGAATCTGCGTTTTACCAAGATCCCCAGGTGTTTTGGTGCACAAGTCTCAGGGGCCCCGACCTGGAGGCCACAGGCCCAGGTAAAGAAGCCCAGGCTTCCATTTGCCCTCGTCATGGGTCACACGATGGAGGCTTTGTGCGTTTCCTTCACTATGGTGTGAAGCTGTGCCTCCGAGCCTCGAATACCACCCACACCATCCGGGCAGAGTGCAGTCCCATGGACTAGAGAGGACTAAGCCCCTCATGGACATTCACGACTTGTTCAGACTTCTTCCTTTTGTTAAATAGAAAAAGCACAAAGAGACTCTACATGCACGCTTACGTTCATTTCTGCTCACCTGCTTTTACTGATCATCTGTTACGCCGAGTATCCTTTTTGGTGCTAGAAAGGCAAAATCCGCGAGTCATCACCCTGCCTGCCGTTCAGGAGCTCAAAGTCCCTTTGCTTCATCAGCCATTAGCTTAGACATAAGCTTTTCATCTAGAAAACCAGACTGTGGCCACTCTCCATCTACAGCTCCTTTGAGCAGTTATCACGAAGTACCGTGAGTCCGTATCAGGCAGGAAGGCTGCTTTTACATTTGGACTTTTGTTTAGAGCAGCTTGGATGTCACCAGGTTATTTCTGTTAACTGAGTGAACCTGGTGGGTTTGGATGAGCGGCCCGTCCCAAGTTCTGAGGTCAAGATGCAGGGAGGTTCTCTCCGCGGCTCCTCACCAGGGGGGAATCTCCGGGAGCGAACAGTGTGTATACTTCCAGGAAGGCTCTGTTGCAGAGGCGTGTCTTTGGAAGGTCACCCGGTCAGTTCGAGAAGGTTAATGAACAGCAGCACGGCCAAGAGCTGGGGTTCCTAAAGCAGACCCAGTTTTCTGGGGGAATGGCATGTACCACCATCCCCGCTTCCTCGCGAGATTTCTTAGAGCCGTCAACAGTCTGTCTCTGCTAGGTCCCATCAGCCTGTTGGGTCCCCCCACCCAGGCTTGCTGTGAGTAAGGGGG
Source organism: Balaenoptera physalus (assembly GCF_965194825.1). Lineage (NCBI taxonomy): Eukaryota > Metazoa > Chordata > Mammalia > Artiodactyla > Balaenopteridae > Balaenoptera > Balaenoptera physalus. The sequence goes on along the minus strand of NC_138896.1, from coordinate 93,395,623 downwards.
CCAATCTCAGCCCACTGCTCCTCGTCTTAAGTTGAATTAGATCAACATCCGCCCCTTTCGAAAAAATAACCCGTTCCGTGGATATTATATAGGAGGAAAATATATGAGTGTTTGGGGATATTATGGAAGCAAATGCACAGAGAAAAACAGATGTTCTCTCTTTTAAAGCATACAAAATGATCATATTTAGGTAAGTGTCAAATCCCTGTTATTGTGAAACTGCTTAGCATTAAAAGGATTACACCCCAGTATACTCAAGGGTTGAGCCGCCAAATAATTACCCGTAAATTTTCAGGTACTGAACACCTGCTCTGGATCTTCCTGTAGGTAATGAAGATGGAAAAATAGACGTCTGAAGAAGGCTTTTCTTTTCCCTTAGTCTATTGTTTTAATTTCCCAGTTGATTCATCAGTAGCATCCTAGCCAGGCTGTGAAGCTGCCGTCACCTATGCTGTGTCTTGATGATGTCATTTTGAAACCAGAAAGGAAAAGAAAGCTACGCTCTCACCAGGGAGACTAAAATGATCTCCAAACCTGGTTGCATAGTGTAACGTCATAAGATCTCAAGGGAAGCGAGACCGTCCTGGAGGTAATGCAGGCTGTCCCCGCCAACCTATGCATTTTTCTTTAGCCTTTAAGGCACAGCACCAGGGCTCCTCTGGGGAACCTTCCCTGGTCGGCCCTACCCTCACTGAGTCAGCCTCCTCACCACCCTCCCAATTTCATCAGCACTTGACCATTCTTCTCCTGCCACCTGCAATCAGAACCTGCCCCCTGCTCTTATTTTATCCCCCCAGATCCTGGCCCAGCTCAGCGTGGCTCATCTCCAGAGAAGCTTACGTACCGCTCTGGCTAAAGCACCCCTCCCCCAGTAGGGCCATTTCCTACTTAGACTCTTCGTGCTCAGACAGTGCCTGGCAGAGGGTAGGCACCCAAGAAACATCTGTCGAATAAAGGAATAAATGCCTTATGACCCAATCTCACATTTCAGGACCCTGAAGGAAAGTACAGTCTTTCTAGAGACATCTCTACGTCCCCGACAGTGCCACGCACAGATAGAGAAAGTGTGGAGATGATTTCAAGAAATATGCACAAGCAGTTCTGGATCGATAAGGTCTTAGAGTTATGCTTCAGTAACCAGTCTTCCTAGAGGTGCAGAAGCCATCGAAATTAGTCTCTGGGACGCCCTCTGATTAAAGTGGCTGTCGTTGAAACAGAAAGCTTGAATCAACCAAGGTAGAATGGCCCCTGTACTTTACTCAATTGAGCTATCGTTTCAATTTCATCTAAAATGTCAGGCTTAGCTGTTCATTTTTATCCAGCCGTCCATCTAGACCGGTAAGCAACAGGACACCCGTGGTGGGGGAGGTGTAATCCAGATAATGGTAATACATTATTCACACGAGTTTGATTAATGGTCTTCTTTGCCATCTTATCTCCATCATCACAGACAGATATGTATTGACGCCCTCTGTGCTTTCCATGATGTACTCAATTGTGTAAGGCTCTACCTCTAGCTTGGAGTGAGAAAGAAATGTTGAGAATTTACTAACCACTCAATAAGTTGGAGGAACGGCAGTTTCCACTGAGCCCCAAAATATTGTCTCTGGGGATAAGATGGTAGAAGAGCCGAGAAGTTTCAAAGAAGTGAAGTGACTTTCCGAGGGCAGCCTGGCTTGTTAATGGCAGAGCCAAGTTTATTTTTCATTTGGATCTTTAGTCTGCCTTGGAATCTCAAGCTAATTCAGTTTTATTGAGCACCTACCATGCATGGTATATAAGGCTAGACGCTGCTTTTAGTGCACAATTCAACTACTACTGCGTTACTGTAATCTTCTTTATGAGCAGCCAAGGTAAAACCTAAATCTATACAGATCGCAAGACGGTATCGGCTCTTACAGTGTTGTATTTCCAGAGCTTCTGAAAACCTCTTATGGTTCACTCTTTGCTTAACTATTAGCAACCAGGCTCTTCTCTATGATGTGCAACCATCCCCTGGAAATGCAGTGACTACAGCTAAGTCATAGTGGGGTTTTTTGGTGGTTTTTTGTTTTTTGTTTTGTTTTGTTTTCCTGTCAAGAGGTTAACCGTGTTTAATTCTGGGTGATAAGAATATAAATGATCATTCCCTTCTTTGCACTTTTCTGAATTTAATTTTTTCTACTTTAAATCTTTTTTTAAATTTTTAAAAAATTTTTATTTTACATTAGAGTACAGCTGATTAACAATGTTGTATTAGTTTCAGGTAGACACAGCAAAGGGATTCAGTTATACAGATACATGTGTCTGTTCTTTTTCAAATTCTTTTCCCATTTAGGTAATTACAGAATACTGAGCCAAGTTCTCTGTGCTATACAGTAGCTCCTTGTTGGTTATCTATTTTAAATATAGCAGTGCATAAGTGTCAATCTCAGAGTCCCACTCTATCCCTCCCCCGCCCCTCTCCCCCTGGTACCCGTAAGTTCATTCTCTAAATCTGTGAGGCGGTTTCCGTTTTGTAAATAAGTTCATTTGTATCATTCGTTTTAGATTCCGCATATCAGCAATATCATATGATATTTGTCTTTCTCCGTCTGACTTACATCACTTAGTATGATAATCTCCAGGTCCATCCATGTTGCTGCAAATGGCATTATTTCATTCTTTTTAATGGCTGAGTAATATTCCATTGTATATATGTACTGCACCTTCTTTATCCATTCATCTGTCGATGGACATTTAGGTTGCTTCCATGTCTTAGCTTTTGTAAACAGCCCTGCAGTGAACATTGGGGTGCATGTATCTTTTCAAACCATGTTATTCTCCGGATATATGCCCAGGAGTGGGATTGCTGGATCATACGGTAGCTCTATTTTTAGCTTTTTAAGGAACCTCCATACTGTTCTCCATAGTGGCTGCACCAATTTACATTCCCACCAACAGTGTAGGAGGGTTCCCTTTTCTCCACACCCTCTCCAGCATTTATTGCTCATAGGCTTTTTGATGATGGCCATTCTGACTGGTGTGAGGTAATATCTCATTGTAGTTTTGATTGCACTTCTCTAATTAGTGATGTTGAGCATCTTTTCATGTGCCTCTTGGCCATCTGTATGTCTCCTTTGAAGAAACGTCTATTTAGGTCTTCTGCCCATTTTTTGATTCGGTTGCTTGTTTTTTTTGATATTGAGTCACATGAGCTGTTTGTAAATTTTGGAGATTAATGCCTTGTCAGTCGCATCGTTTGCAAATATTTTTTCCCATTCTGTGGGTTGTCTTTTCGTTTTGTTTATGGTTTCCTTTGGTGTGCAAAAGCTTCTGAGTTTAATTAGGTCCCATTTGTTTATTTTTGTTTTTATTTCCATTACTCTAGGAGACAGATCAAAAAAGATCTTGCTGCGATTTATGGCAAAGAGTGTTCTGCCTATGTTTTCCTCTAAGAGTTTATAGTATCTGGTCTTACATTTAGGTCTTTAATCCATTTTCAGTTTATTTTTGAGTATGGTGTTGGATAATGTTCTAATTTTATTCTTTTACATGTAGCTGTCCAGTTTTACCAGCACCATTTATTGAAGAGATTGTCTTTTCTCCAGTGTATAGTCTTGCCTCCTTTGTCATAGATTTATTGACCATAGGTGCATGGGTTAACCTCTGGGCTTTCTATCCTGTTCCATTGATCTAGATTTCTGTTTTTGTGCCCGCACCATCCTGTTTTGATGACTGTAGCTTTGAAGTATAGTCTGAAGTCAGGGAGCCTGATTCCTCCAGCTCCAGTTTTCTTTCTCAAGATTGCTTTGGCTATTCAGGGTCTTTTGTGTCTCCATACAAATTTTAGGATTTTTTGTTCTAATTCTGTGAAAAATGCCATTGGTAGTTTGATAAGGATTGCATTGAATCTGTAGATTGCCTTGGGTGGTATAGTCATTTTCACAATATTGATTCTTCCAGTCTAAGAACATGCTATATCTTTCCATCTGTGTGTCATCTTCGATTTCTTTCATCAGTGACTTATAGTTTTCAGTGTACAGGTCTTTTGCCTCCTTAGGTAGGTTTCTTCCTAGGTAGATTATTCTTTTTGATATGATGGTAAATGGGATTGTTTCTTTAATTACTCTTTCTGATCTTTCATCGTTAGTGTATAGAAACACAACAGATCTCTGTGTATTAATTTTGTATTCTGCAACTTTACCAAACTCATTAATGAGCTCTAGTGGTTTTCTGGTGGCAACTTTAGGATTTTGTATGTATAGTATCATGTCATCTGCAAACAGTGTCAGTTTTACTTCTTCTTTTCCAGTTTGGATTCCTTTTATTTCTTTTTCTTCTCTGATTGCCGTGGCTAGGACTTCCAAAACTATGCTGAACAAAAGTGGTGAGAGTGGACATCCTTGTCTTGTTCCTGATCTTAGAGGAAATGCTTTCAGTTTTTCACCACTGAGAATGATGTTTGCTGTGGGTTTGTCATATACGGCCTTTAGTATGTTGAGGTATGTTCCCTCTGTGCCCACTTTCTGGAGAGTTTTTATCATGAGTGGGTGTTGAACTTTGTCAAAAGCTTTTTCTGCATTGCTTGAGATGATCATGTGGTTTATATTTTTCAGTTTGTTGATGTGGTGTATCACACTGATTGATTTGTGGATATTGAAGAATGCTTGCATCCCTGGGATAAATCCCACTTGCTCATGGTGTATGATCCTTTTAATGTATTGGTGGATTGGGATTGCTAATATTTTGTTGAGGATTTTTGCGCCTGGGTTCATCTGTGATATTGGCCTGTAATTTTCTTTTTTTGTGGTATCTTTGTCTGGTTTTGGTATCAAGGTGATGGTGGCCTCATAGAGTGGGTTTGAGAGTGTTCCTTCCTCTGCACGTTTTTGGAACAGTTTCAGAAGGGTAGGTGTTAAGTCTTCTCTAAATGTTTGATAGAATTCACCTGTGAAGCCATCTGGTCCTGGACTTTTGTTTGTTGGAAGATTTTTAATCACAGTTTCAATTTCATTGCTTGTGATTAGTCTGTTCATATTTTCTATTTCTTCCTAGTTCAGTCTTAGAAGGTTGTACTTTTCTAAGAATTTGACCGTTTTTTCCAAGTTGTCCATTTTATTGGCATATGGTTGCTTGTAGCAGTCTCTTATGATCATTTGTATTTCTGTGGTGGGTGTCAGTTGTAGCTTCTTTTTCATTTCTAATTTTATCAATCTGAGCCCTCTGTTTTTTTTCTTGATGAGTCTGGCTAGAAGTTTATCAATTTTGTTTGTCTTTTCAAAGAACCAGCTTTTAGTTTCATTTATCTTTGCTATTGTTTTCCTCATCTCTATTTCATTTATTTGTGCTCTGATCTTTATGATATCTTTCCTTCTACAAACTTTGGGTTCTGTTTGTTCTGATTTCTCTAGTTGCTTTAGGTGTAAGGTTAGGTGGTTTATTTGAGATTCTTCTTGTTTGCTGAGGTGAGATTGTATTGCTATAAAGTACACTCTCAGAATTGCTTTTTCTGCATTCCATAGGTTTTGGATCATTGTGCTTTCATTTTCATTTGTCTCCAGGTATTTTTTGATTTCCTCTTTGATCTCTTCAGGGACCCAGTGGTTGTGTAGTAGCATATTGTTGTTTAGCCTCCACATGTTTGAGTGTTTTACAGTTTTTTTTCTTGTAGTTGATTTCTAGTCTCTTAGTGTTGTCATCGGAAAAGATGCTTGATGTGATTTCAGTTTTCTTAAATTTACTGAGGCTCGCTTTGTTGGCCCAGCATGTGATCAGTCCTGGAGAATGTTCCATGGGCACTTGTGGAGAATGTGCATTCTGCTGCTTTTGGATGGAATGCTCTGTAAATATCAATTAAGTCCACCCAGTCTAATGTGTCATGTAAGGCCTGTGTTTCCTTATTGATTTTCTGTCTGGATGATCTGTCCATTGGTGAAAGTGGGGTGTTAAAGTCCCCCACTATGATTGTGTTACTTTCGATTTCTCCTTTTATGGCTGTAAGTATTTCCCTTATATATTGAGGTGCTCCTATGTTGGGTGCATATATATATAGTTACAATTGTTATATCTTCTTTTTGGATTGATCCCTTGATCATTGTGTCGTGTCCTTCTTTGTCTCTTGTTAACGGTCTTTATTTTAAAGTCTATTTTGTCTGATATGAGTATTGCTACTCCAGCTTTCTTTGGATTTCCGTTTGCATGGAATACCTTTTAGCATCCCCACACTTTCAGTCTGTACATGTCCCTAGATCTGAAGTGGGTCTCTTGTAGATAGCATATATACAGGTCTTGTTTTTATATCCATTCAGTGAGCCTGTGTCTTTGGTTGGAGCATTTAATCCATTTACGTTTAAAGTAATTATCAATATGTATGTTCCTATTGCCATTTTGTTAACTGTTTTGGATTTGTTTTTGGGGGTCTCTTTTCTTCCTTTCCTCTTTTTGTTCTCTTGTGATTGGATGACTAACGTTAGTGTTGTGTTTGGATTCCTTTGTCTTTTGTGTGTGTGTATCTATTGTAGATTTTCATTTTGCAGTTTCCATGAGGTTTTGATACAGCAGTCTATATATATACAAGATCGCTTTACATTGCTGGTCTTTTAATTTCAAATGCATTTCCAACCTCCTGCATTTGTGCTCTTCTCTTCTCACCATTGCTGGTTTTGATACCATATTTGTGTGTGGATGATTTCCTACCTTTACTGTATGTTTGCCTTTACTGAAGAGCTTTTCTATTCATAATTTTCTTGTTTCTAGTTGTGGCCTTTACTTTTCTACCAAGGGAAGTTGCTTTAGCATTTGTTGCAAAGCTGGTCTGGTGGTGCTGAATTCTCTTAGCTTTTGCTTGTCCGTAAAGCTTATGATTTCTCCATCAAATCTGAATGAGAGCCTTGATGGGTAGAGGATTCTTGGTTGTCGCGTCTTCCCTTTCGTCACTTTAAATATATTGTGCCACTCCCTTCTGGCCTGCAGAATTTCTGCTGAGAAATCAGCTGATAACCTTATGGGAATTCCCTTGTGTGTTATTTGTTGCTTTTCCCTTGTTGCTTTTAATATCTTTTTCTATGTCCTTAATTTTTGTCAGTTTGATTGCTATGTGTCTTGGTGTGTTCCTCCTTGCGTTTATCCTGACTGGGACTCTCTGTGCTTCCTGGACTTGGGTGACTATTTCCTTTCCCATGTTAGGGAAGTTTTCAGCTATTAATGCTTCCAGTATTTCCTCAGGTCCTTTCTCTCTCTCTCCTCCTTCCGGGACCCCTGTAATGTGAAAGTTGGTGTGTTCAGTGTTGTCCCAGAGGTCTCTAAGACTATCTTCATTTCTTTTCATTCTTTTTTCTTTCTTCTGTTCCGTGGCAGTGATTTCCATCATTCTGTCTTCCAGTTCACTTATCCGTTCTTCTGCATCAGTTATCCTGCTATTTGTTCCTTCTAGTGTATTTTTCATTTCAGTTACTGTATTGTTCATCTCGGTTTGTTTGTTCTTTAGTTCTTCAAGGTCTTTGTTAAACATTTCTTGCATCTTCTTGATCTGTGCCTCCATTCTTTTTCTGAGATCTTCGATCATCTGTACTATCATTACTCTAAATTCTTCTTCGGGTAGATTGCCTATCTCCACTTCACTTAATTGTTCTTCTGGGGTTTTATCTTGTTCCTTCATATGGGACATATTCCTCTGCCATCTCATTTTGTCTAACTTTCTGTGATTGCGGTTTCTGTTCCAGGCTGCAGGGTTGTAGTTTTTCTTGCTTCTGCTGTCTGCCCCCTGGGGGAGGAGGCTGTCTGAGAGGCTTGTGCAGGCTTCCCGGTGGGTTCCTGCCCACTGGTGGGTGGAACTGGGTCTTGTCCTTCTGGCAGGTGGGGCCATGCCAAGGGGCGTGCCTAGAGGGCTGTAGGCTCAGGAAGACTTTATGCAGGCTGTCTGCTGATGGGTGGGGCTGTGTTCCTGCCCTGCTGGTTGTTTAGCCTGAGGCATCCCAGCACTGGAGCCTGCAGGCTGTTGGGTGGGGCCAGGACTTGGTAAGAAAATGGCAGCCTCCAGGAGGGCTCATGCCAATGAGTACTCCTCAGAACTGCCGCCGCCAGTGTCTTTGTACCCTCAGTGAGCCACAGCCAATGCCCATCTCTGCAGGAGACCCTCCAATACTAGCAGGTAGGTCTTGCCCAGAGTCTTATGAAGTCACTGCTTTTTTCCCTGGCTCCTAGTACACACAGGACCCTGTGTGTGCCCTCTAAGAGTGGAGTTTCTGTTTCCTACTGTCCTGTGGAATTCCTGCAATCAAACCCTGCTGGCCTTCAAAGCCAGACTCTCTGAGGGCTCCTTCCTCTTGTAACCAGACCCCCAGGCTGAGGAGCCTGACGTAGGACTCAGAATTTTCACTCCTGTGGGAGAACTTCTGTGGTGTAATTATTTTCCAGCTTGTGAGTTGCTCCCCCGGTGGGTATGGGATTTGACTTTATAGCAGTTGCACCCCCTCCTACCATCTTGTTGTGGCTTCTTTGTCTTTGGATGTATATCTTTTTTTGGCAGCTTCCAGGGGTTTTTGGGTCCATGGTTGTTGAGCAGTTAGTTGTGATTTGGATGTTTTTGGAAGAAGCAGCGAGCTCACATCCTTCTACTCCACTGTCTTGTCTCTGCCCTCGTGTGGCTTGTAAGTGACACTTTTCCAACTTCTGTTTAGAGTTCCCAAGAAGGTCCAGATAACACAAGGAAATATTATAGCCGATGCTATCTTAACATCACTGTCAAGTACATACCTAGAGTAAACCCCAGAGTAATACCCTGTGCTTTGTTTGTTTGCTTGTTTGTTTTATAAATTTATTTATTTATTTACTTTTGGCTGCGTTGGGTCTTTGTTGCTGCACATGGGCTTTCTCTAGTTGCCGCGAGCAGAGGCTACTCTTCATTGCGGTGCGTGGGCTTCTCATTGCTGTGGCTTCTCGTTGCGGAGCACGGGCTTCAGTGGTTGTGGCTCATGGGCTCAGTGGTTGTGGCTTGTGGGCGCTAGAGCACAGGCTCAGTAGTTGTGGCGCACGGGCTTAGTTGCTCCGCGGCATGTGGGATCTTCCCAGACCAGGGCTTGAACCCGTGTCCCCTGCATTGGCAGGCGGATTCTTAACCACTGCGCCACCAGGGAAGTTCCCCTGTGCTTTATTATTACTGAAAATGTGCTTTACCAGCATCTGTTTATCCAGTACCACACATCCTTTTTAGAACCAGACCATTTCCAAGATAGAAAGCGGCTCCTAGAGGACTGCCCTTAAAGTAGAATTGCGCTCCCCTTCTTGAGTCTGGTTTAAAGGATCAAGTCCTAAAGTTGTGCTTCGCAGCCAGCTGGAATTGGGGTGGGGCGTGGGGCTTTGACATCCTCAGGCGAGTGTTTCAGATTGGAGTTGGCTCCTCCCATGCACTGCCCTGACACACAGCATATGCCTCAGGCTGGAGCCAGGCCTGGGCTTCTCCTCCACAGCAAGGACGTAAATTTGCAGTTTTTAAGTCAAGTCCATCCAAAGTGAGAATGTGAGTGTCCCCATGACAGCCTGTCCTGGGAAAATTTGCAGTGGGATTTAAAGGCTCAGTGCAGTGCTGGGCTGTATATCATTCTGCTATAGTGAGGAAGCATTGTTTTCAGAATATCAGTGACTGCAAACAGACCTGGTAATCAGAACCTCTTCTCTACCAGGCAAAAATGTCATGTTTCACCAACATGTGTTGTTTGTAACCTAAGTCCAAACAGCATTTATGAGGAATCTATGACTAATTTTCGAACCACATATGGGGTTAATGGCAGCATATAAAAAGGGTTTAAGTAAGGAAGAATGTAAGATACTATTCTTGATTAATTATCAGTGATTCAGGTGAAAATACTTTAAAGCAACAAATGTTTTAGGATATCTTCCATGCCAGCCTGCCGTTTTGTTCGAAGAAAGTTGTCTCTTGTTATAGTAGTTCTTCAAATTTCTGTCAGTCAAAATATTGACAAAAAATAGAGTAGGAATGCTTTTCAAGTTAGGTTTTGATCAAAATCGTATTGATTGTAGACAGCAGACTGCACACATTTTTGGGACTAGGCCAAATGCATGAAATCTTTTTTTACGTGTCAGACCTTCATCTATCACAATCCTTATGAGTCTTCCTTTTTCCTACTTGAATACTCCTAGTACATCATGCTGTTTTTTCCCCAAGACATCAGTTCCAGACTTTTCACTTTCCCGAGTTCTTAAACGGAGCCCTCAATTCTACATGTGTATTACAGAGTCATGCTTCTCAGACTCTCGGTGGTGAAAGACCGGGGGGACCAGGTTAGCCGGTTGGTTTAATTTTTAACATGTCACTGACCCAATACGTGATTCTACCATGAGTGACTCCATAGTTCGCCCCTTGCCACTTCAGCTCAATAGTACCTGATGCAGTCTTGCACTGTGGTCAGTGAGACAAGTCTGCTAATCCTATCCTTGGCGATCATGACAGTGTCTAAGTGCTATAAAATTTCTAAACACTGCCCTCATTTTCTGCACCTACCTCGCCGTGACCTTGAAGCAAACTTTGAGTCATAGTAGAATGAAGCCCAGTGGAGCTCTGGTATCTTTTGACCTTTCTTAAGAGCTATTCACCTTGGTGGCCAATCATTCAGTGAAAACTATAACCTGTATTATCATTTTTATCCTGGTAAAAGTCATATCACAATGTTTATTATCTTCCTAAGTTTTCTTCTTACAGCCTCTCCAGTTATCCTTCTCTCTGCTTTGGTTGCACGTGAACTTGTTCCAGAACCAGCTGGCTTCCACCTTGAAGCCAGGGCTCTGTGGCAGCAGTGGGGCTGCAGTGGTGCACCTGGAGCCAAACGAGTTATCAGGAAATTGCACGGATTTACACTACCTCTTAGGAAGCGCCGAAACGGAGAAGGTCTTCCCTTTTGCCTGTACCCAGATGAAGTGTAACCTGAGACAGAGACTTGGGCATGCGTTTGAAACATGAGGATGATGTGGGCCTAGTATATTTGTGGTATGCAAATGGGTTATTCCAAAGTACCTGGAAAGAATGCGCCCTCGTGGTTAAACTCGTGCTACCTCTTTGATTGCTTAGTCTTTTTCTCAAAACACAAGAAAAGAAATTTCCATCCAACTCAACTAAATTATCAGAAATTAATGGGATTTCATTTAAGGGAAGCATGCCAGGTTGCTAAAGCTATAATGAGGAAGTCATTGAATTAATTAACATGTCAATATTCAGAAAATAAAATTATCTTATTGGGGGGCATGAGAAAAACACGCACTCAGCTGCAAATAACGGCTGTGACTTCAGGCAAGAAGCTGCCTGCACGTATTGTACTGTGGTTTTCTGTGGACTGTCTCTGGGCCAGTCACTGTGCTGAGAGCTCGGCAGTCTCGTCTCAGTGACTCCTCACCCTGTCCAAGCGGCAGGGTGACATGCGCTATTGAGGAAGCAGGCTTAGATATAGTAACAAGCCCATGAAACCCCGTGATGAAGCTGCTAGAAAGAGCTAGAGTTGGGATCTGCACACAGGTCTGCCTGTCTTCCGAGCCTCAACTCTTCAACACCACTCTATGCTCTACACAACAGCCGGAAAGCCTGCTGAAAATATCGAGCAGATCATGGCAGTCTTCACTTAAAAGTTTTCCAAGGCTTCCCGTGATGTTGAAATCAAATCCGAGCTCCCCGACGCTGGCCCGTTGGCCCCACTGCCTGGCTACGCTCAGCCCGCCTCTCTCTTCCTCGTTCACAGGGCTTCAGCCCTCCTGGCCCCAGGGCCTTTGCACCTCCTGTTCTTCTGTCTCGAAAGTATCTATGGTATTGGGCACCCAGGGGAGGGTTCCGTAAGTATCTGCTGTGTAACTGTGTTGAGCTTTGAACACAAAAACAACTGTGCCCTCACCAAGAAGAGCCAGGAGAGAGAAGATATTTCCAGAGACAGACCCCACCTCAGAGCTCCTGCTGGTTGGCAAGCAGCTAACACTAAACACCAGACCGGGGCCTCTGCCTGAGAAGTTATCATCAGGCAGCCCTTGGCCCTTCGTGCTGCCGCGTCTCGCGTGGGTGGTTGGCAGGATGGGTGGAAAGGGAGACTTGGCCCATGAACGCTTTCAGAGAACCACGCCACTTCCTCCAAGGGTCCAACAATTTTCAAAGTTCTGATTTCATTCCGAAGCGCAGGTTAATTGGCAAATACAGTGGCGTTCCCTGTGCCCTTGTGTCTCGCGTTTGGGCTCGCTTTGCTTTTATCTTACTTAATTTGCTGTAATAGCGGCGGAAACTAATTTCTCGACTGTAAATATCACAGCTGTTGGGGAAAGCATTAATTGCGTGCTATCACGTTACCCTCCTTCCTTGGATCAATTTATCTGTAGTCTGTTTGCAAGTTCTGTTACTGTGCATATTAACGGAACACAACGGGAAATAATCTCACCAAACACATTGGAAACATTTGTACTGAAATGGCTGGATGGTTTGGGGTTTGGAAATATTCTTGTTTGTGGCAGACGTTGAAAGAATGCTTTTTAGAAGCCCGACCCCAGAAGTCTTGACGCTGAGTGAAATATGGGTAATTTTTCTTTGGGGGGATCAATAAAATAACTATTTTCAAAATGACTTTATATTGACTGAAAGGTCAGAAATGCCCTGGGCATTGATCCCATGCCCGTAATCACTTTTTTGTTTAGTAAGTTAACTGCTCTGCCCACGTCGAATGCAAAGAAATCCAGTTCATCATTTAAACAAAATGTTTTTTTAAAGCATTTGACGTCCTCCCAGCCCTCATTGCCTGCTGCGGTCTCACAGGGAATGCCCTTTCTTTGTCTAGGAAGTTGATCTCTACAGAATGAACAGCCAGGATAAGCTGGGCCTCACAGTATGCTACCGGACGGACGATGAAGATGACATTGGGATTTACATAAGCGAGGTATCGAGGCTGATTTTTTATAACTATCATAGCAAGAGCAAGAGAGTTGGTTTTTTTTTTTTTTTTTTTTTTTTTGTCTTTTATGTGTTAACCAACCTTAACTCTGGCTCATTGAGATGTCTTTGGGAAAGACGCAGACAGATTTCTTTCTCCCCTTTATCACACTCCATGGAGTTACATCTTTACATAGGGGTTAAGTTCTAATGTCGGCACATAAGACAAAACTACCCTTCAGAAGCCTGCAAATCGGCCATAAAATGGAGCCGTTTACATGGCTTTGTGTGTTCAACCCCGAGGGAAGAGCAGATTCACATTTCCCTTCTCGTGTTCATTGAATGGGATGGGGGAGGGCATCATTTACACTTTTTAAAGTATTTCTGTGTCTGTTTCTCTTTTTTCTTTTCTTTCGGTGCAGTGTGTATAGTTGAATTCACGTAAGTTCAGTGTAACTTCAAAGTACATAGATGGAAGCTCTCTTGATCTTCCCAGAGAAGACAATGCAAAGCAACTGATTTCAGGATGGATACCTGACCACGCACTGCCCTCTTTGCAAGCACAGAAACCCCATTTTGTCAGGAAATAAAATCCATCCCCATGGGATGAATCAAGGGATGTGTCTTCTAGGCTTAATAATTATCCCTTTGGGTATACTTCACCCACCAAGCTTAAGTTGGCCCATCATTACTGCATTTCAGGGGTGTCTCTCCCAAACTCAGTCCCACTTGTCTCAATTATATTTCATTTTTAAAGTTACTTTCCAAAATTTAATAGACACATTTGGTAAAATAATTAAGCTCTGGTTGCTAGCCCAGCCCACATGATGAAGGGTACCCTTTAACCTGTTCTACAGCACACTTTTGATTTTCATTCCTGTGCATGGAACAGGAGTCAGCTGTGCCTCTTCATCCCCTCAGGTCACCAGGCTCTGTGCACACTGCTGTGTAGCAGGGCTGCCGTGCAAGGATCCAGGAACACAGCCTGGAAAGGGCTTGGAAACAGATCAGTCCCTGTTCGTCTCCCTCTGCATGACCCTAAGTCTTGTTTATTTCGGTGCAAAACGAAAACAGAGGGACGAGCACGATTATGTGTTAGACGCAGACTTTGGAAAGGGCTGTTGTTTATTTTCGTGCGTGTTTCAGTTACCCACTCAGTGCTAAGATGTCTGCTTATGTGTTTCAGATCGACCCTAACAGCATCGCGGCCAAGGATGGGCGCATCCGAGAAGGAGACCGCATCATCCAGGTAGGTCAGCTTCCTCTGTTTATCACTCAAGAGCAAACTGGTTCTCATAATAGCTTTGGGGTGGAAATGCAGAAGTTAACAAACGGGGGGTCGCAAATATCAGGTGTGTGGTAAGGCCAGAGAAGGTAATGGCTGAAGTACAAGCTATGGAAAACACCTGGCAACAGGGTGTGGTGAGGCAAACTGGAGCGAGGACGCATGCCCCACCTGAACAGGAAAGCTGCCCCAGCGCTTTACAGCACATGAGCCAGTTCACCTCCTTTCCTTTCCCTTCTCTTTGGGCCACAGACAACACATGTGGGCCAAATCAGGCCCACAGTTCTTGTGAACCAAAATAATGCTCATTTGAGCTTTCTCTGAAGGATTAATTTTGGACCGATCATTTCAAGTTTGAGCCATCTTTTAAACTCCATGACTCAGCATTTAACTAGTATTATGAGATGGCTTTTAAGAGTAGTTTCCTTATCTGTAAAGGATACCTGTTGCTCTTTCAAGTCAAAATGAGACCAGTCTTTTTTTCCCTTTGTCTTTTAATTTAAGCTTTAATTATTTTTTTTAACAAGTAACATTTTTTATTGAAGTACAGTTGATTTACAATGTTGCATTAATTACAGCTGTAAAGTGACTCAGTTATACATGTGTATACATTTTATTATTTTCCATTACAGTTTAATCACAGGAGATGGGGTATAGTTCCTGCTGCTACACAGAGTAGGACCTTGTTGTTTATCCATTCTCTATATATGCCAGTTTGCCTCTGCTAATCCCAGACTCCCAATCCAACCTTCTCCCACCCTCATCCCCCTTGGCAACCACCAGTCTGTTCTCTGTGTCCGTGAGTCTGTTTCTGCTTCATAAATAGGTTTATTTGTGTCATATTTTAGGTTCCACATGTGAGTGCTATCATAAGATAGTTGTCTGTCTCTTTCTGACTTCCTTCACTTAGTATGATAATCTCTAGTTGCATCCACGTTGCTGGAAAAGGCATTGTCTCATTCTTTCTTTTTGATGGCTGAGTAATATTCCATTGTCTGTATGTACCATGCTTTCTATATCCATTCATCTGTCGATGGACGTTTAGGTTGCTTCCATGTCTTGGCTGTTGTAGCAAACAGTGCTACAGTGAACATTGGGGTGTGTGTGTCTTTTGGAATTAATTATAGTTTTGTCTGGATATATGCCCAGGAGTGGCACTGCTGGATCATATGGTAATTCTATTACAGTCTTTTTAATCTCACAGAAATTGAGAGGCTTTGGTTCATGGGTAGAAGACTTAGCTTCTACCTCTGCTCATTCCTGTCTTCTCATTTCAAATCCACTGTGTTTATACTTATCACTGCCTACCTCACTGCAAGGAATTTTCATTTCCTCTTTCCACTGCTTATTCTTACACTTGCCCTGACTTCAGCCCAGACTGTCATTCCTGACAGGGCTGAACCCTCAGGAGTAAAGGCCTTTTCAGTGGCTCTACTTTTCCACTAGCATCTGCCATTGGCCACGGAAGCACTGAGTTCCTTATCTGGCCCTCCCTGCCTCACGGACAACCCCACATCCCCTCGTTGACCAAGATCCATCACCCCCTTTGCTGCCCGTTCCTTCACTGGCGTAGAGAGTCAGAGGGCAGGCTCCCCTTCCAGCTCAGTGGGACCATTGCTATGTACCCTGGAGCTGAGACCTCCAGACCAGCAGAGCTCGAAGGTGCCAGGACAGGAAGCCAAAATCCTGCCAGAGAGTGATCAGGTGTGATGGTGAGAGACTCCCTCCCGCTTGACCTACTGCCCCAACTTAAGACATTAAAGTGTGAAACTGGGAACAGAGAACACTCTGCATAATTCCAGCACGTTCACGTACAACCCCCATTGCTGCTTTTTTCTCCAATATTATCTGAAAATTAGCTGTAGTCATGCTTTAGTATATCCCATTTAGACTCCTGCCTGAGTATATTTAATTATGTGTCATTAAATTGCTTAGATGTTTTCCCTCTTCACAATGCTGTGATTTTTCTCAGGGCTGCCTTTTGGAGTCCCAGCTACTTCTGTTCACGTAGCCTCCTCCTGTGCACTACCCCCGTGGAGGCCGTCATGTAGACCAGAGACGCTGCGTCAGTTTGAGCAAGGCCTTTCCTTCTGAAAACCAGTGTATTCTTTTCCAGCTGCCTGGAAGTTCTGTGTTCCAGCTGTGAGTGGGTGACAGATGCAGGCCTGCAACAGTGCAGGATGATTCTGCACAACTTAATCACGCTACTTGCCCACCCCTCCACCTTTCTCTTTTTAGATTAACGGGATAGAGGTACAGAACCGCGAAGAGGCCGTGGCTCTTCTAACCAGTGAAGACAACAAGAACTTTTCCTTGCTAATTGCAAGGCCCGAACTCCAGGTGAGTCAGCTTCTGGCACGTGAAGCTGGGTCTGTAGTTCTAAAATCAGTAGCGAAGTCCCTGGCCCTGCAGGACACTGCCCACGTATCGAATCTGAACTTGACGGTACTCCGTACCCTGGAAAGGTAATCTGAGTTGCTCGGACTTCCAATCTGTTTCTCGTTTTGACCTTTTAAGGAGCGTGCCGACATCCACCCTGGCATTTACACAGCGGGCCCCGCGCGTTCGTTAACGCAGGGAGCGTAATGAAGGAAAAGAGGAGGGAACATAACGGCGTGGCAAACACAGCCAGGGTCATGTCCGTCAACATGTTTGACTTCCCAGGACCTGACCAGTATCTGTGTGGGTCTCATTTACAACTGCAGAGTGTTAAGGAACGTACAGCATGATTATTATAGTTAATATCTCATCACCAAAAAAATAGTAATTGTGAGATATGTTAGTTACTTGACTGGTAATTATTTCACTACGTATATGCACATCAAATCATCGTGACGTACATCTGACAGGTAGTACAGTTTTTACTGTAAAGAAAGGAAAGAAACTTTGGTCAGCAGACTCTTCCTTAAAGGGCGAAAGAAGAAGTATGATTGGCTTTGGGAGCTGTATATATGGTCTCTGGTGCAGTTGCTGGCCTCTGCCGTTGCAGTGCAGAAGCAGCCGCAGACAATACGTAAACAAAGGGGCTTGGCTGGGTTCCAATTACACTGTTTTGAAACAAACAAAAATAGGCCGCACGCCAGATTTGGCCCACGGGTGGTAGACGTCAGACCCCTGAGTGGTCTGCTTTTTTACGGGCACGAGAGAGAAGAGCCTGATCAAAGTGCTAGGCCTTGCCCAAGACTAACAAACGGCTAGGTTCGTAGAGCTTTTTTTTTTTTGTCAGAAAAAACTCTTTCTGTACTGCAAGTGACTTCTCTTTGGGGCCTGCTAAACTTGCGCGTGGGCCGTCACGCAGAAGAGCAGGCGGGGCTAGGGCTCCTTGAGGCCGCCCCTGTACCCAGTGGCCTCCTTCGCTGAAAGGGGCTAACCTGGGGGAAAGCGTTTCACCCTCCAGCAGTGAAACAGCAGACCACAGCCCCGTCCCCCAGACGTGTAGGGTGGGAGCTGTCTGCACCGTGAGGGTAGGGGAGTTGTCTGTCGTGTCGTAGAGCAAAACGACAGGCAGCCTGCATTTCGAAGACTCCTGGAGGGGGCCCCAGAGGTATTTCTCCCCAGGGTCACTGTCCTTTCTTAAAAGTAAATAAGTAAATAAAATGAACGCGAAAGGAGCCTCAGCTGAAGCATGTGTGGGCGGCTGCCTCTCCCCAGCTGGACGAGGGCTGGATGGACGACGACAGAAACGACTTTCTGGACGACCTGCACATGGACATGCTGGAGGAGCAGCACCAGCAGGCCATGCGGTTCACGGCCGGCGCGCTGCAGCAGGTACCGCCCCGCCCGCCCCTCCGCCCCGCCCACAGCGGGGAAACCCCGCCCCCGCGTCTCCCTCGGGATGCCGGAGACCCTGAGCAACCCGGCTGCCTGCCGCCGCGAAGACGGCCCGGAAAGTAACTAACTAACTGCTTTTCTGTTCGCCCGAGTGAAAGGCAAGCCCATAGCTTCCCTGACCACGAGAGTGCTGTGTGGCTTACAAAGCAAAAGCAGTCATGCCCGGGTACCCCTGACCTTCTGATACTTGTTTCGAAACCAAACGCCATGTGCCGGCATTAATGTATTGCTAGATCAGAGAAACAAAAAGTCATGTTTTCAAAAGCAAAGCAATTCCCTCTGTTTAACCTGAGCTGCTTGGCACCCTTTCTGTCCCTTCTATGCCACCACCATTGTCAGAGAGAGATACCCTAACTAACTACTAATCGAGGGCCTTAGGAGCTAAAAGGACGTCGTCTGTGCCTCCTGCTTCCCGTGCGTGCACAGGGGTCCTCGAATGTCTGGAATCATTCGGAGAGGTAAGGTGACTATCGTCCTCCTTTCCCAGATGCGGAAACTGAGGCCGAGAAGGAGGTTAAGTGGCTCCCCCCGGTCAGGCTGACCGGGTAGTTAACCCGTAGCTAATTCCCAGGCCCTCCTCCTACAGGAAGAGCCACACCTGGGAACTGCACCTCCGGCGTCCCTCACTGTGCCCGTGTGTTCTTGTTTTCTGTCGTGTAGAAGAAGCAGGAGGAAGACGGGGGAACCACAGACACGGCCACCATCCTGTCCAACCAGCACGAGAAGGACAGCGGCGTGGGCCGGACAGACGAGAGCACGCGCAACGACGAGAGCTCAGAGCAGGAGAACAACGGCGACGACGCCCCCGCGGCCTCCCCGCCGCTGGCCGGGCAGAGGAAGCTCACGTGCAGCCAGGACACGCTGGGCAGCGGCGACCTGCCCTTCAGCAACGAGTCCTTCATCTCGGCCGACTGCGCCGACGCCGACTACCTGGGCATCCCGGTGGACGAGTGCGAGCGCTTCCGCGAGCTGCTGGAGCTCAAGTGCCAGGTGAAGAGCGCCAGCCCCTACGGCCTGTACTACCCGGGCAGCCCCCTGGACGCCAGCAAGAGCGACCCGGAGAGCGTGGACAAGGAGCTGGAGCTGCTCAACGAGGAGCTGCGCAGCATCGAGCTGGAGTGCCTCAGCATCGTGCGCGCGCACAAGATGCAGCAGCTCAAGGAGCAGTACCGCGAGCCCTGGATGCTGCACAACAGCGGCTTCCGCAACTACAACACCAGCGTCGACGTGCGCAGGCGCGAGCTCTCGGACATCACCGAGCTCCCCGAGAAGTCCGACAAAGACAGCTCGAGCGCCTACAACACCGGCGAGAGCTGCCGGAGCACTCCGCTCACCTTGGAGATGTCCCCCGACAACTCCCTGAGGAGAGCGGCCGAGGGCGTCGGCGGTCCCGGCAGCGAAGGCGCCGCGGGGACCGCCGAGGCGTACGGGCCGTCCCCAAAGAATCTGCTCTCCATCACGGAAGATCCCGAAGTGGGCTCCCCGGACTACAGCCCTTCCCCTGAAGAGCTGGACCCCAGCCAGGCCCTGGAGGGCAAGGAGAGGAAACCCAGCGACGGCAGCGGGAGCCCCACCCCCAGCCAGAAGCTGGGCGGCGGCTCGTACCTGTCGCCCTTCCCGCACTCCCCCTACAAGCACGCCCACATCCCGGCGCACGCGCAGCACTACCAGAGCTACATGCAGCTGATCCAGCAGAAGTCGGCCGTGGAGTACGCGCAAAGCCAGATGAGCCTGGTGAGCATGTGCAAGGACCTGAACTCTGCCAACCAGTCGGAGCCGAGAATGGAGTGGAAAGTGAAGATCCGGAGCGACGGGACGCGCTACATCACCAAGCGGCCGGTGCGGGATCGCCTGCTGCGGGAGCGCGCGCTCAAGATCCGCGAGGAGCGCAGCGGCATGACCACGGACGACGATGCGGTGAGCGAGCTGAAGATGGGGCGGTACTGGAGCAAGGAGGAGAGGAAGCAGCACGTGGTGAAGGCCAAGGAGCAGAGGCGGAGGCGCGAGTTCATGATGCAGAGCCGGCTCGACTGCCTGAAGGAGCAGCAAGGGGCCGACGACAGGAAGGAGATGAACATCCTGGAACTCAGCCACAAAAAGATGATGAAGAAGAGGAATAAAAAGATATTTGATAACTGGATGACGATCCAAGAACTCTTAACCCACGGCACGAAATCTCCAGACGGCACTAGAGTATACAATTCGTTCCTATCGGTGACTACTGTATAATTTTCACTTCTGCGTTATGTACATAAGAGAGAACACTACCGTTGAGGTAGCAATTCCTGCCTCGTTCAATGCGGCAAGCTTTTGTATATAAGATAAATAGCGTCATCATGTTTATAGTCGAAATCAGCGAGCCCTACCCACTCCGGGTGTCTTAGCTCTATTTTAAGCAGACAGAAATCCACCCTTTACTGTCTTGGAAGGCAATATTAACAAAACACAGAGCTTTTTTTCAAATAGCAATGGTACTTTTTATACTCGTTACCTTTTACATGAAGTTTTTAAATTTCAAAAAGATCTTTTACTAAGCATACCTTCACAGGATAATTTGTTTACACGCTATATTCATATACGAAAGTTAAACACAACTTTTTTTTTTCCTGCCGAAAACTCAGATACGACTGCCAGTATGTATTTTTAATGGAACCCTACCTTATAATGTTACTTTGCTGAATGTGTTTCATGTGAGTGACCGTTTAACATTATTATTTAGGTCAAAGCTTCAGCTCCAAAAACCACCAAACTCTGTGGTTCACGAAGTATACTACACATAACCAAACCAGCAGTGTTTGTTTAGAATTGGGATGCGCATTTAAACATTCTTCTTCTGGTTAAAGTTCCCAAGAGAGTGTAAAGGTTTTTAACAGAAGGCAAACTATAACGCAGCTTCGTGGAAGTTTAAAGCATGTTTGCAGATACTGCAACCCGTTGGAGGACTTTGCATGTACAGGGAAGTTGTACAGGAAAGTTGTGGATGGAGACAGTTTGTGGAATTTTAAGTGCTCACTGTAGTAAACCTTTGCTTTGTAGCTTCCAAGGGACAGACTTTTACGAGCAAATTCAGAGAACCATGGTTAGTTATAAACAGTAAGTAAAATGAAGTTAAAATAAATTATTATTATTTTCTATTTGATATGTTTTAAAGTGATTCCTCATTTTGCAGTGGTGCCTATAAAATAAAAGCCTTTTGCAGTGTGTATTTTTTTTTCCCTTCATTGTATTACCTGCTGCCTCGGAAGAATTTGAGCATTTCAGATCATCCACTACCTTCATTCTGCCCGGAATCCAAAGACAGGTCTGTTTGTTAGGAAAAAAGAAAAAAAAAAAAAGCAATCAAACTCACCGTTTAATCTAGCATTCGAATGACTGTCTGTCTGTCTGTCTTGCAGAAAGCCTCAACTTGGCCCACTATGCTATAAACTGGAATTAACAGCAAGTTTATCAACCAAGCTCGTGTTCACAACGAAACCCCTTTGGTTTACTGCCGCCATTACTGCCTGTCAGTAATATCTAACATCTCTGAGTGAGTAGCTAGGCCCAACTTGTTCCATTTCTAAGATGCATCTGCAAAACCCACAATATTTTCCTAGAATAGCAAGGGTCACCAAAGTGGGTGGGCTTCAAAACTGGCACCTTTCACACCGCAACAACCCACAGGATCCCAAATACTGAATTTGCTACAAATTGTTCCCCGATTATAGTGTTCACACAAATTTCAGCTATAATGTCTACTAAAAAGACATACGTACATCCATACACAAATGAATGAATGGGATTACAAAGGGTATCATTTTCATTTGCCATGATTCCAGACATCTGGTTTTCTCACTGAAATTTGGATTGAAGTGGCCAGGTGTTTAGGTATCTGAGACTTAGATTCCTCCAACACACCCTGTTTGAACCCATATTCCTCCCTTGCGGCCAAAATCTTAAGACTAGTCATTAGTCATTAGTAGTCACACTTCCATGAGAACAAACTTAATGTAGATACGACACCGATATATTTATTCCTCACTATTAAGATATCTGTTCATTACCTCTTCCAGACCAGGCATCGCGAAGATAATTACACCTGCTACCTTAGTGTTTGCAAAAGGTGGACCGTTAGCACCGTGGTTTTCCAATACTCTCCAAGTTCAACTTCCAACAGCATTGGATCCTTGGCTCCCAGGAGCAGCGCCCCATATCCAGCTCTCTTAACCTCACACCCTTTCTTGCTAGTTAATGTGTCACCGAGAACCAACACCAGTCAGATGAATTACAAATTGCGGCAAGACATACACAGGTTGGGTATAAGACTAAGTGCGTGGGTTTCTTTGGAGAAATAGCCTTCCTGCCTTGTGTGTTCTCATTAAAGGCCAGAGGGGGTGTACATGGCCACAAGAGCAAAGAGCTCCCACCTAAACAGTCATGTGCCATCAGACTGAAGTTGAGGGGTTTCTAATCAGGGCTCCCTGGGTGCCTCTGGATTTAGGGGTCAGCCTGTGCCCTGTGTGAAAAAGTGGAGGGAAATAAAAAGTAACATACATTCTAATCCCAATTCCGGACCCTTCAATTCCAACTTATTTTTTCAATCACTTTTTCATATGGATACACTTGGTCCTAATTTGCAATGTCATACGAGGTCTCCCAAACCGAATTTAGCAAATCAACTCCTAAAAGGAGTCGGAAGAGACCTGAGAAATCATTCGATCAATGAGCAGGAGACTCAAGGAGACAAATGTGGCTGCCTAAGGAACAAACTGGGATTTGAATGCAGAACCCAACACCCGTTCCCATAGCCCTTACGGCCACTCCCACGGGGGAAAGTTCGCTGTCAAGTGCACAGGTAACTTGAACGTATTCAGTCCTGTGCCCTCAACCAAAATATAAACACAGCTCACCAGTGGATGCCCTGGAGTGAACATCAGCCAGGAGATGTGAATCTGCCATTTTTCAGTGAGTCTGAGTCCCCCAAGTGCCTCCGAGCACAGCCATTTCCAAGCTGCTGGGCGAGTTGAGGGATTTTGCTGGTTAACGGTGACAAGAGACGATGTACAACTTCTGTCCTCCCAGATATGAAACCGTAGTTCCCACGTAAACAGAATGTCGCCTATAGCCAACAGGGATTTCTACCACCACAGCTGCTTAACGCTGTTTCATTTCCTTGGCCCATTTAAGAATGTGATGGAAGCTATGGATTCTCCCCACAGAAAAATATACGTATAATACACAACACAAATAAATTTGCATATAATTTTGGAGGCTTTATGTGCCCCCAAAGTCCATTCATGGACCTCTTCTACAGGTACAAAAATCTCAAGTTTA
Organism: Balaenoptera physalus; assembly: GCF_965194825.1. NCBI lineage: Eukaryota > Metazoa > Chordata > Mammalia > Artiodactyla > Balaenopteridae > Balaenoptera > Balaenoptera physalus. The sequence continues at coordinate 93,372,323 of NC_138896.1, read as the reverse complement.
GACCAACTGAATTTGATAGCTCTATATTTTTCACACTATTTTTAGGTGCATTTTATAGCACTCTTTGATTTCAATGACCATTTTAAATATCAAGGAGTACATTTTCCCCCATTAGACCCATATTAAGGCAATTAAAATTCAACAAACCACTGATACCTGTACTCTTCCAGTCGTGCTAATGGTCGTTTCTCCCATGATTAAATAGATTTCCAAACTATGACGACGTAAGAGTCCCGAGGCTCCGTAACAGCCACTCCACTGGATGGATGACAACTTTATTCCTAAAATATAAAGGGAAAGAAATGAAAATTTATTGATCATCCAGTGCTACACTTTCCAGTACAGTAGCCACTGGCCACAGCTGGCTATTAAACACTTAAAGTATGGTTAGTCTAAATTGAACTGTTCTGAGAAAATGGATTTCAAAGACGTAGTGCTCCAAAAAAGAGATGACGTAAAATATTTCAAGAATTCTATGCATGTTGAAATGTTAATACTTTGCATATCTTGGATTAAATAAAATAATTATACTTCATTTCACCTTTTTTACTTTTTAACGTGGCTACTAGAAACATTTAAATCACAGATGTGACTCGCATTTTATTTCTATTGGATAGCACCAATACAGAGATCATCAGGCACGGGTGTGCAAAACACGGGACCTCACGATCTCACCAAATCCATAGGGCAGTTCTGCCAGGCAAATGGCCTTATCACCAGTTCACATTCAGACTAAGAACCTTATCCAGATGAGTGTAGAGATGTGATTTGAATTTGCATCCGCCTGATGCCAAACCCTTTACCTTTCCCAACTCTGCCTCCACGGGCTTCTCAAGCAGTGACTCTTAAGTCCGTTCAGGTTATGCTACTCTTTGTAACCTAGTCATGATTACGATAAAAGAAACCGCTTCAAAGTGACAGGCATTTCACTCAGTTCCCTTTTGAGTTTTAAATGACAAAATATTCTAACACTCCTGGCAAAAGCATACGACAACGTATAAAAATCTAGGAACTGGGGGCACTAATTAAGCTTTTCATCTTTTAAATGAAAACAGGAGACTCCAAAAACAAGAACCACAAATGTGACAAGGTAGGACTATACATTGCCTAGGGAATACGAGTCGGAGAACTCATTAGGACTGTAAACTAAAGTATGAAAATTAACCAAATAATTATCTAGTTGTAGCCTTAGTGGTAGGTTACAGGTTACTTGTTAGCAAGATTGCCCAGAACCAAGGAAGCAAACACAATTCTGCCAGAAGCAACTGCAACTCCCAATTTTAGTTCTGTTTCCCAGTTGTTATAAGCACACTAGGATTTCTGCAGAGCATCAACTAATTAAAAAGAAATCATTAAAACGGAGATGAGATGCAAGAATTCTCATGGCAACCGCTGTACTCTTCAATTTTGATTAAATGTGAATTCCCGAAAGCAGCTGGAAAACAAAGTGTGGTTCTTCGGGTTTCATTCAGATGGGTTTTTCTGCTTACATGATCCATTTTCCTTTAGCTTCCAGTTTCAACTAATCCTAAAAGGGCACGGTCCGTGGGGGCATGTGCTTTGCCTATAACGAACGTGGTTTTGCCTTTCAATGGCGGAACGCTGACCTCATGCACTCAGGATCTTTTTAAAATGAAAAATGAGGAATTAATGATCCTTACTTGAATTGGGGCTATTGCAAACTTAAACTTGCTTACCAATGCAGTGATTCTTGTCAAAAGCCCAATGAAACTCCCTAGACGTCTGGGTCTCTCGAAAACACATTAGGATTACGTTGACTCGTGCGTTCATTCCTCCTCCTCAGCTGCCAGCCCAGACGTTATATGTTTGACTTAGCAGTTTTAGCTCTGAAGAATCATGATCACCTCTGTGCTCTAGGCACTGTGTCAGAAGCCAGCAAGGATTTGTTCAGCCAGGAGTTTTTGTGCCCACTGTGTTCAGGGCCATGAGCTCTCATGGAGCTTAAGTCTAGTGGGAAAGAAAATAAAAATCCAGTCATCACACAAATACTTTTAAAATGTCAACAAGGTTAGAGTGGGAGAGGGGACGGACAGGAGAGCTAGTGCCATGGATTTCAAGGAGGGTCTCTCACAAGAGTTATGGTTGAGCTGAGAGCCAGTGGATGAATGTGAGTTAACTAGGAAAAGACAGAAGTGATATTCCAGGCAACACAAACAGCACGTGCAAAGGCCCTGAGGTGGGAGAGACATGGTTTATTTAAAACAAACCAAAAAGACAGCCAGTGTGGCTTGAGCTCATAAAGCAGTGGAAGAGAGAATGGTATGTAGTAAGAGTGGGGAGACAGGAGAGAACCAAACACTTGACCATAAATCCCTATTCAATATGGCCGACACGGAGCACCTAATATGTGCTAGAAACTACGCTAAATGTTTTACATGTACTAACTTGCTTAACCTTAAATAGCCTGTGAGATGGGTGGGTTTATTATCCTTGTTTTGCAGATAAGAAAACAAAGACTTAGGGAAGCAACTCACTCAAAGTGAAAGAGCTGTACAGGCTAAGGGGCAAAGTGAGACCAGTTCTTTGTACCCACACTTCATCAATGGGCTGGGAAGTAGCATCTCCATGACAGGGGCTCATGGATTTTCACTCTGCGAGAGGTTCATACCTAATTGACTGTGTCTTAGCTCAAGCTACCCTAACAAAATACCACAGGCTGAGTGGCTTAAACAACAGCAATTTATTTCTCACTTCCAGTGTGGAGGCTGGAAGTCTAAGGTCAGGGTGCCGGTATGGCTGGGTTGTGGTGGCCCCTCTCTTTCTGGCTTGTAGATGGCTGTCTTCTTGCTAGGTCATCACACAGCAGAGAGAGAGAAAGCTCTGGTCTCTCTCTCTTCTTTCACAGACACTAATACCATCATGGGGGCCCCACTCTCATGACCTCATCTAAAACTAATTAACTCCCCATGGTCCCACCTCCAAATACCATCACATTTGAGGGTTAGGGCTGCAACACCTGACTTTGGGGGCACACAACATTTCGTCGTTAAGAGTCTGGATAACCTGCCACCCTTTTCATCCTCTGCCTTTTTCCAGCTCAAGGATAAATCTGTTTATAACCACGTTGCTTCCCATTTCTATGCCACGGCAGGTGATAAGCTTAATAAGCTTAGTCAATTCACTTCTACAAAGTGCAAATTGGCTTCTGGCTAGAACATGTTTCTCCATCCAGGGCTCCATTTGCCATCACCCGTCATGCACACACAGATCAGGAGCTTAGACAAAAAGTGAGTTTCCTCCTCCCTTCCTTTCCAGCTAAAGCTTTTCCTACCAGTTTTTACCACCATCCAGAGAAGTACCTGATCTGATGAAATGGTCTCATCACATGCATAATGAAGAAGGAAATTTCGTTTCAGGGCCACACAGCTTCTCTAAGTAGGCAGGCTCCTGAAACACTCTCCTGAATGGTCCCCTGCTGTATAAACTAATGTCGATGACTCCTGTCAAAGAGGGAGGCTTTCCAACCCCTGCTGCCACCCAATCAGCTCTTCCTGCCTTCATAAAAGATCTCCAAAGTGCCGTAAGCAGAGGACGCAAGGTCCCAAAGGCCCATCCACCTCCAGAAAGAAGTTTCTCGGTGCCAGTGAACTGGGAGCATAGAGGGGCTGAATAAATCCTAATCAAATACGATTTAAGCTTTTCCATTTTCTGAGAAGCACGGTGTTTGAGGCAAGGAATGTTGACTTTGCAAATGCCTAACATTTACCCAGAATGAACAAACAAAACCTGCCCACTTGGTTTTCGAGCTGAGTCTTAGGGACAAGGGGTATTGGGGGCTGATGGAAAAATGAGCCTCTAAGCACCCCCTTCAGTCTGACCTGAGCCCTGCTGCCCGTACGTATGGACTTTGTTTCCTTAAGTACATGGGCACGCCCGCTTGCTGGATTCCAAGCCAACATTTTAAGCGGTACTTCCGAGGGGAGACTTATACGTGACCAATTTTTAGCTGAGTTTTCAATCTTCTGGCTCTTGTTGACCCAGCCCTTCCAGGAATGTGACCTGTTTCTATTTTCCACTCCATTAATCCTTTTGCTTTTCCCTCCTCCTTACCAGAATCACATCTTTAATACCTACCTTATGTACCATGATCTCATTTTCCTTATGAGCAACAAGCACAATTTATAAGCCAAGCTTGGAAGTCATTCCTTCATTTAGCATCAAGTGTAATTCCAAAAGAACTATATACTTTGGTGTGTAGTTTTACATTTTGTAACAAGGCCAAATATTAACTGTGTTTCTTAAAACCCGCAAGAGCTCAGTGAATCCTCATCCTATATAAAGAGAAAAGACCTGCAAGTATGATAGATCCACTACCAGACTCAGTGAGCATGTTCAAGGTCCACAGGGTAAGCCAGGACACCTGCCTCTCAAAGTAATGCCTTGGGAGATGTGAGCAATCAAAACTCTATAGCAATCAGCCGGAAACTCATATTACACCAAAATGCTTCAGTGTTATTTATTTTTTAACAAAGAGACACATGTAAAGTGCCAGAGAAAGCAGAAAATTTTGCATATAATTCAGGGGATTCACAAGACCACTGTATCAGTACTATCTTAAGCAAAGACGTGATAAATGTTGACTTGATCTCCTAGTCCAAAAAACCTCAGGTCATCTTCATGAACTTGGACTTGGCAGTGGATTCTCAGATATGATACCAAATGCATGAACAACAAAAGAAAAGTAGACAAGTTGGACTTTATCAAAATTTAAAACTTTGTACACCAAAGGACATTGTTCAGAACGTGAAAAGACAACCTACAGAATGGGAGAAAGGATTTGCAAATCATCTGTGTGATAAATGTTTACTGTCTATAATACATAAAGAACTCCACTTATGTCGGATAGGGGCCCACCTTAACCCAACTCATCAACAAAAAGATAACCCAATTTAAAAACGGGCAAAGGACTTCAAGTGACATTTCTCCACAGAAGATATAGAGCTGACCAGTATGCACATGAAACGATGCTCAACATCAGTAATCATTAGGGAAATGCAAATCAAAACCATAATGAGAAACTACCTCACATCCACTAAGAGGACTGCTATCAGAAAAACAGAAAATAACAAGTGTTGGAAAGGAGGAGAGAAACTGGAACCCTTGTACATTGTTGGTGGAAATGTAAAAATGCTAGAGCGGCTCTGGAAAACAGTTTGGTGGCTTCTCAAAAATTAAATGTAGAATCACCGTATAATCCAGTAATTTCACTTCCTGGCATAAACCCAAAAGAATTGAAAGCAGGGAGTCGAAAAGACATTTGTAAACTAATGTGCATAGTAGCATTATTCCCAACAGCCAAAAGATGGAAACAACATGAGTATCCATCAAGAGCTAAACAAAATGTGGTATAAACATACAGTGGAATATTATTCAGTTATAAAAAAAAAAAAGCAATGAAGTTCTGATACACATCACAACATGGATGAACCCCTAAAACATTAAGTGAAACAAGCCAGACAAAAAGGGACAGATATTGTATCATTCAAGTTATATAAAATATCTAGAATAGGCAAATTCATAGACAGAGACTTAAGTGGTTACCAGGGGCTGGGGGGCAGAGGGATGCAGAATTACTGCTTGATGGGTACAGAGTTTCTGTTTAGAGTGATGAAAAAGTTTTGGAAACAGGTAATGGTGATAGTTGCACAACAGTGTGAATGTACTTAATGCACTGAATTGTGCACCTAAAAATGATTAAAATGGCAAATTTTATGATATATATTCATATATAGGTATATACATACGTATATAAATAATCACAATTAAAAAAATAACTCATGTCTTCTAACATCTCAAACCAAATTCCCTTTGGCTTCTTGGCTGTGTAGATTGTTACCAGCATTGAGGAGAGCTGCACACACACCCCCGCAATCAGAAAATGAAGACAAGTGTCACATTTTATTTGCAGTCCTAGGGGGTCCACAGTTTTTGCAGAAGTCCTCCCATATGCCACGTTGGATCTCATCTGAGGTAGAATGGATCCAAAGCAAAAGGAAGCTGGTGACCCTTCATTTGTGCTGAGAATGCTTTTACAATTTGGGTGCCCAGGAAACAAATTATACCTATGTCTCCTGGGCCTAGGGACTGCTCGGGGCATGGGTCACGCCTACCTTAGTGCTACAGAATTGCATATTTGTGCCCCCCAAAATTCCTATGTTGAGACCTAATTCTCCAAGGTGACGTACTAGGACGTGGGGCCTCTGCAAGTAGTTAGCTCAGGAGGCCGGAGCCCTCGTGAACTGGATTAGTGCCCTTATAAAAGAGGCCCCGCAGAGAGGCCTCCCCACTTCCACCACGTAAGGAGACAACAAGAAGACAGCCATCTGCAGCCCAGAAGAGGGCCTTCCCCCAAACCTGAGCTTGCTAACATCCTGATCTTGGACTTCCAGCCTCCAGAACTGTTAGAAATAAATTTCCGCTGTTTATAACCACCCAGTCAGTAGTATTTCGTTACAGCAGACAGAATGGACTAAGACACTTGGTTTCTCTCGCAGGACTCATCAATTACAAATGGTGCCAAATAATACCAAAATGCTTTTTAGAAAACTCCTTAAGATGCCAGATGGGAGGTACAAAGACACTTAGGGCTCTTCTGTAACTGGCAGGTCTGTGTCCAGACATAAAGAAGGCTGGCCTCTTGTTGCCTCTGTGGGGAGATTTCATAGCACAGACTTCTCTCTAATCTAAAAAATGCAGGCACGAAGATAACTCTCAACAAGAGTTATCTCACTGCCCAAATTGTGGGAGCTCTTTTTAGAACAGTCTGGGTGCTTAAATGTCACGAGGTCTCCGATTGCAATCTCCTCCCTCGCGCCACCCATCCCATACGTGTGGACACCCACCATTCCCTGATCTCTCTCACTTGCCTGCTCTACAACCTTACCCCCTTGAGGCATAAAGAACTGCCTTCACTTCAGTAATCTGACCGAACCCCTGAGGTTTTCACTGGGGATGACAAGCTAACCCAGGTTCTACCTGTCCCACCTGCCAAGATTTCTCATGGATCGTGGAAGTGGCGAAATGAAGAAGGGCAGACACAGGGAGGAACAGCAAAGAGAGCTTTTCCTTGCTGCCTGCCGGCCTCCACTCCTTCTCAGTCCTTCAAGTATCTACGGAGCACCTACTATGTGCTGGTCACTCTGCTGGCACCAGGGCTATCTTGGGGATAAGGCAGAGATGATTCCCCCCTCACAGAGTACCCATTCGGGCAGGGGGAGGCAAAAAAAAAAAAAAAAAAGCACAAGTAAACAAAGAAAGAAAAAGACTTGCAAATCATGTTAAGCAAACAAGCACTGGTCTGAGAGGAGCGTTACCCACTAAACCAGTGGTTCTCAAAGTGGAGTCCCAAGACCAGCAGCAGAAGTAGCACCTGGGATATTGTCGGAAATGCAGATTCTCGAGCGCCACCCCAGACCAACAGATTCAGACACTCAGGGGTCACGCGGTCTGTTTTTTCAAGCCCTTCAGATGACTCGACGCATGCCGAAGTTTGAGAAACACTGCAGATAAACAGAATTTTGACTGTTTTGGTTGTGAAGTTTTTTGTTTGGTTGGTTGTTTTTATCCCGAATTCTTAGAACAGTTCCTGGACGAAGTAGGGGCTTTATAAAATATGTTGAATGGACACTCAGTTGGGTTATTGTACTTTAAGCTGAAAAAGACCACTCTCAACACCTAAGCTGAGATCTGAAGTTTGAGAAAGAGACGGCCATGCAGAGTGTGGGCCAGAATGTTCCTAGCCAACTAGAACTGCAAGTACAAAAGGCCTGGGGTAGGAAAAAACTTCCTATGGAATCAGACTGCCTGACAGGCCACGCTTTGCATCTGACGAGTCCCATCTCTGACTGTGGGATCCAGAGTCTTACCTTCTCCAGGAACACAAAGGTAGGTCTCCTCTTAGCTTAACGAGCAGGTGAAAAACCTACCCTTCTCTGTGAGCACGGCTGCCTTTCTTGTTTGGCGGCACGTGTAAAACCACCAAGGAGGGCCTACTGAAGCCGAGGCCATCATTTGCAGAGCCTGGCTGGGTCTCCCCTCAGGATGAACTCTCAGTGACCTTGGACAAAGGGGCTCCCAGGTGTCGCCCAGTAAGCAAGGCGGGAGACCCTGGGCAGTCTGACTTTCTACACTCTATTCTGAAGCCCTCCGAGTTCTCATCACTTCAAGACAATAAACAAAGAATGCTCCCAGACAAATTCAAGGCGGCTTCATAAAAAGGAGATGAACGGCGCCAAATGAAAGAAAGCAATGACAAACACGACTGCAGTGATTCAAGGTGCCTGGGGCCAGAGGAAGGGGTTGGGGCCAAATCGAGGCTGCTACTCAGGACATTGTAAAGACCCAGCTCCGGTCAGCACAACACACAATGCCAGCCGGCCTGAGAGACTCAGAGGAGGCCGCTCTCCTCCTCCCCTGAATTCACCTTCATCCCGAAAAAAGATGCAATCTTTGCTCTAATTACATCTGTTGGGAAAATTTCCTTTTTTTTTGTTTTTTTAATGTTAAAAAGATACCTGCAGAATATTAACATAGATACTTTTTAAAGTTATAAAGGGGGAAAAATGTGCTGTAGATGTCTTTAAGATACCCACAACATTTTTTCAGTTATAGGACAGTCAGAACTTAGATGATGGAGGATTAACCAAGATGGCGGAGTAGAAGGACGTGCTCTCACTCCCTCTTGCGAGAGCACCAGAATCAAAACTGGCTGCTGGACAATCATTGACAGGAAGACCCTGGACTTCACCAAGGAGGATACCCCACGTCCAAGGACAGAGGAGAAGCCACAGTGAGACGGTAGGAGGGGCGCAATCAGAGTAAAATCAAATCCCATAACTGCTGGGTGGGTGACTCACAGACTGGCGAACACTTATACCACAGAAGTCCACCCACTGGAGTGAAGGTTCTGAGCCCCACGTCAGGCTTCCCAACCTGGGGGTCCGGCTACGGGAGGAGGAATTCCTAGAGAATCAGACTTTGAAGCCTAGTGGGAATTGATTGCAGGACTTTGACAGGACTGGGGAAAACAGAGACCCCACTCTTGGAGGGCACACACAAAGTAATGTGTGCATCGGGACCCAGGGGAAGGAGCAGTGACCCTGGGGGAGACTGAACCAGACCTACCTGCTGGTGTTGGGGGGTCTCCTGCAGAGGCGAGTGGTGGCTCTGTTTCACCGTGGGGATAAGGACACTGGCAGCCGAGGTTCTGGGAAGTTCTCCTTGGCGTGAGCCCTCCCAGAGTCTGCCATTAACCCCACCAAAGAGCACGGGTAGGCTCCAGTGTTGGGTTGCCTCAGGCAAAACAACCAACAGGGAGGGAACCCAGCCCCACCCATCAACAGTCAAGTGGATTAAGGTTTTACTGAGCTCTGATCGCCACAGCAACAGGGAGGGAACCCAGCCCCACCCATCAACAGTCAAGTGGATTAAGGTTTTACTGAGCTCTGACCGCCACAGCAACAGTCAGCTCTACCCACCACCAGAGCCTCCCATCAAGCCTCTTAGATAGCCTCAACCACCAGAGGGCAGACAACAGAAGCAAGAAAAACTACAATCCTGCAGCCGGTGGACCAAAAACTACAGTTACAGAAAGATAGAGAAGATGAAAAGGCAGAGGGCTATGTACCAGATGAAGGAACAAGAAAAAACCCCAGAAAAACAACTAAATGAAGTGGAGATAGGCAACCTTCCAGAAAAAGAATTCAGAATGATGATAGTGAAGATGATCCAGGACCTCGGAATAAGAATGGAGGCAAAGATTGAGAAGATGCAAGAAATGGTTAACAAAGACCTAGAAGAATTAAAGAACAAACAAACAGAGATGACCAATACAATAACTGAAATGAAAACTACACTAGAAGGAATCAATAGCAGAATAACTGAGGCAGAAGAACGGATAAGTGACCTGGAAGACAAAATGGTGGAATTCACTGCTGCGGAACAGACTAAAGAAAAAAGAATGAAAAGAAATGAAGACAGCCTAAGAGACCTCTGGGACAACATTAAACGCAACAACATTCGCATTATAGGGGTCCCAGAAGGAGAAGAGAGAGAGAAAGGACCAGAGAAAATATTTGAAGAGATTATAGTTGAAAACTTCCCTAACATGGGAAAGGAAATAGCCACCCAAGTTCAGGAAGTGCAGAGAGTCCCATACAGAATAAACCCAAGGAGAAACACGCCGAGACACATAGTAATCAAAGTGGCAAAAATTAAAGACAAAGAAAAATTATTGAAAGCAGCAAGGGAAAAACGACAAATAACATACAAGGGAACTCCCATAAGGTTAACAGCTGATTTCTCAGCAGAAACTCTGCAAGCCAGAAGGGAGTGGCATGATATACTTAAAGTGATGAAAGGGAAGAACCTACAACCAAGATTACTCTACCCGGCAAGGATCACATTTAGATTTGATGGAGAAATCAAAAGCTTTACAGACAAGCAAAAGCTAAGAGAATTCAGCACCACCAAACCAGCTCTACAACAAATGCTAAAGGAACTTCTCTAAGTGGGAAACACAAGAGAAGAAAAGGACCTACAAAAACAAAGCCAAAACAATTAAGAAAATGGTCATAGGAACATACATATCGATAATTACCTTAAACGTGAATGGATTAAACACCCCAACCAAAAGACATAGACTGGCTGAATGGATACAAAAACAAGACCCATATATATGCTGTCTACAAGAGACCCACTTTAGACCTAGGGACACATACAGACTGAAAGTGAGGGGATGGAAAAAGATATTCCATGCAAATGGAAATCAAAAGAAAGCTGGAGTAGCTATACTCATGTCAGATAAAATAGACTTTAAAATAAAGAATGTTATAAGAGACAAGGAAGGACACTACATAATGATCAAGGGATCAATCCAAGAAGAAGATATAACAATTATAAATATATATGCACCCAACATAGGAGCACCTCAATACATAAGGCAACTGCTAACAGCTATAAAAGAGGAAATCGACAGTAACACAATAATAGTGGGGGACTTTAACACTTCACTTACACCAATGGACAGATCATCCAAAATGAAAATAAATAAGGAAACAGAAGCTTTAAATGACACAATAGACCAGATAGATTTAATTGATATTTATAGGACATTCCATCCAAAAACAGCAGATTACACGTTCTTCTCAAGTGCGCACGGGACATTCTCCAGGATAGATCACATCTTGGGTCACAAATCAAGCCTCAGTAAATTTAAGAAAATTGACATCATACAAAGTATCTTTTCTGACCACAACGCTATGAGATTAGAAATGAATTACAGGGAAAAAAACGTAAAAAAGACAAACACATGGAGGCTAAACAATACGTTACTAAATAACCAAGAGATCACTGAAGAAATCAAAGAGGAAATAAAAAAATACCTAGAGACAAATGACAATGAAAACACAACGACCCAAAACCTATGGGACGCAGCAAAAGCGGTTCTAAGAGGGAAGTTTATAGCTATACAAGCCTACCTAAAGAAACAAGAAAAATCTCAAGTAAACAATCTAACCTTACACCTAAAGAAACTAGAGAAAGAAGAACAAACAAAACCCAAAGTTAGCAGAAGGAAAGAAATCATAAAGATCAGAGCAGAAATAAATGAAATAGAAACAAAGAAAACAATAGCAAAGATCAATAAAACTAAAAGTTGGTTCTTTGAGAAGATAAACAAAATTGATAAGCCATTAGCCAGACTCATCAAGAAAAAGAGGGAGAGGACTCAAATCAATAAAATCAGAAATGAAAAAGGAGAAGTTACAACAGACACTGCAGAAATACAAAACATCCTAAGAGACTACTATAAGCAACTTTATGCCAATAAAATGGACAACCTGGAAGAAATGGACAAATTCTTAGAAAGGTATAACCTTCCAAGACTGAATCAGGAAGAAACAGAAAATATGAACAGACCAATCACAAGTAATGAAATTGAAACTGTGATTAAAAATCTTCCAACAAACAAAAGTCCAGGACCAGATGGCTTCACAGGTGAATTCTATCAAACATTTAGAGAAGAGCTAACACCCATCCTTCTCAAACTCTTCCAAAAAATTGCAGAGGAAGGAACACTCCCAAACTCATTCTATGAGGCCACCATCACCCTGATACCAAAACCAGACAAAGACACTACAAAAAAAGAAAATTACAGACCAATATCACTCATGAATATAGATGCAAAAATCCTCAACAAAATACTAGCAAACAGAATCCAACAACACATTAAAAGGATCATACACCACGATCAAGTGGGATTTATCCCAGGGATGCAAGGATTCTTCAATATACGCAAATCAATCAATGTGATACACCATATTAACAAATTGAAGAATAAAAACCATATGATCATCTCAATAGATGCAGAAAAAGCTTTTGACAAAATTCAACACCCATTTCTGATAAAAACTCTCCAGAAAGTGGGCATAGAGGGAACCTACCTCAACATAATAAAGGCCATATATGACAAACCCACAGCAAACATCATTCTCAATGGTGAAAAACTGAAAGCATTTCCTCTAAGATCAGGAACGAGACAAGGATGTCCACTCTCACCACTATTATTCAACATAGTTCTGGAAGTCCTAGCCACGGCAATCAGAGAAGAAAAAGAAATAAAAGGAATACAAATTGGAAAAGAGGAAGTAAAACTGTCACTGTTTGCGGATGACATGATACTATACATAGAGAATCCTAAAACTGCCACCAGGAAACTGCTAGAGCTAATTAATGAATATGGTAAAGTTGCAGGATACAAAATTAATGCACAGAAATCTCTTGCATTCCTATACACTAATGATGAAAAATCTGAAAGAGAAATTATGGAAACACTCCCATTTACCATTGCAACAAAAAGAATAAAATACCTAGGAATAAACCTACCTAGGGAGACAAAAGACCTATATGCAGAAAACTATAAGACACTGATGAAAGAAATTAAAGATGATACCAACAGATGGAGAGATATACCATGTTCTTGGATTGGAAGAATCAACATTGTGAAAATGAGTATACTACCCAAAGCAATCTACAGATTCAATGCAATCCCTATCAAATTACCAATGGCATTTTTTACGGAGCTAGAACAAATCATCTTAAAATTTGTATGGAGACACAAAAGACCCCGAATAGCCAAAGCAGTCTTGAGGCAAAAAAATGGAGCTGGAGGAATCAGACTCCCTGACTTCAGACTATACTACAAAGCTACAGTAATCAAGACAATATGGTACTGGCACAAAAACAGAAACATAGATCAATGGAACAAGATAGAAAGCCCAGAGATTAACCCACGCACCTATGGTCAACTAATCTATGACAAAGGAGGCAAAGATATACAATGGAGAAAAGACAGTCTCTTCAATAAGTGGTGCTGGGAAAACTGGACAGCTACATGTAAAAGAATGAAATTAGAATACTCCCTAACACCATACACAAAAATAAACTCAAAATGGATTAGAGACCTAAATATAAGACTGGACACTATAAAACTCTTAGAGGAAAACATAGGAAGAACACTCTTTGACATAAATCACAGCAAGATCTTTTTTGATCCACCTCCTAGAGTAATGGAAATAAAAACAAAAATAAACAAGTGGGACCTAATGAAACTTCAAAGCTTTTGCACAGCAAAGGAAACCATAAACAAGACGAAAAGACAACCCTCAGAATGGGAGAAAGTATTTGCAAATGAATCAACGGACAAAGGATTAATCTCCAAAATATATAAACAGCTCATTCAGCTCAACATCAAAGAAACAAACACCCCAATCCAAAAATGGGCAGAAGACCTAAATAGACATTTCTCCAAAGAAGACATACAGACGGCCACGAAGCACATGAAAAGATGCTCAACATCACTAATTATTAGAGAAATGCAAATCAAAACTACAATGAGGTATCACCTCACTCCTGTTAGAATGGGCATCATCAGAAAATCTACAAACAACAAATGCTGGAGAGGGTGTGGAGAAAAGGGAACCCTCTTGCACTGTTGGTGGGAATGTAAATGGATACAGCCACTATGGAGAACAATATGGAGGTTCCTTAAAAAACTAAAAATAGAATTACCATATGACCCAGCAATCCCACTACTGGGCATATACCCAGAGAAAACCGTAATTCAAAAAGACACATGCACCCGAATGTTCATTGCAGCACTATTTACAATAGCCAGGTCATGGAAGCAACCTAAATGCCCATCAACAGACGAATGGATAAAGAAGATGTGGTACATATATACAATGGAATATTACTCAGCCATAAAAAGGAACGAAATTGAGTCATTTGTTGAGACGTGGATGGATCTAGAGACTGTCATACAGAGTGAAGTAAGTCAGAAAGAGAAAAACAAATATCGTATATTAATGCATGTATGTGGAACCTAGAAAAATGGTACAGATGAGCCAGTTTGCAGGGCAGAAGTTGAGACACAGATGTAGAGAATGGACATATGGACACCAAGGGGGGAAAACTGCGGTGAGGTGGGGATGGTGGTGAGCTGAATTGGGCGATTGGGATTGGCATGTATACACTGATGTCTATAAAATCGATGCCTAATAAGAACCTGCAGTATAAAAAAGCAAACAAAACAACTAATACTAAACTTTCATTGGGTTATTTGTATGGAAATATGTTAATATAAATGTTTCAGACGTTACATGAAATTTCTAAAAATCTTGTATTTGTATGGAAATATGTATGGAAATATGTTAATATAAATGTTTCAGACATTACATGAAATTTCTAAAAATCTTACATGTTCTGGTATAATGTTATAAGTAACAATCCTAGTTATTACTTTAAAATGTATATCTCAGAAATAACTAATTTTCTTGTCAACTGCATTATTATGAACTTTCATCAAATCTTTTACCGTGGTCATTTTTAAGTCTTTTGTCATTTACAGACAGTTCTGGGTGTACTCTGATGATTTTGCAAATATGTTCCTATAAAAGGGTTTCATCTACAAGAAATTCATGGAAAAGACTCTGACAAGTACAGGTTTCTGGTAACTGACTATACTGCTGAACTGAATGAATAAGCATTTTCAGAACTCTGATGAAAAACTGATGAACTCATAAAAGTGCTAACAAAAGATCAAGATGAAAAACAACAATTAATTACATGGGACTGAGTGAACTGATGAGGACGAGTATAATTTTTGTGACTTTCTGTTTGAATTAAAAAAAAAAAAATCCCACAAGGACTCAGAGGCAAAGAATATACAAATCAATTTTCACTGCAAAGTAAAGGAGCTGTTACAGTGGAGGATTACTGGACTGAATGTCAATATTATGACATAGTATGAGTGTGTTTCATGTTTGGTAATTGCAATCATTGTTTCTTTTGTTGTGGTCATCCATGTACAATGCTTGGTGACAGTCTGTTTATCTCTTGTAAAAATAAAATACAGTGTGTGTGTGTGTGGGAAAAAAAAAAAAAGAACTTAGATGATGGGCCAGAGAACTTTTTCAGTAAATATCTTAAGATATGTGGGCCCAGACACAAAATCAAGGACGTTAAGTAGGTACTTATATAAGAAGAGAGAAAACACATTTCCACAACTTTCACTGATGAATTTCAAAGTATATGAGAACAATTTTTAGTAATATAGGTCTACTAATGAGAAGAATGGAATTAGAGTGTGGAGGGGTAACATTTTGCTTACTTGGGGATCAAAGTTATTATAAATGTTCCTATCATCAAATTGATTACAAATGTTTATCAGGGAAAACCATTCTTCACTCGTGGGCTGTACCAAAACAGATGGCAGGTTGGATTTAGCTCATGGGCCCTAGTTTGCTAATTTCTAGCTGAGACCCTGTATTAGTCAAGATTCTCTAGAGAAGCAGAACCACTGTGCACGTGTGTGTGTGTGTGTGTGTGTGTGCGTGTGTTTGTGTGTTGTGTGTGTACACATACGTATGGATGAATGGATGAATGTAGATAGAAAGGTATTTTTTTTAATAAGGAACTGGCTCACACAGTTATGGAGACAGGCAAGTCCCAAGATCTGCAGGGTGAGTTGGCGAGCTGGAACCCACAAGAGTCAATGGTGTAGTAGTTCTAGCCCTAAGGCTGGTCGGCTCGAGACCCAGGAAGTGCTAATGTTTCAGTTTGAGTCCAAAGGCAGGAAAAAGCTGATGTCCCAGTCCAAAGGCCATCAGGCAGGATGAACTCTCTCTTACTTGAGAGGAATAGCAACCTTTTCGTTCTATTCAGGACATCAAGTGATTGGATGAGGCCCACTCACATTAGGCAGAGGAATCTACTTTACTCAGTCTATTGATTTAAATATTCATCTCATCCAAAACCACCTTCACAGGAATACCCAGTATAACGTGTAACCGAATAACTGGGCACCCCATGGCCAAGCAAGTGGACACATAAGGTTGACCATCACAGACCACCACCATCCAGATTTTCGGACTCCTCATGAGACCATGGTTTCAAAAATCAAGCATCCTTCTCTCTTCCCACGGCCCCAGCTGCCAAGAAGCAGCTGGAAGACTGCCATGGATGCAATGTAACCTGCTTTCCTAAAACTGAGAGTTATGTGTGGCTCTAACTACACCTGGACAGGTACAGCTCCACGATGCAGGTGGAGGTTCTGGCTTTGTCCAGCTGGGGACCAACACGTCCCTAGAGATGCCACAACTGCCTGCATCTGCGCCATTCTCAGGCACACATGCGTCTCCTAGACTCCCTGAGGGGCCATTTTCCCTTCCCCAAGCTCCCCTTCCTTCACACCCTGGGTGGAAAACGAATTTCTGAGTGCACTGTATACACAGAAATGTCTTTCGGCTTTATTTCTGACTTTTGTCCAATATAAGCTATTCTGTACTTCCCGCCTGAACTGCTCTGAGAAACTTCCTCAACAATCCATCAGCCCCCAGCACATATGATGGCCTGACTCGAATGTGTAAGAGCCTCTGCCAGAGAGGTCGCAAATGCCTTTGCCCTTGATTTTCCTGTCTGGCCTCTGCCTACCTCCCTGATAATGGATTCCTCTTGAGGAAATGAGTCCTGTATGGCTTGAGCAGGAAAACAAGAGGGAAATGACTGGAAATATGGTTGGAGAGGTCAGGGGAGACACCTGGCAGGATTGTCTCTAGGGAAGTGGGGTGCTTTTCATAAGGATTTGATGAGATGACATAAGCAAACCTGACTGATGCTCTGTAAGCATGAAATGAATGCTACGTCCCAAATATTTGAGGCTTCCGGTGCTGTGTATACCACAGTCTCCCACAGGGCATGGCAAGGCAATGTCAACAGCCCCCCTTCCCCCAGCTTCCATCTGGAGTGAGGGATGCCATAATATCATCACCATGCCGGTGTTCCCTCACATTCAAAGTTATGGTTGAACTATGTACCGCCCTGCTCCCCGTAATAATATGTGGAAGTCCTAATGCCAAGCACCTGAGAATGTGAACTTATTTGGAGAAAGGGTCTTTAAGGAGGTCATCAATTTAAAATGAGATCCTTAGGGTGGGCTCTAATCCACTACGACTGATGTCCTTATAAAAAGGAGAAATCTGGAGACAGACACACCGAGGGAAAAGGCCATACAAAGATGAAGGCAGAGATGGAGCTGATGCTTCTACAAGCCAAGGGATGCCAAAGATTGCCAGCAAACCACCAGGAGCTAGGAGAGAGGCCTGGAACGGATTCTCACCCACGGCGCTTGGAAGGAACCAAATCCGCCAACATCTTGACCTTTAAACGTCTAGCCTAGAACTGTGAGAGAATGAATTTCTGTTCTTCCCGTCACCCAGCTTGTGGTATTTCATTACATCAGCCCTAGCAAACGAGAGCACTGAAGCACAAAACACGGAGGGGAACGGGGCCCTGGCCTCCCTTTATAGTGAAGTTTCCTATTGCTCCGCTTGCTTCCTCTCAAGTAGGATCATTGCATGGTTTTTGAGTGCCTCTGTAAAAGTTAAATAAAATCAGAGCCTGTATCCAAAGAGCCAGGTACAGGCGTCACCCCTGGGTCAACCTGTGAGAGGAAGATGGGGTAGAAACTGGCACCATCAAGTCTCCAGACAAGAAGCATGTGGCCCAGATTTCCAATGTTAGATGAGCAAGAAGATAGAGGAGAATCTGGTCCCTCCCCTAGGATTTCAGGGCCCAGAACAGCTACTGGACCTCTGGCCCGCCCCAGAGCTGCAGGAAGGCGGCTGGAGCAAGAGGAGGTTTCACTTCCCTCACCTCTGACCCTGGCAGCCTGGCCCAGCTACACAAAGGCCTCGGAAGCAGGGGAGAGAAGACGTTTCACGGAGCCCCCAGAAGGGGCACACATCCCGGTGGGGAAGGAGGGAGAGCGAGGGAGCCTCGGCTGAGACGACTCACGCAGTCACCCCCTAGCAAGGCAGCTGGTGGTCAAACCTACAACAGTTCATAAGGGTTCTTCTAAAGAGAAGCCATAATTCGAGTCTAGCTCTGCTCAGAGGGTCAACAGCACAATCCTGAATAGTTTCAAAATATCAGTTTACCAAGATGCTAAGAAGTATTATTCATGAAAACGTTCCACATTCTGAAAGGAATATGGATACGTTGGATTAAACCAAGTGAAACATTATTTCTTGACTGCAGGACTCTCCAGTGACTTTGATATGACATGGCACTTTATCAGTCTCCAAAAAAAAGAAATATAATCACTTATATGTGGAATCTAAAATATGACACAAAAGAACATGTCTACAAAACAGACTCACAGACATAGAGAACAAACTTGTGGTTGCCAGTGGGGAGGAGGGATGGGGGAAGGAAAGATTGGGAGTTTGGGATTAGCAGATGCAATCTATTATATATAGAATGGATAAACAACAAGGTCTTACTGTACAGCACAGGGAACTATATTCAATATCCTGTGATATATCATAATGGCAAAGAATATGAAAAAGAATGTATATATATGTATAGCTGAATCACTTTGCTGTACAGCAGAAATAAACACAACATTGTAAATCAACTACACTTCAATAAAATAAATTTTTTTAAAAAAGAAATATAATCAACAAAGACTCCAATTTTATTTCATTACCAACTTTTTTTTCATCTTGCACTTCTTTTCACAACACCCAATCACATCTCTGAGAACAACTTACTAAGGAAAGTAATTGGAAAATGCTGGTAACGACCTTTGCAGTATGGATAGAGAGACACACGGAAGAGAAAGCAGGAAGTCAGCCAATATAAAGCCAGCCAGACCGAGGCCCATGGCACCCCTGCAGAGAAAGGAAAAGTTAGTCACTGCCATTTTCACTTCATAGGTCCCTAACTGGGGCAGAAAGAGCTGGAGTCTGTAGGAAACATCCTCCAGTTCTCCCACACCAAGGAATCAAACTATCATTTAAAGATTTGTTAGGCAGTAAAAGCAAGCAATTATTCCAAGCAGAAAAACTCAAAAAGCTTAAAATATGATTAGCTTTGCTGATAAGAGCAAGGCATGGAGGTGACCATAAATTGTTGATAACAGCCTTCTGCAGGCCTATCAGCTGGTGCAACAGGATCAGAAAACAAACAGAAACTGAATTCTTTGCTATGCGTCCATTAAAGACGCCTTCTAGCCTAGGGCACACAGATAACCGGCCTCTACCTGGAAGCCTCAACAAGATAGTCAGATAGGTTTTATCAGGTCCTCAGGCCATGCAGTCATAGAATTATAGAGTTGGAAGCTTTCTCAGTCTAACCTTCTCACTTTAAAGTTAAAGAGACTTAGCCCAGGAGGGTGAGTGGTACTGAAGGTCACCTACCAGGTTCATGGAAAACCAAGAGTAGAAAAACCCCAGCTTCTTGTTTACACTCCATGCTTTTATCACTACATGATCCTCCTTTTACTGGGTCCCCAAGGGCTGTAAAAGTCAAGTAAAATCACGAAGAACCTGTCAGGTGTCTGGGAGCAGGTAGGTGCTAAAAGAGCAGCAGTGACAAGTTCTTACTATTTACTGAGCGTCTACCATGTGCCAGGTACTGAGTTAAGCTCTTAAATCTCATCTGGCTCTTAGAAAACCCCCTGAAGTGTGTGCCTTTGCACAGGTGAGGATGGCAGCCTTCTGCAAGTCTAAGTGACCTGTTCAAAGTCACACACAAACACACACACACACAGCAAGCAGCAGGGCTGCCAGGCACCCTCAGTGTTTACTCCAAGGCCAATGCTCTTAACGGCTCCCTGCATGACCGACCCTCTGACCAGTCGTGAAATCAAGAGCACCACTTTAAATAAACAAGAATACGTTTTCAGGATTTCCTTTTGAGTGCAAGGGTAGTCATAAAACCAATGGCATGACTGAGAATGATCCCATGAGGTCACTTTGTCTCTGTCCTTACGTCTCCACAAGCAACCACCTCAACCCTCCCCCAGTCTTTTCTTTTCCTCCTGCCAGAATGAGAGCAAGCCTATAGAGTCTCTTACACAAGAAATTACTCGAAGAATCATTTCTATATTTGCTTGCATGCTGGAGCACAACTGTCTGCTTATTTACAACAATAGAATAATTTCTGTAACTTTCTTTCTCTCCATAAAAAAGACACCGTGGACATTTTCCTGCGTAAATGAATAAAAATCTGCATCATCGCTTTCACAGGCACCTGGTGGACCATCACATAGGTACACACATGTCTTCAATCACGCCACGAGACAGGACTTTTGCACTGTTGCCAATGTCTGACTCTCCTAACCAGCTCTGCAGTAAACGTGCTAGCAGAATCATCTCTGCACCTCTGTTCCACTGTTTCATCATTTAGCAATCCCACGAGGGGAACTGCAATATCCTTTTGCATTTTGAGAGTTACCACTTGCAGGAAAGCTGTGCCAACGCTCCACTGCCCAGCTATGTGGAATGTGTTAGCAGATTCCATCGCTAGACGACCAGAGAAACACCGTCCACACAAATGGCTGTCTGTTAGCAGAGGGGGGACACCCAGCCACCCAGGCATCCCCATCCCCAAGCCACCAGCATTTTTCAGCAGGGCCACCACTATAGTCTTTTAACTGGTCTTCCAAATTCAGTCTTGCCCACCCCACCCATGCTTCCTCCTCGAGGCAGTCAAAACTGATCTCTTTTAAATATATATTTGATCATGTCCCCCCTACGCCTAAATTCTACACTTCTCACTGCTCCTATGAACATTCCCCAGATCCTGAGGATGACTGCTCCAGCCTTACTGGTGCTCTAGCCACATTTGTCTTCTTCCATTTCTTCCAGAGCATTCTTTCCCACTCAGGACCTTAGCACACACAGTTTCATTTTCTAGAATCGCTTCCTCGCCTCTCTCCCCGGTCACTCCTCCTCTCCTTTCAGGTTCCAGGTAAGATGGCATCTCCTCAGAGAAGCTTTGCCATCCACAGTCACCTTGCAGACTAAGAAAGATCCCCCATCGTCAACATGCAGAGCACCTTGGAATACTTCCTAAATGTATTAAATTACTTCCTAAAATGTATGAAAATGCTGACAATCACTTGAATGTCTGTCACCTCTGATTGACTCTAAGTTCCATGAGGACACCTGGAGACCTAGTGCAGTGCCTCTGACATGGGAGATGACTGGTGATACTGTGACGAAGGAAGGAATAAAGGGGGGGGGCGGGGGGGGGTGCGGGGGAACAAAGGAAGGGAGGGGGAGGAAAGGGAAAAAGGGAGGGAAGGAAGGAGGAGGGAGTTAGATTTTCCACTGAGATATTCCAGGGAAGGCAGAAAGGAGCAGGAAGGACTTACAGTAGTGAGTGAAGAACTAGAGATGGGAGCTCTATTTTATCTCAGACTTGCTTTAGACTCAGCCATTGGATAAATATTGATCAGGTGCCCATCATGTCCTATGCCCTGCTGTAGATAGCAGAGGAGGTCCTTAGCCTTCTGGAGCTCATGTCCTAGAAGGATGGGAGAGGAGAGAGCAAATAAACAACGAACAAATACCTGAACAGGACGACTCCAGACTGAAGAAGCCTGTAACACAGGTGGGTCATGAAGAACGAGGGTGGACACCGCTACAGGGGGGTCAGGGAAGGCCTCTCTGAGGAGGTGACATTTGAGGAGATGGCAACAAGAAGCGAGGCCAGGGAAAAGCAAGAGTGGTTTTTAAAAATAAGATGGGGTCAACTTACTCTAAAGCTGAGGTATATCCTTCCAACTAGCAGAAAGAAACTGACATCCTCAGTACATGGGTTCGATTCCTAGGGCTGTTATAATACCGTACCCCAAACTGAGGGGCTTAAAACAACGGTAATTTATTGTCTTATAGTTTTGGAGGGTAGAAGTTTGAAATTGCGGTGATGGCAGGCCACGCTCCCTGTGAAGGCTCCAGAGGAGAATCTGTTCCATGTTTCTCTCCCAGCTTCTAGTAGCCTCAGGTGTTCCTTGACTTGTATATGCCTCACCCCAATCCTGACTCCAGTGTCACGTGACCATCTTCTCTCTGTGTGTCTCTGTCTCTATGTCCAAATTTCCCCATTTATAAGGACACTGGTCATGTAGGATTAGGGCCCACCCCAGTGACCTCAATTTACCTGGACCACCTCTGTAAAGACCCTCTCTCCATATGACTGAATAAACTGAAGTTCTTAAAAAGGAAATTAAATATATCAGCTAATAGATTAAGTTTAAAATGTTTAAAAAGGTTTAATCACCTATGTTTTTAATAGTAAATTATCTCAAATAACAAACAAAATCTCCTCTAATGAGATGGCTAAAATGTGAGATTTATAAACAAGATCATGAGATTGAGAAATTGGAATTAAAAGTTTGCAGAAAAACTAGGGACTTCACTGGTGGCGTAGTGGTTAGGAACCCGCCTGCCAATGCAAGGGCCAAAGGTGCGAGCCCTGGTCCGGGAAGATCCCACATGCCGCGGAGCAGCTAAGCCCGGGCACCACAACTACTGAGCCTGCGCTCTAGAGCCCACGAGTCACAACTACTGAGCCTGCGCGCCAAAACTACTGAAGCCCACGTGCCTAGAGCCCATGCTCTGCAACAAGAGAAGCCCCCACAATGAGAAGCCCGCGCGCCACAACAAAAAGCAGCCCCTGCTCTCTGCAACTAGAGAAAGCCGGTGCGCAGCAACAAAGACCCAACGCAGCCAAAAATAAATAAATACATACATAAATTTATAAAAAAAAATGTTTAAGAAAAAAATTAGAGTATGACTTTAATAAACTGAATTTTTTGAAGAACTACTAAATAATTTGTATACCATCCAGGACGTCACAAAACTCACATTAACACAAAGAAACAACTTCCCTACCTGCACCCAAGCCAAAGAATGGTATTGAAAGGAAAAAAAATTAATCCTTGTTTTGCTGTGTCAGAATTCCCTCATTAGGACAGGATGGTCATTTGGTATTTGTGTGTCTGTGTGTGTGTGTGTGTGTGTGTGTGTGTGTGCACGCATTTTGATTTATCTTGTTTTTCTGTTAAGTGACTTCTAATACACTTTCCTTCACATCAGACTAAATAGTTGAAGGACTCTTTTCATTGCTGGGTTCTCTGCAAAGCTACAAAATCTGACCAGCAGACGGTAAGAAACTCACTCTTCATACCCTCAGCAGTAAAGAATATTATAATTTTAAGATATTAATTATCGGGACTTCCCTGGCGGTCCAGTGGTTAAGACTTCGCCTTCCAGTACAGGGGCCGCGGGTTCGACCCCTGGTTGGGGAGGATCCCACATGTCTCAGGGCCAAAAAACCAAAACATCAAACGGAAGCAATAATGTAACAAACAATAAAGACTTTAAAAATGGTTCACATCAAAAAATCTTGAAAAAAATCATTAATTTTCCAGTTACCTTAATTTCCATTTCTTTGACTACTAATAAAGGAAGTTTAAAAAATAAAAAAAAAAAGCTACAAAATCTGTAATCACAACCCCCATGCTACCGCTTTGGGATGTGGCAGTCACACCAACGCCTCCCAACAGCATTGCGTTACCCCGGGTTGACACTGCACCCCGTCTTCTTCCACCCACAGGGTCCGAGGCCGGGGCCACTTAACTGGCCTGGCTCACATCTCACTGGCTGCTTGCAGCTAAGGCAGCGAGAAAGCTCATTTCCTCCCTGGCTCTCGGGAACGAGTGGCTGTGTTGGCAGCCTTCTGGGTCCAAATGATGCAGAAGTGCCACTGCCCTAGCTGATGGGCCGAAGCAGCAAAAACTCCAAGCTCTGGCTTATTCGCCCTCGAGAAAGGTCAGTTCACAGCCTGCGTTTTATATTCACCCACTGCAATATCTGAGCAACTGTCAGGGGAGAGCTAAACGCTGGTTGACTTTAAGCTTTGAAAAGAGGGGATTAATCCTAACAAATAAGGTGGGTGGAGGGCTTTGAAAATGACCGGGCCGCGTTAACAACGGCGTGTTTCTGCACACGGAGGCACCGTGTTTATGGCTCTGCTAGGGCAGGGATAAACCACAGGCTCATAATATCTCCCTCCGAAGGGCGATGATAATCCTAGCTGTTGTCTGAGCTGAGCAGGTAACAGTGAAAATGGATGAAAAGTATATGTTTATGTCCTTTCTATTAAATTCAAAGCTATAAACGCGGAGGGCACTAAAGCTGATTATAGTGTTGACAAATGCTTCCTTTTTGAAGGGGACCAGGAAGGTTAAAACAACAAAGCGAAAGGCAGCAACTCTTGGTACTGGAATTTGTCATCCAGCCCTCTCCGTGCTTTGGCCCTTCCCTCCCCGCTGCATCTAATTTATTTTCAAAAATACACTTTGTGGGCAGAAGGAGACTATGTGAAATCAGATTTTCTTTTTTCCTTTCTGGGTTGGAAGTTTAGTCTTAAGGTGACCTCAGAGCAGTTCCGACAGCCTCACTCTATCCCAAATTGCCACATGCACGTAATCAATTAATCGTCTGTGTCCTCCAGCTCGGGGGAAATTCCTGTTTGCCCCTAAGAGCTCTGAGGTCAGTGTATGATTTAGAATTTCTCTGATACTCTCAGAGAAAGAAAACATCCAGAGCTGGGATTAGGGTGAGGAACTAACCTTGGGTGTAAAATTTAAGGGGGTGCCAAAACCCTCAATGATAAGGATAAATAATATTTTAATGCAATCCTTTTCAAAGAAATCAAAGCATCAACCTCTGGCCCTTGTGTTGGCCACCTGTTTTTGTAAATAAAGTTTTACTGGAAATCAGGGGCTGGGATTCGAGCAAGGCAAGTGAGGCAGGGTGGGGCAGTTACAGGGTCACATCTTATGTTTATTTTACAATTTTGATATTTTCTTATCATGCATTTTGATGTTCTGAAAATATTACATTAAAGTCCTCTTTATATCTCGATTGCTGAGCTTTCTGGCACCCCTTAAATGTTATACTACAAGTATAACTTACTTGTATAACTTACACCTCTCACCCCAGTCCCAGCCCCCTAGAGCCCACATCCCAACTTTTCCAAAGTTCTGTTATATTATAACTGATATTACCAAGCTGTTACTATGTACAGGCACTGTTTGAAGGCCTTTTTAAATACATCTATTTGCTCATTGAATTCCCCATTGAGTGTGTAAACTAAGACACAGAGAAGTCAAGTAACTTGCCCCTGGTCACACAGCTAGTAGAGGACCTGGGATTTGAACTCAGAGATTCCAGCTCTGCAGCTGGGCTCAGCCACCAGTTCACTCTTCCTCCCTGATTTTTTTTTTTTTTTTCTTGTTCTGTTCCATTTCTAAATTTATTCTGTCCACTTTCTCAGCACACAGTGATTTCTTAATCCAATTTACCCGGCCTTTATGCTGGTAAGTTATTTCTACTGTCAGAAACAACTAAGTGCACTGCCACCTAAGTGCACTGCCTAAGAATGCAATAAAACTTGTTTTTCTAACCAGCTAGAGGTTTACGTGGTGAGATAAATATTGTGCTAAGAGCAACTCCAGCACATCTCAGGGAGAGTTGTGGTACCCGCTCGGGCTGGTGGGGAAGGCACCCAGCGCCCCGTCCTGGGCTGCTCAGGGAGCAATGGCACACAGAGGTGGCCCCTTTCCTTTGTGTAAACCCTGATATTCTTGTTTTTCCTGCAGGCACTGAAGCGCGGGATCTGGCTGCCCAGGGTCACCCAGGTATCTGCTCTCTCCTTGAGTGGTTGCCACAGACACGTCTGTCCTTCCAATCCCTGTTCCCTTTTGGGAGAAGGAAGGTTGTCGGCAATGGGCCTAGCACAGTAATTACTAGTGGCGCCTTAGGAACAATTATGAAAAAAAATCATTATCATCCTCACCACTAACATTACGGAGGCCTTAGTAGCTGGCAAAGCGGGTTCGCCGGGCTCTCCCCGTGCCCAGGGCTCTGCAGGTGCTACATCACTGAATAAGCTTCCAGGGCAGCGCGGCTCAAAGCGCAGCGGACGACGTCCCACACCAGGCTCTCCGGTGATGCTCAAATCAAGAGGCCCCTTTCTCAGATTAAAAATCAAAAAGCACCCAACTTCAGCAAGTCCCCGTCCGCCCTCTCACCTTACCGACTGTCTCCGTGTCCCGGCAGTGGTTCTGCAGGACAGAGTGACACTGCTCCGAGAGGCACAGGGACTCCGGCCCCCCCACCGACAAGCTCTGGTCTCTGGACAGCTCACCCCACGCCCTGGAGGGTTGTTGGAAGACTAAGTGATGGCGCTGATGGCTTTCCACCCCCTGTTCCAGGCTGACGCCCAACATTTGAATGTGGCTGCAGGAAACAAAGTTACCACGGGACTGGCTGACCTCATGTGAAATTCACGCCCACAAATCCCAGGGGCGCACCGAGAATTTCCAGGCCGTTTCCGTACCTCTCTGGTAAGTTTACTTCCCCAGTTTCTCAATGACTCTTTCACATCTTCTGTTTCCTCAAACCCCCTTGCTTCCCTCCTCTGCCCTCTCCCAGCCAATGCCCTAGGTCGATACTTCAGGAACAAAGGGGAAGCAGTGAGACAAGGAACTCCACCGTGACGTCCACAACCTGACCCGCAGGCAGATGCCCCTCTCTGCTTAAAATTTCTGTTCTCATCAGGAAAATGTCATTATTTCTTAAAATTAACTGTCCTCTGGATGTTCTGCTTGCTGAGAGCTTAGATCCACTCTTTCCCGTGTCATCATTATTTCCCTGCCACTGGATCACACACACAAAAAAAAAAAGCATCTCCCTTCTTAAATTAAAAAAAAAAAAATCCTGCGTAATCCCAGGACCCCCTGCAAACATCACAGCATCTCTCCGTTTCCCTTCCCATCAGTGATCCATCTAATTCTATATCCTCCTGCTGTTTCTACTTCCTCAAAGCCTGTCTCCGTCACTGACTCCAGCTGGACGCCCATCCCCACAAGTGTAACTAAGTCCCCAGCGTCACAGGGGACCCTCGTGCTAACCAGGGCAGAGAGCACATTTCTGACCTCATCTTCCTCCAATTTCCCAGCACCGTTCAGCGTATCCAATCACGCGCCCCTTTACACCCTCTCTTGACGTCCAGCCCACCATGATCCTCTGTCTGTCCCACCTGACAGCTGCTGCTCAGTGCCTTAATGTCACCCCGCCCCCTGGGCTGCCAATCTGACTGCCTGCACCACCCACAGTCTGGCAGCAGAAAACCTTCTGGGTTCTACCAAACGCTCCTTCTAGTTCATTTCATCTGGTTCCTTGGCTTTAGATACCATTCATATGCCAATGGCTCCCGAACTTTTACCTGGTCCCTGTTCCAGACACTTACCTCACATCCCTCCTTGTGCACAGAAGACTCCAAATCGCAACACACCTTGGAGTGACGAGGAGGCTAGATGTCTTGCTCTCCACGGCGCTCACGTGCCTGTATTCACTCGGTAAAAATTCATCCTTGACGACGGTTGTGTTTTTCTGTTTTTCTGGCTGAAATAAAAAGCATTTTCCTTTTAACTTAACATTCTGGAACCACGCTCTCAGTTGCTCTTTTCCATAAACTTGCTCCCTAGACGCCCCCCGAAGAAGGCCCAAATCCCGACATTACCCTTGGTGATTCTCTTCCCACATCCAGCTCACCGGCACACCCTGCCTCCTCTGCTGCCAAAACAAAGCCGCTCTCGGCCCCCTCCCCACCACCTGCTCAAGCCATCAGCACCTCTCCCTGAGTTCCTGGAAGTTTCCCACGGGTTCTGTGGATCCCATCTCGGCCTTCTTTCTTCCATTCTGCCCCAGAATGAGCATCCAGAGTGAGCTGACAAAAGCTGCAATCCCATCCTGCTGCTTCCCCTACTCTCCCCTTACAGAAATGAAAACTGGCCAACGGCCTCACGTGGCATTTAGGGTAAGATTCTGATGCCTCACCCAGCCTAGAGGATTGCACGGCCGCATCCCGCTGAGTCTCCCAACCTCTTCTCAACTGCCCTCCCCATCACTCACAGAGCCCCAACCGTCTACCCTTCTTTACGCTTCGTGGTGACATCCGTTTCCACCTGGAGCATTCGCTCCAGCTATTCCCGATGTTCCTGCTGCCCTTTCCCTTGACCTTGGCAAAGCTGGTTCTCTCCGGTCACTCACAGGTCAGTTTAAATGTCCTGATTCCAGGGAGGCCTGCCCTGACCACCCGATCTAAACTAGTTCCCTCGTAACTTTCCAGCACTCACCTCTTTTACTTTCCACACAGTACTGAAGACCACCTGACAACGCTGACTTTGCTTATTTTTTATAGCCTGTTTCCTACCGCCATCAAGAATACCAGTTCCCCCAAACAGAGATGTCTGTTGGCCTGGGCATCCCCACCCACCCCAATTTAAAACACTTCCTGGCCATATGGTAGGTATAAATATATGTGGAAAGAAACAAATGTGTACAGCACGTAATGCATAGAACCTAGCCCAGAAAAAATATATATAACATGTAAATGTGAGTGTGTGTGTGTGTGACTCCCACTTTCCATCACACTGCTTAAAGACGTACGGACCTTATGATAAGGTAGCAAAAAGAACTGAGACTCCTAGAAAGCCTTCACCGATTGAACACATGCAATTGTCCCTGCTTCCTCCCAAAAATCTCAATAAATACTATAAAGGTACAAAAAGGTATAAACTCACAAAGATGAAGAGAATAGGAGATAAGACGCCAAGAGTTGAAAGACATCAGAAAAATTGTTCTGAACACAGAACGCTGGGTCCTAAGTATGCATGGGTTGGGGGTGGGTGCGGAAGGCAACAAGGATGTCACCTTGTAATGCTGAACCGGCCACAGAAAGACTCGGGAATCAGAGGCACCGGGTATCTCTAAAGGAAGGGGCGACCGATAAGGGTAAGACAAAAATTAGCTCAACGTCCAGGAAAGGAATATTTAAACCACCAGGGCATCTCCCCTAACACCACATGGCTAGGTCAGGACCCATCCTGACCCCAAGAGTTGGGGGGATTTTTATATCTGGAGATATCAGACCAGACATGTTTTCCAAACATGAAAACACAAGGCACAGTGAAGATTCAAGTGAGGCATCAAACTGAAAATGGGGATGCGGTAAAAGTCTGCACACCCATAGCGCAAGCCTCGTCCCTTCTGTCCACTGTGACTTCGACAGTCATCCTGGGAGCAGAGCTCAGACAGGAGGAGGCAAGAGATGAGAGAGCCTAGCTTGCAAAACTGACTGATCTGAGAGAAAAATACCTCCAGATACTGACATTTGAGGAGTCTCGTGATAAAATGGCAGGACTGCACCTGCTTACCTCACAGTGAAGCCATCAATCTCCTCGCACCAAACATACCCACTCCAAACAGAAATGCACGCGCACACACACTCCAGATACACGTACGCCACACAAACACAAATACAAACACATACTCCACCCCACACACATATCCCAAAGACGTATATACACATACCCCAAACATACACACACACATATACACCCCAAAGACGTATATACATACATGCCCCAAACACACACAAACCCATATACTAAACACACTTACATGCATATCATATACACACAAACCACAAATACCAAACACTACACAACTATCTCAGACACGTACACATACTTAAAACATATATACACACATACCCTGAACATACACACTTAACTTTCCAGCAACTTTTCCCCTGATTCTTATAATATGACTGGGAAAAGACAACCAGATGCTTAAATCAATCTTCTAAAATGAAAGAGCAAAACCAAAAAAAGCAAAAATTAGACTGGGGTGAGTTTGGGCAGGGAGAAGAATCCAGAATTTTTTTAAAAAGATAGTACAGGGAATAGAATAAAAGTTCCAAATAGCAAAATCACAATACTGAGAGAGACTAAGAGCTATTACATCCATGAAACAAAACCAGATTTCTATAAAAGGAAACATTCTGAAAGTAACAAAGAGGATCTAGAAATTTAAAATATGATACTGGAAAAAATCCGTTCAAGACATGATAGAAATAGTTGGGGGAAAAAATCTCCCGGAAAGTATAACAAAAAGACAAAGTACATGGAAAGGAGAAGAGAACAGATAAAATTAAAGGCTCAATCCAAAGAGTCCAAAATGGAAAGCTCAAAAGTGGTAAACAGGGAAAATAAAGGAAAGTAATCCACCAATGATGTAAAACAAGAAAATGTGCCAGAGCAGCAGGAAATACATGTCTAGGATTAACTGGCCCAGAGGATGCACAGCACAAACCACTGACTACAAGTCCACTGTAATCGTTAGAACATTTCAGAACGCTACGAAAAAAGAGCTAAGAACTTCCTGAGAGGCAAATATATACAGCATATCACCTACCAAAGATCAGGAATGAGCATTCGACTTCTCAACATTAAACCTGAAAACTAGAAGGCAATAGAGCAAGGCCTCAAATACCCTGAGAAACAACTGTATCCAACCCAGAGTTACATACCCAAATAAAGTATTAGTCAAATGTAATAATAAAAGGTCTTTACATTTTTAGACTTGTACTTAATTTTTTTTTCTGGCATTCTATGTATCCTTTCTCAGCAAGTTACTAGGGGATTTGTGCCAGATAAATGAGTGAGTAAACCAAGGATAATTTCCAAGAGATACAGGAAAGAGAATACCTATCGCAAGAGGAAAGAAAACTCCCTGTTGGTAAAAGGAAATCCCTGGAAGATGATGGTACAGCTGGCCTACAGGATAACCAGCTCAGGTTGGTACAGAAGGAGTGCCTCTCAGGAAAGGAAACTATGTCTTATCTGAGGTGCTGGGTCTATACTGAGAAGAGCCTTATAGTTTTATCAGAATATTTGAGGGAGAAAATGAGAGACAAGTACACAGAGAATTAAGCAAATTCAAATAAATAATCAAAGCAATTATTAACTCCAGGAAAAACAAAAGTCTGTACAGGAAAGGAAAAATTAACTATATAGTATACTCCATGGCTCAGCAGTGAACGATATTTATATAATAAAAATAATATGATTACAGAATACTAATTTGACCAAAGCTTATGATATAACAATAATGGAAGAATGTGGAGAGGGGAAAATGTATGTGGGTTTGTGTCTCTGTGGAAGGGTATATAAGAAAGTAAATCTATCACCCTCCATTTTAGGAAGCCTGTAAGTAGTCTAAAATACATAAGTCAAGAAATAGCAATACAACCATACTTCTTAAAAATATAAAAGTAACCAGCACAAGAAAAAGCTGGTGTACATGTATTACACTAAAAATTAAATTTAAAATAGCAGAAAGCAAAATATAAAGGAGTTACTTAACACGTGAGGATATACTATCACAGAGTGGTGCAAAGCTGGACTCCCCATAGATAAGCTTCACTGGAAAGAGGCCAGGCATAAATAACTGTGAAAAGATTAAATGGGTTTAAGAGCGTAACGTGCAAAATGTCCTCACTTTTCATGCTTGCCTTTTGCCATATCATTAGAATAGTAAAAATAGCAGCTAACATTTATCAAGGGCTAACTGTGAACGGAGAATAGTGCTAAGCAGTTTCCTAACATTAGGTAATTCCATTCTCAAACAATCCCTGAGGTAGAACAAGATTCTATCATTTTCCCATTTTCCAGCAAGTAAACCAAGGCTCAGAAAAGATAACTAACTGAACCAAGGTCAGTGCAATTCTCTCTTGGGCCTGAATAGAAGGGAATAAGAAGAAACTATCTGTATCTGGTTTTCTGCCTTTCCAAAAAATAAATGACCAGAGACGGGAAATTTTTAAATGCTGGGAAAACTTGCAGAAAGATAAAGTTGACCTTGACTGAAGCAGACTCATACTGGAAGCAGTAGGTAGAGGGTGATGGGCAGTGGGAGAATACACTAAAACAAACAAACGAAAAAAAAGAAACACCAAGGCTGCTGAAAGTCAGACACAAATCTGTCCAATCATTAAGGAGGAAATTGCCAAGCCTGAAGCATTTATAAATCACCCCAAACTAATCAGCCATTTAAGGACAATCCCATAAAAAAATAAAAGGGACCACAGCAGGCTGCTCTCAAGAGATAAATGGCTTTGCAGCCTCATCTGGGATATGCAAATTTGAGGATATCACCAGGTCTTTTCTGAGTGATAACTTGGTTTACTTTGGAGTGGGCAGACCAAACACAGCGGAAAACCTGGGAGATTTCTCAAGCCATGGGGTGAGCCATGCGTCAAAGCAATTCCAGGGTAGATTTTCTAAGAAAACCTTGTCCCAAGGGCTCAAAAGGCAGGTGGGCCAGCCGGTGACTCAGCCTTGGGACTGGCCCTACAATGCAGTCAGGGAAAGTGGTGACTATAAAAGCCACAACTGAGACAGTTTCTTTCTTCCATCTCAGTGTCTCAGATTTATTTCTCTTTCGCCTTTCTCACTGCCACCATCCTACTGAAGGGCTGAGGGTTGCTGCATTTTAGGACTGGCTAGAATTTTAGTGTTACTGAGTTTCTTCCTTTTCCATTGGGGAAACAGGAGCCCAGCGTAGTGCGCTGAACTGTAGGCCCCCCAAAGATACGCCCGTGTCTGTTAACGTGACCTTATTTGGAAAAAGACTCCTCAAAGTTATAATTAAGGGTCTTGAGATGGAATCATCATGAATTATCCAGGTAAGCCTTAAATCCAATAAGCATCCCTATAAGAGACAGAAAGGAGAAGAACGGACAGAAGAGGAGAAGGCCATGTGAAGATGATGGCAGAGATTGGAGTGATGCTGTCACAAGGCAAGGAGTGACTTGGAGCCGCAAGAAGCTACGAGAAACAAGGCAGGATTCTCCCCTAGAGCCTGTGGAGGGAGGGTAGCCCTGCTGACACCTTCATTTGGAACTTCTAGCCTCCACAACTGTGAAAGAATATATTTCTGCTAGTTTGCGATAGAGCTTTCGAGCTCAAAACA
This sequence comes from Balaenoptera physalus, assembly GCF_965194825.1. Taxonomy (NCBI): domain Eukaryota; kingdom Metazoa; phylum Chordata; class Mammalia; order Artiodactyla; family Balaenopteridae; genus Balaenoptera; species Balaenoptera physalus. Next base: position 93,339,066 of record NC_138896.1, on the reverse strand, counting down.
ACTAGTCTAATTCCCTAACTTTAGAAATGAGGATAAAGGGGAACAGAAAGTGGCGTGGCCTTCTGAAAGTCACAGAGCTTCTCGGTGATGGAGAAAGGACCTGTTTGACTTTGGATAAGTGAATTAACCTATCTATCCTCAGTATTGCCATCTAGAAAATGCGGATAGTAACACCTGCTTAGTAAGGTTGTCATAATGATCGAATGGAAGAAAAGAAGTAAAACCCTATCATGTTGCCTGGCCCACAGTAGCTGACGATGGTACCGCGTGACTCGCCATCATCTTGTTCTTCATTTACTAGAAGAGCCACTTGTACCATCAACTGACCCTGCACTCCTTTCCGGAACGCCTTCCTTAAACACCACCACTTTTCAAAATACTACTAAAAGTTTAATTTGTTTTTCCAGTTTTAATAAGATATAATTGACAAGTAATATTGTAAGTTTAAGGTGTACAGCATGATTACACACACACACACACACACACACACACACACAGTTACCCTTGTGCGTGCGTGTGTATGTGATGAGAATTTTTAAGATCCACTCTCTTAGCAACTTTCAAATATACAATACAGTATTGTGAACTATAGTCACCATCCTGTACATTAGCTCCCCAGAACTCATTCATCTTAAAAAGGAAATTTGTACCTTTTGGTCACCTTCACCCTTTTCCCCCACCATTCCACCCCTGGCAATCACCGATCTACTGGTTCTATGAGTTTGTTGTTGTTGTTTTTTCTAGATTCCACACATAAGTGAGATCATACAGCATTTGTCTTTCTCAGTTTGACTTATGTTACTAAGCATAATGCCCTCAAGGTTCATCAACATTACTGAAAATGGCAGGATTTCTTTTCTAGATGAATAATATTCCATTATATTTATATACCACACTTTATCCATTCATCCATCAGTGGACACTTAGGTTGTTTCCGTGTCTTGGCCATTGTAAGTAATGCTGCAATGACTACAGGGGAGCAGATATCTCTTCCAGATTGTGATTTCTTTTCCTTTGGCTATATACCCAGAAGTGAGATTACTGGATCATACAGGAGCCTCTGTTTTTCATCTGGCTGCACCAATTTACGTTCTCGCCAACAGCGCACAAGGGCTCCCTTTTCTCTGCATCCTCACCAGCACTCTTGCCTTTTTGTAAATAGCCATTCTAACATTCTAATGAGGTGACATTTCACTGTGATTTTGATTTGCATTTCCCTTTCGTGTAGGGAAATGTTGACCATATGTGTGTTTTCTTTGGAAAAATGTCTACTCGGGTCCTTTGCCCATTTTTCAACTGGATTATTTGTTACTTTGCTACTGAATAGTATAAGTTCCTTATATATTTTGGATATAAACCCCTTATCAGATATATAATTTACAAATATTTTCTCCAATCCCATAGGTTCTCTTTTCATTTTGTTGATAATTCCTTTTGCTCTGCAGAAGCATTTTAGTTTGATGTGATCCTAATTGTTTATTTTTGCTTTTGTTGCTTGTGCTTTTGGTGTCATATACAAAAAACCATTTCTAAGACCAATGTCAAAGAATGTATACTCTGCTGCTGTTGGATGGAATGCTCTGTATATGTCTGCAAGTTCTATTTGGTCTAAAGTGTTCAAATTCACTATTTCCTTACTGATTCTCTGTCTGGATGATCTATCCATTGTTCAGAGTGGGGTATTAAAGTCCTCAACTACTAGGACTTCCCTGGTGGTGCAGTGGTTAACAATCCGCCTGCCAATGCAGGGGACACGGGTTCAGGAACATCCCACATGCCGCGGAGCAACTAAGCCCGTGCGCCACGACTACTGAGCCTGCACTCTAGAGCCCGCGAGCCACAACTACTGAGCCCACGTGCCACAACTACTGAAACCCGCACGCCTAGAGCCCACGCTCCACAATAAGAGAAGCCACCGCAATGAGAAGCCTGCGCACCGCAAAACGAAGAATAGGCCCCAGTCGCTGCAACTAAAGAAAGCCTGTGCGCAGCAGCAAAGACTCAACACAGCCAAAAATAAATTAATTAATTTTTTAAAAAGTCCACAACTATTATTGTGCTGCTATTTATTTCCCCTTTTAGTTCTGTTAGTATGTGCTTATATATTTAGATGCTCTTACGGTGGATGCTTAAATATTTACAAATATTATACTTTCTTGACGAATTGACCTTTATTATTATATGATGATCTCTTTGTCTCTTGTCACCATTTTTGAAGTCCATCTTCTCTGATATAAGTATAGCCACCCCTGCTTCCTTTGGTTACCATCTGCTTGGAATATCTTTTTCCATCCCTTTACTCTAAGCTACGTGTGTCTTTAAAGCTAATGTGAGTCTCCTGTAGGCAATGTAATGTTGGTCTTTAAAACCACAGATGACCTGAGTACCAAAAATGGCTCTTGCAGCCTGTCAGACTCATTCGTCCTACAAGCAGAGTGTTAATATCAGCCATGGGCTGCATCACAGGCTGGAGTTTCAGGGGTAAACAAGACCACACCATGTCTCCTTACCAGCCATCACCCACTCACTCACTGCCCATCCAGTAACTAGGCAGCGTCAGAGGAGGACAGAAAGCATCTGAAGGGGGGAGGACACGAGATGGTGTTGAGCCCCTTGGTGATTGGTCTGTTTACATCCCGAAATGCACCAAGAAATACAATGCCTTTAGGCTAGTGATTCTCAACAGGGATGGGTGGGTGGATTTTGCCCCCTGGGAAACACTCGGCAATGTCTAGAGACATTTTTGCTGTCACACAGTACAGGGCGGGGGGAGGTGCTACTGGCATATAGTGGATAGGGAAACAAGGGTGCCGCTGAACCTCCTACAGTACACAGGACAGTCCTGCACCATCCCCCCTCCTCCCCGCCCCTGCCACAGAAACACCAAAGAAGAATCTTGCCTAACATGTCAATCATTGCGGATGTGGAGAAACCCTGCTGTAAGCCAACAGAAGCCCCTGCTTAAACATAAGAAGGCAGTGGGAAGGGAGCCCAGGACATTGTGGTAAGAAAGCCATGGGAACATGTCCCATAAACAACCAAAACTATGTCATGCTGTTTCCTCATCAAATGACTTGCTCCTAGGAGACCTGGCCACTGACTTACGATACCTGTGGGGCTGATTGTGAGGCTGAGTGCAGCTTGATCCCAGGGATACACGTGGGGACCAGATGAAGGCCAAGGACTACCTTGGTAATGAGCACCTCCACCCCCAACCATGCCAGCTGCCTCTTCAAGACCCACTTGAATCAGGCTCTGGAAATAACAGTTGAATTGAGGGGATGAAACCTGCAAAGTGCTCGTCCACATTTAGTCGGGAATGAGGGGGCTGGCATAAACCATTTCCTCATATCCTGTGAAGTGACGTCCTTCTCTAACTCCACGGAAACACGTGCCTCCTCGCTCCGATTTTCTTTATAGGACAAGGTAGGGTGGAACAGGGTCCCTCTGTATGAAGCTTCAGATAATATTAAATTGAAAAGCAGAAAGAAAGCTATTTCCTCTTCGATTTTCTTTCAGCTCTTCTTAAGAAAAAGCCTCGTATTAGTACAAATGGGTCCTTAAAACTTCTGTAATAGTTATGTCTTCTGCTAATTGATAGGGAATAGGCCTTGAGCTCAGAGCCTTCAAGACAACAGTATTTAACTAGAACTGAATAATAATATTTGTTTTTAATAGCATAGTACTTACTTTCACAATTACTTCCTATTTGTGGCAAGTAATTTCTATTTTCCACTTACAGTTTCAAGTTAAAGTTTTCTTGCAGTGTATGCTAATTTATGTTTCTTTAAGTAAATTTTGTTTTAGAAATATTACGTAAACAAGAGCAGAGGTGGCAAGTGGATATAGGAGAAAAGACACACCCAAACACCCTAGTCAGTAGCCCTGCTGACTGCAATCTGCATTCATTTGCTTGTACAAAAGTATCATGGATGGAGGAAACACAAGACCAAGCAACCTGATTGCTCATGAACTCCACACAGCTGGAGCTGGGTATTCAATTTATAACCTTATGTCATCCTTCTACACGACATTATTTAGGACACTTTTGTGTCGAGGGCTACAATGGCCAGTATGTTTGACCTCAGAATACACATGAAAAGTGGAAGGCTATTTGAAACTCTTCTTAGGATCTGTGGGACCACATCTATGTTTAGGACTCTGATTGATTGGTTATGTCTGCCCTGGGCATGGGATTACGGAGGGGCAGCATCTGGGCTGTGTGCCCTCATGCTGTACTACCTAGGAGTGTTACTGTGCCAGCTCAACACAGGAGGGTAAAGCTACAAGACTGAGAAAGAAGGGATTTTGTTGGAAGAGGATCCCAGACCCACCACGTGTCTCCCTCAATCCCTCCCCACTTCCATTCCCAGGGACCACTATCCTTTAGGCCAGATGTTAGCTCTTCCACAAAGAGTTTCCAGACTCCTTCAGGTAGATCATCTCCCCTCTTCCTGCTTCCATCACCCAGGTCACTATCACTTGAGACTGCCACAGATGAACTTCTATATTTCCCCCCAGTCTCAGCTTTTAACCTGGGTCCTAAGGAGAAAATTCAAGAGTCCCTAAACTTATATATGAAAAAAACCTCCCCCTTCAATGACATCTAGCTGAAATTGTGCTTATCTTTCAATTATAAAGGCAACAAGTACCCCTGACTTTGCCATTCATAGAAAAAGGCAAATATTTTCACATCACGTCATAGTTATTGTAGCTACATCAAAATATTCTTTACACAAATTCCTAACTTGAAACTACTTATTAGACCCACTACAAGCTGTGGCTACATAATGCATTAATAAAAAAACACATTTAGTCCTAGATCACAGATTTCTTTTTAATATTTTGATACTGTCAGTGTCATTGAGGTCCTTATTGTCCTTATGTTACTTATTCACTTAATTTAAAAACAGTATTCTGAGAAGGAAGCCTAAAGTTTCACCAGATGGGTAAAGGGGGTCACAGCATACAGTAGGTTAAGAATCACCTCTTAATGGCCCAGACTCTGAGCTCCTTGACTCAAGGGCAAAGTGCAGCTCTCACTTACCTGTGAGACCCTCTACCACCCAAACACAGCACAGCACACATAACAGGTGCTCAATAAACAGTCCCTGATAAAACGCTCAGAGTCTCCACTAGCCACGTACAAAGAGGTTTTTGCCACTGAGGCAACAGTAAGGCTGTGTTTTAGAGACAGGCAGACCCATCTGGGCTGTTAAACCATTTCCGTGCTTGAGAGAACCAAACGCGTCTACCACCCAAGTTCACCCCTCCCTGCAGATCCATGCCTATGCTGTGCCCGTTTTGACGTGTCAGGCGGCATCTGCTCGCCCTGCAACACCAAGACCTGGTTTGATGTGTCTGCTAGAGATATCCCATGAGATTCCTTTCCACACCTTACACCGAGGACTCCACCCGGGTGTGATTCTGGGGGTGCTGCCTGGACAAGTAACTTGTTCGGTTCCCTCCAGAAAGACGAGAATTGCCACTGCCTCCCCACCCACAGCCCCCCCAAGGTCATGGTGCAAATCATCCCCACACCTATGGTGGTCTTCTGGTGACTCTCTGCTGCCCCCCCTTGCTCAGCTCCAGATCTCTCAGAGATAAAAACGAAGCATACTTCCTGGCTCAGGAAATACTGAGAGGGCCACGGAGGCACCCGAACTTGATTGTGGGCGGGGAGGATTTGGAGGGAGTCATTTTCTCCTGCAATGGGAGCGAGCAGGACCCGGCAGAAGCTTGGCTGCTGTTTGCAGCAGGAAGGGAGGACTGGCCTCATTCTGAACGTGCTCTGCTTCTGGCTACAAATTCCCCTCTTATTTTAGGATTCCTTTGATTAGCTAATGAGATGTCTAAAGCATGAGATTTATCCATTCGAATCATAACCACAGCTGTGCTGACCGCTCAATAGCCTTTCCTGCCAGCACCAAAAAAATCGGCTTTCTCCACAATAAACACTTTTTATAGTACCAATAAGACCACTCCAGGGAGTGTTGTTATCATGGAATAATCATGGCCCCGTGGGACTCGGGAAGCCTGGCCATGTTTCAGGCCTTATGATGCTGGAGGTAGGGGAGGGAAGCAAGGAAGGGCAGAGGTAAGGAGTGATTATATCAAAACAAGGACACCCCCTATTGTGCCTTTGTGCTTAAAGCTTTAAACACCTCGGCTGAGAACATGTGCATGCGGATCGTGCAGGGCTGAACAGCTGTGACTTTCCTGCGTACAGCCATCTGCATTCATGTATCTTTAATGGACTGTTTGGGACTGTCAACCTGCAAACAAAACTTAGCTTAGGTTTTGAATCTTGTTCAACGATGGTGAATTCTAGCCCTTCATCAGTTCTCCTCACCAGCATACTACTCCAGCAAGAATTATTAAAGAAAGTATAAGTTGTAAGAAAAACATTGAATCTTACACCTCAAGTTCACAAAAGCAGCCGTGACCATTGATGAAGGGGGGAGGGCCTCCAGGGTTTTTTGTTTCAGCCCACTGGCCTTGATTTGGGCTGGTTGTGATTACATGTGAATTTCCCTTCCTGACTGCCATGTGTAGTTTTGGATACTGTGGCAAATTAATCAGGTTGACATGGCAGATAGTGACACGGCTAGTTCAAATCTGTCTATAAATATGCAAAATGACAGCTGAAAGCAAAGAGGGATCCTTGGGAAAACTACTGACAGCATGTGTGGTTTTCAAAGGAATACGGCATGGGTGTGTGCTGTCTACATTCTGCTAGTGATGACCGAGTGAATGAAAGGAAGGAATCGTCTACAAAAATGACTTCTGAACTTACATATATTTTACCTATAAATTCTCTCATCAGTGAAGGGAAAAATAACATGTTTCTTTCCAGAGCACTTTAACTGTGGATGTGTAGATTAATAAAGGGAAGTTTAAAAAGTTAAAGTAATTTTATAACTTAAATAGATTGCAGGCCTTGCTTTCTCCTTAAAAACTATCCTGTGATTAAAGAGGTTAGGCTGTTTTTGTGATGGTGCTTAACATTAGTGTGTATATAAAGAAGTCTAAATATGGCTTAGGTGCAGAGATGATCACGTCCATTTATCCTCCAGTCAAAAAGGAAGCACGGGCTTCCCTGGTGGCGCAGTGGTTAAGAATCTGCCTGCCAGTGCAGGGGACACGGGATCTAGCCCTGGTCCGGGAAGATCCCACGTGCCGCGGAGCAACTAAGCCTGTGCACCACAACTACTGAGCCCGCACTCTAGAGCCCACGAGCCACAACTACTGAAGCCTGCATGCCACAACTACTGAGCCTGCACTCTAGAGCCTGCAAGCCACAACTACTGAGCCTGTGCTCTAGAGCCCGTGAGCCACAACTACTGACCCATGCACCACAACGCGTGCAGCAACAAAGCCCCAACGCAGCCAAAAATAAAATAAATAAATTTTTAAAAAAAGGAATCACACACATGCATGCGCACACGCACACTTACACACAATCCAAAGAGATATATGGAAACCAAATTTATTTGAGGAAATTTTGCTCTTTCTCCATTCTTTTCTTTTTTTCTTTTTGGCTGCATTGGGTCTTCGTTGCTGCACACAGGCTCTCTCTAGTTTCGGAGAGCGGGGGCTACTCCTCGTTGTGGTGCGCGGGCTTCTCATTGTGGTGGCGTCTCTTGTTGCAGAGCATGGGCTCTAGAGCACAGGCTCAGTAGTTGTGGCACGTGGGCTCAGTAGTTGTGGCTTGTGGGCTCTAGAGCACAGGCTCAGCAGCTGTGGCGCATGGGCTTAGTTGCTCCGCGGCATGTGGGATCTTCCCAGACCAGGGCTCGAACCCATGTCCCCTGCACTGTCCAGCAGATTCTTAACCACTGAGCCAACAGGGAAGCCCTCCATTCTTTAACATTAGTTTAGAATGGCATTTGTCAATATTATGTATAAAATAGATAGACAACAAGGACTTACTGTTTAGCACAGGGAACTATACTCAATATTATAAAATAACCTATGAGGGAAAAGAATCTGAAAAAGAATATATATACACATATATACATATGTATTACTGAACTGCTGTGCTGTATACCTGAAACTTACATGATATTGTATATCAACTATACTTCAATAAAAATTTTTTTCAAAAATAAAATAAAATGGCATTTATCTATATAGCCAATATTTTATGACTACAAATGAAGGATAACCTTTAAGAACTGTGAATCACTATATTGTACACCTGTAACTTATATAATATTATATATCAACTATACTTCAACCAAATAAAAAAGGAAAAGAAAATGGCATTTGTCATCTTCAGTTCTTACCTATTTTAAGATCAATTTCCCAAGAGTCAAAGTGGACTCCAAGACACCCAGAAAATTATTTTTCAAGAATTGCACATACTCAGTTGACAGGGAAGTAGTAAGACCATCAAGTTCTCCCATCCCAAGCCCCAGGTCTCCTCCTAAAAAATACCACCACTACTTTCGTCTTCCAAGGACAACAATCGTCCTCGCCCAGCAAATCTCCCTGTTCTTTAAAGCTCCACTGGAATAGTTCTGGGTGCTAAGACGAAAGGAGGGGTATTGTTTTGTTCTTTCCGCGAAATTGATTCAAGCAATTCAGCGTTTGTTGGAGACTGAATGTTCCCCATTTTTTAATTTCATCAGACCGAAATTGTTATAAAACGTCCTCCTGTGAAAGGATATTCCATTTTAATCAGGATTTCTCTTAACAGAAAGAAACGTAAACATGTCAACATGACACTCAAGGACCACAATGTGTCTTCCTAATACAATAATAGCCATCGGTTTATGAACCATTCGATGAAACAGCCAAAGGAGAAATTAGATCATTTGGCTCTGGTCGCGGACTGTAATAGATCTCCCCTCGGTTAAGAGAGCTGGGAACAGGCCGCAATGATTAATGGGAAACCTCGATGGTGTAAACACTGCTTAATGTAAGAGCACAATATGGCATGCAAAGCAAACTAAAACAGCCATAAATGTTTTAGGCACCTTACAAAGATTTAAGAATATTTATTCCATATATAAATCCTTCGTGTAGTATCAGCGAAAGCCCAGAGTCCAGAGGTCTGGCAGCCTGAGACACAATGTGGCAGATGAAGGCTGTGTGCCTTCTCTTTTCTGGTTGCATTTTCCTGTGATGATTAAACCAAATTAGTTGGCTAACTGCTTCCAAAATGAGGTGCAACTCCTGAGCGCCGGTCCTTTTATATTATGGCTTTCTCAGCACTTACTGCTCCAAGACATCTGATCTCCAAAGCTTTGTGACAAGGCATGGGGTTGGGGGCAGAGGGTCCCCCTGGTAGTTTTATTTTCCATCTCAAATCTTCTACGCTTGTGCCAACCACAGTGTGGCTTGGGCCCAGCTGCAGCAGCAGGGCCTGGATGCTTCTTAGAAATGCAGATTCCCAGGATCCAGCCCAGACCTACTCAATCAGCAGCTACATTTTACCAAAATCTACATGAGATTTGCCTGCCTGTTAAAGCTTGAGAAACCCTGGATTACATCGTCATCCCTCTCACCTCTCCCATTCCTCCATCCCCAAACCCCAGACAGCTCCTCAGAGTGTAGTTAAAAGCGTAGTTAGTGAGAGAGTACCTTTGTCACTGACTGTGTGATCTTAGTCATCTTACTTAGCCTCTCTGACCCTCAGTTTTCTCGTCTGAAAATAAGGGGAAACAAGAGTACCCATTTCAAGGGGATGATGTAAGGATTAAATAAGACAATGTATGCCAAAGCTCACAGGGAGATGCCTGGCACATAGTAAGAGCTCAATCAATGGTAAAAATGTGGTGTGATAGAAAGGCACCAATGGGACCAATTTCAGGTTTGCTATGGACTCTTTACAAAAGCCTTTTCTCAATTTCTTTATCTATCCAGTGGGGACAGTAATGATACCTAACAAAGAGATGGAGAAAGCAGAAAAAGAACAAGTTTGGAAGTTGGGATAAGAGCTGAGAATAGTGTTCGTTACTGAAGAAGAGAAATAAAAATAAATACTAGGAGTGCCATTCTGGATGAGTTCTCTTTTCCTGTGTATCAAATTACCCTAAAAGTTAGCAGCTTAAAACAAATATTTATTGCCTGGCAGTTCCTGTGGGTCAGGAATTCGAGACCATCTTTGCCAGGTGATTCTGACCTGGGGCTTCTTATGAAGTCTCATTCAATATATTGGCCAGGGCAGCAGGCATCTGAAGACTTAACTGGAACTAAAGAGTATTTTTCAAGGTGGTTCACTCCCATGGTGCTGGATGTTAGCAGGAAACTTCGCTGCCTCCCCTTGTGGGCCTCTCCATGGGCTACTTGAGTATCCTCATGACCTGGAGGGTGGGTTCCCTCACGGTAAGGGAGCTAACAGAGGGGACAAGGGAGAAGCCACCACCCCTTACTCCGCCGAGTCTAGGAAATCATACTCCATCAGGTCTACCAGACAACCTCTCTGAGAAGCATCCATAGTTGTGGCACTAACGTGGCCAAGAGTGGCTCTGGCCCTTAATTAATCCTCCTCAGAACCCTAAGCCCCCACTGAAGATAAAATAAGAACCAAGTGTAAACTTCTTCTTGACCAATACTGCTTCAAAGCAATCCCCCTTTCAACCAAATTGTTGCCCCCAAATCCCTACTATGTAGAGATGCTGGGGCCTCCACAGTGTGTCGACTCTCATTTGTAAAAGATCTCCTGGAGTCTCAGAAACCCACCTTGTCAGGAAAGTCTCCAGTGATTGGTTAAATGTCCAGTTCAGCCTGAAACACTCCTCCCCACCCCAAGATACTCTGTCATTCAGTTGAAGTCTTACTGATCCTCTAGCCATAGGTTAAATATTCCTTCTTCTGTAAGGCCCTAGATTAGATAGGAACCTCTGCAATATCTCTCCAGAGCCCTCTCTAGTTCCTCTGTCATAATTCTCTTCACACATTTGAAAATTTGGGGGCTTATCTGTGTGTCTCCTTTAATCGACCACAAAATCCAAGATGGCAGAGACCGTGTCCAATCTTGTTCAATGTGTATATACTGGAGCCTGACACAGTGCCTGGCACATGGTAGAGCCTCAGTTAAAATCTTTTGAGTGGATTTTATTCAGCCATTCAATCAATCAATATTATTGAGAGCCTACTGTATGCTGGGCAGGGTGCCAGGGACAGCAGATACGGCCGTGAACAAAATCAAGTAAGTCCTTCCACTAAGGGATCTTTCATTTTAAATAGGCAATGACAGTAAAACAACAACAAAAACAAGAACAACAACAACAACAAAAAACCCACCACAACAACAAATTTTTTAAAAACCTAAAAATCAAGCAAAAATACAACATGCTTAGGTATGACAAAATGTTTAGGAAATAAACAGCACAGAGCAACAGGACAAAGAGTGATGGTGGGGTGAGGGGAAAAGGGGATTATAGGAGGCCTCTCTTGAGAAGGCGGTATTTGAGCAACGTTGTGAATGAAGTGAAAACAAAGACATGAACAGCAAGAGAAAAATAAAGAGTCAGTCACAAGGGAACTCCCATAAGGCTACCAGCTGATTTCTCTGCATAAACTTTGCAGGCCAGAAGGGAGTGGCAAGATATACTCAAAGTCCTGGAAGGAAAAAACCTGTAAACTAGGATACTCTACCCAGCAAAATTATCATTTAGAACAGAAGGAGAGAGAAAGAATGTCTCAGATAAGCAAAAACCAGAAGAATTCAGCAATAATAACCCTACCCTAAAAGAAATATTGAAAGGTCTTATCTAAGCAAAAAAGAAGCAAGAATCTACAGGAAAGGAAAAAACATAGCAGAAAGGCAAATAAATAAAAGGATTGAGGCTCACTTAAGTAAGCCAGTACATAGATTAAAAAGCAACCCAAAAAACTTTGCAAAAGTGATTATAACTACAATTAATAATTTCAGAAAGGGAAAGTAAAAAAACCAATGCCTTTTAAAATTGCATCAAAAAAATAATAATATACTTAGGAATAAACTTGACCAAGGAGGTGAAAGACTTACATGACGAGAACTATAAAACAGTGATAAGGGAAACTGAAGATGACTCAAAGAAATGGAAAGGTATCCCAGGGTCTTGGATTGGAAGGATTAATATTGTTAAAATGGCCATACCACCCAAAGCAATCTACAGATTTAATGTGATCCCTATCAAAATACCCATGACATTTTTCACAGAAATAGAAAAAATAATCCTAAGATTTATATGGAACCACAAAAGACCCAGAATTGTCAAAGCAAACCTGAGGAAAAAGAACAAAGCTAGAGGCATAACCTTCCCAGACATCAGACAATACTATAAAGCTACAGGAATCAAAATAGTGTGGAACTGGCACAAAAATAGAAATATAGATGAGTGGAACAGAATAGAGAGCCCAGAAATAAACCCACACATCTACAGTCAATTAATCTATGACAAAGGAGGCAAGAATATATAATGGAGAAAAGACAGTCTCTTCAACGAGTGGTACTGGGAAAGCTGGACAAGTACATGTAAAACAATGAAATTGGAACACACCCTCACACCATACACAAAAATAAACTCAAAATGGTTTAAAGACCAAAATATAAGACATGACACCATAAAACTCCTAGAAGAGAGCATAGGCAAAACATTCTCAGACTTCAATTGTAGCAATATTTTCTTAGATCAGTCTCCCAAGGCAAAAGAAATAAAAGCAAAAATGAACAAATGGGACCTAATCAAACTTAAAACCTTTTGCACAGCAAATGAAACCATCAACAAAACGAAAAGGCAACCTATGGACTGGGAGAAAACGTTTGCCAATGATATGACCAACAAGGGGTTAATATCCAAAATATACAAACAGTTCAGACGATTCAATATCAAAAGGACAAAAAACCCTATCAAAAAATGGGCAGAAGACATTTCTCTAAAGAAGATACATCAACAGCCAACAGGCACGTGAAAAGATGGTCACTATCGCTAATTATTAGAGAAATGCAAATCAAAACCACAATGAGGTATCACCTCACGCCGGTCAGAATGGCCATCACCAAAAAGTCTACAAGTGATAAATGCTGGAGAGGGTGTGGAGAAAAGGGAATCCTCGTACACTGTTGGTAGGAATGTAAATTGGTGCAGCCACTATGGAAAACAGTATGGAGTTTCCTTAAAAAGCTTAAAATACAGCTACCATATGACCCAGCAATCCCACTACTGGGCATATACCCTGAGAAAACCACAATTCAAAAAGACACATGCACCCCAGTGTTCATTGCAGCACTATTTACAACAGCCAAGACATGGAAACAACCCAAGTGCCCATTAACAGACAATTGGCTTAAGAAGATGTGGGGTGTGTGTGTGTGTGTGTGTGTATGTGTGTGTGTATGTGTGTGTGTATATATATATATATATATATATATATATAATGAAATATTACTCAGCCATAAAAAAGACTAAAATATTGCCATTTGCAGCAACATGGATGGACCTAGAGAATATTATTCTTAGTGAAGTAAGTCAGAGAAAGTCAAATGTTATATGATATCAGTTATATGTGGAATCTAAAAAATAATACAAATGAACCTACATATAAAACAGAAATAGACCCACAGACATAGAATACAAACTTATGATTTGTATGACCAAAGGGGAAAGGTGGGGAGGGATAAGTATGGGATTAATGGATACAAACTACTACACATAAATATATAAATATACATATATAAAATAGATGACAAGGATTCACTGTAGAGCACAGGGAACTGTATTTAATATCTTGTAATAACCTACAATGGAAAACAATATGGAAAAAAAATCTATATATATTACTGAATCACTGTGCTTTACACCTGAAACTAACATAATATTTTAAAACAACTACACTTCAATTTTTAAAAAGCGTAGTCAGGAAGATCTCTATGGGAAGAATGTTCTAGAAGGTGGGAATAGCTAGTACAAAGGCTAAGGTGGGCGCCTGTTTGGCATGTTCAGGGAACCACAAGGAGCCTGTGTGCTGTCGTGGAATGAGGTGGGATAGGAGATGAGGTCAGAGGGGTACAGGTGAAGACGGTAGGTCATGAAGGGCCCTGTGGGCCACTGGAACCATCAGAGAGTTTGACCAGGGACAACATGATCAGATGTAGGCGTCCGAAAGATCCATCTGGCCACCGTGGGGAGAGGAGATTCTGGGGAGCCAGAGTGGACACAGAACATGACTGAAAATTCAGCCTACTCTGTTAGATACTAAGAGGGACAGAGGATGAAATCAGCCTTTGGTCTACCCTCTCTGGGGAGAAGAAACATGTAAAGAAATAATTAAAACATGGCTAAGCAATGGTACAAACAAGAGCCACCAATTCTAGCTAAGCAATGATAATAACTACCATTTGTCAGTCACCGACTACGTGCCTCATGCCCCTCACACATTATGTCTTCCACCAAAGACCCTATGAAGCAGGAGGCTTGATCCACAGATCATCAACGGACAAATGTCACCCAGTTTCCCAGCACCTCCAGTTGTTAACAGCATAGAAAGACAAACTGAAGCCCCAAGAAGTCAAGCAACTTGCTGAAATTCAAGCTCGGTATAAGTGGCAGAGCCGGGATTTGAACCCAGACGACCTGACTCCAGAGGAGGGCTTTCAACCAGGTCATGAGGTTGGCTCCAAACGTCTTCCTTGCAGGCATTTAAGCTCCTGACCTCTGGTCTGAAGAAACAGAAAAACAACCAAGAAAAATACAAAGACCTCACAAAGTGATGAAGTGCAGATTTATGAAGCTAAGGATGGTTGTAAAGGCAGCAATAGGCTTTAATGAGCTAAGAATTCTTTCAGCCTAAGAGAGTGATTTGTATTCTTTCCAGTTCTACAGCCCCAAATTACAAAAATTATTTTTTTCTCCAGCCTCCTACAAATCCCTGTATCTTATTTATCTTGTTCTCCATACAAATACAGGGGACCTTTCCCTTCTTAAAATTCAGATCTAGTCCTGCTTAAAGTTCCTTCCCTTTTATTTGGGTTTTGCTTTTCGAGGGATGTTTAGTTTGGTTTTGCTAATTGTAAGGACAGTGTGACAGACATCCACTAACCACAGAGACGGCAAACGCCTGGCTGTTAAGCCATCTCTCTCCCCTCCTATGTCCACAGCAGACATCCCTAATCAATTCAAGTACCCTCTGCCAGTCCTTGGCGAGGTTTCACAGTGCTTTTCACGGTGCTCCACTCTTAGACATTACCAGTAGATCAAAGTTGAACTCATTTGCAATTTTTGAAGTTATAGTCTTTTCCAAAGCCTTGGTTATGAAAACCAGCTAGCAGCTCACTCAGGGTCCCTCTTAGAAATGCCCACCAGGTTTCTTAGCTTGGTAACCATGGGGAATACAGATATCTGGGCAAGAGCAGCACACATGTAGGGAGGATAAAAGTGCTGGTGTTGGTGGGTTCTCCGGAAGGGAGAGAGCTGAGAAGAATAGACAGCACCTGGGAGGCTGTTACTCCTAACAGGCCAGACAAGAGAGGACGGTGACCACACGGAGGTAACAGCGGTGGAAACGGGAGAAGCTTAGGCAGTGGTTTTCAAGCTGTGCATCATGAAATCAATTTGCTGGGTTATGCTCGGCTTCCTTAATAAGTAAAAGAAGTGAATAGGTAAGTATCGTCTGTGAAACTCATTTCAACTCTCTGTTACATACGTGTGCTGGGTTGAAACATAAAAGGTATGTCTCTTTATGGGTCACAGTCTGTGGCTGGCTGAATAATGGTGCCGCCAAAGATTCCATACCCTAGTCCCCTGAATTTGTGACTATATTACATTACATGGCAAAAGGGATTTTGAAGATGGAATTAAGGTTACTAATCAGCTACTCTTAAAATAGGGAGATTTTCCCAGATTATGGGGCCCAGGGATTTCAGACTTGTGGGTCCTGGAACCAAGAAACCAGCCAAGCCCACAGGACCTCTATAGAGCTGTGACAACATAATGCGTACAGTGTCAAGCCCCTAAATTTGTGGCAATTATTATGGTAGCAGTAGAAAAGGAAAAAGGGTCCAAAAAGTTTGAAGTTCTTCCTTTTTCTACAGAGTAGTCTGTGACCTTGGACAAGTTATCCAACATTTCCCCTCCTATGTACGATCAAATTGGGGTATAAAAGAGCCAACTCATTGGATTTTGGAGGGACCAAAATTAATGGCAGTTATGCACATTAAACGTTCACAGCAATAATAATTGCCATTATTATTGTGCCCTTGACTTAGTACAGAGGCACTTTCTGAACTTCAGTTTCTTATCTAAAAAATGAAGATAATACCACTTCCCTCATCTGGCTGGGAGAAAGGACTAATCAGGTATTGTAAAATAAGGTTTACAAAACTCTCTTTTTAAGGATTACTAAATGAAGATGATTAGAGGAGACTACTGGTTCTTAATCTCGATATCCTCTCTCCCCTTCTTCTTATTAATAGAGTCTGTACTTTTCAGCAGGGGCATAGCTGCTCAGAATCAAGGCAGTCTCTCCCAATCTCCCTGGCAGCTTGTTACAGCCAAGTGATGAAGTGTTGGCCAATCTTACGTAAGCAGAAGTGTTATGTGCAACTTCTGGAATATTCACTTAAAAGCCTATGGGCTGACCCTTCTTTCCCTTCTTCTTTTCTGCTGACTGGTAGGTGGACACGATGGCAGCAGCTCAGGCAGCCATTGTGCACTACGAGGTGGAGAATTGCAGGGCAGTAGGATAAAAGGAATTGGGGAGGTCATACTAGCAGCCCTGGATGGCTACCTCCGGTCTTTGTTTACAAAGGAGGGATATTAACTTTAATCTTCTTTAAATCAGTTATTTTGGGTCATCCTTGATTTGTAGCTGAACCTGAAGTTAAATAATAAAGGGGATAAAGGAGACCCAGCATCCCATTATGAAGAAAAGAGTATCCCAAGCAATGTGATGAGCTAACAGGGACCGTGGGAGATCAGAAGCTTGGGGAAGTGCTCACTATATGCCTTGTATATATCAGAGCCCAGCAACACAGGCTGTTGATAGTGGTGATGGTACTGGGAATGACAACCACAGTGCCCCAATCCGGGTTCTTTTACATGCTTCCCAAGAGGCTGGATCCAATCTCCACTCCCTTAACTCAGGCCTTTCTGATGGAAATAAGAAGAAACCTTTTTTGGAAGGTAGCATGAGAGTCACAAAGAAGGGCGATGTCTAACACTTGGGTCATAGAGCATAAAGCTTGCACCTTCATAATTTGCTAACTCACAGCATTAAGCTTCAATAGGTTTACGATACTAATGATGCTTTAAAACTTGACAGATGGCTATTCACATATGCAAAAAATCTCTCAAAAAGGTTCCAGATATTCATAACATAAATACATATAAATGAATTTGAATACCTAACTAAAATAGAAGGAAGTCTCTATATTAAAATGTTTTTAACTAGTAAGACAGATATTTTTCAAATGACTCAATCTGTCTCATGGCTCAGCCATCAGGATAAACAAACTAACCTGGCATCTTTGAGTAGATTCATGAAGGAAATTAATTTGTAGTCCACGGGGAATTTGCTTTTCATGCACCCCAAATGTGTTGTGTCAAAAGAATCAATAAAGATGAAGGATTTCAAGATGAACATCCCAACACAATCCATTAGCGAATGCCCAGGCCATTTGCATTTTCTAAAGAGGCGAATAATGAAATCAGGGTGAACAGTAATCCCAGACAATTCTCTACCCTCCAGGGAAGACAAAGTATACAAACAGAATGAGAAGGCCTCAGTCATGTTATTCAGAGCAAAACTTTGGCCCAACCTGTTCATCTCACTCATGACTCCAAGGTTCTGAATTCTAGAAGCATCTGGAAGTCATGATATTAACTGCCCCACTCTCATCCCCGGCAAAAAACAAATAAAAAAGAGCAAATTACAGTGTAAAAGTAAGCCCCTAAAAAATACATGATTGAGAAAAGCAGGAGAGAGAAGAAGGCCATTTACCACGGGCTGCACGACTTAATGTTCGTTATCTTACTTAGTCCTCATAATATCCCTGGGAGACAGATTTTCTCCCTGCTTACAGGTGAGGAGTGTAAGACATAAGTAACTTCTACAGGGTCTCACTGGAAGACACTGGCAGAGCTGAGACAGAAACCAAGGTCTGTTTGACTCCACAGCCTAGAGCAGGGGTGCCTGATAAAAATCTAACGTGATCCACATACATAACTTAAAACGTTTTAGTAGTCACATTAAAAAAGTACAAATAAAAAATAAATAAAAAAGTAAAAAGGAAGAGGTGAAATCACTGCTACTACTATATTTGATCTTAAACCCAAGAGATTCAGAACATTATCATTTCAACATGTAATCAATATAAAAATTCCTGAGGTATTTCACATTTTTTTTGTGCTGTCTTTGACATCTGTGTGTATTTCAAACTTATACCATACCTTAATTCAGACCAGCCACATTTCAAGCGCTCAAGAGCCACGTGTAGCTAATGGCTACTTTATTAGACAGCATACCCTAGAGTAACAGTCACATTTGCTACCGACCATTTTATTTTGACGTACAGCAAGGAGTCCCAGATGCTTAAAGTTCATAGACATAAAATTTTCAATACCTGATGAGGCCCTGGAGGGTTGGGCATATTTAATTTTGCCAAGTGTATTGGTTGGCTGCAGTAACAAGCAGCCCCAAAGCTCAGTGGCTTGAACAACAAAGTTTCATTTCCTCCTCATGCAACATGCCCAACACGAAATGCCTGCCACTCTGCTCCACATCATTTTCACTCTGAGGCCTAGGCAGATGGAAGAGATCCTACCTTACGGAAGAAGGAAAAGAAAAAACAGAGAAACAATACAAACTACTCATACAACTCAATAACAAAAAAACAAACAACCCAATCCCAAAATGGGCGGAAGACCTAAATAGACATTTCCTGAAAGAAGACATACAGATGGCCAACAGGCACATGAAAAGATGCTCAACATCGCAAAGTATTAGAGAAATGCAACGCAAAACTGCAGTGAGGTGTCACCTCACACCAGTCAGAATGGCCATCATCAAGAAGTCTACAAATAACAAATGCTGGAGAGGGTGTGGAGAAAAGGGAACCCTCCTACACTGTTGGTGGGAATGTAAATTGGTGCAGCCCCTTTGGAGAACAGTATGGAGGTTCCTTAAAAAACAAAAATAGAGTTGCCATATGATGTAGCAATCCCACTCCTGGGCATATATCTGGACAAAACTATTGTATAATTTGAAAAGATACATGCACCCCCTATGCTCATAGCAGCACTATTTATAATAGCCAAGACATGGAAACAACCTAAATAGCCAATCTAAATGTGTGTATACACACACACACACACACACACACACACACACTGGAATACTACTCAGCCATAAAAAAAGAATGAAATAATGCCATTTGCAGCTACATGGATGGACCTAGAGATTATCATACTAAGTGAAATAAGACAGAACGAGAAAGACAAATACTGTACCATATGATATCACTTATATGTGGAATCTAAAATATGACACAAATGAACTTATCTACAAAACAGAAACAAACTCACAAACAGAGAACAGACTTGTGGCTGCCAAGGGCGAGAGGGGTGGGGGAGGGATGAATTGGGAGTTTGGGATTAGCAGATGCAAGCTATTATATAGAGAATGGATAAACAACAAGGTTCTGTATAGCACAGGGAACTATAGTCAATATCCTGTAATAAAGCATAATAGAAAAGAAAAAGAAAGAAAGAATGGAGAAACATACATCATCTCTTAAAGACTCTCATAGGAAATGACACAGTTGACCAGCGAAATAGCCAAAGCAAGTCCGACGGCCAAGACTGATGTCTCAGGGGCAAGAGTGGGAGAGGATATATATATATTTCCCCTCTGTGGAGCGGCAGCAACTATGTACTTTGAATTAACAACCCAATATACAATTTCAAGAAAGGATTTAAGAAAATAACATTAACTAACATCTATTATTATTGTACTAGTGATACTTTAACACCACAAAAATAGGAAGAACAGAACTTATATTATTCCTATTTTCTTATGTTATTCTTATTTTCTCATCTCACCAGAAATTGGTGGAATCTCACCCCCATCCCCTCGAGATGGGCAGCAGGGTATAACTGGGAATCACTGATTTCCGTAATGACCACATCTCTACTTTTCCCCATTTCCTAAATCCTACAGTCCCCATACAGTCTAAATTTTCCATGTCTTTTAGAATCTATGTCATTTGATATGCATCAAGTAATAGGTATTTCTAAAGGTGGTTTACCCAGAGACTTGCACTGTCTACTTTTTATATTTCTGTATTATTTGCTTTTGCATACATATATATTTCTGTACTATTTGGCCACAAGAAAAAATGGACATAAATATTTAGCTAAGTTTGCAGGGGACCACTGATGGGGACCAGGGAATGGGGGCGGCTTTTCTCTCCAAGAGTGGGTGAAGCAGAAAACCTCCCACGTACCATAGGGGTGCTGAGAAACCCACACTCCTATTTCTTTAGGTTTTGCTTTAGAATGTGATTTAGGGCTTAGGGGATTTAATCGATTTAAATTTCTCAAAGGATCCAAATTGACCCAGAGGTATCATTCCAATAGCCCACGGAGGCAAGTGAAAAACCGGCTTTCTCCCTCCAAAGCAAACGTTGGCCACAAATAAAACACCCAGCAGATATACCAGTACTACAGAGATGGCCATTTCTCTTAGATAAATTACAAAGCCTCAAACTTCCACTTACAGTTTAATAAAGCCCGCCTGAAATCATAAGGCATTTTCATCTCTCAAAGGAATTTAAAAAAAAAGAAAGATAAGTATGACCAAAAGCCATAGTACCTTGTATAGCCCCAGGAAACCGGCAGAACTTCATTAATCTTTAGATTAATATTTGGTCACCTTATAAAAAAAGTGGCTACCTCGGTCTCTCAGGCAGACTTATTAGATCTTTAAAGAAAAAAAAAAAATATTTTCAGTAATAAATACATATCTAAACAAATAAATGCCACAGGCCCAAAGCCCCACAATTCACAGGAACAATTTTATTGCCCTTTTTACTGCTCCTGATATCACAAAAGTTTACAATTAATAGCCACCAACAGGAAAGAAGAAAGAGAGTGAAAATGTTTATTGCTTTAGAAACTGTGGCGCTCCCCTCTCAGCTGGGTAACGATCGTCCTTTTTCAGTGTCACTGAGTAAGGGATGCAGAATAAAACATGTTCTTAATGTGGGTGCCATGCATTTCGACAGAGATAAGCTGATGTGTAGCAGGAGATGCAGCCCCAAGCAGGGGGCTGGAGGGAGGCGTGTGTTGATGAGTCTCCCTAAAGCAATTACTGCCCATGACAGACAGCGTAAATTTCATATTGCCTCTGAGCAGGATAAAATATGTGCCGAGGGGCATCTGGGTTTGAATTAAGACAATCAAAATGCCAAAGGGGAAAGAATATCTAAAGTTAAAATCAAAGACCGAGCTGCAGAACTGTGAATTCTTTTTGTTAGTTTTTTTTCCCCCTTAAGCAGTCTTGATCTGGCGTTCATTTATTCATTCATTTATTCATTCGTTCAACAAATACATGCCAGGAACCGAAAACACTAATAGTAGTAAAAAAAAAAAAAAAATAATGATAATACCTTTTTTAAAAAATCCAAATCACTCACTATTCATTGAAATGGTACATATTCTAATCTTACCACATATTAATATTATTATAAACAACTTTTGACTAGGATTCTTGTTCATTTTGTGTTGTTGCTAATTGGACCAGGACAGAATTAAAGTTGATTTTTATGCCATCTCCAAGAAAACATACACATGAACACAGGATACTGCAGTGCTGTTTCTGACTTACCCAGAAAATAAGCAGCTTTTGCATGTGTCCAAGGACATTTTCTAAAGTATTTTTCCTTACAATAAATTTTTTTCTTTTTTTTCCCCTGCAATTCTTTCACCAATAAGGCTTAGCCATGAAGCTTACTGGGAAAGGAAAAGGCAGTTTACCCCAAAACAAGTCCACAGAGCAGGGAGACCTACGGACATAAGAAAAAAGGAAAGCAGGACAAAGACATAAGACCTCAGAGCCCTCAGTTTTCTCTCTAGTCCACCAGCAGGGTTGGACCTTGAGAGAAGGAGATGGTGGAAATTTGGGGGCTGGCACCCCCTGCCCCTAGAAGAGCTGTAGGGGAACCTCACCCCTCTGAGACACTCACCTAAGAGAGGAAGAGGACACTTAACGCAAAAGATATGGGCCTGATGTCCCACCTGTGGGTCCCCTCTACCTGCCTGTGCTAAGGTGGGAAGTTCATGCGTGTTCCAGGGCACAGCTGTGGAGGTTCTGAGAGATCAGGAGAGGCCAGGAGAGACCTCATGAACAGAACGTATAGTCTGTGGTCAGCAGCCACAGGGGCCCAGTGCAACCCCCAGAGACAGAACAACACCAGGCACGGTGCAGCATTTGCCAGTCTCGTGTCCTGGGCCACACACAGCAGGAACCATTCAGGCCCAGAGGGTCAGCACAAACAAGAGGCACCTCCTTCCACCCAGCGGTCCCCCTGTGAGGTTGCTGACCTCCTTAACCAGATGCCACCCAGGGAGAAGAGAAGGAGAAAAAAGGAGAGAATCCATATTGACTCAAGAGAGACAGAGTTAACCTAAAAGCAGCTGTTTTCAACAGGAAAAGTCCTAGTTACCTTTACTTGGCAAGTCTCTCTCCCCTAGTGGAATAAGGGGGTGGCTTGCTGTCCAATGTTCTCAGTAAAAGAATCCTGATTTTCAGCTGTGTATATTGCCAACCAACTAAAGAATTACAATTCCCAGCCCCTGCCCCTTGCAAGCAGATGTGACCATGTAATTAAGTTTTGGCCCATAAGATGTAAATAGACATGTTGTATGAGACTCCCACAAAGTCTCCTTAAAAGAATGTGAGCAGAAAAAAAAAAAAAGAATGTGAGCAGAGACTTCTCTCCTTCCTCTGTCCTGCTGCCTGGAACCTGGATGTGATGCTTGGTACCCCAGCAACTATTTTGGACGATGAGTCAATGGTCATGCTTCAAGGAAGGAGAATAAATGGCCAGGAGCAGTCATCACAAATGTTGTGCTGTCCTGTCGGCCCTCAATCCCCCACCTCCAGACTTTTTTTTTTTATGTGAAAGAAAAGTTAACAATCTTGTTTAAGTTTCTGTCATTTTCCTATTACCTGTTGTAGTAGTGTTTACCTGAAATAGTCTTGATAAAGTGGCTTGTGAACAAGAGCCGATAAATAATGGCCAATAAGGAAAGATACGTTTTTATACACCTAAAATTTAATGTATCTCCTGCTACACACGTATGTATCTTGTTATATTTTATAACATGTTGGTAGCAGTTGGTTAGATGTATACAGAGCAGTGGCCAAAAATCTATTTTTAAAATAACTATTAAGAACTGTTGAAATGGATTAATTTACACGTTTGGGAGAAAAACTGATTTGATCTTATGGTCTTAACAGGATGACAAACTGTTTGACTGATTGTACCAATATAATAGAAATGTAACTTGATTTTCAACAATTCTATAAATTTGTGAGCTATGACAGTCACAAATGGAACCTCAAAACTCTGGCTACTCTGACCACTTTTCTCTTCCCCTCCCCGAAAGTAGTCAAAGATAAAAGTGTGAAAAGTGTTCTGAGGAACTTCAATCATGTAACGATTGTTTCAAAACCACATTTTGACATTTTTGTATACATTAATCAGATTCATAGCACACATTTTAGAATTTGCCCAGGCCTTTCAAAACAAATGTCGGTGGTAGAAAGGGGTTTAACAGTTAGCAAAATAGGAGCTATTTCCCCCAGAGCTACCAAATCAAACTGTGGCTAAGATATTGCTGGTTATTTGGGATTATTTATGTTCCTGGGGGAATAAAGAATCTAAGGTGAGGGTATTTTTTTTATCCTAATGATAAATATGGGTAGACTATAAAACTGCCTGTTATCCAGCAGAGAAAATTGTACTAAAGAGAAACCTTGTAAATTTCAAAACCCTACGAACATGATGCAGAAAATTGCCTGTGTTTATGGTACCATTGATCAAAAGACTTCCATCAGTGTTAGAAACTTACGGTAAGGATTCACACTGAACCTAAAATGAAACAAAATTCCCCCTTTTGGAAAAAAAAATCACAACCTCAACTCTAGACCATTAGGAGGGGGATTGAATGGGCTAGATCCACACCTTTATTATTAAATGACTCGCAAGACCATCAAAACTTCATCGTCTACCCAAGAAGGGAGCGAAACTCAGAAAAAACTGAACCGATTGGGCTTGCAAAAATGTTGAGCAGCTACTTTGCAATACTGCGTTAAAAATACATATGCTTTCTGAGGGGAGGAGCTTCAAGATGGCTGAAGAGTAAGACGTGGAGATCACCTTCCTCCCCACAAATACATCAGAAATACATCTACATGTGGAACAACTCCTACACAACACCTAATGGACGCTGGCGGAAGACCTCAGACCTCCCAAAAGGCAAGGAACTCCCCAGGTACCTGGGTAGGGCAAAAGAAAAAAGAAAAAACAGAGACAAAAGAATAGGGACAGGACCTGCACCTCTGGGAGGGAGCTGGGAAGGAGGAAAGATTTCCACGCACTAGGAAGCCCCTTCGCGGGCAGAGACTGCGGGTGGCGGAGGGGGGAAGCTTCGGAGCCACGGAGGAGAGCGCAGCCACAGGGTTGCAGAGGGCAAAGCGGAGAGATTCCCGCACAGAGGCTCGGAGCCGAGCAGCACTCACCAGCCCGAGAGGCTTGTCTGCTCCCCCGCCGGGGCGGGCGGGGCTGGGAGCTGAGGCTCGGGCTTCGGTCGGATCACAGGGAGAGGACTGGGGTTGGCGGCGTGAACACAGCCTGAAGGGGCTAGTGCACCACAGCTAGCCGGGAGGGAGTCCGGGAAAAAGCCTGCAGCTGCCAAAGAGGCAAGAGACTTTTTCTTGCCTCTTTGTTTCCTGGTGCGCGAGGAGAGGGGATTCAGAGCGCCGCCTAAACGAGCTCCAGAGACGGGCGTGAGCCGCAGCGATCAGCGCGGACCCCAGAGACGGGCGTGAGACACTAAGGCTGCTGCTGCCGCCACCAAGAAGCCTGTGTGCGAGCACAGGTCACTCTCCACACCGCCCCTCCCGGGAGCCTGTGCAGCCCGCCACTGCCAGGCTCCGGTGATCCGGGGACAACTTCCCTGGGAGAACACACGGCGCCTCAGGCTGGTGCAACATCACACCGGCCTCTGCCGCCGCGGGCTCACCCGCACCCCTCCCTCCCCCCGGCCTGAGTGAGCCAGAGCCCCCAAATCAGCTGCTCCTTTAACCCCGTCCTGTGTGAGCGAAGAACAGATGCCCTCAGGCGACCTACACGCAGAGGCGGGGACAAACCCAAAGCTGAACCCCGGGAGCTGTGCGAACAAAGAAGAGAAAGGGAAATCTCTCCCAGCAGCCTCAGGAGCAGCGGATTAAATCTCCACAGTCAACTTGATGTACCCTGCATCTGTGGAACACCTGAATAGACAACGAATCATCCCAAATCGAGGAGGTGGACTTTGGGAGCAACGATATATATATATTTTTCCCTTTTTCTCTTTTTGTGAGTGTGTATGTGTATGCTTCTGTGTGAGATTTTGTCTGTATAGCTTTGCTTTCACCATTTGTCCTAGGGTTCTGTCTCTCCGTTTTTGTTTTTTTATTACTTTTTAAAAAGTTTTTCATAATAATTATTTTTTATTTTTTAGTTTAATAACTCTATTTTATTTTATCTTCTTTCTTTCTTTCTTCTTTTTTTTTCTCCCTTTTATTCTGAGCCGTGTGGACGAAAGGCTCTTGGTGCTCCAGGCAGGCGTCAGTGCTGTGCCTCTGAGGTGGGAGAGCCAAGTTCAGGACACCGGTCCACAAGAGACCTCCCAGCTCCACGTAATATCAAACAGCAAAAATCTCCCAGAGATATCCATCTCAATGCCAAGACCCAGCTCCACTCAACGACGAACAAGCTACACTGCTGGACACCCTATGCCAAACAACTAGCAAGACAGGAACACAACCCCATCCATTAGCAGAGAGGCTGCCTAAAATCATAATAAGGCCACAGACACCCCAAAACACACCACCAGACGTGGACCTGCCCACCAGAAACACAAGATCCAGCCTCATCCACCAGAACACAGGGACTAGTCCCCTCAACCAGGAAGCCTACACAACCCACTGAACCAACCTTAGCCACTGGGGACAGATACCAAAAACAACGGGAACTACGAACCTGCAGCCTACGAAAAGGAGACCCCAAACACAGTAAGCTGACCAAAATGAGAAGACAGAAAAACACACAGCAGATTAAGGAGCAAGGCAAAAACCCACCAGACCTAACAAATGAAGAGGAAATAGGCAGTCTACCTGAAAAAGAATTCAGAATAATGATAGTAAAGATGATCCAAAATCTTGGAAATAGAATAAATACAAGAAACGTTTAACAAGAACCTAGAAGAACTAAACAGCAAACAAACAGTGATGAACAACACAATAAATGAAATTTAAAATTCTCTGGAAGGGATCAATAGCAGAATAACTGAGGCAGAAGAACGGATAAGTGACCTGGAAGATAAAATAGTGGAAATAACTACTGCAGAGCAGAATAAAGAAAAAAGAATGAAAAGAATTGAGGACAGTCTCAGAGACCTCTGGGACAACATTAAATGCACCAACATTCAAATTAAGGGGTCCCAGAAGAAGAAGAGAAAAAGAAAGGGACTGAGAAAATATTTGAAGAGACTATAGTTGAAAACTTCCCTAATATGGGAAAGGAAATAGTTAATCAAGTCCAGGAAGCACAGAGAGTCCCATACAGGATAAACCCAAGGAGAAACACGCCAAGACACATATTAATCAAACTACCAAAAATTAAATACAAAGAAAAAATATTAAAAGCAGCAAGGGAGAAACAACAAATAACACACAAGGGAATCCCCATAAGGTTAACAGCTGATCTTTCAGCAGAAACTCTGCAAGCCAGAAGGGAGTGGCAGGACATATTTAAAGTGATGAAGGAGAAAAACCTACAACCAAGATTACTCTACCCAGCAAGAATCTCATTCAGATTTGATGGAGAAATTAAAACCCTTATGGACAAGCAAAAGCTAAGAGAATTCAGCACCACCATACTAGCTTTACAACAAATGCTAAAGGAACTTCTCTAGGCAGGAAAAACAAGAGAAGGAAAAGACCTACAATAACAAACCCAAAACAATTAAGAAAATGGTAATAGGAACATACATATTGATAATTACCTTAAATGTAAATGGATTAAATGCTCCAACCAAAAGACATAGACTGGCTGAATGGATACAAAAACAAGACCTGTATATATGCTGTCTACAAAAAACCCACTTCAGACCTAGGGACACATACAGACTGAAAGTGAGGGGATGGAAAAAGATATTCCATGCAAATGGAAATCAAAAGAAACCTGGAGTAGCAATTCTCATATCAGACAAAATAGACTTTAAAATAAAGACTATTACAAGAGTCAAAGAAGGACACTACATAAGGATGAAGGGATCGATCCAAGAAGAAGATCTAACAACTGTAAATATTTATGCACCCAACATAGGAGCACCTCAATACATAAGGCAAATGCTAACAGCCATAAAAGAGGAAATCGACAGTAACACCATCATAGTAGGGGACTTTAACACCCCACTTTCACCAATGGACAGATCATCCAAAATGAAAATAAATAAGGAAACACAAGGTTTAAATGATACATTAAACAAGATGGACTTAATTGATATTTATAGGACATTCCATCCAAAAACAACAGAATACATATTCTTCTCAAGTGCTCATGGAACATTCTCCAGGATAGATTATATCTTGGGTCACAAATCAAGCCTTGGTAAATTTAAGAAAATTGAAATCGGATCAAGTATCTTTTCCGACGACAACGCTATGAGACTAGATATCAATTACAGGAAAAAATCTGTAAAAAATACAAACACATGGAGGCTAAACAATACACTACTTAATAACCAACAGATCACTGAAGAAATCAAAGAGGAAATCAAAAAATACCTAGAAACAAATGACAATGAAAACACGACGACCCAAAAACTATGGGATGCAACAAAAGCAGTTCTAAGAGGGAAGTTTATACCAATACAATCCTACCTCAAGAAACAAGAAACATCTCAAATAAACAACCTAAACTTACACCTAAAGCAATTAGAGAAAGAAGAACAAAATACGCCAAAGTTAGCAGAAGGAAAGAAATCATAAAGATCAGATCAGAAATAAATGAAAAAGAAATGAAGGAAATGACAGCAAAGATCAGTACAGACTAAAAGCTGGTTCTTTAAGAAGATAAACAAAATTGATAAACCATCAGCCAGACTCATCAAGAAAAAAAGGGAGAAGACTCAAATCAGTAGAATTAGAAATGAAAAAGGAGAAGTAACAACTGACACTGCAGAAATACAAAGGATCATGAGAGATTGCTACAAGCAACTCTATGCCAATAAAATGGACAACCTGGAAAAAATGGACAAATTCTTAGAAAAGCAAAGCCTTCTGAGACTGAACCAGGAAGAAATAGAAAATATAAACAGGCCAATCACACGCACTGAAATTGAAACTGTGATTAAAAGTCTTCCAACAAACAAAAGCCCAGGACCAGATGGCTTCACAGGCGAATTCTATCAAACATTTAGAGAAGAGCTAACACCTATCCTTCTCAAACTCTTCCAAAATATAGCAGAGAGAGGAACACTCCCAAACCCATTCTATGAGGCCACCATCACCCTGATACCAAAACCAGGCAAAGATGTCACAAAAAAAGAAAACTACAGGCCAATATCACTGATGAACATAGATGCAAAAATACTCAACAAAGTGCTAGCAAACAGAATCCAGCAGCACATTAAAAGGGTCATACACCACGATCAAGTGGGGATTATCCCAGGAATGCAAGGATTCTTCAATACACGCAAATCAATGTGATACACCATATTAACAAATTGAAGGAGAAAAACCATATGATCATCTCAATAGATGCAGAGAAAGCATTCGACAAAATTCAACACCTATTTATGATAGAAACCCTCCAGAAAGGAGACATAGAGGGAACTTTCCTCAGCATAATAAAGGCCATATATGACAAACCCACAACCAACATCGCCCTCAATGGTGAAAAACTGAAACCATTTCCACTAAGATCAAGAACAAGACAAGGTTGTCCACTCTCACCACTATTATTCAACATAGTTTTGGAAGTTTTAGCAACAGCAATCAGGGAAGACAAAGAAATAAAAGGAATCCAAATCAGAAAAGAAGAAGTAAAGCTGTCACTGTTTGCAGATGACATGATACTATACATAGAGAATCCTAAATATGCTACCAGAAAACTACTAGAGCTAATCAATGATTTTGGTAAAGCGGCAGGATACAAAATTAATGCACAGAAATCTCTAGCATTCCTATACACTAATGATGAAAAATCTGAAAGTGAAATTAAGAAAACACTCCCATTTACCATTGCAACAAAAAGAAAAATATCTAGGAATAAACCTACCTAAGGAGACAAAAGACCTGTATGCAGAAAATTATAAGACACTAATGAAAGAAATTAAAGATGATACAAACAGATGGAGAGATATACCATGTTCTTGGATTGGAAGAATCAACATTGTGAAAATGACTCTATTACCCAAAGCAATCTACAGATTCAATGCAATCCCTATCAAACTACCAGTGGCATTTTTCACAGAACTAGAACAAAAAATTTCACAATTTGTATGGAAACACAAAAGACCCGAATAGCCAAAGCAATCTTGAGAAAGAAAAATGGAGCTGGAGGAATCAGGCTCCCTGACTTCAGACTATACTACAAAGCTACAGTAATCAAGACAGTATGGTACTGGCACAAAAACAGAAATATAGATCAATGGAACAGGATAGAAAGCCCAGAGATAAACCCACACACATATGGTCACCTTATCTTTGATAAAGGAGGCAAGAATATACAGTGGAGAAAAGACAGCCTCTTCAATAAGTGGTGCTGGGAAAACGAGACAGTTACATGTAAACGTATGAAATTAGAACACTCCCTAACACCATACACAAAAATAAACTCAAAGTGGATTAAAGACCTAAATGTAAGGCCAGACACTGTAAAACTCTTAGAGGAAAACATAGGCAGAACGCTCTATGACATAAATCACAGCAAGATCCTTTTTGACCCACCTCCTAGAGAAATGGAAATAAAAACAACAGTAAACAAATGGGACCTAATGAAACTTAAAAGCTTTTGCACAGCAAAGGAAACCATAAACAAGACGAAAAGACAACCCTCAGAATGGGAGAAAATATTTGCAAATGAAGCAACTGACAAAGGATTAATCTCCAAAATTTACAAGCAGCTCATGCAGCTCAATATCAAAAAAACAAACAACCCAATCCAAAAATGGGCAGAAGACCTAAATAGATATTTCTCCAAAGAAGTTATACAGATTGCCAACAAACACATGAAAGAATGCTCAACATCGTTAATCATTAGAGAAATGCAAATCAAAACTACAATGAGATATCATCTCACACCGGTCAGAATAGCCATCATCAAAAAATCTACAAACAATAAATGCTGGAGAGGGTGTGGAGAAAAGGGAACCCTCTTGCACTGTTGGTGGGAATGTAAATTGATACAGCCACTATGGAGAACAGTATGGAGGTTCTTTAGAAAACTAAAAATAGAACTACCATACCACCCAGCAATCCCACTACTGGGCATATATCCTGAGAAAACCATAATTCAAAAAGAGTCATGTACCAAAATGTTCATTGCTGCTCTATTTACAATAGCCAGGACATGGAAGCAACCTAAGTGTCCATCGACAGATGAATGGATAAAGAAGATGTGGCACATATATACAACGGAATATTACTCAGCCATAAAAAGAAACGAAATTGAGTTATTTGTAGTGAGGTGGATGGACCTAGAGTCTGTCATACAGAGTGAAGTAAGTCAGAAAGAGAAAAACAAATACCGTATGCTCACACATATATATGGAATCTAAGGAAAAAAAAAAAAAGGTCATGAAGAACCTAGGGACAAGACGGGAATAAAGACACAGACCTACTAGAGAATGGACTTGAGGATACGGGGAGGGGGAAGGGTAAGCTGGGACAAAGTGAGAGAGTGGCATGGACATATATGTACTACCAAACGTAAAATAGATAGCTAGTGGGAAGCAGCCGCATATCACAGGGAGATCAGCTCGGTGCTTTGTGACCACCTAGAGGGGTGGGATAGGGAGGGTGGGAGGGAGGGAGACGCAAGAGGGAAGAGATATGGGAACATATGTATATGTATAACTGATTCACTTTGTTATAAAGCAGAAACTAACACACCATTGTAAAGCAATTATACTCCAATAAAGATGTTAAAAAAAAAAATACAGTTGCTTTCTGATCCTGAGTCTTACTTCAATTTCTACCAAAGCTGTACAGAGTTTGGTTTTCAAAGGTGAATTGCAGTGCTCAGGAATTCACAGCTTTCCTGGAGTAAAGCTCTTCAACTGAGGTCACTATTAGTCAAATGACAACAATCACATGGTAAGAAGAAGAAGAAGAAAAGCAAGACGTGAAGCTATCACCTGTGTGATGCAGCCGTATGATGAGGAGGCTACACTGCCTCTTCACATATCCTGAGGGTTCAGGGAAAGAGATGCTGCGTTTTTGTACATTCTAAACCCCAACAGGCAGAATTTGTATGATTTCATTCACTGCTGTATCCCATCCAGCATCCAGAGCAGTGCTGGCGCATCACAGGTGCTCCAAAAAATATATGCCGAACAAAAGAAGGAACAAATGGGAAGCCTTTTCTTCAACAGAAATTGTTCAGCTCAGGTAGGTAACCTGGGTTTCTAGGTACTGTACTTCTCAGGGCCACCGAGAACACTGCAGCTAAAAACCTCAAAAAATAATACAAATGAATGTATAAGCAAAACAGCAACAGACTCACAGATATAAAAAACAAATTTGTGGTTACCGAAGGGGAGATGGAATGGGGAGGAACAAATCAGAGGTATGGGATTAAGAGATATAAACTACTAAACAGAAAAGAGACAAGCAACAAGGATATACTGTATGGCACAGGGAATTATACCTATTATCTTGTAATAACCTATAATGCAATATAATCTGCAAAAATACTGAATCACTATGCTGGACACCTGTAACTAACACAATACTGTAAATCAACTATACTTCGATAAATCAACCAACCAACCTCAGCTCTGGGGACACATCCCTGCTCTCTAGGGCTCGAACACTGGGTGCAACATTTACCTTCCCTGTGCCTCAGACTCCAACTCTGCAAGAAGGGGAATAATAGCTGGTGGGTTGTGGAGGATTTAGTGTCATAATGGATGTAAATCACTTAACACAGTGGCTCTCACCTGGGGTGATTATGCCTCCCCAGGGATGTTCAGCAATGCCTTGAGCCATTTTCAGTGTCACAAATGAGAAGGGGCTGTGATTGGCCTCCAGTGAGTAGAGACCAAGGATGCTGTTAAACATTCTCTACGGCTCGGGGCAGCCTCCACAATGCAGAATGATCCAGCCATAAATGCCTCGAGCGCCCAGGCTGAGAGACCCTGACTTAGCACCACACCTAAGATGAGAGAAAGAACTCAATGAGTGCTTAATAGATCTGGATAAAAAATGACGAGGGGCTTCCCTGGTGGCGCAGTGGTTGAGAGTCTGCCTGCCAATGCAGGGGACACAGGTTCGAGCCCTGGTCTGGGAGGATCCCACATGCCGCGGAGCAACTAGGCCCGTGAGCCACAACTACTGAGCCTGCATGTCTGGAACTTGTGCTCCGCAGCGAGAGAGGCCACGATGGTGAGAGGCCCGCGCACAGCGATGAAGAGTGGCCCCCGCTTGCCGCAACTGGAGAAAGCCCTCGCACAGAAATGAAGACCCAACACAGCCGAAAATAAATAAATAAATAAATAAATAATAAAAATAAAGGAATTCCTTTAGAAAAAAAAAAAAATGACGAAAACAAACAAGGCCAAAAGAACTTGGTACCTATTTGCAAATGGGCTGTTTCTCATCCGAAGCCCAGATGAGTGCCTTCTTGGCCCATCCTGGCCTAGCCTCAACAGCCCCTGTCCAGAAGCAAGGTAACTGCTCGGGCCTTTAGAGTGGGAATGGGGTCCATGTTGCAGTAACCCAGAAGCTTTTTGTTAAAAATGCCATCCTTGAGGTCTCCCCTACTGGTTTTGGAGAAAGATGTCCCTAGGGCACAGTGTTCCTGCCTGTAGAGCCACGGTCACGATGTTCAATGGTTTTATAGGAAGACCAACTTAAGAGCACCATGCGCCAGGGAAACTAGGGCCCTTCTTGCAAAACGTTTGTGCAGTTTTCATATAGGTACCTTGATGTTTCCCAATTTGGACACAAAAGGATTTTAAAGTGAAGCTTATTCCAACTGCTAGGTTAGGATCCTGACACCTCAACCACAGATGGTCCATGGACCTCATGAGGCCAGCGTGCCCACGGGTGGGTAGCCCTGCTCCCTGGCAGGGGCTCTGGCTAAAAGTTCTTCACAGCTGATATGTACTGCCTACCCAAGGTGGAATGGGTCAGATTTTTACTTTCTAAAAACTTTCCTAGAATTCTGATTCCCCCTAATTATAACCATCCACATTAATCCTCTTGGAGTCGGCAAGTAAAGTTCTTAACTCTCACCTGGAGTAGACAAAGTATCAAAGTGCCCCTGGCCCCCTACTTACTAGCCGGCCCTGAGGCTTGGGTAAGTTACCCAATCTCTCCAGGCTTCACTTATTGCCCCTAGAATACGGATTTGTTCTTGGATTCAGTGATGATTTACTGAATCCTCCATCTTTGCTAGGGTTAGAACCAGCAGAAATGGTCCCTACCCTCATGAAGCTTGGATTCTAATTGCAGAGAGGGGGATCAAAACAAAACAGAAGTAAACAGGCAACATTTTTGGAAATTGTAGGGATCATAATAGGATCTATCACAAGGTTGTAAGAGGATTAAATGCAATAATACATGTCAAGGCCTTTGTGCAAAAGCTGGCCCCCAGTCCATGCTCAGTCAACTCAAATTATTATTATAAATAATTAGGAAAGAAGGAAAGAAGGAATCATCTTTCCAGTGTTGAAAGGAAATGTATAGCTGATGAGATGATGTCTACCTCGATTTCACTTAGCGTCTCGGAAAAGCATTCTCCCCAAAACCAAAACTTGCACATGAACTTGTGGGACCATATAGGGCTGTGGCTGCGGACACAGGGGGCTCTGAAATCTGAGACGAATGGGATGATATCACAGCTGTGTGATCCTGAGCACATGATGTAACTTCTCCCCGACTCAGCTTCCTCATCTGTAAAATGGGAATAATACTGCCACAGAGGGTTTTATCAGTATTTCATAAATTATAAAGCACTTAGCACTGGTACCTGATGCATAGTAAGCTCTGGGTATGTATAATTTATTTTACAAATGATAAAATTAGCATTGTCTCATCTCTCTCCAAACGCACCATCAATGTGCATTTTTAAGAATCTCTCTGGATTCCCTTCATCTATTTCTCCTACTTCACATCCTGTATCACAGGATTTCTTAGAAACAGGCTAGAACTTCCTCCTCCCCTGCAAACCACTGCATTCAGAGCCGGGTGGACCCACCCCTCCTTTGGTCCTTCTCCATCATTTGCTGCTGCACTGTCACTGGGGCCAGTGATGAGCTGATGAATGGTTTTCATAACACAAAGCCTGTCAGTAATCACAATCAACTCAGGATGAACTACAGGGAGTATGACAAGTGAGTGAGGGGGCACTTCTTAAAAATATTTTTTTGTGTGAAGCTTTTAAGAAGTTGTACATCTGTGCCCAGGTGGAACTCCCTTGATGATGCACTAACAGTATGCCTGATGGTTGTTTGTGTATATGGGTATGCATCTCACACACACACACACACACACACACACACACACACACACACACACAGCCTTCACTGCCCTCCCTGCAAAGTTTCTCTGCAGGCTCCATAAACCCAAAGACAAGCCTAGAATGAGAGATCTATAAACACCCCCAGAGACAAAGGCTTACAGGGGACTGTTTCTCAACCCAGATGTCACAACGGCCTGATTTTTATCATCTGTCATGTGCAGGCGATTTAGAAACAGACTGCAGTGACATAATGAGTAATACCAGCTTAAATAAAATGCCACACATCAATCCTCCTTTGTAACGTGGATGCCTCGAAAATCAGAGACACCAAGACATTTTCCTGGAGAGCAAGGGGCCACTTGATTTATCCTTTGTTGCTGTTTTGTAGGTTCATGGGTGGCTTAAAGGAAAAAACCACCTGGCCACACCAGTCAACATAAAACCCATCCTCTCCAGCCTCTGGGGCCACAGCAGGCCCACCACCTGCTCTGCTTGGCATCCAGTGTGGGCTCAGCAGGCATGAGGCCATCTCACAAGCAAGGTTTCAACCCGGACACAGGAAGAGAAGAAATCTACAGCTAGATCATAAATGGAACGGGAAAACCCATCAACACTTACTCTGGTGGGTGGGGACCTGAACGCTGGGTCTGTGCCTGCTGCCCCAGGAGTACAGGGCTTGAGGCTGTAAACTGACATATGAGAGCAAAGGAAATCGTGCCCGATAATATAAGCAGCCTGATGCAAACTCCAGCCAAGAGAGGACACTACCAGGAAAACCACATCCTCTCATCTACCAGATGCTACTCAGAAGCAAATTTTCTCTAAATGCCTGTGTGTGTTCCAGGAGCGGAGGAGAGGGGTGTGATTACCAGGCTACTAGTATTCCTATTCTATTTTTCCATCTAAGGCAGAGCACACCCTTTGACCTGGAAATTCTCCTTCCAGGAATTCATAAAGACACATGGATAAGGATAATCACGAACAAAAATGCGAAAATCACCTAAAATATCCATTAACAGAAGGAGTAAATAGATTTGAAGTGCTATGTAGCTATTTTACAAAGCTGATGTAGATCTATGCAGATTAACATGGAATGACGTCAATAAGATTTTAGTAAAAAAAGCAAATTTATATATGATACAATCCCATGAACACATCAACACAGGGGTGCATGCGTTTGCATGTGTATATATTTATTCATAAATGACAACAGTCTGCAAGGAAGTGCACCAAACTGTTAACAGTGCTCATTTCAGGCAGGGGGGATTAGGAGCGCTTTATACTTTCTGAGTATTTTGTGTTATCCATTTCTCTTAAAAAAACAAAACAAAACAAAAAAATGAACATTTATAACGTGAAAGAAAGTGCATTCCTTTCTTTGGGAAAATAAGAAAGCAAAAGAGCTATTTCACCAAATGAAGCACATTTTTCCAGGTATAACAAAGCTCAGAGAATGTGACCGGGATCCCAGTTTGGGCAGGGCCAGCCTGATATCGGTTACCAGATTAAGCGGGACAGTCTTAACAGCTCTCTGCTAATTCATCACCACAACGCCCACCAATAATGAATGACCACTGAAGGGCATTTGCAGTTTAGAAGCGGATGAGAGAAGTCAAGGTTTAGAGCTAATGGAGGAGACCTCACAGCCCTCAGAAGGAACCAACCCTGTGGACATCTTGATTTAGGACTTCCAGCCTCCAGGACTGTGAGATAATGAATTTCTGTTGTTTAAGCCACGCAGTTTATGGTGCTTCATTATGGCAGTCCTAGCAAACTGATATAATTCGTCTCTGTAGGTGTTCAGAACTATAATGCAGAAGCTCCAGGGATGGGGGTGGGACCATTGGGAGAGTCAGTCAGCTGAGCCTAAGGAGAAAAAAGGTCCAAGGGCAGAAGCAGACAGGAGAGGTGCCGGAGAACTCTTGAATGCTTTCCAGGCCCGCTTCTGGTCGCTTCCTGAGGCTCTGGTTTCCAATGTACCTTAATCGATTCCCACCATTCTCCTTGAGCTAATTCCAGGGGATTTCTATTTCTCCTAATACCTCCAATACTGAGCTTTTATAAAAATCTTGAATCTCCAATTCCACATTAATGGTCACAGAGCAGACCCACCAGCACAAAAGAGAATTCAGTAAAATCTGTTGGATGAAACAATCTGCAAACATGTGAATAAATTTATCTGAGACAAACTGATCAGTGGCCACAAACCAAGAAGAGAATTACTGATGTAAAACTCATGGGAACCGTTAAGTAGAATGAGCCCTTTTCCAGAAATAGGAAGGAGATAAGGAGACAGTATTTAGTGCCAAAATGAGATAGCACCAGGCAAAGTACTTTGCTTTGGCTCTGAACCAAAGGGCAGAATAAAGTGGAGCAAATCTGTTCTCTTTCTCTGCCTGATGGTCTCTGGAAAAAGTCACCCCCTTCCGGCTCCTCTCCATTCCAACCACAAGATTTTATTGGATCTTCCAATGACCCTACCCGCTTACCCTTACCCAGGTGGTGGTCACCTGGCTATCTGGGCCAGTCATATATCCCACGCCTCCCCTCCCTGGCCATAGTGATTGTTTCAGGGAAGATCTGTGCCCCAAGTCCAGCCAATCAGAATCTTTCCCTGAAATTCATGAACTGTAATGTTGTAAGCTCAGGACCTCCTCTTCTGGAATTACGGAGTCACAGAAAGAGAAGGAGGGACAATGGGAGAGAACACAGACAGACAGACACTTGATGGTTTTGATGTTACCGAATCCAGGCATCCTGGGCCAATAAGATCACAGCTTTTTCTGTGGCTTGATTCGAAGAGAAACTTCCCTTTTGCATAAGTTAGTTCAAGTTGGGTTTCTGTCACCTACAACCCAAAGAGTCTCGATCTGTACAGAGGATACAAGACTTCATCCACACGTTGCTCATGCCCGCAGTCAGCTGAGCAGAGCGCCTCACCCTGGAAAGCCTGAGCCTGGAGGACACTCCTCTTCTGCGGTGGCTGATACCGCGTGGTTTGGTTTCTCTACCTGGGCTGTGGCCACCACTGGAGTGGGCAGTGGATCTACACACAGCCAGCTGCTCATGGCACAGGATGCAGTCTTGCCTAAGAGCCCTGCCCAACAAGAGTGCTCCAGCGAAGGGCTGGAGGCTGACGCAATCAGTATTCCCCTTAAAGCATTTGAGCCCAAAAGCTGCACAAAGAGGACTTCAGTACATAGCGGCAGGGACGGCAGGAACAGAGACAGACAAATGCAGAGCCACAGTAACAAGAGGACACTGGGGTCAAGCAGAGGCACAAGCCCCTGACCAAGACACTTCTAGAATTGCTGTTTCGACAAACAATACAGCAGAGCAGCCACTTGGGCTCAGACCCTGGCGACTCCACTTCTAGACGTGTGACTCAAGTAATGCCGCCTCGCTGAGCCTCAGTTTCCTCATCTGTACAATGGAGACCAACACTAACTTCAAAGGATTGTCATGAGAATTAAATGAAATAAAGGCGTATAATAAATGAAGCATCTCAAATCAGTGAGAAAAGATGGGTTTTCAACAAATGGTGCTGGGAAAACAGGGTAGCCATCAGAAATACACAAAGCGATACATGTACCTAGATCTTATACCAGAATAAACAGTAATGGATCAAAGATGGTAATATGAAAATAAAGCCACAGAAGTCCTGGGAAAAAACCATGGGAATATGTTTTTATAACATCACAATGGAGACATCCTTTTGATAAAACATGGAAGATTGATAAATTATGTAGAAAACTTTTTAATCAGCATGGCAAAACCACTTATGTAAAGTGAAAAGAGCAACAAATGGGGAAATATCGACAACTCACATCCCTGACAAAAAGTTAACCTCTCTCATAAATAAGAACGTCTAGAAATTGAAGTCAAAGAGACAACCCAAAACAGAAAAAAAACCATACATACAACCAAATAGCAAATGACGAAACACACAAAAAGATGTTCATTCACAATAAGAAAACTGTCTATTGTAACTATACTAAGATGTCAGTTTTTACCTAGCTTATCAACAACAGTACAAAAGTTGAATAACCCATTGTGCTGTACAGAATAGATATAGGGCTGCAGGCCGTATAAACAGATGTCCAGGCGCGACACTTGGGCATTATCTACCAAAATAACCAAGGCACATACCCCTTGATGTGTCAATTACACTTCTAGGAATTTATCCTACAGATTTATTTGCAACGGAAAATGACTTATATGCAAGGTTTGCAAATATTTGTATTTGCAAACAAATGGAAACAGTTTCAGTGGCTTTTAGTAGAGGACTAAACAAATTATATTATTCCAAACAGTGGGATATAATGCTGTCTTCCCCAAAATAAACAAAAAATAAATGGGTTCTTTTATTTCTGACCTGGAAAGAACCGCGAGTTATACTACATTATTAAGTGAAAATGCTGGGTATGGAACAGGTGTACAGAATGCTTCTGTTTGTGTTTTTAAAAAGAAACAAGATAAGGGTAAAGAATAAATATAGGTATTTGCTTATGCATAAAATATCTCTGCAAGGATATACCAAAATCATTAATAGTATTGTTGTCCAGGAGACAGGGATAGATAGCCATGTATGCTTTTCTGAATTGTGACTCTTATCTATTCAAAAAATGAAACTTTAAAGAGAAACGAAACAAAAAGAGTAATGGATACACAGCTCTTAGCACAGTACCTAGAATGTAATAAGCTCTCAGTAACTATTAGTGGCTTTGGTTATGATTATTTATCATTATTATTATTATTATTTATCATTTATTATTTATCATTATTATTATTATTTGGTTATGATTATTTATCATTATTATTATTATTATTTATCATTTATTATTTATCATTATTATTATTATTATTATTTGGTTATGATTACTTATCATTATTATTATTTATCATTTATTATTTATCATTATTATTATTATTTGGTTATGATTATTTATCATTATTATTATTATTTATCATTTATTATTTATCATTATTATTATTATTATTATTTGGTTATGATTACTTATTATTATTATTTATTATTTATTATTTATCATTATTATTATTATTTGGTTATGATTACTTATCATTATTATTATTTATCATTTATTATTTATCATTATTATTATTATTTGGTTATGATTATTTATCATTATCATTATTATTATTAATCATTTATTATTTATCATTATTATTATTATTATTTGGTTATGATTATTTATCATTATTATTATTTATCATTTATTATTTATCATTATTATTATTATTATTATTTGGTTATGATTACTTATCATTATTATTATTTATCATTATTATTATTATTTGGTTATGATTACTTATCATTATTATTATTAATCATTTATTATTTATCATTATTATTATTATTATTATTTGGTTATGATTACTTATCATTATTATTATTTATCATTTATTATTTATCATTATTATTATTATTTGGTTATGATTATTTATCATTATTATTATTATTTAT
Source organism: Balaenoptera physalus (assembly GCF_965194825.1). Taxonomy (NCBI): domain Eukaryota; kingdom Metazoa; phylum Chordata; class Mammalia; order Artiodactyla; family Balaenopteridae; genus Balaenoptera; species Balaenoptera physalus. The sequence goes on along the minus strand of NC_138896.1, from coordinate 93,298,630 downwards.
CATTTATTATTTATCATTATTATTATTATTATTATTTGGTTATGATTACTTATTATTATTATTTATTATTTATTATTTATCATTATTATTATTATTTGGTTATGATTACTTATCATTATTATTATTTATCATTTATTATTTATCATTATTATTATTATTTGGTTATGATTATTTATCATTATCATTATTATTATTAATCATTTATTATTTATCATTATTATTATTATTATTTGGTTATGATTACTTATCATTATTATTATTTATCATTTATTATTTATCATTATTATTATTATTATTATTTGGTTATGATTACTTATCATTATTATTATTTATCATTATTATTATTATTTGGTTATGATTACTTATCATTATTATTATTTATCATTTATTATTTATCATTATTATTGTCCTGGGAGCCCTCATCAGACACAGAACTTACGCTGTGCTCTCCATGATGACCCTGGCCTCCTGGGACCCGGCCAAATGTTTCTATGTTCCTTACACTCTATCCTTACACTAACTTCTCCCCAACCATGCCCTATGCCACTGCCCCCCCCCCCAATCTACCTTAATATCACCTGACGAAGACAGTGCATCACTCTGTTCCACTCTGGGCATCACTATTTCAGGGCAACCTGAAAGAGCCTTCCAGCTATGAAAGGTTGATTTAGGGAGGCTGACTTGCACAAGACGATGAAATGCAAACCCCCAGGTTCTTTGTCACCCAAAGCCACCTCGACCCACCTCTAGGGTCCCGAACGACAAGCTTCTTTGCTCTGATGTGTCCCTCTGCCAGCACACCACTCCTCCTGTGCGTGGGCTGGATGCCCTTAGGAAAGGCCTGGCAAGTCATGGCAGGGAGAAGGGAGGGCTCTGCTTCCCGCCCACTCTCCATCCTCGGGTCCATGTTCTTGGAAAATGCTGGGTACACCTGGATCACTTACTGCTGCTCTGCTCCTGTGGGTACCCAGCACTCCACACTTCAGGTGTGCGGCTATCAGACTCACATTAAGAAAATATATTCAAGAGCACTTTGTCATTTCAAAACGCTGGGCTGTTACCCACTGTTATTGTTGCAGAAATCATATCTTACTTGCCTTCCGTAGCCCTCACAGCACTTAGCATGGTGCTAAGCACATAGTAGGTCCTCAATAAATGCCACTTGGCTTAATGAAAGTACAAAGTGAGTCCGTTACGTACATTATGGACCTGGTGGCAGATGCAAAGACCTTTACGTGGCCCTGTTATATCTACCTAAAACATTAAAATAAGTCTTTCCAACTCTTTTTGAGAAAATGTTACATCCTTTATGCAGACCCACTAATTCACAGGCTGATGTGAGTTAGAAACAGGGAAGAAAAAAATCCCAAGTACAGTTTCCCCTTGAGTCTAATGTCATCTTCCAATTGCCACCAAATCCCTGGCTTTCCCTTTACAACCAGCTTCTTCAAGGAGTCGTCTACACACCCTGTCTTCCCTACCTCGCTCCCACTCACTCTTCAAACCACTCCCAGCTGGTTTCTGTCTCCAGTTCTCCCCTGGAATTTCCCTTGTCAAGGTCATCAACCCATGTGAACACTTTCCAGAGTCCTTCCTCTTCCAGCCTCTCAGCAGCAGGCCGTTTCTAACCTTCTCCTCCTCTCAAAACATCTTCCTATTCCCTCCTTCCCCCCACCTCTCTGACTGCTCTTTCATGGACTCTTCTTTTTCGGAAATATCACACCCTTGAAATTCTGTTCTAGACCTTGTCCCCTTCTCGGGCAATTCCATCAACACCCATGAATTCAATTACCATTTACCTGCTGCTAACTTTCAGATCTTTACCCCAGCTTCAGGCCCCTGTCCGCTAAAACCTACTGGACATCCCCTCTTGGGTGTCACGCTTCAAACTCAGTGTGCCTCTACTTCACTTCTTTTTCTTCTCCTGCAAACCTATCCAAACTCAACAAACGGTACCATCTTCAACCCAAGGGCCTAAGGCGATTTGATCCTTTCTTTCACCCTCACCCCCGAAGTCAGTCATTGATCATGTCCAGTTGCTTCTAGCTCTTAAATATATATCTAGTCCATCCACTTATCTCCTTCTGTCCCATCTATTAACACCCTTGTCCCAGATGTCATTCTCTCTCCCTTGGACCACTGCACTGGCCTCCATGTCCTCAGCTGGTACCATCCTCCAAATCGACTCTCCACCAGAGCAATTTTTCTGAAACACAAATTTACCTGGCAGTCATTCCCTCTGGATTCTTTCCTTGTCCTCACGCTCTATATTTAAATATAAATGTTAGTTACAATAATGGGTCAGCCGCCCTTGATAGACTAAGAACCACTGGCTTAAACAAGAAAACAGTTTCCTTTCTCTCTCAGTAAAAGGCGAAGGTGGTAAGTCGTACAAGAAGGTAGGCAGTTTTGCTCCACGGGGCCATCAGAATCCGGGGTTCTGCAAGCCCTGCCATTCTTAGAGCGCTGGTCTCATCTGCATGGCTGAGCTTGCCGACAAGCCCCGGGTCTGTATTTCAGTCCGTCAGAGGGCAAGGAGGAGGAAGACGAGAACAAGGAGAAGTAGAGGAAAAGCAGCTTCATTTTAAAGACTTGATGGGGGAGGGGGGTATATATCACTTCTGCATACTTCCCACCAGCTACTACTTAGTCACATGACTGTCCGAGCTGCAAGCCAGGCTGTGGAATGTGGCCATTAACGCAGATAAAATTAGCAGGCATAAGCACGGCTGACTTTACGTACTAACCATTTCCCAAATCTGTCCCTTCCACCACTGCTCGCTATGGAAGGCAGCTTGCAAGGTATTTCTGTGGGATGAGTACAGTAGCCTCCAGAATCATCTTCCTGCTTTCAGTCTTAGACCCATTAATTCTGTCTGATCGTATTGATACTTGTCTTAAAACATTTCAATGGTCCCAAATAACCCTCAAGATTCCTTCCACTGAAAGTGACAGCCAAATCACCACTGCTTGAACAGAAGAGGAGAGCTTATTGGCTCAGGTAACTGGGGACGCTGTTAGGCTAGTGACCAGCATGGCCAATGGCTCATGGATGCAAGGAAAATTACTAGCACCCGGTCTTTCTCCATCTCTGGGCTTTGCTCTCCTCTCTATTGATGTCATTCTCAGGCATCCCCCTAGGGAACCTCGGCATCTCCACTTAGCAACCCCAGGAGGGTTTAAATACGCTTATATTTACTAAAAAATGCAGTAAGAGTCTAAGGTCTGATGCATGCTGTCACCGATCGGCTCGGCTCAAATCTCCTATTTGCAGGGCAAGGAATATACCATATCTTCACTGGGCAGGCCTGGGTCCCATGCCTTGCACTGCAGTCAGGGGGTGGGGTCAACCTCACTTTAGCCATGTTGACTGAGACGGGGGAGAAGTTCCCCAGAGGAAATAAGGGATACTCTTAAAGGTACAGGAAACAAATGACAATACATAAAAACAATAAATGTTCATAACACACTCTCCTTTTGCAGAGTAGCCACGTTCCTGGGTACGGGAAACAAGGCCTTCTTTAACTCAGTCCAATTTGCATCTCTTTGCAACACTATCGCCTAGTAAAACCCACTTCACACTGAATGGTTTATCTATCCTGACTTTTCTATGGTTTGTATGTGTGTATGCACAGGCAGACATGCATGTGCGCGTGCACACACACACACACACACACACACACACACACACACACAGCCCTCTACTTTTGCTCATGCTGTCCCCATGGCCGCTTCTCTACCCCTCCACCTGGATTACTCCTACTCACCCTCTGAGATTCAATGCAGATGCATCACCCGCCCAGAAACTTCTCAGACACCCCTCAGGCTTGGATAAGCATGGGTCCCCTCTATTTCTGCAACACTTGATGCAGAAGACAGTGACTATTCTTAACATACTATTTTGAAAGTATGCATGTTTACATCTGTCCCTGCCCCGCTTCCAGTGGGAGATATTACAGACCGACTCTCCCGATCTCCACGCCATCTTTCTAGTGGGAGTGTTTGGAATGACTCTTCCCAGACTCCTTTGCAGCTGGACATAAAGTAGACTCAGCAACTTAACTGCACTCATGAAACCTTTGGAAGGCAGAAGTGAAGCAGAGACCATCTTCCTGCCTTTGTAGGATGTTTCGTATTACCAAGGAAGGGCTCAGAAACACAAGGTTTTTGTACAGCAGCATTCAGCATGCTTTCTCCAGTCTCTGCGTGTCAAGGGGCAGTTGAGGTAATAACGCTGGTGACAGTGGTTCTTGTACCTCCTCCCTGATGACCAGAGGTGCTTATGGAATCAGCCCTGGAGACCAGGGCTAACAGAACTCCTTCAGTGCTTCCCGCAATTTTCTAAGCATCTGCTTTCCAACATTAAACCTCTACCTGCTTAAAATACCTAGGGTGGTATTTTCTTGTGCTGTTCCCTGATGGATCATTTCTCAGTGGAATTGTCTTATTCCTATTTATACATCAGTGCCTAACACAGGAACTGGAAGCAGGTGCTCAATAAATATTTCTTGAAAGCTAATGAAATTGAAATATATGTGTAATTTCTTGGTAGCCAGAGATTTATAAGTACAAAAGACCATCCAAGCATGTCTGCTTCTCCTACATCTAGCTTTCAAACCCAGATCTTGATACCAGATATCCTGCTGTTCAGGAAAACAATGTGAGTACCTTTGACCAAAGAAATCCAAAATCTCTAAGGGACAAAGGGCACCTTTCCTTATACAAACAGCGACCCGTGCTTTATATAAGCACAGGCTCTGATAACAAACAGTGACATTATTCACAAAAGAAACTGCTATGATCCTGACATGGTCTAGTGATTTAGCACTTGCAGGTAACTTTTATTCTGAATCTTAATTTACTACCCACTGGTGACCCTTGTGTAAAAATCAGGACAGGAGAGATTTGATCTTGCATGTAAATTTTATGTTTTGTCTGCTGGCAGATTTATGATTGGGGTTGCACCCAATGCATTCAATGAGGGAGAGCCATATAATGGTCATACGTGTCATCACCCAGCACATTAAGCTTCCTTGCAATATCCCAGATTACAGTAGTACATTGCAGAGCATGGCCATTTGAAGGTAATTCATTCCAAATTCAACTTGGATTGCTTTTCCTGTAAAACTGACAGGGAGCTCTGTTATAAGACCATCGGCGTGTATCTCTAGCCTAAGAATGAATTTTCTGCTTTCAGAATGCTACAACAAGAAGTCAGGATGTTCAGTTCATTAAAAACAAAAAAATGATAACAACATTCCTTTGTAAGATCGCTTGGCTCCAAACAAAAGGAAACAGGGAAATGTCACAGAAGGCAGTTGAACAGAGAGACTAAGAGGATGGATGTTCGGTTCTGAAGGATCTGGGATCCTAGCTCTGTAACTGATACTGTGCCTTGAAGCCTCAGTTGCTTCAAGTGTGCTGTGCACTTACCCCCAGGTGTGTTGTGAACATTCACAATATACATGTGCAATGCTTAGCCCACGGTAAGCACTCAGTGTGATGCTGATTACTTCTCATACCTGCCTAGTCATTTCTCCTGGAACTTTTTCACCAAACAGCAAAGAGGCATCTATTTGTTTCCTTAGAGAAGTGGACACCAGCTCTTCCGAGGACAGAGCCTGGAGTGATCCACGCAGAGCTCTGAAAGTTATTTGAAATCTCATTTTAAAAAAATATCAGGTATATTATTTGACAATATAGCTTCATATAATTTAATATAAAATATGATTAAAATTGATACTCTGGGAGTGTTGGTTATGTGGGTGTGTTCCTATGTTGAAAATCTAAGTTATACCATCAGGACGTATGTACTTTTCTGTGTGTGTGTGTGTGTGTGTGTGTGTGTGTGTGTGTGTATTATACTTCAGTAAAAAGTTATTTTAAAAGACTCTCCAGGAAAATACACCGGGTTTATCCTAGAGCTTTGAGTAAACCCTGCACACTTCCCCAAGCCCCTAGGGTGGCCCTCCCTTGTTTACAAAGCAGGTCACGGAGGACGCAAAATCTGCATTGAGGGGACAGTATTACTGGAAAAATGAGTAAGGCTTCTTCATGTGATCGAGGACACAGTGAAGTCAGGAGTTTGTCACAGCAGATGTGGACTTGTGCCAATTGCCAATTTCCAGATATTCATTTGGAAGCCCACAGTTCAGTCAATTAGGGCTGATTCTGTGCTGTATTTGAAATATGGGATTTTTTTTTAAACCCAAAACTCATCATCCACGACCATTGAGGCAACATGCTGGTTCATTTTTTCCAGTGACTGACCTTTAAGTGTCCAATTACAAAGTTTTATCATTTTCAGCGCCCTTTTTTTTGCCATTACCCCCTCAGGAAGGAGAGAATTCAGGGGTCAAGAGAAAAGTAGAATTTGAGGTTAGAATTGGATTAGAAATCGCAATTACAAAATCTCTAAACCCAAACTTCATAAACAAATTTCCAAGAACATTAAAATCAGTAGTACAGACTCTCAGGCTTAACTTTGATTTTAAAAAGTTCCTGGGAGGAAGGTTCATAACATTGTTATGAAGGCATGGGGCTACATGACCTTTAAGATTCTGTCTGCATATGAACATATTAATCTCAAAATAATGCCTACACCACTGCATCCCAAAATGGGCTTTACTTGAAAAGCCAGATGAAACTCATGTCAAATAAATCTGAGAAGCACCATACCTTTTCTTCTGCTCCCAGAGCTTCGTGAGCCACATTAAAGGCTCTAAGAAGTCCTGCAGCAAGTTTAATTGTATTTAACCCAGCACTTCCCTAACTTCCCTGACCAAGCATGTGATACCACTGAGAATGTTCTAGAAATTGGGGAAATGCTAAATTCACCCTAGTGAGTGGCTCTGGTTCTGAAATTTAGCGTGAAACATCTAAAGCAGAATGGTAATGTTTTTGCCTTCAGGCCTCACACGGCTCTTATCCACACATCATTTAGTTCTCAGGAGCTGTGAATTTTTTCTTTCAGATTTTCTATGACACTGAATTCTTCAGGCCAACCTGTTGTCATAGGGTTCCTTTGGCCAACGGTGATTCTACTGTGATTCCACAGTCCCACAGGGAGTGGCACTGCCAAGTACCGTGAATAACAGTTATGACATATTTGGTTGAAAGAAAGGGTTCACATGCATACAAACAAAACCTAGTAAACTCTTGCCTTCTGCGTCTCTCTGTTTTTCTTTTTTTTTTTCTTACGCTTCTAAACTTTCCTCTTTTTCCCTTTTTTCTCACCTTTTGTTCCATTCTATTTCCCTAGTGCAGCTTTCTTACCAACGTCTAGTGCATCTTCCTAATGTTTTCTATAAAAGGGTCCATAGTAAATATTTTAGGCTTTGCACGGTCGTTCAGTCCCTGTCGTAACTACGCAACTCTGCCATTGCACAGCAAAAGCAACCAGAAATAATACAAAAGCAGACGGGGATGGCTGTGCCCCAATAAAACTGTATTTACAAAAACCAGCAGAGGGCCAGATTTGGCCCCTGAGCTGTACTTCGCCAATCCTTGACCTGTGCTTTACCTGGCTACACTAAGGAATTCAAGCGTGTTTCTTTTCTTTTTACTTCTTGAATGATGTTGCCTATTTCCTGTTGCTAATCCAGCCCCAGTGTTCTCCTGTAAATCTTATTCTCATTTCCAAGCTGACTTCCAATCCTACCTGCATCAGGGAACATCCTAAAACTATCCCCAGCCACGTATAGGAATTAGGCTTCCCCACACACTAGGAGTCAATGTCAAGCAATATACACCGTAGGGCTTCACACGTTGCCTTGCCTTAGAAGGGATTTTTAAATATTTTGTCTTCTGTTTTAAATGCAAGCGTCTCTCCTCCCAGTATACTGCCCACACTTACAAACATAGAACAGAGCTTTCTCACAGTCGATTCACAGATGCCTGTGTAACTCTGTTTTGTCCAATTTTTTACAGGGGATGAATATTTCTAGGAATGAACACAAGTCACAAAAAAACTAAATGAAGTTGCTTTGCTGTGGGGTGCTTAATGAGCATTTGCTTGCAATGGGTGCAAGGTGTGTGTGTGTGTGTGTGTGTGTGTGTGTGTGTGTGTGTGTGTGTGTGTGTGTGTGTGTGTGTGTGTGTGTGTGTGTGTGTGTGAGAGACAGTGGGGGAGGGGAGGGTGGTTGAGCATGAAATGGAGAGAGGTCTGGAAGGGAAGCTCTTCTAAGGCTATAAAGAATACCCTTCTCTTCTCACGCCTCCAAAACAGACATCCTACATAAGCATCCATAGTGTGAGCACGAGAGCTTTCAAGAAATACCACATACATTTATTCTAACAGAGACTCAGCGATAAGGCCTAAAAAGCACTGTCTTCAAAGGAAAAGGCTGCTCTCACCTTGTGAGACCATCAAAACTACTCCCGCAGATGCCGCGTGAGCCTCCACTTATCCGACTTGAAAGGAGAAGGGCCTGCTGCCAGCCTGCTGGGATTTGAATCCTCTGGTTCCCAGGGAGAGAAGGGAAGGAAGGAATTACCGAGACCGGCTTTAGCACGCGGCTGAAAAGCCGCGCGGCTGGAAGACGCCTTTGCCCACGCGGTTTTGAACTGAATCTTCCCTTCCCTCCCAGATGTAAATGAGATCATTACTGAGGCTCGGTTTAGCGGGGATGGATGGACGGGCGTGGGGGGGCACCGGGGGGGGGAGGGGAGCCGGCTCTCAAAGGATGAAAGACGGTGTGCCCAGGCCATCCGGGGCACCGAGGGCACAACCTCACCTGGGGGACGCGTGTCGAGGGCAGCTCGGTAAAAACGCGGCAGCCCTGGCGTGCTCTTGAGAGCGGCGCGGAGGAGCGTGACGGCGGGGGTACGTCCGTCTCCAGCTTCCTGCGCAACCCAGGGAAAGTCACTTGTCCCCTCTGTCTCACATTCCCCTCCTCTGTCAAATGCAGGCGCGATGAGGGCACCTGTGCACGGATCTGTGTTCAGGTGCAAAGTCCCCAGAACGTGCATCTCGATGCCTCAGGTTCCTCATGGGTAAACACGGGGTGATGATGACATCAGATACAAAAGGCTGTTTTTGAGCGGCTAGAACAGTGTCCAGGACACGGCAAGTGTAACAGGAGCGTGACCAGTATTGTTAGTGATGCTCAACAGATAGGTGAATGTGCACCGATTAAGAGCAGGGTGGGCAGGCTTTTTCTGCAAATGGCCACATAGTAAATATCTTGGGCTTTGCAGGCCCCCCGACTTCTGCCTCAGCTACTCAGCCCTGCTGCTATCTAGCAAAAGTTGCCCTCCACAGTACGTAAAGAAAGGAAGGAGGCTTTGTCACTGTAAAAGTTTTCTTAGGGGCACCAGGATTTGAATTTCATAGAACTGTCACCTGTCACTCAATATCACCCTCCTTTTGATTTTTTTCAAACCATTTCAAAAACGTAAAAACTATTCTTGGTTGTGAGCCATCCAAAGCCAGGTGGGGGTTGGATTAGGCCCATGAGCCATAGGTTAGCTCAGCCCTGATTATAAGAGTAACAGCTGTTATGTGAGCTTGGGTAAGTTAAGCCCTCTAAGCCTCAGTTTCCTTGGCTCTAAAATGGGATAATAATACCACCCACATCCTGGGGTTGCTATAAAGATTAATTGACCTAAAGCATGGAAGGAACACATCACAAGGCCTGGCGCGTAGTAAATGCTAAATAAATGCCAAGTCTCATCAGGAGCAAACCCATTAACCAGACTGAACCTGAGCTCCGAGGCCACTTTCTTAATGGCAACACCACCAGGACAAGTCTCCTCACCGGACCTGGACAAAGACTCTGCCAGGTTGTCGCACCGCGGGTGTTGCAGACTTTGACCCAGTTGCCATGGCAACTGATGACTTAACATCCCTGAGTGAAAGGGAGTCTGGGGGCCCGGGATCTGTAACCCCTCCTTTAGGCACTATGGAACCGGTCAGTTACAAAGTGCATAGTGCGTGTCCCCAACAGAGAGCGCAAGTGATCACTGAGGACGTTAATGGCGTGTAGGTGACAAAGGGGACAGGAATCACGTGAGCTCCCGATCCTTCTGTTCCCCCTCACTCTGGGCGACTTGGAATTTCTAATACGCGAAACTGTGCACACTCCACCCAAAATATCACAAGAGCCACATCGGGCTTCCCTGGTAGCGCAGTGGTTGAGAATCTGCCTGCCAATGCAGGGGACATGGGTTCGAGCCCTGGTCTGGGAAGATCCCACATGCCGCGGAGCAACTGGGCCCGTGAGCCACAACTACTGAGCCTGCGCGTCTGGAGCCCGTGCTCCGCAACAGGAGAGGCCACGATAGTGAGAAGCCCGCGCACCGCGATGAAGAGAGGCCCCCGCTCGCCGTAACTAGAGAAAGCCCTCGCACAGAAACGAAGACCCAACACAGCCATAAATAAATAAATAATTAATTTTAAAAAAAAATTCATCAATAATAAATTGCGTATTAAAAAAAAAAAAAGCCACATCAGCCAGATTCCGTATTCTTCTCTTTTTGAGAAGGTCTATTTTGGATTGTTCCTTTGGGTAGGGGCACTTGGGACTGCTTTTTCTTTTTGTTGTCATCATTGGTCTTCTTGTTGCTGTTGTTCTCTTTTTTCTTTGAGAAGATCATAGAAAAATCCAGCCTTTCATAGGATGTAGGAAGCAGTTGAACCTAGCCGCATACATGCCATGACTCCCTCGACTCTTTAAGGTGCCCAGACAGTCCCATTCTTTAATAGACTTGCCAAACCTTAGTGTCAGGCAGAAAAATTCATGTCGTTTTCCAAAAAAAATAAACCTTTCAAGACTAAACTCTACTACTTCAAGCCAAGTCGATATTAAGACAATTACTGATCTGAGGCGGTAGGAAAGAGGGTCTAATTTATGAAAATCTGGTCCATGAGTCCTACTCATTAGAAAATGGTGGCAGAGAGAATTACTTGCAAGCAAATAGGCCAGGGTGAAGACAAGACCAGTGCTATGGAGGAATTATTCTGACTAAGGCTTGCAGCCCATTGAATAATCTCTCTTCTCCCCACAGCTACACTTCAGGAAGTAGAAATAGAGGTAGTAACAACGATAATGATTGTTACAACAATAATAATCTAGAGCAACAATAATAATACTTGATGTGGACAATCGACATCTCTAAATCTTATGCAGAATGTGAATGAAAGCATCTTTTCAAACCCCTACTGTTTTTGTGTGTGTGTGTGTGTAGCCACTATGGAAAACAGTATGGAGGCTCTTCAAAAAATAAAAAATAAAATTACCATACGATCCAGCAATTTCACTTTTGGATATGTATCCAAAGGAAATGGAATCAATATCCTGAAAAGATATCTGCACCCACACATTCATTGCAACTTTATTTACAATAGTCAAGGCATGGAAGCAACATAAGCATTCATCAATGAGTAAATGACTAAAAAAGATGTCATACATACACACACACACGTGCACACACACTGGAATATTATTCAGCCATAAAAAAGAAGGAAATCCTGCCGTTTACAACAACATGGATGAACCCTGAGGGCATTATGCTCAGTGACGTAAATCAGACAGAAGAAGACAAACAGTGCATGATCTCACCTGTATGTGGAATCTCAACACACACACACACAGAACTCATAGATACAGAGGACAGTTTGCTAGGTTCCAGAGTTGGCGATGGTGGGGTGGGAAAAATGGGTAAAGGTTATCAAAAGGTACAAACTTCCAGTTCTAAGATAAAGAAGTCCTAGAGATGTAATGTACAGCACGGTGGCAAAATAAAACCCTTCCCAGTTTAATTCACCCGTTTTCGGCACTTCCTTTGAAACAGTCCTAGCTATACAAATACAGCCCCACAGCTGATCCTTGACGGCAGCACACAGGACACTCTACTCCAAAGACCTGCCGATAGAGAAGTTCTGGAAAACAATTACCAACCCATGCGGGTGCTGGGGGCTTCCAGCCCTGGGACTCAGCAGCCGGCACCTCCTGGAAAGCCGAACCCTCTCATACTCTCTCTCAGCCACTAAAGGGTTGCTCAGCTCAGCGTGGGGCTGCCAGCACCACCACGTGTGTGGCGGGACCCTTGTGACTCGCGACGGTGGTGGGCTGGACAGGTATCTGATGACAAATGACATTGCCATTATTTACCAGGCTCCATCCAAGCACCCCTCAAATCATGAGTGAGGAAAACAAATAGGAGACAAAGCAGGTTGCAGTTCTCTCTGGTGGGGCTTTACTTAAAACATATCTCACCTCCATAATTCGTTAGCTAAAGCTCCGTTTGGACCGGCTTGGAACCTCAGACGATTATGACAGAGCAATTGCCCATCACTTGTTTTCTGACTTCAAGACGTCTTTCTGCCAAACAGGAAGGGGTCATTCTGCTTTATAACCAACAAGGAAATACTGGAAAGTTACACTTATACCCAATGTGCCCCTGGATTGTGTTTTATTATTTAGCAGGAAAGGGAGAAGATATTTGAAAGACTCACTTTCCCTGCAACTGCAAAAACTTGAAAGAAAGCTAACGTCTGCTGATATGGAAAGGATTCAAAGAACTACATATTTAATACATCGTGAAATGCTGAGCGCAGATCAAGAAGAATGAGGAAAAGCTACATAATGCTGAAGTGAAATCAACAACGAATAAGAACAAGATGTTCTAGCCCAACAGTGGGAATGTGCTTAATGCCACTGAACTGTGTGCTTAAAAATGGCGAAGATGGTAAACTTTACGTTACGTGTATTTTGTCACAATTTTTGAAAAAGGTGTTTTTAATATCATCTCTAAAAACAAAACTATGTATTTTAATGTATATGACTTAAGCATATATATGTATAGATAACTGTCAGTCAGAGCCAGATATTGACCTTCAAGGATACTGGCTAGGACTGACGGTGAAAACAGAGCAGAATTTAGCTTTGGCAGCATTCTACGAATGTCTCGTCACAAGGACACAGTCCTGTATACTGTACTTAATAAATAATTTAAATGAAACCTGCAAACAATGCTCAGTTTCTTCTCCAAAGGAAGGGTGCTGACCTAGGTTAGCAATTTTTTTTTTAACCAAGCCATTGTAAGATTTGTGTCTATGGAATTACTGGAATTACTAGGCACCAAAGAAGAGGTTAAGAAACTTACCCAAGGTCACACAGCTAATAAGTGGGGTGAGTGGGATTCCAGTCTAGGCAGAGACAGCTCTGAAGTCCACGCTATTTAAACACAACTCCATACTGCCTCTCCTTCCATCATCTACTCCTCCCTGCTCGCCTCCTTTCTGTTCTTCCAATCTATCACATTCATCTCCACGTCAGGGCCTTTGCACTTGCTTTTCCCTCTTTGTCAGATGCTCTCCCCCAGGTCTTGGCGTGGACTAGTCTTTCTAATGAGTCAGCTCCCGGCTCAAATGTTGACTCCCCAGGAAAACATTCCCTGATCATCTTTCTGCTCCATCTCTGTTCCTCTGCTATCTGTTTCATTTCTTTCGTGACAGTTACTGCTATCTGAATCACTTTTCTATTTTTTTAATTATTTGATTTATTAGTATTTTCTTCACCTTTTTATTTTCCATTTCTCCCAATAGACTGGGAGCTGTATGAGACTGAGAACGCTGTCTGCCTCGTTCAGCACTTGTCCCAGCTCCTGCCACAGTGCCTGGCACAGAACAGTGTTTGGTGAGCATGAGAAGGATGGATGGACTGACGGACAGACAGTTGGAAAGATGGAGGAATACATCTAAGTTTTAATGAATATGACGCTACTCCTTTTTGTCCCACTCAAGAAAACTATCAGGATTCAGGTGAGAGGGGTGCTTTGAGAGAAATGACCTTGAAATCTTTCATTTCCTTTCAAAATAATGCGTAACTGAAGGGCTTTGATATATTACATTAGCATCAGGATCAAAGCACTCACGTCGCAGTTCATAATGGGTGGAGATACACCTATTGATGGGACAAAACAATCTTTATGACAAATATTTAAGTTTATTCATGAAGAGAAACATCTACCTACTTTGAAAAGAAAGAAGACCACTAATGCAGGGCACTAATAACACTGGCAGGGAAGGACTCCTAGACCCTCGTGATAAAACACAACCTTCAGATGCTCAAGTGTCCAGAGGAACCACCAAGCAGTATCCTCGGCCCAACGGCTTTTCCAGTGCTGCCCGGTCCTGGATTTTAAACACTGATCTCCTTTCACCAAGCACTTTTGAATTTTTGCTTTAAGAGAAAATATCCCATAGCGTGCTCCAGATATTAGGAAACTAAACAAGTAATCTCTAAGAGTAAAATATGAGATATTGAACTAGGCCCCCTGGAGCAGCCATCGCCCGCATGCAAGTAATTTTAGGAAGATGGAATTGATTTCTGACCTTATGCCTTAGTGTATTTGTAAGCATTTGTATTTGATGAAAAACAGTCAACATAAAGGGCAGTTTGATTTTTCAAGAGCTATGAAGCATAGACAGGGATAACAGGGGGTAATGTGCATATTACCCAGCAAATGGAAAGTTCTGGCTACAGCAGGCAAAAAATGAAATAAAACTAAGCAAAGTCTCTCATTTCAGTTTTTTTTACCCATTTTATTTCAGCCTTGGTTGGATGAACTCCAGATGGGCAGCTTTGTTCAATAAGCACAGTCTCCTGCGTTTTCTCCTTCCCTTCGACTCAAGCCCTTGGGCAGACTCGAACGTTATCTAACTCAGGAAAAGTTTCTCATCTCATTGAGAGATGGGTCTCAGGGACCTCTGGGAATGAGATTTGAAGGCTCCTGGATCCTACAGCAAGAGAAATCCAGACACGGACGCCCACACCTAACTCACAGGTAGCACTTAAGTGATTCAGGCCACGAAACAAGGCTCATCATTCTGCCAAGCAAGTCTGGTTTGCAAGCCTCACTTTTCCAGGGCTCACCCAGGGAAGACAACATGATTTTCAATGTACAATAGTAATAAGGACATGCATCTAAAAGGATTAAATGAACATGCAGAATACATAACAAGAATCCATTCTCCCTACACGCGCACACACACACACACACACACACACACTTTTCTGTACCATTTGAATAGGCTTTTACTGGATGCAGCCTCTTCCAGATCAATTACCTTACAGAAATTTAGATACCAAACTTAATTTGCTTAAGAGGGACCAAGAGAGGGAGATCACAAGCAATTATATAACTTGAAGACCTATGATTATGTCTTTAATAAGATTTGGCTTCCATTTCAAAGGTCCATCTCAGTGTTTCATAATATATGGAGAGATGAGCCTGATAGACACGGGACACGTCAGACGTAAACAAATTGGGAATTTCATGCTACGTCTACGCACACGGTAAAAAAACTCAAGAGTAGAACAAGGCAGGAGGCGTTACTAATAGGACTGGGGCGGAGATGGGGAAAGCCCAATGCATGTCTAAACTGCCAGGGAAGTTGTTTGAGAACTGCTCAACCTAATGGGAGATCAGCCTTACTGGTTGCCAAGCCTTTAGAGACTTGGGTTTATCAAAGAAGTACCAATCACGCAATTTAGTTGAAACAGCCTAGAGGTAACTTTAGCTCTCACACCTGAGGTGTGGGGAAATTCCGAAGCCCTTGTGCCTTTGTCAAAACAGGAAACTCTCATTACCAGCAGCTTTGTGCTTTGTCTGCGTATACAAAGTTTCTCGTGGCATTCTCCAATCCCCTTCCCTGCAAATAGCCCCACTGCAAGCATCCGACCCCACAGAGTAGGCAACAGAAAAGCCTAAAGCACCATCTCTAACGCTAGCAGCTGATGATCTGGTCTGACATTGCAGCAACAGAATTCTACTGAGAGATGTACTCTGGATGATACCCGTAATGACAGATAACTACCATGTGTAGAGAAATGTTTGCCATTTTGCCCGGGAGAGAGATTCTTTTCCTTCCAAATTGTCCATCGAAGAGCCCTACCATTGATACCCCTCAATTCAACTGTCCACAGCAAACAAGTACAAAGATAACAGCTCATTTAATATGTATTAAAGACCCCAGTGTGCTGGGTGCAAGTTCTCTAGGGGACCTTGGTAAAAGAAGTAGCCCTCATTCTTGGGAATCAGAACTTTGCAAAGGCGTTCTCTTGGTCGCCATTAGAAAAATTAAAATAAATGATTAGAAAAAATCATAATATGCATAATCAGTGAGTAGCATCAAATCACAAAACTAAACACAGAGGGAAAGGGATGAATGGAAGCTGACTCCCAACTAGAATCTAATAAATTATCAAATTCCATTGACACCACCTCAGACGTGGTGGTGCAGTTTTCCTAGCACCAGAGCTCATCAGCACTTCCTGGGCCTGCCTGGACCACCCCCATCTTCCTCCATGCTCCCAGAATTATCTTTCTAAGGCCCAACCCTATTAATATACCTCTAATGACTCCTAACTGGATTACAAAATAAAGTCAAAAACTGGGTTGACATTTAAAAGGTTCCATAACGTAGCCTCTGCTCCCCTTTTAAACCCCACCTCTTACAGAGCTACCTGTACCCTATCCTCCAGCCCCACAAGTGTCCAGGCTCTGGGCTTTCTGCCTGGGAAGCACCATTGCATGCTCACAGCAATGCTTTCAGGCGGGTGTCATGGCCACCATCTCACAGCCGAGGAAGCTGAGTCTGGAGAGGTTTCAGGACTGGCCCAAGGTTGCACAGTCAGGAAGCAGAAGGGCTAGAATTTCAAATCAAGCCTGCCTGATTCCAACACGTATGTTCTTTCTCCTACACTGCTTTAGTCCGATGGAGAACATTATTCGGCCTCTTGAAAAGTGCTTGGGGATATTAGAACTCGGGAACTTCACACAGAACTATTCTACAGGAAACAAGAGAAGAATTTCTTTTGATCCCAGAAAGGCAGACAGGAATAAAGAAAAAAATCACGTGGGCACCAGAGGTGGTCAAAAGAGTCACATGAATCCCATTGTTATTCCTTTCCATGAATTCTCTGAAGTTTTCAGTAAAAGTTATTATGCTTACTAATGTTTGGGGGATGAGGAAGTGTCTTGTGCACACCAAGAAGGGCCTGGGCTTTGTGCAGATATTAACAACTGTGGAGTCGAAACAGCACAGGCAGACGGGGGCGTGTAGAGACAGAAGGACACAGGCAGAAATTGGGGAGGGGGGAGTCCTCTGGACTCCTACAGGTCTTGGTACCTATGGAGCCAAATCCCCAAGAGGCAGGAGAGGTTTTCATCTTTTCTCTAATGAAACACTGGGCTCTGCCTTGTCCCCAGAAGCACCCATGTATTTTGCGTCAACCCTACCCCTCTTTACTTCTCTCCCCCTTACCTGTACAGCCCACCACTCCAAGGAACACTCGCTCCCAGAGTCCAGGATTGCCTCTCATCTCCTATCAAAACCTCTAAGCAGAGGAAGGCTCTAGAAAACTCATTTACCTTAGGGAATAAAAATGATTCATTGCTAAAATCATCACCCCTCTAGGGCTAAGATTTTCATTTTTCAAGCCTAAAGGAAAGCAGCTGCAGAAGTAGATGACCAGGCAGTAAGAAATAAGTGAGGAGCTTCTCTAAAGGCTCAGAACTTTCTCCTTTGTTTCCTGTTGACGAAGGCCAATCCGACACAGAATATGGTGTCTCTCCGTTTTTAAAATCTATTTAATGAAATTAGGAGTTTGGTGATAGCTGTCAGAGACACACAGGAAATACTGGAATATAAATTGTCACGTGCTTTAAGATGGATGTGAAATGATTGCTTTCCATTAAGTGGTTATTCCTTTGGCTTTGGTAAAATAGAATGCATGCCAATTATGAAACTTGTTTAACTTTTCAAAAGAAAACTAGAAGGACACACATACACACACAGAAAGGTATGCACCAAGTGAAAAATAAAGCTGTAGAATACCAAAGATTCTATATTCTTCTTTTTGTTTAAATTAATATGTGCGTGTGTGTGCATGCACATATACGTGTGTTTATTTAATTGTCATGCCATCTCCTTTTTCTGGTATCAGCAACTCCCTCTCCTTTGAGTTCATGTGGTTCTGTCCTTTGCAGTGCCCCATAATAACACCCCACCCCCGACCTGGTCACAAAGAGAGGTGACCCAGGTCTCTCTCCACTGTCCATGGAGATTGGCCCAAGCGGAGCTGCCACCATCCTTCCCTGGGACTGATCTACAGGTCCCTAGATAAAGGAGTTCCTCTTTTCACGGGGGATCACTGAACTGATGTGTTATAAGCCTGGGGATACAGGTAAGCATCTTTCCCCTCAAGGGAAGGAGAACCTTCTGCAGTGGACTGGAATGAAAAGAAAAGAACTAGATGATGGGAAAGGAGAAAGGGAGAGAAAGAAGGAGGGAAGACTTCAAATGAACCCCAGGACTCAATCATGCTGGAATCCAGGTCCACTCCCGGACTTCCCAATAGCACAGCTGTTAATTCTGCTTTTGTCTCAAGACGATTGGGGTTTGGTTTCTATCGTGCGCAAACTAAAGAACTTTCCCAAATACCGTGAATATATACATGTATGCTTTTGTATGCCTCCCTACCCAATTCAAAACACATCCAAGCAGTTTAACAACACTTAGGTCTAAAGATCTATGATTGAAATTTAAGGTAGGGGAAAAAATGTTCCATTTTATTCACTTATTTTAACTTTTCAATAGGTACTTATTATTTTTCATGATTGATTTTTCAGGCAAATCCTAGTTTTTTCAGAAACACTTTTGTCTCTAATTAAGGAGAGGAAGAATCTGTGTTCATCTCCGAGTAACAACCACTAAATACCCCACAGGTAGCAATATCTGAAACCGGCAAATTTACACACGCAGCGCACAATAGGCCTCTAGTTCGTTTGCTGCTTCAGTTCATTGTACAGCAAGCCATTACAAACTGGAGTCTTCCAGAAACATTATTCAGGCCTCCTTCATATGTGCCATTTCTACTAAAATGCTCTCCCTCCAGGTAATTGTTACTCTGGGCCCCCAAAAGGCAGGATTTCCTACAAATTCCAGCTCCCTGCTTCCTCATTGAATAACCCCAAATGACACTCCATTTTCTCTCTTTATGCCAACCAAGAACAACCAAGTCACCTCCAAGGAATACTAGCAACATGGCCAGATTCTGTCAGATTAAAATATGAGACAAATTAACCCTCATTAAGAGAATGCACCTGCAACACTGCCTACCAACTGTGAAATAGCAACTGGCCGCATCCCGGAGTCCATATTGCCTTCACCCCTCATTAAGCAGGGCCCCCAGATTTCACTGGGCAGCCGCTGCCGTGGGGGGCTGTGCAGTTGGCAGCCCCCGCTGGACCACGTGGAGGAGGTCTCACAGGCAAGTTGGGTTCGTTTTGTTTATTCTAAGTACATTTGTACAGGAAACAAAGAGAAACTTGATTTTAGAAACCTACTTGTATTTTCTCTAGGAAAAAAAAAAAACAGTTAACATTTTTAAAAGATGCCAGTAGTGGCCTGGTTTATTCTATGCCTTTCAAAGCAACACATTCTTTACAGGATCAGGTTCCTGTCTGATGCCCTAAGCTACTGGCTGCCTCAAGTGGTCACAAGATCACATTTTGCCTAAGTAAAGAAGGGTCTCATGTTTTGCCTTAGAATGGATTTTTTTCTTCTCCACTAAAGGAACTCTCAGTAAAAAGTAAAATGTTCCTGATTTAATTTCTTGGAGAAAAATAAAACTAACGTGAAGGCCCTGTGCTGAGCAGTTTTCTCGCCAGATCTCCTCTGACAAGGAGACAGAATTTAAGGTAGTTTGCTCTCCTCCCCCAAGCCCCCAAGTCACACAGCCAGAAAGCGGTGGGGTTGGCTTCTGAAACGAGGCACATTTGATTCCAAAATCCATACCTGCAGCCACAGTGCTAAAGCACAGGGGTGCACAAACTACAGCCCATGGGCCAAATCCAGCCCACCTCCTGTTTCTGTAAATAAAGTTTTATTAGAACACGGCCATGCCATTCAGTACTGTCCAGGGCTGCTTTCACACTTCAACGGGAAAGTTGAGTAGTCGTGCAGCCAAGACCACAAGGCCTACAAAACCAAACCTAGCAACCATCTGACCCTTTACCAGAAAAAGTGTGCTGACTCCTAATACAGTATAATGTCCCAGTTGATAAGAACAGTAGAACTCAGATCTGTATCACAAGAGACCAAAATACACAAGGGATAGTTTTCATTTCCAGACAGACTCTCCCCGTGGAGCAGACACCAAACCCCTGGGGCAGCCTTCTATGCCACAATGGCCTAGCCTTATCTGACGAGCCCTGATATTTTGCAGGCTACGTTTTTGCCCCTGACATGAAAGAAAGCTCCCACTTACTGGAAGCAAGAGGATGCATGGAAGTCAAAGGTGAGAAGGTCCAGCAGGTCTTTGTGGACCAGGCACACATCTCCCTCCCTCTTCTGTCACTGAGCCCCTGCCCCCAAAAAACAGGCCCCTGGCAGGGAGGGTTAGCAAGGCCCACGCCTTCTGTGGATGGACTCACAGGTGTTCCAAACACTCTCTGCCAGCTTTCCAGTGAGAGCCTTTTCCTAGGGGTGGAGAAGCTTAACGAAAGGAGATGTCAAAGCTACAGAAGAGCAGGAAGGGACCACTCTGTAGGACATGCTTCCCAAAATCTGATTTGAGAGAATACTACCAGAAATACATGCCAGTGGATTCAAGAAGACCACAAAAAATGATCAAAATTGCACAGCGTAATTGCAGCAAAAGCTAACCAATACATGATTCATATTTGTCCCATTTTTAACTACAGAAGAGAATCATGTATGTTTCCCTCATGGACCAATAAATTTGATTCTAGAAATTCAGAGATTTTTCATAGGATAGTCACCCAGGTATTTGTTTTTCATTTATCAGATATTCATTGAACCCTGACTATGTGCCTGTGTTCTAAGTGTGTGAGATACAATAGTCCCTGCCATCACAGAGTTTCCATTCTAGGTGGGAAGACATAAAAATAAGTAATAAATTACCAAGAATATTTTAGATAGAGGTAGGTGCTATGAAGGTAACAATAGTAGTACAGAATAAGGGACTGGGGAGATAATTTTAGACAAGAAACACAGAGGCATATACCTGCTATATGTCAGGAACTGTGCTCATTGTCAGGGAAAGGGTTGGGAGGTGCTGACCAGAGAGAAAACGGAAAAATCTATCTAAAGGGGTTTCAGGCAATGCAACTAGACTTGTCGCATGAGTCAGACCCATGGGCCATCTCTGACAGTGGAATAACATATCATTGCCTGGGGAGGCATTTTATCCCCTATGACGTTTACAGGTGACCCTTGAACAACACAGGTTTGAAATGTACAGATCCATTTATATGCTGATTTTTTCAATAGTGAATATTACAGTGCTACACAGTTCGATGTTGGTTGAATCTGGAGATGTGGAACTCCAGATTAGGAGGAACCCAGGATACAGAGGGCCGACTATAAGCTATACGTGGATTTTTGAGTGTGCAGAGGGAGATGCCCTTAACCCCCATGGTGTTGAAGGGTTAACTGTATTACTCCTTTTATTTATAGAGTATATTACTTCTTTATTTATACTATTCTTGTTTCAGAAAGGATTTTAGGAAGTGCACCAAAACCTAGGAAGGACAATGTAAATGTACAACAATGGTGAAATGGTTCATTAAAACGTGGTATAATTTAAAAGGTGTTGTGGAAGGTTATGTAATGAAATGGAAAATATTCCCAATATATTATATGGAAAAGGTATATAAATACTAAAGCAACATTTGTGACAGTTAATTTTTATCTGTCGACTGGACTGGGCCATGGGGTGCCCAGACATTTGGTTAAATATTATTCTGAGTGTGTTTCTGGATGAGATTATACGTCAGTCAGTAGACTGAGTAAAGCAGATGGCCCTCCCCGATGTGGGTGACCCCATCCAACGCACTGAAGTCCTGAATAAAACAAAATGGTTGACCTGCCGTAGAATAAGAGGAAGCTCCTGCCTGATTGCCTTGAGCTGGAACATCAGTCTTGTCCTGTTTTCAGGCTAGAATTGAAACATTGGCTCTACTTGGATCTCGAGCCTGCCGGCTTTGGGACTGGAGCTACACCATCAGCCCTCCCGGGTCTCCAGTTTGGTGACCCAGATATTGGGACTTCTCTTGATGTATTTCTGGGGAGAGGTGAGTTCCACATCCTACTACTCCGCCATCTTGATTACCACCCCAGGACTTCTCACCCTCTGTAATTGTGTGAGCCACAGCCAATTCCTTGGGTATTTTCTACTCCCCCCACTCTCCATCACCTCTGTCTCTGGATGGATGGATGGATGGATGGGTGGGTGGGTGGGTGGGTGGATGGATGGATGGATGGATGGTAGGAAGGATCGATCCATTGATCGATCCTTTTGGTTCTCTTTCTCTTGAGAACACTGACCAGTCCACTATTGAATTCTATGACATTCTTGTTTAAAATGTGTATACACATAGAAAAAACTTACCACTACATATTAACTGAGGTTAGAACTGAGCGATGGAATTACAGACAATTTCTATTTGTGTGTGTGTGTCTGCATTTTCCAAAGGCTGTCGGAAATAGGTATATATTTTTACAGAGAGATATAGGAAATTTCAGGCAAAAGACTGAGTTTTCCAGTCTCCTGGGCAAAGCCATACACAGGACCTTGGGAGATGATAGAAACAGGCTACCCCCACCCCGAACCTGTGGAGTCACTTCACTCGCCTCTCTGGTGCCCACACCTCACTCCCCAGGCAACTTTCTGGGTCCGACTGGGCTTCCCACATGGTTCTGCCAAGAGAGAGAGAAGCAGAGGATCACCAGGCATGAGCGCTGTGATCCCTTTGGCACTTGAACTTTTCACTAGAAATGAATCAATTAATAGTCTGGTTCTGGGACATTGGTCACGTGAGTCCTGCCAGCCTGAGTTCTGTCCTGAAAGATGAACACAGTCACGACAGTGTGGACAGTTGGAGGCCACGTGGCTAAGGGCCAGACTCTGGACCAAAGAGAGCTACTCTGTTTGTCCTAATTAAGTCTCTAAATGGACACTTCTCATCCATCAGGCTTTACACAGTTACAGCTTCTCAAGAATTGTCTGCCAAACGGTGACACATTCTCTTCTCATTTCTAAAACTAAACCATTTAAGAGTCTCCAATTCTGGTCTCTCAGGCTATGCTTCCCAGGCCCTTCACATCACACTTCAAACTTACCTTCATTCAATCTTCCATGATCCAAAGTCAAAAATACTAAATACAGGAGAAAAAAAATACTAAATACTATACTTCCCAATACAGCTTCACATAATAAAAGAATATGACCTGAGTCTCACAACAAGCCTATCCAGCCAGAAGGCAGGGGTCGTCATTCCCATTTTATGGATGAAGACACTGAGTCTTGGAGAGCTGGCTGGTCCAAGGTCGCACAGCTTGCAGATGGCAGAGCCAGGCCTGCTTTTGCTCTAATGAATTACTCCAACCAAAGAGAACCACCTACCGGAGCCCCTAGCCCTTGTTCTCTCAGCTCATAACACTACCCCACCCTCAACTGTTCGTCTTCATTCCCCTCATACCCAACATTGACACCAGCTCTTTGAAGACATGACATATAAAGTATCTGAAGGACGATTTTTTTGCTTTAGAGCTCATTCCTTTAGCCCAGGAGTTGCAAACTTAGTTACCTAAACGGGTCAGAGAGGTGATGTAAATAGAGGACGCAGTCAGCTTATGGGAGTAGAGTGATCAGTGGCAAACTGAAGAGGCGATGACTGTCTGTATGCTGAGTTCTCTCTCTAAATCTATAGTATCAGAGGTAAGCCAGCTATAGCCGTGGGCCCAATCCAGGATGCCCCATGAGCTAAGAATGATTTTTACATCTTTTTTTTTTATGTTAAGTTGTATGAGCTGTTCATATATTTTGGATATTAACCCCTAGGGTCTCTTTTATTTTTTTATTTTATTTATTTATTTATGTTTGGCCACACCGTGCGCTATGCGGGATCTTAATTCCCCAACTGGGGATCAAACCCATGCCCCCTGCAGTGGAAGCATGAATTCTTAACCACTGGACCACCAGGGAAGTCCCGACTTTTACATCTTTAAATGGTTATATTATAAATGATTATATAAATACCTGCCTAATGTCCTTGATTTTGCCTCTTGACCCACAAAGCCTAAAATGGTTACTGTCTGGTCCTGTACGGAAAAAATTTGCCAACTTTTGCTTTACAGTGTTACGTTAGCCTCCAGAGCAACCAGACACATATCCACCTGCAGAACCGAAGCAAATAAATCTATTTGTTGATTAAATGTCTCTAAATCAGCCACTGAGAATGTAATTATCCGATCTGAAAAAGCTACGTCCTCTGTGATTCCAGCTATATGACATTCTGGAAAAGGACACAGTACAAAGCACTGAACTAGTGGTTTTATTTTAAATCCCTTTTTCTTCTCCTTGCACTTTCCAAACACTGAAACTGCCTCAAGGAAAGCCATACGAACACCAGGCACCATGATGATCTCCATTCTATAACTACCTCTGGCCTCTCCAAGTCTGAGCAAAATAAAAGAATCCACATGCATTTCCATCATTTGCTAGGTTCCATCCCTCTGATCCTTCCTCTGCCCTTCGATTCCCAGTGACAACCCCCTTCCCTCCAAATCCTTCACAAACCCAATATGCCTTCACAACTCGCTCAACCACACACTTTATTATTATCTTAAGGTCAATACCTTTATAAACGTGCCTTTGACTGGCTTTTCTTAGATAACTTGAGGGCACATCTTCTTTGCAAAGCAATAAAAATATCCTGGCCCAGCATGTTATCAGGATGAAAGTAATTACAAAGTCCTGAGCTGAGCTGCCTGGGAAAGCCAGCATCCCTTCCTATTGTTTCATTCTATGAACAAGAAGGACCTGGCGCATGCCTGCCTCATTTCAAAGAGCCTCTCCCTTAAAACACACAAGGAAGTTATAAGAAAGTATCTGTTTTTGCCAACAATTCTTCATTGCATGTTAATATTTTCCCATAGGTATTTTAGGCGAAATTTTCTACATGTTTAAGTGGGTATGTTACTGCCCTTACCTTTGTAAGTAACCCTGACAATTTAATTTCCTACAGTGTCTTTTTGTGCGTTTTTTTTTTATGTCCCCTGCACCCTACCTCCAACCAGATCTCAAGCTAACTGGCTGCAAAAGGCTATTCCAGCAGTGCTGAGTTCAGTGCCGACCATTCCAAAGGTCATGAAAGAAGCTCAGCATACAAGGGAAGGGAGCCCACTGTGTCCGTTGGGCATTTCCTCTACCCAGGTTTCCCTGAATCACGTGTCCATGGAGAGAAGGCTATCAATGCCACAGCAGCAGAGGCAGTAAGAATGCCGGCGAGTTTGATGTCAAGGTTGGGGTCTGAGGTCCTACTCTTCCAGAAAAATACAACCTCAGAAGGAGTCACCACAGGCAGCAATCACACTTCTCTGTGACCTCATCAGATAAGCTTATTAAATTGTTAAGAACACAGACCTTTGTGTGTGATCCACCACTCTTGATCTTAGCCAAGTCAGTGAAATTCTTTGAGTGTTTCTCCTCAACTTGGGGACACGGAGGAGTGGTTGTGGAACTAAAGAGATAGGACATGTCAAGTACTTGTTAGCATTCCACAGCAACAGAGCACACAGGACTTCCTACCAAGGCCCAGCTCCCTTGGAAAACAAGAGCATTAGACCTGATGATCTTCAAGCTTCACCAGCTCCAACATTCCACTGGTCCAGTTCAGAACAGAGAACCAGAGGGCCCAGTGAAAATAACTTTGAGGGACTTCCCTAGTGGCACAGTGTTTAAGAATCTGCTTGCCAATGCAGGGGACAGGGGTTCGAGCCCTGGTCTGGGAAGATCCCACATACCGCGGAGCAACTAAGTCCGTGCGCCATGACTCCGCTCTACGCTCTAGAGCCCGCGAGCCACAACTACTGAAGCCCGTGCACCTAGAGCCCGTGCTCCGCAACAAGAGAAGCCACCACAATGAGAAGCCCGCGCACCGCCACGAAGAGTAGCCCCCTCTCACCACAACTAGAGAAAAGCCCATGCACAGCAATGAAGACCCAATGCAGCCTAAAATAAAAAATAAATAAATTTTTTTAAATGCTGTGAATTCAGAACGCAATGATAAAAAAAAAAATTATAAAAAAAAGAAAAGAACTTTGAGTCCAGGAGATATGAGTTCCAAACCAGGGCCAGTTCACTCACTGTGACAAGTGACTCCTGCCACAGGACACCTGTCGAGCACTGTGTCATCTCTTAGGCTAACACCTACAAGTGCCAGAGCCTAAGTACTTAACATGGTCACTCAATTCCTCCCCCCAATAAGCTGGTAGCACTGGTACTACGAGCATCCCCATTTTACAGATGAGGAAACTGAAGCTAAGAGAGAATGACTTTGCAGATTTAAAAAGGAGGGCGTGGTATGAATTTTTAAAAGTTGGGGAAATAGGATAGGGGTCATGAGAAATAGAAGAATAGGTGATGGGTCAGACTGGCTAAGAAGTCCCCTTTAGACTGGGTGTCCAAAGAAGGTCTTTCTGAAGGGGGTTGTCTGAGCTGGGGTCTGGAAGACGGCATGAGCCTTGTGGTCTAGGGAGAAGATGTGACTACGGGAAGTCACAGAGCACAGCAGATTCCGGTCTGAGGCAGTATTTCTGGAACTTTCTGTGCATCAGAATCGCCGGCAGGACTTGTTAAAAACACATCACTGCGCCTCACCCCTGGAATCTGATTCAACGAGTCTGGGGTGGGGCCTGAGAATTTTCCCACCTAGAGAGTCCCCAGCCAACACCAACGACGCTGAGCTGGAATCCACACTCTGAGAACCGCGCTCTGGAAGAGAAGTCTGCAAACGTTTTCTGTAAAGGCACAGGCGGTAAACACATTTTCACTTCGCAGGCTGTAAAGTCTCTGTTGCAACTATTCAACTCTGCTGTTTATCAGGAATGTAGCCATAGACAGTATGTAAAGAAATGAACAAGGCTGTGCTCCAATAAAATTCCATTTCCAAAAATAAACAGTGGGCTGGGTTGGGCCCCGTGGGCCACAGATTACACACCACTGGTCTAGGGGAATCGGGAACCTTCCAGGACAGAAAGCAAAGCAAGTCCCTCTCCCCCAACTAGGAGCAACAGCATTTCGCCAGTATTTTTAATCATACTTTTGTGTCTTAGCTTAAAAGCCACAGCCCCAGGAAGCCTTCCCTGACCCCCACGGACTGGGTGAGAATCCCTCCTCTGGATGCGTAAGGACCCATTCATGGGTCCTATCAGAGCACCAAGTTCAGTGTGATGTACATGACCGTGTGGTGTCTCTCTGTGAGGAGGAGACCAGATCTGTCCCCTTTAAATGCCAGGCCAGTGCCCGGTATAAGGCCTGCCATCCAACGGGCCACCGAGAGTGCCACTCACTGAATGACTAAGTCTTCCATTTTCACCTTTTCAAGAGCAATTCCAGTGGCTGCGAGCTGCCCTTCTCATACTTTAATACATAAGGTTCACTTGGGGATCTTGTTAGAAAGCAGATTCTAACTCATTTGGTTTGGGGTAAGACCTGAGATTCTGCATTTCTAACAAGTTCCTAGGAGATTTCGAGGCTGCTGGTCCATAGACCACACTTTAGATGATGGTGAGGATTTAGAAAACACAGAATAAAGGAATCTCACTGAAGCTGCAATATAAGCAGAGGCCCTTGAATCACTTTCTCAAATACTACTGATATAGAAACCCAGGACACCAGCTCCAGTTTCCTGACTGATGTTAAAAGAAACCACACTTAACAACCAACAAGGGAATTGTACTTTACAAACCTCATTATATTTCCTGTTATTTTAACTATCACTGTAATTAAACTCAAAGATTGACCACACAAAACTCACTTGGGCACATTGCACATGCTGTGATGTTCAGCAAATTCAACCTACTCCCATGCCCTTGGAATTCATTTGTCAAACAAATGAGTGTCACAGGCTGTAAATCACAAGAGCCCTTTATAAGGCAAAGCTCCCAAGTCACCTGTGCCAGGCACTGTTAAGAA
Organism: Balaenoptera physalus; assembly: GCF_965194825.1. Classification (NCBI taxonomy): domain Eukaryota; kingdom Metazoa; phylum Chordata; class Mammalia; order Artiodactyla; family Balaenopteridae; genus Balaenoptera; species Balaenoptera physalus. The sequence goes on along the minus strand of NC_138896.1, from coordinate 93,270,617 downwards.
GCAGACCATTTTCAGCATATTCTAAAAGTGTGCTGCTCTTGCACTTCTGATCGCAGGCATCTCTAGGGCAGAAGACCCTCAAGATCCACATAGAATCTTAGTGCCTTGGAACTGGCGGGGATCTTGTATTTGTCTGCTCCAAACCTATCCGCTGACAGCTGAAGAATCTTAAACTCAGAGAGGTGAAGTGACTTTCCTAGGGCCACACTGCAAGGTAGAGGCAGAGCTAGAATGAGTGTTTCCTGAATTCTGAGCCTGGAATCTCGTGTTTGGAAATGAGTTTCAAATTGTGGTCCATGGCCACATGACCAAAGGGTCCATGAACCCTTTGTTGCCTGTCTGCAATGACGTAAGTACAGAAATTGAGGATAAGCATTGAGAAACCTTTATAGCAAGTTGACAATGTTGACATCTAAGCATACCATATAATTCCATGGTCCAGTGTCTCTGAATTCTGGGTCTTTCCAACTCCCTAGCGAATTGTGTGTGGCCCAAGCACCATCATTATCCACGTATGGTGGGGCTCTCCTGGATTGGAAATTTTTTAAAAATCTGGTCCTTCACCATGACTATTTGTTCAAGAAGCACTGATGTATACCATTAAGTCTCTCTCACCAATCACCACAGATCTAGTTTAATTGAAAAGCATGTAACTATATTATTTATCAGTTGGCAAGCTCTAAGAAATGACACTTTGGCCACCTCCCTATGTAAATCTTCAAACTGGTAGGGTAGAAGTATAACCTGGTAGTTAAGAACTTGGGCTCTGTGAAGAGCCAAACTTTCGCCCACCCAGGTTCCACCACTTTCCTTCCTATGTGACCTGGGACCCCCTCCCTCAAGTTTATAAGCCTCAGTTTATGCGTCTGTAAATTGGGGGCAAGAGTAGTACCCATAGCCTATAAGGTTGTTGGGAGAATTAAAAAATAATTATAGAAGAAGAGTCCTCATAAAATGCCCAGCACAGTGCCTGGCACATTTGTTCACCTTTGTAAGTATGTTAAGTACACAGGGCAGGCATACAGACCCTCGAGTCCATTTGCTTGGAATGCAATCCCAGCTTTATCACCTATTAACTGGGTAACATGAGGCAAGCCACCTACCTTCTCTACCCTTAAAACCACTTCATTTGCAGCTGAAAATAAAAATGTCACTGCCTCTAGGAAAATGTTGTAAGGATTAAACAGAATAATCCATGTGAAGCACGGAGCTCACGCCTGACACTCAGCAAACTCATAGGCACGGTCCAAGAGGGCTGTCTCTTAGTGTCCCAGCTGTTTGGGGAAGAATTTGCCTTAGAGCGAATTCATACGTAATAGTTTACATGGGTAATTTCCTGGACTTTTCTTAAATTAGTGGACTTAAACGTTATGATTAAAAAATAAAAGGCAAAGACAGACCCCAGGGGGACCACGCAAGTGAACTCTTATCTGAACAGAACGGTGGACAAGTGTTACCCAAAAGCAGATTTTAAGCCTTTGTTTTAACCGCTTCTTGCTGCCTGTTTCTTCCAGGGTTTTGAAAATGAGTCCATCTATTTATAAATGAGATTATCTATAGCTTGGGCTTGCCAAGAATGAAACAACAAGAAGATACAGCGTGACATTAATTTCTCTTCTGATGTGGGCAGGAGGAGGCCATAGGGCATCTCCACATCTGCCAAGAGCCATTTGGCAGCTGTTGCCTTGGGCGTTTGGGGCTCGTTCGGCTCTGGCCCCGCTGGTCAGGGCTGAGCAGACAGAGTCACACTTCGCGGCTCGAGGTCCTGAGCTCAGGCCTGCGCTAAACCGCTGTGTGTCACCAGTCACGTGACCGCGACAAACACTACTGGAAGGTGTTACAAGCTAAGCATCTGCGGAGTGAGAAGCGGAAACCCTGGTCTCTGAGCTACGAGAGGCATCATGTGTGGAAAGGGCAGCGGGAAGCAGAGGAGCAACGCATCACTTTCCAAACCAATATGAGCCGGTGTCAGAGCAGCAGAGGGACAACTATTCCGGGGCTTCTACGTCACCTGGGAAATAGGTCTAAAAATAACAGGGTATGAGAGGCAGCAACCCTGGACAAGAGGGAAGAGAAAATGGCCAACAATTTTGTACACAACTGAAATCTCCTTTAATGCAAGAAGCATCCTCAGGTCTCGGGGCTGGTGGCCTTCTGGGAGGCCTGCTGAGTGACACAGGAGGAAGAGGAGATTATTTCCCCAATATCACCAACTGACGGTGGTCTGGCCAGGCACTCTGCTCCCCCGTGTGGACCAGAAGAAAACACAAAACGAGCTCCAGGGTGACCACACACCGTGTTGTTCCGCCGTGGTCATGGTAGAGTTCAGAGCTGCACTGGACAATACCGCAAACACCAGTCACATGTGGCTCTGTAAATTCAAACTGATCCAAATTGAATTAAAAATTCACTTCCTTGGTTGCACTAGCCGCATTTCAAAAGCTCAACAGCCCCATGAGATTAGTGGCTACCATACTGGACAATGCTGATACAGAACATTTCCATCATCCCAGAAAGTTCTATTAAACAGCACTGGTCTAGAGATAACAGAGTAGGTTGTTTACAAAAGCCAGCGAGTGAGAGAAAAAAAAAAAAAGAACACTGGTGAAGGTGTGATAAAATGGCACTGTTACACTCTGCTGCTAAGAACATAAATTCGGTACATTTCTAGAGCTCGACTTGACAATCTATATCAAGAACCTGAAAAACGATCAATAGTCATCGGCCCAGTGTTTCTGCAGGTAGGACTCCGTCCAAAGGAAGTAACCAAAGAAGGGGTCTAGATATTTCTGCATTTTTCATTCAAAATATTTGCTGAACAAAATATTTTGTTCAGCAAATAAGAGAATAAAGAGAATAAAGTTAGAAATCATGTAAATATATAATAGCAGGAGAATAAAAAATAATTTTCATCCTGTGACGGAATATAATGCTGCTAATAAAAATTGAGTTTACGGCTTCCCTGGTGGTGCAGTGGTTGAGAATCTGCCTGTCAATGCAGGGGACACGGGTTCGAGCCCTGGTCTGGGAGGATCCCACATGCCGCGGAGCAACTAGGCGCGTGAGCCACAACTACTGAGCCTGCGCGTCTGGAGCCTGTGCTCTGCAACAAGAGAGGCCGCGATAGTGAGAGGCCTGCGCACCGCGATGAAGAGTGGCCCCCGCTCACCGCAACTAGAGAAAGCCCTCGCACAGAAACGAAGACCCAACACAGCCATAAATAAATAAATAAACAACAACAAAACAAAATAAATAAAATGGAGCCTTTAAAAAAAAAAAAGTGAGTTTAACACCAATGAAATGGGGGAAAAAACTGTGACCTAAGAAAAAGCAGCACCAAGGGTCTGTGGGTCATTACTCTATTTTTAAAATATTAGGTATGAAAATATAAATGAAAGGAAATATACTAAAATTTTAACAGTGGATATCTCTAGATGATGGGATCATGAACTTTTAAAAACATTTCTTCATACTTCCCATGATACTATATTTATCATTCACCACATGCTCACCATTTGCTGGGGAAAGTTCAGAGGCTTACGTGTGATCACACGTTTAATTCTCATAATATCCTATAGGGTAGATTGTATGCCCATTTTGCAGATGGGAAACAGACACAAAGAGGCAAAGGAAGCCCCCCCCAAGGTCACGTGGCAATGGGGTACACGAGCCAGGATTTGAAAGCAGATGCTTGGCTTCAGCTTCCAGAGTCTCAAAGTGTAACAGTCAGTTCAACTTACAGAAGAGGACACTTGAGTGAGGAATTGCAAAACGGCTGTAGGGGGCACAGCTGTTCACCAGCAGGGTCAAAATTTGAGACTCACGGACTGGTGTTACCGGCCTCAAGAAAAAGGAGGGTCTGAACCAGAAATTCAACTGACGTACAGAAAACAAGCTACTTTCCACTGCCGGCACTCCAGAATGTATGAGAGCCACACACACCGCCACATCTAGACTCAGTGTGCACAGTGCTTGTCATGTAGGCCCCTCCTACTAAGCCCTTCACATACACCAGCTCATTTAATCCTCAGAACCGGCCTCAGAAACAGTGGCCATGATTCCTCCCATTTTAGAGGTGAGGCAGGGAAGGCTTAGAAAGCTAAGGTCCAAGGCCACAGAGCTTTGAATAGGAAAAGCCAAGATTCACACTTCAGCTGTGGACTCCAGCGCCCTTGTTCTTTACGAGGTCATAAAGTGACCGTAGAATTTATATTCCAACAGGAACTTTGAAGAGCGAAAGGAGACGCTATTAATAATTATTCTAGAATGATGGGTGTGAACTGTGACTGCCCTGGGCAACCCTCCTCAGCTGGGATAAGGGGCCTCTCTGGAATGTTCTCTAGCAGGAAGGTCCACGGGTGGGCCTTTGGACTTGCTAGGGGCTCAGAGTATGGGCTGGAAGGACAACACTGCCGTAAATTCCCAGGTATATGTTACAGGACAAATTACAGATGCTTTTTTCTCGGTGCTTCCAAGATACATGCCAGCATGTGGCTGCCCAAACTAGCCCTGTGCACTGACCTGCGGACCCCAGAGCGGCGTGAATAAGGCAAACTCAGGCCCTTCTGATCCCATGGGATGGGGTGGAAGGTTCTACCTTCAGCAGTTGGGATTTGTTGTTATTCTTGTCAGTGAGAACAAAGACAAGACTGGGTCGATTTTGCCCATTCCCCAGGCCCAGCGCCAGCTGTAATTCATCATCACGCAGCTCCCTGCACAGTTCCTCACACATTACTTAGATGAGGCAGCCAGCAGTGGGAGGAGAGATCCTGCTAATCTACAGATTGGATTCACTGCACTGCCCCCAGGGCTGCACCCTGCAGAACGCACCTACTGCTGGATGGAGCCCCACACCCATCTACCAATGCATCACTTGGGGTCAGAAAGGATGGGGTGACCCATATGTGAACTGGCCCCATGATCCATTAAACAGCCACCTTGAAACCCACCACTCCGGCCAACTAATCGGGCTTGGGGCCATCATCCGTTCATCAGAAAATGACATCATCCTGGAGGCTGAAATTGGCTTCTCCATCATCCAGAGAACAGAAGGCTTGAAGGAGGGCCAGACACCTGGGCCTGGAGGCACCTGTCTTGCCCCACCAAATCACAGAGCAGTGTTTACAGAGGTGACAAATGAGGACAACAGAGGCAGAATGCCTAGCTCTGCCATCATCTCGCTGTGTGTCCTAGGCCATGTCCCTTAAATTCTGTAAGTCTCGGTTTCCTCAGTTATGAACTGGGTAAAATGATAAAGCTCACCTACAGGGTTTTGTGAGGATTAAATCAGATAATACATGATTAGTGTTTAGCACATCATCTGGCTCACAGTAAGAGCTCAATAAATGTTAGCAGTGACAAAAAAATTATTATTATATCAACAGTAGTAAAAAAGTATACAGCTATAACAATTACTCTGTGTTAATATAACATGTAATATATTACTAAAAGTATAATGATAACTATTACTGTTATTATTATATATTTTTAATTACTATATCACATCTCAGATGAGAGCTACCTACTAAATATGTTACCTAAAATCAGGGAGATAGAATGGAAGAAAACAGAAAAAATTACAGTGAAAATATACCCAGAATGAAGTTGTGGATTTTTAGATCAAAGATCAAGGTCAAGGCATCAATCAAGGTCAAGGCATCACCCAAGGTAAAAAAAAAAAAAAAAACCTTCAGATTTTAAGATTCTCATGAATGTCACCCTTCATCATCAGCGAAGTCTGGGGGCAAGGCGTGGCGGGGAGTTGAATTGAGACTCCAGGGTCGTGTCTGGATGAACACTCAGAGTCAGCAGAGGCCTGCTGCGATCCCAAATCCCAGCTGAGAATAAAGAGGCCGAAAAGCACCTAAGTACTACTGATGCATTAGCTGCAGCTCATTGAGAGCCCTCGCCTACTGGAGAAGGGCTCTGGGAAAATTTGTCAGCAAAAAAAGGAGAGAGTGTCGTGGAAACTGTTAATAAAACACAGAAAGAGAACCAGTCCAAATATTTATCTTCCCCTCTCTTCTTCCCCAGGGATGCCAGAGTTAATGGGTGAGAACTCCAGGCAGAACTGTTCCCTTCCGTCCCTGATAGATTTTTTAAATTAATTAATTAGTTAATTAATTTTTGTCTGTGTTGGGTATTGATTGCTGTGTGGGGGCTTTTTCTAGTTGTGGCGAGCGGGTTACTCTTCGTTGTGGTGTGAGGGCTTCTCATTATTGGGGCTTCTCGCTGTGGAGCACAGGCTCTAGGCGTGTGGGCTTCAGTAGTTGTGGCACGCGGGCTCAGTAGTTGTGGCTCGCGGGCTCTAGAGAGCAGACTCAGTAGTTGTGGTGCACGGGATTAGTTGCTCCGCGGCATGTGGGATCTTCCCGGACCAGGGCTCGAACCCGTGTCCCCTGTATTGGCAGGCGCATTCTTAACCACTGTGCCACCAGGGAAGCCCCCTGTCCCTGACAGATTTTTAAATGTCCCCTTATTCCTGGCCTTAATGATTTCACCTTATATTTGGTGATTCTCTCCCTAATCCTCCTGTCTCCCCCAAATCCCAAGCAGTCATTTGCAAATACGATGAGATTTCCTGCTGGGTTGTCACTAAACTAGTACAATTCACACAAGACTCTTGAAAATCTGGAGCTAGGGGGAAGAAAGGTGGTGGTGGGGAGGGCCCCATGAATCACTGCCTACCCACCCAAAATCAGTACCACGGGGGCAGTAACATAGGCTGGAGAGCCATTCCGAGAGGGATGCAGCCGTTACAGTTGCAGCTAATAGAACATGTGAATGACAACTTAGTAAAATCCAGAGACTTGATGACTTCCAGCCATCATTCAAGGGCTGGGGTATAATTCACCATATTACTGCCCACAGTTCAACACTCAGTTACAATTTCTCATCAATCTTTCCGTATCTGCATCCTCCAGCCCACCCCTGCCCTGCACTCTACAAGTCTCTTATTCTGCTTCTAAATTTCTTTTTTTAATGGAAGGGATGGAGCATGGTAGGCGACTTCTGCCTCAACTCAGACCACAGCAGACAACTCTTCAATTCCAGGGCTCCTTGAGGGCTCCCCTTCTCTTTCCTCTTTGCCTTCAAATCCATCTATTTATAAGCAATGCCTAGGTTTCCCTAAAGGTGGGTCATAAACGTAAATCCCAGCCAGTGCGAGGTGGACGACTTATATGGGTGAAGCGAGCCAGGTGAGGATTCCTGCTTTGAGAAACTCCACCAGAAGCACCGTTTTATCATCCTCTTCTACAGAGTCAGCCTGCAGCCTCAGGAGCAGCTCTGAACACAGGCGCCTCCAGTCTGTGTGTCTGTGTCATTGGCTTCCTCCCCTTGTTTCCCATGTCATTATCACAATAAACAACTCAACTGAGACTCTTTTCAGGTCACCCAAAGAGCGAGTGACTGGTACTTACAGCAAAACCTCTAAACTTCAAAAACCAGGGCTTTTCCAGCCCCTACAATTAGAGGAACTGAGATTTGAATAGCAGCCAGTAAATTTTCCTGCATCATTGATTTTCACTAAGTGTGTGACACGTTGTATTTTCTCGAATCGAGTGGAGATACTTGTTTTCTTAGCAGAGGCTCAATCGATGTCCCTTCTGCATCCCTCAAAGGGCAGTAGGGAGTTTGTGCTGCAAGGGACAAGATTCAGTCAACAAAAACGTCCAGAGTTTCCACAGCCAGTCCTGGCTTTTAGAAAAGCCAATGTCCTGACTCCACCTAGAGAAATTCCAAAATAAATTTCCTCCCACCTCTAGATCACCTCTTCATCTTTTTTGGTAGAGAGTATGTTTAAAAGATAAGTGTTGACCACAGACTATTTTACTACCTTAAGGGGAAGACTTAAGAATGAAGAGAGTGAAAGTCTTAAGAATGGATTTAATTGTGACTTTCCCTTTTTGATTCATTGACTATTAACACTCTCCAGAAATGGCAAGAATTCCTTTGAATTAGAAAAGCCAGAACAGACAACACATTCATGTGGAGAAGCCAGTCAACCTCAGATGGAGTAGGTATGTTGACGAGAGACGTATTCTGGGGTGATGCAAGTACACAAAGAAATGGCTGGGAATTGGAAAATTGAAAAACATCCCTAACTGCTGATTGCTGACACCTCCACCCCAACACACTCTAATCCCCGTGGATGCAATGATCCTCCTTGAAACCAGACTGATTCTGTCCAAAGTTTCAGAAAGGATTCATCCATATAGCACTGTCCAAAGAACTTTCTGTCCTGAATCAATATCCATACTTGTGTTATATAATATGATATCCAGTATTAACAGCCATATGAGGCTATTAAGCGTTTGGAGTGTGGCTGGTGCAAAGGAGAATTTTAAGCTGAACCTTAACTCTTACATTTAATGTGAATTTTAAACTTTATTTAATTTTAATTAAGTTAGATTTAAATGGCCCCAGGGGCTACTGGTTACCATGTTGAATAGTGCAGATCAACAATAACAAAGTGCCTATATATTTAGAAATTCTCCCACCCAAGAATGTAAATTGGTGCAGCCACTATGGAGAACAGTATGGAGATTCATCAGAAAACTAAAAACAGAGTTGCCATATGATCCAGCAATTCTACTTCTGGGCATATACCCAGACAGAACTATAATTCGAAAAGATACATGCACCCCTATGTTCATAGTAGCACTATTCACAATAGCCAAGGCATGGAAGCGACCTAAATGTCCATCGACAGATGAATGGATAAAGAAGATGTGGTATGCATATACGATGGAATACTACTCAGCCATTAAAAAGGATGAAAGAATGCCATTTGCAGCAACATGAACGGACCTAGAAGTTATCATACTAAGTGAAGTAAGTCAGAAAGAGAAAGACAAATACCATATGATATCACTTATACACGGAATCTAAAATATGACACAAATGAAGTTATCTAGGAAGCATAAACAGATCCACAGACATAGAGAACAGACTTGTGGTTGCCAAGGGGGACGGGGTTAGGGGAAGGATGGATTGGGAGTTTGGGATTAGCAGATGAAAACCATTATATATAGAATGGATAAACAGCAAGGTCCTACTGTATAGCACAGGGAACCATATTCAATATCCTGTGATAAACCATAATGGAAAAGAATATGAGAAAGAATATATATATATATATATATATATATATATATATATATATATATATATATGTATAACTGAATAACTTTGCTGTACAGCAGAAACTAACACAACTTTGTAAATCAACTATACTTCAATAAAATAAATTTTTTTAAAAAGAAATTCTCCTACCCAAGTCTCTTTTCAATTAGAGTAAAATCATCAAGAGAAATGGGCTAAGAGAAGTTGTCAGCACCTACTGATGTGTTCAAAACTACTAGCAACGGTTGACAGTGTGAGGCCCACATTTCAACCATCTGAAAATACTACCATGCTAAATTCATTCTGGGGCATTCCCACAAGACAGGCAACTGATGGCACTTTAGTGTGACCAGCAGTGCAAACTGTTCCCTCTCGAGTAATTGAGTTAGGAAGAGATCCAAGTTTGCTAAGCCTTGCCCAACTTTGTCTTCCTGCTGGGGTCAAAGGCTGCTAGGAAAGATTGATGAGTTCTTGTGTCCAGAGCCAGGGCAGGTTTTTTAAGGAAGCTAGCGTCCTGTGACAGCAGCATCTATCTTCCACTGACAAAAAAAAAAAAACAACCAACACTGATTTGGTTACTCCAGCTAATTGCAGTCTCCTTGCTATCTTCTCCTGCTCCATGGGTCCACCATGAGAAAGCTCAGCTCACCCAACGAACTAACAGGTGGTCAAAGGGGCTGGTTAACCTTGCCCTTCTCAAGTGTTTATGCTGAAGATGTTGAGCAAAGCCAATTTTTGTCCCAGTTCCATCCATTAAACAAAGAAAAAATTCGCTTAATCATTTGCTTAGGTCTGGGTATCCTAATCCTGGTTCCCAGGAATTCTCAAACCCCAAATAATTGTTGCTTTATCTCCTTACTTCCTTCTGATAGTTCCTTACTAGTTTTCTTTAAAATCAACCCATCCTTTTTAAAGTAAATTGGTTTGTACAAAACACTTTACACCACAATACAAAGGAAAACACATCGGTATGATGTCCTAGTTATAGATCTTCTCCTATACTATTAAATTTTTTAATGATAAATGCACACACACACACACACACACACACCTAACACCCTCTCACTGATAAACAGCAAGGGTGGCTACATTTTGGACTATCCTGTCAATTATCCTGGAATTCCAGGATAATTATTGGAGAAGCACAATTTTTTTTCCACCTCACTTCAGTTTCACATAGAAATGTGCACGCTGCATCACTTTGTATGACGAGGAGAAAAGATTGCAACTGCAAAGAGATGAGGGAGTTGCACTGATTGTGAAAAACTCTGTGTAGAAGACAAAAAGAAAACGCAGTGTTAGAAGGAGACCTGATTGCTCTGATCACCCGATTTTCCGTCTGACCCTTCTCGACTATACCTCCCTCCTCCAGCACAGACTCTGTCCTCGCAGCCTTTTCTTCTGCAGGAAGCTGAACGTCTTATCTCGTTCTGGAGGCGTTATGCCCTTCACTTAGAGACTGCTGTGACCTCCGCGATGCTAATAGCCTGTCTGTGCTGCTGCACTTCGCAGGCCATCATAGCGGATGGCCTCCCTGCCTAATTTTACTGCTCTTTCAGAAACAATTAATTGAGATTAGCCTATAAACCATCCACATAAAATAGGCAATTATCGATGACTGACACTTGCACAGTTCCACCCCTCTGTAAGGGAACCGTGTTGTAAAGGATTCCATTGCCCCTCCATCACCCCTGTCAAATCTCCCTGCCAAAGGCAAATGCAGTGCTGCCCTGCCCTGGCCTCTCCCCCCACTGTCTGACCTAAGCTGTGATGGGCGGTCAGCGAGCAGTCAAGCCAGCTCAAGAGATGACCTGATGGGCATGTGGCCTCCAGTGTTGGCCAACTGTAGCTCAGTGGTCTGGAAGAGTCTATTGTCACATGTGTCTGGAGTGATGGTGCCTTGCAGTCGCCAAACAGAGTAGGTTCCTGTAGCCCATGATTTGGAGGGTTCATTCATTCATTCATTCATTTGGTAAATATCTCTATGGCCCTTCTACCTGGCAAGCACATGAAACAGCAATGAATAAAGTGGACAAGGTCCCTGCCCTCATGAAAATGATTTCTAGAGACAGATGATACACAAGCAATCACATAAATAAACAAGATACTAAAATTTGATCAGGCAAATATGAGCGCACGAACTGGGGGATGGGGAAGGACTTATTTTAGTGGTGGCATCACCGTTAGCCATTAACAGGCTGGCCAAGGCAGGCCTCTGTGAGGAAGGGACACTGGAGCTGAGGCTGGAGGGACGAAAGGAGACAGCAGTGCTGGGAGCTGGGGTCGAGCAACGCAGCCAGAGGACAAGAGCAAGGCCCTGGTTCGGGGCAGGGCTAGGTCTGTCGGAGGAAAGAAAGAAAGCCCGTGCTCCGGCACATAGGTGAGATGTGCAGATGGCAGAGCGAGGGTGTGGAGTCAGGAGGAAGCAAGTGTGCTACAGTGAGCTGTGGTACAGGGCTAGGACTTTCTCCTAAGGACTTCGGAAAGTAAGTGAGGGGATTTAAGCAGAAATGGCCATCAGATAATCTGATCTGTATTCTTAAAATAGGCTCTGCTGCCGAGTGGAAAATGTGTTATAGGGCATAAGACGGGAAGGGAAATGGGATTTCACCTCTGGCCACACCTGAGAATGACCCACAGAACCTTTTTTAAATAATGATACCGTGGGCCCACTCCCAGAGACCAATGCCATTGCTGTGGGGTGAGGTCCAGAGATCAGTATGTTTAAAAGCTCCCCGGGTAATTCTAATGTGCAGTTAAGGATAAGAATCGCTGCCCTGGAGGAAATGCTGTGACACTGCAGAAACAGTCTGCACAGGGCTTCTCCACGTGTGCTCTCTGAACCAAAAGCATCGGCACCACTGGGCACTTGTTAGAAAGGCAAGTGCTTGGACCCCACCCCAGATCGATTGAATCAGAAACTCTGGGCCTGGGGGTACGGCCCAGCAATCGGTCTTAACAAGCCTTCCAGGTGGTTCTGATGCCTCTAGTGTTTAAGAACCTCTGGTCTAGAAGATACCATTTGAAAAATGTGAAAATATTCCAGGGTCAGAATTCCTAGTACTGGAAAAAAAAATTGGTAACTCTGCCACAGGAGTGGCACTCTTACAGAGGATCGCAGAATTAAACCCTTGTGATGCAGCTGCTCCCCATTCACAGAGATAAAACATCAAGGTTTCACCCCCAGAATGTGTGCTCGGAATGGCCTTGCCAGCAGTGGTAATGAATCCCCTTTGAACCACTCATACCACAAGTAATTCAAGTCCTATATCTGCAAGACAGCTGGTCAATATCACATACCAAGGTGTTGCTTTCCCACAGTGCCTTACTCTTACAAAATGCTTTCACACATGTCACCTAATATGTACATGGTAACGACCCCACCAGGTAAACTCTATACCGATTTTACAGGCGGAGAAACTGAGATTCAGACAGTACGAGTTACTTGTTGAAGATCACACAGCTAGAAATGGGTTCTGTGGCTACTTTAAGTCTCCCACCCCACATTTTTTTCCCGTCTATAAGACACTGAGCTCACGGCTTCCGATCAGATTTATGTGAGTTAAGCCAAAGTAGTATTTGAAATAACTACATTAAAATGTTTAAGAGTGACCTGGAATCCACAGTCTGGCTTCCAGCCAAACTGCTGGCCCATGGCCAGTACCATCCAAGGACAGACATCAATTTGTGCGGAAGGGCAGAAGCCTGCAGGCATCTGAGGCTGGCGATGGGGAGACGAGGGTATGGATAGCAACCCTCTACCCAGCCCACACTGAGGTCAAGTTCTTCCCCGCTTCCTGCAGAGAGGGGGCCCTCAGCCCTGGCAACACATTAGAGTCACCTGGGGAGCTTAAAAACCACAACTCCAGGGCCCAGCCCATGAGATGCTCATTTCAAAGCTCTGGCCTGGGACCTGGACAAGAGTGTCTATTAAAGCCTGCATGTGTGATCCACTGTGAGCCAGAGGTGTGAACCACAGCTGCAGAGAGAGGAGCAGCAGAGAAGAAGTGCAGGGTCTGTTTTCTAGAAGAATATCGTGAAGCTCTGGCCACACACAAGGTGACTTAATGGAGGGAATTGGAGGGGGAGCCCTCGGACACCCACCCCATCCCAGCCTTGGGACCCTGTGGACTTAGGCAGGCAGCAATGGGGCATCAATGTGTAAGGGAAGCAGCAGAAGAGAAACTCCGAGCCGCGGCAGCAGTGCCTGTTGGGCTGGACCAAGCTGGTGCCGCAGATGTGCTCCCGTGCATGAGGGCAGTGGAATGCGGTGAGGAGGCTGGCACAGAAAAACAGAGGAGACGCGCTTTGCGCGCTCACAAGACAGCCCCTGGGTTCTCTCAGAATTAACTGCTGGGGCTTGTGTGGGAGGGAGCCCACAGGCGAGGGTCGTTGACGCTCGGCTAGCAATGGTGTTCTCTTGTGCAAATACTATGAATGCACTCACGGCTGCATTTCTACAAGTCCCGTGCATTTGCTGGGCCGGCTTCCACCTTTAGCATCTCCTCGTCTCCACCTCTAAAGGCATGACAAGAAGAGCATGCAACCCCCCAGCCCCGACGATGGCAAGGTAATCAGTCCCCCAGTGCATGGCCTGTGGGCTGGCAGAGAACCAGACATCCTGGTGAGACCCGCTTCAAAACAGAAATAGTGACAGACACCCTGCTGAAAGTCACAGCCCTCCACAAGTTCCTCCCCTTGGAAACCTGTTTTTCTTCATTGTGGCTGGGGAGCCCATCAGGAGAGGCATTCCTGGTGCTAAATGCCAGACTGAGACCGGCAAGAGCAGCCGCTCTCCACTGAAGGATTAGCTGAAAGCCTGTGGCTCCAGATGAAATCAGAGGTGCTAATGAGAAACCTCCGGATAGTGCAGGTTGCCCTGGCATCAGGTATTAGAAGCCGCCTTTATCGTGGCTACTCGCAGGAAAGGAAGCCCAGGGCACCGGTTTCTACATGTAATTATGCTCTCATCCCAAACCCTGCTGCTAAGGGAACATTAACCTGACTGCCGCGCTCACCACCAGTTTTCATTTTACTGCACCAGCTAACTCATATTCCACCAGGAGGATGAAAGATTTCAGGTTCCGAGGCTGTCAGACATTTCCGCTTATGAATTTAGTGAGGCTCCTAAATCATGACTGAGCTGCAGCTTCCAACATCTCTCCCCTCATTTGCAGGCTTTCTAATATTTCCCCTGCTCTTTGGGTATCTTGGAGCAATCACACTAATAGGAACAATTTAATGCAGTCCTGGGGACGCAGGGGTTTGGAGGATTACATTTCAACACTCAGCTTCATATCATAGAGAAACACCCTTCTTTAATAGATGCCCTGGATTCCAGACTTGCTCATTTCTCTCTCAGCAGAGCCAGCTGCACCTGATCAGGACTGAAGAATTAGAAATTTGGCTACGGCTCTTTCTTTAATCTCAGTTCCAGTCAAGGATGGGCCAAGGGCAGGATAAATGCTAATCAAAACTTAGGAGAGACAACATGCAAAGACCAAAGAATCATTTTTCTCAGCTCTCAGAAGTCCTGTCTCAATCAAAGCACCCATGCACTGACCCTATATAACCATCTACCAAGGTTCCCCAGAAAGAGTCCTTGAGGTTTTACCTCAACTCCTCCATCTTCCACAAGTTCCCCCACCTATCTACCCAATAAGCAAATTCCCTGAAAGCTCTCTCTGAGGTTTCTCTTAAACACACCCTATTTTCTCTACCCTCATTGCCTGTGCCCTGGTTTAGACCCTCAGCATCTCCTGGCTGTATTTGTTTGCTCAACAAATATTTAAAGAGATACTACTATGTACCAGGCCTATGTGCTGGGATCACAGGGTTTCCTGTGCTCTCATGGAAAAGATATGTTAGACAAATAGGTATGCAAATCGTTGTTTAATAACAAGAAGGTAGTCAAAACTTGGAAGAAAGGCCTAAAATGAGTTACCTGTCTCTACAGCTTTAAGCCTGAGCTCCACATGAGGTGGCTAAAACTCTGAAAGAAATATCCCAATTTTTCTGACCTGAGGAACAAGAGGATAGAGTCTGGGTCAACCACTGCCACTAGAAAGTAAGGAGAGAGACGAGAAAGCCACAGTGAAAGAACTCTAATTTCTATACGTAGTTTCTGCCCAAGTGTCTGGCTGACATATTAATTGGGCAGATTTCCAAGCAGTTCAGCTAAAGACAAAAGAACTGAACAGAGATTCGAGCTGCTGCTCAAAAGTCAGAGTTAACCATTTGAGTTCAACCAAGTTAATTGCCTGATAAAACAAAAACATCAGTAGTCTTCAGAGGAGTATAATGGAATCCAGAGCTTCTACAGTATAACATCACAGTATTGGGGATACAATCCAAAATTACTCAATATTCAAAGAACCAAAAACCATGACTTAGTTGCAAGAGTAGAGAAAACAGAGACTAATCCAGAAATGACCCCATGCTGGCATTTGAAACAGCTGTTCTAACTAATGTTTAATGAAGTACATTTTAAAATTTCTCCTGATGAATAAGAAGAGAAATAGAAACTATGAAAAAAGACCCCAGTGGAAATTCTCCAACTGAAAATTAAAATATCTGAAATTTAAGTCAGTGGTCGGGCCTAACAGAAGAAGAGAGATGACAGGGAAAAGAGTTAGTAAAAGTGAAGCTATATCAAAAGAAATTACCAAATCTAAAGCAAACAGAGAAAAAGGATTGAGAAAAATATACAGAGCCTCAGAAAAATTGGGGATAATATCATATGGACTAGCTTTTATACCTGTAAAGTCCTAAAGAAAAACATGTCAAAAAGGAATTCTATGCCCAACTAAAATGTCCTTCAGAAGGAAGGCAAAATAAAAAAACATCTTCAGATGAAAGAAAACTAAAAGAATTTGTTACAATCAGACCTGAACTCTAAGAAATGATAAAAGAATTTTCAGGCTAAAGAGAATAATTTTTCAAAATCAAAATGAATTTTTTATTCCTAAAATTGTCATTGATTTGAAAACTGTCTAAAAATTACATTAAAGGAGGTGTGAGGTATTAATGTTTATCAAAAGGGAACTTTAAATGGTTGAATAACACCACTTTAAATAAAGTCATCACGCTAGAGTGAAAGAGTTAAGTAAGGTATGGTCTAGATATATAACCACATATTATTCAGAGAGTAAAATGGTTCTTATAAATAGTTTATAGTAACTTAGAAAAATGCCTCTTACAAGTTAGCTAAAAGTGTATCTATAAAGCCCTCAAATATTCATAGCCCTTGACTGAATTATTCCTCTCCCAAGAACGTATCTTGAGGGAATATAAAATCATACCAAGAATAATGTATGAAGATGTTCATCAATGTAATATTTTTTTCCTGCAAAAACCAAAAATTCAATGTAATCTGTTTCATTAAAAGACTTGTTAAATATATTATACTGCATTTTTACAATTCACTGTGACACAAACAATAAAAACTACTTTTTTAATAACTATTAGTATCAAAAATCATTTTCATTGCAAGAAGGATAGCAATTTTATTTTTAATGTGTGTATACTTCTACTTCCATTTTTAAAAAGTACTGTATAGCCTACAGGACGTCAGTAATTATCTCTGCATGATTTGTCATTGGCAAATTTAATATTTTATTTTTTGTTTTCTAAGTTACTTTTAATAAAAAAATTAATTACAAATAAATTTATATATAGGGTATGATATAAATTCTATTTTGATGTGCATTTGAAAAGATGGCTAGAACAAAATTCGCTAATATGGAAATCATCCATTGGGATATTCTCTATTAAGTGTAATCTGGTAGTTGTATAACCAGTTTAAGGCCCATGATACTTCCTTACTTCCTGAAGAGAGGAAGAATGCTACATAACTTGATGATTAAGGAACAGGACCTAGAGTCAGACTGCCTGGGTGGGAATCCCAGCTCTGGCACTTACTTTAGTTAATCTCTCTCTGCCTCATCTAATATGAAGTTTATAATAAATACTGACTCCTAGGGTTGGTAGGAGAATCAAGTGAATTAATTTTGGTAAAATGTTTATAACAGTGTCGGGCATTTCGTGTTATTTAAACAAAAACTAAGTAGAAAATGATCCTAAGGAAATAATTAGATAAAAATGTTCACTGCAACACTGTTTTAATAGGAAAAAAAAAAAAGAAGAAGAAGAAGAAATAGCCAACAAGAGATGAATTAGAAGGGCAGAGCAGTTAAGAGCAGAGTTCAAATCCCAGCCCTGTCACTCACTAGCCGGATGACTTTGGACAAGCGATTTAATTTCTTTGTGCCTCAGTTTTCTCATAAACGAAATGGGGAAAATAATAGTACCCACTGCATCACTGTTAAAGGGTTAAATAGGGTGATATCTGTAAAACTCTCAGCACAGCACTGGAACGCAGCAGGCAGCAAACTCCGCGTTCTCTCTTAGAGAGGGGCTGTTGATGTGGAGACGGTGGTACATCTCTAGGTGATAGTATGTCTCTTCCACATATCGCTGCGTGAAAGAACCGAGGTTTGCTCCTTATGTTTGTGCCCTCTGAGCTCTCCCTGTGTTCGATGGGACAAGCAGGAGCTGTATCCATCGGGAAGGGAGTACCTCCTATAGTTTGCACAAAAGCACTTTGTAGATGAAAGCTGGCTTTCTACAATACCATGTAAAATTGAATTAATGGATGTACATGTGTTTTTAAATGTCCATCTGTGTTAGCATAGGTTATATCAGCATGGGGCACTTGGGGTATTATTACTCTCTTTTGCAAATCTTTCTCTACATCCCTTCTCCTCCTATCCCCTAGAACATATCTTTTTGTATAAAAACAATAAAGTTTTGTGTCCTACACAGGTCTGACTATTGCCTTGGAAAGATACCCATGACAGAATGGGTACCCATGGGTGGGTAACATCCCATCTACAAATGTCTGTGGGTGCAAAAGTGTTTGGGGGGGAAAAGTGGAACATTAACATACAAAAATGAACAACTGGGGAATTCCCTGGTGGTCCAGTGGTTAGGACTCCACGCTTTCACTGCCGTGGGCCCAGGTTCGATCCCTGGTAGGAAAACTAAGATCCAGCAGGCCGCTCAGCACAGCCAAAAAAACAAAACAAAACAAAAATGAAAAACTGCTATTTGCGGGCCCAAGTATTACAGGCTATTTCCCCAGCTTTGTGTATTAATGAGACTATTTCTTTAAAAAAAGAAACTTTTTAGATTTCAATACATATGAATAGGAAATATACTACTGGGCAGTTGTCTTTTGGTGGTGATATGGAAGTTCTCATTTTCTTTTCTATCTTTTTCTCTAATGAATGCGTATAATTTTTATACACAGAATATATAATTAAATTATACATGGGTCATCTACATACTTGGTTACAGTCAAGAATAAGCTGGATGATTAAAAGCTAAATTTGTAAAAACACTTTACAGGTGGAAAGGGAAGTTGTGTACAGTCTCTCCACTCCCGATCCCCAAAAACCATGCAAGCAAGTGAAACAGTTGTTTCCATCACACAGCTCTATTTTATCAGTTAGCAAGGAACGTGCCCCCGGCACATTCACCGTAATAAGCTTCTGCTGCGGTATGAAGTTTAGGAAGCCTCATTTCCAAGTTCCTGGTATGTCACGTTCCCAGCTTCCCCTAGGAGTACTGCAGGAGGTGACTGTCTTATGTACGGATTCTTTTTATTCCTTATATTCTCGGCTGTGCCGTGCTCAAACATTTTCAGAGCTAGAGCAGAGCAATGAATCCACACGTACACACACACACACACACACACACACACACACACACACAGAGGTCAGAGCGAAGAAATACAAACCAGATATTAAACAGGGATCATACTCTCCAGACTGTCAGGCTGAGGAAAGACTAGGACACATGCATCAGCCCACAATCTCTAACGTGTTAAAATAATTTAATTGGGTATTTCATGGCACGTTCTGCATTATTATGGCTCCCTTTGGATGCAACAAATGATTTGCTTCAGTAAGAGTCCCAAGTAGTGGCATTATGTGATTAAGTAAGTGAGAACATCAACCATTAAATTCAGTTCAGTCATGCTTACATCCATCTTATTTCTTTTTTATAATTTAAATTTTCCTGCCAGTATATATTCACCTGAGACCATTTTTAAGTAATCTGTTTATGAGAGTTTCTCTTCTTACTTTCCATCCAATTACTGCTGCATTTAGAGTTGCCGAACTGCAATTTGATTCTCCTTTGTTAAGTGGATTGACCATTATGTTACGAGGCACAAGAATACTGTCCTTGATTTCCATATTTATAACAGCTCTCCAAAATATTTCAAATGGCTTGTTTTGTGGACCTCAAAGCAATTCCAGTTTATTAGACTTTAACACTTGATTAGAACTTACCCAGTCATTAAGCAGTGGTCTTAACCTCTCTAACTATTAAGTTCAACAGTGTATAGGAGGTTAAAAGAACATGGTGAAAAGTTTAGAAGCAGCTTGACAATTCTAGAGCAATGGTTCTGAACTTTGCTGGAACCATTAGCCCTCGAGGATATATAAGAGATACAGATCTTCCACACAAAACAACGCATGCACACACGTAACAAATTTTGGGTGTTATTTACAGGCTTCACACACACACGCACACATACTAGCCAGTAGTTCATAGAACTCAAGTTCAGAATCCCTTCTCCATACCAGTGGTTCCCAACCAGCGGCAATTTTGCCCTCTTGGGGACACTGGGCCATGTCTGGAGACACCGCTGTTTGTCACAGCTGGAGGGAGTTGGGTGTTCCTGCGATCCACCGGGCAGAGACCAGGGATGCTGTCAAACATCCTACAATGCCCAGAACAGTTTCCCCACAATGAACAATTATCTGGCCCAAAATGTTGATTGTGTCGAGGTTGAGAAACCCTGCTCTACAAAGTATGCCGAAAAGTCTTATTGAGTATCAAGACCCAGCTCCCTATGAGAAAATACCCAAAGAGAGTAAATACAAGTCATGGGGAAATCCATACATTTTCACCTTGACTCATTCACTCAACCAATTATCTATTCAACAGACTTTTACTAAACATCTACTCTGTGCCAACTATCATTACCAAGTCACGAAGAATACAGAAGTGAACAAGACAGGGTTCCTGCCTTCTGTGGAAGTTACTCCTTAGAAATAAAGCCAGTTAGGGTTTCCCTGGTGGCGCAGTGGTTGAGAATCTGCCTGCCAATGCAGGGAACACGGGTTCGAGCCCTGGTCTGGGAAGATCCCACATGCCACGGAGCAACTAGGCCTGTGAGCCACAATTACTGAGCCTGCGCGTCTGGAGCCTGTGCTCCGCAACAAGAGAGGCCGCGATAATGAGAGGCCCGCGCACCGCGATGAAGAGTGGCCCCCGCTCGCCGCAACTAGAGAAAGCCCTCACACAGAAACAAAGACCCAACACAGCCATAAATAATAATAAATAATAAATCCAAAAGTTAAAAAAAATAAATAAATAAAGCCAGTTAAGTAAATAGCCCATTAGAAGATTGTATTATCATTTAGGAATGTGTTCAGCTGCATGTAATACTTTAATCAAACATGGATTTGACTTAACCAGATACGTTTCCATGTGAAAAGAAATCCAAAGGCGGGTAGTCCCAGACATCTAAGGCAGTCCCTGCAGTGAGAAAGGCCACAGATACCGTTCATTTTCCTGCTCTGCCATCCTGAACATTTTGCTTCATTTCTGTTCTCACAAGAAGCCTGCTGCTCCTCAAGGCTCAAAGGTGAATTCCAAATGGACAGAGGAGACAAAGCGAAGGACATGGGCAAAACAATGTACAGACTAGTTGACTTCTCTCTTAAATGGAAATGACTGCCTGGAAATTTTACCCCGTAGACTTGCCCTTCCATCTCATTGGCTGCTACTGGGTCACATGACCACACACATCTGCAAGGGAGTCTGGGAAGGTAAGAATTTTTAACTGGGCACACAGTTACTCTGAGAAAAATCAGGGTTCTGGTAATAAGAAAGATAGAATGGCTATTGGGGTGGTAATCAGCAGTGCCTGACATAAGTGTGGTTAAGTGCAAGAAAGCAAGATTTAGGAAATACTAAGGGAACAGTTAGGAGAGGCACATAGGCCACCCTTGAGCAATAAGGGGGTAGGGGAGCAGGCCAGATATATCAACAGAGACTTGAAAACAAAATTGATGGAAAGTTACCACGTGTGTATATTTAAGAGCAGTGGGGTGGGTGTGTGATAGCACACAACAACAGAAGGAGATGATGCAGAACACGTTACAGAACACACTCAAAATAACATGGGAAGACACTAACTGGCCAAAAGCTTTCACTGTATGAAACACCTTGTGACACTCAGCAGCAAAAATCACACACTGCTGCCTGCCAAACCCTATTGAATGAGAGCATATAATGTAGCATGCAGATTATAGGGGAACGTATTTATATCCTATAATATACTATGAAGGAGGGCTATATATGAATATACTTTTGAAAATGTGTCCCAAAATTAGCATCATAAAAAAAATCTGTACTAATTGATGTTTAATGAGTCCTGTCCTTAAAGGAAGGTTCTTATTCATCAAGAGATTGTTTGCCAATGACACCCCACACAGGTGAATAGTTGGGAAACCAGCAGCTTCAGAGTATAGTTCTGGGTATGGTAAAGCATAGGTACAAAGTAAAATTAAGTAATGTACTACAAATATTCATTTGAAACAACTTTTCTCAGATGTGACCATAGAGTAGACCATTTGTTCAGAAATCCACACACTGGAAGAATTTATCTGAATGGCTTAATAAAATTTTCCAAAGATAATATTTAGTATTAACGATTTAGTGTTGTTTTAAAAACAGCCTTATTGAGGTATAATTTACACACCATACAACTTAGCCATTAGCCCCAAAAGTTCTCTCATGTCCATTTTGATTTAATC
Organism: Balaenoptera physalus; assembly: GCF_965194825.1. NCBI lineage: Eukaryota > Metazoa > Chordata > Mammalia > Artiodactyla > Balaenopteridae > Balaenoptera > Balaenoptera physalus. The sequence goes on along the minus strand of NC_138896.1, from coordinate 93,248,598 downwards.
CCTACTTTCTTACCCAGCCCAAGGCAACCACTGCTCTGCTTTCTATCTCTATTAGATTTTCCTCTTCTGGGTACTTCATATAAATGGAATCATACAACATGTGGTCATTTACTTCTGGCTTCTTCCATTCGTCACCATGTTTTTGAGGATCAACCATGTTGCAGCAGGTATGGGTACCACATTTTTTTTTACCCAGTCACAACTGATGGACCTTCACATTGTTTCCAGTTTGAGGCTGTTATAAATAATGCTGTTATGTGTACATGTCTTTATATGGACTCATGTTTTCATTTCTTTTGGAAAGAGTCCTAGAAGCAGAATTGTTGGGTCATATGGTGAGTTATTTTTAATTTTTTAAGAATCTGTTCAACTGTTTTCCTAAGAGGCTATACCATTTTATATTCCCATCTGTACTTTATAATAAAATTTCTCTACATATTGTCAGCATTTAGTACTGTCCACCTTTTTGATTATAGCCATTCTAATGGATGTGCAGTGGTAGCTCATGTCAGTTTTAATTTGAATTTCTGTAATGATTTATGATGTTGAGCATCTTTTTATACATTTATTAGCCATCTATTCAATGTATCTTCTTTGGTGAAATGTCTCTTCAAATCTTTTGACCATTTTTAAAAACTGGGTTGTCTTCCTGCTATTGAATTGTAAGAGTTTTTAAAATATATTTTGGCTACAGTCCTTCACTAGATATATGAATTTTGAATATTTTCTCCCAGTGCGTGTCCTGTCTTTTCATTTTCTTAATGGTGTTCTCTAAAGCACAAAATTTGTTCATGTATTATACAAATGCATATTTCTTTTTTCTTTGTTAGATTGTGCTCTTTGTGTTGTCTCTCAGGGGCTGTCTTGCTTCTTAGTAAATCTAATTTGACATTCTCTGCTCCTTGACTAGAATATTTAGATCATTCTCAGTTATTGCAATTATTGATATGGTTTGATTTATATTTTCCACTTTGTTTTCTGTATCTTTTTCTTCCTTGTCGTTCCTTTTTTCCTCCTTGATTGCCTTCTCCTGTATTAAATAAATTTTAGTGTATCATTTTAATTCCTCTGTTATTTTGTTGTTGTTGTTATCTTCTTAGTGGTCACTCTAGGAATTACAATATGTGTCAATTTATTGCAACCTACTTCAGATTGATACTAACAGGATCCTAATAAAGTATAGAAACTTTGCCCCAGCAAGGCTCCATTCCCCTCCCTTTTGTTTTTATGTATGTGTGTATATAATATATATACATATACCCATACATGTTTTATCTTATTGGTCCTGTTTCTCAGGAGAACTGTGATTAACACACTTTCCTTTAGTTGTTTAAACATGGTTTCCTTTAGTTCTTTGAACATATTTTTAATAGCTGCTTTGAAAGCTTTGTCTGCTAAATCCAATATCTGGGCACATTCAGAAACCGTTCTATTAACTGCAGTTTCTTCCAATTACAGGTCACACCTGTTTTTCTGTATGTCTCATATGCTTCGTTGAACGCCGAACATTTTGGATAATGTATTGTAGCAACTCTGGATTCTGATTTTTTCCCTGTGATGGTAATTGTTGCTATTTCGTTGATTCTATTTATTTAGAAACTTTCCTTGGCTAAACTTTGAAACCCATCACCTCCATAGTGTGTACCTGCTATTGTTTCTGTTCAGGCTTTTTTAAGTTCTTGATTTTACTTCTAAACCTGGCGTCATATGGGTTGTATCAGCATAGCTCAGTAGTCAGCTATTAGAAAGAGGTTGTACTCAAACACTGGAACCAATAAGTCTATTACCTTCTGCTGATGGTAGAGGATAGAAGCGGACATTAAAAGGTCAGGTTATTCTTAAGTCTGTCCCAGCTTTTGCTTCCTGCTAGGCCCTTTCATGTATTCTGTGGATATGTGCAAAGGTTTAGGGTTGGCCAGGAGTATAGGAATAGCTTGGGCTCTCTCTGGTCTCAGTTGTACATGTACACAACCTCAGAACATGTCCCAAACATGACTGAAAACTCAGGCTAGTAGAGCTACTGACCCTCTCCACTTGCTGGTCACCAAGATCATAAGTACTATGCTGGTCACCAATAATCAGTATGTCACCCACTGCTCCAAATCACAAAAGCGCCATTCTACTGCAACAGCACCAACTGAGCCGGGAAGGGGAGAAGCTCCAGACCAGCACACCACAGACTTCCCCAGTGTTCTTGAATTTCAGCAGATTTTCAAGCATAAATTCTTCTTAAATTGCTGTATGCTGTTGGTTAATTTCCAGAATGCTGCAATGGTTGCTGTGTCAATTTCATCCAGCTTTACAGATGTTTTGGGGGGAAAGGATTTACTGACTTCCTTATTCAGCCATACCTGGAAGTCCTGCCAATAATTCGATTTTAAAGTCACACCACTGTAAATAATACACAAAGTGTAGTGATAGCAAGGCTATGAATGTCTCATGGGGGATGTCATGATAGACTGATCCATCAATTGGGGGAGAATGGGACGGGTAAAAACAGCTGATCACATTCACATTACTATCAGTCCCAAGCATAATTTACAAGTTGAAAGGGTTGTTCTATGTCATTTATATATATTGGCAAGTGACAACTGTTTTAAAGCACTGAACTGCAATTCTACCTGTGGATGTACACATGTGTATGTGTATATACGTACACATATTATATATCTCAGAATATATACATGTTCATATACAGATGCACACACACAAACATGCATACTAAAACAGCTGTATTCTCCCTTTCATGCCCATCATTATAATCATTATAATTAAACTATGTGAACTCCAGATTTATTATTAATCCAATTCTGGTCAAATTCCAGAAATTCTAGGTATACTCTCATCTACAGAGGTAGAAAAGACATTCCAGGTATACTGTCTTCTACTTCCAGGAAGAAGAGCAAAATGGACAGAAGAATCAAATGCTAATGGGAGCCCAGTTCCATGAAAACTAAACCATATTATTAAGTCTGAAGGTGATTTCCAAAAAGATGTCAACAGTATTTCATTAACCAAAACAGTCTGATTGGCTGTGAATACTGCTTTGTAGGGTGAAAGAGGCTAGCCTCGCCTTTCAAAACTTCCCTAAAGTGGTCAGTATCTTAAATCCACGGAAGCAAATAAAAAGCTCAAATTACCTTCAAAGCTCAAAGTGGCTTCAGCACCAGTTTTTCACACTACATCATGAATAATGCCAGGTGGCTGAAACTCTCTGATGAGCGCCTCTAGGGAAATTTGCAAAGCACGCGTTAATCTTCAACCTCTACCCAAGAGTTTTCCTTCACAGTCATTTGCCCCTTGTCACAATCATCCCTGTTACAGGGTGAGTTTAGTCACTGGGGTCACCAGCAGCAAGAGCCAAAGAGATGGTGGTGACGGGAAGGTTGATCTGAGAGATGCTTGAAATACCTTTTGACAAGGACTTCTCAAGATGGCAGAGGTGAGGGTTCATTTGCTTTCCTTCTCACAAGTTTGGAACATGCTTTCATTTTCCAGGGTTCTCCAGATTGAGGCAAGCACTGATGTGTATTCATAAGCTAATATGAATGAGCATTACCATAACGGCTACTATTTACTGAGTACTTGTCCCGTGCCTGACATCGTATCCTAGCTGTTTAAAATTAACGTGAAAAAAAAATTAAATTAACGTGAGCTTTTAAATTACATTACAACACGTGTTGGTGAGAAAGGCCATTGCTCTAAGGAATATTTTACAGTCACCTTTCAGTTATACTTCATTCAAATAGGTGGCATTTACTCTTCACACCAATTCTATGAAGTAGGTACTATGAATATCCTGATTTTACAGATGAGGAACCAAAAACTCAAGAGATAATTCAGTTGGCCAGTGCCAAGTCAGGCTTGGACTAATTTTATTCTACCCTCAACAATCCTGCTTCAGCCACTGAGTTCATTGCTGGGAGTCTATTAGAAAAGCACTCCTGTAGTACTACTTTGAATTAGGCAAGTTGTAATGTAAAACAGGAAGAAAGATACTACCCTATAAGGACTGCCTTGAGCAATGGAGATGATGAAACCCAAGGCAGTATTTTGTCTTTAACACATTTTTAAGAGGGATATGCCTTGGGTGAAAATAAAGGAATATATCAAGAGACTGGGAAAAATACTCACTTTTAATGATTTTGAAGGCAAATCCAAGCCCATATGAAAACACCCACATTACTCCCTCATTAGTTTATTCATTCATTCATTTAAATATATATTGAACACCACGTATAGGGATTTTGGTAGACTCAGGAGATACAGGTGCAAACATGGTGGCTTGCCCCAGCCTCAGCAGAGAGTGGAGGCCAAACTAACAAGTAATCAGGCTAATATAATCAGCTGTGATAAGTGCTCTGGTAGGAGAATTATAGAGCCTCATCTGAGCATGTGTGGAGGAAAGGGGCTCCAACCTCGTCTTGCCCTTTTCAGAGAGAGCGTCCCAGGGGTTATGTATCAGCTGAAACCGGAAGGAGCCATGCAGGTGAATGGGGTGGTGGACGGTGTTCCAGGCAGAGGAGCATTTCAGGAAACGGGAACTTCATGAGCAGATCCAAGAGGTGAGTGGGGACGAGTATTATTCAAGAAACTAAAACGTTTGATATGGCTCAGGCTTAGCATACCCACAAGCAGCAAGAGATGAGATTAGCAAAACTGGAGCTATTTTTACAGCAATGAAAGTAGAAATGCAAACTTGCCTAACCAGAAAGAGTCCCTGGCTTGGAATAATAAGCAAGAAGCAGAAAGCTAGTGAAACCACCCACTTCTGGTCAAGTTGCCTTTATGGGAATAGGGATTTTTTTTAAGCCAATGAATAGGAAAAGTTTAATATGCTCCATCCTAATTCAGGCCTGGCTTCTGACATGCCCCTCTCTTTACAGAGCATATCATGGTGAACAGTGATACAGACGCTGTTTTCAAAATGAGCCAAAAATATAAAGGGAGATGCCTTCTAATACAGGATTTAATCTGGTCTTTTGTCCTCATCAAATATGACTCTCAGGAAAACTTAAAATCAGCCACCACAGAATGAGACTCTCATTTTAAGGACGATGGAGTGCCTGGAGGAGAAGAGTGTACCAGGGCAGCAGAGATGGAGAAATCGAGGCCTTGGAACCACGGCTTGTTCCTAGAGACCCAGCTATGCATAAAACTCCCCTGGCTGCCAGGCAGTTTGGAAAAGGAACAGCTTTGGTTGTAATATAAAGCAGGAAGAAAGATCACCACTATAAACGGACGGCCTTGAGAATAGAGGATGGATGAAACCCTTTTATGGATGTCATAAACTGAGCTTGCTCTGAGTTTATCTGTTCTGGGCACGATGGCCAGCGGGAAGTTCTCAGGTAGAAGTGGGAGCGGGCTCACCGTCTAAATGTTACTCTCTCATCCTCCGCTTTGTCTGGCTGATACCTACACATTTGCGGCGTGGAGGGTCTCAGTTTCAGCATTTTCTTGTCATCATTGTTGTCTTGGTACACCTCTTTCATTCCCCAGGAAATGTGAAGCCTGCTTGTCAAATATTCCCATAGCACCAACCTCTCCCTTCTTCCTCAAGATGATCACAACTCTCATTCCAGGATTCACTGTGAAATGTGTCTTGTCTGTCCCGTGGCACTGAAGTTCCTGGAGCATGGGACCCAGTCCTTCATCTCCATCATGGACAAGCCAGGGTCTGGAACCCAGCAGCTTTCCATAATGATGCCTTTTCAGTTTTTAAATAATTAATTCTTAATTCAATAAAATGTTGCAATTCCCACTTAAAAACAAACATTTGTTCTACATAAACTACTTGCCGGACACCATGCCAAGAATTTCCTCAAGCTTTTTCTCATTTAATCTTTACAGCAGCCCGGTATCCATCATCATTTGGAAGGAGAAGAAATCAAGGCTGAGAGAGAAGAGTGACTTACCCAAGGCCACATAGACAAGATGGGGCAAAACCTGGATTCACACCAGGTCTTCTGACGCTAACCCAATATCCTTTTCCATCCTCATTACACAACATGAGCCTGCCCACTGCATTCTCTGCTGAAACACACGGTACTAAGGACTTCCAAGCTTTAGACAGTCTAGTTAGCTCCATGATTTTGCTATATCCGGGCACTACCCACCCTAATGTATTTATCCATCATGTTATATGTAACATTAACAATAAACTTATTTTTAAAAGAAACTTTTAGTCGATTTCTATAAGTAGAAGATAATCTTTAAAATAAGAGAGTAAAATGAAACAAAACCAAACAGAGTTCTATAACTCTAGCTAGATGTCAGAGCTTCTGAGCCCAGAGCCGGTCATTATGGACTCAGAGGGGGAAATAACCAAATCATAACAGCACCAAGCTGAGATTTTCTCTTGGACCCAATCGACAGTATCAATTTGGAATGAGTGCTCAGAACAGTACCTGGAACATAAAAGTACTATAAAAATGATTACTAACACATAAATGGGCAACTGATAAGTGTCAGGTTTTACCCTCCAGTGAATATGAAAGAAAGAAGGGAGAGAAGAGAGGGAGGGGAGGAGTAATAATGAAATAAGAAAAAAAACATAGATTTTTAATATATATATATATATACACATACATACACACACACACACACGCACATATGTGTGTAAATTGTAACTTTGTGGAATGGATGTTAATTTATTGTGGTAATCAATTCACAGTACAGGCATATATCAAATCATGATGTTATACACCTAAAACTAATGCAATGTTACATGTCAATTATATCTCAATAAAAATAAAAGGAGGTGGAGAAAATGTCTGTATCACTATGAAATATGTTGTTGGTTAATACTCTCCCAGAAACCGTCTAAAACAACTTTCACACCCTCATTTTGGACATCTCACATTTTAAAACAAAACATTAAGACAGTGTTTCAGGAAGCAAATAATTGCAATTTAAAATAAAGCCAGGGCTTCCCTGGTGGCGCAGTGGTTGAGAATCTGCCTGCCAATGCAGGGGACACAGGTTCGAGCCCTGGTCTGGGAAGATCCCACATGCCACAGAGCAACTAGGCCCGTGAGCCACAATTGCTGAGCCTGTGCGTCTGGAGCCTGTGCTCCGCAACAAGAGAGGCCGCAATAGTGAGAGGCCCGCGCATCGCGATGAAGAGTGGCCCCCACTTGCCGCAACTAGAGAAAGCCCTCGCACAGAAACGAAGACCCAACACAGCCATAAATAAATAAATAGTAAATAAATAATAAATACATTTTAAAAAAATAAAAAATAAAACCATATCCCTGATGTCTTCCCATAGGAGAGTAGTAGCATATTTCTTATGGAGGGAGGTGGCCCTTTCTTTAAGGAAGTATTTTGATGGTCTCTTTGGGTAGGAAAGGGGAGGATCCTCAACCTGGGACAGATCTGGAATGAGGCCATCAAAACAAAAAGAGGTGAAAGAGAGAGGGAAGGAAGGAAGGAAGGAAGGAAGGAAGGAAGGGAGGGAGTGAAGGAAGGAAGAAAGAGAGAAAGAAAGAAAGATGAGGAGAGAGAGATCTGGAGTTTCACAGGTTCAGAGGTGACCTGTAAAAGTGGGGAGATGCACAGAGCTAGGAAACAGGGAAGATGTAATGCTAATCTTGCTCACAGAACCCAGTTTTCCTTCTTTTAGTCCTCATCACAGTTTATCGCAGCTAGAATTCATTTGTGTGTCGTGCAGCTAACCTCTCCTCCCCTCTCTAACCCTCCATTGTAAACCAAAAGCCGCCTCACGTCAAGGCTGGAGTCTATTTTGCATTTACTGGCCTGTATCTAAGCATCTGGTCTAGCGCCTGATGCACAGTAGATCCTCAACATTTGTCCACTGAATAAGCAAAGAGGAGAGCGGGGGCAGTAGCATGGCAGGAGTCCAGAACATAAGTCGTCAAGACCACCCGTGAGGGTGCCCCTAGAGAGGGAAACCAAGGCACTGGTTTAGAAAAAAAAAAAAGTGATGTCTAATTCTCAGATTTAACAAGTTCCCTGTGCTCTCCTCCTCCTCCATCACCCTTTAAATTCTGTAAACCGCTGTTATACACCACATCCATGTAGCACTGGGACTGCGGGGGGAGGAAGGGGGTAGAAGAGGTGGAATGAATCAATTCCTGTAGAAATGGCAAGAAGATAGCAGTCACCAGAATTCTGCCCGCTTTGGAGAAGCTAGGTGAAGTGTGGAACGGCCAACTCTGACTTCTTGGAAATCCAGGGGGGAGGCTGAGGGGTGGGTTCGAAGCCATTTAGAAGGCTGGCAGGGTTGCAGAAACACCCTCACCGCCCAGTCAGGTGCTCCTGGGACAAATTAAAAGTAGAGCAAATCGGGTGGAAGAGGAACTGTAGTGCTGGCTCCCCAGCAAATGACAGACAGAAACGGCATCACCTGGGTAACCGTCATGACCAGCGCAGGTTCAACAAAGGCAACAGAGTGTCAGCCCTTAGCATCTTTTTTAGAATAAATCACAAGCTATCGACACATCTCTCCCCATGGAGCCATCTGGGAAGCAGATGGGTCTACATTCCAGTATCAGCAAAAGCTATTGATTGGTACTTATTAAGTGCCCACATGCTCCTGGTGCTGGACAAACGATTCAGTTCCATTTGTCAAAGCTCTCAGTTAAAAAAGAGTAGCAACATTAATATAAATACCAAGTGACAGTCCCAAAATGACCCTTAGAGGCTACATGGGAGAAGCACTCTGATAATTCAAAAAACAAGCCATTTGCAGCCACAATCCCTTCCCAAAGTGACAGTCCAGTGGCTCAATATCCTGATTTACAAAGGACACTAAAAGCAAAAATGCTAAGATATCTATTGAACAAAACACTTTAACTCTTTAAAATACAGTAACAAGCAGTAGTTTAGCTTCTGTGCTACCAGGTAAGGGTTACATCTCCCCAAGAGTCACAAGGAGATTTGTACTTTTTAAATTCCCCTATAAAGGAGTTTCAAAAGGAAGAAGATTTCCTCCAAAAAGAAGGTATAATTTAACTTTTCTTAAGCTATAAATGTTTAGTAACAGAAGTGGGGAAACGGTGGGTAGAGGAAAGGGGTAAATGGAAAAACTTTGCCATTTGTATTCAGCTGCTTTGAGGGGCATCATGACATGTAGAGGAAAAACAAAAACCAAAAACAATACCTCAAAATTCAAAGATTGGTTCCTAAACGGTAAGTCATTTCTAGGAATAACTTCCCATTAATCCCAGGAAACATTTATATCTATGAAGCTTGAACGGCTCTTCCATCAATTTATTGGGGCTTTATAATAAGGGAGCTGTCATCTTCCAACAAGGAGATGATATGCCCGTTGATTCCATTTCTCTTTCTGGCACATGAGGAAATGGTGAGTAATGCTTCTTGCCCTGTGCGGAATGAATCACTAGTGACATAAACACTCCTCGAGCCTCACAATGGAGAACGCTGGTGTTCTTCTTGCCATTCCCTTCTCTGGCAGCTGATCAATGACAACATGTAAACGTGCATCCAGGAAAACCCGCCCTGTCTGCCAGCCCTACAGGAGCCCCTCCCTCCAGGATCCCTTTGTGCACTGGTGACAGAGCAGCTTGATGTACGGTCTCCATGACGTGTTCCAGCTCATTAGAGGACAATCCTTTGCTCAATTCTTAATGGACTTTACAAATTGGTCGTCCTCCCTCTGGTGCGAGATTATTATAATTTTATTATTCATTCCAGGAATTAGTTGCCAAGAATGACAACATGATCAGTACCACTGACAGATATGAGGAACATCTCCCGTGACAGCTTAGGAAGGGGACCATCTGAAATCATGTTTGATCTTTAATTAGGAAGCAATGATTGGCCACTTTTCAGCAGGAGACGCGAGACGCCGCAGCATCCGTGCCCTCTGATCTGAGAAGCCTGCGGGCCCCTCAATGCTAAAGGCAGAAATTAAGCAAGCTGATGCATGCTAAACAAAGCCCTCACTGTGCCAGCTGGAATACGCAGGTCAGATGTTAGTCATCGTCAACCTCAGTGACGCTGTGAGCCAGAAGATCTAGACTCAAATTTTGGACCTGACACCAAGCTGTGTGGGCAGGTCATCTATTCTATTCTGGTGTCAGTTTCCTCATAAGTCAGACTAGAGGGGCAAAGCAATGCCATGAAGTTTTTTCAGTTCCCAGACTCCATCTATGGCTGACATTTTTGGTTGTCAACACTCAACCCCAACCATTTACTTCTCCCTTCTACTCTGTAGGCAGATTCCACCTCCCACAACAGAGACTAAAAATGCCAGATACTCAATTTCCCACCCTTCCTGGCACCAGGGGTTGTCGTGTGATGCAATCCTACCAGTGAACATAAGTGGATATCTGCAGGACCAGAGAGATATCTCAGATTAAAAAAGAAAGTGCGTGAGAAAGAGAAAAAGAGACAGATGGAAGAGCAAGCGGGGCGTGCTCGTCTTCTCCCTCCTTCAACAATGGATGATGACAACTTAGGATGTGAACCTGAAGTGGCAGCAGGAGGGGAAGAGTAAGAAAATTGCAGAGACAATGACCAAGATCTACGGCATTATGCGTTGGCTGAACCAACCTTGGAAATCTATACCTCCTGACTTCTTGTTATAAGAAGAAAAATAAGCCCAAACCAATTAAGCCACTTTTAGGTGCTATTTTCTTTCTTGCAGCCAAAAGCATCCCTGATGATGTATTATCCCAGGTCATCTTTGCCTTTTTTTTTTTTTTTTCGTATTTTGTGCCACTGCTGACAGCTGCATGTCCTACTCTGATGGACGTTAGACTGGCCACAGCAAGAGGCCCACATGACCACCAGGAAAGGCTTGAGGGAAATGACCAGTCCTTCTCGGACCTTCAACCTAAACTAAGACCAGGAAGTTACTTTTCCATCCCCTCCCCCATAAATTAGTTCCACCTCAGCGCTCTTCCCAGTCTGCTCAATACCTTAGAACCTTCAACTGCTGAATTTAACCTGAAGACTTTGCCTCTAGATTAGAGTTAAATCTTTCAATGAAAAAAAAAAAATCCTTAAGGAAATATCTTTAGAGATGATGATTGATCTGAATAGATAGAAAGTTTTACAAAATAACATTAGTAAATATTACAAAAGAGGAGAATTTGAAGTCTGCTGGAAGAAATTTTGAAAAATTATTTTTTGACCTATCTCACCACTTTTAAGGGTCGACTCCAGACCCAAGATATGCAGAGATTATTAGAAGGATTTAAACGTCCTACTTTACTGCTGGATCACAGAAATCATGACTTTTGCCGGCTAAATGTTCTTTGAAATGCTGAGCTTGCAAACTTTGCCCTAAAAATGAATAACACCATTCTGAGTAACTCAGACAAAGGGTCCGTTGTAGCCTAATTTCAACATAATTTTCACTTGTTCTGTGATAGCAAGAGAGGCTCCACGACAGCCCTTGTTTCTGATTAGTTTCAGAGAGCTAAGGAGACAGTTAGAGCTGAATTTATGGTCACTGGATGCTGTCTGAGCTTTCTGCTCCGTACCAAAGCTATGGAGGCTGGAAGCAAATGTCACTATGACAACCATTTATGTGGCTAAAATGGAAAAGCAAGATTTGATGGAAGGGGGGAAAAAAATGCATGCACCTATAACTCTAAAATATATGGCGAGTTTTATGTTTAGTTTTTTTATTTTTTTAAGGCTAACCACAGCACCTGCCCCCTCCCCTCCCCTGCTCCTAGATGTGTCTGTGAATAAAAGGGGCCATAATGAAACCATGAATAATAAGTAAAGGGCTTCAGAAATAATACCACGGGGTCTCCAAGTATTCTAATTTACATCCTCAAGCAACATACACATGTGTCCTAACTAGCCTTCCTTCAGAGGACGTTCATTTGCTCTTTCCCACTGTTTGTTCTGCCCGGCCCCTGCATTTGAAATATGTTTTGCCAAAACCCCTACAGCAAAATATTCAAAGTGTCTCAAAGCTCCCTTTTTAAAACAACAGGTAAAACAAGTAATGAGCTATTTCCATGCGTGCTTGGCCAGGTCTGCTAATGACAAACCCCAAACTGCCTTTGAGGAATTGACAGTCTCAGAAGCCCCTTGCCAGTCAGCTTTATTCTCCTGGAAACCCTGAGAAGATGCCAGTGAAAAAGACATGCAAGTGAAAACCAGGGGATTAATGTCCACGGCCTTCTTTGCCATTCTCTTGGTCTGGGTTTCAAACACTTAAGTCTTCAGGATAAGGAGAGCCTGCCATAGGCTAATGGTACAGAATAACAATACTATGTTTAAAAAAAAAAAGTTGTTTAGGCAGGTTTTAATGTAACCTGAGCAATCCCAAGCCTCTCCAGCATGAGAGCATAAATGAAACTACACTTATATCTGAATTACACTGGCTCTTCAGACCCCACTTCAGAATCTCTCACTATTTAGGGAAGTCCTTTTGATGGTGTCTCTCTCTCTGGCATCCCGGTTGGCATCTGCTGGGTGAAGGAGCCCCACCCTGCCCACCCCTTCTCCCCTTCAAGAAGGCTGTTTCCCTGCCTGGGTTGCAGTCTCCTTAAGGCTCCCAGAGATGAAACACGCACGGTTTTCAAGGGGCACACGGCACCAAGCAACCCTCGGTCTTTGCTGTTCTAAAGCCATACTGAGTTCCATGAAGAAAAGGAAACGATGTCCCTTTCCCTCACTTGGAGTCCTGCTCTGTTACCAAGGGGCAGCGCAGCCAAGCTTTGGCCCTGAATCTCAAAGTCCTTCTCGAAAACAATTTCTTCAGATATCTGCCGCAGGCCGTTTCGGTTTAAAGGTTAGACTCTGTGTTTGAGATTGAGCTGGAAAACAATTCTCCCCACCCTCAAGGTGACCAGGCACTAGATTTCCTCCCCTGGGCCATGGTCTGCACCCCCATACCTATTCTAAAGGCAGCAGTTGGTGGCGGTGGTGATGTAAACTGGTGCAGCCACGATGGAGAACAGAGTGGAGGCTCCTCAAAAAACTAAAAATACGACTACCATACAATTCAACAATTCTACTTCTGGGTATATATCCCAGGGAAACGAGAAGAGGTTATCAAATATAAGCACTCTCATGTTTACTGAAACATCATTTACAATAGCCAAGATAGAAAAACAACCTAAGTGCCCATCAACAGATGAATGGATAAGGAAGATGTGAGATATATATATATATATATATATATATATATATATATATACCTACATATACAATGGAATATTACTCAGCCATGAGAAAGAAGGAAATCCCACCATTTGCAACAACATAGGTGGACCTTAAGTACATTATGCTAAGTGAGATAAGTCAAAGAGAGAAAGACAAATACTGTATGACACCTCGTATATGTGTAATCTTGAACAAAAGAAAGTAGAATGGGTTACCAGGGGCTGGGGGCAGGAGAATTGGGTAGATGTTGTTTAAGGGCTTATACTTGCAGCTGGTGGATAAGTAAGTCCTGGAGACCTAATACATAGTACACTGATTAGAGACAACAAAACATTAAACTTCCTAAGAGACTAGATCTGAATTGTTCCCATCACTAGAACAAATGATAATTACGTGACATGACAGAGCTGTTAGCTATTGCTACGATGGCAATCATACTGCAATATAAATGTATCAAGTATGTTGTACCCCTTAAATTTACACAATGTTATATGTAAATTATATCTCAATTTTTTAAAAAGACAACTATTGGTGTATTGCCTCCACCCTCTGCTGTGGGAAACAGCTGCCCACAGCTGGCAGCCCTGTTCCCACTGTGTGGCGTTTCCTGCCTGGCCAGAGCTTCATTGTACAGGGGAAGACTTCTTAACTAAGCTGGGTTTATTCATATTCTCTCTCTTTCTCTCAAACCAGGGAAACATGATGACAAAGAGAGTCACCTTCATCTCCAACTATGATGTAAGTAAGCAAGATTTTTTTTAAGATTGCCAGGGAAGCTCTCTGGTTCTGTATCCATGACATGAGCTGAGAGCTTAAATATCTGAGCGTGTCATCCTAATCGTCATCACGATTGCCATTACAGTCAAGGACAGAAGTCACTTGGACCCCTGATCCTTGCTTCAGAAGGTACCACAAATTACGACGTGACTGGTTGCATTTCCAGCAGTGCCCAAGCCTTAGGGCCCCATGAAACAAATCCCCAAACCCATCTTGGAGCATCAGTTTCTTAGGACTGCTCCTGGTACCAATGTCCATATCATTCAGGGTCCAATCAGGAGACAGAAACTATACCAGGGTTTTTTGTTTGGTTGCTTGGTTTTGTAAGAGAGAATTTAATAAAAACAGGCGTTACCTAAGGATCAGATTGTTAACTTTAGAAAGAGCAAAAAGGGAACATTAAGCTACCACTTAGGGAGAAAGTTACCACTCCCAGGACTGCAGGAACCAAGGGAAGAGGTTGGAGTTATTAGAACTTCAGAGCTTAGAGAAGGTTCTCCGCAGAGCTGAAAATGCAGATCTTTGAGGATGAGGTACTGCCAGGCCGGTGCTGTTAACTCTGAGCTTAAAGGAGGGGTTCCCACGGGGCTGGGACTCAGATATCCAAGGAGAGGGCACTGGCGGCTAGGACCAGTGTCTGAGAAGGTACAACGTGGCTGATTCTGACAGCGCTGGGAAAACTGCAGATGGATTCCAGTGCTGCTACGAGAAGGAAATGCCGCTGCTGGCATGAAGAAGAATGACTGCGTGATGCTCACAGGAGTAAAATAGCTTCCAGTACCCTCTAATTCCCCACACTGGCAGAGCCTTCTAGGAAGCAGTTGACCAAAGCAGAGATGTGGTTTGTAATGTCCCAAGCCTCACAAAGCAGAATAGAGAAAGGTGGGTTTGGAGCTGAGAGACAATAGCTTAATTACTAATGATGTAATTAACTAATGACGTAATCCACACAAAACAAGAATTTTAAGAGGCAGAGGTGAGAAAAGAAGAGACGTCTGGGCTGAGAGAACAGCATAAGCCAAAACAGAGACCCAAGGGCAGCTGTTGGTTGAACATGGCTGACATATGGGATTTGTGGGCGTGGAGGGCAGAGGAGAGAGAAGGTAAGAAAGAAAATGGAAAAGTAGATTGCAGTCCTACTGTGGAGGGTCCTCGGTGGCACGTGGAGTAGTTAAAGCATCTTCCTACAGTCTTTTGGAACCCAAACATTTTTAATCAGGAAGATAAAATGATCAGAGATAGGTTCTACACTGATGGCGGTAGGGAGAAAGGAATTATCACTTTTTCCATCTTTTAAAATTGCCACCGAAGCAGCCAAAAGATAGTTTTATTTGAGCTGTATCAACCATTCTGCATGGGCTTTCCAGGACGAGCCACAGTGTTCAAATGAATGCTTTTTAAAGGAAGGTTGGGAGGAGGGGGACAATTTCTCCTGTCCAAAATTTCAGTACCCTCATTGGCATGCTACCAGGTTTAAAATCACAGATGTGCTTATCAACTACAAGAGGACAGATAGTAACTTTACACGGGAGAAACTTGGCAAACACCAACGTGCCAAGCTGCGATCAAGGAAAACCTCACCTGTAATGAGACATATCAATATCATGAACCCCTTCATATAATTCACGGAGAAGGATACAATATTTTTGTTAAATTCATGCCCAAAATGCATAACCTCCGTTCAATCATGAGAAAGCATCGAACAAACCCAAATTGAGGTTTATTTATAAAATAAGTGACCAGTACTCTTCAAAAGTATCAAGGTCACAAAGACAAGGAAAGATCAAGGAATTGTCCCAGACTGGAGGAAACTAAGGAGAAATAACAACCAAAGGCAACATGTGAGACTAGATGGGATCTTGAAACAGAATGAGAGCATTAGAGGAAAAATTGGTGAATTTCAAATAAGGTCTGTAGTTCAGTTAATAATATCATACCAATATCAAATTCTTATTCTTGATAGTAACACTGTGGTTATATAAGATGTTATGCTAAGGGCAAGTAGAGTGAGCGGTATCAGAGAGTTCTCTACAGTATTTTAGCAACTTTTCAGTAAATCTAAAATGAGTTGACTATGAAAGATTTTTTTTGAAACCACAATTTACATGGGCTGGAGTCCCATGGGATTTCCAGCCATAATCATCACAACAAAGGTTGGGTAAAGAGATGACTCTGAAGCGACTTTTCTGGAAAACAAAGCCTGGGAGCCTGCTGTCACACACAGCACACCAGACAGGTAGGATGTTATTTAAGACGGAGCACTGGGGGAAGAAATATCTCACAATGGGCCACAGTGAAAGAGAAGTGAGAGGTTACCAAAAACCAACGCTGCCTGCTTCCTAAAAGAGTCAGGGACCAGCCCAGTTTACAAGATGGAATAATAAGCCTCCTTCAACCAACCCACACCTCAAAACCTGCTCCCAGGACCAGTCATCATTGCCGCCCCCCACCCCCCGCACATCCACGTAAATCAATCATCAAGATCCTTCGACTCCGTCTTGACATCCTTCAACCCACCACCGCCTCTCCCATTCAGGTCTTCCTTCAACAACGGTCTATGGCTCTCCTGTTGTAAGATGACCAAGCCAACTGGCCATTAATGGTTGCCGAGCTCTCTTAGTGACTATGGGTAACGTCCAATGTTTAGAGATGGCTGAGAACCACAGGTCTCCTCAAACCCCTGTTCCTAGCCAGGTGGTAGGTCACAATTAAAGCAAGTCTCACGCTGAATTCCACCACCCCTACAAACGTTTACGAGCAAGCAGGTCCCCAGAGAATCAAACCACCTGGGCCTACGCAGAGGGAAATTAAGTCCCTGTTCTCAGGTTTTTTAGGTGCTTTATAAAGCACTTTGCATAGATGCACCCTGAGGCAAATACAACAGTGTTCTAAAGGCAGGTTCAACTCTGTGTAATTAATTCAGGCAACAGAATTCTCCCTTGAACAGAAGACTAGAACCCTTCGGATTTCTAGACCTTTATTAACCTTATTTTTAAACGCCGACAAAGACATTTTATTGACCACACTTTAGTCAGGCTCCTGAACCTTTTCCTAGACCCCTTGTAAAATCCAGTTTGAGCAAGAACCCTGCTGAATTAGTTGAATCAATATTCCCCACACCTTCGATAACCAATCACCCTCAATATCTGACCAGTTTCCTCATCCGCCACCATTCCCCAGGTGATGTCTGATTACCTTGGCCCGTCCTCGGCAAGAATCCCCTTAGTTGGTTTAGCCAGGATCCTCTGGACCCCATATGTTTCCCTCTTAGTAATTTCCCATCCACTGACCCCCATCCTCTCCTTTGGTATAAATCCCCGCTTTCTCATGTTGTATTCGGAGTTGGGCCCAATCTCTCTCCCACACTGTAAAATCCCATTGCAGTGGACACTACCCACCTGTCATGATGGTCCTGAAGAAAGCCTGCCTCACCATCTGTAACAAGTGTCATAAGTAATCAAACTTATTTCTAATGTCCCTTATGTAAATTAACAGACCCAATGGTGCATATTCAGATAGCGATACCTGTTGGCTGCCCTGGAGTGTTGGGTCCATGATTACATTAAGCCGAACATTAACTATTCCTAAAGCAGAATATAAAGTTGACTTACACCCACATGGTAAGATATATGAAATTGTCAATACTGATGTATTGATATTTACAGTAAACTACCAAAGATATAACTTCTACATTCTAGTAGGTTCTGGGGATAATGGATGAGCTAAAATAGACATGCACCCTGTCCACATATAGCCTAGAGTTCAACAGCACAGGCAGACACCACGAACACATTTGCCAAGAAATATACAATTAGCCAGATGTGTGCTCTGGCTGTGTGTGCTCACAAGAGATGTGTGCTCACGAGGACTGAACACCAGTCTAGGAGAACCAGGAACAAAGAATATGGCCTTGAATGCGGAATCAAGGAAGGCTTTTTTGAGAATGCGATAAAGGAGCAGAAATCTGAAACATTAAAAATACTAGGTGAAGGGGAGTGGCAAGGCGGCAGAAGGGACAATCTGGTAAAAGCCCTACAAACAGCTGGTGGCAGGACAGAGGGAAGCCCAGTTTGGCTTGAGCAGAGAGAACCATATTCAGACTTAATCCCAACTGGTTGCCCATCTCTGCTGTCCTTCTCCATCTATCCCACTGCACACACCAGAGTGTTCGTCATGTGCATGCCACACCTCAGTCATGATTATATCCCATTCCACTATGCATTTGGGATTTTTTCTTTAAAGAGACTGACTTTTTCTCTTTGCACAAAAACGTGAACAGAAATTTTGTATCCTCTCTCTCAGCATAAAACTAGTATTGCTTGCCATGAAGAAAGGTAACTCCAAAATGCAATATGATACAAATTACATTAATTTCAGGCTAGAGATGGTCCCAACAGAAAGCTCTGAGCCTCAGGTCTGTTCTTTAGCTAATAAGGTAGATGTGCAAGTGTTAGAAAAAGTGTTAGAGAACAGCACTCTACACTGAGACTTTATCCTTGATTTCACAGAAGGATTCAAAGAGAAGCCAAAGAAGACTCGCATCTCACTCTGTAAGACAGTATTATTTAACACCTTGTCTGCCAAACACCAAAAATTGTCTCAGACTTACTGCCAATTTGGGTGTATGTGTCACATATTGAGAAGCAGTCCTTCTAAGTAATATTACAAGAGACCAAAAATGAGAGGCATGAGGAAGCAGGCATTGTTCTCCCAGACTGCAGACAAGGGAGCTGAAGTGCCTTGCACAAGGTCACATGAGTAGAAGGTGATAGAACCAGACTTGGTAGTCAAGGAACCCAACTCTAGAACTTCTGACCTTCATAACAATAGACTGTCATATTGTACTACTTGGCTGAGAAGGAGGAAGAGGAAGGGAGAGAGGAAGGAAGTCAGCCTTAATTAACATCCACCTGCTATACTTCCTCACTGTGTTGCTTGACTTCAATCAGGCCAGAGAAGTCAGAGTATAATGGTTTCCACAACCTGGTTCCAACGCCGCTCTGTAGACACAGAACCACACCTCCTACCTGGGCTCCCAGCAGAAAACACTACTGGCTACAGCATTCTTACCACCAAGCCCAACTGCAACCTCAGAATCCTTCTCAACACTGCACTCCGTGAAGCCTCTAAAAAGTATCAGAGCAGGCACTTGAGATGCAGTCTATTGCTCATTCCTCTTCTGGTTTATCCCCATCCTAGCTCACCAATAGTCCTTGATGTTAATCTATCAGTACTTGGTTAGATGAAGAAAGGAAGTAATAAGCAGATGATTAAGAGCTGTTTTTATCTCATAGTTTTCAACACATAGTCTGATATTGGTTTCTAACTATCACTCTGCAATGTTTTTAAATCCCCCACACCATCTAATCTTCTTCAACGGCAGCAGGTTCCGTCCATGGTGATCTGCCCCACTAGGTCTGTAATACAGAGGAACTGTTTCAGTTGTAGTGCCTTCCCAATTAAGGAGAAAACAGTTGATTTGCTGCTTCTTTCAGCCTGGATTTTCAAAGGGAAGATACCAGGGGTTGGGGAGGGGAATAGGGCAAAACAAGTAAGTCCCAAGTTTGTTCTGAGATCATTCAAAATGCAGCCTACAGGCTTTTATACTTTCTACGTCTGTGGTCCAATGTGGTAAAAGATTCACAAAGAGTTTCCCAGACATCCCAGATCACAACCTTAGTTACACTGGGAGAGTGTGCTTGCTCACTTTGCAAGTCGATGAATTTTTCAACATCTTGAATCCCTTGTTGGAAATCTCTCAAACATCAGCATCTCTATGACAGCATCTCTCCTCCCAGCGTTTCTAGCCCGACACGGCTTTATGTTTATAACACTTTGCACAACCTGAAATTGCATTATGTTTTTGTTCGCTTACTTGTTTATTGTCTGTTTGCCCCAGGAGACTATCAACTCCTTGAAGACAGGCATCGTTTCTGTTGTAAATACATCTCATCCCCAGTGTCTAGAACAGAGCACAGCACATATAGTGTCTATATATATATACGCAAGGGAATGAGGGAGAGACTGCACGAAGGACGGCAAGAGAGTGTGAAGACAAGCACAGCGATTAAGACTGTGGACGCTCCAGGTTGGCTGCCAAGGTTTCATGTGCAGCTCCACCACGTGGCCTGCTGCCCAGCCTCCTCAGGCTTCAGTTCTGTCTTCTGAAAATGGGAATAATATGACCTACCCCAAAAGGCTTTGGGGAGGACACCCCCAGCCCTGCCTGTCCCAGTGAGTCCGTTACATGAGGATTTCCCAGGAGAATTTCACTGAATTCTAGATACAGGAAGATGTGTAGTGGAGAAACCTGGGCATCAAAGATCTCCCTCAAAGGGAAGGGTTAGTTAGGAAGTCTGGGATTGACATGTACACATTGCTATATTTAAAAAGGATAACCAACAAGGACCTACTGTACAGCACAGGGAACTCTGCTCAATGTTACGTGGCAGCCTGGATGGGACAGGAGTCTGGGGGAGAATGGGTACATGTACATGTATGGCTGAGTCACTTTGCTGTGTACCTGAAACTATCACAACATTGTTAATTGGCTATACTCCAAAATAAAATAAAAAGTTAAAAAAAAAACCTCCCTCAAAGAAGATTCAGGAGGAAAATGGGGAGATTTTCAAGCTCAAGAAATCTGTATCCTCTCATTTTATTTAAGCTTTACTGAGATGTAACTGATATATTTTAAAACTACACATATTTAATGCATACAATTTGATGAATTTGGACATATGCCTACACCCATGAAACCATCACTGTAATCAAGGTAATAAACCTATCCATCACCTCCAAAAAAAAAAAAAGACTTTGGGGAGGAATAAGATGAACTGATATAAGTAAGACCCTCAATGCCTGGTACAAACTAAGCACTCAGTAAAATGTAAGTTATTTTTAAACAAGGCTTTAACTAGCTCTTCAAAAAATCCAATTCATGGAGAATCATGACAAGATCTCAGCACACAATGTTTTTGTTCTTCCTCCTACAGACATCTAGAATAACAATGTCTAATGAAGCTGATGCCACTGACGTTGGTTTACAAGCTTGGAAACCTTCTTGTGATTCTAATACCTCCTTAAAAGAATTCCTTAGAATATGAGGTAGTGTGGTAGGTGAAATCCACTTGGATGCCTGGGAATTTTTTTTCTCTGAGCCTCTATTAAAGATATTTGTTTTGGGCTTCCCTGGTGGCGCAGTGGTTGGGAATCCGCCTGCCAATGCAGGGGACATGGGTTCGGGCCCTGGTCCAGGAAGATCCCACAGGCCACGGAGCAACTAAGCCCGTGCGCCACAACTACTGAGGCTGCGCTCTAGAGCCCACGAGCCACAACTACTGAGCCTACGCGCCACAACTACTGAAGCCCACGCACCACAACTACCAAAGCCCACACACCTAGAGCTCGTGCTCTGCAACAAGAGAAGCCACCGCAACGAGAAGCCCGCCCACTGCAACGAAGAATAGCCCCTGCTCACCGCAACTGGAGAAGGTCCACGCACAGCAGCGAAGACCAAACGCAGCCAAAAACAATTAATTAATTACAAAAAAAAAAGATACTTGTTTTCCCAGCTCGAGAGATTTACTCTTGATCATCTTCAACTTGCACCAATTCCACTAAATCTTATCATCTGGATGTCTGTAAATCACACCTCAATTTGCTGATTAGGAATCCGTTTGATTTCATCACCTTTCCTATAATTATATACTCCCTATCTTATAGGTAGATCTCATTCAACATGAAATAACAAGTTCAAGGGCATGCATTATATTTTAAACTCTCTTTAACAAAACTTCAATGGCAATGAACGTCTCAGAAGTCCGTTTCTAATTTTTAACATTATAGCAACTGGCATAAATTATGAGCGTCAGAAGCAATAATAATCACCCAAGATGAAAAATGAAACATTTGTACACAGCCTAAAATACTTAGATTTACAAAAAGGAAAGCAAAAAAGTACTTTGATGTACAAAATATTTGATAATAACATATTTAAAAGAAAAGATCTGGTATAAAATTTGATTCCAATAGCCTTCTTGGCAAAGAGATTTCCTGTTACTATTTAAATGTAAATGAGTCATGAAGGTTGTGTCAGAAATATTTAACTCAAAACCAGACCCAATACGGCAAGAAATACAGAGAACAAAGCCCAACCAAGCAAGCTGAAAAAAAAATGTTTGAGTGTCCAGATTTTGATAACTTTATGCAGTTAGAAGCAGAGGGAAGAGATAAATGGGTACAATTAAGATACTCTACATGCCATCTATTAAATATTGTGTGACATGCAACTGTATGGATTTCTAGCTTAACCAATCACAAATTTAATCAGAACATTTAACACTTTTGTCTCGATGGTGCTTTGGAGAATTCAACTATCGATTTAGACATATTTATGTGTCCTTTCACAACAATCCATTTTAAGAGACTTTGATTTTTTTCAAAGAAGAAGAAGAAAAAGGACATTTAATTGTGGCCTCTATGTCCTAACGAGAAACATAAGCTTGAAGTCATATCTCTGTTCCAATCCACTGAAGCAGACATGCAATTTAAAAGAATTTAAAAGAATTAATCACAGATGCGAGAATGCAGTCTACAGAGACTTTTACTTAACCAAATATTAATGCAATTTATTCAGCTAATTCTACTTGTTTGAAAGGAAAATGTCCATGAAGACTTGCAATTGAAGATGAACACTAGAATTTGTTCAAGAATAAGAACAAAAACCACAACAATAGCAATGACCGTTTATGGAACAGCTACTAGGTGCCAGGCACTGCGCAAAGAGTTTTACCTGCAAAATCTTATCTATCGAAGACAACCCTGTGATGTGTAGGTATTGGGGTCAATTGGATTATTTCACTGCCTTTTCCATGTGGCTTTCAATGCCTCCCCCTACAGGAGACAGAGTGTATCTATTTCAGCCTATTGGAAGTAGGTTTGGCCAGGTGATTTGCTTTAGCCAAAGCAGTGCTACCAGGCATGATTATGGTGCCATGAAAGACTTTCAGTGGGTCTGCATCATTTGCGTTGGGCATTTCTCTTACCTTCTTCCGTGAGAGAACATGCCCTAGGCAGCTGCCAGTGCCAGAGTGAGAAATGCACAAGGATCAGAACCCAACTGGTCTAGAGTCTGGGTGAACTTCAACCAACCCACAGGCCCACAAGCAAGAAAAATGCATGTTTTCTGCTGTAAGTCACTGAGATTTTTGGATTGTTCAACACAAAGCATTACTGTATATTAAACTGATTCAGCATATTAGTTTGCTAAAGCTGTTGAAACAAAGTACCACAAATTAGGTGGCTTAAACAACAAAAATTTAACACCTCAGTTCTGGCGGCTAGAAGTCCAAAATCAAGGGGTTGACAGTTTTGGTTCCTTCTGAGGGCTCTGGGGCCTGTCTCCAAGCCTCTCTCCTTAACTTGTAGATGGCCATCTTCTCTCTATATATCTCTTTAATCATGTTCCCTCTATCTGTGTTTCTATGTCCAAATTTCCCCTTCTATAAGGACACCAGTCATATTGGACTAGGGTCCAACCTAACGTCCTTGTTTTAATTTGATGACCTCTGTAAAGACCCTTCCTCCAAATAAGGTCACTTTCTGAGGTAGCTGGAGGTTAGGACTTCAACATATGAATTTTGGAGGGACATAATTCAACCTGCAA
This sequence comes from Balaenoptera physalus, assembly GCF_965194825.1. Classification (NCBI taxonomy): domain Eukaryota; kingdom Metazoa; phylum Chordata; class Mammalia; order Artiodactyla; family Balaenopteridae; genus Balaenoptera; species Balaenoptera physalus. The sequence goes on along the minus strand of NC_138896.1, from coordinate 93,225,038 downwards.
CATATAGGTACTATTTTTAATATTCAGTTTACAGATAAAGATATTGAGTTTCAGAAAAAGTATCTTTTCCAAGATCACAGAGCACACAAGTGATGAGCTAAGCTTGAACCTCAACTTCTGCAAAGACTTTGCTCTTAAACCTTGCACTTCACTGCCCACCCAGTACTTTGTACAAAATGCCGAGAGTGACTTTCTGAAAGCTGATGGGTTGATCAATTATTCTTATGCAAACACATATACATGTGCTTAAGTACATGGTTTCCTATTTCGTTATTTTACAAGAAATATCAGAAAGTCTTAAATCATAAGAATGGCTAGAACGTAAGCCCCTTCATTCATTAAATATTTCTGGAACCCCAACTATGAGCCAGATCCCCCAGAGAACAACGATGAAACATCTCATTTCCTGCCCATATGGAGCTCACAGTCAAATGAGGGTGACAGATGGATCAAACCATCACATGTCTTACTCTGAAATCACAGATGTCATCAGTGTCACAAAGGAGAGTTACAGGGTTCCATTAGAGTTTAAGTCAACAATCATGACCCAGCTAGAGATGTCAAGGACAGCTAAGAAAACAAGAAGGGAGCTGAGATCCCAAGCAGGAGGGGGAATCATGTAGGCAAAGGAATGGGAGAAGAACATTCTGGAGAGTGGAAAAAGAGCACATGCAGAGACTCAGTGGCAGAAGGGAAGACCCAGAAGACTCAAGGGAAAAGAAGTCCAGAGCATCTAGGGCATCAAATGTGAAAGGAATGTGGTGGGAGATGTATCTGGCAAGATAGCTACAGCTGACCCTTGAACAATGCAAGGATTAGAGGCACCGACACTCTGTGCAGTAGAAAATCCGAGTATAACTTTACAGTCAACTCATGCATCCGTGGTTTAAACCAGCTGGGGATTCAACCAATCACAGATCATGTAGTGCTGTAGTATGTATTTATATTGAAAACAATCTGAACATAAGTGGACCCATACAGTTCAAACTCACATTGTCCAAGGATCGACTCTATTATTTAATATGATCTGCTTAGCAATCCTAGAAAGTAGGTACTACTACCAGCCTTATTTTCAGATGCGAAAACTGGGGCCCTGAGCTTTCCCCAAGGCCAACCAGCTGGTAGATGGTAGAGCAGAGGATCAAACCCAAGTATGTCTGGCTGTGGAGGCACCACACTGCACTGTCTCTCAGAGCAAAAGAAAATAGGACCATTATTTAATGGAATAGCCTCTATAATTACCACCAACACTTAGATTATAGAAAATGCCTCTTTTTTTGCCCTACGTACATCTCATGACTACTGATCAAATACTGATGTATTTGCACTCCATTACTTTATGATTTCCTTGCAAAATATATGTTTAACCTTATAAAATTAGCATTTTTATAGGCTGAAAAATGCTCAACTACTAGCAATTTTGTATCTTAATTCACACCCTAATGTAAGTAAAACACGTAAACAGATAAGTAATCATAAATCGCGTGGGTACGGCACCACCATCCAGATGAAGAAAGAGAATGTTCACAGTGCCCCCAGAAGACCTGTGAGTATCCCTTCCCAGTGATGTGTGTGCAGGGCTGTGCCATGGCTGGGGGAGATGGGAGTGGTCCACCCCAGGCGCAGACAAGAAGGAAAGGGCGCATTTCCTCTAAAAACATGGCCCACGACATGTGTCTGCTCTGGTATAGTGAGTTTCAGTTCAAGGGCAGGAAGAAAGCCAGATGAAATACTTCTTCAACAATTCCAACAGCGATTAGTTTCCTGATCATTTAGAGCAATTCATCAGAGCTTTCCCACAAGACACTTCTGGGTCTTAACGAACTATATGTTGAAACTGCTGCCCAGGAGCCCTTTTTTCAAAGAGAAAACCCCAACTTCCAGCCCCCCCCAGCAGAATGAATCACCTCCACGGTGCATTGTTCCAGAGCCCATGACAGCTAAAAGGTGAGGCTGCGGACAGGCCTTTTCCACGATCACGAGCCTCTGTGCTGCTAAACTCTGTGTCAGACAACTCTTGGCCCTGGATCCAGCCAGACAGCCAGGGCACCTGCATGTTGAACTTGGCTCTCAGCTGAAGTGCACAGGAGGCTGGTTTCCAACACAGCTTAAACACAATTAACTTTTCATCAGATGCAGCCTGCCTCTCTCTGTTCCTAATGTTCCCTTAGGACCTGGGATCCAATCTAGTCCAGCCTGTGACTAAGAAAGAGAGGCAGAGAAACTGACCAAATATTGTCCAATGCTATATTACAAACCTATGCGAAAGGAGTTTAATTAAACACCACAACAATTCTTTGGGGAAATGTTTCTTTTATTAACCATTCCTGCCGAACAAAGCAGCTTTAAACAAACCCTGACTGCTTGGAGATTGTGTATGCCTGCGATTTCTTTTTTTCTTCTTAATCGGTTCTGCTTTTTTGCTTATTTGGTCATTAGGAAAATCAGAAGTGCCTTGGACCCAAGAAATCCAATTTAAGTAAGCTCATTCCACGTTGATAAATATGAGCAGATGACATTTAAAACAGACACACCAACAGGGACAGTTCTAAGTGTGAAATTGTTGTTCAGCATAAAGTATTAGCATAAACAGAGAGAGGAGCTATTTGCGGAACAACTAACGAGTTCAGGTTATTTCAGCGAAATCTATGCACAGCCCGAATGTGGGTACGACATCTATAAAAGTGGAGGAAAGGCAATTCTTTTGCGCTCTTGTGTAATAAAACCACTAGTCAGTGTCACTGATGTGATAGCACCAATTGCAAAAGAGTGAAAAAGCAGACATCGAAATAGAAGAACCACATCTAATGGGACAATGAAATTGGATTTTAAAGCATGATTGGAAAAGAGGAAATACCACTAAGGAGCAAAGACATGAGGTTATGAATTTTTTTAACTAGAAAAAAAAAGTCAGAGGATATGTAAATTGAAAAGTGACCCATGAGTACAGGTGAACATTCCAAGGCCATCCAGGAAATGGGAGGCACGTGTTATGCGGAGTCTCACTCTTCACGAAGGTACACAGGACAAAGAGAACACGTGTGAAAATGTGTGTGTGATGCAAGTTTGCGTTTCTCAAAAATGCCAAGAAAATATGCAAAGTAACAGAGTAAACATTCTGTAAACATGGAGATTATTAAGCATGTGCTGTAACAGTCTACCCCCCCACATTTTCATTACCAATATATGCACTTGTTCCTAAAGGATACATGCAACGGGACCCCCTCCCTAGGCCTGCATCCTCCAGGAGACCTCTTCTTTGCCTAATCCCGGGCAAGGTACACATGGCAGACTGTATTTTCCAAGGATGGCTTCAACAACATCCTCCAACCCACAGGCTCTTTTTGCAGTGAGACCTCCCGACACCCTATCCGGTGGTGGAGTATATTCCTTTATCCCCTTAAACCTGGGCAGCCTTCACCAGTGCGACGCCCCAGAAGCAACACTGCGCCAGTTATACACGTAGCCCTTCACTGGCCTGCTGCTTTCCTGTTCCTGCTCCTCCAAAGTCAGCCACTGTGAAAAAGTACAGTTTCGCTGAAACCACCATGCTCGGAAAGGTCGAGCCACACAGAGAGGCCTTGCAGGATGTGGACAGAGAGAAACCAAGAAGCACTGCTGGCACCGGGCATGTGACTGTAAAGGCCGTCGTGGAAGTGGATCTCCCGGCTCTGTGGGCCCAGCTGATGGCCTGTGAGTCAGACTCCAACCGCCCTGCCAAGCCCTTCGCCAATTCCTGACCCCCCAGAATTCGAAAACAAAATAAAATGGTTATTTTAACCTACAAATTAGATAGTTGTCTATGCAGCAGTAGATAACCAGAACATCAATCTTGCGCATTTGAACTTCACCTTGCAAATGCGTATTTTGCCCACGTTGCATTCTAAGGATTTCATCCTTCTCCGAAATTTTGAGTCATGCAACTTTTCACTTGAGAAATGGAATATTTCATGCCATATCAGTAAACAAAGGATGTCACAGTCAGCAGCAATTGCAGCCCTCTGCTGTGTGCCGGTGAGCCCTGAGGGAACTCAGGAAGGAAAGAATACCTGCCACCTAGCAGCCATCAGACTGCAGCCACTCCCTATGGTGAGCCCTGAGGAAACTCCAAGATACTGGCCCCAGATAGCTGAGGTGCATATCAAGGGAATGATTTCAGTGAGCCCAGACTCTTGCATCTTCCCATACATAAAAAAGCGCTAAATTCCTTAACTTGGGATATCTGGTTTTCTTTAATTAACGATAATCTTTTGACATTCAGACTACCCGCCCTTTGTTGCAAAACTCCTTTACATCCTAGCTCCCCTCTCGCCTCCTCGGAGCAGTTCTCTAAAGCTGACTTGAGATGCCGCCTCCCGGGCTTGAAGTTCTAAAAATTCCCACCAAATAACATATAACTCTCAACTTGTAGGTTGTGAATAATTTTTTTTAGTCAACACAATACTTCGGAAATCTCAACGTTGCCAATCACTCTGATGTTCAGTTTTCTTTTTGTTCAGGAATTGGGAGAAAATATCGGTGTTTCTCAAACCGTGTTCTGAGGACCACCTTCATCTGAACATCTGGGGCTGTTAAATATGTACATTCCTGGGTCCCATCTCAAACCCACTGAACATTCATCTCTGACAGTAAAGCCTAAAACATGTATTTTTAAACACTTCCCTCACACCTAACATATATGCATTCTGGTCTCATGACCTTCTGAAATTCTGAGCCTGCTTATTTTCAAGGCAAATTCCAAAGTAATTCTAGAGGCATTTTGGCAGCTGCAGCAGAAAGACATCAGGCCTGCCAACGCCATGATTTCTCCTACTTCAACATACTATCTGGTGCAATCATACATGGCACAAAATGAGTCTCTCTACTCACCCTCTGCAGTTAAACAAGCAATTTATCTGTAAAATAAACTTGCTAGGTTAATACCAACAGCTCATAAGTCCACCAGCCATTCTGTTTGGAGAAGGCAACTCAGGAGTAAACTTCAGCTCAAAACAAGCTTTATCCACCAAATACAATATGCAAAATATCTGGCTACATGGTGTCGGAGATACTAGAAAGAATAGAGGAGCCCTGACCCCTGGTAACTCAATCTGGTCAGGAAAGAAGTCGTTAAGTAAACAAGAGTTCCATTATGTTGATGGTAACAAAGACCTACAAAAGAAGCATTCTGCTTTACTTGGCACCTAAGACCTACAGGTCTTGAGCAAGGGAAGGGGCTGTATTGGCAAAGCAGATGTGAGAAGAACCTTTTATTTTCAATAAGGAGAACGTCTTCCTCCAGGATAGAGCTGCCCTAGACACAGTCAACCCCTTTCACAATAGACCAGGGAGGAACAATGGTTCATGGAGATGCCCAGGGCCACACATCACCAAAGCATAGAAGTTGGTAACAAACTATCAAGGACACAGGTTAATTGTTCAGTGACTTCTGTCAACAGGATGACATCCCAAACTACTTCTGTGTAGGAGGAGTCAAACCCCAAGGAGGCAAGAGATAGTCGCAGGTCGTAAAAACGATAATAAGCAAATAAATGTCTCTAATGCCCACATTGTGACGTCAAGACTCTGTGGAGATTTTTAAGACTAGAAGAGGTGAAGAAAACGATCCCTTGAAGTCTGAAGCAAGCAAAGGCAGATCATAGCAATTCTGATCGCTTACACCCCACCCTTGGGGGGCTTACAACGCACTGAAGACTTCCAGAATTTTCCTCTAATCCTCACCATCTCTTGAGGTTGATCTAGGAAGTGTTTTCGATTTTAAAAATTGGAGATCAAGAGAGGGCTGGTGAATTGTCCAAAATCACACAACTATGGCGGCTTGAAAGCTGGAATTCCAAGGTGCTCTGACAGTCCCCCTATCTGTCCAGAGGACAGAAGTCGTAGCCGTGCCAAGAGTAAGCACTCAGAAGTGCATCACCCATTTGACGAGCAGAGTCGGTTCCAACTGATGGAGACGTACTCAGACATACTGGGCTTTGACTGGCAGAACCTCGGCCTAGAGCAGCCTCTAATAACGTCACTGTGTCCAAATCCCTTCGTCTCCCCAGGCCTTGATTTCCTCATCTGCAGAAGAGCACGCCATGCCAGAATCGGTGATAGAGAAGGCTATGTTTCTGAGAAGTTGCTTTATATGTTTTTCTCTCTGTTTTCCCCTCCTGGAAGGTAGACAGTCCCTTCTAGACTGTTTCATGGATTTTTGTTTGTTTGTTTAATAGGAAAGAAAGCCGGAGCAGACTGATGTTGCCACCTTCTCGGTGTTTTATGAAAGCCCAACTCCAGGAAAGCCATAATGCTAGATGAGCCAAGAAACAAGAGGCTTGGAAAGGAAGGAGAACGAGGAGGAAGAGGAATCCCCCCAGACTGGGAAGAAGACAGGGGTCTCTGGGTCCTGAGAATAGTCACAATCTACATTGCCAGGAGAAGTCCCTGCTCCCTGCCTGCGCCCTGGGAGGTGGCCAGATCTCAGGAGGGATGGCTGTGTACAGCACAGGAGGACAAGGGCCCACAGGCCACAGGTCACCTACTTGGCCAAAGAGGCCACCCCCTTCAATGTCAGGAAAGCAAGGGTGCCACCGGAATCAAAGTTCCTGGCAGTGGACACTGGAAAACAGGAAGTAATTACTGTGGACCAAGACAATGTCCTGTCACCCCAGATGTTTTGTGGTCAGTGCAGGTGAGGTAAGAAGGGGACACAACCTAAGAATGACCATGTTGCAACTAAAGTACCTTATTCACTAATTCCTCCGAAACCAGTTTTTCCTCCAGCATGGAACAGATCATTCTCCTCTGCTGAGCCCTAGAAGAAGTAGCTCACTTGCCTCAAGGTACCATCTTTGATGATAGAAAAAAGCAACACATTAGACTCATGGAGGGAAGAGCAGATCCTGTCCCCCTCACCTCCCGCTGGCTCTAAAGCATCTGCTCTTTGGCTACAATGACAAAGCGAGCCCCTCAGTGGCAAAGTCCACCATTCAAACAATTCACCACCAAGTCATCACCAATTCCAAAAGACAACTGAGTTGGGTGTCACTGGTCTCCTTGCCTTAGACTACAGTGTTAGCCACCGAACATTCTAGTGCCTCTTTTCTGCTCACCTAACAAGGAAGGAGATGGGGCATACAAAGCTGTTTCATTAGGACCACCAAAGAATTTTTATGAGCAGCTCCATCACATTGAACTAGCTCCTTTAGTAACAGAAAGGAAATCTATGTCAGAGGTTTGTCAGCCTTTGATGGATGTTTTCATTCTCTGAGTGTTTCTGTCGCTCTCCTTATGTGGCCGGGCCGTGATGGGGAGTTTGAGCTTATTAGACGCCGTACTCCACGTGCTGCCACGTCCTGCAGCTGTGATATTGTTGTCGGAGCCCAACCCCAGTCTCCGCAATTGCACAGTTCCACTGAACAGAAAGGACTGCCAAGTGTTTCGGGGCAGGAGTTCTCTAATTTGACTTAGAAAATCGTCAGCTTTTCACTTGCTGCTGGTCTGAAATATCAAGAAGTACTGAGAAGAAATCAATTTGTTTGTGATTTGGCCAGCCAGGTTACCAATGGCTTGTTCTGTGCTGAGCAGGCTTGATTCAGTCATAATCAGTGATCAGAGGGGCTACGAGATTAGGGCCAAGAAACACACTAGATATTAGCCAAGTCTTTGGTTCTAAGATCCTATACAAAGTCCTTTTTATCAAAGTTGCTTTACTGTAATATTTTCTGGTTATTAAAACAATATGTCCTCCTTGAAAAAATCAAAAAGGTACATATTTTTTAACGGCTATAATGTCACTCATAGCCTCTGCGGCAGTTTTTATTTTCTAAAGATGGCTATAAACACACACATACACACACACAGCACCCCTCGAGCTCTTCTTACACAGTGATATGGATACTTCACATTGAGAATCCATGTTTCCTCCCCTTGAAGCTACGTGGGTCTTTGAAACTGCACTGATCACTTAAAATTCAGTGCAAGTGCTGCTGTATAGTTTCCAAGGATTGGTCATAAAAGGTGATGGGGATGCAGCTGCATTCTCCACTCTTCCCCCTTTCTCTCTCTCCCTCTGTCTCTCTCTCTCTCTCTGTCTCTCTCTCTCTCTCTGTGTCTCTCTCTCTCTGTCTCTCTCTCTCTCTCTCTCTCTCTCTCTCAACATGGGCTTTGGGAGCCCTGGATGGACATGAAAGAAGTCTCCATGCTGAAGAGACCACAAGGAGAAACTAAATAGAAGATAACCGCTAAGCTCCAGCTGTCCATCCCCGGCTGTTTGAGTCTGCAAAAGACACACCAGTGACCCGCCAGGTGACTCCAGCCTCCTATTCCCTCACCCGCCCCCCACCAACTGATGCCAAGCAGAGCACAGACGAGCTATCCTCGCCAAACCCTGCCCAGATGGCAGACTCCCAAGTCAAATGAATGGTTGTTGTTTTAAGCCACTAAATTTTTGGAATGTTTTGTTACAGAGCATTAGCTAACTAAGGAACAAGCCCATCAACTTCAGATAAACCACTGTTACCACATTGGCATATACTACTCTCAAATGATATATAGATTTCTTGCTTATTCCCAAGCAATGGAAGAAACTTGCTCAACCAAGTATTTTTTGTTCCAGAAGACTGTTTTTTATAAATTATTGGTTTGGAATGTAGAACCAATTTTCTCCAGCAAAGCAAGTTATCTATCCTGTGGCCACAGAAGCCTCTCAGTCCCAATCTACCTGTAGAATGGATGGACTTATAGTAAAAGCTCTACAGAATAGTCCTCCAATGTGGGAAACAATGTTTCTTCTGCTCTTTTAGTTTTTAAGGATGTATTTCTCCTCAAGGAGTTTTTTTCACATCTGTATGTCTTACCACCATAAACAATTGGATTAATAAAAACAAAAATAAACAAATGGGACCTAATGAAACTTAAAAGCTCTTGCACAGCAAAGGAAACTATAAACAAGACGAAAAGACAACCCTCAGAATGGGAGAAAATATTTGCAAACGAATCAACAGACAAAGGATTAATCTCCAAAATATATAAAGAGCTCGTGCAGCTCAATATTAAAAAAACAAACAACCCAATCAAAAAATGGGCAGAAGACCTAAATAGACTTTTCTCCAAAGAAGACATACAGATGGCCAAGAAGCACATGAAAGCTGCTCAACATCACTAATTATTAGAGAAATGCAAATCAAAACTACAATGAGGTATCACCTCACACCAGTTAGAATGGCCATCATAAAAAATCTACAAACAACAAACGCTGGAGAGGGTGTGGAGAAAAGGGAACCCTCTTGCACTGCTGGTGGGAATGTAAATTGATGCAGCCGCTATGGAGAAGAGTAGGGAGATTCCTTAAAAAACTAAAAATAGAACTACCATATGACCCAGCAATCCCACTACTGGGCATATACCCTGAGAAAACCATAATTCAAAAAGAGACATGTACCACAATGTTCACCGCAGCACCATTTACAATAGCCAGGACATGGAAGCAACCTAAGTGTCCATCGACAGATGAATGGATAAAGAAGATGTGGCACATATATACAATGGAATATTACTCAACCATAACAAGAAACGAAATTGAGTTATTTGTAGTGAGGTGGATGGACCTAGAGTCTGTCATACAGAGTGAAGTAAGTCAGAAAGAGAAAAACAAATACCGTATGGTAACGCATATAGATGGAACCAAAAAAAAAAAAGGTTCTGATAAACCTAGGGGCAGGACAGGAATAAAGAGGCAGATGCAGAGAATGGACTTGAGGACATGGGGAGGGGGAAGGGTAAGCTGGGACAAAGTGAGAGAGTAGCATTGACATATGTACACTACCAAACATAAAATAAATAGCTAGTGGGAAGCAGGTGCATAGCACAGGGAGATCAGCTCGGTGCTTTGTGACTACCTAGAGGGGTGGGATGGGGAGGGTGGGAGGGAGATGCAAGAGGGAGGGGATATGGGGATATATGTATACATAGTGCTGATTCACTTTGTTATACAGCAGAAATTAACACAACATTGTAAAGCAATTATACTCTAATAAAGATATAAATAAATAAATAAATACCCCAAAAAAAAAAATGACACATGCACCCCAGTGTTCACTGCAGCACTATTTACAATAGCCAGGTCATGGAAGCAACCTAAATGCCCATCGACAGACGAATGGATAAAGAAGATGTGGTACATGTATACAATGGAGTATTACTCCACCATAAAAAGGAACATTTGTAGGTCATTTGTGGGTCATTTGTAGAGACGTGGATGGACCTAGAGACTGTCATACAGAGTGAAGTAAGTCAGAAAGAGAAAAACAAATATCGTGTATTAACACATGTATGTGAATCTAGAAACATGGTACACATGAACCTGTTTGTAAGGCAGAAATAGAGACACAGATGTAGAGAACAAACGTATGGACCCCAAGGGGGGAATGTGGGAGGGCGGGGTGGTGGTGGGATGAACTGGGAGATTGGGATTGACATATATACACTAATATGTATAAAATAGATAACTAATAAGAAGCTGCTGTATAAAATAAATAAATAAATAAGTAAAAATGTTTTTAAAAATTGGATTAATTTCATACAGTAACCATTAGAGAGATCACTGAGGAACAGATCCCTGTGGATTGCAGTTGTTGAGGAAAGTTTCATGGGAAATTTGGGACTCATGTTCACTGAGCAGAAGAGGTGGGCAATAGGAAGCGTGATGAGCATCTGTGGTTTTCTTCCCCTGCCCACCGTCTTTACCCCTATGGTAGCCACACTAAAATGTTCCTTAAAACCTTGTTACGCAAAGGATGGTCCGTGCGCCAGCAGCATCAGCACCACCTGGGAGCTTGTCAGAAACGCAGAATCTCAGGCCCCACCCGAGGAGCCTACTGAATCAGAGCCTGCATTTTAAAAAGGTACCCAGGTAATTCGTTTGTACGTTACAGTTTGGAAAGCACTGTCTTAAGACACCCACCCTTTCTCTGCTCACTGTGTCTGTGACCCCAGTGGGGCTGACCCTCAGACGTGGCTGATCTGTAAGACTGGTTCAAGGATACACATGTGACTCAGGCCTAGCCAAGGAGGGTCAGATGGACACTTCTGCTAACACGATACAGAGAAAGGAACCTTTTCTTTCCAGGTTGCTAAACTGGTGAAATGAAACCATGAATTGTGGTCATACATGGGGTTTGGAAGTTGGTGGTTAAATACCACTCTTTCTCCACTCCTGTATACAAATCTAGTTAAGAGAGACTGACATAGGAGTCAATGATACAGATAAACAATATCAGCTTTATTACTGGAGAATGAAGCTTCTTAAAGTCTCAATTGAACTCTCTAATTTTAGACTTAAAAACCGCAGGCATCTCTCTTACGGGCAGGCCCCACCCTAGTAAGCTTATCACATGAACAGCCAATAATACGATCTTGAAGACAGATCATCCCAAAAAAGAGAAGGCCACTGAGTTGCACATGCCCAGTTCCTTCTTGCAAATATCGTCAGACGTCACTCCTTCTCCTTTGGGGAGAGAGAGGGTAATAGGAGTTCCTGCTTCTCTGGAGGCAGGAGGAATGAGGAGATATGCGTTTCCTCCTCACCCAAAGCTAGCGTTGCTCCCAGGTGGGAAGGGCCAGCTAGAGAATGAAGGTCACCTTGAGCCAAGAGATGGCGAGGTCGTGGATAACATCATCATCTACTGTTCGGAAAGAAAGTAGAAAATATCCTACCAGCTGACAAGTTGCTTAAATCAATACCTTGTCCTGACTCTAACATAAAGGAGAAATAAAAAAGAAAATAATTAGAATGAACTATGTATTGTGATATATAGGTGCTTGAACATTATTATGGTGGACCAGGGGTCAGCAAACCTTTCTGGTAAAGGATCATTTAGTAAACACTGCAGGCTTTGCGGGCCACGGAGAGTCTCTGTTGCATACTCCTTTTTTTTTTTTTTTTTTTTATATACACAACCCTTTAGAAATGTAAGAATCAATCTTAGCTCATGGGCTGTACAGAAACAGACCATGGGATGGATTTCGCCCAGAAGCTCTAGTTTGCTGGAACAACAACAGTAACTAGACCTATAACAAGATGTCAGGGGCTTCCCTGGTGGCGCAGTGGTTAAGAATCTGCCTGCCAATGCAGGGGACACGGCTTCGAGCCCTGGTCCAGGAAGATCCCACATGCCGCGGAGCAACTAAGCCCATGCGCCACAACTACTGAGCCTGCGCTCTAGAGCCCACGAGCCACAACTACTGAGCCCACTTGCCACAACTATTGAAGCCCGCACGCCTAGAGCCCGTGCTCCGTAACAAGAGAAGCCACTGCAATGAGAAGCCCACGCACCGCAACAAAGAGTAGACCCCTCTCGCTGCAACTAGAAAAGCCCACACACAACAATGAAGACCCAATGCAGCCATAAATAAATAAATAAATAAATTTATTTTTAAAAAAAAAACAAGATGTCAGATGCTTGGACCTCCTCATCATCACTAGGTCTGGACTGGACATGTCTAAATAAAGCCTATGTAAGTATACCTGTGTATATATGTGCATCAGAGCACCTTGAAAGCCTCAGCCAGTGTAGACTCAGACAAGAGTGCCATATCAGGGGTTAAGAACCACTAGCACTGTTGCCCCCAGTCCCCTCAAAAATAGAGGATAATTCTTAGTAAAGTTCCAGATGAAGCACACTATAATATGCCCTCTATTTTTACTTTACTGCAGTTGCATTCCTGGATGATTCAGTGTATATTAAAACCATGCAAAAATGTATTGTACTTACGTGGAAAATGGCACTAAGATCCTGAACAGAAACAGAAACCAGTGTTCACTTACAAGAATGTCTGGTTAAGTCATTTGAACATCACGTGGGATATCACACGGGAAGGAAGGAAATTCTCTAACATGTGGGACTGCGTGTGCATGTCAGGCAGTCTAGCAACCCTTAACCCTGCCCACCAAGGGCCAGCATGGCCCCCCTCCAATTACTATGACAACCAGAAACACTCCCATAAATCTCAAAATAGTGCTCCCTGACAGCAGAGGTGGATGCAGAGATGGAGCCGAAGGTTGTACGATTTTGCATAAATATACTTTCAAAATCTCTAAAGGTCGTCCCAAAGCCTTGGAGGGGGCCATGCAACGGAGGGACCCAGAGGCTTCAGTGGCACCAGCTTCCCAGTCAATCTGCCGCTGCCCTTTTGTGAGGATGGAAACATACGCGGGACTAAGAATCACATCTGCCCAGAGCAGGGCCCAGTAACACCTGTTAGGTGGACAAATCCATCTGTGCAAACCAAATGTGGGCTCACAATCAGGACTGGCTACATAACTGGGGACCCAGTGCAAGATCAAAGTGCGGGGCTGTGGAGCCTTGTATTCAAAAAGTATGAAGAATTTCAAGATGGCAACAGGAGAGCATTCAACCAAGCTCAGGGCCCTTCTGAGCATGAGCCTGGTGTGACTGAATTGCTCATCTCCCATGACACTGGTCCTGCCACAAATCAATCCAAATAACAATCCTTAAGAAATGTATGTTATTAATAAGTGTTTCCACATCTGTTACTTTGTTTGCTTTCATATCCCTGGCCTTATCCTGACTCCCGAGATGAGAAAGTGAACCTTAGGGGGGGTGTCAGGTCACATCTAGGAAGGAAGGAGAGATGGGAGGAATTAAGACCAGGTCTCCTGACTTGTTCCCTACCCCGCCTGCCCCTCTGCAACCACAAAGTCTTTTGTTCTTCGTCCTGCTTGCCAGCCCGGGAAGTCACAGGTGGGAACTTCCACGGACACAGTCTGGGGCCTCAGCCACACTAGAGACATTATGAGCTGAAAATGAACATGAACATTCACCCACTTAGATATGGCGTTTGTTTGTTTACTTGCTTGTGGGTTAGTTGTTTTCTTGGAAGCCCCTTTGCATTAGAAGACTTGGGATTAAGTTCAGGAAACCTCCAGTCATAAAATGGTACCAATGATTTGCAATGAATTTTAAAGAATGGCCAGTTGAAGAGAGAGACTTAGCTAATTCTTGCCCAAAGCATTTTGGATGTTGCTGGGTATATGTTAGGAACAAGGCTAATAAAACGGCTGACTGGCAGAAAAATTCAGACCTCCCAGGGATTCTATTACTCCTACAAAACACTTTGCCAAACTCCACTCCTATTGTTTCCTTTAAAGACAGAGCACAGCCATATTCAGAACCTACTGCAAAGCAGCCAAGAGAAAATGAGAAGGAAAAGCTTTTGTGCTCTGCCCCCTCGGAATGGAAAACTGTTGACTATGTCTTCTTAGGATTCATGGAGCTTTCGAGAAACTAAATTTTTAGACCTTGGTCAGTTTGATGGTGGAGTAACTGGATACTTCTCTATTCCTGATGATCTAGGTCAATTCATTTAAGTTTTCCCAAATATGACGCAGTCTAGTCTATACTTATCAGTGAATTACAGTATTTGCAAGAAACACTCACAGAAATCTAAAAGTAACGCTTGCTATGATAGCCTGTTCCTACCACCCTCCATAGCAACAAACTTTTATTTCAAGTTTCTATACCTTAGGCTATATCCACACATACCTGCACACATGCAGCTAAAAAGAAAATAATGAACAAACAAGTTGATTCCAAGATGAAAACAAGAGCATAAAGCAAACAAAGCAAAAAACCATAAGTGAGCAAAGGTTGCTGACGGGCGTGGGAAGGGACCTGGAGAGGAGAGTTACCCGAATGTCAGCAAAAGCGCGGTATGAATTACAGCTTATGGAACAAAGAGAATAAGATGGAAGCACCAGAGATATTTCATCATAATATACATAGACCACTGAGTTTATTTGGTAGTTAAGGAGGTAATGGCTTTCTTTCAAACTCATTTTAAAAGTTCTTTTTTTAATGGTGGTGATAAATGTTTTTTAGTGCGGGGACTATATTCACGAGAGTGGCCACAAGGCCATATTCAATCCTTGCTAAGGATGCTTAATGAGGTGATGCTTTCACTAAAATATTCTGTGCTGTTTCCACAACCTCAACCTTAGCAGAACTAACTCTCAAGGTACGAAGACAATATGTGGGAGAAAAGAGGTATTTTACCCTGTATGTGAGGAACTCCAGGGTTTTTCTTAGGTATGTTGCCAACTGTTTCTTCCCCATGAGGTACTGAGTGGCAGGGAAATTTAACTGGGGCATAAAAACAAATTAACAGAAGTAATGTATGAAATAAGCTTTTGCCAGTATCCAATTATAGCATCAAGTTATGCTAAAAGGTTGATGGATGTATTTTAACATCAGATAGCAGAAAATTGAGGGGCTAGATACATTATGGTCTTGTCTATCCATCAACCCTAAAATTTAAAACCAACCACTAAGATAAAAAGGAATTTGCGTGCTGTCTCTCTAGGTTCAAAAGTGTGTGTGCCTCCCCCCTGCACCTCATCCCCGGGTTTGCAAAACCAACTCGAGTTTTCTCTTACTATTAATCAATTATCTTATAAAGAAACACTATTTTAAAAAATTCCTTCTCATCAAATGCCTATACCATCGAGCAGTATTTTAGAAGTCATTATAACTGCGGGAGAAACATCTCATGTGTTTGAGCCCCCACGGCTCCCGTGAGCATTTAGATGTTTGAGTTTTGAAGAAAAATAGAAAAAGATGTACCCAGTGAAGAAAATGCCTCAGAATTCTATTTAAAAATCTATGATTTCCATTGCAGTTGATCCCATGTATATACAGATGTGTTTTAGGTTTTTATTACTTCAGCTAAGTCTTCACAGTGATGTTATTAAAATGCAATAGATTAAAAACAAAACGATACACTGAGATGGAAAAACAAAGGCAAACCTCAAAAACCAAATGGTATCCAAAATTAAACAAATATACCTAATATCGAAGAAGTGAAAGTACTGCAGATTGATGAATAATTAAACACCTCAAAATCAAACCAATGGGGGGAAGAGGCTACTTAAAAAAAAAAAAAAAAAAAAAAAACAGAGATTTAAAGGCATAAATCATGATTTATAACCTATCCCAACTTTGACCTCATAGAAAGCAAGAAAGATCAAAGGTGATGCTTCATTATGTATTTATTGCTTAGCCAAAGCATTATTCATCGATCTTCATTTTGAAAGATATATATGGAGTACAAATTCTCATAGATAGAACCATTGCAGGGAAATTTTTATGTGCAGAATTTATCATGAAATCTGCAGCTAATAGCACAAGATGCCTAATTTGTAATTTGCCTGTCTCTTTCCAGATTTATAGTATTGCAGCTTTACAGCCAAAAGATGCAAGCTGCAATGTGTCATGGGAAGATGGCTGACAGTTCAAATACAGTCACTGTCATTCTTCAGAGACCTTATTCTTTAATTCTCTAATGAAGATACCAGGAAATGACCACCACTGCTGCCACCATTAACACCCGCACCCATACACATGCATGCTAGAAAACTCCATCTGGAAAGATTACTGTGTTGATTTCTAAAACAAAGTCAGATGTAAAAGATTTGAGGCAGGATTGCTTTTTTAATTAAAAATGCATGAATGAAATTATAGAATCCTCTTTTCTATTCATCTTGGTTGGGGAAAGACAAGATGGTATCAGGAGCGTGCCTCTAATCCCAGAATACAATAATCTAGTAACAAAACATTGAAACCAATGTTGGCCCCAAATGTAATTTTGAAACACCTGGGAGACTTCTGGTTACCTTAAGTGATGTCATAACAGTCCCAAAAATCTATTTAAATCCATTTCAATCATTTTATGAGGTGACGTAGCAAGGTGGCATGCCTATTTATTTGAGAATGAGAAGAAAAAGTCCAGAATTTCTGGCCTGGCACCAAAACTGCATGGCATAGTCCACACCAGTGTGGCACAGCACGCTGAGTTACCAGAATATCTCCCGCCATCCCTTACAGCAGTCAAAGCCCCTGCGCTGGTCATCTGCAGCCGGGAGCATCCTCACCTATTCACCGAGAAGGGTGAGCGGCGGTGCAGTGAAATTTTCCAATATGGTGTTCATCAGAGGACATACTGTGATGGTTAATTTCATGCATCGCCTTGACTAGCCATGGCGTGCCCAGATTAGACATTATCTCTTGGTGTGTCTGCGAGTGTCTTTCTGGATGAGATTAGCATTTGACTTGGGGAACTCAAAGTCCAGTTTGGATTAGGCTCAATCCATTGAGGGTCTGAATAGAACAAAAGGTGAGGAAGGAGGAAATGGCCCCTTGTCCTTCCTACCTGCTGGAGCTGGGACATCTCAGCTCATCTCCTCCCACCCTGGGACTGGGACTTACACCATTGGCTCCCCTGGTTCTCAGGCCTCAGACTCAGCCTGGAATTACACCACCAACTTCCCTGCCTCTCCAGCTTCGAATATGTATCCTGTTGGTTCTGTTTCTCTGGAGAATCCTACCTAACACAGATGTTAATAAGTATAATGGGTTCCAAGGTCAAATTCGGCTAGTAAATGGTAAGTTCAACAAAGCTCTACAGGGTCTATCATTTTAGGACTTTTCAGAGCCTCTAGTATGGTACACACCATGAGTCCCTGAAGGGAGATAATCCTACAGAGCTCCTTCTAGGTGGATGCAACCACAAAAGTGAGCGTAACTAGCTTCTCTAGAAGGAGGCTTCCTGGTTGCCATCCAAAGCCTTGGGGTCAGACACACCTGAACCAAAACCTAGCTGTGCTACTTTTCCAGTTGTGTGAGCTTTGGCATTTATTTCAGCATCTTGGGCCACTGTCTTCTCATCTATAAACTGACAAAAGAAATGATGCTCTTAGCTGAATGTCAAAAAACAAAAAAACCAGTAGTGACTATCAGACCCTTCCCAGAGAAGCTGGAATAAGAATAGTAACCAACAAGAACTATCCTTCATCAAGCATGTGGTGAATATTTGTCCCACTATGGCTGCCCAGCTGCCATACCCCCTTCCCAACAGTGGCCCAGTTCCCACTGGGGAATCGTCTATTCTCCTTTGTGTGTGGTCTTTGTGGGATGGTAATTACAGAGACTCACAGTCATTGTGGAAGTCAAAGCATGGGGCTCCTTCCTCCCCAACTCCCATGTCCTCTGGTACAGATGGAGGGGGCCTCATGACTTAAGCTCAGCCAACAGCATTCTATCCATCAGGACTCTGAGTCTCGGGGATCATCAGGATGGAAAGTCAGGTTAGAGGTCAGCCATGGAAGTAGTAGCAGGAGCGCTTCTATGACCAGGGCGGTGCTGGGCTTCCTATCTATTCCCAACTCTGGGGCTGCAGCATTCAGTGTGTTTACTGAACCCCCAAAATCCATCCAGTCAATTAACCTTATCAATATGAGACCAACAATTCTTTTCCAATGGTGCTCTGATCAGCAGAGATACAAGTCTAGAACAGGTCCTTGATGGAATCCAAGGAGGAAGACAAGAAAGACAAGAACGACTGTAAGTGAAGAGTAAACCAAACATGTATCTGCCTCATGTATGGTTCATGTATGGTTCATGTATGGTTCTCATGGGGCCACTTCTAAAAACAAAACAATTCAGGTTGTAGCCTTCAGGATCCTGCCAGAAAAATGGAAACTTCTCTGCATTTGAAGCAGAGGGAATTTAAAGCAGGGAATTGATTACCCAAAGGAGGAAAGAGCTGAGAAGCCAATAAGGGACAGTGAGGTGGCCCCAGAAAAAAGCAACAGCAGAAAGTCCTTACAGCCCTGAAGCAACAGGGTCGAGGCCACAGAGGAATCACAGCTACTGCCAGAGACACTGCCCAAGACAGAAGGGTGGGGATGGGAGGAAATAGACCCTGGCTTACCCCTACCTCTGCTTCCAACCTCCCACCCATGCATCCCATTGGCCCAACCAAGCCAGGCGTTGTAGGAGCCTGCAGGGGCCACCCCTCCTCCCTCAGATTGGATTCCAGGCAAACAGTCCCAAGACTGGCAAACCAACTCTCACACATAAAGTGTGTTATGCCTACAGTAAGCTTGGTTCACGTGATTCCCAACTCCTTGGGGACCTCCTGGCCTAACCCTGTTCCGTCTTTTCAAATGAGACAAAGCACTTTCAGCCGCCCACCTCTTACAGCCCAAGTCCCACTTGCCTCCCCACAACAAAAACCTGCAAAAGCATTTTCTTGGTCTCTCCTCCAGATGTTCTATGGACTTACTAGTCTCAGAGGCTTCCAACACTCCTCATTTCAATAAGTATTTTATCTCACATGGAAAGCCAAATGGAATACACTTGCTGTATTTATCATTTCTACAGTAAAAATAAAATCTCTACGAAGCAAGTACCAGCAAGATAAGGATGAATCCACAGGCCTTTCTGGTCTCATCACAAGAAAGATATATTTTAGAGACGCTGTATTGGACGGAATTAGGATTCCCTCAACCAAATTTAATATAATTTTTTCTCCAGGGGAATTTCTGATGAGATTGTCCTGCAAAGGGACCATCTCCTAATGGGATTTGCTGATCAAGATTACATTGAGCTGTTAAGCAGTCATTTTAGAAGAAAATGCAACCAGAGGAGGGGGGGCGGTAAACACAGCTGGTGAACGCCACTTGCTGGCATAGCCTGGAGAGCTAGGTTGGTACTCTTTCTGCATCTGGTGGAAATGGGGGGACTGGTATATCTGAGTACCCTCCTGAAGAACGCAAATTAGAAAGAGATTCGATCTTAATGCAGACCACTGACTTTCGCTCTGCACCAGGGTCATGGGGCATTTCAACTGTGGTGAGACACCTGGCCAGTGGTGTCCCTGGGGACTGGGATGAGACTGGCAATGACCGAGGCAAAGCCAGCCCTCCAGGGGGCATCACCACGCTCCTCTTTTCCTGGCAGTGGGGTAGTGGGCCCATGTGCTCAGACCAATGAGGTCCTCCATCAAACAGTGCGAACCCTGGCCCAGACTGTCCTCCAGGAGCCTTCATCTGAGAAAAATGGTGGGAAAACGAAATCAAGAAATGGATTAGAAAAAGCTCAAAACACACCTGAAGCCAAAGCGATCTTTTAAGCAAGAATGTACCAAGGGCCAAGGGGTGGGAGGTGTGATCCTCCCCAAGTACAGGAAATAAGGAAGAGCACTGACTGTAGACAATTTTAAAACAAACAATAATACTGCCTAGTCATCAGTCTCCATTCATCGTCACCACGAGCTGGCAATGCAAGAAACCAGGGCTGGAACCTGCCACGTCAAAGAAAATGTCTCAACCCTCCGAACCTACTGCCTCGCCTGTCAGAACATGATGCCATCACTGGCCTCAGAGAAGGGTGCAAGGATTCTGAGTAAATATATGTTAAGCACTCATGCCAGCACGCGGCACACTGTAAATGGTCAATAACTGATGCATACATGCTACTGTTATTATCTGAACAAAGATTGTCACCAAAAGACTGGAAGGAGATAAATGGGCAGCACAGGATAAAGATTACTCATGTGACAAAGGATGTCAAATAAATGTCATTTAACTACGAGACAGCACGTGGTGGCTATTGGCATGGCAAATATCAAACTACAGCAGTCACAACAGAGAGAGAAATCTACCTCTCTAGTGCGTCATGTGGGTATCGATTAATAAGATCCCCACAGGAAGGTTTGTGTTTTCACCCAGACAAGGGCCAGCTGAGGAAAGAAATGAGGGGGGGAGGAGGAAGGAAGAAGAGGAAGAGAGAAGTTTCTTTCACTGGTCCCCAAATTGGATCCCATAACCTCCAAGAGGATTAGGAGAAAGAGCTAGTTGAAAAGAGCCCATAACAGAATTGGTGCAAAGCCTCTGAAATATCTCCAGCAATCCCACAGTGACAGAACTGTGGTTGCCAAGGGGCAGGGGGTGGGGGAGGGATGGATTGGGAGCTTGGGATTAGCAGATGTAAACTATTACATATAGAATAGATAAACAGCAAGGTCCTACTGTATAGCACAGGGAACTATATTCAATATCCTGGGATAGGGACTTCCCTGGTGGTCCAGCGGTTAAGACTCCACACTCCCAATGCAGGGGGCCCAGGTTCAATCCCTGGTCAGGGAACTAGATCCCGCATGCTGCAACTAAGGATCCCACATGCGGCAGTGAAGATCCCACATGCCGCAACTAAGACCTGGCGCAGCCAAATAAATAAATAAATTTTTTTTTTTTTAATCCTGGGATAAACCATAATGGAAAAGAATATGAAAAAGAATATATATATATATATATATAACTGAATCATTTTGCTGTACAGCAGAAATTAACACAACATTGTAAATCAACTATACTTCAATAAAATAAAATTTTTTTAAAAATAACCCCACAGTGTAGTCTCTCTCCTCTTAGGAGAAGCTCCAAAAGACAAGACAAAACGTGGCCATGTAGGTCAGAGGTTTTTAATAAATTTCTAAGAGCAAGTACTGTAAAATGTAAACTCCTTTTAACAAAATCTAGACTTAGAAGACGGAAAGTCAACTATGCCAAAATATTAACTGAGTTACATCAGGGTAGTACAATGGGCGATTTTTATTTTCTCCTTTGTACTTTTTAAATCCTTTAAGAATTGAAACTACGTTACTTTTTGAATCAAAACTTAAACCTCAGTTTTTGTACTAATAAGTGATATATAAGAATTACCTAGGACCCCAGTGGTCCTCTTAGGTTAGATATGGTGGATACTTTTTTTTTTTTTTTTTTTTGAGGAAGATGGGTCAGTTTCTTAAGATCTTAAATTGAAGTAGATGAAGAAAATATTTTGGTTTCGTGACTAGTTCATTTGAAAATAAACGACATATTATGGAGCACTGAGGGTTTAAAAATGGAGGTGGGGATGAAAAGGAGCAAAATATAGGACAAAGGAAATGCTTTATACTATCAGAAATAAAAGCTAAACCCCAATTAAAGTCATAAATCTTTAATCAAATAACACTGTAGACATAGGTCTAACCAAAATCTTGTTATAAGAAGCTTATAAATTAAGTTTTTGGAGCTGGGGGCACAATCTTTCTTCAGACCTGGGCTGCAGATTCCCTATCTTAATTCAAACCAGAGCTATGAAAAAAGGTAGAGATATAGTTACGTACTCAATTTATAAGCTGTTTCAAATAACTGCCATTTTCTAGAATGATCTCTGGGCTGCTATAATCCAAAGACCGTAAACACATTGGATGGCCAAGAAGGTGGGGAAAATACCTTCTGTATATCAACAGGTTTTAAGATTTTTAACTTGAAATTTGGGCCCATCTGATGAGGGACTGAGTAAAATCAAATACTTTTATGTAATGGGGAAAAAAAATAAAAGGAATAACTTCAAGGGGAATGTTTAACCTACCAAAAGAAACCAATGTGCTCAAAATATGGTCCATTCCTGTGATTCTTATCAATAAAGGATTCCTAGACTCCACCCAAACCTGATGAATCAATTCTTGGAGAAGAGCTCCCAAATCTTCATTTTACCTCGTTTTCCAAGCAGTTCTTAGACACACTCTAGCTTGAAAACCTCTGATTTGTAAATATTAAGAGTGCAATAATTCAACAGTTCATTCAAGATCTACTAAATAACTCTTCATTCACTTATTTGAAGTACTGACCCTACTACCTCTCTGAGATTATTTTCTGATTGGCCTTTTGCTACCCAGGCAAAGGCCACTCTGCATCGGCAGTAACTGACAGTTTCTAAAATCAAGTGAATTTCTTAAAGCCACACACACAATAAGAACCCACGATACTCTTCCTGGTACACTGCAACTACTCGCCTGGGGTCATACATTCCTCTCCGGGTGTCCTCCTAAATTCAAGGACCTCTTATGATGAGGAATTAAATGTCTCTGACATACAGGGAGAAATTAATTAGCACGTACCAAATGAACAACTATGTCACTCCCTGCATGAATTTATATTTTGCTTTTGTCACAGCCCAAAAAACACGGAGAAAATCTCTGTAAAAATTAGTTATGCTCTATGGTTTCTGGTGGAGCTGCAGAGACTACCCCTTAGGCTGTTATTTGCAGTATTTACATTTTCTTTTTTTTTTTTCTTTTACTGAATTATCAAGTGAAAATCCAATTGTTCCTAATGGCACTCACTCTGTGTGTTTCCCATTCCCGCATATGAGAAAGGGTTTATTATCCATTTGTAGTAATTAAGACACTGATGTTATATAGACCCATAAAATTTATTAAGCCAGTAAAGAGCTTTT
Source organism: Balaenoptera physalus (assembly GCF_965194825.1). Lineage (NCBI taxonomy): Eukaryota > Metazoa > Chordata > Mammalia > Artiodactyla > Balaenopteridae > Balaenoptera > Balaenoptera physalus. The sequence goes on along the minus strand of NC_138896.1, from coordinate 93,201,915 downwards.
CATCAAAATCACTGTAGCTAAATATTTATTTAAAAATAAAAACTAAATTAAAATTAAGAACTCCCATGACCAAAAAAAAAATGCTTTCAGACAGTTTGGAAAGCAGTGGTGGGCATCCCTAACAGTTTCAAAGTACATAACTATATTTTCTTACAGAGTAGAAACAGCCCTAACCAGCAATCAATCATGGCTAGCTATAAAGAAATGAAGTAATTAACCATAAGGAAATAATTCAGCAAGATGCTAACAGTTTAATAACATTTAAGTATTTGCACTTAAGCATTACTGTTTCTAAATGGCTTCATAATTGTTTAGATTTGCAAAAGGTGCTAACACGTGAACAAAAGAAAGCGCAAGATAAGATGGATCTGGTAGGCCGGATGTGTTATTAAATACAAGAATAAGGTCTGCATGTCCTGGGTGGAATTGAGAACACAGGCCCTTTACAGAGCTGGTCTGTACAGTGCAAACTCAACAGCCCTCAGAAGCTTACACACTTCCCCAGCCAGGGGAAAAAGGAGGAAATCCAACAAATATCTTTTATGAAGAGAAAAATCTCATGTTGCCATCCTCCTGTCACGGGGGAAGTTCATTAAGAAAGCCAGAGCTGAGGAAGCAAAACATGTTGACTGGAATGTGTAAGAACTTCCCGCTGTGTGGCTAGGGGATAAAGCTTTTATTAGAAAGTCCTTTCTTTATATTTGAGGCACTACAAAAAGAGCCAAGAAGAAAGCTGTGGTTGCCCATTAGCAAAGGCTTCTGCCCACAGTGGAGGCTTTCTGTATTTCCATCCTCAACCACGAGAAGGAACAGGGTCTGTTTCCATTTTCCATCGAATACCAGAAGAGTGGTTCTCTCCCAGGACTCCAAGCATAGCTTCTCAGCGTGCCATGAGCTCTCTGTAAACATTCTATTTTAGTCTCCTACCTTCATATCGACGAAATCTTAAAGAATATCTGAAGGACAGAGAACTGCCATAGGGTTCTCCTTGGCAGTCATGTGTATATTGGTACCAATTAGCATAACTTCCATGGACACGAGTTGATGAGAGAAACGACAGTGGTAGACTTCAGATGAAAATTATATTGATGCCAAGTAAAAGCCAACAAGACCCCGCTGTGTGCCCTCGGAGGAGAGGCGTCCTGGGAGCTTGAGCAGAGAGGCGTCTGGAGAGAAGGGAGTTGGCTGCTTTAGGGATGGACATCACCAAATTCACACGCAGCCAGCACCGAGCAGTCAGGACCACCTCGTACTGCGAGCAGCAGTTTAATTTCAGCAAAATAACAGCATCCTTCACTTTCAGTTAACATTGTTAATTTAAATGTCGTTGGTTATATAGTTTTATTCCTATGTGATTTGTAAATCTGTGTTGATTTTATACCTGTATAGCAGACGGGAGAGTTAACACCTAGAGTGTGGTTTCTCAGACTGGGCGCTACTGACATTCGGGGTGGATAAGTCTCTGCTGTGGGCCGTCCTGTGCGTTGCAGGATGTTTAGCAGCAACCCTGGCCTCTACTCACTAGATGCCAGTAGGATCCTCCCTTAATTGCAGCCAAAAATCTGTCCAGACATTCCTGAAGGACAAAATGGTCCCTAGTTGAGAAACCAGCTGACCTAGAGTCTGAGTCAGGGTTCAAGCAGGAGAGAGAGGACACACTCAGATTGGGTAATGCAAGGAGAGTTGAATATGGAAACTGTTAATAAAAGTGTGGGGAGGGAGTAGGGAAAGACTTTTACCAATGGACTAAAGGGGCAAAATAAGACAGCAGCACATTGTAGGGGTGAGAGGGGAGGGGCTGGGGTTGAGGGGAAAGAGATGCTCAGCTAGGCCCCAGCTGTTCCAGCCATCCCAGCCCAGGTGCCAGCCAGGAGGAGAGAATCCATGTTGACATCCAGCCCAGATAAGGCCCCAGGTGCCTCCAGCCCCAGCTGTCATCAGGCTGCAACCACACAAAAAACTCCAAGTGAGAATTGCCCACCTGAGTCAGTCCAACCACAGACCCATGAGAAATATCGATAGTAATATGCTGCTTTCTAACCCAGTAAATTTTAGGGTGGGTTATGCAGCAATAGGTAACCAGACTACAAATAATCGAAATGTTAATCAACAGTTCCTAGGGTATATATTGAAGTTAATAAACACACACACACAGAGCACACACCACCATCCACAATGAAATATTTTAAGAAAATTGCAGACAATATAACCACCCTGCCATATTGTCAATTTCTGAGTTTGAACCCATTTGGCTCCTTATGTCTGCTACACTTTCAGGACCTGGAAAGGTGTGACGCTGATTAGTTAGGACCCCAAACCATCCACAGGGGCCACATGTCTTCTCCCACGGGGCACTGGAGTGTCTGCCAGGTGTACAGGTGTGTTCCAAGTGTTGAAAGTGCCCATGGGGAATTGATGGGAGAATGTCTCTTTATCTCCTTTATGTTCAACTCTGTTTAAGGGATATCCAAGAGCTTGTAGAGAAATTGTTCCTTTTTTACTTGTCGCTCTACTCTCCGAGAATACAGAGAGAATCCAGTGAGGGCTGGATGCAGAGAGAAATCCAGATGGCGGACTTCACACCGTTATCTGACCGTGGAGCTTCCTCTAACAGGGTCAGGCTGTCCAGAGCTGGCTCCTTGTTTCATCAGGACGAATCATCCCCCAGGAAGGGCCTCAGTCCTCATGCAGATTGGCTTCCCAGGGTGCCCACTCCATCAGCATAGACATGGCCAGAGTTTGTGAATTCCTGAGACTCATCTAGAAGCCCCGCTCCGGATAAACGAAATGGTGAACAATCCCGACAATCTAACAGATTAATCATTGTAACAGAATGACCCAGGAGTCTGAATTTAGTTTTTTAGCAAGAAGCTGACAGCTGCTTCTCTGCAGAACAAGGTTAACAGCTCAAATGGCTCCAGGAGGGGGTGATATTCAAAATATTGAATATTTAACAACTGGCACTACCTGGGCACCCATGGGTTCAGAACAGACCCCGTCAGCATCTATCAGCCCTGCCCGCATGGTCCAGCAGGTGAAAGGAAGGAGCCCCCCACAGGGGGCTGTGGAAGAGGAAAGCTCGTGCTCGCCGTGCAGGGGAAGCTGCGATCAGCTCCACATAACGGCAGATGTGGGAATATAAGCCATCTGTTTTCACATACACAGATTTTTCCCAGAGAGGCTACAATCGATTTCTTTATGAAATTTAAATATTGACAACTTGTTTGAAATTTTACAAAAAAAAAAAAAACCTCTTTACAGGCGAAACCAAATAAAGAAATGAATGTGTATGAGCTCTGTGTGTCAGTTCTTCGCTGCTCCAAAGGCAGAGCCAGACAGCACCTTGAAGCACACTGGCGTTATTTTCTATGTAGGGTAATGTAAGTAGCCTCTTCATATGCGGCCAAACTCCTAGGCTTTCACACTTTGAGGGGATGAAACTATTGGTCCCTTTTTTTTTTTTTTTAATTTTTATTTATTTATTTTTTTGGCTGCATTGGGTCTTCATTGTTGTGTGCGGGCTTTCTCCAGTTGTGGAGAGCGGGGGCTACTCCTCCCTGCGGTGTGGGGGCTTTTCCTTGCGGTGGCCTCTCCTATTGCTGAGCACAGGCTCCAGGCACACGGGCTTCAGTAGTGGTGGCACGTGGGCTCAGTAGTTGTGGCTCCCGGGCTCTAGAGCGCAGGCTCAGTAGTTGTGGCTCACGGGCCCAGCTGTTCCGCGGCATGTGGTTTCTTCCCGGACCAGGGCTTGAACCCATGTCCCCTGCATTGGCAGGCGGATTGTTAACCACTGCGCCACCAGGGAAGCACCCGGTCCCTTTTTTTTTAAGTAATTAAAAAATAAATTTTATTCCAAGCAGAGTCGTACAACAAAGGAAGTAATACGTGATAAGATGCATGACATAATAAATAGAAAAATTGTGAATCACCTTTAAATTTCACAGTAATAAAACAAAGATATTGATATAACCAAAAGGTATAATTTAACTGAATTGCCAGGCTAGGGAGACTGGAAGTGTGTACATGAGCATGTGTACGTTTGTGGAAGGAGAGAGGAAGGAGAGAGTTAAAAAGTTAAATCCGAGGCAGACGTCGTGCCTCTCTGCAGCGTTGGCCTTGTTCTTCGCTTTTCTGTTTTTCTTTTTGCAGACGCCGCCCTGCTCTCATCAGCCCCTGGCCCGTCATCTCTTTGAGTCCTAACACCATGCCTTCAATTGAGTTGCAGAGTTCTGATGGAGAGATATTTGAAGTTGATGTTGAAACTGCAAAACAATCTGTGACTATTTTTTTTTTTAATTTATTTTATTTTATTTTATTTTTTTATTTTATTTTAGTTTTGGCTGTGTTGGGTCTTCATTGCTGCGCACTGGCTTTCTCTAGTTGCGGTGAGCGGGGGCTACTCTTTGTTACAGTGTGCAGGCCTCTCATTGTGGTGGCTTCTCTTATTGTGGAGCACGGGCTCTAGGGTGCACAGGCTTCAGTAGTTGTGGCACGCGGGCTCAGTAGTTGTGGCTCGCGGGCTCTAGAGCGCAGTCTCAGTAGTTGTGGCGCACGGGCTTAGTTGCTCCGCGGCATGTGGGATCTTCCTGGCCCAGGGCTCGAACCCGTGTCCCCTGCGTTGGCAGGCGGATTCGTAACCACTGAGCCACCAGGGAAGGCCAATCTGTGACTATTAAGAGCATGTTGGAATATCTGGGAGTGGGTGATGAAGGAGATGTTGATCCGTCCCCTTGCCAAACGTTAAGGCAGCAATATTAAAAGAGGTCGTTCAGGGGTGCACCCACCCCAAGGATGATCCTCGTCCTCCAGAGGATGATGAGAGCAAAGGAAAGCGGACAGATGACATCCCTGTTTGGGATCAAGAATCCCTGAAAGCTGACCAAGGAACACTTTTTGAGCTTATACTGGCAGCAAACTACTTAGACATCAAAGGTTTGCTTGATGTGACCTGCAAGACTGTTGCCAATATGATCAAGGGGAAAACTCCTGAGGAGATTAGAAAGACATTCAATATCAAAAATGATTTTATTGAAGAAGAGGAAGCCCAGGTATGCAAAGAGAACCAGTGGTGTGAGGAGAAGTGAAAGTTTGTGTCTGATGCTGTAACACTGTAAGGACTGTTTCAAATACTAGTCGCACTGCTTTGTTTATAATTGTTAATATTAGAAAAACGGTCCACAAATGCAGCAGCAAATCAGTTGTATTAGCAGAATGTTGTCCTCATTGCATGTGTAGTTTCAGTACAGATTCCAAACTTATGGCTCAGTTTCTTCTAGTATGATCAAAAGTTCTTTCTTCTTTGCTCTGAATACAATTGAACTGTGGGTTCTCTATAGAAAGTGGCATTTTGGGCTTTCCCTCTCTTTGTAAAGCAATTTCTGCCTAGTTTATTGTCCAGTTAACTTTACTTTAGCGACTTTTAAAAGTTGGCATTGTAAACAAAACAACTTGCAAAAAAAAAAAGTTAAATCCTCTTCTCTCTCTTTTTTTTTTTTTAATTGGTCCTTTAAGTTAGCAAGGCTGTTCCCTCCCCCTTGCTGTGAAGACCTCTAGAATAAGAAAAGTCAAATTAGCATCAAGTTCCAGGACCTTCCTGGGTAAAAATATTAAGGACATCTGCTTCCCCCAAATCAAACGTTTTAGAAAACCATTGGGGGGACTGAGATGAGATGCCAAATAAGTCCTCCAAAGAGAGCTTCAAAAAGGTGGGAGAGGGCTTCCCTGGTGGCGCAGTGATTGAGAGTCTGCCTGCCAATGCAGGCGACACGGGTTCGAGCCCTGGTCTGGGAGGATCCCACATGCCGCGGAGCGAATGGGCCTGTGAGCCACAGTTACTGAGCCTGCGCGTCTGGAGCCTGTGCTCCGCAACAAGAGAGGCCGCGATAGTGAGAGGCCCGCGCACCGCGATGAAGAGTGGCCCCCGCTTGCCACAACTGGAGAAAGCCCTCACACAGAAACCAAGACCCAACACAGCCATAAATAAATAAATAAATAAAATATTAAAAAAAAAAAAAAAAAAAAGGTGGGAGAGGGCTTCCCTGGTGGTGCAGTGGTTGAGAATCTGCCTGCCAATGCAGGGGACACGGGTTCGAGCCCTGGTCTGGGAAGATCCCACATGCCGCGGAGCAACTAGGCCCGTGAGCCACAATTACTGAGCCTGTGCGTCTGGAGCCTGTGCTCCGCAACAGGAGAGGCCGCGATAGTGAGAGGCCCGCGCACCGCGATGAAGAATGGCCCCCGCTTGCCATAGCTGGAGAGAGCCCTCGCACAGAAACGAAGACCCAACACAGCCATAAATAAATAAATAAACAAATACTTTAAAAAAGAAAAAGGTGGGAGAAGTCTGGGCTGCACTCCACACTCTACCAAGAGCTGGCTACCCTCCCATGGTGTTTGTGCTTTGGGGATGGGTAACTGATCATGTGATGGGAACTCTAGAAATAGGAACATGACAGCCTGGGCAGGGCCTGGACCAGCAAGGACAGTATACACTAGTGGACAAGCTATGTCCATTGAACTGTGAGCCTTCACTTTCAACTGTGACACCTTCCACACTGGCCACCAAAAGCAATAGCCATTGTGGGCTCATCACATTCTCCCCCTTCTCTCCCAGCCTGCTGTTTAGAGGTACAGTCTTTCAGATTGAGTAAACCCATGAGCTGGACCAGCTTTGTGGGCCTGTGACACTTGCACTCAAAGAGGACCCCATATGCTCAGCTTACCTGGTTCAATGCTCATCTTGAACTGCTTAACTTTTGAACATGAGGTCTTGCATTTTTATTCTGCGTGAGCCCTACAAATTTTGTAACTGGTCCTGCCCCTGAGATTCTTGAATAATTTCAGAGGAACGTTTTTGAAAAGGCGGCCTCAAGAAAGTGATACAGTCACATTACTCATGGTAGCTATGTTCTATAAAGTTGCCACGAACACTGACTTAATGAGTATTGAACGATGCTCCTAGGAGAAATACAGGGTTAGGTTCCTGCGAGCTTCTGATCACAACATTTTCATCAACCGATCAATGTGTTACGTGCGTTTCTGCTTAAGGACACATTAGTTAGAATATGCCGCTGATTCATTAGCATTGAACTTCTGCCAAAAGCACTATAACTCATGCCTGAATGAAGCTTATCTAACACATGCTTCCTCATAAGGCACCTCACAGCCTTCTTGCACTTAGGAAGACTAGACAACACTTTAGCACTAAGCAAGGGTGTTGTTTAAACAGTGAAATCACCCACCAACAATAACAAAGGCAAAAATGCAAAAACTTGTCTCTGAATGACCCACGAGAAGGACACTTGTTTACAGTGTGAGAGCTGCAACGAGGAGACACAGCACCACCTTGTTCCACCTCATTTTGGTGGACCCCAGACCCTCATTTTTCACCACTCTGTGCATACTCACAAATGACCAAAAGTGCTGTATTCATTTGGGGGTTACCAGTAAATTTTAGCACGTAGGTAAATTTGCAAGCACCCAATCCATGAATAATGTGGAGGGACTGCACTATGCTTTTTTTTTCAGTTTGCTGTATGAGAACCCAGCCAATTCGTGGGAAAATAAGACCATGTTAGGATACCAAACTGACAACATACGTCAAAGCACTCAGACTACTAATAACAATAATAACAATACTGCATATACAGTTGACCCTTGAACAACGTGAGGGTTAGGGGCTCAAACCCTCCACCAGTTGAAAATCCACATATAATTTAGGGTGGGTCCTCCATGTCTGCGAATTCAACCAACCGCAGATCATATAGTACTGTAGTATATTTACCATTGAAAAAAATCCACATGTCAGTGGACCCATAGAGTTCAAACCCATGTTGTTCAACAGTCAACTGTACTTATACAACACATACAATGTCGCTTGAACTGCTCTAAGCACTTCACATATAGTAACTCATTTAAGCAGCACAACAGCCCGAAGAGGTGGTACAAGGTCTGTAATTTACTCTAAAATGCTCCCACATAAGTATGTTCTAGCTAGTCGAAGCTCTAACACGAAAGGCCAATGCATTGCTCTAATAAAAAAAATCTGTACTTCAGAATGATTAACTGATGTCATATCAGAAGGACCACACTCCAGAGGCAGCTACTACAAAGTTTCTGTTATCTGTATTTCCATCAGCATTCAAGGTTGGGTTAATTAGCGTGATGAATGTCAGAAACAGACTCTTACTGGTGAAATTAATGGCTTGCTAAACAGCATAATAAATGTTCAAGGAAGACTCTTGACAGGCAACATTAAGGTACTCTGGCTAACATATTTTTAGGATATCTTCCCCCTTCAACAAGGTATTAAGAATCCACCAAGATCTGTGACCTGCATCCTTGGGAACGGTACCCAAATCTCAATCCCTAAATGGTCCTCTATTTGTCCACTGTTACGGGATTTGCCCGATGTTACCTGTCAGAGCACCTCAAGTCAACCTTGCATGAAAGGTGCCGGCCAGAACAGCTAAAAATGACAGAGCATGTCTCACACTCACAAAAAAAGAGGATATGCATGTTTTCTGTTCACTTGTTACTGTTTGACTAACAAATGCCTGTGTATGTGGTGAAATTTTGTCTGCGTTCATTTTGTTATACAGTAAACCCTGATAAAGATATTATGGGAGAGTAGCTAGCCCTCACCCCCTCCAGTTTCTTCAGTGGGTCTCGTTCTTTGTAGATGAGGATGCTGTGTCCCCAGGTTTACTAAAAGTTAGAGCCAGGACCTGCTCCGAGGCAGAGCTGGGCAAAATCTGTACTCGTAATCATTACACTGTACAGCCACTCCACCTAAAAGCAATAGGTAACCTAAATCCATTGCTGCTTAGGTTAATTTGGCATAAACATGTAAGATACAGAGCCCCAAAAGTAGGTACATTTGCAGAAAAGGGAGAAAAAGGAGTCTTAGAGAAGAAAGACAAAGGCACCTACATGTAGAATCACAAAAACACTGCCATTAAAAGGACAGATGGGAGGAGTGTATACTATTGACAATCTGAATACAAGTGCCTCCCAGGAGTGAGGGAATTTTCTAAGATGCTAAACTCTTCGTAGTAGCATTATTGGAAAAGTCAGCATATACTCAAACTGTTTAAAAAATGTTTTATTATATAAAAAGTAGTTGGTGTCTGTACAATCAAACAGGTTTGCTCTCATATAAGTAACCAGCAGGGCATTTAACAGTTATACAGGTTTAAAGCAATTCATTACTGTGTAGAATGAATCCATACATGTGGAGTATCCCGCATCCCTGGTTTCCACCTGCTACATTCCATTAGAGGCCCCTGATCATTATGAGGCCCCCACCAATTCCCGAAATGTTTCCTGGAGACATCAATGCACTGGAATACAAGACAGGCAATATTGCAAGTGCAGGAGGATAAAAAGGGACTTCACTGTGAAGAAATGAATGCAGAACAGTTAGCCATCCTGGTAAAGCTTGGCTACAAAATGTACAAGAAGACAGTAGGGTACAGTGAAATTTCCTCCCAAAATAAAGACGATTAGCATACATAGAAGTGGAGACGTCGGTGAAGGAGAGAAACAGACGAGGTTGAACAGCCTGGGCTCTGGGGGGCTTCCTCTGCAGAGGATGAGACGTGGGCTCTACATGGTGCCATAGATGGAGCACAGATGATGGGGTGGCTTACGAACGCTGGAGAACCTCTCCCTCCATACTTCCCACAGAGTGTGTACACAATGAAGGGCCAAGGATGGGCTCCAGCTATGGCCTTCCCTCACCAACATGGGAGTCGTCACCTGGGTTGGTGCACCAGCCCTGACCCCACAGGTGTCCCATTCCCACTCTGAGAAGCTGGGAGAAATCACCACTAACCAAGAGGAATCTATGCCATGGCTCAGCAAGGGTCTCCCCATGAGAAGACAGTGCCTGGAAGAGCTTTAGTCAACAAGAAGCTCCATTCCTTCCTAAGAAAACTGGAGGTAAATGATATTTCTTGAAATGAAGACGTGAACATTTAACAAAATCCACTTTAACAAAGCTAGAAGTTCAGGCATTTTGGAAAGGAATATTTTTAGCACTGTAGGCCATGCTGAGGCAATACAGTTGACAGAAACACTACCCAGAATCTTATATCAGCTTAAAGCCGACAAAATGACCAGACTAATGAGACCAACCAGGGTTTTGTCCAGAAAACCATGAGTGAGGAAAATGATCCTCTTTGTAGTTACAAATGGTGATGATGAAATCCCACATCCCACCGGCCATTTGGAAAAACCTCTAATAACAAGGTAAAGATGATTTTCTCACCCTTTGGAAAGGATAAAATTTTCTATTTCCTGTGATGATTTGGGGGGTCTAATTTACAGGGCAGATGAGACTTAGCTCTCCTACTGTTTTAAGCTCCTCAGGCACACTCAAAAAACTTGTCTGCTACTGGTTACACATAATTCATTCTCTGGAGCATAAATAATCTAAAGAAATGAAGACATGAAGTTTGAAATAAAGGTTAATTGAAGAGAGGGAAAAAACAACTTGGATATGTTGAAGTAAAAGAGAAAACCGGCTGAGGCACTTTCTACCATATTGAATAAAAAAGCTGATCATTCCTTCAGGAAGTATTTACTGAGGACCCATTATGTGCTAGTGTGATCGTTTTAAGGCGTGGTCACAATTTTTTTTTTTTTTGATACTCGTCTTAGTCCATTCAGGCTGTGATAACAAAATACCACAGACTGGGTAGCTTATAAGCAACTGAAACTTATTTCTCACTGTTCTGTTGGCTGGAAAGTCCAACATCAAAACACCAGCATGGCCACCTTATGGTGAGAACCTTCTTCCCAGTTCATAGCTGAAGTCTTCTCACTCTTTCCTTACGTGGTGAAAGGGTCAAGGGATCCCTGAGGGGGTCTCTTTTATAAGAGCACTAATTCTATTCCTGAGGGCGCCTCTCTTACGACCTACTCACTTCCCAAATGCCCCATGCCCTAATCCCATAATCTTCAGGGGTCAGAATTTCACATATGAATTTGGGGAGGCACAAATGTTCAGACCACAGTCACGCCCCTCCCTCCAAAAGGTAGAACCTAATTCTCTTTCTTTTGAATGTGGGCCCGACTTAGTGAATCACTTCTAACCAATAGAATGTGGCAGATGTGACCGTGTGTGACTTCTGAGGCTAAGTCATAAAAGACACTATCACTCCCATCTCACTCGCCCTTGGATGACACTAAGTCCCCTACATACGAACCTTCAATTTGCGAACTTGCAAAGATGCGAACTTGCATTCTGTCAACGTGAGGCGTGAGTGAAATTGCAGCTTACCCTCCGTCTCCTATTGCTGACGATCCTTCAGCTCTACCATTTCCCACCTCCTCTCCCTCCTCCAGTCAGTAACTCTTCTTGCCTGTTCACTCAATGCCAGCCCTGTATGCCAGATGTTGTACTGTACTACTGTACTTTTCAAGGTATTGTACTATAAGATTAAAAATATTTTCTTTATTTTTTGTGTTTGATTTTTATATATTATTTGTGTGAAAAGTATTATAAACCTATTACACTTCAGTACTATATAGCTGATTTTGTTAGTTGGGTACCTAAACTAACTTGGTTGGACTTCCGAACAAATTGGACTTAAAACACCCTCTCGGAACGGAACTCGTTCGTGCGTAGGGGACTTACTGTATTGCTCTGAGGGAAGCCAGCTGCCATGTTGTGAGGACATTCGAACGGCCTGTGGAGAGGCCCCTGTGGGCAAGAACTGAGGCCTCTCAACAACAGGCACCAACTTGCCAGCCACGTGAGAGAGCAACCTTGAACTTGGATCCTTCAGGCCCTGCCCAGCTTTCGGAGGACTGGCACCCCAACTGACATCTTGACTGCAACCTCACAAGTGACACGGAGCCAGAAGCACCCACGGGAACCATGAGGAGAATAATGTTTACGATCGCTCTAAACGACTAGTGTCGGGGTTATTTGTTATGTGGCAATAAATAACTAATACAGCTTGTTACTTTGCAAAATCCTGGCAACATCGGAGTGAAAACAACACAGTCTCTACCAAAACAAATCTCCAGTGTTCACTGTGAAGATTCAACTATGGAAAACCAACAGTAACACCACCATGTGATAAGAGCTGTAACAGGGGTATCCATCAATATGAGCATGGTTATGCTGTAGTAACAAGCAACCTAAACATTTCAGTGGCTTAACAGAGCATAGCTTATTTCTTTTTTTTTTAATTTTTAAATTTTATTTTATTTATTTTTTATACCTCAGGTTCTTATTAGTCATCAATTTTATACACATCAGTGTATACATGTCAATCCCAATCGCCCAATTCATCACACCACCACCACCACCACCCCCCCCCCCGTGGCTTTCCCCCCTTGGTGTCCATACGTTTGTTCTCTACATCTGTGTCTCAACTTCTGCCCTGTAAACTGGTTCATCTGTACCATTTTTCTAGGTTCCACATACATGCATTAACATATGATATTTTTCTCTTTCTGACACTTCACTCTGCATGACAGTCTCTAGATCCATCCACATCTCTACAAATGACCCAATTTCGTTCTTTTTATGGCTGAGTAATATTCCATTGTATATATGTACCCCATCTTCTTTATCCATTTGTCTGTCAATGGGCATTTAGGTTGCTTCCATGACCTGGCTATTGTAAACAGTGCTGCAATAAACATTGGGGTGCATGTGTCTCTTTGAATTGTGGTTTTCTCTTGGTATCTGTCCAGTAGTGGGATTGCTGGATCATATGGTAATTCTATTTTTAGTCTTTTAAGGAACCTCCATACTGTTCTCCATAGTGGCTGTATCAATTTACATTCCCACCAACAGTGCAAGAGGGTTCCCTTTTCTCCACACCCTCTCCAGCATTTGTTGTTTGTAGATTTTCTGATGATGCCCATTCTAACTGGTGTGAGGTGATACCTCACTGTAGTTTTGATTTGCATTTCTCTAATAATTAGTGATGTTGAGCAGCTTTTCATGGGCTTCCTGGCCATCTGTATGTCTTCTTGGGAGAAACGTCTATTTATTAGGTTTTCTGCCCATTTTTAGATTGGGTTGTTTGTTTTTTAAATATTGAGCTGCATGAACTGTTTATATATTTTGGAGATTAATCCTTTGCCCATTGATTCGTTTACAAATATTTTCTCCCATTGCAAGGGTTGTCTTTTCGTCTTGTTTATGGTTTCCTTTGCTGTGCAAAAGCTTTGAAGTTTCATTAGGTCCCATTTGTTAAATTTTTGTTTTTATTTCCATTACTCTAGGAGGTGGATCAAAAAAGATCTTGCTGTGATTTATGTCAAAGAGTGTTCTTCCTATGTTTTCCTCTAAGAATTTTAGAGTGTCCGGTCTCTAGTCCACTTTGAGTTTATTTTTGTGTATGGTGTTAGGGAGTGTTCTAATTTCATTCTTTTACATGTAGCTGTCCAGTTTTCCCAGCACCACTTATTGAACAGACTGTCTTTTCTCCACTGTATATCCTTGCCTCCTTTGTCACAGATTAGTTGACCATAGGTGCATGGGTTTATCTCTGGGCTTTCTAACTTGTTCCATTGATCTATGTTTCTGTTTTTGTGCCAGCACCATATTGTCTTGATTACTGTAGCTTTGTAGTATACTCTAAAGTCAGGGAGTCTGATTCCTCCAGCTCCGTTTTTTTCCCCTCAAGACTGCTTTGGCTATTCGGGGTCTTTTGTGTCTCCATACAAATTTTAAGATTTTTTGTTCTAGTTCTGTAAATAATGCCGTTGGTAATTTGATAGGGATTGCATTGAATCTGTAGATTGCTTTGGGTAGTATAGTCATTTTCACAATGTTGATTCTTCCAATCCAAGAACATGGTATATCTCTCCATCTGTTGGTATCATCTTTAATTTCTTTCAACAGTGTCTTATAGTTTTCTGCATATAGGTCTTTTGTCTCCTTAGGTAGGTTTATTCCTTGGTATTTTATTCTTTTTGTTGCAATGGTAAATGGGAGTGTTTCCATAATTTCTCTTTCAGATTTTTCAACATTAGTGTATAGGAATGCAAGAGATTTCTGTGCATTAATTTTGTATCCTGCAACTTTACCAAATTCATTGATTAGCTCTAGTAGTTTTGTGGTGGCATCTTTAGGATTCTCTATGTATAGTATCATGTCATCTGCAAACAGTGAGAGTTTTACTTCTTCTTTTCCAATTTGTATTCCTTTTAATTATTTTTCTTCTCTGATTGCCGTGGCTAGGACTTCCAAAACTATGTTGAATAATAGTAGTGAGAGTGGACATCCTTGTCCTGTTCCTGAACTTAGAGGAAATGCTTTCAGTTTTTCTCCATTGAGAATGATGTTTGCTGTGGGTTTGTGGTATATGACCTTTATTATGTTGAGGTAGGTTCCCTCTATGCCCACTTTCTGGACAGTTTTTATCATAAATGGGTGTTGAATTTTGTCAAAAGCTTTTTCTGCATCTATTGAGATGATCATATGGTTGTTATTCTTCCATTTGTTAATATGGTGTATCACATTGATTGATTTGCATATATTGAAGAATCCTTGCATCCCTGGGATAAATCCAGCTTGATCATGGTGTATGATCCTTTTAAGGTGTTGTTGGATTCTGTTTGCTAGTATTTTGTTGAGGATTTTTGCATCTATATTCATCAGTAATATTGGTCTGTAATTTTCTTTTTTGGTGGTATCATTGTCTGGTTTTGGTATCAGGGTGATGCTGGCCTCATAGAATGAGTTTGGGAGTGTTCCGTCCTCTGCAATTTTTTGGAAGAGTTTGAGAAGGATGGGTGTTAGCTCTTCTCTAAATGTTTGATAGAATTCACCTATGAAGCCATCTGGCCCTGGACTTTTGTTTGCTGGAAGATTTTTAATCACAGTTTCAATTTCATTACTTGTGATTGGTTTGTTCATATTTTCTATTTCTTCCTGGTTCAGTCTTGGAAGGTTATACCTTTCTAAGAATTTGTCCATTTCTTCCAGGTTGTCCATTTTATTGGCATAGAGTTGCTTGTAGTTGTCTCTTAGGATGCTTTGTATTTCTGGGGTGTCTGTTGTAACTTCTCCTTTTTCATTTCTAATTTTATTGATTTGAGTCCTCTCCCTCTTTTTCTTGATGAGTCTGGCTAATGGTTTATCAATTTTGTTTATCTTCTCAAAGAATGAGCTTTTAGTTTTATTGATCTTTGTTATCGTTTTCTTTGTTTCTATTTCACTTATTTCTGCTCTGATCTTTATGATTTCTTTCCTTCTGCTAATTTTGGGTTTTGATTGTTCTTCTTTCTCTAGTTCCTTTAGGTGTAAGGTTAAATTGTTTATTTGAGATTTTTCTTGTTTCTTGAGGTAGGCTTGTATAGCTATAAACTTCCCTCTTAGAACTGTTTTGCTGCATCCCATAGGTTTTGGATCATCGTGTTTTCATTGTCGTTTGTCTCTAGGTATTTTCTGATTTCCTCTTTGATTTCTTCAGTGATCTCTTGGTTATTTAGTAACGTATTGTTTAGCTTCCATGTGTTTGTGTTTTTTACGTTTTTTTCCCTGTAACTGACTTCTTTTTTTTTTTTTTTAAACACTATTTTATTTATTTTATTTATTTATGGCTGTGTTGGGTCTTCGTTTCTGTGCAAGGGCTCTCTCCAGCTGTGGCAAGCGGGGGCCACTCTTCATCGTGGTGCGCGGGGCCTCTCACTATCGCGGCCTCTCCCGTTGCGGAGCACAGGCTCCAGACGTGCAGGCTCAGTAATTGTGGCTCATGGGCCTAGTTGCTCCATGGCATGTGGGATCTTCCCAGACCAGGGTTCGAACCCGTGTCCCCTGCATTGGCAGGCAGACTCTCAACCACTGTGCCACCAGGGAAGCCCCCCTGTAATTGACTTCTAATCTCATAGCACTGTGGTCAGAAAAGATGCTTGATATGATTTCAATTTTCTTAAATTTACTGAGGCTTGATTTGTGACCCAAGATGTGATCTATCCTGGAGAATGTTCCGTGCACAGTTGAGAAGAAAGTGTAATCTGCTGTTTTTGGATGGACTGTCCTATAAATATCAATTAAATCTATCTGGTCGACTGTGTCCTTTAAAGCTTGTGTTTCCTTATTAATTTTCTGTCTGGATGATCTGTCCATTGGTGTAAGTAAGGTGTTAAAGTCCCCCACTATTATTGTGTTACTGTCAATTTCCTCTTTTATAGCTCTTAGCAGTCGCCTTATGTATTGAGGTGCTCCTATGTTGGGTGCATATAGATTTATAATTGTTATATCTTCTTCTTGGATTGATCCCTTGATCATTACATAGTGTCCTTCCTTGTCTCTTGTAACATTCTTTATTTTAAAGTCTATTTTATCTGATGTGAGTATTGCTACTCCAGCTTTCTTTTGGTTTCCATTTGCATGGAATATCTTTTCCCATCCCCTCACTTTCAGTCTGTATATGTCCCTAGGTCTGAAGTGGGTCTCTTGTAGAAAGCATATATATGGGTCCTGTTTTTGTATCCATTCAGCAAGCCTGTGTCTTTTGGTTGGAGCATTTAATCCATTCGCATTGAAGGTAATTATCGATATGTATGTTCCTATTACCATTTTCTTAATTGTTTTGGGTTTGTTTTTGTAGGTCCTTTTCTTCTCTTGTGTTTCCCACTTAGAGAAGTTCCTTTAGCATTTGTTGTAGAGCTGGTTTGGTGGTGCTGAATTCTCTTAGCTTTTGCTTGTCTGTAAAGCTTTTGATTTCTCCATCGAATCTGAATGACATCCTTGCCAGGTAGAGTAATCTTGGTTGTAGGTTCTTCCCTTTCATCACTTTAAATATATCATGCCACTCCCTTCTGGCTTGTAGAGTTTCTGCTGAGAAATCAGCTGTTAACCTTATGGGAGTTCCCTTGTATGTTATTTGTCGTTTTTCCCTTGCTGCTTTCAATAATTTTTCTTTGTCTTTAATTTTTGCCAATTTGATCACTATGTGTCTCGGCATGTTTCTCCTTGCGTTTATCCTGTATGGGACTCGCTGCGTTTCCTGGACTTGGGTGGCTATTTCCTTTCCCATGTTAGGGAAGTTTTCGACTATAATCTCTTCAAATATTTTCTCGGGTCCTCTCTCTCTCTCTTCTCCTTCTGGGACCCCTATAATGCGAATGTTGTTGCGTTTAATATTGGCCCAGAGGTCTCTTAGGCTGTCTTCATTTCTTTTCATTCTTTTTTCTTTATTCTGTTCCACAGCAGTGAATTCCACCATTCTGTCTTCCAGGTCACTTACCTGTTCTTCTGCCTCAGTTATTCTGCTATTGATTCCTTCTAGTGTAGTTTTCATTTTAGTTATTGTATTGTTCATTCCTGTTTGCTTGTTCTTTATTTCTTCTAGGTCTTTGTTATACATTTCTTGCGTCTTCTCGATCTTTGCCTCCATTCTTTTTCTGAGGTTCTGGATCATCTTCACTATCATTATTCTGAATTCTTTTTCTGGAAGGTTGCCTATCTCCACTTCATTTAGTTGTTTTTCTGGGGTTTTATCTTGTTCCTTCATCTGGTACATAGTCCTCTGCCTTTTCATCTTGTCTATCTTTCTGTGAATGTGGTTTTTGTTCCACAGGCTGCAGGACTGTAATTCTTCTTGCTTCTGCTGTCTGGCCTCTGGTGGATGAGGCTATCTAAGAGGCTTGTGCAAGTTTCCTGATAGGAGGGACTGGTGGTGGGTAGAGCTGCCATAGTTTCTTATTCTTGACATGTTTCATGTCAGTTGTGCTTGAGCTCCCTGCCATCTTAACTCTAGGACCGAGGGTCAGAGCAGCCCCCATATGGCTTACTTCGAGTTACCAGAGCAGAATGGAAGAGAAAATGGCCAACTGTGACTGCCTCTTAAAGCTTCCATTGGGAAGTTACACAGTCATTTGATTGTGCTGAAGTTTAAGGAGGGACAGGGGAATATAATCCTACCATGTTCCCAGACTAGGGGATATAAGATATTTAGACCATCCCCAGTGACTACCAGACATATGCTGGCTCCTATGAGAACACAGAGAAAAGAGCAACTAACCTCCCCTTGGAGTAGAAAGGGTCAGAGCTGGTTTTGCAGAGGAATAAATGCTAAGTATGAAGAGTTTTTTTTTTTTTTTTTTTAGTTAATTTATCTATTTAATTTTGGCTGTGTTGGGTCTTCGTTTCTGTGCCAGGGCTTTCTCTAGTTGCGGCAAGCGGGGGCCACTCTTCATCGCAGTGCGCGGGCCTCTCATTGTCGCAGCCTCTCTTGTTGCGGAGCACAAGCTCCAGACGCGCAGGCTCAGTAGTTGTGGCTCACGGGCCTAGTTGCTCCGCGGCATGTGGGATCTTCCCAGACCAGGGCTTGAACCCGTGTCCCCTGCATTAGCAGGCAGATTCTCAACCACTGCGCCACCAGGGAAGCCCATGAAGAGTTTTTTAACTAGTCAAGAAAAGAACAGCATTCCAGGTAGAAAAACACATAAACAGTTCATTTGCCCAATAAATTTGCATGTGTTGGAGAATAATAGGGAGCAGAAGGAAAGGGTATGTGTGTTAGGCTGAAAACACAGTCAGGGGTTAGGTCTGATGAGGGACCACAGGCAGGGTTAAGTTTACGCTGTGATGACCAACACTATCGTTATCGAAAATTTGGTCCTTGTCCCTGATGCCAAACGAAAATAACAAGGACGAGGTTTTGAGGATAAAGGAAAGAGAACTTTATTGATCTGCCAGCAAATGAGGAGAGTAGCAGACTAGCGTCTTGAAAACTACCGTCTTGCCTTGTGGGGAGAAAGCAGGCGTATTTAAAGGAAAGTCTGGGGCTGGGGTTAAGATCAGAGGAACAAGCAAAAACAGCAAGAATGCCCACCCACATTAATCAGTAACAAAGACTGCACAGTAACAAAGGATGTAAGTTTTAGTTCCCAGCAACAGAGAGAGAGGATGGGAAAAGCAGTTTCGCTTAGAAATTATCCATCACACGGTTTTAGACTTGTGGCCTTGTTACAGTATTTCATGATGAGGACGTTTGGGGGTGGGGCAATTCTTTATGTCTGGAACTGTTCGATCCATTGCAGGATATTTAACATCCTGGGCAGCAGACACTCCATGCCTGTAGCACCCCCAATAATTATGACATTCCCAACTCCCATACCTATTCCAAACAACCCCAGACTGGAAGGAATACCACACCCTGTTGAGAACCACTGGTAAGTGAGATTTACTTACATTTTCTTCTAAGATGCAGGAAGTATAACCACGTTTTGACAAAACTCAAGAAAAGCCAAGAAGAAACAAGTTATCGCTATAAACAATTGCCACAAAATATAAACTGTAAAACAGTAGCAGTTGGTTATTACGGTATAAACACATTAGGCAGTAGATAATATGCAATTTACATCATACTCCTCTAACTCTGCCCCTCAAGAAAGGATTGTTTTCTCGAAGAACACAAGTGATTGAGAGTAAAGGATGGGAGAGAACTGAATCTGCTCTAATTTATTTTTTTTAAATAGACATCACCAAGTTTGCTGCTTGAATAACATTTTCCAACACAGCCCAAAATGATTGTGACACACCACTGCTAAGTGCTATTACAGAATTTAAGTTGGGGAATGACTTTGTCTAACTTATATTTTTAACAGATCATTCTGGTAGCCTGATGTAAAGTAAGAGCGGTTTGGACTTTTGCAGAAGTCCAGCAACCAGTACTGAGGAATAGGAAACAGAGTGAACTGGTTGGATTCAAAACACCTTTAGGGAGGAAGGATCAACAAGATTTGTTGCCCACTGACTAGAAAGAGTGAGCAAAAGGGAAGAGAGGAGGCTGAGGAGAAGCCAGAAGCCATTAAGGAAACAGACGATGAGAGAGAGCATAATATAGGCATACGGTTAAAGAAGGAAATTTACAGAAACTGACATAGTGAATCAGCCAGGCCAACAGTCTCGAGACCCTATTCTGCAAAACTCTAGTCCTGCAAAATGTCCTACATAAAAAGCATTCTGTGGTCAATTAAGTTTGGGAAATACTGTATACTCTCCCCACATGGAGATTTACTATGTGTATTAGTAAGAAACCAATTTAAACTTTAACCCAGAGCATACTCTGAGTATTTGGTCTCAGAACCCTTTTTACTCAAAAAGCCCATTAAGATTCTGCAGGGGACTTCCCTGGTGACACAGTGGTTAAGAATCCGCCTGCCAATGCAGGGGACACAGGTTCGAGCCCTGGTCTGGGAAGATCCCACATGCTGCGGAGCAGCTAAGCCCGCCTGCCACAACTACTCAGCCTGCGCGCCTAGAGCCTGTGCTCCACAAGAGACGTCATCGCAATGAGAAGCTCGCACACCGCAACCGAGAGTAGCCCCCTCTCACCACAACTGGAGAAAGCCCGCACGCAGCAACAAAGACCCAACACAGCCAAAAAATAAATAAAATAAGTAAATAAAAATAAATAAATAAGATTCTGCAGAACCAGTGTTCCAAGGAACACACTTTGGGAAACAGTTCAAAATCCATGTAGGAGAACTCCTCCAACTTAACAACAAAATAACTCAACTCAATTAAAAAATAGGCAAAGCACTTAAATAGACAGTTCTTCAAAGAAGATATACAGATGGCCAATAAGCATATGAAAAGATGCCCAACTCATTAGTCATTAGGGAAAAAGTAAGAGCATATCAAAACCACATGTGATACCACTTCTCACAGTTCTGAAGGCTGGAAATCCAGGATCAAAGTGTCCGCAGGGTTGATTTCTTCTGAGGCCTCTCCCCTTGGCTTGTAAACTTTGCCTTCTCACTGCGTCCTCATACTATCACCCCTCAGTCTATGTTGTCTGTGCCCTAATCTCTTCTTCTTGTAAGGACACCAGTCACAGCAGATTAGGGCCCACCCTAGTGACCTAATTTTACCATAATTACCTATCTAAAGCCCTATCTCCAAAAACAGTCACATTTTGAGGTCCTGAGGGTTAAACCTTCAACACAGGAATTTGAGGGGCCCACAATTTACCCCCTAACAGAGGATAAGGTGGAGAAGCAATTAGACAAATGGACAATGCCAATTTACGAAGGAGCAAAGTTGTACTCTGATATATATACTAAAACTGCCGGTAGAAAATGAAAAGGCTTCAGTAGGATAAGAAACTAGAAAAACCAGAACTAAGATTAAAAGGCAAAAAAATACCTTGAAGAGAAATGCTGGCAAGCTTTGTTAACAACAAAGACTTCACTCTTTGATGTGAAGAGAGTCTTTTAAATCAATTTTTTTAAAAAATCCAGATGGCCCTGTAGAAACATACTAAAAGATATGAAGAGGAAAATCCAGAGGAATACAAAAGGCAATTAAATACAATCATGTGTAATCACTAGTTATCAAAGAAAAACAAATTAACACAAACTATTTCACTTATCACACTGACACGTATTAAAAACACTGATCTGGTAAGAAGTGACTGTGGGCAATGTGCAGAAAACACAAATCATCACGTAAGTTAGTTCCAACAGATAAATTAGCATTGCCCATTCAAAGTGTATAATCTATAAGCCAGCAATTCCACATCCACTGCACATGTAAATTCATTGCAGACTTGCTGATAGTAGCCCACAAATTTGAGACAACTTAAATGTCTATTGTTGTGGACTGAACGGTCTCCCCCCACAAATACATATGTCGGAGCCCTGACCCTAAAGTCACTGTATTTGGCAACAGGTCCTATAAGGAAGTAATGAAGGTTACATGAGGTTATAAGGGTAGGACCTCAGTCCTACAGGGCTGGTGTCCTTATAAGAAGAGGAAGAGATACCAGAGATCTCTTCCTCCACACAAGCCCAGAGGAAAGGCCATCTGAGGACACAGCAAGAAGGCAGCTGCTCACAAGGCGGGAAGAGCGTCCTCACCAGTAACTGAATCTGCCAGCACCTTGATCTTGGACTTCCAGCCTCCAGAACTGTGAGAAAATAAACGTCTGTTGTTTAAGCCACCCCGTCTGTGGTAGTTTGTTATGGCAAATGCAAAATATCGGTCAAAAGTTGGTTACATCAATTACAGCATATTCATACAACTGGAGTACCATGGACGCTTTCAGAAGAAACGCAGATTGATTCACATGTAACGCCATGGAAAGATGTTCCACCTTTATTATGTGATAAAATACAAGTTATCAATACATGTATATCATGGTCCCATTGAAAAACAAAGTGCTATATAGGCTCATGCAGATTTTTCCAATCTGGAGAGATTGTGGAAACAAGGAGGGAAAAAGGGGTAAGAAAAAAAAAGAAATACTCGCAGAAGTTTCACTTTTTTAAGTCATACACATCTGTAACTCTTATATTTTAAGAAAAAGCAAGGTTTTATAGTTAATTTGTAAATATATATATTAAAAAATAACAAATTCATGTTGACAGAATTTTCCAAACTCCAGAGGTAATTAACACCCCTTGAGTTTGCCTGTAGCATTAAGAGTTAATTCATTCCATAGCCTGCGTTTTATCTGAGTGATAATCCTACGTGATAGAAACCTGCCCTTTTTCCCCCCCAATATTTTATTACAAAAATGTTCATACACACGTAAAAGTTGAATTTTACAGTGAATCTCTATATGCCCACTATGTAATTCTACAATTCACATTTTACTATTGTTTTATCTCATATCTATCCACTGCTCTATTCCTTCACCCATCCATCTTATTTTTTATATAAGAAATATACATATATTTCAAAGTAAGTTGCAGACACAAGTATACTTCCCCCTAAATATTTCCATATGTGTAGCATGCTAACTGCTTTTAAACACATAATGAAAACCCTTTCACACACCAGAAGAGACCACACACTTAACCTGAGACTATCCAAGGGAGAGGCTTAGAAAGAAATGGGGTTTGGAGGGGACTTCAAAAGGACTAATTAGATTTTGTGTGCCACCTTAGTCTAACCTTCACTGAGAAAGTGCAGAGAAGCATGCACACCTCATAGCCAAACATCAATATGTTTGTAATTAATCAAAACTGCAAGTTAAGAAAAAATCAGAGGGAAAATAAGGATCTGGACAAATATACTGCTGTGAACCTTTTCCAAGAGGAGTTGGTGGCTCAGACTGGGAGGTTCTGCCCTGGTTGGCTGTAAGCCTCTAGCTTCTGGGAAGATAACACCAGCCAAGCATCCTTTCAAGTCCTTGAAGATATGGTCTGCTTCTGTTTGCCTATAAATATTTGCATGTTGGTATCATTGAAAGTTCTCAGTTTTTTTCAAGCACTGTTTTAACTACAGAAACTAACCCCAAACAGCTTAAGACTGTTATGTAACACGCAGTGTAACAACTTATCCACCCTAACCTGAGAGATTTATTTATTCATTTTCAAGGTAGACCCAGGTTTTAAATTTTCCAATTAGCAAGTAACCTAATAGAATTAAAAAGCCATGCAAATCACCTTCCCTTTGATAGACGGGCCTGCCTGCCAACCTGGTTTACGAGAAAGCAAAGCAAAGCATTTTTCTTCCTAAACCAGAGATAACACTGGCTCCTGCTTTGACGAAGGTGTCCAGCATGGTCCGTGAACATAACTGAAGAACGTAAACGCTCGGATTCTTTGCTATGACCGTGCCTTTCCACGGGTCCTCCCAGAATTAGAACTGTGAATACCTCAGCCCCCTCTCGGGAATGTGACACCTCTGGGAACCTCCCCAGAACTTTTGTTTCCTTGAGAGTAGGTGCCTTCTGTGATCATGGAAACACCTACAGTTCCGAAGCTTAAGACTGCCAGAACTTTCTGCAATGAGGCACTATTCAGTAGAATAAAAACACCAATAGAACATCTGCCACAAAGATTAGAAAATCATGAGATTTAATTATTTCACTACCTGGCCAGGATGTTCCCTCCGCCCCCATCCCCCAGTGACAAACTACAGATGGTACATGTAAGTACAATCATGTGGGATTCGTGGGTGCTTGGACGGCATGCTTGCTTAAGGAAGAGGAGAATCCAAGGGGGGAAAGCAACTTACATGTCCATTTAAACGTATCTGTTCTAACTTACATTCCCATTTCTTTTTCCTACTTAAAATTCAACAATCCATTAAAAGCTAAATCCACTAAGACTTTAAATGGCCTTCATGGAGAGGAATAAATGACATTGCATTTATCTGTTGAGAACATCAATGGAAAATTAACTGGAGAAAGGAAAGACTAATTAATAAGAGCAGAAATGACTACTTTACTTCCTTTGATGTTAGAAATTATGAAAGAGTAAAATAACCACTCTATTTTATCAGGCACAATAAAACAGAGGAGACAAAGCAAGAGGAAGCAAATGAAGTATTGACCTAAAAAGACAGGGGCAAACGTTCTGCCCCACAGCCCAGACTGCTTGGGTTTTTGAACAGAACTCAGGACCCCTTATTACTGACCTTGGGGCCGCCCACTTCTGTCTCTACACCAGAGATGGAAGTCAAGTGCTCTGAGAATCTAGCCGTCCCCATGCATCAGCCCAGCTTTGGAGGCAGGACCCATCAAACCCCAGCCTGAGAACTTCAAGCAACTCCCTAGGAGCAGCCATACTTCCTGATCTCAAATTCCTGACAATCTAGTTGGAAAGACTAAATAAACTCACATATAAACCCAAGCAGTACGCTTGGAAAACAGGCATGGAAGACAGAGGGAAGCAACAAGAAAGGAAGGTCCAGGAAGCTTTAGATCTCTAGGGAAGAGGGAGCAGCTCTCTGGAACCTTGGAATACTGAGAAATTAAACATCCATGTCAAGCTTAATCAGATCTCCAAGGAGCAGGCAACTGACATCTGGGCTGCCTAGCCAATGCCTGTGCTAACATGGAATCAGTTTAATTATATTTACACAAACATGATGGAACAATATAATCACAGCATCAGACTCTCCCAACTTCCATCCTCCCAAAGCATTATTTGAATATCACAAAATTGCTTTGTAAACAGAAAGGCACACATACAATTTCTATAACTCTTGTAACGGCGCAATTATAGCTTGACCATTCTTTTGTTGTTGTCGTTCACAGGACTTAGCAAAATGCCTGGTCCTTGGTAGGTGCCCAACTAAGAAAAGCTAAATAAATCATCAAGATGATAAAAGCAAACTCTTTATAACTGAACTTAAAAACCACACAAAGGAACTAACAATTTTATATGTATTAACTGGGTATCTTTTAAGGTTATTTGATTTTGTTGATTTCTAAAAAGAAAAGAAAAAAAACAGCACAAGAGATGTTTTCCTGAACTGAAATCACTTTGTACAGGAATCTGACTTAAGGCTTCTAAATCTTCACACTTAACAGAACTTCCAAGTCCGTTCCCCTCACACAGGCCTTTGAAATAACTGATAGCCCCTCCACTCCCCAGGCTGAGGAGACAAAGCAGGAGTTCCATATTCGGACGCCAATGCACAGCCAACGACACACATCCAGCTTAGGATGGACCAGGCCTGCCGTCCCCATTAAGCTTATTGCCCGGAGAGCTCAGCGAATTTGCATACAGCCATTGAGAAAGAGAACTGATACCAGAAGTGACAGCTCCACACTGAGTGCCTTGATTCATAGAGTGTTCAGTGACATAAATTTAAAGGCCAGGGCCCTCAAGCAACGTTTTAGGTTGGGCTCTTTTCCCCTTAATTACAAAATAAACGAAAGCAAGGAAGGTCTCTGCTCTCCAGAGGCCCCCTTTGAACCACTGGAGCGGGCTGTTTCCAATTCAATCCTATGCCCACCGCCCCGGACCAATAGACCCTTTGGTTCACGATGTCATCGTCTGCCTTCCTCCACCGCAGGTGCAGGTGGGTGGCGACAGAGCCCAGCTTCCCTCCCAGAGGTTCCTTCATCTACAAAAGGAATAAAACCAGAGGAATTGAGAGGTGGTACCAGGACACTCATGTGACCAGGCAGCTGCACGTGACAGGCCTGAGAGCTATTAAATTAACACACCCTCAGCCAGGAGGGAGGGCACCCCAATCAGAGGTGGGAGACATCTGCCCGCTAACAGAGCGACTCCATGTGTGATCCACAGACGAGCAGTGTCAGCATCATGTGGACACTTCTTAGAAATGCAGAGTCCCGGGCCCCACCCCAGACCCACGGAGTCAGAATCCGTATTTTTACAAAATCCCCAAGGGATTCACAAGCGAACTGAAGTTTATGGGATACTGTGCTAGAAGATCGACAAAAGAAAAAAGTTTCAGCAGCAACACTCCCATAATTAGAAATGCCTGTTGATCTGGTTTGGAAAGAGCCCTTGATTTAAATGATCAGAAAGCTAAGCTTTAACGTAGCCTCCGTTCACAGGGCTGTCACAGTAAAATAGGACCAAACCTGTGTGAAGGCCATCAGTGAAATGCTGGCCCTGGTGCTGCGATTATCACCCCTGGAACATGTAAAAATTCTGATTCCATGGCCCTGCCACCAGACACCCATTCAAAGGACTTTGCTAAGACCTAGAAACCTGCCTGTGGTAACAGGCTTCCCAGATGATTCTGACGCAGATGGTCCCGAAACACACTATAATAAACACCTCAGGGCTTAACCATTACGCCATGAACTCAAAAGAAAGTGATGTTGGTGTTAGACGTTCTTGTCCCCATCAGCCGGAGGGGGAGACATCAGGACTATGGCATGCAGCTGGACAAGAAGTGAACCTTGTCTACTCCTAAATACATCTCTCTCCCACACACACGCACCCCTCCACATCTATGCATGTGCTAAGCTGTAGAGCAAGGTGCTGCTGGGAACATGGGATTCCCGGGAATGATGGGGGCCGTGGGGATTGTTTATAAGGCGGCTGGTTGGTAATAAACTTGTTCCTAATGAGGACAGAAGGGGGTGTCTGAACCACAGCTGGTGCAGTTAATTGGTGGGAAAGTTTGGGGCTCTGTGGTTCACAGTTTAGGGAGTTCTGTTTAGTCTAAGACAGATGACAACACGGTATCTCTTGCAGATTCAGCCTGAAGGTGGGCAGTCAAACCTACACTAACTCTTAGTGGTCCAGGTAAGATGAGTTCTTATATACGATAGATACTGACGAAATGATTTCCGTTGAGAGTTGACAAGACTTTAGAAAGCCTCTGGCCCGTGGACCACCTACATCAGAATCACCTGGTGGGCGTGTGGGGGGCGCTAGTTAATCATGCATTAGACCCACACACCAGGACTACTGCAGAACTGCCAGAGGGAGACGCCAGGATTCATGTTGTTTTAGAAGCTCCCATGGGGTTCTGGTGATCATCGGGTTTAAGAACCACAAAGACGTCACCTTCTAGGTGAGAAAAACAAAGTGACATGCCACAGTCCCCAGCCCTGATTCCCCCATTGAGCGCTCTACTAGGGGAGCTACCTAGACACCCTCCTCTGCCCCTGGGGCCGTCCTGGGAACCAGGAAAGCAGAAGCACCACTTTGAGGGGACTTTGTGCCAATTGTGGCCAGATCTTTCTCCCTATTTTTATTTGTTACAACCCCCAGTGGAATCCTTAGTGGATACTTAAAATGCAGCATCTTATACAATCCAGTGTCTCTGGCCTTACCCCAGAGCATGGCGCCAAGCTGGAAGAATCCGCCCTCGAGAAAAGAGCTGATGTTTATACCCACTCTACATCTGTTTGGGATTATACACAGTGTTTAGTATGAAAAAAAAGGAGCAATAAAATTTACACAGGCATTATCACAGTCTCTTTCTGAATTTTGCTCCGGAAAAGAATACAAACCTAGATTTTAAAACAAAAAGCAATGTTTCATATGCTACCATTTGTGTTAAAACAAAAAGGAAGATAATTGCATATACATGTTACCTGCTTTCATTTGCATAAAATTTCCCCTAAGTTACACAACAAACCAGAGGCCTGTGATGGGAGAGGGCTTTCCATTGTGCAACTTTTATACTTTTAAAGTTGTGAACCTTGGAATTGTACTGCCTACCTAAATTATTAAATTCAGTTTTACTTTCTTTTTTAATTGACGTGTAATTGATTCACAATGTTGTGTTACTTTCAGGTGTACAGCAAACTGATTCAGTTTTTTTTTTTTTCAGATTTTCCATTATAGGTTATTACAAGATATTGAATATAATTTCCTGTGCTATATAGTAAGTCCCTGTCACTTATCTATTTTATGTATAGCAGTTTGTATCTATTAATCCCATACTCCTAATTTATTCCTGTCCCCTTTGGTAATCATAAGTTTGTTTTCTACATCTGTGAATCTGTTTGTTTTGTAAATAGATTCATTTGTATTATTTTTTAGATTCCACACATAAGTGATATCATATATTTGTCTTTGTCTTACTTCACTTAGTATATTCTCTAGGTCCATTCATGTTGCTGTAAATGGCAAAGTTTCCTTCTTCCTTACGGCTAATATTCCATTGTGTGTATGTATATGTATGTGTGTGTGTGTGTGTGTGTCTGTGTGTGTGTGTGTGTATATATATATATATATATATCTCACATCTTCTTAAGCCAATCATCTGCTGATGGGCACTTGGGTTGTTTCCATGTCTTGGCTATTGTAAATAGTGTTGCTATGAACATTGGGGTGCATGTATCTTTTTGAATTAGAGTTTTCTTTTTTTCTGGATATATCCCCAGGAGTGGGATTGCTGGGTCATATGGTAGCTCTATTTTTAGTCTTATAAGGAACGTCCATACTTTTCTCCATAGTGACTGTACCAATTTACACTCCCGCCAACAGTGTGGGAGGGTTCCCTTTTCTCCACGCCCTCTCCAGCATTTACTGTTTGTAGACTTTTTGATAATGGTCATTCTGACTGGTGGGAGGTGATACCTCATAGTGGTTTCGATTTGCATTTCTCTAATAATTAGCGATGTTGAGCATCTTTTCATGTGCCTGTTGGCCATCTGTATGTCTTCTTTGGAAAAACGTCTATTTAGGTCTTCTTCCCATTTTTTGATTGAGTTGTTTGTTTTTTGGATACTGAGTTGTATGAGCTATTTGTATATTTTGAATATTAATCCCTTGTCAGTTGCATCATTCACAAATATCTTCTCCCATTCCATAGGTTGTCTTTTCATTTTGCTGATGGTTTCCTTTGCTGTGTAAAAGTTAAGTTTGATTAGGTCCCATTTATTTATTTTTGCTTTTGTTTCTTTTGCCTTGGGAGACTGATCTAAGAAAATATTGCTACAATTAAAGTCTGAGAATGTTTTGCCTATGTTCTCTTCTAGGAGTTTTATTATGTCATGTCTTATATTTAGGTCTTTAAACCATTTTGAGTTTATTTTTGTATATGGTGTGAGGGAGTGTTCTAATTTCACTGATTTACATGTAGCTGTCCAGCTTTCCCAACACCACTTTTTGAAGAGACTGTCCTTTCTGCATTGTATGTTCTTGCCTCTTTTGTTGTAGATTAATTGACCGTAGGTGTGTGGGTTTATTTATGGGTTCTCTATTCTGTTCCATTGATCCATATGTCTGTTTATGTGCTAATACCACACTGTTCTGATTACTATAGATTTGTAGTAAAGTCTGAAATCTGAATGGGTTATGCCCCCAGATTTGTTCTTTTTCCTCAGGACTGCTTTGGCAATTCTGGGTCTTTTGTGGCTCTCTATAAATTTTAGGATTATTAGTTCTGTGAAAAATGTCATGGGTATTTTGATAGGAACCACATTAATCTTTAGATTGCTTTGGGTAGTATGGCCATTTTTTTTAATTGGGGTATAGCTGTCTTACAATGTTGTGTTAGTTTCTGCTATACGACAAAGTGAATCAGCTATATGCATACATACATCCCCTCCCCCTTGGACCTCCCTCCTCCCCCCCGTCCCACCCATCTAGGTCACCACAGAGTACCAAGCTGAGCTCCCTGAGCTATACAGGAGGTTCCCACTAGCTATCTGTTTTACACATGGTAGTGTATATATGTCAATCCCAATCTCTCAGTTCATCCCATCCCACCCCACCTTCCCCCCAACCCCGGGGTCCACACATCCATTCTCTACGTCTGCGTCTCTATTCCTGCCCTGCAAATAGGTTCATCTGCATCATTTTTCTAAATTCCACATAAGGGGGAACCCTCGTGCAATGTTGGTGGGAATGTGGATTGGTGCAGCCACTATGGAGAACGGTATGGAGGTTCCTTAAAAAACTAGAAATAGTACTACCATATGACCCAGCAATCCCACTACTGGGTATATACCCTGAGAAAACCATAATTCAAAAACAGACATGCACCCCAGTGTTCATTGCAGCACTGTTTGCGATGGCCAGGACGTGGTAGCAACCTGGATGTCCATCGACAGATGAATGGATAAAGAAGATGTGGTGCATGTATGCAATGGAATACTACTCAGCCATAAAAAGGAACAAAATTGGGTCATTTGTAGAGACGTGGATGGACCTAGAGTCTGTCATGCAGAGCAAAGTAAGTCAGAAAGAGTATGGCCATTTTAACAGTATTAATTCTTCCAATCCAAGAGCATGGGATGTCTTCCCCTTTCTTTGAATCATCTTCAGTTTCCTTTATCAATGTTTCATAATTTTCAGCATATAAGTCTTTCACCTCCTTGGTTAAGTTTATTCCTAGACATTTTTTATGCAATTTTAAACAGATTGGGGTTATTTTTACTTTCTCCTTCTGATATTTCATTATTAGTGTAAAGAAGAGCAACAGACTTATGTACATTAATCTTGTATCCTGCTACCTTGCTGAAGTCATTTATTAGTTGTAACAGTTTTTGTATGGAGACTTTGAGGCTCTCTATATAGAGTATCATGGCATCTGCAAATAGTGACAGTTTTACCCCTTCCCTTCCAATTTGGATACTTTTTTTTCTTGTCTGATTGCTGTGGCTAGAAATTCCAATACTATGTTGAATAGAAGTGGTAAGAGTAGGCATTCTTGCCTTATTCCTAAATTTAGCAGGAAGGCTTTCAGCTTTTGTTTTTAAGAAAAGATGACAATGAATGCTGCAAAGTTGATAACCTACAGCACAAGCTATTCTTAGTCCAGCAGGACCCTGTGACTCACCCAACTCTCCTGTTTGTCCCCCTTGCTGGCACCAAAAAAGAGCTGGGATGACGTTTCCCCACTGGGCATGGGATATACCCCTCCATCCCAAGCATGCTCCAACCCCTACTCACCATTCACTAACTTAATCTGCACAGGATTTCGTTTTCCTAAATAACTTCAGAATTATGGCCACAGAACTAACCTGCATAGTGAGGAGAGGGACTGATCAGAACACCACAGGCTGCATACCTGGCACCACTTACCTGGCATCTCTGGCATCCAGACACCAGCCAGAAGCCACCAAATAACAAAAATCCTCAGCTCACAGACAAGCAAATATTTGAGGACCACGAGGAGTCCTCAAATAGAAACCAACGAAACCTGGGTGTTTCCCTGCTTAATGCTCCCAGGTGAAACTACTTACCCATCCCTATAAAAAAAATTGTAGCAGGAGTTCTTAATATAAGATCATAAAACTCAGACATTTTCAGGAAAGAAAAAACATGTACATTGTTCTAAGAAGATTCTCAAGGATTTCTGACCCCAAAAGGTTTAAGCATCATTGTTCTAGAACATGCATCTCCATGTGTGGTCCCAAGACTTCCCATATCAGGGCCACCCAGACGAGAACACTTTTTTTTTTTTTTTAATCCAGTCTTTTGCATAGTTTTTTTTTTTTTAATTTATTTTATTTATTTATTTATGGCTGTGTTGGGTCTTCGTTTCTGTGCGAGGGCTTTCTCTAGTTGTGGCAAGTGGGGCCACTCTTCATCGCGGTGCGCGGGCCTCTCACTATTGCGGCCTCTCTTGTTGCAGAGCACAGGCTCCAGACGCGCAGGCTCAGCAGCTGTGGCTCACGGGTCCAGTTGCTCCGCGGCATGTGGGATCCTCCCAGACCAGGGCTCGAACCCGTGTCCCCTGCATTGGCAGGCAGACTCCCAACCACTGCGCCACCAGGGAAGCCCCAAGAACACTTTTTAAAATGCATATTCCTACATGGAACAGTATTCGATTCCAACTTCCTTGAGGACACGATGCTAAGTGAAATAAGCCAGACACAGAAAGATAAACTCTGTAGGATCTTTGTTTATATGTGGAATCTGGGGGGAAAAAGACTCCAACTCATAGAAGCAGAGAGTAGAATGGTGGCTACCAGGACCTGGGGAGGGGGGGAGCTGTTGGTCAAGGGGCACAAAGGTTCTGTCATGCAAGATGAATAAGTTCTGGAGATTTAATATGCAGCACGGTGACTATAGTTAATAATACTGTATTGCATGCTTAAAATCTGCTAAGACAGTAGATCTGAAGTGTTATCACTGCACAAAAAAATAGTAACTCTGTGAGGTGATGGATGTGTTAATTAGCTTGATCATGGCAATCATTTCACAACGTAAACGGATATCAAATCATCACTTTTTACACCTTAAATATATACATTTTTTATTTATCAAGTATATCACAATAATGCTGGAAAAAAATAAAATTTAGAGGAAAAAAAATGAATTGTGCAGAAGGCACAGCATTTCCTGTAGGTGAAGAATTTATTTTCTCCTTAGAAAACTCTTCAGGGTGGGATGGGGGTGGAGAATGAAACAAAAACTCCACTTTTTTTTTTTTTCTTGGCTGTACCGGGCACGTGGATCTTAGTTCCCCAACCAGGGATTGAACCCGTTCCCCCTGCATTGGGAGAACAGAGTTTTAACCACTGGACTACCAAGGAAGTCCCTGTAACAGCTTTTTTTTTTTTTTTTTTAAAGTATTTATTTATTTATTTATGGCTGTGTTGGTTGGGTCTTCGTTTCTGTGCGAGGGCTTTCTCTAGTTGTGGCAAGTGGGGGCCACTCTTCATCGCAGTGCGCGGGCCTCTCACTATCGCGGCCTCTCTTGTTGCGGAGCACAGGCTCCAGACGCGCAGGCTCAGTAATTGTGGCTCACGGGTCTACCTGCTCGCGGCATGTGGGATCTTCCCAGACCAGGGCTCGAACCCGTGTCCCCTGCACCAGCAGGCAGACTCTCAACCACTGCGCCACCAGGGAAGCCCAATGTAACAGCTTTTTAAATGCCATATTCAAAGGGCCAAATCTCCATCCTTATAAACCCTTCTTTAAAAAACATGCCTGACTTATATTTAAAGATTAAAAGAGGGCTTCCCTGGTGGCGCAGTGGTTGAGAACCTGCCTGCCAATGCAGGGAACACGGGTTCGAGCCCTGGTCTGGGAAGATCCCACATGCCACGGAGCAACTAGGCCCGTGAGCCACAACTACTGAGCCTGCGCGTCTGGAGCCTGTGCTCCGCAACAAGAGAGGCCACGACAGTGAGAGGCCCCCGCACCGCGATAAAGAGTGGCCCCCGCTTGCCACAACTAGAGAAAGCCCTCGCACAGAAACGAAGACCCAACACAGCCAAAATAAATAAATAAATAAATAGCGTTCCATTAAAAAAAAAAAAAAGGGTGTGGTTCATCTTGGTTGGTCTGTTACTCTATTAAAAAAAAAAAAGATTAAAAGAAAGTCTGACTTGTTTACTGATCATTAACTTAATTACCAAATATAACAGTTTGCATTCTCAACGTCTGATTTATTAAGAATGCAAACCTGTTATTAACTCATGCCCAACTTGGTACAATGAGAGATAGCCTAATACGTGGAACTCCAAACATGTTGCACTGTTTTTACACCCTTCCAAGGTTTAATCCCATCATATCTGTCAACTGAAAAACCTCCTCATCTGATCCAGAGGGTTTTTTCTCCCAAGTTTTCTTCTTATGAGTCAAGATTTGTCCATGTAAAATTCCTTTTATGTTGGTATTTTAATTGAACACTAAAAAATAATAGTTCATGGAATACAAGATTTAGTGTAGCACATAAAAAAATAAAATGACAATAATAAAAAAAAATCCATCTCGCTCACATAAATTAAGGCAAAGCCCTAAAAATTCAACCTATGACTATCATATATTCTGCAGTTGATTTTCCATTTTCACCCCCAAAACGCCATAAATTACAAAGTATTAGCATGCAGCAGTGCAACTTGGTACCGATCAGACACATAATTCTTCTCTAAAACATCTCAGCCATTTCTTATCCTATCTGCCTTTCCAAATCTTTATTAACTCCACCAAAAGACCTTATTGAAAGCCCACCTGCATTTTGACCTCAGGGGCTTTCAGCCAGTAAAAACAAAACAAATTAGAACTCTGATATTCACATACATACAGGGGGAAATCAATAGTTTTAATTTTCACATGGAGGCCCACAATTTTCAACTGACGGCCTCAGCAGGTTTTAATGGACACAAACAATTTACTTTTACTGTTTTAATTGTTTTTAGTCAATCACTTTTTATTGCCCCTCTCCATCTGACTAAACAAATTAATCGAGCTATATTCATAAATGATGACTGGGTAAAACGGCCAGTTATGTATATTTTACTATTTGAGTCTCAATTACAGGCAGCATTAGGAAGTAGCTGGCCCAAAAGGTAGCCTGGGTCATTAAAGCAGAAAAGAGAACAAGTCAGAAGGAAAATGACAGAACAGTGGCCCTCTGTTGGCTTAGGGCATCCGAGGGCAGCTGTTGGCAGTTCCCGATCTCCGCTCTGAGCGCAAAGCGGCCATCCGCTGTCCCCCAGGGAGGAGAAGGGGCAGAGTTTCAGGTTACTGGGGTGGCAAAGGCCTTGAGAGCCTGCAGGCAGGTGAGGGCTGTTTTGTGTCGAGTTAATTAGGAGACTCGGCTACAGCTCAGGCAAGCCTGAGGTCACATATGCAGACGATGGTGCACGCCACCCACTTTCTTTGGAAGCAAACCCTCTCCTCTCTCCAAAAACCTGTGAAATCCTGGAGCTGCAAGCTCTTGCCTCTGAACAGTTCATCTGGGGTAGTTCTATGCCTCGCAGGCAAGCATGAGAAACCCCCCTGCTCACTGAAAAAGCTTCAACACAACCCACATTTTCCTGCTTAAAAAAAAATCCCTAAAAGTTGATCTGTAAGAGCCTTATCAAAGACAAAAGTCTTTGCCACCAAGACATTGTTACATTTTAATTCCTACATCTGCTTTGATCACATGGTCCAGCCCTGGGCTTGACTGGAATCACTAGTGAAAGTTAATCAATCCCAGCTGTCATCATGGCTTATAGGATGGAATTTTCCAGAACTGTCACGAAAGTGCTTTCTAACTTTGAAGAGTCATGGCTTCTTGGTATCTCACTAGGGGATGGCTGTATCCTAGTGGGTTTGGCATTTGCAGATTCAATTACATGCACTGGCCAAAAAGAAAAAAAGAGGGAGAAGTGGAAAGGGAAATAATTGAAATAGTGCAAATGACTTTGCCCTCCATCCACTTGATGAGCGTATGTCCCAGAGAGAACATGAGATTGGAAATAAGACTCAGCTGTCCCCACAGTCACTCTAAGCCTGAGCCAACTCTTAATCACATCTGGTCTCAACTGAAGAAACCACAGAGAGTTCCAGTTCGGGGGGGAGAAGGTCCCTGTGTTGGATTTACTGTGAGAAGGAACCGCGGTTCTGGGGCTGCCGTCCACGTGCTCCTGACGTACTGCCTTTAGAACCTTCCCCGGTGCAGGAATTAACTTCCCTGAGCACCCGTGGGCATCGCAGTTAGAAAGTTCTGCTGTGCCTAACAAATCCAGAAGACTCTTCTACAGTAGTGTGATTTATTTACACGTCACAGCAGTCAAACCCTCAGAATCTCTGATTGACCAAAGGGCAAATAATTACTCCTTTTAATTGTGATAAATCACCCTGGAGCAGGCAAATATTTGATTCTCAATTAATTTCCTCGGCACTCCCGACAGTGACAGCACAGCTGCTCTGTCACTCCTTTCCCTTCCCTATTAGGAATGGGTGCAGATCTGAGTGAAGGGACAGGTGGCTGACAGTGACTTATAGGGGACAGGCTATGCTCTGAGAGCATGTGATAAAAGCCCTGTGATAAAAGCCAAAATTACGAGGAAATTAAAATGCAGCTCAGAATTGGCATTTAGATATACCAGATAAATCAGAGGCCATCCTCTGATATTGCAAAACTGCTAGAGAAGAAAAGATGCTGAGTGTGGGAACAGCATGTGCCTCCAGTGTCAAAACAAGCAATCGTTTGAGAATTCAGTTGCCTGCTTTCCTCCTCTCCAAAGACTGGGGTTATATGGAGGAGCAGGGGACTAGGAGAGCGTCTTTCAGGCTCCACTCCTCACTAGCTGTGAGGTGGTATTCAAATTACATAAATTCCCTGTGCCTCAGTTTTCTCACCTGCAAAATGGGAAGAGTCACAGTGCATACTTCTTAGGGAGGTTATTAGGACCTAGTAAGTTTATATAAATATTTGTTGCATAAATGAATAAAGAAATGTTAGTTGCTCTTATTACTACTCACAGCAATATCATCTTCATTACTTTGGAAGTTTTAAATGCAGAGAATAAAGCAATAACAAAAGGAGCTAATACATACAGCACTTCTATGTACCTGACTTAGCAACATGGCAAAACGTCCTCCAACTATATACCCTTTCCACAGGTACAACCCCTTTCAGGAGGGTCAATGTATCCTAGTGGGTCTAGCATTTGCAAATTCAATGTGTGTGAGGAAGTTGTGACACAGTTCTCTCTTCTGTCTTCTTTCTATACAGTTGCATGGAGAGCTGTGAAATCCAAGTCTAGGGTACTGGGGAGATCAAATAAAGTCTCATAATCTTCTTTGGTCTGGATCCAAATGACTTAAGAGGAATAGGGAACTCTACATGTGCCAGCCCAGATTATCAGACTTCTCAGCACTGAGATATGGGGTCTGTGGTAGCCATTTTCACAGAAAGTTCAAGGGCAGCACACTCAACCATATTACATAGTAAAGATGCACACATAAATTTGGATCAATATTACTGCCTGGACTCTGAAATATGGCTGCATGGGATATCTGGGTCCGAATCTGCGCTTGGAGACCTACAGGGAAGAAGAACAAAGTGGCATCACGTTGACCGTGCATCCTGACAGAGACGGAAGACGCCACACCCCAGTGCTGTCGAATTCAACATATTTTGCTGAATTGCCTCCTCTAGACACTTAGGATATAGTAACTGACTTAAGTACATTGTCCCAACCCCTGTGAGGCTTCACAGCCCACACAGGCATCAACTCTTAACCTAAGGATGGGATAGAAGATTGCATCATCTATGTTCCTTGTTTATAAGCAGGACTGACTCCAAACAAAAGAGGAGTTAACTAGAAGGACAACTGTGGTCGCTTGCAAAGATGGCCCTAAATTCTCACCCCTCCCAATCTCCATGCACTTTGCATGTAACGTTGCAGCACCCACCCACCATAGCTGGGCTGACCTGCTCCTCCCTTTGACAGTAAGCTCAACTGTGACTTGCTTTGGCCAAAGGGATGTTAGCATATGTGATATAAGCAGAGGCTAAAAATGGACTCTTTGGGTAACAAGATGGTGTCATTCTCTTTTCTCGCACCTGCCCTCTAAGTACAACCAAGTACCATAGCAGTAATTGAACAGATGACCATAAGAGGAGGACAGAGGAAGGTGGGCTGGCTAGGGACCTCAGGACTTCAGGAACAAAGCACAGTAAGTTCCCTGGGTTTTCTTCTCCCACATGTCCCAGACCGGGTACCAGATAGTGCATAACCCAGAAACATCAACAGGCATTAAAAAACAAAATAAAACAAAAACCACAAGAAAGTCTGCTATATCCTGGGCCAAGTCCTCATCAGGGAATTAGATAGGAGACCCATATCCAGTGACGGTGATAGCCTGATCTACCTGCAACATCAGCACCAGCAGAGCTCCAGGGAACAAGCCATTTTAATCTTCCCACAGCATCAATAAGAGAGAAACGTGGGCAGGTGGGATCAACCCACATCTCACACCAGGTTACACGGGCAGAACTAGCATCTCTGGCACTCCACACAAAAGGCAACCCAGATCTGGCATTTCCAGCCCTTCACTCAGCAGCAGAAGGTGAACGAGGCCTGGACCCTCCTGGTTCCCCACCCAGTGGCAGAGAACCACCAGAGCTTGTGACTCTTGGCCATCCACCCAGCTACAGGCACTTTCCTTCCTGAGGCACTGCCAGAGACAGAGTGAGAAGCCCACTTACACCAGGTGGGCAAAGAACAGATTAGGAGAAACCCTCTCTGTCCTGTAGGTCCAGAAACCTTCAAGTCCCACCTAACAACACCAGGTGGCACAGGAAAGTGCCCACTCTCCACCCCCCAACCCTGGGCAGCACCAGGAGGGTCCAGCAGCTGGGATCAGGAGGGAGCCAGAGAACAAAGCAGAACAAAGTAAAACTAAACTGTCACTGAAACTACAGCCCACAAAAGTAGCCGCAACCTACACGCTAAACCAAACGAAGTGACTTTCTGCTAAAATTAAAAAGAGTTAAATAGGATTAAAAATGAGGAAAACCTCAACTTGAATGAGAAAAAACAATCAACTGACACCAGGACTGAGATGAATAAGACGTTTGAACTTGATGAAGATTTTAAAGTAGCTGTCCTAAAACTGCTTCAACAAGTAATTATTAATTCTCTTAAACACAGTAAAATTTTCTTAAATTAAAACTTCAACAAATAAATAAAACATTTTAAAATGGAAATTACAGAACTGGAAAAAAACAAAAACTGAAA
The DNA here is from genome assembly GCF_965194825.1 of Balaenoptera physalus. NCBI lineage: Eukaryota > Metazoa > Chordata > Mammalia > Artiodactyla > Balaenopteridae > Balaenoptera > Balaenoptera physalus. The sequence continues at coordinate 93,163,339 of NC_138896.1, read as the reverse complement.
TTAAGAATTCAATGCATGGGCTCAAGAATAGTGTGGAGATGACAAAATGTAGAGTCAGTGTGAGGACAGATAAATAGAATTTGTTCAATCTGAGCAAAAGAGAGAAAATAGAAAAAAATGAACAGCATCTCAGGGACCTATGGGACACTAAGAGAAAGACATTTTTATCTTTGGAATCCTCAAAGGAAAAGAGAAAGCATGGAGCAAAAAAAAACAAAGAAAAGAAAAAGAAAGTTCAAAGAAACAATGGCTAACTTCCCAAATTTGACAAAAAATATAAACCTATGTATTCAAGAAGCTGTGTGAACACCAAATATGATAAACCCAAAGTAATCAATACAAAGACACGTTATAAACTCTTGAAAACTAAAAACAAAGAAAAACCTTAAAAGCAACCAGAGAGGAACTGGTTACTTAACATTACTTACAAAGGAATGCCAATTTAAACAATTTATTTCTCATCTGAAACCATAGGGACCAGAAAGGAGAGGCACATTTTTCAACGGATAAAAGAAAATAACTGTCAACCATGAGTTCTGGAACTGGCGAAACTGTTGTTCAAGAAAAAAGGGGAAATAAAGACATTTCCAAATGAGAAAAAAAATGAAACTCTGTCACTAGCAGACCTACCCTTAAAGAATAGCTAAAGGAAACTCTCAGACCAGAATGAGAACGATAACAGAAGGATAAGAAATTCAGTTTAGGGCTTCCCTGGTGGCACAGTGGTTAAGAATCTGCCTGCCAATGCAGGGAACACGGGTTCGAGCCCTGGTCTGGGAAGATCCCACATGCCATGTAGCAACTAAGCCCGTGAGCCACAACTACTGAGCCTGCGCGTCTGGAGCCTGTGCTCCGTAACGGGAGAGGCCACAACAGTGAGAGGCCCGCGCACCGCGATGAAGAGTGGCCCCCGCTCGCCACAGCTGGAGAAAGCCCTCGCACAGAAACAAAGACCCAACACAACCAAAAATAAATAAATAAATAAATAAATAAATTTATTTTTTAAAAAAAAAGAAATTCATTTTAAAAAAAGGAAGAACAATGGAATTGGTTTAAAGGGGGTTAAAATAATAGACTATCCTCATACTCGTGAATTGTTTAAATCATATTTTATGGGTGAAGCAAACACTGCAACATCATTTGCTGTGGTGCTTAAGGCATGTAGAGGAAATACTTGAAACAACTGTATTTAAAAAGTAGGGGTAGGACTTCCCTGGCGGCACAGTGGATAAGCATCTGCCTGCCAATGCAGGGGACACAGGTTCGAGCCCTGGTCCTGGAAGATCCCACATGCTTCAGAGCAACTAAGCCCGTGTGCCATAGCTACAGAGCCTGCGCTCTAGAGCCTGAGAGCCACAACTACTGAGCCCGCAAGCCACAACTACTGAAGCTCATGTGCCTAGAGCCCGTGCTCCTCAACAAGAGAAGCCACCGCAATGAGAAGGCTGTGCACCGCAACAAAGAGTAGCCTCCGCTCACAGCAACTAGAAACAGCCCACATGCAGCAGCGAAGACCCAATGCAGCTAAAAATAAATAAAATTAAATCTTTTTTTTAAATTAATTAATTAATTAAAGGTAGGGGTGGTACAGAGACCTAAATAGAACTAAGGTTTCAATACTTCGTTCAATGTGACAGACATCAATACCAGCAAGAGTTATGGGCTGTGATAAACTCCGTACATATATTGTACAACCTAGGGAAGCCATTAAAATATATATATAAATTACAATATAAAAGATAATACAAACAATAAAATAGATACTAAAAAAATATAAAAGAATTCTTTAAAATATTCAAGTAATCATAGGAAGGCAAGAAAAGAGGAGCAGAGAAATGAGAAGCAGAGGAAAGAAACAGAAAATAATAAAACGGCAGAGTTAAGCTCTAACATATCAACAGTTATTATAAATGTAGGTAGTCTAAATATACTACCTATTATACTACCTATTAAATACTAAATATTAAAAGGGATTCACAGAATCCACAGAATTCACAGAATTCACAGAATCAATAAAGATACATGACCTACCAATAGACTGTCTACAGGAAACTCACTTCAAACACAATGACAGTGTTTGAAAGTAAAAGAATGGAAAAGGATATATCATGCTAACATAAGTAATAATTTTAAAAAGCAGAAGTGGCTACATTAATTTCAAGTAAAGTAGACTTCAGAACAAAGAAAATTACAGGGGACAAAGAAGAACATTACATAATGACAGAACAATCCATTCATCAAGAAGTCATAGTGATCCTAAATGTGGATGCACTAAAAAACAGAGTTTCAAAACACATGAAGCAAAAACTAAAAAGAGAAATAGGTAACTTTACAATTATCACTGGGGATGTCAACACCCTACTTTCAGTAACTGACACATCTATTAGATAGAAAATAGGCAAAAATATAGAATAATTGAACACTACCATCAACCAACAGGAACTAACTGGCATTTATACAACACCCAACAACAACAGAATACATTTTTCAAGTGCCCATGGAACATTTACCAAGATAAACCATATCCAGGAACATAAAACAAACCCCAACAAATTTAAAAGAATTAAACTCATACATTTTGTTTTTCAATTAAAATGGAATCAAACTATAAATCAATAACAGAAAGACAAAAGGAAAGTCTTCAAACACTTGGAGATTAAATAACATGCTTCCAAACAACCCATGAGTCAACGGGAAAGCCTCAAGGGAAATATTTTAAAGTACGCAAAAACCAGATGAAAATTAAAATATAACATTTTAAAATATGTGGGGTGTATTTAAAGCAATGCTGAGAAAAAAATTTATAACACCAACTGCTTAGATTAGAAAAGAGAAAAGGTCTCAAATTAATAATCTAAGTTACTACATCAAAAAAATTAGGAAAAGGAAAGAAAAATAAACCCAAGGCAAACAGAAAGAAGGAAATAAAAATAGTAAGTGCAGAACTCAATGAAATTGAAAATGAAGAAAATAGAGAAAACCAATGAAACCAAAACTGGTTATCAGGAGGGAAAAAAAACCAACAAAATTTTAAAACTTCTAATAAGACTGACAAAAAGAAAAAGAAAAAAGACACAAATCACCAATATCAGGAATGAAACAGGCAGATCAGTACAGATCCTGAAGCCATAAAAAGGAAGATAATAAGGGCACACTAAAAACAACTTTACACATAAATGCAACAATTTAGAAGAAAAACATCAATTTCTTGTAAACCACCAACTATTAAAATTAACCAAGATGATAGGTAACTTGAATACTCCTATAATCATTTAAAAAACTGAATATACAATGTTAAAGCTACCTATAAAAGAAATGCTCTGGACTAGACAGCTTCCCTGCAGAATGTAAAGAAGAAACAACACCAACTTCGCACAACCTCTTCATCCAGAAAAAAAGAGGAGAAAGAAATGCTTCTCAACTCATTTCATGAGGCCAGTATTACCTTCATAGCAAAAACCGAAAAAGACAGTAATAAAAAAGGAAAATTACAGAATATCTCTCATGCTACCTAGATGCAAAAATCTTTAATGACATACTGCAAATAGAATCCAACAATGTACAAAAAGAATTATACACTATAATCAAGTGGGATTTATTCCAGGTATGCAAGGCTGGTTCAACATTTGAAAATCTATCAGTGTAATCCACCATATCAACAGGCTAAAGGAGAAAAATTATATGATCATATCAATTGATGCAGTAAAAGTATTTGACAAAATCCAACACTTATTTATGATAAAAACTCACAGCAAGCTGGTAATAGAGTGGAACTACCTCATCTTGATAAAAAGCATCTATTACAAAAACCTACAGCTAATGTCACACTTCATGATGAAAGGTTGACTGCATCCCCCCTAATACTGGAAACAAAGTAAGATGTCCTCTGTCATAATTCTTATTTAACACAGCAATGAAATTTCTAGCCAGCACAATAAAGCAAGAAAAAGAAAGAAAAGTCGTACAGATTGTAAAGTAAGGAGTAAAACTGTCCCTATTTGCAGATGTTATAACTGTCTATATAGAAAACCTCAAGGAGAAAGAAAGAAAAAGAGAGAGAAAGAAACAAAGAGAGAAAGAGAGAGAGAGAGAAAGAGAGAGAGAGAGAGAGAGAGAGAGAGAGAAAGAAAGAAAGAAAGAAAGAAAGAAAGAAAGAAAGAAAGAAAGAAAGAAAGAAAGAAAGAAAGAAAGAAAAAGAAAGAAAGAAGCCTTCTAGAACTAACAGGTGAGTTCAGCAAGGTATTAGAGTACAGAATCAACCAACACACAAAAATCAATCACATTTCTACATGTTAGAAATGAACATGTGGTAACTGCAATTAAAAACACAACAGTGTTTACTATTGCACCAAAGAAAATGAAATGTTCAAATATACATACAACAAAATAGATATCGGATCTGTATGCTGAAAATCACAAAATTCTGATTAAAGAAATCAAAGAAGACCTAAATAAATGGAGAGCTATACCAAATTCAAGGATTGTGTTTCAACACATTAAGGATATCTATTCTTTCCAAATTGATCTATAGGTTTCATGTCATTTTTATCAAAATCACAACAAGGCTTTTCATAGACATAGACAAGCTTATTGTAACATTTATATAGAAAGGCCTAAGACTTAAAAGAGCAAAAATAATCTTGAAAAAGAAGTACAGAGTGGGAGGATTCACTGTACCTCATATTAAGGCTTATTATATGCCTACAGTCATCAAGACAATTGTGGTATTGGTTTAGGGAGAGACACAATGATTGATACAACAGAACAGAGAACCCAGAAATATACACACAAATATATACAACTTATTTTTCACAAAAGTGCAAAAGCATTTTAATGAATGATGGCCTTTTCAACAATTGGTGCTGGAGCAAATGAGCATCCACAGGCTAAAAATGAACCATGACTTAAACTTTACACATTATGCAAGAATCAACTCAAAGTGAGTCATGAATATAAATGTAAAATGTAAACTATAAAACATTTAAAACAGACATAGGAGAAAATGTTTGGGACCTAGGGCTAGGCAAAGAGCACTTAGACTTAACACCAAAAGCACAGTCCACACAAGGAAAAATTGATAAATTGAACGGCATCAAAGTTGAAATCTTCTGCTCTTCAGAAGACCGTGTTAAGAATATGGAAAGACAAACTACAGACTTGGAGACAATAAATCCATCAAAAGGTATACAGCATATATAGAGAACTCTCAAAACTCAACAGTAAAAAAAAGCAAGCAATCCAATTTAAAAATGGGCAAAAGAGATGAACAGACATTGCACTGAAGATAATATACAGGTCGCAAATAAGGACATCAAAAGATTTTCAACTTTATCAGCCATTAGGAAAATGCATATTAACACCCCAATGAGATATCACTGCATACCTATCAAGTGTGAGAGAAAACACAGTGACAAGCAAATGCCAGCGAGGATGCAGACAAACTAGGTCCTTCATACACTGCTGGGAATGATAAGTAGCAAAGCCACGTTGAGTTTGGCAATTTCTTATACAGTTGACCCGTGAACAACATGGGTTTGAACTGCTCAAGTCCACTTATACGCAGATTGTTTTCAATAATAAATAGTACAGTACTACACCATCTGTGGTTGGTTAAATTGGCAGATACAGGGAACCACGGATACAGACGGCTGACTGTAAGTTACCGGCAGATTTGTAACTTCAGGGAGGGTTAGCACCCCTAACCCTTACCTTGTTCAAGGGTCAACTCTACAACTAAACATGCAACTACCATATGCCCCCCACCCCGGCAATTGCACTTTTAGACATTTATCAAGAGAAACAGCAACTTATAATCACACAAAAACCTGTACGCAACAAAAAGCAACTGTTAATAGCAGCTTTGTTCATAACAACCAAAAACTGGAAACAAACCAGATATTTCTCAGTCAGTGAATGGTTAAACTAGGTCGATTCTGTGGAATACTGCTCAGAAATAAAAAGGAACAAACTTAAGAGAAAAACAAATACCGTATGCTAACACACATATATGGGATCTAAAAAAAAAAAAAAGAAAAGAAGATGGTCAGAAGACCCTAGGGGCAGGACAGGAATAAAGATGCAGACCTACTAGAGAATGGACTTGAGGATACAGGGAGGGGGAAGGGTAAGCTGTGACAAAGTGAGAGAGTGGCATGGACATATATACGCTACCAAACGTAAAATATATAGCTAGTGGGAAGCAGCCGCATAGCACAGGGAGATCAGCTTGGTGCTTTGTGACCACCTAGAAGGGTGGGATAGGGAGGGTGGGAGGGAGGGTGGGAGGGAGGGAGATGCAAGAGGGAAGGGATATGGGGATATACATATATGTATAACTGATTCACTTTGTTATAAAGCAGAAACTGACACACCACTGTAAAGTGATTATACTCTAATAAAGATGTTATAAAATAAAAATTAAAAAATTAAAAAAACAAAAAAAAACAACAGCAAAAAAGAAATAGAAAATTATATGTAAGTTAAATAAAAAAATTTTTTCTGTTGCAAAAAAAAAAAAAGGAAAAAACTTGATATCTCAACAACTTGGATGAATGTCCAAAGAATAATGCTGCAAAAAAGCCAATCCCCGTAGATCATATACTGTATGATTCCATTCAAATAACACTCTTGATATGACAAAATTACAGAAATGGAGAAAAGATGCATGGTTTCCAGGGGTTAAGGACTGGGGGTGGGGTGTAGGGGATAGAGAAAGGTGGTTATGGTTATAAAAAGGGATCTTTGTCGTGTTGAAACTATACTATATCTTGACCATAACGGTAGATACAGAAATCTACACTTGTGATAAAATTGCAAAGAACTAAATATATACATGCACACATAAGTGAGTGCAAGTAAACTGGGAAAATCTGAACAAGATCAGTGGGTTACATCAATGTCAATCTCCTAGTTGTGATCCTATAGTTTTGCAAGACATCATCACTGAGGGGAATTGGGTAAAGGATGCATGGGATCTTGCCGTCTCTCTTACAACTTCATGTGAATCTTTAATCATCTCAAAATAGTTTTTTGAAGGGAAAAATTAGAATTTTTTCAGTGGCCTCGAGTATTAGGACTTTATCTCTTGTGCCTCTACCATCACCATGAAAACATGCCAGGACGAGCCTGCTGGAGGATGAGAGACATGTGATGCATAGTTAGTCACCTTAGTTGCCCAGCCAAGGCCACCCTAGATCTGCCGACAGCCAGCAGATCTGCACCAGTCATGTGAGCAACCAGAGCAAATCAGCAAAGCCAAATGGCAGCTGACCCCAGACACACATGCAACTAAGGCTTATTGTTGAATGCTACTGAAGTTTTTGTGGCTGTTTCTCATGTAGCATTATTATCCCAACAGATAACGGATGCAATAACCAAATCTCAGAAAAGACACAATCAAGGTAACTCAGAAAGGTAGGCAGCCCAGCTGTAACAAGGCTCCCACACGCAGCGACACAACTGCTCCCACCATTTTTTGTACTTGAGTCCTTTGGCTCAATTACAAAAGATTCAAATTCCCAGGGGAGTATCTACCTGCCTTCACTTGAATCCTGTGCTCACCTCTTTGCAGGAAACAGCAGGACACCTTGACTGCATGCAAGGAGAGCGTGTGGGACCCCAAAGGAAAAGTGGGGTACAAGAAAAAGAAGGGATTATGGATGCTAACCAGGCAAAAATGACATATGTCCTCTGCCAGGATAGACGGGCTGTATTTAGTTACACTAGGGTGATGATCAGCTTTTAAACGTAGATTTAGAATTCACAATTCTAATTTTTATCATTTTAGGGGAAAACGCCTTTGAGAAAATAGGCCACATTAAGACACAGCGTGACAGAATGGTTTAATAAATATTTGGACCCTGGAACCAGATTGTGTGGGTCTGAATTCAGCTCTTCTGCAAAATTACAAACATCTTGACTTTGGACAATTAATTTGAAAAATGCCATATCCTCTACCCACATATTAAAGATTTATAATTCTTATTACTACATTAAAAGTTCTGGAAATCTTATGCAGTCTCAGTTTACCACCCACTACCCTTGTGACCTTGGGTATGTCACTTAACCTCTCTGTGTCTCAGTGTCTTTATCCATAAAATGGGGATAATAGCACCTATCTCCTGGGGTTGTTGAGACTTAGAGAATGCATCTGTAAAGCATTTAGAAGGGTGTCTGTTCTGGGACTTCCCTGGTGGCGCAGTGGTTAAGAATCCGCCTGCCAGTGCAGGGGACACGTGTTCAGTCCCTGGTCCGGGAAGATCCCACATGCCACGGAGCAGTTAAGCCCGTGCGCCACAACTACCGAGCCTGTGCTCTAGAGCCCGTGAGCCACAATTACTGAAGCCCACACACCTAGAGCCTGTGCTCTGCAACAAAAGAAGCCACTGCAATGAGAAGCCCATGCACCGCTATGAAGAGTAGCCCCCACTCTCCACAACTAGAGAAAGCCCACGCGCAGCAACAAAGACCCAACACAGCCAAAAATAAATAAATAAAAATTTTTTTTAAAAAAAAGAAGAATGGTGCCTATCCTAAATAACAGTGTTACCTGGGACATACACTCTTTCATTCTTTGTTTGAATATGGAAGCCCCTTGCTTTATCATTCCTCCCGGTGAGAGACGACAATTTATAACATTTGATCTGTGAGCTTTAACAACAAGAAAGGCCATATGTCACATCTCATCCCTCTGCAATTGGGGGAAATAACTAAAGAGCCGTAAATCCCTAAATCTTTATTTTAACGGCTGTAGTGACAGATCCTTTGATACCCAACATCCCATTTCACTATTGTAAATGTCTCATTCCTCTCAAGGTTTCAAAAGGATGCTTTACAGCCATTCCTTCATTGATCACATGGCTTATTGACATGGCCCAGCTGAGCCAACTGAGGCTTTTCAGCAGCATGGTGCAGCTCTCCCTCCATTTGGGGGCGTTTTGATTAATAGTCGATTACCACAACAGCTGTGTGGCCAGCGCACATCAGGCCCCAGTGGAATCAGATTAAGGGGAGCCTCCTGATGTAGTGGATTAAAGAAGTAATTTTTCATCTCTGGAGACCTGGGTCCAAACCTCACTGAAGCCACAAGAGAAAACAGGTTTTGTGGCCTCAGTCCATCCCACAATTTGTCAACATCCAGCAGGCGCAAAATCCATCCTGAAAGCCATTAATCAAAGAAAGTGGAGTCATCAGAGCTTAGGATTGATGGGACGTGGGGAAGCTAAGAGGCTACAAGTGACACTCTCAGCCTAGTTAGAAAAGGGTTTGAGGACACAGGCTCAAAGGTGGATAAAGGTACAGACGATAACATTGTCTGTACTTCCACTTCCCCTTCCTCCACCTCTGGCAACCACCCATCTACCTTGTATCTCTGGAGATTTGCCCATTCTGGACATTTCACATAAATGGAATCATACAATGTACAGCCTTTGTGTCTGTCTTCTTTCACTGAGCATAAAGTTTTTAAGATTCATCCACGTAACAGTACTACATTCCTTTTCATAGTTGAATAATATTCCCTTGTATGTATATACCATGTTTTGTTTTCCTGTTCATCGATTGATGGACATTTGCGTTGTTTCCATGTTTGGGCTATGATGAATAATGCCACTATGAAAATTCATGTATGAGCTTTTGTGTGGACATACATTTCCAATTCCCTTGGGCATATACCTGGAGTGGAATTTCTGGGTCATATGGTAACTCTTTAATTTTTGAGGCAATGACAGGCTGTTTTCCAATGTGTCTGCACAATTTTACATTTCCACCAGCCAAGTAGGAGAGTTCCAATTTCTCCACATTCTCACCAACATTTATCATTATTTATCTGTTTTACTGTAGCCATCCTAGTGGATGTGAAGCAGTAATGTACTGTGGTTTTGATTTGTTAAGCATTGATTTGTTAACCATTATTGGCCATTTATGCCTCTTGTAGAAATGTCTAATCATATCTTTTGCCCATTTATTAACTGAGTCATCTTTATTGTTGAATTGTAAGAGTTCTTATATATTCTAGATACTAGCCCCTTATCACATACAGTGATATGCAAATATTATCTCCCAGCCTCTGAATAGCCTTTTCACCTTCCTGATGGTGTCTTTTGAATCACAAATGCTTATAGTTTTGGTAAAGTTCAGTTTATTTCTCTCTGGTTGCTTGTGCTTTTGGTTGGAGACTATGGCAAAGCCATAGAGAAGACAGGAAAAGAGGAGGATTTTGGATCACTCACGAATGTTATAAAGGCTGCTTATTTGCTTTTTTTTTTTTTCTAACATCTTTATTGGAGTAAAATTGCTTTACAATGGTGTGTTAGTTTCTGCTGTATAACAAAGTGAATCAGCTATACATATACATATATCCCCATATATGTATATCCACATATATCCCCATATCTCCTCCCTCTTGCATCTCCCTCCAACCCTCCCTATCCCACCCCTCTAGGTGGACACAAAGCACCGAGCTGATCTCCCTGTGCTCTGTGGCTGCTTCCCACTAGCTATCTATTTTACATTTGGTAGTGTATATATGTCCATGCCACTCTGTCACTTCGTCCCAGCTTACCCTTCCCCCTCCCCATGTCCTCAAGTCCATTCTCTACGTCTGCATCTTTATTCCTGTCCTGCCCCTAGGTTCTTAAGAACCATTTCTTTTATTTTTAGATTCCATATATATGTTAGGATATATATATCCTATATGTGCATATATATATTAGCATAGGGTATTTGTTTTTCTCTTTCTGACTCACTTCACTCTGTATGACTGTCTTGAAGTCCATCCACCTCACTACAAATAACTCAATTTCATTTCTTTTTATGACAGAATAATATTCCATTGTATATATGTGCCACATCTTCTTTATCCATTCATCTGTCGATGGGCACTTAGGTTGCTTCTATGTCCTGACTATTGTAAATAGTGCTGCAATGAACCTTGTGGTACATGACTCTTTTTGAATTATGATTTTCTCAGGGTATATGCCAAGTAGTGGAATTGCGGGGTCCTATGGTAGTTCTATTTTTAGTTTTTTAAGGAACCTCCATGCTGTTCTCCATAGTGGCTGTATCAATTTACATTCCCACCAACAGTGCAAGAGGGTTCCCTTTTCTCCACACCCTCTCCAGCATTTGTTTGTAGATTTTTTTGATGATGGTCATTCTGACTGGTGTGACGTGATACCTCATTGATTTGCATTTCTCTAATGATTAGTGATGTTGAGCATCCTTTCATGTGTTTGTTGGCAATCTGTATATCTTCTTTGGAGAAATGTCTGTTTAGGTCTTCTGCCCATTTTTGGATTGGGTTGTTCGTTTTTTGATATTGAGCTGCATGAGCTGCCTGTATAGTTTGGAGATTAATCCTTTGTCAGTTGCTTCATTGGCAAATATTTTCTCCCATTTGGACAGTTGTCTTTTCGTCTTGTTTATGGTTTCCTTTGCTGTGCAAAAGATTTTAAGTTTCATTAGGTCCCATTTGTTTATTTTTGTTTTTATTTCCATTTATCTAGGAGGTGGGTCAAAAAGGATCTTGCTGTGATTTATGTCATACAGTGTTCTGCCTATGTTTTCCTCTAAGACTTTTATAGTGTCTGGCCTTACCTTTAGGTCTTTAATCCATTTTGAGGTTATTTTCATGTATGGTATTAGGGAGTGTACTAATTTCATTGTTTTACATGTAGCTGTCCAGTTTTCCCTACACCACTTATTGAAGAGGCTGTCTTTTCTTCATTGTATATTCTTGTCTCCTTCATCAAAGATAAGGTGACCATAAGTGTGTGTGTTTATCTCTGGGCTTTCTATACTGTTCCATTGATCTAGATTTCTGTCTTTGTGCCAGTGCCATACTGTCCTGATTATTGTAACTTTGTAGTATAGTCTGAAGTCAGGGAGCCTGATTCCTCCAGCTCCATTTTTCTTTCTCAAGATTGCTTTGGCTATTCGGGGTCTTTTGTGTTTCCATACAAATTGTGAAATTTTTTGTTCTAGTTCTGTGAAAAATGCCAGTGGTAGTTTGATAGGGATTGCATTGAATCTGTAGATTGCTTTGGGTAATATAGTCATTTTCACAATGTTGATTCTTCTAATCCAAGAACATGGTATATCTCTCCATCTGTTTGTATCATCTTTAATTTCTTTCATCAGTGTCTTATAGTTTTCTGCATATAGGTCTTTTGTCTCCTTAGGTAGGTTTATTCCTAGATATTTTATTCTTTCTGTTGCAATAGTAAATGGGAGTGATTCCTTAATTTCTCTTTCAGATTTTTCATCATTAGTGAAAAGGCACGGATCTTGCCTTTCTGGTGGGCAGGAATGCAAGAGATTTCTGTGCATTAATTTTGTATCCTGCAACTTTTTCGAATTCATTGACTAGCTCCAGTAATTTTCTGGTAGCATCTTTAGGATTTTCTATGTATAGTATCATGTCATCTGCAAATAGTGACAGTTTTACTTCTCCTTTTCCAATTTGGAGTCCTTTTCTTCTTTTTCTTCTCTGATTGATGGGGCTAAAACTTCTGAAACTATGTTGAATTATAGTGGTGAGAGTGGGCAACCTTGTCTTCTTCCTGATCTTAGTGGAAATGGTTTCAGTTTTTCACCATTGAGGATGATGTTGGCTGTGGGTTTGTCATATATGGTCTTTATTATGTTGAGTTAAGTTCCCTCTATGCCTACTTTCTGGAGGGTTTTTATCATAAATGGGTGTTGAATTTTGTCAAAAGCTTTCTCTGCATCTATTGAGATGATCATATGGGTTTTCTCCTTCAGTTTGTTAATATGGTGTATCACATTGATTGATTTGCATATATTGAAGAATCCTTGCACTCCTGGGATAATCCCCACTTGATCGTGATGTATGACCCTTTTAATATGCTGCTGGATTCTGTTTGCTAGCACTTTGTTGAGGATTTTGCATCTATATTCATCAGTGATATTGGCCTGTAGTTTTCTTTTTTGTGACATCTTTGCCTGGTTTTGGTATCAGGGTGATGGTGGCCTCATAGAATGGGTTTCAGACTGTTCCTCTCTCTGCTATATTTTGGAAGAGTTTGAGAAGGATAGGTGTTAGCGCTTCTCTAAATGTTTGATAGAATTTGCCTGTGAAGCCATTTGGTCCTGGGCTTTTGTTTGTTGGAAGACTTTTAATCACAGTCTCAATATCAGGGCTTGTGATTGGTCTGTTTATATTTTCTATTTCTTCCTGGTTCAGTCTCAGAAGGCTTTGCTTTTCTAAGAAGTTGTCCATTTCTTCCAGGTTGTCCATTTTTTTTTGGCATATAGTTGCTTGTAGTAATCTCTCATGATCCTTTGTATTTTGGCAGTGTCAGTTGTTACTTTCCTTTTTCATTTCTAATCCTATTGATTTGAGTCTTCTCCCTTTTTTTCTTGATGAGTCTGGCTAGTGGTTTATCAATTTTGTTTATCTTCTCAAAGAACCAGCTTTTAGTTTTATTGATCTTTGTTATTGTTTTCTTCATTTCTTTTTCATTTATTTCTGATCTGATCTTTATGATTTCTTTCCTTCTGCTAATTTTGGGGTTTTTTTGTTCTTCTTTCTCTAATTGCTTTAGGTGTAAGGTTAGGTTGTTTATTTGAGATGTTTCTTGTTTCTTGAGGTAGGATTGTATTGCTATAAACTTCCCTCTTACAACTGCTTTTGCTGCATCCCAGAGGTTTTGGGTCATCATGTTTTCACTGTCGTTTGTCTCTAGGTATTTTCTGATTTCCTCTTTGATTTCTTCAGTGATCTCTTGGCTATTTAGTAGTGTATTGTTTAGCCTCCATGTGTTTGTATTTTTTACAGATTTTTTCCTGTAATTGATATCTAGTCTCATAGCATTGTGGTCAGAAAAGAGACTTGATACGATTTCAATTTTCTTAAATTTACTGAGGCTTGATTTGTGACCCAAGATGTGATCTATCCTGGAGAATGTTCCATGAGCACTTGAGAAGAATATGTATTCTGTTGTTTTTGGATGGAATGTCCTATAAATATCAATTAAGTCCATCTTGTTTAATGTATCATTTAAACCTTGTGTTTCCTTTTTTATTTTCATTTTGGATGATCTGTCCACTGGTGAAAGTGGGCTGTTAAAGTCCCCTACTATGATTGTGTTACTGTCGATTTCCCCTTTTATGGCTGTTAGCATTTGCCTTATGTATTGAGGTGCTCCTATGTTGGGTGCATAAATATTTATAATTGTTATATCTTCTTCTTGGATTGATCCCTTGATCATTATGTAGTGCCCTTCTTTGTCTCTTGTAACAGTCTTTATTTTAAAGTCTGTTTTGTCTGATATGAGAATTGCTACTCCAGCTTTCTTTTGATTTCCATTTGCATGGAATATCTTTTTCCATCCCCTCACTTTCAGTCTGTCTGTGTCCCTAGGTCTGAAGTGGGTCTCTTGTAGACAGCATATATACAGGTCTTGTTTTTGTATCCATTCAGCCAGTCTGTGCCTTTTGGTTGGAGCATTTAATCCATTTTCATTTAAGGTAGTTATCGATATGTGTGTTCCTATTACCATTTTCTTATTTGATTTGGGTTTGTTATTGTAGGTCTTTTCCTTCCCTTGTTTTTCCTGCCTAGAGGAGCTCCTTTAGCATTTGTTGTAAAGCTGGTTTGGTGGTACTGAATTCTCTTAGCTTTAGCTTGTCTGTAAAGGTTTTAATTTCTCCATCGAATCTGAATGAGATCTTTGCTGGGTAGAGTAATCTTGGTTTTTGGGTTTTTCCCTTTCATCACTTTAAATATGTCCTGCTACTCCCTTCTGGCTTGCAGAGTTTCTGCTGAAAGATCAGCTGTTAACCTTATAGGGATTCCCTTGTATGTTATTTGTTCCTTTTCCCTTGCTGCTTTTAATATTTTTTCTTTGTATTTAATTTTTGATAGTTTGATTAATATGTGTCTTGGTGTGTTTCTCCTTGGATTTATCCTGTATGGGACTCTCTGTGCTTCCTGGACTTCATTGACTATTTCCTTTCCCATATTAGGGAAGTTTTCAACTATAATCTCTTCAAATATTTTCTCAGTCCCTTTTTATTTTCTCTTCTTCTTCTGGGGCCCTTATAGTTCAAATGTTGGTGTGTTTAATGTTGCCCCAGAGGTCTCTGAGACTGTCCTCAATTCTTTTCATTTTTTTTTCTGTATTCTGCTCTATGGTAGTTATTTCCAACATTTTATCCTCCAGGTCACTTATCCATTCTTCTGCCTCAGTTATTCTGCTATTGATTCCTTCTAGGGAATTTTTAATTTCATTTATTGTGGTTTTCATCTTTTTTTTTTTTTTGGTCTTTAGTTCTTCTAGTTCTTTGTTAAACGTTTCTTGTACTTTCTCCATTCTATTTCCAAAAATGGATCATCTTTACTGTCATTATTCTGAATACTTTTTCAGGTAGACTGCCTATTTCCTCTTCATTTGTTTGGTCTGGTGGGGTTTTACCTTGCTCCTTCATCTGCTGTGTATTTCTCTGTCTTCTCATTTTGCATAACTTACTGCGTTTGGGGTCTCCTTTTCGCAGGCTGTAGGTTCGTAGTTCCCACTGTTTTTAGTGTCTGTCCCCAGTGGGTAAGGTTGGTTCAGTGGGTTGTGTAGGCTTCCTGGTGGAGGGGACTGGTGCCTGTGTTCTGGTGGATGAGCCTGGATCTTGCCTTTCTGGTGGGCAGGACCACGTCCAGTGGTGTGTTTTGGGGTGTCTGTGAACTTATTATGATTTTAGGCAGCCTCTCTGCTAATGGGTGGTGTTGTGTTCCTGTCTTGCTAGTTGTTTGGCATAGGGTGTCCAGCACTGTAGCTTGCTGGTCGTTGAGTGGAGCTGGGTCTTAGCATTGAGGTGGAGATCTCTGAGAGAGTTTTCACCGTTTGATATTACGTGGGGCCGGGAGGTCTCTGGTGGACCAATGTCCTGAACTCAGCTCTCCCACCTCAGAGGCTCAGGCCTGACACCCGGCTGGGGCACCAAGACCCTGTCAGCCACACGGATGTTCAAGGGGCATGGTTCGTTACGGATGGGTCACGGAGCTCCCTGCAGTCAGCCAAGTGAGACTCTGAGCAGAGCTTAGACTTCCTAATGGACTGTGCTTATTTGCTTTTATCAAAAGTCACAAACTCTCCAACCCAAGAGACCAAAAGTGTGGGGTGTGCATATCATTTAGTTGGCTCACAGAGTAGTACTGTTTTCATGGATTCAACATTTAAGAAACTGGATTCCCAGCAACTTCAAAAATATTTGAAGGGCTGGCCATACAAGGTCATTTTTTTTCCATGCCCTGCAGGAACCAAGCAGAGGCTGCTGCTTTAGCTGAGCATGTACTGTCCTGTTCATCATGCTCACCTGTCACCACCTCCATGGGGACCCTCTACATATTTAAGGCTTAGTCCTGGCTGTGTTAAAGACATCTCAAGTCACCATTAGCCCCATTTTACAGATGAGACCACCGAGGCTCAGTGAAGAAATAACTAGCCCCAAGTTGCATAGCTAGAATTTGGTTGAAACATGATTTAAGCCCAGTTCTGCTTCATTTCAATTGCACGTTCTTGACCACCATGCCCTTCTGCTTGTGTGTCAACCACTCAGACTCTGCTACTCATCCCTTCCGCCCTCAACAACAGCAGATCGTCAATACAGTCACAAATATACACTGAGCACAATTCTAGGTCCTGAGGATGCAGCAGAAAACAAAACCAGTCCCTCCTCTTGTGGAGATGACCTTCTAGTGGGAGGTAGGGAGGGATATAAAGACAGGTGAAAACCTACAAGATGTATAACGATATGATGAAAACAAAAGCTTGGCGAGGGGACAGAGAGGAATGGGAGTGATACTTTGGATAAGAGGGTCAGGGAGTAAAATAAAACAGAGGTGTAAAAGACAAACTCAGTGCCATAGAAACGGGAACGTGATGCTCAGGAGGCAGTGAAAGGAGCTGCAGTGCGCAAGTCACAGTAGAGGCTGGACCGAGCTGAATCGTGAATGTAAAACGTGCTAGAATCATCAGTGACTGTCTATCACGTTCACACACTTTCCCAAGTGAAACCTTCCACCCTCAGCCACTGGAGCCGAGGGAGCCACACTGTATCCCCTCCCACCTGCACCCCACACCCACCTTCCTTGGACAAAGCTGACTGGATGAAGAAGGGGTGCAAGATCTAAGGGCAGCCAATCAACCCAAGGGCTGTCCAGTGACCAGTGATGTGGCCTAGCTCGTAAGACTGAGCAGAGCTAGTCAGATTCTTCTGCGCACACATTTGGTCTGAGAAACACAGAAACAGTGGCAGCGAGCTGTGAAAGCTGCACGAAAGAATGACAAGCCAAGGCCATTTATAAGTTGAGGTTATAAAGGGGAGAAACTGAGTAAGCACAGGGAGCTGCTCCAATGGGCATATAAAGGATGGGCTGGCTAGACCCCTGCTCAGCACCCCTCGTGCCCTTTTCCAGGCATGCCTTCCTCTTGAAGGTACTACACTTCCCAGAGCGCCTTGCAGCTGGGGCTTCTCATATAAACTAGGTTCCACCAGTCAGACCCATGTGAGAAATGACACAGAGGTTTCTGCTACAGAGCAAGCAAGCATGATAGTGAAGATGGGGTTGAATTCTTCCACAGCCAGTCCCAGTGGGCTGAAGTCTTGTGGGCATCTGCTTTTCCTGGCTCAGTGTGGCTCTGGAGCCAACACATAGAGCAGCACCTTCAGGATCTCCAGAGAGCAGCTGCCGTGCATGGTGGTGTTTCCAGAGACAACAGTTCCAGCAACAGCGTCCCCAAACACCTCTTTCCTGATTGTGGAGGAGGCAGCAGCTCCCCTGGTGGCTGAGTTCTGCAGTGCTCCTCAGGCAGTCAATCTTGGTGCCTGCTCCTTCACCCCTTTTTATGCTTTGGAAGTACCGTGTCCCCTTTATTAAATCCCTGTCTGCTTAAGATACCTGGAGCGATCTCTGTTTTCTGCAGTTATGGGCTAAGTTGTGTCCCCACTCCCTCCTCCATCAAAAATTCATATGTTGAAGTCTTAATCCCCAGTACCTTAGAATGTGACCATATTTGGAGATGGAGGTCTTTAAAGAGGTACCTAAGTTAAAGTGAGGCCATTAGGGTGGGCCCTAATCCAGTATGACTGGTGTCCTTATAAGAAGAGGAGGCTAGAGCACAGATATACACAGAGGAAAGACCCTAAAAAGACACAGGGAGAAGATGGCCATCTATGAGCCAAGGAGAGAGGCCTTGCTCTCTGCCAACACCTTGAGCTTGGACTTCCAGCCTTCAGAACTATGAGAAATAAATTTCTGTTGAAGCCACCCCACCTGTGGTAATTTGTTACAGCAGCCCTGGCAAACTAAGAAGGTCACCAAACCCTGACTTATACAGAAAAGGAACGGAGCAAAGACACAAATGGGCAAAGATTCCACGAGCAAGACCCTGGCACCTACAAGCAAGATGGAGAGTAACCCCTTAAAAAAGGGTTTCTCTGACAAGCTGCATACTCCTGGGAAAGTTCCTCACCCTCTCTGGGCCTCAGTTTCTTCATCTGTTAAATGGGGGTAATTGCAGTTGTGAGGATTAAATTACATAATCCATGTAAAGTGCTGGGCACTGTGCCTTTATCGTTACAATAAATCCTCTCTTTGTGGTCAACTGAATTTGTTGCTTATAGCCTACACACTCCAAATAAAACTCATGGGGCCAATGCAGGGGACACAGTTTCGATCCCTGATCCGGGGAGATCCCATTTGCCGCAGAGCAACTAAGCCCGTGCACCACAATTACTGAGCCTGCGCTCTACAGCCCACCAGCCACAACTACTGAGCCCGCATGGCACAACTACTGAAGCCCGCGCGCCTAGAGCCTGTGCTCCGCAACAAGAGAAGCCACCGCAATGAGAAGCCCGCGCACCGCAACAAAGAGTAGCCCCCGCTCGCCACAACTAGAGAAAGACTGTGCGCAGCAACGAAGAACCAACGCAGCCAAAAAATGAATAATTAATTAATTAAAAAAAAAAAAACTCATGGAGGATATCTTGGTAGGTAGACCCTAACGGAGAACATAACCCGCAAAGAGACAAAACCTCCGAGGTCTGAGTCCTATCCCTCCTCACTCAGGCCCCTTCTGGAAGGGGCAGTGTCTCCACTCTTTCCTACCCTGGGCTGGTGCATGTGTGGCCTCCAGCAGCAGACAGAAGCAGCAGGCAGGGGCAGTGGGTTCAGGACCAAATCCCTGGTCAGCCCCGCCTCAAAAATTATGTTCAATCAAGGAGTCATATTAAAAAAAAATACAACAAGAAGACAGAACCTGGCACCTTGGCCGTTCTTAGCACTCTCTTTAGTTACAAATGATAGAAAACTTGACCCAAACAGCTCAGGCAAAAGGGTGGATTTTTTTGGCTCACGCTCCCAAACCACCGTGCCAGGGAATGGATACTGCGATAGGCCCACCTGGGTCAGGACCCACCCTTCAACCAAGGACTCCGGTCAGAGAGACATGGTTCTGTCCTTCAGATCAAATGGCTGCTGAGGGGCAGGAGGAGGAAAGCAGCATGAACCTGCCCCTGTGAGCTCTGCAGCCCCACCAAGATGCAAATTAACCTAATTTCTAAGAAATAATAAAAACAAGATGATGATAAAAGAAGAAAATAATGCTCTTACATTACTTAAATCTATATCGTCAATCTAGCACTTACATTGTTTCAAAGAGCATGCCATTCACTTTTTAATGTCTCTTGTGGTCTTGTGGGGGTGTTATTTTTTTCTTTACTTTACAAATGAGGAAATTAAGTCAAAGATAAATTAGTTAACTTATCTAAAGTTCCCAAATTAACAAGTGGCTTTTCTTCTACTCTGGATAACCCCAAAGTCCTTCCTTGTCTCACTATATTCCATACTGAGTTTTCTGTTGTTGTTTTCCTTCTGGGATGACAAAGGTTTGGAAACAGCAGGAGAACCCATCAGGGGTAATGCTAAGTCCCACCACCCTGACACCCCGCTCCTCACAAGACAAGGTCCCTACAGATTTGGGTTACCAAACAGATCTCATCTTGCTGGCTAACTCTGACTGACAAAGACTGCTCTGAAACAATACAGAGAGACTTTCGAAGCTGCCTTGAGTTCAAAGGGAGAAAGATGCTGTCATCAATTCGCAATGTCTGCATGGGCAAAGGACATAAAACTTACCATAAGAGTGCTACGTGCTTGTTAACTTTACCCCACAATTCCTAGGCAAAGGAGCATCAACCCTGCTTCTTTAGACTTCCAGCCTACTTTTTATTTTCCATCTCTATCCAACTTGCCTTTCAAAACACTTTGGAATAACACAGCATTCTTTCCTAGCATCCTTCTTCCTACACCCCCCAAGTTCCTGGGACGTTGCCTTGGTTGAAACATTATTTATTAACATCCCGTTATTATGCATTGGTCTTCAGTATCTGGATCTTGTGGCCCCTCTGTTTCTCTTTTCCAAGCAGGGGTCTGACCCAGCACCTGCATAGCTCAAAGCATGACTCTGCAGCCTACGGTCTCTTTCTTATTTATCAAGCCTTTCTAGGAAGAACAGGATCTTCACCATCTTCACCAGTGTAACTTTCTCATAGTCCCTGCAATATACATAACCATACAAAAGCAAATCGTACACGAAGAGATTCCATCGCTGCTGAATTCTCACACAGGTACACGGATCCTGCATGTATGTATAAACGTGCACGCACAAACTTCAACCTCATTTTTCTCTTCCTTAACCCTACAGAGAAAACCTATGAACTCCAACGGTCTATATGTGTGTATGTGTAGAGATTGAGTTTCCAAATTTATACATTCTGCTCCTGTCCATCAGTGAGGAACAGATGAAAAAACGCAGGAATGGGATACCATGCAGCCACAGACATTAAACAAATACAGCAATGAAGCAGTGCATCAGTAAGTTCCAATATGGAAAAATCTCTATGACAGATTATTAAGCAAGCAAAGCAGATCAGCGTCTGGAAAACTGTCAAGATGTCACGAGGCATTCAAAGATATAGGGCAGCCGCAAATACAAATAACCACCAACAGTGAACAAAGTAAAGACATATGAACGGTGCCTTTCTGTTAAGACAATCAGGTTCATTCTTACATCAAAAATAAATTTGGAAGGATACACACCAAACCATGCTAAGTCATTATCCTTGGGAAATGGGCTCATGAGAGACGTTTATTTTTGAGATTATTTCTATAATGATTGAATTTTAATTAGCAGGGTGTATTAAGGTTTTTTAAATCTACTTCATAACATTTGAACTGTCATTTAGGTTTGAGAGTTCCACTGAGGACTTCTCTTAGAAAGGAAGGGAGAAAGGAGGAAAAAGAGGGTGAGGGGGATTGAGAGAAACTCAGCTCCGCCTTTAATGCAGGATCTGAACCACTCTCATTCCTCGAAGATTATTTTCAACTACTGCATAAACAGGAACAATCAAAGGCTAACGTTTTATGGTTGGAAATGAAGCACAGCAACGCCCCAGAATGTAAACAGCCCTGAAACTAGACGCAGCCTCTCTCTCTAAAAGCCTGGGGTATTGTGTTCCTGGATCAGCTTCTCTCGTCTTCGCCAAGCTCACCTACAGGCTGTCACAATCCACTCTCAGGCACCAGGGTTCGGGCGCACCCTAAGCAGGGCACAGACCTCTTCAGCACTTCAGTTCCCGAGGGAATCACAGGGAACTCTCTCCCAACGACCCTGGCACTTCAACTGCTCAGTCTTGAATGCAGCTATGTGGCCCCAACATTACTGCTCACATGGAAATGCACTTCTTGACATCCTTTTTCTCCAAACTATTTCTCCTTTAATTGTTCTGGATGCCAACGGATGCCATCAGCCCCTTGATGACAACCGGGCGTCACCGTGAACCTTCTATGGGAGACTTCCTCCAGCCACCTCCTAGTGGCCGTTTGCGGCACATCCAGACAGGGCAGGAATCTGTGATTCCATGCAGACAGTTCATTCCCTTCACCAAGTAACTCCCCGCTCCTTTCATGCAGGTTCCCACTGTGTTATTGCTGTGACATGCTCCCATCCTTCTGGTGCAAGGTGGCCTTTTGTGGTTTTCCTCAAAACCTTGGTTTGCTACAATTCATGCCTTGATTAAAAATGTGCTGTCGGGTGAAACATGCCATTCAGGGGAGGGTTCTTTGTTGATTAGTAAAACAAATCAGGTCAAATGTTTTTCATATTTTTTTGCATGTCTACAATTCTGAAACAGCTTAGATTTGGCTCCTCAAGTGGTTTTGTTTCATAAAGAAGGGAGGCAAGAGGAAATTTACTTTTTTCTTCGGCAAGTGCTAGGAGTGGCAAGAGACATTATTTTTCTCTGAATTAATATCATCACTCTCAGGACTTCCCTGGGGGTCCAGGAGATTAAGACTCTGCGCTTCCACTGCAGGGGATGCGGGTTCGATCCCTGATTGGAGAACAAAGATCCCACATGCCGCATGACGCGGCCAAATATATATATAAATACACACACATATATATATGTATATATGTATGTATATATATCAACATATATATACACATATATGTATGTATATATATATATCATTGCTCTCTAATAACATCATGAAAATAATTATATTTAAATTATGACAAGTTTGGTGCCAGTTTCTTTTGCTTGAACTTAAAAGTAGCAGCTACCTGTCTGAGGCTGGCCATCTGACCCATCCTGTTTGGGGGGAAAGCTTTTCTTTGGGGCCATCCATCCAACATTCCATAAAATTTTGATCCTTCCTGGACAAGTGGCCCTCAAACTCAGGGTTGATTCCGTTTATGCTCTACCTGTGCCTAAAAGTGTCCAGGCAAGCTCTGTATCTGTCTCATCACCTCTCTGTGAGGGCAGGGGCTTACCTGTCTCCATTCACGGCCGCTCTGCTAGCACAGGGCCTGGCATTGTAAATACGTGTTGCTTTCATGAACTGACCCCGTGTTATTTTAAGTATGTTCCCTCTTTGTTCTTGATTGGCTTTCCCTTGGGCGGTGGCTCTCACTAGCCTTGAAGAACTAAAGGCAACAGACTGTGTCTTACTCATCATTTTATTCCTAGAAACCAGCACAGAGGCCCTTAACACTTTTTAAATTTGTTGAGCCACCAACTATATGCCGGGTATGGTGGAAGATACAAAGAAAAATAAGATAGGATTACTGCCTGCGATAACCTTGCCATTTGCTGACAATAAGATAAAAATAACTGACATTTGAATATTTAATATGGAACCCTGTGAATGCCTTACAGGTGTTGCATTATTTCACTCTCCCAACAAGGCTTCAGGTAGGGTTTTTATTCCCATTTTACAAACAAGGCCACTGAGGCTCTGAGAAGGTAAGGAATTCGCTCTGCTTATAACTTGCTCATAGTTAGGAAGGGGCAGAGCAAGGACGCCCACCCAGTGGAGCTAGTTAGGAATATTGGGCAAGAAAAGGCAGTGGATGGGTCCGTGCTAACGACCGTGGGAGGGCAGAGGAAGAGGACCAAACTGTAACCTAGAGGAACAGAGACAAGTGACTGTTTCAACAGAACTCCTGCAGTTGCAAGTGACAGAAATAGAAATCCAACTCCATGTGGCCTTTAAAAAGAGAACAGGGAAACTCACTGGCTCATTAAATGGAAAAGTCCAGGAATTTGACAGTGGCTGGATCCCAGTGGCTCAAACAATGTCAGGAAGACCCGTCTGTAAGTGTGGGCTCTGCTTACCTCTGGGTTCATTGCCATGCAGGCCTCTGACGATGGCACAGATGTCACTCGCTCCAGGCAGACATCCATCAGCTTAGCATTCCCAGCCAAAAGTCAGGGCACCATTCCCAGGGATGCCAGCGATGTCCTGAGCCCTACACGTATCCCTAAACCAATCACTGCATGTCAGAAGACATCAACTCTGGCCACAATGTTTACCTGCTCTCTGAGCATAACAAAAGTATATCAGTGTGTATATACACCCCACTATACTTAAAACAGATAACCAACAAGGACCTACTATATAGCATGGGGAGCTCTGCTCAATGTTATGTGGCAGCCTGGATGGGAGGGGAGTCTGGGGAGAATGGATACCTGTATATGTATGGCTGAGTCGCTTTGCTGCGCACCTGAAACCATCACAACATTGTTAATCAGCTAAACTCCAATATAAAATAAAAATTTTTTTTAAAGTATAGCAAAACTAAACATAAAATTAGATTAGTAAGAATAATTATATCACAAATTACTGAGAATAATTTCAATTTAAGTAATACAAATTTAAATTTTTTAAAAATAAACTTTTAAAAACATGAGCAGCCCTATGATAGTGAAGCTGTGAGATGCGGACTGGAAAGCGAGAGAAAGTCCCCTGTAAAATCCTTCTTCTTCCATGTGACCAAGGTGGGAAGCATGACTAAGTTCCCCCAAGTGCACTAGAAGCCCTCATGTCTCACTTTGAAAGGCTGGTACTTGGTGAGTTAATCAGGAGTCTGTCCAAGTGAGGATATGAAAAACAATAATTAATGCATACATAGTATTCTTTAAGTAAACATTTTATTTATTTATTTTGTTGTTGTTGTTGTTGTTGTTGCACTGGGTCTTCATTGCTGCGCGCGGGCTTTCTCTAGTTATGGAGAGCGGGGGCTACTCTTCGTTGCACTGCGCAGCTTCTCATCGCGGTGGCTTCTCTTGTTGTGGAGCACGGGCTCTAGGTGCGCGGGCTTCAGTAGTTGTGGCACGCGGGCTCAGTAGTTGTCACTCACGGGTTTAGTAGTGGTGGCACACGGGCTTAGTTGCTCCACAGCATGTGGGATCTTCCCGGACCAGGGATCGAACTCGTGTCCCCTGCATTGGCAGGCAGATTCTCAACCACTGCGCCACCAGGGAAGCCCCTAAGTAAACATTTTATTTTGGAATGATTTTAGATTTACAGAAGAAAGTTGCAACAATAGAACGGAGAATCCCATATAGCCCTCGGCCAGCTTCCCCCATTACTAATATCTTCTAATTTCATGATACATTTGTCAAAACTAAGCTAACAGTGATACATTACTAATAATTCCAGACTTGAGGTGGATTTCACCAGTTCTCTTCATTAATATTCTCTTTCTGTTCCAGAATCCTCTCCTGGCTCCACATTGCATTTAGCAGTCTGGCCTCCCCAGCCTCCTCTGGTCTGTGAGAGTTTCCCAGTCTTTCCTTGTTTTCAAGTTTGTGAGAGTCTTGAGGAGTCCTGGGCAGGTATCCTGTAGAATGTTCTTCATTGTGGGCTTGAATGATGTTTTTCTCAAGATTACATTGAGATTATATATATAACATTTTATTTTAACTTAAAACACATCTATGTACCCTCACTAGCCAATATTTTGATGAATGCTCAATACTTCCAAGGACAGGTTTCCTGACTGGAGATATACACCATCTTTCTTGCGTGAACCGTACCGATAATGTACCATTTGTAAATTTTGATTTCAAGCTCTTTGAAGAAGCTATATCAATTAAGAATGCTTTGAGTTGTAACTAACAATGGCTGAAGCAATGCAGACATTTAGTTATTTAATATACCAAAGAGTTTGAAAGTTGGCATTTTGGCATTGATGCTGTGGTTCCATGATGCTGTGAAAGACCCATGCTTCTTCTCTCTTTCCACTCTACTAGCCTTAGGTGTTGGCTTGTAGCCTCATGATCACAAAATGGTTGCTGCACTTCCAGATATTACATCTGCATTCAAGGCAGGAAGAAGATGAAACAGTAGAGCCTAACACATTTGTTCCTTATATTAGAAAAGCCTATTTTCTCAGACACACCCCCTCCTCAGGACACTTTCACCTATTCTTCAGTCAGAACTGAATCACAGACATATCCAGTTCCAAAGAAAGCTTGGAATTTATGTACTTAGCTTCTATGGAAGAGTCAGACCAGGAGGAAAGAAGGTTGAAACAGATGTTGAGTTACCAAGTCAACAGGGTCTGCCAAAAGAGAGAAAACCTACGAGCATTTCAAAGCCATCTGAATGCAGACTACTTCAACATTTTAACAAACTTTTTCAATATTTCAGTTTTCTTGCCCACATCTAATTCAACAGCATTTTTCCAGCAAATTATCTTTCTAATTCATTCATTTTAGTTTTCACAGAAATGAAAATTTTTGCACTTTTATCTAATTGGATTACATGATATTCAATTTAATTCATTTATTTATTAATCCATTTAATTGAATTGATTTATTCTAAATTACAACACAATTGACATAAACAGGTTTGGGAGCAAACTCAGTCCGAGGGGGGTTGGGGCATGGGTGCAGAGACATTCAGCTCAGTCAGCTGAGAAGTGCCTGGTGGGCAAGCCGAGGGCCTCACTTGGAACCTTTCCTGAGGCATGAACACCACCAGCTGATCAGATGTTAAGTGGGGTTGCTTGTGAGAGCTTCTACTGAGCAAGCACCATGCTATGCTCTGTGAGAAATATAGATAGAAGCGCCATTTAGATGCTTCTAACAGCACTATCCGTCTATCTCACAAGGAAGATGGAGCAAACATAGATGGGTTTGAATGATAAGGAAGGTGCTGGCACAAAAACAGAACCATCCAGGTAGAAGAGACAAAGGATGCTGCCAGTACCAGCCCACATCCTCTTGGCCACTTCAGCACACATAGGGCAGACCTCCAATGACCAGCACCTGCGTCTCTTTACCTGGAGATTTCTCTGAGTACCACACCTTTCTCTGGCCCAAAATACTGGAGAATTCCCAGATGGCCGGCAGGAGCTGTTGTATAAATACCCCAGGCCCCTGGCCCTGTGGTGGGATAATGCTGGGAGGTGTGATTCCAACAGGATTAAGCTCCAGGTGCCTGCAGTGGTTGCTGGCTTGATAAGACAGACAATCTAGATTGACTCTTTTCCTGCCCTGTCTTACTTCTTAACTCCCCTAAAGATGTTTCTTGGGATTACCTCCCAAATAAGCTACTGGTACCTAAATCCCCATCACAGGATCTGAGAAGTAACAAATTAAGAAAAAGAGTATTAATAATAGCTTCCATTCATTGAGACTTTACATGCCTAGAATTATGCCAGGCAACTTACATGTGTTCGCTCACTCATCTTCACAACAATTCAACAAAGTAGGAACTACCGTTATTGTGATCAGATAAAAAGCTGTGGCTCAGAGATGTTAAGTAACTTGTTCAACAACACACTGCTCAAAAAATGGCAGACATCAACAGATGAACAAACTGTAGTATATCCATACAATGGAATATTATTCAGCCTTAAAAAGGAATGAAGTACCGATACATGCTACAGCATGGATCTCACAAACATCACGCTAAGTGAAAGAAGCTAGACAGAAAAGACCACACTACTATGATTCCATTTATATGAAATACCCAGAACAGATGAAATTCATAGAGACAGAATTCAAATAGGTAGTTGCCTGGGGCCCTGGGGAGGAAGGGAATAGGGAGAAATTTCTTAATCAGCACAAGATTTACTTTGGAATGATGGAAATATTTTGAAACAAGACAGAGGCAGTGATTGCACACCAGTGTAAATAAACTAAATGCCACTGAATTGCTCACTTTAAAAATGCTGATTTTAGGGGCTACAACTTTGCAGCCTGTGGAAGGAAAACCACATTCACAGAAAGACAGACAAAATGAAAAGGCAGAGGACTATGTATCAGATGAAGGAACAAGATAAAACCCCAGAAAAACAACTAAATAAAGTGGAAATAGGCACCCTTCCAGAAAAAGAATTCAGAACAATGATAGTGAAGATGATCCAGGACCTCGGAATAAGAATGGAGGCAAAGATCGAGAAGATGCAAGAAATGTTTAACAAAGACCTAGAAGAATTAAAGAACAAACAAACAGAGATGAACAATACAATAACTGAAGTGAAAACTACACTAGAAGGAATCAATAGCAGAATAACTGAGGCAGAAGAACGGATAAGTGACCGGCAAGAAACAATGGTGGAATTCACTGCTGCGGAACAGAATAAAGAAAAAAGAATGAAAAGAAATGAAGACAGCCTAAGAGACCTCTGGGCCAATATTAAACGCAACAACATTCGCATTATAGGGGTCCCAGAAGGAGAAGAGAGAGAGAAAGGACCCAAGAAAATATTTGAAGAGATTATAGTCGAAAACTTCCGGAACATGAGAAAGGAAATAGCCACCCAAGTCCAGGAAGCACAGTGAGTCCCATACAGGATAAACCCAAGGAGAAACACGCTGAGACACATAGTAATCAAATTGGCAAGAATTAAAGACAAAGAAAAATTACTGAAAGCAACAAGGGAAAAACGACAAATAACATACACAGGAACTCCCATAAGGTTAACAGCTGATTTCTCAGCAGAAACTCTACAAGCCAGAAGGGAGTGGCATGATATACCTAAAGTGATGAAAGGGAAGAATCTACAACCAAGATTACTCTACCCAGCAAGGATCTCATTCAGATTCGATGGAGAAATCAAAAGCTTTACAGACAAGCAAAAGCTAAGAGAATTCAGCACCACCAAACCAGCTCTACAACAAATGCTAAAGGACCTTCTCTAAGTGGGAAACACAAGAGAAGAAAAGGACCTACAAAAACAAACCCAAAACAATTAAGAAAATGGTCATAGGAACATACATATCGATAATTACCTTAAACGTGAATGGATTAAATGCCCCAACCAAAAGACATAGACTGGCTGAATGGATACAAAAACAAGACCCATATATATGCTGTCTACAAGAGACCCACTTTAGACCTAGGGACACATACAGACTGAAAGTGAGGGGATGGAAAAAGATATTCCATGCAAATGGAAATCAAAAGAAAGCTGGAGTAGCTATACTCATGTCAGATAAAATAGACTTTAAAATAAAGAATGTTATAAGAGACAAGGAAGGACACTACATAATGATCAAGGGATCAATCCAAGAAGAAGATATAACAATTATAAATATATATGCACCCAACATAGGAGCACCTCAATACATAAGGCAACTGCTAACAGCTATAAAAGAGTAAATCGACAGTAACACAATAATAGTGGGGGACTTTAACACCTCACTTACACCAATGGACAGATCATCCAAAATGAAAATAAATAAGGAAACAGAAGCTTTAAATGACACAATAGACCAGATAGATTTAATTGATATTTATAGGACATTCCATCCAAAAACAGCAGATTACACTTTCTTCTCAAGGGCGCACGGAACATTCTCCAGGATAGATCACATCTTGGGTCACAAATCAAGCCTCAGTAAATTTAAGAAAATTGAAATCATATCAAGCATCTTTTCTGACCACAACGCTATGAGATTAGAAATGAATTACAGGGAAAAAAACCTAAAAAACAAACACATGGAAGCAAACAAGTGGAACAAATGGGACCTAATGAAACTTCAAATCTTTTGCACAGCAAAGGAAACCATAAACAAGACGAAAAGACAACCCTCAGAATGGGAGAAAATATTTGCAAACGAATCAATGGACAAAGGATTAATCTCCAAAATATCTAAACAGCTCATGCAGCTCAATATTAAAAAAACAAACAACCCAATCCAAAAATGGGCAGAAGACCTAAATAGACATTTCTCCAAAGAAGACATACAGATGGCCAAGAAGCACATGAAAAGCTGCTCAACATCACTAATTATTAGAGAAATGAAAATCAAAACTACAATGAGGTATCACCTCACACCAGTTAGAATGGGCATCATCAGAAAATCTACGAACAACAAATGCTGGAGAGGGTGTGGAGAAAAGGGAACCCTCTTGCACTGTTGGTGGGAATGTAAATTGATACAGCCACTGTGGAGAACAATATGGAGGTTCCTTAAAAAACTAAAAATAGAATTAGCATTATGACCCAGCAATCCCACTCTTGGGCATATACCCAGAGAAACCATAATTCAAAAAGACACATAGACCCCAATGTTCACTGCAGCACTATTTACAATAGCCAGGCATGGAAGCAACCTAAATGCCCATAGATAGACAAATGGATAAAGAAGTTGTGGTACATATACACAATGGAATATTACTCAGCCATAAAAAGGAACGAAATTGGGTCATTTGTAGAGACATGGATGCATCTAGAGTCTGTCATACAGAGTGAAGTAAGTCAGAAAGAGAAAAACAAATATCGTATATTAACGCATATATGTGGACCCTAGAAAAATGATACAGATGAACTGATTTGCAAGGCAGAAATAGAGACACAGATTAGAGAACAAACGTATGGACATCAAGGGGCGAAAGTGGCTGGGGGGTATGGTGGTGGTGGGATGAACTGGGAGATTGGGATTGACATATATATACTAACATGTATAAAATAGATAACTAATAGGAACCTGCTGTATAAAAAATAAATAAAATAGAATTCAAAAAAATTTTTTTTAAATGTTGATTTTAGGGACTTCCTTGGTGGTCCAGCAGTTAAGACTCCACATTCCCAATGCAGGGAGCACAGGTTCAATCCCTGGCCAAGAATTATATATATCCCGCATGCCACAACTAAGACCCGGCGCAGTCAAATAAATATACTTTAAAAAAAAAAAAGGGGGGGCTTCCCTGGTGGCGCAGTGGTTAAGAGTCTGCCTGCCAATGCAGGGGACACGGGTACGAGCCCTGGTCTGGGAAGATCCCACATGCCGCGGAGCAACTAGGCCCGTGAGCCACAACTACTGAGCCTGTGCATCTGGAGCCTGTGCTCCGCAATGGGAGAGGCCGCGACAGTGAGAGGCCTGCGTACCGCGATGAGGAGTGGCCCCCACTCGCTGCAACTGGAGAAAGCCCTCGCGCGGAAATGAAGACCCAACACAGCCATAAATAAATAAATAAATAAAAATTGTTTTTAAAAAAAAGGAAAGAAATATTCCCCCTCTTTAAAAAAAGAATGTTAATTTTATGACAGGTGAGTTTCTCCTCGATATTTTTTTTTAATGGCAGAGCTGGGAGTTTAAACTAAGGACTGAAATAAAAAGAAAAATTAAATTAATTAAATTAAAATAAAATAAAATAAAAATAAAACAGTGGCTCTGGCCAAGTGTGGTCCCTGGACCGGCCGTAGCAGCAGTACCTGTGAGCGTCTTAAAAACGCACATTCTGAGGCCCCACCGCAGCCCTCCTGAATCAGCAGCTCTGGGGCCGGGCCCAGCAATCTGGGTTTTCACAAGCCTTCCAAGGGATTCAGATGTACTAGAGATCGAGGACCACTGCCTTGTGCCCAGAAATCAAAACAAGTCTGATTCTCAACAGCACTCAGCCAATGTCCACCCAAACACTTCTCGTGAAAATCAACTATTTGCTGGATTTCTTGAAATTAGGACTTCAAGGCTGGCGTGGGTGTGGGTTTGTGGGGGTTTAAGTCACCACGCACACCCGTTGCCAGCCAGGTGGGATTCAGCGTGTCCTACTTTCAAGGTGTGTGGACTCTCCCCAGGCACAAGCCAGAGCTGGGCATCGCTGCCCTGGCAGGGGGTGGCCTTGGCAGGTCTGGCACGTCCACCTTCATCTGACCGTCAGGAGGCTCAGGTGGGCTGGGCCGTGTGCTCACCAGACCAGCTGAGACCAAATCACAAATGTTTCCTCAAGATGAAACAGGAGGTGATTCAAGGGCGGAAGCAGCACCAATGCTCGTAAATAGCCCCAGGCGCCAACGAGTTCCAGACCCGTCCCTTTTTCAGGACCAGGAAAGCAAACTTGGTGTATTTACTAAACAGAAGGAATTAGGTATAGAATCAAAATTATGTTCATCTTTACAGTAGGGTTACAGTTTTAGTTCAATTCCAGGGACAAACCGCTTGAAAGCAATAGTTTATTCTAAAAACGAATTCCTAATGAAACAGCCAAAATGCCCCAACCTAACTCATAGGGTTCCCTGCCCAGTGTTTTCATGGAACATCAGATTCTGAAGGTGTTAATGGGAATGTCTGACAAAGGGTGTGTGGTCAAGTGAATTTGAGGAAAGGTGCTCCCTCCTCTGACCTTTTGGAGACTCACAACACACATCAGCGTATTAAAGGCTCTGAGAAGTCCTACAGCACAAAATCCTGCTGTGTAACCCCGGGCTGTCACAAACTCCAGACCTATTTAAGAGGTGGCCGAGCATAGTGGTTTAGTGCAATTTCTGGAACCAGTGTCTGGGTGCACATCCTGACTCGGCCCCTGGCTGTGTGACCTCAGGAAAGTTACTCACCCTCTCTGTGTTTCAGTTTCTTCACTGATGAAAGCTGACCAAGTTCACAGAGGTGTTATGGGGATCAGCTGAGTTAATGGAGATAAGGCAAGTACAACAGTGCCTTATGTCACCTAGTACAGATTCAATAAACGTTCAACGTGTAAACACACACACATTTTTTAATTACTTAACTGATTTAATACAACATGTTGCAGGACCCTAGTTCCCCTAGACACAGTTTAGGAAATTTAAGAGATATGCTCTTACCTTTGCCTAGAAAGCAAAGCAAAGGTCTGTGAGCTTTTCTGGATGAACAGGAAAAAGCTTAGAACCAACTGTCACTTTAAGAGACAAATGGGATACTGGCTGGTGAGTGTGTATTTGTAATTCTGGTTGGAGCCTTTCACCTATGTGCCGTTCTTCCTGTTTTTCATAAAAGATTCCTCTCTGTATAGATTCCCTTTGGAATGATCTCTAGATGCACAGAGAGAAGCAAAAGAGAGGGAAGTAAGGAGGAAAACTTTCAATGAAGATTTTGAATCTAAGTCATTAGGCCAAAGAGGGCGAGACAAGGTCCATCTTGGAGGTTTGCTCACAGCCAATGTGACTGGATGAACTCCCCAAGATCTGGTCACGACATGGCAGCAAAGGGCCATCCCTTGGCCTTGAGCACCAGAAGAATAGGCCTTAGCAACACCCAAACACCTGTCAAATGAGGTTCCATCTCAAGGGGCCACCGGGAACACCACCTCAGGCAAGCAGCCTGGGGCACTTCACCCTCTCTTATCACTGAGGGCTACTGCTCCTCAGACCTCAAGCCCCAAAGTTCACTTTCCATTTTCACAGTTTTTGACCTCTGAGGACGGCTGCGTCTAAAATAAGCAGAGAAAAAGAAACAGTAGTGATTTTTACCACTTCTCAGCCTAAGAAAACTGAGTAATGCTGACAAGCATCTCATGAGGCTCATGAACTTCTTCTTATTCAAGAAATATTTATTGAACTCTTAATAATATGTCTTAGGTTCCATCCTAGGACTGGGAATATGGCAAGTAGCAAAACAGACCGTGTCCCTATATTTCTGGAGTTACCAAATGGCCAGCTTGGGGCTCCGGGTTAGCCAAGAAGAGATCGGTGGGTGTCTGGGTGAATACTCACTTACTGAGCACTTTACATGCATTATCTTACTTAGTTTTCACAACAACCCTAGGCAGGCATTTCTACTTTCTCCCTTTAATACATCTGAACTGAGACTCAGAGAGGTATAGCCACTTGCTCAAAGTCACACAGCTGGTCAAGACTGGTGCTGGACAGGTATTGATTTTAGGCAGCCTGATTCCAGAGACCACATTCCACCACACCACACTTTTCAAGAAAGAAAGAGAATACGGAAAGGTCTTACCATCCCTTCTTTCCTTTTTTCCCACAAATGAGAATCATTTTAGTGTTCAGATCCACGGAATGATATAATAGAGGTAATTTAACATTCTCTGAATTATTTTACACTCCTGCAATGATTATGAACTGTCAGAAAAAATATTTTTGTCATTATTTTTTTTCCCAAATGAAGGATAAACGCTAGTTACAGAAATGTATTTACACAGGCAGAAGGGTTTTTTTGTGGTTCATTCAGCAAAGCTCTGAGCAGCTGCTGTGAGGGACACACAGCAGACAGGACTGAGACTGAAAACTCGCCCGCCTTCCTGGAATTGATATCCTGGCAGGAGCAAAGGATGACAGGCACTTCACTGGGGGGCGGTGGGGGGGGGAGGTAGGCAGCCTGGCCGGGGGCAGTCAGGGCAGGATCTCTAAGAAAGTGAAGATAAGCTGGTAAAGGAAGGAGAGGGAGCAAGTGGGTGGGGTGGGCTATCAGGAAAGAAGATTCCCGCAAAGCAAAGAGTCTGTGCAAAGGTCCTGAGACAGGAAGGGACAAAGCTCGTTGGCAGAAAGGAGAGACAGCCCATGATGCAGTCAGACAACACAAGGCTTTGTGAGCAGGTCCTGTGAGGACTGGAAAGCTTCAGCCTAAGAAAAGTGAGCACCACTGAAGCATTTTAAACGAGAGAAGTCACAAATAAAATCACCCGAATCCCACCATCCAGACATGACGTGTTCATATTTTGTTAATATGTTAATATTTTGCTGTGGATCCTTGAGAAACTTTTTCTAGGCACCTATGCTCACAAGCACAGACTTCTAACCTGTTCAAACGCAGAACCAGACAAGTGTCTTTTCTAGTCTGCTTTTTCCTCTTCACACTATGTGGTGGTCATCATTTTAGGTCAGTGAATATGGCTCTATGGCATTATTTTAATGATGGCTTGGTACACCATTTTGTTAAGAGACCAAAATGTCGTTGATAGACAGCGCCCGCTGACAGCCAGCTAAGTTGTTCCCATTTTCCTCCTTTTGTAGACAAACCACAGTGACCATCCTGGCACATGCATCAGCCCGGATTTTTCCTTCCAACTCAACGTGGCTGAATTCTCTTTTCCTCACGTCTTTGGTCATCCCAAAGGCCTGGCTTGCCCTTGATCTGAAGGTTTGGTGTCTGAGTGCCAGTTAGGTTAAAAAAGATGTAGGGCTGATTTTGGCAGAGGAGAAGATGGCAGTTTCTACCCTGATCAGAAGCAGATGGTGGGACCCAGAGAGAGATTAGAATAAAGAGGAAACTGGCAGCTGGGTCTTCCTTTGGGAATCGTGGGGTGGGGGTGGGGGTCGGGTGGGGGGCTCGGGGATGCAGTAAGGATGAATTAAATGTTAAACCAAAAAACAAAAAAATGGTGACATGAGCTGGAATCCAGCCACAGGCTCGTCTTACATCTGACAGCGGCACATATGTCCAGAAGCTGGATTCTAAGGGGGAGAATTTCAGGGGCATCTCAGTGCAGTGGTGACACACAGCGTCCACAGCCCAGCCTGCCCGCCTTGTCCCCCGTCTCTGTCACCCCCGCTCATGTGCTCCGGCCTCCTGGCTCTTACCCCAGCCCACTGAGCCTGTCCCCCCCATTCCAAGGGCTCTGCACTGGCTGGGCCTCCCTCTGGAATGCTCCTCCTTGTATCTGCCCCGGGATGGAAACTTCTCACCACTCAGATTTCACTCTACTGTCCCCTCTCCATGAAGCCTCCACCAAACATCCTACTTGAAATGGTCCTTCTTCCCTGCACCGCTCCCATGACTGTCTATCAAATCGTCCTCTTTATTTTCTCCAGAGCGCCCATCAAAAGCAACTTGTTTTTTACTTTACTTGTTTACAGTCTGCCACTGCCTACTAGAATGTAAACGCTACAGGGAAAGAAATCTCATCTTCCTTATTCTTTCTTTGCATCGCCATCATCACTCAGCTCACTGCCCGGAACAAAAGGCACACGGTACATGTCCAGTGAATGAATGAATGAGCAAAGTCACGCAGCCCTGGGTTCAAATCCCAGCTCCGCAAACATATGACCTGAGGTAAATAGTTAACTATGCTAAGCCAGTTCCTTATCTTTTTTTCCTGGGTATGACGAAAGCTCCCACCTTGCTAGAGTGTCGTGAAGGTTAAGTGAGATGTCGCCCATGAAGCCCAGTGCCAGACACAGCCAGCGCCCAAGGCAGGGTAAGTGGAGAACGGAAGTCTTCCTAGAGCAAACCCAGGTACGTCAGGCTGTGTTGCTACCTTCGGTTCTTCCCTGGGCTTCCAAATCCATAATTTTACCCGGAACAAGCACAGCACAGGTCTCTTTAGAGCTGCTACAGACAGTTGAAGATAACTATCAAACAGGTCTGGGGACCAAAGTATTATTAATTGTCACTTGTTTACAACTTGTCACTTGTCACTTGTTTACAAAGATCAGTTTTTACAAACAGGGCCTCTGAGGCAGGTTCTGACTTACTCATTAAGGCAGGAAACAAACTTCTATCCACGTTCACTTAGAGCTGTAAATGCCACTTGACTACAGCCAACCAGCTCCACACCCACGAGCTGCCCAGTGGTATGAATTATTTACAGAGCTTAATATTTGCATTGTTGGACGTGTCTCTCCTTGAATTCTCAAATTCCCAGCAAGAAACCTCTCGCCTTATCTCATTAGCTGCTCCACGTGTGGAAGGGAGGTGACAACTCCTCTGTTACACAGGGTTGGTAGCAAATAGGCCTCCCTTTTTCCAGGACGGAAAGGAACAATCGGGTGGTTTTCAAAGCGTAGTGCTCCCTCTGGTGGTCATTATCCGAACTGCAACACCAGTACCCACACCATCCCCATCCCCCAGCGCCTGCTCCCCGAAAGCAATGGGAATTGGCCTTGGGGACACAAAGACGGCCTTTTACTCCAGCTAACTGAATGATAATCCCCTCTCACATGTGACTTTTATTAAATTATATGTGAGAGGGGGGAGGGTAGTGGGTACAGACTCGTCGTAAGGTAATGGGAATTAAGGCTGATGCCAGAATGAGGCCACACCTCGAATCAAAGGTTCTGCTGTGAATTTCAAAGCAAACTTGAACCTTGAGGGGAAGGGAAGATGGGGGAAGTGCTCGACTTTGTTTATGCTGAGCAAGAAAGGGCTTCCTGTTGCTAAGAAGACCGGATCTGAAGCGCCCAGAGCCTCCTCGGGCCGCCGCCAACGTTTCTTACGCAATCCCCTTTGATGACTGGTATAAATTTATGAAAATACGTGGAGGTGATTTCCCTGGAAATCCACCCGGGCGGGGAATGAAAGGAAATCGAGGCTTGGGGCAGAAAGCTGGAGCTGGGTCCTGCCAAGCCGGAGACAGAAGGCAGCTGTGTGCTGGTCGCCTGGACCATCCCCTCGAAGGCAGATCCCAGATCATCTGAATCTGGGGATGCAGTGCTGAGGGGTGCCAGCGCTGCTGGAAAAACCCCACCCAGTTCACTCCTCTCAACAACTTTTTTAATGTGTAGATATTTCCCAACCAGAAATCAGTATTATCCCCCCTTTCTTTTCTTTTTTTTAATTTATTTTATTTATTTATTATTTTTGGCTGTGTTGGGTCTTCATTGCTGCGCGGGCTTCTCTCGTTGCGGAGCACGGGCTCTAGGCATGCAGGCTCAGTAGTTGTGGCGCACTGGCTTAGTCGCTCCGCGGCATGTGGGATCTTTCCAGACCAGGGCTCAAACCTGTGTCCCCTGCATTGGCAGGCGGATTCTTAACCACTGCGCCACCAGTGAAGCCCCCCTCTTTCTTGATAAGTGTTTTCTGTTGGTAAAGTTGAAAAATGCCCAATTTTCTTACCCTGTTCTGAACAAGAGCTAAACTCCTTCCAGCTCCCCATCACCCCTATCTACCAAAATTCCCCCTTGTTCATCTCAAGTGGCCAAAAACTAGACAGCAGGCTAAAAGCTGTCAACGTGAGAACAGTTAAATCAAGCAGGTATTCCACACTATGGAGAACTCTGCGCTATGAGAAGAAATGAGTGTAAACTCTGTCCACTGACCTGGAGGGGTGGCCGTGTGTATTGCTGAGGGAGGAAAGCTGTGGAGCCATGGGCAGGACACCCCAGAAGTGGCATCTATGTTTGTAATGTATTTGCATGAACAAGAGTAGGATGCATATAACTGAACCGGGACTTCAAGGGGGCGGGGAATGGGGGGAGTGCGGGAAGCATTTTCCTTCTACTCCAGATATCACTCGTTAAGAAGATAATCCAGTCCTTCCATGGACATTTTTCCCATGTCAGGTGAATCCCAAAGGCCCCTCTGCAAAGCCTTTCCGTCTCCCCATCATCAGGCGCCCTCTCTCTCCTGCCTTTATTTCCCCCATGGAGCTGCTGCCGGTCTTCTTTGGCCTATTTTAGCACTCATATAGGGGTCTCATTTACCCCCATATGACTCTGAGCATTTGAACCCCTCTACCTAGGCCAGCCCGGCATGCAATGGGGGCTCAAAAAATGCTTTCCAAAGCTCGGGAATGGGAAGAATCATTTAATCAATCATTTGGGGATAAATTCCTAACAACTGGGGGAAATGACTCATTGAGAAATGCACACAAATTAAACTCCAGGGACTTCCCTGGCGGTCCAGTTGTTAGGACTCCGTGCTTTCACGGCCGAGGGCACGGGTTCAATCCCTGGTCGGGGAACTAAGATCCCGCAAGCTGCACAGCATGGCCCAAAAAATAAAAATAAAAATAATTTTTAAAATTTAAAATAAATTTAAAAAAATTAAACTCCAGGAGAATTAAACAAGTCAATTTAAAGAACCAAACATTCAGTCCATTGCCATGGTTCCCAAACTTCAGGGGCACCAGCACCACCTGGAGGGCTTGTTACAACACGGGCTCTGAGCCCCACCCCAGAGCTTCTGATTCCACAGGGCTGCAGCGAGACCTGCGCATCTGCATATCTAACAAGCTCCCAGGTGATACTGATGCTTTTCATCCAGGGACCACACAGCCCCACATTGAGAACAGCTGCCCTGTGATCTTAGAGTAAGTTACTCCCCTTTAAGCAAAGGAAGAAAAGACAAACAGAAAAGTGAGATTGGACCCAGGGTTCCCAGGCGTGGTTCCCCATCAGAATTAGACCCCTGCCTTCAGCTTCCTGAAATACAGAGTCCCAGGCCTGTTACCATCTGAAGCTGAGGGCAGAGCCCAAGCATCTGCATTTTTTGGAAACAAATTCCCCCAGGTAAGTCTCAGGCATAGCCAGATTTGGGAACTGCTGGATTTACCTGTACATAATGTAAAACCTTATGGGCTGAAAAATAACACTAGAATATAAAAGAAAAAAAACAGAAAGGTAGGATTTTTCATGGAATACGGTAGAAAGGTAAGTGACGCTGCTATATAGAGAGCTTGTTCAAATGTTTAAGGAAAACTTCGAAGCCCCAGTAGTTAAACAGAAAAAGACTTGAAAACATGATCCGATTCGTAGCCATCAGCCCCCTCTGGAACTCTCTAGAACTCTTTGCGGGTGACTTCTCTGATCAAACAGTTCCCAATGCTTCTCTCCTATGGACCCACATGCACCCAGAGAGAAGGCTTTAGAGCAAAGGGAGCTTTCACCAGACTCCTCCCATCCCCCTGGCTGTCTGTCTCCAGAAGGACTGCAGGGCTCCCAGGCCACCCCAGCAGACGTGGCCATGGCAACAGCAGTCCTGATGGCATCAGTCACAGCAAGTTCCTGCTCTGAGTCAGGATAGCACCAAAAGCTTAGGGGCATTCTCATTTAACTCCTGGGTTATTTTACAGGAGGAAACTCAGGCTCAGAAGTGTTTAAATCCTATCAGTGGCAGAGACAAAAGGAAATTTGGGGCTCTCAAAATCTTCATGAGCATCTCAGCACACTGCCCATCATTAAAAATGACATTTTCTAGTTTATGTGAAGTCCAATGTAAGTGCAGCTTCAAGACCCACGCCGAGAGAGCCCCTTAAGACCGTCCAAGTCAGCACTAAATAAAACCAACAACAGATACCATTTCTTGGGCCCAGGCATGGGCCCCTCGCTTGACCTCAAAACAAATCCGTGAGATTGTGCAGTTATCCCCATTTCACAGACAAGGAAGCCAAAGTCAGAAAAGTGAGGCAATTTACCTGAGGTCCACTGGATGGGTTTTTGTTTGTTTGAAGAGTCCCAGCTGTGTTTTCTTTTGCTGGTTTTCCAAAATAAAAGGTGTGGCTTCAGGCCAAGTGAATCCAGTTCCATATCTGGAGTCTTTCCTGCTCCACCACAAGGAAGCAAAGTCCTGAACTGTCCCCACAGGCCGGGCTCCAGGGTCAGCACCGGGTGGGAGCCGCAAAGAGGAGACGCAGATCCGGCGGCCTGAGCAGGAGCTGTGTGGGCGGCGCCAGATCCCGGCGTGGAACACGTGGGGCAGGTTGTCCCTCAGACTCCTGGGAAGGCGAGATCCCTCTGCGGCCCAGGTGTACCTCCTGAGGGCCGTGAAACAGGGCGAGGCTGAGTGGAAGCAGGGGGAGGGAAGGCCTGGGAGGATCAGCCCCTGCTCCAAGGACGCTGGGAGCTGCCTTGGGCGGACGGGGCTCAGGCCCTTCCCTCCCACCCTTGCAGTGCCCTGCTGGGGTGACCAGGCTAAAAGTGCACATACACACACACGTGCATACACACATGTACAGGATGCCCAGTTCATTTGAATTTCAGAGACACAATGACATTTTTTAAGCATAAGTATCTCCCAAATAGTGCATGGGACACACTTATACTAAAAAGTTATCATGTCTCTGAAATTCAACTTGAACTGGCCGTCCTGTGTGTTACCTGGCAGCCCTGTTTGCCTGACTCCCCAAGCCTCAAGGGGGTAGAACTCGGCTGGTATGGGACTGGCTGGAGGCCCCTTTAACAGCCTCCAAAAGCAGACCCCCATCCAGTTTCTAAACAGATCTGCTCTGGGTCAGGCCCAGCACTTAAGCTACGTGCCAAGCACTGAAATTTTCATCAGTATTTCTTCACTGACCGTTAAGTTACTTAGAACTAGTTTTACATTTCCAAACATGGGAGGGCATTTTTGCTGTTGTTGTTTTATTTATTAATGTCTAACTCAACTGCGTGGGCCTGAGGGAGCTTGCTGTGTCCGCTCTCTGCCTCGTTCCCTCCACTCCAGCCCCAGCGGCAGGTTTATTATTTCTGCTCTTCAGGTGGAAGTGATGGATTCAGATCCCAGAGAGGCGAAGTGCTCCCGCCTTTCTCCTTCCCTTCCCCCTCATCCTCACCAGCCGCTGAGGAGCACAGACAGTAACCCTCCCCGTCCCCAAGTGGCAGCGACACGCCAAGCACAGGGAGGTCCCGTGACCCAGCCCCTTCCGGAGCCCGCGTGAGGCTCATTGCCAAGAGCTGCCTCCGCTGCTGGAGAGGGCAGGTGGAAGGGGGACGCCCTGGTCCAGAGCTTCTCTGGCTGTTGTGGACATCGGAATCCCCCGGACCCTTATTTAAAACTCAGGCCCCCAGGATCCCCCCACTGGAGCCTTAGAACCCCCAGGGTGGGGCGTGGGCTCTCCAGGTGACTCTGAAACCCACCCCGAGATAAAAACCGCTGCCCTCATCCCACCCCTGTATCGTTACCACTGGGAACCCAAGACCAAGGGAGGGAGTCACCCAGCAGGCTAGTGGCAGGGTTACGGCAGGAACTCAAGGGTGGGAACCCCAACGCAGAAGCCAGCAGCCTCCCCAGGAATCCCTTAAAGCAACTTTCTCTCCGTAATCATTGTGTTCTCTGAGGCTGTCGGTTTATCAGACTGAGTGCTTTCAAATAAATGAACAGCAAAACATACGTCGAGGCTGGAATGATAAAGGTCACCAGAGCTTGGGGCAGGCCAGGCTGTTCCAACGTTGCCTCTTTTAATCCTCACAGCAGGGCCAAGAGGCAAAATTACGACTGTGCCCATTTCGCAGACTGGGAAGCAGCGACCTTGAGCGGACAGCTGATTTGGCTGGGCTTGGGCAGAACTAAGGCCTCACGTTGCTGCTGCCCCCAGGTCCCTAATACTTAGCCCGCCTGTGCGATGCTGGGTTTAGCCCTTTACCGAGACTAAAGCACTTCAGCATCAGATCACCCCTGGGAGGTAGGAACTATTATTCCCATTTAACTGATGATTCACTGACAGTAACATGTAGTGAGGCTTATTGTGTAGCAGGTGCATTGCCAGCTGCTGTTTTCATGCCTCTTGTCACTTAATCCTTTCAACAGTAGGTCCAGTTTCTCTACCCATTTTAGAGACTGGGAAACTGAGGCTTGGAGACGTGAGAAACTTGCCCAAGTGCACACAGCTGCTAAATGGCACAGCAGACTCCACTGTGGTGTTCTTCATCTTGAGAACGTGGGCTCCCTGAGGGCAGCGCTCTGGCTTTGCACCCCATTTTCCCTCAGGACCAGGCACAGCAGTGGGCACATAGTAGATCTTTAATTAATCCAATTCAGTGCAATTAAAAATCCAACTCGATACAACAGACTGAAATGTTAAGCCTCTCTTGGAAACCAATAGAACCTGCCATGCACACCTCACCTCCCCAGGGCCCAGCACAGGGCCTGGCACCCAGTAGATGCCAGTGAACATGGCTTCCAGAAGGAGGTGCTCTTTCCCCCTGTGTGTCTTTGGAGAGGGTCTGCAGAGCGGACTCTGTGTCAGATACACAGCAATCCCCCCAGCAGGTGTGTGGCCCTTTGGAGAAGGCAGAGCAGAGAGCAGGAGCCTTGTTCTGAAATGGCCGAGGTGGCCATTCAGAACTCCCCCTGTGTCCCTCCCCCCACTCCCCCCATCACCTCCCCCCACTCCCGCACTGCCCACTGACCCTAGGGACCTCCCTCAACCCCTCCTGCCAATTGGCCTCTGGCTCCAAGGTCTTCAGGCTCAAAGCTCAGTCCCCTGAAGGGACTCAGTCTAAACCCATGTGATGTTTTACATGAAGCTCTTTAATGGGCTATTGTCTGTCACCACCTGCCCTGGAGACCCGGCTTTCTCAAGTCTCTCCTTGGACAGGAAGGATTTAGCTCCGTGAAGTTTTGATTTTGCCACTCAGTGTGCACAGCTGAGCCAGAGGGCGGGGTGCCGCCCAGGTCATCACTGTATCCCATGCTCTGCTCAGCAGCTCCAGGCAAACTCAGCGTCTTCAGGACCTGACTCCCCAGGCGGCCCTGTCTGGACTCTCCCCATCTCAGTGGATGGAAGTTGCTCAAGTCAAAAATCTCGACATCACGCTGGCTCACTTTTTCTCACCGTCCATAGCCCATCTGTCAACAAACCTTGTCAGGTCCACCTTCAGAACGTACCCAGAAATGCACCCCTTCTTTCACTGAGACCTTTTCTCTCCCTCTCTCTCTCCCATTTCTTTTCATCGCTGTCAATTTCTATGTCCATCTCATCATGTGGTTTTATTTCCTCCAAAGGACTTCACACTTTCTGAAATTATCCTGTTTGTTTCCTTATGTGTTTATTTTGTCTCCCCCCTCCCATGAATGTAAGCTCAAAGAACACACATTGTCTTGTTCTCGCATGGACAGATGAATAAATAAAGGAACCAGAGAACCTGTGTTCTTAAGAAACGGGCAGAAAGCTTGGCTTCTAGCACCAGAGAATTGGAAATGGGAGTTCTGTTCTGCCTTTACACTAACGCTCTGCCTCTGTTTCTCAGCGAGTGTTCTTTTGGGTCCCTGTCCTAATTCTCACACACCTGAGTGTGTTTTACCCCGATCCCCTTTCAGATCTTACGGTTTGTCCTTCAAAATGCTTTTGGCACATTTAACGGCAAGGCTCTGTCGCCAAGCCTCCATATGTGTCTGCATATCTTCTGTTGTGGTTACTTTGAAGTTTGTTGAATTGTTTTGTTTTGACAGGACTGTCACATCTCGAAACTTATTGCTGACTAAAAACATATGCACGACTTTTTTTTCTTCTCTTTTTTCTTTATTTTAATTTTTAAGAAAAACTCCATCACCGTCTTGCAACTAAAAACATGACCACAAGAGGGCACCCTGAGGCCGTGCTTTGCTCCGTGTAAAATGGACGGAAAATTTAGAGATGGTGGGGATGGTGCAAAGCACCGGGACCCTTAATCATTCTTCATTCCAAGATCTGCATCTCTCAGTGGTTAGTACACCCTTCGGGGAGCAGGCTTGGAAGAGAACATTAATAATAATAACAACAACAGCACTAAATAACAAGCTGCAGAACTTTGTCCGGTTAGTAAGAATTTAACAAAAGTACCATATTTATTCAAATATGCTTCTTTCTAAGTTCTTTTATCAGGGTTGAGTGACAGTGTATAGATCAACAGCTATAAGCATAAACCAAAGAAATCTGAAACTCCTGTAAATTACAGCCTTTGGGAAAACTTCCTCCATGATAGAATCTCCAGACAAGACTGATGGAGAAGTTGAAAGGGATAAAGGGGACTTAGGCACTCTTGTCACAAAAAGGGCCATTGCTACTCCATCAACTTCTTAGATAGTAACACCCTCAGAGGGAACTTTTGACCTTCAGTAATACTGTAAACGGGATGGTTTGATGGATGGATTTGAAAGAATTGGGGTGGGTGGGATAGGAAAAGGTTTTAAACATGCAAGTACATGTTAACAGTTGCCCTGACATAAGGTTGAGGCCAAAGGGAAAACTGACATCAGAGAACCCCTTTTGATATTTAACTAACTGTGTGTCATTAGAGAGATTAGTTAGCTTCTCTGAGCCA
This sequence comes from Balaenoptera physalus, assembly GCF_965194825.1. NCBI lineage: Eukaryota > Metazoa > Chordata > Mammalia > Artiodactyla > Balaenopteridae > Balaenoptera > Balaenoptera physalus. The sequence continues at coordinate 93,119,069 of NC_138896.1, read as the reverse complement.
ACTTTTTAAAACATTTCTACACTAGGATAATAAGAGTACCTATTTCCAGGTTGGGAGGGTCAGGAAAAGTAAATCTAAATCATCTGATGCATGACGGATGCTTTGAAAGGGCTAAGCTAAATTATCATTTATCTCACATGCTCAGGCTGGACAGGTCAAATGACTGGAAAAATGACACCTCTGGGTGTCCATAAAGGAAATGTCTCTGTGTTGCTGTGGATTATGAATTAGGTCCCCTTTTGAAATTCCACAAGAGATGCCAGGAAAGGTTTCAGGAGTTTTAAATTCAAATAAATTTGTGAAAATGATCACCGCTTGATAAATGCCATTTGCTTCAGAACTTCCTACCACAGCAGATAGAGAGATATTTAAGGACCTACTTTTAGATGTTGTTGACATCAACATCCGGTCAATGGCTGAAATAAGAACATCTTCAAAATACTTTAGGAAGCATTTGAATGACACGGGTTTCACAGAACATCCAAAGCCTGCTTAGCTCAAATTTCAGGGAGTGCAGGAGAGGAGCTGGGAAGAGGGGGACTCAAAAAGCCCACACCCTGCTGTAAAGGAGTCTCTCTCCATAAAAATGACAGGAGTTTAAACAACAGTTACCTCAAGCATTCACTGGAAGATCACATCAGCAAAATGTAATTTCAGGTGTCTAGCGATCACAAGAGTTTGTAACCAGGCTCGTGAGATGCTACTTGGCAAATTCATCTCTTGATACACCAAGGTGTGGTTCCCAAACTCTGGGGTTTTATTAACTAGGACACTTCTGATTTCTGCTCAGCCAAGCATCACGTGTTGGTTTTTACCCTCATTCTGGTCTCCTCAAAGGAGAAGGCGGCTGTTCCCTCCAAGACTTGGGTCTGAGTTACATGTAGGAAGAGGAGCTCAGGGGAGGGAAGAGAAAGGGCAAAAGGCAAAGGGCAAAGGATACAGAGGCAAAGAACAAAGCCCTTTCTCCTGGTGAAGAAGCACTCCCTGTGGAACTCTGCCTTCACATCACTGGCCAGAGCTGTATGACACGGCTGCTCCTGGGACCTGAGGGCCAGTAGTCACCTCTGCAGCCTCTACAGTAAAGGCAGGCAAAGGGAAAGTGGACGGTCATGGCTTTGAGTGTATCTGTCAATAGTCTGCCGCGGGGCCGAGGGTTTTCATTGTTTTATTTTACCAACTAAAGACACTAACACAGCACCATCTCCCCTGCTACCTCCATCATTTCATAAAAGAGAGATTTTAACGCTTCAAAAGGAGCAAAGACAATCTCAGAATAATGATCTGTTCTATACCTCGCATCCATTTAGTTAAGTGAGAAATTCTCCACATCGTCCTTGGTTTCTGCATTTCTTCAAAACCCACTCTGGAAACGGTGTGAGGAAGGGCTGCCCTTCTCATCGGCAGGGAGACCCTGTAAGACACGACACCAAGGAGCCTATGGTTTTTGGAGACACAACACAGAAAAATACTTTTTTTTTTTTTTTCCAGATTTGTTCATCCTCATGACCATGGAACAAATCCTAGTGGGATTAAGTCTGGGCACAAACTTTTATGAGCTGTCATAAATGAAGATGTACCATACTGGGCCAAACTAACACATCTGTCTGTTTCTGTTCCAGAGCATGACTAATATTCTATTATTAGAAACCAAGCTGGGACCTGCGGTTCCAGCTTCTGAATGAGAAGGAGGACACGGGAGCAGCCAGGCGTCAGTCATCCAAATGCAAAGGCCTTCATGAAGGGGAGAGCGGTCTGGGCCAAGTCTTGACCAAGTGGACACAGGGAGCCGGTCCTCCCAGGCTGGGGACCCCTGACTCGAGGCATCTGATGCCAACTCAATGACTCCACCACCGCTGGGACCACAACTGGCGATGACAACCACTGCGGGACAGTAGCTCCAAGGGGGTGAGCTGTCATTTCTCTTCTGTGAAGACATAGTTTGACACTTTCCCTCCTTTCCCCAAAGAAGACTGCACCTCTCACAAGAAACCATCCCATGTAAAGGAGGAAAGCAAATTTCACCTGGAAGAGAAAAAAAAAAACTTTCAATCTTTTGTCAATGGTTTTATAAATTACTTCTCCACTGGATAACTTATAGGTGTTTCAATTATTGGTAGTAACCCTTCAAGCCTGTTTTTCTGCAGGTTTTTCCTCACCCTTGGTTAGGTTCTAAATTCTTAGATGTAGGACATAGCTAGCCACGAGTGATTACACGCCAGGAGGACAGCAGTACACATTAGAACAACAACCCCTTAGAACAGAGGTTAGCAGACTTTTTCTGTAAAGGGTCAAAGAGTAAATATTTTAGGCTCGGTGCACCATATGGCCTTAGTGGCAACTACTCAACTCTGCCCTCATAGCAAGAAAAGAGCTGCAGCCAGTACATCAGAGAATAGGTGTGGTACGTGCCAATAAAACTTTATTACAGACACTGAATAAAGACACTAAGTGTGTCCTTATGGCCCTTTATTGTATTTCAAATAATTTTCATGCATCACAAATTTTACTTTTCTTTCCATTTTTTTCCCAACCATTTAAAAGTTAAAAACTATTTTTTACCTCACGGGCCATACAAAAACAGGCAGTGGCCCTGCTGTTTGCCCACCCCTGAGTTAGAGAAATAAAACAGATAATGCATTCAGGATCAAACTTAACAAGAAAAACATGCAAAACCTACATGAGGAAATTAAAAAATTCTTTGAAGTCAAAAAAGTAAACTTGGGACTTCCTTGGTGGCACAGTGGTCAAGAATCCGCCTGCCAATGCAGGGTACACGGGTTCGAGCCCTGGTCCGGGAAAACCCCACATGTAGCAGAGCAACTAAGCCTGTGCACCACAACTACTGAGCCTGCGCTCTAGAGCCAGTGAGCCACAACTACTGAGCCTGCGTGCCACAACTACTGAAGCCCACATGCCTAGAGCCCGTGCTCCTCAACTAGAGAAGCCACTGCAGTGAGAAGCCCGCGCACCGCAATGAAGAGCAGCCCTCACTTGCTGCAACTAGAGAAAGCCTGCGTGCGGCAATAAAGACCCAACGCAGCCAAAACTGAAATAAATAAATAAATAAATAAATAAATAATTTTTAAAGTAAACTTAAACAGAAAGATATCACGTACTTGGTTAGAAAGACTCAACATCATAAAGATGCCCATTCTTCCACAGTTAATTTTAAATTGTGGACCTTTAAAATGTTTATGATTGATAAACAACAAGGCATCTGATAGCACAGGGAAGTATATTTAATATCCTGTGATAAACCAAAATGGAAAAGAATATGAAAAAGAATGTATATATATGTATACCCAAATCACTTTGCTGTATAGCATAAATTAACACAACATTGTAAATCAACTATACTTGAATAAATTTTTTAAAAGATGTATTATGATCAAATTAAAGTACCAACAGATGATTTTTCTGGAATCATACAAGTTGATTCTAAAGTTCATATGATATAGCTAAAAATACTGTGTTATATATTGAAAGGTTGGTAAGAGAGTAGATCTTGCATGTTCTTACCTACCACAAAAAAACACATGGTAATGAGATCTTGGCTAACACTATTGGTTATAATCATTTTGCAATACGTAAATGTATCAAATCAACACGCTGTACCCCTTAAACATACACAAGGTTATACGTTAATGATATCTCAATAAAAGTGGAAAAAAGTTAAGTTCACATGAAAAAACAAACAAGCAAGATTAGGTCTGGAAAACCCAGAAAAAAAAAGAGCAGTGAGGAGGAACCAGCTGTACTAGAAAGTAAAATACACTACGAACATCAGCATTGAAACCAACGTGGTATCGGCCCGCATACGGACAGAGCAACAGAACAAAGTGAAAGTCCAGAAATACACCCAAAAGCAGCAGCGTAGCACAGGGAGATCGTCTTGGTGCTTTGCGATGACCTAGAGGGGTGGGATGGGGAGGATGGGAGGGAAGTTCAAGAGGGAGGGGATACGGGGACATGTGTATGCATAGGGCTGATTCGCTTTCTTGGGCAACAGAAACTAACACAGTATTGTGAAGCAATTATACTCCAATAAAGATCCAAAAAATTTTTAAAAATAAAAATTAAAAATATATATATATTTTAAAAAATACAGAAGTATACCCAAATGCACCCAGGAATTTACGATGTGATAAAGGTGACCTATCAAATCATTGTGATAAAGAAGAGCCTTTAAATAAATGATGTTGGGCCATAAAGACACACTACACATCAGGATAAACTCCTGATGGACCAAATATTCCATGCGAGAAATGAAACTATGTAACTTTAAACAGGGGACGCCTTTCTAAAAATAAATTCTAAAAAAATTTAAATCCAGAAAAGATTAAAAGAAAAAACTCAAATTCAGCTACATAAAAATAATGTTTGGGGGCTTCCTTGGTGGCAGAGTGGTTGAGAATCTGCCTGCCAATGCAGGGGACACGGGTTCGAGCCCTGGTCTGGGAAGATCCCACATGCCGCGGAGCGACTAGGCCCATGAGCCACAATTGCTGAGCCTGCGCGTCTGGGGCCTGTGCTCCGCAACAAGAGAGGCCGTGATAGTGAGAGGCCCGCGCACCGTGATGAAGAGTGGCCCCCACTCGCCGCAACTAGAGAAAGCCCTCGCACAGAAACGAAGACCCAACACAGCCAAAAATAAATAAATAAAAAAAAATTTTTTTAAATAATAATAACGTTTGGCTTATGATTTTTTTTTTCTAAGCAAAAACCAAAGGAAAAAGACCAACTTGGGAAAAAAAATGATTGTAACTCATGTCATAGAGTAAGGGTTAATTCCCATAATATATAAAGAGCTCCTGGAAATTCTAAAGAGAAAAGCCAACAACCCAGTAGGAAAATGGGCAAATGGGTGTGGGAGGGAAACAGCAACAGCCCTTAAACACATGAGAGCCCCACAGGGTTGGTGATGAGGCCACGGGAAGAAGGCACCCGCTCTCACAGCTGGTGAGAGGACGGAATGGCATCACCCTGTGGAGGGCAATTTCTGAGAACTACCCAAATGACCGCAAAGTTACCTTTCGACTCAAGATCCCACTTCTGGGAATCCACCCAGCAGACACTGCTGTGCATGAATCAGATGCTATATTGGCAAGGTTATGCACGGAGGCACTATCGTAGCAGCGAAGATGGGAAACGAGTGTCTATCGCCCTATGGGATACAGTAGAGAGAATGAGGACGGTCTCTACGTTGGGTGTGGGGTGAACACCCGGATCTATTAACTGAGAAAAGCAAGGAGCACAACCGTACTTAGCATGATACCTTTGGGAAGGACAGAGACATAAGACTATATATACTTAATTTGCTTGTATTTACGTCAGGAAACACTGAAAGGAAAAGCAAGATATTAATGAAAAACGGTTACCTATAGAGAGTTGGGGGAAAGGGATATGGAGACAAGGGTGGGAGAGAGCTTTATGTCATCTTGACATTTTAGCTATTCAAAAAATCTAATTTAAAAAAGGACTTCCTTCCCTGGTGGCACAGTGGTTGAGAATCTGCCTGCCAATGCAGGGGACACAGGTTCGAGCCCTGAACAGGGAAGATCCCACATGCCGCGGAGCAACTAAGTCCGTGCGCCACAACTACTGAGCCTGTGTGCCACAGCTACTGAAGCCCGCACGCCTAGAGCCCGTGCTCCGCAACAAGAGAAGCCACCGCAATGAGAAGCCTGCGCACCGCAACAAAGAGTAGCCCCCGCTCGCCGCAACTAGAGAAAAAGCCTGCGCACGGCAACGAAGACCCAACACAGCCAAAAATTAAATAAATAAATAAATAAATAAATAAATAAATAAATAAATAAATAAATAAATAAGGACTTCACTTGTTCATTTTTTAAAACTTTGAACAATGTCTCAGGCTCCTATGAGTACGTGGGTGGGGGTGAAGAGTGCAGGGGTAGGTGGAGAATGTGATGCATGGTCATAAATACGTCTATTTTCACATATTCAAAACGGAATCTGAGTATCTTCTTTGGTGCACATGGAAAACAATTAAGTCCCATTATTAAGAAGCCAAATCTGGTTATTACTTGGAAGGGCATGAGTATGAGAAAGAACAAAGAATCAGAGAGACCCCCCTGAATTCTCAGAGACAGGCAGTGGCTGCCCTCCAGGGAGCTGAGCCCCTCCACGACCAACACACTGAACACAAAATGTCATTTTTGGACACCCGATTTAAGATAGAACTACTGCTCCTCCCATCCCCCCACTCCCCATCTTCCTCCCTTGCTTCACCTAGGTCCTTAGAGGTAATCACTGTCTTACATGCATTTCTACTTACCTTGTCTGTCTTCATTAATTGCTGTGTCTCCAGGCGCAGGTTCATAAGTAGCCCCTTAATAAATACGTCTGGATGAACAAAGGAGCAAATCACTGCCTGGATTGACTGATGGCTCTTTCTCAGATGCTGGATTCTAGCATGCTGGTTATATCTTCTCAGAAATCTGGATGCATCTCAATCATGGAGGGCCGGCAGGAGTCCTGGCAGTGGCCACAGTGAGGGCATGTGCAAAGTGGTTGTCTCCCTTCATACTCTTGTCCCTCCAATCGAGTGATGCGCACCACGTGTGGCGAAATTAATCGCCACTGGAAACGTCTTTAAAAGGCTTATGTTGTGATCCCTCACTGAGACCACAAGTTATCATGTCCCCCAACCAAAATATATGTGTGTGTGTGTATGTGTTACCATGTCCTGAAAGTCACAGGAACAGAACAGCAGGGAGTAAATCTTTGACATTAGAAAAGCAAGTATTCGTTATTGGGGAAACGACTGAAACTACATATTTTCTTGCCAAGCAACAACCAAGAGTTTTGCAGAGTCTAAGAAAGAAAGAACACCCACAGAGAAGTGAAGCTGTGTTTTGTTTCATTGCAGGACCATCACAAGCCACAGCAGGGCAGACAAACTGCAAAATTTGCCAGGAGACGGTGAGGCTGCTGTGACCCGCGAAAGCTCTGTGCAGGAATACCACTCAGCCTGTCTCATGCTTCCGTGGGCGGCTTATTTTCTTACTTTACGTAAAGTAGCGGTGTATCTTACAATTGAGATGGCTTGAAATACAGTATGTGGTTTGCCTGACAGATAATTCATCCTTCCCTCCACCACTTCCCCAGGGGCAAGGACATCTATTTCACACACAATAATTCTTTAAGGATTCCTTAAAATCCAAAGGCTTGTTTAGTTGTTGTTTTTTTCCGGAGAGGGGGGCTGGAGGGGCTGATTTTACATGCCCCAGTGTCAAACTGCTCACACCGAGCAAACAATGGCCACAAGTCAAAATATCGTGAGGTCCCTTAAAGGAGGCCTGTTGTTAAATAAATTATGGTTCATCTACCACTGAAATACTATGCAGCCGTTAAAATGACGGGGGTAGCTTTCCAGGTACTGATGTCAAAGAAGTATCACAAAAATATATAGGGAAGAAAAAAGGCCGAGGGTATCTCAATGTGTGTAATGTACATTCACTATGGAAAGGGAAGTCGGGGGAGAGGTAGGGACCACCACGGTGGTTTGCGATGGAATTAGGTTATCTTTGGAAAGATACAATTTCTTTAAAATGCTGTTTTTTTGAACTCATATGCAAGCAGCGCTTACTACATGCCAGACTCTTTTCTAATGGTTAGTCCTCGTAACAGCCCCGTGAGGTTGGGACCTCCTCCTCATCTTACAGTCAGAGGTCACACAGCCAGCAAGTGGCAGAGCTGGGACGGAAACCCAGGGAATCTGCCCCAGGATCTTGACTGTCAGGCACTAAGCCCGGCTGGTAAGGGCACCTCCCTTGGGGTTCAGGAGGAGGATAAAACTGAGGGATTTGGAAGGAACACTAGTAGGACAACAACAGTCTGGTATATACCGCTCTGCTCTATTTGAATTTTTGCCAGGTATGCATTGTCTAATTTTTAAAATAAATTTTAAAAAATAGAGGATATACTCAAAATGTCTAGCTGGAAAAACATGGGTGATAAAAAAAAGATGTGAAGCTAGATTGTGAAGTTCATGGAGTGTGAAACCAAGCGCTTGGGTTTGTGACTGACAAAGCCTTTTGATGTACCTGACCTTGGGCAGGTCTGAGTGTCTCTGAGAACCTTCAGATACCGGAATGGCTTCCTCTCTGCTGCCCTACTAAGTCTACAGGTCTCCTAAGACTAGACAGCACCTAAGCGTAATAGGTAAAAATCTTTGGGCTTTGGAGTTCACACAGTCCACTTTCGAAGGGTCCCAGGGCAAGTTGCCTTTCTTTACATCAAGTACCCCGTTTGTAAAATGAGATAATATTAAGCATCTCATAGGGTTGATGGGAAGATTAAATGAGATAATGCATGACACGTGCTAAGGATACATAGAGCATGAAGTCAGTGCTCAGTTGGTGCTTGCCATTATTACCAGGTACTGACCAGGATTGAAACCTCGACTTTGATTCCAGCAAAACTGTTGTATTCCCCAGGGACAAACCCTATCTCCCCCTCCATGACTCTCTTCCTTAAAAGAAATGCCACGTCCTGGATTAGACCTAGCTTTATACCCATAATTACCTTGAATGCTCCCAACAATCCTACCAGGAAGATAGTTATTTCCCCCACTTTACGAATGAGGAAACTGTAACTTACCCAAGGAACCTCAGGTGGGGAGTCTGAAGCTATGACTTAACCCACGCCTCTGTACTCTGCCCATTTATACCGTGCTACCTCCTTGGTTGTCCTGCTCACCTCTCAAGGCCAAACTGAACCCCACCTCATCTGAGACGCCTTCCCAGACTGCCACAACAGCACTAACGTCTGTGCTGTGCAAGTCGCAAGCTGCCTTTTGCTAAAAACTTGCATAGTTATTGTTCTCCAAACATGACTGAATGGACTGAGTTTACTCTTGTAGCCCCCCAAATACACAGCAATTCATACAAGTTGCCACCTAAGAATTTTAGGTTCCCAGATTGAAAGTGGGAGATTATGTGCATTCCTAAATGCATATGTGAATTCTGTTGGTGACAATTAAGCTCAACCTCCCATTCTGTAGCACTGCAAGCAATGGAAAGAAAAACGATCCAAAATGAAGACGGCCAAATACTAACCATGTATTTACCCCTCAAAGTCTCAGCAAACATAGGCACCATTAAAGGCCTTGCAAACCTATTCAACCACCAAGATTTCTTGAAGCAAAGCATTATTGACCAACTATCAAGTCCCGTTATAGCACATTAAAGCAGGACTTCGCGGGGCTTCCCTGGTGGCGCAGTGGTTGGGAATCCGCCTGCCAATGCAGGGGACACGGGTTCGAGCCCTGGTCCGGGAGGATCCCACATGCCGCGGAGCAGCTAGGCCTGTGTGCCACAACCACTGAGCCTGAGCTCTAGATCCCTCGAGCCACAACTACTGAGCCCGCGTGCCACAACTACTGAGGCCCGCGCACCTAGAGCCTGTGCTCTGCAGCAAGAGAAGCCAAGGTAGTGAGGAGCCCACACACGGCAATGACGAGTGGGCCCCGCTCGCCGCAGCTAGAGAGAGCCCACGTGCAGCAAGGAAGACCCAACGCAGCCAAAAATAAATAAATAAATAAATAAAGCAGGACTTCGCTAGTTTAATGACACAACTTACCACTTCCAGAAACACCTGTCCCCTATCAGGCAAGGGTGTAGTGTGGTGACTTTCTATAGGTCAGGGGAGCTGGTCACACAGTCACAGAAGTTTGTCATTTGGATGCACATTTTCTGGCGATTCAGTCTATCTGCCCCTGGATTTAGGAACATCCAATGGCGTGTACTGCTCCCAAATCCACAAACTTTGCAACAATGAAAGGCTTCAGGGATGAACTTGGAACCCTTCTAAAGCAGGGAGAAAGTAGTCACAGGAATCAAGTGTTTGTGTAGCCAGTATCCACAAAGCCCATTTAATTTCAACTGTTACCACTTGCCATGCGCATAGGACTAGCTTGCAAGAGTATAAAAATCAGTAAACCAGTGGTGTCTTCTGACTAGGACACTGGAAATTACTGGCATTTTTGTGTATTTGTTATTATTTTTAGTTAAAAAAAAAATGCATTGCCTTTGGGAAGAAAAACTCTGAAAGCGTACAAATAAATCCAAAGACCCCAGACTCAACTGCTGAATTTTACACTGGAAAAAAAAAAAATCTGTTAAAATACGACAGTAGCGTACTCTTCATTCTAGATGGGCAAGTGGTCAGAGATCATGCTTCTTATTCCTAATCAATAGAACAATCAGTCTTCGTATCAGTAACCCAAAACTCTATGCTTGCTATAGCATTTAGTAAATAATAAAGTGGGGAGAAGTTAGAGATCAAATATGAGAAGAGAAGCTGAAACTCAATATTTAAATTCAGAAACATGCTGATAACACTCCTATCTTCTGAGTTGAGAGCCACAGATGTCACCATTTACTATCACCTACTGTGCAGTAATACATATGAAGAAATGAGAACCCACAACGGAAAATGGAATCCACCCTCTCCACTGAGGGCAACTCTACACTTTTAACCATGTAGTTGTCTGAAACTGCCATTTCTAAAATGATTCTAATACAAATGGTGTAGATCTGTGCATGACAACTAGTGCCAAATTATGCCAAGAGAAACTTTTACATGGTAAATCTCTATTTTACAGATCCCAGGTACGAGTTGCCCAGCAAAGAACAATCGTCCATTCAACTCAGACACACCATCTCTGCAGAAACACCCTGTTATCACTTAAGCAACAGACCTGTAATGAAGTCATGCAGCTCCTCTCCCTATGGATCAGGAAATGCCTGTGGATCTTAACCTACCTAAGGTGAGAGAAAAGGGGGCATTGGAGGGAGGGAGTGTGAGCTATTATGGCAAATAAAGTAATTCCACACATAAAGATATTCTTCTAGTTTATATTTTATTGCATTATGAAAATAATACATTTATTTGGCAAAGTAATCTAGGCTCCAAGTTGATGAAATAAAAGAAAATTCTGAAGAAAGTGTACTAATTATTTTTAAAATGTGAAATATTAGATGTATTCTAACCAATACATACTAGCATTCTTGCTAGGCCAATAATCCAATAAACCTAATTATAATAATTCCATATGAAATTACAAGGTGTTTTTGCATTCATCCATTTTATGATTAGCACAAATCTCGAGAGAACTAAGCTTCATCTGATCAAAACCAATGTATTTAAGAAACTCCTGTTCAGAAGACATTGTGAAACACTATCCAAAATTTTTATTTCCTTTGGTTCTACAAATTGCATTTTTGTCCTTACCACAAGTTACATTTCTCATAATCAAAGATCGCAGCTTTAGATTCTGCCCCAAGTATCTTCATAAGTAAACTAGTATATTACAATTACATTATTTGAAAAATTGCTGACTTTACAAATGCAAAAATGCATAAGTACATGCCTATCTACACCAGCAAAACAAAACACTCTGAACCTCCATGCTTTAACAGGCCACACCTTCTTACCCAGGGTTTCTGGGATGCCTTTCCAAGCCAGAGGGTTTTATAGCTCTGACAGGCAATTTCATTGCTCCATCCACACTTTTGAAAGGTGTAGTTACAATAAACCCTAAGTGGATTAAATTTATCTGATAATCAAACATTTAAAATATGACATTTTCCACTACTCATTTCTGTTCGCCAACATTTTCAGAACTGAAAAGATACATTTTTAAAAATGTACTGGGATAATGTTTTCACTGTCTCAAAAGGGAAAAGTGCTAAAAGTGTATTCCATGTATATTCTCGCTCTCCTCATCAGCATTTCAAATTCTTTTTACATGTTGGGTTCAGAGTCTAGAGTCTAACAGGTAAACAATCTGCTCAACGCCAAAACAGAAAATAATATTTTAATCACCAAGGTCCTAATTCTTTAGATCTTTTAATATGACTTTGCTGATGTGTGTTAAGAAAATGTGCCTAAAATTAGCCTTCTAAAAATACACATCTGAATCAGTTACTATTAGAACTGACATTTCCATGAAGCAAAGTCTATGTAAGTGCACCTATGCATATACTCGAGGAAATTTACTTCCCAACGGACATCGTATCTCAAACCAGCTGAACAAGGTTTCCCAGTTTAACTACCTAAGTATTCCAACCTATCCTAAAGAAAATATTCCATGAGCATTCTACAACTATCTGCATAAACAGCAACAAGTTAGATCTATGATCAACATAAGAATATCTAATAAATATTAAAACTATTAAACTATAGATTAAAATGCAGATCCCTCATAGAGTTGAGTGATGGCATTTTGGTACATTCACCATTATTGTACTTTATTTAATAAAGAAATATATTTGCCCTTGCCAAAATAGCAATTGCAAGTTTACAAATAAAACCACAGACCTCAAAGTCATGATGCTAAATCTTCAACTTATATTTAACAAAAGTAAATCAGTTTAAAAGTGGTCCATGGCACAATTAAAATAAAAAATATCAAAAGGTCACAGGATCTTAAAGAATAGGTTTATTGACAATAATTTCATAAATATTCTAAAGAAAATTTCAAAATTTCTAAACTTAAAATGTTTAAAATCTGCTCTCACTGGCAAAATATCCCTCAAGAAAATAAAGAAGAGGTCAATACAAATGAATGTCACATTTAAAATTTGCTTCATTTTAACATTTCTGCAAAATTTTTTAAAAAAATTTACAATGTGTGATTTTTTTTTCCCCTCTTGGATAACAGTAAGTAAATCAATACTCAGTTTTTATTTCAACTATGAGACATATTCACAAATATATCATCTAGCTGCTGTAAACCTGACAGTCAAGTCAGTCAGTAGTATCATATCCTACAGACATAAACGGAGCCAACTCATTTTGGTATTTTTAGTCATAGCAACTGAAGTAGGCAAAATGCAAAACTTGTGGTTGCCGCCCAAATCACCCCAGAGCATATGATACAGTGTCAGAAAATGTTTGCATCAGTTTTATAAGTTCATCTGTGTACTTCAGGTATCTGAAATTAAAAAAAGGGATTCTTATATATTTTGATAAAAATGTACTCAAATATTTCATAACATTAATATTTATTGCTTTATATGAATACTGTATTGAAAGCCCAAGCATTCAGTTTACACACAGAAATTATACAATTATATACCGCTTCACAAAGGCAGTGAACACATTACATTCTACAAAATCTACTTTACAGAAATTTAAAAATTCTAAATATCAAAAGGTACAGCTGAAGAAACAGGTATAAATTTGGCAGCCAGTAATTTAGACAGGGAAATTGCAGCTTGCATGACTTTAAATTATGTGAATTTGAAAATATTGAGTTTAGAATAACCATTGTGCTTTGTGTTGATCTGAAAAATATAACACTGGCTGTCGAAGAAGCATGTTCAAAAATATTTAATTCACTTCAAAATGTCATACAAATTACGGTGGTTTTTATGTACCCCTAAAGCTTCAGTCATTTAGCTCCGGTACATTACTAAAGTAATATATTAATTCTTCCAGTACAGTGGTGTTTCATACCATTGACATCTGTATACTCTAGAATAATTTAGAAAGAAATGTGTAGTATTCACACTGTTCAGAAAAGCAAGCAAAAGGTAAAGGAACCTGCCTGGTTCTTCTGAGATGGTCTCGTGTCAGCTTTATAAGCATTCATTCTATAAAATAGTAAGCTAATGTTTGAACACAATTTCCAAGATAAAGCACATTTTCTCATAAATAATGAAGTCTTTTTCTCAGGCACCTCAGAAGTATACAAAAGAATTTTAGTTTGAACAGATCTCTTGGAATGTGTTTAACCTGGTATTTCAACAGACTTAAGATTTCCAGGGTTTCACAAGGGCCAGATTTTATTTGAATTACTCAGAAGAGAAAGAAACTGTCTTCTGAAAGAGGTGAACTCAATCATTACCAATAGAAAAAGTATCCACTGTATTCATCTCTTATAGAAAAAGAAAAATATAACATTTCCCCCCTTAGAATAATATATATATATGTATATATGACTTAAAGTTCCATAGTACATAGTCAAACAATAAAATCTGGAAACCAACATGAAACCCTATAATTCACATGTTAAAATGTTGAAACTATGACCAAAATATGAAAACTGCTAGAGCTGTCAGAAAGAGACAAGACAAAAAGCTTTCTTGCATGTGTATAAACTAAATGTGATAACCTCCAAAAGTTTTCAAAATTATAATTATCTTCCAGTTTAAAATTTTTAACTCTAAATTAAAAAAAAAAAAAAAACTATACACAAACCACTGATTTGACCAGACCAAAAAAAGTCAGCGGTAAGCAGGACCCAGAGGAGCTGATATTCACAGTTCTTACATGTACAACTCTTTCAGGATTTATCCCATAAAGTACTTTATTTTACAACCTGCTTCTCTTGTAAAACTAAAGGTCCACTTTATTACATAAAAGTTTTATACAGTGTAAAACCAGAACTGTATGTAAAATACTGCATCTAAATATTTCTAAATAGTTAGTCTTGTTCCATTGGTTCATCTGTGACTTCTGTGGCTTCCATGGATGATTCTGAGAGAATCTCTCCAGTTTTACTGGAATTGGATCCTATTAATTCTTCCGTTTCATGGCAATTGGAACTACTTACAGGGCCTGTATTTTCACTACCTTCAGAATGTAAACCTCTCTCAACTTGAGTCAGATCAGATTCCTCCATTTGATTATTTTCCTCAGAAGTCTCTTCATTCACAGTTAAGGCATCATCAGATTCTTTTTCTTGATTTTTTCTTTCTGGGATCATTTCTCTTGATGTCATAAAAGACTCTAAAAATAAGCAAATGTTGTTGTAGTTAAATTTGATTTTCAAAATACCTCCACAGTTAAGTTTCATGAATTCTGATACTCTACAGTTCAAATCATATCCCTGAAACTCAGCAGCAACTATAGAACACATACAGGTGGGAGAAAAGCCCAACATCAGCATTATAAGGAGTTCCATTATGTTAAATTCTTTCACGCAAAATTGAAGTACAAGAATTTGAGGATCTCCTTACTCCACCCTTTTACAGATGGTCTCTAAATACCTTCTTCTTCCTCTTCATCCTCTTCTTCATCCTCTTCTGTACAGTGCTGCCTGGTACAACTACTTTCTTTGTCTTTATTCTGAGATGAAGATGGGGCTTCTGTTTCTTCTACCATAACTGAAGAAATTTCACTGGAAGATGTTTGACTGGCCATCTCTCTGACGTCACTTTCTTTGTCAAACCTGAGTCTTTTTACCTCATGCCCCTCAGCTTCCACAGTATCTTCATCTGGATGTTTATTTTTTATAGGGCTCACTGAGGAACCTTCTGATTCAGATGTCGAAGAGTCACTGTAAATATTGTTTTAAAGTGTCATTAATAAGACTGTTTCTTCATCATCTACATTCTCATTTTTAAGGTCTAATAATGTTTAACTGTATTTCAGTGTCAAAGTTAAATTATAACATCTGGGCAAAGAAAAACACAAGAGAATAATTTCGAGGACACCTAAACTGTTTAATAAATATTTCCCACTAGCAACTTGTCAATAAGTTACATGACCTTTCTGTTCAATTCTCCAGTAAGTTAAATGTCCTCCTATAATAAAACTACAAGTCTTCCACAGGGACATACTCTTTTTTTTTTCTTAAATAATTTATTGTGAAATATTTTTAAACTCACAGAAAAAGAACGATCATATCCCCCTAAAGCAGATCCCCTTAATTAGCAACTCACTGCATTTGCTACATCACCCTGTCTCCATCTCTGTTTATTCTTATTGTCATTAGTAATTTTCTGAACCATATGAGAGTAAGCTGTAGATAAGATGCTCATTATTCCTGAGTAAGTCAGAACATAGACACCTTTCTGCATCATCACCAATTTAAGAAATCAGTTCTGATAAGACCCTTTTGTCCAGGCAGGCCAATACTCTTTAATTCCTCTCACTCATTCAGTGTTCCTTCCCTTAATGTGATGTACAAAATTTGAGATGGGATATAAATAAAAAGGTTTCCTTTTATGATCTACAATGAGAAATGATTCACAAAATTTCAAATCATTTATAAATCTTCTCTTTTCAAGTAACTTTCAAAAAGAAGAAAAAAATGTATCATGACCACTTTCATAACACCCTATTATAAATAAAATCTCCCCAAATTAGCAGTTTAAGTCTTTTCTCTGCCCATCGTCAGCATGTGCTAATGCTGCAAAAAGCTGCAGCCCCTTTTAACTGCATTAAAACCTTTTCTACCCCTCAAAACAACAGTAAATTGTAAGTAATAAATAATGAGGGCTGAAAAACTATCAATAAATGTTAACTCTTTTGGAAAACATGTTTTCTTTTAAATATAAATCACATACAAACCTGTGATTTTTGTCCTCATTTTGCTTTAAGTTTGACTCTTTGCTGTCTGTGCTCTCAGGTAAGCCATTTGTTGTCATGGGGACTGACAAAGAAACCTTTGGTCGATTAAGTGGCCTGGGTGTTCCAGGTCCATTTATATTAGACCTACGGTAAAATAAATGAACATCATTTTCCCATTTTTGTAAAAAGTCATCCCTCCCAAGGTTTGTTTATATGAACATATCACAGAAACATTTTCTTTAATTTTGACTTTCAGAACCATGGGTTACCAAATTAACTAATTCTGTTTGGTATATCCTAACCCGCCACCATAAAATTCCCAATTCTTAAAAAGTATATTGAACTTCCTACCCAAAATTAAGAAACTGCAACTCTTTGAATAATAAAAATCAATAATCTCACCTTTCAGTGTAACTTGGTGAATTTCCAGGAAACATAACACCATTCATTCGATTTAAACTATTGGAATTGTTCTTCCTACAAGAAAAAAACATGGATAGTTTAATTCTCTAATTTTGATGAGAATCACGGGTCTAAAAGATCTTTTGTAAGATCTGTCACAGAACCAAATGAAAGACTTCTAAGAAAAATAACTATGGGATTATCTTAGTATGTTATTTAACAATATACAGGTACATTCTTCAAGAGTTCTAAAACAAATTCACCGTTATTGGTCTATGAAATCAGATATTTTAACCATTAAACCAGTGTTTCTCAACAGGAGGCAACATCTTCCAACAATCCCCCTTCCCTCACTCCGCATCCCCAGGGGACATATAGCAACATCTAAAGAAACATCTTCCAACAATCCCCCTTCCCTCACTCCGCATCCCCAGGGGACATATAGCAACGTCTAAAGAAATTTTTCATGGGAAGTGGTGGACACTACTGGCATTCAGTGTGAGCTATGGACAGTGCTAAATCTCCTGCAATCCCAGGACATCCACCCATAATAAAATACCAGTGGTGCCAAGGAGTGTGCCCTAAACTGCTACCTTAATTTACTATGTAAATCTTAGCTACTGGAAATAATTTTCCATCATGAAAAGCGATGTCATCAAGTAGCTATTACAAACCTAAGAATTATGTCCTAGAAATGACCTGTCTCAGAAGGGATACCAG
This sequence comes from Balaenoptera physalus, assembly GCF_965194825.1. NCBI lineage: Eukaryota > Metazoa > Chordata > Mammalia > Artiodactyla > Balaenopteridae > Balaenoptera > Balaenoptera physalus. The sequence goes on along the minus strand of NC_138896.1, from coordinate 93,101,621 downwards.
GGTCTGACAGTACATAAATCCAACAGTGTTAAGACTGCAGTAAATCATGAATCTCTTTAATACAAATCTTTTCACTGGAAAAACATATAGGTAATGTTATTGGTAATATTCTACTTTGAGGACTGGATGGTAGTTTCATAAGCATTTACAAATGTTATCATGCTTAATTACATATAAAATAAATGCAACCTATTTTTAAGACTAATACATTAGAAATGATTTAATAATTAGAATATACTAGAAAAAGAAAAATCTCTATACTTACTCTGAAGAAGGATAAACACAGCTAACAACCATCACATTCTGCAATAACAAAAACTGGTGATTAATATGAGGAAAAGTACCACAAAATAAAGTTTAATTATTTGTTTTTAATTTCTCAAAATCTCCCTGGTATTAAGTTTCCATTTTATTACATTTTTACCAATAAAAGAAATGGCTAAAAATAAAAATCTCTAATCAAGCAATGAAAACTGAAACAATAGCGAAAGACCAAACTCTAATATCCCACTAAACTATTTGTTTTTTGCCAGCCTCATTTTTTTTTTTTTTTTTACTCTACTCTAGTTACTTTAGAACCCTCACATTATGTATTACAGGTAATAGAATAGAACCACGGTCTCTTATTTGAGACAGAATCACACCAAGATATTTAGAGTTTGAAGTATTTAGGCCTACTATAACGAACTTCCTTTTAAAGCAGTACCCAATCAAAAGCTTGATGTATAGCATGATATACCTCAAGGAAAGAGACTCAAACCTTTTATATAATATAATCTTCCTGGTAACAATAACTTTATTAATAGTCAATATTCATTGAAAGTTTGCTGAGCCAAAGTAAGTGCTTTTACATTTAATCCTCCTCACAGCCTCATTATGATCCACACTATACAGATGAGGAAACTGAGACTTAGGTTATGTACCTGGTCCATGGTCACACAGCTATGATTACTGTGACACTGCCTCGTTATCCAAAGATTGCCCAAGTGGAATTACTGAAAGTCTCTGAACTGAAAGTATGTACTGAAGAACCATCTCAGTTTCCTGCCCTTCAGGAATCTTACTAAATTGAAGGTACAGAAGCTCAACAAAACACATTAATCCAGTAAGGCCCTAAGATCTATTATAACTCACTAGGTAATGATTTTGGATTCCTGCTCCAAGGGTAAAATAAACTGAACTTCAGTTAGAACCTTAAAATAACACTAGACTATGTTTTAGGATCAATCACTAAAACCAATGGTTTTAACAAAACCACTGGTCCACAATCTTGGTTCCCATGGGGCTCCTTCATTCATTTTTCACTCCAGACAAGTCTGTCTTGCTTTTCATTCTCTCAGACTGTTTCCTTTGTCCAGAATGCCCTGCCCCTTTAACATCCCCTCACCCACTAAAAACCTAATGCTTCTCTCATTCTTAAACATGATATATATTCTTCTCAATATCTAACTTAAATGCTGTGTATTAGCGATTTTCCAAGTTGTGCACCTCTGAACTCCAGAACTAAAGAAATGAATTCTGTGGGTAAACACGTTTGCAAAACCCTCTATTATTAAAATATCAATTATAGAACTTCTTGGAGCTATTAATATGTTAAGATACACTAAGAATTTCCACGAGACAATAATAAACTGCTTTTCCCAAGCTTAACTGACCTCAAGCATTCCTCCGCCTCCCTCCTATTAAATCTTTCTCTGAAACTTAGGACATAATTTGGAAAACAAATTGGGAAAAACTTCAGGTAGGCTGAGAAACCTATTTCAAGAAAAGGTGCCTGAAACAGAGCCTACTCAAAGTTCTTTTCTGAAATCTATTATGCTACAGTTTAATATAATTCCAATAATAAAATATATACCTTTTCTACTCCTCTGAGAAATTTGTCTGTTCCTGTATAGTTTCTCCTTGGATCTGTGAGCAATTCACATAGTCGCTGAATAGTAAAAGGTATACTGCAAAAGAATACAATTTTATAGTTTGAGGTCATTAATTATCAAGAAAATTAGGAACATTATTACTCCTGCTATTTCAAGCTTTATCTAGTCACCCCTGTGTTAAGCTACAAAAGAAAATGCTACAAATGAATGGATGAGTCACTTAAAAGTAGGCAAGGCAATAAGCACACCTGTCCTCTTATTTAAAAAGAAAACAATGTTCCCTCCCTTGCCTTAAAAAGCAATAAAAAAGAACATTCAAAATTAACAGAAAGCTTCAAAACTGGGAAAAAATTTTAACATTCTTAATTCTGACAATTCAATTTTAAGTTTACAAGAGAGGCAACACAAATAAGAATCAAGTAAGAGTTTATTTAAATACAGAAACTTTCTCAAGTATTCTTTTGCACACAAAGATTTTTTTAGTGTTCAAATAAAACTACAAATGTTTTGTTATCAGACAGAATAAGACAAGTGATTCCAATGAAAAAGTATTATAAATATAGTTATGCTCCATAATTAAAATTTTATGTACAACCTACGTGTTTCATCAAACTTAAAATACATACAAATACACTCAATATTTTGGTAGGTACCTTATTGTTTACCAAATACTTCAACCACAATCAAATTTTCACTTGATCACAGAAAATACAAAACTGAAACATAAATTGGACCTAAAATCATGTTATAAACAGCAGTGTTTATCTCACACACTATTAGCATTCCTGAGAGTTACAATATGAACAGCAAACATGTGAGCAGAGAGATGACAAGTGCAGCTAAAAAGTGTAAACGTAAACTTTAGACTTCAGTTATTTGCCACACAAATCTATTTATTCTCCTTATAAAGACAATTACAAAGCCTCAGATTAACAGAGTTATTATTCACAAAGTTATTTCTAAACGTTTACAGGCAGATCGACACAAAATTCTCTCCCCCCCACAAAGTAAGGCCACTAGTGATTAATAATGCAGGACTCAAATACCCAGTCTCTCTAACTTCAAATCCCATGTTCTCCCTTCCACTACACCGCACATACGTAAAATTGTAAATGTTTATTTTCTAGTTGGACAAACGATGTTTAGTTCTCGTATTCTTAGCACCAACACTATTCTTATGTTCTTTTAAAAATTCAATATACGACCTATGACAAATTTTGAAAAGGTATAAAATAAATATTATTCATATGAAAACAAATATTTTAGTTATGCGACAGACCAAGTATCAATCTTCTCTCAAGTCGTATATCAAAGCCTAAAAGTCAGAAAACTATCATTCTGCCAAAAGATTGAGCACTAAGAGGCGAAACATGTGTCTCATTATCACAAATATTCAGAAGCAACCAGAAATACAGAACAACTTCTGATATTAATCAAGACTGCTATAGGAAAGTTCTTTGGTTTCTGAGAAAGAGTAATGTTTTTTTCTTCTTAAAATTCATAGTAAAGTACACTGTCAAAACTAATTATCTTTGTTTTTCCAAACTGTCTTTTTTCATATTTGACTGAAAGCTTCTTAATGGCAGGATATCTTCACATACAAGATAGTCAATATATAATTTATTTATATACATATATATCTGAAATGCAGTACCATCATGGATTTCAAAATATTACTGGTATACCTGTACCTTAGCCCCTCTTTGAGTTCACTATCTTCCAAATCCTAAACACACACACACTTCCAAATGCTATTCCCTCATTAATGACCTCAGAGTGATACTAAAATTAAAAAGGAGTTTTTACACATTTTTCAAAAATTAGCAAAATAGCACCCAGTGTTAAGAACATTCGAATACTATTTAACCAGCAAATACTTAAACAGACATTGTCTAGTTAGGTCTATTCCTCCAACTAAATTTCTTTCACACACTGATACTAGTACTTTCTCTTAAAATTAACTTTAAAAGATGTGTATCTTCCAACTCCCTGCTTAACAATGTTTTTACACTAAATGTTTTGGCTAATTTTCTCTAGGAAGGTAGGTAAAATGTTAGTCAATTATTAACACTGTATGCGTGGGTGAATATTAATACTGCTTTATGAGGAAAAATGTATTATGTTTGCATAACCATGTCAGCCTATGACAAAATGAGTTTATTCTTAGACACTTTCAGAAGCTTTTAAAGTCATTTTACCAAGTGTCCAATAGATGGCACTAAAATGTTATACAACTCTCCCTCAAGTGAACAGGCTTAAAACACAAACATTACTTGCAAATCAAAGTATCCACTGGAAACAATATTATAATTCTGACAACTGCATTGAAGATCTCTTCATAAAGTTTGTACTTTTTAACCTTTTAAGTAAACATGAGAGCCTACTATGAAGCAGAAATATTCATATTTACTCGACAGCAGACCCGACAGACACGTAATAATTACAATTAAAAACAACCCAATTACAACAAGAAATGCTAATACAATTGTGTATACAGTGCTACGGAGACAGAATAAACTGTATGCCAGGGAATCGAGGATAAATGTGGGAACACTTAATTTAAGGTGGGTCTTTAAAAGGAGGTATAAGAATAAACCATATAAATCCCAAATGAACGCCTGGTACAACTATATGAAAGTTCTGCTTTCTGTTACTCTTCATTACACATAAGCACACAAGATATTTTATTCTAACTCTGGAGAATATTAACGCGTTACCCAATAAATATCACTAGCTAAATTAAGACACATGCTAAGAAGAAAAAAAAAGCAAAAATGCATGCTGCTAACTCTCAACGAAAAGCATGAACCAGAATCCCGAAAACGGGAGAACGGGGGAGGATGTTCATTAGCAAAGATGTATTGTAATTTAGTAGAAAAATATTTTGGGTTATTTAAAATAAAATGCAGTCAGTTTACTCTGCAAGATGTCACCAATATATTACCTTATTTACCCACATCATAAGATGAAAACTAAGATTATATAAGGAACTGAAAGAAAAAAACTTTTAAAAAGGATATGACTAGCTTGCATTTTATTAAGCAAACCAAAAAAACCTATGTCTACAATATCTAATAAAACTTAAAAAAAACATTAAGTATTTCAAATTGTATTACTCAGAAATGGTACAGAACGCTATCAACCAGTCCACTTTAATGCACAAATTACGTATAAGGCAGTGTGGCTTAAAAAAAAAAATACTGGCTAGCCCACTGGGACACCTTGCCCGAGTCGAATTTACCTCTTTAAAGCCTTCATGTCCTTTTCTGGAAAAGAGAGATTCTGAAAGTGCACTTCTCGTGTGATTATCATGAGCACTGAATACGACATCATGCATATAAATCACTTAAGGCCTGAAATATTTTAAAGTGTTCAATAAATCTTAGTTCCTATCATCATCCTGATCCCATCTGACCTTTAATGTAGATTGTGAGAAGGCACAAACCCTCCAAAGACCAACTACAGTGAAACAAAGCAAAAAATGTTTTTTAAAATATTCTTTTTAGGACTTCCCTGGTGGCGCAGTGGTTAAGAATCTGCCTGCCAGTGCAGGGGACACGGGTTCAAGCTCTGGCCCAGGAAGATCCCACACACCGCAGAGCAACTAAGCCCGTGCGCCACAACTACTGAGCCCGCACTCTAGAGTCCGCAAGCCACAACTACTGAGCCCTCGCGCCACAACTACTGAAGCCCGCACGCCTAGAGCCCATGCTCTGCAACAAGAGAAGCCACTTCAATGAGAAGCTCGCACACCACAACGAAGAGTAGCCCCCGCTCACCACAACTAGAGAAAGCCCACATGCAGCAACGAAGACCCAATGCAGCCAAAATTAAATAAATAATTTTTTTTAATTATTTTTCATTCCAAAGAAAGTAACTAACCCTGATGAAATAGGATCACACATTTTATATTACTTATATACCTGAATTTGACTGCAATCTGTCCCCATCTACTGACTTAAAAAAAAAGACCAAGTCTTGTATATCTAAAACCTATGGGGATTCAAATACCAAGAAAGCTGCTGAACATCAGAGAAAGACATCTAAGCACAAATTAGAAATTTTAAACACTAACACTAAGCCCTAAAGATAGAATCTTCTACCCTGTATTTTAACTTGAGAAAGACTCTAAGTAACTAAAATTTATGTTTTGTTTTTAATTTATCTTCGTCTTTTTAAAGGTTTGATCATCAAGATGTGCCAATATTCTGGATGTATACCAAGGTATTAAGAAGGCATCCAGAAAAAAAGAAATGCACATTTCATTCAGAGTCTAAGATTTTAAAAATCAGATAACCTATATCTTGCCTTTATGTTATTATATAAGCAACGTTCCTCATAAAAAAAGATAAAGGAGTATAAAACACAGAAGCCATTAAAGTAAAAGGCTAAAGAGATAACCACAAAACCAGACATCCTATTTAAAAACTGCTAAAACAACCAATCACTTTTTTTTATGCATAAAGATGTGATTTTTACCACATCTTTATTTTCTATTAATGACCACATTTATACTGTGTCTTAGTTAACAGAATTACTCGTTTGACCTGAACTATTTAGGTAGAAATTAACTTATATATCTCTTAGATATCAAAGGTTAAATGGGTTAAGTTTTGTTTACTCTTAAGTCCTACAGAAGTCAGAAATCACCACTGGAATCTTGTGATATTATCTGACCTAAAACAATATGCTCTTTCTGGATCAGGCTTTATTTAACATCTGTATCAATATACACAACATAAATATTCATACGCATATATTTTACAACTCAAATCAAATGTTAGTAATTGAGATTTACTGAAAACAGCACTGTAAAATGGCAAGTATAGAAAATTAAGAAAATGAAGAATTAGCCTCTTACAATAATGGTAAATAACCGTAAACTAGTATCTATACCATTCCCCATTCCAAAACAAATCTATAGCAATTGTCAACACTTTTAATCAAGTTAACCATCTTCTACAGTGCCTGAATTACTTTACTTGCCTCAAATAAAAATGTTAAGAAAAATTAATTAGGTTTCTGCTATTTCCTCTCTTTTTTTTAATACAGCAGGTTTATTTCCTCTCTTTCAATTATAAAATTTTATTATAGAGAGCATCACATCAAACCCTATTACCACCAGACAAGGCAAGGCAGGAAGAAGAATAAGGAGGGAAGGGTACTAAATAATTCCGATTCTCAACTAGTTATGCTAAGAAAGGGAGTAAAGAAAAAGAAATAAACAAATTTCAGCTAAAGGATTCAATATGCTCAACAAATACTGGCACAAATAACTAATAAAAAATGCAATAACTCTATTTTTCTCAACAGAGGAGCAGAAATTCCAGCAAGCAATAAAATAGGTAAAAGGAGTAAAGGAACAAAGTAACAAAAGGCTGGAACCCATTCCATCCCTGAATAATCTGAGCTAACTGTAAAGCAAACAATACAAAATCAAAAAAGGAGTAAATGTTTTGTATCTACAATCCAGATTTTAAAGTATTAAAAACCTTGTATATGAACCTTTAAAAAAAAAAAGTATGAAGAGGCAAACTCTCAGGTGCAGAAACTTACAAGATATCTGCACTTGTGCACACATGCATATAAAACAATCACGCGAAAGTTTTCAGGACTAAGCAAAATCTAGTTAATTATGTACATTAAAATAACTTTAGAAGACGCACACGTAGAGAATGGACTTGAGGACACGGGGAGGGGGAAGGATAAGCTGGGACGAAGTGAGACAGTGGCATGGACTTATATATACTACCAAATGTAAAACAGATAGCTAGTGGGAAGCAGCCACATAGCACAGGGAGATAGATCAGCTCGGTGCCTTCTGACCACCTAGAGGGGTGGGATAGGGAGGGTGGGAGGGAGACAAAAGAGGGAGGAGATATGGGGATATATGTGTATGTATAGCTGATTCACTTTGTTATAAAGCAGAAACTAACGCACCATTGTAAAGCAATTGTACTCCAATAAAGATGTTAAAAAAAATTTTTTTAAATAACTTTAGAGAAGAAATTCTATAGTCAGACTATAATCATGCCAAAAGATATGCACTGGACGCCTTAGAGATGATGTAACAAAGATTTTTAGGTATCAAGTAGTTGTGCAGTGTGCCTAGAACCCCTCATAAATACATAGCCATGCCGTTTTAGGCAACTACCCACAATAAGTGAAACTTACTGCTTATTTTAGAGAGGGCTTAGGTCTAACAGACTGTCAAAGGTGGAGGAAGACTTAAGTAATTAATTTATATTCATTATTCTTCCATTTCAATAATTAGGATTTAAAATAATCTTTTTAAAACTACTAGGAATGTAAGTTATTCTCTCTACCTCTCGAAATCTCTCTCTGTGTACCATTATAGGAATGAACTACTAGCTACAAGCAATTTCTAAATTATATTCATGGCGTCTAAGACAGGAAGAGGATTTTCATAAATGGCCTCAGTCTGAGTAAGCCTACATATACTCTTGTTCATTATAAACCCACATAGAGGGCATAAAACGGCAACTGTCTTTTAACCGACCATTCATTGAAGTTTCTAATTTCGTTAATTTTTAATTTTTGGTGTTTCTCACCTAAGAAACTGTAACTTCAGTTCTGGAGAGTAGCTATAATCCATCTTCCCCTATAAAATTTTAAAGTTCAAAAGTAATTTTAAAAGGACAAGAAAATATGACTAAAAAAATTTTTTAAAGAACTTTAAGCATTCAACTATGTAATTCTATCTACCCTGCCCCATTAAACAAAATACAGATATAGAAACATGCATTTATTCCTTTCACTCACTCATTCAACACCTGTTTGTTTGAAAACCTACTATGTTCAGGCATTCACTGTGCTAGGCCTTATATGGAAAAGATAGTCCCCTCTGGTGTCCAGAATCTGACAGTTCAGGAAGTCAAGCAAACAAGTGAATGGACAATTTCCGCTTTAAAGAGGGAATATTTATATACTGACAATACTAATTTCAGAAAACAGATAATCTTTTCATGCCAATATATGTATTTTAAGATATACGCACCATGGGGCACATGGGATCTTAGTTCCCTGACCAGGGATCGAACCTGTGCCCCCTGCAGTGGGAGCATGGAGTCTTAACCACTGGACCGCCAGGGAAGTCCCCATGCCAAAATATTTTGAAGCATTTAACACAGAGCTTTCACTAATTAAAAGCAAAAAACAAAAACAACAAAATGAAGTTACCAATAAGAAAATCACCGAAAGATTTAAAAAAACAAAAAAACCAGATATGAAACCACAATTCATAAAAGAGTCATTAAGGACATGGATGTTCAATTTCACTTGCAATCAGAGAGACACAAATTCACGTACATACCCACAAAAATACTGAAGAAATAAACTATGTGCATTTATATAAACACAGAAGCATAAATGAAAACATTTTGAGGTCAATTTGGCAATATTAATAAAAATTTTAAGTGTGCATACACCATGACCTAGCAACTCCTTTTCTACAAATTAAAAAAAAAGCAACACCAAATCTATACATATATTCAACATATGACATTCATCAACACAAAAACGTATTTACAAGGAGGCTCACTACAAGCACTACCTGTAACAGCCAAAAAATAAATGCCCATCACCAGTGCGAACAGAGAAAATGAACTATATACATATAATCTGTTCACATAACAGAAAATAATGCTGCTATTTCAAATAAACAGACAAACAGAAGACACAGCTGTAAATGTACTGATATAAAGAAGATTTCAAAGCCCTTCTAAAAGTAAAATACAACTAGCATATAACATGTTCCTATTTTCTTTATATATTCCTAGGACAACTGGGGATCTTTTTAAAACTATGAACATACTTATGTTTTTTATAATTTAAAAGATGATCTATTACAAATAGCAGGAGAGGTATACTGGCAAGGACATACTCTCAAACTAGCTAAAAAAGAACAAAATGCTACTTCTACCCACCACTCTTAGCAAAAATTTTTTTAAAAGCAACAGCTTATCTATGTCTATTCAAACACAAAAGTAAATTTGAAAAATATTACAGACATGTTTTTATGTACCATGTACCAATATATTATGATACAGACAAAAAAGGCTGAAATGAAAAATATTAATGTATCACTGATTAACACTTGGACTCTGAACTTCCCTGGTGGTCCAGTGGTTAAGACTCCACACTTCCACTGCAGGGGGCACAGGTTCAATCCCTAGTCAGGGAAGTTCCACATGCCACATGGTGTGGCCAAAAAGTAAAATTAAAAAAAAAGACTTGGATTCTGCCTGATTAAGAAAAATAATTCGGGGCTTCCTGGTGGTGCAGTGGTTGAGAGTCTGCCTGCCAATGCAGGGGACACGGGTTCGAGCCCTGGTCTGGGAAGATCCCACATGCCGCGGAGCAAATGGGGCCGTGAGCCACAACTACTGAGCCTGCGCATCTGGAGCCTGTGCTCCGCAACAATAGAGGCCGCGATAGTGAGAGGCCCGCGCACCGCGATGAAAAGTAGCCCCCGCTTGCCGCAACTAGAGAAAGCCCTCGCACAGAAACGAAGACCCAACACTGCCAAAAAGGAAAAAAAATTAAAAAATCAGGTACTTATAAAAAAAAAAAATTGTTTAAAAAAAATTTTTTAAAAAAGAAAAATAATTCGTAAACTGCCTTTCTGAAAAATCAGAGAAAAAAACATAAATTCAAAGTATTTATGGTTCAAAGATGAAAAATATTTTAAAAGTAATTATGTTTATGTATGCTTAGGCATTTAATGACTGTTCAAGCCATTTTCAGAGGTAGGTCGACTACCTATTTAGCAAATTAAAACATTATACAAATATTTAGATCAATTTAATACCTACATATCTGTGTTTCATCCAATTTAATTTGAAAGAATTGAAAATGGTATTACTAAATTCAGAATCACAAGTAGCTTCACACCCACAAAGCAGTGGTATAATTTAACCTGTTTCACCATAACTCGTAATTTTAAATGAGAGCCATAACTTAATGAAGTAAAAGATGAGTTACCATAATGTCTAAGTACTATCTGTCTAACTACCTCTGCACTATTTATAAACATCCCCAAGAAATATTCTTAACCACATTCAATTCAATAGTAAATCTTACGTATGCTTCTAATACATAGCATGTCTTCATCTTGGCATGTGCTTTAAAAAAAAAAAATTAGTATTGATAAGTAAACATATGCATACAGTTAAAATAATTTTCAACAGTACAATAGGGTACACAGTGAAAATAAAGTCTCCCTCCAATCCCAAGCCCCCAAAAGCAGCTCAATGATAAAGCTTTAATTTCTCCCAAAAGAAAAGTATTTTAGGAACATACTTAAAATCAAAGCTTAAGAATTTGATATTTTAAGCCAAACTGTTAAGCAGGAGAACATAACATGTAATAAAGGGTTAGGTGAATTACACTATCTTGTTGCAAATCCCATGTGATTAAGTAACTGAAGAAAAAAATGAGACCATTTATGCTACCTAAAAGTACTCACAAATGAAATGTGATCAAATAAAAACTGCCCCTAAATATGAATTCATGGTTAACATACCCACAATTCATTAAATTAGGTATTGTCACTCCACACTCCAAATTGTTAATGCCAATTTAAATACTGAACAATTCGTGCTTCCCTGGTGGCGCAGTGGCTGAGAATCCACCTGCCAGTGCGGGGGACACGGATTCGATCCCTGGTCCGGGAGGATCCCGCATGCCGCGGAGCAGCTGAGCCCGTGCGCAACAACTGAGCCTGCGCTCTGGAGCCTGCAAGCCACAGCTGCTGGGCCTGCGTGCCTGGAGCCTGTGCTCCGTGGCGGGAGAGGCCACCACGGTGCGCCCCCCCCAACGCTCCACGGCAGGCAGGTGGCCCCTGCTCGCTGCAGCTGGATTTGGGGGGGTGCCGCGCACAGCGGCAGGGACCCAACGCAGCCAAAAATTAAAATTAATTAATTAATTAAATACTGAACAATTCACCTTAACAAATACTTCTTCCCTTCAATAAAGGGAACCCTAAAAATATAAAGTCCTGAAAAGAAAGTATTTAAAATAACACAGAGTATGACACACAATTTAAAAGGTCAGCTTCATTTTAGTGGAGAGTAACTTTTCAGTACAATGTTTTACCAAGGGCTAAAAATGGTTACTTACTGGAGGGAAAAGAGGGACTCTAAAAAAATGTTTTAAAATAAAAAGTCACTAAGTAGAATCTTTTCATAAATTGTTACTTTTCATTTTAAAAGAAATGTTACTTATTTGCGTGATAGAAAGGTTCTAGACAAAGTATAAAGATTTATAATATCAAATATAAAACAGAAAGAAAAAATTTTAAAATATTTGATTAATGTTTCCACTGTCATACACATTTAAAGTCTAAATGCCACTGACCCACATAAAGGTGGTTCAAGTTTTTTTTTTTTTTAAAAGTTGTCAATATTTTAAATACTTGTAAGCTGGAAATCAATAACTACTATATAGATCACAAGACATAGAACTTGTTCTAATGGATAATCAGTTATCAAACAACCAGACACATCAAAACTTAGAGAAAAATCTAATGTTCTCCTAAAAATTAAACCTTTAAAGTAGAATTAAATGCATACCCATTAAATCCAGTGACAATTTTCAGTATCCTTTCCTTCATTTCATCAAAGGGAATATATTCGACATTAGGGTTGGGAGGACCTCTTGGTTCAGGAGCTGAAGTTCTGAAATCATCCATCACTTTCTCCAGTTTGAAAATAAAATAGCCTTTAAACTGGGACCACTGAATCCTATAAGCAAAAAATTAAAAAAATATATAATACCACGTAGGGTCACAATTCTTGAAAAGCACAAATACAGAATTTACCATGACACTAATGCTAACAAAATTAAGATCTGGAAAAGCAGTCGTGAAAATGTCTTCGTTCAGTAGCCTGCACCACGCCTGATCAATCTGACTCACAAGGTCCAACTTGGTTCCATCCAATTCTCCCAAACTCCTGACCCAAACAAAACCTAAATCAGATTAAAATCTTTAAAATTAACTACTTCTGGCTGAAAGCTTATTGTCTAAGTCCCCCTCTCCACATTTTTAAAACATTATCTTGTTCTGACTCTATCTATCCCTCATAACAAACCTAACCCAGGAGGCGTTACTGTCCCCATTTAAAAGAGGCTATTGGAAATTGGCCCAACCTTACATTTATAATTTTAAGTGGACAAATGAGAATGACTCCATACCCTAAGCTCTTAACATCCAAGGTATAGTGCTTATATAGACTAGTAAATGTTTCTTGTTTTTTATCTCTTAAATAGCAAAATAAACTTCAATTTCTCCTTTTTCTTTTGCTTTTAACTAAAATTTTTAGTATTTTGTCATTTAAAAGGTATATATCATAGGTTCTATCCAAGATGTAGCCTGCAAAGTAAAAAAATACATAATATCCTTGTGTAATTTTCACATCTGTTCATGAACTTTTAATATAAACATCTTTTTACCCCCTCTCCCTCACATTTTACCACTAATATAAGGATATTTTGTGACACCTGCCTAAATAGCCTAAAGTCTAGGAGATGCAAGAGTCAGGAAGGCCAACCATTCCTCCAAACACTATAACCATTACTGGCAGCAGATAGATCTCTTACACAGAAGATGACTTAAGCAAGATACGACTGCTAGTCTGCAATCACTCTTCCATCCCATCCAGCAACCCTACAAATAAGGCGGCAGTTCTCAAAGTGAGGCCCAAGAGGTCAAAGCTATTTTCATAAGAATAGAGTTGACTTTTTCAATGACAGTAGGTGCAAAAGCAGCAGTGGGTAAAATGGACAACACTTCAGCACAAATCAAGGATGCAGTACCCAACCATACTAGAAGTAGTCGTTACCTTCTTTATCAACAGAGACTCACAGTTTAAAACAAAACAAAAAAACCTGTTTCACTGGAAAGTTTAATAAAACAAATTTACTAACTTAATTAAATCTGAACCTTTGAAAACACACACATCTTTTTAATATCCCACGTAACAAGATAAGAAGTATACATAAAGGTCATCTGTTGCATAACAAAACATTATGGACATCTCAAGTCACAAAAAGTTAAATACTGCTGCCGGTTGAATGAAAGCCATTTTTACTTGAAAGGAATGTCAGACAAATAATGCTTATTCAGACCAAGAAAAATTGCTAGACATTACCTCAAAAATGAACAAGTGAGTCTATCACTTGAAGAAAATCAACTGCAATATTGGTGGCCACTGATAAGATTTCAACTTCAAAATAAAAATGTAAAATCTAAAAAATGTTTGTTCTTCACTGTGAGCTTCAAAGGTTCCCGATACATTCCCAAGACATTTCAAAACCTACCACTGTGGATATAAAAAATATTGTGACACACCCCCCCAAAAGTAGAGGCAACAAGAGAAATAAATTGAGCTGTATCAAAGTCAAAAAGTTGTGTATCAAAGGACACTATCAGCAAAGAGTGAAAAGGCAACCCACAGAATGGGAGCAACTATTTGCAAGTCATCTATCTGATAAGGTTTTAATATCCAGGACATATAAAGAACTCCCACAACTCAACACCAAAAAAACAGACAACTCTATTTTAAAAATGGGCAGGGCTTCCCTGGTGGCACAGTGCTTAAGAATCTGCCTGCCAATGGAGAGGACACGGGTTCGAGCCCTGGTCCGGTAAGATCCCACATGCCACAGAGCAACTAAGGCCGTGCACTGCAACTACTGAGCCCATTTGCCACAACTGACATATCTGCACGCCTAGAGCCCGTGCTCTGCAACAAGAGAAGCCACCACAATAAGAAGCCCGCGCACCGCAATGAAGAGTAGCCCCCACTCACCGCAACTAGAGACAGCCCGCGCGCTGCAACAAAGACCCAACGCAGCCAAAAATAAATAAATAAAAATAAATAAATAAAAAATAAGTTAAAATGTGCATGAATAGACATTTCTTTAAAGATATAGGAATGGCCAACAAGCAAATGAAAAGATGCTCAACATTATTTAGGGAAATGAATATCAAAAATCACAGTAATACAGAACTCCACATCCATCAGATTGATTGTTATCCAAAAAACAAACCCCCCCACACAAAAAATAACAACTACTGCCTGGCAAGTATGTAGAGAAACTGAAACCCATGTGCATTGCTTGTGGGAATGTAAAATGGTGGGGTCACTGTGGAAAACAGCATGGCGGTTCCTCAAAAAAAACCAAAGAATTACCATATTATCCAACAATTCCATTTCTAGACACCCAAAAGAGGTGAAAACAGAAACTCAATCACATGAAACTCACTTATACACAATGGTAGAAACTACCCAAGTGTCCCTCAACCGATGAAGAGATAACCAAAATGTGGTATATACAATAGGACATAGCCTTAAAGAAGAAGAAAATTCTGACACATACTAAAACAATGATTAATCTTGAACACATTATGCTAAGTGAGATAAGCCAGACACAAAAGAACAAGTATTTTGATTCTACTTTTAAGAGGTATCCAAAATAGTCAAATTCAAAGAGACAGCAAAAAGGCATATGCCAGGGTCCTGAAGAAGGGATGGGTGAGATGTTACTGTTTAAAGGGGTACATAATTACAGAAGATCGATAAATGGCCAATAAGCACATGAAAAGATGCTTGACATTATTAGTCATTAAGGAAATGCACATCAAAACCACAAGATACCATTCCACACCCACTAAAGTTGTTATAATAAAAATGACGGACAGTGCTCGCTTCAGCAGCACATATACTAAACCTGGAGCAATACAGAACAGGATTAGCATGGCCCCTGTGCAAGGATGACACGCGAATTCGTGAAGCGTTACATATTTTTCGTGGATGGAGCTAGAGACTGTCATACAGAGTGAAGTAAGTCAGAAAGAGAAAAACAAATATCGTATATTAATGCATATATGTGGAATCTAGAAAAATGGTACAGATGAACCGGTTTGTAAGGCAGAAATAGAGACACAGATGTAGAGAACAAATGTATTGACACCAAGGGGCGGGGCAATTGGGGCAGGGGGGATGAACTGGGAGATTGGGATTGACAAATATACACCAACATGTACAAAATAGATAATTAACAAGAACCTGCTGTATTAAAAAATGAAATACAAAAAAAAAAACTACAGGCTTTTTTTCTGATTATAAAAGTAATAAAGCTCAATGTAGATATGTCAAGCAAAACAGGAAAAATATAAAATCATCGGC
The DNA here is from genome assembly GCF_965194825.1 of Balaenoptera physalus. NCBI lineage: Eukaryota > Metazoa > Chordata > Mammalia > Artiodactyla > Balaenopteridae > Balaenoptera > Balaenoptera physalus. The sequence continues at coordinate 93,085,537 of NC_138896.1, read as the reverse complement.
AATCTCACCTCAACATGACCATCATTAATATTATTAATATCCTCCAGAGAGTATTTATGAATTTTCATATGCACTACTTCTTTCATTTTATGTAAATGAAGTTTGAATTATGTACATTTTTCCATTCAACAATGTGTCATTCACATTTCCATTTTCAAAATATACTGACTTTCGTTATTCTAATGGTTCAGTCCACTGAATAGATGCATGACAATCTCTTACTGACAGATATATATATATGTGTGTGGGCGTGTATTTCGTTTATCTTTCACAGTTAATGCACTAAAACCTATATTCTGGTAAACGTTCTTGTGCATACCAATTTATATTACCAATAAAGGTATATGCAAATACTTCTAAAAAAAAATGATGGACAATAAACAAGTGTTGGGGGACTTCCCTGGTGGCACAATGGTTAAGAATCCGCCTGCCAATGCAGGGCACACGGGTTCAATCCCTGGTCCGGGAAGATCCCACATGCCGCGGAGCAACTAAGCCGCTGCACCACAACTACTGAGCCTGCGCTCTAGAGCACGTGAGCCACAACTACTGAGCCCACGCACTACAACTACCGAAGCCCACGCGCCTAGAGCCCAAGCTCCGCAACAAGCAAAGCCACCGCAATGAGAAGCCCGCGCACCGCAACGAAGAGTAGCCCCGCTCACCGCAACTGGAGAAAGCCCACGCACAGCAATGAAGACCCAACGCAGCCAAAAATAAGTAAATAAATAATAAATTAAAAAACAAACAAGTGTGGGGAAGGATGCAGGGCAATCGTTGACGGGAAGTGCAAAATGGTGTTGATGGGAATGCAACCTACACACTGTTGATGGATGCAGGGCAATCGTTGATGGGAAATGCAAAATGGTGTTGATGGGAATGCAACCTACACATTGTTGATGGATGCAGGGCAATCGTTAATGGGAAATGCAAAACGGTGTTGATAGGAATGCAACCTATACATTGTTGATGGGAATGCAAAATGGTGTAGCCATTTTGGAAAATAGTTTGGCTTGGCAGTTCCTCAAAAAATTAAAGAGAGTTGATGTGTGACCTGACAACTTACTCTGTTAAATGACTGAATTACATCGTATGTAAATTTTACTACTATTATTTTTAAAATATGGTGAGGGTGATTATCTAAAGCTAACTGCATGACTACGTTTTCCCTCCTTTCCCTAGTCTTCTTTGGGAAGGGGAATTTGAGATTTAACAAGCAGAGGCAGCATATTATAATCTCTAATATGCCTAATATTAATTTCTGAGTAGTATACAATTGTCAATGGTTACTAAAATTTATCTTTAAATTTCACTAGACTCCCTACAGTCATTTAACTAACACTTAAACACACCAGGGGAGGGTACTGAAATAGGAGTCTTACACTTTTCATTTCTTAAATTAAGAATCTTTCTGTAGTTTTAATAATCACCCACTAAGTCATAACCTGTTTCATTAATTAGAATTTCCATATACACATGGGTTTCTTAACCCATCTTTCCACTAACTGCTTGAGAATCCACCCATGACATCCAAACAACAGCAGCAACACATTAATGGGAATAGGGAGACAAGGAGTGATAGAGACCAGGTAAAGCAAACTATGAGGAGCTTCAAAGACTCTAGGTCACCAATTCTAGGTCAGATGGTAATTAAGTCCCATAAAATGAAATGAATTATGTACAATTTGTATTTTAAGTTCCAAATGTATCAAGCACAGTTACTCTAAATCAGATCCAATAGATGCAAGTCAAATTCCCATGCCATATATAATTGAAAAAATGCTTCTATAAAATGTGAAAGATAATGTTTTTGATGTAACACAACTGATAAAAACAAAAGCAGAAAATGCTTCCCTGAAAATTATGTAATGTGAGCACAAAAACAGGCCAAGAGTAAATCAACTAAAAATTTGGCAATAGAAATAATTTTCTTAGGAATGTACTCACAGGACAAGAAACTACAAAACAAAAACAAAACAAACAAAAAAACCCTTATTTTTCACATGAAAATAAAATTATTCTAAACAGATGCTCATGAAACATAAACACGTTTTCAACTTTAGAATCAACTCCTCCACATAAAAATTTCCTCCAAAAGTAAAATACATACTCAGAATTTAAATCTACTTTGCTAAAATTAACTCGGGAATTCACTGAAATTCATTACTCATTAATTTTTTTAAGTAACTTAACCTCCCTTCACTTGCTTTTCTTCTCTTTCCCTTCATGCAGTTTCTCCTCTACGAAGGCAAAACAACTCTCATCACTAATAAATATATCCTCCTTCCAAACACCACACTGACCTTTTTCTTCCACAGGAACTCTCAAGTACTAATAAAACAAACATGTTTCCCTCACAATTCTCAGGTTAAAGGTATTTTTCAGAGACTCAAGAGCCAAAAATCCATCTCTTATTTCCCAGCTAGTTCTAGAACATTTCAGTGACCAGTAGCCACATCTTAACTTGTTGCCCCTTACAGTTCCAAATTCTATTAAGATTACTTCCTATTCAGACTAATTGCTTTCCACACAAAATCTGTGTGGGACGCTAACAGAAGAGAGCACAGGAGAGCCCTACACTATCTCCAACGGAGAGCAGATACTGTACCATTTGTAAACAAAGGGGAATATGGAAAAAATGAATGAATGAAAACAAAAAGAAAATTAATAGGGCTGATCACTGACACAAGGTGACAGGCTTTGAATCAGGAGACTTAAAAGTGCCATAGAATTCAGTCGTAACTATCTGACTGGAGCAAACAAAGACAAGTAAATTTAATCTGAATATTGAATTACGTGAGTGATAAAGATGGGCAAAAATCAGAACACAACTGCTTACACAAAATCTTGACATTTTTAAGAACTTCCTTTAAATTACAAATCACTAGCTCAGAAAACCTCTACAAGTGGGGTCCCAACCAAGAGAATATTCCTTGCATAATTTCTTTTGCATAATTATACCTTTAAAATATATTATACTTTATCAGTTAATTGAGCAAGCATTAAAATGTCAGTGGAACAGAGCCCAGAAACAGACCCATACATAAATGGAAACTCAGTATATGGGAAAGGACAGATTTTTCAGCAAATAGTCTGAGAAATGACAGAGCTACTACAAACTTTTACTACAGTTTAAAAATTTAAAAGATGTCTGTTCCCCCCCCTTTCTGATTATATAAATAGGACAGTCATCAGAAAAAATTACAAAACACAGAAACAATGAAAATTGTCCATAATGTGCCCAGTAGTCATTACTAAAGTACATGTTTAGTGTATTTTTTCACTAATATTTATTTATTTAAATTGGGTATCCTTGATTAATATCCCTTTGTTTCCCTACCTCATTCACTGTGGGTATTGTCACGGGACCAGTAGTCTCTGAAAGTAAGATTTTTAATATGTATCACATATGGTAGTACCATTATTTAATAACCACCATTTTAAACAAAGAATTTAGGTTTGCTTCCAGCTCATTACAATTAAAAATAACTGTGTTTAATATCCCAATAATAAACTTTGTAGGCATCTGTTTATTACCTTAGGATAAATTCCTGTAAGTGGAATTACTGAGTCAAAAGTATGAAATATAAGGACTTTTCATACATATATTCAAAAGCCCCTCAGAAATGCTGTACCACTTTATAGTGCCATCAGTACAGAAACACCTATTTCATTCCAGTATTACATGCTTTCAAAACTCTTGTATATTTAATAGTAGAAAAACACTTTAATTTGCCTTTCATTCATTGCAAGTGAAACTGAGTATTTTTACCTATGTTTACTACCCACAAAACATTCCTTTTGGGTCTGAATAGGTCCTTTGCAATCCCTCATCCTGTAGTCCCTCAATTTTGGCACCACTGACACCGTAAGCCTGATAATTCTTTGTCAAAGACGGATGTACTATGAACTGTAGAATGGTGAGCAGCAATCCTTGATCTCTACCCACTAGAAGTCATTAGCACCCAACCTTCAACTGCCCCCCATATGCTGACAATAATAAATGTCTATAAATATTGCCAAGTGTTTCCTGGGAGACAAAAAGCATCCCCAGTTAAAAACCACTGCCTACTCCACCCCTTTAAAATTGTCTTTTTCTTACTCTCATGGTATTACAGAAAAAGTAAAATTACTATGTAACACAAGTATGAACATAACTTTTGCATTCTCATTTTGTACTGACTGCTGCAAAAATAAAAATTGTTTTCATATGAATGTTGAAGTGACACTAAAATATTTATCTAATTGTTCCTATGTTGAAATTATCTTCGAAATGTCATACATTTCTTTGCTCAGAAACTCATATCTGAAGATGGAATGGTACCTGCTCCAAAGCAATAAAATTATGACACAAATTCTGAAGGGAAAGTATTTGGCACTAAAAGTGAAGTTTTCAAATTAAGAGTGCTAAATATCTAATGATAATTATACACAAAAAGGATCCAATCAGATGGAAAAGAAAGCTTCAGCAGGTAATGCTAACGTTCAGGTAATACCTTAGTGCAAACTTGGGTTTCTTCTTTGGCAACTTGTATATTCGTGATAAGGACTCTAACATGTCTAAAGATTCAAGTTGCACTCCTCTACTCACCCATCTCTCTCTACCAATTAAAACAAAAAGTTCAAGAAACAGTGTGTTCTGGTTAGCCTGATTTATGCTTAACTCTTAGCTAAACTTTGACCCTTTTTTGAAAATCTTTCTCAAATTTACTAACAGATCAACATGGATCCTTCCCTTCCACACAGACAGCTGAACCAAACAAGTATGAACCAAAGATAGATCTCCTCTAACAGTATGACTCAGGCTGAAGACAGCCGATTTAGAATTCAGAGGGTACTAGGTTTTTTTAAATAGCACTAGTTTAATGGCTGCAGGGGATCTACCCTCCTCCCTGCTACTAGAGAGTAACTTTTCTCATCCCATTCACCACTGATGCTATCACTTCTTCCATAATCCATTTGATACTAATGCCAAACTGCCATCAACAGAGATGAGTCCATTCTTCTACCACCACATTTGCCAGAGCCTAGGTAGGCCATGGGCCCTTTTTTCATTCTACAAACTCACAATGTAATGTCAGTGTCTACAGCAGTTAGAAAGCCCAGAAACAATGTAAGACATTGATCCTTAACAAAATTAGTTTGAAAAATAAGATACATAAACAATAAACAAATAGAAATAAAACAGCATAAACTATCAGATGCAAAGATTTCAGTGATGGTATAATAGAACAAAGAAAAAGGAGAGATGAAATGTAGGTTTAGAGCCATCAAGAAAAGCCTTCAGGACAAAGTGAGACTTTAAAAGGTGAACCTTAAAAGCATGAGTAGAGTATGGAAAGAGGAAGTGGGAAAGTATAGGACTTAAACATAGAAGTTTAATATGGACAAATGACTTTTTCAAACTCAGCACTACTGACAGTTTAGGCTACAGAGTTCTGTATTGTGGTAGGCTGTCCTGTGCATTGTAGGATGTTCAGCAACATCTGCGACCCCTACACTGTGATGCCAGTAATCCCCACCACAAATGGTGACAATCAAAACTGTCTCTAGACCCTGACAAATGAACCCTGGGGTTGGGCGGAAGGGAGGCTTGCTCCCAGTTGAAAAACACTGCAATACACAATCTCTTTTGTTGAGAATTACACTGGTTCCTGAAAAACAGTAAGGCTGGCAAAATCAGAGGTGCAACACCAAACTCTCAAAAAATTTGAAGAATAAAACAGCACGAATATATATATTTTAAGAGACAGAGAAGAAATTCTAAAATGTACATGAGTCATTCAAAAAATCCTCATTATCATTAAAATCTATCTCATGAATCACTTCTAGTCGTACAGGAAAATGCGCTGTGGAGATATGATCTAGAATTTATTTTTCCTCGGGTGTAGTCTTCTGTTGAGAAACGTGAAGGAAAAAAAACAACAAACAACAGCAAAAAGTCCTTCCACCCGGACCCAGATATCAATTCATGTGGTGCAAAGCAAAGGAAGCTTTAAATACTCAAGTTTTTAAAGGAGGATGAATGAACATACATAAATGGTTTTATAATTTGTTAATGAAATATAAAATGAGTTAACACAGCAGTGGTGGTAGATTACTGTACACTTTAGTACACAGTGTTTCATCCTGGAGAATCCTTTCAGAGTTTGAAGGTGAAGCTCAAAGTGTCTTTATAGTGTTTGCAATATTGGCTTTTTATAGTGTGGTATGTGTCTATTTTGTGCTATTCCATTTACAGATTATTTTTATTAGCGTTTTGAAGTATGACCCAGAGTTATGCTATCTTACAATTACTAATAAAGATATAATTATTTAGAAAGCATTTTTCTCTATCTACATACTCTCAAAACAAAGAAAAAATAATAACCACTAAAAGCATAGTATCTACTGAGAAAACAACTTGTACTCTAATCCAAGAACTGTCTGAACATGTGAAAAACGAACACATCAACACTGAAATGGATAACCCTTCCTGAGAATCTCCATCTACATAAGATGAAACTAAGAAGATCAACTGGAAATTTTTTTTTCAGGGAAATGTTTTTAAAACAAGTAACTGACTAGCCCAAAGCTAACATCATGCTCAGTGGTGAAAAGCTGAAAGCTTTTCCTCTAAGATCAAGAACAAGACAAGAATGTGCACTCTCACCAGTTTTACTCAACATAGTACTGGTAGTCCTAGCCACAGCAATTAGGCAAGAAAAAGAAATAAAAGGCAACCAAGTCCAAAAGGAAGAGTAAAACTATCTCTATTTGCAGGTAACATTATATTATGTATAGAAAACTTCAAAGACACAACCAAAAGACTGTTAACACTAACAAATGAATTCAGTAAAGTTGCAGAATACAAACTCAAGATAGAAAACTCAAGTGTGTTTCTACACACTCATAATTCACTACTGGAAATAGAACTTAAGAAAACTATCCCATTTACAACAGCATCAAAAACAATGATATACTTAGGAATGAATTTAAGCAAGGAGGTGAAAGATCAGTACACTGAAAATTTTAAGACACCGATGAAGGAAAGTGAAGACACAAACAAATGCAAAGATATTCCATGTTCATGGAATGGAATAATATTGTTAAAATGGCCAAATACTACCTAAAGCAATCTACAGATTCAATGCAATCCCTACCAAAATGCCAATGGCATCTTGCAGAGAAACAAGAAAAAAAAAAAATCCTAAATTCTTATGGAACCACAAAAAACTCTGGATAGCCAAAGCAATCTTGAGAAACAAGAATAAAGATGGAGGCCTCACACAATCTGATTTCAACTATATAACAAAGCTATAGTAATCAAAACAGTATGGTAGTGGCGTAAAAACAAACAGATCAGTGGAACAGAACAGAGGGTCCAGAAATAAACCCATGCATGTATAAATACAGTCAATTAATTTTTGGAAAAGGAGCAAAGACTATACAAGGGGGAAAGGATAGTCTCTTCAATTAGTGGTGCTGGGAAAACGGAATAGCCACATGCAGAAGAATGAAACTGGATCACTATCTTATACCTACACAAAAATCACCTCAAAATGGATTAAAGACTTGATCATAAGACCCAAAACCATGAAACTCTTAAAGATGATTTTTTGGATCTGACTCTAAAAGCAAAGGCAAAAAATGCAAAAATAAAGAAATGGGACCACATCAAACTAAAAAGCTTCTGCACAGTGGAGGAAACCATCAATAAAATTAAAAGACAACCTATGAAATGGCAGAAAATATTTGCAAAGCAGATAGCTGACAGGGTTAATATCCAAAATATACAAGGAATTCATACAACTCAATGGCAAAAAAAAAAAAAAACCTTATTTTTAAATGGGCAGAGAATATGAACAGATATTTCTGCAAACAAGACATTCAAATGGCCAACAGGTACAGGAAAAAGTACTCAACATCACTAATGCTGAACTGTACACTTTAAAATGACTATATGTCAATTACATCTCAATAAAGCTAGCGGAGAATGATTAAAATGGTAAATTTTATATTATGTATGTTTCACCTCAGTAAAACAGAATATAAATTTAAATAGCCATATTTAAAAGATACTACTTTTCAAACTGAGAGAGCCTCACAAAGGTTGACAAACAGATTAGGGATCAGACATATAGTAAAACTGCATAATTCTGGAATCAAAAAGAAGATCCTGCAAAACTCCAGAGATACAAAACAGGTCACATACAGGGCTTCAGACTTAACAACAGTGCAGGAAGAAAGCAACAGGAAAATGCCTTTAAAATTCAAAAAAAACTCTTTTCAACCTAGAATTCTGTACCCCAACTATCCATTTAAGTAAATGGGTAGGGAAAAAAAAACATTTTCGGACGTTTAAAGTACAAAAAAAGATGTATTTCCTATCATGCTTTCTCTCAGTCCACCAAAACAATGAAGTAAACCAAGAGCGAGCATGTGACATGCTATCAAGGAAACTAAAGACCCAAGACGAGAAAGTGAATTTCAGAATAATGATAAAGGCAGATTCCAAGAGCGGAGGAATAAGGCAGGTCTAAGAGCAACCACTCCAGAATGGAGCAGTTAAGAAGGCTCCACAAGAGATTTTTTAAAAATATAGAATTGGTAGAAGAACTAATATGTCATATTTTGCAATGAGATCTAAACAACTAAAGTTTGGGGTGGAATTAGCCGTAAGTATACAGAAAATTAAATGGAAAAAATAGCATTCACTGAGACAATGAATGTAACAAATGCTGAGCTGACCAAATTTTCAATATAATTATACTGAAGACACTGGGCAATGGAAGTGAGAAGTATGTATGTCTGAAGGAGAGCAGATAAAAACAACTAAATCCTCACTGCGATTATTATGAAATCAATAATTAATTCTAAAAATTTAAAGAAAAAAGTGATTTTCTAAGACTGTAACTTAGAAATAGGCAGATTAACACCCCTTCCCCCAAGAAAACAATGATTTTAAAGTGGTTATCTCTAGGGAAAAGGGGAAAAAAGGAAAGCACACAGAAGACTTTTTTTTGTTCCCTTTGTTACATTAATAAACTCCCTAAATCCTGTGCATGTAAAACTTCGATGAAAGTAAAAATCACATGGTAAAAAAAAAAAAAATTAAAAAGCATTGGTGGGGCTTCCCTGGTGGCGCAGTGGTTGAGGGTCTGCCTGCTAATGCGGGGGACGCGGGTTTGAGCCCTGGTCTGGGAGGATCCCACGTGCCGCGGAGCGACTAGGCCCGTGAGCCACAACTACTGAGCCTGCGCGTCTGGAGCCTGTGCTCCGCAACAAGAGAGGCCACGATAGTGAGAGGCCCGCGCACCGCGATGAAGAGTGGCCCCCACTTGCCGCAGCTAGAGGGAGCCCTTGCACGGAAACGAAGACCCAACATAGCAATGAATCAATTAATAAAAATCTTTAAAAAAAAAAAAAAAAAGGAAAACAAAGAAACAGAACCACATATCCCTTTAGGACTTGATATAGTGCAGCAATATAACCCAGCTGTTCACATTTAAAAAGCATTGGTGCTAGAGTCTGAAAGCTTGGTTGGGTTCAAATTTTAGTTCAGCCACTTTTTCATTTGTGTGACCTAAGAGAGATAACTCCAGACTCCCTTTCTTTCCCATCTCTAAAATGGAGGTAACAGTATCTACTTCACAGAACTGCTGTGAGGATTACATTAGTGTAAGCAGACTGCTTAGCAAAGTGGCTGACACCTAGTAAGCACTCAGTCAATGGCTGTTTGTCCTCAAGAAACTCAGGATGTGGAGAACATCTGAGTAATATTGTAGAAATATGCAGAGAGTTTTCCAGACGGCTTTCCAGGTGTAAGAATGGATTGGGACAGTGAGAAAGACCTCTTTTAGGGCATAAGATGGTTGGGCTTATCTTATATACTCTCACATAACAGATATATAACAAATTGAGGCAATCTCTCCAGCCTAAGAGCACTTCTAGAGCCTCTTTAATTATTCCCTTCTATTAGAGAAAGGAGAAAATTTACCCAATATTCCTTCTTCACCCATTCACAAAATTATTTCCTTTTAGAAAGTAAATGTCATATTTTAGCTAACGTAAGAATTTAGAACAGGAAAAAAAGAACCTACACATCACCCAGCTTTGTCAAACCTTAGCTAGTCATATTTTTAATAGTTCTGAACTGGAAGATATTTAAATATATTGCACTTTCTGCAAAAATTCTTTGACTCTACCAGTACCTCCAATCCATTGATCCTACCACCTTTTTACTGTCCCTCACCACCTTCATTATCAAGATTAAATTATAATTAATCATTAAACATTAGTCATCCCCTTGCATACAGCTGATTCTCTAGCCCCTCTCTGGCTTCACTGTACTCACAAAATCAACTTTACTAGTAGGTTAAAATGCAATCCCCACCAAATCTGTGCCTACACAGCAGCACACATGGGCACAAACACGAAATTAAAGAAAAATGCACCACTATGCTGGGTTGTTTCAAGTACACTACCAGATTAATATTTTATTTCCCTAGTTTATTCACTCCCAGACTCTTCTAGGTAACTATTTCATATCTTCTCTCTCCTCAAACCCCCACTGAGCTCTCCCTCACTCTGTCACACTTAATGACCTTGAATTTCCAGAGTCCCACCCACATTTATCCACCTACTAGTAGGCTCATGCACACCCCGAATTCCCACCTGTTATAAACTACCCATGTTCTCATCTACTTACATGGCAGATTCTCCATTTGCACACCTACTCAAGAGCATCACTTGTGTAATTCTCCCCTTTCTTCTATCACATATCAACTTTTTAAATCTCTAATTGATCCTTTCCACTACCTTACAAATACATTTATATTTCTCCCATCTCAAAATTTTGTTCTTCCCTCCACTTACCCTCCTAGTTCCCCCATCATTTATTTGCTCTCCTTTGAAGGAAAACTCCTTGAAATAGTTGTCTCCCTCCCATTATCCCTCAAACCCACTCCAAACAAGCTTTCAGTCCCACCACTAAAATTAATCTGCTCTAATCAAGGTCATCAATTACCTCCGTATTGCTAAATCCAACGATTTCTCACACCTCATCTTAACAGCCTATAAAGAGTACTTCACACAGTTGATCCTTTTTCCTTAATTACTTTCTGATACTGTCTTTTAACTTGCTGATCTTTCCTACTCATTGTCCTTCTCTGGTTTCACAAAATGCTCCATGCTCGAGTAACCCAAAGCTCAACCAATCAATTCTCTGTCTACACTTGGTGATACTGTCAAGTCTGGAGGTTTTAAATACTATTTGCCCATGAAATCTCCGGATCTCCACGTTCAACCACCTGCTCCACATCAAAATAGCATTCAGCATGTCCAACAGTGAACTGCTGGTCTTTCCCACAAATTGCTCCTCCCACATCTCTTCCCATTTCAGGTGTGAAGAAATTCCATCCTTCTAGCTGCTATGGCAAACCGGAGTCATTCCCGACTCCATTTTTTCTCTCACACACCACACCCTATCTTCAGGAAATCCTGCCAGCTGCACCTTCAAAATGTATTAAAAATGTTGACTAAGTCTCACCACCTCCTGCTACCACTTAATCCATCTCTTCAAAAACATTATTATCTTCAATAACTACTGCTTCTAGTTTACTTTACCTAAAGTCTATCGTCAGCACAGCCGTTCATACAACTCTCTTAACACTTAAGTCTGACAATGTCACTTTTCAACTCAAAACTCCACAGTGGCTCCTGATTTCACTCAGAGTGAAGTCTAAAAAGTCCTTACCATGGTCCACATTGCCTACATGATTTGACCCCAATCCTCTTTAACCTCTCTGATTTCCTCTCCTTGGTCAGTCTACTCCAGCCACAGTGGCCACCTTTGTTAGTCTGCAAAAAGGTGAGAGACACTCCTTCTTAAGGGCCTTTGCACTGGAAGTCCTCTGCCTGGAATGCTCTTCTACTAAATATATGCACGGCCAACTTCCTGTCTCGCTCAACTGTCACCTTCAAAATGAGGCTTACTCTGACCACCTTATTTAAAAGTACAACTACCTCTCCACCCTTAAACTCTCATTTCCCTTACCATTTTTCTTATTCTTCCATTGCCCTTACAATCTAGTAACATAATACAAAATGTTATTTATTATATTTATCTATCTGCTCACATATTTGTTGACCAGTACATATCACAAGTACCAACAATATGTATGGCAAAAAATAAGTGCTCAATAATTATTTGGTAAACATCCTGAAGCCTACTCTGGAATAATATTCACAACCCACCTACAGTGGAAAAAAAGAAATCAGAAAGAAAAATACCACTTTCCAAGCAGATTTGGGAAGTATTATATGTGCAATTGTTTTAGCAATAGGAGCATAGATTCGTATTTGAACTGCAATGCTTAATAGTAATAGCAGCAAGCACATAACCACTAATGTCAAACACTGTTCTAAGCATTTTGTACTTAATAACTCAATGCTCACAACAACCCACGAGTCAGGTAGTATTATTTCACCCATTTTATTATCAATAAAGCAACTAAGAATAAAGTGATTAAACAACTTGCCCATGGTTCACAGCAAGTAAGTAGCAGAGCCAAAACTTCAACCCAGGCACTCTGGCTTCAGAATCTATACTCTTAATAAGTCAATACATCTAGTTATAGGAAAAGTATAAGGGAAAAAAAAAAAAACCCCACAAATATGCATCTCTAAGCTACACTGTAGTGGGAAAAGATTTTAAAAAGTCTACTTGCCTTCAGGGAATTCACAATCTAAACAAAAAATAATAACATAACAAAATACACGATAGAAGCAATCATGAAGTACTGTAGCAGACTAAGGCACACCTAACCCAGGGTCAAGGAAAGCTTCCCAGACCCTTAGTATATCTCTTAAAAGATGAGCAAAAAGGAAAAGAAAGGTCTTTGTTCCAAGGAGAGGAAACAATGTGGGCACAGGCACTAAGATGAGGGAGCACGATCCACCAGAGGACTGTGAGTAGTTTAGGAGCAGAAAAACAAAGGAAGCAAAACTGGGGGACAGCAAGTAGAGACATGATCATTTTAAATATCATTATAATGATCTTAAACTTTAATTTGAGCAAGGCGAAAGGTGCATAAGGATTTTAATTATGGGAAGAACATATTTACACTGTAGCACAACCACTGCTAAGAGCATAGATTAGACAGACTTTCTAGAAAGGGAAAGTAAAACTCCAGTTAGGAAACTATTTAGAAAGCCTATACAGAAACTCAAGCAAGATGGGAATGATGGATAGACAATGTCTAAAGAACCATAACTTGATGTGGTCTGTGAATCCTCATGTCCATTCACACTAACACTACCCTATTTCAGGTTCTCATTTTCTCTAGATTAAACTCCTGTAATAGCCTCCTGAGTGACTGCCCTAACTCCCAAGTTTGCCAAGGCAAAGCTCTATCTCTCCCTTGCTCAAAAATCATCAATACCTTGTAAAGTCTTCGTAAATGCAAAATTCTATACAACAGCAAGACACTCTCTGATCTATCACAAATCTACCTTCATAGCCCTGCATCTTTCCTATTTCTTTGTTCACTGTTCCTTCTAGCTGGACTAAGCATGTCTCTTATACCATGAAGCTCTTCCTAATTCTCCTTGCCAGAAATCAACCTCTGACTCTACCGTTCCCAAAGCATCTAATGTGTAACTCCCTTAAAACAACTATTATATTCTGCCCCAGACCATGATCACTAGTTCTATGTCTTTTTTTCCTTACAAGATCAGGTTAGGAATCTTAGGAAGCTAAGAATCATATAACAGAATTTCTCTTTTGGGAGGGAACTGTCTTTGTCATGAAAACACTTGGAAACTAACTTAGCAAAAGCTGCAGCTTTAAATCATAATTAAGCGTTTCAGCAATTCAGAGAGGTTGGTAAGTATACTGAATTTCTCAATAATAGAACAGGGGTTAGTTCCAACTTCATCTAGATCCTTAAAGGTCAAAGACACTTCCTGCTGACATGTAAGTCACAGTTATAACCTCACAACAGTGAGATATGTTTAATACACTTTACCTGTATGATGAATTGGGGGTACTGTATATGCATATATGTTGGTTACAGCATATACCAATGAACTGGTTCCCCACTTTCCCAGAATAATACAAGGATGGACCTCCAGTAGCCAGCTGCTTCCCTAACCACACCACCTGCTCCCCTTCTAAAAGTGAATTAATCCTGGGGTGGGCCAACTGGATGCTCTCCCCCAGAAATGTGAAATAGGGAGGAACAGGAATTTATTGGAACTAAGTCACCCCTTTGGCAGGAACCTAAAAAACATGTCCAGCAACTTCTACTGCTGATGCCCTGAAGTACCCCATCCTCATCACTGGCTTGGTGATATAGGTCAAACTTTGATTCCAAGTGCTACCTCAATATTCTTCCAATAAATCTTTCTTTCTCTTCTTGTTTTCTTTTGGGCTTACGTGAACCAAAATCAGTTTGTGTTGCTTTCAAGCAAAAAAGTTTTAAATTAATTTGATGCTTTCAAAAAGCTAAAGATTCCTTCAGAATTAAATCTTTAATGTCCTAGCTTTAAGCAGAAATCTGAGCTGTGAAAAAAAGGCTCTTCTGGATTTTCAAATTACAACTTAAAAGTTTATTTCTTATATTTTCTAATTTAAAATGCTGTGATCCTAGTATATTAATTTAAGTCTGAGTGGGCTTTCCCAAATGAACCATTTGAATATTCAGTCTAGCAGAATACCCACGGTATTCAGAGAACTGGGGTTTTAAATTTCTCCACATGTAACTCCAGAATGTCAAAGATCTGGCATGTCATTATACACACTGAAAATCTCTTTATGACACATCATTTTATGGCTATTTTCTTCTTTGTCAGAACTTCAACACTGACTATAGTTGGGTGAATTTTATCTTTTTCCAATATAAATATCCTAGGCCTTCAAAATACATAAATGCTCCTGCATTGGCCCTAAAGCTTGATTTTCCTACATTAGAAATTAGATCTGAATTTATAAATGTATATATTTATGAATTTGAAAGACTAAAGGTTGCTTTCAGCCAATCATATCTTCAAATTTTTTTTCAATGTGAGCTTTTCGCCTTTTAAAGGTATAAAAAGTGTAATTAATTGCTTAGTTAGTGAAATTACAAATTTAGAAAAATTAAACCACGAATGGTGAAACTTCGTAATAAAAACATTCAAACTGGAAACTAAAAAGTAAAGTTGATCCAATTACATTTGTAAAGGGCTACTGGCATTTCTTTTTCACATATGCCTGAAAAATGTGAATTTAATTCCTCAGAACACAAAGGTTTGCTCAAATGTGCTTTAGTTTTTTCAGATGACTTTTTTTAAAGCTACTATTAAATTCTCCTTTTTTATTTTACTGAAGCATATAAATATTAAGCATATTTGGGGGCACAGAAATGGGAGTGATTTTCACTTCTTTTATGAAATACTGCAATGTTCAAATTGTTTTAAATAAGGTACCCTATCCTGATCTTATAATTAAAAAAAAAAAAAACATTTTAAATACTCGGCCACATTTCTCAACACTATGCCTCACACCAATACCAAATTCAGTAATTTTAAAAATTACCACATTTAGAAAACTTCATTCCATTAATGCGATTCTATAATTTGAAGTTTTTGTACAGTTCAACTACAATGTTTCAAAAAGCAAAACCTTCAATCAGTCACAAACAAGAATATGATTTTATCCACAAATCCTCATACCAACAACTTTTAAAGACTACCAACTAAATATAAAAGGAATATACTTTTAAAATGTTTAAAATCTTTTCTTACTTGAAACAGGCCAACACTTAAATCAATCTACTTACACTGTAAACTCAGAAGCCTTTCTTTTAAAATAATTCTTCCAAACTGTCTCTACTACCCATCCAAAACATTTAAATATGTACTTTTCCTAAACCTTCAAAGAGCTAACAACACTGTATTAATCAAATCTAAATCAGGAGCAACTGTAAGACTCTCCATTATTTTAAGAAAACTAGGACACTATTAACGTTTGCAAGACATTCACTTTCAAAGATATTAAAACGTGGAAAAAACACACGCTGATGAGGAATATTTACAAAAAATTAATTTTAAAATGTCTTTCTGGATAGCAAAGAGATTCTAGGCTTAAACTATTAGTTTAATAAAATTTGTAATTATGTCAAAATTTTGAGGTATATCTGGAATTTATATACATAGCAGAAAAAATTCAAAAAGCAACATCTTAAAGCAATTTCAATTTTATTCCCATCGAATCTAACCAAGCTCTACTGCACTTCACACATTATGAAGCTAGTATTACTTGACACTAAAGCTTTCACCTCCCCACACAAAACTTAAAAATAGAAATGTATATCAAAAATGATAATTATTGATATCAGATTACTCTTAGGCTTATAGCATATGCTGACTTAAGGATCAACTGAAAAAAATTACTCTCTTAAGGAACTACATTTTTAAGTTTCCCCAGTCCTAATTTTAAAGATAAACTTAACATAGTTTATACCGGCAAATACTGATAAAAGCAGTGAGCAAAATATTAAATGAAATATAACACATTTAAAATAATAAACACTATAACGGACTGTGGTTTGTGTGCTCACCAGTGCATCCCAAGGTACCTAGCACAGTACCCAGTACAGAATATATGCTCAATAATCATTTGTTGACATCTCAATAAAGATTTGAAGGAACTTAAGCAAACTTGATACACAGAAATTACACAAAAACTAACTTGAATAGTATATAACAAGGAAACCTCTGCATTCAGAAAATTTCACACCAGCATTTTTTACATAAAATGTCACATAATATGCATTTACTATCACATAGTATGCATTCAATAAATCCCAGCCCCTTTTCCTTCCACTTTCTTTTTAACAGTGTACACCTAAAATGTTTACTTCATAAAACTCAATTAACATCAAAATTTTTAAGAATACATCTGCATAAAACAATCCATATCTGAATGTAATCAGTAAATATAAAAAGACATACAAATCATTGGCGAACGTTACGGAATGTGTTTGTGTCCACCCAAATTTCTTATGTTGAAGCCCCTAGCCCACAGTGTGATGGTATTTGAGAATAAGGCCTTTGGGAGACAATTAGGTATGAGTGAGATCCTGAAAGTAACACCCTCCTGATAGGACTACTACTTTTAGTATAAAAAATGGGGGGTGTGGAGGGCAGGCAGGAGAGCAGTCCCCCAGGCCCCACCCCCTCCACGTGTGGCCACAGCAAGAAGGTGACCTTGGGCAAGCCAGGAAGAGTTCTCACCAGAACCCAACCATGCCAGCACTGTGAGCTCAGACTTCCAGCCTCCATAACTGTAAGAAAATAATTTCTGTTGTTTGAGCCATCCAGTCTACGGTATTTTCTTACAGTAGCCCAAGCTAAGACAGCAAGTCTACTACTTTGAAGGAACAGTGACATATAATACAGAAGCATATAATAATCAAAAAACAAATTATGGCCTCTAAGGGCCTAGCTTGGTAGAAAAAATAATACTTATATTAAAGTACCCATACAGGGACTTCCCTGGTGGCGCAGCGGTTAAGAATCCGCCTGCCAATGCAGGGGACACGAGTTCAATCCCCGGTCCGGGAAGATCCCACATGCACAGAGCAACTAATCCCGTGCGCCACAACTACTGAGCCTGCGCTCTAGAGCTAGCGACCCACAACTATGGAGCCCGCATGCTGCAACTACTGAAGCCCATGTGCCTAGAGCCTGTGCTCCGCAACAAGAGAAGCCACCGCGAGAAGCCCGCGCACCGCAACGAAGGGTAGCCCCCACTCGCCGCAACCAGAGAAAGCCCACGCACAGCAACGAAGACCCAACGTGGCCAAAAATAAACAAACAAATAAATAAATTTACTTTAAAAAAAAAGAAAAAAAAAGCTGGGCTTCCCTGGTGGCACAGCGGTTGAGAATCTGCCTGCCAGTGCAGGGGACACAGGTTCGAGCCCTGGTCTGGGAGGATCCCACATGACGCAGAGCAACTGGGTCCGTGAGCCACAACTACTGAGCCTGGGCGTCTGGAGCCTGTGCTCCGCAACAAGAGAGGCCACGATAGTGAGAGGCCCGCGCACCGTGATGAAGAGTGGCCCCCGCTCGCTGCAACTAGAGAAAGCCCTTGCACAGAAACGAAGACCCAACACAGCTAAAAATAATTAAATAAATAAATTTTTTTTTTAAAAAAAGCCAATTGATGAAACCATTAAAAAAAAAAAAAGGGGGCTTCCCTGGTGGCGCAGTGGTTGAGAATCTGCCTGCCAATGCAGGGGACACGGGTTCGAGCCCTGGTCTGGGAAGATCCCACATGCCGCGGAGCAACTGGGCCCGTGAGCCACAACTACTGAGCCCGCGCGTCTGGATCCTGTGCTCCGCAATAAGAGAGGCCATGATAGTGAAAGGCCCGCGCACCGCGATGAAGAGTGGCCCCCGCTTGCCGCAACTAGAGAAAGCCCTCGCAGAGAAACGAAGACCCAACACAAACATAAATAAAATTTAAAAAAAAAAAAAAAAAAAATTCTTAAAAAAAAAAAAAAAAAAAAGTACCCACACAGAGTAGAAGATGGTAAAATGAAAACTTTAGAAAGGCAAGATTACTATCTTGTTTTAAAATCTAGGGAGGCATAAAAACAAGCAAAACTGACAAAGAATAAATAGAATCTGGACACAGGAAAAAAAAGGGAAGACAGAAAGCAAGCAAACTCAGAATTTTCACACATACACAACGCTCAAAACTCTGATACCAATAATATTTTCTGTTTTTTTCTAAAGTAAGAAAAGAATATTTCTTTAATAGATGAAGACAAGATTATTTTTCTCCCATTTAGATATTTAATCCAGCTCCTAACTTTGTGCCACGTTTTGGGCAAGGCAATTTCAGCACGCTCAAAGCCTATAGAACCACAAGTGGAAACAGACTAATAGAAAATATGATCAATGCGTGTCATAAATATGGTAGTTTCTATGGAGAAAAGGAAATCCAAGAGAGCTTCTGAGGAGATCCGTATGTATTTGAATGGAGCTGTCTGAACAGTGTTAAAAGACAAGTTGAAGTTATCCCATGAGGAAAAATGTCAGAAGCAACAAACAAAAGATGCTATTAGAGGGACTTCCCTGGTGGCACAGTGGTTGGGAGTCCGCCTGCTAATGCAGGGGACACGGGTTCGGGACCTGGTCCGGGAGGATCCCACGTGCCGGGGAGGAGCTGAGCCCTTGCGCCACAAGTACTGAAGCCCGGGAGCCCGGAGCCCCTGCTCCGCAACACGGACAGGCCACTGCGGTAAGGGGTCCGCGCACCGCAGCGAGGGGTGGCCCCCGCTCGCCGCAGCTAGAGTGGGCCCGCGCGCAGCAACGAGGACCCAACGCAGCCAAAAATAAATAAATAAATAAATTTTTTTAAAAAACAGATGCTATTAGAATTTAATACTAGCAAAATAGAGCACTGCATACTCAGTGAACTGCAAGTCACTTGGCAAAGTTACATACAGTGGCAAGAGACAAATTGGAAAGGTAAAAAAAGCCCAGATCAAGAAACCAGTTTAAAGTATAAAACAGTATTTGCCTAACTAATAGGATAAAAGTGTAAGAATGAATGATACAAACTAGTAATGCTATACAAGGGAGAATTCAAAGGAAACAGAGACAGTACATCCTAGTTAGAACAGTCCTAGTCTACACCTGGCGTTCTGCCCAGTTTACCATGTGTATCGTATTTAATGAAGTATTATTAATAATTACATTAAAATATGCAGGTTTGGTAGACCTCTCTACTTTGTGCTTCCAATTTCTCTCACCTTGTCAGACTGTGAGAGAGTCCTCACTTTAACACACAGTTAAATCTGAAAAATGAGAGAAATCTTTCTCACCTGTTCCAGGCTCAATTTAACCCTTCCCTTTCAAAGACAGTATGCAGGGGGTGGCTATGGCAGCTAACTCCTTTGGAGGTGGGAGAAGTGGTCAACACTGCTGCCACTGATGTCCCATTGGTGTACTGGCCAGTTGTGTAGTGGCCTGTGACTTTGTGACATACACACAGCTGCCAAGCTATCAGTCAGCAGAGTTCATGGGTAATTACAGATTAGGTATATGCAGAACAGTTAATTAAGACACAAAGCTAGCAATCCACCAATGAAGGGAGAAATTAAAGGTTCTCTCTCTCCCCTCCGCATATAAGAATGGTCCAATGAAGCTAGCTAATGGATATATCTGTGCAGTAATAAGAACCATGCATACTGCTCTCTGCTCCCAGATCCTAACAGAGCTCCTAAAACCCTTGAAAATAAAGGCCCTAGGAGAATCTTCTGTTGTAATATTTAGTCACTGGCCCCAGTTCCTGACACAGAGCTACTAAATCCCTTGGAATTTCCTGGGTGATAGAAATGTCTTTTATTCTAATGAGGCAACTCTGACTCTTGGTAGGCTCCTAGATGGGGGCTGGTCACCAGAAAGATGGAGTCATGATTAGAAGCTTGGAACTTTCAACCCCACTTCCCTCTGTCATTCTCTGGAGAGGGGCTAAAAGTGGAATTAATCATCGATCATGCCCACCTGATGAAGCCTCCATAAACATCTATCAACTATGGGGATCAGAGAGGTTCTGCGTTGGTGAGCAAGAATGTATCCACATGCCGGGAGGGTGGTGCACCCAAACTCCACAGGCATCTGTGCTCAGGACCCTTCTGGACCTCACCCTATGTATCTCTTCATCTGGCTACTCCTTCATAACCTTTAACATCCTGTGTAATATTAATAAACAAATAATCTAGATAGTAAACTCCCTGAGTTCTGTGAGCCACTCTAGCAAATCAACAGAACCTGAGGAAGGGGTCATAGAAACCTCTAATTTTTAGCCTGCTGGTCAGAAACACAGGTATAACAACCTGGACTTGTGACTGCTGTCTGAAGGGGGTAGGTAGGCGGCAGTATTGTGGGACTAAGCCCTTCACATGTGAGATCTGATGCTAACTCCAAGTAGAAAATGGCACTACTGAATTGTCGGAGACTCAGGTGGTATCACAGAATTGCCACATATCTAACGTCAAAAGTGCTGTGAGTATGACCAGCAAGGAGAAAGAGTTCTAGACAATATTTGATTAGATAAAAGGCAAAACATTTGGGACTTTCATCTTAACTGAAAATCAGGGAAGAGAACACTTTAATTAAACTATCAAATCTTCAATAAGTAGTATTTATTTCCCAAAATCAGATTTTTCTAAGTTTGTCAAATAGAATCCTGAAAGGTATCAATAAAACTAGAAACCTTGGTTAAAGACCTTGATGGTCTTATCATACCCATCACTGTTTTTATTTCACAGGTCACAGAACAAAACTATTAGACACTTTTTAAAGCTTAACGTATGCTTTTTCCTATGAAACAGAAATCTTTCAACCTCAGCACTGAGATTTTGGGTCTGATAACGCTTTGTTGTTGGGTGTTATCCTGTGCAATGTAGCGTTCTTGGCTTCACACTATATGCCAGTTGCGTCCCCCACTTGTAACAACCAAAAACGTCTCCAGACATTGTCACCCCTGGTTGAGAACCACTGTTAAGAATTATTGAAACAGAAAGTGAAATAAATATTACAGAATTAAATGCAAATTTGAAGAAAAATCCCACATCTCAAAAATCTCACACATCTTCAATTACTTTTACTTAGACACCATCAGTATTTTACTTACATTTAAATAAAAGTATGTATTTATTCAAAACTAATTTTAAGATAGTAGGAAACAATCTTAAGATACGTCCCTTTTTTGGCGTAGTATTTTCATTTCTTCTGCTTGACTAGGACTTTATGACACTTTTGAGATCTCAGCGTGTTTTCAGTATTCAGCCAACCTAAGGACAGAATGTAGTTTTGTTTTGTTTTTTTTTCCTCTCAAACTAACTGGTTGTTTTGGCCTATTTACAAATAAATAGACCAGGACCACATGTCGGTGGAGGGGGGGCGGATTTACCAGGACAAAATTTCAAATACAGTCATAAAAATGAAAGACATTGCTCATACTTTGAAGTTTCTTTTACTGATAAATACGCCTACCTGTCTTTGGAATGTGAATAAAAACACAGATACATGCCAGAGTCTAGACCATCCTTTTTAAACAACTTGCTGCTTGAGACTGTCTTTTTCTTTTTTTTTTAAGAATGAGAATTTTTTTTTAATTTTATTTTTGGCTGCATTGGGTCTTTGTTGCTGTGCGCGGGCTTTCTCTAGTTGCAGCGAGCAGGGGCTACTCTTCGTTGCGGTGCACAGGCTTCTCATTGTGGTGGCTCCTCTTGTTGCGGAGCACTGGCTCTAGGCACGCGGGCTCAGTACTTTCGGCTTGCAGGCTTACTTGCTCAGCGGCATGTGGGATCTTCCCGGACCAGGGATCGAACCCATGTTCCCTGCACTGGCAGGTGAATTCTTAACCACTGTGCCACCAGCGAAGTCCTTGAGACTGTCTTAAACTCAAATTATTCCTAACACAACAAAAGTATAACTTATTTAGAAGTTAACTTTATCAAGGTACTCTATTATTTTATCAATAAAAATCTAGCAAAAAAAACGAAGGAACAAATCATAGCTTAATAAATGAGGGAGACAGAAAACTACAAATAGCAATAAACAAATGGAAAGATGCTGGCATAAAATAAAAGAAAGCAAATTAAAATGAGATACCATTTTTCATCTATCAGATTTTCAGACTTAAAAGGCTAGTAATGTTTAGTGCTGATACTGGACAGGTAACTTTGATACACTGCTTCTATAGGCATATGCTGAAACAAAAAGATTTCTGAAGGCCAGATAATAATGCACATAAAGTACAACCCATAAATCCCATTCTTGCATCTGTGCCAACATAATTATGCTCACTTAAGCATTGTTTTGTTTTAACTGTAAACAATCTTTAAGACCATCAAAGTGGACAGATTAAATGAATTACAATACAGCCAAAATGATGGAATACTATGCAACCCAAAAAAATGATGTGTTTCAATAAGAGAAACACAAATTGTAGAAGTATGATATATTTTTTAAAAGAATTAACATATATACACATATACGCATAGAAAAATTCTATTAAGAATATACACGAAACAGGTTAACAAACAGTCTAGTTTGATTTTTCTTTTTTCCTGAGAGCACTTTTGTAATAAAAAACTTTTGAAACTAGACAGGCTTATCTAAAGGAGTATTAATTTCCATAATCTTTGTACATGAGTTTTTTCATATTATGGGCACAATAATAATTATTTAATTTATGTGATCCATTAAACTCAAAATGCAGTTATTCTCACCAAACTTCTTGTTAACCAATATGGAGATGTGAATTTTAAAAGCATATATATATTCTCCACATTTAAGATACTTTTAGAAACACTAAAAGTTCCACAAGTATTTATATTTACCACCTGTCCATATACTCACCTAATATCAATATTTTGGAATTTTTTAAAGTGGCCAAATCCTAGCTGTGGCATTGACTTCTGCCATATGCTAGAGCAACTAAGATAGCAAAACCAAATGCCACAGACAATACTTACAAGAAAAGTGGATGACAAGGTAACAAGGTATTATCCTCATGAACCCTCTAATATGAACAGTTAGGACAAGATTAGAGAGGTATTAATAGCTATACAGGAGCAAGAGAAAGACAACTTGTCTTACAACAGCTTATTAACAGGAAAACCCAGGGTTCACCAACAGTCTTCACTGGGGAAAAAAGAAAACCAGGCCACATTCTATCTACATTTAAGATTACTCCTTGAAGAAATACTCTTAATGTGCAAAGGCGGACTAGTCTCCACTTAAAGAACCACTGTGAGAAAATAAATACCCACAATCTCAAAAGTTACCCTGGAGTCCTCATGAATAATATCCCTAAAATAAGACCAGAATAAAACTATCTCCAGGGCTTCCCTGGTGGCGCAGTGGTTGAGAATCTGCCTGCCAATGCAGGGGACAAGGGTTCGAGCCCTGGTCTGGGAAGATCCCACATGCCGCGGAGCAACTAGGCCCATGAGCCACAACTACTGAGCCTGCGTGTCTGGAGCCTGTGCTCCACAACAAGAGAGGCCGTGATAGTGAGAGGCCCGCGCACCGCAATGAAGAGTGGCCCCCGCTTGCCACAACTAGAGAAAGCCCTCGCACAGAAACGAAGACCCAACACAGCCAAAAATAAATAAATAAATAAAAATATAACCCTTATGTTAAAAAAAAAAAAAAAAGTTTGCCTTTTAGGAAGAAAAAAACCCGATAACCCAAAACAGGAGTTCTTATGTGAAAATCCTAGTCCCTTAAAGATTTCTGATTCACCACTTTACAATCAATCAAAGACTCTAACTAGGTAGGAGTACTCACAAGCACCACATACAACAAAAAATAACATTAGGAGAATAAGATTTAAAGAGTCAAAATACTCAAGAGGCTCCACCCGCTGCAGGGAGCCCAGACAAATCATAGGGAGATAGTACAAGTACAGGTACGCACGTCTGAGACAGTCTAAGTCAGACCTGGCTACAGGAAAGAAGGAAACGATAATAGCTGAAGCAAAGTTTTGGCAAGTAAAATGAACAGCTAGCTCAGTCACAAGCATAAAGAAGCCTGATGAAATTAGGGAACTCTTGGACCTGAAAACAGATCACTGTTACTCGTCAGTATGTTTTCATTCTTAGGATTTCATTTCAGTAAGCTGCAAAAACTTTTAAGTATCAAAACTGGTATTAAATACATGTTACTTTTACTATGAATTTTTATTTTTTATATCACAGTATATAAACAAGGCATCTAAGATTTGCTGAATGCCTGCTATTTCACAAAAACTCTGCGACCTAAGTGTTGTTATTCATATTTTCAGCTGGGGAACAGAGGAAAAGAGGGCATAGGTGACTAACTTGTTCCATCATGGTCATTCAAATAGGTTACAATGAAACTAGAATTTTAAGGACAGCCTGCTAACCTAGAGTCAAGCAGATTATAAGCACAGAGACAACAGAGATACCTTGACATACACAGCTCCAAGTGTGTCTTCACTCTACAATAAAGCTATCCCCCTCACCCCACCCCAACAAAGTCAAACTGGTAAGTGGTAACAAAAAAGCCCTACTTGAACTACCACATATATGGCACCTTTTTTAAAAGCAATGGGTCACTATTACTATTATTTTACATTTTTACTAACTGAGACTTAAATTAGCTCTTACACACTATACAGTCAATGGTGTATGTTCTCAATAATATTCAATCTATTTTGGTAGGAATGGAGTTTGGAGGGTGGTTACAAGAAGTGCCAAACCCAGGCAGCCTGATATACAAAAAGGATCACTGTGGGTGAAACCACAGAGAACAAAGATGAGCAACTGAACACATCTGAAGGCCTAGCAAAAATGAAGATCTAAAACACATTTCTCACATTCATCAGGTATTTTAAAGTACAGTGCTTTCACAGGCATATGTATTAAATGAAATAACAGCCAATGTTCTCCCCTTCAACTGTCTATACTCTGTTTTAGTAAGTGATTTAAGTTTTTTTGCTATTGATACTGATTTAGGTAGACAGACACAAACATACACACACACTCACTCACTCCCCCACCCACCCACCCCACCCCCCAATAATAAACTCCCATATCAGAAAGGTAAAAGACCTACAGTCCACAGAACAGAACAGAGGGAAACCACTATAAATTCTGGACCATAAATTCCTCATCTTCTTACTAATAAGATGTTTTGAAGCCACACGAAGTTGGTGACAGGCTTCCAGTAACAGTCCATAAGCATTATGAACTCCAATTTATTGGCAGGCACAAAGAGATCTCTGGATATAGATAAAAAGGCACACATGTAGGTAACACTAAGACAGACACTCTGGGAACCACTTTGTGGCTCTCATGAGTTAGTGGTAACACTGACTGGTCTCTCTCATCCAAGTACAGACAAGTGATTCTCAATTTTCTTACTGTCTCCAAAGCACTAACCTATGTAACATACTCCCAAGAGGTAACATCTTCACCATCAGCAGACATTTAACGACAACCACTGTGCCTGTGCCCCACCCTTTACCACTGTTACTGCAATACCACCCCTGGTAACTACTGCCACAACACAGACTCCCACAGGCTTCTGAAATGGAAGGAAACTTGGAAATCATCTTTTATAAGCTCCTCATTGAGTACCTGAGGGAAGTGTGGCCCACAGTAATTTAAGTGACTTACTGGAGACTAAAATAGTAGCTATGGGGAGGAGGGGGTTGTCACTATGCACAAGTCACAGCGTTAAGCACTTATAAAGTATAAACTCAGTGAACCCCCATAACATCCCTTGAGATGGATTTACTTTATTTCCCATATCTTACGATAAGGAAATTAAGGCACAGAGAAGTCAGCCTTGGTGACAGAGTAACTAAGTGGTAGAGCTGGGAATTCAAACCCAGGTCTGTCTTGTGCTCTCGTGACTCTCCAACCAGATTAAGTACCTCAGACTTGTTTCATGAGCCAAATGCACTCTATTTATGCCCAACACACAGACAATTCTAACTTTTACGCTCTCCCAAATTTTAGTATCTATAGCTACATATTTTCATTTATTCAAGTCCTCACAAAAGCTGAGGCAACTACATGGTATAAGCCCCATTTCTGAAGTGAGAAAACAAGCTCACCAATTATTTGTCCTAATTCACACAGCTAATTCTGACAAGCTAATTTCAGAATCAAGCCATGCTCCTTCCCAGAATGACGTTACCACACGCTAACTCTCATGAAATTAGAGGACTAGCCAACTACTAGTAAAAACTGGACTGCACATGGAAAATATGAACTCACCTGCACACCAAAAAGATTGACGATTTGAATTTAATTCCAGTCAGAAAACAGAGTTGACACATCTAGCTTCCAGTGCATCACACAGTAGATTTTGTACAGCATACATGACACATCAGATTTACAGGTTTGATGTGATGAAACAAATGAAAACTACAATTTTCTTCATGTTCCTATCTTAACCACTGCAGTTACTAAAATATTTAGATGCAAAAGGGCAACCATTTAACTAATATCTACTCAAAATCCACTGTGCTTCCTCTGTGTACCACTGTGATAATGGTACATGATAGGAATTTAGATGGCACACGGGTAATTCATATTAATATTTTAGTATTTACAGATTTTAAAATGACATAGAAAAATATAACTAATGCAACAAGCCACTGGTTTCAGACCTCCTTATTTCTCACAAGACTAAGAGGAAGAAATTAACATGTTGATTATACTTCTGGGGAGGGGTCAAATGAGGGCTTAATCTCTATCTGCAGTATTCTTCCATCTTAAAAAAATCTGAAGAAAAGTAAACTGACCTCAAAAAGAGCATTCAGTAAATAATTATACAGATACTACAAGGATGTGGCAAAAAATCCCAAAGGCAGTATGTGAAACTGACATTTTAGAAATAATGTTCCAGTGTTCGATACTATGTTAGACAAAACAAAATTCCCTCCCTAAAGAAAACCACAGAAGGATCTAACAGTCACATGGACTTAAGAAGATTTTATTTATAATAATGCAGATCTCAGTTGTTGATTACTACTACTTTTTAACTAACTTTTATTTTCTTAGTAGTATTTCAAAATTGCTGAACACAAAGAGTTTGAAACTGCAGGGAGAAAAAAAAGTAGACTCAATATAAGCATTATCAACACAATAACAATTACTATTTATTGAGTAAATAAATAATGTTAACACTGTTTATGAAGCAGTGTATTTCCGTGTACTACATACTCATGCTATGAAGTACTATTATTATTCCCTTTTATAGATGAGGAAACTAACTTAACAGGGACTGACTTAAAAAGTTCTCTAAGGGACTTCCCTGGTGGCGCAGTGGTTAAGAGTCCGCCTGCCAATGCAGGGGACACGGGTTCGAGCCCTGGTCCGGGAAGATTCCACATGCCACGGAGCAACTAAGTCCGCGAGCCACAACTACTGAAGCCCGCGCGCCTAGAGCCTGTGCTCCGCAACAAGAGAAGCCACTGCAATGAGAAGCCCGCACACAACAACAAAGAGTAGCCCCACTCACCACAACTAGAGAAAGCCTGCATGCAGCAACAAAGACCCAACGCAGCCAAAAATAAATTAAAAAAAAAAAAAAAAGTTCTCCTAAATAGTGTAATTCTGAGAGGATGGCAGAGGTGCTACAATTTTTCACCTCTCCAAAACCCCTTATATCAAACGTAACTAGACAGCAAACCCAAAACCAATAAGCAAAAACATTTACAACAAAACTCCCTGACAAGGTCATCTCACAAACCCCAAAATGTAAGTTAATGAGGAAATACTTATGGTCACATGACCTGTACCATTATCAGAATCTGTACAAGAGAAAACAGAAGTCGTAGTGAACAGGAAGGGCCTACAAATAGGAGAACCACAAAATAGCCAACAGGTGTTCACAAGAAATCATGGCAGGTCAATGTGAGAACAGTAGCTGAAACTGAGATAGGTTTTGCCCACTCAGAGTAATAAGTGAAGAGAAAGGACGTCCAGTGAGGGCTGAAAGGGACAAAGTCTTGCTTCATGAGCTCTTGAAAGTGACCCACCAGAGCTCCCGTCCAGAGGAGACCCCAAAGACAAGAGAAACAAACAGAGATGAAAGAAAGACAAGGTCCAAATAAAAGTATTGATAGAACAGAGCCTATTAATTTCAGAAAGAACGCTCCATATTCTAACACGTCACAAAAATAATGAGCAAACTCTGTGAAGTTAGGACAGCTACTCTGAACCATGCCTCCTCCTCAAAGTGCAGAAAAACTATTCTCACATAAAAACACAAAACAGAAAAATATCAAGGTCAAATCTAATATGAAATTGTTGTAAGAAAAAAGGAGAATAAGGAGCAAAATAACATCCCTCAAGACATCAAAGGGAAGCTAGAAAGACTTGCTCAGATACAGATCAAAACCTTACACTATTTTCAAAATGAGCTAAACACATTGAGAAAAATGATACAAGTCAGAATTAGAGAAACTCAGAACACGAAGCAACAGAATACAGCAAAGAATCAGAAAAGAAAGAATTACTTCAGGAAATAAAGACTAAACTAGAAAGCACACAAGAACAAATGACCACAACACACAACGCAGTAAGAATCCTTCAAAAGAGGAAATTTTAAAAAATCAAAATGGAATTAAATTTTAAATTTCACTTTAAAAGACACCGTTAAGAGAATAAAAAGACAAGCCACACAGTGGTAGCAAGTATTTGCAAACCACATTAATAAAGAATTTGTATCCGTAACATATAAAGAACTCTCAAAACCCAATAACAAATCAAACAACCCCATTTTAACATGGGCAAAAATGTGAAGAATCAATTTACTGAAGGAGATACACAAACAGCAAATAAACACATGAAAAGATGCTCAACATCATTAGTCATTAGGCAAATACAAATTAAAACCACTATACAATAGGCACCTATTAGAATATCTAAAGTGAGAAAGACTGACCGTACTAAGTGTTGGAAAGGATGTGGAGAAACCGATCTCAACTCCCATGATACTGGTGGAAAAGCAAATTGACACAATCACTCAAGAAAACAGTTCAGTATTTTCTAAAGTTAAACATACACGTACCATATGATCCAACCATTCCACTCCTGGATGGATTTTTACCCAAGAAAAAAAGAACGCATACAAAGACACATGCACAATGTTCACAGGAGCTTTGTTTAATAAAGAAAAAACTGGGGCTTCCGGGGTGGCACAGTGGTTAAGAATCCACCTGCCAATGCAGGGGACACGGGTTCGAGCCCTGGTCCAGGAAGATCCCACATGCCGCGGAGCAACTAAGCCCATGCGCCACAACTACTGAGCCTGCGCTCTAGAGCCTGCGAGCCACAACTGCTGAGCCCGCGAGCCACAACTACTGAAGCCCGCACGTCTAGAGCCCGTGCTCTGCAACAAGAGAAGCCACTGCAATGAGAAGCCCGTGCACCGCAAAGAAGAGTAGCCCCCGCTCACCGCAACTAGAGAAAGCCTGTGCGCAGCAATGAAGACCCAATGCAGCCAAAAATAAATAAATAAATTTAAAAAAAAAAAAAAAACTGGAAATAACCCAAATGCCCATCAACCAGTGAGTGAAGCAAGAACTGTAGGATATCCATGTAATGAATACAACTCAGAAATAAAAAGGAATGAATTGTTGATTTCTGAACAACGTGGATCAATCTCAAATTATGTGGAGTAAAAAAAGGCAGACAAAGAATATACTGTATGATTCCATTTATATAAAATTCCAGAACATGCTAACTAATCTACAGTGACAAAAAGCAGATCTTTAGCTGCCTGAGGAGAGGAGAGGAGAGCACACACAGGGAGGGGAGATTACAAAGGGCATGAGGAAACTTCTGTGAGTATTGGATATATTCTCAATCTGGAGTGTGGTGATAGTTTCATGAGGGTAGATGTTAAAATTTACCAAACTATATATTTTCAGTAAACGAAGCTTACTGTTTTCAATAAATGAAGTTTTTTAAAATAAGCATTATTAAGTAAAGCTATTTTCTAAAAACAGAAATGAGGAAAAAAACCCAGGAATTCTTACCTTAAGAAACTCATCCATCCTAAAACATCAAAAAGATCTGAACTGCTTTCTTTTAGATTTTCATTCTGGTATTTACAGTCTTAGAAGTTAGACAAAGCTCAGTTTAGCCATAAATGATGACAGAAACTGCAAATTTCAGTATCAAAAGTTAAGGCATGCCCAAGTTGATTTAAAAAAACAAAAAACCAACAAAGGCTAAATAAAGCTAAATGTAAAAACACCAGCTGTTTGAATCATAAATTAAAAAATATTTTCCAAACTCCATAAAGAATCTAACACCACCAATCATTTTAATACAAAATACTCTCAGTAAATGTACAAAGACCTAAAGATTTGGGTGGGGTGGGAGGGGTGGACAGGGATGGGACAACTGATGACCTTTTTAAGTCCTCTCTCAGGACAAACAATTGTCCAGAAAAATCAGGTTGAATTTCCCTAGCCACTTACTGATCCAGTCAAACAGGATATTAAAGAACTTTCTTGTAGAAACTTTCAACTGTTTATACATTTACAGCCAAAGTATTTTATCAAAAAGGGACGGCAGTTTGTACACACCTGGTAAGAGGTGTTAAGTATTTAACTCCAAATAATCTTGTTTATCAAAACTATGAAGTAAAATACTTTTCCCCTTGATACTGTAGAGAGGTATAAGTTTGGACCAACTAGCAATCAGTATAAATACAAATTAGTTATTCTGCATCAATTTTTTTAAAGCAAGATGTTCTAAGAGACTATAATTCAGAGGCAAGAATTACCTTTATTTCCTGAAGCGTTCCATTTTTTAAAAGCACTAAATAGAAATTTAAGATTGAACACATCACAGTCACATTCCTAAGGTGACTGGTAATTTTAATAAGCACCAAGGAGTTTCAGCTTGTCTGCATGACCATTAAAGAGGGTTGTTGTTTTTTTTCCTTTCTAAAATCAGGCCAGTTATTAGAAGGCTACGCTGCAACCATAAGCAAATCTTGTGAGAAATGAACATTTGCTAATAAAGCCAAAGAAAATATACATCATTTGCTGAAGCTTACACTCTTTTATTAGGCCTCAAAAAGAATTTTAAAACTAGGCATGAAGTAAAGGAGCCAAAAGAAAGCCCACTTTTTAAAACTACCCCCCAAAAAAACCTCTCCCCTTCCTGTTCCCTGCCTCCTACATAAAGACTACAAGGCACCAAATGTGCACTGCTCTCTACAAATAAAGTTAGCCTGAGTGTGAAAACAACTCCTGCCAAACAACTACACACACAACAATGAACTGAAATGTTCCTCTGAAAACAGTGCTAACTTCATAGTATAAGTTTCAGATTCACAGCATTTGGAAACAAGCCTAATAAAATGCTGAGCGTATGTTAACAAGTTAGCTATCCTAGAAAGTTTACAGGACAGTAAAGACTGTAGCATCTGGAATTTCTCAGATAATCATCCTGAGTGCTCAAGAAAATAAATATGTGACACTTCAAGCACCCACATATATAAATATGACAACAAAAGGTTGCAAACAGGACAATATGAGAAAATACCACCAATAAAAGAATCTGAAACAGAATCAAAGCCACACAATTCTGGAAATAAGCCTGTTTGTTATGGCCAAAAAACAGTCATAATGGAACATGCATTCTTCTTTTTCTCTGGCTCTTCTAGACTAACACATTCTAAATGCGCAGAAGCATAAAGAAAATTTTAACAAAGTTTTAAAATTCGTTACTGGCCACATACAAAGTAAATAAAGCATATACACTTAGTAAATACTTTAAATTACTGGAGCTTGTGCAGTTTAGACAGATGGAGTATTCAGTGCTTCGGAAATACACTCCTGTCCCTGTCCTGAGCAATTCTGAAGGATACACAGATCTATAACAACGATTACATGTTTTCAACTCACATTGTTTCTCCAGTCTTGGCTACATGACAAAGAAACTGATCCAGGACCGGACAAACTTCCTTTTTCCCCCTCTTCTCAAAATCTAGATAAGGGAAGAAAGAAAAGTTATTAGTATTTCTAAAAATCCACCAACCATTTCCAATGCCTTCAAACAACAAACTTTCCTCCCAGTCCTTCCTCATATTAAGCAGCAATTTAAAAAAATTTTTTTTTAATTTAAAAAAGCGTCTCAACGAAATATCCACCTCTTACTCTCCAATTTCAAACGTCACTCTTCACAGGTAACGAGACCCCTCCTAAAGCGGGCACTCAACTTCGCCACAAATCAGCCCTAACGCAGTGCTTCTCAAAGTGTGGTCCGGGGGAACACCAGGACCACATTCATCTCAGAGACCGGCTAAAATACAAACCCCAGATCCCGACCCCACAGACTGTTTATTTACGTGAAGTTCATAAATCTGCGTTTTAAGAAAACACCAGCTCCCTCTCGTAGCCGTCCCCCAATGATCCTGGGTATCAAAGCCTAATTCTCAGAACGCCGAAATCATGCTCTCCTAAGTTTGAGAACCACTGTTCTCAAGCCTGTTGCTTGGAAGGCGACCACCTGAGAAGGAGGGCGCGTGGAAAGATGACTTCAGAAGCCCCGAAAAAGGCTCCCTGAGACACTTGAAAGTTGCTTTGCCGCCCCCTCTCCTCCCCCCACCCCGAAACCTTTCACTTTTCTTCTCCCCCCCGTGGCCCGGCGTGTGGGGGCCTGATAGAGAACGAAGCCAGCCTGGAAGGGAGCTGCGGGCCCAAGACCCGTGCCCCGGGAGTGGGAGAGGGGCCGGGGCCCCCGCGAGAGCTTCCCGGCTCCCCTCCCCCAGCCCAGACGCCGGCGGCCGACACAAAGCCCAGAGCGGGGCGGGAGGGAGCTGCCCACGGGGCTCCCCGCCCCCGGGGAAGCGGGAGGGGGATGGGAGCCGGGGAAGCGCGCCCTCCCCCACCAGCCCGGCCCGACCCCGCGAAACCACTTGCCCCGAAGGGAGATAGGACCGCGGAGGGTGAGGAGGAAGGGAGAGGGGGCAGCTACCCCCACCTTTCAGCGCCTCCTGCAGCCTCTCGACGTCCATGGCTTCCCGGAGTCCCTCGCAGCCTCCGCCTCCTGCCGCGGGTCTCCCGGGGACCGGAAGGCCTCCCCCCACCCCCCCGACGCCCTCCCCCTCCCTCGCACACACTCCGGCACGCAGGCGACCGGGGGGGGCACCGAAGGGAGCCGGGGGAAGCGAGCGAGAGAGCGAGACCGAGAGAGCGAGCACCTCCCCAAGCCGCTACCACCAGCCCTCCAACATGGCGCCCGGCACGTCATCGCGCGCACGCTCCCCGCCGCCGTCCTCGCGCCCGCGGCGCGCCCAGACCCGGAGCTCGAGAGCGCGTGCGCGGCGAGGCGTGTGGCCCCCGGCAGTCCCCCGCAGACCCGGCAGGGCCGGCCACCCCGCCTCTCCCCAGGGATGGCCCTAGCTACCTGCGCCGACCTGAAGACGGAGTGGTGTAGGCAGGGGGGTGGGACGCAGACCCCCTGGATGTGAGTCCCTGCCATTTGCTAGCTGTGTGACCTTGAGCAATTTACTGAGCCTCTCTGAGCCTCACTTTCCCCATCTGTACGATGAAAGCACTAGTATGGACCACCCTATAAGGTGGCTGCGAAAATCAAGTGAGAGTGTGTACACTTGGCGGTCAGAGTACACATTTAAAAAGCACTCAGTATTACTAGTAATCGGAGCAAAAATACCTCCTTGCCTGAATCCAAAGCTCGTCGATGACCCACTCTTGAAGAGAAGCAATGCACACAGCAAAGGAATGAAAAGCTTAGGCAATAGAACCAGCTGGATTTAAAGCCCAACTCAACTATTTACTCCCTGTCTGACGTTACTTAAACTCAGGTAGCCTCAGTTACCTCATCCGCAAAATGGGAGTTTGTAAAACAGCCCTGAGACCTGAATGAAATGGCGACGGTGAAGCACTGAGCGCACAGGGTGCCTGGAACTTAAGCACTCAGTTAATGTGGCTGCTGTTTTTATTATTATGATGATTTTGATTACGTTACATAAGCGCCCAGGAAGTTAGAGAGGGCAGAGACCACAGAAGTACTCTCCCGCCCTGACATTTTACAAATGGGATAGATGAGGCACGGAGAGCTAGTCTGGCGAAACAGCAGCAGAATCCAGAACATCTGGCAACTAGCTAGTGTGTGGACATTTTTATTATCCTCTCATGTCTGTGAGCTTTTCAAGAGAAAGATACTGAACTGTTCCACCTTCTCTTCTCAAAGCCTAACACAAATCTATGAAAGGAAGGAAGGGAGAGAGGGAGGAAGGGAGGACAGAAAGCTATTTCTTGACTGGTGTTAGAAGGTGCAAATTTGGACACAGCCATCACAAGTGCTGACCCTCTTAAAAGATAGTGGCTCTGACCCTGAACCTAGGTGCAGATGTAGGCAAAAGCCCCCCGCTGCAAAAAAATACTTTTCTCGATTTTGCCATCAGAGAACCAGTCCTAATATCTTGAGACCCTTTCACTGTTCTAAGCATCCTGCTCAGTTACAAATAGCCTTGCAGGGGATGTATTAGGGTGGCATCATCACAGTGGGCCAACACTTTCAATGCCCTGGATTTAGTTTATTATGGTCCCTTCCAGTCTGAAGGGGCCTATCCTCTACATAGCAAAGCTTAGCCGCCACTCTCTCTGCCACCCGGTACTCTCTTTAAGCAGGTGTCTTCCCGTATGGCCTGTGCAGGACAATACAGTTGTCACTAGCCATGTGTGGGTATTTAAATTTAAATTAATTAAAATTAAATAAAATTTAAAATTCAGTTCCTGAGTTCGTCAATGAAATTCAGTTCCTCAGTCATACTAGCCACATTACATGTGTTCAATAGGCCCATGTGGCTAGTGACTTTTGCACTGAGAGAAGATTCCATGATCGCCAAAAGTTCTTCTGGAACTTTCTGTTAGAGAACGTACCATGCTAATTTCTTCCACCCTGCTCTGTCCCTTTTCATCAGCTGTTCCCCTCACTTAGAGATGCTTCAACTTCCAAAAACTGGATAAGGTCCATGAAAGGAGACAAAGTACCCACAGCAGTGACAGTCGAAGGGAATCAGGGAAAGTTTCCCTAGAGGAAGTAGAAGGGTTTAAGCTTGAGAGATGAATTCTGAGAGGAAGGTAGCCAAGTGAAGTGGAGAGGAGATGCTTTCAAAGACAAAAACTCTAGGTGCACGGGCGCTGAAATGAGACAGAAGATCCAGGTAGGTTCAGTCTGGCTTAAGCTGAGAGTGCAAGGGCAGAAGAAGCAAGGGATGAGGCTGAAGAAATATTTTCTTTGGTTCATTTCTGCCTTCTTCCTTGGAATGCTTCTCTAGCCGGCATGCTTCCCAATGTCTGCGATTGCTAGAGCCTCCTATTGCTACTAACTCCCTTAGAGCAAAACAGAATAAAATGTGACGTCCAGCCTCCACGAATGCCCCTGAGGATCCTAGCCTCCTGGGGTTCATGTCCCAGTGTAGTCTTCTCCCAGGTGAATCAGGGAGAGCGGGTCCGTGTGAACAATAAGCGTGGGGGAAGGGATGGTACTTGACTTCTGAGGCTAGCTCATAAAAGGTGCTGAGGCTTCTGCCCTGGGCGCTTGGATTGCTCTTTCCAGAGGAAGCCAGCTGCCATGTCACAAGAACATCAGAGCAGCCCTGTGGAAACGCCCAAATGGAAAGGATTGATGGCTTTAACGTGGGCCCTCGAGCCCCAGGAAATCCTTCCGATGACTGCAGCCCCAGCTGGCATCTGGATTGCAACCTTATAAGTGATCCCAAGTCAGAACCACCCATCTAAGCTGCACCTCAAGTCCTGATCCACAGAAACTATGAAAGATGACAAATCTTTATAATTGTTCTCAGCTTCTAAATTCTGAGGTGATTTGTTACACAGCACTAGATAAATAATGCATAAAGGAAAATATTAATAGTAACAACTAATATTTATCAAGTATTCTCTATGTGTCTAGCATTCTTCTAAGCACTGTATAAAAGTATTTAATTTAATCCTTGCAAAAATCCTATAAGTGATATATTTTTTAAAATATTTATTTATTTTTGGCTACATCAGGTCTTCCTTGCTGTGCGCAGGCTTTCTACAGTTGCGGCGAGAGCGGGGGCTGCTCTTCGTTGCGGTACGCAGGCTTCTCATTGCGGTGGCTTCTCTTGTTGCGGAGCACGGGCTCTAGGCGCGTGGGCTTCACTAGTTGTGGCACCAGGGCTCGAACCATTGGCAGGCGGATTCTTAACCACTGCGCCACCAGGGAAGTCCCCCTACACGTGATAGTATTATCCCCACTTAACATAAGAGAAAACTAAGGTATAAAGAAGTGCACTAACTTGTCCAAGGTCACACAACTACACAGGCAAGGGACTGACCCATGATTCAAAGCCAGACTGGTTTCAGAGGCCCAGACTCTTTCTTGTCCTCAGGAAGTTTGCAAATGACCAGGAGAGATAAGACATAATTATAGACTCTGATGCAAAGTAGAAGGCAAGTATGCAAATCTGGTGGTCAAAGGCCTGCGACATCTCTTTCAGGCAGAGATAGAAGTTTTACTTTTTGGAAGGGCCTCACTTAAACACTGGAAAGGATTTGCACCAAAAGAGAAGAGGCTTCCAGGCAGAGGGAACGTTATTAACCAGGCAAACTGTCCATGAGGGCCTCCTAGGTACCGCAGAGAACGCGTGCTTGGAATCTGTTCCCCCACAGAGTCAGGGTGTAATGGAAGAGATGTCCCTTAAATGCAAACATGCAAGAAGACTGGCCCGTTCCTCTGAGGGTACACAAGAGGGGGAAAGCCTGATGACACAGAGGAGAAGGTAGAAGATAGAGACAGAAGAAGATCGGGAAAGAGAAAACAGCTGGGACCCTGTCAGAAAAAAATGTGCAAGGATCTTCAAATAACCCCAGGGAGAAAGACTGGAGT
Source organism: Balaenoptera physalus (assembly GCF_965194825.1). Classification (NCBI taxonomy): domain Eukaryota; kingdom Metazoa; phylum Chordata; class Mammalia; order Artiodactyla; family Balaenopteridae; genus Balaenoptera; species Balaenoptera physalus. The sequence continues at coordinate 93,048,084 of NC_138896.1, read as the reverse complement.
TGGGCCACGCCTCTGGGATGAGCCTGTGGGGAGGGACAAGAATGGGAGATTGAGGAAAAGTCTAGAAAAATCCACACACCGTCTACAAGGGCTGAAGGGCACAGAACAGGCTGCGTTAAAATACGAATAGAAAGACTTAGGCCTTCCCTGGTGGCGCAGTGGTTACGAATCCGCCTGCCAACGCAGGGGACACGGGTTCGAGCCCTGGTCCAGGAAGATCCCACATGCTGCGGAGCAACTAAGCCCGTGAGCCACAACTACTGAGCCTGCGCTCTAGAGCCCGCGAGCCACAACTACTGAGCCCGCGTGCCACGACTACTGAAGCCCGCGCACCCTAGAGCCCATGCTCCACAATAAGAGAAGCCACCGCAATGAGAAGCCTGCGCACCGCAACAAAGAGTAGCCCCCGCTCGCCACAACTAGAGAAAGCCTGCGTGCAGCAATGAAGGCCCAACGCAGCCAAAAATAAAATAAAATAAAAAATAAAATAAAATTTAAAAAAAAAAAAAAAAGAAAGACTTGGAGGCTCTGATTCTCAGGGCCTTTTATCCATGCTTTTTAGTCTTTATTTGTATATCGCAACGAGTGGCAGGATGAAGCTGAGGTTGGAAGGTGGACAAATTAGAGTGAATCCAGGTTTCTAAACAAATAAGAGAATAGCTTCACCTATCCTCAAGGTTCACTTTTTTCCAAAGACTTTCAAAAGCTAACTGTTTCTTTATTGGAAATAAGGGCAACAAAGGGTGTGCTCCGAAAGACCCAGGGTTGTTCTCTGTGGTGCCATGACAGTGCGGTGGCCACTGGCAGCCACTCTGGGCTGAGAGCAGCGTTAAGAGAGGAGGCTGGCCGAGAGTAGCAAGCACTGCCTGGGTGGATGCCTGAAGTCTGACTGCAGTAACGGGGGTGCACTTCAAACTGTGTGAACGAAATGGGAATTTATGAGGAGGGAAGGGTACGCCATAGGATCAGGGACTCTCTGTTCTGGAGGCCAGGAGTCTGAGATCAGGATGTAAGGCAGCCCACGTTCCCTCTGGAGGGTCTAGGGAAGAGTCTGTTCTTTACCTCTCCCAGCTCCTGCTGACTGTGGGCGTTCCTTGACGTGTAGCTGCATGCATCCCTCCCATCTCTGCCCCTGCGGTCACGTTGCCTCTTCTGTCTATCACTTCTCCCTTGACCTTACTCTTAAAAGGACACTAGTTATTGGATTAAGAGCCCATCTGGTTATCCAGGCTGATCTCCTCAGCTCAAGATTCTTCACTTAAATTACATCTACAAACACTCTTTTTCCCAGGAAGATAACAGTCACAGGTTCCAGAGATTAGGATGCAGACAGAATCATTTTGGGGCTACCATTCAGCTCACTATAGTAATTAAACGATTTTTGTGGGAAGGTCCTTTGACACTTTGTAAATATCCCATTTCTCATCAAATTTTCACTCCTGAGTTCTCGCCTCCATTGACGTTTCTTGGCTGAATTAATTATGACTATGATGGTTGCCAAATGGTGGTTTTCTAATTCCATCATTCCTTTTACATTTATTAGTTGGCATCCTACCAAAAGGAAAGTGTCATCTCCTCTCATTTATTCATGTTTTATTTATAATAATTTAGACTCACTGATTCCTATTTTATTCAATGGGTTATGATTCATTGCTATCATTATTTATTTTGATACCTAAATTGTCCTATACTTGGCCAGTGGGACCTTGTTCAAGCTGGCTTCTGCATCCTTTTGACATGTCCCCATCACTCTTGGAGCGCTTCTTTATGGTCGGGTACAAAAAGGTATTCCAGGCTCATCTTGCATCTTCCTTCCCCAGCCCTGGAATTAGCCATTTCTCCAAGAAGTCCCAATTCCTTTTCGTGGAGAATGCGATTTAGAAACCTAGATGAGGCTCCTAGGGTGTTCGTGACCATTGGGATGTCACTGCTTCTAGGCCCTCCACATATATATTTATTTCTGTATCTAGCTATATCCATCTATCTATCTACCTGTCTGTCTGTCTGTCTATAGATAGATAGCTAGTGAAAACTATGAGTCCTCAGCTTCCAATTCCAATCCAACACAGGAGGATTCATTCTAGTTTTCTCCCTTTGCATATACATAACTCTCCAACATTGAACCTGGCTGCCATTCTCCTCAATATATTCTTTTATTCTGTCAATCTCCCTGTTATGCAAGCGACCTATCACCAGTCCCTTTAACAGTTGCCTTTCTCACCTGTCTTGGGCTCTGACACCCTGCACCAGGCTACTTTCCCCACCCCCTTGCAAATTCCTACTTTTCTTGGCCACACTTAACTGGTTTGAGGCTGAATTATTCCAGAAGGAAGGGTAAATATTATTAGTATTTATAATAATAATAATAGTAATTTTAAACTTTTCAAATAACTGATAAATAATGTTTTATAAAGCAATTCAAAGACTACAGGGCAAGCAAACATCCCTTAAGATGTTCTCCCCCAGCCAGTACCCACCACAGCTAGATGGAGCTTTATGAGTTTGTGGTGAATCTTTCCAGATGTTTATTAGGTGTTTACGTGTCTCACCTGTAGTATTACAACAGCCTCCAAATGTTCTCCTGCCTTCTGTCCTTGCCTTCCTACAATTTATTTTCAACACAGCAGCCAGGGTTTTCAATAAGAAGATCCGATCATGGGCCAATCCCTGCAGTCTCCTCATTCCACTCAGAGTAAAAGCCACAGCCCTTGCCCTGGGGCCTCTACGAACAATCTGCCCCTCCCTCCCCCAACCTCGTCCCCCGCCCCCAGCCCTTCTTCAAGCACCCGGGCCTCAGTGACCTCCATGATGTACTTTTAACCTGCGAGTACACTCCCCACTTAGGATGGTGCCCTACCTCTTCCTTCTGCCTGGATCCCTCTTCCCTGGGATATCCACGTGACCCTCTCATCCCCTTGAGTACCACCTTCTCAACGAGGCCTACTCAGGCCACGCTAAGTGCCTGCCGTGGCACCCTCCATCTTCCCCTGCACCCCTCAGCCACCTCCTCTCTCCCCAGCCCCCGCTCTATTTCTTTTGCTCCTAGCCCTTCTCATCTCATAACATATTATGTCATTTCCTTTTTAAATTTTGTTTATTGTATGTCTCTGCATCACTAGAACATAAACACCCCGAGGACAGAAAACTCTTTTGTTCCCTGGTTTGTCCCAAGTGTCTTGAAGCTTTATGCAGTGTCTGTAACACCACAGGGGCTCAATAAATAAATATTTGGTGCATGAACATTTATTGAAGTAGTTCTTCTTGGCTTAAATTTCTCTCAAAAGGTAACGTATTCTTCTGCAGTTTGAGTTTTGGTTTTTCACTTAAAAATATGTCTTGGGATCTTTCTGTTTTATTTTAGATATACTAATTAAAATCTTATTTTGCGTAGTACTTTGAAGTATAGATGGAGTATTATTATTCAACCAGTCGTCTATGAATCACACATACAGCTACTCCGGTTTTTCTCTGTTAAAAACCAGGCCTTGCATAATTCAAATCTCGGTGTCCTCCTTTATAAAATAGACAGTATTCACCTCATAAGACTGAGGATTAAAAGAGATCCTGGGGTAGGACTTGGCAAATCTTTTTTTTTTTTTAATTTATTTTTGGCTGCGTTGGGTCTTCATTGCTGCACGCCGGTTTTTCTCTAGTTGCGGCGAGCGGGGGCTACTCTTCCTTGCGGTGCGCGGGCTTCTCATTGCGGTGGCTTATCTTGTTGTGAAGCATGGGCTCTAGGCACGTGGGCTTCAGTAGTTGTGGCACACGGGCTCAGTAGTTGTGGCTCACAGGCTCTAGAGCGCAGCCTCTGTAGTTGTGGTGCACGGGCTTAGCTGCTCCGCGGCATGTGGGATCTTCCCGGATCAGGGCTCAAACCCATGTCCCCCGCATTGGCAGGCGGATTCTTCACCACTGCACCACCAGGGAAGCCCAGGACTCGGCAAATCTTTTATTGCATTTTTATGCTGTTATTATTACCTGTGCTGTTGCAGCTACTACTGCAAGCCTCCTCATGACCATTTCTCCAGGATAGTAATTGTTGGAGAAGCACGTTTTTAATCAGCAGTGCCTATGGACTTCCTCAAACAGAGCTGTCACCTTCTGAAAGTATGTCACTGTACACCCACTTGTGGACTCAGTAATTTTGGCAATCTGATGAGTACGAAAAATAATACCTCTGTGTTGTTTTTTGTTTCCAAGATGTAACTGTTAGTTGGAATATTTTTTCCTTTTTTTTTTTTTCTGCCAAGAGTGTAATTTCATCTTTTATTCCATCTCAGTCCCTAAAGACTTTCCAGACAACCCCAAATCACATTGATGGGATCTATCTTCTGGGTTGTCAAAAGCTATGTCACTTCTGCAATGGCCTAATTATATGTGGATTTTGTTAGTGTCACCACCCAAAAGTGTGGAGTAGGAAAGTGGGGAAGGAGTCAGCCTCGATCAGCAAAGTCGCAGACTTAGAACATAAAGCTGAGCCCAGGAAATTCTGAGAGTGTGTAGTTTATGCCAGAAACTGGTCTGTGGAGACTGTGGTGAGCAAGGCACAGTCTCCTGGACCTTACAGTCTAGTGGGACAGAGAAACGTAAAGGAAGTAGACAACTAAGTAAAGGCCCAGGATTTACAGATCGTAGTAAGTTCTAAAAAGGAAATATACAGGATAATATGGTATGAAAGCCATGTGGGGAAGCCACTTCCAGTGGGGTGATCAGGGGAGATCTGTCTGAAAAGGTGATGTTTGGGTTGAGGCTTGAAAATGAGCCGTGTGGGGGAAGAGCTGCGGAAATTAAAGATGCAGAGGCTTTCAGACAGCAGGGGGAAAGATGTGTTCAGGGAAACTGGAGGAGGGCTGGAGGATGGTGGGTGAGGGAGAGGAGAGCAAGGATAAGGAAGGCAGAAGCTGGAAACTGTGATTCCTTCTAAGCCATGTTAATGAGTCTGGTTCTCATCTTTAGGGTGATAGAAAGTAGGATGTTTTAAGCAAGGAAATGGCATGCTCCAATGTGTGTTTGTCAAAATCACCATAGTTTCTTGTCTGGTCTTCCTTTCTAGGAGCGCCCAGTGCCTTCTCTTCTTTCAGGGGTTTCCAGTTCCTGTCATTTCCTCTAGCATCCTAATATCTACAACTGATGACACACCACCTAGACAGTCATTCTCATGGTTTGGAGTGAGTTAGCATTACTCGGGGAGCTTGATAAAAATGGGTATTCTAGGCCCTTACCCCAGAGATCCTGACTTAGTAGGCTGGAGGTAGGAGCCAGAAATCTCCATTTCATCAAATTCCCAGGTCAGTGGTTCTCAAATCAGTCTCCATCAGAACTACCTGGAGGGCTTATGAAAACACAGATTACTGGGCCCCACTTCTAAAGTTTCAAATTCAGTAGGCCTGGGGTGGAGCCCCAGGATCTTTGACTCTTTTTTGTTTGTTTGTTTAATTTTTATTTTTGTCTGCGTTGGGTCTTCGGTGCGGCGCGTGGGCTTTCTGTAGCTGCGGCGAGCGCGGGCTACTCTTCATTGTGGCGCGCGGGCTTCTCATTGCAGTGGCTTCTCTTTCTGCGGAGCATGGACTCTAGGCACGCAGGCTTCAGTAGTTGCAGCAGGTGGGCTCAGTAGTTGCAGCACGTGGGCCCTAGAGCGCAGGCTCAGTAGTTGTGGCACGTGGGCTTAGTTGCACAGTGGCATGCAGGATCTTCCTGGACCAGGGATCGAACACATGTCCCCTGCATTGGCAGGCGGACTCTTAATCACTGTGCACCAGGGAAGCCCCCCCAGAATCTTTATTTCTAACAAGTTCCCAAGTAATATTGATGCTACTGGTCCAGGAACCATGTTTTAAGAACCACGGTCCAGGGTGATTCTAATAAAGGTGATCCCTGGGACCACACTTTCAGAAACACAGGCCCAGGGACTAAAGCTAATCTTGCTAGTATTCCATAAGTGTTCTTCCTAATATCTCCCAGCCTATCTCTCTGGCCTCATCTTGGTCCACCCACTCTCTGCCCTAGGCCAACCCCTAGCATTCTTTGCTCTTGGCACAGAAAAGTTCTCATCATTGCTAGAACTTGTCATGACTGTGCACTTGCTGGCCTTTGCACATGCTGTTCCTTCTCCTTGTAATGCCCTTCCCCCAAGCATTCCCTTAAGACCCTGCTCAAATGTTATCCCTTCTGTGTTGAGTGTTCCCCATCTCTCTGCTAGACATTTGTTGCTCCTTTCATTGGATTGCCTGACACTTTGTACATATCTCTAACATAGGAGCATGAAAACTTTGACCAAAACCAGTAGAAAAAATTCATTTTATATTGCAACCCAATAAACATACTGATATATTACATAAAATTAACATATGATTTTATAAAATAATACTTACCTTAACATGCACTCTGCTATTTTTTTTTAAAGCTGGCCGTGACTTTTTAAATTGATTGTGGTATGAAACACACAGCTTTGGGGGCTTCCCTGGTGGCACAGTGGTTAAGAATCTGCCTGCCAATGCAGGGGACACGGGTTCGATCCCTGGTCTGGGAAGATCCCACATGTCGCAAAACGACTAAGCCCGTGCGCCACAACTACTGAGCCCGCGTGCCACACTACTGAAGCCCGCGCGCCTAGCGCCCGTGCTCCTCAACAAGAGAAGCCACCGCAATGAGAAGCCCATGCACCGCAAGGAAGAGTAGCCCCCGCTAGACACAACTAGAGAAAGCCTGCGTGCAGCAATGAAGACCCAACACGGCCAAAAATAAATAAATTCATTAATTAAAAAAAAAATACACACGCACAGCTTTGGCACGCTTTTCTCATACTACATTGTAGTTATTTTTGTATTTATCTCCTCAATTAAAGTGTAATCTGTTTGAAGGTTAGGGTTGGATCTTATTCATCATGTGTTTCCAAAGCCTACTGGGGCACTTAATAGATAGTCAATAGGTATTTATTGAATGAATGAATGAATAAATGAATGAATACAGGGCCTATTGCTTTTTTTAAAAATAAATTTATTTATTTATTTATTTATTTATTTTTGGCTGTGTTGGGTCTTCGTTTCTGTGCGAGGGCTTTCTCTCTAGTTGAGGCAAGCGGGGGCCACTCTTCATCGTGGTGCGCGGGCCTTTCACTGTCGTGGGCCTATTGCTTTTGATTGTCCTTATCCAATATTGATCCAAACATTAATATTTAGCTAAATACAAGTCAGTTGGATCAATGGTTGAATCAACTGGATGCCCATAGAGAAATCAATGAAGGTCAACCCTTATCTCTTGCCGTACATAAAAATTAATTCAAAATAGATAGTGTATCCTCACATGGCTGAGAGAGAAATAGTGTCTCTCATGTTCCTTCTTATAAGGGCATTAATCTACCCTCATGACCTAGTTACCTCCCAAAGGCCTCACACCCTAATACCATCACATGGGGTTTAGGATTTCAACATATGAATTTGGGGGGGGGGACACATACATTGTCTATAGCAGTATAAAACCTAAAACTATAAAATTTGTGGTATAAGACACAGGAGAAAAATCTTTGCCACTTGGGACAGGCAATCATTTCTTAAAACACAAAGCATAAAACAAAAAAGAAAAAGTTGAGAAACTGAACTTTACCAACATAAAATCTTTTGCTCTTGGAAAGACAAATTGAGAAAATGAAAAGACATGACACAGGCTAACAAAAAATATTTGCAACATGTATATCAAAGGATTTGTGTCCAGAATATGTAAAGACTCCCAAAATTTAAGAATAAGACATGAAAAACCAAATTTTTAAAAAATGGGGGGACTTCCCTGGTGGCGCAGTGGTTAAGAATCCGCCTGCCAATGCAGGGCACACGGGTTCAATCCTTGGTCCAGGAAGATCCCACATGCCACAGAGCAACTAAGCCCGTGTGCCACAACTACTGAAGCCCACGTGTGTAGAGCCCGTGCTCCACAACAAGAGAAGCCACCGCAATGAGAAGCCTGCGCAGCGCAACAAAGAGTAGCCCCTGCTCGCGGCAACTAGAGAAAGCCCACGCGCAGCAACAAAGACCCAATGCAGCCATAAACAAATAAATAAATAATACAAATAAAAAATGGGCAAAAGATTTGAACAGACTTTTTACCAGTGAAAACATATGAATGTCAAATAAACACATGAAAGGATGCTAAACATCATTAGTCACTAGGAAAATGCAACTTAAAATCACAATGAGATACCACTTCATACTCACTAGACTGGTGAAAATTTAAAAGATTGTCCACATAATCCTGGCAAGCACGTGGAGAAACGGGAACTGCTAGTGAAAATGTAAGTGGTACAACCAACTTGGAAAACAGTTTAGCAGTTGCTTGAAAAGTTAAACATACATTTACCATAGAGCTCAGACATTCCAATCCTAGATTTTACCCAACAGAAATGGAAAAATATGTCGAAAGACATGTTCAAGAATGTCCATAACAGCTTTATTTGTAATAGCCAAGAACTGGAGACAAGCAAATCCATCAATAGGAGGATGAAATAAAAAGGAATGAACTATGGATACATGCAACAATATGGATGAATCTCAACGATGCTGAGTGAAAAAAGCCAAGCAAAAAGAGTACATGATGTATGATTCCTTTTATGTAAAATCCTAGAACATGCAAACTCATGTATAGTAACAAGAATTAGATCAACAGTTAGCTGGGAACAGGGGTGGAGGAACGGATGGATTGAAAGGGGTATGAAAAGACTATTAGGGATGATGGAACTATTTGTTATCTTGATTGTGAAGATGGTTTCAAGGGAGCATACATAAGTTACAATCAATCAAGTTGTACCTTTTAAATATAAGTAGTTTATTGCATTTCAATTATACCCTAACAAAGTTGTACAAAAATATTAATGACTAGCTAAACACAAGTCATAAATGCAAAAACAAAACAAAAATCCTAGTCTAAAATACAATGCATTTAAAATGCATAGCTTAAAAAGGAAAATAATGGATAATAGAATTCAAAGCATTTGGGGATCTAAGGTGGGGGAGAGGGAGGAGGACAAGGAAGAAGAAGAATTCTCATAATAAGTAAAATAAGATCATAAGTATTATTGAAATTCGATTACTCATATAAAAAAATTATCAGTTGCAGATGATGGAACACAGATTTCAGTACAGTGGGGCCCAAATCCAAGGAAAGGCTGGTAGAAGAGCGGGGAAGTGAGACAGAGAAGGGAAGGAAGCCAGTAAAGAATATATTATCAAGGAAGTTACTAGTGCGGGCAGTCTGAGCTTGCTCCCAGTGTAGAATTCTGGGATGGAACTCCAGAACAGACAACTAAGAGTTGAGAGGAGAAGGAGCTGGGGTATTTATCCACCAATTCCCGTCAGTCAGTGGTTGAGAGCTACTTCCAGATGTGTTAATTTTCCAACACTTCCAGACTGCCCATAGGCAAGTAGAGCAGGCTGCAGTGGAAAAGGAGAGCCTTCAGGCAGAGAGTCACAGGGGCTGGAAATTAGATTCTAAGCTGGCATGCATGGAAATAATGCGTGTTAAGGAAATAAGGCAGGGCATGCTGTGCTGGTCATCCATTGCACGCCACATACTGTGGTTATTTACATAGACAGCAACCTTAAGAAGCTTACATTTCAACATGCGATACACCAACTATTTTCCTAATTAGTTCTTGACTTTATCTAAATTTCATCTCAACTGAACACCTCTTAATTTTATGTTGACTTTCTCCTAAATCACCATGCACATGCAAAGAACAGCAGAATGTCAGGGGAACCATTATAAATAGCTATCAAGTTTTAAACTTGATTTTTAAAAATATTTATTTATTTATTTATTTATTTATTTTGGCTGCACCGGGTCTTAGTTGCAGCACTCAGGATCTTTGTTGCAGCATGCGGGATCTTTTTAGATGTGGCATGCGGGTGACATGCAGACTTTTTAGCTGCAACATGCAAACTCTTAGTTGAAGCATGCATGTGGGATTTAGTTCCCCGACCAGATGTAGAACCTGGGCCTCTGCACTGGGGCTGGAGTCTTACCCACTGGACCACCAGGAAAGTCCCCTTGATGTTTTGACCCATGTTGACAATACCATTTTTTGGCTGCACTCAGAGACAATGTATTTTTCCAAAGACGGAATGATTCTATTGAAATGACATGAAAATTTTATGGCTGGAATCCTAGAAGGATGTGTGGTTTTCAGTAAAATATTAATGAAACAAAGCATTGTTAGAGTGACACATTTCCCTTGGCATCGATTAAGCCTATGAATCCAGAGCTATTTCTGGATTTTTCACTTACATGAGCCAATACATTCTCTCTCCCTCTCTCCCTCTATATCAATTTGAGTTGTATTTGCTGTCACTTGCAATTTATAAAGTTTTTAACTAATACAGAAATTGGCACCAGGAGTGGGGTTGTTTCCATGCATCCAAAATCCCACAAACGTCCACAACAGAGACATAAAAGAGAGATTACGTGAACACAGAGCACTCAGGTAGAAAGGAACTTAAGCACCGACTGACCCAACCAAGTCATTTTATGGGCAAGTAAATAAATCTCCAAGAAATTAAATAAATCAATACACTTTTCGTTAATGATAGTTTACAGAATGGATTATTATAACCCAGCACCCTGAACACTTGTAGGAGAAGTAGTTTTTGGAAACAACACTCAAAATAAGTATAGTGTGTTACGAAGCTTCTCTGATAGGAACTGGTCCCAGTTCATGGTGCGGCAGTATCACTGTACTTCTTTTCAGTAAATATTTTTGGAGCACCAGAAATGTATTAGCCATTGAGTTAGGTGATGCACATAGAGCAGGGGAAAAGAACAGCAAGGACTGTACCCTCAAAGAACTTTGTATCTAGTGGGAAAGGCCGTCAATTAACTCAGAGTTTCACGCAAATAAGTATTGTTCCTGTGACAATACATACCACAGAGAAAAAGTCCAGGATTATATGAGGGAATGTAAGAGGCAGAACTGCCTTTATGTAGGGGATCCAAGGAGGCTTCCACAAGGAAAGGATATTTAAATCGATACCTGAAGGATAGTAGAATTTTGCCAGGTGAATTTCTAGGGTAAATGATTCCAAGCATGTGCAAAGCCCCCTGATGGGAAAGAGCTCCGCTTCCTAAAGGAACAGAAAAACAAACTAGCATAAGTGAGCATTAGGGGAGTGAGGAAGAAGAACTCAAATGAAGCCAGGGAGATGGGTAGGAGGTAGATACACAGGGACTTTCTGAGAACTCTGGACGCTATTCTAGGAGCAAAGGGGAAACACTGAGGAGCTTTACACAGGGTGGGGATGGGTTAGGGTTTGGAGGGGACCAGACTGAATGCAGAGAAATAAGAAAGGCATTAGAACAACAATCCAGGTCAGAGAGAAGAGGAATCCAGGGAGTAATGGTTTGAGTGGACACAACAGTGAAGATAGAGGAATTTCTGACTGACTTGGTGAATATTCTGGAGGTAGAAGCAATACAGTTTTTGTTTGTTTGTTTTGGTACTAGTTTGAGTTGTTCGTGCTGTCACTTGCAATCTGAAGAGATGTACAGAAATCGGTATCAGGCGTGGGGTGCGTCAACGGGGATGTGATGATTTAGTGATGAGGGTGATGTGAAATTTGACAGAGGGCGAAACAAGTAATGAGCAGGCTTCTAGGATAAGGCAGGGGGTGGGTTGGTGACACTGACTGACTTAGGGAACCAGGAAGGAGGAGAAGAAGGGGGAACCTTATGAGATCATGATCAAGGACAGGAGGGCTACTTGTATGCTATGAAGAGCTAAAGGGCATGACAGGAACCAAACAGAAACAGGATAGCTTTGGGAATCGTGAAACTACTGAAGCCAGAGAGTTTCAAACTTTTCCACGTACGTTCCTCTAAAAAGACAAGGAAGGCAGAACTTCAGCATGTGGACCCTCTGGTAAGAAAACATCTGACCCCACGGCAGACTAATAAATAAAAATGCCAATTTTTCAATATGATACTTTTTAAGAAATCCATCAGCCATTTATTTACTGGAGGTAAGGGGGCCACAAACAAGGAATTTTTAGAATCTTGGAATTTCATGTTTTTGTGTTTATTGCTCACAACAATCTATGAGGAATCCTTGTCCTGTTCTAGTAAGTGGGAAGTCTGAAGCACAAAGATGGTCAAAACGGTTGCCTAGGTCACATGCAGGCAGAAAATGGTGGAACTAGGATTTAAAGTCAATGTTGTCTAAATATAGTACCTGACTCTCATATCTCACATAATAATTTGATGTGGGTTCCCAGTTATTCCAGAAAACCATATCCAAATACCTTAGCATTTTAAAAAGTTTTAAAATATGAGGAGGAAACTCAGATGAACAGAATACCTTGTGTTGATTTTTAAGAGTCTAGGGATTGGGGGATAAAACCCTTTATGTAGACTCAAAACCCTTGGTATGTTATTTTTGATTATGTTAGTAGCTAACAAGTCAGGTTCAATTTTGCTAAATAAAATATAAGAACGCAAGAACTAATTTCACATTTTCCAAATTTTCTTCATTGTATCTCAAACACCAGACACCTTTAAAACCAAATAACATAACTTATAGTGTGGTATTTTATAAACAAAGAAGATTTTTTTTTTTTTTAAGATTTTTTAAAGTAGGCTAAACTACTTGCTAAACCAAATATCTCTTTAATAGCTGGAAGGACTTAAATATTACTATTTAACATTATAAAATCTTAAACTTGAAATCTTACAAAAGAAAAGTAACACACTTCCAAAATAACACCAAAAGACAAGACTTTTTTAAAAGCTTTTAATTAAAAAAAAGTAAAACAGGAGATGGCATTTAAAAAGACAAGATAGTAATTAAATCATAATACTTATGTTCCTTTTAATTTGCTGTAATAATTCCTTTTCTTTGGAGTGTTCTTTCATATGCTCATTTCGTCCCAAAGAAAAATCACTAAAAAATAAGTTTTCCAACATAAAAAATGCATTCAGGTTCTCCTTGGGAGCTATAAACAATTGGTGCACTTTTCAGTGACAACACAAACATGTAAAACTGATGAAGCAGAAATTGCACCTGATTCTTACATGTTCATGCATATGGTGATACAAACAAAGTGCTTTATCTTGAAGACTCAAGAGAATATTTCCAGTTTTGACCTGTGAAAATTTCTCTGTTTGCCAGAGAAATCTCATCAGCTTTTTAAATGCCAGCACGGCAATTGTGAAATGATTTCACCTAAGGTGTCACCATCTATGATTCTTCAATTCACATAGCACAATAGATGCTGGGTCTTTCTTTAAAAAGCATGTGAGGGGTGTGTGTGTGTGTGTGTGTGTGTGTGTGTGTGTCTGTACGTATTGTGTAAATTTTTTTTTAATTTTTGGAAAATTCTCATCATAAAGATTTGATTTTAGGATTAGAAGTTAGTTCTGCCTGCACAGGCATCCCCAAGTGCTCTGGCTCTGCCACTAATGCCAAGCATCTTGGTACCACTGAGAAGCTAACATCAAAACCAGGAAGGGAAAGGAAAAAATGAAAAAGAGGAAGATGAAAAAGTAGAAGAGAAACAAGGACATAAAAAAGCTTGCTTACCGTACTGATAAACGGGGATATAATGATTTGTACTCTCATGGCATTCAACATATTTCTGAATTCAACATATTTCTGAATTCAGTCATGAAATCATATTCATTTTGGCTTATCCAACACATGCGATTTATCTGTTTTGTATAAGTATCAGGCAATATTTATACATAACCCTAAATCTGTGTGTATGTTGTGGCATCTTCAGGGTAGGTTGGAGTGATTATTCCATTATTGGATCACTATTTTGTGACTGTGAATAAGGTTTTATACAGTTTGCTTGTTTTATAAACACCATAACTGCAATGAAATAAATATTCACAAACTTCTACAAGTCCGTATAAATATCCATTTCAATAATAAATTCAGTAGAAGTCACAACAATTTGCAGTGGAAACACTGAATATGGAATACACATTTCAAATAAATAGTTAAGCTTGGAGCAATATACCCTAAATGCTAAATTGTCTTGGAAGTTGAAAGAAAACTTAGATTTTCTAGCCAGTTAATTTTTCAAATACTGGAATTTCTGATGTAAGTCACAATTTCAGAGATTTATACTGGGAAAAGAAAAACTCAGCAAGAAAAATATGGTCAGCATTTCTAGTGACCCTGCTATTGAAAGTTCCAATATCCATGCACACAAAAATACTACACTTTGCTATTAGAAAGTGTTCTTTCATTCTCCAATGGAACTCTGTAGTCATGCCTTAAACAGAATTTTAAAGGAAACAAGGAGAGGACAGGAGAAGATAGAAGGACAGAAGAGACCCAGTCTCATGGTCGTCCCACAGATTCGATGTGCCACAGGGGGCAATGTAACCTTTGGCAAACTTCAGACCACAGACGGCATGTTTCAGGAGTCCACTGAACTAAAATTGTGGTTATCATATTTCAAAGGCGCTAATGTAGTACTTTTCTGGAAATTATCAAAGGCAGAGAAAATACTGCCTCATGGCAACATCCTAACTATAAAAAATAATTAGCACTTTTTGGCATGGGGATTAGAAGATCAGAGTTTTTCTAAATTCTCCACCGAACTCACCTAACGTTTCAGGATACAGCAAAGGAAATCCCAGGGAGAAAACCACACCAAATTCTAAGGTTTCACAGTCTCATAATGCATCATTCTAGAATGTTCTAGAGTTCTATCACTGACCTTCGCTTGAAATCCTATTGTGCATCTTCAGACTAGAACCCACAATTGAGAGTTGTGGGTAAGCCTGACTCTCATAAAAGAAAAGGAATTGCTGTATGCCAAGTCTTTACAAGCAGATTTTTTGTGGGACTTGCCAAAAGAGGAAAGGAACTTCTTTAGGTCTGTGAGCCACCAGCAAATCTGAGTGACATCTGTGGGGTTTGCTGGCTATGCTGAACAAGTAGAAAGAAACCTGTAATGGAAGTCAGGGGATCATCTTCACATCCTGGCTCTTTCACCAAAATCCTTTTTTTGGGATACAGAATGCATTTTCCCCGTCCAAAGCACAATCTCGAAATTCCCCCCACATGCTTTAGAAATCAAATAATGAATGATGTCACTTTCAGTGGTAAAATGAGGAAACATAAAATACAACAGCAAAGATAAGAGTTTCACACCATAATGGTAATTTCCCTTAACAAAAATAACAAACCACAGGTCACCCAACTTATCAAAAGGAAAGTACGGGTTATTACTCAACCATTTTAGATTTAAATTTGTTACTACCATAATGGTGCTGCATACTAATATTGATTGATACCTATATATTCTTTGGTAGTGCTGAGACTTTCATATATTTTTTCAGGGTAAGACATTTTCTGCTGTTATAGAACCTATGATATCCTACTGGATTCCAATATATCGGATACCATATTTGCATTACCAAAACAAAAATTTTCATTTTATACTTTCAGATCACTGTCTATATATGATGAAAAATATTTAATATTTTTGTTTTCAAAAATTTCTCTGTGAAACGAGATGTATCTTATACACATCTGTGTGTCTTACAGAACAGTAATTATATGGAATATATTTGTTTCTTTGTATTACAATTTCCTTATTTGCCCAGTGGAGATGACACAGGCCCCTACTAAGTTCACTAAGTTGTTGCAAACATCAAGGAGATCATTTATGCACACGTTTTTTGAGATAAATGAAGCATTATGCAAAATGCCCTTATGCTAATAGCAGCTACAGGAGCAACTAGGGATTAACTTTGATTCCTTTGGGGAAAGAATACCGAACTTCCTCTACTGTAGCTAGGTGATAAGACACACTTTGGCTAACAGTCAGATAACCCTAGAGAAGAAAAAAATATTTGAGAGACCTTTCTAAGGCTGGTGGGAAGATGAATTTTCTTGCCAGTGGAATCCACTGAACAATTTATTTGTACACATTACATTCCAAGTCGGCCTTTAATTTCCACCTATTGCCCAAGAGTTTAAAGAGAGAAGGCCACACCTACTTAAAGTAAGAGATAAAACGCTTTTGTCTCTGGGTCAGCACAAAATCACATCTCTGCTAAATAGACCGCTTAGGTTTAACACAATTACTGAATTTCCTTTCAGAAGCTGTGGCTGCATAGACATGTCTTATGATTTGGAAAAATTTGAACAATTTTTCTTAAAAAACACCCCCAGATATGCTTCATCCTTTATCACTGCCCAATTAGCTAAAATCTGAATGCTTCTCCCCGATGTATTTTTTTGAAGTAGAAAAGGATAGCTTTATTGCTTTGCCAGGCAAAGGGGGATAGAGCAGGCTCCTGCCTTGAAAAACTACGTGTCCCCACCCCAGAGGATTTGATGAGGGGTTTTATAACAATGGTGAGGCGGGACCTCTGACAAGATTAGGGCGTGAGCAGGGCTTGTGCTCACTTAATCTCGTCTCACGTGGTCGGTCCCCTAATCTTGATCTCTGTCCCAGACATATTTTAAATAAAGCTTTGCAGACATCATCATTTTGTCTAAATTTTTAGTCTCCTACATAAAAATCTCAGCATAGAGTCCCACTTTCACTTAGACTACCTGTTTTAGATACATGTTTATACAATGGAAAAGACAAAGGCAAGTAAATATAGAAGTAGGGAAAAAAAGGCTAGAAGGGACTACACTAAAATAAAAATCTTTTTCCCTGGTTGATAGGATTATGGCTAATCTCATCTTGATTTTGGTCCAATGATCTATATATTCTCTATAAGTTTTAAAAATTTGTTTTACAACAAGCATGTATTACTTTTATAACAAGGGGTGGGGCGAACCCATTGCATAGAAAGAGTCTCAAGAAAAGTGGATAAAATGTGCCACATCAGATGCCACTGACATTGTCTCAGACACTTGGGAATCAGAAGGCTCACAAGAGTTCCTTTTCACAGCTAGCTCAACCTACTTCAACAATGTTAAGTGAGCAACAATATCATTTTTTTAAAAAAACAGAGAGATAAATAGCACTTTAGAAAAAAATTAAAGCATATTTCCATGCAGGGGCAACTGATTTAGCAACATTTAACAAGTCTTTTTAAACTCAATTGTCATAGAGCACCATGAAATATTCACATAAAAGAGATGCAGGCAGCTTGAAGATGAGTATTTCCTCGTTCATGAGATGCCTAATTGACTTGCGACAATAGGAAATACTCAGCGCCTCTGGTTCGGGCCAACATGGATGATGACATGTTTCTCATAAGCCCTTTTCATGGTTTTCTCAATTTGCTTCAGAAAAACTTGTGGGATTCGTCCACATAAAGTGTGCACAGTCTCCAAAAACTTCAGCTGAAGAGGGTAATACATGGATTGAAAGAGATTGTCTTGAAAGGGAAACTGAAAGATGAGTTAAAAAAAAAAAAAAAAAAGAAAAGTGTATTTTAGTTACTGAAATGCCATTTAAAACGCAAATAACTTACTGAGAAATGACACAGGGAATTACTGTAAGCATGCAGGCACAGCTTGGTACGTTTTTAGATACAGAGGAAGGGACCGCCGAGGACCGAGGTTCAAATCCTGATTCAAGGTTCAAATCCTGATTCAGTCCTGTGCAACCCCAGGCAATCACTTACCCTTTTGGGGCCTGTTTCTTTATTTCTTAAAAAAAAAAAAAAAAAAAAAAGATGATTTATTTGGGTTCTAAAAGCTCTTAAAATCTAAGAGTAGATGATTTATTTGGGTTCTAAAAGCTCTTAAAATCTAAGAGTGAAGTATATTTCCCAGGACAGGATATTCTATAGCATGCTCTTGCCGAGTAGAAGCAAGACTCAAGTATAAACAACAAGGTCCTACTGTATAGCACAGGGAACTATGTTCAATATCCTGTGACAAACCCCATAATGGAAAAGAATATGAAAAAGAATACATATATGTATAACTGAGTTACTTTGCTGCACAGAAGAAATTAACACAACATTGTAAATCAACTATACTTCAATAAAATTTTTAAAAAAGATTCAAGTAGATACTTGAAATCTACTAAAATAAAACACTGAATTGTTCATATATCTTGCCTTTGTAGCAATCTTAATGAAGGAACTATGGTAATCTCATGAAGTTCAGAGTTTAACAACTACTAGTGAAATGTATCATCAGTGAACCTTATTTTAGTAATTCAGGTACCAAATATTGGTTGTTGGTTTTTTCCCACTTAATATTGGACTTTAAAAAGAAATTATCTTGTTTTCCTATGGAATGTGTCTGTATTTCCCAAAATAAGTCTTTCAGACCACCTAATTATGAGCATGAGTCCAAGTTTTATTACAATCTTGTCGAAAGGGAAAAGGCCTCTAGTAGGTCAAGTCAAAGATTCATTGTTGGCAAGGACATTCTAAACAAAAAGACTAGAGAAAAAAACAAAAGGGAAATAAGAATGATGAAAAGTCAGATACTATTGCCTGACAGCAGAGTGGGTGGGTGTCTAGTTTCCTAGAACAAGTCTTAATCCCTTAAAGTTCATCAGAAATATTGCTTAAGCATGTTTATCAGAAACGTGAATTTCTTCCCAGAAGGAGATTACACATTATGTAATGCAAAAAAAGCGTTCTGTCCGAGACCATGTTTGGAACACTTTTTCTTTCACAGCACAATTTAGACCATTGATAAACTCCTTTTCATCACTGTATCCCCAGTGACAGGAACCAAATAGGTCAAAACCGTGGAGCCCTCCTTGATTCCTCTCTTTCCCCTACATCCTTCACCTGGTGCAACAGCCAAGTACCGTAAACTCTACCTCTACAGCACATCCCGAGTCCGGCCTCTCATCTTCCCGACACCACACAAGTGCACGCCAGCACCATCTCTCACCTGGAAGGCTGCAGTAAGTCTCATAGATAGCCTTTTTGTTTTCACTCTTGCAACCCCCGCACCAAGTTACCATGGAGGTATTTTTAAAGCATAAATCAGAGCACATCGTTTTCCTGCAGGGGCTTCCCGCTGCAATTAGAGTAAGATTCCAACCCCTCTCCTGTCCCCAAAGGTTCAATGTGACCTGGAACTCTCCCTGCTCATCTCCTCCTCTCTTCCCTTTTCTGTTCATTCTGGTTACTGTGGCCTCTTCCCTGTCGGTGGGCACACAAACTTACTCCCGACCCAGGGACTTTTCCCAGGTTATTTCTTCTACTTGGCAGGATCTCTCCCCAGATTGTCCCAGGGATCAAGGCTCAGGCTGGCAGAAGCCTCCCTGAGGACCCGAGCTCGTGAACCTTCCTCTCCATCCTGGATGCCCATCACCCTGCTCTGGTCACCTTTTAACCTTCCACTATCTGATAAGAGTTTTATTGATTTCTTGGTTTATGTGAGCACTGTCTGACTCCTCACCCAGAATATACGCTTCATGAGGAGCGGGCTTTGTCAGTCTTGTTGACTTCTGAGTTCCCAGAACCTAGAATTGTTCCTGCATAAAACAGGCTCTTCAGAGATGATTGTTGAAAGAATTACTGGCAGAATGTCTGCCTCGTATATAATTTTCCTTGGGTCATGATGGGGGGAGATCACACTTACCCTTCGCACAAACATACACACAGGGTTAGGGTATGTGAGTATGTGTGTTTGTGTGTGTGTGTGAGAGAGAGAGAAGGAGAGGGAAGAGAAGGAAGAGGGAGGGACAGGAGGAATATTTTCAGAGAGAGATAAAGGAAGAAAGAGACATACAGTGAAAGAGAGAGAGAGGAAAAATATTTATAGAGGGGAAGAGAGAGAGCAAGTGAGAAAATGTGAACAAGATAAGAAAAGAGAGTGTGAAACTTCTAATTATTGAGAACAACTCTATGTCGGGTGCTGTACTAAAAGTGTAAAAACAATCATTTTGCTGAATTCTCACAACACGTTTTATGAGGTAGATAATATTATTATCCCCATTTCACAGATGAGGAAACTGAGGCTCAGTAAGTCAAGAGCACAGAATTAATGACTAATCACCAGAAAGTGACAAAATTGGGACCTGAACCCAGGTCTGTCGAAGCCCAAAGCCAAGCCCTGACCCCACTGCACTGGGGTGCACAGTGGCGAGTGGAGAAATAGGTCTTTTATGATGAAGTCTGTCTATATTTACTCGAGTTTCAGGATGGGGTTAGTGATTGTCTTGATTGAAATGCATGAACGAAAACTGTCTTTTTACTCCCAACTGAGGAAAATCAGTGAGTGTATTATGCAGGAGCATTTATGAAACAGTTATTTGGCCCTCTTTCTGATCCACCCAGAAAACAAACAAGACCGATTATAATTCTAGAACCGCAGTTGCTCAATCCCAGGCCAGATTACAGAACAACCTGGGGCATGGCTCTGATGTCCACGTCTGCTGCATTCTTATTTAACTTCCATTTGTACTCCTGAATGGGTTTGCGCCTGGAGTCAGTGTTTGAATATCTAAATGTGATATCACTAAGTACAGAACAAATTTTCTGTGTAATTAAATCACCTGGCTTTTGAGAAACAACAGCAGGAATCCCAGGAGAAGAAAGAGGTGTTAGTTTATTGGCACGTGAAATTCTTTCCCTCCACAGAAGACAATTCTGGGGATTCCAGAATTGGAATTCTCTGGGATTCTCCTTAGCAAAATGCATACTTTCACACGTGCAAAAACGCATTACTATGTTGCAGGATTCACCCTCGCCTCACTCCTGCCAAATCCTTCTCATGAATCTTGAGGGTTCCCAGATCCCAAAGGAAAAAACCCTCTACTAAAATCTACATGCCTTCTGTCAGGGGTTGGCAAATTTTTTCTGTAAAGGGCTAGATAGTAAGTATTTCAGACTCTGTGGGCCGTACAGTGTGTCATAGCTACTCATCTCTGCCTTTGTGGCATACCAGTGGCCACAGACAATACGTAACATGAACAGTTGTTGCTGTGTCCCGATAAGACTACATGAACAGAGAAATCTGAATTTCATAAAACTTTCCTGTGTTACGAAATATTTTTCTGTTCATTTTTTCCCCAACTATTTAAGAAACCATTCTTACCCCACATCTCTTACAAAAACAGGCCAGATTTGGCCCAATATTTGGCCCAAGTTGGCCGACTCCTCCACTCTATGTTTTGGAATGAAAGTTTCAAAAGGGAAATCTCTGAAAGCAGCTGTTGCTGGTTCTGCCCCAGCAACTTCAAGGGGAAAGGCAATGTGGAAAGCAGTGTTTCCCAAAGTGAGGGATGCAGGTACCAGCAGGCAGTACTTGAGGTGTTATTAGGTGGTGAACCACAAAGCAAGGTCCTTTCGACCTTCCCAGTTGCTGCAAGGAGACAGCTCACATAGGTCTTTAACTGCTCCTGCTAACCAACCTCCTCAAGGGAGTAAGAGGGGGCCTCAGCTCCAGGCCAGAATAGTTGGTGTGATCTTCACACTCAGCCAGAGGCAATTACAAGGCTGTCTGGCAGGTCTCAGGGGGGGAAAGCTGCCCTCCCAGACTTGGTGCATGGCAGCGAGCTGCAGTTTTCTTTGTGTGTATAAGCCACCCTGGCTTATACGCACGTCTGCATCCCTGCCCCAAGCACCTCCATGTGGAGGCCTCCTTTGGGAGGTGTGTGTGGGGGGGGTACCTTTCTCCTCCTCCCCTCTTCCTTCCCTCTCCTCTTCCCCAAGGTTCATGGGTCCGTAAAGATGCAAAAGCCTTTTATTCAGGAGATATTCCTGCCTCCGTGCTGCAGCCACTTGACCCTCAGCCAGCATCCTTTGGTGTATAAAAATGGACCACCGAGAGCCGGTGCCTCTTCTTGCCTCTTGCTTGCACTGTGGCAGTCCATAAATAAAGACTTGATTGTCACTTTGGTTTGGCTCCTGGTCCTAACTCAGGAGTCCCCAGTTCCTGGTCCTCGAACTGGTACCAGTCTGTGGCCTGTTAGGAGCCGGGCCGCACAGCAGGAGGTGAGCGGCGGGCGAGCGAGCGAAGCTGCATCCACTGCTCCCCATCGCTGGCATTACCGCCTGAACCATCCCCCACGCCCTCCCACCCTCCCACCCCATCCGTGGAAAAATCGTCTTCCTTGTAATGCGTCCCTGGTGCCAAAAAGGTTGGGGACCGCTGTCCTAAATGACCACCTCGACACCTGCTTGTTCAATAGGGTGGAGTTGGCAATCAGGCAACACACTTAGCTTGAGCTGAATAATATTTTATTTTTATTGTATTACCTATATCCTAACCTCTGACCCTTTATTATGGCACATGGCACAGAGTTTCTCTCTTTTTTTTTTTTTTTTTTTTGCTTACTGTTCTCTTTTCTTTGGGGGGGGGATTTTTTTTTTTATTCAAACAGAAAGTCGCAAAAATTATAATCATCCTCATCAGTTCACTCAGTCCCATGTAATTAATTTTTTTTTATCTTGATCTTTTGTTAGCACTTTTATGAATTCATCAGTTTTCCATTAGAGTTCTGAAAATGCTTATTCATTCAGTTCAGCAGTATAGTCAGTTACCAAGGGTTTCCCTTTCTGATAGGACACTTCCTCCTTCAGCGAATTTATTTCAGAGAAAAAAAAATGAGTGACTTTCTTGGAAATATTAAGTCAAGAGTGGATAAAGTATAGTATCAGGTGGCCAGTGGATGGAGTGACATAGCGTGAGTGAGGTTGGGGAAAAGTGGTTAGAACTCAATGCTTCTGGGAATTATTTGGCCTTCAAAGGGACGGGTGACCAAAGTGCCTGCACTGCTTCATGCTGATAAGTACATGTCTGCTGAATGGGGGGTGAGAACACACTTACATCTCGGATTGCTTCATAGAGCGCTTTGAAAGTTGGCTGCTTCTCGTCATGGTAGACGCCTCGGTTCCCATGCAGGACAGACACGCCTTCCCGCTCGGCCGCTCTGCAATTGCTTCCGTACATGCAGTGATCAGGACGGTAGTTCCACTGGCAGGGGAACACGTACAGACACTCTGGTGGTGACAAGAGAAAGATATGTGTGTACAATCAGTGTCAGCGATGAAACCAACGTTTCCATAGACTGCACACCACACAGGATTTCAAAGCACGTGACTGTGATTGTGACTTGTAGCTCAGATTTTACCACGTTTGTCGATATTCTGAGATCAGGAATTGAAGGAGCACACATTAGTGATGTTAGAGGTTTTACCCCAAAGAGGAGGGCGATATAGCATCTTAGACAAGAAGGCAAATAAGGGCAGCAGACAGCCTGGATCAGAATCCCAACTCTGTCACTCAAAAACAGTGCAACCTGGGTCCAGTGACTTAACCGTCCCGTGGTTCAATTTCCTCATCCGCAAGATGGATGTAACAGGATTGCCCTGTTATTTTGATGATTCCATTTTTAAAAAGCTCATGTAAAATGCATAGCAGAGTGACAAGCACACGGCGGTGGTCCATAGCATTAGCAGTTACAATCAACTCTTCGAAAACGTTTTGTGAAATGGACCAACTTGAAAAATTAGAGTCAAGATTGAAGCAAAGGGGCTTCCCTGGTGGCGCAGTGGTTAAGAATCTGCCTGCCAATGCAGGGGGCACAGGTTCGAGCCCTGGTCCAGGAAGATCCCACATGCCCCGGAGCAACTAAGCCCATGTGCCACAACTACTGAAGCCTGCGTGCCACAACTACTGATGCCCACGCGCCTAGAGCCCGTGCTCTGTGACAACAGAAGCCACTGCAATGAGAAGCCCGTGCACCGCCATGAAGAGTAGCCCCCGCTCGCCGCAACTTATGAAAGCCCGTGTGCAGCAAAGAAGATCCAACGCAGCCAAAAATAAATAAATAGATAAATAAATACATAAATAAATTTATAAAAAAAAAAGATTGAAGCAAAGGTTCATCTTCAGATTAAAAAGCAACCAACCAACAGAAACAAAGTGAAGGAAAAAACAACAAACAAAATACTACAATAGGAAAACAACAATAACAACAAAAAGCAACACAAAAAGAAGTCCCCCTGTCAAGGTGACTATGTACACTGTGGGTGAGCATGTGCACACGTGTCCTTGTGCGTGTTTGCATCTCTAAGCCAGTGGTTCTTAGCCAGGGGTGATGCTACCCTGCAGTCTCCCGGGACCACCTGGCGGTGTTTGGAGGGAGACATTGGTCGTCATACATGACGAAGCTGCTACTGGCATCTAGTGGGTAGAGGCCAGGGATGCTGTAAATATCCTCAGTGAACAGCAAGCCCCACCACTGTAGTAGTGCCAAGGTCGAGAAACTCTGCTCTAATCCTGATGGACTCAGTACATTTCCTCTTGGTGACTAGGGATTATAAAATCAGCAATAAGCTTATAACCCCTGAGCTTCCCGGCTCCTCCTTCCTGGTGCCTTTAAGGGCCGGGGCTAGAGGAGGATGGATCAAAGTTCTCTGCAAACGTGTGCCACTGACCATGAGAAAGGCCCCATGTGACAGCACAGAAGGCTTAGAGGAAATCAATTACCAGTGTCAGAAGAGCATCATAAAGATGTGCTTGTTGGTTGGGTTGATGGCATTCCCTTCTCATGGAAAGGACCCCTGCTCAGAGGTTATTTACAGAAACCTTCGAGATGGAAAGCAAAGAATGAAGACATCATCGGGCATCCCCTCTGGCAGACGGTGTGTAATATTTCTACCACTCAGAAATTACATGCCACTGGGGAATTCCCCGGCAGTCCAGGGGTTAGGACTTGGAGCTTTCACTGCCGAGGGCACAGGTTCAATCCCTGGTCGTGGAACTAAGATCCCGCAAGCCGCATGGCGCGGCCAAAAAAAAAAAAAAAAACATAAAACTCACAGACTGCTGTGACATCCAAGCACCCTCTAATTCCTAATTGTTCACAACACACTATGAGATTTTCCTTTTCTTGGGAGGACTCCATTCCACCAGGATGTTTCCCTTACTTGCATTCACCTCCACGCTTGCGCATACACAATCCACAGCTGGGAGAGACCGGTGCTCATCATGAAGTTATACTATCAAGGTCTGAATCCCATCTCCTCTATTAGTTGTGTGACTTTTCTGCACTTCAGTGCAGAGGGTGGATGTGAGGACAGTGGGAGTGAAAATATCTAAACATGCTTTTGTGCTTCTGAACTGTGACCTGACCCCAGCCCAATAGCTGCCTTTTTTTAATCCAATGAGTCACTTCACTCCTTTCTGATACCTGCCCGGCCATTTGGATTTGCAGTCCCTGCTTAAGCACCTGCCAGTATTCTCTGCTGACTGAATTGCCCTAGACACTACCTCTGTTTTTGTAAACACACGGATTGATGGAATCAACAAGTATTTATCAAATGCCTGAAATAGACCCCATACTTTTCCTCTCTTTGCAGCCTCCTTAGAGGACCGAGCCCAATGAGGGCATCACTCAAAGGCAAAACACAAAGACACAGAGTCTAAATAATATGTTACTAAAGAACTGATGGATCACTGAAGAAATCAAATAGGAAGTAAAAAAATACCAGAGACAAATAATAATGAAAACATGACAATCCAAAACCTATGGGATGCAGCAAAAGCAGTTCTAAGAGGGAAGTTTACAGCAATACAACCCCATCTCAAGAAACAAGAAACATCTCAAATAAACAACCTAGGGTTTCCCTGGTGGCGCAGTGGTTGAGAATCCGCCTGCCAATGCAGGGGACACGGGTTCGAGCCATGGTCTGGGAAGATCCCACATGCCGCGGAGCAACTAGGCCTGTGAGCCACAACTACTGAGCCTGCGCGTCTGGAGCCTGTGCTCTGCAACAAGAGAGGCCGTGATAGTGAGAGGCCCGCACACCGCGATGAAGAGTGGCCCCTGCTTGCCACAACTAGAGAAAGCCCTAGCACAGAAACGAAGACCCAACACAGCCAAAAATAAATAATAAATTAAAAATAAATAAATAAATAAATAAACAACCTAACCTTACACCTAAAGCAATTAGAGAAAGAAGAACAAAAAAACCCCAAAGTTAGCCGAAGGAAAGAAATCATAAAGATCAGATCAGAAATAAATGAAAAAGAAATGAAGGAAACGATAGCAAAGATCAATAAAACTAAAAGCTGGTTCTCTGAGAAGATAAACAAAATTGAGAAACCATTAGCCAGACTTATCAAGAAAAAGAGGGAGAGGACTCAAATCAATAAAATTGGAAATGAAAAAGGAGAAGTTACAACAGACACCACAGAAATACAACGGATCATAAGAGACTACTACAAGCAAATATATACCAATTAATGGACAAATTCTTAGAAAGGACAAATTCTTCCAAGACTGAACCAGGAAGAAATAGAAACTATGAACAGACCAACCACAAGTACTGAAATCGAAACTGTGATTAAAAAATCTTCCAACAAACGAAAGTCCAGGACCAGATGGCTTCATAGGCGAATTCTGTCAAACATTTAGTGAAGAGTTAACACCTACTTTACTGAAATTCTTCCGAAAGCCTTTGTAATAAGACAGGTAGGTTCAAAGTTGGCTTCTACCACCTCCTGGTTCTAAAAACTTGGGTGAGTTGCTGAAACCCTTGGCCTCAGTTTAGAAGCACTAAAGAGAAGTTACATGATGCAGATTTGAATCCCAGCTCTACCACGTGTTAGCCATGACCTAACAGCAGAGTGGCTAAGGAGCAAGCTTTAGAATCAAGCTGTTGGGTTTCAGTACAGAACTCTGCCATTAGTTGCATGAACTCAAGCAAATTACATGATTTTTCTGGGCCTCAGTTTCATTATCTGTAAAAGGGGGAAGAATTGTAAATATCACTTGTAGGATTTGGGGAAGTACTAAATGAGTTCATATCTAGAAGTACCTGGAACAGTGCTTGCTGCACATAGAAGGTACACCCCGTAAATGTAAGCTGTAATCATTACTATTATCATTGCTATTGCCATAACAAGAACTATTGCATTAGGCTACTAGAAGGATAAAACAAGATAACTTAAATGGAATGAGCCTGGCATCCTTCCGGACACATAGCACATTGGTGGTAAATGTTTTACAGCAATTGCCTCTAGACATGCAGGTGGCCAGACTTTCTTAACCTTTTGTGAGTCACAGATCTCTCTGAGAATCTAATGAAAGCTTTAGACTCTGTCTTTGGAAAAATATATGAAGAATATCTGCTTACAAATTTAGGGGTTTGTAGATTTCCTGAAGATCAGCTAGGAACCACAGCTACTGAATATCACACGTGAAATTCGGTCCCAGACAGAATTCAATTCACGTGTTTACCTTCCCTTCAGAATTTTCCAGAGGAAGAAATGCGAAGTACCGTGAGAATAGAATTGAAACAAGTATTTGTTCACCACAATGCAAGGCATTGGTGTCACTGGGTGATAAGGCACTGCCCCTGCCCTTGGAGAATTTATACTCTTCTAAGGGAGATAGTACAGAAATGAACATTTTTTTTATTAGAGTTTATAGAAAGGAAGGCATTTTGGTAAAGCTTTACTTAAACTTAGACTTATATAGTAAGGATAAGATTCTGACAGTTAGAAATAGAAGCCTGGAAGAGCATTTGAGGAGGAGAAAATGGCCTGATCATGGCGAAGAGTTTGGAAATCAGAGTGTGTTTTAGAAAAGATAAAGCATTTAATTTTGGGGGGGCAAACTCGATTTCTTCAAAGAGGTAAGATAATGGTAGGAAAGTTGTTATATAAATAGACCGCTTTGCCCTAAAATATTCAAGAAATATAAATCTATATTAGGTTGCAAATAATCAACTTTGATTCTAGCAGGTGAGGCAAAAAATATTTTTTTTTCCTTTGGAAAGAGAGGAGGTAGCTCAAAAAGTCAGAGGGAAAGCTGAATTGGGGCAGGAAGTGGGGTGGCTCCTGGGATCTGGTGTGGGGACTAATTACTGTCAGCTTCTCGGCACTGCTGCCAGGATGAGCCAGCCTTGCCTACTTTCTGCTCTTGGATTCCCAGACTCAGGTTCCCAGGAGATGGTCTGACTGGTTAAGTGCGAGTCAGGGGCGGGCGGGGCTCTAAGACTGCATGCAATGGGGGAAGAGTAATTCCCCTGAGAAAACTGCGTGCTGTTACTAAAAGAAAGGGCAATCAAGAGTGCACAGGTGGACATTTAGATGAACCTATTTGCAGGGCAGGAATAGAGCCGCAGGCGTAGAGAACGGACGTGTGGACACAGAGGGGAAGGGTAGGGTGGGATGAAGTGGGAGATTAGGTCTGACATAAATACACTACCATGTGTAAAATAGATAGCTAGTGGGAACCTGCTGTATACATATAGCTGATTCACTTCATTGTACAGCAGAAACTAACACGACATTGTAAAGCAATTATACTCCAATAAAAAGAAAAAAGAGTGCATAGGTGAAAATAACAGATGTGCCTTTTCATTCACAGATACATTTGGCGTGGGTTACATTGCGAAATCTCCTTCTCCATGGGGTGAAGGAGGAGGAGAGGGGCTACACCAGCACCCTGGGCTGGGCTGAAGATGGAAAACCTCTGTAGAGCAGCTGATGAACACGTAGCGTGGATTAATGATGGTTATTTGGCACACGATGAATAACTATACTGAAACGAATCTAGTTTAAGCAAGATTATCATGGCTGTCAAAATCTAATGTTTAAAAATGACAGCACGGTGAAATGTGCAGGTTATTTTTTTCTGCTGCTGAGGAAATAATACAGTGAATGGTTTTTAAATTCCAAATCCCCAAAGCCTCAAAACACTGCAATTTATTAAAAAAAATTTTTTCAAGCCAATCTCTCTTCAAACCCTGGGTCTTTGCTATTTTTCCTCTCCATTTTACGTAGATAAAGCAGCTCATTAATTGATTATTTATGAGTCTGAAATCCCTTAGTGATCCTTTTCCGGAGTCTATGTTTATTTCCAGAGCCTCCTAACTACTTGCAAAGTACTGTGTGAATTGATTGTTCCTTACATTTCTGATCATTTCCTACTCTTGGGGTCTCTAAGATTATGGAATAGTTTATGTCTGATCATTTTAACTTCCTGGTGGAATAGGCTTGCTACTTACTTACTACACTATATCAACAGAACAGAGGCTGTTTGCACGACTCATAGCGTTTTGTTTGTTCTGCTTTGTTTTTTAATGTCTCATTCTGGAACTGAGCTTTCCCAGCCTCCTCTTCTTCCTTCTTCCAGAATGTACCTTGTTCTAGAAAAGGGCAATTCATTCCTCCAAGAAGATGTCTCTGATCACACAATTTAAAGATGGAGCCCTTGACAGTTCCATCAGCCTTGACAGTGGCTCTCTCAACCCCTTATTTGTTTCCTTCATAGCACTGATCACAATTTGTGATTTTGAATGACTCATTGTTACTCTTTGGAAGTTGACCTCTCCCAATACAAGGTAGGTTTTGTAAAAGTAGAGACTCTGTCTCCTCTGTATGCCACCATATCCCCACTGCCTAGCCCTGTGGCTGGCACCTAGTAGGTAGGTGCTCACTGAATGAACAGGAGAATCAAAGCATAGACGTTCCTCTACCTTCTGTATCTTTCCCCTTTCTCTGCTTTCTCCCTCTCCTTTCTCTCCCCAACATCCCTTCCTCTCACTTTCCTGGCTGCGCTCTTTCTCTTCCATTTCCTTCCTTCTTCCATTCCAGTTTCTTAATCCCATTCCTCCAACCAGCCAACACCTCTGAAGATCAACTCCAGTTAAGGCATTAACCCTCACACTGGAATCACTCAATGAAGACAAAGTAGACGTAACCCCTTCTCACAAGGACCCTACGATCTTCATTCTTGAGCTTCGTATCAGAGCTCATGAACTTCTCAGACTCCCAAAACAATGATCTGTTTCCAGTTTTCCAGGACAGTCCTAAAACCAAATAATTGGACCTGTCCACCCCAAAACACATTCACAACTACCAGCTGCTGGAAGCTTTTGGTGAGGTGAGTATATAGTGTGGTTGCACACCCAGGCAGGATGAGAACAAGGCCTGGCAGGGCCTCTGAAGAGGCCTGTTCCATGTGACTGTGTGTCCTGCTCTCTGCGGCCCCAGCAAACCCTCCCGACTCCCTAGTATCAGGTTCAACTCATGGACGATCTATGTACATTCCATGCGCGTTTCAGCTCTTCTCTCTCTTCGTGGACAGAGCCCTAGTGCTTCTCCTCTGGCTGGATGCCCTGCCTTGTCATCTATACTCGGCTGGTTTCATTTCTTCCCCTGGCCACCCCCACTTTTCTAGAAATTGCTTTGAAAGAAGGGACAGACCTCGGTGGTCATGTTTGAGAGAGGAAAATGCCACGTGATCTTGCTATTCTGGCCCCTGAGGACCGGATCAAGGGTGGTCTCCCCATCGAAAGAGAACCAGTTCATAGCTGGGCTGGGAATCAGTTAATAGGCTGGGACAGGCCAACACTCCGTCCCCCCCCCTCTCTCTTACCTTCAAGAATCCGAATTAAGAAACCTAGTCAACCCATCATCATTGGCATGGGCTTGTAAGGTTGTGTTGACTTGGGGTTGGGCCATGTACAAGCAGACATTATTGCTGGACAGACGGAATGGAATCAGATGGGCATGGAGAGAAGCAACACAACAGACACCATGAGGACTCTGAGGGATGAAGAAATGAGCTTTGATCCTGAGCAGCCGCCCAGAAATGGTTCTCATGAGGCCTGGCATGATCTGACCCATGTGTTCATGGGACTGGCACCTGGACCTTTACTTAGCTGGTCTGAGTTAAGTTTTATTCCCTGCCACCTAAGCGCATGAATCCAAGCATATCTTTCTACATAGCCTTCTCTTTTAGCCCTTGTCAAATCTACCCTTTCTACGGAAGTCTGCTCTTGACTCAAATTCACCTGTAAATATGTGAGTTCAGTCTTTCACCCCTTGAAGAAGCTGCCGTGGCTCACCTGCCGGGAAATGTCCCGTGGGATGGGATGAGCTACCTGCATGTCCCCCATGGGCTTCAGCTGTCTTCTTGTGAGTCAGTCTAGTACCCAGCACAGCAATTACACATCCACAGGCATTTACTATCTAATTATAGAAAGAGTTTTAAAACATTTTTAAACTAATGGCTTTTAAACACATTTTAAAAGCGATGGGATTGGCTACGAGAGGCTATAATAATAAAAACATTCTAGATATGGGCTTGGGTTTTGTGTGTATTGCTTCACCAATGGCAACCCAAAGAATCATAACAATAAGCATGTTTATCTCCTGAGTCATGGCCAATTTTCTCTCTCTCCTTTCCAGGGATAAAGGTGACACACTTTTTTTTTTTTTCAAATATAGTTAGTTCTGGTTTATAGAAAATGCTCCCAATCAATATAAACAAAGAAGAACCTTTCAATGTGATGGATATCACTGGATTTCAGGTCAAAGAGCTCATGTTTGATAAAGTACCTGGATAAAGTATGAAAGATCAAAGGCAGGCCATACAAAGAACAATCAAGGAATTACCTAATACTCACTGACCTAAAGTTAGGAAACTCGGTTATTTACTTGCTACTGCTCAGACCCAAGATTTGGAACAACTTCATAATTATTTTATAATATCCTTGTACTCAGTGGACCTAAGATGGGCAGTGTGACGCCATTAATCTCAGCTGGTTTTCAGCCCTAATTAAAGACAAGGGGCTCGCATCTAATGGCAGAGCTGCTTGCGACCGTCTTTGAGTGTTATTTACTCACTGATCACGTCCTCAAATAATCTGCAACAGGCTAAGAGGATTTCTAGGGAGGCAACTATGCGAATGTTTTGAATTCCTCAGTTTGGGAATATGGACAGATAGGCTTATGGAAGAGAGTTTAAGCCACACAACACGGAGGAAAAAATGCAATATTTAAAGGGCAGAAATAATGCGGGAGAGAGAGACACATTTGGGGATACCTGCTCAGCTCTCTAGAATTCCCCCTTCTCTGGGACCTTCCCCTCACCCCCAAAGACACGGGGCCACAGTTGAAGTGGCCTGGGTTTGTGCCCCTGCTCTGGCACTCATTAGCTATACCACAAATTATTTAACTCTCTTTCCCTTGGTACCTTTGTCTATAAAATGGGGATTCTATTCTCAGGGTTGTTGTGAGGATTAAATAAGAAAATGCTTAGAACAGCACCTGACACTCAGAAAATAATCCATGTCAGCCATGATTCCTTAGCTCCATGCTCCTGGCCTAGGGGACCCACACTGCCAACATCGGATTTCGCCCCCAGGAATTTGGAACTGGGATGAAGTTAGTCTTTCCATGTGGCTGGACGTGGAGCATGAAACCTTGGTACTTTGCTTCGAGCACAGAATGAGAACCTTCAAAGAGAGGAATACACAGTCTCACCAGGAGAAGCAAAGTCCAGCCTGGGTTCCTCATCCTTTTCCCTCTCCTGCTTTAGGTCCTGGGCCCAGCCTGCTGGCCTTTCTACCCTAGGTTTCTACAGGACACCAGTTTGCTTATTAAAAAAAAGTATCCTTTGTGCTTAGACTAGCTCCAGGGACCTTTTATTTGTAGCCAAGAGTCCTACTCAGTATAACTACACCTAGAAAAAAAGATGAAATCCGCTTTAGAAGAAAAAGGAGGGGCAGACTTTCAAATCCCCGTTGATCCCTGTTGCTATCAAAGTGAAATGGATTAAAACATGACACAAACGAACAGCCAACACATCCCCTTCATCAAATGAATTACTATTGGGACTCTTTGCCAGAAATGCACCCCGTTCCATAACAACCTGCTTTTTTTCTTTTTCAGGATTTGCTCCTTTTTGATCCAAGGGCGTGTGAGATTAGGTTTTATTTCAGAATTTTGTTAAAAAACAAAAAAAAAGGTACATACACAGAAGTCTTTATAAACAGGAGTCTCTAGTTCAGGATTTTTAAAGACACAGGAGAGGCCTGAGGAGGTTGGGGTGAAGAGTGCTTTTTTCCCTAGAGATCTTTCTCAAAGAGAAAATGTGGTTTTGGTTTTAATACCATTAAATAAGGTTGTAGCAAAGATGAAAGAAAAGAAGGAAAATTTTTAGCTGTAGGTGTCAATACAAAAACACAGACCAGAAATTTACATCTCCTTTCCTTCCCCAACTACCCAAACACTGACTTAACAATATAAGAAGAATTTCTTTAGCCCGAGGTGAAAAGAAAGAGGGATGTGGGAATCCAAGTCCTTCTTCTAGACCCTTTTAACCCCGAACAAGTCACTTTATTGTAAGGATCCCAAGAATCAATTCCCTTCAATCTAGCAATTGTTCAGGCTATGGCGGGCCTCATGCCTAGATTATAATGTTTTCATTTAGTCCTGTGCTGCCCATTGATTTTGCCTGTACTTCTTGGAAGAATGGCGCGGCAAAACCTAAAAGATATTCTTGAAAAACGGAGCCCAGTGTCGGGTGTTTCAACATTTGGCCTTTTGTGTCAGCAGCGAGAGGACCGCCCGCGTGAGACCCTGGGGAGGGGGTGGGGTGGGCGATGAAAAGGCACCCTTTGCAGGGGACACAGGCACAATTCAGGCTTCGCCAATGCAGCCCAGGCTGGAATGTGCTCTGTGGGGCGAGGTGGGCGGACTCCTCCGAGAACTGCATTCTTGAAAGAGAACCTACCTGGGTTGAAATAAAAAATAATATTTAATAAGTCCTGGTCTCCCCACGTGATGGCATTCTTGTACTTCTGGTACAGAGGGTACAGCATGTCCTCCCAAGCCAAGCCTGTTGGAATCATGCTGTTCTGGAAAAGAGAAAACCATCAGAGCGGCTAAGGCACGGCAAATACATCTCATCCGCTGAGAATCAATGTACAGGGACGGGTTCTCCCCTTCACCGCCCCGCTCCCCGGAATGAAAATGAAATCAGCAGAGGAGGGGACCTGTTGGCCTCAAGGCATAGGACAAAGCAGAACTAGGGCTAGCGATTACAGGTGTACACATGGATGGTAGATGGACCAGAAACTGGCAGTTGGGCCTATGGCTTCTGCTCAGAAAATCATGCCCCATGTGGCGGAGGGATAAATCAGGAGCTTGGGATGAAAATACACACACTAGTGTATATAGGATAGATAACCAACAAGGACCTACTGTAGAGCACAGGGAACTCTACTCAATATTCTGTAATGGCCTATATGGGTAAAGAATCTGAAAAAGAGTGGATATACATATTCACTTTGCTGTACACCTGAAACTAACACAACATTGTAAATCGGCTACACTCCAATAAAATTTTTTTTTAATTATTTACTTTTAAGACAAAAGCAACATATTCAGACTAAATATTCAAACAGCACACAAAGAATTAAAAAGTAAAAATATTTTTCCTCCTGCCTCCTGCAATTCCCATTCCCACTTTCCCTAGATGTATCCACAATTAATGACCAGTCTCTTAGATACTCTTCTGGAAGTTTCTAAGGCATAAAAGGGATCACCTCTATGGCATCATGCTCTGTTGCATTTAATTTTTTCACTGAATATTTTTTAGAGCTCTTATCTCACTTATAGATTTGATCTAATTCTTTTTAATAGGAGGATAATTTTTTTGACTTGTTCTCTACTGATGTTCACTTAGGTTCTTCCAGTTTTTTGCTAGGATAAAAGACAAGGCCATGAACAGCCTTGTACGTTTATCTCTGTACATTTACATAAATATATCCCTAGGGTAACTCCAAAAAGTTTTCCAGGGTTTTTGAAGCCTGGGATACACAGAGCGTTTAAACATGCAATTCAGAAATGCAACATAATATTCCCCAATAGTAACTCTGCTGAACAGTTTAAATTCCATTATCATCTGGAATTTTCCTAAGCCAACAAATATTCCATAACTCTCCAAATACTCTTCTCTTCCCTGGCTTCTTCCATTCTCACCTGCAAGCCAGCTACTTCTAAAATCAATACACTGACACTCCTGGAACGTTACTGTTGAGGAGACAAAATCCCAATGTTTAAACAAGGAAATATAACATACTTCCTTACCTTGAACTGGGCACTTCTTATCCGAGTTAAGTTCATCAGCATGACTCCTGAGTTAACTCCCGCGGAGCCATAGAAAGGGTGCCGAGCAAAGCGGCTGTACCAGCCGATCTTGGGGATTTCATGCTCGGGGGCCATGGCCGCAAGCTGTGTGGAATTAAATTGCCTCAGAAGCTTCCAGATGTCATCAACAGGTCTCAGAAAGAGAACATCGGTGTCTACGTAGAGGAGGGAGTCCACATCTTTTAAAATCACCTTTGTGTGTATTGGGTGAGGAGGGAGAAAACAAGAAACAAAGGAAGTGGCCTGATAAGTCAACGCTGCCAATGATTTTGTTGATTAATGTTAATTCTAGAAAGGGTCCCACTCTTAGCTTCCATTCCTCCCTTCTCCTTGGACTTCAGGGATAAGGGTCAGTCAAAGGGTAGAGACTCAAAGGAAGATCCAACTTGATTCAGACTGGTCCGATTCCAGGACCCTGGACTATATTTGGTAAGGGTTGAAGGTCGCAAGGAATGAAAACATTAGCAAATGACTGTGGCTTTCTTCTCCTCCATCCTCCAATAAGGCCATCTGTCTTTCTCGGTTTTTTCTTGGAAAAGCTAGGGCTAGCATTAGACTACTTGAAGTGGACAATCCGTAGATTAGCTCATGCCAGGCTTTAGGGTAAATACTCTGTCTCTGGATCCATTTCTTTTAGTGTTGATGGATATGGCTCTGCATCTTTTTGAAATAGTATTTTCAGCTAAGATTTAGACTTGGAAATAGGCAAAACAAGTCATTGGCCAGCTTTGTCTGCCAAGGATTGGCAAACGTTTTTCTCTAAAGGGCCAGAGAGTAAATATTTCAGGCTCTGTTGCAGCTACTTAACTGCTGTTAGCATAAAAGCAGCCATGGACAATATATAAACAAATGAGCATGGGTGGTTCCAATAAAACTATTTAGAGACAATAAAACTGGAGTTTCATTTAATCTTCAGATGTCACAAAGCCTTCTTCTTTTGATTTTTTCAACCATCTGAAATGTAAAAGCCATTCTTGACTCAAAGGCTGTGGTTTGTCAACCTCTGTTGTAGATCATTCAAGCCAGCCACCTTAAGTAAATAAGTTTTGCTATGCTAAATGCTTAGTTTACCAGAATTTTGCCCTGGGGATTGAGACTTTAAAGTCGTAGTGAGTAATAGAGTTATTTGCCTTGTTTTGCCGTTGTTCCCCCAATTTAGAGGTAGCTGAACCAAAGAAGGGTCGTCATCCTAAAACCACAACAACACTCGTTATGGACTGAATGTGTCTTTACAAAATGCATATGTTGAAGCCCTAACTCCCCAATGTGAGGGTATTTGGAGACGGGGTCTTTGGGAAGTAATTAGGGTTAGATGAGGTCCTGAGGGTGGAACCCTCAAGATGGGATTCATGTCCTCATTAAAAGAGACACCAGACAGCTTGCTCTCATTCTCTCTCTGTCTCTCTCTCTCTCTCTCTCTGCCACATTAGAACATAGTGAGAAGGCAGCAGTCTGCATGCCAGGGAGAGTGTCCTCACCAGAACCCAACCATGTCAGCACCCTAATCTCAGACTTCTAGCCTCCAGAACTATAAGAAAATAAATTTCTGTGGTTTAAGCCATCCAGTTACGGTATTTTGTTATGGCAAGTTAAGACACCACTCCATTGAGATCCTAATATTTAAAACTGATGAACATGGGCACTGCATGATACAGGCATCATGGGGATTTCAGTCTTGAATAATTTCAAAACTTACATGATTAACTGCAGGATTTACCTTTCCTTCCTCATCTACTAGAGGAATAGAATTTACAAATCAATAAAATGAAATAAAAAAAATAATGATCATCTACCATGTCATAAAAGAAGATATCCGTCTTAACAGTTTAAAGATCTTAATTCCAGAATTAGGATGAATGCTTTAAAATGAACACACAAACTTAAACAAACATCTACCACACTACACTTATTTTTTCTTATTTAACCATGGACAGGCAAAAACTTTGCCACAGATTAGCACCAGTCTGCTGAGTTGTTTTCTTTTTAAATCACAACTCCAGAGTACTGTGGAAGAAGGGCAAACTCTCTACAAAAGTAATAGTAAATTATACAATCATGATGCAAGTTACTTATCACATGTAAATACAATTTTGATGTTTTGCATGCTCAAGACCATCCAAAGAACTCAACATCCTGCCAATCTTATTTTACTGGGAAGGAAAACTAATGCACAGAAAAGTGTTCTATCCAAGTTAATGTGTCAAATAATGCTAACAATCGCTGGATTTGGGGCTAATAAAGTTGCAACACGGTAAAGTCACTTTCTAGAATGTGTTTAAGGAAATGAGAGACTGCACAGTGTTTCACTAAAAAGCTAATTTAGAATTACAGAATCAGAGGACGAGAAAGCTATTTCAACCCATGTGAAAGAGAACAGATTTCTCTTTATGGCTGATTATCTCATAAGGCCTAAATAAAACTGTATTAATATTAATGTTTTAATCAATTAAGGGTTATGCAGACATCTAGTCCCTAAATTCAAGCTCACTGACGATTAATTTTTTTCTCGGTCTTAAATCAATACTATTGTTAAAGCTTTCATCACTTTCTTCAATAAAATAAAAGTGTTACCATCTTTCATCAAAACAAAAAAGAAAGCAAGAAGAGTTGAAAAAAGGTCTGGAAAAGGAAAACTAAAAAACCCTTCAGGATGGAGGCATTCCATCATGAAATAATAAGCAAGATAAATATATTGATTATACAGTATAGAAGCTGGTTAAAAATAAAGCAGGGAGAGGGGCGGGGGTCCCAGGTAGGAAGGGGCTTGCAACTTTAATTTTTATTTATTTATATTTATTTTTGGCTGTGTTGGGTCTTCGTTTCTGTGCGAGGGCTTTCTGTAGTTGCGGCAAGTGGGGGCCCCTCTTCATCGCGGTGCGCGGGCCTCTCACTGTCGCGGCCTCTCTTGTTGTGGAGCACAAGCTCCAGACGCGCAGGCTCAGTAGTTGTGGCTCACGGGCCTAGTTGCTCCGCGGCATGTGGGATCCTCCCAGACCAGGGCTTGAACCCATGTCCCATGCATTGGCAGGCAGATTCTCAACCGCTGCGCCACCAGGGAAGCCCGGGGCTTGCAACTTTAATTAGGGACGTTGGGAAGGACTCACTGAGAAGAAAGAGGGCAAGTACAAATAGCGGAGGCTGGACCACTCTTAGAACAGCAGGGAGCCAGGGCGGCTGGACCACAGCGGGCAACAAGGAGCCAGGGATGAGGATGGAGCAGAGTGGGAGCCGGTCACTTCACTTAGTTAGGGCTTTGTTTGCCTTTGAAAGAACTTGTTCTTTCACTGTCAGTGAGATGGAAGCCATTGAAGGGCTTTTACCAGAGGAGTGGCATGGTCTGACTTGGAGTAAGGATCACTTTGGATGCTACACGGAGAAAAGACAATTGGGGCACACAGGGGAAGCAGGGAGACCAGTTAGGATGCTATTTTAATAATTCAAGTGAGATGCGATGGCGGCTTGGCTCAGGTGGTAACAACCCAGGGAGTGAGAAGTGGTTGAATCCATAACACAGTTTGAAATGGAGCCAACAGGATTTCCGCAACAGATTGGATGTGGAATGTGAGAGTAAGAGAAAAGTCAAGGGCAACTCCATGGATTTTAACCTGAGCAACAGGTATGATGGAATCGCCTTTAACTGAGATTGCACCTGATGTGTGTCA
Organism: Balaenoptera physalus; assembly: GCF_965194825.1. Taxonomy (NCBI): domain Eukaryota; kingdom Metazoa; phylum Chordata; class Mammalia; order Artiodactyla; family Balaenopteridae; genus Balaenoptera; species Balaenoptera physalus. The sequence continues at coordinate 93,009,588 of NC_138896.1, read as the reverse complement.
GTCCCGAGTTACCTGCCTGGCCCTGGCACATAGGTACTGGAGTTGGCAGATGCTAAAGCCTCGCTGCCTCCCTCTTCCTCTGCATCTGCCCTTCCTGAAATATAAAGAAGATTGTAGTGGTCCTAGGAAGGGATGCATTGATGGCGGATTTCTGGGGTGATGGTCGTTTGTCTAGTTCTCGACCACAGTAGTGGTTACACAGATGTGAGCGTGCTAAACTAAGCAAACAGCGTTTTGGGGGGCTCTTTTTGGTAGGTAGATCATATTTCAAAACTGACACACAAAAGTAGCCCTAATGGTATATCTCAGAGACGGAATAGATGATAGTCCTTAGGAATCCTGAGTCTGGCATTCCTGAGTTCAAATCCTGGCATCATGTGCCCTGTGACTCTGGACAAGTTCCTCAGTTCCCCGTGCATAAAAAGTGGAAAGCAAGACCTCCACCACGGCCCCTGTCTTTGGGTTGTCACTAACATCCAGTGAAATAAAACACACACAGGGAACTCGGTACAGTGGCTGGTACGTAGTAAGTACCCAATAAATAGCGGTGTTGCTACTATAAGAAGTCTCCGTGTTTTTTCTTTTAAAACTCACGTGTAATTAGTTACCATTCACATCAATGCTCACAGCACTTCAAAGCATGTGTTGACCACAAAGTGTCTTTTATATAAACAAAGTCAAGCTGAGAAAAGTTGAAGTTTTCGAACATTTCTAATATCGTGATCCACATATTACCTCGACTGAAAACAAGAGCACCAGGCCTTTTTACTCTTTACCTGAAAAAATAAAAGACCAGGAGAAAAACTCCACTCTTCCTATAACATTACGTCTCTGGAGGCTAATTCTACAGCAATTATTGGTGGTATTAATTTGAAGAGGATCATTGTGGCCACTTTATAATGGGCAGAGGAATATTTACCGAAAGGATATAAAATTAGCCATTCTAATTCCCTTATGGCAATTAGCACTAGAAATGAGCCCTCTGTTTTCTTAGAGAAGGGCGAATAGAGGACAGACAACAGCTACGTTCACCACCCCAACCTGGGCAGCTGCCTCTGGCCACGGGCAACAAGATGATCAGGGGCCACTGGCTCTCCTTCAAGTTCATTTTGCTGCAACCTTGTTCTGACTTCGACAGTACAACTTTGTGGTTGAAAGTTCGGGGTTTGAAATCTAACCATTTGTGTTTGGATTCTGTTTCCACTACAAACTGTGGTCTTGGGCAAGCTGCTTTAAGCCTTCTAAGCCTTAGTTTCCTCATCTTTCTTTTGGCCGTGCTGGGCGGCATGCAGGATCTTAGTTCCCCGCAGGGATCGAACCCGTGCCACCTGCAGTGGAAGCATGGAGTCTTTAACCACTGGACCGCCAGGGAACTCCCTGTTTCCTCATCTTGTAGATGGGATTGGTCACTCACTTCAGAGTGCTGCCGGGATGATTAAATGAGATAATGCATGTGAAGCCCCTGACATACACACAGTAAGGACTCAGTAAATGCTATGTGACATTCTTATGGGCTCACTCTCAGGAGGGCTAGCTCCTTGATTCATAGCCCAGTAACTGGCTGCAGTAGTGGTGGTAGTAAAAGAATGAGGCCTGTGCTCTGTTCCCAAAGAGCTTTGGTGGGGGAGACAGATAAGAGGCAAAGCAAAATAAGATGTGGCTAACGGTAGGAGTAGCACAGAAGCACTTGGCAGGGCTGCTAAACCATTCTGGAGTGAAAAAAGGACAGAAGTGACAACTAAGCTGAGAGATAGGCAAGTGAAGAGCAGGGCAAAGAGTACTGAAGATAAATAGAACAGCATGTGCAAAGGCCCAGAGGCCAGGAGAGAGCAACACACCAGGGAGGATGGCCAATTGGTTGGTGGGGCTGGAGCTTACAGTGGGAGAGCCAGGAGCCAGGGGTGGGGAGAGATTAGGCTGGCCAAGTGGGCAGGGGCCCGATAGCAGGAGCTATGCTGACAAATTTGGACGTGATCCTAAGAGCCATGGGGAGATGTGAAATGACACGAACCAGAAACCTTGAGGTCTGATGTTTCCTCTCCTATCCCCATTGCCCACATCCAGTCCTCAGCAAGTCCCATATGCTCTTCCTCCAAAATACATCTGAATCTGCCCATTTCTCTCCCTTTCCACTGCCTTACCCTGAGTTCAAGGCACCATTGCAGCTCCCCTAGAATTCTGGAAGGGTCCATTCACTGGCCTCCCTGTGCACACACTTTCCCCTTCAATCTATTCCTCACAGAGCGGCCAGAGGGATTTTTCATCTCCAGTGTCATTTCTTCTTTGACCCATGGGTTATTTACGAGGGTGGCCGTTTAATTTCCAAATATTTGGGGTTTTCCAGATATCTTTTTATTATTCATTTCTAATCTAATTTCCTTGTAGTCAGGGGGCACACTCTGCATGATTTCAATCCTCTCAAATTCACTGACACTTGTTTTATGGCCCACATATGGTCCATCTTGGCGAATGCTGAATGTTTATCATTCTGCAGTCGTTGGGTGGAGCGTTCTGTAAATTCTGTAGCTGCCAATTAGGTCAGTTGGTTGATAGTGTTGTCAAGGATTTCTAGGTGCTCACTGATTTTCTCTTTGCTTATTATAACCACAGGAGCTCTATGGAGTTTTATCTTCAGACACAAAGAAAGAGGGGAGAAATATGAAGTTACTGCAAATTCATTTACATCAACAGATATGATTTGGGAGAGTTCCCTGGTGGCCTAGTTTTTAGGAGTCCGGGCTTTCACTGCCATGGCCTGGGTTCAATCCCTGGTTGGGGAACTGAGATCCCACAAGCCACGTGGCACAGCCAAAAACAAACAAACAAACAAACAAAAAACAGATATGACTTGGGAGCCATCATTTATTTTCACACTAACAGACAATTATCAAAAGAGGAGTGCTGAAGTCTCTCACTCTGATTGTGGATTTGTCTACTTCTCTAAGCATGGTTTTGCTTTGTAGATTTGGAAGCTCTGTTGTTAGGTGCATACTCATTTAGGGTAGATACACCTTCCTGATGGACTGAGCCTTATCGTTATGAAAGATCCAGAGGGCTTTTTAAAAAAACTTACATTAGAGGATGCCACTTTCATCTTTAAACCCCTTCAAGACTTTTCACTGTGCTTTCATTACACGTGAACCATGGTCCCTAAAACGCTCTGCAGGATGGACACACTCTGTCTCTACAGGGGACCGAGTTCCTATCAGTGGTGATCTTTCACCTCCTAGCACAACTTTCCATTATGGCTCAGTTACTGTCAAAGTCAACAGAGGGTGAGGAGGAAAATGGACTTAATAGGAAGTTAACGAGCTCCTACTTCTCTTCCTGCCTACAGCCAGGGTTTCCTCTGTCGGAGATGCTCTTAAGTCTTTCTTTAGATAGAAACTGACACATATGTCCCCCCCACCCCTTTCAGAAAGAAAACATAAAGTAGAAACTATCTCATTTAACAAGGGAATCATCTTTTGGAATGTTCTTTCTCACTTCATTCCCGAAATTCAATGCACCCAAAGTGAAGAAGATAATGTGCTCAAATTTGCTGAAAAACAGTATCAATTATGAAATACATGTGCAGCCCTGATGCTTTATTCAGTTTCATTGTTTGTGAGTTCTCATTTTAGATAATTGCCTAAAGTATCAAAACTATGATTAGGGTGAAAATTAATGATGTCCCCAAATTGTATCTGTTGATGTAAATCAATTAGCAGTAACTTCACATTTCTCCCCCTTTCCTTGGGTCCAGAGATTAAGCTCTAGGGAGCTCCTATGATTTAGGATCAGCATCTTCCCAGGCCTGTGAGTGAAGTGCTACCAACAGCTTCCCAGATGTGAGGCAGGGCTTTCCACTTACCATTCTCGAATGCCCAGCTCTAACTCATGCTATAGATCTGAGCTCAGGGGTGACCTCTTCAGAAAGGCTTACCCTAGAGCCTCCTTCCTCTCTCCCTCCAGGCTCCCCATCACACCACTCTATGTACCTCTGTCCTAAACCAGTGGCCTTTTGTTAAATTATTTTCTCGTCTGTTGCTTGCCTCCTCCAACTAGAATAGAAGTTCGGAGAGGACAGAGACCTTCTGGGTCTAGATAACTCCTAAAAGTTTATGTGCCTAAGGCAATGCCTAGTAGCTATGTTAGGCATCCAATAAACATTTACACAAAGTAAGGAATTCAACTGCTGAACTGTCTCAGAAGCATTGTAACTTTAAATATGTTTCAAGGCCGATTGCAGAGGAAAGGACAGGCCCTGAGAGATAAGAAGGTCTGTGAATAGTTGAAGAATAGAAGACCCAAGTTCCTGAAGAGAAAACCAACATAACCCCTACCATGCTGAATATCATTCTTTTGCTGGTGTGGTCCAGGGCGGCACCCACCAGGCCTCTGTTGATGGTACAGCTAAGTCACTTTGTATGTATATCATCCCATTTCCTTACCTCGCTAGCATTTTTAAAAGACCCTAAAAACTAAAGGAATGGAAAGGGAGCTGGAGGAGGCAAAGGACAGAACAAAAGCAAAGACAAAAACGCCATTTAGATTCAAGTAGGACTGAATTCCAGAGGAGGGAATCTTTGTTAAATGATGTTAGTGATAATTAGGAGAAGGAAAAAATATTCAAAGAGGATTAAAGCAGGAAGTGGAAACAGAGAGGAGGAAAGGACAAGTTTCAAGAGGAAGTAAAAAAGAAACACGTCTTTTTTTGTTTGTTTTCTTACCAAGGGGGAAACATCTCCTACATTTATGAAAAATAGAGACTTGAATATAACTAAAATAGCAACAATTCATTTGTACAATCTGAAAGCCTCAGTCTCCATATACACTAAGTCAGATCATGACTAAAGAAACGAAGGTCTCCATGGAAAGGCACAAGAAATGCAGCCACCGTTTCAGTCTGGGAAGATGAAGAAGTTCTGGAGATGGATGGTGGTAGTGGTTTGCCCAACAGTGTACTGAATGCCACTGACCTGTACACTTAAAAATGATTAATTAAAACATTTTATGTTATGCATATCTTACCACAATAAAAATGGGAAAAAACGAAATACAGATACCACTATTACATTTTTTCAATTCAAACAATGTACTCAATGGTGTTTACTCACCTATTTCTACCTTTGTGAATTTTTATTTCCCTCAACAAAATGTATTCTAGGAGTTATTCTAAGATGATCTTTAATTTCCACAATTCTATCAGGTTCCTGTCCTTTATTTTTTCTTCTTTTCCTGTTTTGAAGAGTAATTCGTTCCTAGAGCACACACCTCTCCAGGTGAGATGTCCTTCAAAGCTGACCGAGAGCCCACCTTTGCCAATGAAGGAGCCTGGGCAACGTCCCCTGCCACCTGCCTCCTTCTCTCTCTAACAGACAACTTTCCCCTAAGGGGGTAGATTCCCGGGAAAATGTTTGGGGTCCCCTGCCCCTTCTCATTCTACAGAAAGATAAATTGAATGGGACAGAATTTCTCAAGCTACTTGGACTTTCTCCTCTTGGACCAAAATTCCCAAGTCTCCAAATCAAAATCAGAACAAAAAGGAAATTCTACGTTTCAATACATATTTGCAATTTCATCAAAATAAATTCCCTTTTCCTCTACCATCATGTCACATTCCTTTTCAAAAAATGCATACTGGACCTATCTTGAAGCTACTACAGAGAAAATAATTACTGAGGAAAGGGAGAAAGTCAGGTGATGACAGACATGTCCACTGATGGCTGGGTAACCTCTCAGAGATCCTCTAGTAAACAGAGTGGAAATCTGAGAGACGCAAAAACCATGGTAATTTAATCCTCATTTCATCCTCATGACAACCTAATGAGGTAGTACTATTATGACCCCCATTTTATAGATGAGGAAACTGAGACAGAGAGAGGTTAAGTTCCTTTCCCAAGGTCACACAGCTATAGAAAATATTCAATCAGCAGATATTTTTGTCAATAAAGTAACTTACAAACATAAAGGAATAATAATCCCTCTGTTTTTTTAGCACGTGTTATGTGCTAAGCATCATTCCAGCCATTTCCTATACATAGTACATTGTTTCCAGTGCCTCAACAACCCTGCCAGAGTGGTATTATTAATCTCATACAATAGATGAGCTTAAATAACTTACCTAAGGTTAGCACGAGTAAATGGCAGCACCTGGATGAAACCAGGGCTCTCTGACACCAAAGCTCACACTCCTTGTGCTCTACCATGTTGTTTTTCATCCACCACAAAGCAGTAATTGTACTTGTTCACAACTGGAATGATGGATGTGACTAGTGCTAGAGCAATTGTTCTTAAACCTCAGTGTACATGAGATTCATTTAAGAAGCTGGTTTGAAATGCAGATTCCTAGGCCCTACCTCCAGATTCTGAATTATTAGGTCTGACCTGGACCCCTAGAATGTGCCTGTATGTATGTATGTGTGTGTTTTTTTAATTTTTTATTTTGAGATCATTTCAGACTTATGGAAGAGTTGCCAAAAGTCCAGAGAGCTCCCATGTACTCTTCACCGAGCTTCTCCTGTGTTAATATCTCATATAACCGCCCAACATTTGTTAAGACTAAGAACTTAACCTTGGTACAACTCTATTAACCACAGAATCACTCTGATTTTACCAGTTTTTCCACTAATGTCTTCTTTCTGTTCCAAAATCCAATTGGTATCTCACAGTGCCTTGAGCTGTTAGGAGTACTTACTCTTCTCCAGTCTGTGACAGTTCTTCAGTCTTTCCTTGTCTATTCACGAGCTTGACAGCTTTGAAGAATACCGGTCAGCTATTTTGTACAAAGTCTCTCAATTTGGGAGTTTTCTCAAGATTAGACTGAGCTAATGCACTGTCAGGAAAAATACTACAGAGGTGAAGTGTCCTTTCTCTGTGCGTGCCCGTCTCTGGGTGTACATGATGCTGATATATCAATACGTTACTGGTGACGTGACCCTTGATCCCTTGGTTGAGGTTCTGTCTATCAGTATTCTTCACAGTAAACTTACTATTTCTCCTTGGTAATTACTAAATATTGTAAAGGAGACACTTTGTAACCATGAAAATATCCTGTTTCTGGTTAAACTTATACCCCCTAATTTTAGTATTCACTGGCAGATCTTACCTGCAGTAATTAGTACTGTAGTATTCTGATGGTGATTTTCTATTTCCCTCATTTCTTTCTACATGTATTAATTGAATTCTTCTGTAAGAAAGAGTTGTCATTTCGCCCCATCTATTTATTTGTTCAGTTATTTATTTATATTAGTATGGACTTATGAAAATTATTTTATTTGGGGGTTAAAGTTTGATATATATTTTTAAATAAATAATTATTTATTTTGCTGCTCAAGCTGTTTCAACTTTGGTCATTTGGAGCTCTTTCAGATTGACTCCTGTGCACTTTCAATATGCACGCCCTTCCTTTTTTTCCACATCCTTACTTTCTAGCACCACAAGACACTCCAGGCTCGTCTTGCACTTTCCCTGCCCTCTGTTCTAGAATCAACAAGTTCTACAAGGAGCCCTGGTTCCTTTTATTGGAGGATGGAATTTAGAAACCAAGATTTGGGTGCAAGGTGTGCTCATTGCTACTGGGGTGTCACTGCTTCTAGCCTCTCTTAGTGGATCTCTAGGAAGTACTTGTATGTATACTACCCAAGGTATACATATATATCTCTATCTATCTAGTTAACTACCTATCTATCTATTTAAGAAAACATGAATTCACATTGATACCTGATCTCACGAGCCTGTATGTGCCTTTGAAAAATAATTTGTTAAAGAAACAGAAATTTTTGAGCTTAGATTATCAGGGTATTGGGCTGAGTTTTGAATTATTGGGCATGATTTTAATAACTGAGGCTGGAGGTGGAAGAGTGGAGAGGCGTGGTCCCCAGGCAACAGTATGGAGGGGGTTAATCTACACAGCATCTCGGAAAGACAATGGCAGAGCAGCCTGGCTGGAATGGGAATTCACGATTTGGAATAATGCTGAAAAGTTAATAGGTGCACTCGGTCGGAATGCAAAGGGCCCTGAACACCAGGCTGAGGGGGTGCGACTTGATCCTTCAGGGACTCTGGGAAGGCTCTGGGCTGAGAATCCACATGAGAATATCATTCAGAATCCAAAAATCCATGAGTGACATGCACGAGGGAAGGGACACAGATGGCAGGGATACAAATAAATAGATCAGTACCATCATCATTTTCTCTATTATCATTGCCACATTTACTGTTTGTATTAATGTAAATATACACAGAACCAGCACACCTGGTCAGAAAGAGGCCAGCACCTTCTGTAATTCTCTGTAATTCTGGCATGCCTGTATGTATTTGCAAATGTGAACAAAAAGTTTCTATACATTACGAAAAGCTTTGCTGCTCTTTTTTTTTTTCTGACTGGTTTGCCATTTAAAAAAATTGTCTAAATTACACAATATACAAATTCATGCTTGTGTGTTATAAAAGTATGGACAATTTAGCAATCCACAGAATAAGAAATACAAATTTTTCTTTTTCTGCCTATCCCCACCACACCATCACTCCATGCCCCTGCAACCCTCTCTCCTCTTTTTCGCATTAACTAACCATAATGGTTCAGTGAATATCACCCCAGACAGTTTCTACACATTTATCTATATATGTGACCTTTGCAAGGCCAGGAATTCAGACCTCAACTCAACTGTTACCTCCCCAGAGAGCCCCACTCCCCATCACTCTCTAAACACTTTAATTTTTCCCCATTATTCTTATTACTACCTGAAATGAACTTTAATTGTCTTTGTCATTCTTCCCTGACTAGGATGTAAGCTCCATGAAAGCAGGAAATCTGGATAACTTGTTCACAGCCATATTTCTAGGGCCAGTCACATAGTTGGGGCTGAATAAGTATTACTGAATGAATGTTTGTGTATATGAATGTTTGTGTGTATACATACACACACATAAATGCACATACTTTTGGATTTTTTTAAATTGAGGTACAGTTGATTTACAATGTTGTGTTTTATTGGTGTACAGCACAGTGATTCAAATATACACATATATATTCTTTTTCATATTCTTTTCTATTATAGTTTATTACAAAATATTGAATATAGTTCCCTGTGCTATATATAGTAGGATGTTGTTGTTTACCTATTTTACATATAGTAGTGTGTATCCGCTAATCCCAAACTCCTAATTTATCCCTCCCCACCCTTTTCTCCTTTGGTAACCACAAGTTTGTTTTCTATGCCTGTGAGTCTGTCTCTGTTTTGTAAATAAGTTCATCTGTATCATTTTTTAGATTCCACATATAAGTGCTATCATATATTTGTCTTTCTCTGACTTACTTAATTTAGTATGATAATCTCTAGGTCTATCCATGTTGCTGTAAATGGCATTATTTCATTCTTTTATTATGACTGAGTAATATTCCATTGTATATATGTACCACATTTTCTTTATCCATTCATCTGGCAAGGGACACTGAGGTTGCTTCCACGTATTGGCTATTGTAAATAGTGCTGCTGTGAACACTGGGGTGCATGTATCTTTTTTTTTTTTTTTAAATGATAGTTGTTTTTTTCTTTTTAATTTATTTATTTAGTTATTTATTTTTGGCTGTGTTGGGTCTTCGTTTCTGTGCGAGGGCTTTCTCTAGTTGCGGCGAGCGGGGGCCGCTCTTCATCGCGGTGTGCGGCCCTCTCACTGTCGCGGCCTCTCTCGTTGCGGAGCACAGGCTCCAGACGCGCAGGCTCAGCAATTGTGGCTCACGGGCCTAGTTGCTCGGCAGCACGTGGGATCTTCCCAGACCAGGGCTCGAACCCATGTCCCCTGCACTGGCAGGCAGATTCTCAACCACTGCGCCACCAGGGAAGCCCCCGCATGTATCTTTCTGAATTAGAGTTTTCTCCAGATATATGCCCAGGACTGGGATTCCTGGATCATATGGTAACTCTATTTTTAGTTTTTAAGGAACCTCCATACTGTTTTCCATAGTGGCTGCACCAATTTATGTTCCCACCAACACATACTTTTGGATTTTTAAAAATACCAATGGATTCACTGTATGCATACTTTCTGATTTTCTACTTTGAGATACTTCCCTTTTGTTTTGGATGTGCAGAGAACAAAGAACTTTCTGTTTGATTCTATATATTCTCAAACATCCTTTATAATGTTAAAATAGTTTAAGGCAGGGGAGAGAGTTATGAACACTTGAAATGTATCATTCCCATATAGTGTTTTCTTCCCTGTTCCATTGGGAACTTGTACAAAAAAAATATCCACTCTTGATTAGATAGTGACTCACCACTTAAACTGTTTTGAGATTTTTAAGGGTCACTAAATTGCTAGCTTAAAATGCAGTGGCCCAGGAGAAAAATTACATCAATTTTTATTTTTGCTTCTATTGTGCCCTCTTGTGGAATGACATATAACTCACATACTCATTTTTGTGAAGTTTTAACAAAGAGCAGATTGTACCCATGTCCTGGCTACTACATTCAGACATGTTCCCATCAACGAAGTAGACTCTTCTGATCAGTTTAATCTCTGATCTCCATGCAAACAAGATTCAGATTGCCTCTGAGTTGGGCAAATCAATGATGGCTTTGTTCAGGATGCTTCTCCTAAAAGTCTGGCTCGTCAAGCTTGTGTTTGGTCTTTGATTTCATCATCTCAGCTGTTGGGTCAGCTGTTATAACTGCAAGCAGGACATTTTCCATAGGCCTTGCGTTACTAAAGGTGTCTGGTTTCTCTGGCATGCTCTGAGATAATGGCTCTCTCAGATCTTCCATCTGCTTCCATCCCTTTGGCTTGCTTCCTCCTCTTATCAGGTGTTGCAATCCCAGCCAGCAAGTACACACTATCTTCTCTTGCAGGCTATAGACATCCTGTTAGCCCTGGCAACTGTCATTTAAAGCAGAGACCAGTTTCTTAGTCAGATGATGCCTTCCCAGAGAATGTGCTCTCTGCTAGGGAGTTGCTGGAAACAGGATCATTGGGTCACAAGGAACTGTAGCTCTTTCCTCGAATTGGACTGGTTTTCAACGAATGTTTTCATTTTCCCTATATTTGAGAATCAAATCCAACTAACGTGTACTGAATATATACTGGGTTCAATCTAGCAAGTTATAAGTGTTAAATCTTCATATCCTCTCTACGACCCTTTGATGAACTTGGTAAAGCCCTTATTGTAAGTCCATTCATTCATGCATCCGATCGTCCATCCTCCCTCCCTCTTTCCCTCCCTCCCTCCTGTCCTTCCCTCCTTCCTTTCCTTCCTTCCTTCTCATCCAAACATCCCAATAGTTTTACTGAGTGCCTTCTGCTAATATGTGCAGGGCACTACTCTACTTGTTGGAGACCAAAGACCTTTCCCATGATAGGGCTTACATGCTAGTGAGAGAAACCCAAAAATAAAACGAATAAGTAAAGTAGGTAGTATTCTAACTTTAAAGATAGCAGCATAGAGGAAAAAATAAAGTGAGGGAGGGGAGCAAATTTAAGTACAATAGCTTGACTGAACAAGTGAGTCTGAACAAAGACATGTGTACTATTTTTATACCCATTTAACAGATAAGGATGGAAGGTTCCAGGGAATCTTCCAAAGGAGGTATTTTGGAACATTTTGGGAATCTTTTCTACAAATACAGGAGAAAATTCTGGCATCTAGCAACTACAGGAAGCAGGGCAGAATGACTATACTATGGGAGAAACTTGGGCTCCAATCCAGGCTCTAAGATTTACTCCAGGAAAATGATTTAACTTCCCTCAACTTCAGTTTCCTTTATAGAAAAAAATGGTACCAATTAGTACATTCTTCAGAAAGTGAAGAGTTGATGAAATCATGAACCTGAGGATCCCAGCATGTACTACTGTGACAGTCACTGCCTGGTCACTGCCCACCAACCATTCAGATCTCTCCTTTCAGTGGTATGTCCTGCAACCATTCAGATCTCTCCTTTCAGTGGTATGTCCTGCAACCATTCAGATCTCTCCCTTCAGTGGTATGTCCTGAAGACCTGTCTTAAAGCCTCATTTCTCAAACTGTTTTCAACTGCACCCCACAGTAAGAAATGCATCTATATCATGATACTAGGAGTACGTGCACACATAAATATATAAAATGGAAACATTTTCAAAAATATATTTGTCCTTACTATAGTGTCGCATGTCCCTTATTCGATACTACTTTAGTTATTTAATTTTTTAAAGAGCTGACCATTAGCCACTAAACTGATGTCAAGAGTTACCAGTGAGTAATTTTCTAGTATTTGAGAAACACAGGGGTCGAACTGTTAACAAAGGCTTGGTAAATAATTTAACGTAGATAGACAGACAAACAGACATATGAACAAATACATAAAAAATGTCCTCAACATCTCCCACCACATTTCCCTCTCTCACCGAAAACAACCAATTCCAATTCTTTAAACGGATTCTTTGGGTATGTACCTCCACACCTCTAAATAACACGCTAAAAGAAAAACAGTTCTCTGAACTCACAACTTCTGGCACCAAATGTGTGGGGCTTTTCCCCACACCAACCAATTCGCCAACACTCCAGACACCAACTGGGTGTCCTACAATTCAATTATGACACTGACTACGTAGGGTGAGGTCCAGAAGGGTCCTGAGCCCAGGAGCTTCTGTCTCCATAAAGTTTGCACCACCCTCCCAGCACATGGATGTGTTCACCCATCCAAAATCTCTCTGGATCTCATCGTTTATAGATTTTTATGGAGGCTTCATCACGTAGGCATGATCAATTATTAACTCAATCTCACGTAGGCATGATCAATTATTAACTCAATCTCCAATCTCCCTCTCCCCTCCTAGAGGATGGGGAGTAGGGCTGAAAGTTCCAATCATGGCTTGGTCTTGCTAGTGACCGGCCCTCATCCAGAAGCCCACCAAGAGTCACCTCATTAGAAAAAAAAGACATGCCTAGTAACCAGGAAATCCCAAGGGACTTAGAAGCTCTATGTAAGATGCCTCTATCACACCCATTATTCAAGAAATTACAAGGGTTTTAGGAACTCTGTGTCAGGAACCGGGACCAGAGACCAAATATATATTTCTCATTCTGTCACATATGCCTCATCTACTGACTTCTTACCCTGGAAGAGAATTTAGCTGCAGTACTCGGGATCTTCGCTGCGGCATGCGGGCTTCTTAGTTGTGGCATGCATGCAGGATCTAGTTCCCTGACTAGGGATCGAACCCGGGCGTCCTGCACTGGGAGCGTGGCATCTTACCCACTGGACCACCAGGGAAGTCCCGAAATTTTCTTGAATTAGTTTCACTGTTGATTTCCTATCCTTTGTGTTCTATGTTCTCTTTCCAGGGCTCCTGTTCTTTAGATGTTTGATCTATCCTCTAATTTTCTAAACATTGTATTGCTATCCTCCATATCATTGGTTTTTATTGTTTTTTAATTCTACTTTCTGAATAAAAACCTTTTCTCCCAATTCTTCTATTAATTTGTTCATTTCTACTACCACAGTTTGAATTTATGAGGTTTTTAAAATCCTCTGTTTCATTTTTTAAATAGAATCCTATGCTTCTTTATGTAATACCGTCTTTTATTTCTCTGAGAATACTGATAATTTTTTTAGAAGTTTTATTCATCCTACATAGATGATCTTCTCTATGTTGATGTTTTTCTCTTTATTTGTCTTGACCTCTGTCTTTCCTAGTAGAGGGGGTTTCTCCAAATATCTAGTGATTTCTGGATTTCCATTAAGATTTAAGAGCAGTTTGGAAGTATGGGGAGGGAACTTGTCAGCTGTATGCTTCAGTGTAGGAAGCTCTGGCTGGGCCACCTTAGTGGGGAAACTCCTGATGTCAGTGTCCTTAAATCCCCAAAGATATTTCTTCCAAATCCCTGTTTGGAAGACATAATTTTCCTTGCAAGGGTCTGAGAGCTATATGGGAGAAAAGGTCTGTGGTCTCAGCATTCATATTTAAGTTTTAGATTGAACCTCATGTTTCAACATGATGCCCACCACTGTGCCTGGATTCCCATAGTCCAGAAATAATCTATTTTATCTTCTCTAGAAATGGAACCTCCAATCTTTTGCCCAGGGCAAGAGAGAGGCAGAATCCCAGTTACATGATATAAAATTGGCAATCTGGGGGTCTAAGTGTTCCTCAAAGAATCTTGCAATGAAACCACTGATTTTAGGAATATTTTCACTGCCAATTCCAGCTGGTGCCACCAGTTCTCTGGCCTTTTGGGATTGTGTCATGTTAGTCATTTGCTCCTGGGCTTTCTCCATTGCTGGTTAATGATACAGATGTCTCAAGCAGACTAAGTTGGTTACCACCAACTTAGTGGTAAAATCTATTTCAAGCTTTAATTGCCTCCTCTTCTGTACTTTTTATCCTAGAATAGAAGGTTTATGCTACTTATAAAGTAAATTATCCATTTTAGTATAGTTTTGGGAAAGAATGAATATAAATCAAATGTTTTTTGTTTTTTTTTTTAAAGAATTGTGTTGCATTCTTTTTTTAAAAATTTTATTTATTTATTTATTTATTTTTGGCTGTGTTGGGTCTTCGTTTCTGTGCGAGGGCTTTCTCTAGTTGGGGCAAGCAGGGGCCACTCTTCATCGCGGTGCGCGGGCCTCTCACTATCGCGGCCTCTCTCGTTGCGGAGCACAGGCTCCAGATGCGCAGGCTCAGTAGTTTGTGGCTCACGGGCCTAGTTTCTCCGCGGCATGTGGGATCTTCCCAGACCAGGGCTCGAACCGGTGTCCCCTGCATTGGCAGGCAGATTCTCAACCCCTGCGCCACCAGGGAAGCCACTCATTGTAGTTTTGATTTGCATTTCTCTAATGATTAGTGATGCTGAGCATCCTTTCATGTGTTTGTTGGCCATCTGTATATCTTCTTTGGAGAAATGTCCACTTAGGTCTTCTGCCCATTTTTGGATTGGGTTGTTTGTTTGTTTTGATATTGGGCTGCATGAGCTGCTTGTAAATTTTGGAGATTAATCCTTTGTCAGTTGCTTTATTTGCAAATATTTTCTCCCACTCTGAGGGTTGTCTTTTCATCTCGTTTATGGTTTCCTTTGCTGTGCAAAAGCTTTTAAGTTTCATTAGGTCCCATTTGTTTATTTCTGTTTTTATTTCCATTTCTCTAGGAGGTGGGTCAAAAAGGATCTTGCTGTGATTTATGTCATAGAGCGTTCTGCCTATGTTTTCCTCTAAGAGTTTTATAGTGTCTGGCCTCACATTTAGGTCTTTAATCCATTTTGAGTTTATTTTTGTGTATGGTGTTAGGGAATGTTCTAATTTCATTCTTTTACATGAGCTGTCCAGTTTTCCCAGCACCACTTATTGAAGAGGCTGTCTTTTCTCCATTGTTAATCTACTTTCTATCTCTATAAATAGATTTGCCTATTTAAGAGATTTCATATAAATAAGATCATAGAATATGTGTTCTTTTTTGAATGGCTCCTTTCACTTTGCATAATGTTTTCAAAGCACACCCAATGTTGTAGCTTGTATCAGTACTTCATTCCTATTTATAGCAAAATATTACTCCATTGTATGAATATACTACATTTTATTCATCCAGTCAACAGTTGATGGATGTCTGGGTTGCTTCCATCTTTTGGCTTTTATGAATCATGTTGCTATGAATATTTGTGTACATGTGTTTTCATTTCTCTCCATTATCTAGGAGTACAGTTGCTGGGTCATATGGTAACTCTATGTTTAGTCTTTTGGGGAAGTGGCAGACTGTTTTCCAAAGTGACCACACCATTTTACATTCCTACCAGTAGTGCATGAGGGTTCCAATTTTTCCACATCCTTGCCAACACTTATTACTATGTCTTTTTGTTTAAAGCCATCCTAGTAGTGTGAAGTGGCATCTCAATGTGTGTGTGTTTTTAAATTAATTAACATTTATTTATTTATTTTTGGCTGCGTTGGGTCTTCGTTGCTGCGCACGGGTTTTCTCTAGTTGCGGCGAGTGGGGCTACTCTTTGTTGCGGTGCACGGGCTTCTCATTGTGGTGGCTTCTCTTGTTGCAGAGCACGGGTTCTAGGCATGTGGGCTTCAGTAGTTGTGGCACGTGGGCTCAGTAGTTTTGGCTCATGGGCTCTACAGAGCAGGCTCAGTAGCTGTGGCTCATGGGCTTAGTTGCTCCGCAGCACGTGGGATCTTCCCAGACCAGGGCTTGAACCCGTGTCCCCTGCATTGGCAGGCGGACTCTCAACCACTGTGCCACCAGGGAAGCCCCTCAATGTGGTTTTGATTGCATTTCCCTGATGACTAATGATATTGAGCTTCTTTTCACATGTGTATTGCCCATTTTTGAACCTTCTTTGGAGACCTGTCTATTCAGATCCTTTGCCCATTTTTAGTTGGGTCATTTGTCTTTGATTACTGAGTTGTAAGAGTTCTTTGTATATTCTAGAGAAAAGTACTTTATCAGATATATGATATGCGAATATTTTCTCCTATTCTGTAGATATCTTTTTGCTTTCTTGATGGTGCTCTCTGAAGCACAAAAGTTTTCAATTTTAATGTAGTCCAAGTTATCTAGTTTTTCTTTTGTTGCTTGTGCTTTTGGTATCACATCTAAGAAACCACTGTCTAATCTAAGGTCTTGAAGATTTACTCCTATATTTTCTTCTAAGACTTCTTTATTTTCAGCTCTTATATTAGGTCTTTGATCCATTTGAATCAAATTTTACATATAGTTTAAGGTACAGAATATAACTTCATTCTTTTGCATGTGGATATCCGGTTCTTCCAATACCATCTGTTGAAAAGATTACTCTTTCCCCAACTGAATTGCCTGGGAACCTTCATCTAAAATAAATGGACTGTGAATATGAGGGTTTATTTCCGGACTCTCAAATCTCTTCCACTGATCTATACTTCTGCCTTTATGCCAGTACTACACTGGGATAGTTACTGTACTTTTGTTGTAAATTTTGGAATCAGGAAGTGAGAGTCTTCCAAGTTTGTTCTTCTTTTTCAAGATTGTTTTGGATATTTTGGGTGTCTTGAATTTAAAAAAAAAACTTTATATATATATATTTAGCAGTTTTAGGTTCACAACAAAATTGAGAGGAAGGTACAGAGATTTCCCATACACGCCCTGCCTCCACACAAGCATAGACTCCCCTACTATCAACGTCACTCACCAGAGTGGTATATTTGTTACTAGGGATGAACTTAAAGTGACTCATCATAATCACCCAAAGTCCATAGTTTACATTAGGGTTCACTCTTGGTGTTATACATTTTACGGGTTTGGACAAATGTATAATGACATATATTCATCATTATGATATCATACAGCGTATTATCGCTGCCTTAAAAATCCTCTGAGCACCACATATTCATCCATTCCCCCTCTCCAAACCCCAGGCAAACACTTTTTACTGTCTCCATAGGTTTGCCTTTTCCAGAATGTCATATAGTTGGAACCATATAGTATTTGGCCTTTTCAAATTGGCTTCTTTCCCTTAGTAACATGCATTTAAGGTTCCTCCATGACTTTTTATGGTTTGATAGCTCATTTCATTTAGCACTGAATAATATTCCACTGTCTACATGCACCACAGTTTATTTATCCATTTACCTCATGAGGGATATCTTGGTTGCTTCCAAGTTTTTACAATTATAAATAAAGCTGCTATAAAGATCCAAGTGCAGGTAGACATAAGTTTTCAGCTCCTTTGGGTAAATACCAATGAGCACTACTGCTGGGTCATATGGTAAGCACAGATTTAGTTTTGTAAGAAACTGCCAAACTGTCTTCCAAAGAGGCTGTACCATTTTGCATTCCCACCAGCAATGTATCACAATGCTTGTTGGTCCACATCCTTGAGAGCATTTGATGTTGTCAGTATTCCAGATTTGGGTCATTCTGATAAGTATGCAGTGGTATCTCACTGTTGTTTTAATTTGTATTTCTCTGATGACATATGATGCGGAGCACATTTTCATATGCTTATTTGCCACCTGTATATCTTCTTTGATGAGGCGTCTGTTAAGGTCTTTCGCCCATTTTAAAATCAGGTTATTTATACTCTTGTTGTTGAGTTTTAAGACTTCTTTGCATATTTTAGGTAACAGTCTTTTATCAGGTGTGTCTTTTACAAATATTCTGACCCAGTCTGTAGCTTGTCTTCTCATTCTCTTGATATTGTCTTTCACAGAGCAGAAGTTTTTAATTATAATGAAGTCTAGCTTATCAATTATTTCCTTCATGGATTGTGTCCTTACTGTTGTATCCAAAAGGACATCACCATACCCAAGGTCATTTAGGTTTTCTCCTATGCTATCTTGTCAGAGTTTTATAGTTTTGCATTTTACATGATCCATTTTGAGTTAATTTTTGTAAAGTGTGTAAGGTGTGTGTCTATATTCATTATTTTGTATGTGGTCATCCAGTTGTTCCAGCACCATTTGTTGAAGAGACTATCTTTGCTCCATTGTATTGCCTTTGTGCCTTTGTCAAAGATCAATTGACTATATTTATGGGGGTCTATTTCTGGACTCTCTATCCTGTTCCATTGATCTATTTAAGGCTTTATTTCTATGAACTGGTATAACACCTTTCTTAAATGTTTGGTAGAATTCACCAGCAAGCCCATTTGGGCATGGTGCTTTCTATTTGGAAGGTTATTAATTATTGATTCAATTTCTTTAATAGATATAAGGTAGAATTCACCAGCAAACCCATTTGGGCATGGTGCTTTCTATTTGGAAGGTTATTAATTATTGATTCAATTTCTTTAATAGATATAAGCCTATTAAGAACATCTGTTTCCCCTTGGGTGCGTTTTGACAGATTGCATCTTTCAAGGAATTGGTCCATTTCATTTAGGTTATTAAATTTGTGGTCATAAGAGTTGTTCATAGTATTTTTTTAATTGTACTTTTAATGTCCATTAGAAAGAATCTGTAGTAATGCCCCTTTTTCATTTCTGATATTAGTAATTTGTGTCATTTCTTTTATTTATAACTTGGCTAGAGGCTTATTGACTTTATAGATCCTTGAATTTCCATATAAATTTTAGGATTAGCTTGTCAATTTCTGCAAGTTTACTGAGGCTTTTATATGGCCTAACATATGGTCTATCCTGGAGAATGCTCCATATGCACTCAGATGGATGTGTGTTCTGCTGGTATTGGGTGGACTGTTCTACAGGGGTCTGTTGGTCCAGCTGGTTTATAATGTTGTTCAAGTCTTCTATTCCCTTGTCGATGTTCTGCCTACTGCTTAATCCATTACTGAATGTGAGGCATTGAAATCTCCTACTCTTATTGGTGGATTACTTATTTCTCCCTCTAATTCTGTCAGCTTTTGCTTCAAGTATTTTGGGGGCTCTGTTGTTAGGTGCATGAATGTTTACAACTGTTATATTTTCTTTGTGGACTAACACATTTATCATTATAAAATGTTTCTGTTTTTCTCTAATAATGTGGCTTTTTATATTCTATTTTATCTGATACTAGTATAGCCACTACTGCTTTCTTGTGGTTGCTGTTTGATTGACATATCTTTTTCCATCCTTTTGCTTCCAACCTATTTGTATTTTGAATCTAAGGTGTGTCTCCTGTAAACGGCACACAGGATTGTATTCTTTATCATCTATCTCTGGCAATTTCTTTCTTTTGATTGGATTTTTACCCATTCTTATTTAATGTTATTATAGATAATAGTTGAGTTTATGTCTGCTATTTTACTTTTTGTTTTCAATATCGCATGTCTTTTTTATTCCTGTAGTCTTCTTTTAACTGCTTTCTTCTGCACTGAGTATTTGCTAACGTAGCATTTTAATACATTTTTCACCATATTTTTTGAGATATTTCCTTGGCAGTTGCCCTAAAGATTAACATATATGTATCTTATCAGAATACACTTCAGATTTATACTAACTTCATTCCAGTGAGATATACAAATGTTAGTCATATATAATTCTATTCCCTCTTCTCCATTTTATGACATTGTTGTACATATTGCATCTATACTGTTACAAACCCAACAGTATAATTGCTACTTCTTACAATTTTATGTGTTTAAAGAAGGTGAGAGAGGAAGAAGAGCAAGTATATATTTATGGAGTTTGTTATATTAACTTTTTCATATGCCATTTTAAATTTTCTTTATTTGTTAATGTGGATTCAAGTTACCATCTGGTGTCATTTTCCTATTCCATACAATTTTTCTCCATTCCAACCTCCTTTGTGCTATTATATATATATATATATATATATATATATATATATATATATATATATATATATATTTATATATTTATATATATTTATATATATTTATATATTTATATATTTATATTTATATTACATTTCTATGGTACAGGCTCAACACATGATTATTATATACATAATGTTTTATACAATTGTTTTTAAAGTCAATCCAGAGAATAAAGGGTAAAAAATATTCACTTATATTGTCTTTTGCATTAATGCCTTTATTGGTGTTTTTTTTTTCTTTAATGTGTTTTTGAATCACTGCCTGGAGTCCTTGCTTTCAGCCTGAAGAACTTCCTTTATTCTTGTGGTTCTGCTGTAAATGAATTATCTCAGATTTTGTTTATCTGGGAGCGACTTTATTTCACCTTCATTTTAAAAATTATTTTGCTGGATGTAGGATTTTTGGTTGACAGTTCCCCCTACTTTTTGGCACTTCAAATAATGTTATCTCATGGCCTTATGGCATCCACAGTTTCTAATGAGAAGTCAGCAAATTATCTCATTGGAGTTTCCTTACATGTGACAAGTTATTTTTCTCTTGCTGCTTATAAGATGTTGTCTCTGTCTTTCAGGACTTTTACTATGATTTATCTGTGTGTGGATCTCTTTGAGTTTATCTTACTTGGAGTTAATTGATTTCTGATGTGTAGATTGTTTTTCATCAAATTTGCAAGTTTTCAACCATTATTTCTTCAAAAAAATTTTTTTTTATATTCCTTTCTCTCTCTCCTCTCCTTCTGGTGCTCTCATCATACATGTCCTGGTGGATCTGATGGTGTTTCACATCTCTGAGTCTCTGTTCAATTTTATTTGTTATTTTTCTCTGTTCTTCAGATTGTATACTCTTTATTGATTATCTTCAAGTTTACTGATTCTTTCTACTTTAAGTTCAAATCAATAGTGAGCCCCTCTAATGATTTTTTTCACTTCAGTTATTTTACCTTTCAACTCCACAACTTTCATGTGGCTCTTTTTATAAAAAATAATTTAAATTTCTTTATTGATAGTCTCAATTTTATGAAACATTGCCATCACATCTTACTTTACTTCTTCAAGCACAGTTTCCTTTTGTTGCTTGAATATATTTATAATGGTTGTTTTGAAGTCTTTTTCTACTAAATCTGCAGCTGGGTCCTCTCACCAGGCAGTTTCTGCTGCCTGCATTTTTCCCTGTGAATGAATCACACTTTCCTGTTTATTTGCCTGCCTCATATTTTTTTGTTGAAAAAAATTTAGATAATATTTTTAGCATGTTAATATATTTTAGCATGATAATACATTTTAGGATGTTTTAGCAACTCTGGATAACTCTCCCCTGCCCACCTCACGCCCCAACTCAACGTACAGGGCTTGTTGATGTTGTTTGCTTGTTTATTTGTTTAGTATCTTGACTGGACTATTTCAGTGAAGTCCACTTTATCCACTGTGTGAAACCTACGATGTTTTTCCTCAGTGGGTGCAGCCTTGTGCATGACCACAGTCACCCAGGATGACAGTGGTTTTATCAGGGCTCTCTCTGATTGACTCTTCTTTTAATCATCCTCTTAGGCTGTGCATCTCTGTTGGTATTACACCCAGCTATTAGCCTTCACTAATTGCCAGCTGATTGCTCTACTGTTTTTGACAACGGCCTGAGCTCAAGTTGATCCTGCAGTATGATCCATTAAATTTTGGCCCATTTGCAGGGATAGTTTTTGAGGTTGGTCTTTGAACTTTGTTCTGACACCAGGAGGGCACTTTTTATTTGTCTCTTTCCTTGGTTGTCCCTTGTAAACTAACTAGCCTATCGTTTAGCCTGTTGCTCTCATGAAGTTTTCTCTTAATGAAGAGAGCCTCTGAACCCTTGGACATACTTACCTGAAATTTAAGCTCTGTAAGACATAGCTAGTAGGGATGAGAAATGCTGATGACCTGCCCCTCCCAAGGAAATACCATATCCCTCAACTGGGAGCTGGGAGGATCCCTGTGTTCTTGACTGAATTGTCTAGAGTTGGGTTTCCACCATGCAGAGCTAGAAGGGGAGAGGGAGGGAGTGGGTCATGATTCAAGTGTCACAGACTCTTGCTCTTTCTTATTAAGTTTTAGTAGATTTTCTTGAGTAAGAAATCTGGTTCTTAATGTGCTTAGGCCCTTAGGACAATTTCCAAAGACTCTAGATAGTTGTTTTAAAAATAATGTTCACAGTTATGCTTGTTTCACTGGGGAACAATTTCCAGAGATCTCATGCCACCATTTCAGATGTCATCACCCTGCCAGGCTCTTTTTCTGCTGCAGTAGCTAAGCTTTTAGAATTTGTCTCTCAGGCTGCTTCAAGCAATCATCATTCTCACAGAGTGAGCCCTGCAGGGGACGGGGAGAGAGACAGACAGAGCCCTGGTGACATTATAGGAGCCTTGGGATCTAGCTGTGCTTGAGATGAGCCCTCTGATCTGGACTCCACAGTCAGATAAGTGAATAAATTGCCTTCTTTGCTTAGCTTGTTGAAATTGAGTTCCTCTCACATGTAACCAAGAGTTGTAACTAATACCCTGAATGTCAAACTTTTAATAATGTGTGAGTAAATGATAAGTACTGTGGAAAGCTTGTTCAACTAAATTAGTATCTAGGGTCATTTTCATGTGATATTTAGGTAGTTAATCTCATCCTGATAATTTATGGCCTCTGAGTGCTTGATGAAATATATAGACATCACTTATGGTGATTCTAATTGATGTTCCTCTTAATAAGGATTTTTAATACATTCCTATTCACCTGTCAGTATTTGTTGCTATCCAAAGGGTTGTTTCCAAGGAAGTCTCAATGTTAATTGCTAATTCTGAGGTATAATATTAATAATAATACAGAAGCCTAACCTTAATCATAAAAAGTTCTAATAAGTCAGGTAAACCTCTCTTTTCCATCGGTCTATGGCAAACTTATTAGAACATTTCTGGTAAGCATACAGTTTTCCAAATATTTGAACCAGATGAAGACCTCTTTAACAAATTAGAAGTAGAAAGAGGGAAGACTTATGTTGTTGCCCTTGATGTGATATAGAAAATCTAGGTAATTAAGATTTTTGCTTATTTGGCATGCTACTACTTTGATATATTAAAGAATGGGACAAGTTTGTTGGAAACATAAGAGTTAGAAATTCTCAGGATGTATTTATAGTTCAAGACTGTGAGCAATTTTATCCAGTCTCTCTTGATAATATTCTTCCCTAACTCCTTCCTTGAATGTGGATACTTATGACAAGTTTTATGAGCAAGACATCAGACATTATTATAATCCTGGAACTTACAAAACTTGGTTAAAAAAGTCTTTCTCTGGATGAGGACTGGAAAGCGCCTTAACCTACCTCATATTACCATGTTTGGTGCCACTTGCCAATAAAGGCTCTGTAGGTTCTGTAATCCAGTGATCTCTTGTCATATTTTAAATACCTCTAGGATCTCCAGAGGAGCACATTATTGAGAAGACAGGTCTTTATAATCAAACAGGCACAGTGTGTAACAAAATGTAGAGATCCATTATGCAATCTCACTAATTCCTATTAAATGAGGAAAAGGTGATGTGAATTCACAAAACTCAATTATTCTTATAGAATAAAGCCTTTTGGCCTTCACTAAGGAAAAAGGGAAAAGTCCTCCAAGGTCAATTTTAATTGACAGATTTGATTTATTTGTGATTGGCATATTGTTTTAAATACTTTGAGCTTCTGAATAACCTGAAAGCAGAATGCAGTCTAGGGAGCTTAATCAAATCATCTGCTGTTTACTTTGCACTAATAATGGTCCTTAGATCCACCATTCACAGAAATAGAAAAGTAAGCATCCACTGATTTAGGACTTCATAAATCTTGAATTGGTGGGATCTGAATTCCACTAATTGTACTTGAGAATCTAACAGTCTTGAGTTGCAAAGACTCATGCTCTGATTAGTAAAATCTTACCTGAGAAAGGGTTTCATCTACAGGTTTGTGGTAGATGACACTCCCTCAGAAAAGAGGTAAGGGCTTCCCAGGTGGTGCAGTGGTTAAGAATCTGCCTGCCAATGCAGGGGACACGGTTTCGAGCCCTAGTCCGGGAAGATCCCATATGCCGCGGAGCAACTAAGCCCGTGCACCACAACTACTGAGCCTGCGCTCTAGAGCCCACGAGCCACAACTACTGAAGCCTGCACACCTAGAGCCCATGCTCCGCAGCAAGAAAAGCCACCACAATGAGAAGCCTGCACACCGCAATGAAGAGTAGCCCCAACTCCCCGCAACTAGAGAAAGCCCGCGCAGCAGCAAAGACCCAACGCAGCCAAAAATAAAAATAAATAAAAATAAAATATAAAAAAAATTTAAAAATTTTAAAAAAGAAAGAAAAGAGGTAAGACTGTGATTCTCAGTCAACTGACTGACCAGGGCTAGAATGTTTGCATTTTATTTTATTTTATTTATTTGGTTGCACTGGGTCTTAGTTGCAGCTCGTGGGCTCCTTAGTTGTGGCATGCGAACTCTTAGTTGTGGCATGCATGTGGGATCTAGTTCCCTGACCAGGGATCGAATCTGGGCCCCCTGCATTGGGAGCGCGAAGTCTTAACCACTGTGCCCCCAGGGAAGTCCCTGCATTTTAGAATCTCCATCTCCTCTGCAGTGCCTCAGCAGCACACTAATCTGGTTTTATAGAGACGAATTTCAAGGAAAACATCACCTAGACTTTATTTCAAATTACCCTGAGGATCAATATATCTCACTGATGTCCAGAAACTCCATGTTTATAATCTGCTGTTATGATATACAACTCAGGGAAGGTAAATGTCCTGTCAACCGCAATCTCTCTTTTTATTATTTTTAAGGAGGGCTAATTTCCATTATCAAAAGCAGATAAGGAATGCCAGCACTTATTTGTCATTCAAAATGGAATAGACTTGTTTATCTGGGGATGAATGAAAACCATCATGTGGTGGGTTTGTTTTTTTAGTAGTGGCAATAAAGTCACAATTCAAGGTCAGGGAAAATTCAAATGTGTTCTACTGGGTTGCTACTATTTTTTTGCATAGGTTGGGGAGACAATTTTCCAAAAATAACTTGGGATTTCTAATATTTTTTCCCCTAAAACAGAGATAAGAAGCAGAAGCCTGAGATTTTCTCTCGTCTTCTCAAACAGTAGTTAGTTTTCATTTCACCAATCTGGAGATTTTGGTTCTGATTTGGGGTAGTCTTTTCTTACTCCCATTTTTATGCAATGACTCCCATCTCACAACCTGTATAAAAGGCTGTGGCATGTGAAAAAAAGGTCATTTAGTAGTGAGTGGGCTTGTGCAGCAAATCAGCACCAAGAGTACAGCCAGGCCTTGTTTTTTTCACAGGTTCTGTACAGGAAATGCTAAAACTGCCATTTGCCATTTGGGATTTCAGACCAACAGATGGTAAGACCTCCCTGTGTGGGTGTTTCCCAGGCACCTCGAAATCAAAATATGACCCAAATTAAACTCATCTTCTCCCTTACAAATAATGGTCTTTTTTTAGCCTTTTCCATCTCTAAATAGCACTGCCATCCATTTTGTAGGCTGAACTATAAGAAACTGCCTTTTTTGTAGGTCATAAATAGCTGAATACTGGCAATTTCAAACAGATCAACCTCCATAGTTGTTCAGGTCAGAAACCTGGGTGAAATCTTTATCACCTCTTCTCCCCTTCAACTCCCACAGCCAGCCAGTCACGGGGACTGGTAATTCTATTTCTCAGGCAAGGTCTGCATCCATCTCTAAGGCAACCGCCATAGCCGAAGTCAGTATTAATTGGCCTCAGCAATTCCACTGTCCACGCTTCAATGAACCGGTGAGTCCTCTGTATTACCCAAGTCAGATCATCTCACTTTCGTGCTAAGAATTGTTCAATGGCGTCTCACTGCCCTTAACGCAAAGACCAGACACTCCAACATGGCTTATAGAGCCTGCAAGCTCCAGCCCCTGCCGACCTCTTCTATCCTATCGCGCTCTATTTTCTGGTTACTGGGACCTTCTATCTTCTCAAACATGTTCCTGTCCACTTTTGCAGTAGGGCCCCTTTGTACCTACTATTCCATTTGCCTGGAACCCTTTTCTCTCATTACCCACCCCAGGCCCTAGTCTCTCAGTAACCCCCTACTACTCCTTCTTTCATGTCTCAGCATAAAAGCCATTCCTCAAGAGAACCTTCTAGACATCTCCCAGACCAGAGTGGAACCCCATGTTACATACATCCATGAGACTCTGTTCTCCACCTCAGCATGGATCACATTCCTAATTATCTGTTCAATGCCTTGCTAGACTCAAACTCCAAGGAGGCAAGACCAATAGATAACTAATAAGGACCTACTGTATAGCACAGGGAACTCTACTCAATATTCTGTAATGACCTACATGGGAATAGAAACTAAAAAAAAAAGTGGATACATGTATATGTATAACTGACTCACTTTGCTGTACAGCGGAAACTAACACAACATTGTAAATCAACTATATTCCAATAAAAAAAAAAAAAAAAGACCAGAAATGTCTTGCTCACCACCATATCGCCATCACTAAGCCAGGGCTTCGCACCTAATGGGCGCTCAATAAATGTTTACTGAAGGCATGACCTTCACAAATGTCAAGGTTGCAATTCACAGTTCAAAGCTGCCATCTTTGTTCACTGATATTCTCAGTTTTGGAATATCTTCGGTGATTTTTCTATTTAGAATTTTAAAGAAGGAAACTAAAACATTCAATGTGAAAATTCAAAATGGAAAAGGTGAACCAGAACTCTGGACCTTCTGTGAATTATCCCCTAGCATAGCTACATCTAGAAATAGTTATTATTATAAGAGAAATAATAATAATCTAAAATAACATTTATTGAGCACCAACTATGTGCCAAGCTTATGGAGGAAAGTGAGGCTTAGAGAAGTTAAGAGATTTAGTGAGGTCCACACAGTTAGTAAATGGTGCATCCATAGTCACAAAGACCCATAATCCAAGACATGCTTTGGATGCTCTCAGTCCCTCAGTCTTTGGGAAAGACAATTTCTCAACCACAGGGACCCTCTCTCTACACCCTGAAGACTAAGGGCATCAACTACAGAATCCAAGAGGAACATATTTTCCACTGTAATTAAAATGTCTCTAAACACACCCGAGTTAATTCCATGATGTTTCCAAGAGCAATTCTCTCCCAAGCAGCATCTTATTAAAAGCAGGTGTTCCTACCGGAAGAAAGAGTCTCTGGGCAGCACACGGTTTGAATAATTTCTTCCATTCCTGAGGGTTTCCAACCGAAAATGTGATGGGGTAGATTCTGTACTCAAACTTCTTTGTATATGAGTCTGGCCACTGTCGTAGCTGAAAGACATGGAAGGTCAGGGGAGGGTGATTAGACTCCAGAAATATGAAAAACACCTAAAGCTTCTGCATGGCCAGGTGGAAATTATTCAGGTAGCATACAAAGAAAGTCTAACTTTATCGCCACAATTTATGCTCACTGAATAAAAAGACCATTGCTAAGATTTTAAAAAATAACATCCAGAGTTGGCAAGGATGATGGGAAACTGGCACCTAAACTGCAAGGGTAAATTTAAACAAACTTCCAAGATGGCAATTTAGAGACTAGTGACAACAAATCCCAAGACAGAGGCACAAGGACTTTCACCGAAACATAGTTTGTAATAAAAACAAACAGACAAACAAAAAAAGCTTGCTCAATACTCAATGCTCAACGATAAGGAATTGGGAAGATGCATTATGATGGAACTATGCAGTGGACTAACGTACAGTTAAAATAAAGTAGATCTATATGTGCTGTCATGAGAAAATGGTTACGATATATAGTTAGGTTTTAGTAAAAGCAAAGTACAATACGAAATTTATAATATGGTTCTATCTTACAGGGAAAAATATATGCATACACTAACACGTAGAGAAAAATCTGAATAGATATGCGCCTAATTGTTAAACGTGGGTACCTGTGGTGGAGGTGGTGGTGGTTTCATTTTCTAAGTTTATATTTCTTTGTTCTTTAAGACTTTTATGGACAGTGTATATTACTTTGTCTGCATAAATTAATTTTATAATAAAATTATTTTAATTTATAGACTTTATTTTTCAGAGCAGTTTTATGGTTACAGAATTGAGCAGGAAGTACAGAGACAGTTCCCATATACCCTCTCTCCTTCCCCTCCCACCCCCCAGTTTCCCCATCATTGACATCTTGCATTAATGTGGTACGTTTGTTACAACCGATGAACCAATATCAATACATTGTTAAGAAAAGCTCATAGTTTACATTAGGGTTCATTCTTCGTGTTGTGTAATTTTACAGGTTTTGACAAACGCATGATGTTCTGTGTCTACCACTATAGTATCATACAGCATAGTTCCACCGCCCTAAAAATCCCCTCTGTTCCATCTATTCATCCCTCCTCTCTCCCTCCTTTTCATCTCTGAACTACTGGCAACCACTGATCTTTTTACTGTCTCTCAGTTTTGCATTTTCCAGAATGTGATATGGTTGGAATCACACAGCATACAGTCTTTTCAGATTGGCTTTTCTCCTTGGCAATATGCATTTAAAGTTCCTCCATGTCTTTCTGTAGCTTCATAGCTTATTTTTTTTATCACTGACCAATATTCCATTGTATAAACATATCACAGTTTGCTTACCTATTTATCTATTGAAGGACATCTTGGTTGCTTCCGGTTTGGGGTGACTATGAATAAAGCTGCTCTAAACATTCATGTGCAGGTTTCTGTGTGGACAATTTATCAATTCATTTGGGTAAATATCAAGGAGTGCGATTACCAGATTGTATGGTCAGCCTACATTTAACTTTCTAAGAAACTGTCAAACCGTCTTCCAAAGTGGCTGTACCATTTTGCATTCCCACCAGCAATGAGTGAGAGTTCCTGTTGCTCCATATCCCCTTCAGCATTTGGTGTTATCAGTGTTATGGATTTTAGCAATTCTAATGGTATGTAGCTGTATCTCATCATTTTAATTTGCAATTCCTTAATG
The DNA here is from genome assembly GCF_965194825.1 of Balaenoptera physalus. Classification (NCBI taxonomy): domain Eukaryota; kingdom Metazoa; phylum Chordata; class Mammalia; order Artiodactyla; family Balaenopteridae; genus Balaenoptera; species Balaenoptera physalus. The sequence continues at coordinate 92,980,380 of NC_138896.1, read as the reverse complement.
ACATGTGATCTTAAGCAGCCTTTCATATGCTTATTTGCATATGTATCTGTGTATCTTCTTAATTCTTTTTAGTTAATGCCTTCCCAGTGCCACAGTAACTCCACTTCTAAGAACTTATCCTAAGGAAAATTCCAAAAGTACATACACACTTATTACAAGGTTGTTTACTGTAGCATTGTTTGTAACAGTGAAAAATAGGAAACAAGGTAAATAAGAAATTGGTGAAATAAGCTCTGGGATAGGCTTACACAACAGAATGCTATGCAGCTACTAGTGACAATGTTGCAGTAAAAGGTCAGCAAAACATGGTAGTGGAAGAGCCAAACCCAGCCTGCTACAAATAGCACACAAGCCAAGAATGGGTTAAACATTTTAAAATAGTTGAAAAAAATAAAAACAAGAATAACATTTTGTGACATGTGAAAATCACATGAAATTTGAATTTCACTGTCCATAAATACAAATTTTATTGGAACATAGCCACACCCATTTCTTTAGGTATATCTATGGCTGCTTTTATAAGAAGGAATACAGGTGAGTAGCTGTGAGACCAGACAGCCTGCAAAGCCTAAAATACTTACTATCTGGTCTTTCACAGAAAAAGTTGGTCAACCCCTATTTTAGAAGAAATTCAGTAATATAAGTAACAGTGATAGAAAAGAAAATATAGAATATAATCCCATTTCTGATGTTGATATGACAAGAAAAGAAACGTAAATAAATACACCAAAATTGTTCTCCTCAGCATTAATATGATGGTTGATTTTTTTCATTTCTGATTTTATAACTTTTTTTGATAGCTTACATTTTTACTCTCTGTCCACTAAAATAACTTTTTTTTTACAGTGTACATATATTGCTTATATAGTCCCATAAAATTTTTTGAAAAACCACACCATTGGGAACACTTTAAATTTGCAATTTTGAGATGGATATTTGGGAGAGAAATCTTCAGGCATAAATACCCAATACAAGTGCACGAACACATCAGAACTGACACTGGGCATGAACATTCAGTGCAACAGTACCAACCAATCAGAACAGACACTGGGCACAAACACCCAGGACAACTGTGCCACTGCACCACAGCCCAAAATCATCCCTGGAAGGAGGACGGGAAGGTCCCATAGTCCACTGATTCCCTTGACTCTTTGATCTTTAGCATCCTATCTTCTAGAAGGGTTTATCTACCTTTGCCAATCCATGTCTTTTAAGTGGAATATCCAGTCCATTTATATTTGTTTCTATGTCTATATTTGAATAGTATACTGACTCCAGCCACTAGAAATTCCTGTTGACACCTCTTCCTATGTCAGAGCTACACTCACACACAAACACGATGTCAATGCCCCACGGGGCCCCACCTATCACCAGAACGGATTGGTGGCCATCCCCGCTTCTGTGTCGCACTATTTCCTGATTCTGAGTCTGGGGCAGGAGCACAGATTAACCAAACTTAAATCATATATTTGATCCTGAACTTCCTGGAGAGGCTAAGAAATCAACCAGCTGGCATTTTCAGCTTTTATACTGGGAGATGACAAAAATAAATGAAACTTTCAAATATTAAATACCAACAACGGAGACAGTAAATACCACCAGACAGTGTACTTAAGCAGCTTTAAAAAATTTTCTACTTAAATATAACAGAACTTGTCCACAATGCCGTTTCCAGAGGGATAATGATGGCAATTAGCATTTTGTTTTGTTTTGTTTTGACCCTGAGGTATGTGGCCCTGAGCATCTCCGGAAGTTATCACAAGACACTCTGGATATTCCCACAATGCCTCAGTGTTGAAACTGACGGCCTTCAGAAGGATGGTATAACCTCCCCTCCACACCAGCATCTCATGTGGCTGAGCGGAAACCAACTGCTGCTGATCTACAGCTTCAGGGCTAACACAGTGCCCAACCCAGGGAGATGTTCCAAGGAATCTTTGTGGAATGAGAGAATAAATAGGTTATCTGATTCAGCCTCACAATTACACTCTGCAATAAGCAGAGCAAGAATTGTTTGTCCCTTTTGTATATCTATTATAGATTTTTGCTTGATACAGATGAAGAAATTGAGACTGAGAAAAGTTCTGTGACTTATGGAAGAGCCAATATTTAACATCTAAACTTGCACCATAATCCCAGCATGGAAAAGAAAGGGGTGACTCCATATGCCCTGCCGTGATGTGAACACCCTATTATAATCTCCTTTGCCAATGAAGCTTCACTGGTCTAACAAAGAACTGAGGAAATAAGCCATCAGAGGGATAAAGTCAGCAGGGCAACGTAAAACGTGGCTCAACTTCACAAGTATCTGCAATATTTCCCCATACTTTAGCTCCTAATTTATAATGTCCCAGGTACTACGGCTCATAACAAATTACCCCAAAACTTAGCAGAATAAAACAACCATTTATTATGCTCAGAGATTCCAAGGATCAGGAATTCAGACAAGGCACAGAAGGCACGGCTTGACTCTGCTCCCCAATGTCTGGGGCCTCAGCTAGAAGGCTTGGAGGCTGGGGGCTTGAATCATATGAAGGCTCGTTCTCACATGTCTGGTGGTGGAGGTCAGTTACCGACTGGGGACCTCAGCTCCTCTCTGTGTGGGCGAGTTTGGACTTCCTCACTGCATGGTGGCCAGGTTCCAGGGCCAGGCATCCCAAGAGAGAGCCAGGCACAAGCTGTATCCTTTCAATGATCTAGCTTCAGGACATTTGGCATACTCTATTTTATATACACATACATATTATGTATGTAGACGTATTAGCCCTTGCCTTATAAAATTACTCCAAATCTAGTAGCTTAAAACCACAAACATTCATTAACTCACATCATTTTTTAGGGTCAGGAATCTGTGAGTTGGGTTGGTCCAGCTCAGGACCTCTCATAAGGGTGAGTCATGTGAAGGCTGGATGGTGCTAGAGGTCCTGTCTCCAAGCTCAAGCACACGAGTGTCGGCAAGAGGCCTTCATTCCTTAACACATGGGCCTCTGCAAGGGCTGCTCTGACATAAAAGCTGACCTCCAAGAGAGAAAGAGTGCAACCAAGATGGAAGGTGCAGTGCCTTATTAAACCTAATCTCAAAAGTGACATAGCATCACTTCTTCCCTATGCTACTGGTCACACAGGCCAGGCCTGGGACAGCGCAGGAGGGAAATATACAAAGGTGTGAATAACAGGAGGCGGGACCACTGGAGGCCCTTTGGAAAACACAATCTGTTACACATCTATAGTTACACATACACATCTTCCTTCTCTTGTCTTTTTTAAGTCCAAGCCTGTATTGTGTTCTGTTCTATCCTCATGCCCCAACTTCTAGCATGCAGTAGGTGCTCAATAAATACTTGTCCAATGGATATTGTACATGACCTGACTAGTGTTGACCCATAGCCACTTCTCCTCCATTCCTTCATGTAGGATACCTCTCAGCCCCCTTGGAGTTGGGTGGGCCTTGTGACCAACTGCTTCTGGACAGTTAAATAGGAGCAGAAATGTCACTGTCAAGTTGAGGGAGTGAAAAGCACAGTGGGGATCCGACAGTCCCAATCTTTCCTTTAGTGGCATCTCAAGAACTGCAGAGGCCAAATGTTCCAGCAGGTGCAGCTACGTGCATGAATGGTCTCTGTCAACTGTGGTCCCAGGCTGAGTGGGCCGTGCGGACAGGCACCCTGCTGGGCCTGCATGAGACATGCAGCAGGCATGTGGAAAGTCTCGGAGCTTTCTGGAAGCTGTCACTGCTAGCCTATCAAGATTACAGATAAGCATCTCTTGTATCACTTCTGCTGCTCCCAAGCTACAGAGGGGGAAACCGAAGCCCAAAAAGCCCACAAGACTTGCCCGAGATCACACAGCAAGAGTGGAGCTAAATTTTGAATTCAAGACTTCCATCTACTAGTTTGGGAGGTAGTATGGTATAGTGGTTAAGTTCGTGGAGGTCTGAGTCAGTAACCTTGAACTGACACCTGATGAGCTAATCACTAAGACTCTCTGAGCCTCAATGATCTCAGTTAGTAAAATAGGGACATGGTTATTACCTTCTTCAAAGGATTCTTGTGAGGATTAAGTAAGAGTAAATCATAAGTCATAAGCCCTTGATAAAGGCTATTTTATTTTTAAAATTATTATTACTACTATTATTGTTATTATTATTAATTATAATTCCCCTTATACCACAGCTTCAGAGAAGCTACCTATGTGTGTTTCAATGTTTTTCTTTGCCCCTTTCACGGACTCAGACCTTTCTCAAGCCATTTTCCAATCAATTTCAAAGCCCCAAGACTGTTCTTCCCTGACTTCTCTTGGTGAGGATGTCGAGGTGATTATTTTTCTTCATATTTTTTTCTTTTTTTTCTTTTTTTCTTTCTAATAAGCTTTCTGTTATTAGTCTTTCTCTGCCCAACATGCTGCTTTGGCCTTTCTCATCAGCATGGCTACCCTAACCCTAACCCTAACCCTAACCCTAACCCTAACCCTAACAGGTAAAAGCTGTTATTAAACTCATAAAAGAAAAAAAAAAAACAGCTAGTGAAGGGTTGGAACATTTCAAAACATGAACAGCGGCAGGATGTAGCCTGGTGACACAAGTCGGTAGATACAAAACAAAAGAGCTTCTCTCTCTGCCAGCGCACAAGAACTCACCGCAAGAGAAGCCTCTCCAGGAAAACAAAGCTTGGTCTGCAGTCACACACGTACCAAGCCTGGGGAGAAGAGGCATTTCCAAAGCTCTCCTGGACCGGGAGGAAACCGTTACTTATTCCTCAGTACAGGAAGAGTCAAATAAATGATGACCCAGCCACACGATAAAAGACTGTGTAGTCAGCAAAAAGGGATGAGGTGAGAATCTAGGAGTCCTCATCTGGAACGATGTTGATGTATGGCTTTAAGTGAGGAAAAGCAAGTTCCAGAATAATACATAGAGAGTAATCTGGATTTTGTAAAAGAAATATGTTTTGATAAATAAATATAATAAATAAGTATATTATATATTTATATATACCATAAAAGAATACATGCATGTGCATGTGTTATACATGTATGTGTCTATACTTACACAAATATACATGTATACACACAAACATACACAATCACACAGATATGTAAACACACACACATCTGCCTTTAAAAAACAATATGAGAGAATCACTCAAAAGTGTTTGACAGTTTCCTGTGTGGGAAAGAACAGTAGCAAGGACTTCTACCTTTTTAATTTATAACCTCTATACTGTTGGAATTTATTTTGATGAGCGTATATTATTTGTCATTCAAAAAACATACATACATAGATTAAAAAATAGCTACGTGACTCCCACTAAGAACAATGTCAATAACACCAGGAGGGATGGAGCCCTAGGTCAAGTGCTTTAAGTGCATCATCTCATTTAATCCTCACCATGTCTCTCTAAGGGGGGGTGTAATTATCCCTATATTATAGATGAGAACAGTCAGGCTCGGAGTCAAGGGTTCATGGGCGCACAGCTGAGTATGCAGCAAAATAATTAGGAAACAGGACAGGCATTTCCCGCAATGCAGTCTGTCTGCACTCAGTAAACACCGTGCCACAGTTTCTGCACATTCACCTGTTTGTCAAACTCGGGCTTCAGAGAGTCTTCGGTGAAGATGTGAAATTTCATCTTCCTGTGGCTGAAGAGCACGGCCGATTTGAGCATGACCAGTGTCTCCTCCAGCCGATTGCCACAGGCCACCACGGCCAGGTGGATCCAGAGCTCGGGGGGCAGCACAGCTTGGAAACTCCTGAGTTCTCCAGGCCTCCTAGAAAGAAGAAAAACAGGTAAAAGCTGTTATTAAACTCATAAAAGAAAAAAAAAAAACAGCTAGTGAAGGGTTGGAACATTTCAAAACATGAACAGGCACAATCTGTTATATTTTATAAAATGATAAGCATTTTGACAATTCTTCCTGCTTAGAGAAAAATACCGTTTATTCCCATATTTATCCTGGCAATAGCAGGATGAGTCACTGTTTGGACTGCTATAGGTGTCTGAGGCTTTTTCCGCCAGCATTCAGCTGTCTAGTGCCTGCTGGCTGCCTACTGGCCCATGTTTGGAAATGGTATTGCTAAACTCTGACAGCTGACACAGGGCTGTGGAGCTCCCACTCACATGGGCCATGGAAATTAGATTTGAACGCAACTTGAACAAGAGGAAGGTGGGCGGTGGCTTTCCCATGTGAAACGAGCAACATGATACTCCCATGATCTGGATGGTTTCAGCTTGCAGTGGAATGCATGACCACCGGACCAAAGGAAAATCATGCACACCCGGGAAGTGAGCAAAGAAAACAACGCATGGGCCTCCATTCCATCTTGGGAGAGTCTTAAAGAAACAGGTGTTAATCCTAACTGTCTCGCTCAAGACCGCGGAGCTGGTAGGTATGAAATTCAGCTTCCAGTGTGACATGCATATTAACGAGAAGAAGGCAGGAGAGGGGGCAGGTTAAGCTGAAAATTACCAAGGTATCAAATATCCAGTCAACAGCTGAGAGGGGAATAGGGTCCAAGAAGTCCAGAATCATCATCCAGCTATTTCCTCGTAATAAAAGATTTGTTCCAGACAAGGAGACACAGCCAAGCCTCAGACACACCACTGAGAAACATTTGCAGGCAAGCTGGAAGAAGTTGGCCTGGAAAAGGTGCCCTGAGACAAATGAAACTAATTTACTTGCACAAAAGATCTGGAGACCAGGGGAACTTGGACGTGGAATGCTACCTTCCTTCCAAAAACTTTGAGTTCAATCAGCGTGCTGCTGCATTATTCACTGCTCGGTCGAATAAAGGCAGCCTTGCTCCAGATTTCTTTCACCAAGAGGAAAGTTGAAGATGTGGGTGGAGCACTTTCGATAGCTTTCCAGTTTGATCACTTAAGAGCACGCTGAATAGAAGCACAGCCTCCTGGCTTAGTTAAGCCCAGATTCGGGGAGTTACTGAGATTCCAGTTATTTTGGGGATCGGAGGAAAAGACAAGTAGAGATGTCCTACGTATCTCCTGAAATTGTCCACGTCTCTTCATGCCCCTGCTGCTACGTGATGAGATCACCATCTTCCCTCACCTGATCGCTGTGACAGCCCCCTAGATGGTCCACCTGTCTCCAATCTGATCCTTAACCCCCATCCTATGATTTCTTCTTGTGGGTGCCAGAGTGACGTTCTTCTAAAAATGCACGTAGGATCGTGTTATTCCCTTGATAAAAATCATGTAAAGCTCCTGACTGCCTTCAAGGTCAAGTCCAAACTGCTGACTGTGGCTCCTACTTGTATCCCTTGTAACTGCCTCTAGCACCCCCCGCCTGCATGGGCAGCCATTCGTAATCACAGTCACACTTACATTGCAACTCTCCAGCTCACTCCTAGTCATGAGACCATGCTGGGTTGCCTTCGGGCCTTGGCACATACACTGTCTCTCAGAAATGCTCTTCTCTGCTCTCTTTGCCTTGCTAACTGCAGCCCATTTATTAGTCCACAAATCTATACTGAGTGCCTACTACGTGCCAGACACCGTTCTTGGTGCCAGGAAGACAGTAGGGAACAAACCAGACCAAGATGCCTGCCCTTGCAGAAGTTACGTTCTACAGGTGGTAGGCAAAAGACAAAGAAAGAATAATGGTCATAGCAAACAATAACTAAGTAACTTATATAGAAAGCTATCCAGTGGTATAAGTGCTAGGAGGAAATAGATAATGGAGCCAGGAGGGATACAGGAGTGGCTGATGGGCTGGAATACATTATATAGTGCAAAGTTAGGGAAGTCCTCACTGAGAAAGTGAGATCCGATGACAACCTGACGGTGGGGAGGGCAGGAGGGAGTCACGTGCTTTTCTGGGTGAGGAGGAGTCCAGGCAGAGGGGACAGTCTGAGCAAAGACACTAATCAGGAGCATGCCTGGTGAATTCAAGGACCCGTGCCTTCAGGACTCAGATGTCTTCTCTCCCTCAGCTTCATGGATGGGTTTTCATACCTGCTATTAAAGCCAACTCCCAACTAATTTAGGTAAAGGGATGGGAAGGATGTGTCACAGATAATGCTAAAATCACAGTCAATTAAAAAAAAAAGACGGTCAAAATACCAGCCAAAATATGCTACAAGAGATTTAATGCAAACTCCCTTGCTTAAAATTATGTTCAATATCTAAAAACACAGGTATCCAAAGGTACTAAAATAATAAATACAATAGCTTAGATATCTTAAATACGAACCATTACCCCACCTCCAAATAGAACAACTCCGCCTAGTTTAGCTTTACACCTTGGGCTTCTACATAAATTAAAAGTTTTAACCTCAGTAATCAGGGAAATACTAATTCAAACAATAAAGAGATTCCACGTTATTTTCGCACTGGCAAAACATAAAAAATAAAAGTTGGACCATACACGTCTCAGAGTGGATATGGAGGTGGGGGACAGCTCAGATGCCGCTAGCGGCAGTGTAAGTTGACCCAAACACTTTGGAAAGCGTTCTGGCAACATCTATCAGGAGTGAAGATATATATATATATATATGCCCTCACTCTTCTGGTTCTACCCCTACATATGTGACCTGAAGAAACTCTTGCACGTTTGCACAGGACCCACACAAGAACGCTCACAGCAGCCCTGTGTATAATAGTGAAAAGCTGGAAAAAACTTTTCTGTCTACACACAGGAGAATCATGAATATATTTGACAAGTTTAAGCGGAATACTACACAGCAGTGAAAACGAACAACTCAAAGTCACGTGTCAACATAAGGATAAAGAGAAGAAAGAGCAATTTGTAGCAGGATACTGAGAATGAGACCATTTCGATGAAGCTTGAAAACCAGCAAAATAGCACTGCATGTTGTTCACAGACATATGGAGTAAAAGTCATCATGCATGAGGATGAGAAACATCAAAGGCAAGGCAGTGGTTATTTCCAGGGACTTAAGTTTTTATTTCTTAAGATGAGTGCAGGGTTCACAGAAACTCATGATGTAATTGTCTGTTTTATTCATACGCCCAAACTATTTGACATATACTTTTTTTTTCTTTTTGATTAAAAAAAGCTTGCACCTCCCTGCAGCACAGCAGGCCACTTCTTTTCTTTGCAGGCTTCAGTGATATGGGACTGCACGGTACACAGAGCAGGGGGCTGGGGCCTGCAATCTTTTTTGGGTGTCTGGTGACAGGTACTAAAAAAGACAAATAAAAGCCTCTCCTGGTGGCAGTTCAAGTATCAGCGGCTGGGGTTTAACGAGACCTTTGCTGCCCCTACTCTGTTACCTCTCACGTTACATTAAAAATCCTGGGCTTCAGGTAATAAGCGTCTGTGCTGTGTGGTCACACGGAATAATCAAGTTTAAGGGTGCTGAAACGGTGTGCCTTTCACCAGATCTTACCAACAGCACACTCAGCCCCTCTCAAATGTCACCTGAAGGCTCTGCAAGGATCAAGGGAAGTCCAGTCTATGAACCTAGGACTTCTTAACCCCTTGAGTCACCAGGTGTTGGTGGCAAATGGGAGATGGGGAACTGCACTTCCCCTGCTCTGACTGGTGGTTAACTATGTTCATATTTACACTTTATAAAAGAAGACTGGAGTAGACGTTTGCTGTCCAGGATTTTTAAAGACCTGTTGCTGAGGCTGGAGCTGATGGCAGGCACCTTGGCCACCACACTGGTGAAGCCTGGAAGGCAGTCAGCGGAGTAGAAAGCAGAGCTATAAGATGGTGGGTCAGATCTCAGGTGGCATTACTGGAGCACCTGAATCCAGGTGCACTGACCCTAACCCTGGAAGTTCATTGATCAAGTCCATAAATTCTCCTCTACTTAAGTCAGTTTGAAACAAACTTACAACTTAGCAATCAAAAGTGTCTTAAGGTAGGTCTTAAAAATAGGTTTCCAATCACCTTGGACTCACTCCACCTCTCTCATATTCTCACCGGGAGTCATCCTTGAAATGCTCCATGAATCCATTCCCTCTCCGGTAGCTCACTGCTAGGACCGTGATCAAATCTCCATCACTCTACCAGTTTCATAGGTGGAGGAGACACCAGATACCATCTCGCACAGCGGATTCCCGACCTGGCTGCATATCATCATCACGGGAGGTGCTTGTTAGTATTGAAACCCCAGCTCACAGAGATTCCGATTCCGTGGGTCTGGGGTGAGGCCCCAGAGTTTGCATATTAACACACTTGGACCACAACCACCTGCAGTTCATCTCCAGCCAGGAACTCATCATCTGAGCTGACCTCTCACCTCTCCTCTGTCTCCCGAACTCTTCCCCGAGTCCTCAGGAATGCCCATTCTATCCTCTGCCTTTTCTCACGGTCTCCTCTTCACCTCTCGCCTTAATGAAAACATGCTGCCTTGTGAGGACGCCCCCTCCCCAGCAGACCCCTCGAGTGGCAGCTGTTCTTCCTGCCCTGTCCTAGGAGCCTCAGGGCAGTAGGCGGGGCTGGTTTTCTGCTTCTCACTGCGGCGCCCAGACACGGTCCACGTCTCCATGGTGAAGCCCGTGGATGCAACTATTCCACCCTCCTCGTTGCTGTCATCTCTCAGCTGCCGGTTTACTCCTCGTCATTCGCTGAGGAGTTGAGCTTCTTGCCCACACTGTTTCTCCTCACCCCAGTTCCTCAACATCCTTCGGGACTTCATCTGCTCTTTAGAAGATGGTTCCCGATCCTTCAGTTTTGTGAGCTGAACACCCTGCCCCTTTTCCTTCTCACTTCCTGAAGCACCTAGTGCTGGGCTCATATCCTGGACCTTCACACAAACGGTTCCACCTGGAATGTTCTTCCCTAGCTCTTTGCGAAGCCGCCTCCTTCTCTTTTGGACAGTAGAATGGCCTCCCCTCACACCTCATTGAAGGAGCGCCGTCCCTTTTACTTTCTATCACGGTCTTTGTTTATTTCATTCCAAAAATGAACCTCAGCTGGTGATTATATAGTCTTTCATTGTAATTTATAGCAAGTACACAATATTATTTACAGTCAATATAAGACAGTGTATCAATAAATAAAAAATATCTTTAGAAAAAAGACTGGAATAAAACACACAATGCACATTTTCAACTTAAAAAATGTAAAACGTGTTGAAATAGTAAAGTTGGTACATGAAAAAACTTCTTGCCCCATAAAAAACGGGTTTTTTTGCATGTTACGTTCTGGTCTTTATTCCATTGAACACATATTTTTACAGCTGCAGTAATGCTGTACATATAATTTTATATCCTACTTTTTTCACCTGATTCTTTTATTTTTCTTGTTACTTTTTAAGTCTTCATGACCATCATTTTATTCCATCCAGCTAAAACACCATGGCTTATCATCATTTCCTTTGTGTTGTTGTTTCCAATTGTTCTCAGTTATATATATTAAAAAATCTTGCACTAAGCATGGGTGGGCCAATAGATTTTTTTCTTTCTTTGCATTATTTCCTTACACTACATTCCCTGGAATGGATTTACTGGGTTAATAGCTATTATCCTAGCAAGAATGTAGTCATTTTGACAGTTTCTCAGATTTACCCAAGAGTTCTTGGAAAACACCAGACCATGAGAAGGAAAACAAAAAAACGTAACAAACATTAGCCCAGCCACCTCTGAGCTCCTTGTATGAGGTAACCGTGTAGCTGACTGCTGAAACAAGATGAAACACACTTGCCTATGGCATCAGTGCCTCCAAATTCCTTGTGTTCTGAAGGGGTGATGCTTAGGTTGCAGTTGTCATTTAGACACTGCATCAAATAACATTGAGTCTCACAGTGAGAAGTTATTCCATTTTCAGTTCTTTTTCAACAATGGCAATAAGAAAGTCTCAGTTGGTGCTAATATGTCTTGAACACCTTTCTTTTTCTCTTTTTTAATATTTATTTATTTTTGGCTGTGCTGGCTCTTTGTTGCAGCATGTGGGATCTTTAGTTGTGGTGTGCAGACTCTTAGCTGTGGCATGTGGACTTCTTAGTTGTGGCATGCAGACTTCCTAGTTGCAGCATTCATGTGGTATCTAGTTCCCCGACCAGGGATCAAACCCAGGCCCCCTGCATCGGGAGCACGGAGTCTTAACCACTGGACCACCAGGGAAGTCCCCTGAACACCTTTCAAATGTTGCCTAATCCTCCCTTTCAACTGAAAAGACAGCAGACTTTAGATACAGAACCTTCAGCAGGAGTATCAAGTTAGAAATGAACAACATTGTTTGGTTTTCTTAGTGCTTGATTTGACAATTACCTTCTGTTTATGTTTTTGCTGACAATTCATGGTGATGTTATAAAATTTCCTTTAAAAACAAATATACTTAGGATGTGGAGAAATTAGCACCCTCAAACATTGCTGGTGGGATTGCAAGATGGTGCAGCCACTTCAGAAAGCAGTTCTACAGTTCCTCAAAATTTTAAATATAGAAGTACCATATGACCCAGCAATCCTATTTCTCGGTATCTACCCAAGAGAAATGAAAGCATTATGTCCTCACAAAAACGTGTACATTTATAAATGTTCATAGCAACATTACTCACAATAGCCAAAAAGTCCAACCCAAATGTCCATCAACTGATGAATGGATAAACAAAATGTGGTATATCCATACAATGGAGTATTATTTGGCAATAAAAAGGAATGAAGTACTGATGCATGTGACAACATGTATGAACCTTTAAAACCGTGAACTGTGAACCTCGTGAAAATATAAAAGACCGCATGTTTTGTGACTCCATATGTATGAAAAGTCCAGGATAGAAAAATCCATAGAGACATAAGGCAGGTTAGTGGTTACCAGGGACTCACAGAAGGGACAAATGGGGAGTGACTGGTTTTATGGGTATAGGGTTTCTTTTTTGGGTGATGAAACTGTTCCGAAATCGGATAGCAGGGGTGGTTGCACAACTCTGTGAGTAAACTAAAAACCTCTGCAGTGTACACCTTTTAAGGGTATTTGAATTATATTGCAATAAAGCTGTTTATTAAATACATAAAGGCACACATTTATAACAAGGATAGATTTAAACTTTTTCCTTTTAAAGTTAGCATATGGTAGTGTAGTCATGTTAAAAGAATCATGATACTGGGCTTCCCTGGTGGCGCAGTGGTTGAGAGTCTGCCTGCCAATGCAGGGGACACGGGTTTGAGCCCTGGTCTGGGAGGATCCCACATGCCGCAGAGCAACTAGGCCCGTGAGCCACAACTACTGAGCCTGCGCGTCTGGAGCCTGTGCTCCGCAACAAGAGAGGCCGTGACAGTGAGAGGCCCGCGCACCGCGATGAAGAGTGGTCCCCGCTTGCCACAACTAGAGAAGCCCTCGCACAGAAACGAAGACCCAACACAGCCATAAATAAATAAATAAATAAATTTATTTAAAAAAAAAATCATGATACTGACGTGGGAACAACTGAGGCTTGGCAAACGCCGCCCCCATTGTCCTGGCTTAAGCCAGCCCTGTGATCCAATGAGAAATGATGCTCATAATGACACAGAAGGCTCACAGCAGAAGCAGCCTCACCACCTCCGCGCTGCCCGAGACGAAGCGTCTCCTTAATTGCTTAAATAGTCTCAAGCGTGTGACTTAATTAAACTTCAATTTCTGGAGTGTATAAATAATGAAATACGGCATTTGTGTGTATGCTATTTACTTTGGAGCCTATTACTGCAAAACACACTGAATTATTAAAGCGAGTAATTGCTTCTACTCAGACCCTCTTTTCTGCCGTCTGCTGCTACCTCTGTTTCCAGGGCTTCTCCTTCACTGACAGGCTAAGTTAACTCAGGTAAACCTGATGCTATGATACGGGCCGGCAGTGTGAGCTGGATGGAAAAGAATCACAGTTCTTTCAAACACAGCCTGAAACAGTTGGTGACTAGTTTTAACAGGGAAGGAAACACAGAAATATGAGGGTGGGGAGGGAAGCAGACAAATTTTAAGAGGTTGAATATGCTCACCCTAGGAGAAGACTTGACTAGCAGAATGCCACTCCCCTCTCCCCTAGTGGAATCTCTTACAAGACGAAGCCATGGCTATCTGAATGTGGAAGTTTGCAAATGAGGTCAGAGTGGCAGCTGAAGACGTGGAAATACCTTGATTCAGCCCCTAGCAGGAGCGTCTGGTGATGGGTGGTTATATCTGCCTTAAGTGTTGGCAGCCAGAGGCACTAGTGAAGCTCCTCACAAACCACAGGTCTGGGAACACGGGAGACCCTTGACAAAAAATTTCCGCGCTGAAGCTGTAAGTAGAGCCTTCACTTAGCAACCCAGATGTGACGCTCAGGACTGTGCTAACAGTTAAATCACTTTTAACGACCCATGGTTTGGAGTTAAATCAACTATCTTTAATCTTCCAAGACAGACAGAAAAGCCTGAAGTCCCAGCATTACATGAACAGTGTTGACACAGTGCCAAAAATATCTGCCATGAGGGGGAGGCTTGATAAAATCATTTGATAAGTGCATGCAATTACTAATAGTTTGTATTTAGTTTGGATCATGGTATTTGAAACATGGCTGTGTTCCTAAACAAAGTCTAGGTCTAATGCACAGGAGGTGTTCAATGTCCAAAGTTGGTGACTTTGTGCGTCTCTAGGTGTATGTGTCTGCTTTTAGCCATCATTGTACACATACACATGCTTTATGATTAGGAAGTAGCAGAGCAAGGATTCAAACTCAGGGAGCTGGACTTAAGAAGCCCTGCTTTTAGTTATGACGCTGTATTTGGGGTCACACACAAGCGAGTCAGAAAAGGAGCCCCTCCAGGTAGATGAAGCCTTTATCTCTACTCAGAGCTCCTGACTCAGTGATCCGAAGGTGGGCTGGATTTCAGTCCTCACCCACAGCCCCGCCAGGTGTGACTCGCACGGCACACCTGCACCATCTCTACCTCCATAATCCATCCTCTCGCCCTTAGCTGAGGTCACGCACAATTGGGTTTATAATTCTTCTCCTTCCAAAACTCTAGGATGCTGCCTGGACTGATTCTCATTTCATTCTTATCCGCCCCCTGTGATCGTTCCTGACACACAGGGGATTCTATTTCTCCATCTCCCTCTTCTTTTCAAATTAAGATGTTATTGAGATTTAAAAAATATGAACCAGCAGCGCTGGTTTGAAATAAATGTCTGGTGACATACGAGGGAGAAAAATGAGGATAACATATTCTGCGAATGGGCACCTCTATCTCATTTCCTGAAAAAGAGCATAAGGGACTTACCAATTTAAACGAAGGAAAAGTGGTCTCCCCAGCTAATTTCCATCCTCTTATGCCTCAGGCCAATAGGGATTTTAAATTTTTATGATAATTAATATACTTTAAATTGTTTTATAAATATATAAGTAATGCATATATTTATCACAGAAAAAAGTGTAAAATACAGACAAGCAAAGGCGGGCGAGGGGTAACCAAACCAACTTCATAACCTCTGTCAACGTTTTGGTATACCATCTCCCAGAGTTATAACCACTATATGTGGGTGTGAGTATATAAATATGTAAATATATAAAAACCTTTAAAGAATGGGATTTTTATAATCTGTTTTTTTCCCTTACAAATACGAACAATTTTCAAATTTAAAAAAAGAAAAGAGATTTTATCAAAGGGATCTTCTTTAAAGGGATTCTGGAAAGCCATCAAATATTTCAAATTTCAAGATTTGTTCCCAAGTACAGTATGGTTGTAAGCAATATGGATCTAGATGCACACAGACCTGGCTTCAAATTCTAGGTCTGCCACTTGGCTGTCCCATCTTGGGCAAACACTTTACTTCTCACCCTCAGTTTCCCCATCTGTAAAAAGGGCTTGTTGATTCTAATGGCTCTTTGCTTTTGGTTTTGGTGTTTCTTACTAGCGTCCATTTCCAGGTGTTTCTGGTAAGAGCACCTCAGTTTTCTTCGGGGGAAACTACGGTTCTCAGTTCATGAGGTTTGGAGGGACTGAAGCATCCTCCCCCAGGTGCGGCCATCAGGGGCTGGTGTGCATGTGATCCAAGCCAGGGCGGTTAGAGGCAGCCCTGGGACTCTTGCTGGATGGAGTCTTTCCCTTCAAGGTTACTAAAGGAGGAGGACTTAAGCCCAGACCCGTTGGAACTATCACATGGAAAAATCTGATCTGAGAGTGTGGCCCACACAGAAGGAAGCAGAGTTAAAAGATGGAGGCAAGATGGTCACACATCCTGGACACACCCATGACTGAAGCTTTATCTCCTTTGCACATCACAGTTTTATGAGCTAGTAAATCCCCTTTTATGATTAAGTGATATCAGCTGATGAGCTGGGATGCCATCACTCCAAATGAAAACGAATTTGACCTATCCAGTAATAGTACCCAACCCTTAGGCTGTTACGAAGATTAAATGAAATAACGTGGTGAAGTGCTTCATACGGTACCTGACATGTTTTAAGTCATCATTAAATATTAGTTGTTATCATCATTATTAAATATTAACTTAGATGCAGAAGCCTTCATTTTTCTCCAAATATTTTATGTCCGTGCCCAAAATGGGCAAGGCAGAGCAGCAAAAAATTTATTTTAAGTGTCAATACTCTAAATTATTGCAAACGAGATTTGAAGTGATTGTACATTTTTAAAAGTTCTCAGACATTAACACCGACGTCCGTCCATTAACCCATTCCTCCTGAGGGATGAAATTTGATACTTGAACACTAAGGCTTGTTACTTTGGAACCAGTGGTCAGACAACCCGGCTCCTTTTAATTCCCACAAAACTGGGATGAGGAAAAAGCAGAGCAAGGGTTCAAGCCCAAGCAGAGACACAGGCCCCTGAAGAGCAGTGTCTGTGAACAAAATTCTGCATTTTGGTGCCTGAGGACACCTCCTAATTCCCGAAAACGCTTCACTTACCCTCTGCTTTTCTAAGCTCGGAAACAATAGTTCTCTGCCCTTGAGTAGAAATCAAAGCTACAGACAGCCTGACTTCCAGGTCTCAAAGTCTCCAGAATAATCGCCCAACTCAACCAGAGGCAGCGAAAAGGGTCCTGTCCCATCTATTCCCTGAGCTTTTACTAAGGACCAGGACACTGGGGTTAGGGTAGCATTAATTAGCATATGCGGAAGCTGTCTTCATTTCCTCAAGACACAACCCAGGGAAAAGCCTGCCTAAATCCACATCTTAGCTCTGGCTAACATTTGCTGAGACCTTCTCGTGTTGCAGGTACCGTGCCAGCCTTTGACTCACATCGTTTCACTTCCCCGCTGAACTCAGGAGAAAGCCTAGATTGGCTGAGGAGCACTGACTCATTCAAAGCCACACAGCCAGTCAGCTGGATCTAGTTAGGATTCAGTTGCTAAATAATAAAGCAACCACGGACACTAACAGGGCTCAGAACAGCACGTCACTTGCTGAGTGACCACCACGAGCTAGCCCTGTGCTTGGTGCTTTATGTGCATTATTACAGTTTTAGCTCTTTGGACCTCAGTTTCCTCTTGTATAAAAGGAAATCACGCTTCAGATTATGTGTTCTCTATTGCCTCCTATTTATGGAAAGCTTGGACTCTAAATTGTACCATGATGAATTTTCACCCGAAGATGACAGTCTTCCGTGTTGCTAAAAGAGGCCGGGGGGAGGAGCATCCAAACATCACCCTCAAATACACCACAGTCGCTCTTGGCTGCCAAAAAAAATCACGGACTCCCAATAAAGGCATCAAGTCAAGAAACTCCTCTTTCCAGGGGGCAGTTTTCGAAATTTCATCGTATGAGATAAATCAAGCGCTGGGGAAGATCTGGAGGGGAACATAAAATGAATTCCGTCTTCAACTGAAGCCTCTTATTTTCTTTTTCTTTTTTTAATATTTTAAATGGTGGCAAGATAGATATAACATAAAACTTTACCTCTTATTTTCCTACAGTAAATTATAACATGAAGAGGAGTATTTCCAAAGAAAACAAATCTGTTCTCAAATTTTCTTCCAAGGACTCTCACCTATGGAGTTTCTAGGGAGATGTGTCAATATGGCCACTATTTACGGAATTTTCTAAAGGTGCTAAAAGCAGGTGCTACATATCCACATCAGTCAGGATGTTATGGTGGTGAGTGACAGAAACTCAATTCGTGGAAGCTAGGACAGGGACGGGACAGTGGCAAAGGGCAGAAGCTGGCCTTGGGAACAACATCAGAACCCACCCTCACCCCTGTTGCTGGATGTTGCTTCTCACCCCGCCAGGTCATCTTGGGTCCATGAACTCTCCATGCAGACCAGCTTTCTCCACCTGGCAGAGACACAGCTGCCGATTCCTGAGTTTCCTATCATACAGCTGCAGCCACTAGAAACAGTTCTCCCTTATGCTGTCTCTGACCTCAATTTTAAAATCCCTAAAAAAAGGCTCTAATTTGGCTTAGGAACCTATCCCAGAATCACCTGCCGCCTGGGACAAGGTCAGGTGCACAGAATGGCCACTCCAGGGTGTGATGGACCTTCATTTCCTGTGTGCCCCCTACAGCCATTCCCCTCTCTCTCCATCAACAGCACTGAGGTTATGATTTTTTTTTTTTCTGAGGTTATGATTTAAAGAACCATCTGGTTCTGTTAAGAGGATTCTGGATTCAAATAACAGAAACCTCAACTCCAGCGTGAAACAGAAGGGCCCTAGATAGGGCAGGCCTCTGGATCTGTGGCTCCCAGGACTCAGTACTGTCCTCAAGGACCCATAGTCTCCTTCTTTCTCTACTCTACTGCCCAGAGTGATGACTTCAGCCAAAGCTGGTTTTCTAAGGATCGTGGTGACAACTGGGACTATTTATTTCCGTGTTCATATCTAGAAGATAAAGTCTTTTGTCCAATAATGTAAAATAAGTCCTTCCCTTCTTATTCCGTTCCCTTCTTAATCAGGAGCTGATTGGGCCAGCTTGGGTCATGTAACACCTGTAGACCAGTAACTATTGCCAGAGAAATGAAAGTAGGTCTTAGCCCTGGATATATAAAGTTTACACTACGACAGGGATGGGACTGTCATGGCAGGCTTAGACCATTGCCTGGAGGTACAGTTCACTGTCAAATTGGGGGTGGGGTGGGAGAATGGAGGTCAGGAGCCAAAGACAAGTCTATTACATCACCCTCCCCCCAGTGGTTTAGGTGGTCTTGGCTTCATCCCTAACTCAAGGGGTGGCCCTTGCTTGGTTTACTTCGATTAGCTAATCCCATCCCACCCTTCCTTCCCATTTCCTCATCCACACTGTAGGCATTTAAACCAACCAAAGCCAATGAGATGGGAGAAAACTTTTGCTGGCGCTTCTAGGGAATAAAAACACTCCCTCATCCAGAGAAGCAAGATGAGCCTGGAGCATCTTGTAGCGCCAGAGGGTAAGAAAGTGCTCAGAAAGGCAAAACTGAAAACAAAAAGCCGAAACACAGTGATGGGGGTCTACCAAAGGAGCAGAGCAGCCAACTGAAAGAGCTACTAATCACCCAGACTGAAACAATTTCAGCAACAAAATAAAGTCATACTGGATTGTAACTCAAAGTACAAAATCAATATCTACGAGTCCATCCTGATTTATGACTGAATAATAAAGGGGGGAGAAGAAACACAACATCCCCCACACAAAAGAATTTCAAATTATTTATATAGAGATACTCCGCCCTCAAGGAGGGGGAACAAAACTCCACACTCCTTAGGTGGGAGCTGTGCACAGTGACTTCCTTCTAAAGAGTAGAGTAGAGTGAGGGGGAAAGAGTAAGTCTAGAGTGGAGAAAGCTGACAAACACTGGCTCAGCCAGTGACCAAGGTCAACGTTAAATCATGTCGATAGTATATGCACTTGATAGGACGTGATGAAAATGGCACTTTACCGCTACGGTTTTCCTCCAGATAATCCATAACCCCGGTTATCACCATGAGTAAAACATCAGACACATTCCAACAGCGGAGCACCTTATAAAATATCTGACCAGTGCTCTTCAAAACTCACAAGGTCATCAAAAACAAGGGAAGCGGGGCTTCCCTGGTGGCGCAGTGGTTGAGAATCTGCCTGCCAATGCAGGGGACACGGGTTCGAGCCCTGGTCTGGGAAGATCCCACATGCCGCGGAGCTACTGAGCCCGTGAGCCACAACTACTGAGCCTGCGTGTCTGGAGCCTGTGCTCCGCTACAAGAGAGGCCGCGACACTGAGAGGCCCGCGCACTGTGATGAAGAGTGGCCCCCGCTTGCCGCAACTAGAGGAAGCCCTCGCACGGAAACGAAGACCCAACACAGCCATAAATAAATAAATAAATAAATAAATAATAATTAAAGGTGCTAATAATTAAAAAAAAAACAAAACCTAAGGAAATCTAAATACATTAAACATTAGTAATAATGTATCACTATTACTTGATAAATGATAACAAATGTATTATACCAGTGTAAGATTTTGCTCAGAGAGGAAACTGGGTACAGGGTATATGGAAACTCTCTGTACTACATACTCCCCAACTTTTCCACAAATTTGTTCTAAAAAATAAAACCTCTTAAAAAGAAAAACATTCCCTCTCTTGGAAGGATGTTACTATTAGAGATCCTTACTATTTTCCTAAAGGGTGTAAGATTGTTTTGAATATTATTAGATAACATGTAACTTAATAATATAAGTCTTAGTATCAATATAGTGCTGGCACAAGGGGGGGGGTTGCTGCATTTACTCATTCAGTAGTTCATTTGACAAATATTTATTGAGTACCTACTGTGAAATCATCTCTGTTCTAGGTGCCAGTGGTACATTGATTAGTAAGACATGAAGTGTGCATGAAGGGGGGAGGAGCAAACAAAGTAGGATTTTCATACAACGATGAGTGCTATTTAAAAAAAATACGAAATAAGAGTAAGGAGGTAGAAGATGATGGGCAGGGTCCTTTTTTCTAGGGCAGCTGGGAAGATCCCGCTGAGGACAGAATCTGAAAGCAGACCTGAAAGAAATGAGGGAGCTAGCCACACAAGGTGTGAGCAAAGAACATTCCACCACAGGAAAAAGTAAACAGTGCTGAGGTAGGAATGAGTGCATTTGAAGGCCAGTGTGGCTGAAGCAGAGTGAGTGAAGTGGGGAAGGGTAGGAGATGAGGTCAGAGAGCTAAATGGGCTGAAATCAAACAAGGGTTCAAAGGCCACACTAAGAAATTGAATTTTACTCTGTATGATGGGAAGTTAGGCCCTGGAACCAGCAAAGTGACCCGGTTACATATTTAAGATTATTCCAGCAGCTGTATGGAAAATGGACTGTAGAGGGCGCTAGAGTGGAAACCCCAAGCCAGAGAGAAGCTACTGTAGTCGTCCATGTGTCAAACTATGGTGTTTAGCTCAGTGGTAGCATGGAAGTGGTAGATATAGTGGGACTGGGGTTATATTTGGGGATAAAACCAAGAGGGCTTACTAACTGAATACACGGAGAGGGTGAAAGAGGGGTCTCACGGACCAATCAACAAAAATGAATTTGACAAGAATCAGGCAGGACTCACAGTGACAAAATATCATAGATGGTCCCCAAGATCTAGAGATCTGTAATGTGTTCTGGGGCGACCAGCTAATTACAGGATGGCCACAGACTTGGCATTTTGCTGTATAACATCATCCCTCTTTAGTGAGACATTTATTGAGGCTTGAACCCTCTGAGAAGACTTGTCTCAGAGACCAAAGAGAACTGCAGGAAGTGCTGTCTCTTGATGAGCAAATACGCACGCTTCCTCTCCGGGCAGCTCCAGAGGCTGCCAAGTGTGTAATGTGTTTCTGTATTGTCTCCCCTCCCCCCTCCCCCAAATTCTGGGAGGGAAGCAACTCCATTCACCATTGCACACTGAGTACCTGCCCCAGGATACATGTGCAATAAACATTTGCTGAATGACTGTGGAATAAAATGACAGAGGTAACCTAAGTCTCCCTTAGAAGCCATATTTTAAGAGAAAACAGCAATAGCCAGGCTAACACAGAGACAAAGAATAAAGTTCAGGAGGGGGTTGAGGGTGACTAATCACTTGGAGCTCTAGGCTACAGCCAGTAAATGAGAAACAGTGATTTTGCAAGAGATGGCACAAAGGGCTAAGCAACAGTCATTGTTGGGATTTTGCAGCTGAACTTGTTGATCTCATCACAGGACCATCAAATGTCAGAGCTGGAAGAGATCTTAGAAAACTTGTAGATCGACCCACTCGTTTACAGATAAGCAAATTAGGGTGAAATGGCTCAGGACTAGCACCCAATCCTCCGGACTCCAGATGCCAAATTCTTTTTCCTATCACACAGATGGGCAGTTATACTGAACTTCCTCTTCCGTACGTAGGCTCGAAGAGGAGTTTTCAGAAGCAAGCTGGAGAGATAGTCTTCTGAAATCCGAAGTCTATACTAACGTAAAATTCTCATTTTAGAATTCAGTTCCATGAAAAATAAATGATCCCTCTTGATAAACCTTTCCCCTTATCATTCAAAGAAAATAAGGCAGCCCATCACAGTTCCCTTTTTGACATGGCTGCCAGGAAGATTAGAGCTAAATTGAACACTTAATCCTCATAACAACAGTGGCCTCAGTGGTTAAGAATCCGCCTGCCAACGCAGGGGACATGGGTTCGAGCCCTGGGCCGGGAAGATCCCACATGCCACAGAGCAACTAAGTCTGTGCGCCACAACTACTGAGCCCGCGTGCCACAACTACTGAAGCCCACCCGCCTAGAGCCCGTGCTCCGCAACAAGAGAAGCCACCGCAATAAGCCCGCACACCTCAACAAAGAGCAGCCCCTGCTCGCTGCAAATAGAGAAAGCCCGCGTGCAGCAACGAAGACCCAACGCAGCAAAAATAAAAAATAAATAGAATTCAGAATTGGAAAAATTAGTAATTAAAAACAAAACAAAACAAAACACAGTGGCCTTAGTTTTTGACAAAAAGTACTTCTTTCCCACTCCTCTTTATGACTTTTCATGTTTCATAAGTATTTCAATGGCCTTATTGTATATGTCTCTGTTACTGTTAGTCGTCTCAAATTTGTTTTGGAAGTCAGCCAGGTCTAAATCACGAAAAAAAACAAAATAGAAGGAAGATTTCATTTCTCTTGTGCACTGGAACGGCTACTTATAGTGTGGTGTACGTTTTCAGATCCCACCCTTGACCTAAAACTCAGACCTTACCTCCCGGCTTTATATTTATAGAAAGGAGAGCCCACCACAGGACAGACTGCATACAAATGACTAGTTATAAAATTGTAGGTCTGCCTGCTAACTAGGCAAGTCTCTGGAAACTTCTCCGAAATGAAAACAAGATGTGGAAGGAGAGTGCCATGCTTGCTGTGCTGACGTGGCAGGATTTCACTTACACCAGGACCCTGGGGGGGAGCAGTGCAGCCTGGCCTGAGGATGGTCAGCAGGTGGTGGACTGGGTCCCACCTAACTCCACGCTTTCTGCTGACTACTCCCCAGGCTCGAGGTACGAGATCACGTACGTAGCCTTCGTCTCTTCTGGATTCTAGCCACGTAAAGAGATTAAAGCACTCATTTTCTGAAAACATGAGACTTTGTTTTCCCTCCCTAAAATGAAATTCCTCCTAAACCACAAAAATTTAACCCAGGCAGGATTAGGAAAGCAACAAAGGCGTCCATGCAGAGATCTTTCCTCTTGCTCCCTTACTGCTCTGTCACTATTTCTGTCCAGGTAGCAAAAGAAACATTAATAAGTCCCTGAAAATGTCAACTTCGCCAGAGGACGCTAGACTTTCATGTTTATGCATTCGAGCCTGAGACTTCCTGTGGCTTTTTTGTTTTTTCCTCTTTCCTGAGTTTGAAAATTTTGTTCTTTATTCTTATGGTGTTGCCCATGATTTCCATGATAATCTAAGAGATAACGTTTAGAAGAAAAATGGCTTCAGGAGGTACTGTTGCTCATGGAAATAGTCCTTCCCGAAAACAACCATTTGGATTCTGTTCATGATCTCTTCTGAGTCAGAGCCAATTTGTTCAGACAGAGACAAGAAGATGCTGCCCCAATGTTCCCAACACCTTGAAGGATGAAGACAGTTCCAAAAATCTACGATGTTTCTTCAGAAAAATTTCAGGAAAATTATGAATGCAGGCAAGCCTAGTGTATGACATCTGCATTAGTACGAAAGGGCTCAACCTGTACCAAGACTGCTGGGATCTGTATCCTCATCATGGAACCTTGGACAAATTGCTAAACCTTGTGTAATATTTTCCTCATCTGTAAAATGGAGATAATATTAGTGCTTAATCGGTGCTTACTTCACAGAGCAGGGTCTCAAAGTTTGGTGTGCATCAGAAACAAGGGGAGGGCTTGTTAAAACACATACTACTGAACAAAACCTCTTGATTTTTGATTTCGTGGGCCTGGGTGGAGGAGGGGAGGGGTGAGACTCAGCATTTCCAACAAAGCCCCAGGTAACTGTGGTGCTGCTGGTTCAAAGAGAACTCCAAGAGAACCACTATCATAGGGTTATGGTGCAGATGGCGTAGTTAATGAACGTAACCTAAGTGTTAATAATGACTATTTTAATGTACTGTGGTTAACACTATGCCTCGTAAAAAGTTAGCTGTGATAAATGGTGTCCATTCTAATTATCTTCCAAGTTGTCCCATCAACTTACAAATCATAGCAACTTTGCAGTTAAACCGTAATAGAATCCATTACAAGAAACCTCAGTACATAGGAGGGAAAACCCTATTAACTTCCTAACAGAAATATCCTTATTTTAAAGAGTGAATACATTCATAAGAGATTGTAAATGGTTCTAAATAGACTTAAAAGCAATTCTATACATCACTGGGGTTTTTTCCCCTAAAACTTGTCCATACCCATCTGTACATCTCTTACCAGGCAGAAGAGAAACAAAAGCTGACACAGCTACTTACTGAGGTTTCCTGACTTTTCTCTCACTTACAGTAAAAACGGCAAACCAAATTTAGTCATTACGGTGAAAAAGGAGTCTTCCACTCGTTTCGAGTAATTAAGGAGCCCAGCAAATGTGGACTTTGCAACTGGCAGTTAGAAACATCAACAGTCTCCAAAGGGTAGAGGAAACAGAGGGCTACAAGACAAGGGGATTGTTAAAAAGCTCTCCACAACAAAGGAAATGAACGCAAATCCCTAACCTGCGGGCTTTCCAGCAACCCTAAGGCCAAAGATGAAAAGCTGTGGCGGGTTAAGCTCTGTGCAGATAAAGAGGATATCAGACAGAATGTCGAAGGCTAAGATGTTTTCCTTGCAGGGCTCTGACCACACATGAGTCTGAAAAAGAAGGAGGAACAGGGAAAGCCGCACGCTTCCAAGGAGAACACTTCTTAGTACACTCAGGTCGAGCGCCTCTTCTAAGCACAGGCGGAGATTCGCGGTTCAATGAGAGGCAGCCAGTACTTGGTAAACATCTAACTTTTCCAACTCAATCAGATCTAAGTTTTTGGTAGTAATTCTCCAGTGAAACATGAGAGTTAGATAAAGCATTCTTGCATCGTGATGGCTTTTGAGAAATTCGACAAAGGGTGCATGTTTGCAAGAATGCAAAAAAAAAAAAAAAAAGCCTTTGCCCTGACAGTTAAGAATGTACCATGCAGACCACTTTCCCTGACACTTCTCTTTCCAAAAGGTACGTGATGACCAGCACTGCGCTGTTACCAGGACTCCACGAAGACGGTTTTTCATTTCTAGCGGGGAAAGAAAGAAAAGTGGGCAGCCCGTGGGTGAACTTGGAGTTTGTCCCTCCGGCCCACAGCCTCCCTTGGACCGGACACGGGTGGAAGGAGGGAGACACGGGTCCGCGGATGGGATTCTGGGGCTGCCACGACTCACCTCGCCAACTTCTTCAGGCTCGCGGCGCCCCGACGGCTGCCTCGGGGGCGCGGACGCGGAGGCCGGCGCCGGCGAGCGCTCTGGCCGGCCCCCGGGAGGGCACCCGGGCCCGGAAGGCGCGCGGGGGCCGGCGTGGGGCGGCGCGGCGGGGCGGACGCGGGGCGAGCGAGCGGCGCGGGGGCTGCGGCGCGGCGGGCGCGCAGGGACAGCCCCGCGAGCAGGAGCGCGGCCAGCGCGAGCAGGAGCAGCGCCGCCGCCTTGTTGCGGAGCTTCATGGTGTGGCGCGGCGGCGGCGGCGGCGGCGGCGGCGGCCCCTGGGCAGCGCGGCCCCTCTGCGCATCGCGGCGCGCCGGGCGGCGGCGGCGGCGGCGGGGCGAGGGCAGCGGCGCGCGACGGCCGCCTCCTCAGCCAGCCCGCCGGGGACTGGGGTCCGGGCGGCTGACGGGCGAGCGGGCGCGCGACGGAGGAGGAAGAAGGGGAGGGAGGGGGAGGCGTGAGCCGGCCCGAGGAGGGGCAGCCCGCGCCTACCGTACTGTGTGGAGTAGCCGCCCGTCCGTCCGCGCACCCGCCAGCCGCCAGGCGCTCTGTCTTCAGGTAGGGCAGCCTAAAAACCTCTCACCTCCTCATTCATCCATTCATTCACTCATTCATTGATTCGTTCATTCATTCATTGTCTCCCACTCCGTTCCATTCCCTCGTTTACGTCCTCAATTCCGTCACTCATTCACTTACTCTCCCATTCCATCTTCTCTTCATCGGATTCTCTCATTATTCCATGCCTTTGCCCCATCATTTATTTTTACCCATCTATCCACGCACTCGTGCACCTATCCATACATCCAGTCAGGCAGGAACATCTCTGTCCCGTTTTAGCAATGCAGGGCCTGGCACTTGGTGGGTACCTGTAGGATAACCACTACAGATCCATGTTGTCTAAACAAGTTACAGAGTGAATTCTAGAGTCTGGGTTTGAAATCTGACTCTGCCGCTCATCATCTAGGCTAGGTGATCATGAGCAAGTGGCACTACTTTCTTGAGCCTTAATTTCCTTACGTGCAAACTGGGATTGTATTGCTGCTCTCCGCAGAGCCGTTGTGTGGACATTAAACAAAGCATTCGAAGAAACTTGCACAGTGCCTGGCTCACAATTGGTGCCCAATACAAGCTCTGTGATAATTAGTACAATAAAACAGAGCTTGTCATATATACATAAATGCACATTTTTTTCTTTCTGACATAGATTTGATATAGAGTAATATTCACAACCTAGTGAATCACCAGATCCAATCGCCAGATCAAGTTTCCAGAGTTTCCCAACTCTTCTTCCAGGGCATCGCCAATCATAAATGGGAAGCATGAGGGCACCTCCTCTTATTATTCACCATGAACTGACAGCCAGCATTCTATTAACTCTCTTTTCTGCTTGGCCACAGGACAAGGAACAGCAGTTATGACAATGTCTCTGAGATTCTACAGGATTCCATGTTGCCTTATAAATCGTCTAAAATTCAGGTATATTCCGAATGGTTCTCATATTAGCATTACATTTTAATTCTTTGAGATCCCATTGTATTTAAAGTCCTAGGAATGAGAATATTTAAACACCTGGAACCTCTGGCCAAGTAGGCACCTAAGAGATGGCAGGATGCAGGCTCAAGGTGTGCACAGCAGATGTTGCAGGTGAACGAGCACAAAAAAAATCCATCGATTTCCACTGAGGGTGAGGTATCGTCCCGCTAGGATGCATTTGGAATTGTGGGAAGGATGTTTTGGGTTGTCACAATAACTGGCAAGTTCTACTGGCACATACTAGACCTCCCACAATGCTCAGGACACTCCAGCAGCACAAAGAATTGTCCTGGGCCAACTGCCAACAAGGGGGCACTGTGGAGAAACACTGGGCTAGGCTAAAGCCTGGTGTTCAGGCCTTCCAAGTTTAGAAATGGCCACTATTATGTTAGTATGTGGCCCAGTGAAGCAAGAATTCCCAAACTCTGTCTTGCCACTTCCTCTGTTCCTCAAGGAGACACGTGCAATAAGAATAAAATAAGGCAAAGTAACACTTGGCTAACAGCTAAGGTTTTGGCCTCAAACACCAAAGTAGAACTTGGAACAACTAGGTTTGACCAAACAGAGGGCTCTGTTTTCTTTAACTTTGCTGAAACAAAGGAAAGGCCTGATTTATCTCCTTCCCCTGAGTCCAAATTCATGTTTTGGTTACCATTCTGATACCTAACATCATGGAAAAAAGATTCCAGATACCATATCTATGAGTCATCCCGTTTGTCACTTGGATGTCAAATATACCAAATGCTTGTGTATTTGTCCCCCTACCCCAGAAATCTGTTTCTCCCCTTGTCTAGCTACTCAGTTGCTCAAGCCAGAAATTAGGTGGGAACCATCCTTGGTTTCTCTGTTTCCTCTCACCTCCTGTATTAGTTATCTGTTGTTGCATAACAAACTACCCCCAGTGTGGTGGCTTAAGATAATACACATACAACCTCACGCTTTCTGTGGGTCAAGAATCCAGCACAGTTTAGCTGGGTCCTCTGCTTCACAGGCTCTCAAAAGGCTGTAATCAAAGTGTTGGCCCGGGGGTGGTGGTCTCATCTGAAGGCTCAACTGGGGAAGGATCTGCTCCCAAGCTCACTCACATGGTTGTCAGAAGGGTTTCAGGTCATTGGACTGAGGGTTTCTGGTCCTTGCTGGCTCTTGGTCAGAGGCTGCCCTCAGTGCCTTGCCAGGTGGCTCTCTCTATCAGAGTAAGTACATCAGAAGAGCCAGAGAGAGAATGCCATCAAGAGAGAGGTAACAGTTTTTTATTATCTATTTTTGGAAGTGACATCCCATCACTATGCCATCTTCTCCTTGTTGCAAGCAAGGCATTAAATTCATTCTGCCCTCAGGTGGAGAGGATTACACAAGGGCCTGAATACCAGGATTACTGGGAGCTGTTTTAGAAGCCTGCTTCCCTCACCTCCCATATCCAAAGAGTCAGCAAGTTCTGTTGACTCTGCCTCCAAGACATAATCGGCATCTCTCCACTTCTCTCCTGAATTGTCAATAGTGTTTGCCTGACAAGATCAAACCTTGCCCAATTCCTAATGGCCTTGTTCCCATAGTATTTCACATAAGTTATTCCCACTCCATCCCCCACGACTCTGAATTATATAAGTGGCTCTACTATGGCCTAGAAACTTTCTAATTGATCTCCTTGCTTTTTCCCAT
The DNA here is from genome assembly GCF_965194825.1 of Balaenoptera physalus. Lineage (NCBI taxonomy): Eukaryota > Metazoa > Chordata > Mammalia > Artiodactyla > Balaenopteridae > Balaenoptera > Balaenoptera physalus. The sequence goes on along the minus strand of NC_138896.1, from coordinate 92,951,435 downwards.
GGCTTCTTCCAATCCTTAAACCAGAATAATCTTTTAAAAACATAAACTGAATCCTATTTCTCCTTTGCTTACAACTCTTCAGGGATGGCAACAAATTTTTAGATATAATACCCAAGGCACAATCCATGAAAGAAATGATTGATAAGCTGAATTTTATTATAATTAAAAACTTCTGTTCTGTGAAAGACAAAAGTCAAGAGATTCGGAAGACAAGCTACAGACTGGAAGAAAATATTGGCAAAAGACACACCTGACAAAAGACTGTTATGCAAAACATGCAAAGAACTCTTAAAACTTAACAATAAGAAAACAAACAACCTGATTTAAAAATGGGCCAAAGACCTTAATAGATGCTTCACCACAGGTGATATACAGATGGCCAGTAAGCGAATGAAAAGATGCTCCACGTTCTTTCACCAGGGTGGTTCAGTGACTAACGCTCCGCGCTCCCAATGCAGGGGGCCCGGGTTTGATTCCTGGTCAGGGAACTAGATCCCATATCCCGCAACTAAGAGTTTGCATGCTGCAACTAGAAAAAGATCTTGCATGCCTCAGCTAAAGACCCTGCATGCCGCAGTGAAGATCCCATGTGGCACAACTAAGACCTGGCACAGCCAAATAAATAAATAAATATTAAAAAACAAAACCAAAAAACAAACAGTGAGATACCACTACACACCTGTCAGAATGGCCAAAATCTGGTAGCCTGACACCACCAAATGCTGACGAGGATGGGGACCAACAGGGACTCTCATGCATTGCTGGTGGGAATGCAAAATGGTACAGACAGTTTGGCGGTTTCTTACACAATGAAACACACTCTTAACCATACAACCAGCAGTCACACTCCTTGGTATTTATTCAAAGTAGCTGAAAACTTATATCTATACAATAGCCTGCACTTCAGTGCAGGTTATTACTAATTAGTTATTAGTAATTTTTAATAGCAGCTTTAATAGTAATTGTGAAAACTTGGAGGCAACCAAGGTGTCCCTCAGCAGGTGATGGATCAATAAACTATAGTGCATCCACACAGCTGGATGTGGACTTTGGGTGATAATGATGTGTCAATTCATATTCTTCAATTGAATGAATGTACCCCTCTGGTGCTGAGGTGTTGATGGTGGAGGAGGCTGTGTATGAGAGGAGACAGTACGTGTATTGGAATTCTCTGTAGTTTCCCTTCAATTTTGCAGTGAACCTAAAAAATTGCTCTTAAAAAAAAATCTATTCTTTTTAAAAGCAGGTATGGGATTTTTCACTCAAGTACTCTGACTCTACTGTGTGTGTTGTTAACCATGCCCCCCAGAGTATAATGTATATATGTTGCTTGAGCAAACAGAAGGCTGTGAAATGACCTCTACAAGAAGGTAGCCAATAAATACCTCAATGGGCAGGACAGGAGGTTTGGGGTTATGTCTGTATCAGTTAGAAGGAACGGAAGAGAATATCTGACTAACTGTGGCTTAATCTATGGCTTTTCCAACTTTAATGGGTGGACAAATTATCTGGAGGTCTTGTTAAAATGTAGATATCAAGGTAGTGTGTCTGAGCCATGGCCTGAGAGTCTGCATTTCTAATAAGCTGTTAAACATTGCTTCTGCTGCTAGTGGTGATCCAACATTTTAAGTAGCAAGGACTTGAATAATAAAGACATCTTTATCTTACATAGTAAGAAATCCAGAACAGATGGAGGACAGGGGTGGAAGGAAATGTTTCCACTGGATACCTACTGTGAACATTTTTGTGTTTGTCTTTTGGTGAGCATATGAATGCATGTGTGTCGGATATATACTAGGATGGAAATTGCTGTGCTACAAAGTAGGCATAAGCTTACCTTTAGTGGATGCTACCCAACAGTTTTCCCACGTGATTTTATCAACTTACCCACCTACCAGTAATGCATGAGAGTCATGGTTGCTAAACATCTTTGCCAACATTTTGTTTGTTTGTTTTGTTTCATTTTAACCACTCTGGTGGGTGTGTAGTGGTATTGTGGTTTTAATTTGTATTTCCCTGAGGACTAATGAAGTTAAGCATCTTTTCATGTATGTATTGGCCAATTAGACTCTTAGTTTATGTCTTTTATGAAATATCTGCTCCAGTCTTTTGCTCATTTTTCTGTTGAGTTGCCTTTGATTGATTTGTAGGATTCTCCAGAATCTGCATAAAGAACCCTTATCAATAAATATAGTTTCATTTTTAAACGTAAATCTTTGATTAACTTGGCATTTATCCTGGGTGAGTATGGGCCCAACTTTTTTTTTTTTTTTCAGATGGTTTTCTCAACACCAGTACTGCACAGTCCATCTTTCCCCCATCAATTTGAGATGTCACCTTGGTCATGTACTGCATTCCTAGGTGTATTTTGAGATATTTCTGGGTTTTCTATTCCATTCTGCTTGTCTGTCTCCCGTGTGAGAGTGCAATTTTATGTACTTAGCATTAAAACATGCTTATATATCAATCAGAATGAGTCCTATTGTTTTAGAGCTTCCCAGGCTATTTTTATTTGTTTTTCCATATGAACTCAGAACTAGTTTGTCTCATTCTAAAATTAAAAGAACAACTTTATTGGCATTAAGACAAATTTTTAAATTAACTTACAACAAATTAACATCTGCACAATCTTGTTTTTCCAATCGAGAGTGATTAAATGTCCCTTATTGGTTCAAATCTTATTTGGTATCCTTCAAGGATGCATAAACTTTTGATAAGCATAACTGAGTGGGTGGGAAAATGAGGAAAATCTCTGAGGCCAAGAAACTACAAGAAAGTAAGAAACCTGAGAGATTATTCAGCACTGTAGTCAAATTTTTCTTTGGATAGGAAATAAAACCTAGAGCCCAACCAAGCAAGGCATGAGGTTGGAGTGGGAACACTTGAATAAACTGGGTCCCCCAAAGAGTGACACTCTGACTATAACAGTCACAGACTATATAAAGCATCACTCAGCTGAGCAATACCATCTTATCAGGCCCATCCCTAGAATTCTCAGGGTCTGGGGCAAGAGTAAAAATGCAGACCCACCGTTATAGCACAGGGAACTCTGCTCAATATTCTGTAATAACCTAAATGGGAAAATAATTTGAAAAAGAATAGATACATGTATATGTATAACTGAATCACTTTGCTGTACACCTGAAACTAACACAACATTGTTAATTGACTGTACTCCGATATTAAATAAAAATTTAAAAAAAATGGAGACCCACCTACCATATGCTTAACTATTTACAAGTTATAAGTCAAACTAACCACTGTCAAATGACATATGTTCTATGCTCCTGCACGGCAAATATGTTTTGATAACAACCTTGAAGTCCAGGAGGAACTTTAAGATTTCTACATGTATGCCTGGGGATGATAGAGAGCAAGTACTCAGCCCCAGCCTTGAGCTCCTCCCCTCCTCCCTCCACCCTGGCCCATGCATGGGCACCCCTGTCCATATGTCTAAGCTTTGTCCACGCCCCTGCAAACAGCTGCCCTTTGGCCACGCTCAGGTCCAAGGGCGTGTACACTAGGGGCAGTTTGCCCTCAGAAGGACCACTCAGGAAAGAGGCCTGCACCAACCCTGGAGATGGGCTCAGGAGCATTTAGATAAGGAATCACAGAGTCTTGGCTATCCAGAGTGTGTTCTAGAAGGAGGAGGGCCCAGGGCTCTGGATGGGCACTGCCTGGCAAGGGCCACAGTGGGTCTCAATAAAACATGGGGCCCAGCAGGAGCCACTCTACCTGTGGTTTGAGGACAATAAACGTCCTTGCGCTGATGAGGGGATTTCTCAGCGGAAACTGGAACGGACTGTACAGCTATGACATAGGACTTTGGATGTCTCCGTAGATGGTAGTATGGAGAGACGACCATGACTGAGGATCACACAGGACTGGGCATTCCTGCACGTGTCTGTGTAACAGAAATGACTCCAAGCATCAGATGCCCTCTCAGACCCACCCCACTCTACTCAGTTCCATGATGTTTGAAAAACTTCCTAGAAATAAAATGACACCTTGGGGTGAATTAGGGAGGCAGAGAAAAACCTTAACCCCTTGAGTTTACCCCGAAGAGATTAAAGAAAAGCTCTGAAGTGACTGAGTTTACCATAAATTGACAGGCACACTGCTGCTAGAGAGAGAAATTAAATTCAGATATGGAAAAATCAAAGTTACATTTTTTGGTACCTGAGTTGAAAGTTCATACCTAACACGGATTGTATTGGTGCTTTGTAGGTACACTAGGGTTTTAAGATCCATCTACTTTTTTTTTTTTAATTAATTAGTTTATTTATGGCTGTGTTGGGTCTTCGTTTCTGTGCGAGGGCTTCTCTAGTTGTGGCAAGCGGGGGGCCACTCTTCATCGCGGTGCGCGGGCCTCTCACTATCGCGGCCTCTCTTGTTGCGGAGCACAGGCTCCAGACGCGCAGGCTCAGTAGTTGTGGCTCACGGGCCTCGTAGCTCCGCGGCATGTGGGATCTTCCCAGACCAGGGCTCGAACCTGTGTCCCCTGCACTGGCAGGCGGATTCTCAACCACTGCGCCACCAAGGAAGCCCAGATCCATCTACTTTTGAGAACAGCCTGACTCACAGTTCATGACCATCTCATCACAGGGACAGGAGAAGGAGTGCAGAACTCCCATCTGAATAGAACGTGGTGGTTATGTGGGGGGAGTAGAAGATGATAGACAAAGAGGGACAAGAGGGGGCTATTGATACATGGATTCCTAATAAGTAACCCCAAGGTCTCTTCAACCAGGAGTTCTCTTGGTGAACTCAGAAAACAATTTTGCTATTAAAATGTCTGAATTTTATCTAAATTTCCAGGATACACATATTAACTAAAATTAGACTTCTGAGGATTTTTTGTTGGGGAACTGCACAAAAAGAAACAAGATAACATTGAAGGAAGACTAATGCTGCTATGTATTATCATGCTCTAGTCAGCTCTGATTACGGCAGGATGTTATTGGCACTTAAATCACTTGATGAAATAGAGTAGAAACCTAAGAAATGATTCTGGATAATATCCATCTGTGCTGTGAATTAAAGAATGCTTTTTAAGTCAGTGTGGAAGGATGACTTTGGGGTAAACAAATGCCAAAATACCATCAGGAAGAAATAAAAAGTTGAATATAAACAATAAACCATAAAAGAGCTGAAAGAACACAGAAGTAAATAGTTTTATGAATTTAGTTTGGAGACAGCTTTTGTGAGCATAGCCAAAGTCATTGTTGTTTATAACAGCCAGCAAATTGGATGTAACTGAATTACCTAATCATTGAGCTCAGATAAATTGTGGTACCTCAATTCAATACAATGTAATTCACATAGAAAGGTTATTCATGACAACATTAATTTAAAAATAAGCTATCAAGGGACTTCCCTGGCTGTCCAGTGGTTAGGACTTCACCTTCTAATGCAGGGGGTACAGGTTCGATCCCTGGTTGGGGAGCTAAGATCCCACATGCCTTAAGGCCAACAAGCCAAAACAAAAAGCAATATTGTAACAAATTCAATAAAAGACTTTAAAAATGGTCCACATCAAAAAAAAATCTTAAAAAAAAATAAGCTATCAAAAAAGTAAGTACAGTTTAGTCTTATTATAAGAAAAATCTATATATTTAGCAAAAAAGTGTAGAACATTAATAGTCTGGTTAATGGTGAATTTATATTCTTCTTTATGTTTTCCTGTATTTTTTAATTTAAATAAACAATCTCCACAAAACTCCCAAAACTTCTGTGAGACTTCTCTATACTAAGCAATCCTTACCACTTTTAAAAATTAGTGGAAGCAGCTTTATTCACGATAGCCCAAAAGTGGAACCAAGCCAAATGTCCACTAACTGGTTAATGGATAAACAAATATGGCATATCCATACAATGGAATAGTATTCAGCAACAAAAGAAAATTAACTACTGATTCACGTTACAGCGTGGATGAACCTCAAGAACATTATGCTATGTGAAGGAAGCCAGACACAAAGGACCACTTATTGTATGGTCCAATTTACCTGAAATGTCCAGAAAGGCAAATCTATAGAGAAAAAAATGTAAATTATTTGCGACCTGCAACTCAAAGCAGGAAGAAAGATTAATTGTAAATGCAGAGAGATTTTGTTGGGAGGGATGGGAATATTCTGGAACTAGATTAAAGTGATGATTGCACAACTCAGTAGAAAAAATCGCTGACCAGTACACTTAAAACAGAGTGAATTTTATTAAATGTAATTTATGCCTCAATAAAGTTTTTTTAAAAACTTAATGGAGAATTTGGTGAAAATTCAGAGCCTAAAAGGTTTAGAGGTTTTGTTTTGGTTTGGTTTTAACGTGGAAGGAGAGGATGAGGAAAGAATGATTAGAGACTTTACAACTACAAAGGAAAGAATCTGGCATTAAACACTACAGGATCTGTCCAGATATTTACCAGATATTAAGGATGGATATACCATGGTGTTTGGTTTTTTTAAAAATTAATTAGTTAATTTGTTTGTTTGTTTGTTTGTTTATGTCTGCGTTGGGTCTTCCGTTGCTGCATGCAGGCTTTCTCTAGTTGCGGTGAGCGGGGGCTACTCTTTGTTGTGGAGCAGGGGCTCTAGGCGCACGGGCTTCAGTAGTTGTGACATGCAAGCTCCATAGTTGTGGCGCACGGGCTCTTGAGCGCAGGCTCAGAAGTTGTGGCGCACAGGCTTAGTTGCTCCGCGGCATGGGGGATCTTCCCAGACCAGGGCTCGAAGCCATATCCCCTGCACTGGCAGGTGGATTCTTAACCACTGCACCACCATGGAAATCCACCGTGGTATTTTTGATGCCAGGAGAGAAAGCTCATCTAGATTTAGGCACAGAATCATGATTCTATTTCCTTAGCCAACTGTGGGCTCCTGGAGAAAAGAAACTAAGTCTTAGCCTTATTAACTTTTGCTACCAACTTGCTATGTGATCGTCCCCCAATCACTTCATTTCTCTGAGTTTCAATTTATCTTAAAAAAAAAAAGTGGATTGTACTAGATGGTTTTTATAGTCCTGTTCAGCTGCAAAATTACCTTCCTTGGCGTTCACCGCCCTTATCAATTTGCCCCAACCTGTTTTCCAATCCTAATGCTTGTTGCTTCAGTTTTTGTATCCTCCACATCAGATAAGGTGACCTGGTTCCACCCCATTTATCTGTAATTTTTCTCCCGGGAGCCTTTGCTCAGGCCCCAGACTTATCAGAAATGAGAGTTTTCTAATTGTTCCAACCCCCATGCATTTCTCTATTTCTGGATCTCTCTGACTGAATTTCTACACTGTATTGTCTTTCATTGCTATTCCATTTATACATTGCTGCATTGCAAACCTCCCCCAGACCTACCAATGTGAAACAACAGTCATTTTCTTAGGCTGACAATTTTGCGAGTTAGAAAGTAGGGCAAGCACAGCGGGGATGGCTTGTCTCTCTTCTGATGTAACTGGGGCCTCAGCTGGGGTGGCTCAGATCCTAGAGGTGGGTGGGATGGAGCCATAAGCCTAGAGCTGTGTTTCTGGCTGACAGTGAGATTCCTCTGTTCTTCTTCATGTGACATCTGCTGAGACTTGAATGTCCAAGGTGACTTCTTCACTCTTGGGAATGGTGCCTGGGCTGGGATGGCGGAGGCAGCTAGGGCCGGCCACACAACCTCTCCATGTGGCAGTTTGGGCTTCCCCACAGCCTGGTGGTCTCAGGAGTAGCTGGATTTCTTGCACTGTGGCTGGCTTCCTTCAGAGCATGCATTTCAATAGTGCAGTTGGAAGTGGCAAGGTTTTTTTATGACCTGGCTCTCAGAAGTCATGCAGTGTCACCTCTGCTGCATTCTGTTGGCTCCACAGGGCCAACCCAGATTCACTGTGCAAAGGGACCACACAAGGGTGTGATTACCGGGAGTAGTGGCTCATTGTGGGAAGACACAGCTTTGGAAATTGGCTACCACAACTGCTAATCCTTCTGTGTTTTATTTTCATAGCTAAAGTCTAAATTATTTGAAGTTAGAGATCATTTCTTTCATCTTGTATTATCTCCTCTCTCTCCTCTTCCCAGATCATCAAGAACAGAAACATGTGTTTTATAGATGTTGGACTAGAGGCGGGATAAGCTCAGGGGTCCCAATCCTGGCTGTGCTACTCATAAGCCATGAGACCCAGGCAGTCATTCAACCTCTTTAAGTCCAAGCTTCCTCATCTATAAAATGAGGGTGCTGGTGATATAACGGCTGTTTCCTCCTAGAGCTGAAATAATGACATTGTTTGCAAATCACTTGGAAAAATGGCTCCTATGTAATAAGTGACCAATAAATACCAGCTATTATTGTTGATTAAATTTATACCATAAATTTATGATAACTTGGGGACAGTATTGCCCAGAGGAAAAGGAAAGAACCCAAGCACTATTTTCCAGGGTGAAAAAAAATTCCATAAACTATGATAATGAAGGCAGCAGGCTCTGTCCAATTGGCTGGAGACGTCTGATGCCGTGAAGACGTAAGTTTAAATTTTCTTATTTCTTCATGTCTCATATAAAGAAAGAAGACATCTAATTGGCTCCAAACTATGACTTAAAAAATCACAATAAAAAGGTTGTTAAATACTGAGATGACCAAGAAAAGCAAGTGTAAATAAACAAAACCCATAAGGAAAAAATACTGATTTGAAACGAAGAAAATGTCAAGGTAGGAGAAGAAGTGTAAATAAATTGAGGGATGAATGAACACTTAGAAACTATGCAAAAACCAGAGTGCAGAATGGAGCAAAGCCAAGGGAGAAGATTAGGAGAGGATTCAAGGCTAGGTCTTCATTATGTACCATTGACAATGACATAATTACTACCTACATTTCAAATACTATGGCCTCTAGTTGAAAGGATTTATTCTTATTTAGGAAAAAAGTGACTAATGTGAACTATTCTGGGAAAATAACGTAAAATAATCCAGTTATGCTATTTCAGTTTTACAGAGAAGTACTTAAAATGAGTTTACAATACACATAACCAACAGAAATTGTTTCAAATTGCACAGGGACCTATTTTTCTCCTCCTTAGAGCTCATAGTTTTGCTTAGTATTTTCTCCAAAAGGCTGGTTTTCTTCTGCGTGGCTGCAATAATCAAAAGGCATTCAGGAAGAAAGAGAGTCTTGGCAACAGTTTTTTTTAAATATAGGAAAAATCATGGCTTCAAGACCCCTTGGTGAAGAAATGCCAGGAAATGACACTGCAGAAAAATCAAGAAGTAGGCTGTTGAGTTAATTTTAGGAATTTCGATATTGAAAGCAAGGTGGGCATTCCACTCTATTTGGAAGAGTGGACCTGTAGCACAGACGGCATCTTAGATTGGGGCTCCTGGAAACAGACTCTAAGGAGGACCATTAAGTGAAGGTGATTTTAGGAGGGATGCCTTGGGAGATATACCTGTAAAGAGAAAGTGACTCTGGACAGAGGCCCACAGTGCCATTGCAACCAAGGCCTCTGCCAATCCTGCAGGGAGCTTTGGAGCCAAGATGGCTTTCAGAGTTGTCCCATCTGAGGCAGCGAGCCGGACCTTTGTATCCTGCATTAGCCTTTTGGAGGTGGGTAACTTTGGACAAGGCAGTTTTCTGCAGTCAAGGGCAATGCCCTGTGAGGGACACGGCTGTGAGCCATCAGCAGCCTATACTCCCAGCATCCAGGGGTGAGTCAGCTCTTCTTATTGTTTTCTAGTCATGCACAGAATTTCTTTTATTATATATTGATTAATTACATACAGTAAGGTGCCCAATCTTAAATATGTGTGTGGCTCTATGAATTTTACGTAGTATATATCCACATAATTCCCACCCCAATCAAGATATAGAGTAAATATTTCTCACCCAGCAGGCTTCCTCATGCCTCTTCCCAGTCAATAACCATCCCCACAAAAGTAATCATTATTCTCACATCTATAACCATAGATTGTTTTGCCTGTTTCTGAACTTCATGTAAATGGAAATGTCTAGTATGAACTCTTTTGAATCTGGTCTTTTTTTTCCTGACATATAAATGTTCTTTAATAACTCTCTTATCTGAGCGATTTTATTACTTAGAAAGGCAGAGGGTATCTGTTTTTTGGATTTAAAAATTTTTTTTCACTATTTTTAAAAAATTGAAGTATTGTTGATTTACAATGTTGTGTTAGTTTCAGGTGTATAGCAGAGTGATTCAAATATATACATATATTTGAACATATAGATATATTTATACATACGCTTTTTTCAGATTCTTTTCTATTATAGGTTATTGCAAGATATTGAATATAGTTCCCTGTGCTATACAGTAGGTCCTTGTTTTTTATCTGTTTTATACATAATAGTGTGTATCTGTTAATTCCAAACTCCTAATTTATCCCCCCCACTTTCCTCTTTGTTAACCCTAAGTTTGTTTTCTATGTGAGTCTATTTCTGTTTTGTCAATAAGTTCATTTGTATCAGTTTTTTAGATTCCACGTATAAGTGATGTCGTGTATGTGTCTTTGTCTGACTTGCTTCACTTAGTGTGATAATCTCTAGGTCCATTCATGTTGCTGCAAATGGCATTATTTCATTCTTTTTTATGGCTCAGTCATATTCCATTGTATATATACCACATCGTCTTTTGGATCTGGTCTTTTTGACTTAACTTGCCTATGCGATTCATGCATGTTGTGTATAGCTTTAGTCCATTCTTTCTTACTTCCGTTTAGCAATATTGAGTGAATATACCACAATTTGTCTATTCTACTCCTGATGGGCATTTGAATTGTATCCAGTTTGGGCTGTTATGAATAATGCATCTATGAGCATTCCTGTACATGTCTCTTAATGGACGATTACCACTCATTTCTGTTATGTATCAAAGAGAGGAATTGTAGGATGCTAGGGCATACATATGTTTAGCTTTAGTAGATACTGCCAAATAATTTTTTAAGGTGGTTGTACCGATTTACAATCCCACCACAATCTTTGATGCCAAAAGAGCTGGGTAGAAAGTATTTGTGCGTGACAGACTAAAAACATGTTCACTATGAATTAAGGAAAAGATTAGTTATGTTAAGGATAACAGGATTATAAGAGCTTTTAAAAAAGTAACATAAAAACTTGTGTCATGTATTCTCCATAGATATTGTAGATACTTTTCTCCAGTAGTTTTGAGGGACTGTAAGGAATGTTAAGGGGTTCCTCAAGATGTGCACATAGGTCAGGTACCTTCAACCTAGTCCCTAGAATGAGAACCTGAGACAAAGATTCGGATGCATGGGATTTATTGTGGGGTGTTATCAGGGGAAACCTGCAAAGGAGGAAGTGAAGGACAGGGAAAGGGGAAGCGCTGAGCAAAGATGTGGGCAGGGAAAATCTACCCTTGGCCCTATCCCTTAAGGAACTCTGGAGCATAAGCCACACCAGAGTCATCTGCCCTTTAAGGCAGTCTTCTGTACCCCATACCGGTCCTCACGGTTGTGGTGGTAATTACTTCCAGGAGCCTCCCATCAATCTAGGGCAGTCATTCTCAACTGTGGACAATTTTGTCTCCTTGGCAAAGTCTGGAGGTATTTGTGGTTCTCACCATAGCAGGGCTGGTGTTGGCATTGAGAAGTAAGAGGCCAGGGATGCTGCTAAACATCTCACAATGCACAGGTGGGTCCCCCACGGCAAAGAATTATCTGGCTCCAGATACCTGAGGTGGAGAAACCCTGGACTAGAGAAAGTCTTTGGAGAAGAGGTCATCCCCAATGTTTGCAGCCAGTGACAGATGGGCTCCCCGGTTCCATAAAGAACATCTGGGCAGGGCATCAAAACGGTACCTTCTGTAGATGTCTTTTAGATATACAACATTAAACAATGAAGGAAGTTCATGGGACTTCCCGGGAGGTCCAGTGGTTGGCACTCCAGGCTCTCACTTCAGAGGGTGCGGGTTCGATCCTTGGTGGGGGAACAAAGATCGCGCAATGCTGCACAGGGCGACCAAAAAAAAAAAACAACAATGAAGGAAGTTCAAAATGCAGTTTGGTTAGCATTCCCCTGTGATCTGCATTTCATCTAATGGGATGGGACTAGCATCTTGAAATATATGTTGCTAAGCCCTTAGCTACACACTGCACAAAAATGTCCGAAACAAAACAAAACAAAAATACCCTGGGATCAGCTGTAACTGTTTTAGATTTTCTTCAGAACTTTACTGAGCTTGTATACAATTGGAATCAGGCTAAATCCTACCAGAAATACCCATGACTGTGCTATATTATTGCTAACACTGTGCCCTTTTAACAACTGTAATTTGAATGGGCTGACGGATTGGTGCAAGGATCAAAAGTAGTTGTGCTTAACTATAAAGGGGTTTAAAAAACTTTGGAAGCATCACCAGTGTTAGATTAATGGTCTGCTCTGTCTGTATCCTGTTGGGACCATCCCTTAATCCTCTTTTACAATCCAGTATTTATCTGTAAGTTATCCATGAATTCATCCAAGCCCTCTTAGAGTTAGTTTATAACTCAGAATTGCAAAACTTAGGATATCTAGTCCCATTGTATATAAAAGGATAGTTGTTTTTCAAACTTCAAAATGTGCTATCTAGTTTGTATTCCAACTTTTGTATTTTTATTCTAGTTTTGTGATCTGTGCTTATGATTTTACTATTGGTTTCATTTTTTTCCTCTCTCAAAATGAATCATCACCTTGTTCACTTCTTAAGAATTAACACTACTAACAGTGATAAATAAGAAGGGTATAATTATGCTATAATATTCTTGACAAAAAAGTAGTCAAATTGAAATATTATAATGCTAATTTAGGTGGAAAAAGTGAAAAGAAGAGTATGATTCCATTTTTGTTTAAAATCGTTCTGTACTTTTTATGAATAGAAAGATACTTTTTATGAATTTTATGAATAGACTGAGTCTGAAAAGATGTATTCTAAAAAAATAACAGTGGTTAAGGTGTAGTTTTCAGGTTCTATGTAAGATCCCACCATCTCCCCAAAATGGCTCAGAGAATGAACTAGAGTTATAAACAGCTTATTCAGGAAGCTATTTCCAACATAGGTTAAAAGTACGTTCTTTAAGATAACATTGTCTTACTTGCCTAAATGCCTGCCACCTTCTGGAAGCTAGGAGCACTTCATTAAAAGACTCCTAATAGTAGCACTTTGTAATAGGGTTGAAACTGGAATTGTTTATGGAAAAAATTTTTAAAAATTTGACATTTAATCTTGAGCCTTGTGAATCACAATCAAGTTTGTTAGACCAGAAGAGGGGCTAATTTAATATAATTGGAGATGCCAGGTTATATGCTTGTCCTCAATAAATTGGCCACAGAAAAAACTATTTTTAAAGTAGTGAAAGGCCATCCAAAAGTAAGCCTTAAGAAAATGGAAAAACAAACAAAAATAAATAAATACAGCAACTTCAAATGCTCAAAAATGATGAAAATTTTCATTCTTGTTTGTTTTCCCTCTAAAGCAGAGTTAAAATGAAACGTTGAAATGATTTGTTTATTTTCAAGCAATGTCTGTATCTAGAAACAGGAACTCAACTGGATCTTTGAATCGATATTGATATGCCTAAAAAAGTACCCAAGAAAAATAATAAAATAATGTTGCAGATTTACATTTATAGTGTGATAATGTACCCATGCACATACAGATATAAAGTAACAGGGTACCTAGAAATATGTACATAGAAATATAAAAAGCTCTGCAAGAGTGGCTAGAGGGATTACTCTTGGGGAAGCAGAAGAAAAGACCGAAGTTGGACAGCAGTCAAGGGAACTTTATCTGTGGTATTCTGTTTTTTAAAAAAGAGAATGAGCTTCTAACTTGTGTAATTTACCACTAATTAGAAATCCAAGTAAACAAATCCCTGTTACATATATACCAGTATTTTATGATATAGCAAATGCAATATATATTTCATATAAATAAATAAATAACAGCAGCAATGTACCATATAGTCTTTCTGTGTTGCAATCTTGTGTGTGTGTGTGTGTTGCCAAACAAAGTATAAAACATCCAGGAAATGCATAGCTCTACTTTGTAAAGTGCTTTCAAACAGACTTTCCTCATGCATAGCTTTTAATAATTTAAAAATATTAATGCTTGTGACCTCCAGGAATGAGGTCCCATGGTAAATGTAAAGATTCTTTTTAGAGAAGCTAATTTGGAATGATCCAGCCAAAGGTCTATCTCAAGGGACCTTTTGAGAGCTTTACTATTTCCAAGTTTGTATCAATTCATTTTCATTATTGAGTGCCTATTATTTATAAGGCCCAATATGTTCTAAAGCAGCAAGACTTGTGCTTTCAATGGGAAAAAAGTTGGGTATGTGGTAATATTAAAGGGAGGCAGCTCTATAGTATTTTAGAGCTTGGGCTCAGTAATCAGACTCACTTGGGTTTCATTTTCCATGGCACCACTCACTAGCTGTGTAATCCTGTGCAAATCATGGGGATATATAAAGCCTAGTTCATGGAGCTGTCAGAATGGGGAAATGAGATCATTATAAAGGATACGGTGCAGTGCTGGCACACAGTGAGTATTCAGTCAATTCAGTTAATTCCTCTGCCACCCAAGGAATGGATGAATGTGTAAAGAGTGGTCTTTAAACTGTTTTACACGTAACGTCTTTGTCTTTATCAAAACTCCTAGATTTAAGCTGAATGATTTTTATTTTGAATTTTTTATTTTATTTACTCCTGTTAATATGCTTTAATGAGTCTTAATTAATTTTCAAGACTCATAAAAAATTGGAGGTTGAAAAGGCTTTTGAGGTTATCTGGTCCACTGTCCCCAGAGATGACTTTCACCCATCTTCCACTGATACTTAAACCCAGGAAATAAAAACATTTCCTGGACTATTCTAGTTACTGGTGGAATAACAGGAAATAAAATGAGAGGGAAGGAAGGCCAAGGAAATATGCATGGGAGGAGGGAGACTAGTGAGAGAGACATTGGGAGAGTATGACCAGCATAGAGTAAAGAGGGGAAATACAAGGAAGAGAAAGAAAAAAGACAGAAAAGAGGACCTCGATTAAGTGTAAGGAGAAAAGTGAGAAAATGAAAGAGGGGAAAGTACAGAGGCATTGCAATTCTTCAATTACAGGCACTAACAGTGTTTAAGAGTCAGACGTTCTGGGTTTTGGTAATTGTAAAATGCATGATTATAAGACATATTGCTTAATCTCTGTGAGTCGTGTTCTTCGGAGTTCGTGGTGTAGATTAAACGAGTTAAGTGGGATGGACGCTCTCTAAAAGAGAAAATTCTTTTAAAATAGGAACTAGGAAGAGGAGAGAAAGTGGCAGAAAAAGATACAGGGAGAGGGACGTGTAGGGGGAGAAGGAGGAGATAGAAATCGGTAGAGAAAGACGGAGAGGGAGAGGGAGAAAGGGGAATTGTTGACAAAGCAGGTGAGAACTAAGGAAAACCACAGTAACGATGCTTCTGTGGCTCCTGCGGTGACGTCTCCAACACAACGAACACTGACAGCTTGCCAGGTATGTTGTTAGAGCTTTACATGCATAATTTCATGCTGTACTCACATCATCTCTACGAGTCTATGTTCTAGCCTCATTTTATAGCAGAGGTATCTGAAGTACAGAGAGGTGTTGTAACTTTCCCAAGGTCTTACAGCTGCGAATTGGAGAGAAGGGATTCAAACGCGGGTCTCTCTGCCTGCAAAGCCAATGTTCAAATCATCTCTAAGAACCTCCAAAGAGGCTTGGTGGGTCTAAGGCGGACTCTAGCCCAGGTTCTTCCAAGTTATGCCCTGGGTTCAATTTCTGCGCCCAAAGGCTCATTCACCACGTTCCTTCTCCACCTCCCCACTAACAGCGTCCCGTCTCCACGGAGATCGCCGTGGGGCGGGACTTCCTTTCTCACGCACGAGCACTTCCGCCTCGAGCCGGAAGCGCCGTGCCTAACAGAAGGGGTACCGGAGCGTGGGGACTTCTTGGAGAGTTTGAGTGGCAGGACTGCGACTGCTGCGAGGGTGACCGACTTGGGCACCAGAGTCCGGCGTGGTGATGCTGACCCCGGCGTTCGACCTTAGCCAGGACCCCGACTTCCTGACTGTCGCCATCCGCGTGCCCTACGCCCGGGTCTCCGAGTTCGACGTCTACTTCGAGGGGGTCGACTTCAAGTTCTACGCCAAGCCGTACTTTCTCAGGCGAGTTCCGGGTGCCTGGCTCCGGGAAAAGCGTGTTTTGGGGATTCATTTATACATTTATTCACTCATTAAGTAACTGCTTATCGAGGGAGGATGAAAGAACAAGAGAGCGCTTCTCAGCATCAAGACTACGTTTTCCCGAGATCCCTGCAGCACGTGCTGAGGAAGCGAACTCTTCCAGGCGTGCGCTCTGGATGCTGCAGAAGCTCATCCTTTCTTAAACCTTACGTCCCCGCCTGGAAGAGATTCCGGAGCCACTGTAAAACGTGGAGTTTGGGACCATATCGCCTTTCCATTTTCTGTCCTGTTGCCCTAGTTCTTGTCCCTTTTTCTGTTTTCTTTTCGCTCTGCGTTAGTCGTCCTTGCCCCGGGACGGCTCGCGCTGACTTCCCAGCTGACCCGTCCATTTGACTTTTCTCAGTCCACGTTCTGTTCCCCGACCTCTTGGCTGACCGCTCCCTATTCCCTGAAATTTTCGCCTTCTTTGGCCCCGCCGACGCCAAAGTCGTCTCGTTCTCCCACCTCCTCGTTGTCTGCTTCTCTGTTTGGTTTTGCCCCTTCATCGTGATTGTCGTCCCCTAAGCCTTAGGGAGGGACCTTCAGCACTTGTCTGTTTGCATTTTTCTCCTTGAAGAACCGTAACAGCAGTGGTAACAGCTAACCCCTTCTCCTCCCCTTTCGTGTGGCGGGCAAGCAGTGCGTGTTAAGTGGCGGGTTAAGTACTTGTGTGCATTGTCTCATTTTACCTGGACAGCGATCCTTAGAGATAGGCATTATTATTAGCCCCATTTTAGAGAGGACACAGCCAGATTATTCTTACTTAACATTGTCAATACCTTGTTCTCTCCTTTCTGCCGAGGGAAAATCCATTCTCCTCATCTTTCTCATTCCAGCCTCACTTTCCTGCCCAACTAAATACTTTCCCAGCACAGACATTGCTCTTGAGTCGAGCTGGTTCCTTCACTGGGCCTGAACCAGTTTTGCTCAGGTATCTATTAGGCCTTAACTTAATCCACCTATTTGAATATATTGCATTTCCCTACTTCTTCACTCTTTCGTTCTTTCGCTTGATTTATCGAGCTCATAGTATATTCCAGACTCTGTTTTTGGTATTGGAGATGTGGTGGTGTCTTACATAGTTTTCATTCTTGTGGGGAGAGAAAAACAATAAACAAACAAGTAAACATATAACTACAAATTGTGGTAATTTCTCTGAAGGAAAATAAAGTGCACTGATAGAGAATAAAAAGGAGCCTGGGTTTATACAAAGTGGCCAGGGAAAGCCTTTCTGAAGAGGTGACATTTAAGCCAGAACATGAAGAATGGGTAGAAGATGATGATGGTGTTAGCAAACATTTATTGACTTTTTACTTCAGGTTAGTGCTTTATGTAAATTATCTCACTTGATTTTAGGACAGTCCTACAAAGTAGGTTCTGTTTTTTAGTCATGTTAGAGATGAGAATGCAGAGGCTCAGAGAAAAGATTAAATGAGATAGGATTGTAAAATAAATACAATACAATAAAAATTTCAAAATAAAAGCCACTTGCTTAAGTTTGGGAGTTTTGATGAAGACAAAGTAAGGGGACATGTGTGAAGCAATTTAAAGAGTAGTTTAATACAAATTCATCCATTCCTCGGGTAGCAGAGGCTCGGGAGTTGTGGGTCTGAGCACACTTAAAGTTCTGTGACTTTTGGCAAGTTATTTAGTCTCAGTTTCCTAATCTGTAAAATGGGACTAATATTAGTGACCTTAAAGAGTTGATGTGAGGATTGAGATAATACATATATGATCCTTATTACTGTGCCTGGTAATTATGTGTTTAATAAATGGTAGGTATTATTATTTATTAAGAGCATCTTACTGTTGCAGTTATCTGCTGCCAAATAACCAGTCAAACCTAATGGTGTAGAACAGCAATCATTTAACTCCCTCTCTTGGTTTTTGTGCCTTAGGAATTTGGTAAGGGCTTGGCTGAGCTGTTCTGGCTTGAGGTCTTTAATTTAGTTGTAATCACATGGTGGCTAGACCTGGGACAGGAAGGGCTGAAGCAACTGGGGACTGATAGGGTGGGTGGAGGAGGGAATCTCTTCTCGTGTGGTCTCAGGACCTCCCTGTGTGGTCTGTTTTCATGGTCTAGTTTGTGATTCCTTCAGGGAGTTGCACCACTTCCATGATACCTGAAGGTTTTAAGAGCAAATATTCCAGGGAGCAAGGCAGAATCCATGTCATCTTTTATAACCTAACCTCAGAAATCACAGTGTCACTTCTGCTATATTATATTGGTTAAAACAGTTCCAGAAGCCCACTCACTTTTAAGGGGAGGGGACATAGATGGCACTGTTGGGAGGAGTGATGTGAGATGGGCCATCTTTGGAAATACAGTTTGCTACAGTATATCAGAGATGGATAAAACCTCACCTCTCTCCTTGAGGAACTGAGAGTCTAGCGGGGAAGGCAGATCTGTGAGCAAATATGATTTCACCATCATGCGTTACGAATTTAACTCTATAGTTACAAAGAGTTTAGGAAAAGGGAGATGATAATAATAGTTTACATTTTCTGAAAGCTTGCCTACTGTACTAGCCACTAAGCTTTTTGCATTATCCTTTCTTCCTCACAGTAACCCTAGGATAGATTCTGTTATTTTTCCCTTTTTATAAATGACGAATATGAGCCTTGAAGTTAATGAACTTGTACTAAGAAAGTTACAGAGCTAGTAAATGGCACAACTTGGACTTAAGTCCACAAATGGACTTAATTCAGATTCTGAGAGTAAAGTTAGTGTTTGTATCCATGATAACAAAGTAATGTATTCGTAACTGAATCTTTAGGCTGAGTTTAGAAGAGATTTTTGTTTGGAAAATGTGTTGTAGCTTCAGAAAACATTGGGATCAAAGGTAGGTAGGTTGGAAAGCCCCGGACCTTTTGGGGTCTGCCAAGTTTGATGATGATGATGATGGTGATGATGTTAGAATAGGTAGCATGGAGGAGGGGAGTGTGGGAGGAAAGGAGGTTCATATTTTAAGTTTGGAGTGGAATGGAGCTGGCCTCATATGTAGTACTGGTGAGTTTAAATTATCTAGTCAGTATCAAGGCAGCCATAGAAGCTTTTTTAATAGAAAAGTGACAATCAAATTTCTGTTTTAGAAGAATTCTTTTGGGGCCTCAGTGGAAGACTGACTGACCCAGGGTGAAACTGCAAACAGGGAAATCAGTTCATGTCCTTTAGTAGGAAAGAGGGGGAAATCCCCATATAGAATTAATGAGATATGAGAAAAACACTTTTGCTTTCTGCCTTTGTTTTTACTACTTAAAAGTAGTAATTTGCCCAATATAAACAGTTGGTTTTGTTGGTTCTTTATTCGTTCTCATTTCTTGATTCTTTTTTTTTTTTTTGGAAGCTAATTAGTATATTAGTTTTATTGAACCCATGCTGTATCAGGCACCAGATATATAAATAACTCTCACTCAGAAGGGAAAAAACTATAACAGTAATGATAGCTAATATTTGTTGTGGCTTTTCTTTTTAAGTGTTATATCAGTGACGAGCGCCTATTCAAACAGAAAGATGAGTCATCTCAGATTTCTTTCTTCTTAACTAGAGAAGAAATATAAGTTATTTAGTTTGTAAAATTTAAATGCTAGGATTATCCTTTTAAAATTATTGATTTCGGTGGTTGATGTTTACTGTCACGGATGGTCCCTCATGATGCTTTGTAACTTACGGACTTCATGAGACCTTTTATTAAATCTGCAGATTAACCCTTCCTGGAAGAATTGTAGGAAATGGAAGCGAGCAGGGATCCTATGCTGCAGATAAAGGTATTGCCTTTGGAACTTTGGTTAGTTTTTTTCCTTCGGATTCTTCCTGTTGGAGTAGTTAAACAATAATCTCATGTACTATGGAGACCTTTAGGTGTATGGCAAGTGCAATCTGCCCCTGTCACTTTTTATTGTTTCTTAATGTCCAGTGCCTGTTATTCATGGATTTTTAACAATTACAATTTCCTCAGTCCTTTAAAGTACTTCACAATATTCTTTAAAGTAACGTTCAATTAGTTACATACTCTGGCTTTGCTTTCTAGAAGTTTTATTTCCTACTTCTCCCTCCATTTAGTAAGTGTTTAAAAGTTAAAGTTAGATTGTGGGAGGTGACCGATTAGAAAAGATGTGGATGATTTTTGTAAGTTGTGAGTCGAATGTTTCTTGTACAGTTTTCTTTTTTTTTCTTTTTAAAAATTTAAAAAATTTATTTTTCTATTGAAGTGTAATTGATTTACAATATTGTGTTAGTTTCAGGTGTACAGCAAAGTGATTCAGTATATATGTATATTCATATTTATATATATATATGTATTCATATATATATTCTTTTTTCTTATGCAATTTTCAATCTTAAAATTTAATTACATGTAGGTGAGAGAGAAACTGTCCATAGGGGGCATTTAAGGGCTGATTGAATTTTCTACTCCTAATTGATAAGCCCTTCATTTCAACTCGTCTTGAAACCATTTATTTTCCTTCTGTAGAAACCACTGGATTTTCCTTTGTCACTGGATCTGGAGTAAGAATAAACTTGTGTACTGTTGTGTGATTTATTCAGTGACTATTTATTGACCTCAGTGAACTAGGGTGAGGGAGGAAAGATGGGATGAAAGAGTTAAATGACAAAGTTCTAACCCATAGCACAATATAACTAATGTGGTAATAAAGTATAATGAAACTGCCTTTCTAGGTAGTAAATCTGCTTTTAATTGCAGTAAGTTGCATACGGAAGCAAAGTTATTAAATCTTGAAAGTACATGGGGGTTTAAGAAGGTTGTATATGTGGAAATATTTGGGTTTAGTTGTAGCTTATACATTAGAATATGGGTTAAGTGCACTGAAAGAGGTAAACTGTTTTAAAATGTAAGAGTAGTGAATAATGTAATCCATTCATAGGCAAGCCTAGATGAAGCTGATAAACCCAGTCAAGGAAAGAAAAGGAGTACACAGATGGAATTTGGGTCTGTGTTAGACAGACTTTAGGGATATATCTCTTGAGATATCAAGAACTTTATCAAGCCGTCATTGCCTTATTTAAGATTTCGTGTATATTTGAAACTGCTGCTATTCTTCATTGGATTAAATATCCTGATTTTCCCCCCCAGTCCAGAAATAAATCTTATGAGTAGCTACGGCTAACCCTAAGCTATTGCCTTCTCAGGCCATTGTGTTTTTGACTTGAACCTTTAATATTATAAATAGGTGAAGGTGATATTGGGTAGGATTTAAGCATTCTCTGGCTTTAACAGATTAATTTCTCATAGAGGTGACAGCTGAATCAGTGGTTCTGAAAAATCTTGTTTGAGCCTTTTTCACTAACTATATAATAAGGGCGTAATTTTGGAACTCTATGTAATAGAATTACAGTTTACCAAGTTACCTGCTTCTTAACTGTATTTGTGAAGTCTTTGAATTTTTAAATCTAGCTAAGCATAAAACAAATTTATCTTTAAGGAATTTTTACCATTCGATTGCCCAAAGAAACTCCTGGCCAGCATTTTGAAGGGCTGAACATGTTAACTGCTCTACTGGCACCAAGAAAATCCAGGACTGCAAAACCACTTGTGGAAGAAATAGGTATGTTTATTGCCTTTGGGAGGAAATACAGGTAAACGAATATTTGGAATGCTGTGTGTTTCTAGGGGAAAAGGGATATAGCAAACAGG
This sequence comes from Balaenoptera physalus, assembly GCF_965194825.1. Classification (NCBI taxonomy): domain Eukaryota; kingdom Metazoa; phylum Chordata; class Mammalia; order Artiodactyla; family Balaenopteridae; genus Balaenoptera; species Balaenoptera physalus. The sequence continues at coordinate 92,929,578 of NC_138896.1, read as the reverse complement.
AAATTGGAGAAAATACTTCAGGTGACAAGATGAGGTCATGTGACACCATGTGAAAATAGTTCATTTGCTGACACATAATTTAAAGACATAAACAACTCTTTTGAACCTGTAGGTCAGTCATGTTTTGGGACGAATTGAAATAGCATCTCTGTGTTTGGCAAAATATTGGCCTCTTGAGCTAAAATCAGAAGCTTACAATTCAGTGTAGTAAATATAAAGTGAACACTGCCTAGGTCAAGAAATGGAACATTTCCCACATCCTGGAATCCTACCCTGGTTATTTCACCCTCCTTACTCTCCAAGGTAACCACTACCCTCAGTGTTGCCTGCTTTTGCATTGCATATGTAATTCATACAGTAGGCGTTGTTTGCTGTGTGGCTTCTTTCACATAACATTTTTGTGAGATTTATCCACATATGGCTGAGATCTGTTTTACTTTCATTGCATTTATTATTTATGCATCCTACTACTGATGGAACTTTGGGTTGGCTCCATTTTTTTTTTTTTTTTTTTGCTAATAAGAATAGTGAGACTAGGAGTGGGCGAAATAGGTAAAGGGGATTAAGACGTACAAACCTCCAGTGACATAATAAGCAAGCCCCGGTGATGTAATATACAGTATAAGGAATATGGTCAATAGTGGTGTAATAACTTTGTAAGGAGACAGATGGTGATCATTTCGTAATGTTTGCCAGTGTCAAATCATTATATAGTACACCTGAAATGAACCTAGTATGGTACATTAACTGTATTTCAATTAAAGAAAAAAAAAGAATAGCGGGGCTATTCATATCCTTATACATGTCTTTTGGGGTACATGGGCAGGCATTTTTTTCCTATACTTTTTCTTCCCCAAGTTGTACCTAGGAAATCCAATGCTTTAACAAATTAGTATTTCACACATTTAGGTGCTTCTGAGGTTTCTGAGGAAGGAGTAGAAGATGACGATGAAGAGTTTGATTGGGAAATTGAACAGTCCCCCTATGAAGAGGTACCAGAAAGTACTTTGAATCCGGAGTGCCGCTATGGGTTTGGAAACTTACGCTCAGGGGTGTTTCAGCGGTTACAGGTATGTTTTTCTAAAAGACTTCGGTATATACCAAGGGTTTTACCATTTGTGTATTTTAATTTCAGTTCTGCTCATACCTGGAGGTTTTTTATGAAGATTGTAGGAGGTGACGTATTTAGAGCACAAACCACAGCTCCTTGTACGTAGTCGTTAGACGGACGTTCACTCCCTTCCGTTGCACTGGCTGTGCTGCCCAGTCTCAACTGCGCTTACACATGGAAGGCGTCCTGGTCTCTGTTTTTTTCCACTTCATTTGTTACTGTAGACATGAAGTTTCCAAAATACAGAACAGAACCCCTCTCTCATCATACTTCCTGAAAAGCTTTATGTTTTATACCTCTAAAAAATGAAAATCGTATACTTGTGGCTTGATGTCTCTTCTGTTTTATATGTAAATGAGACAGAATATTCCTGGTGAGAATGGGTTTGTGGCTTTTGATGAAATTGTTTAGTTCTTGATATACAGTAGGCACTTTTGTTTATTTACTCTTGATGGGGGTTGAATGTAATCTCTTGTTAAAATCTGATCATTTGTCAGTTAGGCTAAAAAGGAATGACATTACTCTTTCTGTTCCTCAAACAATGTAGTAAATTCTACTTCATGAATGAACTGGAGAGTCTGGATTATTTTCTATTTATGTGGTATTATAGAAAACAACATAATGGGGTCTTAATTTTTTTTAAATGAAAGAAATGGTGGCGAACAGTTTTTTATTTTAACTTCATCCCTGTCTGGGTAGAGGATGTTAAACCTGCTTAGCATGTGGTTTATGATAGTAAGACATATTTGAGTCTGCTAAGGAAAGTTAAAGGACCTATGTTTTAGTCCCACTTGTACCTCTGTTTAGATTTCGGATGCAGGCCAGTTATTTGACCACAAATAAGTTTCGTCTCCTCTTTGTAAAATAGGGATAAATTTGCTCACCTACTTTATAAGGCCATTTAGAAAATTTAAGGAGATGCTACATTGTGAAAACTCTTTGACAAAAAGAATAGGATGCTAGAAAGACCTCTGCCCTTGAGAAATATAAAATGCTCTCAAGACTCCTTAAAGGGAACAAAACTGGGAGTTACTTAAGAGCAAATATTGCTGATGAGATACTTCGTTCAGAACCTTATGTTTTTCTGCTGAGTTACGGTTCCTCTGTATTCTCTCTCCCTAATCACATTCCCAGGTCATCTCTGAGGTAGTAAGAGTAGCGTCAGTTTTTTCTACAACAGAAACTACAGCAAATGGATCTTAATTGTTTGGCCGAGAGTAGTTTGTGGTCAGTCTATTTTGGGATTACCTGTCTAAAGCTATAAAGGAATGAGAGAGAGAGAAAAAAATATATATGTATATGTATATATATCTATTCTTCTTCAGATTCTTTTCCCTTATAGGTTATTACAAAATATTGAGTATAGTTCCCTGTGCTGTACAGTAGGTCCTTGTTGGTTATCTATTATATATGGTAGTGTGTATATGTTAATCCCAAACTCCTAGTTTATTCCCCCACCCAAGACCTTTTTCTGCTAGTAAACCAGCCAGAGGAAACTGAGACCATTATTGCATAAATAAGAGCTTTGAGAACATCTATTTTAAAATGATGTGTTTAAGAAACCACTGTTTTCTCAAATAGTGAGAAAATGTTTTCTCACAAGTTTATAGTTTCTCTGGTGCTGCCTTTGGATGAGAAAATATCCATAAAGTTTTGCTGACTACTCATATTTTACTAGTATTTTTAGTCTCTTTCCACCACCACCCCTTTAAATGAAATATAGCTTCATTTTTCTCTGATGATAAAAGTGATACGTATTCATTATGAAAGTACAATATAACAAAGAAAGTAAAACATCATCCATAATTCCAATACCCAGGTATCTTCTCTGAATTGAATAATTTAACCCTTTATTGGGGGAGAGGGTATAGTCCTTCATATTTTTTTTCCCACCAGCCATTTACGCAGGGTTGGCTTGTGAGTGTCTGTATTTTATACTGATACTGAGACAGAAATAAAAACATGTGTGCTGAAACAAATTCTCTGTCACCCCCCTCCCCATACAGACACGTGTGCGTGTGTGCTCTCTCTCTCTCTCTCTCTTTCTCTCTCTCTCTCTGTCTCTTCTCTGAAGTTGCTGCCAGCCACAGGGCGCCTTTGGAAAGCTGCCCTGGCCACTCCAAGTCAGGGCTTCACAGCAGGCTCCTGGTGACAGTGGCTGCCAGCAGCAACAATCCTAGAGTCTCCGGTCTTTAAATAGCTCTCCTAGCAGTGACCTTAGCCATCCTTTCAAAACAGAAAGAGAATCACTTTCACCCTGCTGTAGTGTGTCATTTCTCATCCTCTTTTCTTCCTTCCCTTTGGTTGACTGATTTCACTACCCCAAGCTAACTTCACTTTTTAGTTTGTTCCAGTTTCTCTTGAGGGTCCAGTGGGCACAGGGCCGCTGCGGATGATCGTGCGAAGGACAGGCCTGGGCGGGGCTTGCACTGCTGTGGACGTTCATGTTCTGTGGGGCACGAACGAGCTGCAGAGCTGTGTGGACGCCCTGAGTCTGGAGGCTGGGGGGGGGAGGGGGAGAATTCTCTTCTGGCTGTTGAATTCTCACTCCCACGGGAGCAGGGGCCTTGTCTGTATGTTTATTTCCAGGTCTCCAGCACCCAGAGCAGCATCTAGCCCAGAGCAGACCCTCACCCGCTGTTTGCTGAATGAGCAATTTGAAACTGAACACCAGGCACAGTGCTGGGGGTACAGTAAGCAAGAAGATAGACCAGATCTCTGCCCTCATGGAAGATTCTAGTGGAGAGACAGATAGTAATTGTATAAAGTGCAAATCAACAAGATAATTTCAGATACAAGTGAAGGAGAAGGGGGTGATGTGAGAGCCGGGGCGGGGTGGTGCTGTTTTGGCCAGGAGGCCCCGAGAAGGCCTCTTGGAGGAGGTGACATTTGCACTGAGTCCTGAATGATGAGAAGGGTGCTGTAAACGCAGAGACTCAGTGTTCCAGAAATGGCAAGAAGTCTGGTGTGTGGCTCCTGTGTATTTGAGCCAGAAGGGGAAGGTAGGAGATGAGGTTGAAGTACAAGACAACAGCTAGATTCTGCAGAGCTTTGAGCCATGGTAAGGGTCTGGGTTTATTCTTGGTGCAGTTAGGGTTCTGAAATGCCTGGGGTTACTTCGGTCCAGTTATCCTCTGAAATGTGAGCTTGAAAGATTATACCCCGTTGTTGACCTTGTATCTGGTCCAGGTGAAATAATGAAGCAGGACATTATAATCCTCCCCGGCTCCCTGATTTTTTTTTTTTTTTCCTTACTACTTGCAAGTGAGGAAGCTGAAGAGGAGGGAAGGTATGTGCTCTCAATAGGAAGTCAGCCCCTGAGCCACCGGGGAGTGCAGTGGAGCAGGGAGTCAAGAGAAAAAGAAACTGACGTTCTTGAATGATCACACCCCGTACTTACGCCTTGTTCATAGTCATTTAACCCTTCTAACAGCCTATGGGAGACAGAATGCTGTCCCCCACCCCCGCCCCCGATGTCCACGTACTGACCCCCACGTCCTAATTACATGGCGAAAGGGACTGCGCACACGCGATGAGGCTGAGGATCTTGCGATGGGACGGTTATCCTGGATTATCCAGGTGGGCCCTATCTAAGCACAGCGTCTTTACAAGAGGGAGGTAGGAGAGTCAAAGTGATAACAGAGAAAAAAGCGCATGATGACGGAAGCCGAGGGAGAAGGAGCCTTGTGATGAGGGGCTGCCAGGCCAGGAGTGAGGACAGCCAGCCTCCAAGGTGGAAAGGGCAGAAAAACACACGGTCCCGCGGAACGTCCGAAAAGGCACCAGCCCTGCCTTCACCTTCGTTTTAGCCCAGTGAGACTGACCTTGGACTTGTGACCTCTAGACCTGTACGTTTGTGTTGTGTTAAGCCACATTTGTGGCAGTTTGTTACGGCAGCAAGAGGAAAGTAGTCCCAGCCGTGTGACGGAGGCGTGTGTAGTTTGTTCACAGGATGCTGAGGCTCAGAGAGGCTGCACAATTAGACTGAACCTGGCTTTTAGATTCAGTTTGTCTAACTCCAGAGTCACAGTTCTTCTGCCTCATCAGGCTGTGTTCAGACACGTGCGTGTGTCGTGGTGGGCAGGAGGCAGGGAGCTCCTTGGGGCTCGAAGGAGGAAACAAACCCGGGGACTGGAGGCTGCTGGGGAGAGGGACTTGGGGTCCCCGGGCAGGAGGCGGCTCCGAGTGCTCGTCCAGCGGAGGGGGTCCTGCGGACGCAGCAGCGTCCTCGGCTCCCGTGAGGCCCGCATCACCCCCCTCCTGGCTCTGTGGCTGAGGGGCCGATGCCGGGCAGGTGAGGAGGCAGAGAAGCGAGGAAGCGTCCAGGTGGTCCTGCTCAGGGGAGAGATGCTTCTGATGGGTGAAACCAGAGCTCTGAGAGCGTCTTCCCATGGAAGCCTTGCTGCACACTTGTACACTTTGTGTTGTGAGTGCTCTATTTACAGTTTATTTTGCATTGAATAAACTTGCGGGCTGCCCCGAGAATCTCTGTTATTTATCATAGTATGTCTATAGGAAAATACATTCTGAGTCTTCCAAAAGTAAATTGTAAAAGCACTTTTGGAATGCAAACTTTTCTAAGTTTGGGGACAGCCAGTGATCTGATTTTTGCCCAGAATGTTTGTACTTAAAAAGTATTAAGATGTTCTGGATGTGACTTCCAAAAAGTTCCCTGGGCCCCTTCGTTGTACTAGAATGTGCTTGTATTAAATGTTGTTGATGTTACTTGAGCTCAGTGGATTGTGATAGGGGTGAGAGATTTTTTTTTTAAGTGCAGAAATTACGATTGTGTGCGGAGTTCTGTATCCTAGTCTTTCCCTGGCCGATTCTGTGTAGCTGGTTTCATTGTAGTGATTTTGCTGTGCTATAGCTGTCGACTTTAAGCCTGGGTATTAGGCACTAACCTATCATTCAATTTACAAGTCTGTTCTAATGGTTTGCGTTCACAACTGTCTACCAAGTTATTTCCCTTGACTTCTTTTCAGCTAATAGTCTTCAAGCTGCTTCCGGTTTGCCTACTTATCCCTTGCGGTCGGTAGTAGGAATGGGCAGACTGAAGAAAGAAAAGAAGATAGAGCTTTAGGAGTATTTTGCATTGTACAAAGTTTCTTTCCTTCATAATTCTGATCAAAAGAAAAAAGACCATGTGGTATTGTAGGTGGTTTTACTAATACACCTGTTTTCTGTAGGGTTGGGCTTAGGAAACAAGCCATATAGCAGTATGTATTCATCCAGGTGAAGATGATTACAGTAAGGTTGAATATTACTTGGGATTGGATTTGTAAATTTTCAAATGGAAAGTCATATCTATCAAAATTGCCCTTAACAGTTCTCGTTAGGGGTGAGAAGGGACAGGGAAATAAGGACAGAGCCCAGAGTTGGCTTGGCCTTGGGGGGCTCGACTGGATAGCCTGCATTTCTGTTCAAGGCGAGTATTTACAGGGACACGGAAGTTAGCAAGTTTTGGTTTGCTGACGTGACACCCCTGGCAGCAGGAGCTCTGTCTTGGGTCTAGAAATTTATTTCAACTTGCCTTTCATAACTTTCAAATCTCTGGGAGTAAATGGGGGAATGAATGCAGAATTAAATGTTCCTGTTTGCTTGCAGAGGATTATTCTGTTTTTCATGTTAAACTTTTATAGCCTTAATCTATGTTAACCAGTTTGTTTGTTTTAAGGATTAAATGAAATAATTGATGTGAAAGCTTCTAACAGGGCCTGGCAAGTAGTAGGTGTCTAACAAACATCTGCTGGATTCGAATCTCAATGTCACAGGTGGTATCACGGCTTACCGATCAATTAGATTCTTCCTGTGATTGGGCATTTTGTCCAAAATGAGATTTTTCACGGCTAAAATAGGAGATAGCAATTATTCTTTCTTTCCTGGGTGTTCTTAGGATGAATTGAGTGATGTTATCGATCTTAAGGATCCAGATTTCACCCCTGCAGCCGAACGAAGGCAGAAGCGCCTGGCTGCTGAGCTGGCCAAGTTTGATCCAGATTATTACCTGTGAGTATTGAGGGTTTTTTTTTTTTTTTGAGGATTGAATAATTTACTTGACGTTGAGTATTTAAAAATTTTTTGAGTATCTTTTTAACTGTTAGGTATGTGATTTTTTGGACTCCAGAATTTAGTGATGGCTCACAACCTTAGTTGACATTTGAATTAACCTACAACTGTTATACCTCTGTGATCTTTGAAAGATACTGTTTTTCATTACCTCATTCCAGCACCAGAGAAGTCTTTTGATGTACTTTGAGTTTTTTCCTCGCCAAACTTAAAAATAGAACATTGCATTCATGAGAATATGTACCATTCTTTTCAGAAGACTCTTTGTTGTGATTAATGGTATATATAATTGAAAACATGTTTCAGTTTCTTTTAAGAATTTGAATCTACATGTCCCACGTTTCTTGGCTGATCCAGGGTTTTCCCAACACTTTCATCCACTGGCACCTGTAATCGGGGATCTGTTTCAAATTAACAAATAACTGTTCATTAGGGTAGGATATAAATAAAACCTATTTTTAAGTTTTGCTGTATTTCCCACCTGCATTAATTGTGTCTTGAGCCGTCATGTGTCTCTTATCAGGCTTATATTTGTCTAAGGAACGAATCTAATTAATGGGTAGGTAAATAATCACTTGCCTCGGAAAGACTGTGATGTCTCTCATCGACCACGATAGCAGCACTTCTTTCAAGGAAGTGGTTGTCCCCGGGCCTCTGTGGGTCCTCGGTGGCTTTCCTAGGATGTGAGTCGTGTTTTGATGTAGACCTCAATTATTATTCTTCCCAAGCTCTGGGCCCACGATTTTTGAACTGTTATATATGCAGCTATCATCATCGTATTCCCTTATACTTGTATAGTGCTCTCAGCTTGTCAAGTGCTCTCATGTGATTATTTAATTCAGTTTTCACAACAGCTGAGGAAAGGAGGTTAAGGGACTCATCCAAGGTCACACCACTACTAAGTGGCTCGGCCAGGACTTGAAGAGCCTTTCCCTTTGTCATTTTGTATTTCCTTTTCATGTACACTATTTCAGTTTAACTGCTGCTGCTCTTGTGATTAACATTCTGTCTCCTGTGACACAGTGGGAGACTAATTGGAATGGCAGAAATATATCCTGTGATGTGCACATGGGCTGAGTGATGTGTAGTGATGAATGGGGGAACTCTTCGACGTCCCGAGGGAAGCTCAGTAAGAGCAGGGTGGGTTATATTTTGGAGGACATCTGGGAGATTCAACTCCATTTACATTGCCATTTCTAATTACCTTTATCTCTCCAATTGTGATTTTAAAGGTCCACTGAAGAATAATTTGAAGAAACGCATTTAAAATCATGCTGAATATTTAAAGCAGAAAAATTTCATTGTCAGCAGATTTCCCGGGCAAGCATGAAAACAGATTGAGCTTTACAAGACAGAAATTTCGAGTGGGAGGGAGCTTAATTAGCAGAACTGCCTATCTCTTCTCTTCTAAAACTCGAAGTATAGCGATATGGCCTGAGAGAATTAAGAAATTGGAATTTATACTTAGCAGTGGGATATTAGAAGCAGCCCTTATTTTTCTCCATCTTCTGGTTCTTTATCCAGAAAACCACATTTTCTTTAATAGTATGCATGAAATGTTCTTCGCATTTCTCCAGGAAGAGTTTTTTTTTTTACACGAGTGGCTTAAATTTAGTCACGGGCAAGTTGGAGAGTGGGTGTCAGGAGGTAAAGGTTCTTTGTGACTTTTCCGGTAGAAATAAGCCTTTGGCTAATTGTCACTTTTGCGTTACTCATTATTTATATTAGCTGACTGACCACCCAAATGTATTATATTAAATGAAGTGCAAGCAAAATTCTTTCAAATTTTCAATTAAATATTTTTAGCTCAGTGCTTTTTTTGTTGTTCTTAATGGTTAGTACAGTGGAAGAAAAAGTGTATTTTAAATTCTTATCTACCATGCAGACAATACATTGCATGTATTGTATTAAACATTTACATCAATATACGTAAATGGGTAATACATAATACATATATAGCCTGTGTAATACATAATATATAATACATTACATTAGCATAATATATGACACTTTCAAGTTGTTTGACTTGTCCTCACAAGTCATGATGTCTCTTCACGTTGTCGGATTTTTTAGGAGCTTAAGGAAAACTAATTTTAATTTCATCCTAAAGCAGAAAGGTAAATTGACTATATACAAAAATTTACACATTTCAAAGGCATATATAAATGACTTCAGATTATTATTGTTTTTAAAATCCTCTGTTGTAAAGTCTGGGTACCAGTGTGTGATTTTTTTTGCCCCCTATGTTTTGCAGCCCAGCAGAATGCTGGGCGTATAGATGTCCATAAACAATTACTTTTTTTTACTATCCGTGTCTTACCATTTATGATTCCTTTTGCGTATTATTTTTACAGTAAAATATGTTGAAGGCATCTTGAAACATTCCTTCATAGTCCTTTCCCTTTTGCTTATTATAGCTAAGTTTTCATATTTCTCTTGCTGAGAGTGGTGTTTTTTTTTCCTTCCCAGGCAAAGTGTTTTTTAATTGTTGGCATATTTTTTACTTCAACCAGTTCATAAAATCTCATTTATTTCCTTCTTTGGGAGAAAGTAAAAGAATTTAGTCAACATTCAAAATATCTATGAGATAAGAAAAGGGACAAAAATGATTGTATAGCATTTGGGGTGCCTTTTTTTTCGAACAAGAGAAGGCCCTCTTTGTTTATTTGTTTGTTTATTTTTTTATTGAGGTATAGTTGTTTTACAATATTATATTTGTTTCAGGTGTACAACATAGTGATTCAAAATTGTTATAGATTATACTCCGTTTAAAGTTATTAAAAAATATCGGTTATATTCCCTGTGCTGTACAGTATATCTTTGTAGCCTGTTTATTTCATACATAGTAGTTTGTACCTCCTAATCCGGGGTGTTAAGTAAAATTGTAATGTACAGTGCTGTACATTTGTTAAAGAAGATGATAGACTGATCAGGGTTCTGGATTTACTGAGGAAATCTCAAAATGACAAGTAGTAATTGGAAGGCTGAGAAGAGGATCATCTGCTTCCAAGGTGGCTCTTTATTCAAAACAGTAACCTTAGGAAAAAGCCCTGGGATAAACATGTCACTTATTCATCCCTTCACGTATGTACTTTTTTGTTCAACAAATATTTATTTGAATGACTTCCGTGCCAGGCAGTGTTGCAGACAGCAAGGAGAGTGTGGTGAATACAAGGTAGCTGCCCTCATGGGGCTTACACTCTAGTGGGGAAGTGGATAGTATTTGGACTGTGATAAGTGCTATGAAGAAAAGCCAGGTTAAGGGTTTAGAGAGCGACTGGGCATCTCACTGACTCCGTTGTTTCAACATATTCAAAATCGAACTCATCATGTTACCTGTAAAGTCTTCCTGAATTTTCTGCTTGGTGGAATGCCCTTTTTTTCATCCCGGTCACCCAGGTTAGATACCTGGGGTTCATCTTTGACTTCATTCTTATCCCACCCTTTCAATCAATCCTGAAAATGTACCATTTATCTCCTTGCTCTGTCCTTCACTCCGTCTCTTCCTGGCCCTCGTCTGTGTCTGGTTTGTTGCCACTGTCCCCTAACGCCCAGCTGGCATCTCTTATTCCAGCCTGCACTTCTGCAGATCCATCAACCATAAGACTACCAGCATGATGTCTTAGGTACTGAGAGTGAAAATCTGCTTAGACCCTTACTGGGTTCTCCTTTGCCTACAGCATAAGCTCCTAACTCTTTGGCATGTATAGAAAGTTCTCTGTGATCCGGACGCCACCTGCCTCTGTAGCATCTCTTTTGCCACCCCCTGCCCACGTTTCATACTATGGCGGTGACGGATGTTTGCATCTCCCCGCCTGTACTACACCGCTTCTCACACACTTTTTACTCCTGGTTTCCCTTTGCTGGCTATTTCCCCACCCCATCCCGCTTTCCCTGAAAAACTTTGACTTACCCTTTAAGGCTGGGCTCAGTTGTCACCCCCGGCACCCTCCCTTCCAAGTTGGCGTAGGAGCTCCTCGTGTGTTATAGCTCATCTTGTTTTTACTGCATGGTTTTGTAACATTCTGGGTTTGTGTCTGTGGTTCCCGTTAAATTCTGGTGCCCTGAAGGGCAGGGGGTGAGTCTTACTGATCTTCGTCTGCCCGACCCCGCATATAGAGGGCCCTCAGTGAATGCTCGTTGAATTAATGGCATTTAAAAAGTTGAAAATAATTTATTCGGGAAAGTAGAACATCAGTTGACCTCAGATCTTGGGCATCATAAAGAATAAACCATCCCAATTTAGATGAGTGACTGTATTAGTGAGATTTTACTCAAAACACTTTGAAATTTTTTTGTGGGGCAGGGCATGAAGGTGGCAGAGATACTGTTCTACAGAAGCAATTTTCCCCATTGTTTTTCTCCTGGGGAGAAAACAGCGTCTTTTCAGATGGGCTCTTCTTCTTCTACCCTTGACTTAAATGTCCTTGGTACCCCAGCTTTCGACACCCTTTCCTCTCACTGTGCCACTTCTTTCTCCCTGGGCGTTCTGTCCTCTTCTTGGGCCTCAGTAACTGTCTGAATGCTCAGGACTCCTAGGTGTCTCTCTTGAGCATCAGATTTGCATGTCTGACCGCCTGTTGGACAGGTCTCTGTTTGTATGCCCTGCAAGGACACCTCAAACAGCCCATCCCAAAGCAGAAGCCATTCCCTCTCCAGTCGTGTCTGCTAACATCCCATGTTAGCAGAGGGCACTGCGGTCCACCGAACTGTCGAGGCCAGAGTCCTGGGCAGCAGCCTGATCCTGACAGGAAGTGATATTGAGAATTACTATTTCAAGATAATTGCTGCTCAGTTTTGTCCAATATGTGCCTTATGTCCTCAGTCATAAAAATGGAATGTTTGTATTGGTTAATAGCTTGGGTTTCAGACTGAGACTTCAGTGGATCCAAATTGTGGCCACACTTCTTACTGGTTCTTTGACCTTAACCATGATATACAATTTTTCCGACCCTCAGTTTCCACTCATGTAAAAGGGGAGTATTAATAGCACCCCTTGCCTATGGGGGTGGTGTGAGGATTCCAGGAAATAATTGATGAAGAGCACTTAGTGCAGTGCTTGGCACATCCAAAGAACTCAGTAAGTTATCTGCGATCTTTCTAATTTTAAAAATATTTCAGGGACTTCCCTGGTGGCACAGTGGTTAAGAATCCGCCTGCCAATGCAGGGGACACGGGTTCGAGCCCTGGTCTGGGAAGATCCCACATGCCGCAGAGCAGCTAAGCTCGTGCGCTACAACTGCTGAGCCTGCGCTCTAGAGCCCGCGAGCCACAACTACTGAAGCCCGTGTGCCTAGAGCCCGTGCTCCGCAACAAGAGAAGCCACTGCAGTGAGAAGCCCATGCACCGCCACAGAGTAGCCCCTGCTCGCCACAACTAGAGAAAGCCTGTGTGCAGCAACAAAGGCCCAATGCAGCCAAAAATAAATAAAATAAATAAATTAAAAAAAAAATTTCAATATCTCAGTTGAAAGAAAAAATATTTAAGGTCACAAAACTGTGAGCTAGGAAATCCAATTTACCAAAACAGCCAGTGTCTTGAGGTTCTAATTACCTGAAATATAAATGAATTTTCCACCATGAGTTATACTTTTTGTCATTCTTTTCCCAAGAATATCAGTTTCCAACTTTTAGTGCAAGACCGTATAGTTTCTGAATAACTGTCCTCCAAGAGTATATTTTGAATGTAGCAGTTATTTTTCTAGTTAAAACTGAGAAAGTGAAGTGCGGGAAAATTAATTTTCTGTTCTCCACAAAGGTTGCTTTTATCTTTTGCAATAGTTTTAAATTAAGGAACTATTAAGATTAGCATAGCTAAATAAAATAGATTGCATCATGGAAGGAAACATGAGTGCACATGCTAAAAAATAAGGGGGGTGTGTGTGTGACATCTGTGGATATGTAGTATCCAAATCTTCTCATGTGTTTATTTATTTTTTGTTGGTAGAGTTAAAAGATGCTTTCCTTTAACTATAACCTTACAAAAATCTGTGATATTTGCAAACCTCGCACAAGCCCTAGGCTTCAGTCCATTGTGTGTTCAGATTCACTTCATCCCACATGGCTGTGGTACAGGGCATGGGACTTCAGAAGGGGACTGGTCTTCTCTGTACTTTCTGTCTAGAGAGATCACAGATGTCAAATATCCCTTTAGTCCAGTGCTTACTTTTTATTTATGACCATTAGTAACCACAACGAAAGTAATAGCAGTGCTCAGTCTTTCCTTGAAATGTACTTTTAGTCTATATTTCCAGTGCAGATGTGATGAGTTAAGGTAAAATTTTAAAAAGTGAACACCAGCCTAATTCTGTGTAACAAGCCCCTTCATATTTTTTTTTTTCCAGAGCTGACTTTTTTGAAGATGAGGCAGTTAAACAGGTTTTGGAGTATAGTCCTTGGTGGATTGGTCTGCATTCAAAAATGATGGCTTCTTTGGGAAAGAGTCAGGAACAAGAAAATCTTGCTGCGTTAGGTAAGAAACTCAAAATTAGGTCATTTGTTTACTGCCTTTCCTAAGCACACAATTATAATTGCCTCACAGCGTGAAGGTATTATTTTGATTTGATAGTTTTGGAAATGGCTCTTCATCCCAGACTGGGAAATGCCACTCAATAATTACATTTATTTGTCTTGGAAAATTCTTTTGGAATATGTTTTACTTTTGAATCATTGGGGTCTTTTAAAATTTTTAAAAATTTTTAATATTTTTATCAAATTTAGGGACACTAACACACAGGATATTTGTAGTTGTTGAATAATCTGCTTGAGAGATCTGACTATTCCTCTGTGGCAAGGGCATTTGAGTATTAGAAATGGTGAGAAGAGACCCAGTTTTCAATCCCTTTGTCTGTTGAATGAATTTGTAAGTTCTTCCTAGTTTTTTCACATGTGGTTTCATGTGGAAGCAGAACTAATTATCTTCCTTTCTGTACCTTACAGAGAGCAGGTGAGCCAGTTTTTACCAGTGAAGGCTGAGCTGGGGAGTTTTATGAGCCACAAGAGACTGCTGTGCCATATTTAATATTAAGCCAAATGTTATACACAGAGTCATTTCTTAGATGGGCATTTTATTAACACCTTCTCTAAGTGGGAGGTTGGTGTGTTAAGTCTGTAAATTAGAATTAAAACGATTTCAAATAGGTCAAGAATAATAGGTCAGTGTTTTCTGTTACACTGATTAAGCTTTTAATTATATATTAAAAATACTACACCTAGACTTGTGGTGTGGTGGTATATAGAAATGCTGAATTTGTATATACAAATCAGTATTTGTATATACAAATCACTTTGTAGTATATACAAATGCTGAATTTTAAAGTTGTATACTTGAAAATTATATAATAAAAAGTATATGTATTAAAATTTTAAAAGTCTGTTCTATGCAGTATTTGAGAATGAACAATTTTACTATCCCCCCCCAAAATTTAGTGTTTAAATGAAAGGAATACACACACACACACAAACACACACGCAAATACGTTAAATGGAATATAGAATTTCCCCACTCCAAATTCCTCTTCTTGAAAGTAATCACTATAAACAATTTGGGGTATTTTTAATGCATATCCTGACATCTAAATATTTGCTTTAAGAAATGTATACACATAGATTCATATACACTGTCTTCTCACTGCTTTCTCCAGTTTGTAGTGTATGTTGTACATCTTCCATCAGCACTTACAGTCCTACCTGAGGCTTTTAATGCCTGCACTTACAGTCCTACCTGAGGCTTTTAATGCCTGCCTAGTGTTCTGTTGTATATTTGTGTCATGATTAGTGGCCATGTGGTCTCTTTACCACTGGTGGGCATTCGGGTTGTTTACAGGGTTCTGCAGTGGTCTTCTTTGACCACTCATTCTGAAGTAGCTGTTGCAGCACAATATTTTGATCCTCTGCATAGCAATGCAATAGGCCTGCTATTTGCTCTATTTCTAGAGCCTAGAAAGAACCTATTATGTAATAGGTACTCAATAAATATTTGTAGAATAAATAAATATTGCAGTAAATATTTTTGTAGTTAGGTTTCATTAGAGTTTAGGTGATCTCTACCAGGTTGAAAAATTGCCACTGTAATTTTTTGGAATGGACTCTATATTGCACAACGGAAACTCATTTATAAATAATGACTCTTGTTTACATTGTTTTCGACAAATCCTTGGTTTTATATTTGATTTGAGTTTAATAATCTTTCAGAGACCTCCCATATCATGTAGGCAAATTTTCAGGTACGAGATTGTTAACACAATTTAGATAGTTAACTGTATATGCCATGTGGATCTGCTCAGAAAGTTTGCTCAAACTTAAATCATCAGTGCTCTCTAGTGAATCATTTTCCCCAGTTTGGGTTCAGTATTTTACTGAAATGGTCTGGGGAGGAATTGGTGGTTGTGTAGTTAAGTTTTCTGTCCACAAGGGTGCGCTAGTTGCCCTAAAAATCAAGAGACAGGCATTACCTTTGATTTAACTTTTAACTTGCTCTGCTTTGATCAGTTGCAGCTTGTTCTAGGTCCTGTTTTCTGTGTCAACCGTGCTTTGAGTTAGTTCTCTATGTGTAATTTTAACAGAAGGTTAAGCCAGTCGATGCCTTTAACCATTGGCATTCCTGACCCTTTATCTGACCTGTGGCATATGTCCAGACTGGTGCTTCAGGCACACTCATATTCTGCTAGCTATTACGGTGATTCATTCTAAGAATCACCTTTAAAAACAGCAAGGGCATGTGATAAAGGTAGAACAACTTGCATTCTGTGTTGTACAGAAAGTACCTCTTGTAAATGTGCCAAGTATCAGGTTATGCATAGAAGGTAAATATGGGTTTCTGGGTTTAATGCCTTGCTCCTCCACAGGCTGGCTGTGTGGCTTTGCAACTTCTCTGGGTTGCTGTGGAAATCCTGTACCTACCTCATAGAGTTGTCATGAGGATTGAACTAGACAATGTACTTAAAATCCTTAGCATACTGTAAGTGTTGGAAATTGTCATCATAGAGTAAATCAGTGGCAGGAGAGCCAGGAATTGACTGGCTTCCTTTTGAAATCATAATTTTTATACATTTACATAGCTTTAAGGGGAACTTCATTAACATGATTCCTCTTTCAGTTTCTTTTTCTTGTTCAAATATTTGAGACACTCAGAATTGGAGGCATGAATTGAAGTGTGTCGAACCAGGCTCAAATAGGAGAAAAAAGAAATAAACCAAAAAATAAACCTTAAAGTTCTCAGCTCACTCAAGCAGCGTGATGCTGCTGTAGTTTTTCCCTCCCTCCTCTTCCTCTTTTTTCTTCTTTGCCTCCCAGGCCTTCCTCTCTGTCACTGCAGTGGCACGTTGCCAGGCATATATAATGGTGCAGGTGAGGGGTGCACCTTTGATTCCTCCTCATAAAATATTAAGCTGGATTGTCTTGATTTCCAGATAAGCCTTAGGTGGTGAACTTTGCCCCCCGTCTTTGCCTTGCCAAAGACAAGGTTATGACTCTTGTCGTTTTCATCGTCGCCCTGAGTTACAACACAGAGACTTTCATTGCCATCTTCAATTTTGTAATGATCCGGATCTTCCTCCCCAAAGGCTTGTAAATGGAAGTGTTAAATGCTGTACTCCCACTGAGCTCTGGTTTCACGAGGATGGACTTCCCGCATTTCCCATGTTGTCTCTCAGTGGTTAATCTCAGCCCAAGAATCTTGGCACACGATTGCTTGTTATGACACCACATAACATTTATAGTCAATGAACTTCCTACCAGGGACATCCTGTTTGGCACCGGTGTTTGCAGAGCTGTCAGCATCAGCCCTGAAAGCTGCAGCACTGTGGAGCTGCCCATGTGGGCCAAGGGTTTGAATGCAGCACATCTTCTTCTGATTCCCTTGATCTGTTTCCAAAAAGTGGACAATGTAATGCATTTGCATTCCTCTGAGAGGAGCCAGCTCATGGATGATTTAATTGTTGACCCATGGAAGACAGGGATGTTTGGGAGGGGAATTAGGCAGAAGAGAAGACTTAAAAGTAACAAAACGAGGTGATGTTCGAAGTGAAGTGACAAGGTCACTTTCCACTTTGATGGGAGCCCCTGGGTAGTCCTCAAATGTTTTGATGGGGCTTTTCATGTTGGGAGTTGGTCCTGGGCCCTTTGCTTCAGTGTTAGGGCACCAGTTTCTTCCCCAAATGAACTGAGCTTTAAGCTGGCTTTTGTTTGACTGTAGATTATGTATAGAGGTATAATTAACCGAAATGTTGTGAACTATCAATATATAGCAAAGTTGGTTTGTCGTGTAGCTAAGTCATACGAATGCTTGACAAATGTTACTTGTGGTGGCAATCATCCAAGTATTGCTGGCACCGTGTCTGTAGTTATTTCTAGCGTTGCTGCTTGGTTAGACCTGACTGTGTGCAAACCTCCCCAAGATCCCCTTTGGGTGATATTATTTACAGCTCTAATAAAAAAAGGCCTGGGGGAGCTCAGACTTTTGGTTTCTCTAGTGATTTCCCAGGCTGTTGTTATTGTTATTTATGATCTCTGGTTTCTTTGAATTTCAGAATTTAAATACTTCTGTGTATTATTAATGAAGTACTTAGGCCAAAATGGAACTCAAAACCACTCAGAAAAAGGTGGTGGTGTTTTATTTTTTTTAATTTTAAAATTTTATTTTATTTATATATATATATATTTTTGATTTTACTTATTTTTTTTGGCTGCGTTGAGTCTTCATTGCTGCACGCGGGCTTTCTCTAGTTGCGGCGAGCGGGGGCTACTCTTTGTTGTGGCGTGCAGGCTTCTCATTGCAGTGGCTTCTCTTGTTGTGGAGCCCAGGCTCTAGGCGTGTGGGCTTAGTTGCTCCGCAGCATGTGGGACCTTCCCGGACCAGGGATCGAACCCGTGTCCCCTACATTGGCAGGTGGGTTCTTAACCACTGCACCACCAGGGAAGTCCCAGTGGTGGTGTTTTAAAGGAAAGTTAGGGCCGCCCAGCATTCAAGAATTCAGAAGAGTACATTCAAGTTGGCCTTCCTTGTGTGTACGATTGTGGGAAGTGACCCGTGAGATGTGGAAGCACTTACCTGTGGGTCATGTAACATCAGAACCCACAGTTCCCAGGTCATCCTTTACAAATCATTGAACAGGTGTGATGACCAAAGAGTAAGGAGTAAACATGTGGATGAGTTGATGTGTCGTTCAGCGGTTCTGGGCACGCTTACCGTGTGATTCAGACTTCCATGGAAGCAGAAGTCTTTATTAACCAACTAGGATCTAAAGGCTTTTTCTCTAGTGAGATACTATGGTCACGGACACCTGGCACTTTCTTATTAGCTAAACTAATGAACATCTCCAAAACTGTACCTAAGGGAATACCGTCTCAGCCCTTCTAGGGGTCTTCAAATACTTTGTGAAATAATACGTTCTTCATGTAGTGAAGAAATGTTCCTTCTTACAGTTTCCTTACATCAGACCACTTTAAGTGAACCGAGAGCTTCTCTTTAAATTGAGAAATCTTCATACGAGCCCCGTAATGGGACACTCAACACCCAGTTGATCTGTCACATGAATTTCTTTTTTGAATGTCAGTCTTTAAAGAATGCTTCACTTGACACTCGCCTGCATTAAGTTTAAAAATGTACACATTTCTTTATATTGCTGGCCAGCAAATTAAATAAATACATTCTCATAGTTATTTGTTGTTTATGTAAGCAATGCTTGTAGAAATATTTAAAACTTTTTTTTAAACATAGGGTTTTTAACATGGTTGAAAAAAATACATATTTTATGTCAAAACCTTGTTGGTTTTTTTTTTTTTTGGCACTAAGTGTATTTTAGTGAGTAAAGGAATATTGTTTCTCATAATTTCTAGTAAGTGTATTTAAGATTTTTTTCCCCCAGAGGACAGGCTGCTAAAAAGTGCTGGAAGGGAGCCTTACAGCAAAAAGAAGCCATGTTAAACTTAAGGCTCCTAAGAGAGTACAAAAGTGAGTTTGGAAAATGATAGGTGAAAAGGGACCATTATGTGGGAGTAATCAATCATATTCTTTTCCTTCTGGCTTTTGCCCAGTTGTGATGAACAGAAGGGCAATCTTTTGTTGAGCAGAGACAGAAAGGGACTGGGACTTGACTAGGTATCAAGAGAGTGCTTTGGGAATATTAAAAAAGGCAGTTTAATAATTTTGGGTCTCTGAGAAGGTGTCAGAGACACGTGTCTTTTTTTAACCCTTCTAAAAAGAGGCTTCCTGAATTAGAGCTGGGCTCATGCCCACTTGGCTAGCGGCCGAGTTTCCTTTCCTTCCTTGCGCCTGGGTGTGGTCATGAGACTAAGTCTTCGAGGATGGGAAGTGAGTGGCCGTGCTTGCTGTTGCACTTTCCGGATCAAGTCTTTAGAAAGAAGGTGTTTGTCCTCCTCTTCTGCTTTCCCATTGGCTGGAAAATTTTAAAACCTGGAACAGCATCTTGGACCATAACTGGAAGTCATATGGTGGAGACTCTGGTGCCCACCCATCCTGGGTCATTCACTCCGATTAGTAGCATGAGAGAAAAACTTCTGTCTTACTGAAACCACCGTATTTTGGGTCTGTCTGATACAGCAGTTTAGCCTGTCCTGACCTGCATGTAATGGACAGTTCTAAAACCTGGAGAAAAAGGCTTCAGAGTTCTTTTGGCAGTGCTCTGATATGCACTGGTACTAGAAGCCGAATGCTCCTCGTGACTGGGTTGAGCAGCTTTTCAAGTGAATTTGAAAGTGGTTGTCTGATAGGACATGGAAGGAAAATTAAGGATTACTTTGCCAGGGAAGAGATCGATAACGCTCTGATTTAGTGGTAACAATATATCTAGATGCTTAAGTTTCTTTAAAAATTGTTGTAAGAAAGTAGTAGGCTGTATTTTACTCATACTAACTAGGAACTCAGCCCATCTATGTGATTAGCTGTTACTCTCTCTGTAAATCTTGCTCTAAGACAAGACGTATTTTACTTTCTACGTATAATAATGAGGAACTGATAATGCTCATGTTTTGTTAACTTGAGAAGATATATATTTTATGATAACTTACCTAAATTGTAGACATTAAAGGCAACTTGGAAGGAACTACACTCTTAGACTTGCTTGCCTTCCCAATATAGACATAAAGGTGTTTTTTTTAATCATTAGCATTTATTAAATATCTTAGTTTTTTGGTCTGGGTAGCCAACATTTGGTAAGGTGACTGATAAAAAGAAATAGCTTCTCACTCTTCTGTCAGTAATTTATTGGGAATGGGGAAAAATATTATATTTGCAGGTGACAAAACCCGAAAGTGCTTGGAAGTAGTTTTTAGCAAGAAAAGCAGCAGATTTATTTGATAAAATCGGTGGTTCAATACTGTGGAAAAGATGGATTACTGAACAGACTGTGCTGGCACAGTTAACTCGTCATCTGAAATTAACGAAAACCTTAAAACTTGAAAAAATAACTTTCAGATGGATTAAAGACTTAAATTTTCTTTTATTTTATTGATTTATTTTTAATAGATCTTTATTGGAGTATAATTGCTTCACAATACTGTGTTAGTGTCTGTTGTACACCAAAGTGAATCAGCCGTATGCATACATATGTCCCCGTATCCCCTCCCTCTTGGGCCTCCCTCCCATCCTCCCTATCCCACTCCTCTAGGTCATCCTAAGCACTGAGCTGATCTCCCTGTGCTGTGCTGCTGCTTCCCGCTAGCTAACTATTTTACATTCGGTAGTGTATATATGTCGATGCTACTCTCACTTCGCCCCAGCTTCCCCCTCCTACCCTGTGTCCTCAAGTCCATTCTGTATGTCTACGTCTTTATTCCTGTCCTGCAACTAGGTTCATCAGTACCATTTTTTTTTTTTTTTTAGATTCCATATGTATGCGTTAGCATACGGTATTTGTTTTTCTCTTTCTGACTTACTTCACTCTGTATGACAGACTCTAGGTCCATCCACCTCACTACAAATAACTCAGTCTTGTTTTAAAGACTTAAATTTAAAAGAGAAAACAAGTGAATCTTAAAAGCTGAGAGATTCCATGTACAATTCAGGGATTGGGGAAACCTTATCAAAGGCTATAAATACATAGTCTGGTGAAAAAAAAAAGATAGATATACTGGACTACACACAAACATAACTAATTCAATGGCAGAAGATCCCCTAAACAATGTCAGTAGAGATGCCGTAGATTTGGAGAGATGACTGGGGTTCATATCCATAATAGACGACTTCTTAAATATTTGACAAGCCATCCAGAAAAAACTGGGCAAGACATTTCTCATGGGTGATTTACAAGAGAGCAAATCCAAATTGCCAACAAACCTATGAAATAATGTTCCGAGTTTAGCAGTTAGAGAAATACTAACTGAAGTAACAGTGACATGTCACTGTATTAGTGTCCTCTTGCCGCATGACACATCACCACCAATCAGAAGCACGGCTCTAATTTGACTCCGTTTCCACGTGTCAGGAGTCAGGCATGGCTTAGCTGGGTCCTCTGCTCAGGGTCTTGGAAGGATATAAACAACTGTTGCCATCTTTTCGTTTTCTTTTTTTCAAAAATAGGTGTTGGCAACCATGATCCTTTTTGGAGTTCAGGGTCCTTCTCCAGGCTCACGTGATGGTGGGCAGAATTTGATTCCTGCGGCTGTAGAACTGAGGGCCCCCATGTTCTTGCCGGCTTTCAGCCGGGGTCACTCTCAGATCTTAGAGGAACCCACAGCTCCCTGCCATGTGGCCCCCTCACAACATGGCATCTTAGTTCTTTAAAATCAGCAGGCGAGTCTCTGGCTCCAGTCTGCTGATAATGTAGCATAATCATAGTAATTATAACACCGTTGGCATATTTTTTTAAATGGAAGCAAGTTGCAGGTCCTGCCCACACTCAAATGATGTGACTCGTTGGGGGTCATTTTAGAATTTTTCTTACCACAGTCACTTCACATCCATTAAACTGGAAATGATTTTGATTTTTTTTATTTCTTTTGATTTTTATTTATTTGGCTGCATCAGGTCTTAGTTGTGGCATGCAGGATCTTCATTGAGGCACGTGGGATCTTTTGTTGTGGCACGTGGTCTCTTCGTTGCAGCACATGGACTTCTCTCTAGCTGTGGCGCATGGGCTCCAGAGCACATGGGCTCGGTAGTTTGCAGCACGCAGGCTCTCTGGTTGAGGCGCGCGAGCTCAGTAGTTGTGGCCCGCGAGCTTAGTTGCCCCGCGGCATGTGGGATCTTAGTTCCCCGACCAGGGATTGAACCCGCATCCCCTGCATTGGAAGGTGGATTCTTTTTTTTTTTTTAATTAATTAATTAATTAATTTATTATTATTTTTTTTAATGCTATTCTTGTCTGCTTACATTCTTTTTATGTATGTATGTACGTATGTATGTATGTATGGCTTTGTTGGGTCTTCGTTTCTGTGCAAGGGCTTTCTCTAGTTGTGGCAAGCGGGGGCCACTCTTCATCGCGGTGCGGGGGCCACTCTTCACCGCGGTGCGCGGGCCTCTCACTGTCGCGGCCTCTCGTTGCCGAGCGCAGGCTCCAGACGCGCAGGCTCAGAAATTGTGGCTCACGGGCCGAGTCTCTCCGCGGCATGCGGGATCCTCCCAGACCAGGGCTCGAACCCGTGTCCCCTGCACCGGCAGGCAGACTCTCAACCACTGCGCCACCAGGGAAGCCCTGGAAGGCGGATTCTTAACCACTGGACCACCAGGGAAGTCCCCTGGAAATGATTTTTCAAAAAGCATTTATTGCTGGGAGCGGGCAAGAGATATGTGTAGGGAAGGGAACTTCTATCCATGACTATTAGAAAGGAGAGTTGTAGCCCTTAAATAAAGTATCTCTTAAAAACAGATAAACTTTTTGACCCAGTAAATCTACTCTTGGGAATATGTTTTATGGAAATAAAGCCTCCAGTATCCAGTGACATATGATATAACATTTATTGCAGCATTATTAGCAGTGGCATAAAGCTGGGAGCAGAGTGAATGCCCATCAGTAGGGGGAGTGGTTGGATAGAGCATGCTACACCATGGAGTATTCTACTCCTTTACAAAATTAGCTAAGTACCAAGTGACTTGGGGGGATTTCCTAGAGGTATTGTTGAGTGAGAAAGGCTAGATGGAAAAAAAAAAAATCGAATTCTCTGGGTGGGGGGGAAGGTATCAACTCGCTTGTATACACATTTGTGTGTCTGGTTGTAAAGAAAAATAGGAAGTGATATATACTAGATTTTTTTAACATGGGAGAGGCGGTTGATAAGGATGGAAAGAGGGTGCCAAGCAAAGGGAGAAGAGGAAACTTCCTGTTCCCACAAGTCTGATATGTGTGGTATGGTCATATTTGCATGTTTATGTAAAACTTTGTTTCTCTGTGTAAATAATATTTAAAAAATACTATGCCCTTAAAATTGACTAATACGTGGGCATATTTCCGTTTCTTTGTATAGAACTTTCACAGTAGATAATGAATATTTACAGAGTGTTTCATTTAGCTATTATATGTTTTCTGTCGTCAAAATGTAATTATCTGAAAGTCAATAACTCTGTCATTTAGATGCCTTGAGTAGAGAACAGTGTAGCGGGAAAAGATCAGTGGCTGGGGGGGTGGGTCCGGAAATAAGGAATAGATATTGTTTAGACATTTTTTTCTTTTTTTTAGCCCTACTAGGATTTAAGCAAATACATAGCTCTTAATAAAACTGACATCTAGTTAAAAAGTTGTTTCTATGTCCAGAGTTAAATAACTTTTTATTTCAGCTTCTGTAATCCAAGTTATAATTTTGACGAATCTTGTGCAATGGGGGTTTTACAGCACGTAATGGAGCTAATTTTTAAATGCATTTTATTCTAGTGTCTTTTTCTGAAGAAGAGAAATATCAGCTGCGAAAATTTGTCAATAAATCTTACCTGCTGGACAAGAGAGCCTGTCGTCAAGTGTACTACAGTTTGATTGATATCCTTCTGGCATATTGCTATGAAATTCGTGTCACCGAAGGAGAGAAGAATGTAAGTGCACGTGTGTTTGTGCAGGTTGCCATAGACTGTTGTATGGAATAAACTGTATTAATGTCATGAGTGAGACCAGTTGTGATTAGTTACTTAGTGACGCTCTGGGCGGAGGTGCACAGGTGTGTTGGTGATGGGTACCAATAATGTTTTTATTTGGTCTTTTTTTCTTCTCTCTTGGCTTCAGTCTCTGCCAAATAGCAGAGTATGGAAGTAAAGCTGAGGGTAGAGAAAAGGGATATCCTGAGCTCTCTCTCATCTCTTTTAGGAGATGAACTGACCAAATGAGAGGGCTGTTGCTACATGACACTTGACATTGGCAAGGGGTAAACTTTACTATACCCATTTCTAGTCTTTCTCCGAGCTGTCCGTTAATAGATGTAAGGTATAGTATTTTATAAAGAAAGGAATGTGAGCATTTATCTGCAGGTGTTCCTCAGTTTAAATAGTGTGTGTACTTCTGACAAATTGTATGTAAATCAGATTTTTAAAACCTGGATTGTATCTTTTTGGTATTCGGTGAAATCCTATTATAAAAGTAAATCCTTTTGTAAAGTATGTTGTTTCTTAAATGATCTTTTTAAAAAAATATAGACTGTATTGTATCTCTTCTTAAACCACACTTGATTTTGTAAATGAAGAGCTAAACTTCTTTCTCACCTATGTCACTGATTGCATACATTTAAAACAAGGCTGGAAAACAAAACAAAACAAAACAAAAAAAACTTTCCAGTTAATATGTCCCTGCATCTGTTTATAGTAGTCTTTGCTCAAGGGATTATTTTTGAGCTGTGCATATGCTTCCCTGTTTTTCATTTATTTATTTTATTAAACAAATTTTTTTAATTGGAGTAAAAGTTGATTTACAGTATTTCAGGTTTACAGCATAGTGATTCAGTATTTTTATACATTTTACTCCATTTAAAGTTATAAAATATTGGCTATATTTCCCTGTGCTGTACACTATCTTTTTGTATTTATTTTATACATAGTAGTTTGTACCTGTTAATCTCCTACCCCATCATGCCCCTCCCCCTCCCTCTTTTTAAATTACACAAATAATTCATATCATTGTGAAGAAAAATACACACAGGAAGAAAACAGTTAAAATTTCCTGTCATCTCAGCCATCGGAGGTAGCCACACTTACGAGGTGGTGTTTCTCTCCTAGGCTTCTTTCGTTGTGTACGTGTATTTACATTGGGTTATAATGTATATACTATTATTTAACCTGCTTTTCTCACTCACCATCATAGCATGAGCATAGTGTTAGGATAAGGATTTGATATGGGCCAAACTTTTTGCTGCTGGGATTCTGAAAATTTCAAAGGTGACTTTTGAGATTTGCATTTGTCTCCAAAATGAATATTAATGAGTGTAACAAAGGCATACTATAACTGAAAATGGGTTTTGTTTCCGCTCATCTTTTTAGAATACGATAATCAGCGAAAATGTTTTCGTTGACAAAAAAGTGCTTCATACTGCTTGAGAAGATGAGTGAGAGTGTTTAGTTATGCTCGATATAACTTCGCATTTTTGATTTGATTCTTGGATTCACGTATTTGAAATCATGAAGTCTTGCAACTTCAGGATCTTCTCTAGAATGCACTTATTCTCACAGGCATTCTCTGAAAGGCCAAATTCTTGAGCAGCTTTCTAAGTGCCAGAAAGAGCACTTCAACTTTATCTTTGAGTCTTTTGGTAGATTATTTATAGAATATTTGGGAGGCAGGTAACCTAGTTGAGAAGGACAGAAATTGAGCATGCATCGCTTTGCTTTAGTTTCAAAGCCCTTGCTTATGTGCTCTTGTGTTCTGGTACTCTTATCAGTGCAACAGCTTTACTTTATAAATTTCCAAGGAAAGTAGACAGAAACTTGCCTTTGATCTCCTTGACATCAGTAAAGCCATTAATTTCCTGCAGTCATAGATGCTTCTTAGGTTTTACATATGTCAATACTATTTATGTACTAGTTGAATAAGTGGATATATTTGCTTTAGTTTTAGATGACTTTACCTCTAATGTGACACTATCCTTTTCTTCAAAACAAATAAAGGTTGAATCCGCATGGAATATCAGAAAACTGAGTCCAACACTCTGCTGGTTTGAGGTATGATTGTCAGTTGCAGTTATTTAGATTTTGTTTGTTCAGAGTTATTTTTTTCTTGTTATTAGCTCATTTGGGGTAATTCAAGCAATTCCTTGACTTTTTAAAAGTGGTAGCTTTATTGTACAAAGTTTTTTTCCATCTTTTTAATAAAACTGATTTTATTTGTTACTTTTACTCTAATCATAGTACACTAATAAGGCCAGGTGTAGGGTGTCTTGGAAGTTTGGAGAAGGAATGGGTATACTCTCCGTTGTGGGAAGATGTTGGGTTGAGTTTGAGGCGTGTATGTAAGTCGGCATATATAGGGGCTCAGAGCTCAAAGATGGGCAGAAAACCTAGGTGACACTACTATTGAGTGTCACTTACCACCAGGGGCTGTGCTAATAAGCCTTTTATGTATATTACTTCACCTGTTCCTTTCTGCTGAAGTCTGTGAGATAGAATTATTGGTATTTTACAGAGGAAGAAACTTAGATCATATAGCTTAAATAAGTTATCCTAGGTCCTACAGTTAGCATGTTTAGATCTGATAACTCTTACAGTATAGTAATAATTGCTTTTATATCTATTTTGTAGAAAATAGTTGTGTAGGGCTCACCAAATATAGCAAAGAATGGTATCTTTAAATTTAGTAGTTTTGGGGCTTCCCTGGTGTTTCAGTGGGTAAGACTCCGCGCTCCCAACGCAGGGGGCCTGGGTTCAATCCCTGGTCGGGGAACTAGATCCTTCATGCATGCCGCAACTAAGAGTTCGCATGCCGCAACTAAGAAGTCCGCATGCCGCAGCTGAGAGTCTGCATGCTGCAACTAAGACCCGGTGCAGCCAAAATAAATAAATAAATATTTTAAAAAATTAAATAAATAAATTTACTAGTTTTGAACACACTGTTGTCCATCAGATCAGAAGCTTTAAAACAGTGTTTATTTAAACAGTTGATCATTGCATCATCTATTAAGGCAACTAGTTTTGTTTCTGTTTTTTTTCCAGTTTGGATCCTAGACATTGTACATTTTAAGTTGGAAAATCAAAGTTGTTTCATGGCATCACTTTATTCAAATAATAGATAACATGTAAACAGGAACTGGAACACTTAACTTTAGCAAAGAATCTTGCTATTCATGAATGTCCATGAACCAACAGCTTGACCAGTGTCCTCTGCTGGGAGCTTGATGGAGAGTCAGAATCCCATTCCAGACCCTCTGAGTTAGAATCCTTAGCAAGATCTCCAGGAGTTCATATGCATATTTAAGATGGAGAAGTGCTGTTCTCCGGACTTCCCTTGAGTTCTACATATTTCCATAATCAGCATATAATGGAGAAACTGGCTTTTGTAATAATTGCATGGATTATTCCAATATTGAAAACAAAGTAGTTGGTGACTAGATAATTTCATAGTCTAGTTATAAAAGTCTGCATGAAGAGATTCACCTATTTATGATTTTATTTTGACATTTTTATTGTTTTTGAGATAACTTAGAATTGCCAGACATGTAACTAGCTCTGTCAAACTTTTATAAGTGTTTAGTTTTTTGCCAGAAGTTTTTAGAAATTCATCATTCCTTTTTAGATATAAAGTATCCTCTGTTGGGTACTCAGTATTCATAATCAGATCACTCATTTGTTAAGGATAATATACATGGAAATGATGTATACTCCCTTACTTTTAATTTTTTAATTTTTATATATGGGTTACATTTTTAATACATTTTAAATCAAAACCCAATTAAAAAACAATTTTGTAGAAAATTGCCTTTGTTTAGTGTTTCTGATAAGTTTTGCATTGTTAATGGTATCATTACCATTAACCAGTACCATCCAGGATAAAGCCCTTTTTCCAGAAATGAGTAGTTTTCTCTTTGAAAAGTGAAAGCAAATTACTGAAGTAAATACCATGTATTACTCATGCCCAAAGCAAAAAAACCCAAAAAACAAAAAATCAAAAGAGGGGGAAGGGGGAACTGAGAACACACTTCACTAAAGAGTTCTATATTTTTCATCTGCATTATCTCGAATGGTCCTAAAAGACAAAAACATGAAACATATATCATTTAGAAATGTCTTTTATGTGCATCTGTATTTTGTTAGTGCCATGTGTTTTACATTCATATTGGTAATTCTTAAAAGACTTTTTAAAACTTTCCTGCTACGTATGTGATTTCTAAGGAGCATTTGTGATACGTTGATAAAGTATGAGAAATTACAAAGACTGAGATAAAAATTTTATTGTAAGGTTCACAGAAAGAGTCTCACTTCACGGCTTTGTATTTGTCTTCCACTTGGCTTCATGTTGATCCAAACTTAGTTTTTAATTGAGAATAGTTTTACATTTCATTGTGTGCTTTTGTTTTGTGTAATATGGAAACGATTACTCATTTAAATGATACTTCACAGACTTGGACTAATGTTCATGAAATCCTGGTGTCTTTTGGAAGAAGAGTTTTGTGCTATCCACTTTACCGCCATTTCAAGCTGGTGATGCAAGCCTACAGAGACACTATAAAGATGTTGCAACTAGGTAAGATGTTATTATGCTTGCAAATTTGAGAGTGAAAAGTTAAACACTTTTAGTCTGTGAGGATATAATCATGATTTTTGCTTTTTTTTTTTTTTTCCCATACAAAAAGAAGTAATGAAAATCATCCGATCCAACCACTTTTACCTCCCAGGTTTTATATAAAGTAATAGTCCCTCCATATAGGTGTATAATCACACAGAGAAGTATGGTACTCTTTTCAGAGAGGAGTGGGGAGGGTAAATAGAGACAGTTTTCCAAACCATCTTGTGTTATAGTAGATTGTAACGTGCAGTATTTCTGTGGCATTCAGATGCCTGTAATTTTCTAGGCATTATTCTAGTATTGTGAGTATAATAATAAATAAGTTCCCTGCTCCGATGAAGTTTACGGTTTTGCCAGGGTGACAGATGGTAAGTAAGTAAGCAGTTCCAACATTGAGTGAAAAGATCTCTGCTGGGGGAAAGACAGTGATCATAGGAGGGGGCGTGGAACCTGGACTTGGGAGATCAGGAAAGGCTTTGCAAAGAAAGCACAGCTACTCTGAGGACTTTGGACTATTGCTATATCAAACCCGAAAAGACGAATATTTGCTATTTTTAAGGATCTGGCAAATTCTAAGCTCTGAAACAAATTCCAAAGTGCCTATAACAGCATCATTGGATTAAGTATATAGTTTCCAAGGTAATGACTTTGAAGAGGCAACATCCATTTGTATGTCTTAATTCTGGCACATTTATTCAAAAGTCACTTGCTGTACTTTATGGTCGTTTCTTATATTTTTCCTCCGGGAGTCTTATCATTTCTTTGTCTTTAGATAAAAATGCTTCTGGGGGTTTAGTTTTCAGACTTGAGGATAAGAAGGAGAAAGAAAGGAAGAAGTTCTTTCCTTTATATCTAGGTGACTTCATTGGCTCAACGGGAAGAATCACATCTCTTATGTTTTGTCCCTCCTAGAGGTTTATCTAGGTTTTTCTTTGACTTCTGTGTAACCTACAGTCCTCTTGCTCTGGGGGAAAAAGTCATGTTTGAAGTAGATTCTTTCAAAGTAGATAATAATTGTAAAAGTGAATCATAGTTAAATGAAAGATACTTTTTTATTCATCCTGTTGGTTCAGACTGGCCATATTTTATTTTAAAGGATTGTTGATTATAGGGCAGCAGAGCTGCTACCTTTGAGGAATCTGTCTTCTTTAACAGTGGGAAACAAACTGCTTTTTTTTTTTTTTGCGTGTTCTTCTTGCCTTCTGTCCAAGATATTTTTTGAACTGCAAAAATTACCTTGAAAAATTAATCTACTGTAAATGACTGATTGTTGAACTTGAGTTACATCACAATTAATTTCTTGTTTAAGTCATGCTAGATTATCCACGCATTATTCATAGATTTAAACAGTGGGAATGCAGTTGGTGATTATCGTGTTATATCGTGGCTTCGAGATGGAAAACTGGCAAAACCCCCCTATGTGCATGTGTGTGCACACACACGCGTGCACACACACCCTCTTACTTGTTACTTTTCATTCTGGGAAATAATCTAGTTCTCTGGATTTTTATTTGAAAAGTAAGCAGTTCTGTGATTCATAACCAAAAATAAATTTGATTGCCTTGACTTACACTGTAGTCAATTACTCACAGTTTTAGTAGGTCGGAATTGAAAATTTAGACTTAACTTTCCATCATTATCTATCTTACAAAAAATAGGCTTATCAGCTGTGTTGTAATAGCAACAGAAAACCTGAGGTAGCACGCTGAAAATGAATACCAACCCTCTATAAATCACGCGCAGTATGTTCTGTGGCTAATTTAGGTTGTGGCTCGTTAGTGCTGAAACAGAGAGCTGGATTGTCTAGAGTTCACACCATAAGCTAAGGGGATGACAAGTTCTGGATGAGAATTGAAACCTTTGTTCATACAGGTGGGTGACACTGGGATGCCTTTAATGCCATGGAAGAGTCTCAGTTGTTTAGACACCTTACAATTTAAGTGCAGGTAGCTCTGGTTTGGCATTTAATGTTTTCCAAGAATGAGTTCATGCCTACTTATAATTCAAAAGAGTGATCACACTTTTATTATAAAGGTCAGTATAGTGCTTCCATAGTTGAAAGTAATAAATAAGTCTTGCCCCAGAAGAAATACCAATCTTAAGTGAAACACACTTCCAGAACCAATGAAGGAAGGCTGGTGTCAGAATCTACAGAAGATTGACTAAGAACTAAGTTTTTAAACAGCCATGAATTTGTTTTACCTGACTTCACAGAGGCCTTTACAAAGATTCTTTACTGGGCCTTTGGCTATTTTCAATTTTACATTCTCTGCTGTACCTTCCCCATCCCGGAAGACTGTACATTTATCTCTCACTGTTACTGTATGTCTCGCTCAAATTCCTGCAAGGCCAGAAAACCTACTTTGTCCCTGTGAGTGTTATTTTAGTGCTTAACATAGGACCTTGCATGTGGAATTGCTCTCCCTGAATTGATAATCTTGGGGCACATGATCATCCCCATTTTTTCTATCTGTTCCTGTCTCTTTAGCAATTTTCACTTCCTCCTCCTTGTTCCATTCTTTGGGGAAGAGTAGGAAGAATCCTTCATGGAAGCATCACTTAGATGCTGTTACTCACTGAAAAATCAACGAACAAAAGGAATCAAAAGAGAACAGCTTTTCTAATATGTCTTAAGAAATTTTATTCTCTTTAGAAGTGACATAGTTTAGTATTTGATTATACATTGTTTATACAACTTACCGTTTGTACTCCTGTCTACGTTTCATTCAGCTTTCTAAAGGGATTCTTTAGTCTTCTTTCATACTCTTGTGCCGCTATTGAACGTGTAATGTAACTGTTAGATTGAAAGGGCTAAACTTCAAGGGGTAAAAGGGGAAAAACTTAATTTTTTCTCCCTGTTCCCCCTTTGAGCTCATTCTGTGGAGTCTTTGATTGTTTCTGGATGGAATATATATCCTATAAATATCACATCACACACGTATATCCTATAATATATGATAAATATTCTGTAACTTTTTCTATTGCTTTAGATTATAAGAGGAGTCTGATTTCAGTACTCAAAGTGTTTCCTTTGAACTTGATTAAAAAAATAAATCTTGCCTTCCCCAGCTCGGGCCCGCGTCAGGTTGGGAAGCCAGCAGTGGGGAGGGGCCCCTTGCCCTGCTGCAGAGCGCTGCTTGCTTCCAGAGCTGCCCTCCACTCGGCCGCGGGCTGCTCCTTCCTGCTTCTGCCTGGGGGCCTGTGATGAGGCTCGGGTCAGACACCAGGCTTTATATCCCCACAGCTGCCGGGCCAGGTAGGTTACGTTCTCCAGGGTTCCCCCCCTAAAACCCCCTTTCTCTTGGGGGTTTAAGGTGGTAGGAAAGTACCTTCTCCTCTCCCTCGTGAGTGGTGGTAGAAACCCCATAGCACTCCAGCGACCTTATCCGAAGAGACTTTCTGGACCTCTTTACACTTAAATTCCCGGAGGTGAATATTGTTCTAAGGGGTCATAAATCAGTTTTTGGTTAGTGTCTCTACAAGCTTAGTACAAAGGGTTTTAGCATCTCTTGTTACTATATGGGAACACTCGATAATCTCTTTTGTCCTTTGTGAGCCTTATTGGAAGTGAGTCAGAGAGAGTCCTGCCTTAACGTGCTAGCACAGTAGGCATTCTAGCCGCAGCGCCCTGTTGACTCCTTCCTGTGTGCCAGCGCTAGGCTCAGTTCCTCATTTCATCCACACTGTCTTCCTGAGAAGTCGGGATTTCTGTCTCCATTTTGCAGATAGAAGACAAGCTCAAGGAAGTTCACTCCACTTGCCCAGGGTTACCCAGCTAGGAGTTGGCGGAGCCTGCACTGGACGCCTGGTCTGTCTGACTCAAAGTCTGTGCCCTTTGAAGTGTTGAAATAGTTACAGTAAAGGAAATTATATGAAGCTGGGATTCACTTCACAATAATCCGCAGTGGGTCGGGGGAAAGTGGGCAGGGTGTGGAGGAAGCAAGGCTGGCCACGAGTTGGGGGAAAGTGGGCAGGGTGTGGAGGAAGCAAGGCTGGCCACGAGTTGGTACTTGCTGAAGCTGGGTGATGAGTACTTGGGGGTTCACCGTCCTGTGGTCTCTCTTTGTACATGTTGTGATCTTCCTTTATAAGAAGTTTGTTTGTTTGTTTGTTTATTTAAGTCTGGACTCTTAACCCCTATACATCTGTGTTTTAAATTTATTCACCATTTTGTAGAAAACATTATACTTTTTGTTCAGACAGTTGTATAAACTTTTTTGGCTAATGAAAATACACATTTGAAGGTATTATTATTATTATTTCTGGTTCTGTTTTGTTTTTAGGGCTAACCAGAAACCTGCCTTTCCATGAACATTTGGGGTCTGATGCCTAGTGGCTGCAGGGCAGACTCTAACCTAAGAAACAGGCTTCTGGAGATTAGTTATCGTTACCAAGTAAAAGCTGGCATTACTTCATATAATTAATAGCCCTTACATATTAGTCTCACTGGGCTCAATAATCAATTTTTCAGAAATGACTGCTTTACTAACCTCTTCTGTAGATAGTTGTAATAACACAATCAATGTGAAAGAAAAGAACCACAGCACAGGACTTGGGGGCTGATCTTTTCCTTGCAGGAAAATGATTGTTCAAGAAACTGAGCTATGGCCAGTATGTTGTGTGAGCTCTGAGTCCTCAAGCAACCTGGAAGATGAGTTTGTTTTTAGTGTTTGAATTCTATTTAGTCCAAAGTCCAAATGCTGCTTTTTTATTGCATTGTAAAGATTACTCTAACTTGAAACCTAGAAGATGAAATCACTAGGAGTTTTCAGTGTTGACATTTATCTGTATTTAATTTTTGTGGCTTCTCTATTATGGACATTTTAAGGAACCATTAGACCTTTTAGTTTTTCCTCCTTAAGTGCATTATGTAAAATGATTTTGAGGTTTATTCAACAAGTGTTTGTTGAGCACTTGCTATGTCAAGGTGCTGAGCTGGGTCTGAAGATCCAGGAGTGAGCAGGAAGGATGCGACTTGCACTCAGAGAACTTAAAATTCTAATGGGGGCCCTGGAATAACACAGCTACCAGGTTTTAAAAAAAAAATTACATTCGTAATAAGTAGCTCAAAGCAGAAATACAGCGGGCAAAAACATAAAGCCAGGAAGATTGGCTGAGCTTTAAGTCACGTAAGACATGTAACCTCCTACAGAGGGGAGCTTCTGCCTTATTTGACTTCTGATTATCGGCTCCTTCTCAATTTCCTGTTGCTCTGAAGTACTTGTACATTGGTTGATGTGTCCATCTATTTATTCATTCAGTAGGTATTTTGTCAGTACATACTAAAAAGCTATTTATTATGTACAAAACGCCCTGTACATATGAAAAGCAGCAGAAAGCTGAATTAGATTCATGTACTGTGTTTGGAAGCACCTGCGTGAGTAGAGGAGCTAAGATGTCCATCACAAATGTAAAATACAGGGTAGGCAGTGGTAAGCACCTTACACGAAATGCCAGCTAAATAGTTCAAAACAGGGAGAGGTGACATTTCATTGGGGATCAGAGAAAGCTTCATTTGGGACATGAGATTTGAATTGGGACTTGAAGGGTGGGTAGTATTGGACATAGGAGGGTAGGAGAAGTGTTGTAAATATTGTGAGTGCAGGGCATGAGGCAGTTCATAGAGGAGCATGATTTCATCGGTGAAACTTGGGAGTTGATAGGCTCTCTGACCCTGAGATTTGCTCTACAGCCTCTAAAACTAGTTGACAGTTCCTTTCCTACCTGAGTCAGCTGGTCTCCAGAATTGATTTCTCTGCTTCCCTAATATGATCACTTAATTCCCTGCTCCCCAGCCAAGAGATGATAATTCTTTCTGTTTTCTTCTTCATTCTAAATTGTACTTGAACTTTTCATTTCCTAGTCAATTCCCCATCACAATTAAAATGTCTCAAAGAATGGAACAACCGTAGCGCTTTCAGGAAATTTCAGTAGCGTGGAATTCGGATCAAATATTGAAGTACTTTTGGTACCTGCTTTTGCTGACTGCTCACTTGCATACCAGCTAACCTAAGAAAGGAGGGGCTTTGGAGCCCTGAAGCGTGCGAGCTGCAGCTGGAACGTGTGTGGGAAAGAGTAGGACTCTGCTGGGAGGTCCCCATGTGCCAGTCTTCAGCCTCACTCTCCTGGGTTTCTTCCACCAGGCAAAGCAAATTTCTTTTACTCACACCTCTTCATCAGAGCCTAAATCTGGGTTCCCAGTCTTAAATTGGCACCTTCTTGGTATCTATCTGTATTATTTACCCTCAGAGCATTTGTGGGTTTATACATACACTTTTGTATGGAAGGATGCTGTGTATGCGCATAAACATTAAACGGAGGAAAATCAAATTCCGATCAACTCCATAGACACTTGTTTCCTCTAAGGATCCTGTTAATCATTAAATATTGTTAATCTCTGAAATTTTTTTAGATTGCTCACGTCGTAATCGCTGGGTTACATTTGTATAAAACATTCTTTGTTCCCTTAAAATACTCCCTAGGGGGCAGCATTTCCTGTATGGTTTACAATTGCCTTTTAATTGCCACAAATGATTAAGATCTTATGGTTATTCTGCTCCAAAAAAATCACTTAAAGTATCTTACGGGTGGATGATGGCTCAAAATCCACTGCTGATCTCTTAAATATTTACATATATGTGTCTGTGTGTATAGATATGTATAGACATATATATCTATATATATATATATACACATATATCCAATTTAAATCTACATTGTATTTCCTGTACTATTTATGTAAGATTTTTTGTTAATTTCTGCAGTTTCTGAGCTGAGCGGTGTTAAAGAACCCCCAGGAGGTTAGTTACATGGTTTGATATTATGGCTTTTAAAAAAACTTCTATGGTTAGTGCCTCTTTTAATAAATCTAAAGTTAGTTTAGAGATTTTTTTTTATTGATCTGAATTTTCAAGGAAGTAACTGTAAGTTTACTTTCTTTAAGCGATAAAGGCAGGAAAATGTATATATTTAAGACAAATTTGGGAGAACAAAGAGAAAATATTTTATTTACCCTCATGAGTGAAAGTCTTGTTGCATGGTGATACTGAGACCTAGATGAAGTAAGTTGAATAATACTTTATATATTAAATGGAAATCATGGAAGAATCCTATTTTTGCGAGTTAGGGTTTCTTTAAATAGGAATTAATACTGAAAAATAACAAGCAAGCAGATACTTATTCAACAGAAACAAGTCAAATCCCTTCTCAGTGCAAGGCATTAAAAGAGAGAATCAGCAAAGAGTTATGAGACTATATATGACTTGACCTTGGCTCTTGAGTTTATTGTGTAACAGGAATGATAAGACAAAAGATAGTATACAAAATATAAGTATTTGTAATATACAAAGGAGAAAAATCCCTTAAGAAAATACCTTAAAAAAAAAAAAGAAAATACCTTAACTACCACCCACAGGCCAAATCCGTGCTGTATGGCTTGTGAGTTATAAATGCTTTTTACATCTTCAAATGTTGAAAAAAAATCAAAAGGAAAATAGTATTTCATGACACATTTAAATTATATGAACTTCAAATTTTGGTGCCCATAAATAAAGCTTTATTGGAGAACAGTCACCCTCCTTCACTTGGGTATTGTTTATGGCTGCTTTTGTGATACAATGGCAGAGTTGAGTAGTTGCAACAGATTATGTGGCCTGCAAGGGCAAAATATTTACCCTCTGGCTCTTTAGGGAAAAAATGTGCCTCCCCTTGCTATAGGTATACATGAAGTTGACCCTCGAACAACGTGGGTTTGATCGTGGGCAGGTCCACTCCTAGGTGGATTTTTTTCAGTAGGAAATACTGTAGTGCTACACTGTCCGTGGTTGGTTGAATCTGTGGATGGGGTGGAACTGCAGATACAGAGGCTGCCTCTAAGTTCCATGCGGATTAATCCCTTCGTTGTTCCAGGGTCAGCTGTGTACGGGATTGGAGGGGAGCCTCTCCAAGTGAGCCAAAGCCTTTGGCTGCCTTCCATTCCAGATAGTAGCCAGTATTGGAGGGGATCCTGTCAGCTGTTCCGTCCTCCCCACAGGATGAGACAGACCTGAGCTAGTTCGTTCTGTTAGAGTAGGTCCTTCAACATCAGGAGAAACAGAGATGCCTACTTGGCCAAGCAGGCGAATGAATGAGGGTGGCAGAGTTGAAGAAACATGGGAGCAATGAGGCCTGTGTGAACTGGAGACATACATGCTCCATCAGTAGCCTGTTGTTGCCATGTGGATATGTAGAGTTGCCACCTTTAGGGACTTAAAAAGAAGTAGAAAGTCATGATCTTTAATATAAAATTGCTCAAAAGTTTGAATGTGAACAATGATGTGAAGATTTAATGTGATACTCTAAGAGCCATGGCATGTCTGGGCACCCAGGTCAGCCTGTGTGGGCCATCAGTTTATGATTTAGACTCTAAAGCAAGACAAGTGCCAGCCTGATTTCTCACACCCTCTTGGTCCTGCCCATTTCCAGCTGCAGTGAGGCCTTGTACCGGGTCTCTGCTCCTTCCATCGCAGCTTGAGACCCAGTCTCACCCTGGTGTGCGTTCCAAGATGAGGTGGGGAAGGAGGTAGAGGTCCTGCATTCTCTTAAGTGACTATGACCAGGAACCTTAAAAAAGCAAAACAGAACAAAACCCAGATCCCTTACCTCTCTTTCTACTTACTTTTGTATTGCTCCCCTCCTCAGCTTAGCCTGGTCCGGGTGGAGGGGACGAGTCCCAGGATTCCAGTACCATACCTCACTCAGACTCCAAAGGGTGCTTTTGATATGGGGGAGGGGAGGGGCTAGACAGGGCAGAAGCAAACAGCCTGATGCGTGAGGTGCACGGCCCTTATAACTTCATGAATGTGTAGGATTTAGAAAAGAAGTGGAGGAAGGTATTTCCTGAGAAAGCAGAAAGTAAAGAAAGTCAGGGAGAGGAAAAGAAAAGAGTTACACGTTAAGAAATGACAAATATTCTGCTTTGTCTGGAGGCCTGGGCTGTGAGGGGAGTTGAAGGAAGAGGCGGGAGTGGTGTGTTGGGGAGCACGGTGGAGAGCCTGCAGTGCTTCCTAAGGAGACTGGGTCTGATTTTTTTTTTTTTAATAATTTTTAAAGGTTACATTCCATTTACAGTTATTATAAAATATTGGCCATATTCCCCATGTTGTACAATATATCCTTGTAGCTTATTTGATACCTAATAGTTTGTACTTCTTGCTCCCCTACCCCATCTTGCCCCTCCCCCTTCCCTCTCCCCACTGGTAACCACTAGTTTGTTCTCTCTGTCTGTCAGTGTGTGTCTTTTTTTTGTTGTATTCACTAGTTTGTTGTATTGTTTAGATGTCACATATAAGTGATACCATACAGGATTTGTCTTTCTCTGAGGAGACTAGGTCTTATTCAGTGAGGGACCACTGCAGAGTTTGGCGTTGGGGTCTGTGACAGGCCCATGGAGTCAGATTGATCTGGCAGGAATGCCAAGGGTAGAGTCATTGCAGGGGGTGAGATTCGAGGTGTGGAGAATGGAGGAGACCGCCATTCTCACCTGAAGCCGAGTAGTTTGGGGACAGGTACTGGGTCTGGACTGGGGTGCCAGCAGTGGTGCGGAGGAGGAAGGAGTATGTGGGCACGTGCTTTGCAGGTAGGAGGGTAGGAGCTAGTCAAGGGAGTCCCGGGGCCCTTGATCCCATATGACCTGATGTCCTCCTTCCCTTGTCATCTGTAAAGTGCTTACATGTCCTTGTCTCGCTGAATTCCCACAGCAGTTCTGAAGAATTTCCCCTCTCCATTTACAGACGTGGAAACAGATTCAGATTAAGTACCAAACAGCTAAGAAATGACACCAAGGGCAAGCAGATTCTGGGCTGTACAACTGTTCCACAGTGCAAGAGTTATAATTGTTATTTTTACTTTGTAAAGAAATTAGCTAAGAACTGCACAAGATTATTTATGTGTAGCTTTTTAATGATCTTTCCTTAGCCTTTTAGAATTTTGGGACTAGAATTCTAAGACCTTAATTTCATAATCAAAGTTTTCATGTAACTTTTTAATATAAATTAAACTTACATGTAGATAGAGATATGTAATCGTCTTTACTAGATTCTATTTCCTGTACACTGATTAAAATGTAAAGAAGCGTAACTCAGTTCTCCCAGTATGTAAACCATTCAGCCATCAGCAGACATTCTCAACTGTGATACAGTGAGGGTGTCGAAAGGCTTTGGTTTTTTTCCTTTTACCTTGACCTGGTCAGTATTTCCCATCACCAAAAGGTACTCCTGAGTCTGGTCGGACTGGGTTTGTTTTTCTCCTTTATGAGCCATTTAAGGA
Organism: Balaenoptera physalus; assembly: GCF_965194825.1. Taxonomy (NCBI): domain Eukaryota; kingdom Metazoa; phylum Chordata; class Mammalia; order Artiodactyla; family Balaenopteridae; genus Balaenoptera; species Balaenoptera physalus. The sequence goes on along the minus strand of NC_138896.1, from coordinate 92,890,447 downwards.
ATCCAGTTGTCTTTCTTCCTATATGTTTCTTCTCTCTGACTGCATGTACAGTCTTAGTTTTCCCAATTGGAAACTAAGCTAATTCCAAAAAAAAAGTCAGAATTTTTCATATTAAGTAATAGCTCCTGGGAAAATGAAGTATAATAGTCTTAATTAAAGCAGCAATGCAAAGAATTTATTTTAAATTGAGCTACCAGCCATTGAGATACATGCTGTATTCATAAGGTGGAATAGTTGAAATAAAATTTTATCCACAGAATTAAGAAGTTTTAGATGCTTATGGATTTAAAAAAAAAAAAATTCAGGTCTACATTGCAACTGTTCCAAGAGCTTTTTTCCATGCATGTTCAACTTCTTAACCTTTCTACTTTTATACTTACTGTATAGATGGGATTTTTTTTTTTTAATGTTCTACCTTGAACTTGGATGCCTCACTCTTAACTGTCTGAAGAAAAATTAGTCATGCTGCCATTACGTAATTTTGATGACATCCGACCATGTATTTCTAAACTGACACAACCACTGCTTTGACAGGTGACTTAAGGAGGAGGCTAGAGTGGTTGTCCAAGCTGTCCTTTCAAACCAGCAAATCTGGCAGGGATTGTTAGAGCAGAAAAGGCAAAAAGCAGCCTTGGGTTAAATTTATTATTTGAACTTCTGATGGTGTGGTGATAGAAGAAAGTTGGCACAGCTACATCCTTTTCTTGTCAGGGAATAGAAATAAAAAGGGGAGGCAAACCCATTGTATAGCCCACATCTGTCATGACATCATGGCTTAAGTGTACAGATCACAAAGGTGTTACAACTAGTACGTGTTAACTGAACAATTTGACCAGGTGCTTTTAAACTTAGGGTCTGTGTGCGCCAGGCTACATTAACAGCCAGCCTTTACTGAACAGGATGCTACAGTTTGCCAGACATTGTTCTAGACCCGGGAAGACAGATGAGAAGCCGTGTTCTTTCTTGTCAAGGAGGTTGCCACACAATGTGATAAATAGTGACACTATATATTACGCAGTGGCTGGGAGGCAGACGTACCTATTTTCATCCTGACTGTTGCTTCCCAGCTGTGATCTTGGACAACTCTTTCATTACATTGAGTCTCAGTTTCCTCATGTATGAAATGAGCAAGAGGTCACCAACCTTAGTAGGGTTAAATGATGCAGTGTATGGAGAGTACTTGGTGCAGCAGAATTGGGTAGCTATTAACTACCGTAAGGGACAGTGTGGCAGGTGTTATGAAACAACTCAAACTGGCTTGGGTCGGGGTTGGGGTTCGGGCGAGTGGGAAGCCAGTTCCTAAGGAAGTATATGCTCATTTTGAGACTTGATGGTAAGTTAGGTTTGGGTTGAGGGTTGTGCATTCCAGGCAGAGGGAACACTTACAAAGTGTATGTTTGCTTCGTATTGATTTTGTTTGTGGCTATACAGATAGTATATGTAATTTTAATAACAAAAAAGAATCTAAAAATTTATTTAGGGCTCTGAATTTGTTCTCAAAATAACAACTATCATGGCTTCTAGTATTTGTTTCTTATTACAGCCCCAAAATGTAAGAGCTTAAATGGCATCTGAGGAAGTTGAGGATAAAAATACTAAACAGACTGAGAAGCTTTCATAAAGTTAAATTTAACGCATGTTTGTGTTAATTGTTAGGGACTGGACTTTATGCTACTTCCTAACAGGGCCCGATATTGAAGCAAATTACCACACTTCGATTCTCTTAACTTGGATTAATTTGACAGAGTTCTTCTGTCATCTCTTTTTATGGTCAAATGATCTCTGAAAATTAATGTTAAGAATAATTCATGAATTATCCCTTCTGATAATGTGGTGTCATCAAAAATCCCAGAATTCTAGCCAGATATCTACTAAGTTACGCATTTTAGGATGATAGCCCTGTTGGCTTTCATTTTGAGATGATTTTACAAATGAAGACCAAGCACTGCTTTCCTCCAGGTGTTTTGAATAACCACCTCTTTTTCCTTTACTCTTTTTGGCTTCTTGTCTTGTATGGCTCAAACTTTCAAGGACAGAAATAGATACCCTGAAAACCACAGCCATATCATTGCTATAATGTACCAAGAGTTGAAAAGAAATTCAGCTCTTGCTATATAGAGTTAGCAGTTTATATTATTTTTTTTCTATGCTGGCTTTTAGCCAGTGAAAACATCCACTATCCTTTTAATCTCCTAGAGATGGAAGCCATTTCTTAAGAGCCTTCAACCATGAGCTGGTCTGTTAGTGAGCGATTATGGCCAAACCTCGTCGGCTAATGGGAAGATTTCAAATAGCCAGTGGATTCTAATTTAGAACAGCTCAATCTTGTCTCTGGTTTAAGATATATTAACCTGAGATGCCGCATCTGTCCAGAACAGGAAAGCACATTGTTCTTAGTTTACGTTCCCTTTAAAGAAAAGCTGGAGAATGCGTAGCCAGAGACTGTGTTAAATACTGTTTACTGCCTACCTGCTTGCTACTATCATCCTTTTTTTTTTTTATGTTGTTATTATGTTTCTCTGTTGTCATTAGACAGTCATTTTCCCTGAGGTAAAACATTCATGGCACTTGTCATTTATATGCCAGGTTACTAGTTTTAAACTGCCTTCACTGGTTTTAGACTCTCTTGGAGAGATCTTGGTGTCAGAAGTCTTTGCTCCATGGATAGGGTTGGCTTCAATGAGGATGAGATTGAGCATAGAGAATCCCTAACTCTTTGGAGAGGCCTGTTATTGCATCTCTGTGGTGAAAATAGTTACCATGGTTACTGTGCAAGGTACCTGCTTTTTCCTGCTCTGGACCAGGCAGTGAGCTGGCAAAAAACGGTCACTTTCCTGCAGTGCCTTTGAGCAGAAATGATTCTCTCGGATTTAGGCCTGAGCAGTTTTTTAGGCTCATAGGATGTGTGACGAGCCCATGACTGGATAAAGCCCCACAGGAGGGAGGTACACTGAGTTCCCTTCTAACCACTGGCTGTGTGACAGCCTGGAGGAGGGCTAGCTCTTTCCTTTGCTGATAGCTGTTGGATAAGTGGTTGGCAACCTGAGAGAAGGAGCAGTCAGTGCAAGAGAGATGTTAAAAAAAAAAAAAAAAAAAAAGCTGCATGCTTCCTGAGCTTCTTGGCTGTAATGTAATCATCTATTGATGCTGTAATCATCTAAGGTGATTTAGTGGGAACACACGAGGTCAAGTATGGCCTTGGGGTAACAGTACACAATGTTGGGGGCAGGATGGTTTTAATGTACTTCTTGTTCTAGAGTGTCAGCTGCCGGGAGCCTAGTTTTCTTTTACCTTATTTGTCACATAGCACACTGAAAATAGTTTGAGAATGAAAACACAAGCTTTTGAAGAATGTGTAACTTTCTCTTTCAAAACTGCCTCGCATGTGATTTTCTAGAATCACCTGATCTAAATATTGCTTCTCAGTTGTGCAAAAATACAAGGTAAAGAAGATTGAAATAGGAATTTAAAAATTTTAACATTCTTTGTCAGTTTCAAGGGTTAGCTATGTAGTCAGGAATGTCTGACTTTCTGTTAAATAAATAAATGTTTATTGTGGAGAATTTTGAAAATAGGGGAAAGTTTAAAGAAGAATAACTGTAATCCCATGTGTGAAACAATGCCTGGCACACATTAGGTGCTCACACATTTGTTCAGTGACTATAGAGACGAATACTATTAATATCATTTGGGGGCATTTATGTTTAAGAGTTTTTTCCATGTGTATTTGTCTTTTTTTTGTTTGTTTTAAGAAAATAGGGATCAAAACATGTAAGTACAATGCAGCTTCACTTTAAATTTTAAAAATTGATTACTTTGGGTGTTGCTATTATTATTGTTGTTGTTATTTTGTGATAACTGGAAGATTTCAACTTGCCTGTGGCCCTTAGCAAGGGACAACCTCACTTTAGGCGTGTCTGCAAAACGAAACTAGGAAATTTTTTTTTAATTTGAAGATTTAATTGGCTTTATTCAGTGATTCATGAATCGGGCAGCGTCCCATCTAGCAAGTGTCAATAGAAAAGAGCTCCTCTAATTTCATTAGGTAACGGTTGCAATGGGTTCTCATTAAATATGTGACCTTAATTCCACACTCCTTTTCAGAAAACTCTCTGGCGTGTAGGGTCTTCTGTCGCTGCTGCGCACACCTGCCTTTAGGTGTTGTCCCCGCAGTCCTGCCTGATTGCGTTCATCTCCTCCTCTTTGTCACAGCCTGGCTTCTCCCAAGCTCGCCCGTGTACTCCCTTTGTTCTTCTCCTGGAACCATCTGCTACACCTAAATGGTCTTTTTTCTGTTGTGCCCCCAGCCTACCCTGTTTTAAGTCCCACTCTGCTCCTTTTCACACCGCCCTCCAAGCTGGCATACCTACGCCTTTTCTTCACTTACTGAATTATTTGCTGTGAGGCCCAGCTCCAAGTCCTGCATTTTCTCTTAACCTGCTTCTGTTAGTAAGGCATGTCCTCGAGAGGCAGTATTCAGGGGCATCGTGCTGTAGAGGAGCTTATACAAGCTTCAAGTGAATAGTTTATTTTTTGGGTAAAGACCTATGGCTGACTTTTAAAACTTTAAGTTAGTAGTTGTCATAAACCCCCCCGTCCCCCTCCCCACAAACAAGCGAGAGAGAGAGAGAGAGAGAGAGAGAGAGAGAAAGTAAGAAATTGGCATATGCTTGCCCTGATATTTTTTCCCTGTTGCAATTTAAACTGTTCCAAAAATTCTCACAGTTTAGTTAGTTCTCCCTTGATTCTTTTCTGTTTGGATAACACGGCTAACTTGGTTTCATCATTTTGTGAGTTTTGATTGTATTCTCTCCTCCTGTCATCAGACTCTGCCTTCTAGGCCTGGGGGGGTTGGGGGGATCCCCACTCATCATTAGATGTAGTTGCCCTGGGCCACTTTGGTAAGACACAAAGACCTTGACTTAACCAAGTGTAGTTTTAGGCCTTCTAAGTATTTCTTTTAACCCATTGAGCAATGGAGCGTTTATTGACATTCCTCCCCTCTGCGTATGAGGAAGCCACATAGTGAAAATTTTTGAAAAAACATGGCCCCTGTTTTGAGCTTACTACCTGCTTAACTCAAATAATAAAAACGTGATGTAGACCGAATGGCCCAAGAACACATGGGTAGCATAGCGGGTAGCTTCTGGAGCCAGTAAATTCAGAATTTGGATCCTGGGCCCTCCACTCAATGGCACTGTATCTTAACAGTCCTTGAGCCTCAGTTTCTCCTTCTGTGAAGTGAGCAAAGGAGGTTATGAGGAGAATCAGCCAAGTTTCCTTTCCACTTCTCTCCTTTGCAGGGTTTAGTAAGAGCTCTGACGATTAGGGAAGTCAGTCCGGGCTTCCTGCCGGATGAAGACTTGAGCTGGGCCGTGAAGGCAGGCTAGGATCCCGCTAGGTGCAACAGAGAGGAAAAGGCCTTCCAGGTGTGGGGAAGCAGTTGAGCAATGGGCCACGGACAAGTCCACAGAGCCTTGAAAGCAAGCGCAGGGAGGGCCCTTGATGAAAGCAGTGCATCAAAATGCATGTCAGAGGGCTCGGCGGGAGAGAGTCTGAGGGACGCGGAAGAATTTATAACCTTGGCGTGAGTGAGGATGGGTGGTCGGGGAGTGGTGGGGAAAGGGCAGCTACAAGAGGCATTTGCAGAGAAAAATCGTCAGGGCTTGATGTGTGAGGCTAGGGGATGGAAGACATTGTGAGGGTTTAAGCAGGTGATTACTGTGTCATTCCTTCATTCATCCTTAAAATACTTAAATTGAAAATGTACTGCTACAAGGTTCTGTTCTAGGTATTGGGGATTAATGACTAAATAAAACAGAAGTCCCTGCTCTTATGAAGCTCACTTTCTAGTGTTAATTGTGTTAAAAATTTAGTGGCAGCAATTTTGGCATCTTGCGATGTCATTAGGTAGCTCATGATCCTTTTATCATATCTAAAAGTCAAGTGGGAAATGTCGATGAAAGCACATCCAGTGTCTTCACGAAATCAGTATACAGTATTTTCACGTTTTAGGACTATGACGATAAGAATAAAACAGTGAAACTGAAAATGCCGTATTTCACAGATCTAAGGAAGTGGTACTATTGTAGATTTAGTAATTTGCCTTATGGTTAATAAATTTCAGGGACTGTCTTGAAGTTTGGAACACCTAGGGAATTGTTGTTGAGTTTTGCGATTCCTTTTGTAGGCTTGGGTTTGGATTAAAATTAGGTTCATTTAACAACCAGGAGGAAGTAATTAGGTTGAACAAGACTTCAGTATTTGATGGCTTTTTTTCCAAGTGATTTTGTCAGCTTGTTTTTGAAGTAGGGCTATGATATTTTAGTTTTCAGTCTGAGTTTTCTTCAGTTCTTCAAGGTGAAAAAATTTAAGTTCGTACTAGATAATTCCTTGACAGAAAATGTTGATGTAAGAAATAGAGACATTTGAAAACTAAAATATAATTTTCCATGGTATTTTGAAAGCTTGAATTAGAAGAACATTATCTAATTAAAGTTACGATGCATTTAAATACTCATTTACTTAGGAAACTTCTCTCCCTGTCATTTAATGTACCTACTCATGTTTTATGTTATTTTTAAGGTAACCAGAATTAATCAGCTATAACAATAGAGTATAAAGATTTTTTCATAATTCTTAAGGAAAGAAATAAAGAGGTTTGGACTTAATAGTACTGATACGATTTCTTGCAATAAAAGAATGTGAAAAATATTGAAAAAATGATTAAAACTCTGAGCTGCCATAAATATATTACCCCTCAATGTGTGAATTTCTCAGTTAAAAGAAAAATCAGATGTTTTTCCTTGAGGATGATTTGATTTTTTTTCAATTTCCTTCAGGTAAAAGTGCAGTTTTAAAGTGTCTACTGGACATTCACAAAATTTTTCAGGAAAATGACCCAGCTTACATTCTAAACGATCTCTACATCTCAGACTACTGTGTGTGGATTCAGAAAGCCAAGTAAGTTTTCAGTTACGAATTTTACATGCTCCCATTTCCGGAACACCTACTTACCCGGGAGGAAGAAAATGAAATAACCTGGAGGATAAGTTTTAATCAGGGACAAACCCGTACAGCTGCCAAACACTTGAGAAGTCCTGGGTCAGCACGGGGAACTTGGTGAAGTTGCTTAGAGAGGAGGTGCAGATGACAAAAAGGTTAATTTTCCTAGAAAAAAATTGGTACCGCCTGGAAAATATGCGTTAAAACTGACAGTTGTGACTCTTCATTGTTATGCTATTGACTGTCCTCAGTGAAACCTCAAGACGGGTCTATCTGAACCTGTGTCTGTGGTTTAATTACAGTGGGGTGTGAATGTGAGCGTGTGTGCAGGCATATGTGTAAACATCACAGGATACAAACCTAATCAAATCTAATCACAACGAGAGCTGTGCCCTCTTTGGTTAATCACTGGCTTACGGAATCCTTTATTCAGAGTAGAAGAACGAAAGTCTTCAGAGCCTAATAAAATGCATCTAAGGGTCTGAACATTTACAAATGGCCTCCTTGAACTTGGTATGTAAAAAATTTTTTAATTGTTTGCCATTGCCTCACTCAAGGAAGCATATCAAGTTTAAAAATGCAGTGAATTTTCATTCTGTGAAGGGTGTTCTATAGACCTGATTCTTATCAGATGTGCCCAAAATATCTATTTTAGTAGCAAGAGACTGTTAATGGAGAACATACAAAGAGAGCCTTTGATTGGAATAATTCTTAGGTGCTATAGAAAAAGATGGCACAACATCATTTGTGACTTAGGAGAAAAATGATCATGATATTTTTACTGTTAGTGTGATTGGTAAATGAATGCTTTAGGATGGCATTTAATACCTGTTTTGAGTGAACCATTATATAGAATTTATTTTTGATTTCTGTTCATGGGGAAGCAATTATATTGCAGAGTGAAATAAGAAAAATACTTGAGGCTCTACCTGTTGTAAGCAAAATGCTTAGGGACTGCTCAAGATATCGCCAATAACATACAGCAGGTGGTGTCAGCATTCGAGTTGGAAATCTAGATTTCACCAGATGGAAAATTGCATCTTTAACCCCTGAGGTCATGATGGTATGTCATCACTTCATTTGATCCTCCTGCTAATTGAGCTTATCGAGTACCCTGCTGCCATTTCCTGTTGTTTTCATAATAAAATTAAATTGAAATAGCCTATTTGTGAGGGTTTAGGTTTTTCTTTTTTCTTTCAGGGTGAGGATTTTATAAGCATGTAATGAGCATCGACGTTTGTGCTAGGATCCCATTTCTGTGAGTGCCTCCTTGCTCTCTTTGTGGCATTCTTTATTGACTTAGGGAGAAGATCGTATTTCATTGAACTAGAAGGGTATACGCCCTCAAGTTGATGTGGGGACTTTTTTTCACTTAGGAAAATTTTTTTCCCTAGGTTTTAAGTTGCAGGAAATGAAACGACATTCTTAGGTTTCTAGTCATTGTTATGATAATAGTAATTTTTAAAAAGATGTTAATGTATTGCGAGCAAGGTAGAAGAGAGAAACCAGCAGGAACTCTTCAAATTACTTTGGAAAAAAATTTTTCACCTTTACCAATTAGACTGTAACTTTCCTATCCCTAAATAAGCAGTGTCGTTTTCACTTTGTGTGTTAAGTTTTAACTCTAGTCTAGCCCAGCTGTTTTCCCCTCCCCCTTGAAGTAAGAGAACCTAATTTTAATTAAATTTTCTAATTTTATTATTAATTTTTCAAGCACAGCATAATTGAACTTTCCAGTATCATCTTTACTGTGAACTTTCTTGGCTCTGAATTAATAATACTGTGGTGAATGTCCATAATTTCCATAATTAATTTCTTCCTTACTTTTCACCTTCTATTTTATTTCTTTCCCATACAGTTTATTAGTGAAATCTAGCACCTTATTTTTATGTATTAAAATAGTTCTGCATTTTTCTTAGTCTCTCTTTGATGTTTTTGATTATAATAATAATGACTATGTGAAATTTTATTTGAAATACCAGGCAAGTGCTAAATCCTGACTAGCGTTCCATTTTTACAGTCAGACATTTACTTTGGCAAAAACTTACTGGAATATGGGTAGCAAAGTCATTCTTACACTGAATTAATGAAGTTAGGGCAACAACTGTGGTAAATTTTGCTTTAGTGCTTCGTAATTAGTTTTCCTTGTGATATGTGTCTTGTAGAGCACATTTGCAGAGCTTAAAAACTGAAGCTCCTGCATTTTTGAGTTATGGACTCTGCACATTATTTTTCTGAAAAGGAACGCTTCCTGCCATCCTTTGCTGTAAGCTTCATTGGAAGTTTCGAGTGTGGTGGCCCCTGCAGCAAATACACCCTGGGTGGCAGCATGCAGAGTGGTTTGCTTGAGGTCATATAGCTTATAAGAGATAGGTCTGTGATAGTCTCAGGTCTTCTGGCTCCAGATTTCATGTTTTTCCAGATATACCACCTAGACAAGCCGTTGTCTTTGCCCATGGTATGGGGGGCGGGGGGAGGCGGTGTGCGGGGAGCCCTCCCTGTAGAGCGCTTTTCCTGTAGGAAGAGGGATTAAGGATTTATCTGTCTTCCTCTGGGATATTCCCATAGCACTTGGTTTAGAGATCACTTAGGCACATGTCCTGTCTGCCTCACATTGGGCATACCTCTTTCTCCCTCTAAAATTTTAAAGTCCATGTGAATGAGCACCTATCTGGGCCCATTACAGTCCCTTGTGAGCACAGTAAATTTTAGTTGAATTGAATGGTATCTAGTAGAGCCAGTTGAAGGAGCATTTCATTTTTTTCTTTTTGAACCAAACTGTAAATTAGCTCTAACTTACTTTTATTGACATTTTTAGCTACATTCAATAAAAGACTTCACCCTTCCCCTCATTTCTTTTCCGGTGGGCTGCACTCACCAGTAGCATTGGTAGTTCTGACCTACTGAAAGTTTAGCGTTTTACACCCTTTGGTTTAAGCTGGGGTGGAAAAGCTTGTCCTGTAAAATATGTTCCAGTCCTGCGTCTCATGGACCGTAAGACCTTAGCAATTCACTCCATCACTTCATCTAATGCACCCAGTGTTAGTATTTTAGTATTTTCTCTATTTTCCAGTGCATTTTTTTTAAACGTTTCTTTAATTAGTTTATTTATTTATATTTATTTTTGGCTGTGTTGGGTCTTCGTTTCTGTGTGAGGGCTTTCTCCAGTTGCGGCGTGCGGGGGCCACTCTTCATTGCGGTGCGTGGGCCTCTCTCTGTCGCGGCCTCTCTTGTTGCAGAGCACAGGCTCCAGACGCGCAGGCTCAGTAGTTGTGGCTCACGGGCTTAGTTGCTCCGTGGCATGTGGGATCTTCCCAGACCAGGGCTCGAACCTGTGTCCCCTGCATTGGCAGGCAGATTCTTAACCACTGCGCCACCAGGGAAGCCCTCCAGTGCATTTTTAAACCAGTGGAAATAATACTGCACATATCATTTTGTAACGTGTTTATTTATTTATTTATTTATTTATTTATTTATTTATTTATTTATGGCTGTGTTGGGTCTTTGTTGCTGCACGCAGGCTTTCTCTAGTTGCGGCGAGCAGGGGCTACTCTTCATTGCGGTGCGCGGGCTTCTCATTGCAGTGGCTTCTCTTGTTGCGGAGCACGGGCTCTAAGCGTGCGGGCTTCAGTAGTTGTGGCTCACGGGCTCTAGAGCGCAGGCCCAGTAATTGTGGCGCACGGCCTTAGTTGCTCCGCGGCATGTGGGATCTTCCCGGACCAGGGCTCGAACCCGTGTCCCCTGCATTGGCAGGCAGATTCTTAACCACTGCGCCACCAGGGAAGTCCTGTAATGTGTTTAATACTTATAATAGTACCCGATAAATCATTTTCCTTTATAGCATAATATCCATAGCATAGTATTTTTAAAAAATAACTAATTGGTTCCTCATTATACAAGAAGTGCACGCCCACTGAAGAAAACTTGATACTTTATGGTTTTAATGCATGGTGTAATTTGAAATGACATGGGATAGAATATGGTGTTATTTTGTTTTGCTGCGTGGAAAATTTTTGGTTGTCAATTTTTTTTTAAAAGAAATTAAGATCTAAAATCCCAGCTAACCTTAGTACAAGTCTGAGCTTGTCATGAAGGTTCTGTATCTTTGTGTTCTCTAGTGTAGTTTTTTAAGGTAGGTACTTATGGGGGAAAAAGAAAATGTATGTCTTTGAAACACTGAACCTTTTTACATTGAACTGATAGATGGTTTACTGTGATTAATACTCTCCGTGCATTTGTTTTTTCACTGCTTTTTCGCATTCTTCCCCCCACCCCCCCAAAATGAAATCTTACTTTGCAACCCTTTGGACACTAATGTGCAAAGTTTGTAGAGAGAAACAACTCCATCACCTAATAGTTTTGTTTTATTTGATAAATCCTGGACCTCAGTTTCCTCAATTGTGAACAAACCCGAGCCATTTCTGCACTGAAATCTTAAAATTTTAGAAAACTTAGGACCTTACCGTTGCTTCATACTGCTTTGCTTCCTCTGTGTATGTGCTTTGGTAGGGGATAGGGTTATGTTCCTGAGAACAGTGTAGATCTCTTCCTTTTGGCTTTCTCTTGTTCCTGGTTTATCTGTCAAAAGCCGTGGGAGTGGGTGTCACTCATATGCAGAGGTAAAACATCAGCACTGAATGTAGAAACGGAATTATTTTATTTTTTCAACCACTAATTATTGAGCCCTACTCTATGCCAGGTACTGAGATAGGTGGTGGGGATACTCCGGTGAACAAGGGACACAACACCTTGAAGCTGATCTTCTTCTGGGGAACGTAGATAGAAGGAAAATGTTATGCCATAGCCTGATAGCAGCAGCTACAGTGGGGAAGTATGGGTGCTATGCGAGCACCTAGGAGGCCATATGCCTAGTCCTGGGGTATAGGAAACCACTTCCGGAAGGAAGAGTTGAAGCTGAGAGCCGAAAGGTCAGGAAGGGGTGGTCGGATGCAGATGGGGAAGCAGGGGTGGAGGGCATTTCAGACAACAGGGACGGAGGAACGTGGCCCTTTTAAAGAGCTTGAAAGCTCAGAATGGTTGGATCTTGGTACAGGAATGAGAGGAAAGAAATGAGGCTGGAGAGTTCTTGTAGATCCTTGGCCACATGAAGATGTTTGAGGTTTGTCCTGGGAGAGTGTGGAGCAGCTGAAGAGTTTAAGCGATGGAGTGTCTGTGTGAGCGACGCAGTGAGATTTAGATTCTGGGAAGATCCATCAGGTTACATTGTGGGGAATGAACGGGGGTGAGGGCAGAGCTCAGACTCAGGGCTGAAAGGCTAGTTAGGAGGTGAGTGATCCAGGCAAAAGGCAGCTCTAGCCTGAGCCGGAGCAGTGAGAGTGGGGAAGGAGACTAGTGGTCAGGTTTAATGGGTAGATGAGACAGGACTGAATAAGGATTGGATCTCAGGGGAGAGTGAGAAGGGGGGCAGTCAAAGATGAGGTCTGGATTTTGACTTGGGCCAGTTAACTGGGCCGTCGGAGGTGCATTTGCTGAAATTAAATCATACTGGAGGGGGTAGGTTGGAAGAGAAGTGAGGGAGGGAAGACGAGGAGTTCGGTTTTAGAAATGTTGATTTGAGGTCTCTAAGGAGTATCCATAAAGAAAGAGTCGGGAACATTTGGATCACAGCTGGAAAAGATGTATAGAGAAGAGTTGGACAAAGAAGGGATATGAATTAATAGCAAAACATAAAAAATGGTATCTGGTTGTACAGTACTGTTACACATATGAGTATAATAATAATCAGGAGTGGATGCATTCCAGGCTGGGAAAACAGCATCATGCAGAGGAGTAGACAAGTCAAACATGTAAGCAACGTGGAGAACACATTTCCTGGTTGTAGCTCCAGTGGCTTAGAAGGGCAAGAATGGACGTGAGGCGTTTTAGCATTTGGATCACAGTTTTATCTGTCCTTTAGTTTCACTTTATTATTAAATAAGAGAGTCTGCAGTTAGCCTGAGGTCATGATGTTTTAGTAACAGGGCCAGATCTGAAACGCTGATTTCTCCCTTCGGTGTGCTGGAGACTGTCGTGGTATTTTTGACTTAGAAATCACTTGGTGGGCTTCCCTGGTGGCACAGTGGTTAAGAGTCCTCCTGCCAATGCAGGGGACATGGATTTGAGCCCTGGTCCAGGAAGATCCGACATGCCGCGGAGCAACTAAGCCTGTGCGCCACAGCTACTGAGCCTGTGCTCTGGAGCCCGTGAGCCACAACTACTGAACCCACGTGCCACAACTACTGAAGCCCCCGCACCTAGAGTCCGTGCTCCGCGGCAAGAGAAGCCACCATAATAAGAAACCCGTGCACCACAACGAAGAGTAGCTCCCTCTCGCTGCAACTAGAGAAAGCCCACGTGCAGCAACAAAGACCCGACGCAGCCAAAAATAAATTAAAAAAAAAAAATCACTTGGTTACATATGAGAAACCCAATCGGACTTTTATAGTCAAAATGGGGACTTTATTAGGAGGCTACAGGTTATCTTCTGAGACCCAGGTGCTGAGTACAGCTGGGCCCCATGAGCTCAAGGCACGAAGTGTGGGGTTGGCTTACTTTCTGGTGACATGTGGTCCCTCGAGTTGCTTATTTCTGCAAGTCCCTGCTGCTCTTCTCCCTTTGATGCACGCGGAGGAGAATGACTCTTCTACAGCGCTGAGTTTCCATGTGCCTAGTTTCAGTAGAGATGGACTAGAGTCCCTTGTTTATGATTCCAAGGGAGGGAGAATGTGGTTGGCCCAGCATGGGTCCGTGTTTTTTCCTGGTCTAGTTGCCTTGGTCACAGAGGGCGTGGAGTGGGGGTGCCCCCTAAAGTGGTACACACATGGTCCCAGGGCCCACTTTGTCACCAGTGAGTGGCCTTTCTCAGAGCAGGGTGCCTGTGGGGCATGTGGACCCCTTAAGAGGATGCTGCTGGAATTCCATGACACCATTCTGAGCCATAGCTAAGGGCGAGCCCTGACACCTACCACTGCCTGTGTCACTGATACTAATAATAAAATATAGTGCTGAGGCTGATTTCAGAGGACTGTTCAATTCAGGCATACCAGATGATCATCAGGCACTCTAGGTGGTTTCACTTCTGCAGGGGAAGTTACTTCTCTGACAAATGGTACAACATTAAGGGTTACATTAGCTGCTAATGATTAGCATGTAGAAATTTCAAGAAACAATTGTGCAGAATTTCAAGAAGTTAAACCTCCCTTGAATTGAAATCATTCTTGGTAAGGTGCTTATTCGGGCCTGTCAGGTTGCTCCTCAGTTTTACTGTTTATTTTTAATTAAATCCACAAATTCGTCCTGGACGGGAGTGGGGGTTTATCTCCATAAGAAAAGATTAGTACATGCCGATATCCATTCACCGTAGCCCTTCAGTGCGGTTTCATATAGAAAGGATTTACTTAATGGTTCTTCACCTTATCACCGGTAGTTCAGCAATGCCCACTGGGGACTGCTGCTCTTCATTAGACTTCTCTAACGAGAAATGTGCCAATAAATCATGAGATTACGAATGTTCCTAAAGATTTCAGGACAAAATAAACCTTTGTAAAGCTATGAATGCTCCACGTAACTGTACACATTGAGAAAACTAGCCAAAGAACTCTTTATCTGAATGTTCAGGTTTTGTGGAGCTTTTTGTTGTTGTTTTACTTGTTGTTTGTTTGTTTTTTTTTAATGTGTAATATCTATCCTTGTTTTTATTTTTAAGGTGACCTTTTAAATTTTAGAATAGTTGTAGATTTACAGAAAAATTGTGAAGGTGGTACAGAGAGTTCCCAGATATGCCACATTCAGTTTCCCCTATTATTAACTTCTTACATTGGTATGGTAATTTGTTACAATTAATGAAACGTTATTGACACATTATTATTAGCTCAAATCCATAGATTCATTTAGCTTTTCCTAGTTTTTACCTAATATCCTTTTCCTATTTTAGGATACCACACTTTGTTTCGTTTTTTACCAAGAACTGGAACTCAAATCAGTAAAGCTCCATTTCTTGCACATTTTGTTTTTCCAAGAGCTTAAATGCTATTGAAAGGCAATGAAATATTATTGAGATATATTAAGATGCCTGAGGGGCTTACTACATACAAACATTCTAATCTAGACCTTGAAAAAAATAGGTTTGGCAGATGGGAGAATGTTTAGAAATGTGGAAGCATAATTCATTTATCATTTTTACTTCTACCTGTACTGTGGGCATTGTGATTTTGTTATATTAATAAAAATAGAGAAGGTTTGTGCAAATAAAGTGAGCAAGGCTTTATATTTTCGTATTAATTTCCTAAAGGTGGTAGACATTAGAGGAGAAAGTGTGAATACAAGTTCTTATAAAAAAGATACAGACTTGCAGGGGTAACTGGGCAGCTCCCAGACTGGGAAGTGAGGGCATTTATCTGTACAGGGAGGCTTGTATGTGTCAGGCCGTTCAAGGACTACGGCTGGGTGGCTGTGTTTGGTTTTTGTCTCTGTCCCCACTCGTTTTGTTTCCAGATACTTGGCTCCAGACTTCTTAAATCCTTGGTTTTGGCTTGCTGGAGCCCTGGCTTTTCACAGAGTGTAATTAGCTACTATGTGAGCAAATTGGTATTTTCCTTCACCTCCCTGTTCTAATGTACTTCTGCACGTCACAGGTCTTGGGAGGATTCTCGGTGGAGGAGACTGGCACGATCAAGTGAGTTCAGGTGGGAATTGATGTAGCCAGGCTCTGTGAACCCGTCTTCTCGGCTTCAGATAGAATTTTCCTTGCGCCCGGATGCTCTTCACGTCTCACTCAGAGAAGAGGCTTACATTGATTAATGTGGCACGTGTGTGGTTATCTTACTTAGAAAGTGCTCTGTTTAAGGAGAGCTTTGTCAAGAGCGTCCTTTGAATGGAGTCACAAGAAAGCTTTTTAAAAAAACTGACAACTTCAAGTACAATTTCCTTTTTCTTCTGCCAAATATGACTGAAACCCAATCCTTGTTATAACATAATTATCTCAACTGAAGCCAGCCGGGAGTTGCTGCCTTAATGTAAGGGGTGTGAAGTCCCCTAAACAAATAGAAGATTAATTACATTCACAGCATGTTATGAAGGTGATGAGATTGATCGTGATCATTTGACTGGTCCCATTTCCTGCTCTGACTACTTTTCCTGAATAAATAGAAGCTGGGAAAATTATAAGTAGAGCTTTAGAGAGTACTGTTGTGCCATGGGTGGGAAAAGGGCCTCCTTGAGGTATATTTGTAGATTGTAAGTGATGTATGATGTTAATTGTAGATAATTTTATCATTGATTATTTGCTTTCTCAGTTTAAATAGCTTTCCAAGGATAGTTTTTATCTTTCAAAATATAGATATTAACAGAGCATTGGAGGAATTTGACAGAGTGTATTTTAAGTGTATAGATTTCAGCAACTTTTTAAAATTTTTATTTATTTATTTTTGGCTGCATTGGGTCTTCATTGCTGCGTGTGGGCTTTCTCTAGTTGTGGCGAGCGGGGGCTACTCTTCGTTGCAGTGCGCGGGCTTCTCATTGCGGTGGCTTCTCTTGTTGCGGAGCACGGGCTTTCGGCGCGCAGGCTTCAGTAGTTGTGGCACACGGGCTCAGTAGTTGTGGCTCGCGGGCTCTAGAGCGCAGGCTCAGTAGTTGTGGTGCACGGGCTTAGTTGCTCCGTGGCATGTGGGATCTTCCCGGACCAGGGCTCGAACCCGTGTCCCCTGCATTGGCAGGCGGATTCTTAACCACAGCGTCACCAGGGAAGCCCAATTTCAGCAAATTTCTGATCCATTTTTAGATGTTTTTACTTAGTGTGGCCTTTTGGAAGGTTTAAACTAAAGAAAATGTCAACTCTTAGATACTCATTATGTTGTTTTTTCCTCATAGAAGCTTCTGCTTTTGTTAAAATGATAAACTAGTATTTTCATGAGGCACTGTTTTCTATTTTTATTATATGTTTGTCTTACCTCTTTTTCCTGGATAGTTTTCTTTCTTTTTTTTTTTTTTTCTGGATAGTTTTCTAATATTGTAAAATTGTGATTTTGATTTAGACGTTTATTCTCCAAATCTTCTATTATAGTGGCCTCTAAAGTGAGCTTCACTTAAGGCCATGGAGTGCGTAAAACAGTCTTTCTAGAGTGCAGGAAGACTATAATCTGTGTTTATTGATTAAGAAGAATCTTAAGCTTCACTAATATTTAATGTATGGATCAGTGGCAAAAGTCATGTTTTGTGGGTCCCAAACTTTTTTAATGATGGGCTACTTGATCCAAAGTTTAGATGAATAACCATCTTTATTTCCAAAGGGAAGCACTTAGTACATTTATTCTCAAAGCCTGAATTATGGCCTGGGAGGGGTTGTCTCGCCTGAGAGACTGGAGTTGGGGTTCAGGGACTCCAGTCAGCCTCTGCCAGTTGCTTGAACTTAGTTGAAGACATAGAAACTCAACTTCCAGAGCTTGAGATTTGTGCCAGATGTAAAATGGTCCCTTCCTGCTTCAGTTTTATGTTCTGTTTGATGAGTGGAGAGAAAGAAGCCTAACTCGGGAATGCAGAGCCTTTGTCATGATGATAGCATGTATTTCTTGTGCCCAGACACCTTGTCTTTTGCTTTTGGGTTTCTTATGTATTAACTTAAAACGTGAAAGAACAAAAAGCCGACTATCCTTATGAGAAAAAAAGAATGAAATTTGAAATGGATGCTCATATAGGTTTGGGAGTGGGGTATAATAGAGGTTCAGTCTCAAGATGTTATGATTCCATGAGGAGTGATTTTGTGATTTCATTGTTAATTACTGATCCAAAGAAAAAGAGCCAAAGAAATCTGGACTGTGAATGTCCTAAAGGGCAAAGGACTTATTCAACTTGGTACCCTGGCACCTAGCAGAATGCCGGTCACTTATAAGTAAATGCTCATGGAACTGAAAATTTTCTTTCTAATCCAGTAAAAAACTTCAATGAAAAGTAGCAGTTTTACCCTCTCTTTACACGATACTAAACCCCTGTCTCTGGAACCTTCAGTGTATGTCCTGTTCTTCTTGTCCTAATCACAAGATAAGGATACATGCACTTACCTACACAGATGTTATGTGTCCAGATGGATGTCAAAGGAAACAGAACTTTTTGCGGGTGCTTATCTACTCAGGTTTGAGAAAGTCAAAATGGGCTGGAGGTGTAGGAGAGAGAGCTGTGCGTGGAGGTTCGGATGGTTGGGTGGATGGATGTTTAGGTCACTTCCATGTCCCCTGCTTACTGTTGAGCAATACTGGCCCAGAGCTTGGTGTGGGGACTGCCCTGCAACCTCCCCGAGGAGTCAGGCGCAAGAATTGACCATCAGGGGACCAGCAGCTACACGCCGTCCCCAAGTCCCGAGACAGAGAATATGAGCCAGTTGAGGAGGAGGAAGGTACTCTGGCCTTCCATTCCAGGACATTCCCCAGGTCATCTCCAAATTACACACCCGAGCAGGAGACAGACAGGCGATCTACTGTGTAACTGAAGGATGTGTCATGGATAGCCATTCAATTTAATTCTCGTTCCAAAAGGGAGATACCTATGTGTAATAGTGTCTTAGATCACACCTTGTTTATCTAAAATATTTATAGGTGTAATTGCTTATTAATTATTAATAATGTATTAATGATAATTATTTAATTATTAAACTCAATTATTTATAATTATAAATATTTCTTTTCTTTGTGGTTCGTTTGTTTAAATGAATTCAGAGTCTGATTGAATCCAAAATTTATTGAATATCTACTATGACCGGCGTTGTACTCAGTGCTGGAGGTTAGATCAAGGTCAGAATTTCCACATCAAGGAACCCACTGTCTGGGAAGGTTAAAGATACTACACTATCATGAAAAATCATAACTGGAAAGTTAAATGGCAAACACCACGTGTATAGAGCTGTATATGCTGAGATGGCTCAATCACATTAAGAAATATGTATTGGGCTTCCCTGGTGGCACAGTGGTTAAGAATCCGCCTGCCAACTCAGGGGACATGGGTTCGAGCCCTGGTCTGGGAAGATCCCACATGCTGCGGAGCAACTCAGCCCGTGCGCCACAACTACTGAAGGCCGCCTGCCTAGAGCCTGTGTTCCGCAACAAGAGAAGCCACCACAGTGAGAAGCCTGCGCACCGCAATGAAGAGTAGCCCTCGCTCGCCACAAGTAGAGAAGCCGGTGCGCAGCAACGAAGGCCCAATGCAACCAAAAATAAATGAATAAAATAAATAAATAAATAATTTTAAAAAATAAAATAAAAAATAAAAGGCTGGCCAACATGGCTGTTCATTCTAAAGTGATGTTACTTCAAAAAAAAAAAAAAGAAATATGTATTCACAGAACAAAAACCCTAGAAGGAAGCACATTAATGTTGATAAAAGTTATCTCTGGCTTGTGGATTTACGGGTGGCTTTTCTATTTTATACTTACTTTTTGGGTGTGTTTACAGTGAACATGTATTTTATTTTTTCCCTGATGGGCATTTTAGGAAATTACAAGGGTGATATCAGTGCTTGTTTTTTTTTTTTCCTTACGTGTAAGAGAATATTACAGAACTGAATGAAGTAAAAAGTGTGGTGATCTGCACTTGAGGCCCAACTAAATCAGTAAACGAATGAAAAAAGAAAGCCCTTATGTCCTGAATGAAATGAAATAGACATAGTAAATAGATAATCTATCAGTACTTGCTTGAGCTTTCTCAAATATGAACTTAGCATTTAAGTCAAGTAGTAATTTGACATTATCTTCAAATGTGGAGTTTCTCTGTTTGCTAGGTGCACCATTTTATTATTTATTCAATATAAAATTATAGAGCAGAAAAAAGACACCAGACCATTAGACGTCTCCTGTGTATGTGTTCTCAGTTTTACAGTACATCAAGTGGCAGAATATACTCTGATATCATGGCATACTTGTCCTTTGTGTAGGTGAACTGCTGTTAGCCTTGTGATGGATGAAATATCACTTTACATCACAGATTTGTAATTTTGTGGTGTGCCTTAAATGACAGTGAAATGTGGAAAGTGAGGTCTGTTCTGATGATCTTGTTTTCTTCAGGCTCTTTCTTGCCCTGTAACCTCAAGCCGCATACACACCCAAAGTTGTTCTTCGGCAATCTCATTTTTGATACCTTCTTAGAGCTCAAAGACACTTTGAGCAAAGAATAAAACACCATCTCACATCTAGTATTAAGTACCCTTGGCCGTTCCAAGTAAGCTTGCCAGCCAGTTTAGATTTTCTATCCTTAGAATATCCTAAAGCTTCAAGAAAATAAGGGTTTAGTTCTTGCTGAAAGAAATTCACTTCATTTCTAACTTGATGTTTAAAATTACAGTTGTCCAGCACACGTCCTATATACCCGTTTTAACAGAGGATTTCACTTCAGCTGGGTAAGCTAAAGCTATCTGAATGAATAAAACTATTGGGAAAGGGTCTCCACTTGACTAAATACTGGATTAATAAAATACAAGCTTTCAAAACTCAAGAAGTTGTGAAGCTTTTATTCTGAACACATCTGTACTATACATACTTATGCTTCAGAAGCGTTATCGTAACCCATGATTTCAGATGGAAATTTCAAATCTAGAATGTTCAGGAGGTACGTACTAGGTTTATGTTACCTTTTTATCAGAAAGATCCAGTCTTGCTCCAGGTTTATGGGAAAACATTTTTGTTTTTTGTTTTTAAACACAAGCTTACACAGATCTTCCATCATGTTTCCATTGATCATACTTTTTCAAAGATCACCTGCCAGTCAAAGATGGGCTCTCGCCTTGAGGCTTGGGAGTGAGAGGTGAAGCCACACTCTGTTTCACATCTTTGGGGGTCTTGTTACCAAGTGGCGGTGATGGTGGTTTGTAAGTTGTGACTGCTTTAGGCTAGAGTATCTGTTCTCCCAACCATCTGTTCATTCAACAGATATTTATGAGTTCTTACTATGGGCAGCATTCCATGCTAAGGTTCTGAGCCTCCAGTGGTAAGCAAAAACCAGACATGCTCCCACGCCCCATGGAATTTATGGTCTAAGGGAAGAGAGATGTTAATCAAATAATCGCATACACAAAAAGTAAAAGCAAAACCTTGGAAAGTGCCCCAAGAAAAAAGATTCATGCTCCTGTGAAAGCACATTATAGCCAACCTGGTCTGGTGGGGGGATACGAGGAGGGGGCAGGTAATGACCGGGGAAGCTTTCCTTGGGGAAATACTTGCTTTGAGTACCAAAGTACAAGCAGGAGTTAACTTAAGAGGTGATGGATTTCACAGAATGTAGTAGGCCCACTACTTGCAGAGGTCGTGTGGCAGGAGGGAATTTTGTATGTGTTCAAGAAATTGAAAGAACATCGGATGTTCAGCCAGGGTGGCTGAAACATAAAAGGTATATGTGTGTGTGGATGGATCAAGGTGCGGCTGGTGATTCAGGCAAGGCCCAGACTGTACAGTAGCTTCTGCATAATGTTAAGAATTTTTAATCTTGATCTTGAGAACAGTGGGAAGCTGGAGAAGGATCTTAGGCACACGATGGGAGAAGATCACTGGGGTAGTAGTGTGAATTGCATGTTACACCAGCTAGAAAGCTCCTTGTGAGGGATGAGTGTAACCTGACCAGGGAAGTAGGATTTAGGGACTAAAATGGATTTGGGGAGAGAGGGAGAAGCCATCACCGAGGACAGTGCCTGAGTCTGTGGCTTGCGCAGCTGAACAAGTGATGAGACCTCATTTGGGAAGAATAATTCTCAGGCAGTTAGCTTTTGTTAGAGAAATTCTTCTGTTCACAGAACTTAGCCTCTTTTGTGGTGATCTGCACTATAGTTCATAATTCTGGGTAATGGCTAGTTTTCTTTCTTTGCCTCTGTGCGTTTTTTTTTTTTAATTAATTAATTAATTTTTGGCTGCATTGGGTCTTTGTTGCTGCACACAGGCTTTCTCTAGTTGCGGCGAGCGGGGGCTACCCTTTGTTGCGGTGAGCGGGCTTCTCATTGCGGTGGCTTCTCTTGTTGCGGAGCACGGGCTCTAGGCGCACGGGTTTCAGTAGTTGTGGCACGCGGGCTCAGTAGTTGTGGCTCGTGGGCTCTAGAGCGCAGGCTCAGTAGTTGTGGTGCACGGGCTTAGTTGCTCCGTGGCATGTGGCATCTTCCCAGACCAGGGCTCAAACCTGTGTCCTCTCCATTGGCAGGCGGATTCTTAACCACTGCGCCACCAGGAAAGTCCCTTTTTTTTTTTAAATAGAACTATTGGGTTCAGTTATCTACTGAAGGTTACCTCTTATTTGCCTTTTTTTGTATGTGTATAGAGTTTGGTTATTTCCTTAAAATATTTTCTTATGAAATATAAAATACTAAAATAATATAAAATATGTGTACAGTTTAAAGAATAATAAAGTGAACATGCATGTACTTACCACCAATCTTAAGAAATAGAGCATTACCAGTTTCCTAGAGGTACCGCATGAGACCAGTCCCAATCATATTTCCCTCCTCCCTCTGGTAACCACCATCCTGAATTTTGTATTAATCATTACCTTGGTTTTCCTTGTGTTTTGCCATCTGTGTATTTATCCCAAGTTTAGTTTTAGTTTTACTTGCTTCTGAACTGTATGTAAATGGACTCACACTGTATGTGTTCCTCTGTTACTTGCATTTTTCACATAATGCTTTTTCTTTTGGGGGGGATTTAACCATGGTGATGCACAGAGGTGTAGTTTATTTTCCTGCTATCTGAATCGACTGTAGTTTATGTATTGTAATGTAGACTGGATTGTTGATGAATGGTTCCCATTTTGGGTTATTAGGAAAATCCTGCTCTGAACATCTTTGTTCATGCTTCATGGTGCACTTGTGCAACTTTTTGAGTAAGCCCTATACCCAGGAATGGAATTGCTGGGATTTAGGGGATGGTTGGAGGCCAGTTAGACTTTACTTGGTAATGCCAAAGTGTTTTCCAAAGTGGCTGTACCAATTTATTTCAACTTATACTCCCACCAATGAGAATTTCACTGGCTCAACCTTCACGCCAGCACTTGTATTGTTCGGATTTTAAAATTTGGCATTCTCCATGGGTGTGAAAGAGCTTCTTTTGTAATTTTCATTTTCATGTTCTTGGTAACTAATGAAGCTAAGTATCCTTTCATGTATTTGTGAGCCATTCATGTCCCTTCTTCTGTGAATGTCTGTCTGTTGTGTTGCCTACTTTTTATTAGGGCTCTCTTTTTCTTTTTGATTTTTAGGTTTCCCTGGTATTCTAGATACTAGTCCTTTATTGATTAAATATGTTGCAAACATTTCTCCCCAGTTTGTAGTTTATCTTCCAGTCTCCTTGTAGTGTCTATATAAACAGAAGTTTTTAATTTTAATGTTGTAGAATTTATCGATATGTTCCTTTATGGGTATGCTTTTTGTTTCTTGTTTAAGAAAGTTTTTTGATTTGCTTGTCATAAAGATATTCTCATATAGTGTCTTCTAAAATTTTTATTCTTTTGGGTTTAGCATCTAAGTCTTTAGTCCACCTGGAACTGATTTCTGTGTATTTTATGAGATAGGGGATCCATTTTCATTTTTTTCCCATATGGATAACCTTATCCCGGCTTCATTTATTAAATAGTCCATCCTTTCCCCATGCATTCTGCAGTGCTCACTCTGTCATACATCGTTTACATATACACATGGATCTGTTTCTAGGTTGTCTCTTCAGTTTCACCGATTTACTTGTCTATCATGTGCCAATACCATACTTTCTTAATTACTGCAGCTTTGTATCTTAGAATCAGCTTGTCAAGTTCCATGAATAACGCTTTGATTGGAATTGCTTTGAATCTATTAATCAGTTTTTGGGGAGACTAAAACATTTAGTCTCTTTGCAATAACATGGTGTGACTCTCTAAGTTTTCTTTAATGTCTTTTAATAAAATTTTATAATATGCTCCATAAAAACTTTATACGTCTTTTGCTAGATTTATTGCTTTATTTTTTGAGTTGCTATTGTAAATGGTATTTAAACGATTTTTTATTTTCAGACTCCTTGTTTAAAGTATATAGAAATGTGATTCACTTTTTTATATTGATTTCTGTATACAGCTACCTTGCTAAACTCTATTATTAACTTATGTACAGGTTCTCCCCAGTTTTCAATATAGGCAATAATAGCAGTGCAAATAATAACAGTTAGGATTCTTCTTTTCCAATCTTCATATCTTTCATTTCTTTTTTCTTTTTTGTTATTCTTCTTCATCATATTGTACTGACTAGATCCTCTAGTAAAATACTGAATAGATATGGTGGTAACGTACTTCCCTATCTTACTCTTTATTTTTTAGAAAAAACTTTCAACAATTCACCATTAAATGTGATGTTTGCTGCAGGCTTTTGTAGATAGCGTGTATCAAGTTAAGAAAGGTTCACGTTATTTGTAGTTTGCCAAGAGTTTCAATCCCAAATGGTCATCAAATTTTATTGCATATTTTCCTCATCTTTTGAGATGACCTTAAGTGTTTTCTCCTTTAACTTTTTAGTGTAATTAATGGCATTTATAAAATTTCTAACTTAAATTAGCCCTTGCACTCGTGGGATAAACCTATCTTCATTATGATGCATTATTTAAATAATGATGCTCAATTTGGTTTGCTAACTCTGTGTGTGTGTGTGTGTGTGTGTGTGTGTGTGTGTATTGCATGTGCAAGAGAGAGAAACAGAAGACCAAGAGAGAAAGACAGGGAGGGAAGGGAGAGGGAAGGGAAGGGAAGGAGGTTGGCCTATGATTTTCCATTCTCGTACTATCTTTATCTACATTTGTTATCAAGGTTATGCCAGCCTGATAAAGTGTATTGGGGGTTGTTGCCTTTTCTGTTCTCTGAAATAGCTTATGTAAGATGGAAACAATCTCATCCGTGAATTTTCAGTAAAGTTCACCCCAGAAGCCATCTTGACTTTTTTCTTTTTGAAATTGTTTAACTATTCATTCAGATTTTCCAATTGCTATACAAGTATTCTAGTTCTCTGTTTCTCCTTGAGTCAGTTTTAATAGATTATATTTTTTTAGAAGTTTGTCCCTTTCATCTAAATTTTCAAAACTTTCTAAAGTTGTTCTTATTTCCTCTTATCTGTTTTCTTCTCTACAGCATCTATAATTTTCTTACTTTACGTTCCTGTGTATTTGTGCTTTCTTGTTTTTGTTTCTTCTTTTTTTGATCAATCTTGCAAGAGAGTATATTTGATTAGTTTATCAAAGAACCAATATTTTACTCTCTTGAATCCTCTCTTTTTGTCTTCTATTTCATTACTTTTTGCTTTTATCTATGTCATTTTATTCCTTCTGTTTTGGGAAATTTGTTATGCTGTTTTTTCTGACTTCTTATGTAGATGCTTAACTGATTAACTCTGGACCTTTCTTCATTTAAGTCTATAACCTTTCCTCCAAATACCTGCTTTGTATGCATCTTCAAGGTTGTGAAATATACTGAATTTTCATTATTATTCCATTCCAAAATTTTCTGATTTTACTCATGAAATGTTTAGAAGTGTGTTTCTCCAAGTGTATGGGGTTTTTATGTAATGTCTTTGTTACTGATTTCTAACTTCATTGCATTTCTGTCGGAGAATTTAATTTGTTGAGATTAATTTTATGCCTAGCATGATCATTTTCTTAAATTTTGAAGCTTGAAAGTAAGGTTTATGCTCTGATTGTTAGCTGCTAATTTGTATGTCTGTCTGTTGTTGAAACTTGTCAGTTGGGCTGTTTAAGTTTTTATATCCTTAGTGATTTATTTTGTCTGTTTAATCTATCAATTTCTGGATTGAAAGGTGTGTGAAAGTCTCTTATTATATTAGTGAACTTGTCAATTTCTTCCTGTCGACCTGTGGTCAGTTTTTACTTTATGATTTGAGGCATGTTATTTGGTGCTATTAGTTTACAATAACTAATATTTTGTCTCCCAGTTATAGCTCCCTGGAGAACTGCAGTGTTTATTATGTAGTAGTCTTCTTTTATCACTGATAATGCTTTTTTGCCTTACAATCTATTTTGTCTGATACTAATATGGAGATTCCCAGCTTTCTTTTGGTTAATATTTGCCTGGCGTATTTTCTTTCTGTCCTTGGAGGAGTTAATTTTTGTGAACATTGTTTCAATAAACTTTCGATGACTGGTTTCAGATTCAAAGATAACTACAAAATCTTACATTTTTTTGTATACTGAACATTTGATATAAAGCTGTGATGGATCAGTAATTTGGGAACCAGTTTAGATGTTTTGGGGGTTTCTGGTCTTATTATTAGGTATGTTGTCCTGTCTGGGTTCCCTGATTCAAGTGTGTCTGTCTCTGACACCCCACTCCACATTGGATCAATCCAGCAGGTCTTTTTAATTTGTCCTATATAACTTCTTTCACTTAAATTCCTCTTTTTGGTGTCACTGCCTTTCCTTTAATTCAGGCCTATATTTTCTCATTTCCTGCCAGAGTGTCCCCTGTGTTTTCCTTGCCCCCAGAGTCTCACTCCCTGTCTTGTTTTTTTCCAACAACGATACCAATCCTGTCATCCTGAAATGCCATTTTGGTCATGGCGGTCCTGCTCAGCAGTTCTCCACAATTGCCCCTTGCCAAGGATAAGAGCCTACATGATGCCTGAGCTGGGTTCAAGACCCTGTGGGTCCCCTTCCTCATCTTTTCTGCTTCTTCCCTCACTCCTGCTGATTGGGCACCCTCCCTCTCTCCTTCCAGATACACTCAGCATTTCCCAAATTTGCCAAGAGCTTCAGCCCTTCATTGCCTTTGTACATTCCATTTTCTCTACCAGACATGTTACATTTTGCCTGAAGCTTTCTCTAATGACACCAACAAAGTCATCTCTCCATTGTAAGGCTTGAAGCTAACGCTGGCATCACTTGTCTTGGTGATGATCATTGTAATCCAGTCAGTCATAGAGTTGAGATGTCTGGCAAAATCTCCTCCTTTGCCAGCCTTTATTTTGTGGATCGGTTCCCTGTGCACTGTCGACACTATGTGATTTCTAGTCCTTGGCATGAGGCACTTGGCATGTCTGGAGACTGACTGATGGAGGAGGGGACTGGTTCTACTCTGAAGCACCTTAGATTGTTTGAAAGTTCTCCTTTGAATTGGACTGAAATCTACTTTTTTCTCATTAGTTTTAATTCTGGACCCATATGGAATAATTCCTTTCTCTCTTCAAATACCTGTTTTTATCTGTCTAGGGGATTGCTATTGCATTCCTTCTAAGTCTTCTCGATCAGCCTCTTCTGCCTTTAAATGATTCTTACAGGTCCAAAATTTCTACTTCTTTGCCCTTCCTGGTCTCTCTCTCTCTTTTTTTAATATTTACTTAGTTATTGATTATTTATTTATTTTGGCTGCACTGGGTCTTAGTTGCGGCATGCGAAATCTTAGTTGCGGCATGTATGCGGAATCTAGTTCCCCGACCAGGGATTGAACCCAGGCCCCCTGCATTGGGAGTGCGGAGTCTTACCCACTGGACCACCAGGGACATCCCCCTTCCTGATCTCTTTTTAAAAGGCAAATTGTACTTTGTCAGTGCCTCCCCTCTCCTTTTTGGGGTCAGTACCCTTTTAAAGTATCCTCCAGGTTAAATATAATCCTCCAGGTTTGGCCAGAAGTTAGAAAGGAACTGTCGCTCTCTTTTTTTATCACCATTCCTGTATTAACGTGGTCTGGGAGCTCATCTACTTATAGTTGGAAACCTCAACACACTCCTTATTCCTAGTTTACCATTAACCAAAACCCTTAAGATTTTTGTCTCAGACGTTGTTGAATTAATTATAATTTATCTCAGACGTTGTTTAATTATTTACAATTATAATTTCTCATGTATCAGCTATTGAGAACTTTGTATCTGTTCCCTGGTTTTTACCCTGTTGAATTTGGTTTTGTCCCATGCACCTGCTTTAACCTTTTTGGAACTAGTATCATCCCAGCTATTTCCTCTCTTTTCCTAATCTTTTTACTTTTGTAACACTCTTTGTAAACTTGACTCCTGAAATCCAATAAGTAATCATTTTTGGAGCTTCTTCTGTATGCAAAGCACAAGATGAGGGACCCGGGAACTGAAGAGGAATTAGTAAGGCTTCTGCCCTTAAGGAATTAGAATGAATGTTTTATGTTTTCACCTAAGACAGTGAATACACGTTGAATGAAGAAGTCTGGCTTCAAAACTTTTTACTCTTCCGCTAGGTCCCTTCCTTCAGGTTGAAATTAATCTTACCTGCAAGGTCAAATGTGAGTCCAGTCAGCTTTATAACCATACACCCCATGTTCTGTACTTCACCCATAAAGAAGCCACAGGAGACTGTCATATGCCTTCCTAAAACCCAGGCACAATCTTTGCCCAGGGCTCCCAGGCTGAGCCCAGTCCAAGGGATGGCATCCATTTCTGTGAACCCATGCCAGCTCCTGGGGACACCACTTCATCTCCTAATGCGCGCAGTTCATGGGTTTTGAGTTCACTGTCTGCAGTTTCATCACTTTCCTTCTTCACCGTCTGAAAGATAAGCAAGATACATTTGCCTCTTTCTTGTCTTCTGTGTGGATGTTGGAGGCTAGAAACATTGTTCTTATTCCCTCTCCAGTGTTTTCTGTGATCTGCAAAATGCCTTTTCTGTTAGTATTCATCTGTGTCACAGTTTTTGCCTTCCATAATGATAGCTGTAATTTTATGGTACTTCCTGGGCCTTTTTCTCTTCATCATTTTCATTTTATTGAACAGACAGCCCTTGGTCAAATTGACAGAGAAGCAAACTCCTTCTTCTTCTTGGGACTTCTGAGATATAGTCTGGTCCAAATGAAGCCCTGATTATTCTGTCATCTTAAGCCATGGTCCACAAAGCCAAATCCTGTTTTTGATTTGAAAAGGTTGAGGTCGGAAAGTTGTCCCTTGCCATTAGAAATGTAGAGGGGCCATCGAGTATCATGGTTAAGATTATGGGAGCCAGTTGGGCCATTTGGCTGGCTTCAGATCTGTATGGCCTTGGACAAGTCATTTAAACTTTCTGTGCCTCAGCTATCCACAAAATTGGTAGAATTAGGCAAATTAGATGAGCTGACACATGCAGTATGCTTAGAGCATGTTAGCACAGACTAAGTAGTCAATTAATGGTTTGCAAACAACAAAGTTCCTCCATTGATGCATTGCTTGCTTAACAATGACATTGGCTGAATCAGGCAATTGGTCCATGATAATAATAATAGCTTACTGCATACCAGGCATTGTGCTAAGTGCTTTATATTCATCATGTCTCTTAATCGCATAGGTTTTATATGATTTGGGTTATGTCCCCATTTTATTATGGCCTCAGGTTACAGGTATGGAAACTGAGGCTCAAAGAGATGAAGAAACCCAGGCCTGCTTGTCAGAACCTGAGCTCCTAACCACCTTGCTGTGGTCAGTCAGTCCCCTGTCGTCTTCCAGAACATTAACCCACCCTCTCTGTTAACACTGCATGCTCTGTCTCTGTTGAGGAAGTTCCAGTGTGGTTTCTATTCATGAGCCTTTAGTCTTGCTGGGGAGAAAACATATGCAAATGGAAGAATTAGTGGATTACGGAGAGAATCTGCCTCATTGCCAGTGATACAGCCGGTGATACAACCGTAAGAAAGATATCGATTCAGGGACTTCCCTGGTGCTCCAGTGGTTGAGAATCCGCCTTCCAGTGCAGGGGACGTGGGTTCGATCCCTAGTCAGGGAACTAAGATTCCACATGCCACGGGGCAACTAAGCCTGCACGCCACAACTAGAGAGCCCACGTGCCACAACTAAGACCCAATGCAGCCAAAAATAAATTAAATAAATAAAATAAAATAAAAGGTATTGATTAAGAGAAGAGGGAACTTGGCGTGGTCTACAGGGCTGAGTGGGGCACGGGGCTTGACCTGGGAACTAAAGATGGGTGGGGTCTGACCAGGCACAGAGAGAAAGGAGGGAGGTGTGCAAGGGCGGGACACAACTTGAGGCAAATCCCCGAAGTTAAAACAGTTGTGCTGGGAGTGAGAGTAGTGGTAAACTGGTTGCACTGGTGGAGCGGGAATGTGCTGGGGTATATAGAATATGTTAGAGCACTGTGGAGATCCAGCTAAGTCTGCAGCACGTAAGAGTTGCAAGCTGGTGGCCCTTGGGTCACTATTGGTTCTCAGTGAGTTTTCTAAAACTTCGAATTGGTTGTCAGCACTTAAAAATTGGAAGATTTTATGTCAAAATCTGGATTTACAGCTGCTCTGGAACTAACGGAGAAGTTCTGGCAGTTGCTGAGCCCACGTCCCCACTTGGTGACAACTGGCCAGAGCTGAGGCCAGCTGTCTCCCCTGTACGGGACAAGGGTGCTGCATTCTGCACAGACCCCCGCCCCTTCCATGCGACTCCATCTGCCTGACTGGTGAGGGCAGCAGAGGTTGTGACCTTGGCCTCGTGGATACGGGCTCTGAGACTGGCTCAGAGGACCCTGTCCTCTCTTCCTTTCAAACTGCAGGCTCCACGAGAGCAGGATCCAGGCTTTGCTTGGGCACTGCTGCGCTGCTCGGGCTAGAAAAACGCCCTGCAGATCTCGGGCCCTCAATCAGTGTGGCACGTGGGTGGCAGCAGTGACCACGTTACAGTGGGCTCAGCTTCCGAAGCTGAACACAGATGGATGAGGTGCACAGCAGTCAACCGGGTGGCTCATTTTAAGCCCTGTTTTTAAAAAGGCAAACTGTGGATGACCCTTAAGCAGCAAATAGGCCACTTACGAAGTCGAGAATGGTCTGCGTGTGTGTCAAGGAGAAAACTGCTGTTTGTGCTTTGCTCTGTTTCCAGCTCCATTCCCGGACACGGGGAGGTACGCTCTTGTTCTCTTCTTCGGACACACACTAAACAATAGGAGTAGAAAATGCATCAGGAAGACCTAAGGCACATACTTATTGGCTTCATTCAGCAGGAACAGCAGCACGACCGAGAGCACAGCCAGAGCTCCCGGCCCTGTGCGATTTCACAAATCCTGAAAAACCCTAGTTGCTTTTCACTAGGGATGTGATCTTTCCTCCTGGCTGCGGATGGCAGCTCTCCGCCACGGCTCAGTTTAGCCCGGTTCTTGTTCTGTTTATTTCTTTCTTTCCCTTTCTTCTGCACGTGGTGTTCCTCTGGGCTCCGTCTGCACGCACCTTGCCATGGGAGCCCCGGAAAAGAAGAAAGTCCACCCGCCTCTCCCCCCGGGCTCGGCTCCAGAAAATCAAAGCCGAGCAGAGGCAGCTCTTCTCCGCCTGCAGCAGGGTCAGCGATTTGTGTAATGTTTTCCGTGTCAGCTTATCTCTGCCGATTTCTTGTGTTTGTGAGCAAGGGGAGGAAGTGCCGCATCGCCATGGCTGCCTTTTTAAGCAGGTGGGAGCCGCAGCTGCGATCAAAGCCCAGCCCCGCGCTCCCCGCCGACAGCCGTGCCTCCTTTTTTGTCAAGTGTTCCTGGTGGGGCTGGATTCATCCCTTTGGAGTGAGGTGGCTCCACGAAAAAACTTACCCGGATGCCCCCACAAGGAACGAAAGGAGAAAAGCCCTTACGTCTCTCGCCCTACATGGGAAGCTTTTTGATCACGTCGTTTGAATCTAACCATAATTAGGCTTTTGCATCCAGTTCTTGTAGGAACACGAAATGCTGTTCAGCCAGCAGGTTTGGTACTCACAGCCATCGAACTGGGGGGTTTCAGTTGTACTGTGTATTCCTGTATTTAGTCAAATGGTATTTTGGAGCCACTTTCTCCTTCTTATTTTTAGTAATCAGTAATTTTCGTAGATAGTAATTTGGGTCTGATTGGACATCTTGGCAACTCTTCAGTTCTAATAATAGCAGAGTTTTCGCCTGTATGTCTTGATGCTAAAGTGAACATAGAATTCGTAAGCGATGTCCAACAAACTAATTTTTGAGAGTCATGGTCACTACCTTAAAATAGAGAATAAATTTTAGTTCCCATCCTGATACAAGTATCCTAGAAGGCTTAATTTGCATAAATGTTTTGCCAAGGATTGGATCCCCCAACACAGGAAAGATTCTTCAGTGATTCTCCTGACTAGTGTGGTCTTCCAGCATCTTGTTTCACGTAGGTAATAAGCCCTCTGAGTACCCAGATGGTGTCACTGCTTCGGTGGGAGCTAGCACACAGCAGGTTGCGTGTTAGAAGCCCTGGCCATCCCCCGGATTTACCCTCTGGCATCAGGCACATGTTGGCCTGTGAGCACTGGTGAAGTGTAGAGAGTCATGCGTACCTGCTTAGCCCACGTGACTGAGGAAAGGATCACACGGGCTCACGCATATGAAAGCGGTTCAGAACCCTCCAGTCTGGTGCCTGTGTGGAATATTAGTGCTCCAGGCTGCGGTAGCCCTGTGCTCTTAGCTTTGTCTAGGCCTCATCTTTGTCACAGAAAGTTAGGGCTTTCGATTCGATCTTGGTAGTCGAATTTTGTATTCATAGCCATGTGAGGCTATTTTAGTGTAGATTAATTAAAATAAAATAAGATTTAGGATTCAATTCCTCGGTCACGCTGGACATTTCAAGTGCTCAGTTGCCACATGTGGCTCGTGGCTACCATGTTAGATAGTACAGATCTAAAACATTTATATCATTACGTAAAGCTCTGCCAGACAACCCTGGGCTCAGTTATCTATCAGGTTCCCTCCAACTTGCGTTTGTGCAGACTTCAACAGAGTGGCTTGCTCATTCCTTAAAGGAGAATTAATTGTGCCTTTAATGCCCCATCCTCCACCCGTACCAGGGGCGTGGATCTGCTGTAATCTGTGCCCTTGTGTCCCTGGTGGCTGAGCAGGAGACCTTCCTATGGCATCTTTCACAGCTTCTTAGCAGAGAAAAGTTAGCTGTAGAAAGATATGTTCTTGAGCCCTTACGTAATTTTATCTAGCTTATATTTATAGTATGAAATACTATAAAATTCTGGCTTGGCCAGAATTTTTCTCCTCTTTTACTAAACCTCTGGGTCTTCCTTTTTAGAAATAAGATAGCCCATTGTCATTTTCCTTGAACGTGGGACAGCACAGATTGGGTGTCAGGCTCAGGTGAGTGGAAGGTAGGAGAAGCAGTTTTCTAGGCATGGATACACGATCTGGAGATTAGAGACAGCTACGTGGGAATTGACATCGACGTGGCTTTCAGGCTGGGAGTAGGGGTTGGATGTGAGTATTGTACCAAGTTCAGTGGGCTGGAGGTTCAAGCCAGGAAGAAATGGACTAAGTAAAAAGCAAGAATAAAGCCAGGTCTCACACTTCAGGCTATTCAATGTATTTGGTCCCTTATGTCGCCTTTCAGTGAGGTCTTCTCTAAACACGTAAAAAATTGAATCCCCTCTGTCCTTAGCACTCCTGGGCCACTTTTCAGCTCTGTTTTTTCCATAGCAGTTATACCATCTAGCACACTCTGTATTTACTTAGTTTCTGTTCGTTGTCTATCTTTTCCTAAACAAGAGTATAAGCTCCATGAGCATGAGGGTCCTTATCTGTTTTGCTCAGTGCTTGGGCACATAGTACTTTCAGTAGATAATGAATGAATGAATGAATGAGAAATGCGTCTGCCGCGTTGTTTCAGTGAGACCTGGAGGTAGAGGTTACTTGTAGGAGAGGCCCATACTCGAGGTAAGGAAGCAATGGGTGGAGGGCAGGGCGGGGCTAGGGCAGGCACGGGATGGGGTCTGACGGGGCTGGAGAGGGAGTCGGGGAGGAGCAGACTTCTGGAGCCTGGCCTTGGGAGAGATCTCTGCAGAGGTTGAAGATTTTGTGCACGAAAGCAGCTGATCCCAGCTTTGTAGAATCGGTGCTGGGAGATGAGATGTTTCTGAGAACGAGCCTCAGGATCAAGCGGACCTAGAAGAAAGGCCACCGAGAGAACTCTTGAGCCAAAGGGCCATTAGAGAAGGGCTCCTCGCACCTTTGAGCTGGAGCCAAGGTTGCTGAGTGGCTGCAGGCTGAAGCTTGAGAGCTGACCCAGGAGCGGGGGAGAGCCTCATGCCAGTCCCAGCCTGCCAGCTGTTTGGTCAGATTGAGTCAGCAATGCTGAGAGCTGTAAAGCGTAAGGTGCTCATAATCGTCAGCCGATGCGGTCACGGCTGTCTGAAGCAGTGCTTCTCAGACTTCACTGAGCATCCAGGTCCCCTGGGAGCTTGTTGAAATTGCAGATTCTGAGTCAGGGGTCTGGGACGGGCCCTGGGCTTTTGCAGTTCTCACAAGTGCTGGGACAATACTGCTGCTGGTCCAGGGACGCCACTTTAAGTAGCAAGGCTTTACTAAGGAGAGAAACTAATCTGTGTCATCGATATCAATTACCTTTATTAAAACTATTTTAAAATTCTCCTTGGATAGGCTAGGGACTGTCACTTAAGGATGTTCCGATAGACAAATGCTTTTCACTGTAGTTGAACTGAAGTAGTTTTTGAGAGAACATAAGCAAGCATTAAGAAAATTGGCCTTCCCCAATTTTGATTTTCTGTAGATGAACGCTTGTCAGCCCTGTTGTCCAGTCTGGCTTTCGAATCCAAGGCTTCCTAGGGCAGTTCTTGAAAGTCCAAGCCTGAGCAGACTTTTACGTCCATTCCCTACATGCGAGAGGTGGTTGTGCCCAGCAGGGGGTGGTGTGTGTGCTGAGCCGCTGACCAGCTGGTCTTGACAGGGGCCTGGATCGGGGTTAGAAGTCTGCTCTTGTGCGAAGCAAATGGACTCGAGGACACAGGGAGGGGGAAGGGGAAGCTGGGACGAAATGAGAGAGTGGCATGGACATACGTACACTACCAAATGTAAAATAGATAGCTGGTGGGAAGCAGCCACATAGCACAGGGAGATCAGCTCGGTGCTTTGTGACCACCTAGAGGGGTGGGTTAGGGAGGGTGAGAGGGAGACGCAAGAGGGAGGAGATATGGGGATATATGTATACGTATAGTTGATTCACTTTGTTGTACAGCGGCAACTAACACAACAATGTAAAGTAATTATACTCCAATAAAGATATTTAAAAAAAAAAAAAAAAACTAATGGAATTTGACCTGTGCGTTGTGAACTTGCTTTGCAATGGTAACTCCTTTATCCTTTCCATTTTCTCCCTTCTGCAATGAGAATGTCTTTTCTACGCCTGTCCAACCATTGTATTTTGCAACAGATAACTTGTTTTTTAGTTTCACAGGTCTGTGGACAGAGAGGAATTTACCCCAGGATGGAGCATACCCGGAGTCTCACCTAAACCTGACTGAGATGAGATTTAGATGAGATTTTGGACCTAGAATTGATGTTGGAATGGATTGAGACCTTGGGGATGTTGAGATGGGTGAATGTATATTGCATGTGGGACAGCCGTGAACTGGGGAGGCTAGAAGACAGGCTGCACTGGGTTGCATAGTGCCCCTCCAATTCATATCCTTCTCAGAACCCTAGAATGTGACTTCATCTGGAAATAGGGTTGTCGTAGATATAAATTATTGTTAAGATGGGGTCATATTGGTGTAGGATGGACCCTTAATCCAATATGACTGGTATTCTTACGAGGAGAAGAGACACAGAGACACATCCAGAGGGAAGACAACCATGCGAAGAAACATACAGACAGACACACAGAGAGAATGGCAGGTGGTGACAGAAGCAGAGTTTAAGAGTGATGTGTCTATAAGTCAAGGATTCCTGGCAACACCTGAAGCTAAGAGAAAGGCATGGAACAGATTCTCCCCTCTGAGCCCTCAGAAGGAAGCAGCCCTGCTGATACCTTGATTTTGGACTTCTAGCCTCTAGAGCTGTAAGAGGATAAATTTCTGCTGTTTGAAGCCACCGAGTTTGTGGTAGTTTGTTATGACAGTCACTGGAAACTAATACAGGGAGTTTCCGGAAAATTATTCTAATGATCCATGGACTAGGTGTTGTTTTTCATAATCCAGCCCCAAAGAATGGTATTAAGTCAAGTTGAAAATAGGATGAAAACTTATTTCATTGGCCCAAACTCAATATGGCATAAATGACTCTTTTTTTTTTTTTAACATCTTTATTGGAGTATAATTGCTTTACAATGGTGTGTTAGTTTCTGCTTTATAACAAAGTGAATCAGCTATACATATACATATATCCCCATATCTCCTCCCTCTTGCATCTCCCTCCCACCCTCCCTATCCCATCCCTCTAGGTGGTCACAAAGCACTGAGCTGATCTCCCTGTGCTATACAGCTGCTTCCCACTAGCTAGCTATTTTACATTTGGTAGTGTATATATGTCAATGCTACTCTCACACTTCGTCCCAGCTTACCATTCCCCCTCCCTGTGTCCTCAAGTCCATTCTCTACGTCTGCGTCTTTATTCCTGTCCTGCCCCGAGGTTCAGAACCATTTTTTTTTTTTTTTAGATTCCATATATATGTGTTAGCATACGTTATTTTCTTTCTGACTTACTTCACTCTTTATGACAGACTCTAGGTCTGTCCACCTCACTACAAATAACTCAATTTCGTTTCTTTTTATGGCTGAGTAATATTCCATTGTATACATGTGCCACAATTCCTTTATCCATTCATCTGTCGATGGACACTTAGGTTGCTTCCATGAATGACTCTTATCTTGCAGTATTTTCTGTATGTCAGATGACATACAGAATCGGTAATTTCTTGTTCAAAGAGATCAGTTGTTTCTGTTAATGACTGAGATGGATATGTTTTTTACTCTTAGAGAGTAAGGGCAGGCAGTTCTGTGTTCATCTGTGCATCAATTGCTGTTTGTCTTTCAAGGCACTTTTCAGAGTAGAGTTTCACTAGCAACTTCTACCTAAAGCTAATGCATTACCTTGTATTTAGATCAGGTTGCATAAATGTATTTTGGGCAGGGGAGTTTGAAGTTTGGAACTGGTTCTTTTCAATAGAGAAGAATTATGATTATATGTCATTATCGTCATTGCCTTTTGAAAAGAAAGTTGATATACTGTTTGTTCCCAGAAAGAACCCGAGTGTGTGTTTGTGTGTGTGTGTGTCTGTGCTTTGAAATTAAAAGGCCAAGTCAGCGTATTCCATCAGCCAGTATGAAATGTGTCTGGAGTGGCCTCACTGGAGAGTCCTGTCCTACATTATCAGTTGCTGGCTCTAGTGTCAGTATGTCATGGCTGGCAGGTTAGCAGGTTTTGGCAGAGGAAATGAAACCTAGTCAGTTACTACAAGATTTATAGTAGGCCTGCTATTGCAGGAAGTGGTGAAAAGTTGATTGATAGTTTGAGACAAAACTCTACAGCAAGAAACAGGATGTATGCTTTCTATTTATACCTAGTTTTCTTTTTCCTGCATTTCAGGGCTCCTTTTGCACTTTGTTTTGGCTGTTTCATAAGGCTACGGTTCCCTTTATTTTTTTCCCCCTAAATTCAGTCACCAAATATAAAATAATTGAGGAAATTTTATATCAGCTTAGCCACAGTAAAGGCATATACCCTCAGCTGTTACTATTACTCTTTCATGGCAGTTGGATTTACTGTAACTTGTCAGAAGGCAGTCTTTAATTTAAAAAAAATTCCTCCAGATAGGATATTATTTCACATCTATAAACAGAATGGAAGAGTTGTTTTTTTTTTTTTAAAGCTACATGGCAGGATTACATTTCCAAAAATTTTCTAAGAAAAACCTGTGTTGAGTATAATTCTATTAAAATATGACATTAGTACGATCTATCATGTGTCTTTTAAATGCTGAATCTCTTCACTCTGTAATTAATACATCTTAGCAGGTAGGAGTTCTTCACTTAGATATAAAATATATACTATAAGTGCAACTAGTAACTCAGCGTATGTGTTCATTGAGTATATCCACATGTACCTGGTTTTTGTAAGCGTTCTGGTTAACTAATAATGTCATTTGACAAGGCTTTTTGACATGACCTAGCCTGGTCTGTTTTGAGTGTGACAGTGAAAAACCACTAACTGCGTTAAATGAGGTGTTTTCTGAAATGGAAAGGCCATTACAGAGTTAGATTCTAGAATTTACAAGGAGTGGCAGAGTTAGAACCAACTCCAATTGTGCCAGTGTTTGAAAGAACAAAGAGGCTACTCTTTCATGGCTTAATTTTTTTCTCCAGAGGAATAATTTCCTTTTCTGTGAACAGTGACTGCTAAGTTATCTGTGTAAAATAATTGAATAGAAACAAACCCAACTTTCATTCCTCAGGCTGTTGGGTCATATTCTACACCAATGATATTTTGAACATTTTAATTAGTTTTTTATCCCAGCATTCCTTAAGAAGAGAGGTCAAAATGCTTCTTCTGTAAAGTTTCTATCAGAAGTTTAATATCAATTTGGGAAACTAGACAGCTTGAGGTAGTAAAAGTGGGATAATAAGAAATAGAGGGACTTCCCTGGTGGTGCAGTGGTTGAGAATCTGCCTGCCAATGCAGGGGATACGGGTTCGAGCCCTGGTCTGGGAAGATCCCACATGCTGCGGAGCAACTAAGCCCGTGCGCCACAACTACTGAAACCCGGGTGCCTAGAGCCCGTGCTCTGCAACAAGAGAAGCCACCGCAATGAGAAGCCCGCGCACCGCAACAAAGAGAAGACCCCGCTCCACTCAACTAGAGAAAGCCTGCGCACAGCAGCAAAGACCCAACGCAGCCAAAAATAAAATAAATAAATAAATTTATTTAAAAAAAAAAAAAGAAAGATGAATCAGGGTGGCAAGGAATAAAAAAAAGAAACATATAACCCATTTTTTACACACATTATATAAATGGGTCGTTTTAAACATAATATAGTGCAAAAAGGGAGAAGCAGACTTTTCTCTGAAGAGTAAAAAGTCGTCTCAGCTGGTAAGAGGCACGAGTTTCTGTTTGGGTCCTGTGCCTTATCCTTGCCACTTTCCTGCCTGTTAGAGTTGACACTTTTTAGTCCCAGCATTGTGAGGGATGCTTTCTGAAAAGAGCCAAGATGACAGGTAGGGAGCTTTGAAATTCCAAATTTATGCAGTTATAAGTGACAGATGTAATATTTTTATAGTAGACAATAACAAAGATACAAATAATTTTTTTAAATTTTATTTATTTATTTATTTATTTATTTATTTATTTATTCATGGCTGTGTTGGGTCTTCGTTTCTGTGTGAGGGCTTTCTCCAGTTGCGGCAAGCAGGGGCCACTCTTCATCGCGGTGCGCGGGCCTCTCACTACCGCGGCCTCTCATTGCGGAGCACAGGCTCCAGACGCGCAGGCTCAGTAATTGTAGCTCACGGGCCTAGTTGCTCCGCAGCATGTGGGATCTTCCCAGACCAGGGCTCGAACCCATGTCCCCTGCATTGGCAGGCAGATTCTCAACCACTGCGCCACCAGGGAAGCCCTGATACAAATAATTTTAACTTGAGTAGATATATCTACTGTATTCATGAATATCCGCAAAAATAATTCACATTTTTTCCCCTGGGATTCTACAACCTCTGTAGGTAAAGCTTAGATGTATACTCCATTTAAGATTGCTGAGCTAAAGGAACCAGTCATAGTTTCTCTGGAGAATTCTGGGCCTTAGGCAAGTCAGAACTTGCTCCTTTGAGGTGTTGAGTGGTATCACGTTGGGAAGGAATCAAGAATGTGGGCTTAAGAAGGGAAGCTTTTCAGAGCCTGGGAATTCCTGGGAGGCCCTGTGGTGGAGAAGAGAGAGTGCGGGAGCTCAGAGGCCTGGGCTTCCCGTCCTGACTGCCCCTCATCAGCGGGGTGAACTTCAGCTGGTCTGTTAACCTCTCCAAGCTTCTGTTTCACCATCTGTCACGTGCGGATAGAAATGAAGCTGATTCATAGGGTTGTCGTTAGGAGCAAGTGCAGTGAGACGTTTGCGGAACGTCATCCTTCATATAGTGTCAAGTGTTTATCATGGCTCTTAAACACGTGAGGTGCATGGTTACTGAAGTGTAAAGGCTTTTATTTCAGATTTTTATTTTGCATGTGATAATTTAATGCGAGACATTGTCTTCTTTCCCAAGTTCATGGCTCTTTAGCTCTTAAAGCTGTGTGTCATTACGCAGAGAGGACCTTTTTCAGTGAGAAAGATGGCAGGGAACTAGTCCTTAGGCTGGCAGGGCCTCGCAGTAAGGAAGTTTTAAACTGGTCCACTGGCTCTGACCAGATCCGTGGCCACTGGTAGCCAAGGTTTCAAGATATATGGTGGACATCATCTACAGCTGTCTTGGACATGGATGTAGATTATATTGCAATCATCTTACTTCATAACTGTGTTTTTAAAGATGTCTCAAACCCACCAGAGTTCACTCAGAGTTATAGCCCTTTGGGAATCATTCACCAACTCTAGTGGATCTCATCCAGGTTTTCCTCTCTACCCCGGACCATCTTTCCTTTTCTAAGCTCTGGGAATTCCAGCACCAAGACATAGGGTTTTCCTCATTTAAGAGAAAGTTGTGCATCCATGACGGCCATTGTCCTTGTCCTACCCTCCCTTGGACACTGACTGCAGTGGAAGCTTCGGGTGCTGGTTACACTTGTGGAGGGCCGGGGGCGGGGCGCGGAAGCTCGTTGTTTTGTTAAGTATTTTGAGACAAAGGGGTCTCAGGTACATCCAGGCACTTAGATGAAAGTCCCCAAGTCCCCGTCTATCACTTTAGCTGTATTGAAATGAAGCCTCATTTCCCCAGTATTATGGGATGGACTTCGCTTTGACGAATGAACTTATCCTGTGAACTCACCTCGTCCAGTTTGTCTCAAGCCACTCATTTAATCTTTGGAGCTAGGGAAACCCAGAAGACATGTCACTCATTGCCACTTTTTTTCACTTGTCACACCAGATTTTCCTCTATGGAACAGCAAAGATATCGTTTTTGGAGAACTGCAGTATGCTTTACACGTTGCTTCAGAAACAGAACTACTAAAATGAATCCAAGTTAATGAAAAAGTTTGTCTGTTCAGTATAATATAATGTTATAAATGTGGCAAAAATATCCTCTGAAATAGCATGATATGGTTTTCTGCTAAAAATAAAAAGCACTCCATGTCGCTCTCTGATACTGCTTTTTTTTTTTTTTTAGTTAAAAAATTTGAATAGGTATTCCATTCACATAGGTTTAAAGATGAACAATAGTGCTTGGTTCAGCAGCACAGATACTAAAATTGGAACAATACAGAGAAGATTAGCATGGCCCCTGTGCAAGGATGACACGCAAATTTGTGAAGTGTTCCATATTTTTATATTGTGTGATATTGCTTATATGTGGAATCTAAAAAAAGGGTACAAATGAGCTTATTTACAAAACAGAAATAGAGTCACAGATGTAGAAAACAAAGTTACGGTTAACAAGGGGGAAGCAGGGGGAGGGATAAATTGGGAGATTGGGATTGACATATACACACTACGATATATAAAACAGATAACTAATAAGGACCTACTGTATAGCACAGGGAACTCTACTTAATAATCTCTAACGACCTATATGGGAAAGGAATCTAAAAAAGAGTGGATATATGTATAACTGATTCACTGTGCTGTACAGCAGAAACTAACACAGCATTGTAAATCAACTATACTCTAATGAAAATTTTAAAAATAAAAACCAATATGCGGTGACAAGTCTCCCTCTCACCATCATCTTCCATCTTTCCAGCTCCTGCAGTGCCCCCCTCCACATAAATATTAGTGTTTTCTGTAGCTCTCCAGAGTTCATGGATAAGTGTACAAGCAAATAAAATATGTTTTTATTTCTTTCCTTTGTTGTATGTGTTTAACATAGAAGGCAGCATATACATATGGCAGGCCTTTTGTTGTTAAACAACATATCTGGGTTAGCCCCTGGAGAGCCTCATCCGTTACATAGCTGTAGACTTTTCCCTCGTGTGGATATGCCATAGCCATATGCCACGTTGATGGACATTTGGGTGTTTCTTATTTTGGAGTATTAGAAACAATGCCACAGTAAATAGTACCTTGGGCCTGTGTCGTGTAGCCTACGTGTTTAATTTCCAGATGCGGGTTTGCTTGGGTCAAGGGTATGTACGTTTTCAGTTTTGAAAGGTATTGCCGGGTTCTCCTTCATCAGGACTGTAGCTGTTAACTCTCTCACCAGCAGTGTATGAAAGCGCCTTTCCTCCACAGCCTTGCTGGCAGTGTTACCAAATGTTTGGATTTTTGCCAATCTGATAAATGAAAAATATATCTCAGCACGACTTTAATTTGTATTTCTCTTATTTGACTGAAGTTGTTGAACATCTTTTCATATATTTAAGAGCCATTTGTATTTCTTTGCATGAGAATTGTCTGCTTGTGTCTTTTGCCCATTTTCCTGATGGATTATTATTTGCATTTTTAAGAACTCTGTTAGGGGAACTAGGCCTTGTTTTGTGATATGAATTGCAAATATTTTTCTCAATTTTGCATTAGCCTTTTGACTTTTCCTGTAATTTTTTTTTTCTTTTTGCCCTACAGAACTTGTTGATTTTTATTAGTTGAATTTATCAATCTTTGCCTTTCTTTTGTGGCTTCTGGATTTTGAGTCCTAGTTAGAAAGGCCTTCCTCATTCTAGGCTCATGAGGGAAATCTCCTGCGTTTCCTTGTAATACTTGGTTCCTTTTTTCCATTCGTATCATTGATCTGTTTGGGGATTCATCCTGTGTGCCGTATGAAGTATGGATCCAACTTTATTTTGTTATCCCTTTAAGCTGTGGACCCTGTTATCCCCAGACCAGTTAATGAACAGTCCTAACATTTCTTCTTAAAATGGTCTTCAAGGTCCAGAAAGTTGGCAGCTCTTGCGGAAGCCTTAAAGAAGGCATCCCCGAGCAAGGCCCAGCTGGGGTTGGAACTGCAGGAACTGGAAGCGGCGGCACTCTTGGTCCAGGAGGAAGAAGCTGCATCGAAAGCAGGAGCCCGATGCACTTCCGGGCAGCAGACGCCTTCCTCCAGCTCTGAGACAAGCGATTCGGAGGAATCAGAGAGCAGCACGTCATCTGAGACCGAGGACTCAGCCTCGGAACACGAGGAGCCCAGAGGTGGTGAATCGGAGGCAGGGCCTTCCTGGCTCGGTCCCTTTGTTGAGGAAAGCAGCACGGCCCTGCTTCCTGACCACGGTGGGATGTGCAGAAGCGTGGTCCTCCCAGGATCTGATGATGGTCAGGGACAGCCGCTCGCCTCTCCCCGGGCTCCTGGGGCATCTGAGCCTCTAATCCAGGAGCTTGGAGAGCAACTGGAGACTTTGGTTCAGATTTCTGAGCCCAAGGGCTCTGCTGCTGGACAGCGTGCTGAAGAGAGACAGCCGGCAGACACCCAAGAATTGACTCTGAGCGGTCTCATTCGTTATTGAGGATTACGTCAGATCTGGTTTTGTTGACCGAATGAGAATTCTTCATTTTCACTTTGTACTTTTCCTTAGTGTATACAACATTGTTTGTCAGTGAGCTAATGTTGACACCAGTCGGTTTTCTTGTTGCACCTTCAAAAATAAAGTTCTAAAGTTTTTCTTAAAGCAAAGTGTAATTAATATTTGGAGATGAGAATAATAGTTCTGCCAGAATCTCTAGAAGGTAGAGCCCTAAAATATTTTGAATAGCTTTACAGAGATACGCAGGACATACAGTAAGCCTCAAACATCTTAAGCAGATAGTGTGATAAGTGTTGACAGATACATACACCGAATAAAACCAGTACTGCAGTTGAGATGCTGTACTTACCCACCATCTCCAAGTGTCCTGCTGCCCCTTTGTCACCCCTCTCCCGCGCCCGCCTCTGCACGCCACCCACCCCCATTCCCCAGGCAAGCCTCTGTCTTCTCCGTCACTGTATGTTAGTTTGCATTTCCTAGAATTTAATATAAATTGAATCGTATAACATGTACTCTTCTTTGTCAGGCTTATTTCATTCAGTATAATTATTTTGAGATACGTTGATGTAGCATGTATCGAGGTTTTGGGGTGTTTTTTTCCCCATATCTGAGTAGTATTTCATTAAATGGACATTTGGGTTGTTTCCAGCTTTCAGCTGTTCCAAATAAAGCTGTTATGAACATTTGTGTGCAAGTCTTTGTGTGGACATATGCTCTTATTTCTCTTAGGTAAATATCTAGGAGTGGAATGACAGAGCCGTATGGTAGGTGTATGTTTAACAGTTGAAGAAACCGCCAAACTGTTTTCCAAAGCGGCTGTACCGTTTAGCACGCCCACCAGCAGCCTGTGAGAGCTCCGCTTCTTCCTCATTCTTGTCATCACTTGGTGTGGTCCATTTTTAACATTTTTACCATTTTAATAGGTGTGAAGTGGTATCTCCTGGTTTTATTTTGCGTTTTTAAGACTTGTTACGTTGAGCGTCTTTTCACATGTGTATTTGTCATCCACATATCTTTGGTGAGGTGTCTGTTCAGATCTCTTGCCAATTTTTTTAAGCTGGGTTGCTTTTCTTGTTTTTGAGTGTGGAGGGCTCTTTATAAATTCTAGATACAAATCCCCAGGGCAGTCATCCTTGCATGCCTGATAATCTTTGATTGGATAAACATTGTGAATTTTACCTCGTTGGGTACTGGATATGTCTTCTTATAAATATTCTTTAGCTTTGTTTTGGGATGCAGTTAAGTTACTTGGAAATAGTTTGATCCTTGTGGGTCTTGCTTTTGTAATTTGTTAGGCAGGTCTGGAACAGTGCTCCGTCTAGGACAAACTATTTCCCCGTCCTAAGGAACGATTTTCCCACGCCCCAGGGATTATGAGTGTTCCAGTCCGGCTGATGGAAGTAGACACCTGTGTGAGTGCTGAGCACTGGTCCCTCTAATCCTTTCATGCGCTTCTTGCCTGGCCTCATTTATAGGCTGTCCTCTGAGTCCTCGACCCTCTCCAGGTATCTGGGGTTCTCTGCAGCTCTCCCCTCTCCCGTA
The DNA here is from genome assembly GCF_965194825.1 of Balaenoptera physalus. Lineage (NCBI taxonomy): Eukaryota > Metazoa > Chordata > Mammalia > Artiodactyla > Balaenopteridae > Balaenoptera > Balaenoptera physalus. The sequence continues at coordinate 92,845,626 of NC_138896.1, read as the reverse complement.
CTCTGTCTTGCAGACTCAGGCTGCCTTGGACTCCCCAAGCCCCCAGCTCTGTCTCCTGAACTCCGGAGTCCATTGGGTTCTGCCTGGGTCGCCCCTCCCTGTGCAGCCTAGACATTCTTCCAGGGCAGTAGGTGAGGCCCTCGTACTGCTCCTGGGGTTTGTTTTCCATCCCTCGGGATCACTGTCTTTCATTGCCTGATGTCCAGGGTCTTGAAAACCATGGTTTCATGTATTATTTCTGTTTTTCTTGTTTGGTTATGTCAGGAGGGAAAATTGATCTGGTCCCTATTACTCCATCTTGATTGGAAACGTAAGCCTCCATTAATAATTTAAATGTGAATTTTCCCACTTGAGTGTAAGCTCCTAGGGAGTGATGTCTGTGTCGTGTCTTGTTACCACTGAATCATCAGTGCCCGTATTCTCAGAGCTCCATAAATATTTGTTGAATGAATGAACAAATGAAATAAACCAATTTGCTTTAGGGAGGAAATGAAATGAAATCTGATATGTATTAATCTCAGTAGCATTTTTATTTCAGGAAAGGGTATGATCCCTTTTACTCTGGGTCTGTATAGGTTGTAAGTATTTGTATTTCCACTATAAATTCCAGTTTGTATTAACAGGATAGTTGGGGTGACTGTGCTATTTGACACACATGTTAACTCCTGAACACTGTAACAGCTTTTTTAGAATGTGTTCAAGACTTTTCTCAGGCTCCCCAGAGACCTTCAAAATCCCTGTGACCATTGAAAATGCATTTCTCCTCAGTAGCACATGACCTGAGGCCAGTTTGAAAATGCATTATCTGTTATTCCCCTCATTTACTTCTACTGACGTCAAGTTGAGCAAATCCACTCTTGTCTAAAAGTTTAAAGCCGTGGAAATTTCTCCTTCCATCACCTTCTGTCCTTACTTAGGAATCTAAACAGGATCTACTTTGGTGAGAATTGTCTTGGGTAGAAAAATCTGTTCCTCTCTTCCTCAAAGGATGGGCAAACATGATCCTTCCCGGACATCCTCAAAGCAGAGGAACTCGCTGAACGACTCTCATGAGTTTTAAAAACAATGTGAGTGAGCGCCTTAATTTTAGAGTCCGTGTCTGCCGCGTTACTTTTACCCTTTCTTTGTTCGCATAGGGTTAAAGCTTTGTAATATCGCATTACCCTGTCTTTGTTTAAGATGAGTTAAGAACACTATACCTTGTCTGTAACCCAAAACACATCCAAAAGTGCTGCCTTTAATATTTTTTTTAACTAGATGACCTGCCAGGCAACTCGAGGGATTTCCTATAACCATATGCATTTCCCAAGAACCCTGGGTGATGGAAGAAAAAATAAAAAGTTAGGGAAAGCACAGGGAGGAGACCTCAGCAGCTGCCTAGCTGCAGCTCAGTGGCAAGAACCAGGGCCTTGGGGCTGAGGAGACAAGGCATTGAGACCCAGAGCCATAGTTCGGAGGTATGCCAACCTCTGAACCTCTCCCTTCCTCTTGGAAATGGGAATACAACGACTTTTTTTGCTTATCTTACAGGATGATGAGACTGCATGTCCAAAACACTTTATCAACTGGAAAGTATTAAACCAGCATAAGAGTTTATTATTATTGTCACACTTCCCAGAGCTGCACGGGGCTCTTTTCAGCTACCTGACAACAGGTTGCTGGGGGAGCCAGCCCTTGGAAAATGAGAGCCCTGTCAATCGCTTCCGAGGCGTGCTCGTGGTAAAAGTCTACACAGTTCAGCAGATTAGACAGAAATATTAATTACATCAGTGAATCACAGCACTGCCTCATCTTCTGGGAGGGCATTATCATTGACCTGTTTTCTATGTTCTGTCTCTTCTCCCATTATCCTTGAAGAACGACACGGGGCCTCGCTGTGGGCATGATCGGTTTTAGGTGCCAGGGACTACACTGATATCATCTTTCACTGGCACGGGATTAATTTACAAATGACACAGGGCTACTCCTACCACATTCTAAATTGGTTGAACAGCTGGGGGGTGGTTTTCACACCTGCTAGTGAAAAATCCATTTGAGTTGCATGGATCAAATTCTATTACCAAGAATTGGGCATAGGAGAGAAAGGATCAAGTTTTCTCAGCCATAAGACTTTATAAAATTCTTCTAAATCAGAGGGAACTCCTGGATATCTATTTTGTTACAAGAAGATTTTTATTTTCTATCTTGTAACTAGAAATTGACCCATAGAGTCAATGGTGACAAAAGATACGTCTAAAAGAAATGGAAATGAATGAAAGACAATATAGGAAGGAAACTCTAGGCAGCTTTAGAGTTGCCGCTGTATTAAAAATATACCAACTCTTCAGAATATATTAATTATAAAATCTTGGAAGATGCAGACATCCTCTTGTATAAAATGATCTGTCATGTAATGTCATTGCATGTCTGATAGAGTGAAGTTAAAGCTTCAAAAACACAAATCTCTGTGACTGTTTGGTCAGGCGTCTCCATGAAAGCAAATCAAAGATTGCAAATCTTTCCTTAACATCGTTCCATCTAGATCCCCGATGGAGTTTTTGTTCGTGATCGGCTGCTCCGTTTCCCGCCCATTTTCTAAGTGTGTTATATATAGTTTCAATCCATACCAAATGAAGGAAGCATTGATTAGACTTGATTTAAGGCAGCAAGTGATAAATGCAGCTGGAAATTGATTCATGCCTCTCCAGTGACTGGGGCTCAGCCATCCACAGTTGACACAACTCTTGTCTCAAGGCTGGAGAAAACAAACAGGGAAACACATGTCAAACAGATAAATGACTCGGCTGTTTTGAACTCTCTGCAGAGGCCATTTGTTTCCTAGATAAGGAAGACTGCTCTCCAAAGTCATGAAAAGATAAGCTGGAGGAAAAGGATGAATGTGGGAGCAGATGCCTTAGCAATTGGAAAAAAAACAGACCGAAAGGATGTACCTCCCAGAAGAATCTTGCTACGTGGATCCGCTTTCCTTTCCCCCCAGAAAATGCTGGAAGCAGTGATTTGGCCATGCGAGCCTCCGTCCTAGCTGGGACCACGTGCTGAAGGCTCTGCCTCTGGTATTTTAGGTATTCCAAGTGGTAGGCCATTGTCTCTTAAGCTCTTTCCAGGGGGACATTCCCCACCCCTTGCTGGAGTGAGCGTTCAGGGGAAGGAGGAGCTGAGCGACTGGAGAACCCTGCCTATAGTCCATCTAGCCTGAAGCTCCAGCAGTTTGACCACCAGCCCAGAGACCCCCGGAAAACAGGAGCCCTGCTGCAACCCAGGGCCTCCCGTGGAGCCTCACCTACAGCACAGAGTTCCGTATTTACTGTCTTTGTTTCCGTACATGCTGCGTTTTCCCACCTCCACCTGTTTGCTCGTGCACTGCTTTCTCTTCTCCCTGGGAGTTTGCCCAGATTGCCCCGTGCAAATGCCACCTCCTCCAGGAGGTCACCCTTCATTCTCCCTGGCTGGAAATAATTTCCCTCCTCTGAACTCCCACTGAATCAGGGCCAGGTCCTGCTGGAAGAGCCTGGAATCCAAGGAAAGCCGAAGGGATTGGAGCAGGGAAGAGAGATTCCTACCAGGCTATCCCCTAGGGCAGTGGGTTCCAGAGTTCGGTATTCAGACTTCTGTAAAATTAAAATTAGAAACAAGAAAACGAGGGTGGGGGGGTAGGGAGGAGTACAAGGCTGCCAGTGTTTAATTTTGTTCATAGATGTATACAGGCCGTATTCTACTGAAACCATGCTTCCATACAAACGTGTTATCATCAGAAATGTAAAAGGACCTTTCAGAATAATAGTCCTCTAAATCCAACACACTTACCTACAAGAAAAACTCTCACCTGAGAATCACAGTTAACTGTTTGGCATCTGTAGTTCCAGTCTTTTTTCTGTGTATTTGTATACAGATATATACCCACATTAAAAACAAATTAGAATCATGCACTACATAAATTGTAAATCCATTTTTCTCTCTTAACAAGAGGTCATGAATATTTTCATAAGTCATTGAATAACCTCCAAAGATAAGGCTTTTCCAAGCCGCATTGATGTAGTCTTATTGAAATAGAAGAGACTACTCTCAAATATAAATTGTATTAATCAGAATTTTCCTGCTGTGTAGTGTATTTGCCAAGCATGGGCACCTAGATTCTCTAGGTACTTCCTTGGCAACTTTTCCTCAGTTGCATTACTGCAGCCTGGTGTATTTTATAGAAAGAATACCCTTGAATTAGAGAAGAGACAGGATTTTCATAACATCCGTCACTGTGGAGCCACTGCATGGTACCAAGCTCTGTGCTAGGCTTGTCTTGTCCTAAGCATGTCAAGCAGGGCCTGTCTCCACGTCAATCCTTCTATAGGCATAGACCCGCCGATGGGGGCAGCTCTGGGTATGTTGAGACCAGGTAGCTCTGTTCTTAGCTGACTGGATCGGGCTTGAACTTGACCCAAGGTGGGATCTGCTAGTGCGGAATGCTTTATTAAAACCAGGGATTCTTGATTTTGGCAACACCCTTGGATCATCTGAGAAACTTTAGAGAAATACTGATACCCAGTCTTCTCTGAAGACAGTGGAATCAGAATCTCTGGGGATGTCTAAACAGGCAAAAAGTGGAATAATAAGATTCCTGTTCGACTTCGGCTTTCGGCTCAGAGGAGGTCAAGGTGCGACTTTCTTCGGTCCTCCCAAATCCGGGTTCATCTGACACCAGCCGCCTCCACCATGCTGCCTAAGTTCCACCCCAACGAGATCAAAGTCGTGTACCTGAGGTGCACTGGTAGGGAAGTCAGTGCGACATCTGCCCTGGCCCCCAAGATCGGCCCCCTGGGTCTATCGCCAAAAAACACTGGTGATGACATCACCAAGGCAACTGGTGATTGGAAGGCTCTGAGGATTACAGTGAAACTGACCATTCAGAACAGACAGGCCCAGACTGAGGTGGTACCTTCTGCTTCTGCCCTGATCATCAAAGGCATCAAGGAACCACCAAGAGACAGAAAGAAGCAGAAAAACATTAAGCACAGTGGAAACATCACTTCTGATGAGATTGTCAGCATTGCCTGACAGATGCTGCATCGGTCTTTAGCTAGAGAACTCTCTGGAACCATTAAAAAGATCCTGAGGACTGCCCAGTCTCTGGGCTGCAATGTTGATGACTGTCACCCTCATGACATCATAGATGAAATCAACAGTGGTGTGGTGGAATGCCCAGCTGGTTAAGAACTGCAAAGAAAAATAATCAATTGTATTTGACAAAAAAAAAAAAAAAGATTCATGCTCTCAGAAATCTGCACTGGGAAATGCAGAGGGCATCAGGCCCTTGGCAGCAGATGTTGAGGGTGAGAGATGTATTGAAGGGGATCTGGAGTTGGTCTTGCAAACTCAGAAAGGAAGGCAAAGAAATATGAGTTTAGAAGGATCTATGCAGTGGAGAAAAGATACAGCAGAGAGGGTTGAAGACACCAGCTGGTCATGGAAAAGAGAGTGGCTGGGTGGAGAAGGATGCAGACACATGAAGCTGTTAAGAGGACCCAAGAGCAGCCTTGGATCCCTACACCACCCTTTCACCAATTCCAGTTCCATTAGGCTTGACTGTATGCCTGTGCTTACTCTTTGAGATCAGAGAGCATCAGTTTCCCTTATTGCTGGTCAAATCAGAGGTCTTTCTTAAAGTAACAGGAAACCTGAGACAGCTGCTTCAAACTGTAAAGAGGGTTTATTAGTTCATGATGAAAGTCCGGTGATAGCGTAGATTTCAGGAGAGGCTTAACCCAGCTGCTGACTTTGTGACCAAAGCCTTGTTTCTTGTGGTTTGTCTGCTCTACCATCCTCAATGTTGACTTCATCCCAGTTTGGACACCTCTCACATCCCAAGGCGGCTGCCAGCAGCCCCTGCAGCTACCTACTTTCTTCTTAACATCCATCCAAAAAAGAGAGTATTTGTGTTCCAGCATCTGCAGCACGTGTCTTCAGGTTCACTCTGATTGGATCAGTTTAGGGACACAATCATTCACGGTTGGCCAATGAAATGTGCTGGCTGGCTTTTTCTCGGTCAGGTGACCAGCCCTGGAGCAGGACAGGCAGAGGAGTGTCAGCTCAGCTCGCAGCCCAGGGAAAACCTGCTGGGGAGTGTGGCGAGCCGACAGCTACAGGTCGCCACAGCTTCACTTCCTGATCCAGCACAGCGCTCATGCGGGGGCCACATGTTCCCCAAGCTGTTCCCAGCTGCTAGTGCTGGGCCATTGCTACCCAGTGTGGGACTCCCCTTCACAGCTCTGAGACTTTCTCAGGCTGAGGACCCTGTGGGGCTCTCCACCAGATCTTCCTTGCCTCCTTTCTTTCACATATATCAGTCCTCTTTCTGCTTGAGCCCCTCTCCTACTCCTGTTTCCTCTCCTCTTTATCCTTCACAGAGGATGCACTTGTAATTCTCTCTTGGCTTCTGCTTCCCACAGGACCCCCTTGACATACTCTGGTTTTCCAAGTGAACCTCTAATTTCACAAAGGAGCTCAGCTCAAACGTACTGAGTCCCACAGTGCCTGAGGGGCAGAGACCATCCCCATTGCTTTACAGAAGAGGAGACCAGGGTTCCAGGCTGAGTAGATTGCCCGATGTCACCCAGACAGCAAGGGTCAAGCCTTGGATTCCAAATCGGATCTTCACCTCTCTGCAGCCCGGGCTCTTTACAACCTTAGATGCTGTCCTCGAGGAGCCTGGTGAGGTGGCCTGAGTCACTCGAGGTCACCCGGCTCCTCGTGGGAGGAGAGGCTGTGTCCCAGCGTGTGTCCACTCCAGAGGGCTTTTCTTGACTCCTTCACACCTGGGGGACGAGGGCTGTCGGTGGAGATCGTCACTGTCTACCGCACAGGCTGCGGGACCCACTGACCCGCGGAGCTTGGGGACTTGACAGGTGGGTGAGCCGTCAACATGCCTGTCATCCTTTGCGCGTAACTCATCCTGGCACGGTGTTTTGAAAGGAAAAGTCAGACGTCGCTGAAGGGGGCCGGGAATTCAAAGCGCGGCAGCAGGCGGGCGGTCCGCCACCCGGGATGCGCTCGCTTGGCCCCTGCTCCCTCCGGGCTGGACGCGGGTGTGAGGGCCGCACATCAATGAGGACGCCTGTCCTCCGTGACGCGAGCCCCACCCCCTCTAATCCGCCGCATTGTCCACTGAAGTGTCTAATTATGTGTCTTACAACCGCAGAACTCCCCCCAGAGCAACAGGGCCCTTCTGGCAGAATGAAGAGGATGATCGCTCCATCTGTTCCTCCGGCGCCGTCGGGAGGCGGGCGAGGGGGCGCGGGCGGGGCTGCGCGACTGCGCGTGCGTGAGGGCGGGGGCGGGGCAGGAGGGCGGTGGAGCGCAGGTGCCCGGAGAAAGGGGATCCCAGCGGCAGGTGCAGATGCCAAGCTCGCCGCGGCTGAGTATATGCTTAATTACAGTCGACGAAGGGGGCTGTTTTAGTTAAGAATTATAGGAGGCAGGTTCAGATGGAGCTCTGAGCCGAGCTCGAGAAGGTAGCAGGCTGGGAGCTGCCGGGGAGGGCAGACATCTGCGTCTTTAATTGGGGGTGGGCGCGCTCAGAATTTCCTGATACGTAAAAATAATCACCTGGAACACCGGGAGGCTGTAATAGAGAAGTCAGAGCGCCCGCTCCCACCCCCAAAGCCGACTACATTGTTTGGCCTGAAGCAGATCCTTAAATCACAAGCGTATTTCATTCCCCTCCCAATAACGTTATTTCTCTGTGTGTGGAGACCTGGCTCGAGGGGCCCGTGGAAGTACCACCTGGAGCGGAAGGCACAGAGGGGGCGATCAGAAGTAGGCTCTCTTTGGAACCAAACGCCAATATGAGCTTTACCGTTTTCAAAGTGTTTTCTTCTCCGTTGCCTGGTTTTCAACAGGGGTGGGCCCATTTCAAAGCGACGAAGCGGAGAGGCGCTCAGGCTTTCCCGGGGGAGGACACCGCGCAGCGGGACCCGAGGACTCAGTGGGAGTCAAGGAACACTGCGGAAGAAAGGATACGCGGGAGTGGGTTAAGGAGGCGGAGGGTGGGGTGGGAAGAGCGTGTCCCGGGTGGAGGGATGTGATGGGTGAGGGAACCAGATTGCTCGGATGGCTGGGACAGAGAGGGGGGCGAGTTAGCCACCCCAGCGGATTGGAAAAGCAACCCATAGAAATTACATGCCTCTGTGGGCCCAGACTTGGGGGCGGGGGGGGGGAGGAGGGAGAGAGAGAGAAAGAAAGAAAACCCCGTACACACAATAAGTGAAAAGCAATTGAACATTATAGTCCCTGGTGAATTTCATTGTACGGCGCAGCAAATATTGTAAATCCGTCCCCCTTCCTCTCTCTGTTTCTTACTCTCTTGTTCTCTATCACTCTTTTATCATAGTCTCTGCCCGCCCCCAAACGAAGAGTCGCCTTTCCCCTCCAAACCTCCCTGACTCTCTCTTTCACTCTCTGCGCCGACAGTTACCTTCCTTTCTTCCTCCTTCCCCCTCTGTGGCTGTGATTTTGATCCTAGAGCACCCTCTTCCCTTCAATATAAGTTCTGCTCACTTTTGGCTCCTTCCCCCTTGGACGGTTTAGGGCAGGAGTCCACAAACCAGACCTCGCTCGGGCCAAATGCATCCCATCACCTATTTCTGTACGACCCATAAACTGAGAATTTAAAATATATATATATATATATATATATGTTTTTAAATGATTGAAAAGACCTTGTAGAAAGTTTTTCCTCTTGTCATATGTTACATCTCATTGTATGTTTCCCTGTGTAATAGCCTTGAATTTGCTTCTTGGCCCGCAAAGCCTAGACTATTTTACCATTTGGCCCTTTTCAGAAAAAGTTTGCTGACCCCTGGTTTAGGAGAATTGGGTTATGGGTACTTATACAGTAGCATTTTGGGTGCCTGGCCCGGGGCTTCTGGGGTTTTCCAGGCCCTCCTAGGGGGAGGGTCTGAGGGAGGCTGGGGTGAGAGGGGTGAGGCTTCTGTGTGCCAGTCTGGGAGGGCAATTAAGGGGAAGGGGATGGAGGCTGCTTTAAAAAAAAAACCCATTGGTATTTGTCACAGGGGCCAGCCAGGGTCATACTTGTTTTCCTAGGATGGGGAGTGACTTAGAACTACCTGATCATTCCTGAGATTAGGAATGGTGGAGTTCTGCTTCAGGATCGTCTTTCCAAAAGCTGTGGCCCTTTTGTAATCCTTTCTGGAGTCCTTCTCCCATCTTCTTTTCTGAACATTTTTAAAAGCTTGTCATACGAAGCATCTTCCCATAATCACCTGAGCTCCTGGGCGATAGTAGACATGTCTTTTGGTCTGTCTGGCATCCTCCCGGGGAAACCATTCCTGTCCCACTCTATAATAATGGTGCTCTGTCCCTGACTGTCTGAAGGGCTGACACTACACTCTGGTCCCACCACAGGGGTGGACCCATGGCAGTAAAGCAAATCACAATAAAATGAGGTATATCTGTACTAAGCATGGAGCCCCTGACACTTACTGAATTGTGAGAGGAGCCACCCAGGTGGGCACCGTGCCTGGCACTGCCCCTTCACAGCCATTCTGGGCAGTGTTCATTGCAGTCATCACGGCCAGCACAGATCTGTCTTTAGGATGGAGTGGTCAGATACACACCTAACAATTTCGAATTTCTCTTAGTTATGTCCTAAAGCTGTGACAGTCAGAGTCAAAAGGTCGCAGTGTATTGAACACCTGCTGTATTCATAATGTGCCCCAGCACATGTTCTTCTATAGGCCTGACAGTATGCTTTTACTTTTAGTATAAAAGTCTCTCTGACTTAGTTTTTATTCTTTTATTAGGGGTGATTTGCTAGGTGTGATTTATAACTTTCTCCCTATATGAGATTGTTCATATCAAATATGAAAATACTACTACTAATATTAGTGACAGCTCACACTTATTGAACACTTACCCAGTGCCAGGCTCTGGACAAAGGGCTTTACTGGCCTGATCTCCTCTAATCCTTACTATAACTCAGGGATATGGGTGCCATTAGTCCCATTTTACAGATGACAAAACCAAGTCTCTTGCCCAAGCGCACAAAGATATTAAATATTGGCATTAGCAACTAAACTTGGTTTTACTTTAAAAGAAGACTAATAATATGGGCTAGAGAAATGGGGAGCTTTCATGAAGGACACCCATCACGTGCTTTGAAGACAGGTCAGGATTTACTGCCCATTAGCTCTATGACCTTGAGCATCTTACCAAACTTCCTTGGGCCTCGATTTCTTCATCTCTAGAGTAGGGGTGATAATTTCATCTTGAGGGAGAGAATCAAATGAGAAACATAAAGTTCCCGGCACATCGTTAGGGCCACAGTTGGAGCTCAATCCCTTTTACTTTTTCTTCCACCAGAGGAGACTGGATCATACTGGTTTCCAGAGAGTCCATGCAGTGGAATTTAAGCTCCCTGAGAAGTTGGTTTTTGGTCATTTTGTTTATGCCATATCTCCTGCAGCAGAACGGTGCCTGGCACATCACAGGCACTCCATACGTGTTTGTTGAATTGAGTTCTCTCTTTCTGTGAGTCTGCAGTTCTGTCACATGTGACTAACAGTGGCTCCCCAAGGGCTGGTTGGGACCAGGGGGCGGAGGGGGATCCAGGAGCAAAGCTTTGCATGGAGGAGGGGGAAGATCCACCCTCAGCTCACTCAACAGCCCTCCAGGAGCCAGATCTAGTGGCCTGCAGTGTTGTTTAGAACTCAGCCCTGGCCGCCCTGCCTGGGAGAGCAGCTTGGGAGTTAGTTGCCGGAGATGCCTGATGCGTGTCCTGAAGCAGTCAGTGGATGCAGCTCCAGCCGCGCCTCTTTCTTCCTTCTCCCAGGCTTGTCCGGGCCTCTGCCTGCGAGACCTCACCCATCTGCACAGCGGCCGGGCTCAGAAAGAATCCTTCTTCAACGCCAAGTATCAGCAGGGCTCTCAGGGTGTGAATTATTCATCGACAAGCCCAGCACCCATCTGTCTCCAGTCAGCGCTGCTGGCACCTCTCCGCACCCAGAGCTGCCCAGGGCATCCCCGTGGATTCCTCGGAGTGAAGACGAGCCCCTGAGCCTTTTGCCTTAATTGGAGAGATGATGGGGCGAACAAGAGGCTCTAAAGTGTGTATTTGAAATCAATTTGCTCCTTGAAGCGGCATGAAAACGAAAGGCTGAGGGAGGCCCACTGTGAGGGCATTGCCCTGGTGCCACGTCAGCTCAGGCTCCGCTAATGACCTGTGGCTAACAGCCTTCTCACACCTTTGCTCCGAAGAGGTTGGCAGAGGCCAGGCGGGGGTCGGGGGTACGCGGCTTTCTAGTCTCAGAGGTTTCACAGGGCACAGCCTCTGAGAATCAGGGACAGAAGACAGGGGGCCTGAACACTTGCACATTTGCGGTGGCCGCCCTGGGAGGCCTGGTGCACCCCGCTGGCTTCTGGGGAGGAGCAGGGGTGGGGGAAAGGCAGTAAGATTTCAGAGATTTAAAGAAGAGGTTCAGTTGCCTGTGAACGCAACCAGCTTTTAGAAATCTCTGGAGGTAACAGGTGTGGCAGCAAATCTGTAGGACAAGAGGCAGAAGAAGGCATATATATGGGTTGCTGGTTAATTCTAAGGGGCAAAATGGCCATTTTCCTATGTTGAAATAATAAGGCAGGAATTATTCGTGTGCATCTTTCATGACCAGTGACTGAGGGTCTCCAGGGGAAAAAAATAAGGGCTTCCTCAGGAGGGAGGTATACTCTAGTAAAGAGTTCCCCGAGAATAAGTAACAATTGTGACTTTTGCCTCATAGCAGGCTATTTAAAGATGTTGATTGGCTCTGGTTTCTCTTTTAGAGCCAAGCACCGTACATTATATGTTGTATCAAACATTACATCGCAGTCACATCATAAGTATATATATATATTATATATAATATATATTATACATATATATTATACATAATACCTATATTATATATACCACATATATATTATAATGTACTCCTATCATATGTATATATGTAGATATATTTATTTTTATATATTATCTATATTTTAAAGAAGTTTTAGAGGTTTGCTTTTGAACTTACTTGGCTATGAATAGTCACTCATTTAATTTGCTATTGGCTCTGCTTTCTAAGTTATCATCATGCATAATCAAGAGTTCTTGCAAAGCAAGGTAACCAACTCACAGATTGTCTTCGTATGTAATACAGTCTTTATGAAAACTAAACTTGACGGTGAACAAAATGGACCTAATGTTTGTAAACATTGAATTAGACATTTATTCATTCTGATTTTGCATATTTTTCTTTAAATGTTTCAGGCCAGTGCCTTTTATTTTTTCCTCTTCTCTGACATGTTTGTGAGACCTGGAAGGTGGCGTGTGCGTGTGCGCCTCTGTGTGTATGTGTGTGTGTGTGTGTCTGTGCACGTGTGTGTATGCATGTGTCCTAATGGATAGAACAGGCTTGCTTGGCTGGGGGTGGGTCGATGGGGAGCCTGGAGGAGGTGCTGTCAGGGTCTCCAGGCTTCCAGAATCTTATTTCTGCAGGTCCTCCTGGCTCTTTCCCTTGAGTGAAACAATAAGCTTGGCAAGGTTTGTGCTTAGGTAAGGAGGCCCAGGACTCATGGTCAGTCAGCACCTCCAGGTGAGGAAAACCTTAGACGGTGCCAAACCCAGGAGGACCTGCTAAGAAATCCAGTGACAACCATGGCCCTTACACTCACAGCACAAAAGTCAAGAAATACAGAGAGAAGGCGGGTACCCTCTCCTGGCGTGGGGTCTCCTGAGGGGGGTGTGTGTGTGCATCACTTCACTCAGCAGAGGAGTAGTGGAGTTGTTTTCATGCCAGCCTGAAGAGGAGGGAGGGGAAGAACAGATGGGACGGGAGCTTTGTCACCATCACCTGATCTGATCAGTGGCCTCCTTTCATTAACATTTTATAGCCTGGCACTAACAGCGGGAGCATTCAACACTAGCATGGGGTTGACCCGGTTCTGAGTATCAGGGGCCCTCGGAGACGCATGCGCATGCGTTCCAGTCTGGCCCTGACCACTTGGTGAGCCCCGCTGGCTATTTGGGGAGAGGGGCGCAGGAGGAATGAGGAGGGACCAGTACTGAAAGGGCACCTTCTGACTGCCAGGCACTGCACCCATGACTTACTTCCTAACTTTATGCCTCAAGCAATATGTGTCCTTTCTCAACTGAGGCAGTGGAAGCTACGGAGTATTAAAATGTTGAACCCGAAGTGACACAGCTAGGATGTGGCAGCGGCGGGATTCGAACTCAGAGCAGTCACACTCAAACCCCGCACTGTTTCTTTCATACTCTGCTGCTGCCCGGAATTCCTTGGCTCTCAAGTATGTTGGTGGAATTTCTGGTATGCCTCAAAAAAGATGAGCGTCCCTTCCAGTAAATCGTTCCTTCCCTGAAACTGAGAAGAGAGAAGAGGTGGATGCTGAGGTGCCTCTGTGTCGGGCAAAGATGCCCAGCAGAGGAATCAGGTGGGGGCTGAAGTCTAGCCCGCATGTCACCTGCCGGTCGGTACCCTGGTGTTGGGCTTCATCAGGCCAGAGAGGGTTGCCTGTCAAGTCCTATGCCCCTGAGACCACATCTACCCAGACAGGTGCCGCTTAATAAGTTGTACAAAGACACTGTCTTAGTTTGGGTTTTCCTGGAAGCAGACCCGGAGACCAATATTGTAGTGCAAGTCTTTTGTCTGGGAGGGGATCCCAGGAAGCGCTAGCAGGGAGGAGGGAAGTAAGGCAGGGAAGGGGGAGGCAGAATTATCCAGGTATGTATCAAGGTGGTTATCACTGTGGACAACCAGAGCCCCGGCTCGCCGGGGAGCTCTGGGGAACAGCAGAGAACATTGCCCTGAAGTCATCCCGGTGCCTCATCGGCCATCACGCAGGGCTGCTTCCGGGGGCTGCTCCGCTTTCCCCACACGCAGGTCGTGCTCCTGGGGCGGCGGACAGCCCTCCCGCCTGACGAGCTGCCCTGGTTGCAGGTGTGTGCAGAGGACATCTGGGCGGGGTGGAGCCAGCATCTACCCGGGCGCCCTTTACGTGAACCCGACACCGGGTCCAAGACTTGTATTCTGCTGGATCTAATCGACCCAAGTGATTATCTATGCCCCCAAGCCCATTCATCAACTGCAGTGTGAACATAGACACCCATCTGTGACATTGTCTGGAGAAAAAGCCCATGGCCGCTAAAGCATCAGCATGACATAAAGCCTCCCGACTTTATAATCAAGTCTGGGCTCTGTTCCTGGCTCTGATGGACCCTTTCTTCGTTTTCTGCCTCTTTCCCTTCCCGCCGCCCCCCCCCCCCCACACCACCTTCGGAAGCCAATAAGGAAATCCAGGTTCCCTGGCTTCCTGCCTTCCTGTTTTTATCCTCTGGACCTCCGGAAGGGTTGGCAGGAACAGGAGGTGGCCGCCTGGAGTGACGGCACGAAGCTCTGGAGTGGGGCTTGCGAAGTGCTGGGGTGATCTTGAAGCTGTGTGTGCCACTTTCTCTGACATTGTTTGTTTAATGGCGGTGGTGGCCAGTGGAAACTTGGAGGAGGCTCAGTTGACCCTTGGCATCTCCCCCAACAAAACTGATTCCTTGCTTCGGCTGAATCCCCAAACCTCAGAACCCGCTGCGCCTTCCAGCACTCTCCCCGGACCACCTGGGGCTGCAATTTTGCTTGTTCTCAGGCTAAATTGCCAACTGCAGCAGAGCTGAAGCAGGAGTTTAGCAGAAGTGTAAAGAGTTGATTCAAATCAGAAACGCCCAGACGCAAAATTGCGACTGCTTTAGTTTCTGTTTCCTCCAGCTCGGTTGCCGTCGTTCCCTGGAGGGTTATGATCCTACTTTCCAGCTCCCCTTGACGATTTCTGCCCAGCACAGACACAGCTCCCGAGGAGGGGATGGCCCAACCCTGTTGCTTCATTTGGCACTGCTGATCTAATGAGGTGTAAATCCCACAGATGCCGCTCGGGGCGGCCAACATAGTAATTTATACCAATTGGTGTGATTAGACGAAGCCCTCAATCATCCTGCAGTGTCGCGCTGCAATCTGTCATAGTTCTCATCAGACGTGCTTCACCCTGGCTTTGTGCTGGTCTGAGTATGTGCTTTCATGGGTCCTGCTCAAGAGCCCAAACATAAGAGTGAGAAAGGGGCCCAAGGACTCATGACCGCCTACCAGGAGTGAGGACGCTTCCTCCCCTTCACCTGGGAGGGGACTGGCCGAAAGGTCACAGACGTGGGCTCAAAGCCTGACTCCTTGGGCATGAATCGCCGCTCTACCCCCAGTAGGCTGCTTTCCTTGGGAAAGTGACTCCACCCCTGTTGCCTCAGTCTGTTCATCTGTAACGTGGGGTGATAATAATGCTACAATCCTCATATAGTTGTTAGGAGGATTAAATGAGTTAATATTGGTAAAGTGCTTAGAAACATACCTGGCACATAGTATTTGTCAAATAAGTAAATTCTCTTATTTTTTTCTGTCCACTCCAGAAAGGCTCTGAGGAATCCACCAGTGAAGATACACAAAGACCAGTAAAATGACTGAGGAACTCAAGAACCACATAAGGAAAGGGGTAAGGAGAGAGGGTTGTCGTCTGTTGTATTAAGGAGGGCTCTTTGGGCTCCAAGGAACACTTATTCATCCAATGACTATGTACCGATCACTTACCGTGTACCAGCCAGCATGCTCGTTGCTGGTCTTAACAACAGTGACCTCGTGGAGCTTGCATTTGAGTGTTACTTGTACCAAGCCCAAGTAAACAACCAAATAAATGAGATGATTTCAGAGTGACAGAGACATGAAGAAAGTAAACAGGATGGAGTGAAAGGGCGGAGTGGGGTGGAGGGCAAATACATGTTGGGTGATCAGGAAAGGCCTCTCTGACAAGGTGACGTGACAAGAAAGAACCAGCCGTGTGAAGCTCTGGGAGGAGAACTTTCCATACAGAGGGAACAGCACGTGCAAAGGCCCCGAGGTAGGTGGGAGCTCGGAGAGTTGGAGGAATAGCAAGAAAGCTGTTGTGGCTGGAGCAAAATGAAGGAAGGAGAGCGGTTTGTAGAGGTTGGATGGGGCCAGATCGTGCAGGGCCTTATCGGGTAAAGTGTTCGACTTTTATTTTAAGGACTTTGGGTGCTTGAAGCAGACAAATGGCATAGTCTCCGTTACCATTTTAAATCTTTTCTTTTTATTATTTTGCATTCTTCTTTTTTTTTAAGTCTTTACTGAATTTGTTACAATACCACTTCTGTTTTATGTTTTTTGGTTTTTTGGCCATGAGGCATGTGGGATCTTAGCTCCCCAAGCAGGGATCAAACCCGCACCCCCTGCATTGGTAGGCGAAGTCTTAACCACTGGCCCTCCAGGGAAGTCCCCTCCTTTACCATTTTAAAACATTTAGAAATCCAACTCTAGGTAGCTTTAACAAAAGGGAAGATTTCTTAAAAGACTGTGGGAATGTCTCAGAGAAGCTATGGGCAAAAACAGATCTGGGCTTGAACACTGGAGTATGAGTTCTCCACCCCCATGTTGGGTTTTCTCTGCGCTCTCTACACCCCAATCCACATGGAGCCAACAGCTCCTTTGTTATATGAACTTGACTTCCACAATCCAGCGTCTCAAGAGCAATGCATCTCTCAGTTCCAGCATGCCTCAGCTAAGGACTTAGGGGTTGGCTTGAGCCAGGAATCCATTCCTGGACCCATCAGCTATGGCCAGAGTGGGGTGGGGTCACGCTTGACATCCTGGTTGCTTCTGAGTAAGGATGGGGGTCTGGGCAGGAGGAATAATTCTCCAAAAGGGAAGTGAGGGTGTAGGGCAGAGTAAGCAAAGTGTCCAAGTTGCCAGAAAACCAGAAACTAAAGAATGTAGCTGGAAGCAAGCTCAGAATTTAACTCTGAGTTTCCTGGTAGCCAAAGCTCAAAAAGAAACATGAGTGGGTTTCAGAGTTCTCATCTGCCAATAAAACAAGGCAGAGCAGATCAATAAACGAGAAAAGCGTTTTCTTCCACTAAAGCTAAGGGGACATTCCTGAGAGGTTCTCTGTGGAAGGGGAACTGAGAAATACGATGGAAGATTCTCAGCAACTTTTTAATTTAAATTTCTCAGATGATTTAGTTTTTCTGAATGTGTGGAGATTCCCTTCTGGTGAGTTCTGAAAGTAGAGGGAGGGGACATCACAGAATCTCAGCAGTGGGCTGGGCAGGATATACTTATGGGAGCCAGAGTAATGTGTCTCTTTCTGATGACCTCATTGGTTCGTAGAGACTTCAGCACAAGGCTTGAAAACTCAAATGCCTCGTACTAGGGAGATGCATGTGACATGGGCTGGGTGCCTACACCATGGTCGACGCAGCTGGTAATCCAGCTCGGTCAGCAAAGAGACCATAGGAAATCACTGCTCTTCAGCTCCCGCCAAGTGTGGCCTCTTGGGCCTAATGATTTTCCAAGAGGAACTGGAAATTCTGGACTCTAAACCTTGAGTGTTGACAACTAATTGAAATCTGTTTGAAAACTTTCCAAGAGCCAAGCAAAATGGGGGTGAGGGGTGAAGGCGGCTGCAGCCAAGGGGGGTGCAACCTCTGTGTCCCCATGACCAGTTAGCCGGCCTCACGGGAGCTTCCTGGAACACGAAGGGCTCAGCTGGGATTTTGTCCAGATCTGGGCACAACAAGACCCCCGGGTGTGGAGACTCTGGGTCCTAAGGAGAGATGCTACCCTCCCCCATCCTCCCGTTTCAGGCTATGTGCTTGGCCCCAGGTATCCGGTGATGAGTGAAACAGACCCACCCCTGCTCTCAGGGGGGTTAAAGTCCAGTCAGGGAGCCAGACTTTGGACAACTAACTGCACCATGAGGTCATTGAGCAGAGTTGTAAGAAGTGCCAGAGGGAGGCCGACCGAAGGCTGCCTTAGGTGTTCATGGGGGTGTGACCTAGTCCGGGGGGTTAGGAAAGCTCCCTTGAGGACAGACTTCAGCTGAAGACTTGAGCATAGGAGTAGGAAAGGGGAGGAGTAAGGAGGTTTGTGCTTCCAGACCAAGGAAGCAGCCGTGGCGGCCCAGGGTGGGGAAGCTGTCTCAGGAGGGCAGCATTACAGGTGGGCTGGGCCGGGGGAGGAGCTGGTGTTGTCCGCCATGTTGAAAACTTAGAACTTGTGATAAAAAGGATCCAAAACTTAGAAAGAGGGCAAAAAGGAAGACCATAGATTCTTTGATGTCAGACCAGAGCATTATTTACTCAGCCCACCCAAGGATGACTTAATTCTCTATGGGCTTGTACCTTTGTTTGATTCTACTCTTTACCGTTTGGGCCTGATCTCTCTGAAGTTACATGTATATCTGTAGAGAGCTGCCCTTCTGCAGAGAAGTCAGTGCTTTCTGTCTGGTAGAGAAGACCACCCCAAAGGTTCTCGCTTTATTACCCTGAAGGACTTTAGTCAGTTTTGTTTCTAACTTAAAAAAATGAACAAGTAGGGAATTCCCTGGTGGTCTAGTGGTTAGAACTCCACACTTTCACTGCTGTGGGCCCGGGTTCGATCCCTGGTCAGGGAACTAAGATCCCGCAAGTCACGCAGTGTGGCCAAAAAAAAAAAAAAGGAACAAGTAAATAAAAATTGACTTCCATACATCTTTCCTGAGGGACTGTTTAAACCCCTGTCATCAAATGCTTTTTGAACCAGCTCTACCATATCACTGGTTCTCTCATTAATGAGTTAAATAAACATCTGACACATTTTTATCCTATATCAATAAGAGTTGGGTTTTCAGAAAACAGTATCTCAAAGAGATATCTGTACCACCATGTTCACTGAAGCATTATTCACAGCAGCCAAGACATGGAAACAACCTAAGTGTCTAATGACAGATGAACGGATAAGGAAAATGTGGTGTACATATAAATGCAATATTGTTCAGTCATAAAGGAGAAGGAAATACTGCCATTTGTGAGAGCATGGATGAACCTTTAGGGCATTATGCTAAGTAAAATGAGTCAGACAGACAAAGACAAACACCATGTGATCTCATTTATACGTGGAACCTAAAAAACCGGAACTCAAAAATATACAGCAAATAGATTGGTGGTTGCCACAGATGGTGTAGAGAGTGGGCGAAATGGATATAGGGGGTCAAAAGGTACAAGCTTCCAGTTATAAAATAAGTTCTGGGGATGTAATGTACAGCATGGTGACTACAGTTGACAGTACTGTTGTATATTTGAAGGTTGCTGAGAGTATGTCTTAAAGAGTCTCATCATAAGAAAAAAAAAGTTGTAGCTATGTGAGGTGACAGATGTTAACTAGATTTACTGCGGCGATCATTTCATAATATATACAAATATCAAATCATTATGTTGTACACCTTAAACTCATACAATGTTATATGTCAGTTATATCTCAATGAAACTGGGGAAAAAAGAGTTGGGTTTTTATTTTCTGAACATTATTTTTTGACAGAACTTTCTCCTAAGCATGATGAGAAAGCATGGAGGGTTTTAAGCCAACACGTGCCACGATTGGATTTGCCTGTGGATCAGTGTTAATGTTCTGAGCATAAGAAAACCAGGCTTCTATTTTGATTGTCAGATGGGGGGCTTCCCCTCTGGGGACAAATAACCGATTTGGTTGAGGACCAATCTGCTGTGGTTATCATCAAGTGTAGGTTTATTATAGGGTCTTTCTACAAACATAGGAGACTCTAATCATGGCAGCGTCCATTTTTGTTAAGATTGAAAGCAGTGGCTAATAATTTATTGCAAAGGAATCTAAACTAATGAACTCCACTTACAAGTAAAATGTTTGAGAAAGCTCTCTTTTCTCCCGGATCTCCCCAGGAGGCCCAGCTCCGACAAAGGTGGCACCACTCAGCCATCGGGCAGATTGCTCATCGACTGTGTCAAGTGTGAGAAATCGGGCGATCTCTTTAAAGTACTCTTTAAAAAAAAAAAAAAAAAAAGGGAAGGGAAAATATCAGCATCCATTTCCATAAATTATTGAATGTGAATTTAACATCTTCTCGTTGGAGAAGTGTTGAAATTGCACGTGCTAATCGGCGAGTCAGGGAAGCAGTGTTGGGGCTGCAGAGAGCAGACTAGTCATTGTCGTTCCGTGGTGGGCAGAGTGAGGGGGCCCTGCTCCCCGGGGCAGCCACGCCCATCCACGTGGGTCTCAGCCAAGAAGGGCACCTGGAATTATGCTAGAACCTTCCTCCGTTATCTCCTTTAACCCTCACAGCGCTTTTGGGGACCCTTATCACCTTCCCTCAGGTAGGAAACTGAGGCTCCGAGAGGTTGAGTGACCTGCCAGAAGTCACGTGGCTGATAGGTGGCTGTGATGACTTTTCAGTCTAGGTGTTTCGAATTCATCATGCCGGTGTGCCTTCCTGTGACTTGTAAACATTCCTCACTTTAGTTGTCATTTCCTCAGTGATTATACTCCAGCAGAATCATTCCAACTGATGTGGTAGAAAGAGTGCGATTCCCCCCACCACCACTTGGTAGAATTAATACTCAGCTTTAGGCAACTGATAGTTTATTGAATTGGGAAATAATGATTCCTCCCTCCCTTCCTTCCTGCCTCTGTTCTTTCCTTTTTCTCATCAGTATGCATCCTTCAAGTTTTTGCTGAAACATCACCTAGTCACTAAAACCTCTCGTGGCTATTTTACTTCAAATTGCAATCTGTGTGAGCCCTGAATGCTCTTATCTGTCACCTTATTCTATTTTTTCTTTTTTTTTTCCCCCCATAGCGCTTGTCATCTTCTAACATACCTATATAATATTGTATATAACATATATAATTTCTTTGTATTATCTTTATTATTTATTATTTGTCTTCCCCAAACAGAATTTAAAATCTCAAGAAGGAAAGAATCTTTGGTGTGTTTCATTTGCTTTGAACAAGGTCTGGAATGTAGGAGGTGCTTAATAAATACTTGTTGCATGAATGAATGAATGAATGAATACGTGTTACATGGCCTTTTATAGTTTAATGAAAATCGACAAGGCAAGCAAACCAAGCTTATTGTACACATCCATATTCTCAGTGTTTACAATATTCTCTCCTTTAATTTTCATGACATAACAACTGTTATTATCATCATTTTACAGATGAGGAAACTAAGGCCCAGAAAAGTAGAATAGCTTGCCCAAGGTTACACTTCTAAAGCTACTTTAAAAATGAATTTTGTTGAGGTATAAATTTCATATAATACAGAGCATCCACGTTCAGTGTGCAGTTGAGAAATGGATACACCCCTGTGACTATCACCCAAGCGAGATGCAGAGCCTCCCTATCACCCCCAGCAATTCCCGTGTGCTGCTTTGCAGTCAATATCCTGCAGCCCCTGGTAACCCCTAATTTGTTTTCTGCCCTTATACTTTTGCCTTTTCTAGAACGTGTTATACAGTGGCATCGTATAGCGAATACTCATTTATGCCTGGCTCTTACAGTGGCATCGTATAGCGAATACTCATTTATGCCTGGCTCTTTGGCTCAGCGTAATTATTGGAGATTCATCCGTGTTGCTCTGTGTACAACCGTTCATTCCTTTGTCAGTACTGGGGCTGTTCTATTATATGGGTAGACCATGATTTCTTTATCCGTTTCCCTGTTGGTGGACATTTGGATTGTTTCTGGTTTGTGTCTATTAGAGATAAAGCCACTGTGAACATTCATGTACAAGCTTTGTGTGGACATCTATTATCATCTCTCCTGGGTAGGTGCCTAGGATGTGGACTTGTTGCATTGTATCGTCACTCTGTGTTTCACTTTAGAAGAAATGGCTAAACTCTTTCCCAGAGTGTTTGTAGCGCTTTGCGTTCCCACCAGCAGCATGTGAGAGTTCCAGCGGGCCGACATCCTCACCACCCTTTAGTGTGGTCAGTCTTTTTAACTTTCAGCATTGAATTGGCTGTCCAGCACTGCTTCCTCGTGGCTTACATTTTCGTTTCCCAAACGACTAATAACGTTGATCGTTTTTCATGTGCTTATTGGCCAGTAATGTATCCTCTTTGGTGGAGTATTTCTTCAGATCGTTTGCCCATTTTTAATTGGATTGTTTGTCGTATTGTTACTGAGGTTAAACGACGCTTTATATATACTATTTTTATGCATTTGTACATTTATACATTGTGAACACATTTACACATTTACATTATATAATATGACTTTTCCCCCCAGTATGTGGCCAGCCTTTTCATCTCCTTAATGGTGTCTCAGAACCACTTTTGAAGCAAGGTCTGTCTGCCCTTCATTCCTTTCCACTTTCCCAAGTAAGGTCCATCTCGAGGAATTAGACCCTCAAGGGGTAAGAAAATAATCGTGAAAAATAACTAAAATACCCAGAGGAAAAACACAATCCTGGCCTGTGTTTGTTCAGTGGGTTCAGAAGCAAATTTCCCTAATGTGAGGCTGAGGGAGGTGGAGAGAGAGTTAATCACTAGCCCAGGCTCAGTGTTATTTTAATTAAGCATAATAAGAGTAATGAAGTTATGCACCTCTTAGGATTTATGGCTTAGCTATTGGTATGGCACAGAGAGGATTTCAGGAACAAATATAAGTGATGGAACCCCAGGGACTTTTCCTGTCTTGCTGGGTTGTCCTTCTGTAACCCCACAGGGCGGGAGGTGGTGCTGTGATGCGGTGGAAACAGCAGAACAGGGCAGGGGTGGGGCGGTCGGGAGACCTGGGTGTGTTACTTGGAGCAGGTGCTCTGCTCTCTGGACCACAACCTCCTCACGTGGGGAGGATTTGATGCAGCAGTGTGTTGGTGAATGTTTAATGCTTAATAAATCCTTCTCCAAAAAGAAGTACATGTATGTGTATACATGTATATATATGTATTATGTATATATACACATGTATATATGTATTTGCATATATACCATGTGCTTATTATAAAGTTTACTGATATTAGTGATGTATAAGATATAATTTAAAATAATAAAACATAGAATATTATACATTCCACATAGCCAAATAATTTTCACAAAATGCTTTTGTTCATTTTTGCCCAACTCTCCTATCAGTATCCAACCAGCAGTTACAACTGACAAATGAGTGTGGTTCTGACATGAATACTGGTTGATATTTTTGTTTATATTAAAGAGGAAGATGAAAGTGAAACAACAAAGACATATGTCAGGACGTTACGCATTCATCAATGGCATGAGTGACTTCTTTGCTGAATTGGATAACAGTGTTTGAATACTGGAAGACTATTTCCTTGATTTTTGCTCTATTCACAGTGTAACAGCTGTATATAGGATGCACTTAATTGTTGACATTTTCACCACTATTATCTTAAGTCTAGACAATCAACAAAACAATAGATTGAGCTCTGATGTGTAGTGTTGGCCAATGTCTGTGGTGTAAGGACTCCTACTTTGACCTGCGTTCAGCTACTCATGTGATGTCAGTGAAACTGGGTTTCAGAAGAGCTGTGTGGTTGTATGCCCTTATGTGGTATACCCACTTTACAGATACAGGAGATATAAATAACCTCAGAAGTACACATAATAGTAAAACATAGTAAAATACCTAGGAAGAGGTGGTTTGAGTATTTATGACCTTTATTTTTAATATAATTTATTTAATAGAAATTTATATAATTTAATTTTTAATTATGGCTGTGTTTTAATAACCAGCTTGGAAAATTCCTAAAAATGTTAAGAGTCAGCTCTCGGGAGGGTATGAGCTGGTTGCAGCACAACAGTGGTTTGATGAGACTCAACCCAGTGTCCATAGCCAGGTGAGACTTCCAAGAAGGGCCAGCACTTCAGAACTTCCCGTCCCGTGTCACGCTCCCCTCCCAGCCAGGGCCAGGCCGCTTCCTCTCTGAGAGGAGCAGGTGCAGAGAAGTATATTAATCGGCTTGGGCTGTCATAACAAATGCCACAGATTCGG
Source organism: Balaenoptera physalus (assembly GCF_965194825.1). NCBI lineage: Eukaryota > Metazoa > Chordata > Mammalia > Artiodactyla > Balaenopteridae > Balaenoptera > Balaenoptera physalus. The sequence continues at coordinate 92,821,735 of NC_138896.1, read as the reverse complement.
TGGCTTAAACAACAGACATTTATTTCTCACAGTTCTGGAGGCCAGAAGTGCATGATCAAGGTGCCAGCAGCATTGTTCTGACGAGGCCTCTCTTCCTGGCTTGTAGACGGCCACCTTCTTGCTGTGTCCTCACATGGCCTTTTCTCTGTGCACCACTCCCGTGGCGTCTCTTCCTCCTCTTGTAAGGACACCAGTCCTATTAGATCAGGACCCCATCCTTATGACCTCATTGAACCTGAATCACCTCCATAAGGTCCCTATCTCCCAATGCAGTCACACTGGAGGTTAGGACATCAACAGATGGATTTGCGGGGGGGACACCATTCAGTCCATAACAAGCAGTGTGGTGCTTCTGCTTTGCCACAGGAAAGGAAGAGAAACAGACAGGTGACGGGGCAGTACTTGTTGCCAGAGGCAGGGCTGGGCATCCTTTCCTGCGGTCTCCAGAGTGTGTCAGGGCCAGATGCTGGCCAGGCAGAGAGAGGAGGGTGTGGGGGGAAAGTGTAAAGACAGATTTTGCAGGGCTGATAACCCAAGCCCAAGGCGGGGGGGAATGTGACAGTGCCCTTGGCTGTCACATCACTGGCATGGTTAGGACCCTCACCATTGGAACAGTGTCACCCTGCATGGGCAGTGGAGCACAGGAGTCAAGGCCATGGGCATAGAGCCAGGCTTTCTGGGCTGCAAGTCCCAGCTGACCATTTACTAGCTGAGTGACCTTAAGCAAGTTACTGACCCTCTCTGTGTATCCGTGTTCCCATCTAAAGACTACAAATAATGCTGGTACCTTCCTCAAGGGTTGCTATGAAGATTAAATGAAAAAACACATATTTGTACTTATATTTATAATTAGAATATAAGTGCCTGGCTCATTGTAAGTGATGTGTCAGTGTTATCTTTTGCAGCTGCATTTACAATCTGTTTCCCTTTCTCTAGTGTGTGTCTTTGAGAAGATGGATCCCATGTCTCCTCTGTCTTTGAACCCCCAGCCCCTAGCACCATATCTGGCACTTAATAAATGTCCGATAAGTGTGTTGAATTACAGATAAATGTCGAAGTGCTTTGGAATGATTAAACAGCCAAGGAAACAAAATTCATTCATACATGGAATCATCCAATTATTAAATCATACATTCATTTAACAAATAATTTTTAACAGCTTGATTGAAAAATAATTCACATTACATACAATCCATCCATTTAATGTGTACAATTCAATGGTTTTTAGCGTATTCATAGAGCTGTGAAACCATCACCATAATCAATTTTAGAACATTTCATTACCCTGAAAGGAAACACCATACCCATTACCAGTCATTCTCTGTTTCCCCCTAAACCCCCCATCCCTAGGAAATCACTGGTCTACTTTCTGTCTCTATGGATTTGCCTATCCTGGACATTTCATTTGTGTAGTATCGTATAATATGTTTTCTTGTGACTGGCTTCTTTCACTTAGCTTAATGTTTTCAAGGCTCGTCCATGTCATAGCATGTGTTGGTACAACAAAATTTTTTTTTTTCAATTTTTAAACATCTGCTGAACTCTGTGAGATAAACCAGAGAACGTGCCATAAAAATCATGTAGTCTGGAAAATACATGTTCACATAAAGAGCTGCACATGATTGTTTTAGCAGCTAAGGGCAGCTCTGGGCTAAGCATTTCACAGTCTCTTGTTTATTCCTCTTACCTTCTCAATGAGGTAGGTATTACTGTTTACCCATTTCACAGATAAGAAAACTGAGGCTCAGAAAGGTTAGTAGCTTGCTCAAAGTCCTCACATGGCAAGGAAATAATCAAGCTAGGATCGAGACACTTGTTTCCATGTGCTGGCTATGCCATCTCCCTTCTACAAACAAAACACTCACAAAAATATTCCCCAGATCCATAGGAAACCTGGCCTATCGCAGCTGCACTGTTGCCTGTATTCTCAGATTGATCCACGGGGCCGAGTGTCGGTTTTAATTTATGAAAAATACAAAAAAAGGAAGATGTTGGCTCTGCCTGCCTTTCTAGCCCGCCTGTGGGAACAGGGCCCGGGTGGACAGAATTAGCTTTATTAATGTCTCATTTCCCGGGATCAATATTTGGCAGTGCCTTCCTGTCTTTACACGGCTGGATGGGAATTAAAAACGAACATGTGTGATGCAGTGAATCCAATGGCAGAACCAGGGATGGCTTTGGAGCCGACCTCCTTCTGGAGCCCACTGATATCGTGATCCGGGGCCTGGGAAGTGAGTGTCCGGGTGTGTGTTTTAAAGAGTGATTTTGCTCAGGGAAAAAGCTCCAGCTTTTAACCCTCAGCGTTGTGGACCCTCTAAGGCCAAACCAACAGTGCTTCATTCCAACGTGCAGACATTGGAAAGGAGACTGTCTCAAGGTCAGGCCACCCCCAGGAGAGGACAGCAGCCTGACAAGGTCACGACCAGGAGATATTTACCTTGTGAGTCAGCTATCACAGGTCCCACACGGGCTCAGACACTGCCTGCTGCAACATTCCTGGGAGGCAGACATCAGCCAGGAAAGCAACGGATGAGGGTTGTGTAAAGTGCTGTTATTTCCTGGTTGCCTGCTGCACCCTCTGCCCTTTAAGGCCATCCTCTGACCTTCACAGCTCATCAATCCTTGTGATGCCCACTTTCCAGAGGAGGAAACCGAGGCTTGAGAGGAGAAGTGAGCTGTGCAAGCTCCTGCAGGAGTAAGCAGTGGAGCTGGGATTTTTAACGCAGGTTGATCTGGCTCCCAAGTCAACACCAAGTGATTCACTGGCAACAAGAAATAGAAATGTCCGGCGGATGGGAACCTGGTAGCTCCCTGTAGGGAAGAAATACAGCTGGAGGCTGCAAATGATGAACGCAAGTCTAATCCTGTTTGCAGCATTGTTTTGTTTGGCCTGAAGAGTGTTTCTTTAAGAACGTTTGAATTTATTACCAACTCTTAAAAATAGGGAGTTTTCATATAGAATGCAGATTTCTGGCTCCTCTTGGGAAACCAGAAGATCTGGGAACAGTCAGTTGGAGCCGAGGATGACTGCCCTTTCTAGAAGGAATAGGAACCGTCTGGAGTGCCGTAGCCCCCGCTCAGCCAGGGGCCTGCTCTATGGGAAATTAGATGATCCCACAGCTGCACAGGGAGGCTGGGCCCAGCCAGGGACGTTCTTGAACACCAATGTGGAAGGATACCAGCCTGTCGGAACTTCCTCAGTGTATTGGTTTGCTAGGGCTGCCCTAACAAAGTACCACGCGCTGGATGGCTTAAACAACAGAAATTTATTTCCTCACAGTTCTGGAGGCTAAAAGTCCAAGGTCAAGGTGTCAGCAGGGTTGGTGTGTTCTGAGGCCTCTGCTTGGCTTGCAGATGGCTGTCTTCTCCCTCTGTCTTCACTCTCAGGGCGTCTCTGCCCTAATCTCCTCTTCTTATAAGAACACCAGCCGTACTGGATTACGACCCACCCTGATGACCTCACCTCTTTAAAGGCCCTCTCTCCAAATATAGTCACATTCTGAGGTGTTGGGGGTTAGGACTTCAGTATACGAATTTGAGTTGGGCCGCAATTCAGCCCCTAACGATCAGGTATTGATTGTCTCTCCATAGGGGCAGACCCAGTTTTGTAGAGTCTGAAGCTCATACAATGTTGGAAGCCTTCTTGATAAAAAAAAAAAAAAAAAAAAAAAATATATATATATATATATATATATATATATATATATATATATATACAACCGTGAATGTAGAATTTGGTGCAGGGAGCAGAGCTCTTGGTGCCCTGCCCATGTCCCACAGGCTCTGGCACTGAGTGTCAGGACCCCCAGCTTTCTCCAAGTGCCCTTGGCCACCAAGAGTGCTGGGGAAATAACTCCCACCAGCAGCCCTCAGCCAGTGACTCCCTCACCCCAGGGTGGGACTGCTCTGAGGTATGTGATCTACCCTGGGCATTAACTATGTCTTTATTTTCTGTATTGCTGTTGTTTTGACCTCTGGGGCCTTGCTGACCCTGGGGGAATACTCCCTCCCAGGTTTAGCAGATTCTTAGTGATAGTAAAAAATTCGTGCGGTGTATCTTTCAAATGCAAACCAACCAATCCAAGCACCTTCTTTGTCTATCAGGCTCTCACACTCCAAGTCACCATCCCCTTTCCCTAACCATTCCAGGGCCAGGTACCAGCCAACTAGGAACAGCCCTGTGCCCAGAGCCCACAGAAATTAGTCAAGTTAGCCAATGGTAAGCATACTTACCCTGCCTCACCTGTTCCTTCCTGCAGAAACCACAGTAAAGGCTCTTCATGGTGCCCCGTCCCTCTGCCTCCTGACCAACGCTTGTGCTTCTCCCTGTGGCTCCCCATGTGCTGTGCCCCCTCCTCTTGGGAACTATGAGTAACAAGCTATCTTTTCAATGGCGGTCGCCTCCTGATCTGTTGGCCTTGCCTTAGCTAAATAATAAGAAATCTCCTATTTTAAAACATTCTGTTCCCCAAAGGCCTCCATGGGATTAAGCTCCAGATACCCACAGTGGGAGCTGGCTTGATAATGCAGCCTTTGTCGGCTGAGTGCCCTTCCAGGTCTCATTTCCCCACAGGCCTGCCAATACACCTCCCAAATAAACCAACCGTATTCCCATCCTTGTCCCAGGGGCTGCGTCCAGGGGAACCAAATTAAGTCAGCACAGAAGTGAATATTTATTGTAAATACAGAGAGGAAAAAAAAGTGGAGACAGTGGCCTTAACTGATGGCCCCTGAAGGATCGTACACCGACAAATTTTACAAAAACGTGTGACCACATGAACACACTGTTAGGGCTCTTGGAAGGGGCCCAGGCAGGTGAGGGCCCCAATGCTCAGACTTCATTAGTTCATGTACATCACCCTCTGACTAAGATGTAGGTTCCCTGAGTGCGGAGACAGTGCCCAGCGCAGTGGCTGGCACATAGCAGGTGCTCTATACATGATAGTTTAATGAATGCGTAGCCTAACAGAGCGGACTTGGTGTACCCACCTCTCTCCTGGGTGGTGCTTGTTGGGCATCCTTTAAGTCCCCTTTTTGACAGTGTCTACTGGTAGTAGCCCAGCCTCCTATAGAGGGACAATTATTTTCTTTAAATATGCTAATGTCTTCATTCTTAGAAACCTGGGAGCCAGACTATCTCTTTAAAACCACCTTGCAGTTTGCTGATTGGATCCACTGTGGGCTGACTATATGGTTTAACTCCAAAATGGCAATTCTGTCTTCGTTGTTCTTTGGTGGAACAGGATGAGTAGGTGGGACGCCTGGGCCCCCTCACAAGGAGCAGTGTATTATATTGACTAACGTATGATGTGGAGCTGCACAGACCAGTTGGAGGCTCCTCAGCTCCCTAGCAGAGTGATTTTGGGGCAAGTTACTTAGACTCCCTGAGCCTCAGTTTTCTTATCTATAGAATGGAGCAATGATGATACCAGCTTCCAGATGAGCAGGAAGATTCCTTGAGATAATGCATGCAAACCCTTTGCACCATGTCGGATCCATTGTCAGAGCTCAGTCAGGGTAGGCTGTTTATGGGAAATGTAATACTAAACCCAAAGACTGTTGACCCCTTGAGGCTATTTCAGTGCTATCCACAGGCCCCGGGCCAGTGTGGAGTTGTTCTCCAAGTGACATTTTACCAGTCTCCAGGAGCTTGTGAAGCAATCAGCGGATGCTGTAATGTGAAAAAGGCATCATAAATGATGTGCTTTGTTTCCTGTGCGGGTGGATTCCTGGTGACTCTATCAGAGGTCAGGCCTCTCCTGACTGAACAATGGGGCTTCCTGAGGGAAACAGCCCTCTCCTGTGGTCAGTCCAGCAAGAGTGAATCACCATTTGCCTTTGACAGCTTCTGGTAACACAGAGAGGAGAAACTGAGTGAATGATCTGTAGGAGCGGAGAGGCAGAGAAAGAAAGATCAAGGGACAAGAGAGAGTGCAACACTTAACACGAGCTTAACACAATGGGGGTGTGGTCTGTAGGAAACAAGATTTACAGATATGAGAAATGTGTGTGAAGTGCAGAAAGAAAAAAGAAGGAAAAAGTGAACTGGGAGAGTATAAGGAAGAAGAAAGGAGCAAAAGAAATCAGAAGTACAGGAAAATGGTGCATGAATCCACAAGGTTCCACCCTAAGGCCAGCCAAAGCCTGGAAATTGAGTAAATAACAGAATCTATAAGTACACACGCCACTATTTGCCATTCCTATGTCAGTGGCAGACATCACTAATCAATCATAGCACTCTTTCAACTGAGCTTAAATATAGCCTCAGAACCCTTCTCAATCAGAGATCCAGGTTATAATCCACTAGAGTAGGTATTTGCATTGAAACCCTCTTCATGTCTGGGTTATAAGCTCTTGCCACGCATTATGGAGAAGGCTTGGACCAGAAAAGCAGACCAAGGCACAGAGGACCCAAGAGCAGTAAGGAGGGGGCATTAGGACTGGCACATTCCTGGCCAAGGGGCAGAAAGAATGGGCCCTTCATAGTCTCAGAGGCTGAAGCCCTGTCTCCCGGCCTGTTGCACTTATCAGACAGTCCTATTTCTCTGATAGTAAGGTTGAGAGATAAATCTGCCAGACTGAAATGAGATTGTGTTCTAGACATCTCCAACAGTGCTGGAAAACAGTGGGAACTCAATAAAAAAAATTGTTGAAAGAATTGAACAAGGAATGCTCAGGGGTGGTAAATATAGGGAAAAGAAATATTCATTCGCCACTGGGGGGAGAGATGCACCCTTCCTGGAGGGTGCTATGGTCCTATATATAACCTTAAAAATGTGCAGAACTTTTGACCTGGGAATTTTATTTCTAGGAATTTTTCCTATGGGAATAGACTTTGGAAGTGCACAGTAGTTTATTTCCGAGACTTCATTTCAGTGTTGTTTTTAATATTGTAAAAATATTGGAAGCAACCTAAATGTCCAACAGTAGGGGATCCGTTCAATGAATAGTGATATATTCAGGAGATGGAAGGCTACACAGCTGTTTATTATGTTGCTGTCTAGGAATATTTAATGACATGTGGCTATATTTATGATATGTGATTGGTGAAGAGAGCACGTTATAAAAAAGCAAGTACCAACCTGGCTCCTTAGCACAATAGGAAAGGCATCAGTCTCATAAAAAGACAAGTACCTTGGGCTTCCCTGGTGGCGCAGTGGTTGAGAATCCGCCTGCCGATGCAGGGGACATGGCTTCGAGCCCTGGTCCGGGAAGATCCCACATGCCACGGAGCAACTGGGCCCGTGAGCCACAACTACTGAGCCTGCGCGTCTGGAGCCTGTGCTCCGCAACAAGAGGGGCCGCGATAATGAGAGGCCCGCGCACCGCGATGAAGAGTGGCCCCCACTTGCCGCAACTAGAGAAAGCCCTCGCACAGAAACGAAGACCCAACATAGCCAAAAATAAATAAATAAATAAATAAAAATTAAAAAAAAAAAAGTGTCTCATTAAAAAAAAAAGAAAAAAAAGACAAGTATCTTGAAAAAAAAATTAAATATATGTATGCACACTGAAAGGAACTGGAAGGACATAGGCCAAAATGTTAAAAAAAAAATGTCTATCTGCAGGTGGTTGGATAATAGGTGGTGATTATTTTTTCTTTCCACTTTTCTATATTCAAAACATTTTCCACAGTAAACAAATTACTTTTATAATAATTCACATGTTTAGAAGTGACTGACAAGAGGCATGTATACTTGGTCATTTTACACTGAGACACACATATCCACGTGGCGTATGTGACTCTTTAGATATTTGAACTCTCTGGACTACCTGATAATAATGACATGGAAATAGCTGATATGTAATAAACATGAACACTTAGTATGCAAGTGCCAGGGACTGTGTTAAGTTCTTCTCATATTTGTCTCCTTTAAGCTCACAGCAAGGCTGGGAGGCAGGTTCTGTCGGTCTCTCCATTTCAGACGTGAGGAAACTGAGGCTTGGGCATGAGGTGCCGAGGCCCCCTGGGTGCTGAGGGGTAGGGGAAGAATTTGAAGGCAGGAAGGCTGTCTCTAGAACCCACACTTTCAGCCTCCTTGCTCCATTGCCTTCAACCACAGAAAATCTGAGCCAGAAATTTTTGAAATTCTACCATTGAACCAACGGGTATTAAGATATCACAGTAGCAGTAATTCTGAGAGCCCCAGATTAAGGTAGGTTCACATTTTTGTGTCGGTGTGTGAGTTCTTGTCAGGAAAAAAAAAAAAAATGAGGGAATTAACGTGTCTCGAAAAGATTCCTTTTTATAATTAAGCCTTCCTTGCCTGCTTTCTGTTACCCGCACTGTCACATCACAGCGATAAACAGTGCGGGAAAGGCAGCAGCTCCTGTGTTATTATGTCAGGGCGTGAAGATGAGAAATCTAGGGCAGAAAGCTCTTTGGCTTTGTTGGTCATTTTCTGGATGCTCTATGTACATCCTCAAAGCTGCCCCTGCACTGGACATCCACGAGGACAGATATATTTTTTATACCTGAATGGCACGTGTAGTTTCAATATCTGTCTCCACAGAGCATTTTTGGGGGAAATCAGGCCTGAAAGGGAGCGAGATGGAGGAAAATCTTCTCTGCCATCAGAGCTGATCCCTGTAATCGCTCTTCTACCTTTGGACAAATCAGAGCTTCTGCTCAGGGAAGGAGACTCTTGGGAGAGGCTGTTCCGGAAACTGGGGATTCTTTAAGCAAGGGTGAAGGGTCAAAAGATACCCTTAACTCTTACATGTAGGGCGGTGTTTGGGACCTGGCAAAAGTATGGCTGCAGACTCGCCAGGGCAAAGGGCTCACGGACCCAGAAGGAAGGAAGTGTGAAGGATGGAAAGAACAGAGGCTTCATATCCTGACTCGCTGGCCATGTGACCCTGGACAAGGGGCTTCCCTTCTCCGAATTGTAGTTTCTTCATCTAGAAAATGAGAAAAATGTTGGGCTCCTAGGTTTCCTCCCTTCCCCTCCCCTCCCTCTCCTCCCTCCTTCTCCTCCTCCTCTTCCTCTTCCTTTTTCTCCTCCTCCTTCTTCTCCTTCTTCTTCCCCCCACCTTTTCCATTCTTTTATGACTAAGTGAAACAAGATATATAAATGCATCAAATGCCTGGCACAGAGGAGAAAGTCAGCAATAGCCAGCGAGGCAGTGTAAGTTCATGGTTATGGCCGAGGGCTCTGGAATCCAGCAAAGACAAAATGTGGTGACTCAAGACGGCTGCAGACTCTGACACTCCTCCCACTGAGAGGTCGAGTCTGTGTCCCCTCCCCTGGGTCTGGCTGGAGTCTGACGGCGCTGAAGCGATGCTCTCCCAGGCCTCAGGCAGCTTCCGCTGGCTCCCTCAGAACTCTCTGAGAGCCCTGAGCTGCCATGTCCAAGTGCAGTTACTGTGAGACAGCTGTGCTGGAGACATCATACCTGTTCCCTCCAGGTGACAGTCCCAGCTGAGTTACCCAGCCTCCCGGCCAAGGCACCAATCACGTGAGAGAAGCTGTCTCGTACCCTCCCGATGAGCCCCTCCACCAGCTGAATACGACCAGGTGACCCCAGTCAACGCCACATGGAGTGGATCCCTGCCCTAATGGCTGTCTTTTTAAGTCATCAAATATCGGGGTGATTTGCTACCCGTGGTACATAACTGGAGCGCCAGGGTCCGAGGCCCGCCTTGGCCACTTGCTAACCAGCTGTTTGATCTTTAGCTATTACCTCTGCAAGCTTCCATCTCCTACCTTTAAATGGGGATGGGACCAGTCCCTGCCTGGCAGGATCTTAGTGAAGATTACGTGAAGTGACTCCGTCAAAGCGCTCGGGGCAGTGCCTAGTACATAGTAAGCCCTCCAAAATGCTATTACTGTTATTATTCCCTTCTCAGACTTTGCCGGCAGGATGACGAAGAAGGCGCAAAAGGAGGAAAGCTCTCAGACCCTGTGTGTTTGAGGGCAAGAGGCCCTGGGCAGCCGTCTGCTTTTCCCAATGAATAGAATTGTCTTAATCATACTTAATCCTGTTCTCAGGAGGGCATTTAAAATTGGAACAGTCATTTATTTGATTTCCTCTGAAAGAGTTGCCCTAATGAAGCCGTGTAGTTTGCAAGGGAATTAAGAGCCGCTTCTCCATCCCGAGGTCACTCTCCTCTGCTGTGCGATGTGTTAGTGCACACGCACGGGGCTGTTGGCACAGCTGTCTTCTTGTTTTTCTCCCTCTTTTTGCTCCAGTGACTTTTCTTTGAGGGGAACAGTCTCTACTGACTTCTAGTCCCAGGTGGACCCCGGGGATGTTTGCCTTGGTCTGCAGCCCAGGACCACGCCACCCACGGCTGTGCCTGCTTCCCAGAGCCACGGTTCCCGAGTCAGCTCACGGCTTGCCTTGGCTTCCTTTTGCTACTGATTCCCAGTCTTAGAGACCAAAGGTGTAACCGCAACCTGGTTTGCCTGATGTGTGAAACCGTGTGGTTTCAGAGGAGAAGTCGGGAGCTGTATTATGCAGGAGTCCGGGACTGAGGTAGCGGCAACAAGCAAAATGCTGTAGAAAAAACGCTGTGAGCATCGGGGCCATTCATTTGTCCATTCAACCAGTATCCCGTGAGCACGCCAAGTGCTGCCAGACACCAGGCTAGACACTGTCCTAGAAATGTGTGTCCTAGGTCTGATGCTCGACCCCTCTACCCAAAGTTTATCTGGCCCCAGCAGAATGGATCCCAGCAGAATGGCTAGAACAAAAGTGAGAGGCAATCCCAAATCTTAATGAGTCAATAAAGCAACTGGAACTCTCCTGTGCCACTGGTGGGAGTGTAGCTGAGTCCAAACACTTAGGAAAACAGACTCTACTAAAGCCGAACCTTTCACTCTGAAGTACATGCTGACAGAAGCAAACCTATGTGCAGCAGAAGACACCTTCAAGAACGGGCATGGCCACACCATTTGTAAGACCCACCAACTGGCAACACCCCGGAAGTTGGTCAATTACTGAATGGAATCCCACACCATTCCAGGACGTCACTGCCAGGACGTCGCAGGAAATTGTGGACAAGAGTGACTACTGCACGATTCCATTTCTGTGCATTTTAGAACAGGCAAAATTAGTTTATGGTGTAAGTCAGGGCAGCGGTTGCCCTTGGGGGTTAGTAGGTGGGAGGAACAGAAGGGGCTCCTGGGCGGCTGGCAATGATGTTCTGCTTTTTGACTGAGATGCTGGTAACACATGGAAATGTTCACTTCATGAAATCCATCCCCCTGGTTACTTATAATGTGTATATTTTTCTGATGTGTATTTTAATAAAAGGTTAGAAACACGTTAGCCAACTTTGATCAAATGGTTTTGCCTCTGCAGGCTTGGTTTCCTTACCTATAAAAAAATGGATAATACAGCCTTCTTCTTCAGGGCTATTGTTATACTGAGATTCAGTGGATGTGAGCATTACAGTGAAAACCTTAAACACGTTAGGTGCTTCATAAATGATGATTCTTGTTATTTTTTTTTTACAAATTTCTTTTTCTTAGATTTCTCTGAATGCCTAATTAAAAAAAAAAATCTGGGGAAAATGTCCCCAGATTCTTCAGGTGAGAAAGAAATTAAAAAATCAGCCCTACAAAAGGCTTTTCTGTGGGTTGAAGTTGTTTTGTTATAGGTGTCAAGTCACCGCAGAAGATGAGAGAGAGCTCCGTTTTGAAAATGTTCCTTTTCGTTCTATGATCCTCAAAACCCCTTTTCTAATTGCGCTCTGAGTGTGAAACTTTGGAGAGAGGATGTCGAAGCACCTGGAAGAAATCTCCCCCCCCACCCAGACCTTTTTCCACACATTTTGGAGAACATGACTCAGAGCAGATTTTTCAATTCCTCCGGAGCTGAAAACATGTTGTGATAAACTTGATACCTCTGGGCCTGCATTTTCCCTCCGGGTCCCGGGACTGTGTGTCGGGAAAGGGTTTAGTAGCGTAGGCTGTACTCTACTGTGGACTGAATGCGATCAGACCCTGGAGAAACGCCCTGGGCTTTGCTGCTGGGAGCAAGTCCACAGTTTTTACACTCTGGATATTACATTTCATCAACTTACAAAGTGTAATCCTGGAATTAGCCATTGGCAGCTGGAAACAGCCCCAGCTGGTCACAGCTGGGAGAGGAGAAGGGGCTCGGAGGGAGGCCTAGGCTCCGGGCGGCTGGGAGACCCAGAGAACCACCCGTGGACTAGGTCCCTAGTCCTCGCTGTGAAGGGGTGGCGCTGGTTCCAGCCGCTTCCCTCGCCCACTAGAGACAGGCCAGGTTGGGGGCCGGGGTCCAGGATAGAGATGCCTGAGGGTTCCACTGATACACGTCGGCAGACATGACTCGAAGGTCCGGGCACGTCTAATGTGATTTAGTCACAGTGAGGGAGGGTGACTGCTTCTCTGCCCTCGGGGGACACTGGCCATCTCGCTGTTCCTTACAGGGACTTGACTCCGGAGTCCTCACCTCTACAGCCTCGAGAAACTGCTATGCCGGCTCCAGGCCCGCCCTCCCAACACAAAAGGAAGACACATTAACCCAGCACATACCTAATTGTGTTTGTGAGGGTTGAAGAGAAACCAGGATTCTTATGTTTCTTGGTTGATACGGTGTTTCTGGAGGGCAATTTGATGGTATCAATTAAGTCTTTAAAAAGTGTAGCCCTTCTGACCTTAGGAACTTATCCTAAGGAGTTTTGACTAAAGTGCAAAGCTATTTAGTGATATTTCAGTACACTAAGTATTTGGTAGGTGCCTGGTAAGTGACCGAGACTTAACCGGTTCCAGGTGCCCTGCTAAGACCTCACACGCGTGATCTCATAGACTGCTCAGGGCGAGCCCCAGAGATGCCACCATCCCCATCCTCATTTCATAGCCAGGAAACCGAGGCCTATGGAGGTTCACTGGCTGCCCAAAGTCACAGAGCCGACCGGCATTGGAGCCGGGTTTGACTCGAGAGTGTCAGCTTATAACCATTTCCTGTTAGAGCTTTCAGCATCCCAGGTGAGGCCGACATTGGGCCAAACCTAGACATGTTCACTGTTACTGAAGGAAAAGTGCAGGGCGCCATGGGAACCTGCGACTCGGACATCCCTGCGTGGTTGATCATCAGCCTGGCCACAAAGGAAATAACCTAAATGTCTGACAATTAGGGTTTGGCTAAATTATGTTATGTCCATACCTAGGAATACTGGGCAGCATTGAAATGAATGTTACAGGACTATGTTACAGGACTATGTTTACTGACATAGCAAGATGTTCCCATCACATTATTAAAGGGAAAAGAATGGTTATGGTAAAGGAAAAAAAATTTCTTTCCCTGTGTGTGTGTGCGTGTGTGTAGGCATAGAAACAACACATTAATACTAGTTGGTTTCTCTGGGTTTGGGGATTACTTATAGATAGATGTTTTTTCTTTCCGTCTCTCTGACCTTTCTGATTTTGGGGGGTAATTAGCATGTGTTACACGTCTAATTGGAATAACAAGCTATTTCCATTTGAGGGCAAAATAGCTGCTGCCTCTTCAGATGCACAGATGGCTTGGTGGTCCCAAAGCACCTTACTCCTTATTTTTTTTACAAAAGGGAAAGGAGTCGCCTGCAGGTGGTGAAGGCTGCTCTGTGCACCTGTAGAGCTGAGGTCCCTGAATTGGGGCCCGGGGATCTTCTGAAGCCGAATCGCCCAGGGCTGCTTGTTAAATGACAACTTCCTAGATTGTAACCTGATATTAATAATAACTCACATTTATTGAACATGTCTTATGTGCTGGCCACTGTTCTAAGTGCCTGTTTCGCTTACTAACTCCTTTTAGCCTCACAAACCCTAGGACATGTACATGATCACACCCACTTCCCTGATGAGAAAGCGGAGCCACAGAGCAGGTAACTGGATGCTCCAAGTTACAGAGCTGCTGGGTGGTGGAGGGGACGCCAGGCCCCTGGTCTTGGCTCTGAACCCAAACTTGCAGTCACTACCCTCGGAGTGTGGAGCTCAGGAATCCGGATTTTTAACAAGCTCCCAGGGGATCCATGAGCACATCAAGAGAAGTACTGCTGCTCTAAAGAATCTTTTATCTCAGAGCCACTTGCATTGTTTTGGATTAAGAAACAGCTGATCCATTGACTCCACATCAGCCGTGAAAGGACTTCGTCTCCTTGAAGTCATTAGAATGAAAATGTCGATCAGAGATTCTTAGCTGTAGGCGAGTCATCAAATGGGAAAAGTAGACGAGCTTTGACAACCCACTAGCCTAATTGTAGGCCCCACTTCCTTCCTGCTTTCCCTTCTTTCAAACACATTCTTATTCAGAGCCCTTATTCTAAAACGTTTAGGACTCGAGCTGCTCTCTCGGAAGTTGGGATATGGGGGTGCTGTATATGCAGGGTGAAGAGAGGCCCCCCCCCCAACAAGGCCCCCTTCCTCTGGGAACTCTGAAACAACCTCGGAAACACCGTTTGGAAAGCCAGGGATGGTTGAGGAGCGGAGGCCAAGGTTGCCCACAGGCGCCCAGGCTGTTTCCTGCCTCCTACCTTTAAAGACTAACCTGGGGCTGTTTCCGAGGTTGTCCTGATGCGTTAAGATGCCCACGGGCTCCAGTGGTGATTGCAAAGCTGGGCAGAGTTGCCGTGTTCAAGTATCAACCCCAAGCTGAGTGGCACAATTGCAGGGGCCTCATCCCCATCACATGAATGGAGTTGGGCTTCGGGGGTGAGTCATATACGTTACAAAGGGGATGGTAAAGTGCCTGGGACCTGCCCCAGCTCTTCCATCTGGCAATCAGGGTGAGGGGCCTGGTGGCCAAGTTGGACCCCAAAGGAGCCAATTAGACAGCCTCAAGCAGTGGACACGATGGCCCTTAAACGCAAGTCTTCCCATCCCAAGGTGGTGAACCATAAAATGACCCTTCCAACTGGCCACTTTGGTCCAGTGCCTGCTATGGAAGCTGCAGTGTGTGAACAGAAGATTGGCCACTGGTGGTGTGGTCAGCAGAGCAGGAGAGCTAGGAAGCTTGTTCCCTCTGCGCGGGGGCTGGGGAAGCAACATATTCACCATGAAAATCAGCTCTGGTGCCCCCCGAGCCCTCTGAGTGAGGGCTCACAGCCGTGCGGTGTGAGACCACAGAGCTAGGGAGAGGAGATAGCACCAAGGCATTTGAACCTAGAGTTTTTCTCTCTCTGAGTCAGTGACTGATGCCAGAGAACAAATATCCCTGGGCCAGATTAGCAGAGAACAATGAGTGGTTTTTCTCTCTGGGGAGGCATACGTTCCACTTTTCCTGGATCTGCAGTAACAACCTGTGCTTGGCTGGGAGTTCTTTATATCCCTCTGTTACCTCAAGACCTGACTTGACGGCTCCGATTTATACAGGGAACGAAGGAATGAAAAAGAAAACACTCTTGACCGTGAAAGACACCATAGTCTTTCTCCAGAATGAAAGGCTTTTCCAGGAGTGCAGGAAAAACACCTGGTCATTCTTGGCTGCTTTTGAACAAATTGGAGTATTGGGAGAATGGATGAAGGAGTGAGGGAGGGGCGTGTCAGAGAGGGATGGAATCCCTGGGCTACCCAAGTGAGAGCCTGCAGTGACTGTGAAGTACAGGGGTCATGCTGGAGTCGAACACTGGAAAACACAGCCGTCTCCCCTCCCATCTCAGCCTGGACCACACCTCCCTCCCCAAGGAGCCTTCTCAGACCACAGACCAGCCTGGCTCCTCTGTCTTTGTTGGCTGCCAGTTCTCTGCATTTGACATTTGTTGCCCAGATTACACCTGTAATTCTTTGCTCAGCACCTGCCTCTCCCATTTGACTGTGAATTCCATAAGGGCAGAGGCTGGGACTGCCTTGTTCGCCACTTGTGTCACTTGGGAATCTTTTGGTTGCAAGGAACAGAAATCCCAACCCAAGCTGGATTAGGCAAAAAGGGACTTTTTTCTGCCCAGGTTTGGAATTGGCTTTGGACAATCCTGGATTCAGGGATTCTGAATAAGTCGTCCAGATTTGATCTCTCTACCATTCTTGGTTCCACTTCATTTTCCTCCTTGCATTGGCTTTATTTTCAGGCTCCTCATGATGCCAAGTGTCTGCCACAACTCTTGCCTAAGATGAGTTCAGGAAGGAGTAAGTGTCTCTTCCTGGTGACTAAAGCAGAATTCTCAGAATTAACTGTGATTGGTTTAGCTTAAGTAATGTGCCCATCCCTGAACCAATCACTGTAGCCCAGAAAGCATGGTGCTCTCTGATTGGCCAGTGTAGCACATACAGGTCATTCTCCACCCAAAAGCCATTTCCTCTTTTTCCTTGTCGACAAGAACCCATTAGGTATCAAGCAGGTGGGCAAGATGCTCAGGGAAGGTGACCCCTCCTCAATCCAGGAAACCATTCATGGTAATTCTGTCACCTTTTGGTGATGATTGGTTTAAAAGTGTGCACTGGCCCACTTCTGGCCAGTAGGACGTGATGCAAAGTGTGCTGGAGGCTTCTGGGAGTAATTTTGCTTCCTGACAAGTCAGATCTATAGTGGGGACTAGCTCCCTTCTTGCCTTTGGATATTGTTGTGAGAGGATGGGATGTTTGGAGCTGCTGCAGCCCTCTTGCAACCATGAGGTGAGATATTGCTGATATACTGGGGATGGCAGAATGGAAGAATGTCTGCCCCTGACCTCTGTGCTCTTTCACTTCTACAAAGTGACTTTTGGAGCCACTTTGCATGTGCAGGGCACAAGAGTACCTGGGATTTATGCTCCTACTGGGCAGCCCTTACCAATGACTGGTGCAGAAATGTGAAAGCTCAACTCCTTTGCTTTGGATTGGGACAAATGGTGAGGTGTACTTTCCATGCCAGAGCTCCCTGCAGGATCTGGCTGAGGCTTGGGCTTGCTTGAAATCAACCTTTGCTCCCAGTCTTCTCCTTTCCTCCTTTCCTCCACCTCCCCCCATTCCCAACCAGAGGCCCCTGGGAGCACTTCCTTAATCAATCGCTTGCACACAAATTGTTAGCTCCTTCTGGGGGACCTGTCGTTTCACCAGGGCTTGCACATCACAGCTGCTCTGTAAATATTTGTTGCCTGAGTGAATGAGTACATGAATGGATGAACAAGCTGGGGAAATCACAGGCAGGTGGAATCTGAACAGGTTATTATACTAATTACGGGCTGTCTACTGTTTTCCCTCTGCCTCTGTGAAACAGGTTGGCCCCTTGGGGAATTTCCCCAAAGCTTTTGAAGGGGACAGGGTGTGTTCTCGCCAGGCTCCTGTGCTTCCTAATTGGGCAGGCCATTAGAAGGTGAGGTCATCTCTCCAGGGAAGGAGGCGGGGCCTTAACACTCAGGAGAGGGGCCCTGGGGTGGCTACAAAACCAGCCTGAACATCTGCAGCGCCTTTCGTTACTGGAGCAGCGGCTGGAGGGGATGACCATTCTGGAATGAATCAACTAAACCTTTGACCCGAACTCCAGTTTAATTCACTCTTCCCCCTCCATTAGCTAGTGTAAGGGATGGAGGAGGGAGAGGGGGAGGGAAACATATTTTATCTTTATGGCACTTTTATTCCAAATGACCTGCTGGGTCAAACCCACTCTCCTTTCATGAATTATGCATTAGAGGAATCCTTTTGTTTTTCTAATGGCTTTAGTTGAGTTCATCTCCTAGAAAGATTTTTAAAAATAATCAGGAATTTCAAATCAAAAGCTCACCTCTTGCTGTATCAGTTGAGGTGGTTTTGACTGGATTATCCCATAAGTGAGTCTCCGTTGGTAGAATTTTCAGACTTCCTAGGGTCTTAGAAATCAACCAGCCCCATCCCCTTATTTTGTACACGGGAAGACTAAGAACCCAGAGCTGGGAAATGATGTGCCCAAGCTCACCCAGCCCATGAATATCCACAGCTATTATAAGATGGAGACAGCAGTATATTTCATGCTCTTTCTTTCAAGTCCAGTGTTCTTTTCTGCAAGTAAGCCTGGAGAGGTAATATGGTTGCCATGGCTGCAGAACAAATTGCTTCAAAATCTAGTGGCATAAAACAACCACTTATGCTCACGGAGTCTGTGGATTGGGAATTTGATGGAGAACTATGAAGATGGCTTCTTTCTGTTCCTGGGTGTCTAGGGACTCAGCTGGAAGAGCCAAAGGCTTGGGGCTGGGTTCATTTGAAACCTTGTTCATTTACATGAGTAGAGGTTGATGCTGTCTGTCGTCTGGGACACTAGCTGGAGTTGTTGGCTGGAATATCCTCATATGGCCTCTCCTGTGGTCTGGGCTTCCTCACAAACATGGTGGACTGAGTTCCAAAGAGGAGAGTTGAGAGAGGGAGATGGAGCGAGAGAAGGAGGGGTGGGGGGAGAGATTGCTGGAAACCATGTTACCTTTCTGGAACTGAAAGTCACACAGTGTCACTTCTACAACAATCTGTTGGTCAGAGCAGTTACAAAGTCCACTTGGTTTCCAGGGGAGGGAACACAGAACCCGCGTCTCGATGGCGAGTGTCGCACTTGTGAGAGGGCATATCGAATGGGATATGTGTTGGTGCAGCCATCTTTGGAAAATACACTCTACTGCAAGAGGGTTGGGGCTAGTACGCATTAAATGTTGCTGAATTATTTATTTAGTATCTATCTTGTCCGCTAGATGATCATTTCCTAAAGGGTAAGGTATGTATCTGGCTTGTTTGCTGGTATATCTGTGTCCAGCACAGCTGCAGCCGACTCCGGGTAAGAACTAAATACATTTTTGTTTGGAAAATGAGTGTCCGAAAGAAAGTCTTTTTTGGCTAAAAATGTACTCCTAGATTTCCCTTCTCCTCTTATGACCTTTCCTTTTTATCAAGAACTTAAACACTACCACCATCTTCCCTGGAGAGTTGATTGATTGATTGATTGATTGATCCGTTCGTTCAGTCACACTTGGGGGCACGTGGAAGAGGTAGTTAGCTTAGTCTTGGGTGGTCAGAGAAGTTGTCCTGGTGGGAGTGATAGATACAAGAGGAGACCTGGCGGATGAACAAGAGGAAGCAGGGTGAAGAGGCAGAAGGAAGGGCACGCTAGGCAGAGGAAACAGCCTATGCAAAGATGGAGGCGAGCAGTTCAGGGTGGCGGGCACGTCGATTTTGAGAAGACAGTGACCGAAGGTAAGGGAGGCTGGAGGAGCAAGCAGGGCCTGGCCTGTAACGGGGCGTTCCATGCCACCTCAAGGAATTTGACTTATTCCTAAGAGCAGTGAGAAGCCAATAATTAAGCAACCTATTCCAGTATGTGTTCAGAAGAACCTGACTGCAGAGTAGATAATGGATTGGAGTGGGACAAGGTGGGAGGCCAGTTGGGACGTTGTTGGCAGAAATATTGATGCGAGACGATGGGGGCCAGAGCCGCAGTAGGAGGCGGTGGGGATGGCAAGGAGCAGGTGGGTATTTCCAAGGACTGAATGGAGGTGGGGATGAGAGAGAGGCTGGGTCAAGGCTTGGTCTCCGGTTTAGGCAAGTAGGGGGATGGTGGTACCAGACCCTCAGCCAGGGAAACCTAGGGAAGGAGTAGGCTTGGGGTGCGGCTGTGAGGAGTTTATTTTTTGGTCATGTTGAGTCTGAGATGCCAAGGGGATATCCGAGTGGAGGTTCCAGGAGGTGCTTAGATTCATGAAACCGAAGCTCAGCAGAGTGGTCTGGGCTGTGCGTCTGGACGAGGGACCGACAGAGAGATGGAAACTGAAGCCACAGGTGTGTGCGTGCTCACGGGGGGAGGATGAGCCCGATGGGGCCAGAGCCATGGAGAAGGCGGGCAGGTTTCAGGAGGGGGGCAGGCAACTGTACCCAATAGTCAGAGACATCAGGGAAGAAGAGGAGCGACATTGTCCAGTGGATTGAACAAAAGAAGTCATTGGCAACTTTCAGAAGGACAAGCTTCCCTGAGAGATATAGGAAGAAGCCAGATGGCAGAGAGTTGAGGGGTAAAGAGAAGGTGAGAGAGTGATGAATGGATGAATGAATGATTAGATGGATGGATGAATGAATGATTGAATAGCGTCCCAGGAAAGTCTTTACATGCCTCCTTGCAGGTGTGGTAATTCTGGAGACACCAGAATGTACTTGCCAAGTAAACTTGCCAAAGAGCCCAGTTAGGAGGAATCTTTTCTGCCCAGCTCTCCCTGTCCCAGAAAAGTACCAATGTGTGCGCTGTCCTCAGCATGCCTCCCTAGCAACCAGCATTTGTATTTAAATTCTTGGGGGAGGGATGCTGTCATCTTGTGGCTATCAACACAGCTCTGTGGTCACATCTGTTGTTTTTGTCTGTGCAATGGCCATTCATCATAATCTGGCTAATAGCATCCCAGTTTGAGTGGGACTGATCCCTTATCCCTGGTTCCAGGGGTGGCACATGTCCCAAGCCTGGCCAATAAGACTCAGGCCTGAGATTTTTGGGAAACTGTTAGGAAAGAGAAGCATTCTTTAGGCAGGAGTGGCCGCCGCATGGAAGCAGCCAGCCAGCACAGGGGAAAACAGATCCAGAGACAGAAAGAGAAAAACAGTCTTGATGACAATTCTTGAACACCTGGATCCAGCCATGCCTGAAGCTACTTAATCCCTGGATTTTTCAGTCACATAAGCCAATAAATTCCCCATTTTTGCCTGTCAGAAAGGGCTGTGTCAGTTCTAGTGATGAATGAGTGGTCCCAACAGCAGCAAACTGCCAAGACATAGGGTCCTAGGGGTGGGGTTGGCAGGGGAAGTTTACTCGTTTTCCTCTCAGGCATTTCACTGGACACCTCACTCACCAAGTTGCTTCTGCCTTAGGAATTTCCCCCTCCTTTTTGTAGTCATCCCATTCGTTGTTTCCATTTGTATTCCTACCTTTTTGTAAACCTGTCCTTGCTCAAAAACGTTACCTGAGATGCACAATGCTGTGCTGGAGGCCCCCTCTCACCCCCAGAGGCAATGTATGTGCTTATGATTTTTAACAGCAAAGGCTCCCAGAACCCAAGATGGGAGTTGGCGCATTGCAGGGACTCGTTCAGTGTGCCGTGTCTGTGCCTCCAGTGACTTGCCGACAACCAGCGCCAGATTCCAGTTCCCCACCCTCTGGCCCCGCCTCCCCATGTGTACAGCACCCCTCCAACACTGTAAAGTCTTGTTCATTTGTTCGGAACATGAATTAATCATGCCAGGGAGACTCCCAGCCGCTGGACCACATTTTGCTGTGTTAGCAACAAACGTCCCTTCATCCTGTCGACACAACCAGAGGGGAAAACAGAGGTCCAGAAGCCGCCAAGGTGATGTGAGGACCTGTGGGTCACCCACGGCAGAGGAAAGGAGGGACACATGCCCTATTCCTTCCACCTCCCGCCCTCCACACACACACACCGCTTCAGCCCCGATCTTGGTTTCCTTCCTTTTGCTTCAGAGCACGCCTCCTACCTCAAGGCTTCAATTGCACGGATCCTACTTTCCATCCAGCTTCCGGCGTGTCACTGGCAGGGACCCAGAGCAAGACATCTCCTGGGTATGGTGGGGCTCTCGGGTTTCCGTGATGGGCTTGCCAGAATCGTCCTGCTTTATCTCCTGTCCCTCTTCATTTAGGCTTGGGTGGGTTCCTCCTCCTCCCTCCTCCTTTCCTCCTCTCCCTCCCTTCTGACTTTCCCTCCCTCCTTCCTGTCTCCCTCTCCCTCCTCCCTTTCCTTCCCTTCCTCTCTCCCTCCTCTTGTCTTCTGCCCTCGTCTCTACCTCCCTTTCTCCCCTTCATCTTCCCTCCCTCCCTCCCTTTATTTACCCTTTCCACCTGTCTTTCCTTCACTCTTCCCTTTCTTGTTTCTCTTTCCTTTTCCTCCACTCCCCCCTCCCCCTGCAGGACTTCCACCCTGTGGTTCCAAAGAAATGAGAATGAAGGGAATAATACTGAAAAGCAGCCAGGCTCAGCCAATAAATCCTCTAATGCTTGTAATAGTTTCATTTTCTTCATGTTCATCCTAGTTAAAGAGTTTAATCAACATCTTCGAAAAACTTGTGATTTACTCCATGGAGCCTTAATAAGAGGCAAGGAAAGTCCCTCCCTCCCTCCCTTCCTTCCTTCCATTTATTCAATAAATGTTCTTTGAGGGTCTGTTCTGGGCCAGGCTCTGGGCTAAGTGCTAGACACAGTGAATAGAAACGTGGACATGATCCCTGCTCTGATGACCTTACAGTCTAGTGGGAGAGACAGATTTCCACCACAGATCATACATGAATGTATTCTCATGACCTCAATGAAAGCTCTGAATTTCCGTGAGGATCTAAACAGACGAACTGACCCTGTGCGGACGTGGAGGCTTCCTTGAGGGGCCGATGTGAAGGACGGGTTTTCTAAATGCGAGAGAAGAGGCATGAGCACTCTGAGCAGAGGGAACAGAGTGTGCAAAGGTCCCGGGTTGGGAGGAAGCGAGGCGCTTCCACAGAACGGTGTGGCTGGACAGAGAGTGGGAAAAACAAGGCAGAGGCTGGCAGAGGCCAGATGTTCAGGGCTCGTACCCGAGGTAAGACTTTGAGCCTTCACTCCGAAAACAAGGGGATGCCACTGAAGAGTTTCCCTGGGGGCCAGGAGGCAGGGTGGCGGATGGGTGTGATCCGTTTGGCTGTTGGTGCCGTCAAGGGCGGGGTGGGAAGTGGGTCCTTTGGGGAGCCTTGCTAGCCTCAGCTGAACTGCCTGGACGGGGAAGGAGCAGATTGGGTTGGATACAGCATTGGTCCGAGGGGCTGGATTGGTAACTGTTGTGGCTTCCTGAAAGGGAGGTATCCTGCCTGCAGACCTCCTGTGTGGGTCAGAGGATCCTACGAGTAAGGAAGGTGGAAGGATCGTCACTGACTATGGATAAAAAAGCTTCAGACCTGAAGTCAGACAGATCCGGCTTTGCTGTTTATCAGCTGTGAGATCCCAGGCAGGTTTGCAGCTTCTCTGAGCCTGTTTCCTTATTTGTAACACGAGGATACTAATAGTAATAAATGTGTTGTTTTTGTCTGCCTATCATCCCCTTTCCGATTAGGAAATGACCACTGCATGTGGTTCTGGTGGGACGGGGGATCCCTCAGCCCCACTTACCTTCCGGGCACGTAATCCAGGCCCCTTGGGCCCCGCCTCCCTGTCCCCAGCGGTTGGTCTCAGGGACCCAAGCAGGGTCAATCAGAGTACCTCCATGGAATCTGATATGGGGCTGTTGGAGGAAAGGGTCTTTCTTGCTTTTAGATTACGAGCTATAAGACCATAGACTTGACCTACTGGTGTCCAATTTTCTCGGGAAAAAAATGAGGGAGATGAGTGGGATAGGGAGAGGAGGAAGAAAGAGAGGAGTGGGAAAGAGAGAGAGAGAGAGAAAAAACTTTGAGATCCTGGATGCAACAGTTCCTGAAGCCCAAAGCACCCCTTGCACTTAGTTAGTGAGCCCATCAGTGCCCATTCAGGCTTAAGTCAATTTGAGTTGGGTTTTGTCACTCATAATGGATGGGTTCTGACCAATGAACCACATCATTGGGTTATTGTGAGGGTTAATTTAGGTAAAGAACCAAAAGCAAGTGTGAAGTGCTCACCTTGCAGAGTGCTCAGTAATCACCATCGAGGCTTACTGTTTGGGTCACAATTCACAGCTGTAGAATACATAACTAGCTGTATGAATACATAACAGGCTGTTTCTCACCTCCTGTGTGTAGTCTCCTATTACCCCACAAAGTGTTATATACCACCTTCACGATCCGGTAGTGACTCAAGCTCCCCTTCCCTCCCTCCCCATCTCCCTCCAAAACTTGTGACTCCTGTGTCCCCTGGGGCTCTCTTGAAGTGACGGTGACAGAAACAGAATGCAGTGACCTGAAGGATGTAACTGTGTTTAGATCTAATTTAAGAAGACCAGCTCCCTCCTACTCCATAGCAACTGATTCCCCATTACCTTTTTTACAGAGTGTATTAGTTATCTACTGCTGTATAACAAGTGAGCCCCAAACTTAGTAGCTTAAAACAACCAGAGATTTATTATCACCTGGCTTCTGTGGGTCAGGGATGCCGCAACAGCTTTCCTGGGTAGTTCTAGCTCAAGGTCTCTGAAGAGGCTGAAGGCAAGACATCAGCCAGAGAGCTACTTTCAGCTGAAGGCTTGACGGGGGCGGGAGGATCCACATCCAAGATGGCACACTCATATGGCTGTTGGAAGGAGACTTTAGGTCCTGGCCACATAGACCTCTCCACAGAGCTGCTGGAGTGTCCTCAGGCTATGACAGCTGGCTTTCCTCCGAGTGAGTGATCCAAGAGAGAGGCAGATGGAAGCTGCAGTATCTTTTATGGCCTAGTCTTGGAAGTCACAAGCATCATTTCTGCAATATTCTTCTGACTACACAGTTCAGCCCTATTCAGCGTGGGAGGGGGCTACACGAGGATGTGACTACCAGGAGTCAGGGGCCATTGGGAGCCATCTGAGAGGTTGGCTGCCACGCTTGTGAGGGGAGCGGTGGTATTCTTAACTTTCATTCAAGTTTCTTCTTGGTCTGATGGGACTTCTCTTCACCAAGGATGCTCAGGATAACATGGCATCTTTGAGGCACCAAAAAACACCCCTTCCAACAACTTGTGCTTGAAAGAGCTTTTTTTTCAGAGCTTGCAAAGAGCTCCTTAAATAAACTAGTGAAATGACTAAACTAATTTGCTGGTCTGTAATTTCCTGGCATGTCTGGAGATTTCCTAATAAACAGTAGCTTCAGGCTGGCAACCTGCCAGCATTACAGCCCTCTCCTGAGTGACAAACAAGGGATGTGTAAAGCGTCTCAGAGGGTTGGGGAGGTTGGTACATCACAGGGGAAAGTGCTGGACCCAGAGGCTGGATGTTTGGCTTTGAGAGCCGGCCCTGCCTCTTACCTACCTTCATATTCCGAAGGTATAAAAGTGGTGATAACCCTGGTCCTCCCTGACTCACAGGGCTATATTACTTGTGTGAATGAGCTGATGTAGCATTTCCAAGAGGCGGGTCCATGGGACGCTAGCAGCATGGGCTGTTAACCCCAAAAGGCGTTCTGTGTGGAGTGAGCGTGGGTTCCCATGTTAAGCAAATTCCAGCCATTTCCCACCTTCCTTGATGGCAGGCACTGCCAGCTTCGTGGGCTTGCTGCCAGGGCAGCCATGCAGGGCCCCGAGCTCAGAAGGGCCCTGTTGTTGCTGTCTTGAAAATCTTAATACTTTAAAAAAAAATTTGTATTGGAGTACAGTTGATTTACAATGTCGTGTTAGTTTCAAGTGTACAGCAAAGTGAATCAGTTATACATAGACATATATCCACTCTTTTTTTTTTTTAGATTCTTTTCCCATATAGGTCATTCATTACAGAGTATTGAGTAGAGTTCCCTGTGCTCTACAGCAGGCTCTTGTTAGTTATCTATTTTATGTGTAGTAGTGTGGATATGTCAGTCCCAATCTCCCAATCTATCCCTCCCCACCCTGCCTCTCCCCTGGTAACAAGTTCGTTCTCCACGTCCGTGACTCCATTTCTGTGCTGCAAACAAGTTCATTTATACCCTTTTTTTTTTTTTTAATCTTGGAAGTTGTGTTTTATAAGTGACAATTGATGGGACAATACAGCTTTTGCCGGGCAATGGGTGTCTCGACTCCCAGGAGCCCCCTTCTCACTGTATCCTAAAGGTGGGCTCTTGACTGCCTGTTTCTCTTTCCTGCTGCCCACTGGCTCCCCCTGCCCTGCCCAGAGACACGTCACCAGGGCACCCAGATCACGGAGCTCAGGATGGAGACTGGTTCACATTGGAGGGGTGGACTGGTGTGCTGTCACCCTCTGCCACCTGCATGCATGCTTGGGCCTGGGTGCTTGTGAGGGGGAGGGCTGGGGTCCAGTGCCCGTCCCACGGTGTCGCAGGGCAAGGCAGCAGCTCCCCCGACGCTCGGCTGGCAGTGCCACGGCACGCTGGGCAGGCAGTTTGGTGGGGGCCTCTCGCCTCCCTCTGACCCAGGTACCAAGGAGGCTGTAATCCCTTGGGGATCACCCATTTGCTGTGAGTCGGGGCACCTATGGGAAGAGAAGGTGAATTCCCGCCCTCTGCCCCCACCCGCCAGGGCTGTGCATTCTCCCTTTGCTTGGGGTCCCACCTGTGGGACTTGTCAGATCCTGTAACATAAAGGGCACCACGCCCTAGTGGGTCAGGGCGCAGACTGGGGAGCCGCACTGTCTGGGTTTGGGTCGCGTCTCACCGGTGTTGTCACCTTGGCCCATTTACCTACCCTTTCTGCCTCTGTTTCCTCATCTCTAAAATAATGATCATGTAGTTACGACCTCACAGGTTGTCGTGTGGATTCAATGAGGTAGTACATGCCGAGCACCTAGACTAGTGCCCCCCGTGCATTGGGTATTTAATATTTGTTTCCCCCAAAGGACTTCGGCACTCCTGGGGCAGGGGCGTCACCTGTACTGTCCATTGCTGCGGTCCTGGTACCCAGCGCCATGCCCAGAACAGACGCGATGGATGGACACTGGTCGAAGGAAAGAATCTCCAAGAGGGGCTTTCCACGGAACCCTCACCCTATCTTCTTTTTTCTAGAGACTCTTACACAATCAGCATTCCACAGAGCGCACATTTAGGAAACACCAGGCTCACCTCCGTGAAGTGATGCACCCACAGGTGCAGGGGGCAGTTACACACACAGCTCTCTGCAGGGTCCTTTCCCCTCCTCTCGGTCCTTTGAGACACAGTGTCTCATCCATCCGTCTCCTTTAGGGTCGTCTGACGCTGGGGATGGAGCACACGGACACCCCAGAGACTCTTGCCCGCCTCCCGTCTGGGCCCATCTCTCCCTGCCCCCCGATAACTCACTCCTCCTCCCCAGCCTTCCCCGTCCTTAATTGGGCCAATCTGTCCCCCTGACACCACGCTCTGCTTTGTTTTCTCCGCAAAGCCCTCTCTTGGCACTTGACGGATTCTCAACTGTCGCGAGCACATTTTTCAATTTGTGCTCTTCCAGTGATTTCCCAGCCAGGTTTCAGCTTTTTAAACGCTACTTAGTTTTATAATTTCCCAATGATTTTCCTCGCCTGCCATGATTCCTCTCCATCGCCACTCCCCAGCTTCCTTCCTGGGGCGCCAAAGCCGTGCAGGTGACCCTCTAAGGAAGCCTGACTTATTCAGCCACGGGGACCATCACTGTCCTAACTCGGGCTCCTCCGAAAGCTGGTCCTGGGAGAAGGGCACGGAGACAGTAGTTGATTTGGAAAGTGATCCAGGAAGCAGGAGTGAGGGAGGGTGAGAGAGGGAAGGGAGAAGGGCCCAGAACGGCCACCTTATCTTCTGGGTACCCACTGGGTGACCCGCAGGGAACTCTAGGAACGGACTGGACCTTTGTGTTGTCCCACTGGAGGGTGGGGAGACTGAACATTTAGCGACCGGCTGCCACCCCCATTGTTGGAGGGGTGTCCCTGGGAAAACGAACTTCCCTGCCTTTCTATCTGAGCCTGTGCAACCAAGCGGCCCTTCCTGGCTCTGGAGGAAACCTGAGTAGTGCTAGAGGTGGAGTTTGGGAAACATCTGTGGAAATTTCCATCAGAGCTCGTGTGACTTGTGCACACAGACGTTCACTCCGGCCAGTTACACATCCACGACGCCCGGGAGTTGGGACTTTCTCTTGGGCTGTGAACTCTTTCATTTCTTTGTCTTCTTTTTAAGCCTCTAATTATAAAGGCATTTTGCTGCCTTTGGGACAGGCTTTAGGTGGTTGGTGCCCCAACCAGAGGGACCTTGGGTCTGCAGTAAGAAAGAACATTCAGCCAGGCAGTTCTTGTCCCTTAATGACACTTGGCTGGAGCCCATAGGGTCCTGTTCACGTTGGATGTAGAAAGGTCCAGTTTAAAAGCCTAGCCTCGGGCTTCCCTGGTGGCGCAATGGTTAAGAATCCGCCTGCCAGTGCAGGGAACACGGGTTCGAGCCCTGGCCGGGGAAGATTCCACATGCCGCGGAGCAACTAAGCCCGTGCGCCACAACTACTGAGCCTGCGCTCTAGAGCCCGCGGGCCACAACTACTGAGCCCACGCGCTGCAACTACTGAAGTCCGCGTGCCTAGAGCCCGTGCTCCGCAAAGAGAAGCCATCGCAACAAGAAGCCCGCGCACCGTAACAGAGTAGCCCCCGCTCGCGCGCACGCGCAGCAACGAAGACCCAATGCAGCCAAAAATTAATTAATTAATTAAAAAAAAAATCCTAGCCTCATCACCTCCCTCTGTCCTGCTCAGGTTTGACTTGGCCTGAGGGGTTGCAGTGAGGAGGAAGCTGGGTCCACTCTAAGGATCCCTCCGCCTGCTCCCCCTCCCTCCTCCCCTCCTCTCTCCTCTGGGCTGCAGAAGACAACGTGAAGGATGTTCCCTGGAGTTTACAATGGGGCCAGGTGCTGAGACAGGGAGAGGGGTCTGGAGAAAGGGAAGGCTCCTGTTCTTACTCAGCAGGAACTGCAGGAGTCCCCTCTCAGCCAACACCAGCTGTCTGCGTGCTCCCTCTGCGCGATGAGCTCCAAATGGGTCCGTTCGTGACTTTTGTGAAGCGCGTCTGGGTGCGCGTGGGCAGAGTGGGATGTGGGGAACGTCCCCTCAATGCACAGATCTCCGATGTAGGAGAACCACCACTGCTTGACCTCTCCTGACTCCCCCTCAGCAGAATCCCCCCAGCCGCCGGCTCCTGGGGTCTTCTTGCCTGGGGCCACCTTCCTGGTTGAGGCTGAAGCCTATGGGGTCCTCTCTGCCTGAGGCAGACTCCCTGCCCCATCCCTTTTAGTGGTGGGAGGGTTGACTATCCCTCTCTCTCCCTCACTGTCTCCAACTCTCTCCTGACCCTTCTAGAATCGGCCTGAAATTCCTGTTGCTCACGAGGGTCCAACCAGGAAAAGAGACGCCCGGCTCCCCGTGCAAGCCCCCTTAGTCTCTAAGCTCCTCTCCCAGAACATTCCTTCCTTGACTCAGAGAAGGAGACTCACCTCTCTCCCCCGGAAGTCACAGCCCTGCTCAGATCCCCATGTTTGTTTGTGCAGGTTGGAGGGAAGGAAGGAAGGAAGGAATGGTGGTTGGACCAGTTTGGGTATCGCTTCGTCTGCCTGAATGTACTCTGGCTGCTTTGTGGCTCCCTTAGGAAAGAGGTTCTCACCTTGGGTGGGAGCATTGCTTTTTGTATTCACCAATCTCTAAGTGAAAGTTGGCATTTCTTCCTGTTCAAAATGTAGACATCAAATCCCACAGTATTAGTCGTGCCTGTGACTTTGTCATCCATCAGAATCAGAGATATTTTCATATCACACGACAGTTGTCACAGGTATCTGAAAATGACATTTTATGCTCATCTCCATTTAAAGATTACGGTTGTAATTAGATCCGCTGCTAGATCTTGTTTTTTAATGTGTTAATAAAGTAGCACCAGTATTACTATATCATAAATTTGTTTAATATTTTGAGAGCCACATAACTGGTTTTCTCTGTAGTTCCATGTATTTTATTTTGTGCATTTGAAAGCATTATTCTAAAAAGAGGTCCATCACTTCACTGGATGCCAACACGGGAAAGGTCAGAACCTTGCTCTGGAACATGTGGGTTCTTTGTGTCTTAGGTCTAGTTTGGGGGCTTGGAATGCTAGGACTGGCATATCCCTCTAGATCATTTTCTACTCTGGCTTTCTTTTTAATTAGGATCCTGTTGTCCTCATTCGGGGCCAATAGGAGCTGACATGTGTTAAGCGTTTCCTCTGTACAAGCATAGTGCAAAGCACTTTACATACACTGGCTCATTTAATTCTCATTTTTTATGGAGGCACAGAGAGGTTAAGTGACTTGCCCAAGGTCACACAGCTAGTAACTGGGGGAGCTGGGATTTGAACCTCAGTAGTCTGACTCCAGAGCACACATTCTTAAACCTGTTGATTGCAAACCAGGTAAGAGATGGCTAGTTTTCCAAAAAGCCCATGTTTCTGGCTTTTAATGGTGTGGGCCCAGCTAGTACACTCTTAGTCACTGCGGTGTACAGCTCAATACTCTTTTGAGCTCCCCAACTGAGAAACAAACATTGAACCACAGCGCCCTCTGGCTTACGTAGCAATCTGATCCCTCAATCTAGAGTCAAGTTGGCCCAAAGAAATTTAAGACGAACCTTTATTAGGCACCCACTCTGTGGCAAACCCTGTGTCAGGCCCTGGGGATACGAGTAGAATAGGTATAGCTTGCACCCTCCAGGAATTACTGTCAGTTCAAGAAAGACACACCCAGAAGCTGTGTTGGCTTAAGGAGAGCCAAGCTCTAGTGAAGGGTGTGGACACAGAGACCCGTGGATGCTGTGGGGTAAGAGATTGTCACAAGATCAGGAAAAGCCCTCCTGCACCTCCCTTGAGGCGTCCTACCCTGATGCCACCTTGGGCTCCCTTGCCTGGCCCAAGTGCCAAGATTGCCTTTGGTCCTTCCTCCCACTGAAACGTGTGTTATCTTCCTTCCTCTTCCCGCTGTAGGCTCCCAGATGGCTGCCTAGCTAATCTCAGAGCCTCATTCAAAGTCAAGGGTTAATGACTCCTGAATTTTAACAAGAGTTTTCAGTGCTGTAAACCAGGGATCACCAGCATGAGCAGCAGAGGGTCAGGCTGATAACGTCAGTGAACTAAGCAGGCCTGTATTTGCGTGTTAGACATGCAGGAATATTCTTCACTCCCACAAAGATACCCTCACCTATATTTTTTCTAAACCACATTGTCTTCTGGAACTATTGTTCCCTTTTCCTTTCACTTTTAATAGAGATCAAATACAGATAAATATTTCTCTACCAGGAGAAAAACGACTGTGCAGCATGGTGATAAATGCTAATAGTCACATGGAAAACTAAGGGGACTGGTGACTTGGGCTGCCGCAGAAACAGACTCTGAGAGTACGATTTGATGCAATTAGTTTATTTGGAAGGTGATCCTGGGAAATATTGGGAGGGAACTAGAAACCAGGACAGGGAAAGGAAGGCAGCCTGTCAGTAAAGGATGCCTTGTGGAGTGACCTGCCACTGTGGGCAGCTGGGACTTGAACTCTGCAAGCAAGTGTAGAAGCTGCCCTTCAGCTAGCCCATCTGAGGACTAGGCAGCTGGGGTATTTATACATCAACTTCCATCAGTTGTTGGTTAGGGGTTGTTGGCAGGTGGTAGAGCTTTAATTCTCTGGTCCGTCTGGCTGAGTAGGCTCCAGGGGGGCCAGAGAAAGCCCTCAGGCAAAGGAACACAGGTTCTGGGGATTGGAAGTCAGGCCATTGGACCCCAAGCTAGTAAGACCCGAGGGTGCAACAGGCATTGACCGTGGTGAACTGAAGCATGCTTGCAGCTGAATTATGCCAGGAAAGAATGTGGTCCCAGGGTTGCTAGACCTTCTGATTTCCCAAGAAAAGCTGGACATTTAGATTTTTATGTGAAATTTCTCAATTTGTAAATGTTGACAACAAACCTAAAATTTTATTTTATTTTTATTTATTTTGTTTAGTATAATTGCTTTACAATGTTGTCTTAGTTTCTGCTGTACAGTGAAGTGAATCAGCTATATGTATACCCATATCCCCTCCCTCTTGGACCTCCCTCCCTCCCCCACTCCTATCAAACCTAAAATTTTTTAAATATACTGTAGAAGCTAACCAGAGCATGTCTGTGGGCTGTATCCGGTTTACAAGCAGCCAGATTATGAAGTCGGATCCATCCTAATGGCTGATCTTGGCTCCAGACCATTTTTGCTCAAGGCAAGTTCCAAAGATGAGTTCTCACAAGGATAGGTATTAGTTAGGGGGTAGGTTGAATTGGCGTAATATAGAGACACTATAGTACAGTGTTGGTGACCAGATAGAAGTGTGTTTCTTTTTTATGTGAAGTCTGGAGGTAGGTGGATGGTCCAGGACGGCTCTCCTGCCTGAGGTTGTCCAGGGACCCAGGTTCCTTCTACCTTGTTGCTCAGAGTGTTGCCTTTATCCATGTGGTCAGGGCTGGCTCACTAGTTCCTTGTCCACCTTCCAGTTAATAGCAAAGGGGAAAGAGAAGTTCAGTCAGTTCCAGTAATTGGTAATTGCACCATTCACTTCCTCTCACATCCCACTGGTGAGAACTTAGTCACATGGTCACTTAGTCACATGGTGACTAAGTCTAGCTACAAGGGATGCTGCGGAATGTAGTCTCTCTCTCTCGTTGGCTGTATGTTCAGCTTAAACTTGGTGTGTGTGTGAAAATTATATTTTTATAGAATTAGGGAAGGGCTGATATTAGGGGACAGTGAGAAGCCTTTGCCACAGTAAAGGAAGGGTCTAGAAAAAAGGATGGGATTCAAACCTGAGGCAGGACCGACCTGAGAAAGATTCTTTCTTCTCACAAGAATGAAGAAAGCCTGGCTTTCCTCTCTTTGTTTTGCACTGTTCAGTCATGAAAACTTAATAGGAGAAAGCTTTCAAAAACCTTAACAGAAGATTTGCCCAAACCCAAACCTCGAAAAAGTCAGTTATAACGAGAAAGAAGTAAACACAATAAACACCCACGAGACACAAGGTATTTTCACATATGTGGTCTCATATAATCTTCACAATTATCCTATGAAGTAGGTATTATTATTCCCCCATTTCTCAAAAGAAGAACTGAGGATAAGACAAACAGGTTGACATTCAAGCTCTGTAACTCGGGTCAGGGCATGGGCACTGGCCAATCAGAGCTGCCATACAGGTTTGTCCCATCAGAGAAGTGAAGGGCCTCGGCCAGGATTTGAAATGAGGCCCATGTGACTGCAAAGCTTCCATGCTTTTCACTGCAATCTGATTTCCTTATGCCAGCTGCTTCTGCAGAGACAGCGACACCAAATCTACTGGGTTGTTGAGACGGTAAACAGACCATGATGGATGAATCTCCTCTCCTCATATGAATGCCTTATTGTTGTTATTCTTCATGCCCTGACAGAGTATTTACAGCCTCTCCTGTGGCTCTGCTTCTATCTGGTGGAGTAAGGAAGGTCAGAACTCCCAGACCTAGCGGAAAGTTACAGCTGGGATTTGAGTCAATGACGACTTGAAGACTCAGCAAGTGGCCCTTGGCATTGCTGTTAACCTGGTCAAGGCCATGAACGCTCCTGTCATTAATTGGCTTGTTCTGTGATATACTGTGGTCCCAGAAATACCCATATGGGTGTACCCCATATATAAGCCTACTCTATGAAAACTGAGACTCGAAAAGATAAATGGGACATAATTATTTAACCACAAGAGACTTTGTTTTGCAGACTGGCATTTCGGTATAGCTCGTCTCAAAATAACCCTGGAAATTTGATTCTGGAAGAAAGGGAGGGATAGATACAAAGATGTGTGGGTTCCCTCCCGGTCCATTTGGGAATGTTCTGGAATAGATTAGATTTCAAGAACTCTGTAATGATGTGTCAGAGAGAACTTGTGAAATCTGAATTGGGTTGGGGTGGTTTGTGGTGGATCCATTTGGGGTGCCTGCCAAGCCCTGTCTCTCCTCTGAGAATCTAGTCACCCACAACCCCACTGGAAGAAAGAGGGGGTCTAAGCAGCCATGCCTATGCCAAGACACCCGCACACCCCACCCCTTACCACTAACTGGATCAAAGGTAAGCTCCTGACCCAGGTATCAATCCATGAGCCAACCAGCCTCTGCCTTTCAGACAGGGCCTGGCTACCTTGATTTCCTGTTGTTGGGTGTCCATGGGATTGCCTGCTGCATCCTTAGAATAAGCATGGTCAAAGCTCCCACTCAGTGGGGATTCCAAACTGGTCCCAGCTTATCCAGCGTGGTCAGGAGTGAGATCTTCTACCGTCTGCTCTCAATGGGTCCAGTGGTCTCCATGGGCCCTTCTGTCCTGGGAGGCTTTTGTCCTGGCCATTGGATGGGGGAAGGGTGTTATCCATGGGACACATCACTGCAAACTGGATGACTGATGGGGTTTGGTGGGCCTTGCCAGATAAGAGAGTAGCCTTGATGTCAACTCAAGGAACTCGCAGCTCCTTGGTGCAACACTGGGGGAGGCTGTGATCTTTATCCTCCCACTGTGATGCCCTGAGTGTAAGCTGTCTTTGCTTTGTTTCCCCGTGGAGTAACCTCACTTCTTGCTGAGTTACACTGGGGCTGGAGATGCGGAACGAAGTCCTCTGGATGCAGCAGAGAAATTTGATGAGTATGAAAGGGCTGGGTGAACCCACTGTTAATGCCTCACATGTTACCCCTCCCCGCTAGCTTGGGTGAATTTCTATTCCTTGCAACCAAACGTGTCATGCAACATACCGACACAATAATCTGCCCCTCGCCTGTCCCTCCCTTCCCTTCTGAATTTCTACAGGAAGTAGAAACCCTATCTGGCTACCCAGGAGTCTTGGAAACATCATATCCAGATTTACTGCATTGCCCAATCAAAATCCATCAGGCCTTGAAGTTTAGCAACTGTCCCTGTATATTCAAAGGTCTTTATAGAAACAACAAACTTGCATTCCAATATCATGGGAGTTTCTTGTAAAGGAAGTTGGCCATCCCCTTGACCTCTTTACCTGATCCCTTCCTCCTTTTTAATCCCATCTGGATGAACTGTGCCAGTTCTTTCTCCTTCCGTTAATCGTATGCATCGAGCGGGCTTTGTCGGTACTTTCTATATGCCAGTCACTGTGCTAAATGATTTACAGATACCATGCTGTTTAACTGTCACAACCCCAGTGCGGTAGCTCCTAACGATTATCCCCATTTTATGGATGGGGAAATTGAGAGGCTAAGTTACCCATCTGACTCCATTGCCCTGGAGTTTTACCACCCTGCTTTACTATCCCTCCTGCTTCCCTGGAGTGATAGTAAAATTTCCTCCTGTAGTTTTCAGTGGCTGCAGGGGAGAAGGCCCAGGTGTCCTGCCTGGCGGCAAGGCCCCCGGAACTTGGCTTTTCTCCTTCCGCCTTCCCTGCCAGCCCAGCTGCCAACTTGGAACATAGCCCTTTCCAAGAAAGCCCAGGAGAGAAGCCAAATGTTGACTCACCTGCCAGACACAGGGATGCTGCAGCCAAGACGCCTCCGGGCCCGTGCGGGAGGACTGGCAGGCAGGCCCCTTGTGAGGCCCGGAGGCCTGGCTCCCTGGGGCAGCTTCAAGGGGCCGGGCCTCCTTCCCTGAGCGCTTCAGGTTCCAGAGGCTAAAGAGATCCAGATGGGCTTGTCCCCTGCCCCTCCCGCTCCATCCTTCAGCCCTGAAGTCTCTGAAGGACACTGTCTCCGCCGCACTTCCCCTTGGGTGGCAGGCAGGATTCTAAGAAAGCCCCCAGGATTCTCTGCCCCTGCCTGCTCCCCAGGGTGCACTCCCTGTGCACTCCTCGAGGCTGAGAATGCGACGGATTTTACTCCCATGAGTAGGTTATGTTACAAGATACCCTTGACCTTAAGAAAAGGAGATGATCCACCTGGGCCTGATCTAATCACAAGCACCCTTTAAAGGCAGAGTTTTCTCTGGCTGGTGGCAAGTGAGAGGTGCAAAGCGGGAGGATTTGACCCAGCCTTTGTGGCTTGAAGATGAAGGAAGCCCCATGGCAAGGAATGTGAGCAGCTTCTAGAAGCTCAGAGTGGCCCTCAGCTGGCAGCCAGCAAGGAAACAGGGACCTCAGGCCTACAACTGCATGGAATTGAATCCCCCCAGTGAGGAAATGACCTTGGAATTCAATTCTTCCTTAGAGCCTCAGACAAGAAGCCAGCCCAGCAAGCACCTGGACCTCAGCTTTCTGGTGCCCTGAGCAGACAACCCGCTAGGCTTGCGACCTACAGAGCTGGGCTCGCGGGTGTTGCTTCAGGCTGCTTAGCTTGTGGAAGTTTGTTACGTGGCAGTTGAAAACGACTACACCTTGGATACCTAATGCATCTTTTTTTTTTTTTTTTCCTTTTGGCCGTGCTGCGCGGCACGAGGGATCTTAGTCCTCAGACCAGGGATGGAACCCGCGCCCCCTGCAGTGGAAGCACAGAGTCTTAACCACTGGACCGCCAGGGAAGTCCCCTAATAGCATCTTAACCCTAACGTGTTCAGCTGTTCCCTCAAACCTACTCCTCGAAGTCTACCCCATCTGGTTCATTACAACTCGCTTCTTCTTGGCTCGGGTCCAAAATCTTAAAGTCAGCCTTGACTCCTGTCTTTCTTGTAGACCCTACATTGGATCCCTCAGCACATTCTTTCCACTCTCCCTTCTTAATGTATCCAGGTTTTGACCACGTCTCACCACCCGCATTGCCCTGTCCCCCCTCCTTTCCTGAGCTCCCTGACAGCTCTGTAGTTTATTACAGGGGAGCTGGGGTCCTTGTACCTCCCAGACAGGAGCGGGAGGATGCTCCCGGGCTGTGATTGGCTGCCCTCTTCTTTGGCTTCCGTGTGGACCTGTCGGGGCGGCTGATAAATCCAGATACAGACACAAAGCCGAGGATGGCAGAAGAGGGGCATCCGCACGGAGACCTAACAGGGAGCAGACAGCATTCAGACTCTGGCCACCCTTGGCCTTGGGGTCTCTCCGAGCCGGCTGCCCTGCACGGCTGCACGTAGGACACAGCTGTCTCCTGAGAGGAGTTCCCAAGCCTGCTTCAGGACTGCTTCCGCTCAGAAGTCACGCTGTGGAATACTTTTCGGAGATGGGGGTTTTATTTATTGTTCAAAGTTTTGAGCCAACAGCGAAAGCTTATGGTTGATGATGACTGGGGAATTCCCCGGAGGCCCAGAAGAACTCGCTGGCAACCAGGCTCCTGGTTGAGATTTAGAGCTTTCAAGTCGGCCAACGTGTGAGTCCAGCTCATCCTTCCTAACTGGGTTTCCTGGGGCCACCGTTACCTCAGTGAAGATGAAATGAGATCAGTTTTCTTTCTGGTCAGACATTTAGCACAGTACCTGGCATCCAGTAAGTTCTCATTGCACGGCGGCGGTTATGCTGTTGTCTGTAATTTACTTCTGAAGCTAAAGCATAGATAATATGCTGCGTGTGCCTACGTGTGTGTGTGTGCGCGCGCGCGTGCACGTGTGTGTGCTTTCATCCACACTGTAGGGGCAGTTATCTAACATTTGAAAGATCACAGCCCCACACTCCAGAGGAAGTTGCCCTAAGTGCTTCAATTATCTGGCTTAGCTCGGCGCCCACGGGTGTGTTAATTAGCAAAATGGATTTCTAAAATGGTTTTTCATTGATGAAAATAATGGTGTTTGAGAAAGGTAGATGGCTAGACATATTTCATGATGCACCAGCCTTGTCTGAACTCTGTAAATGAATTGAGCAAGACCAGTTGCTCGTTCTCTTGGAAAGGCCCTGAGCTCTGAAGTCCAATCAGTCCTGAGTCTAGATATTAAAGGGTTGATTTTATCACCTACCTGACTGGGTTAGCTAAATACTGCACTGACGGTATTGTCACATCCACCTCAGATGAACTTTACTGAAAGAGGCTGTCCAAGTATCTTAAAGGGCAGATCGCTGAGGGGTCCCCAGACTCACGGGACGGGCTGAGTGGCTGTGGATATGCCTGCTCGCTAATAACTGTTTCCTTGCTGGTGGAATTCAGGCTGAGATGGGCTCTCTCTGTATCATACCATCCGGTTTGGAGGTAGGGGAGGAAACCTGTAGCCTTCATAGCTTTCTGACTTTGGGGGGATGGGGAAGCTATCATCAAACACCTTATAATTTGAATAGTCAAATTGCTTAGGACAGTTTGCAACAATTGCTTTCAAATAAGTAAGAGAATTACAGTGGAATCAAGGAATAACTGGCTTCCTCTAGCTTAGGAAAGACGTGTTATGACAGGAAGTCAGAAAATTGTGAGAATAACACTCTGTATAGCATGTCCTGGGGTGGAGTTCTAGTGCTATTTTTTTAGACGCAGGTCAAACTTAGAAGGAGTGGGTGTGTGTGTGGTGTGTGTGTGGTGTGTGTGTGGTATGTGTGTGTAGATGAACAGAGGAGCAGGTAGAAGGTAAGAGGTGAGGAAGGTGAGTGGGGAATTCTGGTACCGTTTTTCTCCCAGGAAAAGAAAGGAAATGTCATGGAACTTTCCAGAAGTGACATGGCTGAGTGGGATGAGCTAGAGATTGGGCCTCAGATCAGGATTTGAATGCGGCCTCTCTTTCTTTCTAAGTGATCTTGGGCAAATTTCTTAGTCTCTCTGAATCTGCTTCATCATCTACAAAATGGATATAAGAATACTTTCCTCCGAGTTGTAATTAAGGCAAAGGGACTTGAAACCACTTAGCAAAACGTCAGGCACAGAGTGGGCCTTCGGTAAAGAGTTGCCTCCCTGAAGATTTACAGGGTATCGGGGGCTGTGCCAACGGTATCCAGGTTACAGCCACCAACAGGCATATAGGTTTCCCAGAGTTTACAACCCAGCAGTGAGGATGAACTTCACAAAGTCATCTCGTGAGAATCCCCCAGCGTGACTGTTAAAAATACAGGTGATGATAGTGCTGTCCAGGCCTCCTGAGCCAGAGGATCAGTGGGTGGGGCTGGGAACCCATTTTTAAGAAACTCCCCAGGTAATTCTGATGGGCTGCCAGGTTGGGGAACCGCTGAATTAAACACTCCAATTCTCTAGGGTAGCTTCCAGTTTGGCAAAGCTTCCATCTCCCTTCAAAGGCTCCCTGGCTGAGAGTCTGACCCGAGTGCATCCATATTTGTGGGAGGCACCGCCCACTTCACAGCCTGAACCACTCCACGGCAATGGAGGCGGGAGAGTTACCCGTTGTTTTGCTTGTTTTGTGGACAGTACTCATATATCATCATCAGAAACATCAAAGACTTGGCTGAGCATGGAATTGACAGGCTATAACTTGAGCTATGCAGCCTTCGGTGTCTAAACCCTGTTAACCTGAGGAAGGCCCTGCTTTTCAGATCAGTACCTAAAAACAATGAAAATCTGGTCTGGATGTTGCTACTGTCTGCATGTGACTTTGGGATCATTTTTCCTACTCTCTCACCTCCTTAAAATCATGTGCTGTGCTTTTATTTAATTATTTTTTGCTAAAAAATAATTCATATTCACCGTTGAAAATGAAGGAAATATAGCATTGACACAGAAACCAGACTAAAAAAATACTGGGGATCCAGCCCCCGCAAGATAACTGCCATGAATATCTTTGGTAGATTTCCTTCTAGTCTTTTTTCGATGTACATGAATACAGGGGTTTTTTTCTCCACAAAAATCAAGATAGCACTGTTCGTGCTATTTTTGGCCTGCTCTTTTCATTTCAGAATGCATTTTAAAGTAAAAAGTTAACGATAATTCTTTTATGCCATTAAATAATCTACAACAGTGGTTTTCACACTGGGTCCAACAAAAACCTCAAGGTTCTTAGGAAGTACCTAGTGGTTACCTGAGGTAGGGGAAGAGAATGGGGGGCTGGCGGGGGAGGCCCCAGCACCCTGTTTCAGTCACAGCAGCGCCACTTGCACCTGGTGGTAACTGGAGGAGCCAGGTAGGGATTCCATCACAAAAAGATTCGGAGGCTTAAAAAAAATAAAAAACTCTTGCTCTAAGTCATTATAAAAAAATTTTTTTAACCCTAGTTTCTTTCCTTCTTTTAAAAAAATTTAAATGGAAATGACCCTTTAAAAATTATAAAACACATATCTGCTACTAGTTTTTAAAAAACCCAAGTTTTTATTGTGTATTAAAAAAAATAGACAAATGCTATATGTTTTTCGTAAAAAATCAAATACAGATTTGGCGAAAAACCCATCCTCATTCACTCCCACCCCCAAACACCCAAGGAGCCCAGCACTACCCCACTGCCCTACTTTAGAGAGCTCTGTTCCCAAAGGATACCCAGTTAAGATGCATGTCTCATTCCAGACTCTTCTCTGCATATGGATTGCCTTGGATTGAGGACCACAGAAGCCAAGCCTGAGACTAGGATTTGAGCACAAGTGATTGATTTGAGGGGTAAGGTGATCAACTCTTCTGTTTTGTCTGGGGCTGGGAGGTTTCCCAATGATGTCACCCTGTAAAGGGGGGGATGCCAGGAAGCACTGATAGAGGGGTGAGGCCATGACATAGGAAGGAAGGGCAGCTGACAAGGAACAGGTTAGCCCTGGGGACAGCTGGGACTCCGGAAGGTTTGGGACTTCTGGGCAGTGCTGTAGAACGCCCCTCAGATTGACCCCGCTTGCAGAGCTTTTATCTACCAACACGGGTCCCTCACTGGTGGATACTGAGGGTACCGCCTCTTTGACTCCAGGCCTGACCACCTCCTGCAGCCCAGTAAAAGCCCAGGGCAGAGAGACAGCAGCAGGAAGGCCGCGGAGCAGGGGCAGAGCACCAGGGCATCGGCTATGGGAATAGTGCTGTACACACATTTTCTAAAAGTAAAAATAGGATCAGTCCATTCTTGCTTTACCGGCACCTTGATTTATGTAAGGTGTCGAAAGGAAAGCCATTAGAAGGCTGCACCTCTAATACTGCAGGCACTTCAAGGAATCAGGGTTGGAACTGCCCTTCCGTTAAAGATATCACAAGGCTTGTCATGTAAATGACCAGCAGTAGAACCAGATAAAATAATAAATAAATAAATCATAAATCAAAATACCTCAGCTGAGTTCTCTGCTGGATTCAGCTCAAAACTGCTGCTGCTGAACCATTGGAAGAAAGTAACAAGGAACAAGGCGATTCCAATTTTTCCAGCGCTGAGGTCCGCCCAGCTCCCGCAGGCGCTCGTGCTAATCCCCGGTACCGGCAGCTGCTGCACCAGCCCTTGCTGGCCCTTCTGATGCGGCGGGAATGCCCCGGTGCACATCATGAGGTGTGTGCAGCCGCACGCAGCGTGTGCCTTCTCCCTCCGCGCTCGGCAGCTTTTTGACTGCTCTTTCTAAACAACGGAGCAAGGAATAAGTTCCTTCTCTCACCGTGTCTCCATGGTTATTTGACACGTGGTTGTCTTTTGGAGTTCTTGGCACCGCCAGCAGTGGGTTTGGCTATGACATTTCTGTCTGTGGAGGAAACAGAGGGATGGAATTATTCTGCCGGAGAGCCTCACGCTGTTTCCTAAAACAATTTGCGAGGGGCAACCCCACTCCTGATGGATCATATTGGATGTTGCTAAAAATTTGAACATTGGTTGGCTTTTTGATGATAAAAAATCATTGTTGGTTTTTTTTTAAGTTGTGATACCGGTAATGTGTTTTTTAAAAAAAGCGTTCCAAATCTTTAGAAGCGCACGCTGATATTTACAAATGGAATATGATCTGAGATATGCTTCAAAATACATGGGTAGGGATGGGTAAAGCCTGACTGGCCGTGAGTGGAGGATGGTGTACGCATGGGTGTTCTAAGTCCTGTTCCATCGACTTTTGTATACGTTTGAAATTGTCCGCAGTGCCAAAATTTTTGTTTAAAAAAAAAAAAAAAAAAAGGATGGCAGCTAAGAACCAAATCTGCTTTTCTTTATTTTCAAAGGTCATGATAAGGCTCCAAAGAATGGATGTGGCTGCAGGATAAACTGAGTTGTTGCAGGAAAGTTCGATGCCAGAGAATTCTAACCTGGAGAGAGGGATGCTGGAGGCAGGGAGGGGTGTGTGTGTCGGGGGAAGGGCATTGCAGGGCAGCTCATAGGGTTTCAGCCAGAACTGTCCACCTCTGACTGGGCAGGGTGGAATTTTGAAATACCACACCCAAACCCCAAACTCTCCAATTTGGGGGAAGCCAGATAATTTACCTATATTGCCTAGGGAAAGAAGGGGATACTACAGAACGCAGGGAATAATTTCCCAAGCTACTGTCCAAGCATTAAAAAAAAAAGACTTGATTAGCAAGAGTCATCGTTTTCCTCCCTCCCACCCCCAAATAAGGACAGTTAACTTCAGTTAAGCATTTATGATGTGCCAGGCACTGTTCCCAAGTATTCTAGAAGTATTCTTTCTTTTTTTTTTTTTTTTTCACTTGGAAATCACATTTTCTTTCTCTTTTTAAAAATCCTGTATCAATCCTGTGAGACCATTGGTTTTACAGAAAAGGAAACTGAGGCACAAGCCAGTTAAGTAACTTTCCCAGAGTCACAAAACTAATCTGACTCCAGAGCCTGGGTACCTAGCCATTCTATGGACAGATGAGGGGAGAGCCCAGGGTTCCCATGCCCAGCTTAGCGTGGGATCAATTGGCTGATGATGGTCAATCGGGGGTTTAGGTAGAAAGGGTCTGAGAAAGTCTCAGGGTGACAGGTGAAACACGAATAGGGTATGGAAGCCTCAAGGAGACTGTGCCCACCTCTGCCTCTCACACCTTGGCACTCCTGAGGGCCCCAGAGCTTGGACTCAGCCTGGGGGAGAGTCAGAGAAATTCCTACATGAGAGTCATTTTGTTTCTGTCACTTCCAGGATCAGGGACCTGACAAAGAAATTAACTTTGGATGTCAAGAAAATGGAGAAATATTCCTCCACGGTTGAGCTTGCAGCCTGTAATTCTACATGCATTGCAGTGTGGTCCGGTTCTGGCTATTGTGATTAAATGAGGCATTCTGAAGAAATCAGGGTCCCAGTTAAAATATTCGATTTTTAAGTCACAGTACCCTGGGTTTGAACCCTAACCCTATCATTTAGTTGTTATGTGGCCTCAGTGTGAGCCTCAATTTCTCATCAGCAAAACAGGCATAAGAATACTAACCATACGAACCATAGTAATCGTACTAACAGCACCCACCATGCGGGGTGTGTAAGGATGCGGTGAGCAAAACATGCAAATGCCCTGGGCAGTGCCTGGCACAGGCTCGCTCCTCAGTCCATTGTAACCTAGTTTTTCAAATGTCTCCATTCATTGGCGAGATAAATAAGAAATGGCTTTATTGTTTCTATTAATTGTCCCCAATCCAGCCATGTGACATTTTCCATCAGGAAACGCATCCTTAGAAGTCCAGCTGGATTCTAGAATGTACCAGTTCCCTTACTAAAACCATCAGTTTTGCTTCTTTACGCTGTATCCTGTTCATTTTGAAACTTCAACCTGGTTTTGGATTGAAAGCCCTTTTCCTGCTCTTGCCCTGGGTCAGGCCTGAACTATGATTCTAAGGGTCTGGAGGGGGAAGGAAGATGTTCCCTCATACCCTTTGCTCTCCCACCCCTCCTTGCCTTGGCTCTTGGCGGGGGAGGGGCAGCAGGAAGGAGAGGAGGCACCGCCAGGCCTCCTGCCTTTACTGATGAGTTCACAGACTTCTCTCCCATTGGCCAGCGCTGTTGTTGCCCCAGGATTCTGTAGGCTGCCTGCTGTTGGCCTTACAATGGGCTTGTCTACCAGCACCTCACTGAGTGCTGTGGCTTCCTTCCTGGATCTGGCCACAGCTGACTCTGCCATCATCCTCTGCGTGTAGGGTCCTTGCTCACCTGCCTTCTGTGGCCAACTTTAGGGCCTCTGGGCACATATGAAATCCAGCTCCTGTACCTCTCAAGAACTAGGGACTTAGAGTGGCGTGCTCTGGCCCCTCTCTTACTTTTTGGACTCCACCAGGCCATCCTACCCCAATTCTATCACCCCCTTTCTGGCCACAAAAAGAAATGTCAGCAGGGCTTCCAATCAGCAGATGGAATTCCACTGTGTTATGCCTGCAGGTGCCCCCAGTCACAAGGGTGTAGTCCCTCTGGACCTCCCTTTCCTGGCCTTGGATGTGGGAACACACTTCCTCACCAAGGGAGCAAAAGAAAAGAAAAGGGCCTCTCTTGAAAAATGCTGCACTGCCACTAAAGGTGACTTCCTCTCTCCACAGTGGTGATGGTGGTGACAGTGATGGAAGTGATGGAGCGGGCACAATGGTTTTGAGCTTTGCGTTCAAGTTTAACGCACTTTTTATCTCTTTTCCCCATTCCTAGAACTCATTTCTATGTATTCCCCTTTGAGCCTTCATTCTTCCTAATGACATCTGTGGGAAAACCCTTTCTTTTAAAGTTTAAACTCACCCAATTCAGGATTCTTTTATTTCCTTTCCTCCTCTGTGTTGGTCAAAGACTGAGAGGTTTAAATACTATCATGGCATTGATTAGGGACAAGTGGGAGACAACTTCTGTTCTAGGCCATCATCCTCTGAAACGTATAATCCTTCTGGATGGTTGCTTATGAATCACCAATGACTTCACGGATCACCAGTGATTTCCATTAGTTCCG
Organism: Balaenoptera physalus; assembly: GCF_965194825.1. Classification (NCBI taxonomy): domain Eukaryota; kingdom Metazoa; phylum Chordata; class Mammalia; order Artiodactyla; family Balaenopteridae; genus Balaenoptera; species Balaenoptera physalus. The sequence continues at coordinate 92,777,682 of NC_138896.1, read as the reverse complement.
TGAACCAATGGTCATATCTGTTCTTGTTTGACTTCATTTGATCCCATCCTTCCTTTAACAACTGTATTCTCCTGGCTTCTGTGATCCCAGAGACTCTGGGTTTTCCTTCCATCTCACTAGCTGTTCCTTCTTTGCCTGTGTGACTGAATCCCACCCTCCTCTCATCTCCAAATGTCGAGTGCCTTGGGGCTCAATCCAGAGCCCCCTTTTCTTATCCATTTAAACATTCTCTTTAGATCCGTGGCTTCAGATACCATGCTTTCCCCAGGACTTCCAAAGGCCTCCTGGAGTGACCTCGCCTTAGAATGCCACACCCTTGTAGTCGACTGTCCATGTGACATTTCTACTTGCCATGGTTAAGAAAACTCTTGTTGTCTTTTCTCCAAACCTGCTCCTATACCCCAGTCTTCTCTATCTCAGTGGACTGTGGACCATCAACTGAGTTCCCCAAGCCAAACATCGAGCATTTATCCTCCACAGTCCCACTGCACTCCATCTAGCGACACTTTTTGACTCTATCTCCAAAACACAGCATCAGTCAGTTCCCTGAATTTCCACTGCCCCCATCTTGGTCCAGTTTGCTATCATCTCTTCCCAGTCTTCCCACAGTGGCCACATAACTGATACCTCCTTGCTTCTTCTCTTATTCTCCCCACCCCACAATTCATTCATCACACAACAGCCAGCATAAGCTTAAAAATATACATAAATCATCAGATCATGTCATGCCTCTTCCGATGGTTCCCGATCACACTTTCAATGAAATCCCGACTGCTTACCTAGCTTACAGACCCTGCCTGATCTAGCCCTTGATGGAGAATGACCTCCAGCTTTATTCTCTACCATCCCCTTTGCCCCACTTAACTGCAGTCACTTTGGCTGCTTTAATCATCTATTGCTGCAAATCCAACCACCCTGGAACTTAGTGGCTTGAAAACGGCAACCATGGGTTATTCTCACAATTCTGTGGATTAGCTGGGCTCGGCTGGGAGGCTCATCTCTGTTCGTCTGTGGTTTCAGCTGGGCTTACTCATGTGGCTGCATTTGGCTGGGATTCCCACTGGGGCTGGAACTCCTCTCTCACATGACTGGCTCCTCAGCTGGGGGCCAGCCGAGCATCTATTTTTCTCCATGTGGTCTCTCCAACAGTGCAGCTAGATCCCTATACATGTTGGCTCGGGACTTCTTCAAGAGAGTGAAATAGGAAATTGCCAGAATCCTAGACCCAGAACCAAAACACAGCCACTTTGTTCACATTCTGCTGGTCAAAGCAAGTCACAAGATGCACCCAGATTGAAAGGGAGGAAAACTGACAAAGAATTTGTGGCCATCTTGAATCCACAGCCCTGACCCTCTTCCTGTTACTTGCACGTGACCAGCTCATTCATCCCTGGGGGCCTCTGTGCCTGCCCTCCCCTCCATGTGGAATGTCCTTCTCCCTGATTTCCGGACAGCTGGCACCTTCTTGTCATTCAAATCTCACCTCATATGCCAGCTGTTAAAAGGTGACCATCCAGTGAAAGAAGCCACCAATCACTATTACGTTACACTTTGAACATTCTCTGCAGAGAATTATCACTCCCTGACTTTGTCGGTTTGTTTAATGATTTACTTTCACTTGTGTCTTTGCACAGCAGTGAAAGCCCCGTGAGGGCAGGAACGTGGCTGATTGGTTCACTCTGTATCTTTAGTTCCTAGAACACAGAGGAGGCAAAAGCCCCCAGTCAATACATGTTGAATAAATGAATGCAAGTGGCCTCTCGACCCTTGGAGGAGAAGAATCCATCCTTTGGAATCACATGGGCCTGGATTTTGCCCCTTGCTCGCTGTGTGACCATCAGAGAAATTACCTAACTTCTCTGTGCTTCAGTCTCTAAAATGGGATGAGAGTTAAGAGAACCCACCTCAGCTTCATGGGGAGTTGTAAAGACAGATGACAATGATCAGACTTATCAAGGGGCCTGGCACTTGGAAAGCCCTCGTTATTATTTTAATGTAAATTCTAATCCGCTCCCTCCTCCTTACTTCTTTTTCCTGAGCTTCAAAACCAGGAGAGCAAAATTCCACGTAACTGTAGAAGGTGGGAATCGCATTTCATTGTGATCCTTAAAATGCTTTCCCTTGGCTGTTCACTGGCTCCAGCCAAGAGGAGGTTGTCATCCTGTGTCCAGTGGTGAAGGGCAGGCTGGTCAAGGTCAGGGAAGGGCTGGAAGGTCCACTCTCTGCTCTTTTTTTAAAAAAATTTATTAATTTATTTATTTTTGGCTGCGTTGGGTCTTTGTTGCTGCGCGTGGCCTTTCTCTACTTGCGGCAAGTGGTGGCTTCTCTTGTTGGGGAGCACGGGCTCTAGGCACGCAGGCTTCAGTAGTTGTGGTTTGCGGGCTCAGTAGTTGTGGCTCCCGGGCTCCAGAGCCCAGGCTCAGTAGTTGTGGCGTACGGGCTTAGTTGTTCTGCGGCATGTGGGATCTTCCCGGACCAGGGATTGAACCCGTGTCCCCTGCATTGGCAGGCAGATTCTTAACCACTGCGCCACCAGGGAAGTCCCCCACTCTCTGATTTTTACTGGAACCTTGAGCTCCTGCTGCAAGGGCCACCAGACCTCTGAGGAGCTCCTTTCAGGTCTGAACCCGCTGAAAGCTGCCCTGGACCCTGGCTTCCTAATTTTCATTAAACGGTTTGGTCCGTCCCAGTTAGAGCCTTTTGAAACCACTGTACTCAATTTACTACCTAATTACTCTTACTTTGTTTGTTTAATGAAGCTTACATTCTGGTGATTTTTATGAAACCTTGGGTGGAGATTTTACTTTTCACTTTATAATTTGTGATTTTTATATTCATGTTTTATAACCTTGGGTTCTTAATCATAAAGTCATAAGGAGCTTAATTGATCTGAAACTAACCATGCCCTGAAGTGTGTACATGTCAAATTGATTCAAATCGATCCAGCGAGTTTAAATAAAGCTTAGGCCGAGAACATGATGGCACCTGATGGAAATTTTCCTAAAGCACTTGGGTGACTCAACTATGCCACCATCTCTGCACAGTAAATTATTGAATAAATACTTTTGTTTTTTTTGCATTTATCACAGTCTGAAAAGACAGGAGTTTTTTTAAAAAGCCTAGGAAAAGTTAGGCAAGTGTAAAATGTTCTATTTTTGGTTCTTTCTGGAAAGCTGTGGCAAGTTCACATTTTGAGGTCATGCTGGTTTGAAATATACAGATATTAACATGTTTTGTTTCAGAGCATGACAGGCAACATCACCCTCTCAAGTTGAAAATGGTTGGAAATTCAGGACTGATGACAGAAGCAATGGAAAAACACAAGAGTCATTGAGATGAGTTTACTTTAAAAAAATTTTTTTTTTCTTAAGGAATGATCCATACAGGCATCTTCCCATAGAGAACTTTCTCTGAGCAAATGAACTCACAGGAGAAATCCTCAGTTTTCTAGAACAGAGTGAGTTCCATGAGGCATTTCTGCCAAATGACAGGTCAGTTTAGTTCTAATTGGCCCTAATTGGCACCCCTTCCCTCCCAGAGGCTACATTCTCTTACCCGCCACCCAGCAGTCCTCACAAAGGTGTGAAATCTTTTGCTGGCTTTGAAAAATATCGGACATAATTTCCCAGTGGGTCCCTGTAAACCCAATGAACCTGATGGCTGGGCACAGGGAGATGAGCCTGGCTCCGGGAAAGATGCAATTCCCAGGGCTCCGCTCCCTGCGGTCCCGGCAGTGAACAGTCACACCGAATTTTCCTGTCACTGATCTCTCTAAAAGCATTTTCCTCTGTAAGCAGTTCTGATGGCTCCTGACTTGCTTTCACATCTCTACTTCTTGTTTCTTGCAAGTCAGTCATTTTGCTTTACTCTCTCTTTTCAAGAATCTTTGGCAAAACGCTTCTTGGGCTCGGCTGTCTGCAGACAGTCTCTTATGCCGCGGGCTCCCTGCCACTACGGTGCTCAGCGGGGACGTCGCATGGCTTCCTAATGGGCCTCCCTGCCCTGGTCTTGTGTTCCAGACCATGCTTCTCGCTGCGTGCCCCTCGGGGCCAGCACCACTGTCTGCTTTAGTCACCCCTCTGTGCCCAGGGCTGAGCGTTTGACAGAAAGCATTCGCTCAATAAGAACTTGTTCATTTTGTCTACAAAATGCACAAACCCTAGGTGATACCTCAAAAGATTTTTACCTACTCAATCCCCAGCCCCCCATCAAGATACTGAACATTTCCAGCCACCCCAGCAGGCTCCCTCCTGCCCTGTCACACCCCAGCCCTATTCATTCTGGAAGTAAACACACCATTGTGACTTTTATCACTGAACATTGATTTTTGCCTGCTCTTGACCTTCATCTATGGAATTGTTCAATGTTGTGGTCATGAAAATACATCTCTCTGATCTCTGACTGTGGGGATTGACCTACAGCCGATTCTGCTGGGCTCCGAAATCCATCATCATCGCGTCCGTGGGAGGACACGCTTCCCACAGGCTGCTCCAGCCCTTGACTGCGTGTGGCAGGGACATGAGTGCAGGCCATTCCTGGAAGATAGGCAGCTCCACTAACTGGCAATTTTGGCTCGAGGACTCCCCATCAGTTTTGCTGAGCTTCTTTAGAACTGCATGGTGGTCTAAGATGTTTCCATCTAACCAATATTCCTCCCTGCCTCCCTTCCTTCATTCCCTCTCTCCTTCACAAGGGGCAGATCTGCATCATAGGCTGATGGTTCCCAGCCTCTCCAGGCTCCCTCCCCATTTTCCCAGAGGTGTTTCCCTTAATCATCTCTTGGACACTTAATCTTGGCACCTCCCTCTTGGATGACCCAGACAAATGTCCACTCTTCTCTGCAGGATTCTTTTCCTCATCATGAAGTCTAGATTTTCATCCATGTCGTTGCATGCAGCAGCAAGGTGTCCCTTTTCTCTATTGCTGTGTACTGTTCCACTGTATGAGGACACCTGCAAATTCTTTTGCTTTTCTAGACTTGATGGGCATTTGAATTGCTACCTATTTTTGGCTATTATGAGTAAAACTGCTATGAGCATGCCTGGGCTTGTCTTTTGGAGGACACATGCAATTATTTCTCTCGGGTGTGTCCTATGTCATGAAATTGCTGGGTTTGTAGGGTAGCGGATGTTTAGTCTTCGTAGACACTTCAGAACAGTTTTGCAAAGTGATTCTACCAGTTTACTTTCCCATGCTTATATTTACTGAAGGAACGAACTCAGGCCAGAAGGGTCTTTTTAGAACTTAACTTTATCCCAGGCACTCCCCTGATTCAACACACACACACACACACACACACACACACACACACACACGGCTTTCCATGGTGTCCCCTTATTACAGATAATGTCCAAATCTAAAGTTACAAGCTGTGCAAGGCCCTGCGTGTTCTAGGCCTCGTGTGATTCTCCAGTCTCACTGCTCACCACAGCCAGCAGCCAACACTCACCACCAGCATCAGCACCAGCAACATATACTTCATGTATATTGAATCTCTCATCTTCACATTATGCTGCCGTCTTTCTCTCCTCCAGGTTTTTGCACATATTGGACCCTCTGTCTTGAACAGCTCATTTTTTCATAATTATTTTCCTGCTTTGCCTAGTGTATGAGTTATAAATGCTTTTGATTGCAAGCAATGAAAAAAAATGGATGCAGATGGGCTCAAATAGTGGCTCTTTTTTTTTCCCACATAACAAGAAATATAGAGGTGGGTAGCAGCTAGCATTGCTTCAGCAGCATGATGAAAACAGGGCTGGTTCTGTGTTGCCTCATGGTCATAAGATGGCTACCACAGCTCCAGGCATTACATCCTTCCTTTCCCATAAGAAGAATGCGAAAGGGCTAAACAAGCCATTTCTGTCTCTTTCATGAAGGAAGTAAAACTTTTTCCCAGAAGAACCTCCAGCAGACTTATGTTGGTGTCACATTGGCCAAACTCGGTCTCATAGAACCCTCTAGCTTCAAGGGAGGCTGGGAAGCTTCTCATTCAAGCTTCCATAGTGGAGAGCAATAAAAGGGAAAGGGTTTGGAAATGGCTATGGAGTGATCCAACCCTCAGTGTCCTTTTCATTAAGCCAACTCTGACTCACCCTTCTGGCCTCAGTCCAGCTGTCCCTTCCTCTCAGAAGACTCCCTTGATGCCTCACCTTTTTAGGACTAATTAAATGTTTCACCATCATATTGATCTTTTACGTTTTCCCCAGTCTTGCATTTATTTGCTGAACCTCACCTTGAGGTATATGTGAAATCAAGTTCTTCAAGAAAAAACATGAAATTATATACAAGCATGATAAAATACGTATATATACGATCCCACCCAAAGCCTCCTCACCTCAGTCAGCGTTTTTCCTGTTTTATGATCAAGTTCATGCGCAACCACAAAGCCAACATGGCTTCCTGCGGGGGGAGCCCCCAACACTTCCTCCCATTGAATAAACTCCCAGGAAAGTGTAGATAAACTTGTCTCAACATGTGTACCCACTAAATAGCTGCCAATCCTGGCTGGAGACTCTCAGCCTTTTGTTTCGTTGCTATTTGAAAGCTTTAAAATCCCCCCTTTTTGGGGTAATCTAGTTTAGCAGGGAAGACCTTGGACTCTGGACCCAGAATGTCAGGGCTCAAATCCTGACTCTGAACTTACCGAATACATATATGGTTTAGGGCAAGTCACTCAACTTCCCTGGGCCTCAGTCTCTTCATCTGTAAAATGGGAATAATAACAGCACTTAGCTGCTAGGGTTGCTGTGAGGATGAAATGAATTAATCCTTGAAAACTGTGTCACACAACAGGCACTGAGGCCACAGTGGCTGCCCTTATTCCCTCTGAGCCGTGTGTTTCCATCTGCTGTCCCCACCGGCTCCCTCTCCTCTCTCCTTTAAACTCAGCGAAATGCCTAATCCAATAACTGCCTAAATCAGTGACTATTACGTTTCCTCAGAGCATTTACAGTCAGGTGCGGGAGCTCAAACAAGCAGCCCGGGAACCAGAAGACAGCAGCCGAGGTGGAGGGCGTGCTTGCTGTGTGCCTTGCGCGTATTGGCTGGCCGCTTGCTCACGCTGGTCATCTCATTTTCCCCCTTCTGTAGATAAGGAATCTGAGTCTTGGAGTGGTTTGTAAATGTAGGGTGTCCCAGCAGGCAATTAAAACGCAGGTGTGTCTCGTTTCAGACATTACATGAAATTTCTAAAAATCTTATATGTTCTGGTATAATGTTATAAGTCATAATTCTAGTTATTACTTTAAAATGTATATCTCAGAAATAACTAAATTTCCTAGTCAATTGTATTATTATGAACTTTCATCAAATCTTTAACCGTGGTCATTTTTAAGTCTTTTGTCATTTACAGACAGTTCTGGGCGTACTCTGATGCTTTTGCAAATATGTTCCTATAAAAGGGTTTCATCTTCAAGGAATTCATGGAAAAGACTCTGACAAGTACAGGTTTCTGGTAACTGACTGTAGTGCTGAACTGAATGAATAAGCATTTTCAGAACTCGGATGAAAAACTGATGAACTCATAAAAGTGCTAACAAAAGATCAAGATGAAAAAAAAATTAATTACATGGGACTGAGTGAACTGATGAGGATGATTATAATTTTTGTGACTTTCTGTTTGAATTATTAAAAAAAAATCCCACAAGGACTCAGAGGCAAAGAATATACAAATCAATTTTCACTGCAAAGTAAAGGAGCTGTTACAGTGGAGGATTACTGGACTGAATGTCAATATTATGACATAGTATGAGTGTGTTTTGTGTTTGGTAATTGCAATCATTGTTGCTTTTGTTGTGGTCATCCATTTACAATGCTTGGTGTCAGTCTATTTATCTCTTGTAAAAATAAAATACAGTGTGTGTGTGTGAAAAAAAAAATCGTGTATACATTATTAAAAAAAACACAGGTGTGTCTCATTTAAAGCCAGGGCGCAAATGGCTGGTTTTATGACGTAGGGTGGGCTGGACAGCGCAGAGAGGCTCCAGGTGCCCTGGAGTTCAGAGGTGGGAGAAGTCCCAACCAACCTGGGTGCTTCCAAAAAGCTTTGCAGGACACCTGAGACACACGTTGGAGTGTGGGGAAGATTCTTGTCAGGCAGCTGGGAGAAAGATTAGGAGTAGCGAGAAAGGCTTTTTAGATGAATGGCACAGCAAGAGCAAAGACACAAATTCCAAAAATGCAGGATATTTTGAGGGAAATAATGGTTGGGAGTACAGACTCTGGCAGTGGCAAAACCTTGGTTCAAATCCCAGCTCTGCTATTTCCTCACTGTTTGACCTTGGTTAAGTTGCTTAGCCTCTCTGTGCCTCAGTCACCTCATTTGTAAAATGAGAATAAGAGCACCTCCCCTGAAGTGCTTTGGGAGGATGAAATGAGAGGACGCTTGGGGCCTCCTACAACGTAAACGTCCAGTCAGTGTTACCTGAGTTCAGTACCCCAGCCAGGCAGTGTCACCTGCTCTCAGATTAGGGTGAGAAGAACAGAGGAAATGGCTTTTGAGGTTTCTCTGTGCTTGAGGTAAAAAAGTTGGAAGCAGTTGTTCCCCTTGATTTCTTCTCACAGCAAGTGACAGCGTCAATCACGCTTTATGTGGAGTCTCTTTCAGCAACTTGCCCGCATCAGCAAAATGCAGATAGAAACATGACCATGAAAGAAAGAGAGAGAGAGAGAGAGGTAGGGAGGGAGAGAGAGAGAAAGAAAGAAAGAAAGGAAGAAAGGAAGAAAGGAAGGAAGGAAGAAAGGAAGAAAGAAAGAAAGAAAGGAAGAAAGGAAGGAAGAAAGGAAGAAAGAAAAGAAAGAAAGGACGAAAGGAAGGAAGAAAGGAAGAAAGAAAAGAAAGAAAGGAAGGAAGGAAGGAAGAAAGAAAGAAACGCTCATCTAAGTACCTGATTACAAATATTTAGCTTCAGCAGATATTTAAGGCCCTTTCCTCAGGGAGAAACTTGGAGGTTGCTTTCTGGGAGAAATTATACACACTTAATGTCCCAGTACCTTTTCTGAGTCACTAACAAGACCCCAAAGTCAGCACCATAGAGGAGGGGAAATCAGAAGAAAAGAAACAGGGGTGATTTAAAAAAAAACAAAAAAAAAAAACCTTTCACATTTCCTTCTCTGATGAGTCAGCTGGCACGTGGTCAACAAACAGTTCTGAAGGACCTGAGACATCTCAGGCCATCCTTCATGGCTAGCTTTATGTTCGGAAAAGTCAGTGCTGAATTTCACTGCCTTCCCTGCCCTTCCCCTGCTCCCGCTCCCATTTCCCCTTAAGAGATCTAAGGAGAATTTAATCCATATGGTTTTGATTCCCTCACTCATCAAAATGCAGTTTTCCAAGAGGCATTTGATCTCCAAGATATTATGTGACTATCTTTTTGTATTTTATTTTTTCCCTTCGAAAAAAAGAGCCGATGGTTTGCCAAAAGTAAATGAACTCCAAACCCTTGGGGTCTGAACTGGGTTCAAGCACAAGTTCCAGGGGAGCCAAAGGGGATGTTGCTTCATCAGAGACCTCAAATATTCTCTTCAGAAGCCAGGTGAATCCAGGCAAAGTAGGGGGGGGACTGTTTTTGCTTTTCTTTCTCCTGTGCTTGTGTGCTCCCCCTATTCTATCCTAATAACTTAATAATAGTTGAGGTATTAAGTCGTTCCTGAGTGCCAGGCACTGTGCTGAGCGGTTTAGAACCCTCTAATTGAGACTGTATAATCATCCTTTGAAGGATGTGCTCCCCCCACTTCTTCCCTTCTTTCCTTCCGCCCTTCCTTCATTCTTTCAACCATCAAATATTTTTTGAGCGTTTATTATGTGTCAGGCACTCTTCTAGGGTCTGCAGACGCCAAATTACATCCTTACACTGGTGGAGCAGACATTCCAGTTTGGGTGCAATTAAGCAAACAAATAAGATGGTTTCAAGCAGAGTCTGTGTGATGAAAAAAATAAAATAGAGGCGGCAGAAGGACTCCTGTTGGACTTGCACGCGTGGTCAGGAAGGACTGAGCGGAGATCGGAGGGACGGCAAGGATGCAGCTGCAAAGATCTGGGAACCCTGGCTGCCCTGCAGAGGGAAGGACAAGGGCAAAGTCACAAAGTGGGAACGCGTTTGCACATCTAGGAGCAGGTAAAAAGGCCGCACGCCGGAGCGGCGGGCGGACTAGGCGGCGGGCGGAGTAGGCGGCGGTGCGTGCGTGGTGCGTGGTGCGTGGCCGGGGTGGAGCCTGCGTCAGGCGCGGAGGGATTCACGGGCCGCCCTGGAAGCTTCTGGAGTTCGGGCGGGGCGGACGGAACCGGTTCTGCGTCTGCACCGTCCCTCTGAGTGCTGGGTGGAGAAGAGATAGGAGGAGCGAAGACAGGGGAAAGGAAATGAGGAAGCTACGCTAACCAGGGGGTATACGGGTCCCCCTCCCTTTCCAAACTCAGGAGCCCAATGGACCAAACAGCTGTTTGCGATGGGGCACGCTGTGCTGGCTGCACCGCTCACTCAGGGCGCCTCAGAAACCGAAGAACTCTGAACACCGAGGATGCTCGTCCCAGTCTACGGAGGCTCAGACCCACAGCAGGTAAGTGGGAGAGAGCTTGGATTCCGGCACGTTTGCGCAGGTGAGCTCGATGGAGATGGCACATGCGGCACGAAGGGAGGGAGGTACCAACGCACCCGGATGAGGCTTGAACCAGCGGGCAGATCAGTGGGCGGTCATCTCTTCGTTTTACAAATGAGCAAACGAGGCCCAGAGGAGTTGAAACAGCCGCCTGAGATCCTCTAGTAAGGGGCAGAGTGAGAAGCAAGCCCAGGCCTTTCTGCCTCTCAGATCGGATCCCTCAAGGGTGCTTTCACAACTCGACGGTCTGCCCTTAACCACCGGTTTGCACTCGTGGGGACAAACCGGGCACATTTCCCAGGATCTCACGGTGACATCTTCAGCCCTTCTGGGGTCTCCTTTCCCTACCTGACGGTGTAGCTCCCGCACGAGAATCCATAGACCAGGCACATTCTCGTTATTTCGGGTTTTTTCTGTTTTAAAACAAGCAGAATAAGCATACCATTGCTTTTCCCTTTACCTATTTGATTTGATTTTTGACAATTGCTCATGCCTAGTCTATACTCTGTAGGAGTTTGCTAAACACTGCTTTTGGGGTTTTTTTGGTATATGTTAATCCCAAACTCCTAATTTCTCTCCTCCACCCCTTTCCCCTTTGGTAACCATAAATTTGTTTTCTATGTCTGTGGATCTGTTTCTGTTTTGTATATAAACTCATTTGTATCAATTTTTTTTTTTTTTTTTAGATTCCACATAGAAACGATATCATATGACATTTGTCTTTGTCTGGCTTACTTCACTTAGTATAATAATCTCTAGGTCCATCCATGTTGCTGCAAATGGCATTATTTCATTCTTTACCAAACACTGTTGATTGACTAAACACCCAAATGAGTGCTGCACGTTTTATCTGGTGGTCAAGAGCTGCAGAAGGCTTTCATTCACTCATTTATTCATTCATTCATTCACCCACCATTTCTGAACACCATTTCAGATGTTATGCTGCGTGTTAGGGACTCAGAGTGAAGAAAAGCTGATCTCTGCTTTCCAACAGCTTCTAATCTGGTTAGGGGTGAGCGTGTGTGTGAGTGTGTGTGAGTGAGTGTAGAATAGGAGGGACTGGTGTGTAAACGAATCATTTTGATGCACGAAAACAAAAATACTCGAATGAAGATAATGCATGTACAAAATATTGTAAGTACCTGGAAGAGGGGAACGGTAGCTCTTGGGGAAGTTGGGAAGTCTTGTTAGCGATGGCTTCAGGGAGAAGGCAAGGTTCCAGCTCAGATCTGAGGGCCAGAGGGAGGAATTCTCCAGGAACTGAGTGGAAAGCTGAAGGTGGTTGTGTTGGGAGACATGTATTCCACCCTGTGACCCTTTCCCCCAAGTTAGGAAGAAAGCTGGGATGGGGGGACCACTGGGGGAAGGTGGGGGAGAGGAGGTTACGGACGCATCCCTGAATCCCGCTGTGGCTTGGACAACTCTGGGACTTCCGCCGCCAGTTTCTGGGCTGCAGAAGTTCCCTGGTACATCTTTCTGGTGGTGGTATTGCTGACTGTGGCGGAGAGGGGTTGCTTTCCCCGCCCCGCATGCTTTCCCTTTTCTTTGATCAGCAGCCCTGATGCTTCTATGAGATCATCCTTTGCCCAGCCTCAGTCCACATGTTGTAGGAGAGGTCAGCCCCACCCTGGCTGATTGGATACGACATTTCCTTGGCCATAGTGACCATAGGATCCATGCCATGCCAGTCAGGGCCAGAGAGACTCCATTCTACTATTTTCATTAGAATTACTGAAGAAGTGGAATTTTGCTTTCCTGCTGGATTAGATGCTGGAAGAGGGTGGTCTGAGGAGCTGTGGGTAGCCACTTCGCAGCTACATGCAGCCAACACCAAGGAGCGGAGCTAGTTCTTGGTGACATCCTTTGAGCCCTGAATCAATCAATACCTGAAGCCACGATTATTCTAGGGCATGAGCCAGTAGCTTTCCTTTTTAGCTTTAGCCAGCTTGAGCTGGATTTCCTGTAACTTGCAGAATCCCAACTAATACTATGGCCAATAACACTATGATATGTCACGTCTCCAGAAAACCCTTTTCTTTCTTCCCAAGAAACTTTGGTCTTGGGATACAAAGGAGGAATAAAAGAAAGAATTTGGGGCATAATGGCCAGGAATGCACCTGGGAGGGGCAGAGCATGTTTGCCCCTGATTTTAGGTTATCTGTGCTGTTTTCACTAATGTCAACGACTTTTGTGTCCCTGAATGGAAGGATTTACTGCAGCTGGTGTATATCAATGGAAAGAGTTTTATAATTTCAGTACAAATTTTTGGTGGTGGTGGTGTGGACTTTTTGTGGTCTTGTTTTTACAAATCACAAGCAATGGTTTAAGTCGTCACTGAATTAGAGACAGTTCTGATTTTAAAGGATTCTAGAAGTTACCTGGCTCAACATCATTAAGCCTCTACTTCTTCAACAGTAAAATAGAGGTAATTAGAGTGTGCATCTCATAGGGGCATGAGCTTCATGTCTGTTAAGCTCTGACATAGATGTGCATATATTTTAATAGGAATACTACCTTATTTTAAATAGCTTAAGTAACAAGAGTTCAACGTCTCATCCTAGAGAATCCAAGTTGTACATCTTTACAAAATTAGTTGTTTCAGATGTGTAAGTGGTTTCTCTTTGGGCCTCAGTTTCCTCGTGTGTGTAAGGAAGGTAATAATAGTATTTACCTCATAGGATAGTTATTGAAGATTAAAAGAATAAGGCCCGGAGCCCCTCCAAGTTCACTCTCCACCGTCCTCTGTGTCTAGAATAGTGACCTGAATGGGCTGTGGGCACAGGCTCCACTACTCTCTGGTTTCTGGAAGGTTCACCTCGTGGGAAGCATGAGGTTGGAGTGGGAGGGGAGTGAGGTTCACGTTCACTCCTATGGGGTCTGCGTGAGCTGGCCGTGACTCCTGCCACGCAGCCCTCTCTACAGGCTCTGGTAACCGCTCTGTGTGCTCAAGGCTACAGGTCCAGGGGGGTGGGGTAGGGGGTGACAGCCCACCCTTACTCCCCTGGTGCTGCACTCTCCCTGCGGTTTCTCTGTATCTTGCCCACATCTTTGGAAGCGGTCTTTCTGATAAACTCTCCTCAAAGTTCCTGATTTGAGCATGCCATCTGTAGGCCCGGACTGATTCACTCTGAGGCAAGAGCCAGGATGGAGCCTGGCACAGAGCAGATTCTCCTCAGAGTCTGCTGCTGCTGTTGTTTTGTCATCTGTGAAGCAAAGAATGAAATGTAAGATGGATGTGTGGTCTGACCATGGATTTTATTGTTTGAGGTCTTCTTAATCAGATGATGTGGTTTTACTCTCATGAGTTAGGAGCGGTCTTGACGAATGACTGGTCCTCGCATCTAAGTGCTGCCAGGAAGCAAGGCATATGGACACAACCTCCAAACCCCAGTCATCATGTTGGACTTTCAGTCCTCCAGTGTCCTGACCTCCCTTTATCATAACCCTCAGGATTCTCAAGTATAATCCAGGAGGTTTTCTATTTCTGCTAATCTAATTTAAGCAAACCAACTGTGTTTAAAACTTCTGGTAGGGTCTATGGATGTTATGGACTGATGTCCAACAAATTCATATGTTGAAGCCCTAACCCCCGCCCTCCCCCCTGCCCCCCCCCCGCCCTGTGTGATACTATTTGGAGGTAAGGCCTTTGGGAAATAATTAGTTTTAGATGAGGTCATGAGGGTGTAGCCCCATGATGAGATTAGTGCCCTTACAAGAAGAAAAGAGACCAGAGCTTTCCCTTTCTTGCTGTCATGTGAAGACACAGTGAGAAAGTGGCTGTCTGTAAGCCAGGAAGAGGACCCTCGAGGAATCAAATAGGCCAGCACCTTGATCCTGGACTTCCAACCTCCAAAACTGTGAGAAATAAATTTCATTTATGTAAGGTTCCCAATCTGTGGTATTTTGCTCTAGCATCCTGAGCTAAGACAATGTAAATATTTCATATGAATAATGACAGTGTGAACTCTTCTCCCCTGAGAGCTCACTGTGGGCCAGATACTGGGCTAAGCATTCAGTGTGAATGACCTCATTCAATTTTCACAGTAACACTATGGCTACTTGAATTAGGAGTTGCTATTGGTGCCTTAAAATAGACCAGAAATAATAGTGATTTTAAGAAATATTTAATTTTTCTCACATATAAAAGAAGCCTGAACCTTGTTGGTTGTGGTCTTAATAGTGGCTCCTTGATCATCAGAATCTCAGGCTCCTTCTGTCTTTCTTAGTTCAAAATTCCATCTTCAAGGTTACCTCATGGCCCAGTGTGGCTGCTGTAGCTCCTGTCTTTATATCTGCATCCCTGACAGTGAGGAAAAAGAGGAAAGCAAAAGATATTTTTTAAAGTTCCAGCTTGCTTTGTGAGCTTACTTTCCCAGAAATCCCACGCAACAACTGCCACTTACATCTCATGGGCCAGAGATTACTCCCATGGCCACACCTAGCTGCAGGGGAGGCTGGCCAAGGTAGTCTTTCAGCTGGGCTCACTGCAGCCTTCAGCCATGCTATCCTCATTTTACTGACAAAGAAGGTGAGGCTCTGAGAATCAGGGATCTTGCCTAAGACTTCACTGATGGTAAGACAGAGACAGCACTTGTGTGGAGGTCTGCCCAACTCCAATGCCCATGTTCTTTACCTCTTTACACTAATGATAGAGTTTGTCTAAGAAGCAAGGCAGGCGCCAGCACAGGCTGCTCCCTGTGTGCTCAAATGTCTCCACTGCTATTGTATGGACACCTGCTGAATGGGTCCAGAGTTTTGAACAGTTCTGGTTTGTGTCCAAAACTGACTCACAGAAGCTTTTCCAGAGGGAGCCCTTACATAAATGGAGGACTGTCTTAACTTGTTTGCCCATCTCTCTTTCCTGGTAGACTGTAGGCTTCTGGGGGGCCGGTTCCCCAGCAGTATGCCCAGTGGCCAAGACAGTGCCTCGCCCACTGTAGGGGCTCAATAAGCGTTTGTTGAATCAATGAAGAAGTGAGTAAGTAAACTAATGAATTTGTGCATAGCTAACAATCTTGAAAGCTAGAGAACTTCTTTTTCCTGGTTGGTATTTCCCACCAGCTGACCAACTGTGTTGAAACCACCCCTGTAAGAGGTAAAAGTGTCCCAGAGAAAACCACCCTTTGTCAACTGTGAGTCCCAGGAGTCTCCATCTGTGAAAATTAGCATGTGTGGCCCCCATGAGACCTTTCTATCTGATAGGTTTCTGGATATCCTTTTTTTTTCCGATTGGCCTATAAAGTGTACTAAGGAATTATGCTAATGCTGGTATCTCTCCAACCACATCCTATTGAGGATTGGATCTATTTTTCAAAGACAAAACTGAGTTTTAATTTAGTGTCCCCATGACATTTTCCCTTTCAAGCACATGAAGGATGCTTCTGCAGAGGAAGAGGTCTTGGGAAATCTTTCACGGATGGCTGCGCTTCACGCCTGGGTGGAGTAACCCTCAGCACGCCAGCTTTCAATTAGAAGTAAATAAATGGAGACAGCTTTGCAGTGTGCCCAGCAGTCTGAAAGATTAACCTGGGACCTTGGGCCTTGATTTCTCCCACTGCGGCTGAAAATTTTCATTTACATTTTTTTGGTATTTTCTGAGCAGCTGTAACATACAAGGTTTAAACTTGAAGACCTTCTCTCCTTCTCTCTGCCACCTCTTTCCCCACCCCCAATCTTTAAGAATGCCATGAGCCCGGAGGCATCTTTGGGGAACCCGGGAGGTGCCCTTTCTCTGCACATGTGGATTCTGAATGGAATTCTCTAGCTGGGCATTTGGTTCTCTTGGGGCCAAGTAATAGAGTCTTTGTCTCCTTCTGTGATCGTAATTCTGTTTGAAGTTAGGGCAGAAGGGGACATGTCTGGTCTCTGCCCACCACATTGGGAAGCATAGGTGGATCGGGAGGGGCTTTGGTTAGGACTGGGGATAAGGTCTGCTCTGGGGTTGGACTCCTTGCTGTGCATTTCCTCTAATTTCGAGACCCGAGGGGAAGGTCATCGCATTATTTTGAGATTCTTCTGTCAGGGAACTATATGATTTAGTTGTTGCTGCATAACGAGCCACTCTGAAACTTAGTAGCTTAAAGCAACATCCTTTACTTCACTCATAATTTTGTAAATCAGCAATTTGGGCTGGTCTCGGCTGGGCAGTCCTTATGGTCTGGTCTGGAATTGGCTGATCTCAGATGGGCATGATCAGCTGGTGGCTTGGTTTATGATGTCTGGGCTGGGATGGCTGCGGCCACATGGGCTCTCATCATGCAGCAGGCTAGCCTAAACTTGCCTGCCTGGTGGCAGAAGGATTCCAAGAGCAAGCACAGAAGCCTCTTGAGGCCTAGACTCAGAATTGGCATGACGACACTTTCACTCCATTCTTTTGATCAAAGCAAGTCAGCACCCTAGCTCCAATGCTAGGAATGGAGGAGATGGACCCCACCTCTTGATGGGAAGGGCTACAAAGAATTTTGGCCATTTTTGTAATCTACAACAGGGAGTGATTTTCCAGATGAGCTTTTCAAGCCTAGTGCTTTCATGGGAGAGCCTCGGGGGCCACCATCGGGTCAAGGTTCGAGTTTGGGCTGCCCCCTCTCCCCCTCAACCAGAGTAACTCACTTTTTAAATTTTAATTTTACTGGAGTATAGTTGATTTACAATGTTGTGTTAATTTCAGGTGTACAACAAAGTGATTCAGTTATACATATACATGTATTCATTCTTTTTTAGATTCTTTTCTCATGTAAGTTATCACAGAATATTGAGTAGCGTTCCCTATGCTAGATCCTTGTTGGTTACCTTTCTGATATATATAGTAGTCTGTGTATGTTCATCCCAAGCTCCTGATTTATCCCTTCCTGCCACGTTTCCCCCCTTTGGTAACCATAAGTTTGTTTTCAATATCTGTAAGTCTGTTTCTGTTTTATAAATAAGTTCATTTGTATCTTATTTATTTATTTATTTATTTTTGGCTGCGTTCGGTCTTCGTTGCTGCACGCAGTCTTTCTCTAGTTGCGGTGCGTGGGCTTCTCATTGCAGTGGCTTCTCTTGTGGAGCACAGGCTCTAGGCACGCGGGCTTCAGTAGTTGTGGCATGCGGGCTCAGTAGTTGTGGCTCACAAGCTCTAGAGCACAAGCTCAGTAGTTGTGGTGCACGGGCTTAGTTGCTCCATGGCACGTGGGATCTTCCCGGACCCAGGATCCAACCCGTGTCCCTTGCATTGGCAGGCGGATTCTTAACCACTGCACCACCAGGGAAATCCCCATTTGTATCTTTTTTTTTTTTTTTAATTAGTTTCCACATATGAGTGATATCATATGATACTTGTCTTTCTCTGATTTCACTCTGCATGGTAATCTCTAGGTCCATCCATGTTACTGCAAATGGCATTATTTCATTCTTTTTTATGCTGAGTAATATTCCACTGTATATATATACCACATCTTCTTTATCCATTCCTCTGTCGATAGACCTTTAGGTTGTTTCCATGTCTTGGCTATTGTAAATAGTGCTGCAATGAACATTGGGGTTTATCTGCAAGATATATTGGACTTCCAAGTAACTTCTCATTAGAACAAAAATTGTCATGGTTAAAAGATATTTGAATACCAATTTGTTGGAAGTAATTGTCAGGATCTCTGCTGCCTCCTCTGTGACTCACAGAATTGCACTTCCTGCTTTCTGGTGAAAGAGAACTAGTGCCAAGAAGGAGGAAGGTGCTGACCTTGGCCATTCACTCATCGTTCTCAGCGCGCCCAGTAACCCATGCAGTCTTGTTTTCCTAGTCTGTAAAACGTAGGTGGAAGACACTCATGCAGTAGAAAAGTCCTGACCCTGAATCCAGACTTTCAGGGTTCCAGCCCCAGATTCTTTAGCTGCATTGTAGCCTTAGGGGAACTACTTATTCTCTCCAAGCACAATTTCTTCATTTATAAAATGGGAATGAGAATAACACTGCCTACTTCGTAAAGTTGTTGCATGGATTGAGTAAGATAAGATAATTTGTATGGCATAAGAATTACTCACTATATGTTTGCTATTGTTATGATGTACTTTTCAATTTCCCTTAAAATTTGAATAAATTATGCATCTCTGAGATTCAGGTTGGCAGTGCTGTTTTTATATTCTGTTGAGAACCCAGTTCCTGGTTGCAAGGTGATCTGGTCTGGGATTTTTTTTCTAGGAAGGTATTAAACAGAGCAAAACAAACCTCTGCCTACTGGCCTGCCTCCAAATGGTAGAATTCAGCTATTAGAGATTTATTCCTTTGGCTGAATACATTAAGGTGTCCTTATTCATTCATGCTTTGTATGAATTGGTTGAGTAGATCCTTTTCTTCCATGAATATCAAGCTGAACCTTAAGCACTGAGAAAATGTGAACTTAGTTGGGAAGTTTTGAAGAGGAGGGAGTGGTGATGCGTATTATGTGAAGAGGAGAGGGGGGATAGGTTTGGGCTGGCCACTGCAGGGAGAGGAAGGGGAGCAGGGAGCAAGGAGTTTACTGCCTGAATGAAGCAGGAGACCCTTACCCTTGTGGGAGAAGAGTCAAGAGGCACTGGACCTGCTTTCCTGTGTGGAGCCGAGGGTCTTTGTACCTGGGGCACATTTCCATGTGCATCATAATGAATCCTCTTGCTTCACTCATCATGATCCTTAAATGATTTGAACTCCCCCGCCTCCCCACCAGGCTGTGCAAGAATATTCAAAGCCTCTGTGGCCGCCATCTAACAGGAAGGAACTCTGTGTATGCCCCTGGATGATGGAGGAGTTGGCATTTTCCTCAACTCCCCTGGGGCATGTAGCTTCAGTTTCTCAGGGAGAAGACTCTGCCCCCGCATTGACACTGAGCAGGTTGCCCGTCAGGTTGGTCCTGCCCAACAGACTCTGCCCCAATTGCTCAGCCTGCAGTCTTCCACTCAGCCAGGCCTTGGCAGACAGGCTCCGACTTGCCAGGCTGGGCCCTGGACCACGGGCCTGATGGGAAAATTAGGGCAATATGGCCCCAGACTGACTCTTCAGATACCATGCAGAGATGGTGTTCACTGGTGGTAACTCATCATGGGATGACAAGACTTGGCCAGGAGAGCTCCTTGGACCAGACGTGTGTGTCCTGCAGAACCCAGCAAATCTCTGGCTGATTCAGGGAGCAAGTGGAGGTGGGCTCCGGCTCTGAGCCCACTGTCTGTGTGGAAGTACCCCTCTTCCCTTTAAAATTGTATTTTGGTACCAAAGATAAACTAGGGACCCATGCTGACCTTATTTGAGGGTGGGGGGCTTTGTTTTTCAGAAGGATTTGCCTTAGAATTTTTTTACCCACCAAATTTCCTATTTTCTTTGGGAGTTGCACTTTTTCTTTCTTTTTTTTTTGTTATTGGAACGTCTGTCATTTTTTTTTGGCCACGCCTCGTGGCATATGGGATCTTAGTTCCCCGACCAGGGATCAAACCCGTGCCCCCTGCATTGGAAGCACAAAGTCTTAACCACTGGACCACCAGGGAAGTCCCGGACTATCATTTTTACTAAACAAGTCATCTGTATTCATTATGGAAAAAATCTGAGAAAGAACAGATAAGTGAAAGTTTTGGTTGTTGTGAAAAATTGCTTGCATTGCTATTAAATTCTCTCCCTCCCTCTCTCTCTCCATAGCTCTCTGTTGAGAGCACAGCCCATGATTTATTGACATAATCTCCTATTGTTGGGCATTCAGGAGTGTTTTTCCAGGCTTCTAGCACCTGCAGAAATCCCTATGGGATGAAGCTTCAGTCACCTCCAGTGGTCGCTGACGAGTACCTCGCCCTTTATTAACTGCCTGCCCTCGCCCGTCTCACTTCTCCACTTCCCTACCCGTTTCTCTTTTGCCACCAAAATAAACCACCTGCACTTGAATCCTCGTCTGGGGCTGCTCCTCGGGAGCCCACACTAATGCAGCAATCACCAGCTTTGGGTTAGAAAGGCCTCCCTTTCCCAGTGATTGACTTGACACCACTTTTCAAGGAACTCGAGGAACTGAGTTTCTTGCCTGATGTCGGGTACCCAGAGGTCAGGGCTCTGCTGGCTCACTTAGGCCGCTTTGGCTGTGCCTCCTGGGTTTGGTATCTCAGTCTTTGGCCTCCAAGTTTCTCGTCCTTTTGCCACCAGATTTATGCGAGCCTTTTGCCAAGGCCAGCTTGTCACTGATGGCTAGTCCTTGTTTTTCCTCTTGTCACTTTGTCCCTGAGTTAATCCGCTCTCACAATTCAGCTGGCTCCTCTCTGGGCTTTCCTATCAATAAATCTTTACTCAGCCTCAGGCTGGAAGCAGGAGCCCTGGGCCACACTGTGAGGTAGGTGAAGGAATTCTCTTGACCCTGCTTTGAAAGCTCAGCTTTTTCTTGTAATCCTCTCTTTAAAGAATTTTTTGTTATTAGACTGTTACCTGAGGTGACATCTCATCCAAGCAGAGAGAGTTAAAATATATATATATATATATATATATATATATATATATATATATATATATATATTTGCAAACATGGCCCATATTCTTTAGTTTATACTTCCCCAGATTTGCCATTTTGAGGGTCCAAAGTCTGAGAACCCTGCCAAAGTACTCTAACATATACATTGATTTGAGCTAATACGTAAGTGCTTGCTGTCTTGAAGAAGAGTTCTTGCTGAAGGACATTTGTAATCTGGGGACCTTCATCCAAAGACGTGAATGTAAATGTGGGCATTTCAGGCACTGTGGTAGGAAGTTTTTAGTGACTCTCCAAATAGCATTCACATTTTGGCAGGGGGATACCTTGGCCTGGGGTAAAGAATTATAGTGCTTTTCCTTCCTCTCTCCCTCCCTCCCTCCCTTCCTCCTTTCCTTCCTTCCTTCCTTCTTGTCAAGAAAGGTAGCACAATTGATTCTACCAGTTACTACCTTTGTGATCTTGGACAAATTACTTATTCTTTCTGGGTCTGTTTTCCCGCCTGTAACATGGAGGTAATGACAGGATTATTGTTATCCTGCCTTGTGGAGTTTTTGTGAGGATGAAATGAGCTAATACCTGTAAAGCACTTAGGACAGTACCTGGCACAAATAACCCTTCAAAACATATTTGCTCTTATTATCAATTCATTCATAAAATCAATAAAGCACCTATTTCATGGCAGGTCCTGAGGCAGCAGGGTGACTAAGTGAGCCCCAAAGGGTCTAGTGGAAGATAATTTAGGGTACGGTTATTCAGACTGCCTCCAGGAAACCACAATTTTATGTTTTCTGTCTCTTTCCTGAATCAGAAGAATTCGGCCTATTTTAGGTAGGAAAGCGAGCTCTCCTCCAGGAAGCCGCTCATGATTGAGTCCAGGCAAATATGTCATCTCAAGGCAAGGGTGGTTGACAGAAGGAAAGCATTGGCAGGTTTTCGATAACTAATGATTTGGGCATTGGTTTTAATGGCTCCCAAGGTCTTTTGGGAAAGAAGAGAGAAGGATGAGGTTGTGGATAAAAGATGTGCTGAAATGGACTGGAGTGGGGTCTGGGGCCGTGGGATGGATGCATGCTGGGCAGACACGAGAAGGAACCCTGGGAGGGGCGCTGGTCCCAGGCTCAGCTTCTGTTGGCCTGCAGCCCTTGCCAGCGCTGCCTGGTTAAGAGCACCGACTCCGGAGCCTGACTGGGGTTCTGATCTCTGCTTTACCACTTACTGGCTGTGTCAGATTGTATCCTCCACAACGTGACTGGCATTCCTCCCACTGAGAGGGGGGTCTGTGCTCCCTCTCCTTGGATACAAAACAGGGCTTGTGACCCCCCCCCCCCACCCCCCGACCAAGGAGTGGGCAGAGGGGATACGGTGTGACTTCTCAGGCTGAATCATAAAAAGGATCTAGTTCCCCCTCTGGCTGTCTCTCTCTCTAGGGACACTCTCCCTTGGAACCTACCCACCATGATATAAGGAAGGTCAGGCCCCATGGGGAGACTGCATCTGGGCAGGCATTCCAGCTGACAGCCCTAGCTAGGCCCCCAGGCAACAGCATCAATCACCAGGCATGTGAGTGAACGAGCCTTCAGATTATTCTGGGACCCAGCTTTTTAGGCTTCTGCGTGGAGCAGAGATAAGCTATCCCCATTAGACCCTGTCTGAACTCCTGACCCACAGACACCCTGAGAGATAATATAATTTTTGTTGTTTTATGCACTAAGTTTGTTATGCAGCAGTAGATGGCTAACATGCCAGCTATGTGACCTCAGACAGGTTACGTAACTTCCCTTTGCTTTGTTTCCTCATTTATAAAATGGGGCTAATTACAATATCCAGTGTGCTGGTAAATCAGCTCTCCAAAAAAAAAAAAAAAAAAAAAAGCCATGATTTTTTGCATTTGCTGATTTCTGTGGTGTAAATACTCCCGCAGTGGTCAGTTTCAGGCAGGCAATGGTTTAAAAACCAGATGGTGAAATTCCTCAATATTTAACAATGGTTCTCATGAACACAGTACAAGCCACCTCCAACACACAACCAAAATATCTCCCTCTTAGCAGTAAATGATTTAATGTCCATAAATAATTTAGACACAGCACGGAGTAAGTGCTTTGCGTTTGCTATTAAAATTCCTGCTGTTGCTGTAGTTACTGTTTTCACATGGACCCAGTTGATCTGCAGATGTCTGCGGTGCTGGTCCATCCACACAGGGCTTCCCAAGGATTAGCTGGTCGCACTGGCCGTTCCAACTCTGACAGAACCCGGAGAGCTCTACCCTGTAATGCCCCAGGTACTTGCGAGCCTCAGGGGGGGGGCGTGGGCACACACCGGGTGATGTAGGGCAAGGGGGCTGGTGTGCAAAGCCTTCCTGCCTGTACGTGTCAGGGGGAGCCCTCGGTAGGGCAGTGGTCAGTGCTTCCTCACCACACAGACAACACAGTACAGTTGGGCAGATGCCCAGAGGGGCTAAGCTCGGGGTGCAGTGGGAACCCACGGAAGGGGCTTTCATCCAAGCTTTCGGGGGTCATTCAGAAGGCTGAATGAGAATTTCCCAGGGGAAAGAGGAAGGGAAGGGAGTTCGGTGGAGAGGCTGGCTCCAACAAAAGCCTGGTGGAGAGAAAACACTTCATTTCTGTGGATTTGTGCATCTGTGTGTGGTAAGAGTGTAGAGTGACAAGTTCAAGGGCATTCTGTAGAACTAGTGGCCTGCCCTTTTCAAATTGTCAACATTATGAAACAGAAAGAAAGGCTTAAATACTGTCTCTGATTAAAAGAGACTATACAAACATGACAACTAAATGCAATGCACAGTCCTGAAGTGGTCCTGACTCGGGAGGAGCTGTAGCTCTACAAAAGCATTAATGAGGCTATTCGCAAAATTAGAATCAGGGACTGTTATTAAATCATAGTTTTGTATTGATATTAAATAAAATCCCATTTTCTCTTATGTAAGTGGATGTCCTTGTTTTTAGGAAATTTAGGCTGAAATGTTAGGGGTAAAAGGGTATGGTGTTTACGATGAACTCTCAAATATTTCAGGGAAAATTTCTGTTTATTTAGACTGAGGGAGTGATTAAAACAGATAGGGTGAAATGTTAGCAATGGAAACATTGGGCAAAGGGGTTTAAGGGAGTTCCTTCTACTCTTCTTGCCATTCTTCTGTAAGATTCAAATGATTTTAAAATAAAAAGATATTTTAAATGAGTGGAGGAAAAGAAAGTGTAGGTTAAGAGTCAGGGAGGGGAAAGAGAAGCCGGGAGTTTCAGCTGCTGGTTTATTGGAAAGGGCACTGAGGCGTGGAGAGGCTAAATGGCAGGTCGAGGGTCACTGAGCAATGAGCATGGACTTTGGGCCCCTAACCCTTACTTCTGGCCCAAGTCGCGGCTCTTTCTAGTAAACTGCAGGGTTCCCGGAGGGAAGTGTGTGTTAATATATGGCCTCTGATGTGGAGAAGACCTCAGGGGTGTAATTTCTCCTGGCCGCCCAGGAGTTCTCCACGGAGCTCCTGTTATTTCAGGTTATCATTACTGTGAGCTGTGCCCTGAATTCTCCATGCACTGCCCTGAAATTTGCCCCATATGTTTGTGAAGGTTGATTACATCTTTGGGACCTTTTTCTAATGTGAGCAGAAGCTGTAAAGTTTCAATTGTGGCAGCTCGTTGAGATCAAGTGTCTGTTGGAGTGCGCCGTAAAAGGCCGCTGCATCTGGTATCTGATGTCAGACAAACGTGTGCGAACAATCTGTTGATTTCAGATGACGTGTGATGCCGTCATCTCTTAGATAGGAAATTAGGAGCAGATCTTTCTTTCTCCTTTTCAAAGGAGGATGACACAGTGCAGGGTAATGGAATCCTGGCTAACTTTGGGACAGGAATTAAAAAGGAAGCCTCACTTTCACATGCTTTTGGCAGAAGTATAAATTGGTACAACTGCTTAAGGAAGCTGACAGTAGCTAATAAAGCCTCCTATGCGCTGAATAAAAGCAGTTTTGTTGCTTGTGCACTTACCTAAGAGAAATGAGTACATGTCCACCTAAACACATGTACAAAAGTGTTCACAGCAGTTTAAACAATAAAAGCCAAAAAATGGAAACGACCCAAATGTCCATCAGTACTAGAACAGATCAATAAACTGTGGTACAGTCACACATGGAGTTCTACCGGGCCATGCAAAAGAATGACATGCTGAAATACACAACAACATGGCTGGATCTCATGGCACATGGATGCAAGAGAAAACATTCTGTGTCATTCTATTTGAAGTTTAAAGACAGGTAAAGTGAACGTATGATGGTAAAGGGCAGAATAGTGAATATTAGGCAGGTGTTGATTGGGAAAGGGCATAAGGGAGCCATCTCTGGTACTGGAAATGTTTGATATCTTTATCCGGGTGATGGTTACACAAGTAAGATTTGGGCACTGAACTGCAAGTAAATTATACTTTAATAGAAGAGTACTTAAAAAGAAAAAAGGGAGTTCGTTTCCATTGGCAGGGCTGTCTGGAGGGACTGCAGAATGAGCCGTCCCAAAGACCCTGCCTGGGAGAAGCAGCTTGACAGGAGTAACATTGTCTTCTCAGCCCCATTTGGAGATAGCCATCGCATGCGCTCTTGTTGACACGTGCTGGGTAATGGGCGCCAGTCACCCAAGCCTCAGTCAATGCTGGTGTGTTGAGCCAGTGGCCTCAGGACTGCTTCTACCTGGAGAACAGAGGCTGAGACCACTCACACTCCACTGTGTGAAAGAATCACCTGGCTGTGTTCAAATGCAGATTCTGATCCAGTAGGTCGTATGTGGGGCCTGAGAGTCTGCATTTCCAGTAAATTCCCAGGTGATGCTGATGCTGCTAGACCAGTTTTGAGCGTCAAAGCTCTAGAGGGAGACAGGCCAGGGTGAGAATCTTGCTTCTGCCACTTACAAACTCTGTGATCTTTGCCAGATTCCTCTGTCTCTCTGATGATCTCTCAATGTCTTCTGGAAACTGGGGACAGGGGGAAAGGGAGGGCTAGACAGTCATCTCCCAGAATGGTGTGGATTCAGCGGGGTAACGTACATACCTGGTCTAGTGTGAGCGCTCATTAATTGGTAGCTCTTGTGATATTTGTTATTTTTAATGAAGAAGGTTTGGGTCATGATTTGGAGAAAGGTGAGTGAATGTGGTTTGTACAGGCAGGAACTAGCTGTACATTTATTTCCCCCATACCTTGTTGAAGGAAGACGTTTTTTCTTTTCTTCATCCCATAATCCTCCCCTTGGTCTCCAGTATCAAGATAAATTTTCTCTGCACTTTTCTTCCCACTCCAATCCACCCTAAATCTAGTAAAGACGGAAGAACTCAGGCAGAACTGAAGCTTGAAGCCGGGCAGGTTGTCAGATTGTCAGACTGTGCCCGGAGGTGATGTCTTTGTTAAAGAAACATCCTCTCTACTTGGCTGTTTCTAGAGGGGCGGGATTGGCCCCTGGGAGTCAAGGTCTGAGTCTGGGTCTCCGTGTGTGCCCACTCTCAGCTGCCCTCCTCAGAATCCACCCGTGCTTCTCTGCGCGCACGGGCCCCTCTGGAGGAAGACATATGTTTCTCAATCTGTGGGGCTGTCAGTTGGTGTCTTTTTCAAGAACTGAATTAACTTATCGTCAAAGGGAAGAAAAGGAGAGATGCTTGGTTCCATGTTGTCTGGCCAGTGACTGGCCAGGAGCGGGTCTGGGTTTCAGGGTGACTGTCTTTAGTCCGGAGGTGAGGGAGCCATTTGGTTGGCGGCTTGAGTACATCTGGGGTGGCTGGCGGGGGGTTGGAGGGAGCCCTGAGTCACAGCTTAGTTCAGTTCCACAAAGGGAAGTTGTGTTTAGCGAGGGCCAGGCACTAGACCAAGCACAGAAGGCTCAAAAATAACCAGCCAAGCGATGGACCTCACAGTGGAGCAGGGAAGGTAGAAAAAGAAGCAAGGGTAGCGCCCTGGGAGAAATGCAGAGGTGGGGGTATTCCTGTTTCCTGTGGGAGCACAGAAGGGGAGAGACGGGAAAGCGTGGCCTCCTAATGAGCTGCACCTCTTGGCATTCACGCCCTTGGGTACGCCCTCTCCATACTGAATCTGGGCTGACCTGCGAAACCAACAGAGGTCAGTGGAAGTGGCCCCGCGTGACTTCTGAGGCTGGGTCATAGAAAACCTTGTAGCTTCTGCCTTGGTCTCTTGGAACACCTGCTCTGGGAGAAGCCAGCTGTCATGTAAAAGGTCTGACTATGCTGAGCCACCAGGCTGTGAGGAAGCCCAGCGTAGCCCTGTGAAGGCAGCACAAGGAGACAGACTGAAAGATACCCACCCAGCAGCCAGTCATTCCATCCATCTCAGCCAAGCCCTGGAGGGCTGCGTGAAGGAGCTCTCTTGCGTGCTCAGCCCAGGTGAGCCTTCAGACGACCCCGGCCCCTGTCATCTGACTGCAGCTGCATGAGAGACGCCAAGCAAGAGCCACTCAGCTGAGCTCCGGCAACCCACAGCACCTTGAGAAACCGTGAACGATAATAGTAACTGTTGCTTTGAGCTGCTAACTTCGGGGTGGTTGAGTACACAGCAGTGGGTTACTGGGAGAGAAAAGTATCTGGTAGAAAGGACCCCTGAGCTGGGAGTTGAAGAGCAGATTGCCAAATGGGGAGGGCATCCATGGAGAAGGGCATCTTGAAAAACCACATAGCAGGAAAAAACAGAATGGGCTATTGAGGAATTAGGAGCAGTTAAATATTAAACGAGAGAGCAAACGGCCAGGTGGAGAGACCTGGGGGAGGAGCCGGGAGAGGTGAGCAGGGGCTGGAATCAGAGATTCAGTGCAAGGGGTTCTAACTGACACACCACGTGGTTTGCGGGAGCTTTGTTTTATTTACAGTTTTGAGAGGTGGAGATGTGAACATCCTCTAGAAATCTCTCCACGCTGCTGCTGTTGTTGTCCTCGGCAGCTGCAACAAGAACCACTCAAAGGCTTGGTAAAAGCAAGTGCTCTTTGGCCTCGTTGGCTCAAAGAAAGAGGGGAAAGGGTTAAGCACTGTTCATGGCTCTTCAGCTGCTCTCCCATGTCTGGGAAGTGTTACCTGCCGGAGAAGTACTAGATTCCATTTCAGCAGCAGCCAGAGACACTTGCCTTGAATTGGTGGTGTGTCCACAAAGCACCTGCCCACCAGAGTTGGGAAGTGTGTGATTTAACATATACTAACAGCAAGCCAGGTTTTCCCCGGTACCGGGGATGTCTCTCACTTCTACCTCCAACTCCACTGAGAGGAGAAGAGCCGAAGGGAGGATGACCCCCACATGGCTGCGGCTTCTGCTGTACCGTCCTACCCACTTACCTTCTCAGGTCTCCATTTGCTCTACTGTAAAATGGGGGCAATAATGCCTACCTCACCACTGACTTGGGGGAATTAAATGAAATACTGTGAGTCAAGGAAGCAGCCCAGAACCCCTCCACAGGGCACACTCAGCCAGTGCAGGCTATCTTACTGTCATCCTTGTCTTGGCGCCCTGGTCTTAACTCCCGCCCTGCCCCCCAAGCTTTCTCTTAGGGTAGCAGATACGGAAGCAATGAGCTGTTCACGGCCAGCATCACTAATGGACTGAGCCCCTCTTTGCCCCAGCGTGCAGATGGCCTCTCAGGCTCTGGCAGCCTCGAATATTAATTAATAGTGAACATTTCTTGAGCTCTCAGTGTGCTACAAATGAGTTTTCCCTTTAATCCTCATAAAAATCCTGCACACTGGGAACATTTTACATTTGCAGTGAGGGCACCTTGCCCGAAGCTATGCAGCCAGGAAGGGCCCCGGCTGGAAGCTGAACACTCCAGCGCCTGCTGCCTGGCACTGCCCCGCACTGCCTCCCAAGAGAGTCCATTCTAGAAGGGAGCCCCGCGGGACAGAAATGCACACCACCTGTCACTGCTCTCAAGAGACCGAGATGAACTGTAGACCCTTCAGTTAGCACATCTAGTGACTTTCTTTTCGTTCTAAATCCAAATGTAAAAGAAACTGAAGGAAGGATCCTTTTAAACCCGATTTCCCATAATCACTAGTGGGAAAATTCCTCAGAAAACTCCATTCCTCATTCGGAGGTTTCGAGGAATGATCTGGAGCTTATGCTAGAAAAAGTCCAATAGGACAGAGACTGTTTTCCTCACTGCTGTATAATCTGTACTCAGAGCAGTGCCTGGCCCGTAGTAGATGCTCAATAAATATTCACTGAATGGCTGCAGGACCGACCTCTCCATTAGGCCCAATAGACGCAGTCTCTATGGCCCAGATACTGTTAGGGGCCCGTAATAGTATTGTGACTTAAATGTCTTTTGAAAACAGAAGAGAATAGTAGTAAATATATAATAATGGATCCAGCCTAAATTACATTCATCTTGATACCAATATAGTCATAAAGTATAATTTTTAGTATTTTTTTTTAATGGAGGAATGGCTCCCAAGGGTTCTAATGCAGCCTTGAATGGGTGAGCATGATGTGTAAATGCCCAGAATCTGGTACAGAGTAGCGCTTAGACAAGGGTCATTTCCTTCCATCTGTGCTTTCGGAAAAAGTGCAGGGCAGGCATTTGTGACACCACACATACCCAGTGGCTCAGTCCTTTTGTGGCCACAGGCTCCTCTCCCCTCCCCACCCTGCTAAGGGGCATGGCAATACCACGTATCATAGACCCCCTGTCCTGTGTGCCATGGCTGGCTGGACCGGAGTGCACCCTTGACCAGGAACAGCCAATAGGAGCTGCTCAGGGTCAGGAAATGCTGTCCAGGAGATGCTACCATGAGCAGTGGCCAGTCCAAAGGATTTGAAGAAAAAATAGGAGGAAAGAATCAGTAGATAGTGAGAGGAGAAACCAGAGACACCAGAGAAAAGTGGAGACGGAGTCACAGTTGTATGAATGGTGGAATGGAGTGAACATCCATCGACTCTCATTGTGGGTAGGGCCAGGTGATTGGTTCTCGGAGGGACTTCAAACGCTAGACCCACCTCCATTTACTGAGTGCCTCCTGTTTCCTGGGTACTGGGCTGATTGGCTCTGTACATCATCTCGTTTAGCCTCTCAACAACGTAACAGAGTTGGTTTGATATTTATCCTATCTCCTAAATGTGGAAAGGAAGCTGAATTCATTTGCTGAAGCTCGCACAACTAGTAAGTGGAAGAATTGGTCTCAAACCTAGCCTGTCGGACTCCAAAATCCACAGTTTAACCAACAAACCATCTTTTTTTGCCAAATCCCAAAGTTCATTTGAGTCTCCATGAGGCTCAACAGCTTACCTTTCTTGGGTTCCCTTAAGATTTCTGTCTCCCAATGTGCTATATATGTCTTTGCAATTCACCCCCCACCCCCACCCCCCATGACTTGACATAGTCAAGTTCGTTGTCTTCAAATGACCAAAAGTCCAGGAGAAGTTCAAGGAGAGAGGACGTGGGGCAAACAACAGGTAACAGACACAAAAGAGAAGCCAGTGAGGAGGTGTGTACTGGTGAAGAGAAGTAGCCCCATTCACCAGGTCGTGGTGAGAATAGCTTCAAATGGTTTGGAAAAATCTAGATCAAGGAGAGCCCATAGGGCAGGCAAAATCAAGGAGGTGGTTCTTTTCCTCATAGACGTAGCTTAAATGGGAAGAAATGTATGCGAAGTGATGTTTAGGAAGCTTCGTCTGGTGGCTTAACCAGGATGAATTTGCCAGAGAGAGGGATGAGGCAAGAGGCTATGTTTACAACAGTAGGAGAAAGATCACCGAGTTGTAACTTGGGTGGTAGCATAGGGGATAGGGAGTAAGGGTCACTGAAAAGAAGGACTGCCCAGGAGTTATGAGATACAGGTGCAGTGAAAAGCAGCCCGAGGAGCCTTCTGCATAATTTCCGGAAAAATGCTCTGAAAACTCGGAAGCGATAGATAACAGTGGCAGAGATTCCTAGTTGTCCATAGCATGCTTTTTCCCCTTCTTCCTTCATGTATAAAAGCTCAAAATCTTAAGAGGTCCCTTGTAGTTTGGTGTGGCGATGGGCTCGTCTCCCACAGTAATGGACCCGGACTAGTTTCCCAACCACGCTGGCCATTGGCTGGGAGGAGCCTTGGGAAGAGTGGTCTTGGTCACAGAATGGTGGCAGATTCAGAGAGCAGTAGCTGGGCCATCAGTCAATTGCCCTCCTCGCAGCAGGAGATCTGAGGGGAGCATTTTCTTAGCTGCCACATGCTTTCCCTCTGTTTTTTTGTTTGTTTTCTTTTTTTTTTTTAATTTAATTTTTTTTTTTGTTACAGTGGGTTCCTATTAGTTATCTATTTTATACATATTAGTGTATATATGTCAATCCCAATCTCCCAGTTCATCCCACCACCACCCCCGTCCCCGCTTTTCCCCCTTGGGGTCCATACGTTTGTTCTCTACATCTGTGTCTCTATTTCTGCCTTGCAAACCGGTTCACCTGTACCATTTTTCTAGATTCCACATATATGGATTAATATACGATACTTGTTTTTCTCTTTGTGACTTATTTCACTCTGTAGGACAGTCTCTAGGTCCATCCACCTCTCTATAAATGACCCAATTTTGTTCCTTTTTATGGCTGAGTAATATTCCATTGTATATGAGTACCACATCTTCTCTATCCATTCTTCTGTCGATGGGCATTTAGGTTGCTTTCATGACCTGGCTATTGTAAATAGTTCTGTGATGAACATTGGGGTGCATGTGTCTTTTTGAATTATGGTTTCCTCTGGGTATATGCCCAGTAGTAGGATTGCTGGGTCATATGGTAATTCTATTTTTAGTCTTTTAAGGAACCTCCATACTGTTCTCCATAGTGGCTGTATCAATTTACATTCCCACCAACAGTGCAAGAGGGTTCCCTTTTCTCCATACCCTCTCCAGCATTTGTTGTTTGTAGATTTTCTGATGATGCCCATTCTAACTGGTGTGAGGTGATACCTCATTGTGGTTTTGATTTGTATTTCTCTAATAATTAGTGATGTTGAGCAGCTTTTCATGTGCCTCTTGTCCATCTGTATGTCTTCTTTGGAGAAATATCTATCTAGGTCTTTTGCGCATTTTTTTGATTGGGCTGTTTGTTTTTTTAATATTGAGCTGCATGAGCTGTTTATATATTTTGGAGATTAATCCTTTGTCCATTGATTTGTTTGCAAATATTTTCTCCCATTCTGAGGGTTGTCTTTTCATCTTGTTTATAGTTTCCTTTGCTGTGCAAAAGCTTTTAAATTTCCATTGGGTCCCATTTGTTTATTTTTGTTTTTATTTCCATTACTCTAGGAGGTGTGTCAAAAAAGATCTTGCTGTAACGTATGTCAAAGACTGTTCTTCCTATGTTTTCCTCTAAGAGTTTTATAGTGTCCAGTCTTACATTTAGGTCCCTGATCCATTTTGAGTTTATTTTTGTGTATGGTGTTAGGCAGTGTTCTAATTTCATTCTTTTATATGTAGCTGTCCAGTTTCCCCAGCACCACTTACTGAAGAGACTGTCTTTTCTCCGTTGTATATCCTTGCCTCCTTCGTCATGGATTAGTTGACCACAGGTGCTTGGGCTTATCTCTGGGCTTTCTATCCTGTTCCATTGATCTATATTTCTGTTTTCGTGCCAGTACCATATTGTCTTGATTACTGTAGCTTTGTAGTATAGTCTGAAGTCAGGGAGTCTGATTCATCCAGCTCCATTTTTTTCCCTCAAGATTGCTTTGGCTATTTGGGGTCTTTTGTGTCTCCATACAAATTTTAAGATTTTTTGTTCTAGTTCTGTAAAAAAGGCCATTGGTAATTTGATAGGGATTGCATTGAATCTGTAGATTGCTTTGGGTGGTATAGTCATTTTCACAATATTGATTCTTCCAATCTAAGAGCATGGTATATCTCTCCATCTGTTTGTGTCACCTTTGATTTCTTTCATCAGTGTCTCATAGTTTTCTCAGTACAGTTCTTTTACCTCCTTAGGTAGGTTTATTCCTCGGTATTTTATTCTTTTTGTTGCAATGTGAATGGGATTGTTTCCTTAATTTCTCTTTCTGATCTTTCATTGTTAGTGTATAGAAATGCAAGAGATTTCTGTGCATTAATTTTGTGTCCTGCAACTTTACCAAATTCATTGATGAGCTCTGGTAGTTTTCTGGTGGCATCTTTAGGATTCTCTATGTATAGTATCATGTCATCTGCAAACAGTGAGAGTTTTACTTCTTCTTTTCCAATTTGTATTCCTTTTATTTCTTTTTCTTCTCTGATTGCCGTGGCTAGGACTTCCAAAACTATGTTGAATAATGGTGGCGAGAGTGGACATCCTTGTCTTGTTCCTGATCTTAGAGGAAATGCTTTCAGTTTTTCACTGTTGAGAATGATGTTTGCTGTGGGTTTGTCTTATATGGCCTTTATTATGTTGAGGTAGGTTCCCTCCATGCCCACTTTCTGGAGAGTTTTTATCATAAATGGGTGTTGAATTTTGTCAAAAGCTTTTTCTGCATTTGTTGAGATGATTGTATGGTTTTTATTCTTCAGTTTGTTAATATATGGTGTATCACATTTGATTGATTTGCATATATTGAAGAATCCTTGCATCCCAGGGATAAATCCCACTTGACCGTGATGTATGATCCTTTTAATCTGTTGTTGGATTCTGTTTGCTAGTATTTTGAGGATTTTTGCATCTATATTCATCAGTGATATTGGTCTGTAATTTTCTTTTTTTGTAGTATCTTTGTCTGGTATTGGTATCAGGGTGATGGTGGACTCTTAGAATGAGTTTGGGAGTGTTCCTTCCTCTGCAATTTTTTGGAAGAGTTTGAGAAGGATGGGTGTTAGCTCTTCTCTAAATATTTGATAGAATTCACCTGTGAAGCCATCTGGTCCTGGACTTTTGTTTGTTGGAAGATGTTTAATCACAGTTTCAATTTCAGTGCTTGTGATTGGTCTGTTCATATTTTCTATTTCTTCCTGGTTCAGTCTTGGAAGGTTATACCTTTCTAAGAATTTGTCCATTTCTTCCAGGTTGTCCATTTTATTGGCATAGAGTTGCCTGTAGTAGTCTCTTAGGATGCTTTGTATTTCTGGGTTGTCTGTTGTAACTTCTCCTTTTTCATTTCTAATTTTATTGATTTGAGTCCTCTCCCTCTTTTTCTTGATGAGTCTGGCTAAAGGTTTATCAATTTTATTTTCTCAAAGAACCAGCTTTTAGTCTTATTGATCTTTGCTATTGTTTTCTTTGTTTCTATTTCATTTATTTATGCTCCTTTATGATTTCTTTCCTTCTACTAACTTTGGGTTTTGTTTGTTCTTCTTTCTCTAGTTCCTTTAGTTGTAAGGTTAGATTGTTTATTTGAGATTTTTCTTGTTTCTTGAGGTAGGGTTGTATTGCTGTAAACTTTCTTCTTAGAACTGCTTTTGCTGCATCCCACAGGTTTTGGATCATTGTGTTTTCATTGTCATTTGTCTCTAGGTATTTTTTGATTTCCTCAGTGATCTCTTGGTTATTTAGTAATGTATTGTTTAGCCTCCATGTGTTTGTGTTTTTTATGTTTTTTCCCCTGTTATTGATTTCTAATCTCATGGTGTTGTGGTCGGAAAAGATGCTTGATATGACTTCAGTTTTCTTAAATTAGCAAGGCTTGATTTGTGACCCAAGATGTGATCTATCCTGGAGAATGTTCTGTGTGCACATGAGGAGAAAGTGTAATCTGCTGTTTTTGGATGGAATGTCCTATAAATATCAATTAAATCTGTCTGGTCTGTTGTGTCATTTAAAGCTTGTGTTTCCTTATTAATTTTCTATCTGATGATCTGTCCATTGGTGTAAGTGGGGTGTTAAAGTCCCCCACTATTATTGTGTTACTGTCGATTTCCTCTTTTATACCTGTTAGCATTTGCCTTATTATTGAGGTGCTCCTATGTTGGGTGCATATATATTTATAATTGTTATATCTTCTTCTTGGATTGATCCCTTGCTCATTATGTAGTGTCCTTCCTTGTCTCTTGTAACGTTCTTTATTTTAAAGTCTGTTTTATCTGATATGAGTATAGCTACTCCAGCTTTCTTTTGATTTCCATTTGCATGGAATATCTTTTTCCATCCCCTCACTTTCAGTCCGTATGTGTCCCTGGCTCTGAAGTGGGTCTCTTGTAGCCAGCATATATATGGGTCTTGTTTTTGTATCCATTCAGCGAGCCTGTGTCTTTTGGTTGGAGCATTTAATCCATTCACATTTAAGGTAATTATCGATATGTATGTTCCTATGACCATTTTCTTAATTGTTTTGGTTTTGTTTTTGTAGGTCCTTTTCTTCTCTTGTTTTTCCCACTTAGAGAAGTTCCTTTAGCATTTGTTGTAGAGCTGGTTTGGTGGTGCTGAATTCTCTTAGCTTTTGCTTGTCTGTAAATGTTTTGATTTCTGTGTCAAATCTGAATGAGATCCTTACTGGGCAGAGTAATGTTGGTTGTAGGTTCTTCTCTTTCATCACTTTAAATATATGGTGCCACCCCCTTCTGGCTTGTAGAGTTTCTGCTGCGAAATCAGTTGTTAGCCTTATGGGAGTTCCCTTGTATGTCATTTGTTGTTTTTTCCCTTGTTGCTTTTAGTAATTTTTCTTTGTCTTTAATTTTAATTTGATTACTATGTGTCAGTTTGATTACTATATGTCTTGGCATGTTTCTCCTTGGGCTTA
The DNA here is from genome assembly GCF_965194825.1 of Balaenoptera physalus. Lineage (NCBI taxonomy): Eukaryota > Metazoa > Chordata > Mammalia > Artiodactyla > Balaenopteridae > Balaenoptera > Balaenoptera physalus. Next base: position 92,741,992 of record NC_138896.1, on the reverse strand, counting down.
ACCTGCCTGGGACTGTCTGCGCTTCCTGGACTTGGGTGGCTATTTCCTTTCCCATGTTAGGGAAGTTTTCAACTATAATCTCTTCAAATATTTTCTCAGGTCCTTTCTCTCTCTCTTCTCCTTCTGGGACCCCTATAATGCGAATGTTGGTGTGTTTAATGTTGTCCCAGAGGTCTCTTAAGGTGTCTTCATTTCTTTTCATTCTCTTTTCTTTATTCTTTTCTGCAGCAGTGAATTCCACCATTCTGTCTTCCAGGTCACTTATCCGTTCTTCTGCCTCAGTTATTCTGCCATTGATTTCCTTCTAGTGTATTTTTCATTTCAGTTATTGTATTGTTCATCTCTGTTTGTTTGTTCTTTAATTCTTCTAGGTGTTTGTTAAAACATTTCTTGCATCTTCTCAGTCTTTGCCTCCATTCTTTTTCTGAAGTCCTGGATCACCTTCACTATCATTATTCTGAATTCTTTTTCTGGAAGGTTGCCTATCTCCACTTCCACTTTAATTGTTTTTCTGGAGTTTTATCTTGTTCCTTCATCTGGTACCTAGCCCTCTGCCTTTTTATTGTGTCTACCTTTCTGTGAATGTGGTTTTTGTTCCATAGGCTGCAGGATTGTAGTTCTTCTTGCTTCTGCTGTCTGCCCTCTGGTCTGTTTCTTTGTTTTCAATTTGCCTTTTCCATGCTGGTTCCATGCTCAGGCAGGCTCTCCCCTACAGATGGGAAGATGGCTGCCCACAGCTGCAATATCACACGTCACTGCATAAACAAATGAGAAAGAGCATCTGCCTATTTCCCAGCAGCCCTAGCAAAAACCTCATTGTGTCTCATTGATTCTCACTATGTCACATGCCCACTTGTAACCCAGTCACTGTGAGGAGGGAAACATGGCTTTCTGATTGGCTGAGACCAAGGCCACAAGCTCTGCTCAAGGAGAGATGACACCATAGCCAGACTCCATGTTCAGAGAGAAGGGGAGGTTGAATCCCCAGTCAAAAATGGAAGAGTGGGGAACTGTTGCTGGGGAGACAGCAACAGAATGTCCTTGATAATAGTATTCAGTGTCCTCACACTTAGTTCATCCAAGAACGCTGTTTTCAGATAGCAATTTGCTGTGTTACTTCTACAGAGTACATAGTGAGAAATGCAGCATCTTAGAAATACAAGTGTATTATATCTGCATAATTGCACCTTCTGGTTGTTCTTTGGAAATGGGTCATTAGAGTTAGAGATGTTAGCAAAGGAAAAAAAATTCCAAAAATTAAAAAAATTTTAAATCCAAATTAAATGGGGTCACATTGTTGGTTGAAACCTCCAGTTGCCCTTTCTTGATCTATTCTGTTCTCTTAGAGATTTTATTTCAAAACAGATGTGGAATTTGCCAGGTTTATGTGTTTTTAAGAGAAAAGGTAATGAGACCCCACACATTTCCCCACAGTGTCCTTAATCACTTTTTCTTTGCATCCCGAGGGCTCCTGTAGCCTCCCAGACAGGAATCAGTTAGGGGTTTTCATTCTCTCCTATCACAGATGACAGCTATGGGAAAAGGGCCCTGCCCTTCCCTTCCCACCTTGCTCCAGGGATTAATACCCAGATGAGGCTCTTAACAGAAGGAAGCAATTTGGATCCAGCAGGTGTGAGCCAGTGGGGCTAGGTGGCCAGTATTTAAAAATACTATGTGCTAGGCATGAATGAAATTATATCTTCATTGTCTCTGAAGAGTTATACAAGAGCAAAAGCATGTTCAGAAAAACTCATCACAGAGAATTGTACTTAGCAGACTCTGAAGTTTACAGAAAACATGTAATACCATTCTTAATGTTCTGTAATTTCTCTTTGGTGAAATAATAAGGTTGTCAATAATAAGAAAAACGGCAACAGCTATCTTTTATGGAGTCTTTTCTATGTGTCAGGCACTCTCCTAAGTACTTTATATGCATTATCTTGTTTAATACTCACAGTCATTTCCATTTTAAAGATGAGGAAGTTGAGGCTCAATGCAATTAAGGGGCAAATTCAAGACCACATGACTGCTAAGTAATAGAGTCAGAATTTGAACTCGGGTCTGTGTAATTGCAATATATGTGTTCTTAAAATTAATGTGTTACCCTGCCACTTAATGATGCGACCTTGTCTCAACCTGGTATGGCTGTCTCGTAGGGATGCTGGGAGAATGCGTGAAGATGTTAGATAGTGCCCTGCCTGCAGGGATTGGCCCATTGGAAGCTGTGGGTTTTATTTGGACTAGACTCTTTTTCCTTATTATCATCATCTTTAATTTATGTGGAATGGCATTGCTAAAGAGCTGCCAGGCCAGCACCAGTGACTTGTACCTGGGTTTTACCAGCTCTGGACCCCACTTATAAGTCAGGACCCTGACTTCTTATAGAATCTTTTCCTAATAAGTATTCATAGAAGTCACCATGTGTTCATGAATATAACCAGTGAGAAAATCATGGCATAAGCCGTTTTATGTCCCTTCTTTCACTCTGGGCCTGTTCTTCTGGACACGCGCAGCGTACGAGGTACCATCACTGCTCCCCCTGGGTGAGCTGTGCATGATGTAGGGCACTCTCATTCCCCATCTCTGGTCTCCCGACACCTTATCAACCTGCTGCATTTTCAGGAGTCCTCAAATGGCCAGATGGGAGTGGGGAGTGCCGTAATCTGTTAGAGAGTGTGAAGAAACTGGGTAAAATTGGGGGGGGGGCATTAGTAAAGTGTAGCATGCATACAGAAAAGTACACAAATCATGAGTGTTTAGCTCCGTGAGTTTTTCACAAAATGAACCCACCGTGTAACCAGCGCTGAGACCAAGAAACAGAACCTTCCCAGCGCCACACAATCTTCCTTTTGTCCCCTTCCAGTAGTTAATAAGGATACCCTCCCCCTAAGGGTAATCACTATCCTGACTTCTAACGCTGTAGTTTCATGTTGCCTGTTTTTGAACTTGATGTAAATAGGAACCATGGACTTTTGAAACTCTGCTTTCTTTTGCTCAATATTATGTTTGTGATATATATTTATATTAATGAGTATAGCTGTAGTTTATCAGTTTATTCTCCTTTCTGCATAGTATGCCATTGTATGAATGTAACACAATTTAGTTATCTATTCTACTGTAGATGGATATTTGGATGTTTCCAATTTTGGACTATTATGAATGGTATTGCTGTGATGTACATGTCTTTTGGTGAACATATATATATGCAAACATATGCATTTCTGTTAGATCTGTGTGTTTGAATAAGTGGAATTTCTGGATCATGAGCTATGCATGTATTCAGTTTTAGTATCTAAACTTGGTATCTACTAAGTTTGGCAAGGCTTCCAAAGTTTTTTTATGAGTTTACACTCCCCTCGGTGGTACAGGAATTCGGAAAAATTTGTATAGTATTAGGGAATTTTTTTGTTTTTGTCCGAAGGGGCCCAAAATATCTAAATTTTGCCTTAGACTAAAGTGTCCCTCTCCATCAGTCTCTCGTGTATATCGGTTAGAGTTTTTGGTTGCAAGCAACAGAAGTCAACTCTAGCTGACATATAGGAGGTGCTCACAGAATGATGGAAGGTAATTCTCCAAAGGGAAATCTGGATGTTGTTAGAATAGAAAATGGATTCTGGGCCAAAGGATAAGACTTGGACATGGGCTGGAACCAAGGCAACTTAAGAGACTGGCGGCATGAGTGACAGCAGCAGTCTCCAAGCAGGAATTGTGTTAGCATGCCACTCTGCACTTAATGGCCTTGCTCTTGATCCTTCATTATGCAGTGGCTCAGGAAAGGAAATCCACTTGACTGAGCTTACACAGTGGGCCTGTTCTCTGGCTACATTAGGAGAGGGAGAGGGGGCGCCTGTCCCTTTGAGTTCTGTAGTGAGAGGTGGTCACCAGGCATTTCCCTGCATCAAGGAAAATAGAATTCCCCCCAAAGAAATATGGGTGTGGCTAGGATGGAAAATGGATTCTGAGCAGCCAAAAAATGATGACTGTCCACCAGTCTAAGAGAGATATGTGCATGTGGAATAATGGTCGATAGGAAGCAAAGTCACACTTTTTGGTAGCTGGGCCCCAAACTGCAACACAGACAAGTCTAGTAGCTTAACTGGACCACGTGCATTCGTGGTCCAGTTGGTGCATTCATTTCCTAGGGCTACCATAAAAAGATGACCACAGACTGGGTGGCTTAAAACAATAGAACTTGTTCTCTCATAGTTCTAAAGGCAGCAGTCTGACATCAAGGCATTGGCAGAGCCCCGCTCCCTCTGAAGGCTCTAGGGGAGGATCCGTCCTTGTCTCCTCACCTCCTCCCAGCTTCTGAAGTTGTCGGCAGTCCTTAGCATTCCTGGGCTTGAGGCTGCATCACTTCAGTCTCTGCTTCTGTCCTCAGGAGGGCTTCTCCCTTTGTGTACCTCTGAGTGTCCTCTTATAAGGACACCGGTTATTTTGTTTAGGGCCCACCCTAATCCACTATGACCCCATGTTAACCAATTCCATTTGCAAAGACCCTACTTCCAAATAAGTTCACATTCTTAGGTTCAAGGTGGACACAAATTTTGGGGGGGACACTATTTAGGTTTCAGATGTTTAGGTCTTAAACCAGAGCAACTGGTGAGCTCTGCTCCCTTGAATTTCCCCCACTTGCAGATACCTGGGTCTGATATATTTTTACATCCTGGTTACATGGAAGGAAAGGAAGATCGGAGCTACAATCATGTCTTGATCTTTTAATGCGTTATAACCCCACTCTACTGCAGACCTGATCCAAGCAGGTTCTCGAACAGACCAATCAGAGCGGTATGGCTCAGTGGTTAAGAGCTAGAGGCTGTCGTCAGGCTGCCCAGGTTCAACCCTGGCTTGCCCTTGTTACCTGCTGTCTGGGTGACACTCTGTGTGCCTCGGTTTCTTCCTCCACAACATGTAGTTGACGAAAAAGTACTATTTCGTAAGGTTGTAGTGGTAAAAGGTAAATGCAAAAGTGGAACCAAATTCTTAGCTCAGCCTGGCACAGCGTCAGTCCTGACTGAAAGCTGTTGTTATTAATCTGTGTCTTCCTGAGGGAAGTAGGTATGAGAAAGGAGGCTTAAAAACAATTCCCACTCAGAAAAGCCTTACGGAGTTTTCATAAAATCTTTTTTCTCCCCCTGCAGTCTTCGCGCCCTCCTCCCTCCTAACCTAGCACTGACACAAGTCCCTGGGACTCCAGGCTGGAATATGAAACGTAAGAACAGACCCCAGGGTCTACATGCCCTCCTTAACAATCGAAGCTCTGTTACGGGGCCAAACTTAAGGGTCCAGCTCTGTGGTCCCTTAGGGTGGGGCCCAGCCCACGTGCAGATGGACTGCCAGAGGCCCAGCCCGTTCATTTAGCAAGCTCAAGCCGGGGTCACGGCTACGCCCACTGACAGCTAAAGGCAGGGCTAGGTTGTCCCTTGGGCTGGAGACGCGGCCTGGCTGGGGCATCTGGGGCCAGAGCAGGTCCCTGAGGTGGTAAATCAGGCTGTGCCAGGGTCACCCAGGAAGAGGATTTGGGCTTCCTTCTGTCTGAAGGCTCTGGCGCCCTGGCTTCATCTGGTGGATGGCATATAAGACTAGCCTGTCCAGAGTGACGTGAGGCTGGCCGGGGGCCAAATTGCTATTGATTTTTCCTGCTAGGATCTGAGGCCGAGACAAGAGGCTGCTTTCTGCATCCCCTGTGTGAGCCAGCTCAGAGAGGATGGCTGGGGGAGGGGGGGGAAGGGGAAGGGGATGGTTGGAGGCGATGGAGGAACGGGCACACGTCAGAAGCAGGATAATGACTCCTTGCAGCCGTCGTGTGCCTCATGCAGTGAAGAATGCCTGTGAAGAACCGGCCCTGTTGCCCCAGCAAAGGATCCAGTGGATTTTCTTTGGTTTTTATAGTTTTCAAAAGTCTCCAGTTTCTGGCCTTACAATGGGACAGGGTTTAACACTTCCAGCTGCCCTGGCTTCTCCTGCCAGGATGAAGGGAGCTGAGCAGAGCAGAGCCGCCAGCTCTGCGTTCAGGCTGGGCCCCTAATCCTGTGGAGCCTGGAGCAGGAGTACAGACGGGGGTCCACGTATGCCACGTCTAAGTATTTCAGAATGATACTTTTCACCAGCAGAGTGTTATGTAAAATATGTTCTTCCCTCCATCCTTGACGGATATACCTTCCTGATGCCCTGCAGTGACAGGACTGAGTTTAGATTCCTCAGGATCCTCAGTGTTCCATGCCCCTGGCCTCCACCCACTAGTCTCCTGTTACAACCTTGGCCCCGCCGTTCATCATGAAGAGCCCCGCTGGCTCTCTCGCGTGTGGACACTCCGGCCTGTGTATCCATGCTCTGTCCCCACCTCCCTGCAAACAGTCACCTCTCAGGCTTGGGGTGTGCACACTGGTGGGGAGGTTTGGTCTCCCAAGGATGAAAGAAGGGGAGGAGTGCACTTGCGTCCTGGAGACAGGATCAGGGCCACTTGGGTAGGAAATTATGGTGTCTCAGGAGCCCACAGGGGCATCTAGAAGGAGCAGGGCCTGAGGCAAACATGGGCACAGCCCCTTGGTCCCATAGGCTCTATGTGGGGAGGCACAAGGCCAAAGGAGAGCCAGAGGGGCCCTTTAAATCAAGGGGCCAGGCAAGACCCTCCCTCTTGCCTGATTCTAAAGGCTCTTCTGTCCACGCTAACAACCCTGAAATTCTGATCTCGTGCCAATCTGGAGACCAGGCTCATATGGCAGGAAGCATGATTGCTGAAGTCTGGGGGAGATGAATCCTTGGCTTTCCTGCGTCCCAAGGAAAAGGCTCACCAGGATAGGAAATGCCTCAGAACCAGGGAGATCAGCGGAGAAAACAGAGTTGACAGCACCCTGACAATGGCCAGGGTCTTCCTTTTGGCCTTCTCTGGACCCAAGGATCTTCCTTCCACAATCCATGTGTTTTCTGTTGTTTGTTAATCCTCCACTTGGCTGGCCCCCGAGTGCTGCCTCCATATTTTTGTCTGCTCTTTTGTCTGATAAGTTTCTTCCTACACGCCTGAGCTGGCAGCAGCGAGCCTGCAAAACGAAGCTTCTGTCCCTTCGCAAAAAGATTCCTCATGTTCTTTGAAAAAGCCTTTCCAGCCTTCACTGCTCTTCCTCTTGCCCGCCATCTCCTTTTCTTTGGGTCCCATTATATATGTTTTTTCAGCAGCCTTGGTGTTCCCACATTTTTTTCACCACGAAGTTGACTGTTATGTAACAGTCTCATAGACCTGCCTCCCAGAAGCTGAAGTGTCTGTTGCTATAACTACAATGCTCATAAATTCAGCCTCACTTAAAATTATGCCTTTTCCAAACTCCCCAAGTGAAGACTTAGAAGCGTTGGGCTAGCTGGATTTTGAACCGTAAAGTTCATGTCTAGACCCCCAAATCTGTCCTGTTTCTATTTAAAACGTTTATAAAGGGACCAGCGTTTCTCTTCATTTCTGCAGACAATTTAAAGGATAAGTTTTATTTCTGCATCTGGGGTCACAGACATTCTCCACTCCCCAGGAAATGGATTTCACTTTGCTACCAGATCCCACAAGTAGCAAGGTCAGTAGGATGGAAGGAGAGGAAATGTGTGATTGTGAACTAGCCAATGGCTTTTGTGTCCAGTCTGTCTTCCTGCTACGCCTGTGTTTCTGATCTGAGCTTCTGTTTAGGAACTTTGTGTGGGAACCAGGTCATGGATAAGGGGGTAATGGGGACCTTGCAAATTGCTAATAGGTGATTGTTACTGAGTGAAAGGAAGTTACTTCTAAAAGAAAGAAGGAACCAGGAATCCAATCACTACCCGTCATTCCTGCTGCCATGGCCCTAATCCAGGATGCCAGCCTCTCCCCCTAGGAATAAATACCTCCATAGCTTCTGTGGATAACTGCTACTGTCCCAATAATATATTCTCCTCTTTTTAAAATACAGAATCGCAGTCTAGTTGGTGATGGCAACATGCCAAGCTAAAAACTATCTTACCAGCCTCCCTCAGGGATTAGGCAATGTATTCATTGTCTACTGCTGCATAACAAATTACCACCAGCTTGATGGCTTCCTCCTCATAGAGCTTCTCTAGAGAGAAAGCCCAGCTGGTGTTGCTCCCCACAGAGAGGGAAAGCTCTGTGAGGAAAGGCTGGCTGGGTCCTTTGCTACACGGTCATCCTGGGGAACCAGACTGCCATCAGGGTGTCATGCAAGGCTGGGGTCTCAACTGAAGGCTTGACTGGGGAAGGATCTACTTCCAAGCTCACGTTTCTGTTGGCCGAATTCAGTCCCTTGACGTGCTGTTTAACTGAGGGTGTCAGTTTCTAGGTGACACCCTCCCTTTCTTGCTGGGTGAAAAAAGCAATGTCCTCTCCAATATGGCACTTGGCATCATCAAAGTATGCAAGCAGAGAAGGCAGTAGTGTCTGCTAGCAAGACAGAGGGGACAGGCTCTGGTAACCTCATCGTGGAAGTGACATCTTATCACCTTTCCCGTGTTTCGTTGATTGGAAGCCAGTCACTCCTGGCCACCGACATGATGTCAGAGTTTGAGCTTCCGGGCTCGGCTACGCTTGACATGCCCCAATCCCTGGGCATTTCAGTTACAAGAGACAATAATCCTCTCCCTCTTTTTTAGCTTAAGCCCACTTGAGCTCACTTGCCACCAAAGGAGAATATTCTAATACAGTAAGCTTTAATAAATATTTGATGAGTGAATTTAAAGGAAGTACTGAAGAATTGATAAGTAATTTTAGAACTCTGAAGGCTGGAGATCCTAGAAATAACACCCAGGGGTTGGCAAACTTTTTCTGCAAAAAGCCAGCTAGTAAATATTTTAGGCTTTGTGGACCATCCAGTCTCCGTTATGACCATTCAACCCTGTCATGGCAGCGTGAAAGCCGCTGTAGATGATACACAGGTGAGCGTGGCTGGGTTCCAATAAAACTGTATTTACAAAATCAGGCAGTGGGTGAGATACGTCCCATGGGCTAGAGTTTGCTGACTCTTGCCTTAGGGTGCTGACAAACGAGGAAAGATGGTTGTTTCATATCTTTTAAAATACCTGAGCAGGTTGGTGACCTTGGAGGATGCAGCTGCAAGGTTAGGTCGTGTTTCTCCACAGTCTCCTCCTGTCCGTCAATCCTCTCCTCCTTTCCTGGTCCTTCCAGTGGCTGAAGTGCTTTGGCACAAGGGAGGGGGCGGCCAGGCCTTTTGTGGTTGCATGGTCAGCCCACCCTCCATCGCTCGGTTGGCCAGAGAGCTGTCAGCCTGGACCTTTCTCTGTTCCCTTCCCCTCCTCTCACCCTCAACTATTTTTCTTCTTTTCTTCTTCTGTCCACTCACTAACATTTTAATCCTTCTCCTCTCCTCCCCCCTTCTTCCATCCAGAGAGGGAAGAGGAGGGAGCAGACGCTGAAGAGAAAAAGAAATGAAACCAGACTGGCTCCTTCCCGGGGGTTGGATCGAACCTTACCTGCTTCCCCAAAATGCCATGGGAGAGAAGAGGCATCTGAGCTGTTCTCAGGGGAGAGCAGGAGAGAGAACCCCTACTGCGAGGGAGGCACGTGGGAAGGTGGGGTTCCTGACAGTGGGGACTTTCTCCTGGAACATAAGCCCCAGCAGGGCAGGTACCATGTCCCCAGCCTGTTCCAGTGCCCAGAGCAGTGCTTGCACTTGGTCCATGCGCAGCAAATCGTTACTGAACGAATCAATGAATGGAGCCCTCAGCTGGTATTCTGAGTGATTTCTCAAATGAAGGCTCACTTTATTTTCAGGCTGCTAAAGACTCTGCTTCCTTGCTTAGCTCCAGGCCAGCTGCAAAGACTTCCTAAGCTGGAGGCGGGAGGGGCGATCCTGTCCTCTGTAATCTTTTTAAGTGACTTCTTTAGAAAAGGCTTTGCATGCATTAAACACCGGGTTGGCAGAGTCTTAAACATCTTTCAGAGGTGGTGTCAGGCAGCTGCTGCAAATAGGGACCACAGGAGGCTGGGTAAAAAGATGGATGAGGGATTATCTCCTCTCTGCGGGGCCAAGGAGGGGCAGAGCCAAGAGCGGCTCAGAGCGCTGTCCACAGTGACCAAGCCCCCATGATTTCCAGAAAGCACCGCGTGCTCCTCTTTCTTCTGCATCAGGCACAGCGTGGCCCTGCGATCAAGAACACAGGCTTGGTACCTATGTGGTCTCACTTTACAATCCTGCCACCTCCCTGATTAGGCTGTGTGACCCCAAGCAGGTTATATGCCCTCTCTGTGCCACAGCCTCAAAATACTGACTGTGCTACAGACTTACATTTTAACACAGGGTTAGGTTCTAAAGTCAGCTGGATATCATGCAGAGTCCAAAATACCCTTGAAAAATGCCTTAAATCACCATAAAATTCAGTCTGTGCGATTTTGTGTATCTCCAGTGCTGCACAGAATTTTCCAGGCACACAAAGGGACCAATGGAAAGTCTGAGTGCAAGTGCTTGGGAAGTGAAATCATTCTGTCTTCCAGATAATTATCAAAACCCTGGCAGTGAAGGAAGGTCTGGAAGACGGGGTGGGGTGAAGATTTCTTCAAGTGCTCTGGCTTGCCTGAGACTTTTCTGCATTCTGGTTTCATAGTTCGTGTCTGCGGTCTCCATACATGTTAATAGTTTTGCTTATAATAGGAAAGATCAAAGCAATAGTGGCAGTGTGTGGGCTGTGGGTGGGGTGGACATTAGGAAAGCCGAAAAGCCCTCAGAGAGTCGTCCCCTCAGTGGAATGAGCAACTGTGCAGTCACTGTGTAGGGCAGTGCTCGGCACAGAGTAAGTGCTCCGTAGAGGAGAGGTTTAGTCTAACGATGGTGGTGGTGGTGGTGACGGTGATGGTGGTGGTGATGGTGATGATGGTGGTGATGGTGACGATGTCTTAAGAACCTCAGTTCAGTTCAGTTATGAACCTCAGTCCATAATTAGCTAGTGTAGTGGATGCTGTCAGCACTCCACTCTTACCCCCTGGATCTCTTTGCGATACTCCTGCGCCACATCTCCCCAGCCTGCACCTGAGCCCTCACCAACTCACTCACGGGCTGTCCTTAGGCTGCTGGAGCCCCTTAGTCCGTGCCAAGGTAGAGCTGCAAGCCCCTGGGAATTTATGGCCCACCTGGCTCCCCTGCCCTGGCGGTCCTGGCCCAGGGACAGCTCTGAGGTGTGGCCCACGCTGTCTCTACACTCCCCTGCAGGGTGGAGCCCCTTCATCCCAGTGCTGTTTCCCACTCCCCCCACTTCCTAAGTCACTTGCGCCTGAATCCTCATTTAGGGGTCTGTTTCTGAGACCCCAGTCTAAGACAGAGAGGTATGGGGAGTTTCCAGGCTACAGGGGTGGACACCAGTGTGAAGAGAAGTGGGCGAGGAGCACAGAGGAAAGAAGGAAGCGCTGGGAACAACAGGGAGGGGAACAGAAGTGTTTGTGGGGTATCAGTTCACACGAGCCGGACTTGACAAGTGGAGAAGCTGAGGCCCAAGAGGGCAAGGGACTTGCCTGAGGGTGGACACCATCATTAGGGCAGAACTTGGTACGGCGTCTGGTTCGTAAATGTGCCCCCAAATGCTTGTGGAGTAAATGAATGAGAGGGTGAGTGGCCAGGACTGCACCCTGCCCCCGAGGAGGCAACAGGCTCAGATGCGGCTCCAGAGGACATTCTGGCCTGAAGCACTTAAGTGCCAGGTGCCTCTGGGGCTCTGTTCCTAGGGGCCCCTGGTTCTGAGAAGCACGCCCCAGCCAAGGGCCTAGTGTAGGCATATCTGTACTCCCTTGTCATCAGCCCAAACACGCAGGGAGGTCACCTCTTCTTCCTCTTTCTTTGCCACAAGGGCATTTCACAGAGGTCAGAGATGTCTACCCTGAGCTCCTCAAACTGTGATCTGCACCTGTACCTCCTGGTTGTTCAAATGCACGTTCTGATCCAGTGAGTCTGGGGTGGGCCTGAGAGTCTGTGTTTCGAACAAGCGCCCTGCTTGCCTATGAGCCATACTTGGCCTAGCAAGGTCCTAAGAATATAGGCATATTCTTGTTTGCATGGTCCCCTCCTCCCAAGAAGACCCTTTCTCCTTACCCAGCCTTTAAGGTTCCGCTCGAATGTCGCTCCTGATCCCCTTGAGTCTTCCTTGTTCTCTAAATGGGAAGAAGTCTCTTGCCATGCCAGTTTTTCTCTGCCTCTTATAACATTAATGCCCTCTTCGTTATGGCATAGTTATTTGTGTTCTAGACTGTGGGTTCCTTAAGGAGCTCTGTGATTTCATCTTGAAACCCTTCTAATACCTCTTCGGCTCCCTGGCACACTGCAGCAATTGCTTACTTGTACATGCCAGGCACTGGGCTCAGGCCCCAGTGGGCATTATCTCAGTAATCCTCAAATAGTCTTGTGAAGTAGGTATTAGCAACCAGAGGGTCAGAAAGGTAAGGTGAGTTGCCTGAAGTCATGGCTAGTCAGTGGCCAAACCCAGTGAACCCATCTGTCAACTGTCAAAGCCCACGCTCTTCTGCATTTCGTATTTTTTGAATGAATCAATAAGTGAATTAATGAATGGATGGATGAATGAATGAATGAATGGGATTTCAGATGAAAGAGCTGATTCTGTGCAAACTGCTTCACATGAAGCTAGGAAATTCACATGCTTTGACTTGGGGCGGGGCTGAGCCTCCCCAATCCCTCCTTCCTTTCCATCCTGAGAGTTCCATGAAATTCTTATTCATAATTGAGACCCTGCCCACAAAGAAGAGGAAACTGACATATTTAGCCCCAGCTCTGGCACTTTCTGACACCCTCCGCCTTAGTCCTCAACATCTCATCTGTCACTAAGTAGGATCTCCCTCCCTTAAAGCGTGGGGAGAGAGCTCCCTGCCTCCTGGGGGTGGGGTTGTGTGTGTGGGGTGGGTGGCGCCTTTTAGAAAAGCACAGCGGCTGACGTGGAAGCAGGCAGCTGTTGGCCTTTATTTCACTGGAGCGGCTTATCTCAGATCATCTCCTCCATCACAGGCCTTTAAACAGCTTCTGACAATCAATTCATATCCCTGATGCTGCCGCTACTGCTGGTGGGTGGGGGGGAAGAATTACCGTATTTATCTGTGTATAAGCTGCAGCCGTCCCAGGGCCGCTGGCTCTCTGAGGTGGGCCAGCCCATCGCCCCTGCAGGTTTACGGGGAAGCCAGATTATTCCTCTTAGTCCTCTTAGATGCTTCTGTCTTGTAACGGCGGGCATGGAGCAGACGCTTTTGTCAAAGCAGGAGCAGGGAAGGGGTGGTGAGCAGCGCTGAGGGAGCCTGGGCTGGGATTGCGGCTCTACTGCTCGAGCTGGGTGACTCTTCTCTCTGGGCTGTGGTTTCTGCACAGCCTCACCTCGCAGGGTGGAGGCGAGGCCTGAGTGAGATCATGCATGGAAGGGGTCAGTGCAGGCCACACACGCACAGGGGAAAGCGCTCAGTAAATGGGAGGTGTGCTCCGGCTGATTTCCAGAGCTCTGGAATCCGTGGGATCACAGTGTAGCAGGGTGGCTTCCTTAAGTTCATCCCCGTGCCCCAGACCTCAGAGCCTCCTACTCACCCTCCAGGAATCTTCCTCTGGGGAGTTCCTCGGGCTGCAGTGAAGTGCTCCCCAAGGCTGAGCCGCTCTGTGTACAGCTCACAGCATCTCTCTGTCCTGTTTTTCTCTGTTTTTCTTTCTCCTCCTCCATGCCGGTGCCTGACATGTCCTGGGCCCTCTGTAAATATCTGGGTAAAGACTATCAGATGAAGGAAACCACCCGGGTGAGGGCAGGAGGCATGAAGAGGCATGCCCCTGTGGAAAGGCCAGAAGTTTGAGTGGGGATGGATGGGAAGATGAGGCTGAAGAAGGCTCTGGGACCAGATTCCCAGGGGCAGGCTGAGGCCTGCTAAGGATTTAGGACTTGACACATTGGAGAATGATAAGCAGGCCAGTGGGTAACTCAGACTGGGGTTTAGGAAGCTCTTTGGTGGCTTTTTGAAGGGTGGACTCTGTGGGGTTGAGGGACAGAGTGGCCTGAAGGAGAACAGATAGGAAGCTGTTGCTAGAACCAGGGTGATATTTGAAATATTTAACTACTGGCCGCTGAGCAGTGGGACACCTGGTAGGTCCTGAGATCAACCAGTCAGAAGGGGCTGGAGCAGCACCTTGGTGCCCCTGCTGTGCTCAGCATTAACTCTTTAGTTGCTAGACCCTGGCGATCTGGGGGTACCAGGAGAGGGGGCTGGGTGGCCTGGGTGGGGTGGAGTGCGGGGAACTGGGGACTCAAGCTAGTGGATACTTAACAGCAGACATGGCAGTGGTGCAGTATTTTCACAATGCTAATGGCTATAAGAGCACACACAGCCAAATCAGCCCTGGCTGGTGCCTGGGCCTTGGAGAGACTGAGGCAGATTTCAGAAAGATTGCTCAGGTGAAATGACAGTAGGGTTTGGTGACAGCTTAGGTTCTCACCGTGTCATAAGGAAACTGCCTTGTTCCGAGCCATCCAGGGAAGGCAGAAGGGGTGGTGTCACCCCATGGCCATGTTGGTTGTTTACTTCTGCCTCCTGACATCCATGTCTCCTCCTCCCGATACCAGCATCGCATTTCCCTCTGGGGAAACGTCCTCCTTCCATTCCTGCTCCATTTGGTACCAGAGTGCCCATGTTACTCTGGTCTGGCCAATCAGCATTTCCATCCACTGGACAGAGTGAAGGGTTCAGCAGTGAAGTTGTGATCCTGGTTGGCTCAGTGAAAGTCAACCCTAGGAATTTGCTTGGAACTTCTGGCAGAAAGAAGCCCTCTTTCTACTGAGACTGCTAAACTGGAGGATCTAAACCTAGAGGGAATTTGCCTGAGAATGAAACCGATGCAGAGCAAAATAGTGCTGAGAGTTGGAGTTCCCAATGAAAGAGCTTGAGCCCCTGGATCCAGCTATGCCTGCAGCCCTACACTTTACCTTTAAGGTACTTGAGCCCATAAATTTGCTTTTTTCCTGAAGCCAGTTTGAGTTGGGTCTTCTATTACTTACCAACCAGGTCCCCTCTGAGAGTTAGGAATTGAAGACTGAAGTTCACTTATACTGGCTTAAACTAAGAGGCCACGTAATGTGCACAGATTGGAGTGGCCACATGCTCACTTAGGCAGAAATACCAGAGGAGAGGTAGCAGAAAGGAACAAGAGTGAGAGATGAAACAGATGAACAGAGAGGGAAAGATAAGCGTCAGTGTGACCTCAGGAAAAAAAAATGAGATAAGGCCTTCTCTTTACTCCTGGCATCTTCATGGTCCCTGCTTCTGTACCCGCAGGGAGGCTGGCTGCATTTCCTGCTCTCAGTTCCTTCCCCAGCCCTTGTATCCTTCCAGTAAATTGGCCTCCTGGACTTGTGTTAGTCTGAATGGATTTCTTTTCCTGGCCCCCAAAGAATTCACAACCAACACAGCAGCTAACGGGACAGGGGAGACAAGGAAAATAAATGAACCGGGGATGAGGTCAGAGATGGTATCACGGGGAGAGAAGAGGGTAGGAGGCACAGGCTAGGGCTGGGGGTGAACCAGAATTAAAGCTGGGTTCCAAATAGCCAGCGAGGCATCTTCCTGGGTCCATAGCCTAAACTTCTACAAATAATGCAGATTGCTGTTTCCTGGAAACCGAAAGTCCAAGAAGCTCAAACAGCCGGATTCCCACAGCCCTGCCCTGTGTGGACACTCACAGAGCTGTTGTTTGGCACCTGCCTTCGTTTGTGCTTATCTCCCCCTGGGGTTGCAGCTTCGCTTCTGATTGGCCATGCCCTCGCCCCTTTGGCGTCTCTCCTTGCCTCCTCATTCCCATCCCCACCATCCATCACACCACGCTCACCAGCCTCTCCCAGGAGTGACTGGCCTCAGTCTTTAATCCCCTTAATCACTGGGTAAAGACCTAGTCGCCGCAGAGCATGTATCCTCTTGGCTCTCACCGTCCCCGTGTACACGGCTGCCTTCCTACTGCGAGTGCCTGGGACTCTGCCAGGGAGCTTTGTTTGGCCGGCGGCATTCTTGGGGGCGGGAGGTAGGCAGGTTAGAATGCTGGGGGGTCACCCTCTCCCAGGAGCAGCCCTGGACCAGTGCCAGAGAGGAGTTGGTGGGCAGATGCCCCTGCTTCCTTAGGCGGGATAACTCTGATGTCTGTCCTGTGCTGTCTCTCAAGGTGTGCTCCTGGGGGCAGTAAACTAAGTCAGACTGGTACATCCCTAGTTCAGGCCACTGTCATTTCTCACCTGGATTCCTTCTGGCTACCTTCCATCCACTCTACAGCTGAAGGAGCTTTCTAAGATGCAAACGTAATGACTTCCCTCCTCTGCTCCCCAGTGCTCCTGGGCACAGTTCAAACCCTTTATGTGGATGACAGCCTCTGCCTGTCCCCATCTTCACTCTGGGCCTTGAACTGTGCTGTTCCCATCTCCTGGAATCTTCTCCTCCTTTTCCTCTTCCAGTACCTGGGCCCAGCGCATGGTGATTCGTGGTTTCAGGCCTCAGCTCCCCTAGAAAGCCTTCCAGCCCCCAGGCAGAGTTGTAGGCACAGCACCCTGCTCTTGCCCTCCTCACCCTGGCGTTAGCTGTGCTGCCTGCCCTTCCCTCCAGAGAGCCATGTTCGCCGCTGTGATTGTGCATTAGAAACAACTGGGGGCCTTTAGGATGCAGACCTGCCCACCCCCAACTCCACAACCAGTTAAAGCAGAATCTCTGGAGCTGGGGCCCAGCATCAGCGTTTCGTAAAAGCTCACCAGGTGTTTCTAACGTGCCAGCCGGCTGGGTGGAAAACCACATTTGGATAGCATGATCTCCATGAAGGTAGGGCCTGGGTCTTATTTATTTCATCTCCACTCCCTGGCGCATAGTAGGAGGCCCCTGGTAAATGTTGGCTGTGAATACGAACGGCAGCTGCAAACAGGCTGTCCTTAAGTGCCAGGCACTGTTCTAAGAGGCTGAATGAATAAATGAGTGAGTGAATGAATGAATGAATGAATAAAAGGCCCACCCACTTGCATCTGGGAACTGGAGGCTCCAAAGAAATGCCTGTCACTAAGACGTCTAATTGTCTAGCGGGCAGCAGATAGCTTCTTGCCAGAGCAGAGATTTAGTCATCAGCCCTGGGGCACGACTGACCCCGGTGGTCACTGCTGAGGTGCCAAGTCACCAGCAGGTCTCCTCGGGGAGCAGCCACAGAGCTGGGAACCTGGGGGAGTGACGAGGTGGGGCTGTGGAGTGGAGAAGGGACCACTCATTTCGAAGTGAGTTTTGGCCGTCGGGGTCTTTAAAATGCACTGTTTCTGGGGCTGCATCGGAGAGTTGGACGCAGCCCCAGCCGGTGGGATGAGAGTGGAGTAGTTAGGGCTTGCAGGGCTGGATGTGCAGGTCTGCGTCCCATGCAGCTGCGCTGAGGAGTACACCAGAGAGGATGAAAATCCTCTCCCAGCTTTGCCGGCAGAATGAAAATATATGGTTTAATAAAAACAGCTGATTCCATTTCAAACAAGTGGCTCATACCCACCTCTAAGTAGCTGCTGTTAAAAATTCAGGCTCTGGCCCTGTTTTAAATGAAGCCTGAGGTCGAAAAAAAAAAGAAAAGAAAAGAAAAAAAGGCCTATTTGGGTTGGCGGGGAGGTCATGGAGCTTGGGTGAAGCCTGTTTCAGTCTGTCTGGAAAATGGAGTCAAAGCAAGGGCTTCGTGTTGCTTGATGAGTTTTTCCCCTGCACAAAGCAGGCTCTAAATGGCATTAGCTGTAATGAGGCGGGCCCCTGCGCCGCCGGGTGGAGGGCCTGGTGGGGAAGTGATTACGGAGCAGGGGTCCCCGCAGGACTGGCCGCAGTCCTGGGAGCCGGCTCCTCGGGCTCTGGAGTGCTTTGTGGGCCCCCCGCCTCCCTTTGTTCTGTCTCCATGGCCAGAAGGAGCCCGAGGCGGAGCAGGGTGGCATTCTGAGCACCCCCCAGTCCCAGCTGCCAGTTCCCTGGTTATCTGAATTGAAGAGGTCAGAGGTTAAGTGAGAGATCAGAGTTCTCGGGTCAGGGAAAGAAAAACAAATCCCCAGGGCCTTTGGCTGCGCTCTTGAAGCGTGTAGGCCGTGCCCTCTGGTACAGATAGGGGAATATTTTAAACATGACCCTGTCCTTTCCTGTTACCATGTAAATTGATTGATTTTTTTCTTTAATCGAGTTAGGGGAATTTCATGGAAGGGAAAAAAGGATTGGTTGGGCATTTGGATTTCGGTGGAGGCCCAGAAGTAGCAACTCCAGCTCTGGCCTCTGCTTCACAAGAGGATGCCGGCAAGGACCACGTGCCTCGGTTTCCCTGTCTTCACACATCAAAGCCTCGGGGGGAATGCAGTGACAAGGGATCTGAGATGCGCAGGAGCTTATTCGGAAACGGGGACAAGAAACCTGCTCTTAGGAAGGAAGGAGGCACATTTAAGAGCTTGTTATTCTGTGGTTTTAACAAGCTTCTTGTCGTTAAGGCTCATCAATCAGGAAGCCGTCGTGGAGGAAGTCTCCTCTGGGTTCTTAGCCTGTGCGAAGAGCAGTGAGGGTTACTGAAGGATAAGACAAGACAGTGCCTCTCGAGGGGCATTTTAGGTGGTTGCAGAGCCAGAAAGACTCTTGGTGCTGATAGTTCTGGTCCTGTGACCTCGGGCCGGCTTCTCCAAACCTCAGTTTCCTTATCTATAATATGGGAGCAATGGGTCCCATGCCCTTACCGCTTCAGGGCACCCCAGTGCCTGTGTTCCTTCACGCAGGGAGTTTAGCTACTCATGGCCATTTTATTTGCCCTCGAAGGGGCCAGAAGTGCCCAGGAATGAATGCCGCCCCCCCCCCCCGCCCACAAGGCTCTCAACCCACGTCTGATGGAATTGGTGAGTAAATACCCCAACTCCCTCCCCGTTGGGTACGATGACTCTGAGGTGTGTGCATTCTACACCGTCTCCCAGAAATTCCCCAGGGGATCCAGCTCCATTTTCCCATGGGGCTAACTTGCTCGCTCCCAGGCCTCTTACTGACTTCCTTCCCCACCGCCCTGACCATTTTGCTTTCAATTCCCAAAGGAACGACTTGTACTGGAGTCCCCACTCAGGGTCGGCTTCTGGTGGAGCTGAGACAGTGGGCGTTGAGAAGATGAGAAGAAGCAGGGTTTTCATGAGGTTATTGCAGTGACTGAGCAGTGCTAAGCATACGGAGAACCTGGCACAGAATGAGCCCTCAAGTGATAACTAGCATCAGCTAGACTCTTAACATTTATCTGAGAGAGATGGTGCTTTACAGTAAGAAAGCAGGGCTGCATTATGACTGAGCGGTTTAGATGCTCAGAGGAGGGGCGGGCGGCCCCAAAGGCAGGGGTGATTAGATACGGCCTCCAGGAAGAGAGTGGGATATGAACATGGTGGGGGGGGATTGATATAAGTGGCCATATCCATGGCTTTCAAAGAGCGCCTGGCTCCTGGAGGGTCCCCGGTACTTCTTCGTCAGTGTCTCTCAAACTCTCAGCACACCTTGAGGCTCCGTCTTAGCACTAGACAGATTTTTGGCAAATATTTGAATAATGTTCATGTTTCTTGTCAGAGTATAAGGCTCCAAAGGGGTGGATGGGCCATGTCCACTCAGCACTGTGTCCCCAGCGCCTGGTACACAGCCTTGCGTCTTAGGTCTCTAGTAAATGAGCCAGCAAAGAAGTGAATGCATGATGAATGAAGGGATAAACATAGTCGGCTAACCTTAGCTAGTCTGGAAGAGGTTGGAGCAGACCAGGTTAAGGTCCTAGCGAAGGGACCAGTTTGGCAGGAGTAGAAAAGGAAATGTTACAGAAAAGCAGGCTCGGGGCAGCTGGTGGAACGCCTTGGATGCTGACTTAGGAGACTGGGCTCTTATCCTGACTAAGTGGGAGTTATCAAAGGTCTTTGAGCTAGGAGGTGACACAGCAGAAACAGTTTTTTTAGGAAGACCCTTCTGCCACTTTCCTCGGCTGTTAAAATGGAGTTTTAATACACTTACACCATTGGGTTTCTGTGAACTTCAGTGAGATAGTACAGTGGCCGTGCTTAGCACAGTGCCTACCGTGTAGTCTTAGTAAGCACCCTATGAATGTTAGCTACTCTTCTTGGTTCTTCTTCTTGCTGGTGTTTTACTGACAGGAGATTGTAAATAGAGAAGATTTAGAGAAGAAGGCCATAGCCTGAGGCCATGGTTAAGGTGTCAAGCGTGGGAAGGAGCAGCTGGAGGGAAGGTGGGTCTAGTGCCTGCTGTCTTGTGCTGCCCAGATCCCCCTGGAGGGAACGGATTGATTCCCTGGCTGCTGGGAGTGCTGTTGAATGGCCTCTGGCTGAAGAGCACTGCTTCACCCAAGCCTCCCCTCCTTCCGAGGGCAGCCCTCATCCCGTGGCCGCTCTGTGGGACCCTAAGGATCTGGCCCTTCTGCTCCGACTCAGAGCTCAGAATGGCTGTGCCAGTTCTGCAGCTCCCAGGGGGACTGGCTGAGGACTTTGCTAAGACTGAACCACAGCTCAGCTTCCCCCTCATCCTGCTCCCCCGCTTCCACAGGTGATGTAGAGAGCGCCCCCAGTCATCTGCATCTCGGGGTCGGCTTTGTAGGGAAGTCAGCTCGCAGCCGTGGGAGAAGTGGGGAGGAGAATAGCGTCCTGCAGGCCCTAGAAAGAGAAAGATCCAGAAGGAGGAGGCAGGCAGCGAGACCCAGTGCTGCCATGAGAGTAGGGACATGAATCTGAGAAAGGCTATTGGATGTAGCAGCTAGGAAGCCAGCAAGGATCCCAGAGCCAGTGATTCCAATGAATGGGAGAGGCTGAGAAATCAAGGATGGAGTGAAATAAAACTGCAGGCACAGAAGAGTCTAGAAGGAAGGCCAGGAAAGAAGGTGGGCCATGAGAAGCTAGCCTCTTTCTTTGGCTCATTTTGTGTAACATCCAATCAAGGATTCCCATCAGAAAACCCTGTGGCCACAGCCTCGAGAGACATCAAATATCTTTTTAACTGTGAGATTTTAAAACAGCGATTTGGGGACTTCCCTGGTGGCACAGTGGTTAAGAATCCACCTGCCAACGCAGGGGACGTGGGTTTGAGCCCTGGTCTGGGAAGATCCCACATGCCGCGGAGCAACTAAGCCCGTGCACCACAACTACTGAGCCCACGTGCCACAACTACTGAGCCCACGAGCCACAGCTACTGAAGTCTGCATTCCTAGAGCCCGTGCTCCGCAACAAGAAAAGCCACCGCAGTGAGAAGCCCACGCACCGCAATGAAGAGTAGCCCCCGCTCGCCACAACTAGAGAAAGCCCGCACGCAGCAACAAAGACCCAACACAGCCAAAAATGAATGAATGAATGAATGAAAACAGTGATTTGTTTTTTCGGGATTGAGAATGCCATCCTTAAGGACCTCATTTCCCCAGTAATGAAAAGGCTCTGTAATCCCGATTGTAGGCATTTTGTAAAATGAGAGTCTCGTGTCAGTCCAGCCATGGCCCTCCCACTCTCCCTCGTCCTCCATGAGCTCTTCAGTCTCCCTCTTTGGAACCTGAGGCCTGCACCTCTTCCCTTTTGGCCTCCCTTGACACTTGTTTATTAATTATTTATTGACACCCACAAAACTGCATCAAGTCAAAGCAGCTCATCGGAATTCTTTCCCCCTCCTCTGCCACACCCACTCCCAGGCGGGGACAAAGAGAGCGGGGAATAGATGCAGAGCCCACTAGCTCTCCCATCAGACTGGCCCTCCCCACTGTCTTGTGGACCACTGCTGGTTCCCGAGTAACCGTTCTGTCCCTGACTTCCACCCACGTCTCTTCTTAAAGATGTTTATGTAAAGGACAGCCCTTCTGCAGACTTCTATCTGGGTTTAAAACAAAGTCCAGATGCTCACACACTGCAGATGGGCATGTAAAATGGTACAACCACTTTAAAAAGCAGTTTGGCAGCAGCTTAAAAAGTTAAACATAACCATATGATCCAGCCATTCGACATCCCTCTGAATCCACAGGAGACCGGTTCCAGGACCCCCCTGAGGTTTGCTAGAATCCATGGACGTTCAAGTCCCTTATATAAAATGGCATAGTATTTGCATGTAACCTACATACATCCTCCTGTATACTTTAAATCACCTCTAGATTACTTATAATACCTAATACAATGTGAACGCTCTATAAGCAGTTGTAAATACAATGTAAATGCCATGTGAATAGTTGCCATGTTGTGGTAAATTCAAGTTTTGCTTTTTAGTACTTTCTGGAATTTTTTTCCGAATATTTTCAATTTGCGGTTGGTTGAATCTGGGGATGTGGAACCCGTGGACACGGAGGGCCTACTGTATTCACCTACGAGAAACAAAAGCCTGTGTCCGAACAAGGATCAGTGCACAGATGTTCACAGCAGCTTTATTTCTAACAGCCCCAGGCTGGAAACAATCCAAAACTCCATTCACTGGTGAATCCAGAAACAAAATGTGCTACATCCATACAATGGAATACTACTCATCAGTCAAAAGGAATGAATTACTGACGCTGGCAACAATATAAAATACCAGCATATGCCAACTAATCTACCGTGACAGAAAGCAGATCTGTGATTGCCTGAAGGGGACGTTGGGATGGGCTGGAAAGAAGAGAATAAAAGGGCACAAGGTAGCTTTTGCAGGGAATGGATATGTGTATTATACTGACTGTGGTTTTAGTTCCATGGGTGGATGAATATATCAGACCTCATCGATGTGCAGTTTATTGTATGGCAGTTATACCTCAATAAAGCTGTTCAAAAATATTCTTTTAAACCGAAGTCCAGGAGAAGGAGGGCATCACGGTTTAGTTAAACACTAAAATCTCTCGTAGGAAAGCACGTTGTTCCTGGGTTGACACAAGCTGACGTGTCACCCTCTTCTTCTTGGAGACTTGACCAGGAGGGTTAGCCTTGGAATCACCCCTTCCGTTTTGGAACTGAGTGGATTTGCTTTCCGCTTGATACTTCTGTTCTGAAATAGCTAGGAAAGAATATTTAGCAAATACTAGGTTTGATGAACTGAATAAACAGTGGAAATGTGGGTGAAAAGAGTGTCCATCCCTCTCGGTTAAATTCCTAGAGTTTGCTACATGGTCAACTAAATTGGGCTTATTTGTACCTATAAATCTTTTCTTAAATGTTTAGAAGAATTCATTTACTGCCTTTGCAATAAATGCATATTTACATTGCTTTAAATGCATGCATGGCATTCGTTGTATTGACAAACCATGATTTATTTGGCATGGTTTATTAACCTTCTTGTCGGATGTTTAGGTTATTTCCAGCGTTTTACTGTTACACATCAGAGCAGACAATTTGGTCAAGACCAGTTTGGCCAGAAGCAAATTGATTAAGCTGTCGGTGTGGTGAGGATGTTGAATTCATTGAAAATGAAGATGTTTAGTTCTTAGGTTTATAAAAAGAGGAGATTTTTGTGTGCGAAGGGGAAATTTTCCTTGGAATGACTTTGCAACTTGTTATGTATCTTTCACCAATATCGTCTATTCTTTTAATGTAAGATTTTTGTTTTTTACTTTTCTACTTTTAAATGTCTTCATATTTGCCATCAATGACACTCTGTTTGGGATTGCATTAAGAAGGAAACCCACTATGCGACCATCACCTAAAAAGATGGAAATGGCCTAAGTGTTAGTCATTTCCTGCCTTGTACAGAGCGCTCAAAATTTATGATGTGTGCGCCAGTGATTGAAAAATTAATCTTGGTTCAGTTTGCTAAATAAAAACTTTCAAGGGGGCTTCCCTGGTGTCGTAGTGGTTAAGAATCCGCCTGCCAATGCAGGGGACACGGGTTCGAGCCCTGATCTGGGAAGACTCCACATGCCACGGAGCAATTAAGCCCCGGGTACCACAACTGCTGAGCCTCTGCTCTAGAGCCCGTGCTCCACAACAAGAGAAGCCACCGCAATGAGAAGCCTGCGCACCGCAACAAAGAGTAGCCTCCTCTCGCCGCAACTAGAGAAAGCCCGTGCACAGCAACAAAGACCCAACGCGGCCAAAAATAAATAAAATAAATAATTAAAAAAAAAAAAGTAATTATTAAAAAAAAAAAAAAAACAACTCGGCAGCCCCCACGAGTCATATGAACCAATTTCTTAAAAATCTCTCTCTCTCTCTCTCTCCAGAGACATATCTATCTCAGCAGTGAGAGTGCGGAGTCCTAACCACTGGACCGCCAGGGAATTCCCAGTAAGTATCCATTTTATGCTTCTGCTGCCACCCAACCAACTCCCTTTTGATAGACATAAAAACTTATTTTCTGCTTCTTATTACTAGCAGCCCCAAAGCATGCTTAATTGACTGAAAAGGAATTTGAAATTTAAAAACCAGAAAAAAATCCCCAAAATTTCTAAAAAATATTTAAATATTTTGTGTCTAAAGATACAAAAAGGTCATAAAGCTACACCACCATGGATCACAGTTACCCATACCCATGACTGATAATATTTTTTTCAACCACATTCTCATAGAGACCAAACTGCTATTGCAACCAATGGATTTTCAACCAAATCAAATGAAGTCACTGTAAACAAAGCTATGATAGGACATTCTTGTAATTAAATTTTTGCACACATCCTGAAAATATATCCTTCAGCTAAATACTCACAAGTGGAATTGCTGAGTCAAGCAATATGCACTTTCAAAGCTTCATCTCTATAATTCTCCCCTTGGGATTTATTCCAAATTATGTGTTTACAAGACAAAGTTTTTGATTACTTCTTATATGCCAGGTTCTATTAGGCCTGGGATGCAGAGACATATAAGCTACATCCTTGGCTTCAAGGGGCTCCTGGGTGAGGCTCACTTGCCTTTGTGTCTATCACAGTGATCCTACAGGAAGCACTGAACAAATATTTGTTAAATGGACAAATGGATGGATGAGTGTGTATCAGTAGCCTTTGCTATGTAGCAAACCAGCTTACTGGCTTAGAACGACAAACTCAGTACTCATAATTCTGTGGGTCAGTTGGGTGGTTCTTCTTCTCTGGACTGGCTCGACTGGTATCTGTGGTCTGTTGGAGGCTCAGCTGGGGCTGCATGATGGCCTCGCTCACTTACCTGGCAGTACGCAGGCTGGTTGGTCCTGAAGGGACTTACCTGGGATGGTTCATCTCTGCTCCGCGTGGCTTTCCTCTTTCAGTAGGTGAGCCGAAGCTTGTTCCCATGGAAGACTCAGGGTTCCAGAGAGCAGCAGGGGAGGGCAAGCACCAGGGCACAAGCACTTTTCAAATCAAATCTCACAGCCAAGCCCAGAGTTAGTATAGAAGGGTGTGAATACAGGTTGTGGATGTAGGAATGGGAATATGGCAGCACTTCCTTTCCAGAAAAGCAGTGCTTCTGATTCTAAGCTCTCAGTCTGTGTCCATTTACCTAAATGCCTGAGTTGGAAACTCGGTTCATAGTTTCTGAAATTATACTTTGGGGCTTGAACTTTTCCACTAACATGTGTTTAGTGCTGCCTTCAAAGAAATAACCCAGTGTGTCTGATTCTGGAGGCCTCAGCTAAGAAAACCGTTTCTGGGGAGACTGAATGTGGGCTTTGAATGCATGATCACCACCCTGTGTTCTGACCTTTTTCTGAACAAGTGTAGAGAATGATAACTCGCTGTTGCTGGGGCCACCGGTGACTTATTTGATCTCCTCTCACGAACACAGATAAAGTTCAGCCATTACCTTGGTCCCCTACACACAGCCTCTTGGCTCTGTGGACATCATTTTTCCACTTGCTCAGCACTTGGAAGGTGATTTCAAGTGAAATTCCTTAGCATCAATTAAGCACTGGCCTCAGGATGGCAACGTGAGAGACTGTTTGGGGAGCAAAGGGGTGCCTCTCGTTAAAAAAAAAAACTTTGGGCAGATTTTCAAAGAACAGTTGCCAGAATGATCCCTTCCCAACCACTTCTCGCCTGGAAATCGCTGCCCTCTCTTAAACACATGTGGCATGTTGGGAACAGGAGAAGAGAGTTGGTGGAAATCTCTCGCATTCTTTACTGGAGAGGGCACAGAGGTTAATTTGGGAAATAGCTCTCTAATGGAAGCCAGATTGGGGGAAAGTGAGGAAACAAATTTAAAAATCGTGTTTCCAGTGTGGGTGAGAGGGACACATCTCTATGGTGCGGTCCCCGTGACACGGGGCTGTCTGGGTCAGTTAGGCGAACAGGATGATCTTAATAGCTGCAATTTATTCTTCCTTTTGGGGCTCAGGGCCCAAGAGACTCTTTGATGAGCTGTTTATTGTCTGGATTGTGTGATTCTGAGAAAGTTTTTTGACGGCATCCTATGCAGAAGCATTCCCTGAAAATGCCGATTCAACCAGGTTTATCTTCTAATGCTTCCTTTTCCTGTGCCCCCCACCAACCTCGCAGCACGCGCACACACATGCGCGCACACACACACACTCTCACACACTCACACACACACAGACACACTCACACACACACTCACACACACACACACACACCACTTCTCTTTTGTCACCCCAGGAAGGGTGTAGAACAGCACTTCTCAAATGATCTGGGGGTAAGGGACCAGTTTTTTAGATTTTGAATCCCCTACAGACCAATACTTGCATACAATACCGTAAAAATACATTATAGAAAAAATGTGTATATAAAATCGAGACATACAAAATATAAGGCCAGAATTTTTATGAATAGGTTGTGCAGACAAGAAAGTTCTCAGGTAAATTGTTTTAAAGGTTTCCAAACACTCTCTATTTCTACACTTAATTGGTCACCAGCTGGTCACCAGTGTAGGGCCCACACCCTGCCCAGCACTGGTGAAGAACTCCATTTCAGTGGTGGACCGAATGCCTAACAAAGGTCCATTCATTTACTCGCCTGTATATCCTGCATGCATTGATCGAGCCTGCGTTCCCCCCAGGAGCTCTGTGGGACCTGCCAGGAAAGCTAGGACACGGCTCTGCCAGGGCGCACGGTGGGCGTGGAGGCAAGTGTTCCCTGCTGGGGAGGCGGGGCCGTGGTGGGGGAGCAGAGGTGCGTGGGAGGGGCAGCTCACCCCAGTATCAAGGCTCAGGGATGCCCAGCTCACCCCAGTATCAAGGCTCAGGGATGCCCAGCTCACCCCAGTATCAAGGCTCAGGGATGCCCAGCTCACCCCAGTATCAAGGCTCAGGGATGCCCAGCTCACCCCAGAATCAAGGCTCAGGGATGCCCAGCTGGAGGGGTGGCATCCAGGCAAGTCTAGAAAGAGGAGGAAATGTTGATTCAGTGAAAAGAAGGTCTGGGAGAGTGAAAGGGACTGGAAGAAGTCCTCTCCAGGCCGAGGGAAGGGCATGGGCGGACGTCTCAGTGTGCTCCTGACAGAGCAGGCAGCGGGTTTGCCTGGGTGTCCAGGGGGAGGAAGGGGGAGACGAGGCTGGGAGGTGGAGCATCTTGGGTGCTTCGAGGCTATGCCGGGGCCTGAGGGCTTCATCCGGAGGAGCACAGAGAGCGCTGGAGCCCCCCAGGAGCAGATGTGCATTGCAGGAGGCTCCCCGAGACTGCTGTGCGGAGGGTTAGAGGGGGGCAAGGCCGAGGCCAAGGCCAAAGGCACAGCAAAGGGGCTGTGCTGACATCCGGCTGGAGGTGATGGGTCTTGGGCCAGCTTCATCAGGGGTGGCCTGGAGAGGAGATGCATGCACGGCCTGGACAGACAGATGCCGGGCCCACGGGAATGGAGACAGATCATTTGCAAAGAGAGAAAGGAGAAACTTTGAGGAGGGCTTTGAGCCCAGAACAAAGTTGGGCTGGGCTGCCCAGAGCTGGCCCAGGGAAGGGTGGGGCTGAGCCAGCCCCCGACTGCTGCCTTTCCCACCACCACCAGCCCGGCACCATTCAGAAACCAGCACGCAGTGGTTTTCCTCAGGCTTCTTGTTAAAAAGTGCTGGTTTGCCTCCTCATCCAAATTACAGGAAAGCAATAAAAGCTTGACCAGAAGAAAAGGATCCATTCCACACCATGCTGGGAGAAAAACAACTTAGAACAGTAGGGCTGCAATCCTCAAAGCTGTACCTCCAGTCTCTTTTTTTTTTTTTTTTTTCCTAAAACAGCTGCAACTCCCCAAATCCCAGGGTTTGATGTCTGTAGCTCGTGCCACACGCTTATCTCTGTCTTTGTGTTTGTCTCCTGACGGATGGACGGACGCTGTTATGGGAGGGGGATGTGTTTGATGCTGAAATCACACAACGTTGTGCCAGCATCAGTTAAATGACAAATCTTGTACGAATAGCTCATCTGGTGTTTAGAAGGGAATGGAACCAGGTTTGGTTGATGTCTCTACTTTCACGTGATCAGGGACAACGTTTGGTCGCTGGGCAGGAGTGGAGGCCATGTGACGTCTCTAGGTGGACCCTGGGTCCCCTTCTCCCCCTGGGGGGCATCAGGGTTCTTACAGGTGCCACACCACCGAGAAGAGCCCGGTCCCAAGAACAGAGGCAGAGTGCACCCTTCTGCTGCAGCTGTTTCGGGAGCAAATTCAGTTCATAGACGAACATTCCGCCGGGTCAGTTCACAGGCAGGGTTAGCACTCTGGGCACAGCAGGGTAGGCGGGGGGAAGAGGGAGCCTTCTCTAACTGCATGCAAATGATGCAGCCATTCAGTGTCTCTGCAGCTGGATTTCAATGCCTCATCACCCATCTGCAGCGGTAGGAATTTGATTAGATTTTTTCTTAAAAAAAAAAAAAATCCATGAGTTGTCGGGGGACCTACAGTTCTTGTTTGATCTGTGTATACCCATGTCAAGAATTATGACCAGCACAAGGTATGTGCTTAGTGAAAGCTGGAGGATTAGCTGAATGGATGATTGGAATTCCCCCAACTCTTGTCAATTTCTGTATCCTGGCTTTTATTTGTTTCCCCCACTTGTTTTCATTTCCCTGTGGGAGCAGGGATTGTGTCTGTCTTAATGCTTCTAAGTAATTCCCCAGCACCTAGCACGGAGCCTGGCCCTGGTGGACAGTAGGTAGAAATTGGTTGGATGAGTGAATGGATGGGTGATGGGGGAGGGGAAGCCAGGCTCACCAGGGCCGGTACCCAACCCACTGCCAAGCCCTGGGGGGTGCCTTCCTCTGGCTGCCGCAGCCTCCCCAGCCCATGCTGCCCTGGTGTAGAAATCCCCGCCTCTCTTCTGGGATGTTCTACACAACTCCAGAGTTCCCCGGTGGGATGAAGCTCCCTTTACTGTGGGAGGCGGCTGGCTAGGAAAGGTTCTCTGTTGACATCCTCGCTTCATCTTACTTCCCCACCGGTGTTCCCCAGGAGCAACCCCCCAAATAAAGGACTTGCACTTGAACCTTTATCTCAGGGTCTGCTTCTGGGGAAACCCAAACTAAGACAGATGGACAACGTCTTGCCTCCCCGGGATGATAACCTCAGTGGTAGAGATAGTGTACTTCCCCTCCCAACGTTTTATTTAGAAGAATTTCAAGCCAAAGGAAAATTGAAAGACTATATACCCTTTCCACTAGTTTCATCAATCGATAACATGTTCCCACAATTGCTTTCTCTCTTCTTCTCCCTCTTTCTCAATACGTATATTCGTATTTTTATCTACGTATACATGTTATATATTATATAATTATGCCTTTATTTTATTATATTTTATAATATACTCAGGACAAATACTTACATATTTAGGCCCTTCAGTGGGAAACACTGATAAGACAAGCATGCCTTTCTCTTACAAAACTCCTAATACATTTTATGTAAATATGTATGTATGTTTGTTTGTTCATATTTATTTATTTATTTTCTGAACCATCTGAAAGTAAGTTGTATACTTGATGCAATTTCACCTGTAAATCCTTCAGCACGTGTCTACCCAGAACAAGGGGCATTTTCCCGCACAACCAGAAATTCCATGGTCACACCCAAGAAACTTAACCCTGATACAACAATGCTATGTAATATACAGCCCACACTCAGATTTCCCCAGTTGTCCCAGTCACCTCCTTTATAGCTGTGGGACAGTGTCTCTGGACACCGGACCACTCACCCCTGCCCACAGCGCTCTGTGGAGACAGTGAAGAGCCATTAAATTCAGGCCGAATGAACAGAACGGAAGGGACTCTCTAAGACCCAGAGGTGGAGAAGTTTCAGCTAAGTGCATCGGGATGAGCGTTGCCACCAGAGTGTGGGGCACGCAGCCTCCCGGATTTCCAGGTGAAATAGCTGACGGTGCACAGCCGCGTCCCCCTACGCCCGCACCCTCACCCTTCAAGCTCCTTTCCCTGACGGCCCTGCAACAGGACAGGGAGGGCGATTCCTCCCTCTGGGCCCACGATGTGTGCCGCTGTGGTCCAGTTCCTAATTTTTGATGGTCCAGAATTTTGCTTTAATTGGGAGGAAAAGGAAGTGTAACCCAAAATCAAGGTCTGGGAAGTCCAGTGACTCTCCGCGGTGTTCAGGACCAGCCGCATGGTTTGTGGGGCGCAGTACAAAAGGAACACGTAGGCCCCTTGTTCCAAAATTGCGGTGCATTTCAAACAGCGACAGCAGAGTGTTAAACCAAGCACAGGGCCCTTCTAAAAGCGGAGCCCTGTGTGGCCGTGCGGAACACACGCCCACGAAGGAACCTCTGTTGCCTTTGGGTGTTGCCTGATTCACGGACAGCTTTTTCGAGCTCGAAGGTTTACACCAAAAGCAGTGAATATTGACCAAAGGCTTGACCGTCTCATGGGATTAATCCCAAATGGCTTAATTCAACGCCCAACTGGTGAGCCGTGATTATACCCTAGAGCGTGTACAGTTCTTATAAATGCATCTGCAGTTATCACACACTTGCTCTGTCACCTTGTAGCACATGTCAGGTCTGAGAGGTGTTTCCCACCATAACCCTGCTTGTTTTGATACCTGTCAGACAAACGCTCCCCTAGACACTGTAACCTTCCATTAGCGCTGGTTGGATGTAAGGCCATTCCTCTTCCACGATCCTTAGGGCACGCTGCATCCTGTTCCGTGCCGCAGTGTGCCACTCTGCAGCTCCAGGTTGCATGGAACATTGCATAAGCAGCATCAGTAGTATCAGGGGAACATGAGGTTCTCCGTCCCCCCCAGTTCCTTTTCTACGGGTACAGTTCCCAGAAAAGGAGACTACAGAGTATTGTTTTGCACAGTAACGCACCACAGTCTTGTCAAGGAAAGGAGCGTTTCTCTCATTTAGCTGTTTTCCTCTGAGGACTCTAAGGGACATAACTGCTGCCACTATTTCATTATGGAGCCAGGACCCGGGGAGGAGAACGAACAGAAAGGGGGAGCAAGGTGCGGAGACCTTGGCAGGACTGGGCGCAGAGGGCAGTGGGAGGTGGGGACCCTGGGAGAGCAGAGAAGAGGCTCCCAGAGCCCGCTGTTTTGCACCAAAGGATGACTTGCTGGGGAAAATAAATGGTTTACTCTTCCTCTGACTGTACCTGTGCACATCTAAGTAAGACTTCCTGTCTTGTTATAGCCTTTATGTAAATGCCCTCCCAGACTTAATGGGCATAACTAGGAGGATAAAGCAAAGACCCTTGCTGGTAGCCACGATCGGAACCTGACAGCACACCTGTGCAGGGTTGGAGGCCAAGTACCCTCACGGAGGTGTGTGGTTAAAAAATAACTGTGAGTTCACATTGCAAGTCCCTGTCCTCCGCAGGGAGAGATCCAGAGCAGAGATTTCAACAAAAGTCAGGAAAAAGTAAACATGGCCAGTGGGAGAAACTCGAAAATTCTTGTCAACAGGAAACATTTCCTTTCTGGTCTGTTGGACCCAGAAGCAGTCAGAAGCAGTGAGTGGCGCACTGATTTTTCTCTTCCTGGGATGTAATAAAAATAGCCCTTCTTCGGTGTAAGGAAGTTACTCCTTCTCCATGCCTTAGCGCCACTATCTAGAGCAGCAGTCGCGACTGAGCTAGGATTTTGCAGGACGTGTTGTGGTTGTTGCCTCTTACGGGAGATTTTCAGTGTGTCGTCCTTCTCCCTGACAGGAGGGATTTGTGTCTGGAACAGAAGAGAAGGGCTTTGCAGAAGAAAGAGGCCTGGGGACAAACAGATGTTATCACTGGATCGCCAGGAAGACCTTACCAGGCCTGTAAACTCTTCCTTTGGAGCCTCTGTCTTACCAGTGTTGTTTTCTGGCCACTGGTGGATGTCTGCTACGTGTGGGAGTCATTTGTCTCTGAAAGCCAGGTCACCTTAGGAAGGTGGGTAATTAAGCCCAGAGGAATGAGAAAGCAGATGAGTTCACAGCTCATGGGTGAGTGAGAGCCAAGGTTACGATAGACAAGCTCAGAGAGCCACAGCAGAAAGAGAATTCCATCCCATGCAGAGAGAGGCACACTGACCACGTGAACTCTGACACTGAGAAACCATACAGCCCTCAGAAGACCCAGAGGGTACAAAGGACCAGGGTGTGAGCAGAGAGGACGGGGGTGGAAGAGTCGGAGGCCGGGATGTTACTAAAAGATCACGTGCCCAGGCACTAGCTCAAGGATTCCCACATGCATCATCACCACGTTAAACAGAGTCAATGTGTTTCTCAAGCACAGGGTCCCCAGAAGTGCTTAAAATAGCATCATTATTAACCAGAGTATGACCTTCTGGTCATGGGACCTTAGGCCAGTCACATTATCTTTGTCTAAGATCTAGCTAAGGATCTACTGAGTCCTCATATTAGGTTCTTGCTTTATCGTAACCCATTTTCCTTGACTGAATAATAGAATTCCAAGGCCAGGGCTGGAAAGAAGGGAGGTTTGATGAGGCTGCTGTCTTTACCCCTGCCACGTGAGGAAACTGAGGCCCAGGACTTGTTCTGCCTGGAATCACACAGCTCAGGGCTCGCAGAGCCGGGTCAGCGCCGAGTTTCTGAATTCCTTGTCCAGAAACGCTCCACCATGATAAAAACAACAGCTTCTGTGCTTTGGTACCTCCTCGGATGCCAGACACCAGACTTGAGGTTTATCCAAAGGAGCATCCCATTTATTCTGTGAAACAGTCTTCCATTTCAAAGGTCAGGAACTGAAGCCCTCAGAACTAACCAACCCCCAGGGCCACAGAGCCACAGGGGCAAGCAGGCAGAAGCCGGCTGGGGTGTGTTTTGCCGACCGCACCGTTACCGGAGGCCTCTTCCTTCCACTCCACACCCCCCAGAAAAGCTCCCTGCGGGAGAGGCAGGTATGTGTGTGGGTGCTTCTGGGTATCGAATGTCCCCTTTCTTGATCTGGGTGGTAGTTACAGGGGTATTTATTTTGTTACTGCTCTTTAAATGGTAAAATATATTTTCACACACACACACACGCATTGTATACATCAAACATTGCACACCCATAACTTAAAAACAAATAGAAAAGAATAGAAGGGGAATCTCGTGGTGGTTGAAGACTATCTTGGGGTGGTCTTAAGGTAACATGAAGGGGGCTTGGGCTTGACATAAATGCAGAGTAAAAATGATCCAGGGTTCAGCTTAGGAGCCATGCCCCGTGGTTAACATCTTGACTCAGGACCAGGTAACTAGTGCCTGGCAGGGCCTGAGGGGGCAGGGCGGGCGGGACCTGACATTTACTAATGTTTCAAGAACCGGGCCATGAGGAATACGATTAGTCTTTCGCTTCGCTAGTCTCAGGGTAGCACAGATGGGTTAACTTCTCTTTTACTGGTTTCTCAAAACATCAGGAGAAAGTATCTATGACTGTATTAACAGCAGGGTCATTGATGAGCATGGAAATTCAGAAACCCCCCAGAAGTCCATCCATGGGGGCAGTTTACTAACGTATGGTGTCTCCTTAAGGGGAATGGCCACTAAATGCCGTTGAAAAACCGGGACATGGTGATCATAGCAAAGACTCCAGCTCCAGCTCTGGTCCTGTGTTGAGGGTGTTCTCTGTGCTGGGTACAGGAGCCCATTCTGGTAATTCGTGCTCACAGCACATTCCCATTCTACAGATGAGGAGTTGGGGGTCTAGAGAGGTGAGGTAGTTTGGTCAGCATCCCACAGCTGTGACGTGGATAGACGTTCACGACATCTTAAGTTTAAAAAGCAGTTTATAATGCAGGGTGTGCAGTATGATGTCATGTCTACACACAAGGTCCAGTAATGGGGGGATTGGTGATATAAATTACTTCACACGTGAGCCCAACTGTTGGACAGGTCTGCGGACATTGCAAATAATACAGTAGATTTTTAATGGTTGACCTAGAACGAGTTCATAGCAGAGTAAATTGTAAAAAAAGAAAAAGATAAGACTGTATTTGCAATATGATTCCATTTTGTAAATGTGTGTGTGTGATCAGTGATTTTAAACGGAGGGTGATTTTGCCCCTCGGGTTGTCTGGCAATGCAAACAAACATATTGGGCTATCACAGATGTAGAGGCCAGGGATGCTGCTACACATCTTACAGTGGACAGCGCCACGGCAAAGAATTACCCTACCCAAAGTGTCAGTAGTTTAATAGATTCAGTTGACCCTTGAACAACACATGTTTGAACTTCAAGAAGTCCACTTACACCAGGGTTCATCTATACAGGGATTTTTTTCAATAAATATAGTATGTGTATTTTCATTTTAGAGATGTTTAAATTAACTAAATGTGAGGAGAAGTTTGTGTTTGATTAGAGATCACTACATGTGGAATCAAAAGAACTAGGGTTTGAGTCCCGATTCCATCCAGACTGTTTCAGCTTCCTGCCCCTGGGTGAGTCATTTATAAAATTCCTTTGTCTTTGAGGCAGAGACAGCAGTCCGAGGATTTTCAGCTGCACAGGAAAGGAGGTCAGTGTCCCTCACCTTGTGTTGTTCCAGGGTCAACTGCATACACACACACATACACATACTTACAAATATATACATGCAGAGAGAGAAAAAGCATCCAGGTGAAATATTTCAGGATGTTAACAGTCATTATCTTTGGGTATGGGTGAATTTCTTCCGTATCTCTTTTTTGTAACTTTTTTTAGAGCATGATTAAGTTATAAACTGTAGAGTTACAATTGTCTTAGAAATAGTTCAGTTGGGGACTTCCCTGGCGGTCCAGTGGTTAAGACTCAGAGCTTCCACTACAGGGGGCGTGGGTTTGATCCCTGGTCAGAGAACTAAGATCCCACGTGCTGTGCAGCCTGGACAAAATATTAAAGAAAATTTTTTAAGGAGAAGAAGAAAAAAGAGAAATAGTTCCGTCGATGATAAGCAGCAGAGGGGCAGAAGGTTTTGTGGGGGGAGGTCTTCCAGGGGTTCAAGCCATGGCCATGTCAGGTCGTTCTCTTGGGTAACGGTTTCCCTGATTTTGAAGCTTGGGTAAAAACCCAGCACATGAAAACCACAAAAACCTGTGGGCAAATGTGTCCAAGGCCAGAGTGTGTGCCAAGAAGCCACGCCCACCTCGAGGGCGGTCAGATCCCCGAGGGCTGGAGGCGAACTTGCAGGAGGTTTTGCCACGGTGTTAACGATGGGGTCTAACACCATCACCTGCTCCTTGCGCTGTGTGCTGGCTCTGTGTGCTCTTTGACCTTTTACGGACCAATAACATTGCAGACTCAGGCGGCAGTTTTGTAACCACCTGGGTCACGGCTCCTTATGGGGATAAAGAGAGACAATAGTGTCCCAGCTTAAAACAGAAAGGCTCCAGCAGCTGCTTAGCAACTCCCAGGCCGAGGAGCAGACATAAACCATCCCATAAAAAGAGGGCAGGAGGGGCCCAGACAATGGCTGGAAACTCACAGGGGCTCCTGGCAAGTTTCCTGACAGCACGGGTGAAGACCCAGACAGCGCTAGACAAACAGCCACCTCCGGGGCCACCTCATAAGCCCTGCTCCTCATTGAGGGGGAACAGCGCCTCTGTGCTGAGTGTTCCAGCGATCGACTCAGACCACAGGTTCCCAGGGCTAAGTGCCGGTCAAGTGCCCCTCCTGCCCACGAAGGTCCCAGCCCC
The DNA here is from genome assembly GCF_965194825.1 of Balaenoptera physalus. NCBI lineage: Eukaryota > Metazoa > Chordata > Mammalia > Artiodactyla > Balaenopteridae > Balaenoptera > Balaenoptera physalus. The sequence continues at coordinate 92,706,069 of NC_138896.1, read as the reverse complement.
CTCCCACCCATCATCCCCGTTCAACTGTCCCATGCATAATAGCTCTGCTCTGCTCCTTCTCCATGCACACTGGAGAAATCGCTTTCTTGCCAGGATTTTCTGATCCAGGCAGATTCCTGGACCTGTGGCTTTGGATCGAGGATGGCAAAGAGGGTTCAAGTCTTGTGGCAACTCTGAGTGAGTGGAGGTAGCTGGCTGAAGTGCTGGGTTGGGAAGCTTCCCGGGACTCTGTGCAGGAGAGTGGGGAACAGGTTGTGATTGCTTTGTCTGTCAGGGGTGTATACATAGGGAGTTGGGCCCAAGCGCCCCTCTGTTCCTCTTTAGCCTTTGACCTGTCTATCCACGTGGTTATTCCCAATTGTACTGGAATTTTTTTTTTTTTTTGGAGTGACATTAATAGTTTAATTCAAGGGCATATCCATCTGCTAGTTCCTATCATTAAGAACACTGGATTTTCCACTAAAAAGCTGTCTTCTTAGCTTTTTGTTTTGTTTTCTTTTTTGGGTTTTTTGTTTGTTTTACTGAGAATGTTTAGAAAAAATAGCAGAAGGTTACTTTTCCTAGAAATGTAGCAACCTTTCTCTGCTAAAGGGAATTTCTTTTTTTTTTTTTGAATTTTATTTTATTTTTATACAGCAGGTTCTTATTAGTCATCCATTTTATACACATCAGTGTATACATGTCAATCCCAATCTCCCAATTCATCACACCACCACCACCACCCCCTGCCGCTTCCCCCCTCTGTGTCCATACGTTTCTTCTCTACATCCGTGTCTCTATTTCTGCCCTGCAGACTGGTTCATCTGTACCATTTTTCTAGGTTCCACATATATGCGTTAATATACAATATTTGTTTTTCTCTTTCTGACTTACTTCACTCTGACAGTCTCTGGGTCCATCCACGTCTCTACAAATGACCCAGTTTCGTTCCTTTATACGGCTGAGTAATATTCCATTGTATACATGGACCACATCTTTATCCATTCATCTGTCGATGGGCATTTAGGTTGCTTCCATGTCCTGGCTATTGTAAATAGTGCTGCAGTGAACATTGGGGTGCATGTGTCTTTTTGAATTACGGTTTTCTCTGGGTATATGCCCAGTAGTGGGATTGCTGGGTCATATGGTAGCTCTATTTTTAGTTTTTTAAGGAACCTCCATACTGTTCTCCATAGTGGCTGTATCAATTTACATTCCCACCAACAGTGCAAGAGGGTTCCCTTTTCTCCGCACCCTCTCCAGCATTTGTTGTTTGTAGATTTTCTGATGATGCCCATTCTAACTGGTGTGAGGTGATACCTCATTGTAGTTTTGATTTGCATTTCTCTAGTAATTAGTGATGTTGAGCAGCTTTTCATGTGCTTCTTGGCCATCTGTATGTCCTCTTTGGAGAAATGTCTATTTAGGTCTTCTGCCCATTTTTGGATTGGGTTCTTTGTTTTTTTAATATTGAGCTGCATGAGCTGTTTATATATTTTGGAGATTAATCCTTTGTCCGTTGATTCGTTTGCACATATTTTCTCCCATTCTGAAGGTTGTCTTTTCATCGTGTTTGTAGTTTCCTTTGCTTTGCAAAAGCTTTTAAGTTTCATTAGGTCCCATTTGTTTATTTTTGTTTTTATTTCCATTACTCTAGGAGGTGGATCAAAAAAGATCTTGGTGTGATTTATGTCAAAGAGTGTTCTTCCTATGTTTTCCTCTAAGAGTTTTATAGTGTTCGGTCTTACATTTAGGTCTCGAATCCATTTTGAGTTTATTTTTGTGTATGGTGTTAGGAGTGTTCTAATTTCATTCCTTTACATGTAGCTGTCCAGTTTTCCCAGCACCACTTATTGAACAGACTGTCTTTTCTCCATTGTATATCCTTGCCTCCCTTGTCATAGATTAGTTGTCCATAGGTGCGTGGGTTTATCTCTGGGCTTTCTATCCTGTTCCATTGATCTATATTTCTGTTTTTGTGCCAGTACCATATTGTCTTGATTACTGTAGCTTTGTAGTATAGTCTGAAATCAGGGAGTCTGATTCCTCCAGCTCCGTTTTTTTCCCTCAAGACTGCTTTGGCTATTTGGGGTCTTTTGTGTCTCCATACAAATTTTACGATTTTTCGTTCTAGTTCTGTAAAAAAGGCCATTGGTAATTTGATAGGGATTGCATTGAATCTGTAGATTGCTTTGGGTAGTATAGTCATTTTCACAGTATTGATTCTTCCAATCCAAGAACATGGTATATCTCTCCATCTGTTGGTATCATCTTTAATTTCTTTCAACAGTGTCTTATAGTTTTCTGCATACAGGTCTTTTGTCTCCCTAGGTAGGTTTATTCCTAGATATTTTATTCTTGTTGTTGCAGTGGTAAATGGGAGTGTTTCCTTAATTTCTCTTTCTGATCTTTCGTTGTTAGTGTATAGAAATGCAAGAGATTTCTGTGCATTAATTTTGTGTCCTGCAACTTTACCAAATTCATTGATGAGCTCTGGTAGTTTTCTGGTGGCATCTTTAGGATTCTCTATGTATAGTATCATGTCATCTGCAAACAGTGAGAGTTTTACTTCTTCTTTTCCAATTTGTATTCCTTTTAATTCTTTTTCTTCTCTGATTGCCATGGCTAAGACTTCCAAAACTATGTTGAATAATAGTGGCGAGAGTGGACATCCTTGTCTCATTCCTGATCTTAGAGGAAATGCTTTCAGTTTTTCACCATTGAGAATGATGTTTGCTGTGGGTTTGTCATATATGGCCTTTATTATGTTGAGGTAGGTTCCCTCTATGCCCACTTTCTGGAGAGTTTTTATCATAAATGAGTGTTGAATTTTGTCAAAAGCTTTTTCTGCATCTATTGAGATGATCATATGGTTTTTATTCTTCAATTTGTTAATATGGTGTATCACATTGATTGATTTGTGTATATTGAAGAATCCTTGCATCCCTGGGATAAATCCCACTTGATCATGGCGTATGATCCTTTTAATGTGTTGTTGGACTCTGTTTGCTAGTATTTTGTTGAGGATTTTTGCATCTATATTCATCAGTGATATTGGTCTGTAATTTTCTTTTTTTGTAGTGTCTTTGTCTGGTTTTGGTATCAGGGTGATGGTGGCCTCTTAGAATGAGTTTGGGAGTGTTCCTTCCTCTGCAATTTTTTGGAAGAGTTTGAGAAGGATAGGTGTTAGCTCTTCTCTAAATGTTTGATAGAATTCACCTGTGAAGCCATCTGGTCCTGGACTTTTGTTTGTTGGAAGATGTTTAATCACAGTTTCAATTTCACTACTTGTGATTGGTTTGTTCATATTTTCTATTTCTTCCAGGTTCAGTCTTGGAAGGTTATACTTTTCTAAGAATTTGTCCATTTCTTCCAGGTTGTCCATTTTATTGGCATAGAGTTGCTTGTAGTTGTCTCTTAGGATGCTTTGTATTTCTTTGGTGTCTGTTGTAACTTCTCCTTTTTCATTTCTAATTTTATTGATTTGAGTCCTCTCCCTCTTTTTCTTGATGAGTCTGGCTAATGGTTTATCTATTTTGTTTATCTTCTCAAAGAACCAGCTTTTAGTTTTATTGATCTTTGCTATTGTTTCTTTGTTTCTATTTCATTTATTTCTGCTCTGATCTTTATGATTTCTTTCCTTCTACTAACTTTGGGTTTTGTTTGTTCTTCTTTCTCTAGTTCCTTTAGGTATAAGGTTAGATTGTTTATTTGAGATTTTTCTTGTTTCTTGAGGTAGGCTTGTATAGCTATAAACTTCCCTCTTAGAACTGCTTTTGCTGCATCCCATAGATTTTGGATCATCATGTTTTCATTGTCATTTGTCTCTAGGTATTTTTTGATTTCCTCTTTGATTTCTTCAGTGATCTCTTGGTTTTTTAGTGACGTATTGTTCAGCCTCCATGTGTTTGTGGTTTTTACATTTTTTTCCCTGTAATTGATTTCTAATCTCATAGCATTGTGGTCAGAAAAGATGCTTGATATGATTTCAATTTTCTTAAATTTACTGAGGCTTGATTTGTGACCCAAGATGTGATCTATCCTGGAGAATGTTCCGTGCGCACTCGAGAAGAAAGTGTAATCTGCTGTTTTTGGATGGAATGTCCTATAAATATCAGTTAAATCTATCTGGTCTATTGTGTCATTTAAAGCTTGTGTTTCCTTGCCAATTTTCTGTTTGGATGATCTGTCCATTGGTGTAAGTGAGGTGTTAAGGTCCCCCACTATTATTGTGTTACTGTCGATTTCCTCTTTTAGAGCTGTTAGCAGTTGTCTTATGTATTGAGCTGCTCCTATGTTGGGTGCATATATATTTATAATTGTTATATCTTCTTCTTGGATTAATCCCTTGATCATTATGTAGTGTCCTTCCTTGTCTTTTGTAACATTCTTTATTTTAAAGTCTATTTTATCTGATATGAGTATTGCTACCCCAGCTTTCTTTTGATTTCCATTTGCGTGGAATATCTTTTTCCATCCCCTCACTTTCAGTCTGAATGTGTCCCTAGGTCCAAAGTGGGTCTCTTGTAGACAGCATATATATCGGTCTTGTTTTTGTATCCATTCAGCCAGTCTATGTCTTTTGGTTGAAGTGTTTAATCCATTCACATTTAAGGTAATTATCGATATGTATGTTCATATTACCATTTTCTTAATTGTTTGGGGTTTGTTTCTGTAGGTCCTTTTCTTCTCTTGTGTTTCCCACTTAGAGAAGTTCCTTTAGCATTTGTTGTAGAGCTGGTTTGGTGGTGCTGAATTCTCTTAGCTTTTGCCTGTCTGTAAAGCTTTTGATTTCTCCATTGAATCTGAATGAGATCCTTGCCGGGTAGAGTAATCTTGGTTGTAGGTTCTTCCCTTTCATCACTTTAAGTATGTCATGCCACTCCCTTCTGGCTTGTAGAGTTTCTGCTGAGAAATCAGCTGTTAACCTTACGGGAGTTCCCTTGTATGTTATTTGTCGTTTTTCCCTTTCTGCTTTCAGTAATTTTTCTTTGTCTTTAACTTTTACTGTGTGTCTTGGCATGTTTCTCCTTGGGTGTATCCTGTATGGGACTCTCTGCACTTCTTGGACTTGGGTGGCTATTTCCTTTCCCATGTCAGGGAAGTTTTCAACTATAATCTCTTCACATATTTTCTCGGGACCTTTCTCTCTCTCTTCTTCTTCTGAAACCCCTCTAATGCGAATGTTGTTGCGTTTAATGTTGTCCCAGAGGTCTCTTAGGCTGTCTTCATTTCTTTTCATTCTCTTTTCTTTATTCTTTTCTGCAGCAGTGAATTCCACCATTCTGTCTTCCAGGTCATTTATCCGTTCTTCTGCCTCAGTTATTCTGCTATTGATTCCTTCTAGTCTGTTTTTCATTTCACTTATTGTATTGTTCATTTCTGTTTGTTTGTTCTTTAATTCTTCTCGATCTTTCTTAAACATTTCTTGCATCTTCTCGATCTTTGCCTCCATTCTTTTTCTGAGGTTCTGGATCATCTTCACTATCATTATTCTGAATTCTTTTTCTGGAAGGTTGCCTATCTCCACTTCATTTAGTTGTTTTTCTGGGGTTTTATCTTGTTCCTTCATCTGGTACATAGCCCTCTGCCTTTTCATCTTGTCTTTCTTTCTGTGAATGTGGTTTTTGTTCCACAGGCTGCAGGATGGTAGTTCTTCTTGCTTCTGCTGTCTGCCCTCTGTGTCTTCTTAGCATGCTACTGTCCTGTTCTGATCCACTTCCACTTCTTGCCTGGCTTATGCAGCAGGCTTCTCACTGACCTCCTGCCTCCAGCCTGGTGATCTGTTTTTCCTGTACTTGAATTTCTGACACTGTCGTTCCAGTGGCCAGTTATTGCCAATTCCAATGGCATTATTTTTACAGATTACCAGCATCAGAATAACTTTGGGGGCTTTTCAGATGCAGATTCCTGGACCCCAATAACCTGCATTAGAATACTCTAAGGGACTTATCCAAAAATGCCAATTTCTGGGCCCCAGCTCCCAATGTAGACTATCGTGGAGGTGAGTATAGGGATCTTTACTCATAACAAACACCCCCAGATGGCTCATATTCACACCAAAATCTGAGAGCCATTAACCTAGAGATATTGTTCCTACCTAGACTGTCGCACCTAAGAACATTCCTAAAATCACTATTCTGGGTTTGGTTATAGTAGTTTTAAAATATGTCTAATATTCTTTAATATTTCTTCCTTCAAAAGATGGAGCCTAATTCTCCTCTCCTAAATGTGAGCTGGACTTTGAGACTCACTTATAATGAATAGCATGTGGCAGATGTGACAGTGGGTGACATACACGATTAGGCCATAGAGGGCAGCGTGACCTCTTCCTTGCTCTCTCTCAGATCACCTGCTCTGAGAGAAGCCAGCTGCCATGTTGTGAGACACTCAGGCAGCCCTGTGGAGAGGCCCAGGCGGTGAGAAACCGAGGCCTCCTGCCAACAGCCACGTGAGTGAGCCATCAAGAGGTCCTGGTCAAGCCTTCAGCCCAGCTAACATCTTGACTGCAACCTTATAAGAGACCCGAGCCAGAAGCTGTCAACCAAGCAGCTCCCAAGTTCCTAACTCACAGAAACTGTGAGATAATAAGTGTTTGTTGTTGGAAGCTTCTAAATTTGGGGATTATTTGTTATGTAACTAATGTCTGAGTAAAAAGACTGTTTTCAGTGATTTCTCACAGGGCTACACCATTAACCCAGTAAGCCACTCCTGGATGAGTGAGCTTAACTTCTCCAAGAAAAAGCCTTTATTTCCCTCTGGCCAATCCTCTGGGCAGAGTCAGAGGGACTCTGCAAGCAGGTTGTCCCCAAACCATCTGAGACCAAGCCAGGCTGTGGTCCCTCCAGGAGGCCCAGATCTGTGTTTTCCCAGGGAAGCCCGTTTGACATACCACCTGTATATACATACTCTTTGCCCTGCCTCCCAGTATGGGTGCCCTTATCAAAGCTCACAGAGCCTGAACATTCACCCCACCCTTCTTCCCCCTCTCACCTCCCAGCATTTCACCTGTTTCCACACATGGGATGTTTCCAAGTCCCTCCAGCACCCGAAACATCCGTGTCTGCATGCCTCTGCTGACACTCTCCCCTCCGCCTGGGATGCCCTCCTCCTATCGCCTCTTCTAGAGCCTCCTCTGCCTCCCTGAGTCCCTTCCATGCAGTCCTGGGGCTTATCCTCTGCTTCACCAGCACTTTGTACACCCCAGGAATGATGCCTTCCTTCATCTTCAGAGGTCCTCACTCCAACCTCTGGTTCCATAGTCACGTCTCCTTTCTCTGACTTTGACCCACTTGCTTCCCTATTTTAAGGCCCTTGTGATTACGTAGGACCCACCCAGAAAATCCAAGATAATCTCTCCATGTCTAGATCCTTAACTCAGCCATATCTTCAAAGTTCCTTTTGCTGTGTAAGGTAACATAGCCATGGGTTCTGATGATGAGGATGCAGACATCTTTTTTTTTTTTGGTGGGGGGGGTGTTATTTTTGGCCCAAAATAATATAATCAACATAAAAGCATGTCACATGGTAAGCATTCAGTAAATGCATTTATTATCATTTAGGCACCACCTCCTATGTGCCCAGCATGTGCTAGACATGGAGCTGCCACAGTGATCAGAACAGATGTGGTACCTGCCTTTGTGGAGCTTATCCAGTCTCATCAGTATAACATTTGAACTCTCAGATTCTTATACTCAGTGTGCTTAAATCTACTTCACGTATGCTCAGTGACTGTATCAGTCGGCTTTTTCTATATAACAAACAATCCCGAAGCTTTCTAACTCAAAACAACTATTTGTTTAGGTCTCAATTTTTTTTTTTTTTTTGCCATGCCACTTGGCACGCGGGATCTTAGTTCCCCAACCAGGGATCGAACCCACGCCCCCTGCAGTGGAAGCACAGTGTCCTAACAACTGGACTGCCAGGAGATTCCCCTAGTTCTCAATTTTATGTCATTTTCAGTTCTCCTGACTGGGCTGGACTCAGCTGATTTAAACTGGGCTCACCATGATCTGCTGGGGTTGCTGGTTTATGATGGTCTTGGCTGGAATGTATGGGGTCTTTCTCCATGTGGTTTTTCATCACCCAACAGGCTAGCCCAGGCTTGTTTGCATGTTGACAGAAGGGAACAACAAGAGGAGATGTTGCAAGGCATCTTAAGTCCTAGGCTCAGAACTGACCCACTGTCACACCTGCCACTTCCATTGATCAAAGCAAATCACAACCTGTGATTCCAGGGGTAAGGAAATAGACTTTATCTCTTGATGGGAGAAGTAATAAACTATTGTGGCCGTTTTTGCCATCTACCACAGTGACATTGCAGGAAAGAGAAAGAAAGAATGGAGGTCGTGTCCCTGTGGAATGGTTACCAGAGGAGCATTTTCCCCTGGAAAGTTCCCCAGGAAAGGAGGCAGCCAGGCCACAGCCTGTTCAGGAGAGGCCTTGGGGTGGCTAATTATTCTTGTGCTCTCTGTGAAGCACAGCGCGTTAAGCATATTTCTTCTCCCTGTGCTAAAATGCCAAGCTCCAAGATTTCAATTATAAATGACACAGTTAAGTCCTTGGCAAGAAAAAGTCAAGTTCTCTTTTCCAGGAAGCTAGTGAGGAGACAAGCAGAGTGACTACACCAAGTCTACACGAGTGGCAAAAGACATACGCATTTTGAGAAATTGAGAGGTCCTCGGGACATTAAATTCCTTTAAAACAAAGGGTTCTATTTGTCACTGGCAAATGTGAGTGAAAAAAAGCAGGATATGAAACAGTTGATCCAGCCTTACCCCAAATTTTCAAACAGAAAAATGTTTACTTATATGTAGGCCTAGAAAAAGACACAGTGTAAATATACACCACAATATTAACAATATTAACAGTGGTCCTGGAATTAGAGGTGATTTCTGGTTTTTCTGTTTCTGCTTCTCTGAATTTTCCCAATTTTCTGTAATAAACCTGAGTTACTTTAATAATCAGGAAAAAATGTAAATAAAAGAAACCCCACAGTGGATTCTAATTACTTCAACATTTAAAACTGAAGCTCTAAGTTACTTGATTGTGCCATTAATGGTATTTGCTGGAATGCAGGCTTTTGTTTTTTTCTCCTTTAAAATTATCCTGAGGCAGTAACTTTGCACACTAAGGTCATGAACTCTTAATTTCAAGTTTATAAAATAAAATGTATTAATCAGTGCAAGTTCCTGCCATTTGTATCCAACCCCTCACTTCTCTAGATGCCAGGAGCTCAGAGCTCTTTAGCAAATGAGAGACCCAGAGGCCATTATACAGACTTCCTCACACAAATGACTCTACAGAGCTGTGATTTAATTTCTTACTCTCGGCTCTTATTAAGGGTCAATACACAGAATAGGCCTGCAAAGAACATTTCTGCATCTTTTACAAAACTACTATCTGTCTTTGGTTCGTGGTCCTTTCCACAGAGATTCCCTCGATAGAATCCCCTTGTATACCTGATGAGGAAGTTTGGTTTCCATGCTGCACGGCTTTGCTTCCTGTTAGGAGCCCATGAGATGAGGTCATTTATCTTGGTTTCTCTTTGCCTTTGCTGCTGGGAAGCTTAGAATCAAATTTTGTGCTCAGTTAAGGGGACTTCCTTTAGTCAAGGTTTTCTATCTTGTTGAATAGTACCACCATCGATCTATCTGGCTGAAGCCAGAAATCCCAGACAACATTCTAGAATTTTCTGTCTCCTTGTGGCAAGGACCCATCCTGGAGGTTTTTCTTTTGAAATCTTTCTCTCTCTCTAATCTGTCCATCCCTTATTTCATTCTTGGATTGCTCAAGCAGCCTGACTGGACTTCCTGAATCTCATCTTACCCTACTCCATTGTACCCCCAACCAAAAAAGGTCCATCTTCCACACTAATAGGGCAAGTGGTCTTTCTAAATGCCAGTCAGATCTTGTCGCCTACTAGTTACCCATCTTTCCACATGAAGTCTCCTTTCCCCAGCTTCTCTTGCATAATGTCCATCTGCCCCCTCAACTCCCGTCTTCCTTCCCTCCAGCCGTACTGAATCCACAAGTCTCACCCTCTGTTGTGTCTGGGATTCTGCACATACCGTTCCCCTGCCTCTAATGCTCTTCTCTCTTCCCGACCCCTCTGTGGAGTAGTTATAGTGCCATGAATCTTGCTTCAGAGTTTATTCCCTGAAGGCATCCCTGGTTTGTTCTCCCACCCAGACTGGTTAGGCACCCCTCCTGTGAGTTCCCACAGATGTCCACGGTTCCCCTGACAGAGCACTGATCATAGTGAATTGAAGGATGGCCTCCCTGATCTGTCTCCTGCTCTAAAATGCAAGCCCCAGGGGGACTGGTTCCAGGTCTGTCTCCCATATCATCCCCAGACCAGCAGAGTGCCTGGCCTCAGGAGATGCTCACTGAACATGTGTTCAAAGAATAAAGAAACCATTTTTCTGCATAGAAATCTATCTCTTCTGCCCACTCCCTCTTCCTAACCCTCATTATTTATCTACTGCTTGGCCTATTGCTTTATATTGTGCGTCTCTGTTACCCTAAGCCAACCTGTAGTAGATTGTTTCTCAAAAATGACCACGATATCCCTTTCCTTGCCCCAAATCCTTGCAGTAAATCCTATCAAGGGGTGGGGTCTATTTCCCTACCCCTTGAATCTGTGCTGGCCCCCCGACTAATAATATGCAGCCGATTGAATGTGGCTGGCTTTCCATCAACTCAGGCAGCCTGGCATGCTTTGGCTGCTCTCTTGGAATTGCGCCGCTGCCCCGTGGACAAGCTGGAGCTAGCCTGCTGGATGATGAGAGACACAGCAGCCCAGCCCCTCCATCGCCCTGTCCAACAGCCTGCCAGACACGTGAGTGGGACCACTGAAGACCATTCAGCCCCAGGCACCCCACCTCGGACTGTGGCCACCTGGGTGAGGCCAGTGGAGATCAGCTGAGCTAGGCCCAGATCAGTGGACACACCTAGTTTGACAAACAGCCTGGAGAGCAGTAACAAAGGCTTATTGTTTCAAACACCTGTGTTAAGGTGGTTTCTTACAGTACATCTTGGAATTTTTCCTGGTAGCTGACCTCAAGTGACACCATCTCCATGCAATGGACAGGTTAATACTTCAAAGTCTCCAGAGGGGGAAGGTCAGTCTGGTCTTCTTTTCCTCTAGCAGCTTAGGGTACAGACCCCAAATCTGTTTTCAAGCACAGAATTATAAAGTGTACCCAAATTCTTAGGTGACCCCAAATCTGTTTTCAAGGACAGAATTATAAAGTGTACCCAAATTCTTTTTTTTTTTTAATTTATTTTATTTATTTATTATTTTTGGCTGCGTTGGGTCTTCATTGCTGCGTGTGGGCTTTCTCTAGTTGCGGCGAGTGGGTGCTACTCTTTGTTGCGGTGCGAGGGCTTCTCATTGCGGTGGCTTCTCGTTGCAGAGCACGGGCTCTAGGCACGCGGGCTTCAGTAGTTGTGGCACGCGGGCTCTAGAGCGCAGGCTCAGTAGTTGCGGCGCACGGGCTTAGTTGCTCTGCGGCATGTGGGATCTTCCCGGACCAGGGCTTGAACCCGTATCCCCTGCATTGGCCGGCAGATTCTTAACCACTGCGCCACCAGGGAAGCCCCACCCAAATTCTTAAGTGACCAATTCTCCTTACATCCTTCTCGTCTCCACTCTACCTCTTACAGCTTTTTTTTCTCCTAAAAATAAAACAAAAGTTAATTCTTCTTCCCTAGACTGTACCTAAAGTATCCACATTTTTCATACACTGGGGTCTTTTTTTTTTTTTTTTTTAATTTATTAATTAATTTATTTATTTATGGCTGTGTTGGGTCTTCGTTTCTGTGCGAGGGCTTTCTCTAGTTGCGGCAAGCGGGGGCCACTCTTCATCGCGGTGCGCGGGCCTCTCACTGTCGCAGTCTCTCTTGTTGCGGAGCACAGGCTCCAGACGCGCAGGCTCAGTAATTGTGGCTCACGGGCGTAGTTGCTCTGCGGCATGTGGGATCTTCCCAGACCAGGGCTCGAACCCGTGTCCCCTGCATTGGCAGGCAGATTCTCAACCACTGCGCCACCAGGGAAGCCCCACTGGGGTCCTTTGAACAAGCCCAGTGACTGGCTCCGAAGTGTGTGTGGCCTGGTGCTAGTAACTGGCTCTTGCATGACCTCCCGCAAATCACTTCATCTCTCTGAGTTTCAATTTTCTTGTCTGTAAGATGGGCACTATAATTCTGTCTACCTCCGGAAGTCTTGAAAATTCATTCATTCATTCCGTGAATAGTTACTGAGGGCCTCCGTGTTGCAGGCATTGTTCTGGGCACTGGGGATGTTTCCATGAGCAAATGGAGGGGGAGAGTTCTCTGTTCTACTACGGAGTTTATATTCTGCCAGAGGGAGACAGACAATAAAGAGTGAGGTTAATAAAGAGGAAGAGTATGTGGTGTGATAAAAGGTAAGTTCAGCTGCAAAAAAAACAGAACAGGATAAGGGGGTGGAGAGGGGGCTGGCAGCATGGATCTTGGTTGCAAATTTAAATGGAATTGCTACCATAGGTCTTAAAGAGGAGACGATATTTGAGGCACGTCTTGACAGAGTTGGGAGTTAGCCTTGCGGGTATCTGGGGAAGAGGCTCCCAGACAGGGGAACAGGCAGGGCAAAGACCCTGAGATCAGAATGTGCCTTGTGTGTCAGAGGAGCCTGTGTATCTGGCATGGAGGGGACAGGGGTGGGGTGGGGAGGGGGAAGAGCCCCGGGAGAGGCAGGCAGAGAGGAAGGGGCCGCAGCAGGGCAGATTGCTTGGGGACCCCGCAGGCCTTGGGTTTCACTTGGACTGAAATGGCCATCTGGGGAGGCTGTGGGCAGAGAGAGAAAGGCTGCAGTTTGACCAGCACGGTGCTGGCGCTGAAGAAGTGCTCCGTGGTTAGTTTTGGAGCAGGCAGCGATATTTCAAGTTGCCAGCACTGCATCGGTCTAGAAGGAAACTGCAAGGGCCCTCTGAGGAACGGAAGCTGGGGCCCCCTTGGCCCTGCATCTGTCTGTCCCCATCCATGCTTCCTGGTATACTCAGCTCCGGAGCAGGTAGGCAAATTTGCATGAGGGCCGTGGAGCCTCTTGGGAGAACCAGGGAACCCTCTGGAGGCTGAGCAGTAGTAATCACTGTGTTGATGGCAGTGGTGTCACCTGAGATCAGCTACCAGGACAGACACCAAAGACCAACCCCCCAGGGGATCTCACCGTGGGGTAAGAGCTCCCCCTTGTCAGCTACTGTGAGTTTAAGGTTCAGCTCTATAAACACAGAACCCCCGCTTGGGGTGCTCTGGCCAAGGATGCCTGCATAGGGACTGAGAGATTTCCTCTCAAAATGTGGGAGGCTGGACCAGGCACCTGGATTGTCAAGGGCTCTATGTGGCAGCAACCAAAGATGCAACACATTGGGCAGGACCAACTTCCTACATCAATCCATGGGAGAAGACAACCCCAAACTGGGCTCTGCATATAGACCCATCAGCTTCTCCACCCTTGGACGCAGGCTTGATCCCTTTGGAGAGGTGAGGACCTGGGGTTTTTGTAAAACAGAGGTACAGGTAGGGCAAAAGAGAGAGAGAGGCAATGGGCATGCTGCTAATCTGACAAGTGGGAGCTGCGACCAATCATGGGAATATTAAGAATGGATGTGACCTTATTTGTGCCCTAAGCTGCCAAGGCTGGTCAAGCCCATTAAATTGATCACTGTTGCTCTTAGTCTCATGTGCCTTGTGGAGAGTATATGAGGCGGCCTTTTTATCCCTTCATTACACCTAGGCCCCCTTCCAACCTACATTATGGTATCTCTAGGCGTTAGCTCTCACAGTTAGCGAGGACGTCACCATGGGGACCTACTGAGGTGACACAAGGCTGGGAGGCCCTTGCTGGGGCGCTCACCAGCCAATTGATATTGGCCAAGTCATTTAGAAGCAGTCAGCTTCTTGAACTTGACTGTGCAGGTGAATCCCCAGGGGACCTTGGGCAAATGCAGGTTCTGATTCAGTCAGCAGGTCTCAGTTGGGACCAGTGCGTCCTCAGTGGAACAAGCTCCCAGGAGATGCTGATGTGGGATGAGAGCATCCGTGGCTGGTCGCAGCTCTGGCTGCATGTTAGAATCACCTGAGAGGCTCCCATCAAATACAGTATCTGGTCCCACCCCGGCAAATATTCTGATCTAATTGGTTTGGGCAGGGTCTGAGTTTTGGAAGCTTAAATAATCTCCCTCAGTGATTCTGCTGTGCAACCAAGATTGAAAACCGGTGGTTTGGTCCACGAGCCTCACCTTTTAGGGCTTTCGAACTATATAATTTATCATCCAAGCTGGAACACATTTTTAGAGTGAAAGAGGTCACGGATGATAATTACACAGGTTTAACAGGCATAACCTGGGTTGTCCTGGGCGAATCCAATGTGTAGTCAATTTAACTGTAGCCTGGTGGGGCCCCAGCCCTGCCCAAGCTCATAAAGGTGATTAGTGGTAGAATCTGGGCTTGGAACCCATGCTCCTGACTCTTAATTGAGTTCTCATTTCACTACCTCATAACCTCAGTTATTCAGTCCATGAAATTAGGGATAAGAATGCCTATCTTGAGGACTTCCCTGGTGGTGCAGTGGCTAAGAATCCGCCTGGCAATGCAGGGGACATGGGTTCAAGCCCTGGTCCGGGAAGATCCCACATGCCGTGGAGCATCTAAGCCCGTGCGCCGCAACTACTCTGAGCCTGCGCTCTAGAGCCCACGAGTCACAACTACTGAGCCCACGTGCTACAACTACTGAAGCCCGTGCGCCTAGAGCCCGTGCTCCGCAACAAGAGAAGCCACCGCAATGAGAAGCCCTCGCACCGCAAGCAAGAGTAGCCCCGGCTCGCCTCAACTAGAGAAAGCCCATGCACAGCAGTGAAGACCCAACGCAGCCATGAATAAATAAATGAATGAATGAATGCCTATCTTGGGACTTCCCTGGTGGTCCAGAGGTTGAGAATCCGTCTTGCAGTGCAGGGGACGTTAGTTAAATCCCTGATTGGGGAACTAAGATCCCACCTGCCGCGGGGTAACTAAGCCCGCACGCCACAACTAAAAAGCCCGAGTGCCACAACTACAGAGCCCACATGCTCCTGAGCCCATGCGCCACAACTAGAGAGAAGCCCGTGCCCTGCAACGAAGAGCTCATGTGCTGCAACTAAGACCCGACGCAGCCAAAAAAAAAAAAATACCTATCTTGTCAACCCTAATCTAGGGTGACTGTGAATTTAAAAGGAGGCCAGAATCCACGCAAATGCGCTTTAAAAGGTTGAGCCACTCTGTGGAATTGGAAGGCATTTTTATTATCATGAGTCTGTGGTTACCAGAGCCAGTCTGCGATCCACCCATCTTGAGTAAGAGTGACCACAGCTATTTGAATAGTAAATAATACATGGGGCTTATTAGCTAAAATAACCTTGACAAAGTGGAAAAGTAAGGAGACGGGAATCAGAAAGTGTTATTCCCTGGATCGAGGCTGAGCCGACGCAGGCTCTTAGGGCGAGGGAAGATAAGAATCTCAGAGTGGCCCACAAGCTAAATGGGAATCAATAATGTTGTCTCTGGAAACAATGAAGTTAGTGTGATCCGTAAATAGAAGCATGGCTTGTCTGAACCATGAGATCATTGTGCTGGACCTCTTGGATCTGAGGAGGGTGTCAGCATGAAGAAGGGTAGAGATGACCCTGGAATTGACATTGTCAAGGTGCTGGGGGTGGGGGGTGGGGGACTGCAGAGGAAATCCCTTCTAACCTGCACAGTTTCCAGATGAAAACACTGAGGCCCAGCCATGCTGAGTGAGTTACCCAGCAACCAGTGATGTCCTGGTGGAGCCCACATGGGGCCCAAGGTCTTGGGTCACTTCCAAGTCTGTTCCTTGTGTGTTTAGGTCAAGAGAAGTGCCGGTGGGGACTTAAATGATAATAAAGACCACCATGCCATTATAATATCCCCCAAACTAACAGTAATCCTCTGTTACCATTTAATGCCCAGTCCCTCTGTCGTTATGGTTGGATTATTCCAGGCAAGAACTAAACTTCTCTCCCGAGCCCCACGTTGCATTTGGTCGATAGGTCTCTTTAGTCTGTTTTCGTCTAGAACAGTTTTCCTTCCCTTTTTTATGCTATTCATTAGTTTAAAACAAGAAAACCTGGGTTATCTGGCCTGTTGAGTTTGCCACCTTATAGTTTTAACTGATTGCTTCCAGGTGGTGATTTTGGACATGGCCTGCCCCCCACCATTGCCTGTAGTTCCTGTAAACTCCAGAGCTTGGTTCAGTTCAGGCTCAGTGTTTGTAGCAGCATGCCTTTGTGGGTGGTGCCCTGTGCTTTTTCCCCTGCACCCCATCAGGAGGCTCGTAATGTCATGGCAGGTGGTATCTGTCAGAATTACACACCGTGGCATTTAAAAGGGGAACAGTTACATGTCATTCTACATTTGTGCAAACCCACAGAGTGAACAACACCAAGACTGAACCCTAAGGTGAACTGTGGACTCTGGGTGATAAAGATGTGTCAGTGTAGATTCATCGCTGCACAAATGTACCACTCGGGTCGGGGATGTTAATGGGGGGAGGCGGTGTGTACAAGGGGCAGGGGTTATAGGGAAGTCTCTGGATCTTCCCCTCAATTTTGGTGTGAACCTGAAAGTGCTCTAAGAAACAAAGTGTACTTAAGAAAGAAAAAAAAAAAAGTGAAATAATTGCTTTATAATACTCCAAGATTGGGGCGCTGGAGGTGATGAGGAAGGGAGAGTGATGAAATAAGAATGGCAAATAATGGCTGTCGCAGCTGGGCAATGCGTACATGCAGTTCATTGTAGTAGTCTCTTTACTTGTGTGTTTGAGAATCTTTAACAAAAATTAAATTACTGCTGAGATGCCCCTAAGAAGATGTGGCAGACATAGTTGGTTGTTTCTAACCCAGTGTTTGTCCCCTGCTACCCCTTCTTTCTCTTTCCTCGGAGCATCTCAATTCTGTTAAGTAAAGCTCTCTCGGCTACCTGGCCAGGTGTGGCAGCGGCTTCAGCTCCAGGAGTGAGGCCCTTCGTTCTCTGCCACAGCTGCCACTTGCAGCGCTGGCTGCTTCAGGGGACGTCCCAGGTTGAGCATTCAACAGAGGAAATGCTCGAAAAATCTCTTATGTTTACTCCTGTCTTTAATCTTCACGACAAACCAATGAGAACATTACCATCCCTACTTTACAGATGATCGTGAGGCTTACACAAGTCACAGAGCCCAGGGTCACAAGCCAGAAGGCTGAGGTCTGTGCAGTAGCACCAAAGCCCATGTTCTTACCCACACTAATGCTGCGCTCCCAGGTCTGGCATTGCACGATTTCACTGAATTTTCTCTTTAGGTTGGTTGAATTTCAGAAGAATTTGTGATTAGGGGACAGACTTTTGGGGAACAGGAAATAAAATTTTGACATTGGAAAGACACTCTACCCGATGGTGATATTTTCGACATTTTTCTGACTGTAAGATCTTCTAGAATGTTAAAATGCAGATTCTAGAGAAGGCCCCTGATAATCCACTTTTTTAACAAAACATTTTCCTCCCCGACGTGAGTCTCCCAGTCAAGCAAGTTAGAAAAGCTCTGTACCTCCCGGCATTGAATATAGGCCCAGACAGAGCAGATTTCCAGACAGAGTGGATTTATGAAATCTAAGCAAGAGAAAGGGATCTTGAAGTTCAGCTGATGCCCCATTAGCCACAGACACGGGGCAGCCAGTCCTGATGACACACACACTGGATCCATTTAGAGGCGGGTCCACCCAGGGCACCACAGCCTCTCCCAGGGGCCAGGCCATCCTGCCTGCACCTGGTAACCAAGCACCTGGTAATGAACCTTGCCCCTCAGCCACAGCTGACTGGACACCTCACTAGGCTGCCCCAGTCAAATCCTTTCTCCCAAGAATTTTTAATTAAATTCTGGTTGCTGGGCACCAGCTCTATAAATTCACACGAGATTACGGTCAGTAAAGAGAGAGAAAGAGGAAGTGAGCCGAGAGGAAGAGGGAGGCAGGGAAGGAGGGGAAGGGGAGACTAAAGGAGGGGGAGGGAAAAGGGGGCGGAAACAAAAAACGGGCAAGTGGAGAGAAAAGGGAGAAAGAGTTTAGTGGGTTAAATAGTGGCCCTCAAAAGATGTATATTCACCCAGAACCTCAAAACAGGACCTTACTTGGAAAAGCGTTTTTGGCGGTGTAATTAAGTTAAAAGATCTAAAGATGAGATGACCCTGGGACTAGGGTGGGCCCGAAATCCAATGACTGGGGTCTGTATCTGTGAAAGGGGAGCGAGCTTTGACGGAGGGGAAGGCCATGTGAAGACAGGGCAGGGATTGGGATGATGTGTTTAGAAGCCCAGGAATGCCCAGGATTGGCCATCAGAAGCTGAGAGAAAAGCAAGGAACCAATTCTCTTTCAGAACCTTCGGAAGGAACCACCCCATGGGCACCTTGATCTTAGACCTCCAGCCTCCAGAACTGGGAGAGCATCAGTTGCTATTGTTTTTAGCCATCAAGTTTGTAGTGACTTGTTATGCCAGCCCTGGGAAACTGATTCGTCTTTGGAGATGCAGAGGAGGGGGAAAGGGCTGGGAGGGAGAGGGAGGGGAGGGCAAGGGAGGAAGGCACGGGGGAGGGGAGGGGAGAAAGAGGAGCGAGAACCAAGCACCAAGCAGGGGTGCAGGGAGCAGAGGGAGAGAGACTGTGCTGCCCCCCTCGGCGCCTCCCCAGTGTCCGTGCCCTTCGATGTCCTGGGTCACTTGAGGATTCGGCCTGAGGTTCCCAAGGTGTCCCCTGCATCCTGACATGACACCCTCACCCCACCCCAAGTGTCTTTGAGAGGGCGTCTGCTCCCCACGCCCTGGCCCCGTGGTGAGGGGTGCAGAGCTGCAACTGAGCCCTGACCTGTGCGCCCAGGCTGGCCCTGGGAGCACGAACAGGGAGGCTGACAGCGGCCAGGTGCCCGGGATGGGGTCTCTGCAGCGAGCTGTGCACGTGGGACGCGTGGGGGACCGGCTGCTCTTCGCTGGATGATGCAGCCCCACGAAGCCCCCCCATCCCTCCCTGGCCCTCCTCCCTGGCACTCCAGTGGCCTCCTCGCGAGGTGGCTTCCCGGGACCGTTTCACATGATGCTGAGCCCCTGTCTCCTGCTAGTTGGCCCCGCCGAGGGCTCGGTGGCCACCTCTGCAGCTGGTGCCCTCAGGGTCAGGGTCCTCGGTAGGGTGGTCAGGGCGAATTTCTTCCATGCCTGCTGGAACGCTCCAGAACAGAGGCATTGGGGCACACGCTTGAGGGCTTTTCAGAGCCCAAGGCCCCCTTTCATTCTCTCATGCAGTGTAATTTTTTATTGATGATAAAAAATAAAAATTCTAAAATAATAAGAAACGATGATTTTAAAAAAATAATGAAACCCTTCCTGAGTGCCAGGCACCATGCTGAATGCTTTACAGCCATCTCTGTGGCTTCTCCCAACAGCTCCAGGAATAGGGGGTGCTGTGACCCCCCCATTGAAGGGAGAAACCGAGGCGGATCAGGGTGGTAAAGACCCTGCCCAGGGTCCCCAGCAGGAGGACAGACGGCATTTGAACCACGGGCTGCCTGCCCTGCCGTTTACCTGCTGTGCTCCTTGCACTACCCTGAATGAGGAGAATCCCTGGAGCGTTTTCACAGGCTCCTTTGTTAGTGAAACCACAGCAGATTTTTCTCGGTGTTTTCCTTAGGAGAATGAGGGCCTGAATGGTTCCCATCTGGGTTCCTCAGTCCCAGGTGCCTCCGCCCTGCGCCTGCTTGCTGAGGGCTGGGAGGGTCCAAGGACAACCAGAGTGGGAAGAGGGAGCCTAGAGTTTTGCTTCACTCCGACGTGGAAGTCTGGAAAACAAAGCCCGAACGTAAGGTGGTTTCTCCGCTTCCCTCTGCTCCTCACAGACTTCCTGGGGCCCAGGTTGCATCCCACCCCAGTCTCCCTGAGCCCTCCTGCCAGCCTGTGACTCTCCCACTCCCCCATCCCAGCCTTGCTGGGGCCATGGTGGTGTCACCCATGGTTTCCCACACAGAGTTTGGAGGTGGCTGGGGGGTGTGGTGGGGGGCAGGAGCCAGGCTGGAGGTCCGGAGGCACAACCTGCTCTCGGTGTTGAGGTCGGGCGGTGGGCCCGGGAAGAGCCCACCTCACTCTCTGGGCCTCCCGGTCCTCATCTGACAGATTGAGGTAATAGCCACCTCCAAATCTGCACTGTAATTACGTGCTGTTTGTTGTATGTCAGTTATACTTTAACAATGAGATTTTCAAAAGCACAATACTCTATTATTTGGGGAAGCACACCTAGGTACCTTCAAAGAAGCAAGGAAGCGCTTACCCGAGGGGGAGGGAGAAGCTTGGGGCAGGATGGGTCCTGGAGGCTCTGGAGTGGAAACTCACCTTACTCACCTGGCTGGTGGTTCAGTAGCTGTTTGTGGGTCATGCTTTGTGAAGCCTTGTGTTTATGCTTTTGGTGTTTGTCGGTTCAAATGCTGTATTTTACAACTTTAAAAGTGTTACAAAATAATGAAATTGGCCTCCCGGGATGGTGGGAGCATTCTTTGAGAAGTGCGTTTGGCATCCTGGCACATCGTAGGTGCCCAGTGAGCAGGGCCTGAGTCCAGTGACCTGCCCTTCCCGGGTCCTCATTCAGCCCAGGGGCAGCTCAGCAGGTGGTCAGGCCCAGAACCCCGAGGAGCCCACCAAAGAGAAGAGGGGGTAGGAAGAGAGGAGTTATTGACGAATTCATGGGGCAGTGAGAAATGTACTGAGAGCTGTCTGCGTCCCAGCCCAGAGTAGTTTCAGAAAGGAGCTGTTCTGATGGCTTTTGTGTTCCTTGTTTGTTCATTCCTTCCACAGATATTTACTGGTCACCTGCCGTGTGACGGGCAAGGTGACAGCTGAAGGGGACACTGCGGTGGGCAAGACAGAGCCCCTCCTCTCGGTGCTTCCAGGCTAGTAGAGCAGCGGACGTTAAAAGGGACAGATTCCCCCCGTGGCGGTCGTGAAGGAGAGAGGAAGTGCAGGGCACTGGCTGAGCAGGTAGGACGGCCACCTCGCCTAGTTTTTCATTTTCACTTTGGGGACATGGTGGTGTCAGAAAAGTCTTCCTGAAAGAGGCGACATATATACTGAGCCCTAGAGTTACCTGGTCTAGCACGTTCTAGACAGGGAAACAGAATGTGCAAAAGCGCGGAGGTGGGAAGGAGAGGCTGGTGACTTGACTGTAAAAATATTTAGGTGGCTGGAATACCCCTGAGGGGGGAGGGTGGGGGTGCCGTTGTGGGGAGGAGACCAGAAAGGGAAGTCAGGGTTTGTTCATGAAGGGCTTTCTCTGCCTGGTAAGGAGTCCGGAGAGTGTAGAGTCGGGGCGTTTCGTCGCCAGGTTTGCATTTTGGAAGAAGCGTGGCAGCTGCCATCTCTGTTAGAAGTGGATGGCTGCTCTGGGCAAGCAAGGCCAGCCTCCGACTCTGGAACAGGAGCCGACCTTCTCAGGAGAGTTGCCCTCACCCTCCTACCAAGGCCACTGTTTTGTCAAAGGACCAGGGAAGCCCACTTCTGCCCAGCTCTGAGAGAACTCCCACTGTCAGGGCATCGTGGATGACAAGTCTTGGAGGACTGGGGACTCTCGGTGTTGGTGCAAGGAACTCGCCTGCAGCGCCCAGTGCCCTTCATGAAGCAGGAACTCAAATAATGCTGGCTGTTGAGCTACTGAGGCTGCCTGCGCCTTGCTTTAGTTTTCCTTAATTTCTAGGACTATCATGGCCTGAGGAAGTAAGACTCCTAGGTACGCTGCACTACTGAAACCTAAAATTCTAAATGTCCATTTGTTTTGTGGCCAACATTTAGCTGTCTAGCTGATGGAAGGCTCACTTCTCAAAGAGGATTCTTTGCTCAGATGTTATTAGTGAGAATGAGGGTCACACATGGAGCATGTTAAAATGCAGTTTCTGGGAATTTTGATTCAGTAGGTATATCAGTCACCTTTGGCTTGGTTATGCTGCAGTAACAAATAACTCCTCACATCTCAGTGGCTTGTAACAAGAAAAGGTTTGTTTCTTGCTCACATGTTGACCATAATGTGAAACAGTAACATGTTTATTTTAACAGTCAGTATGCCATACTTTCTTCACTTAAGGACACAGACTGAAGAAACAGCCCCTATAGGGGACACGCCACTCTTGTATCAAAGGTGAATAATCATCTTAGAGGAAAGAAGGAGCGAATGATTTGGGAACAGTAATACTTTCTGGACAGGTGGTCTGGGGTGGGGCCCGGGACTATGCATTTTTAGTAGTATTTGCAGGTGAATCTGTTGCAGGAGCTCCAAGGGCCACACTTTGAGGACCTCTGGGCGATCACATGTTAGGATAACAAAAGACATCGGTCTGGACTAGTTTCTCAAAGTGCAGAGTTGGGCAGTTTCCTGTCTCTCTGCCTGACACTAATCTTTCACTGCTCCCTTTCTCCTTTCACTGTTTTATCTTAGAGGCCTTCTAGGCTCTGAGTGCTCCACATTTAAGCCTTTTGTCTTAGATCTTTCTGTCATACCTCCAGCTTTGTTTTCTGCTAAACAACACAATAAATCTGGTTTCAAAAAGTAATGCATGTGAATGGGCATGCATGCGTTTACGTGTTCTCCCTGCCTGAGTAGGTATTTGCATTTTAACCAGGTTATTTTCATGATGCAGAGCTCCTGAAATGATGAGAATTTCATGAATGATGAGAATTTCAGGGACCTTAACCAGTCGTAATGGATGGTGATATTAGGGTCCCGTTCTCCAGCCCCCCTCCCCCATGGATGGCGCATCTCTCTGCTCCCTTGTGATTATCTCTGGCGCTGCGTCTGCCACCTGGTGTTATAATAATCTATTCAGGTCTGTCTTCCTTGCTAGATGATGAGGTCCTTGAGGGCAGAAGCTTTGAGTTCTTCTATCCCCTGCATGCAAAAATGTTTAATGAATGAATGCATGTTTGTTTCTTGCATATCATTGCAACCCACTCTTGGAGTATTTTTTAAATTGGCTTTTTTTTTTTTTTTGGCTCGTGTCCTCGCATCTCTTTCCGAGTCCTTAGAAGTGCACTTTCCAACATGGTAGCCGTCAGACACATGCTACTGAGCTGTTGAACCGTGACTACTCTGAACTTACATGTAAAGCACTAGACTTAAAGCACTGGATTTCAGAGACTTAGCACAATAAAAACGTAAAATATCTCATTGTACTTAAATATCGAATCAATATCCCATTCATAGTTTTATATTGATTATAGGTTATAACGATATTATTTAGGTTATATTTAAAATATTATTAAAATAAAATTATTATTTAATATTTAATTATTAAAATGGTTAAAACTTATTTTCTCTTACTTTGTTTCATGCAGCTACCAGAAAATTTTAAATTGCATAATGTGGCTTGCGTTATATTTCTATTGGACAGTGCTGCCTTAGAGAATATCTGAGTTTCCCAGTCACATCTGCAAGTTTTCTTTACTTCCCTGGGGAGTAATTCACTTAAGTCCAGAAGAAGGAACTTATTTCAAGGAGCAGAGGAGCACCTGACAGTAGCTTTTCCTCTCTTAGCCTTCGATTCCCTTGAACATGGGTTTTTTCTTCCAATGCTCCAGTGGAGAGGATGCCATCAACCTGCAAATTCCAGCAGCTCAATCCTGCTTGAGCCAGAGCATTGTTCCTGTCAGCATCAGGTCTGTAGCAGAGGTTCTTTTCAGTCCTGTTTGGCTGAGCAGGTCTTGTTCCTAAGCCCGAAAATCCCTATTATGGGATGACTTCTTAAGTAGGGCCGACAGGCATGAAGAAGTTAGAGGAGGCAAGTGCAGTTCTGCCAGGAACACCTTTAGGGGGTGGGGCTCGCACTGACCGCCTGGAAGCAGGAGGGGGCTTCCAGGGCGGGAGTGTGCTGATTCTTGATCTGAGTGCTGGTTAGGTGGGTAAGAAAAGTCACAACTTTATGAAGAGTCATCAAATGGTATATACATTTATGATTTGTTCTCTTTTCTGTAGGTATGTTTATACTTCATTAAAAATTTTACATAGTAAGACAAATAGAATATGAGTAAAAGTCTCAAAAGATACAAAAAGGAGAGAGAATTAAAGCCCTGTGAAAATAAGTCTCTAGGACAGAGTATGAAAAAATCTTGCATTGTTTCATTTTTAAAATGTGCCACATATAATAAATAACATTAAATACAGCGTTTGTGACAGATGCTTAAGATGGCCCTGTGATCCACCTGTGGTTATGTCCTGTGTGATGCTCTCCCTTGAGTGTGGGCCGGGCTTGTGACTTGCTTCTAACCAGTAGAACACAGCGTGATGACAGAACATACATGATTACAGTACATAGATGTTGCTGCAGTCTCTGCATCCCTTATTGGCTTGGAGGAAGCAAGAATCCAGGTTGGGGATTCTTGTAGGCATGAAACCCCATGTGGTCCTCTAGGAGTTGAGGATGGCCTCTGGCCAACAGTTAGCGAGAAACTGAAACCTTCAGTCTTAAACCACAAGGAGCTGATTTCTGCCAACAACCTGAAGGAACTTGAAAGCAGATCCTTCCCCAGTCGAGCCTCTAATGAGACCTGAGCCCTGACTGACATCTTGATTGCACCCTGGTGAGACCCTAGACAGAGGACCCAGTTAAGCCAGGCCAGGACTCCGGACACATAGAAACTGCGAGCAAATAAACAGGCACTGTTTTAAGCTGTGAAGTTTGTCTTAATAATATTAGGCAATAATAGAAAACAATGATGGCGCTAAAGAAAAAAAAAGCAGCCCAGCACCAGACGTGCAGTGGGTTATCAGTTGAAGTTTGTTGAAAGAACCCTAAGATATGAGGTCTCTCTCCTCTCTCTCTGTCTCTCTCTATTTCTCTCCCTCTCTCTCTCTGTCTCTCTCACATACACACTAACGCACACAACACACACACACAAATAGGCCTCATGCATGACCCCTATGGATGATTTCATGTGGAAGGGGAAAATCTTTTTGAGAATAACTTTTAAAAAATGAAATTAATATATACTCGTTGTAGAAATTTTAGAAAGTACAGATTAGGAAAAAGAATATAAAACCACCAATTTCTTCATTGAACATGTACTAATTTTGTACTATCCATAAGTTATCATTATTGACATATAGAAAGATGACATTGATTTTATGCATTTATAAAAATAGTAGTTGTTCATTGTAACAAAGTCTGGAAAACATAAAAAAATACAGTGAAGAAACTCAAGTCATCAGTAATCCTCCTCACAGAGATAATCCCTGTTAACGTAGTTTTATGTCATCTATGTACATGTGCATATTAGTCTGCTAGGGCTCTCGTAACAAGATACCATAGACTGGGTGGCTTAAACAACAGAAATTTATTTTCTCACAGTTCTGGAGGCTAGAAGTCTGAGATCAGGGTGGTTGGGCTCTGGCGAGAGCCCTCTTCTGTGTTTGTAGATAGACAGCTGCCTTCTCACTGTGTGCTCGCATGGTGGAGAGGGAGAGTGAGCTTTCTGGTTTCTCTTCTTAGGAGGAACTAATCCTGTTGTATCAGGGCCCCAGTCCTATGATCTCACTTAACCTTAATTACCTCCTTGTAGGCCCTGTCTCCCAATACAGTCACATGGGGTTAGGCCTTCAACATATAAATTTTGGAGAGACAATTCAGTCTATAGCAGTGTGTGTACAATTTTCAAAAATTAAAAGTTGGATTTTACTCTATTTCCACTTAGCAATATATCCTCTTTTCTCCCATGATTCTATATTCTTCTCCACTGTTTTTATTGGTTGCATAGTATTCCTGCGTAATAGCTGCATAATGGCTATATGAATGTACCATTAGTTGTTTAACCAATCTTGTATGGATATTTAGATGCTTTCTAACTCTTTTCCATCATAAATGACATAGGAGTTGATATACTTTTAGTTTAATATACTTTGTGTATATATGTGATTAATTCCTTCCAGATAGATAGAAGGCATCACCTTAAAGAATTTATCAAAAAGGAGCCCCCAGGGCTTCCCTGGTGGCGCAGTGGTTGAGAATCTGCCTGCCAATGCAGGGGACACGGGTTCGAGCCCTGGTCTGGGAAGATCCCACATGCCATGGAGCAACTAGGCCCATGAGCCACAATTACTCAGCCTGCGCGACTGGAGCCTGTGCTCCGCAACAAGAGAGGCCGCGATAGTGAGAGGCCCGCGCACCGCGATGAAGAGTGGCCCCTGCTTGCCACAACTAGAGAAAGCCCTCGCACAGAAATGAAGACCCAACACAGCCAAAGATAAATAAATAAATAAACAAAGTAAACAATACGTTTAAAAAAAACAAAACAAAACATAAAAAAAAAGGAACCCCCATATCTTTGCCTTTGTTCTAAGCTATGTGCTAGCAGAAAGGCAGAAATTATTTGGAGTTTGGATCTTGGGTTTTTCCTGTCATTTTAGAAACCTTGGGGCTCAAGGAAGCAGCATTATCAAGGAGCCACTGAGCTACCCAGGGGGCTCTGCATAAGGAGGAGCTTCCAGAAAACCCTTGGCATGCAGGTGCTTTGTGCCCTGAGGCCATGTGTGTGGGGGTATGTCATGGAGGCTGAGTGTTATCTTACAAATTAGAGAAGGAACTGGCGAGGGTGTGTTAGACCCTTACCCTGTGTTCTAGATTACGGGGAGAAGTGAAGACAGAAGGGAAACCATGCCAGCAAGCGTGTGGCCAGGCACAGGTAGCTGGTGATGTTGGGTGGTATTAAGGAGATGCTCTTTGGCCAAGACCACCCTTCCTTGGGAAGGGTGAAGGTGGAGAGAATGAAACTAAGGAATACGTTGTAGTCAGAGTTTGCTAGGTTTTCCTTCCCAGCATTCATTCCCCATTCTTGCGATAACAGGATCCTGACTCTCCTTTGGGGACCAGCCCTCGCCCACTCTCTGACCAGGGGTTGGCACAAAACCAGGCCTGGCCAGTCCATCAGCGGGTGCAGTGACAGGCTTGTGACTAGACCTGGCCAGAGGAGGCCTCCCAGGATGCCT
This sequence comes from Balaenoptera physalus, assembly GCF_965194825.1. Lineage (NCBI taxonomy): Eukaryota > Metazoa > Chordata > Mammalia > Artiodactyla > Balaenopteridae > Balaenoptera > Balaenoptera physalus. The sequence continues at coordinate 92,679,023 of NC_138896.1, read as the reverse complement.
GCCTGATGTGAGAAATGAAGGGCTCCATTTATCTCCTCTGGTGGAATGTAAGCCTGGAGTTGCTAATGGTGGTGCTCATTACTCAAGAATGAAGGGAAGTAGAGGTGAGAAATGCAGAAACAGTCTTGATGGGATTGTTGGAGTTCCTGGTTGCAGCCATGCCTGAAGCATCCTAAGCAAGTGCACCTTCCTCCCCTCCTTAACCCCTCCCCATGTGGCCCCCTGCCAGCCCTTTGTTCTTTAAGCCACTTTGAATTGGATTTCCATTTTACTGGCAGGCAAAAGGGCCCTGAGTAAAATACCTTTCTATTTAACTAGAGCTCCCCCTGCATCTCAGTGCAGAGCTCTGGTGAACTCTGCTGTAGAAACTTATTACCCAAGTTCATAGGACACCTAGGACCAAAGCAGCCCACACATGAATCTCCAATCCTACCGCTGCAATGAGAGGGAAGGGCAGACCACTCTTGAGTGAGAGGAGAGAGAGGGAGGGAGAGAACACTGGTCCAAAGGTGGAGTGAGGGTGGGAGAAGGACCAACATGTGAAGAGACAGAACTGGATGGAGTTGTCCTGGCTCTCGGTGCTCAGCCACATGCAAGGAGACAAGGGGAGACCACACCCATGTGTGCCTGCCTTTCGGGAGTCACTCTATGCCCCATTATGGCTCTGGGGATGGTGGCTCAATACGGTCTTTGAATTAGACCCAAACCTGCATCCCTGCTCCATGGGATGGGCTGGGAGGAGGTCATTAGCTCCGCTCAGCCAACAAGCTTTATGGGCAAGAGGCCGGTAGAGAATATGGCTTAGGAGATGTCATCAGTTCTAGTGACTAGATCTTGTCATCCCCTCAGAAAGGGCTGCCTAGTCCAGAGACTCTGTCCTACTGGTGACTCAGTTTCTCAGTCCCTCCTACTACTTTTGTCTCACCCATGACCTTTGCTTCTTTCGCCCTTACCCTGTGTGCCCCCAGCGAGTAAGCTCTTAACCCAGACAGTGAGCCGCTGCCCACCACGGAGCTTCTCTGCTGGTCGGAGTTCTTGCACTGGACCTCCTCATTCCCTGGGTTCCCTTATGCCTACAGATGGCGTTCGGGAGCTCGTAGGTCTGATCAGACTGCAGGCAGGCGGCAGTGGTGGGAGGTGCTCACAGGATGCCCTTACGGCTTCAAATGGGATAGAGTGGCTTCTTCCCTCAAAGCCGAAAATCTCAAGAAGATTCTAGAATCCTTCCCGTGGTTCATCTCTCCCAACACAGGTTGAAAGAACACATATAATTTTGCCTCTGTGTGTGAGAGAGGGAACCTGTATGAGCATGCAGACATTCAGAACATTTGACATCAGGCTCCTCTCCCCTTACACATTTCCCTTTCCTCACCCCGCCACCCCATTTTCAAGTAGCCTCTCATCGTGGGAGCTGGACTGCGTTGCCTAGGCTACAGGCGCTTTCTGTCAGTCTCAGCCTCCCTTCAGCCATCAAAGGGCCCCTTCCCGGAAGGTCGGCCACGAGCCAGCAGTTTTAGGCACACATGCTAGAGCATGCTCCTGGCCAAAGGTGGCCTCGACCCCAGGCCCTCCCGCCTGTCATGGCAGGGCACTGAAGAGTCCCCACGTGGCCATTTCACCCCGAGTTGGAAAGATGGAAGAGAATTCCCTTTTCTGAGTCACCTTCTTTTACTTTGCTTGCAGGGTCGGTTCTCAGAGTGTGGCCCTTGGATCAGCAGCGCCAGGAAAGGCAACCTGTCAAAAAGGCACGTTCTCAGTTTCCACCCCAGACCTAGTAGGTCAGAAGCTCTGGAGGTGAGGCCCAATGATCTGCTTTAAACAAGTCTTCCAGGTGATTCGGATGCTGGCTAGACTCTGAGAACTGCTGGTTGACAGCATGGTTTCAGAGGGTTTGGGTTTGTGTAGTAAAAATGGTCACAGCTGCTGATGTTAACTGAGGCCGACTGTTACCTGTGCCCGGCTCTTAGTTAAGCACTTTCTATGTATCATCTAGTGTAAGGTTCTCATCTTGACTGAACATTAGAATCAGTGAGAATCTTTTGAAAAATACTGATGCTTGGGCCCATCTCTAGATAAACAGAATCAAATCAGCTCTAGTTACCCAGAATTAGAGTGCCTGGTGGAGATCCAGACCCAGTGAGCGTTCTTTAAACACTCCGAGGTGATTCTGATTCACAGGGAGGGTTGAAAAGCATACTTCTAGCCATCTCTCTGACACCTTGTAGCTGTGGGACTTTCGGAAAATTCCAATGCTCACCCCCCTGCTTACAGCCTTGATTTTTGCATCTGTAAAATGGGGGTGATGATTCCTACCCTATTGCCACCCAAGACTGTTATGTGGAATAAATGAAATAAAAGATACGAAATCTTCTTGTAACTGCTCTTAAAATTGTAAGCAAGACGAGTTTGAACCCCCAGCTCAAGTGCAGTGGGAAACCCAGCATTTCTCTCAGCAGATTGGTGGGGAACAGTGTTGGAGGTGGGGACTCCCTTCCCCTAACTCCCTTTGGCTCTGACTTTCAGTTTAGATTTACTTCATCTTTGCCTACGGCACATCCCTACCCCACCCCAGTCCTCCTCTCCCCAGACTTACACCAACTCAAGCTCAAGGCTATGTACAGGACAGACTGTGCTGAAGGGTCCGGACAACATCAAGGGCTTATAGGAGGCCAGAGCAAACATCTTTAGACTGTTAGTCTTTATATCATTCCCACCTCCAGGGGCTGGTTGCTTTTTCTCTTCTCCATTTGGGCTCCAGCCGCCCACCATCTTGGTACCCCTCCCCTCCCCTCCCCTCCCTAGCTTCCAGCCTCCAGACTCACTTGCTCATTTCGCCTGCCGTGTTCTTTAACTATTTCTTTGCCACATTTCTATCCCAACCCTGCCTTACCCAGAGGGATAGCGTTCTACAACCACTTGTTTCATGAAGGCATTTTTTTGTTTGTTTGTTTGTTTTGGGTGTTGTTTTTTGTTTACATTTTTAAAATTGGAATATAGTTGATTTACAGCGTTGTGTTACTTTCTGCTGTACAACAAAGTGAATCAGTCATACGTATACATGTATCCACTCTTTTTTAGATTCTTTTCCCATATAGGTTATTACAATGTACTGAGTAGAGTTCCCTGTGCTTTACACTAGGTCCTTATTAGATATCTATTTTATATATAGTCATCAAGGCGTTTTGCTGAACAGAAACACTTGTTTCCTGGAACAGTTTTTCTCTTCTTTTCCCCACTACATAAGCAGAACTGTTAAGAGCAACAGCTTTAGAAGCAGATGTACAGAGTTCATGTCTTAGATTTTCGCCTTGCTGGTAGTCGACCTTAGAGGGTACCTCTTGCTACTCCACATGTGGTCCGTGAACTAGCACCATCACCATCAACTGGGAGTTTTTACAAGAGGCAGACGCTCAGGCCAGCCCAGGACACCCTGAATAAGGATCTGCATTTTAACAAGAGCTCCAGATGAATCATTTGCACGTTAACGTCTTGGAAGCCGCATTCTAACATCTCTGAGCCTCAGCTCCCTGGCCTGTAAAGCAGAGATAATACCTGGGGTGGGGGTGGAGGTGAGGGCTGTGAAAATGACATGAGATAATATATGCAAACATAAGCGCGTCTTGGAGAGCCTTCAGTAAATGGTAGCTTTTATTATTATTAGCTGTTAAGCTGTAACAGCTCTATTCCTGCATTCAGGATTGTTATTGTAACCCAAAATAGAACCTCTCAGGATGCCAGGACCCTCAGGGTACAGCGATGGCTGTGTTCTGGGGCTGGTGGAGGGGAGTTGGGGGGATGTAAGCCCTGAGGTTTCAGGACTTCATTGTGGGGGAAGGGAGAGATCAGCCTGGCCAGCTGCTAAGCAAACAACCGTGGTTCACGTATTTTGGCTCTGCAAACTCATGTCTGCACGGTTGGGTGTGCTGGGGGTGATGCACAGCCATGGGAATCAATGCACTGGATCTTCTTGGTGTGACATGTTTACTCATGGCAAGTAATTGAAAACATCATTTGCATGTTAAAAACGGATCTCGAGAGAGGACATACAGCATGGTTCTATTTATGGCAAGTTTTACAACAGACAAAACTAAAGAAAGGTGATAAAAATCAGAATATCACTTGCTTGTTGGAGGGTGGGGGGATTGACTGGAAGGGGGCTTGAGGGAACTTTCCAGGGGATTGGAAACATTCTAGATCTTGATTGGTGTGGTGGTGATATTTGTCAAAATGCATCAAACTGCACCTTGCAATGAGTTGGCCAAAATTTAATTCATTTAAAACAGAAATGGGGAACAGGAAGGAGAGATCACTGGACCCCCCCCCCCATTTTCTCTGTCTGGGAATTAACCAGACCCTCAACACCAAGGGCCCTCTGCCCTAAGCCCAACCTTAGCCAATCACCTACAGGCTGGGGCAGGTGTAGACAATGCCCGGGGCCAGTGTAGATGGATTGGGTGAAATCTTCAGTCACACTTGCCCAGGGGCCTCGGGGTTGTATTCCCAGCAGCCCTGGACTCTGGCTCCTGCACCTCAGTGAGAAGGAGTCTGAGAGGAATTCCGTGGCGGTCCAGTGGTTTCCTGGCCGCTGCTGAGCAAAGGGGACTCCGTGCTTCCACTGCAGGGGGCCCGAGAACGATCCCTGGTTGGGGAACTAAGATCCCATATGCGGTGTGGCGCAGGCAAAGAGAAGGAAAGAGAGAAAAAAAGAGAAGGGTGGGGGGGGAGGAAGGAAGGAAAGAAAGAAAGGGAGAGAGAGGAAGGAAGGAGGGAGGGAGGGAAGGAAGGAAAGGGGGAGGGAGGGAAGGAAGGAAGGGGGGAGGGAGGGAAGGAAGGGAGGGAGGGGGGAGGGAAGGAAGGAAGGGAGGGAGGGAAAGAAGGAAGGAGGGAGGGGGGAGGGAGGGAGGGGAAGGGAGGGGGGAGGGAGGGAGGAGGGAAGGAGGGAGGGGGAGGGAGGGAAGGAAGGGAGGAAGAAAGGAAGGAAGGAAGGGAGAGGGAGGAGGGAAGGAGGGAGGGGAGAGAGGGAAGGAAGGGGGAGGGAGGGAGGGGGAGGGAAGGAGGGAGGGAAGGAAGGAAGGAGGGAGGGAGGGGGAGGGAGGGGGAGGGGAGGGAGGGAGGAGGAGGGATGGGGGAGGGAGGAGGGAGGGAAGGAAGGAGGGAGGGAAGGAGGGAGGGAAGGAAGGAAGGAAGGAAGGAAGGGGGAGGGAAGGAGGGAGGGGGAGGGAAGGAAGGAGGGAGGGAGAGGGAGGGGGAGAGGGTAGGGGAGGGGGGAGGGGAGGGGGAGGGAGGGGAGGGAGGGAGGAAAGGAAGGAGGGAGGGAAGGAGGGAAGGAAGGAAGCGGGTAGGGAGGGAGGGAGGGGGAGGGAGGGAGGGAAGGAGTCTAAGAGGACAGCCACCTGGACAGACTCCATCCCAGCCCGCACAGCCTGTGGCTTCTGTTTGTTCCCAGTTTATGATGGCACAGCCCACTGGGTTTCCCTGTGGATTGGGAACACTTCCCAGGGTGCTGCTTTGCCCCTCCTTGGGCACAGGTCCCCCACGTTTTCCTGTCCAGGCTGCTGGCCTTGCCCTCTCACTCCATAAACTTGGCATGAGGCAGTCACCGCCAGGCAGGGCTGTCTTCCAATTGTCACCTTCTTCAGTGTCTGCACCTTGGCCTACAAAGGAGCCCTGAATTCCCTGCCCTCCCTCCCTTTGTGTCCTAGTCCGTCTCCCAGCTCTGGCGAACACCCCAGAGACCATACTTTATCCTAACATGGGCCTTTCTTCACCTCAGAGTTTTGGCCCTATAAAGAGGGTATTTTCTCTTCCTTAAGTCTTGATTTCCGGTCTCAGGATTAACCTCTTCCTGGGAGAATTAACAGTGGGATGTCTGTTCTTTACGGGAAAACTCCACTTCCGCCGTCAGTGGGAAAAACCCCAGAGGGTGGGTGGATTATTCGCACTACACACACACACACACACATGCACGCACACACGCATGCACAGAAAGAGGAAATGACTTTCTTTACTTTTTTTTTTTGATTATTATTTTTTATTTTATTTTTTATACAGCAGGTTCTTATTCGTCCTCCGTTTTATACACATCAGTGTATACATGTCAATCCCAATCTCCCAATTCATCACACGAGGAAGTGACTTCTACTCAGCGGTTAATGACAGAATACAGGTCTCCTGACTTCCAGGCCAATTCTAGTTGCTTTGATTGGGGCTGAAATTCAGGCTCCACAAGGGAACTTAGTCTGCTTGGGATGCCACTGCATGATCCTGACAAGCCACTTAATGTCTCTGCAACTCTGCTTCTTGACAGTAATTGGGGACCATAATAGTTACCTACTTCATAGGGATATTTAGCGGCTCAATTAGTACCAGCTTCTGAAGTGCCTGAGTCCTGTTATTAGATGTAATGGAGTATGTCTGCTGGTGTTGGCCGAGCTGTTGGCTCTTGGTGGGAAATGCTCTTTCCAAGGAAGAATCAAGATGCATACTCCAGGGACCGGGCAAAAGGGGAACAGAGCCCAGTGCTCTCAGGTGTTTCCAAATCCTCCTTGTCATTTGACTTTGAAGGGAAGATGCTGGAGTGAGGTGCTCAACTGAGAAATTTCTGCCTGACAGAATGATTCTTGAGTTTACAACCATGGACAGACATGTCTTCAAAGTGACTGCATTGCGTGGATTCACAGGCATCAAATGGGGACAAGAAAGTGATGGGGAGGGGCTGCCCCAGGTTCTTGGAAATAAAATTGTGCTTAGAGTTGCCCAAGTAAAATTCATAGCCAGTGGTTAGTGGTAGCTATCTGTATTAGTTAAGAAACAGGGTAAGCAGCTGAACAAAGAGATTCCAAACTGCGGCGGCTGACACAGGGTGCAAGTCATTTCTCTCTCCTGTCTCAGTCCAGAGGCGGCAGTTCTGGGTTGGTTGGGTCACTCTGTTCTCACCACACGGCCTTCGCTTGTGAGTCTGTTTCTCACCTTCTCAACCAGCAGGAAGGGGGAAAGGGACCAAGAAGACGCCTCCATTCTTTCTAAAGACAAGATCCAGAATGGGTACCAGCATTACGCTTTCCAGCTAGAACTTAAGCGAATAGCCACACAGAACTGCAAGGGAGGTTGGCAAGTGTAGTGTTCCCCTGGGAAGTCTTTTTACACGGAAAGGAGGAAAGGCTAGATTAGGGGGGACAACAAGCAGGCTGCCACCCCGTCCTTAAGAGAGACCACGAGACCGTCGGCAACTGTGAAATTGAAGAGGGCCAGAACGTCCAAACCCCCAGCCGACTCATTGGGAATAATCACAGGCATAGGTCTGCAATGTGACTGTAATTTGCTGAGTAGGAATCAAAAGAGGTGGTCAGGTTTCCGGAAAGGAAATGTGAAGATAGAAACTAGTCCCAGGCCACGGAGAGCTTTTAACCCCTTTGAAAGACCCATCCTTAGAAAACAGTGCTCACCTGTGCCCAGGAGTTTGATGCCAATGTGAGATGCCTCCTTCCAGCTGGAGGTTTGAGCTTCTAGCTCTTGTTCCTGACTCATCAAGGGAGGTGAAGGGGGAGGAGGTCAAAAAGAGAGGTCCCAGGGGTAGCTTCAGTTACTCATTCATTGAAAGAGGAGTTTCTCTACCTTTTGCAAAAGGAGGAGGAGGAGATAGGGGAGGGGAGGAAAAGGAAAGAGGGAGAGAGCTGCTTCCCCCTGCCCCTCAAAACCCCTCTAGCTGACCTTTAAATTTTCAGAATAGTGCAATTTGCATATTACTTGAATGACAATCTGTTTAGTGGATTAGCAATAGCCTGGAAAGGAGAAAACCTCAGCAGATAGTAAAGCTTTGTAAGACCCATTGACATTTGGGGAAAACTTGCTGCTAAGATTTCTAATCAAACAGCCCTGGGATATTTTCAAAGACTGGTTTTCCCCTTAGAACATTCATGCCTAAGCCCCTCTACTTGTCAAAATTAGACCAGAAAACTGCTGACATGGAGAATTTATTTTAAAAGAGCATAGGATGGAGCTGGGGAAGACAGAGACTGAATCAGAGAGATGAACATTTTTATTATGAAAAATTGAACACGTAAATAATAGACCCAGCTACAGCAATCACCAAGTCCTGGCCAATCTTACCTGCACCCCTCACCCACTTCCTGACTTACCCCTGGATTATTTTGAGTAAATCCTGGCACTGTATCATTTCATCTATAAATTTCAGTATGTTTCTCTAAAAGATAAGAACTTTTTTACAAAAGACATAACCAGAATACATAATCGCAGTTTAAAAATCAATAGGCAGGCCCCAGTAGGGACTTCCCTGGTGGCCCAGTGGTTAAGAATCCGCCTGCCAATGTAGGGGACACGGGTTCAAGCCCTGGTCCAGGAAGATCCCACATGCCGCGGAGCAACTAAGCCCGTGCGCCACAACTACTGAGCCTGCGCTCTAGAGTGCGCAAACCACAACAACTGAAGCACGTCCGTCTAGAGCGTGTGCTCCGCGACAAGAGAAGCCACTGCAATGAGAAGCCCACGCACCGCAATGAAGAGTAGCCCCTGCTCGCTGCAACTAGAGAAAGCCCGTGCGCAGCAAAGAAGACCCAACACAGCCATCAATCAATCAATCAATCAAGAGTAATTCCTTAATATAACCGAATATGCCCTCAGTGTTTAACTTTCTCCAGTTCCCCTCCCCCATCCTTTTACAATTGATTTGTTGATATCAGGATCCAAACAAGGGCTGCTTGCTGTATTTGCTTACTATGTCAGATCCCTCTGTTTCTTTTTTTTAAATTTATTTTTATTGAAGTGTAGGTTTACAATATTGTGTCTAAGTTTCTTTTACTCTACAGGTTCCCACTTCATCTACTTTTCCCCCCATTTACATCATAAAGTTCCCCAAGGTCTGGATTTACTGGCTTCATCCCACTGGTGTCATTTAATATGTTCCTCCTCCCCTGCATTTCCTGATGATTGATTGCTAGATCTTGAGGCTTGGTCTCATTCAGGTTAGATTTGGCTTCACTGGTGCATGTTCCTACAGCAGGAGGCCCATCCTGCCTGACTGTCTCTCTCTGACATTAGCAGATGTTGATGATCATTTGCTCGAGCCATTGTTTCAGTAGGTGTTTGCAAAATGTGATATTCGAATTCTGTTATTCCTTCTTTGTTTGCTAGCTGGAGTCCTTCTATAGATGGCAATGTTCCCTCCTCAGCTATTTATGGTTACCGTGAGGAACAATTCCTACAGGAAGGACAGGATAAATGCTTGATTTTTTCCCTTTTACTTACCAGTTTTCAGGATGATGAATTGTTTCCTTACCATCTTCCAAAAGGACGGAGAGTTTTGGTTTGTTTTTATTTTGTTGTTTATGAACTCCTGAGTTTTTACATATGCAATGTGATTCAGTCCTTTGTGGTTCTTCTTACTGATGCTTAAACCATCCTACTGTTGGCCAGTGGAAGCTTCTGTAAGTTGACCCCTGAGTCCTGTTGACATGACCCCAGTAGTCTCTGATAGCTTCCTTGCTTTCTGATATGACTAGATGACCAGGCTTATCTACATTTCTTGCCCTAGACCTGGAATCAGTCATTTCTCTGCAGAGCCTGGTTTCTCTTAGTGGTAAATGGTATTTAGAAAGCACCATCTGGGCAGTTCAAACAGTTTTTAAGAAAACATTTCTTTTTAATTTAGAAATAAAGTATAAGCATTGCAAACACAAGTTTAATTCAAGGACTAAATGAGAAAGTTGAACGAGAATGTTCCAGAATAGCATTGTCCAGTAGAACTTTCTGTGATGATGGACGTACCCTTTATCTGAGCTTTTCAATATGGTGGCCACTAGCTACTAGAATTTGGCATGTGGGCAGTACAGCGGAAGAACTGATTATTAAATTTATTTTAAAATTAATTTCAAGTTTAAATAGTCACTTGTGACTAGTGAATGCCTTATCAGACAGTGCAGGAAATCTAGAGTCTAGTGATTAAATTCCACAACTATGTTTTTTTCAAGCACCATCCACGTGCAAGGCATGGGAAAGGCACTGCAAGAGAGCTGAGTAATACACTGTCATCCCTTGTAAGAACCTTCCAAAATATTATAGTAAAGGAAATAAGGTGAATCCCTTAATAATTTTAATGTAACCAAAGTGGTAATTGCTAGACAAGTTGTGTTGCGATGAGAATTCCAAAAAAGGAAATATGTTTTAATAATCTGGTTAGGGTGGTTAGAAGTGGATTCAATGGAGAAGATGGCAGAAGAAAGACAGTTTTAAGAAATTATTATATGGTTACTTTATTTTTAATTTTATTTTGGAGTTTTTTTCAAATAAACTTTATTTTTTGGAGCAGTTTTAAGTTCACACCAAAACTGGGTGGAAACTTAGAGTTCTCACATAACCACCGCCCCACACATGCACAGCCTTCCCCAGTATTAACATTCCCCCCTCCCTGAGTGGTACATTTGTTACAATTGTTATTGACACATCATAATCACCCAAAGTCCATAGTTTACATTAGGGCTCACTCTTGGTCTTCTGCTTTCTATGGGTTTGGACAAAAGAATAAGGACATGTATCCATCACTAGAGTATCTTACAGAGTATTTTCACTGCCCTAAAAATCTTCTGTGTTTTGCCTGTGATCTCCCTACCCTCACCCTCTGGCAACCACTGATCTTTTTACTGTCTCCATAGTTTTGCTTTTTCCAGAATGTCGGATAGTTGGAATCATATGATATGTAACCTTTTCTGATGGGCTCCTTTCACTGAGTAGTATGCATTTGAGGTTCCTCCATGTCTTTTAATTGTTTGTAGTTCACTTCTTTTTAGTGTTGAATAATAGTCCATTTTCTGGATGTACCACAGCTTATTTATCCATTTGCTTCTGGAAGGACATCTTGGTTGCTTCCAAATCTTGGCAGTTATAAATAAAGCTGCTGTAAACATCCATGTGCAGGTTTTCATGTAGACCACAGTTTTCAACTCATTTGAGGAAATAACCAAGGAGCACGATAGCGGGCTTGTATGGTAAGAGTGTGTTTAGTTTTGAAGAAACTTTTAAAATTTACTTCATCATCATCACAATAATACCTTTCATTTATCGAGTGCTTGCTTTAGCCCAAAAATTTCACATGTAATAACTTATTTACTTTAATCCTAATAACCCTGTAAGGCAAATGCTTTTAACCTCCACTTTACAGGTGAGTAAATGGAGGCTTTAAGAGAATAGTGACTTGCTCAGGGCCCCACGGCTCCCCCGTAGAACTGGATTTCAAACCCAGGTCTGTCTCACTTCAACGCCCCATCCTTTACTGCTGTTTATCAAGCTCTCAGGTCCCAAAGGTTTCACCAGAACTTTTAAAATGTGTCTCATTGTCTTGGCTTCTTGGACTGCTCCTAAATAAATATCACTTTACTTCTGCACTTCTGAAAGCCTACTTCCAAAGGAGGCTGGTGTTTAGGATAACTTTCCGAGAGTGGAAGGGAAGAGCATGTTGGGGAGACCCGTGTGGTAGTAAATGGCAGGGGACTCAGCATCCTCCCTGACTCTCCTCGGCCCCAACTGAGGCTGTGCCCCCTCAGAACACCTCACTCCGAGCTCTCAGCATTTCTTTCCCAGCCTGTCTTTCCATCTCCTCAGCTTCCTCCACCCTGGGGTCTCTAGGGCCTTTCCAAAGTCTTGTACCCAGTTATACTTCCCTTCCCAACCCTGTGAGTTGGCTTTGGTGATGCTGTTTGCCTGGCTCACCCAGTACTCCTTCTGGACACTATCCTTTCCTATCTCCCTTGCTGTCAACTTTGGCCCCAACCCTGGGCCTCACAAAGTTTCCTTGGAGCCTGGTCTCAATGGAAAGCCCCAGGCCTGTGCTTCTCCAAAGGGCCAGTTTAGAGAAACCATATCTTCATTTATTGCTAGAATTTTTTCTGTTGGGCATTGAATTCCAAAAAAAACCATTTAGTGGTTGTTGAAAGTCAGATTGCTCGCTTGGCTTCATATCTCTGCACCACTGCTCACTAGCAGTGTGTCCCTGGACAAATAATTTAACCTGTCTAAGCCACAGTGTCCTCATCTGTGAAATGAGAGTATTAATAGTACTTGCCTGTAGATTTTTTGATGGACTGAAAGGACACAATGCACAGCACCTGGTGTGTAGTAAGCGCTGGGTAAATACTAGCCATTGGTAGTAGTGATTGTCCAAATAATGATAGGTGGCACTTGGCGTGGGGGAGAGCTGAAAGAACTTGGTGACTGGTTCAGCGTGACTGGGTTACATGAGCGCTCCGAGCTCCGAAATAGCTGATGAGCAGCCGGGTCCAAGATCAGAGTCTTCTTTCTATGTGATGGGTGGCCTTGGGCAAGTCACTTAGTTTTCTGGAGCCTCGCTGTTACCATGTGTAGGGTGGAAATCGTAATCGGCTGCTGCCTCTGGGCCTTTGCGTGGCCATTCCCTGTGCCTGGATTCTCCTGCCAGAGCTCTGCGTGGCTCACTCCGTTCATGTCCCTGCTCAATTGCCACCTCCTCAAAGAGTGTCCCTGACACTCTTGCTGTCCCCTGCTCTAATTCTTTTACAGAGCTTATTGTGACCTCATATTTACCACACACGTACCATGGGCTGTCTCCCCTGTCCCCTCCCAAGAGTTCAAGCTCAAGAAGGCAGGGGTGAATCTAGTCTGTTCACTGCTGGGATCCCATCTCCAAAGTTGGCACCTGGGACATAGTAAACTGTCAAGGAAGGAAATTGTTGAAAGGAAAATGCTAAGAAAGCCTTTTCAAAGTATACAGAGATCTAGAGCCATAAGGGTGTGCAGGCAGTTTCTGGGCCTTCTGGAAAACAGCAGGAAAGGCCTGCAGGTTGCATTCATCACGTTGATGCACCTAAAATGTTTAGCTTTGCTGGCAGAAGCATCTTTTTAGACCCGTACCTAACCCTGTCGCTTTGTGATGAGCTTTAAGGAACCCGCCAGCCCCAGATGGAGACGAGCCAGTCCTGGTGGATGTACTCTAGCCAGTTCTGGTCATGTGTTCCCTCCGACCTGGGCTCCTCCCACCCCTGAGCAGAAGCCTTCTCTCTACTCCTTCCCTCCATATAAAGGGCACGTAGAAATGTCCAGGGATGTCACATCCTCACACCTCCGTGTGACTGTGAAGCCCAGCATCCCTCCCAGGAATTTTGCTTTCTAGGCTAATCCCTGATTTGTAATGAGAAGTCTTATCTATTGTTACCTGTCATTTATGAATCACTCTTCTAATTATTAACTTAGTGAATTATCCCAATAGTTCTCCAGTTAAATGTATGCCGCCTACTTTACCAGTGGAGAAACTGAGGCTCTCAAAGCTTTGTCACTTGCCGAGGGCCGCACACTTGGCAGTGACCTCAAAGCCAGGCTCCTTCCTTGGCCTGTGGTTCCTCCCGCGGACTACACAGTTGAAGCAGAGGCTTAGAAGGAAGAGGACTGGGAACGAACACACAGTCCTTCTCTTTGGCCTCTCACACACAGTAACGGGATACGTTTCCAAAAGGCTACTGGCAAATAATTTCGAGGGTTTGGCCAGCCTGAAATAACCAATCTATTTAGAGGTTTCAAGACCAGGCAGCAGAGGCTAAATAAGGTAACGTGTCTGTCAAGAGGGGAGGCCCAGAGAAGAGAATAGAATATTAAAAAACTCATGGTTCATATCATGCTTTTCTTACCTAAGACTCCTTGAAAAGTGTGCTACAAATAAAAACTATTGCTGCCCTCACCTTAGGATACAGAAATATAAATATCTATAGTGTATGTATATTTTTGGTTTACAACATGCAACTACACAACTTCGGAAAAAGTAAGTTTATTATACATGATTTGGGGGGAAATGGAGAGTTCTCAGCCAAAACTTGAGGTCCAGATTAAATGTTTGGGGATTTAGGGATTTCCCCTTTGGAATGTTAAATTTTTAGTAATGAAAGCAGCTTCCACTTACATAGCACTTATGATGTGCCAGGAACTAGGCTAGTCCCTTCCCATACTTTTTGACACTTAATCGTCACCACTCTATTTCCATTTTTCCATCTTATTAATGAAGACTTAGAGATTCAGAGAGATTAAGCAACTCACCCAAGCTCACACAGCTAGTAAGCAGCAGAGCCAGCTTTTGGACTCACATCATAGACTCTAATCACAAAGGTAAGGGAAGTTGTGCTTGCCAGTATGTTACTTGGTGCCCAGAATGGACCCAGGCGTTGTACATGTTCAATAAATACTGGAATGAAGAATGAATGAATGAATGAAAGGGTCCGACTCCTCTCATCTCAGCAGCCCTGCTGGGTCTTCTCCTCACTTTGCTCTGCAGGCTGTCAGCCTCATCTCTGTAGCTGAACGACAGGATGCATTAGGATTGAGCATTCTCTATCTATAGCAGAATAAATTAGACCTAGGTGTGTTCACACTTTCTTTTATCGATTTTTGGTGGAAAGTAGAGGGTGTGAAGGAATGGCTGTGTGTTTACATATTTTTATAAGCCAGTCAGGGTGGAGAGTGTGGATATACAGGGCAGGTCCCCTCTGGGTGTGTCTACTGGCAGGCTCTCCGACTTGTCCCCATTGCTGGTCTCGTTGAGGGAACCGAGCTCTGGAACCACAATGTCTGCTAGCTCTCAAGGGAGGGAAAGAGGAAATGATGGGGCAGCTTCCACTGCGAGAAAGGAAAGCAGAAATTCGGTAAGAAACAGTTCTCTGGCAGTTCCTCAAACCCAAACTGAAATCTAGTGGCATGTCATAAAAGTCTCAACGGAACTGGAAATCAGGAGATCGGGGTCTAATCCCTGCTTGGCCACTGACTTGGATAAGTCATTTTTCTGCTTTAGGCTTCACTTTTCTTATCTCTAAAATAAACAGTTTAGGCTAAAACCCTGCCTTCAGGCATTTAGAACTGTGGGTGTGTTGAGGTGGGTGCAGGATGGGATATTTTCGGTGGTCACACTGATTAATGAGAGGCATTTGTGTATGATGTGTTGGGGGGACAGAGCGGGGATGCTCAATGTATCCAATGCTCAGGGTCACACAAAGAGAAACTGTACCACTTAGAATCTGGAATGGTAATTAAGAACCGCTTCATTGCTAAAATACTGTGATTCTATTCTAGCCACATTCATTTGAACCATCCAAGTCACATGATGAAAAGAAATCAGACTCTGAGTGAAAGAATTCAAGAGTAATGTGTATAATATATTTTTAAATGCCTCCCAATGTACCTGACTTTTGTGAATGTCAGGACAGTTTCTTGACCTGTAACCCATCTCCCACGATGGTCCCAGAAAACAGCAGGGAGCTGGCCTGGAGAGGGAATGTCACAGGCAGTTGCTATCAGACAGGAAGGTTAGAAGCCCTCTTTGGCAGAGCAGAGACACAGCCCCTCCCCTAAAACTCTGACTGGGGTGGGTACCAAGTCAGTGGAATTGAAAGGCTGAGAGAGGTGTCCAGGGCTGTGGGCTTGCAATCGGGCCCCTTTTCTTAAGGCCTTGGGATTTCCCAGCTGGAGGGGAGAAGGGGCTGAAATACACAGAGAACAGTGAGCCAGAGAGAGGCCTGGGGTTGAAATGAGGAGCTTGTAATAGGAGGCTAAGGCAGAGGAGACTTGAGCAGTGGGTCTCCTAAAAGAGGTGGAACCGAACACCCCTCTGCAGATACTTGTGAAGGACATTCCCTGACCAGAGGGAAAAGACCCCCTTCAGGAAGCCAGTGAGTTTCCACAGGTGAGCTGGTCCTTCCCCACCACCCAAAGCTAGTTAAGCTTTTGCCCATATGCAGATGCCGTCTGTGTTCTTGTTGTTTTATTGAGATATAGCATACACACAGAGAAGGATACAGAGTTTATAGCTTGATGGATACACACACGTATGTACCCAAGGCCCACAGTAGGATACAGACCATGTCTGCACCCTCTATGGTGCTTCTGTGCTTTCTCCCAGTCAACGTCTGCCGCCAAAGATAGCCACTTTTTAGCTTGATCACCGTAGGGTAGTTTTTGAACATCACATAAGTAGAATCATACAGTTTATAGTTTTTGTGGTCTGGGTTTCTTCATTCAATATTACGCCTCTGAAGTTCATCCATCCTGTTGCAAGTAACACTTCACCTTTTCCCCATTGCTGAGTAGAATTCCACGGTAGGATTACATCACAATTTATTTATCCATTCTACTGCTGAAGGAGACTTGGATGGTTCATAGATGCCATCTGGAGGAAGAGTACAAAGGATGGAAACCTCTTAAGATGAAAGAAATACTTCCCTTAGGGAATTTGAACCTGAAAGAGACCATGTTAAGCTAGAGAAGCAGAATGACCTCCAATTGTCAAGTTTACATTTTCTCTCTCTGCAGAAATGGGGACTCTAGAGCTAAATGAGGTCAGTTAATGGAAGTTTTTTTTTAAAATCATATTTTGTGCACATCTGAGTTGAAGAGTATAAATTTTGGCCCTGCTGGTGTGACTTTCTAATAAGAGCAACAGTGTTCAGGGCTGGCTTTAGGCTTATTCAAGGGGTAGACCAGTTGCCTTACTATTAAAATGGTAACAACTTGAAAGAGTTACAGTCAAAAGGTGGTACATCAAAAACAGGATGAGTTGTAGGGGAAAATATTCAGAAGGTGTGGAAAATCTGAGTGAACATTTCTAATGGGGGAGCAGTGCTGGGCTCCCCGGAACCTCAGACAGAATTTGAGTCGGCAGCACAACAGTTGTCAAAGAAAACACCAGGCTAATTCAGAAAGGTGCACAATTAGTCACCCTGCAGTGGTCAAAGGCTGTTCTAACTATTCTGACTAATTTCAACTTGTTTATCTTAAGAGAAATGGGAGGCAGCTTGAGAAGTTCTCAAATAAAATAATCTCAGTGACTTAAGAGATGAAAAACCAGTCCAGGGTGAACAAGGTAGTAGAGTTAGGGCTGTTTTTTTGCTTTACCAGAAAACTCAACTACCCTTAGAATGGGTATTTTAGTCCAGGAAGAAAGTGATGGTCTACTTTCAAGGTGACAGTAGGAGTAGGTGTCTCTGAATGCCTTTATATACACGATTGGAATGGTAAGAAGAGGACATAGATGAAAGCTGTGTATTGTTGCCTCTGTGGCACTTGTGAGGGTGTCCACAAGCACTTTAGCTCACTTTTCCTCTGGGCACACAGTAGGACTGCACTTCCCCGCCCACTTGAAGATACCTACAGCTGCATGACTTGCTTTGGCCAATGACATGTGAGCAGAAATGACACTTCAAAGCAGAAGCTGTAAGAGCCAGTGTGGTTTCTCTCTAAAGATTTATTTCCCCCTCTACCGTGATTCCAGGTCGTGGCTGCTTCAGCAGCCTGGCTTCCAGAGGGAGCAAGGCCCCAAGCCAACCCTTGATGGTTATGTTTGTGAACAAGAAATAACACGTTATTGCTTCAAGCCCCTGAGATTTCGGGATTGTTACCTCGGCATAGCCTAGCCTATCCTGCATGATTGAGGTGCTCATCAGGGTCTCTGAGAATGGTCACTGGATGTGCTCTGTGACCTTCGCCCCTTACCCCAGCTCTAAAGCAAAGGCGGTCATGTCACCTCTGATAAAAGACCAGCCCATTGATTCTTTCTCAAGAATTTGAACACTTCAGGGATACAGAGACAATTGGCACTCCGTGGGAGAAGCTATAGCTAAGAGGGATCTAAGGGACGATTGGAACTGTGGGTCAGGTGGGGTGAAGAACAAGGAAAATACAAGACAGACACCTGGTATAAGGCAGTGGCCAGTCGAGGGACTCAGGAGAGAGAAGGAGGCTGAGGAAGGAGGCTGAGAAAGGAGGTGCAGCCCCCAGCTAACCCTGACTTTCCACTTCATCCCTAACGGGCTGGTGGGCTTGGTTTCTGGCTTCTACAAGATCCCTGTAGACTAACACTAACTCCCCGACACACACACCTTTTACTTGAATGAGTCCAGGCTGCTTCTGTACTTTCCAACAAGAACCCTAACGAGAACAAAATATAAACAGGAGCAAGAAGTTAATAGTACTGTTAACACTGGCTAATACTTGCCATGTGCCAGGCACTGTCCTAGGCACATTATGCATCGTAACTCAGCTCATTCTCCCAGCAACATTAAGAGGTACATACTTCTGACATCCTCACCTTTACAGATAAGGAAACTGCGGCACAGAGAGGGCGAGTGCCTTTCCCCACACCACATTGCTGCCAAGTGGTGTCTGGTTTTAGACTTTCAACCACTACGTTATCGTGAACTTCTGAATGTCACTGATGATGTCTTGTTGCTTAAAGGAGTTTTTGAAATTCTGCTTTAGCATGTTGAAAGCTAAAACTATCGTCACTTATTTTAGATGTGATAATGGTATTTTTAAATGAAGTATTATCTTTTAGAAATGCATTCTAAAATATTTATGGATAAGATATGATGTTAGGATGTGCTTGAAATAATGCAGGGGAACACAGAGGCGGTGAGTGACACTATAGATAGCGTATGATTAGACACGAGTTGATCATCTTTGAAGCTTGAGTGATGGATACATGGGGATTATTAGGCTTTTCTCTCTGCTTTTGTGTATATCTGAAACTTTCCATAGTAAAATGTAATAAACAAATAAGCACCGAGAAAAGGCATGGAAAAGACTGGAATTGATGCAAAATTTGAAAGGGGACTTTTTATCTCATCTGTGCTATTTTTAGAGGGAAGTTGGCAAACTATGATCAGTGGTACAAATGTTTTTGTACAGCTTTCAAGCTATGAATGGGTTTTTACTAATGATTGAAAATGTTCATGTTGGAGAAATGCAAATTTTAGTGTCGATAAAGTTTTATTGGTACAGAGTCACACCCATGTGTTTCTGTCTTGCTTGTGGCAGCTTTCATGCTCTAAAGACAGAGTTAACTAGTAGTAGCAGAGACTGTGGACCACAAAACCTAATATATTTACCGTGTGGCCCTTTACAGAAAAGTTTGCTGACCTCTATTTTATTTTTTTAAGATTTTTTTTGATGTGGATCATTTTAAAAGTCATTATTGAATTTGTTACAATATCGCTTCCATTTTATGTTTTGGTTTTTGACCACGAGGCATGTGGGATCTTAGCTCCCGGACCAGGGATCAAACCCACACCCCCTGCATTGGAAGGTGAAGTCTTAACCACTGGACCGCCGGGGAAGTCCCAGACCTCTATTTTAGAAAGAGACTTCTTCATGCACAACTTTGTTTTTAAAACCAGTTTAAAATATATATATATAGAGAGAGAGAGAGAGAGAGTTTTCTTTTTTAATTAGGAAAGTAATACAAGACCCTTTTAGACAATGTAGTCTATACCAAAGGGTATAAAAAAGAAAATGAATATCATCCACCAGGTACCCATTTCTAAAATCTTCCTTCTTATCTCTTATCAACCAGCTGTTGACAAAATGAAACTGCTCCATTTTCAGGTAAAAGTGGGGATTGCCTTTCTGGGGCTGATTAGACAAGAGCTGCAAGCGGACATTGGCTGTGACAGGGAGACGGGGTAAAGGGATTTGAAAGAGGCCACCTGGGATCTTATTGGGTTTAAATTGTAGAATAAACCTGACACAGTGTATCTAAACTCAGGTATAATAAATCCTAGTAGAAGGGCGTTGTAATAACCATTTAATATAGATACAAGAACTGATAATCAAGGTAGAACCTAGTTAACAAGTTTCTGGGGAAAAAATAACCTTAGACACTGACAACCCATGATTATACCAGCATTATTTATTTATTTTATTTTTATTTTTTTGGCTGCGTTGGGTCTTAGTTGCGGCATGCAGGATCTTATGTTGTGGTGTGCGGGTTTCCTCTCTCTAGTTGTGGCGCATGGGCTGCAGGGTGCGTGGCCTCCAGGCCACACGGGCTCTGTAGTTTGCAGCACACGGACTCTCTTGTTGAGGCACGCGAGCTCACTAGTTGTGGCGCGCGAGATTAGTTGCCCCACGGCATGTGGGATCTTAGTTCCCTGACCAGGGATCAGACCTGCATCCCCTGCATTGTAAGGCGGATTCTCTACCACCAGACCACAAGGGAAGTCCCTATACCAGCATTATTTACAATAACATAAAGGTAGAAGCAACATCTGCAGTGTCCATCAGCAGATGAATGGATAAACAAAATGTGGCATATACATACAATGGAGTGTTATTTAGCTTTAAAACCAAAGGAGGGACTTCCCTGGTGGCGCAGTGGTTAAGAATCCTCCTGCCAATGCAGGGGACACGGGTTAGAGACCTGGTCCGGGAAGATCCCACATGCCGCGGAGCAACTAAGCCCGTGTGCCACAACTACAGAGCCTGCGCTCTAGAGGCCATGAGCCACAACTACTGAGCCCACGTGCCACAACTACTGAAGCCCGTGCGCCTAGAGCCTGTGCTCCGCAACAAGAGAAGCCACCACAGTGAGAAGCCCACGCACTGCAACAAAGAGAGTAGCCCCTGCTCGCCGCAACTAGAGAAAGCACAGCAACGAAGACCCAATGCAGCCAAAATTAATTAAGTAATTAAAAGAAAACAAACGAACAAACAAAAACAAAAGAAATTCTGACACAAGCTACACCATGGGTGAGCCTAGAGGACAGTGGTTACATGAAATGAGCCAGTCAAAAAAGGGCAAATAGTATATGATTCTATTTATGTGAGGTCCCTAGAATAGTCAAATTCATAGAGACAAAATAGAATGGTCATTGCCAGGGGATGGAGGGAGGGAGCGGTGCGGAGTTATCGTTTAATGGGTGGAGAGTTTCAGTTTGAGAAGAGGAAAAAAGTTCTAGAGATGGATGGTGATGGTTTGCACAACAATGTGAATGTACTTAATGCCACCAAACTGTACATTTAAATAGTGTTTAAATGGTAAAAGTTTGTGCTATGTATATGTGACCATAATTTTTAAAAACTGACCAATTTCAGGTGGATGAAATTTGGTCATAATAAGGGTACATCTTAAGCAAAGAAGTTAAAATGGATTTCGGGAAAGCAGGAAAAAGTTCAAGAAACTGAAAGAAGTCTTTAGGCTGCTTGATGCATAATGCTTAAAGGTGGTTACTGCTGAAGGGATGATGTGGAGAGCCTGGGCTGCCACTGAGAGTTTGCTTTCTGTGTTTGGAGGTTCAGGCATAGGTCCGCTTGGGAAGTCAGAGACTTGATACTTCCAGTTCAGTGATTTTTATAAGAATGCCAAGAAAAGGCTCTAAAGGAAATGTTGGAGCTGTCATTAGTGGTATTACCAGTGATCTGACTTTTCGTTCCTGGTATGCTGCCTTTACAACCTTGATTTCAGTAAAATCCACTAGGTTTCCAATAACCCGCCAGGATTGTGGCCATTGCCCACAGAATTTAAGGACTGAGTCTTGGCCCAAGCTGGTGGGCAGGTCTCAGCTCCTCCAAGCCACCGAGCATGTGCCATCCTCTGTGAATGACTCGAGGGTCAGATCAGCAGGGCGGGCACGCTGGACAGGCCGAGTGTCTGGTTTACTGTGGGAAAGCCTGGGGGATGGGCTGGATGGCTGTCGTCCGCGGCATCACAAATGCCGAGATGTACATCGGTTGTGAACTGGAGTGGAGAAGATCTTCCTGGATGGGGATGAAGCACAGCCACGACCACTTCTGATGTGAAGCTGTGTGACCAGACACTGATGGTGGATTTGCCCAGAAATGACTTCTGGCTGGACCTGCCTTCACTAGTGCCTCCTAGGATAGCTGGACATGCTATTTAAGGCCAGCATCCTTTTAAACTGAGGCAGCTGATTATTCTGATTGGATAATATCCAGCTGAGCCAGTTGTTAAATATTTTTAAAAGTCACCCCGGCCAGGGATCTCCTTCAAATCATTGTTTGCCGGCAGCCTCCAGTGTCAGTGATGCTATGCTAGTGTTAAATTTTCTGATAACTTTGCTTTAAAAAAAAAGTGGTGAAGCCCTTAACCAACCCCTAATTACCTCACATTTTGGGGGTTTTGAAATGAGTTTGCACTGGATTTTGTTTAAGATATCAAAAGGAGAAGATTACTAGGAATGGATAACCAGGGCCACAAAAATAGTAAAAGCTACTATTTACTGAATCTACCATCTATTGACCACTTTAGGTATATTATATCTAATCGTTGCATGAAGTGTTAGGTCTCTTTCTTATTTTACTCATGAGGGAAGCCAAGGCTGAGAGAAGCCAAGTGACTTGCAAAAAGTCTTTCGGCTAATAAGTGGCAAACCTCGTATTCAAATATAGCACCATAGTATTTGGTCTTTACGTTTGGGAAATGCACATGTAAGCTTAGCTGATGGAGTGGACCTCAGTGGGTTTTGCCACTCAACCCATCCATTCCAGTCACCTTTCTTCTGCTAACAAAACCCTGATTTTCCTCTGCGGTACCATCTTTTCCCCAGCTCTCATTCCAGATGTTTGGGGGAGGGGGGGTCATGTGACTCGAGCCTGGCCAATCAGCACATGATATTTCCCTGGCTGCAGCAACTCCCTCAACAAATTTTTTTTTTTAAACTTTGTATTTTATATTGGAGTATAGCTGATTAACAATGTGGTGATAGTCTCAGGTACACAGCAAAGGAACTCAGCCATACATATACAGGTATCCATTCTCCCCCAGACTCCCCTCCCATCCAGGCTGCCACATAACATTGAGCAGAGCTCCCTGTGCTCTACAGTAGGACCTCACTCAGCAAATATTTATTGCGAGAAGCTGGGGTATTCAGCAGGGTCAAGGCAGGTGGGGGTGCTGCTGTGGTGGAGCCTATTTGCCAGCGAAGGCAGACAGGTGATCAACAAGTTACAGAGACTCAGCATAATTTCAGTTGGCGGTGAGTGCTTAAAAACAAAATAAAACAGGGTAATCCGTTGTAAGAGTAACACAAGGGGCAAGGCGGGGGGCTCTTTTACGGAGGGTGGCCAGAGCCAAAGAGAGGCAATGGGACTTCCGTTAGGTCTCTTCATACTTCTGCCTGCCTTGAACTTGGAAGAGCTTGGGACCCCACAACTGCTGGTGCCATCTTGCCCATCCCGAGAGTCTGAGGATGAAGGCAACATGGGGGACGAAGGGAGGAGGGAGAGAGAGAAAGAGGGTCCTGATGATGTCTTTGAGCCCCTGAATCAGGCTATAATGGAAATTAAACCTACCCCTAAATTTCTGCACAAAGGGAGCCTACAAATTTTTTTTTTCCTTAAGATGGTTTCATCAACTGGAAAGAATCCTATCATGTACAGCTGAGTTTAGTCTAATCACTGCCTGGCATGTGAGCCTCCTTCACTGCTGGCGGGTCTGAGTAAATTTTAGATGCATAAGCAGACGACCGAATAGATAGATGATAGCTAGATAGCTCCATAGATTGATGGCTATAGAACAGATAAAAGTTAGTGTTTGTCCATGCATGGAGAACAAGATCAGAAAGATACACACCCAACTCTTCACACAGTTCACACTCTGGGATGAGAAGAAAGGGGTGTCACTTTTTAACGATCAGCTTGTGGAATGTTTGCATTTAAAGACAAGCATGCATGACCTTTTAATATTGAAAAAACTACAGATTTGGAAAGGTGTGGACAGAAAGGCCTGTGGAGTGGTCTTGGCCTGGGTCCTCAACCTCATGCCCGTAGCACACACACCAAGGCCTCACAGGGCCATTACTCAAAGCAGCTGCCAAGAAAATGACATGAAGGAGGCCCTCACTGCCACCCCTGCTCTCTTTCCTGCAGAACTTCCCTACGTGTCTCAGGTGAGGACAGCTGGAAGGTGGTAATATCTGTATGGCGCACTGAAGGATCAAGGCCACATGAAGCCAGAATGTATTTCCTGGGCACTCTTGTCAGCCCCAGAACCTGCCCAGTTGTCCCAAAAGCTGAGGGGATCATTTTCTTTACCTGGGACCCAGTCACTCAGCAACAGCTCAGTTGATTATAGGACAGAGGCCCTTTCTATTGAAAATGCATAGTTTGTAAGTTCTTCTCCTTCATGCCAGGGGAAGTGTATCTCACTCGAAGTTCTGAAACTTGGCTAGCATTATTACAGGTGTTTGTTCTGGTTTTAAAATATTCATGGAACTCATAATAAATACTCTCATTGTGCTTGGATTTTGCTTACACTCTAGTAGAAGCCTTTGTAGAAGACAACTGTGGCAGTCATTCTGGAATTGCCTTTCTCTTGGATACTTCCAGTAGACCGTGGATTGTTCCTGAAGCATGATCCCAGATTAATGCTGTTTCGTACAGTCCAAGGTCCCATTGTGGATTCCAGCTTTGCTGTTTGTTGTTTAAAGCAAGGAACAAAACTTTATCACTCTTATCAGAAAAATCTTAAAGATTCTATGATAGAAACAGTCTTCATCACTTCTCCTTCTGACTTAGAAGTAAAAATTACTTCTATGTAGCAGATTACCTTTGGACCCAAATAAATTGTGTGCTAAAGCCTTCTGAAGCTATAGCTACTGCAGTCCTCCTCTTGTAATCTGGCTTTTTTTATATAATCACTGTACCCAGAGAAAATGAAAGGGCAAACTCCAACCTAGGGAAGGTTGAATAATCACAGACTCCAACCTTAAGGAATCTGAATTAATGAGATTTCCTGGGATTTTTCCAGCCAAGAAAGAACTACCGCTTTCCTCCCAAGGGCCTGTGATGCTTATAACTTTATTCACAGACATACAACATCATTCCCTAGAGAAGGAATTATGGTCAGACTTTAATTTGGATCAACAGATAAAATTAGAAAATCTCTTGCGGGAAATGTCATTCATTATTTACAAATGTACGTAATTAAAGAAAGGAGGTATATACAGAATAAAGATGTTATTGTCTGTAGAGCAAAGAGTTAAATATAAGTAGAATTCCCTGGGATCTCACCAGGTGCATGCCCCAAACACATATTTAAAGTCTACAATGCAGAAAAAATAGCTTGAGGGATATACATCACACTGTCATCTAGGCTTTTCTCTGTGGACTGGGGAGAGACGTGGTTATCGAGGGATAAATTTCACTTGATATAAAAGAGTGCTGTGATGTTTGTCTCTTTAAATAATAAGTACAGTGGAAATTGGTTAGGCTCCTTGGCCACCTAGCAACTAGAATAGCTTGCCTGGATTTGTAGAATTTCCCATCTTATGCATCTGAATATGTCTAAGCCAGAAACTCACTTTCTGAGCCTCCCTTGTAACTCAGAAGGCCGATACACCTTGTAGGTGTATTAATCAGAATTCTCCAGAGAAGCAGAACCAGCAAGAATAGAGGGGGGAGACAAGGAGGGGGGGGATTGATTTACTTTAAGGAATTGAGTCATGCAATTATGGAGACCCGGGGAGGAGCTGATGTTGTGGTTCAGGTCCAAAGACAATCTGCTGGCAGAAGTCCTTCATGCCTGGGGGAGGTCAGTCTGTGTTCTATTAAGGCCTTCAACAGATTGGATGAGGCCCACCCACATTTTGGAAGACAGTTGGCTTTAATCAGACTTCACTGATTTGATGTTAATCTCATCCAAAAACATAGTCACAGAAACGTCTCAAATAATGGTTGACCAAATATCTGGGCACTGTGACCCAGCCAAGTTGACACATAAAATTAACCATCACAACAGGGCCTGCCTGGACATATGACCTAATCTTTACACAAGGCTTTGGTTTGGACGTAAGTACCATGTGGAATCCATTCTTCCAGAGAGGTGGTGGTGGAGACGTCCAGCTTACAGAGGCAAAGTGGCAGCAGTCCTAGTGGCAGCACCCTGTTGATGGAGTATACAGGGTTTGTGCCAGCAATAGCAGCAGAAGGATCCCCACTAGAGGCGTCTTGTTTTTGTCGCTCCAAGCCTCATCCTTTAGTTCAGGAATTTAGTAAACTACCCAGTTCCTTTAATACATTCCTTCTCTGTGTAAACTAACTAGGGTAGATACTGTTGTTTGCAACCAAGAACCCTGAAATTCAATAAATGGTTAGATTATCTATTACTGCATAACAAATTACCCAAAATTTAGTAGTTTAAAACAATAATAAACATTTTATTATGTCTCACGTTTTCTATAGGTCAAAAATTGGGGAGTAGCTTAGCTGGGTGCTTCTGGCTCAGGGTCTCTCATGAGATTGCATTCAAGTTGTTGGCCAAGGGGCTGGGGCTGGGGAATCCACTTTCAAGATGGCTTACTCATATGGTGGGCCAGTTGTGCTGGCTATTGGCCAGAGGCCTCAGTTCTTCTCATGTGGGTCTCTCCATAGGGCTGCTTGAGTGTCCTCACACCGTGGAGGTTGCCTTCCCCAGAGACAGTGATCTGAGAGAGAAAGGTGGATGCCACAGTGCTTTTTATGACCTTGTCTATGTGAAGTCACACCATCACTTCCACCCTATTCTGTTTGTTACAAGAAAGTTGCTAAGTCTAGCTCTTACTCAAAAGGAAGAAGATGAGTTTCCACCTTTTGAAGAGAAGAATGTCAAAGAATTTATGGATATATTTTAAAACTTCCTGTGGTAGCCAGCCTCAAGATGGCCACCCAATGATCCTTACCTCCTGATAGTCACACCTTTGTATATTTCCCTCCTATACTGTATCACATTTGTTCTGCGTGACCAGTGGCTTATGGAGAAGTGATGGTATGTCCCTTCTGAAGTTAGGCTATAAAAAGCTCCTTTAGTCTCTCCTGCTCTCTCTCTACCCACCCCCACCCCCCTTTCTCTCTCTCTCTGTCTCTCTCTCTCTCTGTCTCTGTCTCTCCTCCCACCCTCCATGTCCCGTGCTCTGCTCTGGGGAAGCAAGCAGCCACGTGTGAGCAGCCTTATGGAGAAGGCCACGTAGCAGGGAACTAGAGCCTCCAGCTACAGCCAGCGAGGCACTGAGGCCAGCCAGCAACCATATGAGTGAGTCTGAAGCAGATTCTCCAGCCCTAGTTGAGCCTTCACAAGACTGCGTCCTCAGCTGGCCGTTTGCTCCCTCACAAGACCTCACGAGAACTTGAGTCAGAACCATCCAGCTAAGCTGCTCTTGGATTTCTGACCTTCAGAACTTGTGTGAGATAATAAATGTTGTTGCTTTAAGTTGCTAAATTGTGGAGTAATTTGTTACACAAGAGTAGATAACAAATACACCACCATACATGTATTACTTTTTTTCTCCAGAAGAAATAAAGGCTTGTGTGTGTGACTGGAAAAGAGAGTGAGCAAATAAGAGATCTACCTAAGTCACCAAAGACAGACATGACCACCTCATGTTCTCACAGAGCATCCATTTCCAGCTTTCTGAGGTTTTACTAAACTCCTAGAAATCCTTAACCAAATCTGAAGTTGAAATTGATCTTTTTTAAGGCTGGAGGCTGCTGCCTACCAAGCTATAAGCCGCTGCCACCTAGACTATGTCAGGCAAGCCTGGGGACACCCTTCCCTCAAGATGGCAGGTTGGGGTCAGACTGGGCTCTTGTGTGTGTTAATGGATCCTGTGCTTCAAAGCTAGCCATGATTGTTGTTTTGAATTTTTGTGAGCCTTTTTACTTTAGAAAGTCTCTAGTTGCAGACTATAGCAAGTGCTTTGTGGGTTATTCAATCATGTTTATAAATTCAATAGCAAAAATAATTGTACAATCTATATCTTATTGGCTACTCAAGATAGCACAACATCCATTTATTCAATAAATATTTGCTGAACACCCGCTGGGTGCCAGCCCTGGCCTAGGCACTGGAACACTGGATTTGAAATGTCCTCAGCGCTGCGGGAAGAGAGCAGATGCCATTGTTGCAGTAGAAACGCAATTACAGGAAAGCTAAAACCCCCCTCTTCCACTTGGGAAAAAAGCCAGAAGTCTGTCTCCAAGGAGCCCCACGGGGTGACTTGTGAATTCGCCCAGGCCCAGGTTCTGTCCGTGAGCTTTTCAGGCAGCACACCAGGAGTGGGTCCGTGCCCCAGGGAAAACCTGTAAACCACGCTCATATGACTCTTGTATAAAACCAGAGGGTCGGTTTATGAATGTACAATGAAAATTCTGACTATCCCGGGGACCAGAACACTCAGGTTTGCGTGTCTCACCCCAGTCTCCCTCCCTCCTCCCATACTCCATTCTCCTAGCCTCTATTCTTCCCTTTCTTCCATTTCTGCTGTGACACATACTTCATGAGCATGTCCTAGGAGCCAGCCTGGGGCTGAGAGCCAGAGGAACCGTGGCGTATGAAGCCAGCAGAGTTCCTGCCCTCAGTCGGGGGCGGGTGTGGGCGGAAACCCTAATCGAAACACTCACACAGATAAACACCGAGGCCCTGTTTTGTTTCATGGAGGCCTTTGAGACGCTGCTGACCATGAAGATCCCTGTCCTCAGAACGAGGTGCATCCTCTCACACACACAGCGTCTTACACACAGTTCCAGGGGCGTCTCGGTCACCCCGAAGCCCATCCAGGGACCTGGGGTGCAGAATCTCCCCCTCTGTAGACAGAACTGCACGAGAAGCAGCCAGGTCATACCCAGAAGGTTGCTTCTAGATCAGAGTTGCAGCACGGGTTTTTTGGCCACACCACACAGCACGTGGGATCTTAGTTCCCTGACCAGGGATGGAACCTGTGCCCCCTGCAGTGGAAGCGTGGAGTCTTAACCACTGGACCGCCAGGGAAGTCCTTGACTCTCTTTAGATAGGCTAGTACCTTGATGCACTGAGAGCCATACTGATCTGGTCTTGGAATGGATGATACAGCTGACTTCGCCTATCTTAGCTCTGAACCATTGTAAATAGATTTGAAGTTTAACTTCAGCAGAGAGTGGCTTCTTCCTCACTTGCAAGTTCTTAGAAGGTGTCCTGGTCTGGGCCCCAGCAGCTCTCAGCTGGCTTTTCCAAGCGTATCCAGAAAACAATGAAAGACAGACGCCTGGCTCATCAAAAATCTCCCCAGCCTACCTTTCTCCTCTCCACAATCTAGAGGAGCAGTTGGCAACCTTTTTCTCTAATGGGCCACATAGTAAATATTTTAGGTCTTTCGCAACTGCTCAATTCTGCTGTTACGATCCAAAGAGCAGCCGCAGGTAATGCATATATGAATGAGCATAGCTGTGCTCGTTTAAAACCTTGTTGACAAAACACCGTGGACTGGCCAGAGCTGGCCTGTGGGCTGTAGCGTGCTGACCCCTGGTCTAGGAGAGGCTCCTGCTCCACATGGCTTCTCCCCGGCCCCCTCTGCTCTCTCTCCCTCACTGACCTTTTCAAAGGATTCATTACCATTGCATTTCTGAGGATTTAGACAGAGGGTCAAAATCTGTGGAAACAGCAAATGGAAGAAAGCTTTCAACTAGAAAAGGCGTCCTTAGTGCTCAGTCCTTCTTCCTGGTTTGTACAGTGTGGAGAAATGAATAGGAAAGAGACATTATGTGACCATGGGAAAACGTTAGGAATGTTTAATCCAGAAAATGGAAGATTCCAGCAAGGGGCGCAGAGTGGTTAAGAGTACTTAGGCTTCAGTCAGATAATGACAATAATAATCACAACACAACACAGATAACACTGTACACTTACCATGTGCCAAATGCTCTTTGAAGTATTTTTCTAAATATCCTGTTTAGGGACTTCCCTGGTGGTCCAGTGGTTAAGACTTCGCCGTCCAATGCAGGGGGTGCGGGTACCATCCCTGGTCGGGGAGCCAAGATCCCACATGCCTCGCGGCCAGAAAACCAAAAACATAAAACAGAAGCAATATTGTAACAAATTCAGTAAAGACTTTAAAAATGGTCCACATCAAAAAAAAAAAAATCTTAAAAAAAAAAATCATCTTTAAGGCTGGTTTGCTTTCCAGCTCTGCCACTGTCGTGCTGTGTGACATCACTTAACCCCTCTGAGCCTCTGTTTCTTCATCCATTAAACCAGGGGTGTGGGGTAACCTAGGAAATGCGCTCAGCGCAGTGCCTGGTTACACCTTCATACTCAGTAAGGGTTAGATCTGATTATTCCAATCTGTGGAGAGGCCAGGCTTGGTCTTTGTACCTCAGATCTTACCAGTGAAGCCAGCAGGTAGAACCTTCAGGAAGAGAGATTCTAACCTCGGGAAAAACTTGGTGACTCAGCACTTCTAAGATATACAAGGTTCTGGGGACGTTGATAGGAGATTCTTGTTCTGCAGTCAAATAAATCTCAGTTAAGCAAAGTTAAAGAAGTTTCTCAGCGGCTGTATTTCTTAGAGCCCGGAATACACTATTGTGGTTTAAATATCTAAGCAAATATTATCACAAGCAGCTTTTCCCAACATATTTATCCACCAATCATTTTTAGCCCCCAGGGTAGCTTTGGGGATTAGTTTGTCACAGAAAACCCTTGAGGAAAATACAGTGGGAGTTGTGGGAAATAGACTGGGGGTAGTGAGTTCCTCTTTGAGGGAAATGTGTGAGCAAAGGCCGGATGCCCACAGGGCAGGGATGTGGACAGGATTCCACAGTGGGTGACACGGGGACTGAGTGAAGTGAAAAGCTCCGGGCCGTTCTGGCAGCCGGGCTTGTCCTGGTGGGCTCTGGGAGCTCTGCGGGTTTTCTTTTCCAGCCCTGGAAGTTTGGACTTGACTTTGAATGACACCAAGAAAGAAGGGTGACGCTGGATGTCTCTGGAGGCCCCCAGTTAGGAGGCCCTGAGAAGCCAGGCCAGTATCCCTGCACGGGGGGGGTCCCTTCAGGTTTGGTCACGGTGTGTATGGGTCATCAAGGGCAATGAAGTCACACTGTCTGACACGTCATGGGCCCTCGGGAAATGTTCCTCTTTGAGATACGTCCTGAGCATCCTGAAATGTTAACGGTTGAGGGCTGGCAGCCCTGACCTGGATTCCTGCTCTGGGTTTGCCACTTTCCAGCTGGGAGACCCTGGGCAGATCCAGTCCCTTATGCATAAAATGAGACTAACAGTCGATTCCTCCTCATCCCGTGGTGAGGACCTGTCGCGGACACCCTGGCGTCCCTGGCCTGTCTTAGGTGGGACACTATGCAGACAGGTGTAGGCACTCCTTGGGGCACGAAGCACAGGGCCTTCCGTGATGCTTTGAGCGCCTGTCCTGGGGAGGAACCTCCAACCAAAGCCAGCAGGAACGGGGTGATACACACCCCAGCAGCCTTGGTCCTTGGGGTGGACAGTTCAGGGAGGCATCTGCATCTTCCCGGGGGGGTTGGAGGAATCCAGCTGTCCATTGCCTGCAGAGGTGGAGTGACCTCAATAACTCACCTTACACGGATGTGTCTCCCTTTACCTGTCTCATTCTCCCCACTCCCTCCCTCTTGCTTCCTGAGATCACCTCCCAAAGAAACTTCCAGTACCCCATTCCTTTTCTCAGGCTCTACTTTGGGGGAACCCAAACTAAGACAGGATTCCATAAGACAATAAGACACTGCCTGTGGAATACCTGGCCATGATCAGTGCTTAATAATTAATAGCTCTAAGTAAGTAAGTCAGAGAAAGACAAATATCGTATGGTATGGCTTCTATGTGGAATCTAAAAAAAAGGGTAGAAGTGAATTTATCTACAAAACAGAAATAGAGTTACAGATATAGAAAATGAACTTATAGTTACCAGGGGGTAAGCGGGGGGAGGGATAAATTGGGAGATTGGGATTGACATATCCACACTACTGTATATAAAATAGATTAACTAGTAAGTACCTACGGTATAGCACAGGGAACTCTATTCAATACTCTAATGAACTGTGTGGGAAAAGAATCTAAAAAAGAGTGGATATATGTATATGTATAACTGATTCACTTTGCTGTACAGCAGAAACTAACACAACATTGTAAATCAACTATACCCCCAATAAAAAATTTAAAAATAATAATTAATAGCTCTGATTACTACTGAAAAAAATCAAGTCTGGCCTACCCTCTGGTCTCCATCACGTTACCACCCAAGTGTATGTACACACCCACGCATGTGCACGCCCACACATACACACACCTGTGCACACACCCACACATGCACACCCACATGCTTACACCAACAATTCTCAGGCTACTTGAGGTCTTATCCTCCCACTTCTGGTTCAGATGTGATAAGATTTCCCATGTCCATTCAGAGCTGCAGGAGCAATCTGGTTAGTAAAACTCTTTAAATCCCCCCTTTTTCCCAACTCAACTGTGGACACACTGAAGGATGTTATGGTCTAAAACTAGGGCTATTCCCTTTCTCCTTCCAGAACAGGGGCCAGTCCGATTCTGCCACCACTCTTTCCTCCTTGCTTGAATTTTGCCACTTGTTACCACAAAAGACCATTCTGAGGCTGACTTTGTTGACAGAGGCGAGAGGTCCTGACTGGGGGCCTGGAACACTGAACGCAGCGGGGGGCAACGTTCAAGACTGGAGATGGTGTGGGTTGAATAGATGTTCAGAAATAATGGCGGGGGTCGGGGGGACTTGGATGCTTGTTTACTGAGCTGCTGTTTCAAGCAGCAGGCAGGACGTCCCCTCTGTTCCTGACATCTCCTGTGATGGTAGTAAGTTCTGTATCTTCAGCACAATTAGTAGACATTCTCTACTCATTACACTGAAGTGCTCCCAACCCTTTTAATCATCTATCAGGTTGGGGGAGTGTCTTCGTTAAAAACCCACCATTCATTATCACACTTCTCGATTTCCTGGACCACGGGGGCACTTTATGGGAACCTAAGAACATTATGACTCTGTTGGAGAGCCCCCCATTTCCCTCTCTGTCCTATCTCCCCGCAAAATCGTGCTCTGAAGTGAAGCTGTTGGCAGTACCTCCTCAGTGACTCCCATGCCCTCTCCCATGCCTTGTGGAGCAGTTACTGGTTAATGAGAAGAACTTTCCAGTAATAGACGGTGACCTACAAATGAATAAAAGTTATCTCTTGATCTAGTTCAGAAAATAACGATGACAAAGAATTGCCATTTAAAGTAAAGCAAAGCAAATGGTTTTGTGATTATAAGGATGTACTGAGGCACAGTTGCAGGATCCTGGGCCTCAGAGGTAGGTGAACCTGGTATTGAATCTGGCTGTGGCAGTTACCTGCTGTGTGTATCTTGGGTAAGTTGCTTAACTTCTCTGGGTCTCAATTTCTTTATCATTATAAATGGGGCAAATTATACTATGCGGACATTTTATATTCTTTTCCTTTAGCATCTCGTGTTCTTTGTGGTTCTAGTGGAGGTGCCAGTCATAGTAACAGCCGTTACCCACCACCCCCCATTCCCTCAACAGGGCCCAGGCCTGGCCAATAAAGAATGGGTGTGAGGAATAGGCAAGGTCCTTTCTTAAGATTTTATATATAAACGCTAGAAGAGAGACTCTCTCTTCCCTTTGCTGAACTAAAATGATGGAAGTCTGGAGGTCTGGGTAGCAATGCCTCCGAATCCTTCTTCCATCCGCCCTCCATCACCCTCTCCCTCCATCCCTTCTCCTGCTGAAGAAAGAAAATAAAGCCAATACACAAAGAAAGGCAGATCTGTACACAGAGGGGGAGGGAGTCTCAACAGCATTGTTTCAGTTTCTTTTGAATTCTCCTTTGTAACTATTACTGCTTTTTTATTTTGATTTGGGTTTTGTGACTGTTGGAGAACAAGAGGGGACTTTAAAGGTCGAGAGCCAACCTTTATTGTTTGCTAGATGAATAAAATGGAGTCGAGAGGCAGTGCCTTCTCTCCAGCCAGCCAGCTTCTCAGTTGGGACTGGCACCCAGGCTTCAGCGTCCAAGTCCACGTTCATTCATCCTACCAGGCTAGTCAGGTAACTCACAGGCCCATTGAGTGTATAATGGATAGTGTGTCCCCAACCTCACTGCCCCTACTTTCTTATCTTGCCCCCTAGCCCCTCATCAAGCCAACACTGTCTGAAATATCACCATTGTATTCATTCCTTCCCATTCTCCTTGTGTTTCTTCTGGGAGTGGTAATACAGACAACTAATGTAAACTATTGGATGAATTGCTTTTAAGACCCTCTTCCATCACAGATAAAAGGGCTTTAGTATCTTAGGAGAATGGGTTAAAAAAGGGGGTGACATGTGGCAATGGTTCTAAAAGAAGGAAAATAGTATAGAAAAGGAAGTTCATTGCTCCTGAAAGCAGACTGCTGCAATTTTAGAATCTTCCTCCTCTTTCTCTGTCACCATAGTCCCCTTCTGAGTGTTCCTACATAGAATCAGTGCTACTGACCCTGCAGCCATTCCCTCCCTCTTCTCTCTGGCTGCAGATTCCACCTCCCACTTTAGAGACTGAAAATGCAACTCACTTTCCCAGCTTGCCTTGCAGCTAGAGTATGTGACCTATTCCTGGCCAGTTAGACATGAAGGGAAGTCTGGTGGAGTTGCTTTTAGGAAAGGTTTTTCTCCTTGATCAAAGAGAGATGCACATGAGAAAGCCTCCTTTATTTCTGCTTTTGAATATGGTAGTATAAAGATATGATGGCTGGAGCTGCTGCAGCCATCTTGCAATCACAAGGGGACAAGTCTAAAACCAAAGCCAGCACACTAAGGTTTGTGGCGTGGAAAGATGAAAAGAGGCAGGGTCCTACAGGACACTGTTTCACTACAGAAATTACCCTGGGACAGTCCAACCATTGGATTTCTTGATAAGTAAGATAGTAAATGGTCTTTATCATTTGAGCCACATTTGGCTGGGTACTTTATTTCTTGCAGCCCCAAATCATCCCATTACTATGTCTTAGACTTGTTTCCAAGAAGTTTCCTTGATGGAATATACATTTGTGTCTAAAATAAAGTTTTTTTTCTTTGATGTTGCTCGGTATTTTTTTTTTTTTTTAATTTATTTCTGGCTGCATTGGGTCTTCGTTGCTGCGCACAGGCTTTCTCTAGTTGCGGCGAGTGGGGACCACCCCCTGTTGTGGTGCGTGGGCTTCTCATTGCGGTGGCTTCTCTTGCTCTGGAGCACAGGCTCTAGGCACGTGGGCTTCAGTAGCTGTGCCTCGCGGGCTCTAGAGCGCAGGCTCAGTAGTTGTGGCACACGGGCCTAGTTGCTCTGCAGCATGTGGTATCCTCCCCGACCAGGGCCCGAACCCATGTCCCATGCATTGGCAGGCGGATTCTCCACCACTGCACCACCATGGAAGTCCCAACTCGGTATTTTTTATTACTAGAATTTCTGTTTGATTCTTTTTCAAATCTGGTGGGTGACTTGAGAGTTTCCTGGCCCATGTAGATATCCTCCACCTTGTCTTTTATTTTCATAAACATGTTAAGCGTGGTTAGTTTATAATCTGTTTGATAATTCCAATATGTAGAGTCTTGGCAGGACTATTTCTGCTGGTGTTGTTTCTGCTTGTTCTTATTCATGGTGCCTTATTTCTTTTTATTCATGGTTATCTGTGATTGTATGCTGCTCATTGTACCTGAAAAACAATTTGTAGGAGTAATTTGAGGTCTAGGATAAATGTACCTTCCTCCAGAGAGAATGTGTGTCTGCATTTGCCAGTGGCCTGGGGACCCTTAAGCCAGATTCAAGGGTTTGAGGTTGCCTGCACCACCAAACACTGTGAATCCTGGCTGCAAATCCAGTACACAAGACCTAGGTTACTTCTGGTTCACCTTTTCCCTAAGGGTGCAGGGCTTTGGGGTCCCTGTTATTATGGAGAGGCTCTCCAATTAGACTGCCCTTTTGATTTCTTCCTCCCTTATTCCACAAGGCCATCAAAACAAAAGTTCAGATTGTTGGAATCAGCTAATGCCCTTGGTTCAAAAGTGATTTCCATGCTCTGCTTATCTCTTTGGGTTCCTGTTTTTCCTTCAATAATGTCTTACTATATAATTAACTCTTAAGTGCTTGCAAGATGCTCAGTTTATCCAGCAAGTTTAGTTGTTTCCTGAAGGAGGGTTGGTCCAAATAACATAACCCACTGTTAGTGGAAACGGAAGTTTATCTTTGTCCATTCACCAAGTTGTCCGCTCCCGCCTAAACTGTGTCTCCATAATCCTTACCACTTGGTTCTTCCTGTCCGTGGACGTGCACTCTACTTGCCTGTGCTGTCTGGCTGCCTTGCCCTGTTCTTGATTTTGTTGCCCCCCTGATCTCTAGGCATCATCTGCCTGATTTCTGTGTGCCCTAACCCCTGGCACTTGTTTGCCCTCTGACTTCTCCTGGTTGCCTGTGCCAACTGACTTGGGTACCACGGGGTTCCAGCTGCTTACCTAGCTCTTGAACCTCCAGCTGAGCTTTGATCCAGGACTTTATGATATTTGCCAACATTGTCCTCTCCTGTGCCTCCTCTCTATAAGCCTCCTGGCTACCCATCTGGCCTTGACTTTTCTGATTAATTCTCCTTCCCCTTCCAGAGCCACTTAACTGCCTTGGCATCACCTACCCAATTCATGGCACCATCTTGGCCTTCCCTTGATTGAGTGTTTTATGTAGATGCATTTGAGGCTGAGTCTCTTTAATTATCTTTGCCTAATAAAGGATCACACTGTGGGGACCTCATGAATGTTTTATAATGATGAATAACTCTTAAATTGGAATCATTCTTTAAAATGTAGAAGACCTTGGGAATTCCCTGGCAGTCCAGTGGTTAGGTCTTGGCACTTTCACTGCCTGGGGGCCTGGTTTCGATCCCTGCTCGGGGGAAGTAAGATCCCACAAGCCACGAGGTGAGGCCAAAAAAAAAAAAAAAAAGTAGAAGATCAAAGTTTATGATAAAAAAGGAAACTGACAATGGCAATAAAGCCAGTCCTAGTCTTAAGACTTTTGTTTTTTGAGAGTCTATTTGGCCACCTATGAGAAATAATGAGTTTAGTATAGTGGTAGAGAGCACGGGCATATAAGTCCAGGGGACCCATGTTTAATCCCATTTTCACCCCTTATTAGTTATTTGAATTTGCACAATTCATCCTATTCTTCTTACTCTCTATTTCCTCATCCATAACTGGTGCTAATATTACCTTCTTCATGAGATTGTTATGGGAAGAAAGAGAAAAAAGGCACATTTAACACAGTAACCGCAAACAGTAAGCGCTCAATTTAAAGGCATTATCTTTATCATGATTAATAAGATTACGGTCCACCTTCCCTCCAGATATTTTACCACCTGGGTTGTCATGTGGCTGCTCATCCTCCATCCCATCCTGAAATCTCCACCATCTGAAGCTTGACCAAGAGTGTGGGGACAGTTGTTCCCAATGGCCCTGGTTGAAACACACGTGTTCCTCTGGCCTCATACGTGGTCGCCTTTGTTTAACGAGGTGACTAGTTGAATCAAGTCCTGCTTGATGAGGTTGAGGGTTGCAATATGAGACAAGTTATATTCACAGTTGAAAAACATCGTGGTTCCTCATGTCCCAGAGTCATTTTTCAGGAGATTGGAGGCTCAGCAGAAGGCTAAGATAATTAGGCTCCTACAAGGGCAACAATGTACGTGGCCTTAAGGGTC
The DNA here is from genome assembly GCF_965194825.1 of Balaenoptera physalus. Classification (NCBI taxonomy): domain Eukaryota; kingdom Metazoa; phylum Chordata; class Mammalia; order Artiodactyla; family Balaenopteridae; genus Balaenoptera; species Balaenoptera physalus. Next base: position 92,641,728 of record NC_138896.1, on the reverse strand, counting down.
TTTGGTATAAACATCTGTAGGATTTGAAGGCTAAATGGGTCTATTCCAACCTCCTCATTTGGCAAATAAGGAAACCGAGATTCAGAGAAGTGACATGACCTGCCCAGGGCCAAGCAGTCCATTGGTAGTAAAGTCAAGACAGGAATCCAGATCTTGGTTCTACAATTTACCAGCCATGTGACATGCTAGGTGTGGTGGTTTAAAACTACAGCTACAAATAAGTCCACAAATTCCTTGACATTTCTCCTTTCAAAAGGCAGAGTGTAATTCCCTTCCCCTTCTAAACTTAGTGATTTACTTTTAATGAGTGGAATGTGAGAAAGTGATACTATGTGACTTCTGAGGTTAGGTCATAAAAAGAATACAGTTTTTCCTGGTTCTCTCTCTCTCTCTCTCTCTCTCTCTCTCTGTCTCTCTGAATCCAGCTACCATGTTTTAAGGATGCTCAATAGGCCTCTAGGGTAGGTCTACTGGGGAGGAGCAGAGGCCTCCTACCAACAACCAGTACCAACTTGCCAGCCGTATGATGGAGCCACTGTAGGAGCTCCTTGTCTAGTCCCAGTCAAGCTCCAGGTTGCAGCCCTGATGACATCTTGACTGCAACCTCATCAGAGAACCTGGGCTAGAATCGCAGAGCTAAGCTGCTCTCTGATTCCTGACTCACAGAAACTGTGGGAGAGAACACATGTTTATTGTCGTAAGCTACTAACTTTGGGGTAATTGTTAAGCATTGATAGATAATGAATACACCAAGATAACTCATACTAATAATTAATACTAATATTGACTCAAGACTTTTTGAGTGGGAGGTGATAAAAATCCAATTCAACTAGTGAGGGAAAAAAAAACAAAGAATTATTATTGTTCCTGTCCTGGGGAAGACTAGAGATGGAGCGGCTTCAGGGATACCCCATATTCAAATGATGTCATCAGGATTCTTTCTCTTGTCATTGCTCTGTTGGCTTCTTCCTTCTTCTTCATTCTGTCCTACCAGAGACACTTTCTCTGTGTAGGATAGGTTGACCTGGCTAGAGGCAACTCAGGGTTTCTTCATCTCCCCTTAATGGCCCTAAAAGAAACAGAGGCCTCCCCTCCCCCAAATGCATGAATAATTCCAGGGAAGACTCTCATTGGCCAAGTTTGGTTCCTGTGCCTGTAACTGAACCAGTCACTGTGGAGATGGAAATAGGGTACTGTGATTGGCTACCAGTACCTTGGCTAACTTAGGACTAACTTGCTCTTCAAAGCATGGTCCATGGACCATGGAGGAGGAAAGCATCACCTCAGGCCTTGTTTGAAATACCAAATCTTGGCCCCTCTCCAGACTCTCTGAATCAGAATCTGAATTTTCCCAAGATCTCCAGGTGATTTGTATGCACATTAAAATTTGAGAAGCACTGAACTACTATAATTTATTTCCCAGCAAAAAAAGTAATCTTTCCTCCTCGTCTCCTATGTCAGTTTACTGCTCCTTTCCCCCAGTTAGTAGAGTACTTTTGTCTTTTAACCCTCTTATATATTTTCATGTGCACATCCTCTCTCATCACACTTGGGTCTTTAAAGACAGAATCCAGTGTCTGATAGACAGTGTCCTCTTCTGTAAAAAAGGGATAATGCTGTTCACCATCTGGGGATCTCATGAGGACTAGAGGGAATAAAATACATGGGTTTAGAGCATAGTTATATTGTATATATTATTGTTAGATTGTAGATGCATAAGGTTGAGAGCTGGTACTTTTTCCCTAAGCTGTCATTTATTGGGGTGCTTACCATATACCAGGCACTGTGCTAGGTCCTTTATTATGTTTTCTCATTGAATCCCCACCATAAAACTCACAACTACATTATAAGGGAAGCAGGTATTATGACAATATAGGTATTTAGATAACTTGTAAATTTCCTCATTCAGAAATCAGGCAATGGATGGAACTTCCCTGGTGGTCCAGTGGTAAAGAATCATCCTTACAATGCAGGGGACGTGGGTTCCATCCCTTGTCAGGGAACTAAGATCCCACATGCCACGGAGCAACTAAGCCCGCGTGCCACAACTACTGAGCTTGTGCGCCTCAACGAGAGAGCCTGCGTGCTGCAAACTACAGAGCCCATGCGCTCTGGAACCCGCGCGCCACACCTACAGAGCCTGTGTGCCACAACTACAGAGCCCACGTGCCCTGGAGCCCGCGTACCACAACTAGAGAGAGAAAACCTGCACCCCACAACTAGAGAGAAGCCCACGTGCCACAACAAACAATCCCACATGCCTCAACGAAGACCCCACGTGCCGCAACTAAGACCCGACGCGGCCAAAAATTAATAATAAACAAATAAATAATATTTTCAAAGAAGAAGAGAAATCAGGCAATGGAACAAGGTTACACAACTAGTGAGTGAGTGAGGCAGGATTTGAATCCAGAACTGTTGACTCCATAGCCTAGTTCTTAAGAGCTCTGCTCCACCATGTTGCATGATGAAATCCCTCAACCAATATTTGTTAAAGAGTAAAAGCCCTGGGCCCCGTAAAACAAGGATCATAAGATCAAAGCCAACTCGGGCCAGGCCAGTAACATAATAGAGCAAAGGCCAGACTGATGAAACACTCTCTTCCCTCTTTACTGTGAGTGGGTCAAGCAAGTGTGATGATAAATGGCAGATGACCTTCACCCCAGTGTCAAGGAGACAAAAGGACAGACGGCGCCCCTGGGAGCTGGGGAGCCCATGGCCCATCTGGAGGCTGCGTGAACACAGCACCTTGCAGGACCACACGGAGTCATACATGGCATTAAACATTTTGAATCTGACCTCTAAGAAGGTGGACCCAGTGTTGTCAGAGTTGATTTTTCTAATAAAGCCAGAGATCTGGACTTTTATGTGAAATCCTTGACTTTGAAATACTGGTGAATAACTTTCTGTTAAGTATATGGGTCAGACATGGGGGTAGGTGGGTAGTGGTCACCAGATTATAAACCCTGTTCTAAACTGGAGAGGGAAACCTGCACTGTTTTTTGGCTTTTGTTTGCTAAACTAGTACAAAAATAAATAGGAAGTAAAAAAGGAAGGAGGAAAGGAAGAAGAAACGGAGGGGGACTTCCCTGGTGGCGCAGTGGTTGAGAATCCGCCTGCCAATGCAGGGGACACGGGTTCAATCCCTGGTCCGGGAAGATCCCACATGCCGCGGAGCAAGTAAGCCCATGCACCACAACTACTGAGCCTGTGCTCTAGAGCCCACGAGCCACAACTACTGAGCCCATGTGCCACAACTACTGAAGCCTGCATGCCTAGAGCCCGTGCAACAAGAGAAGCCACTGCAGTGAGAAGCCTGTGCACCGCAACGAAGAGTAGCCCCCGCTCGCTGCAACTAGAGAAAGCCCACGCACAGCAACAAAGACTCAACGCAGCCGAAAATAAATAAATAAAATAAATAAATTTAAAACAAAAACAAACAAACAAAAAAAGAAATGGAGGGAAGAAGGAAGGGAAGGAAAGAAGGGAGGGAGGAGAAAATTTGGCTCCTTGACAACCTGAGTCTCAAGTAATAAGGTGGAAGACAGCTTTCAAACGGGGGGGGGGGGGGGGGGGAGGGGGAGGGGCATAGGGCTGATTGTCCCAAGGGCCGGGGCCTACAATGGGGAGTCCCTTCTGCCTCCCAATGCCACCAAGGGCCAACCCGGCTAATCAACTTTTTTTTTTTCCTACCACCTTGGAGGCCCGCTCTGGCTTTGTTCAGCTGTAATCTTTCTTAATTAGATAATTGAAATAATCGTCCAATTAAGTTGGTTCACACGGCCCCCCCCTTATTTGAGGACTTGCTGAATCCAGCTGGCATCTCGTTTCCGCTGACTCCGTTTCTTGCGTCCTGCAGGGTCTGAAACAGGTTTCAAACTGTTTTCTTCCCTCTCAGTTCGCTGTTTCAGTTCATAGGAGCTACCACTAAATTTCAGTTCTGGCTAATGTCAAAATAGACTCCGTAGGAACTAAAAGCCGAGAGTTAGGACCGGCAGCAGCACAGTGGTGGCTGAGAGTGTCAGACTCGCAGGGGTTTGCGTCCCTGTTCTACCATTGACCAGCTGGGGGACCTTGAACGTGTGTGCTGCCTCAGAGCTGCAGTTTCCTCATCAGTGAAGTGGGAAGAAAAAGAGGACCTACCTCATGGGTAGGGTTGTTGTGTGATTTAATTGAGATAATAGAAGTGAGGCCATCAGCCTTGTGTGTGAGACATAGTAAATGTTCACTACTTACGTGGGCTTGGAAAATGATGTATTCTTTTTTTTTTCATTGAAGTATAGTTGGTTTACAATGTTGTGTTAGTTTCTGGTGTACAGCAAAGTGATTCAGTTATACATGTATATACATACATATATATACACTTTTTCAGATTCTTTTCCAAGGTAGGTTATTACAAGCTCTTGAGTATAGTTACCCATGGTATACAGTAGGACCTAGGTGTTTATCTATTTTATAGTAGTTTGTATCTGCTAACCCCAAACTTCTAATTTATCCCTCCCCCTCCCTTTCCCCTTTGGTAACCATAAGGTTACCAAACCTTAAGTTTGTTCTCTGTGTCTGTGAGTCTGTTTCTGTTTTGTAAATAACTTTATTTGTATCATTTTTTAGATTCCACATATAAGTGATATCGTATGATATTTGTCTTGTCCGGGTTACTTCACTTAGTATGATAATCTCTAGGTCCATCCATGTTGCTGCAAATGGCATTATTTCATTCTTTTTTATGGCCGAGTAATATTCCATTGATCTATGATATATCACAGAAAATGATGTATTCCTAATAGCTCAAATAGTTGGCATCATATATTTGTTACAGAACTGGAGAAAAGAAAAAGAGAGGGCAATCACAGAGAGATATAAGACATAAATGATTCTTGGGGTTCTTTGGCTACTTGGTAGGCTTATATGGTACTTATATAGGTATTTGTTTTTGTTTTTGTTTTGGCTGTGCCACGAGGCATGCAGCATCTTAGTTCCCCGACCAGGGATCGAACCCTTGCCCCCTGCAGTGGAAGCTCGGAGTCCGAACCACTGGACAGCCAGGGAATTGCAGTATTTATATGTTAATCTAATATCTCCATCCAGTATTGTTTCAAGTTAACTCTAAAGCCATCTAAGAGACATAGAGATAACAGGCTTTCCCTTGAGGTGTATCCTCTGTAAGTAAAATTTCAAGGCAGTATTCCCTTCCCTTGCCCATCAGAATGGAAGGTCCATGTGGGCAGGGCTGTGTCTGTGTGTACGTCATGGTGTCCCTAGGGAGGTACCAATAAATAATTGTTAAATAAACATATGTGGAGTGAGGGAGGACTGTTCTCCAAAAGGACATTCAGACCAGTTTCAAGCAGTAACACTTTAAAACAAGGTTATAAGGTGCATAACATTAGCTAAGGATGGAGAAAAATCTAGAAGTGGGCTAGTATTACAGGATCACAGAGTAAAACGTATATCAGTTGTGACTTCAAAACCCAAATGCGCAAACCTTCCCCTAACCTGCTAAAATGCTGACCTCGCCGGAAGCCAGGCAGCCAGTAACCAGGGCCATCCCCCCTTGGCCCGACCTTAGCTATGTTTCATTCTTTAGCACAGACTCCTGGAAACTCATTCTCTTTTATTTCACAGGAGTCAGGTATTAGAAGAGAATGATAGCTCTGTGCAGAGTATATTTTTTAATGCTTTTTAATCTTTTAAAAATTACACAAGCAGTACATCATTTTTTTAATGAGAAAAATGCCCATAAGTAAAAAGAAAAATGAATTTTCAAAGATTCTTTTTTTTTAAATTTTTTTAATTTTTATTTTTGGCTGTGTTGGGTCTTCGTTTCCGTGTGAGGGCTTTCTCTAGTTGCGGCAAGTGGGGGCCACTCTTCATCGCGGTGCGCGGGCCTCTCACTATCGTGGCCTCTCTTGTTGTGGAGCACAGGCTCCAGACGCGCAGGCTCAGTAGTTGCGGCTCACGGGCCCAGTTGCTCCACAGCATGTGGGATCTTCCCAGACCAGGGCTCGAACCTGTGTCCCCTGCATTGGCAGGCAGATTCTCAACCACTGCGCCACCAGGGAAGCCCCCCAAAGATTCTTTTTTAATGATGTGGTTTTTTTCCTGGAATATGCTTTTAAAAAGGGGTAATCTTCGACTCCTATATAAGGCAGCAATGTGCTTTCTATACAGTGCATTTTTCAGACTAGCAAAAGTAAAATGTTTCTTAGCACTTTGCTCTAGAGTTCAGCAATGGATAAGGGCTTGCAGTTCCCCATGTCTTCAAACATACTTGGGCAATCAATATTCTCCAGTACTGCATGGCTGGACTTTGGCTGGAGAGGACTGTTTGGTGTTGAGTGTAGTGGGAAGTCAGTAAATGTTCCAGACAACTGCCCAGTCACTAGTTTTCCGAGCACACACTCCCTGTTTCTGCCTCCGTGCCTTAGTGCACACTCTGGGTGGTAGCCAGCCTCCAAGATGACCAACACTGATCCCCACCTCTTGGTATTCACATGTCTGTATAGGGCTGGCTGATGTAATCAATAGGATATTGTAGAAATGATGGAGCCTGACTTCCGAAGCTAAGTCATAAAAGTCCTGGCAGTTTCTCCTCTGCTCTCTCTTGGATCACTTGCTCTGAGGGAAGCCAGCTGCCGTGTCGGGAGAACGCTCAAGCAGCCCTGTAGTGAGGTCCATGTGGTGAGGAACTCCTGTCAGCGGCATGTGAGTGAGCCATTGTGGAAACATCTTCCAGCCCCAGTCAAGTCTTCAGATGACAACATCCCCAGCAGATATCTTTACTACACCCATCCTGAGCCAGGACCTCCAGCTAAGCCACTCACAAATTCCTGACCCACAGAAACTGTGTGAGATAACACTTATTTTTGTTTTAAGCTGCTGGGTTTTACAGTAATGTGTTCTGCTGCAAAAGGTAATTAATACATTCACCCTCCTGTCTAGAAGGCTTACTCCTTTCCTTTCCAAATTCTCTCTCCCTCAAGGCTGAGGTGAAATTCCTCTTCCTGCCTGGATTCTCCAGTCCAGAGGAGTCTCTCCCTTCTCTGTGCCCCATCACCATGCCTGTCTTCCTTATTTGGCATTAACCAGAGCTAGAAGGAAAGACAGCCAAAGCCAAGCCTGACATCTGTTGTGTCTGTTAGTAGATGACCACATAATCATCTACCGATGGGGCATATTAATCATCTAGTGTATCATCTATACCAAGATACTTCTGACAGTGAAAGGGGGTGCTATTAATAATGATCCTGGGAATCAGCAAAATCCAGGACAGTTCTAGGGCAAATAACAACATTTGGTGACCACATCTGTAAGAGGTGCCGACACCTCCCCAGAAATACGAGAGAGAAAAAATTATTTAGCAGAGTTGCAGTTTTACTTGCCCAATGCTTGGATGTACCCCTCCCCCCAAAAAAGCTTGTTTACTTCTATATAATAGATGTTTCCCCCTGCATATCTCCACCCAGCTAGATAGTGAAGGGGAGGAATATGATTTTATACCAGCCTGGTAATTTAAAGTCTCTGAGACCTTCAGTCATGACATGGCTGAGCAGAGGGAGTGTACAGCCAGAATTCCTAGCCCCATCTCCCCACCCCCATCACTGCAAACTCCCCTCCCACCTCACCTCTTAAGGTGAAAACTTGGGCATATGGGGGATGAGTAGGAAGTCACAGAGCATCAGGGTCTCCTTTAAAGGATGATTGGTCTGAGCCACTACCTGCACCGGGGACCTCCGAGGGGCTCTTTTTCCTCCTAGCTTTCTGTAGCAGTGTTCTGGCACTGGAGCCATCTCTCACAGGTGTGGGCCTTATGCCTTGCCCAGGTGTGCCCACAGAGGGGCTGAAATCTAGCCAATGAGCCATGAGCCCGGGGGCTGTGTGTGTCAGAAGGAGGCTTTTTCCAGTTTGCACAACGGCATTCCCTGGGCCGGGACAGACCCTGGCCAGCACCCAGAGTCCAGGTTATTTGCCCTGGGCTTTACATTCTTTGCTTGTGGCAGCTTGTTGGTCCTGATCGCAGGCCAGAGCTGATTCCAAGTTCTTGTGGCACCTCCCTGACCCCACGTCGGGCCCGTGGCAGAGCTTAGGTCACCTCCATGCCCTGCACAGGCCACACAGGGTGAGGGCGTCTTCCTTAGACTCCTCTACACGCTCCTGACACCACCTGCACACCACTGCTGCTGGCCCCACGGACACGTGGCTTTAAGCCAGAGACAGGTCCCCACCCCCAGGTCCTGCAGACTTCCTTGCACAGTGCCTGGATGTGACCCACTTACCCTGCTGTTCTCACACTTCTCCCATCTCATTTTCTGGGTGTTTCTAAATCTCCTCTCCCTAGAGATATCTGATTTTATCAGTGGTCTGCAGGTTCTTCTTCCTTCCGCTGCCCTCCCAGGGTAACATGAACAGGTTTGGGGTATTACTGGGAGTGACAAAACACAGTGATTAAGAGCCATACCTCACCGGCTTTTTCATGTGCTAGCACACATCATATAGGAAATAATGTGTGGAGCCCATCGGGTCCTGGAGAGGATCTGGAACCCCAGAGGGCTGCTCTGGAGGACTAATGGGGTCCCCAGCCACCCATATCCTGCCAGGCTGTTCTGAGAGCAGAGGGGACCAAGTCTCCTGGGGCATTCAGAGGCACTCTGGTTGAAAAGCCCTTCTTAGAGCCGTCAGCCTGACTTTGGTGAGAAGGGAACTGAGTAATTGAGAAATACCTGCCCCCCTCCCAAGAGCCTGACTTTCAAGGCCATTGTCCCCCTACAGAGGTCAAGAACCTCAGCTTAGAGACTAATGCTGATCAATGGCCTCTTTATTCGAAAAGATCTTTCTCCTTCCCTGGGGCAGTAAGCCTCCTGGCTCAGCCCTAGTGCTGGGCAGCAGCAAGAAAATAGTTTCCAGGATAAACAACGAGGTCCTACTGTATAGCACAGAGAACTATATTCAATATCCTATGATAAACCATAATAGAAAAGAATATTAAAAAAAAAGAATGTGTATATATATTTATAACTGAATCACTTTGCCATACAGCAGAAATTAACACAACATCATAAATCGACTATACTGCAATTAAAATTTTTTTTTTAATTTTTTTAAAAAAAGAAGAGAAAGGGACTTCCCTGGTGGCACAGTGGTTAAGAATCCGCCTGCCAATGCAGGCGACATGGGTTCGAGCTCTGGTCCGGGAAGATCCCACATGCCGCGGAGCAACTAAGCCCGTGCGCCACAACTACTGAGTCTGCGCTCTAGAGCCCGCGAGCCACAACTACTGAGCCCGTGTGCCACAACTACTGAGCCCACGAGCCACAACTGCTGCACCTTCGCTCTAGAGCCCGCCAGCCACAATTACTGAGACTACATGCCTAGAGCCCGTGCTCCACAACAAGAGAAGCCACCGCAATGACGAGTAGCCCCTGCACGCAGCAACGAAGACCCACCGCAGCCAAAAAATAAATAAATAAATTTATAAAAAAAAAAAAAAAAAGAGAGAAAATAGTTTCTAGTGGGAAACTAAAATATATAGGCATAACATTGGTGAAATAGGATCCCTGATACGGTGGTATTGATGGGACCTTCTCTGGTAGTGGATGGGGGAGCAGGGGTTTGGGGTTGGTGGGTGAGACCTCAAGGTAGCAGCACCCTAAAGTCCCATTACCTTGTGGCTAGACAGTCTTCTAAAGGAGCAGATTCCTGTTACCTCCAGGGCTTTTGTTTTGCTGAGTGGTTTATGCAGATGAGGGGCCAGCCCGGTGGCTCTGGGTGAGCAAGGGGAGGGAGCCGCCCTACTCCCCGCCCCTCCCACACTCTCTGCCCCTTCCCGGTCAGTACTCATGCCCACATATGAATTTTTCTGTTCTTGAGCTTCACCTAAATATAATACTACAGCATGTACGTTTTTGTGTTCTGTCGAGTTTCCTTAACATTATGTCTCTGACACCCATCCATGTGGCTACGGGTGGCATCAATCTGCTCTTTTTCCCTTGCTATGTAGTATTCTGTTGTAGCAAAATACCCTCAGTTTATTTAGCCCTTCTCCACTTCATTTGGATCGTTTTAGCTCTCACACACAAAAAGGCTGCTCTGAGCATTTTTGTTCATGCCCCTTTGTGGACCTCACTCATTTCATTCCTTATGTGGGATTTTTTGAAAAACATTCTTATTAAAATAATTTGTTTCTGATAAAAGTCATACATGCTCATTTAGAAAATGGAACATGCAAAAGTGCAAAGTTTTAAAAAAGTCATCATCGATGTACATTCAATTTTGTACTTGGCTGTTTCATTCCAGATACCCTGAGCATTTTTTTTATGATAGTCTGTGAGAAAGAGTCTTAGCCTCTTTTTAATTCCTTCTGGCCTCATTCCTTGTGTAGCCATCAGCTGACATTTGCGACGATTCTGAGAAGGTTTTGCCCAGGAGAGAAAGGAGAGACTGCAGACAGCTGGCCACCTGCCCTGTCCACCCCCAGGTAGAGGCGGGCTGTCTGTCTAAAGTGAGAAGGCGCTGGGTCTGCAGAGCACGTGCCTCCGTCCGTCCCCGCCGGACTGAGCTCTCACAAACGGACCTAGCAGGGTGGAAGCACAGACTGCAAACTGAGAAGAGGATGAGAAGTGTGGCTGTGAGATCGGAAAACAGAGCGTTGGCAAATCGGGGAAGCGAGCAAGGAGTTTGGAAAGCTGTGTCACTACCCTCACTGTGCTGTCTTGGGCAGCGCAAGCCACACATGAACCATTCCAAAGAGTCAGTTCAGTAGGTGCCACGGATTCACGTTATCCTAACACAGAAAATCACAGGGCAGACACAAAGCTAACGGTTTCCGTGTCCCTTTTACTCTTAGCTCGTTTCAAATATTGGCAAACTTTTCTCCATCTCTTGTTTGCACTCATTTTTGCTAAGTATGTTTGATCGTAAACCTAAGATTCTTGAAGTACCTCTCTGAACTTCTGTTTCCTCACCTGTAAAATGGCGTGAAGGGTCGTTCTTATCTCTTAGATCAGGGTTTTTCAACTTCAGCACTATTGATTGACATTTTGGGCCAGGAACTCTTTGCTGTAGGGGCTGTCTTGAGCGTCATAGGATGTTTAAGCAGCATCCCTGGCCTCTACCTACTAGATGCCAGTCAGCACCCTTCCCTCCCCACAGCTGTGACCAGCAAAAATGTCTCCAGATATTGCCAAATAATCCCTGCTTGAAAAGCACTTGTTTAGAGTTACTGTAAGTATCACGTGAGATAATAATACAGGTAAAGCACTTGGAAGTAAGGGCTGCCAAGTAAGTGCTGGGTGACCCTTAGCCATCAGTGCTGATGAGAAGGTCCTGGAAAGGCGTGGACTTATGGCTGGGGCTACTTCACAAGCCAGTCTGCTTGTATATTTATTTCATCCTTATTCCTTTTTGCATCTTCCGTTCTCCCGTCCGAAGTGCGTGGTTTAAAAGGCTTTTTTATTTTTTTATGAAAGGTGCCTTTCTACAAGTATCAGAAATAAAACTCAGAAGGACTGGCATTGGTCAGTGGCTTTTGAAACTGGAGAATGTCAAAGAAATGTAAATCATACTCTTCCAGGAGCATGAGTGTCTGTCTTTTCCTAAGACGTTTCGCAACCATTAACTCGTTGGACTCCATCACAGAGTATTCTGGCTGAGCCCGAACTGAATTCCGATCGTTTCTGTTTGTGGAAGGGCTGGGCTGTGGGAACTCACAGCGTTGGTCTGAGGGATTGGGGTTGGCGTGGGGTGTGTCTTTGCTTATTTCTGGCTGATGGAAGGGAGGACAATATTTGGTGGACTGAGGCCTGAGGGACAGAAGATGAGGAAGAAGTGGGATGGCGTTGGTCCTTTCATGTGGCCTTGAGGGATCTGAATGATGAGAGCGGGGTGAGCGGAGCTGGGAAGGGGCATCCTCACCGCATGCCCCTCTGCCTCAGACGCAGCCAGCTGGGGCTCCCTGAACCCAGATGCCTTCCAGACAGAAGGGGTTCAAGGCGTTTCAGGTCACCCTCATGCCGGACCTCACTGCCGTCAGCAGCAACAGAAAACACCAAGGTGTGTGACTGGGACCTCTTTTCTGATCTTTCCCCAGGGCCCCTAGGGCCTGTTCTCACCTTTGGCTCAGTTTCTGCCCGGACTCTGTCTAAAGCTCTACCTGTTTGGGGGACCAAGGGCACCATTCCGAGTTCTGCCATGCGGTCCCTGAGCTGAGGCCAGTCAGCCAGTAGGTAAGGATGCCACTGAGGCTGACAGCCACGCCCACAGCCTGTCCCCTCCTCCACTATAGCCACACCCCTGGCTGTGACCACGCCCACGGTCTGTCCTCCGGCTCCGATCACGCCCACTGCCACCGCCCAGGGCTGAAACCACCCGCCTGGACATTCCTCCTCACAGCTGCCTTCAGCCAAGTGGCTGCCACCAAGTTCCTGAGAAATGAGTCACAGGAGACTGTCACTCTGGGGGAAATCTCGTGCCAGCTTTATTTGGATGTTGCAAAGACCAGTATGATGAGAGGCCAACAGAGCGGTGTACCTGAACTCTAAAGCTTTCAAAAGTCTGCATTTGCAACTTTCCACTTTCTAGGCTCTGCGCTTCCCTCTGCGCCCTCCTCTGGGCCCTGTTTGTTCTCTTTGAGTGGAAGACAGGCCAGCTTGCGTACCTGGCACTGTTTTATACCTCAGCGTGGCATTGGGGAGGGCACCTAAAAGACCGCTGGCCCTCCAGATGTAGCTGAGCAGCCCAATAACACTTAATTGCCCATTCTGTCCCTTTGTCCCTTGGATCCTCACCAGATCCGACGTGCCAGAGCCAGCTCAGCGCTGAGAACCGTGCCATGCCCCTTGGAAGCCCTCAATAGGATTTGGACTGGCTGGCCAGCTCCTCCCTCTAGAACATGAGCTCTCCAAGGTCACAGGCTGTGTCTGCTTAGTCCTTGTTTACAGGACAGAAATTATTAGCGTGCAAATGTTCTTATGTCTTCTCTCTCACCCCTCCAGTCGCAACCTTGTAGTTGACAACGCATCTCATCTCCTCCCTCTCGCTGAAGGGTGGTGAGAGACTAGATTGATCCATCTAATAAAGAAAGTGAGAGAGGAGGGGAGAGGAACGTGTATCAGTGAGTGATTCTCAAACCATCTGCATTGGAACCACCTGGGGATTTGGTTAAACTGCAGACTCTGATTCAGTTGGTCTGGGCTGGAGCCTGAGACTCTGCATCTCTGACAAGCTTCCAGGTGAAACAGATGCTGCTGGTGTTCAGACCACATGCACAGCAAGGGTGTAAAGGAGTGGATAGCTGGGAGGTTTGCACAGCACTGGAGAGAGAAATTCTGTGGAGCAGCTTCTGCATGTGAGAGAAAGGGATAGAAGAGGAAGGGTTTTTTGGTTTTTTTTAATAAGCGTTATCACAGCCTCTGTATTTAGCTCTCTTCATTCTCAAGAAATGCAAGGACATTTGTTGTTTGTCAGCTGCCTCTATTCCTCAGCTAATAGCTCTCCAATGTCCTCTGATTGAATGGTGAGCCAGGTACCGTCCCTCCCCAGCACACGACCGCCAGCGAGGCCAGTGGGGGCTCCTGCTCGGAAATGTGAATCATGGATTCAGGTCCAAAACAGAGAACAGTTGGAGTATTCTCATTCCAGCCGAGGCAGCTAAGTGAGATTTTTGAGCATTTTCAGCTGCCAAGAACCTTCTGGAGTTGCTGGGTGCCTGATGGCTGCAAGCCTGAGTCTTTAGCCTTCCCTTTGCTCTAGTGTACTCTCCAGTATCCTTCCAAGAAATTCTCTTTTTTGCCTAGATCAGCCAGAGTCCGTTTCTGTTGCTTGCAATCAAAGCACCCTAACAGATATACTATTTAACCAGTATAACAGTTTGAGTTATTATTTTGAAATAATATTTCATTTCCTGAGTCTGTGTATATGTGTGTGTGTGTGTGTGTGTGTGTGTTAATTAGAAGACCACTTCATCACTTAGGCTGAACCCATGGGTGCTGCCTTTATACAGCTTACATTTGGAGTCCATGCTTAGTACTGTGCCTGAGAGAAATGCAGTAGGTGCTCAATGAATGGGCATGGAAAGAATGAGCAGTCACTTCACAGCATCTGCGCTGACCCCTGGCATCTGTCAGCTGCCCCTGTGCCTGGGGACATGTTAGATGGCCATCAAGCACTAAAATAGCAACAGCTTGTAGGAAAGCGTGTGCAAGCTTGCAGCAGCACTAGCTAATAAACTTCTGACCTTTCCCTTGGATTTTCTTTCTCCCTGTATTTTTTACAAGCAAAGAGCTACAGAATGTCAGAATGGAGCGAGGTCTTTGTTCCATGAATATGTGGTGGTTCGATTAAAATATTCCCATTTAAATGAGTAGCACGCCAGCAGTGGTTAAGAATCCTCCTGCCAGTGCAGGGGACACGGGTTCGAGCCCTGATCTGGGAAGATCCCACATGCCTCAGAGCAACTAAGCCCGTGCGCCACAACTACTGAGCCTGTGCTCTAGAGCCCGTGAGCCACAACTACTGAGCCTGTGTGCCACAACTACTGAAGCCTGTGCACCTAGAGCCCGCACTCCACAAGAGAAGCCACTGCAATGAGAAGCCCGTGCACCACAATGAAAATCCAATGCAGCCAATCAATAAATAAATCAATAAAATAAAAAAACAAATGAGTAGCATGCTAGTATTTCCACTGTGGCATTTCCAGTTGTGGCAATTACTGCTAAAAAGAGGCAAACACTGTATACACTATAAAGCCCAGCCTAGCCTGTGGAGGCAAAAAGATTTTCATCCAAGTCCATCCCAACTGTGCTGTGAACTAGCTGTCCTTGGGCAAGTTATGGTCTCAGAGCCTCAGTTTCCTCATCTGTAAAATGGGCACAGATGGTATTAGCATCTTCCTCAATGGTTTGTTATAAGCACTGAACAAGGCAATGCATAAAAGGATTTATGTTCCTTAAGGCAATGCATATAAAGTGCTTGGAATGGTGTCAGTACTCTGTAAGTGTAGCTATTATTAAAACACATTTTTCACTAAAACCAGCATGTGTAATCCTTCCCTCCCACTCTTAAATAGAAGTCTTAAAAAAGGCTTTTGATCCAATTATGGTTAAAAAAAATTATCATATACATGGGGAAAAGACAAAGAAAACATACTACCATTTTAATGTTTGTCTCTGGTGTAACATTATATATAATTTTTATTTTCTTCCTTCAGCTTTCTGTGCTTTCCAGATTCTTTGGCAATGAGCATGTACATTACTTTTATGACCAGAGGAGAAGCGCTGACAAATGTTGTCTTTAAAAGAGAAGAAAAATATAGAAGTAAACTGCAACATGATTTTGTAGGAACTGGGTGAAAAAAAAAAATTCCCAAGTTAGATGGAGAAATAGATGTTTTCTGGTCAAGAGCTTATTAAGAGGGAAATGACATCAATTTGGGTTCACATCAGCTCGAGTGGCAAATCATAATGCAAAATGAAAGTACATTCAACGGGGCTGAACCCACGCTGGGATTTTGTCTCGTGAATCATCGAGCTAGAAATGACCTCAGGAGGACATGTGACCCTGCCCCCTCCCCTCACCTTGGGAAAGCCGGCCCTGCAACTTTTCAGGACAGATGAGCAATGGTCCTATTTATAAGCCCTCTAGGAACTAACTCTACATGCATTACCTTCCTCCTAAGCTTCAGGCAGGCTTGATTTATCCTCTGCAGGTGCCCCCAACTAGCGGTCTCCAACCCAGTTCTCCTGCCTGGGAGAGGCCTGCGAGTTGGCCCAGGTCCTTCCTGCTCACTGTGGGTCCTTGCACAAAACTTAGTTCCCCTGGAAGTACATTTTGACAACTGTATAGCAGGGATAGGAAGGATTCGAGAAAATAAGGCAGAGCCGGGAGTTAGATGTTAAATGGGGGGGGGGGGGGGCGGGCGGGGGGCGTCTCTTCCGGCCTCAGAGCCCATGTGTTTCATCATGTCTCTATTACCCTGGTGGGAAAAGTGACACATAGCAGAGGTAGCCTGTCTGCAAAAAAGGTGATGGGAATTTGGAGTTGGGGGTTGCGAGCCAGTGAAAAGGAAGTGAGGGGGGTCTGGGAAGGGAGGAAGGGAGAGATTGAGAGGAGAAGGGTCCAGAGCGATATAAAAAGCATCTCGGGAGAGCAGTGATCAGCAAGGGCATATGCAGAGCAGGAGAAATCCCAACAGCCGAGGAACTCAAGGACCAGGCTGCTGGAGATGCCCTTTTAACCGATGGCGCTGTGCAGGACTGTCACTCGCCTCCCATCATCCACAAGCTTTTGGGAACCAGCCTTGTGCTCGTGGTGCCTTGGGAGGCGTGAAGGAAGTGAGGTGGTCCAGGGGTAACAGAGAGGGGGACAGGGGGCGGCAGCCTCAAGAGCAATGGGTGTTGGTTAAGGACCAGGGAACAGAAGTGACCAAGGCTGCAGCCCTCACTGACCTGAGAAGGTAGATCTTTCTGGAAATCTGTGGAGGTTTTGAAGGAGACTTGTCAAAGCACTACTATGGAGGTTGAAACTGTTTTCCCAGTTTATTAAAGGAAAGGGTGATTACTGAATTTCAAAGAACCTGGGGCTCTCCAAGGGGGAGGTGTCCGGGTGACAAGTATTAGCAGTGCTTGTATGAGTAGTAGTGAAGAGTATTACTATTAGTGTTGATATTGGTATTGGCATCAGTATCTTTTATTCCTTTGCCTCCCTCACGTCCTCGATTAGCTCCTGCATCCGTTCTCCTGGGGCCAAATCAATGAACCACCAAGACCCTGCCTCCAGGCATGCTGATGAGCATGGCGTGTGGTATCAAATTAAAAGCCCTCCTGAGGTCAGAGAAATACACTTACTGCTCTCTCCCACCCCTCCCCTATTCACATGCCAGGTCACTCCATCACGAAAGGAAATGAAATTGGCCTGGAATGAATTGCTCTTCCCAGAGCCATGCGGGTCCCTAACCTTCCTAGATGGCTGCCAGCTGAAGGGATGATTATCTCTTGCTGCTGTGATTACAGATCACCCCACAATTCAGTAGCTTAGAGTAACAATAAACCCTTAATTCTCTCACACAGTTCCTGTGGGTCAGGAAATAGGGAGTGGCTTAGCTGGGCGGTGGTGGCTTGGGGTTGCTCAAGAGTTTGCCGTCAGGATGTTACCCTGGGCTGGAATCATCGGAAGGTTTGGGGCAGGAGAATCTGCTTCCAAGGTGGCTCGCTTACATGGGTGGCAAGTTGGTGCTGCCAGTTGGCCTCAGTTCCTTGCTCCAAGGCCCTCCCCCTGAGCACACTTGTATGTCCTCATGATGTGGCAGCTGGCTTCCCCCAGAGTGAGTGATCCAAGAGAGAGGAAGGCAGAGTCACAGTGTCTTTTATGACCTAGCCTCAGAAGTCACACTCTGTCATTTCTGCAGTATTCTATTGGTTACACGGGTCAGCCCTACTCAGTGGGGGAGAATCCAAGGGCATAAATGCCAGTAAGTGAGAATCACCGAGGCCATCCAGGGCTGGCTACCACTCCCAGGTACCAACTGAAACTGACTAAGCTACCATTCACAGATACACTTGTTGTTTCTTTCTACATGAATGCGAAATTAGCCAATTTTCAGTTACATGAAAATGATAATCCTACTTGACATTTGTGCATCATTTCATCTTCTGAGAGCTATTTCTGCTCCATGCTGCAGATGAGAAAATGAAGCCTCATGGAAGTAAAGTGACTTGCCCAGTGTCCCAAAGTTAGAAGGTTCTAGAAGCCTGGGAACTGAACTTGTGTGTTGTAGCTCCTAATCCATTGCCCTTGCCATCATACCACACAGCTGCCCCCAAGCCTCAAAGACACCACATGTGTCCCTATCTTCCAGGACAAATGTGAACTGGAGAGCAGTTGTAGTGGAGTGAAGGAAATCTTTTTATTTTTAATTTTTTTTATTACACAGCTGATCCATGCTCATTTGGAAAGGCTACAAAATAAAAAATGATTTTTTAGAAAAGGAAGGAAGAAAAGACATTCCCCCATAATAATACCACCCAGATCTAGCACTGTTAACATCTTAGTGTATTCCCCTAAGAACAAAGGAAACAGTTTTAAAATGCATTACATTTACTACGGCATCTCCAGGGCGGACGCTGAAGGAAACCCCATCCACTTGGCTTTGCCTGAGGAGAGGAAGGATGTGAAATATGACCTCTTGAGTGCGGTGGGCTGTGTGTGTGTGTGTGTGTGTGCGCGCGCGTGCTCGAGCGTGCTTGTGCACACGTGTGTACACGCCTGGTACTTCTCTGTCCAGGCCAGGGAGGTTTGGCACACCAACACTTAGCCAAGTTGGTGGGGGATTTATTACAACCTTAGCAGAGAGTGTTTCTTCAAGCTAGAGGCAGGGCAGCCATGGCTCTGGGCGGCAAAGTGGCTCACCCTCTGGTTTGGTTCAAGTTCCTCCAGGCAGGAGAAGGTTGTTTCAGTTTAATTCCATCCATTTGGCCTTCTACGCTGCCCGCTGAGAGGTTGGGGCCCTACGTGCTCCCAGGGCACCGCAAGGCCCCCTTTCATCATGTTCCTTACACTTAAAATGTCTTATTTGTGACCCGCTCCCTTGCCCCTCCCCCAACCAGAAGGTCAGCCCCCAGGAGGGTGCCTCATCTGCCTTGTTCACCTGTACCTACCTCCCAGCACCTGCCGCTCTGTCTGGCAGGTTGTCGTACTCAAAACATGTCTGAATTGACTGCAGGGTTTGGGGGTATACACAAGAGAGTTGCCAAGGGCATTCACAATTCGTATCTACTAGGAACTAGATCCTGCTCAAGGGGGGCAGTCAGTGTCCCAGGCACCTTCTCTATGTCATCTATTTGTGACACAGACCCACCAAAGTCAGATGGCCACCACCTGGAGACAGAAGAGGCAGGCCTACGTTTTTTCTTTGAAGAACTGTAAGAAGTGTTCCAATGTATTATGCACCTGTCTGTCCTCAGCTAGAGAGGTGGAATAAAATGGAGTGAGACTGATGAAATGGAGTCAGTCTCAGCTTCTGGAGATTCCATCCTCCAAGTACAGCATCTAGGAGGTAGTGAGAAGCAGCGTTATGAGCAGCAGACTTGGAGTCAGATGACCTAGGAATCAAATGCCGTGTCATCTACATTTCAGTTGTGTGAGTTGAGGGAGTTTTGTTGACCTCTCTGAGCCTCAGTTTCCTCATCTGTGAAATGGGAACAACAGCACTAAATTTTCAGTGTTGAGCTACTTCAGTGAGAAAAAAGTGAGAGTTGCTGGCGTAGTGCCTTGGCAAACTGTCTGTGTCTGAGTATACATACTTTTCCCTCTGGGAAGATCTCCTTTAACCTTGAAAATCTGAAAGCAGTGCCACCTACACGACTCCTGAAGCTTTTGCATGAGGAGTGCACTGATCAATTTTGCCCCTGCACAGCTCCCACTAAACTGCATCTCTATTCATGGACATAGAACCATCTCCTCGTGAGATTAGGAGATGCCGGAGCACAGCTCCAGGCAGGGAGACTGAGTGGCCCTCCCGGAAGTCCTGGAAGCCCACTCGCAGCACCAGTCAGGACCAGTCAGGGCTGAAGGAGAAAATGAGCAGGCTCTGCCTATAGGGATCTCCTTTTTTCTGCTTGGGCTGGGTTGGAGAGGTCCCTTCTCTAGCAGAAATCCAGGTTTGCGGGCTGAAGCTGAAGACCAAGGTTTCAGATGGTAATCCCAGAACCAGGACATTAGGAAGTGCCCTGTGGCTCCCCTGCCTCTGGACTTCTTCCCTCTCTTTGGGCATATTTCCTGTCGAAGGGACTCTGGGTGCTTCAGGCTCTCTCACTGTGGTTTCTTCTCTCCCCATCACAACTTACCCCTACCAAGTATGACTCGCTAAACCTAATTGCTTTGACAATCAGATCCATGTGAAAAAATTACTGGGTCACAGTTTGCAAGGTGTGACAACTTACAGTTAACTAGGGTCTTCCTGCAGATCCCACCTGAATTCTCTGGGCGGGAGGACTGGAAATCGTGTCCATCCCGCCCCCAGGGTCTTCCGTCTTTCCACAGCATCTGGGAGAGCAGTCACAAGTGTTAAGTATTTGTCATCTTTGATCGAGACCAGTGTCCCAGCCCCATTTTATGGATGAGAAATCTAAGAATTTGAGGGGTGAAGTGACCTCCCCAAAGTCTCTTGGTAACTTTGTGGCAGAACGGGGGGGTAGGGGTGCGGGTACAGATCTCCTGACCCCTTTCCAACTGCCTGTCCCTAATGATAGAATCTTTACACTCAAACTGTGATCTGTAGACCAGCAGCATTGGTGTCACCTGGGAGCCTTTTAACAATGGAGAATCTCAAATCCAACCTGAGACCTATCGAAACAGAATCTGCATTTTAACAAGATCCGCAGTTGATTCATATGCATTTAGACTTTGAAAAGCCCTGGTCCAGAACTCACTTTTTCCCCCTGGTTCCTTTCTCATTATTACTTTAACTCCAAGGGTCTGTGAACCTCCGAGGCTGAATTTAGCACAATCTCAACACATAATGTTAGAGTCCCAGTGTAATTACATACAGTGCAGTTTTCCAGTGGAAAAGATTTCTACTCTGTTTCTGACATTGTTTCCTTTGCCTTATTTAAAATTCTAAAAAGAAAAGCCTCATTAATGGGGTCCTTTCTAGAATGGGCAGGAGAATCTACCGTCTTAAATTTCTAGCAGAAAAGGTATGATAGACAGTTAATAATCATAACTGGGTGGTGAAATGTATGTGAAAGTACTTAGTAAATTATAAAGCAGCGCACAAATGTTACTGATTATAATTCCTCGGCTGTAGGAGCACAGAATGAGATCCTTCATGAGCCCATTCAGGGTGAAAATGTTTTTCAGGAATATGATGTGAAACTTTAAAGTTTTTAAATTATTTTCATTTTATTAGACATCCAAGGAGCTAGACTTGTGGTTATCAACCCTGGCCATGCATCGGAATAATTTGGGGAGCTTTATTTAAAAATATATGGCCCTGGGCTCTGGACCTAGATTCTATTTCTTGAGGTCTTGAGGGTGGGACTGGGCAAGGGTCTATTTTTAAACTCTCCCAGGTGATTCTAATACACAGTGAGATTGGAGAACCACTGAGCTGGAAAGTTGTTATTTCCAGGTTTACGGTAAATATATGCGAGTGAGCATTTTATCCATATTGATGATATGGCTGAAGTTCAGGTTTTCTAATTTCTACATCTTAGTGATAATCAAACCACCAGGAGGTATAGCCGGAACTGAAATACTAATGGCTGCTGATTCCAAAGGGTATTAAGTTGGTAGTGACCATTTATTTCATCCATCATTCATTCTTTCACAATTTCATGTCCTCGACCAGCTAACATAACAACATCAAGGACTGAGTGAAATGCTGACAGTCTGTTTGTGTGCAGACTTGTACCCCAGCATCAACAAACAAATTCTCAAATTCCATGTGGTCTTACTCCAACGATTAGACATTTTGACGATGCAGGTTTGAAAGAACAT
The DNA here is from genome assembly GCF_965194825.1 of Balaenoptera physalus. Classification (NCBI taxonomy): domain Eukaryota; kingdom Metazoa; phylum Chordata; class Mammalia; order Artiodactyla; family Balaenopteridae; genus Balaenoptera; species Balaenoptera physalus. The sequence goes on along the minus strand of NC_138896.1, from coordinate 92,620,239 downwards.
TGATGAGGATTTAGGAGGCCTAAATTCGAGGGAATGTTCTTTCCTGCAGTTGTCTGATACTGAGTCAGTTTCCTGCTCTGAAAAATGAGGGTGTTGGACCAGTGGTGATCGAAGCTGGCTGACCATCAGATACATCTGGAGAGCTTTGTAAAGCCACAGATTTCAAGATCCTAGAGTTACCGAATCTAGACAGCTTGGGGCGGGGAGAGAAGTGTTGTAAAGAAGGAGTTTTAAAAGAATCCTGAAAGCTGACTGAACGATCACCTGTGTTTGGAGCCATTGAACAAGATAAGCTCCTAAGTTCTCGGCTCTAAGAATCTATGACATGACACCTATTCAGTTAAATTCTTATATCAGAGGAAACTGGTCTGCGGTTGAGGCCTGGCCAGAGGGCGGGGTCTACAGGGGGTCTAGAAATCTGCATTTTTATGAGCATCTGAGACATCCAAACTGCTTTTGATCTCCCTGTAAAACTTAGTTGGCAGCCTTTCTCAAACTTCCCTTCTGATAAGCATCTCTTGGGTCCTTCAACGGATGAATGGATCAATAAAATGTGGTGTATCCATACAATAGAATATTATTCAGCCATAAAAATAAATGGCATATGGCTACCTGCTACAACGTGGATGAACCTTGAAAACATTATGCACAGTGAAAAAAGCCAGATGCAAAAGGCGATATACTGTATAATTCGTTTATGTGAACTTTCCAGAATAGGCAAATACATAGAGACAGAAGGTTGATCAGTGGTTGTCAGGGGTTTGGAGGGAGAGAGGAATGCAGTGGGACTGCTGATGAGTAGGGGTTTCTTTATCGGGTGATGAAATGTTCTCGGTGATGGTTGCACATATTTGTGACTATATGAAAAACCACTGAATTGTGTACTTTAAAAGCGTGAATTTTATGGCATGTGAATTATATCTTAAAAAAAATTCTCTGGAAATTTGCTTAAAAAACCAGATTCCGGGCTTCCCTGGTGGCGCAGTGGTTGAGAATCTGCCTGACAATGCAGGGGACACGGGTTCGAACCCTGGTCTTGGAAGATCCCACATGCCGCGGAGCAGCTGGGCCCGTGAGCCACAATTACTGAGCCTGCGCATCTGGAGCCTGTGCTCCGCAACAAGAGAGGCCGCGATAGTGAGAGGCCCGCGCACTGCGATGAAGAGTGGCCCCCACTTGCCGCAACTAGAGAAAGCCCTCACACAGAAACGAAGACCCAACACAGCCATAAATAAATAAATTAAAAAAAAAAAAGAAAGAGGAAATCTATTAAAAAAAAAAAAAACAGATTCATAGGCCCTACCCAAAATCCACTGATTTAGTACCTCCAGGGTAGGAACCTCGGAATCTGTTTTTTAATAAACTCCCCAAATGATTCTTATCAAAATTGAAGTTTAGGAAGAGCTCCTTGGTGCTCAAGCCTGAGCTGCCCTTCCTCATGGACCCTGGAGACTCCATCTGTGGTCAGCAGCCTCTAACATGGCCCCCGTGGTCCCTGCTTTTGGTGTTCTGATCCCCTTGAGTGTGAACTGGGCTTATGTACTCTCTTCCAAGAAATAGAATACAACAGAATTGATGGGATGTTGTTTCTGATTTTAGGTTTCTAAAAGAATGTAGCTTCCATCCAAAGAAGATATACAAATGACCAATAAGCATATGAAAAGATACTCAACATCACTAGAGAAATGCAACATCATTAGAGAAATGCAAATCAAAACCACAATGAGATATCACCTCACACCTATTAGGATGGTCACTATAAACAGACACACACAACACACACACACAGAGAAAATAACATGTGGTGGTGAGGATGTGGAGAAATTGGAACCCATATGCACTTTTGTTGGGAATATTCACTGGTGTAGCTGCTGTGGAAAACAGTATGGAGGGTCCTCAAAAATGAAAACTAGAAGTACTGTCTGATCCAGCAATCCCACTTTTAGGTATATATCCAAAAGAATTGGAAGCAGAGTCTTGAAGAGATATTTGCACACTCATGTTCACAACTGCACTATTCAGAATAGCCAAGGGGTAGAAGCAACCCAAATGCCTGTTGATGGACGAATGGATAAAGAAAATGGCGTATGTACCTACATTGGAATATTATTCAGCCTTAAAAAAGAAGGAAATCCTATCACATGCTACAACACGGATGAACTTGAAGACCTCCTAGATTAAGTGAAATAATCTAGTCACAAAAACCAAATAACTGTCAGTTCTACTTCTATGAGGTCCTTAGAGCAGTCAAATTCAAGTAGAACGGTGGCTGCCACGGGCTGAGGGGAGTAGGAAATGGGGAGCTGTTCAATGAGGATAGAGTGTCAGTTTTGCAGGATGAAAAAGTTTTGGAGATCTGATGCACAACAATGTGAATATACTTGACACTACTGAACTGCACCCTTAGACATGGTTAAGATGGGTTTTAAAAAAAAATAGATTGCAGCTTCCATTTCGGGCTCTCTCACTCCCTCTTGGCGTGCTCACTCTCTGGCTCCGGCTCTCATTCAGATCATCAGCTGCCATGTTGGGAAGACACTCAGACAGCCTATGGAGAGGCCCATGTGGTGGGGAGTAGAGGCCTGCCAACAACCATCTGGGTGAACTTGGAGGTCAGTCTTCTGAGGCCTGCCAACTTGTGAATAAACTTGGAAGTGGATCTTTAACCCCCAAGTCAGGTCTTCATATGAAACTGCAGCCCCGGCAAACACCTTGACTGCAACCTCATGAGAGACCGAGGGACACTCAGCTGAGCTGCATGTGATTTGTGGGATAATGAAGTCTTGTTGTTTTAAGCTGCTAAATTTGGGGGTAATTTGTTATGCAGCAATAGGTGACTAATACACCATCCAATGCATTTTGCTCAGTTAGATTGCAGTGCAGACCCCACCGTGTTGCTCCAGCTGTAACTCTGCTTTTCAGGATATGAAAGAATATATATATATATATATACACACACACATATTTTTATATATATATATATATATATATATATATAGAGAGAGAGAGAGAGAGAGAGAGAGAGAGAGAGAGAGAGAGTGGTAGGTCAAATAGTAGGACCCCCGAAATGTCCACATTCTAATCCCTGGAACCTGTGAATATGTTAGGACACATGGCAAAAGACCATTGCAGATGTAATTAAGGTTACAGACTTTAAAATAGAGAAATTATCCTGGATGATCCAGTGGGCCCAGTTGAATCACATGAACCCTTAAAAGCAGAGACCTTCCTCTGGCTGCAGGTAGGAGAGATTTGGCAGAAGTCGAAGTTGGAGAGATTTGAAGTGTGAGAGGGACCCCGCCATTGCTGGAGGGGACAACGTGACCAGCATGAGAATGAATGTGGGCAGCCTCTAGGGGCAAAGACCAGCTCCCAGCTGACAGCCAGCAATGAAGCGGTACCTCAGCCCTACATCTGTCAGGAACTGAATTCAGCCAAAAACCTGAACGAGCTTGGAAGCAGTTTATCCAGAATGTCTCCAGGAGGGAATGCAGCCCTGCTGACACCTTCATTTTGGCCTTGTGAAACCCAGAACGGAGAAACCAGTCCAGCCAACTGGGACTTTGGATTTACAGAGGTGTGGGATAATAAATTTGTGTTATTTTCAGTTACTTAGTTTGGGGTAATTTGGGCAGCGATAGAAAACTAATGTAATTATATGGATATGATATTTATTGGTTTTGAGTACTTTCCTATCAGGTGTCATAGCTATGCAGATGTTTCACGATGCTATTTATCATTTTCCACTTATCCCACTGAAGCACTCATTCACTATCTCAGTGCCTCTCTGTACTGCAGGCTTGAGTGTTCCATGCATTGTTTTTCAAGGCTCTCTGGGAAAGACACTCCTTCTTTGGGAGCCTGGCGTCTGGCTGGAGGAAGACTGAGTGCCTGCTGGTTGTTTCTGAGGCTACTAATCAATACTTACCATTAGGACGACAACTCCATGCATCACTAAGCTTTGACCTCTGTGCCCCAGAGCCGTCCCAAGATGCCAATTGATGTACAGGCAATATACATATTCCTCAAATGCAATATCCCTTTCATAGACTTCTCTGAATTAAATTTTAGAGGCTTTAGCCATGGCAAAATAATGTTGCTAATGTACCAGCAAGCCCAGAATATTTAGAAAGTGTGCTTGGATGAAAGTAATTGTGTTTATGCTTTCTAAAAAGATGTTTGGGATGGACACTGCATTTGGACTGATGGCCAGCTGTTCCTGTCTCCTACACAGCTGGGTGGTGCTGGCATAAACTGTCTCTTAAGTCAGCCGTGAAAATAAGTACATACCTACAAGCCCAAGACCTGAAAGCAAGCAGTTGCCCCCCTCTAGAAATCACAAGGCAGGCCTAAAAGAGCCTGAAAGAGCTTTAACTGCACTTTTCTGTTATCTACAGCTTTTGGAATTTTATTTCCCCAGAAGTATGTGTTTTTCAAGGAGCTCTTCCGAATGGTCTGCCGTCACATAACACTGTGGCGCTCTGAGTAAGACCCCTCTCCTCCTGTTTTCCTGGATCTATCCAAATGGGATCAATTGCCAAACAGTTGTTTGGATTAAATCCAAATAGTTAATCTAATCAGGCTTTCAAGAGGCAGTTATTCTGATTAAAGGAGCTATATCTTAATGACCTGTGGCAGCTTTTTATATCTAATCAGTGGGTCCCACACATTTAGCCCTTCTGTGGAACCAGGGGGTGTTGATTGCTCAGGTGAAAAGGGGTTTATCGGAAGAGAAGACTCACGAAACCCTATTGAAGAAAGGATAGCTGAGCCTCAAAGGCACTGAAAAGCCATTAAGAATCCAAAAGGGCTACTGCCTCTGTCTCTTTCTGGAGCCGCCTGGCCTCCCATCATTGCTTTGCTCTGGAATTCTCTGCTTACTAGTTGGTGTGCGCAAGGCTGAGAATTCTGTTAGCCTTGAGTTTACATCACTGTGAGTTCTGTACCCATAACCATCATGATGAACTTCATCCTGAGTCTGAATTCCGATCCACTCAATTTTAAATTCCCAGGAGAGAATTTGATTGGCTTGGTGTGGTCAGGTGTCTAGTTCTGGTCCAATCAGCTGTACCCAGGATGAGTCGGGGTCACAAGGCATGAAGGCCTGGCTCCTCCAGGTGGTGGATAGGGCAGGGAGAAAATGATGCCTCCAGAATTTTTTCTGAGCTGGTAATAGCAGATGCCTCTTTGCTACTTCTTTTCTTACCCAATCTGCAAACTCTTTAAGGGTAGAGGGGTTTTCTCATCTTTGTCTTCACCACCATACTTAGCTCAGTGCCTTATATAAAGATGCTCAGTAAGTTAAAAAAAAAAAGTTTTTAATGCCAACTTCCAGTCATATGTACTTCTCATAGTCCTTACCATGCTGGTCTTAACCTATCTGGGTGTTTAGCCAAGAAAAGCAGGGTCAGATGGGCTGAGCACTCCCGCATTCTTTCTTCTAGCACTGCTTAGGTTAATAATAACTATTATGTATTGTCCATTTCCCAAGAGCCTAATGTAATGCAAAGTGCTTTATACATCATTATCCCATTTATTTGCTATGATAACCCTATAAGGAAAGTGGAGTTCAGAGAAGTTCAGTAACTTGCCCAAGGTCACATAGCTCCAAAGAAGTATGGTCAATTCTAAACCTAAATCTATAGCCCTGTCCTCTTAAACACTGTCTTTGCCTTCCTCCTGGGACAGGAGGAGTTGTGAATGAGGCTGAGAGACGAAGCTAAAAGGAGAGGTGTTGGCTGAATCAATGCCAATTTTGTGAACTAAACAAAGGTGTTCTGTGCTAACAGGTTTTAAAAGCTTTTTGAACATGGCCTTGCACCTTTCATGGTTCTGAGGTTTTCCTACAACTCTCCTTAATTGAGTCTTTCCAGGCTGAGCTGCAGGATTTAAGTAATTCAACAACAAGAAAAGAGTCCTCAGAATTCTCTTCCTTCCCCTTTAAGCTGGGTGAGAAGGTGTCCCCCAGCTTTCTGCTTTTAACCACTGGAAAACATTCCAGGGAATCCGAGACAAGACCTGGATCAGGGCCGTCATTTTTTATTGTGCTTTGCATAGTGAGGGCTAAAATCCAGGCTGCTCTCCACTCATCAAGTCATGTACCCTGGCACCAGGCTGGCTGTATTGCTTACAGGGAGAGGTGCCCTACTCTAATTCACATGCTAGGGCACCGTGTGGGTGCACTGTGGTCCAGAGGCAGCCCTGAATGGATTTAACATCGTTTCAGATCCCCCCTGCTTTAGGTTTGGATTATGATTTGTGATGATGCCATTTCTGGATAATACCTCTAATCTCTGTATTGGTAAGAGGAATCCAGATTCTTTCTCAAGGGAGAGAGGGGTTGACATTGGTGCCTAGAACTGAGTTTTCACATGCTGGTGGGAAGGCGGGGTCATCTCCTTGACACTTTCCAGCTGGTCTCTCCACCCACAACCCTAATCCAAGCCACAGTGGGTAATCTTAGCAGTCTTGGGAATGGTGGGGAAAGAAACTGAAAACTCAGTTAGCAAAACAACTGGTCCCAGCCTTAGAGCAGGCCAGTGTTAACCCCGAGAGAGGCTGGCTTGCCTTAGAGCTCTTTCTTTCTGAGGAATCTGAGAGTCCTTCCACCCAACCCCCAGGACACTACAGGCACAGCTAAAGGGTTCCATAGTATTTATGCCCTCTTTACTTCTGTTTCTAGATACTGTTAAGATGCCTTTCCAACATGCTGCCATGATTTAAATTAGGCGTGTGTGCTCATCCTGAAATATACACACTGGAATATATTTGGAACAGAGATAGGATTTTAAAGAAACAGAGAGATTATGAGTTTCAAGATCCCCTTCCTCCTGCCCCTCCACCAGGCTCATTCAATACCTGGAGATATTTAAAACGTGGCATTACCTTGGTAGTAACGCATAGTGGTGAAAAAACAATCAATCTGAAGGGACAGATCTGGGTGGGTTCAGATCTTATCTCTGCCACTTACTAGCTGTATAACCTTAAGCAAACTGCTTCAACACTCTAGGCCTCATTTTTCCTCCTCTGTAAAACAGAGATAATAAGTTTCTTCTCCATAACCTCATTGTGAGGTTCCGTGAGATAATGCATGTAAAACAGTGAGGACAGGGCCGAGAACATAGCACCCATAAATGCCAGTTCTTCTCACGTCTCGAGGTGGGAAGCTAAATTCTGGTTGAGAACTTGAACACGTGAGACACTTTTTGTCGTCTTTTGTTGGAGGTCCCCCTGTACTCCACGTGAACGCTTTCAGAATTTGATCCTAGTGCCCAAAACCTTGTCTGCGTCGTTACTTCCACCAGGAAGACGTTCTGGTTACTATGACGTGCACTTAGCCGTCAGCATGCCTCTCTGTCTCAGTCTCCAGGCCCCAGAAGTGCAATGTTAGGCCAGGGAGCTTGTCAACAAGGGTGCAAAGCTGGAAGGAATGGGCTGTCCATTGGACGTACTTCAGTTGCAAAGTTGTGTGGAAAAATGAAGTAGTGAAAACTCAGGGCACTGGTGGAGAGACAGAGCTCGTGGCAGCAAATTTTCCATTCTTATGCACAACTGCTTCTCTGTCTGGGATAAAACAAAACTTCCCAGTGGCTTCTTTTTAATCTAAGGAGGCAGTCAGTGGATGCTGGGATGAGGCAGCCCTTGGTTAGCTGCTACTAGGAACCTCTGGCAAGTTATTGAACCGCTATATAGCCCAGTTTTCTCCTCTATAGCATGGAAATATTAATAGCATCTATCTATCTCACTTATGTTTTGAGGATTAATTGGGATAATGAATGTAAAGTGTCTGGCACACAGTAAGCACTCAGTAGGTGTACTTTATGGGCAGCATCATCGTAATTATTACCTACATCTTGGTGATACTCAGTATATGATCTGCAAAGCAATCAGCCTTCTGTCCAAAGTTGGTAAATAGATGGTGGATGGATGTCATATCTCTGTTGTGAATATCAACTATGAAATTTAATCATTCTTTTCAAAGCTCTCTAAGCGCTTGTCCCATTCTGTAAGCTCTCTGGTTTGCTTCCCCATGGCCCATGCTCACCCTATGAAAGGATGCTTGCCTATGGCAGACACTGCTGGTTACCACCCCAACTGTCAGTCCCCCTTCTTTCTTGTGAATAGAACACCAATCTGTTCAGGCAGCCATGTACCATGTGCCTGGCCCCAGGAGAGAAATCATAATTGGTGTAAGCCATTTATGGCTGTCCCCTTTGCCTTTATCTTAATCGGTCTAGGAGAAGGCATGGGATTGAGTTTCCAATGAGATATAAGGGAAAGTCTCCCAATAAAAGGAGAGAGCAGTGTGGGGTGAGCCTCATTTTGGCCCCTGCTGTCTTCCTTCCTGCTTTAGGTACTGTCAGGTGAGAATGTGATGCTTGGAGCTACAGCTGCCATTTTGTAACCACGTGGTTATAAGCATGAGGATGACAGAGCAGAAAAATAGAGGCCAGCTTCTTAATGACATTGCTAAGCTGCCAGGCTGACTCTGGGGATGCTTGCCTCCAAATTTCTATTTTAGTATACAATAACTGTTCTTATGATTTGGCCTATTGTGAATCTGATTTTCTGCTGCTTAATTGATACCCTCCTTTTCTGTTTGCCAAGTCTGGAAAATGACTGCTATATAAATTCTGCCCAGATATAAAGACATTCAATTCCCATTTTCTTCCTCTATATTTGGATAATCAAGTGTCTTTAAATAAATTCCACACTCACCATTATAGTGAAACTGCTCTTGAAAAGGTCACCAATGACCTCTTGATTGATGTGTCCAACAGCTTCATCTAATTTCACATCTTGCTGAACCCCTGATCCATTGGACAGCTTGACCACTTTCTTATTCTTAAAGTGAGCCCCTTCCTTGGTAGATGTCACTGTTCTTTCTACTTCTCTGGTCCCTCTATTTTCCCTTCTCTTTCTGCCCTTCAACCATGGACGAACCCCGACACTCTGCCCTTTGCCTTTTCCTTCTCATCTCTCACTAGGAGCTTTCCCTGAATGCTTTCTCCACTTCTAAGCCTCCACGGGCCCGAGTGATCCCCACATCTGTGTCTCCCGTGCAGGTCTTTCCTCAGCGTCAGATCCACCTATCTCTCTGTGCACAGAACGTGCCTACTTGGACGTCCCCTCAGGACTGTAGACACCATTATTTCTAAACTGAACTATGTCCCCTACAAATTACTTGTCCTCGATGACACACCTCGCCACTCACACTAGCCCTCAGCTGGAAACCTCAGAGTCATCCTCAGCATTTCCTTCTCTCCCAACATCCAGTTAATCACCACCAAGTATAAGAATGTCTCTATTCTCAGGAGTCTGTGGCAGCTTCCCCGTATTCACGGCCATGGCCTCTGTTCGTCATCTCTGTATCGCAAAAGCCTCTCATGCACCTCGGATCTCTTCCCTTCCCAATCATCTGCATTGCTGTTAGAGTGGATTTTCTAAAAGCAAATTGAATCAGATTGTTGGATTTGAAATTTTCCAAGCGGATAAATGTGTGTGTGAGAGGTGGATGGGTGGGGAGACTGTATCAGCCCATCATGCCCTCCAAATAAAGTTCACACTTTAAAACATGGCATAGAAGACCTCTAGTCACTCTGGGAACAGACTGGATTTTGTGTTTCGTCTCCTACCGTCTCCCCTCCACCTTCCCTACATCCTCAGCTCGACCTCCCGGGGACTCCTCTTTCCCTCTGCTGTGTCCTCTGATTAGGTGCCACACCCCCATTCCCCAGCATTCTGAACGCCTAGCATCCTCTGGTTCTCACATCAAACTGCACTTCTTCCCCAAAGCATCCCCTGAGCCTAGGACTAAACCAGAGTTTCTCATCCTCGGCACTGTTAACATTTAGGGTTGGATCGCTCTTTGCTGTGGGGCTGTCCTGGGCATTGCAGGATGTTTAACAGCATCCCTGGCCTCTGCCTGCTAGATGCCAGGAGCTCCCTTCCCCCACAGCTGCGGCAAGGAAAACATGGCCAGAGACTACAAAATATTCTCTGGGGGACAAAATCGTCCCACCACCCCCGTTGAGAACCACTGAGCTAGACTGAGTTCCCTTCTTATCACCCCATAGCTCCCTGTTCTTCCCCGATCATAACACCCATGGCGCATTTTTAAAATGACTCGTCTGACTGTCTCATCTGTTTCAGCCGACTGTTATCTCCAAGAGGGCATCTCCCAGGGCCTGGCACCCAATAGGCATGCGGTATAGCTTCATGAAAGAGACGGCTCCATGATGGGAGCAACCGCGCTTGTCCTCTGCCTAGTGCCCTGTATGGTGCTAGCGCACAGTAGGGCTCATAAATATCTGCTGAGTGAAGGAATGACCGAAGGATCCCATTCAAACACTCGTTCCCCTGTGAAACTTTTAAGTATCCGAGTGAACGTTAGAATCTTTTCTTCTCTTTACCCTGTAATATTTTGTGCATGCCCCTGTCCTCCAGCACTTATTCCACTGAATGATAATTACAACCAACTTGTTAAGAAATGTTGCTAGAAATTAAAGCGTGCTCTCTCTCTTCAGGCCTTTTTCTAGAAACAGGAAAACTAGGTCCATTCCTGTTCCCAGGGATCGCATGGTCTCCCTTTTCCTTAAACTGCTACACCTGTTCTGCCCCCGGCTGCTCTCAGCCACACCCTCCATGCACCTCCATACACCTCCACACACACCTCATCCATCCTCCTCAGCTGACTTCAAAGAGGAGGACGGTCTCAGAGCTGCTGAGAATTAAGAACCGACTTCCACTTCAAGGCCCCTTTTTGCACTGCTTTCCCCTGACTGTGCTCCCAGCCCTGGCAATGAATTCTGAGAGGTCTTAATAACATGGTGGTCGCTCACAGCCTCTCCCGCTGGGAGATGGGATGGGAAAGACCACCTCTGCAGCATGCCCATCCCTGATGACTTGAAATGCAAGAGGCCACAGTGGGCTCCACGGTGGAAAGGAGCCTTGTATTATTCAAGTGAACAAAGCGGTGGTCAAGAAGGAGAGCAGCCTGCTTGGGAAAAGAGATCAGGAGTCAGAGAAGAGTTGGGTGGCTTTTTCTGCACAGTAGACGGTTAATATGCATTTTTTAGTCGCAAAGGCCTGTAGGGAGAAGATGCCGAAGTTAATATTTATATTTGGCACCCAATCCTCCACATAAATAACAGCACGGAGGCCCGGTGTTTGGTTTGAGGTCAGCTCCGTTTAAACAGCCAGGCCAGGTGCAGACCCACACGCTGGACCTTTGAACTCACTGTGTAGCAATCCAGATGTTCAGCAGAGGTGATGAACTTGGGTCACTGATGATGAGAGAGTGTGGAGTGTTCTTCTAGCATCTTCCACGGGGAGCCCTGGACAGTAGACTTGGCCCCGAGCCCATTTTCCTCGCTAGAGTCAAGAAACAGTAGCAGCTGCAGTTGTTGCTAGGGATGAGGGATCATCCACTGGGGAGTTGAAATAGCCAGGAGGGGGAGGTGGGTAGCAGGAAGGAGGTCATGAAATTGACCGTGCTTAGCCGCTGCCCTCGTTTGGATTACTTGGAGCCATTCTGCAACGGGAAAAATATTAGGCTTTAAATGACAGCCCTGACAAACATGATCCGTATGACCAAATCAGTCTCAAAAGCAACTGCTATCATTTATAAATGGAGGACTTGCCAAATTGCATGGTTCTTCTAGGGTTTTCCAAGTCCCACACTTTGCCTCAAAAATGTGCAGAGTGAGAGGGGTTTGAACTTTTTGAATTTAATGCAAAGCACATATGTTGTTTGGGGTTTGTTTGTTTGTTTTTACAGTTGCAAAATATGTTTTATAAAAAAGAACCATATAGCAATAAAATGTTAATGTAAACACAAACCCTCCAAAAGGATGCAACATATTTCTAATGAAAGGAAACAACCACCTTCGCTTCATCCACAAAAGAATAAAAAAAGATGAAGAGAGGCCGTTTCATTCGCAGATTGTGGAATCCTACCGTTTACTGCTCTCTGAATGAGTATTTTTGAGGCAAGACTTAAAAAACGGGAATTTTCAGAACGAAGCAGCTCCTGGCATAGCAGAAAGGGTGCTGATGTTGGCAGTCAGACAACTTGAATTCTGGTCTTGACTGCTGACCCCCTGCTTCCTGGCTTCCACCCCCAGCACTCCATTCGAAGTGCTCTTGTCAAGGGTACGAGTGACCTTCTAATTGCTAAATCCAAAGGGCATTTTTCAGTCCACTTCTGACCCGACCTCTCTTCAGCAGATGACATAATTGCCCACTCTTTCCTCCTTGAAATCCTCTCACCCAGAGCCTTCAATGACACCATCCCATCCTAGTTATACTCCAGATTTCCCCGTCACTCCCTCTCAGACCCTCTCTAGGCTGTTTTCTTTTCCACCAATGGCTACCAGCAGCTGCCGTGGGCTGAGGTCATGCAGGCTCTGTGTGCATTTTCTTGTCAACTCCTCACAGCAACCCTGGGAGGTAGGACTTAGTGGTTCCACTTTACAGACAAGGAAAGTAAGGCTCTGAGCGATGAAGCAATCCTCACCCCAGGTCACATAGCTGATAAGTAGCTGGACTGGAATTCCCATCTAGGTTTGTTTGAATCCAGAGTCAAATTCTCAACTACCACACTGCCATTTATCTTCCCCAGGTAGCCCCCTAAATAGGCGTGTTCCCCGAAGCTCTGTGTTTGGCCCCTGTTTCTTCTGTCTGCCCCGTCCCTGTAGAGGTTCATCTACAGCCTTCCTTTCATAGCCCCTCTATGATAGCTTCAAAATATAGCCAAAATCTGTCCTGTGCTCCAAGTTGCCAGCTGTTCCCAAGATTTCTCCATTTGCATGTGCCACAGTCACCTAGTAGAGGTGGTGATGGTGGACTGACGACCATTCCATTCCTGATATTTTACCAAAGTCCGTGATTGCTTAAGGAGTGGGCGCATGACCTGATTCTGCCAGGAGAGATTGCTGGGAATGTCTAGCAATAAGGGGTTATTCTCCCTCTTAAATAGACACATGAAAAACGGTTCCTTTTCTTCTTCTAGATGATGTTGTGCCTTGTAATACTGCAGTGGTGACAACCATCAGCAACCATGAGGGGTAGGTTGAATCCAACAAGAGATGGAGGGAATCTGGGTCCTTAATGACCAGCTGATTGTATCTTACTGGGACAGGGGCTTCCAGCTATGTTAAATAACACATTTTCTCATTGTTTGTATGGGTTTTTGGTTTTGTTTTATTGTTGTTATTTGCAGCCAAAAGCATCCTAAGTGACACATCAAATTCATCATATCTACAACTCAACTCATTATGTCCTCCTCCAAACAGCCTCCCCTCCTATGACTCTATCTCTGTTAATAGCACCATGATTGACTCAGTCACCCAAGTCCGCAACCTGGACATCATCCTTGACTCGTCACTCTGCCTCACCCCCAAAAGTGCAATCATGAATTATGTCCAGGAGATTCTACTATTGAAAATCTCTCGTTTTTTCTTTCCACTTACCCTCTCCTTGTTCTTTTCAGTTCTTTGCCATTTTACTGGTTTTCTGCCCCCTTTCTCAGTTTGACTCAAGCCACCACCATCTATATTGCTCCCAACGAGATTTTTAAAACTCAGTACCAATCCAGCAACTTCCTTGATTAAAATGTGTCGACAGTCCCCTTGTCTTCAAGATGAAATCCATCCAATCCACATGGTTTCTAAGATGCTTCAAGATGGCGCTTACCTCTCTGAACTCTTACTTCCACCGCTCCACACATGCTCTAAGTTCTAGCCCACTGATTTTTATGGTCCACGAGCCAAGTGTCACTGCATGTGTGGCTCCGTGGACCTGGGATGTCCTCCCTGACTTGTCTCCCTGGACAATCCTGGTTGGCCAGTAGATTCTTATGCACCTTGGCTTGCCACTCATACAACACAGCAGGTGTGAATTTCAGGCATGCCAGAAATAGCTTCCCTTACTTTCATCTCTCTCCCCTTGATTTTTATTTTGAACCCCCATCCCAACTCAATCTTGGTCCATTTGGTGCGTCCCCTTTCTCTGGCATTGTATCCAAGTTCTAGACTCTCTGGCATTGTATGCAAGTGTCAGGGTGCTGAGGGACGTGTCTGCCTGGTCTCAGGGCATCTGTTCATCACAGGTTGCCATAGAGACATCCCTGGTTTTCTGTTCATGGCCCCTTCCAGTCCAGGAGTCATCTTGGCAATGCCCACTCCATGCTGGGTCCCTGGAATCTCTACAAGGTGGCTTTTGCTATGCCCGCGTAGGCACCCCTCTGCCTGCTCTGGGGTCTTGCCACCTTCCTGGGGGTTTGTGGACGGACACCCCTGCTCTCTGGCCCTTGCCCTCTCCATCTCGTTACCTCCTTGCCATCTCTCCCTCCTTCAGCACCTGGGAAGTTTTCTTGTCTCAAGAAAGCACATCCATCTGCTTTCTTCTTCCGAACATTTGCTTATTCCTTACTTCCCGTAAACTCCCCTGTGGGAACGTGGAGAGTTTAGAATTAGGGAACGTGAGAGGCAGACACTGACAGGCCTTATTTGCTTGTACTGTGTCACGTTGCTTCCTTCAGACAGAGAATTAACTGCTTGGGAAAGAGGAAAATGCCAGGAGACAGAAGAACACAGAGGGACCATTACAATCACCTGGCCACTGCTGCCCTCCCCACCCTGCTGTCATTATCTGCTTATGGCCCATTTCTCCCAGCCCGTGCGTTCCAGCGGCCCAGGCCCGCCGTGGCCTCCCCCTCCCAGGGGTTGTCAGCACCTGGAAGCTGGCACATGGTAGATGCCTCGTAAACAGTTGTCAAATCTAAAGCTAAAAGTTAAGACGAGAGTAGACGTTGGAGCCAGGGAGAGCTGAATGAATCCTGCCAGCTGCCTTCCCGGGGGTGTGACCTGGGGCCAGTTTCCACAGCTCTGTCTGTGGGCAGTAGCCACAGGGAGGCGAGAACTCGAAGAGGAGGTGAGAGACAGTGCTCCTTAAAGCCCTGGCGTTTGTACACCCCCTCCTCCTCGCCTGCCCAGATCCTGGCTCAATTTTATCATCTCCCCCTCACCCTTCGTGTAGCCCAAACTTCTATATCAGACGCCTCTCCTTTGCAGATGCATTTGGTGAGACCAAACGTTTTTGCCCTGACCCTTCCAGGTGGGTCCCTACTCTCCCTCCAGCGAATGACTTTCAGGATTCTTGAGTTCCAGGGATTCAGTTTGTGATAAAGTGCAGAGAACTTGGAATTCTGGTTCTGCCATGCCCTGGCTGTGGGAAGTTGGACAGGTTTCTGAGTCTCAGTTTCCTCATCCAGAAGATGGGAATGATGGTAACTAGACTCAGGCTGCCTGGGTTCACATCCCAGCCCTGCCGCTTTCCAAATATGCAGCTCAGGGCAAGTGACTTTTGTCTTCATTTCCTGTCTATAAAAGAGGCATTGTCATAGAACCCATCTCACAGGATTATTGTTAGCGTTCACTGAGTTAACAAACCTAAATTGTTTAGCACCTCGCCTGTAAGCGCTCCATGTATGTTGGTTATCATGATCTCACGGTGGCCTCTCTTTAGCTACCTACAAACTCATGACACTTTATTAGTCTGCTTGGGCTGCTGTAACAAAATACCACAGACAGGGTGGCTTAAAACAACAGAAATTTATTGTCTCACAGTGCTGGAGGCTGGAAGTCCAAGATCAAGGTGTCTGCCGGTTTGGCTTCTCCTGAGGCCTCTCTCCGTGGCTTGCAGACGGCCGCCTCCTGCTGTGTCCTCACGTGATCCTTCCTCAGTGCATGTGCATCCCCAGGGTCTCATCCTCTTCTTATAAGGACACCGGTCAGATTGGATGAGTTCCCACACTAACGGGCTCATTTTAGCTTAATCACTGCTTTAAAAGCCCTCTCTCCAAATAGTCACATTCTGAGGAACTGGGGGTTAGGGCTTAACATATGAATTTGAGCGGTGGACACAATTCAGTCCATGACAGCGTGTAAAGAAACCCCACCATCAGACGTTCTCTGGGGGAGCCTCTTTCTTAACTTAATTCTTGATTAATGAATCCCAGGGTGTCTGGGTTTAGGGGATTTCTTTTGTGGTTTAGTAGAGAGGACCCGCACTCAGAGAAGCAGGTTTTGAAGCTCCAATTTAAAAGCTGCTCATGGGTCTGTGGCCTGCCTGACCCTCAGCGAGCGTCTTCATCCTGAGGAGGAGGATGGTAACTCACACGAGGGTGGCTGTGAGGACCAAGGGTGCAGTGTGGGTGAAACCCTCCACAATCTCCACATCCCCAGGTTTTTGCCTCTGACCTAAAAAGACAGAACTAGATGGATTGTCTTGATTCTCCTTTGCATCCTCAAAATTCTATGACTGTGATTCTAAGGGTGGAAATTCAAGCATCAAGAACAAGCTGCTGGGGAAGCAGTTTCTGGGCCCAAGGCATCAGCAGATATTGTTGAATCAATGAAGGAAATCACACCCATCTTAGGGAGGCTCCCACTCTGCATATTCCCAAGGCCCGAACTGCAGCAGTGCCGATGTGTATCATTCAGTCCCTGGGTTCTGGCACATGTGGCTTGTCTGCTTTGGCAAGAACTCACAGCAACGTGGGCCCATTAGCTAGGTGTGCAAGGGGCAGAAAACCTACTTGTCTTTAAGAGGACCCCGGGATGCTCTGTCAAGAAAGACCACTTGAACTTCCACATCTGTCCACCTTCCTCAGGCTCCCTCCAAAACCGGCTGGTTCTTTTTCAATGCAAGGTGTGCTCTAGAAGGAGAGATGAAGGGATGGAGTTGGAGAGTCAGATGCCGAGTTTGAATTCAAACCCTGTCCCTGGCTCTGCGCACATCACTGACTCAGTTTCTTTATCTATCAAATAGGGTCATAATAGTTCTTGCCTCACTGGATCATTTGAAATTTCAATGGGGTAACAGATGTAAAAGTGCTTCATTCATTCCACCAATAATTTTTGAGCTCCTGCTACGTGTAGGAACATTTCCCACACTGTTCTAGGCACTAAGGATACAGAATGAAACGAAGCAAAGCCATTGTCCTGAGAGAAATTAAATTCTAGTGGAAGAGTCAGGCAAAAACAGTGCACCGTGCGATGCCAGATCATGATAAGGATGTAAAGA
Organism: Balaenoptera physalus; assembly: GCF_965194825.1. NCBI lineage: Eukaryota > Metazoa > Chordata > Mammalia > Artiodactyla > Balaenopteridae > Balaenoptera > Balaenoptera physalus. Next base: position 92,603,151 of record NC_138896.1, on the reverse strand, counting down.
AAAATGAAGCAGGATGAGGGGATGGCACTGACTGGGGGTGATGCCATGTAAGATGGCTTAGTCCGAGAGGTCCCCTCTGAGGAGGGGGCATTTAGCAGCCAGTTGAACCATGAGAGAGATGGAGCCATGGGAACATCGGGGGGAAGAACAGGTAGAAAGGCCCTAAGAGGTGGCTGCACTTGGCAGGAAACTGCAAGAGGCCCGTGTGCCTGGAGCTGAATTGGGAGTGCATGAAGTCAGCAGGCCTTCAAGACTAGGGTCAAGATTCTGGATTTTAGGGCGTTCCCTGGTGGTCCAGTGGTTAGGACTCTGCACTTTCACTACTGAGGGCGCAGGTTTGATCCCTGGTCAGGGAACTAAGATCCCACAAGCCACGTGGCGCAGCTGAAAATAAAAAAAGATTCTGGATTTTATAACCTCTAAGCATTATATGTAATGTTTAGCTATTAATTCCATTTAGCTCATGACTCTCTCAGGAAAATGTATGATTTATTAATTTTTTATGTACTGTGAGGTTGGAATAAAAACAGAACATTTACTTTGTCATCTCAAAATTGATTAAGAAGAAAAGATCAACATCCTTGATACATTTTATATTGACATAATAAAGAATATTAAATGTAAAGACAGAAGGAAAATGTTAGAGGAAAAAAATAAAAGATTCTGAATTTTAACCAAAGTGTCATGAGAAGTCATTAGAGGATTTTCAGCAAGGGGAGTGACTTTGTCATCTACAGCTTGGAAGGGTCCTCTGACTGCTGTTTGGAGAAGAGACTTTAAGGAATCATGGTAATCACCAAGCTGATCGCCAAATATTTCCTGCACCTCTCGGGCACATGGTGGGCTGCACTTTCTGTTGCCAAGTGACCAGTGAGCTGGGGGCAGAAGTCCACGAGTGTCATTTCCAGGGCAAGCAGTCAGTTGCCAGTACAAGACCCTCCGGAGTTCCTTTTCCCTCTGTGTCAGCAACCAGTAATGTTGGAGGTGAAGCCTGGGTTGCAGGGGGAGGAGACAGGGAAAAGAGCTGCAGCTGGCCTGCAATGGGCACGTCACTTCAGCAAGAAATCAACCTTTGTCAGGATAAATCATGAAGATTTGGGAGCTGTAACCATAACCTAACCTAACCTATCCTAACAGGTACCAGGAGCAAGAGGGGAAGTAGGGAGCCAGTTAGGAGGCTGGAAGGTGATCCCAGCTCGGACTGGAGTGAAAGCAACAGAGGGTGAGGAGTGGTCAGGTTCAGGATATACTGAAGCTTAAGTACAAAGGATTTGCTGACGGACGGGAGGTAGGGTATAAGGGAAAGTGAAGAGTCACGGATGACTCCAGGGATTACGGCCTGAGTAACTGGGTGAATTACTGAAAAGAACACCCAGGAAAGCACAGGGTTACCCACAGTGCTAGGTGCACAGCAGAACTACAAAATGCTAGCTCTGTGGTTAGTACTATGAAGGGAGCAGGCAATGTAGAATGTAGAGGCTTTGGGACCTTTTCAATCCAAAACGATCAAGAGTCAGATTTATTGAGGCATAATTTATATACAGTGAAATTTGCTCTTTGGTGTGACTAGGTCTGAATTTTGACAAATTCATTTTGTCTTGTCACCACCTGCACAGTCAAGATGTAAACTGCTTCCATCACTCCCCCAATTCCCTTTTGCTGCTCCTCCCTTTGCAGTCACATCCTCCTTCCACCCCTAACCCCTGGCAACCACTGATCTGTTCTCCATCCCTGTCGTTTTGCCTTTTCTAGAATGTCACATGAATTCAATCACACCCTGTGGGACCTTTGGAGGCAGCTTCTTTCACTTAGTTTAATGCATTTGAGATTCACCTGGGCTGCACAGATGTGTCAATAGTTTATTCCTTTTCCTGGCTGAGTGGTATTCCATGGTGTGGAGGTACCTACCACTCTTTGTTTCCCATCCACCAGCTGAAAGACATTTGGGTTGTTTCCAGATTTTGGTGATGATGAATAAATATCTGAGTACAGGTTTTTGTGTGAACATATGTCTTTATTTCTCTTTGTAAATTTCTAGAAGTGGGATTGCTGGCTCATATGGTAAGTGTATGTTTAACTTTGTAAGAAACTGTCAAACCGTTGTTGCAGAGGAATCATACCATATTGCACACCCACTGGTGGTGTTTGAAGGCGGCTCCATGTCTTCCCCGGCACTTGGGAATGTCAGGATTTTTTGATTTAAGCCATTCGAATGTGCAGTGGTACCTCACTGTGGTTTAATTTGCATTTCCCTAATGAATAATGATGTGGAGTGTCTCTTCGTGTGCTTATTAACCATTCATACCTCTTTTTTGGCAAAATGTCCATTCAGATCTTTTCCTCATGTTTCATTAGGTTGCTTGTTTTTTAATTGTATCCTAAAAGTTCTTCATGTATCCTGGATACAATTCCTTTATCAACTATGTGTTTTGCAAATATTTTCTCCCAGTCTTTGACTTGTTTTTCATTTTCTAAAGTGTCTTTCAAAGAGCAGAACTTTTTAATTTTGATGAAGTCCAAGCTACCAACTTTTTCTTTTATGGGTCATGTGTTTTTTTTGGTATCATATCTAAGAAATCTTGCCCTATCCAAAGCCACAAAGGTTTGTTCTATATTTTCTTCTGGAACTTTTATAGTTTTAGGTTTTACACTTAGGTCTCTGATCTATTTTGTTTGTTTATTTATTTATTTATCAACGGCTGTGTTGGGTCTTCGTTGCTGCGCATGGGCTTTCTCTAGTTGCGGCGAGCGGGGGCTACTCTTGGATGCAGTGTGTGGGCTTCTCATTGCGGTGGCTTCTCCTGTTTCGGAGCACAGCCTCTAGGCGTGTGGGCTTTAGTAGTCGTGGCATGTGGGTTCAGTAGTTGTGGCTCACAGGTTCTAGAGCGCAGCCTCAGTAGTTGTGACGCACAGGCTTAGTTGCACTGCGGCATGTGGGATCTTCCCGGACCAGGGCTCAAACCCGTGTCCCCTGCGTTGGCAGGTGGATTCTTAATCACTGCGCCACCAGGGAAGCCCTCTGATCTATTTTGAATTAATTTTTGTAAATGGTGTGAGGCATAACCCAGGGCAAATGTGACTTGTGATATTTCCTACTTGTGCAAGAAGCAGATCAATAAAACTTCCTATCTCTGATGAGCACATGCACAGGTGACAGTGTGGCTCGTTGCAAAATCTGGTTAAGGTTCAAACACAGACGGTCAGGGACGCTCCACCTCTTTCTGACTCAGGGGCTGCTTCTTCAGAAGTTAATCCTGTCTTCCGTAACAGCTCCACAGATGTCGCCAGTGATATCAGCACGTGCAGGCCTGAGTTTTTCAGTGAAATGAGCTAGGTTTTCCCCAGTTCCTAAGACACTCCAGGTAGTTAGATGCTTCAAGAAACAATGTTCTCTCTTAAACCACTGAAGGAACATTCAGTGCAAAGTAGGGCATTAAATCTTTGCAATTACGATCAAAATCTTAACCTTCCTAGCTTCCGTCCTTCGTGGGTGACTTTTTCAGTCACTAAGTGATACTGTTTTTTCCTTACTGTTCCCCTCAGTAACACCATCTTGAGAAGTTTCATTAAAATTATTTAGATCTTGGTACACTTAAAACATCAAGAATAAAATTGATGAGGAGAGTTAGGAAGCCAATAGAGAATTGTCCACTTGTGATTTGGTCAACTGAGGACATTTTAAGCAAGGCAAGTACTGTCCACTATTGCCAACACTCCATTTACAAAGGAGGATTTAAGTTACCCAACCCTCCAAGAAAAGAAAAAACTTGGAAGGACATAATCTCAGAATAAAAAATAGTCTTTGCTGAGAACCAACTAATTGGTAATTTACTTGGGTGTAGGAAAGTATTCATACATTTTCCCTTTAGTTTTCTCATTTCACTGCTGGTTGGGGAAAACCTCACCCCAAACCACAGTTTGGACTCAGACCATAGGAAGGTGTAACATGGGTGGGGCGGAGTAAGCCCTAAGGTATCTGGAGAAAGGCTTTTTTTTCTCTCACTTGTGCGTAATACCTTTATTGGGTGTTGCTAAAGTTCAGAGCCCCAGTCTTAGTGTTTAGGTTTTCTGCCTGGAGTAGCACTTGCAAATGTAAAGGCAGGAGGAAGCTGAGTTGATAACATTCCAGACCCTTCCTCTGACAGGCACCAGTAGGTTTTGCTTCTTTCTGGAGCATAAGAAAGAGGGGGAAGCTCTTTTAGAACTGCCCTTCCTTGTCCAACTCCCAAGCTAATCTAAAGGTCCTCCCCCTGCCTCCCTGCTCTAAGGGGTCTGCCTCTCCCAGTTCCTCATTCATGAAGGCAGACCAAAGACAGTCCCAGGCAGACAGAGAGTCTTGGTAAACTCATCAGTGGTTTCCATGGCACTCAGGATAAAGACCCCGCTCCCATCTCAGCCCACCCTGCCTTACAGGACGTAGCCAGGGGCTACCTCTCTGGCCCCATCTCTCCTCTCTCACAGGGCGCCTGGCACAGCTGCTCACCTCTGTCTCCTCCAAAGCCCCACATCCCTGAATGCTCTTCCTTTCTCTTCTCCTAGGCAATCTTGCCTTGCTTCCTGTACTTTGTAGCATTTGTCACAATCATAATTAATTACTCTGATGAAGTCTGCCTGCTCAAGTAGAATGTAAACTCCAAAAGATCAGGAATTAAGTCTGTCTTGCTTATCTGATCTTCCCATCCCTGGCATGGGGCAAGGCATGGAGTTGCTGTGCAATAAATTACTGTTAAATGAAAGAGATCCTCTTCAATGCATGTTTACCAGGCACTGTTCTAGGCATTTATATATCACAGTGTGTGTGTTTTGGAGGGGGTGGGGGGGTGTGGTGAGGAGAAAAAGAAAAAAAAATTCCTTGCCGTTACAGAGCTTCTATCCTACTGGGTAAAGATCTGCTAAAACAAGATAAGCAAACAGCATGGTATGTCAGATGGTGATAAGTGCAAAGGAGAAAAAAGAAAGGCAGTTAAGGGACACACAGGGAGCTGGTGGACGATACTTTTAGATTTGGTGACCAGGAAAAACCTCATGGAGAATGTGACTTTTGAGCAAAGACCTGAAGGAGGTAAGGCAGCTGAAAATGTGGTTATCTGGGAAAAGAGCATTCTAAGCACAGGGAACAGCAAGTGCAAAGGCCCTGTGGTGGGAGCACGACTTGTTCCTGGAAGAGCCCTTGTGACTGAAGTGGAGTGAATGAGAGGGAAGGAGGCAAAATGTCCAAATGTGGTCTTTTAATCTGCCCTGTGTATCCATGGAATCATTTACACCAGACATTTCTTGGGAAGTGCTTCTAACCAGCGTCTTTTCTAAAACCACGGGCTTCTAATAGTTTTGAAAGCAGTAGAACCCTTCCTTCCAATGAAATATGAAGTGGAAGTTCAAGATAGGAAACAGAGGAGCAGGAAGGCAGCTTTCTGTCAACTCCCACTCATCCCTTCACCCCACACTGGTTCAAGGTTACGCTGTGGCGGAAGATTTGTTCCCCACCCAGCTCAAGTCGAAACCACCGCTCTAGAATCATAGTCTGATGCTCTGCCTAGAGTCATGCTGTTCTCCAGCATGAAGTAGTCTTGTCTGGCTCCTGTAACTATAAGGAGACTTTGAGTAGATATTTACGTCCAACATGTGAACGAACTTAGAGCTTCTACAGTTACAACCACATGGTGATGTGTGGGTCTGATATGTTCCTAGAAACTAGTTCTCTATTCTGGAACTTCTTTTTTCTTCAAACCAGTTTTTAAACTTTTTCTTTTTTTTGAAAAGATAAAAGAGGTCAAACACACACACACACAAATACACTAAAAAAGTCAGTCTCCTATGGATAACTAAGTGACCGTGTATTGGCAATGGAATTTCACACCCTTAAGCAAACAAAAGTAAATTACTGAGATAGGCAACAGTATGGATGAATATCACAAATATTTTGTTGAGCAAAAGGTGCCAGCCAGACACTTAGGTACATACCGTGTGACCCATGTGTATGATGTTCAGGCAAAGCTAATCTGCAGGGAGAGGAGTAACTCGCCGGAAAGATGAAAAGATTCTGTATCTTGATCCAGATGGTGCATGCAAAGGTGCAGTGGATACACATAAAAATTCACGGAGCTGCAAAACAATTCGTGCATTTTACTCTTGGTAAATAGTAATAAAGTCCGTCTCCTTCCCACTACCTGTGGCTCCCAGCTACCCAGTTTCCCTCCCACAAGGCCACTCCTCCAGCCGGGATTTCTTAATGCCCCTTTTCTCTCAGTACCTTCACGCTAGGGGCAGAATCCTGGGAGCATGCCAGGTAGACATCAGAGGCCAAGGCTGCGGGCACTGTGCCATGGCTTGTGTGCATGCCCCTTGCCTTTCTCTGGCCTCTTTGGCCCTCAGCCCCGTGCCTTCCTCCTCCTCTTCCTCCTTTCCTCCCAGGAGGGTAGCGGGAGGTGGCTGACCCTGGCTGAACAGTGTTGTCCGTGCTGGCCCTCCAGGGTGTGCCTGCCTAGAAAGGACAGCGTGTGCTTATCAAGCTTATTGTTGACACATTCCCTCCCTCTTTAATTCTCTCCCTTCTGATCCCTGGACTGATCCTAGGACTTCTTGCTCCCTGGGCACTCTGTCTCAGGGAAGTGAGCTTCCCTGGTCTCCTGCCCTGGAATGCTTCCCTTTTATGGGGCAGTCTTGACAGCAACCCACTTTGTGTTTGCATATAAACTGGGGAGAGGGGGGCTGTCTCAGTGGAAGCTGAGGGCCCATCTTATCTTCCCCACCCACCCCCCCAACTTCTAGCATTATCCCTTGAGCCTGTCCCTACCCCACCCAGGGCTTCAGCCCAGCCAAGCCTTTTATCTTATCATCTGTGGTTTTCCCCCTACCACGATTCCCTATTGCCTCAGGCCAGAGGGGCCTGAGTCACGTTCAAGTCAATTTGGCAAGCGTCCTTGGAGCAGGGCAGAAAGTAAAGGGTACTATTTGTTCCCCGCCTCTAAGAAGCTTCTAAAGCAGGGGAAATGGTGCACAACCCAGGCCCAGTTATAATAGTTCTCAACCCACTACTTTGTGTTGGTCCTTCCTAAGTGCCATGCACTGACCTGCCTGCTTTCCGTGCATTACGTCTCTGAATTTTCCAAAGAACCTAAGGAGGATGATGATTAGCCTCATTTAGGAGATGAAGGCGCTGAGACATAAGGCTTAAACTGTTGGCATGTGGCTGCCCGGATCTGAACAGCAGCTTCCCTAGGGAAACGCCCTATTTAGGCTCTGGGGGGTTCAAGCAGGAGCTGAGTGTCGGGCCTTGGGGGACATTCAGTTGTGCCACACCCTTTCCGCACAGTTCCCTCCGGCGTCAGGGGCCTGGGAAGGGGCTTCGGGGCGGTGTATCGGCTGGAAACAGGGACTTCACGAGAGGCAGATACAAAGCTCCGCGTGGCAGAGGAGCAGAAGGGCGCGGGGGAACCCGGGCCAAAAGAGGCCCTGCCGGCTCCCGGGGCACCACAAGCCTCGAGGCGTTGCGAGCGTAGCGGCTGTTGCAAGCCCCAGCGGCGCGCGTAAACTGCGCCCAACTACTTCCCCGGGGCGGCCTCGGGGCCCGGGGCCCGGCGATAGTCCCACGGGTCGGCCGCGCGAGGCCCGAAGCCCAGACCCGGCACCCAGGCGCGGCCACGTGCGCCCCGCCGGCCTCGCACGCTCCACCGCGCCGGGCCGCGGGGCCACCGGCAGGCACGCGCGCCCCCAGCGCGCACACACTCCCGGGCACGCACACCGACGGCCCGGCCCACGTCCGCCACGCCCCGCCCTCCCCCGCGCCCCGCCCCCGCCCTCGCGGCGCCGGCCGCCGCCTTCCCATTGGCCGCCCGGCGCGTGACGCGCGGCGCCCGGCCCCGCCCCTCGTCAGTCACTCGGCGGAGGCGGCGCTGGTGGGGACTAGTCTCGTCCGGAGACTGGCAGCGGCGGCGTCGGCGGCGGCCGGAGCTCGAGCCCCAGCGGCTGAGGGCGGGCGCGGGGGAGGGAGGGGGGCCGGTCCGCGACGACTCCCCGGACGGCGTTTCTCCTCCGAGCAGCGCCGGTTTCGGCTTTGGGGGGGGCGGGGGTACAGCCCATCCATGACCATGGGCGACAAGAAGAGCCCGACCAGGTACCTGCTCCGAGCCGAGGGGGCGGAAGGGGAGGGAGGGCTGGGGGCGGGTGGGGGCCGGCGACGACTAGGCCCCGGAGCCACCCGGGGCGGGGGGAGGCGCTGCTAAGATGGAGATCCGGGGGCGGGGGGAGGCGGCGGCGGCGGGCGGTGGCGGCGGCGGCGGGAGGCGGTGTCGCTCCCGCTCGGGGCCGGCGGCCGTGCGCGCCGCAGCCATGGCGGCTCCTCCTCAGCCGCCCTCCGCCGCCGCCGCCGCCGCCGCCGCCACTCCTCCCAGACAAAGGGAGATTTAACCAGGTGGGGAGGGAGGGAGGACGCGAGCATGGGAGGGGAGAGGGAAGGAGCCGGCCCACTCCCCGCCGCCGGCCTCGGGCTGCCCCTGCGCGCCCCCTCCAGATCCGGCCCGCGGCTCCCCTCCCGGCCCCCCCAGCCCCACGCTCAAGTCCACAAGTCCGCCCGCTTCCTGCGCCCGCCGCGGCCCTTCCCGGGGCGCCGCCGCCGCCTACTGTGCGAGGCAGCACGGCCCGGGCCCGGAGGCTGCATGGTGCCGGTGGGGGCGCCCCGTTCCCTCCCCCAGTTCCTCCTCTCGGCCCCGAAAAGGGTGGGTGGGTGGTCGCCAGGGCGAAGTTTCCAGCGCCGGATTCCTGCGAAATTACGACGGCTCACCAGCGCCTGTGTTTTGCTGTCTCTCCCCCTTTTTCCTGCTCCCTGACTCTTCCCTCCCCTTTCCCCCACTCCTCACTCCTCTCTCCTCTGAAGGCCAAAAAGACAAGCAAAACCTGCTGCAGACGAAGGCTTTTGGGATTGTAGCGTCTGCACCTTCAGAAACAGCGCCGAAGCCTTTAAATGCAGCATCTGCGATGTGAGGAAAGGCACCTCCACCAGGTACTTGAAGCTCTGTGTTACCTTTTGTTATAGGACTTTTTTTTTTTTTTTAAGGTGGGGGGAGAGGGTTGTGAGCTCTACTTTCTGCCTTCTTTCCAACTTGTTGATTACGGCATTTTCTGTACGTGCGGGGTGGGGTGGGGGGGATGATGTCGGTTTGGGTTGTGTATATTTCATGTTGGGTGCAAAGCCTCATGTTCACTGATTTATGGGAGGGAATTTTTCCAGGTTTCGTCTTGTTTCAAACAGACGCTGGGTTTATTTGACACTTGTATCCATTGGCTTATTGGTATTGGCTCCAAAAGAGAGGAAGCTTTGCTATGGATTGTAGGACATTGGACCTTTTATTTTTGCCATGTGCAGAATGTTTTTAATTTGCCTGTCCTGAATTATTCTTCTCTTCCCTGAGAAATTTGGTGGTGGTTGTACAGTAACGCGGTGGTTGTGCTTTTCCTGTCTTGAACTGCAAATGTCTTTTTTGTTTTCCTTGCACTTGAAGATAAATGCTGGGGTTTGATAAAGTGCATTTTTTGGAATACTGAACTGTCAGTGTGTGTGTGTGTGTGTGTGTTTCTGATTAGCTTATGAGGAATGGTGATGGAGGACGATTTTTGCAAAATGTAGAATGAATAGTGTGATTATACTGAAGTTTGTGTTTAAAGCTTTATTAAAATGAAAAGAATGTTGAAGGAATTCCTCATTTTAGTGAAGGTGGTTAACTGTGTGGTATCAAAACGAGTTGAACTACTCCAGATTTAACATTTAGATATACTTGAATGAAATGTAGAAGCTGATTTTTTGTAGTCTTCTGTCATCTTTTAACTTGTAACTGGAATTTGTTTCAGTGATTAGAGTTTGAAGTTAAAAACTATTCTTTGTGTCATTTAATGGGCAGACATTGGGGGGGGCTGTGTGTGTTCGTGTGTGTGTTAGTGTGTGTGTGAGAGAGAGAGAGAGAAAGCAAGACAGAATGAGTGAGTTCCTTGGGGATCTTTAAAGTTGATTGCCAAAAGTCTCATTTCATCAGGTACTTGTTTCTGAATTGGTGGCATTCCAACATGACCGTGTAGTAACACTGCACAGTTCTAACTGGTTATTGTTCTTTGATTAAATGAATGTGTCCTGTTAGGGTTTCATTGCTCTATTTATACCTGGGAATAAATAGGGTATTGGGCAACTTTATCCAATTACTGGTGGAACAGTTCTGTGAATTCCACTAACTCTAAATACTGAGACTTTTGAATAAAAATATTCCAGAACTAAAAATATTTCCCCATAGGTACTTCCCCCCCCATGGGTACTTTTTAAAGTAAATTCATATCAATATTTTGTATTATCATAGAGCAGATTTAGTTAAAATAAGCAACACTCATTGGGAGCTTAGTAGATTTTGTTTTACTATCTAAAACAAGGAATTCCATCAAATGGCATGAAAGTTTAGAAATGTATTTGTTATTTAAAGCAATAGTGATTGTATTTTATTTGAGTAATGTTTTTTTATATGTAGAATCCCTCAGAGGCCAAACCTCTTTATTGTGGTTTTGCTTTGAGTGTTACCGTAGATGATGTTAAAGTAAATGACTAGGAAACTCCTAAGAACTTGAGAACTTTACTGGTGAAGAGAAACTTAAAGCAGATTCAAAAGTTTACATCCAGTGTATTGCTGGGAACAATTATCTCATAATAAAGTGCATTTCAGTTTCTACACATATAAAAAAATTCTGACTCATCAGCTCTTTGGAAGCACGTGGAAGGTTTTGATTTTAAAAACAATATAGATGTTGAAAATTTTTTCAGAGTCACAGATGACAACATTGGAATTGTTTTTTTAACAAATATATTAAATTACTAATAATGAAAATGTTTCAGGAACAGGATACTCACCTACTATCTTTAAAAGTCTGTGACTTTTTTAGGTCTGTGGTTGTGTAGGATTTGAAGACAGATTTTAGAGATCTGAGGATTTAAATTCTTACCAACTCATGATACTTTTACATAACTTAATTTCATCTTGGTTATTGTCAATATTTTTGTGTGTTAGATCTGGAAGTCTTTATAAAAGATTTTGTTCTAGAAGTCATTGATCAAAAGGCAAATAACATTTGGCTTTCTTATGCTGTGAATGGGTTTCATGTGGAAGGGTGAATTTCACAGGTTTTCCTCCTGTGTTGTCCAGTGTATTAACTGTTGGTTAATTTTTCTGTGACACTAGTTACTACTGCTTTGTTTTTTTCCTGGGCCTTTTTTGTGTGTGTGTAATTTTCTTGATACAACAAAGATTTGACGTTTGTTGCCTTGTATAGTTTTAATCAGACTTGGTATTGATGGCAGTAGAAAACTTGTTGGGTTTTGGATGCTGGGTAATAGGCAAAAATTAGTGATTTTTAGTAATAAAAGGACTTCTAACCTGTTGACTGGCATAGAAATTGGGTGTTATTGCTCTGAGCTGATGTTTTGTATTATAACAGCCTCGCTGGTTGGGTAGCCAGTGGTAATTCTGGAGTTTGTTCATCATTCTTGTCACTGTCGTTGCCATCATCTGTCTACCAATCAAGCAAGGAAGTCAGCTTTGAATTAGTGATAGTCCACTAGGACGTAGAGCTGTATTTACTCTTTGAGAATAGAATTGATATCCTCAGTTTCATTAGGAAAATATTGCCACTCATCCAAAAAACATTTATTAAATTACTAGGGTGTGAAAGAGTCTGCTCAAGACATTGGGGACGGGAGGCGGGTGTTGAAAGGTTGGTAAGACATGTATAGGAATGGCCGTAATCCAAGTTATAAAGGCTCTAAGAGAGGTATAAATAACGTGCTACGAGGAGGTCTGAGCAGTCTGGCTTGGGCATCAATTAGAAGAATTCCCCCTCCCCTCAATTCTTCTGGATAAGAAGAATTGATTTCTACAGAATTAGCCGCCATCTTTCACTATTATTGCCATGTGTACCAGATAAATTTAATTCTGTGGGTGGAGTCATGAAAGTGATTCAGAAGGTCTTTTCTTCTTTTTGTAGCAGCTTAGAGCAGAGGGTCAGAAGTTCGAAAGGAACGTGTTAAGGGAAGAAGGAGACAACACTTAATAGGCTACTTGGAGGTTCAGGGGGCAGTGGAGAGCTTTATTTTGGATGTATTACCAATTTTGTTTTGGGTCTGTTTAGTTCTTAAATACACTCCTTTTTCCACTTATACTGTTCCACTCTCTACCCTGCTGTTTTTTTTTAATAGCTTTATCCAGACATAATTTATATACCATACGATGCACCAACTGAATAAGTGTACAATTCAGTGATTTTTGGTAATTTTAAAAAGTTGTACAGCCATCACCACAAACCAGTTTTAGTACATTTCTATCACATTGAATGGCTTCCTCATGCCTCTTCTGTGATACACTTTTACTAAGTCTTTAACACTAGAGCGTGGAGGAGGCACCTGCAGCTGAGAAGTTCGCCTCCCCACCGTGCTGATGTACTCTGAGCCTTTCAAGGTAGTAAATAAAGGAGTGTCTGTGGAAGGTGGTGGTGAGTGGGAAAGAAACACTACCCCTTCCCTAGGTAATAGCCAAAGTCGTATTTCCCAGCCCACTTTGCCTGTCTCATGAAAGAGGATATCAGCTTTTAAAAGGAAGAAAACCAGCAAAACCACAAACTCACAAATTTACCTAACCGTTGTTCTGCTAAGTTGAAGTTTTTGAGTATTGGGCAGAGTTAACTTCCTAGACATGGTGATAAATGAAATATATTTTACTTTTGGTTTTGTTATTTCTCTGAATGCAATGATTTCTATTGTAAAATTAAAATTACTAAAATATTGCTGCAATTCTTCTTGATTAGTGGTTCTTTGATAATAGTGCTGCACTGAATACTATTCCCCTGAAAAATGTACTGTATTTAGAGTTTTTACAGACAAGTAAAAGTGAGGAATTTGCTTTAGATGTGTAATAAGGTTGTGTGGCTTAAAAAAAAACCCAAAACTCTGGTACTAAGGATATTGAATGGGAAGTTGGTAGTACTCAGTTGTTTGTGTGTAAAATATTTTCCTTGTCCAGGAACTCCCTGATTCTTTGCAGTTGTAACTTTGGACTTTTTCTCCTCTTAAATTCAGATACCCTGACAGTTGAAAGTCTCTTGACTAGTCATGAAGTACTTTAGAAGTTTTAGGGGAAAACACACATATTTAGTGAAACGTGACAGTTTTGATCTTTGCTGGAAGCTTCAGAAGAGCATCATCCTGTGGTACTTTTCGGATAGGAAGCCTCCCAGAAAGCAGAGGGGTGCCTGGCCTAGAGAGGAGCCAGGCCCTTCCCCGCAGTTCTGGGTCATTCGCCACAGTGGTTCTGCTCCGTAGGCCACATTGGCTTTATTGTAGTGTTTGTCTTTTGTAAAATTTCTCCATAAAATACATAGAAAAATTACCGGTCCTCCAAATCATCAAACCTTGTCAAACCTTTTGGCCTCGAAGCTGATGCAAAAGCAGGTACAGGTTTAGAGATCACTCTTACCCAGAAACGGAGGATAATTTATTTTGTGTTTGCTATTACACTGGACTTAACTGATTTATTAGTACTGACTTGATCTTATGTATACTTGGTGACCTTAAAGTAAATTACCTGGGTAGTTGACAAGTTTTCATTGAGCACACAGACATCTGGGCTTTGGGTGTACAGTGGTGTACAGACAGATGAGATCTTTGTTCCTGTGGAGCTTAAAGTACTATGGCGAGGACAAGAAAATAAACAAGTGAACAGAAGAATAAGATCATTTCAGCTAGAGACCAGTGCTCCGAAGAAATTAGAGCAGAATAGGGAACTACAGAGTGGTGAGAACTGGGCAGAGCGACTGCTTTGTAGACAGTGTCGAGATACACATTTGCCTTTTTAGGAAACACTAAAGCTGCTTTCTTTTGGAGCAAGGGGATAGTTATTTCTGGAGGTTTACCTGTGCCAGTTAGCTCATTTGGTGGGGGACAGTTTAGAGTTCGAGCCTTTCTGCATAGGCTACTGAACTTTTAGCTACACATTGTAGACTAAAGTCTGGCCAGCTAACGTGCCAGTATATCCTGTTGCAGTTGACACTTGAACAACTGGAAGGTGAGGGGTGCTGATACCTACCCCCCTGTGCATAGTTGAAAATCCACATAACACTTGTCCTTTGGTATCTGAGGGGCATTCGTTCCAGGACCTGCCACGGATTTCCCCGGCTGCTCAAGTCCCATAGTTGGTCTCCATATCTGCAGGTCTGCATCTGTGGATTCAACCAACCACGGACTGTATAGTACTGTAGTATGTGTTTATTGAAAAAAATTAGTGTATACGTGGACCTGCGCAGTTCAAACCCATGTTGTTCAAGGGTCAGCTGTTACTAGGATGGGAGGTTTTGAATGGATTCAGTATGTATTATTTTTTCATGCATCATGTATTTATTGTGTGCTTCCGTAGATGCTGAAGAAATTCCAAGTGGCTGTGGTTTACGAAAATAGTTATCAGCACTAATTCGGTTCCTTAGTACTTTAGGGAATAGTGGGTCTCCAAAAGTCTCCTTTACAACTTGAAGTAAAACATTCTACAATCATTGTGGTTCTCATTTGCCCTCTTGTCCCATTGCCAGGGCCTTTTCTCTTTGTGACATCTTCCTTTATACTTCCTATCACTATCTCTCCTCCTGTTTTTTCTTTTTTTTTCTTTTTGCCTGTTGATTTTTAAGTAAACTTTTTGAACTGTAGCATGCTTACAGAGAAGTGCACAAATCATAATTGTAAGGCTTGATGAACTTTCACAAAGTGAGCATACCTGTGTAACCAGTACCCAGATTAAGAAACAGAACATTACCAGGATCCCAGAAGCCCCTTGTTCACTCTGCAGTCACTTTCCCCTACCCAACCCCTATCCTAACTTCTGACACTGGAGATGAGTTCTGCTTGGTTTTGAACTTTATTTAAGTGGAGTCATACAGTATGTGCACTTCTGGGTCTGGCTTTTTTCACTCATTCTTATGTTTGTGAATATCCATGTTGTGTGTGGTTCTTGTGTAGTCAGTCACTGCTGTTTTATCCTAAGAATATCTTAGAGCTCAACTCTACATACAGACCCCTAACACATTGGAGAGATGGGATCTCTCTGCACCTTCTGTTCATTACCTGCACAGTTGAACACAGCCATCTCCTCCCAGCAGCAGCATGAAATCCACACATCATTAGGTGAAAGGAATAAAACCTGGTGTGTGGAACTTTCTGGAGTATGCAAATGGAGTAAACTTCTGGCTCTCATGAGTAATATTGTTCATCAGTCATTTATATTTCAAGGCACTGGTTGAATAAACAAGGAACCTAACAAGCTTGTTGAAAAGATAAGACCATAAAAAGATAGCCAGTGGTGTGAATGCAGTGGTAGGCATGGAGTGAATGGGTACCTGGTAGAGACCCTAAGTGCTTTTTAGAGGAGGTAGAGACAGTATATGGGGTATGTTGCGGAAGGCCTCACTGAATCTGAGGTTTGAACTAGGCCTTTTTCGTTCTTGGATGTAGGGTATGTTGTACAGGTTGATACAAGTTAGTTAGTTCTTTGCCTCCTACCTCCTTTTTAACTGTTCGCTCTCCTTAGATGTCACCCATACCTTTCCACTTCTGTTCACAGGCTGCTAATTCCCAGATACTATTTATTAACCACCTGTCACCACCCCCATGTACACATACACGTGACAGACAGATCCGACTGGTTCTTGGGCCTCTCCATTTGGACAGCTTAAATTATCTCCTGGTTCTCATTGCTTTTAGGGTAAAGTCCAAATCCTGAGCATCGCAAGGGGCTCCTGGTTTGGTCCTCTACTGTTTCTTTAGAATTTCTGGAAGCAGCCTGCCACCACCCCATCTGCCCTCCACACATAGCATGTGTGTGTTTCATACCGAACTGCTTGGTGTTTTCCTAGCATGGACCGTGATGTCTCATTTCCATACTTTCACACATTCTTTTCCTCTGGATTTGTTCTAAAATGCCCCTCCTTCCTTGTAGCCTGGCTGACTCTTACTTGTCTTTCTACGTGTCTCTGGAAGCCTTTTCCAGCGCCCTACAATCATGTATACCTCTTCATAACCTTTGAACTGTATTTTTGTTTGATCACCTTTGTTATGTTTTCACCTTCTTTTTGAGGGCACGATCTTTCTTTTCGTATCTTTTCCTGTGTCTGTTGCAGTGCCAGGCACTTGGTAGGGGTTCACTCAATGTATGTAGAATAGATGAAGAGTGGAAGTTTGGAGTCGCCTTTAAAACTGTTGCAGTTAAGAGTTCTGATACATACTCTTGCACTTTGGGGCTTGTGTCTTGTCTGTAAAGTTATTGGATTACGGGAAATTTGTCTTTATAAAGTATGTCCTTAAGAAGTAGTGTTCTCATTTTTCTGATTTTGTTTTCTAAACATGTTCTAGAAATTAAACACAGACTTTACAACCTTGGAGACCTTGGGCCATGCATTTAAAGTACTTCCTGGAGTGGTTTTGGGCTTCAGAGCTTTAGCACACTTAACTAAATAACAATAACTGTGATGATTCTTTTTCCTTTTTTGTTGCCCATTTAGTGATTTAAGCTGCCGAAAGTCATGTCGAAAAGTGTGCTAATAAAGCAGAGGATCAGTCACGTTGTGGAAAACCAGTTTTGAGGTGTGATAAGGAACTAGGTGGGTGCGCTTGTAAGCTGGCACCTAAAGGGAGTTTAAAAATGGCTACGGAACATTTTGGGTGTTCTTGGAAATGTTTTGCTACGCTGTTCATTGTGTTAAGTTCTGTTGTGTTAACATACCCATAACTTGATAGTTGTACCTTGTACGTGGTATACATTACTGTTATTTGGATTAATTACTGCTGTTAAATCTTGACTCATTAATTTATGTGGCTATTTTTTCACTTCTTTGCAGTGATTGACACAGACTGTGGTGCCAAAGATGAATTCTCCGTAAAGGCATTGCAGATAAACTCCCGTGTTACTCAGAAATCATAAATACAGGTTTTTCTTGACTTTAAATGGGGTTGCGTCAAGATAACCTGTAATAAGTTGTCATAAGTTGAAAATACCATAAGTCAAAAATGCATTTAATACGTACACCTAACTTGCCAAACATCACAGCTTAGCCTAGCCTACCTTAAGCGTGCTGAGAACATTTACAGTACCCTATATTTGGGCAAAATCACCTAACACAAAGCTTTTTTTTTTTTTAATTTTTTAAATTTATTTTTGGCTGCATTGGGTCTTTGTTGCTGCGCTCAGGCTTTCTCTAGTTGTGGCGCACGGGCTTCTCATTGTGCTGGCCTCCACCGCTGCAGAGCGCAGGCCCCAGGCACACGGGCTTCAGTAGTTGTGGCTCGTGGGCACTAGAGCGCAGGCTCAGTAGTTGTGGCACACGGGCTTAGTTGCTCCACGGCATGTGGGATCTTCCCGGACCAGGGCTCGAAGCCATGTCACCTGCATTGGCAGGCGGACTCTTAACCACTGCGCCACCAGGGAAGCCCACAAAGCCTATTTTTAACAAAGTGCTGAATATTTCATATAATGTATTAATACTGTACTGAAAGTGAAAAACAGATTGGTTGTCTGGGTACAGAATGGTTGTAAGTACATCGGTTGTTTGCCCTGCTGATCACGTCGCTGACTGGGAGCTGTGGCCCCCGCCTCTGCCCAGCATCACCAGAGAGTACCGTACCACAGATCTCTAGCCCAGGGAAAGATCAAAATTCAAAATTTGAAGTGCGGTTTCTACTGACTGTGTACCACTTTTGCCCCATTGTAAAGTTGAAAAAGCCATCATAAGTCAGGGACCATCTGTAGTTGAAATCACAAGGTAAACAGATGAAATTTTTATTTTTAAGTATGATTAGATCTTTATTCCTCCTCTCCTTTCCTCTCTTTGTCAATTTAGAAAATCTATTTAAATTATCATTTGACTGGGAAAAGAAACTAGGAGGGGGGGATGTAAAAGAAACATCTTAAAACTTGTTCAAAACATTTTCTCTGTAATTCCAGATCGTAAGCAATACAATTGAAGAGGAAACTTTTTGATAGCCTTTGGGAGGGACAAGAAATTAAGGGTGATATAGGATGTCAGTTTCATCAGCTTATTGGGTCTTAAAACACAAAAGTGCATGGTGGTTTCTCAGAGGGAGAAAACAAACCTGGTGACTGTTTTCTAACAACAGATCAGATTTCATGTGTAGGCTATGAGGTTTTGATTAAGTAGGTCTGGGCTATCCTGAGAATTTGCGTTTCTTACAAGTTCAAGTGATGTTGATGCTGCTGGTGTGGGGAGCACACTTTGAAGACTGGTTTAGATGACCTTAAATTCTCCTTTAAAGAGAAGCCAGCCACGCTTCCTCATGAAGCTGAAGATCGTTTTTGATGTCTGTTTGGGAAAAATTATGTCTTGGTATTTTGAAGTGAGCTTAAGAGAAGTAAGTGATCAACGTTCTAGGAACCAAGTTTTTAATCCAGAGATGGCATTAGAGGTGATTCCTTAATTAATAAATACGTTGTGTGAAGTATAGGAATTGATAAATTGGGGGACCATATCAACTAAACTAGTTTAATTTTTACATCCTAAAATCAGCAGTTATCTTGCATTACTAACACTTGGCTTGAATTTCAGACGTTTATTTTAAAAACCTATATTTTTGCAACATAAGTTAGAGAGACAGAACCAGGTCTTAAAATTAGTGAACCAACATTCCAGTAAAATGTTGGCAAAGAACATGAACAGGTAATTTATGAAAGAACTGCAAATTAAGTTAAGAAGTGTGGGAAATGTATACAACCTTCCCATTATTCGAATAAATACAAAACAAGGTAACATTTTTTGCAAGTAAAAAATTAAAGATTAAAAAAAAGTTTTTAGTGAGGCTAGGGAGTGGGCATTTTCACAGACCCTTGGGTGGGTGGTGTGTAAGTTGATTTAAATTTTCCAAAGGCCATCACGGCAGTTGGTAGCAAATGCCTTTAAAATATTTGTATCCTGTTCCCCAACAATTTAATTTACAGGAATTTGTGTGATCTGCATGTGAAAATTCTGTGTATGTATATTAATAGCATCGTTATTTTAACAAAAGATGAAATTACCTACATAGGAATCAACAAGGAATTGTTAGAAACTATCGAATAGCCATAAATATTTTGCACCTCTTAAAAATGGTTTGAGATCTCTATCAAGTGGTGGTGGGAATGTAGAATGGTACAACTACTCTGGAAAATAGTTTGGGCAGTTTTTTATAAAACTTACCATATGACCTAGGAATTTCACTCCTGGGGATTTATTCCAGGTAAATGAAAACTGATATTCACACAAAATCTGTTCACAAGTATCCATGGCAGCTTTACTTGCAATAAATAGCCTGAAACTGGAAACAAAAATGTCCTTCAGTATGTGAATGGTACATCCATACCATGGACTGCTACTTAGCAATTAAAAAGGAAGAAACTATCAACGCATACAACTGGCATGGATCTCAAAGGGCCCTTATGCTGAGGGAAAAAAGTCAATCTCTAAAGGTCACCTATTGTAGGATGCCATTAACATTCCTGAAATGACAAAATTACAGAGAGAACAGATTAGTGGCTGTCAGGGGTCGGGGATGGTGGGAAAAGGAGGGAGATGCGTGTGACTGGAAAGGGGTAGCAAGAGGGAGGTCTTTGTGGTGATGGAACAGATCTGAATCTTGATTGTAGTGATGCTTTCATCTATCTACATGTGTGATTAGATGGCATAGAACTGTTTACATACAGTATACCAATGTAAATTTCCTGGTTTTGATACTGTACTATAATCAAGAAGATGCAATTTTGGGGAAATTGGGTAAGGGTTATTTGGAGCCTTGTACTATTTTTGCCACTTCCTGTGAATCTATAATTATTTCCAAATAAAAATTTAAGAACACATTTAGAAATAATACGTAATATAAGAAAATGCTCTTAATATATTAAAAGAAAGCAAGTTACAAAATGATAAACAATATAATCCCACTTGAAATAATATTTCATACCATTTCATCTAATATACATACCTAGAAGTAATGACTGATCAAAATACTAATTCTGCTTGGTGGGATGATGGGGTTTTTTTGTATTTGTGCTTTTCTGTGATTTCTGTAGTGTGGATGAGTTGGTATCAGTTTTGCAGTTGGAAAAACCAGTTTTCATAATAGGAAATTTTAAAAAATCTAATTCTAGAATATTGAAATTTAAATAAGCAAAATCAAATTTTAGATTAAGGGAATTTAAAGTTTTGTCTATATTGGTTACACTAACTTAGTATTAAAACAGCTGTTAATATTGGAACATATCTGTATACTCTAAAATATGTTGTGTTTGTAAATTTAAAATTGTTTTGTGCTCTTGTATAATATCGCTTATATGTGGAATCCAGAAAAATAATACAGATGAACTTATTTGCAAAGCAGAAATAGAGACAGTGATGTAGAGAACAAATGTATGGATACCAAGGGGGAAATGGGGGTGGGATGAATTGGGAGATTGGGATTGACATATATACACTACTATGTATAAAATAGATAACTAATTAGGACCTACTGTATAGCACAGGGATCTCTACTCAGTGCTCTGTGGTGACCTAAATGGGAAAGAAATCCAAAAAAGGGGGGGATATATGTGTATATATATATAGCTCATTAACTTTGCTGTACAGCAGGAACTAACAAAACATTGTAAAGCAACTATACTCCAATACATAATAATGAAAAAAATATTAAAACATTTAAGGAAAAAAAATGTTTTGTGCTCTTTGATTTACAAAATCCTGTATAATATTCTAAATCAGTGTTGCCCAGGAGAAGTATATGCATTATAAGCCACATGTAATTTTAAACTTTCTACTAGCGACAGTAAGAAAGTAAAAAGCAGGTGAAGTTATTTTTAGAATATATTTTATTTAATCCATTATATCCAAATCACTGTCATTTCAACCTGTAATCAATATTAAATTGCAGTGAGATATTTTACATTCTTTTTTCATATTAGGTGTTCAAAATACGGCGTGCATTTCACAGTTAACAGCATGAGTCAATTCAGACTAGCCACGCTGCAAATGCTCAATAGCCACAGGTGCCTCATGGCTCCCATATTGGAGAGTAGTAGCAGTAGTAGTGGAAAGTCAGGGCTCTGGTTGTCAAACCTAAGTTTGAGTAACACCAGCTCTGTCATTTGCTAACCTTGTAACCTTGGATATGTTACTTTAACTTGTGCTTTAGTTTTTCAGTTTTGGATAATAACTTCTCTGTAGGAGTATTCTAAGGATTAAATGAGTGAATGTATATAGCATAGCTGGCACAGGACCTGGCACAGAATACATACTGTAAACAATATATAACTGATGGTAATGTTATTATTCCAATAGATTGTGTATTGATTGAACGATTAATCATTCTAAAGGCACAACTGATTTCTTAATAATATTACTAGTGAATAAATATGTAAGGAGTATATGAGATAACCTTTGTTTTCCAGAGTTAAAGTTTTGGGGCCTAACTTTAAAGTTATGACTGAATGAATGGACAAATATTTGAGCACTTATGTGCAAAATATTGCATGAGGCACTTGAACATTTAGACTGTAAGTCATAAGATGATATCCTCAAATACAGTGTATTTGCATAGTACTTTACATTTTGCATACCAGTTTTTTGTCTTGTTTTCCCAGTGCAGTACTCAGAGCAATCCTGAGAGGTAGTTGTTATTCTAGCTTTCACAGTTGAAGAAGCTGAGGCTCAGAAAAGTGAAGTAACTTATTTGATTTCCTACCCAGTTAGTAGAATAGAAGAAATAGAAAAATGACTATAATTAAATGGACAAATTAATATGGTACGAAAGTGTTTGAACTGTATTCTTTTGATTCAGAATTGTTCCGTCATTATTATTAGCCTAATCAGGTCACCTGTGATGTAAAAAGTTAATACAAGCCTGCGTAGATTAGATTGCTTGTTGTGATGTTTCCCTTTATAAAGTTGAGTGTTTATCATTCTGTTTCTTGGTTAAATATACTCATAAAAATGGGCTAAGAATATGCTATATATGCTGACTGCCTTAAAAACATTATTTGAAGTGCTATTCGTCTGAAGTGCTGTTCATTGCTTGACTTACTCAGAAAATTAAAGAATTCTTTGAAAGAACATTGCATGCCACCATTAAAAGTCAGTGGTGAGAGGCAGTTTGTGAATGATTGACTCTCCCAGTGCGGTGGTGCAGTGGAAGGCAGTCATCTCCTGGGCAGAGTCAGGTGCAGCATATATCATCAGGTATTCATTCTTTGTGTTCTAATATGTAGATTCTTCTTTCAGTGTATGCATTGCTGACCTTTTTTCTGGTTTCTTCTTCAATTAAGAAAATTGAGGAAGTCACAGGACATCCAATTTGTTGCTGGGTACCCTGGGACAGAATGTGTGACAGTAAACTATCAAGTCATCTTGACACAAGTACTTTTGGTGTGCATCCTTGAAGCATGTTTATAAGAAGGGAAGTTATGTTTTGGTGCTCAGGACCGAGTGATGACAGGGGGAGGTAGGTGGAATGTTCTTTGCCCCTTGGTTTTCCCTCTGCCTTTTCGGATAGTTTTACTTTGGCTCAGCACGATTTGCCTGACAGTGTCTGTCTTCCTGTCTGTGTAGCCTTTACCCTTATATAGTTCAGGGCTGTAAATCTTACACGAAGAACCCGTCAGAACTCCTACGAAAGACTCATCATTTCTGATCTTGGTGATTCTTACAACATGAAATTCTGCTTTGGTATTTTTTTTTTCTTTGTTGAAGAGTTGTGAGGTTTGTGGAATGTAGCCATCCTGATTGACTTTGGGGATGAAGTTTGATGTTATCATGTTTCAAAGATTTCTACTATTTTGGCAGGGGCAATCTTAATGCCTAGGATTTCTTAAAAGTTTCACTATACACAATGTCTGCTACTACAATTATATATATATTTTAAATAATATATTGTAAAATATATATGTACAGATTTGTGTGCTAGGTTGGAATGTAAAACTGTGGGTTGCAGTTCACACTTGAAATTCCCTGAAATTCACAGAATGAGATGATGTCTCTGTTTCCTCCAGTTTTGAAATACTGTGATTTATGTCAATTTTGTTAGCTTTTAATATAATGACTCCTCTGAGTATCATGATGCCAAATAACTTGTCTTAAAATATATAGAAAATAATGTATTTGTAATGTCTTACCCTCCACCCCCAAGATACATCAGTAGATACACATTTCAAAATCTCGAATAGGAAAACTTTATTTGTTAAAGCTTTTTGGCATTGTCAACTTTATGTGTAACTAAATAGTTTCCTATTTAAGTTATAGTTAATCTTTTTATTTTTAAATTCTTCATTTATGGGTTAATAAATCCTTGTCCCTGATTTTCCCAAATAAATTAAGCTCATTGCAGACTGACCAAAACACTAGATTCATTTCATCTCCTATTAAGGATCTTTAAGATAAGGGCTTTGCGACAGAACACCTGGTGTGGAAGATGAATGGTTTTTTTTTTTTTAAGTACAGACAGGTGTACTGCAGCCCTAGGGGTATGCTTACTTGGTCTTTATTATATCGTTTAATTAAAAGAAAGACTGTAGAATGGATGAACAACAAGGTCCTACTGTATAGCACAGGGAACTATATTCTTACCTCTTACTGTTACCTAGGAAATGCCACCTTCTTCTGCTTCTAGACATAGCTCATGTCAGCTCTTTTGGGAACTCCTTCTTCATTCTTTTTTTCTGTGATCATTGAAGCACTTTGTATGCATCTCTAGCATAACATAGCATCATTTTTGTACCAAAACTTCTTGTTTGCGTTTGTTGCCCCAAGTTTACATTTGAAGCCCTCATGGGCAGGCACAGTGACATACTGTTATGTCTTCAGAGGCAGGGTCTTCTGTGCTGCTGCTGTTGTATTCTTCATGGTACCCTTTAGAGTGTAATCCATTCTCCTAATCTCTTAAAAATCTTGTTTCCTTTTTAAAATAATTGTGCTGTATATTGGTTAACCCTCTCTGCAAATGGGTATGTCCATTTAAAAAAAGAACACCTTGGTAAATGACTTGGAAATACTGCTAACCCTAGTTTACGTCCTCTCTTTAGTTTCTAATTTTACATTACTCTTTGCATAGTCTGTTGTTACTGTTCTGTTGTTACTGTTTAGATAGGTCCCTTGATTATCTCCCTTTCAAGTTGATACCTGCTTTTCTGCTCACAGCTGAGACGACAATTGATTGCAAAATAGAATTCTTCTGAAGCAGTATCTTTTAAAAAGGTGATCCTTCTCAGGAGAACTCCTAAAGAATGACCTCCTCTTAAATTCCATTCTGCTTGCTGACTTAAGGTTTTAGAAACAGAGCTATCTTTAAAGGTTTGTAAAACAGTGACTAGAGGGTCTACTAGACTCAAGAGTATGGCTTAAGGAGGAAAAGGTGGATTAAAATTGACAAGATCGTGAAGTCTTTATTTTTCTTAGAAATTTTGCAGCTACATAGGACTCAGAATGATTGTAATTCTCTTAGCAAAAGGATGTTCAAGAGATGGGCTAGAGAATTTTTTGAATTGTTTAGTAATTTAGACATGTTGGAATTTTACCTATTATTTTTCAGGAGTGAAGTCCCAGATCGTTCCCTTTCAGCTGGTACTGTTTTATAAACAAAGCCTCTGAATTGTTAGTATTTTCAGAAATCTTTGATCTAATAATGAATTTCATGTGAGAAGATATTTTCCCTGATTAATTGGGATGTTTTGGTAAAAAAGTGAATTTGTTGCATTTTAAATAAAACTATTAGCTATTAATAAGCACTTAATAACTGGAGTGTGAATTTTAAGAATAAACAAATTATCAGTGAAAATAGAGACTAAGGTTTCTAAATAGATGTTAATGTAGAAACTTCTGTAAAGTCAATACCTAGTTTTAAAGAATATTTACAAGCAGGAAATGTCTTTACAAAATTGAATAAATGTAGTACACAGCAACCAGGCTGATCAGTAGATTGGGAACCTTTTGCTAAACTTAGTATTAGAGTTAATCCTAATACTTAATCAATTTATGCTAACTTGACGAGTCATTGTGATCCTCTTGTGGTTTTGAGAGGTGTATTTTCAGAATTAATTTTGTTCGTAACATGCTCACAGAAAAGTGGTATAAGGATATCGCTTTGTGTTTCTCAGTGACCAATAGAATCTTTAAAGTGTCCTTTTTAGTTTTGTTTTCCTGTCACTGGAAGTTTGTTTTATTTCCAGTTCAGTGATTTTGTCAAGTAAACAGGTCCTGATTATCTTTTCCTATTCCCCTTTCCTTTATCCAGGCTCTATAGTTTTGTATGAAATACTGCTTTAGAAATTTTTGTAACTCTTGTTCAAATGTCTATAAAGTAAAATTCAAATTTACAATAGTTTTTATTCTCCAGCTTCTTAGTAATAGGCAGTGTGGTCAAGTGGAAAACCTTTCAAAGTCTGACATAATGACATATATATTTTGGATATTTTTGTGTCATTTTAACTTTTCTAACCCTCGTGCTAATGAATGAGAGTTTCGATAGGTCAGAGCTAACTTCTAACTTTGACTTTATGGTGGTGTCTGCTACTGTGAATTTCATTTTAAAACTCTTTTACCTTTATGTAATTGAGTAAACCTATCCGGATTGTAGAAAGTAAGGTATAGTATGTGGTCTTCTTGTGTTCTTTATATTTTCCTTTAAAGAATAGGCTTTTGGACTTACTGATTGTTCTTTAGGGTCAGAATATTTGTGGTGTGCAGGTAAATCAGACTTTTTCTATAGTTCTGTTCTTGAGGATACAGTTTGACGTTCAGTTTAGCAAATATTTGTGGAATACATTTTATTACCTGTGAATGAACACATTTTTAATTCTTTCCATTGGCTGTATTTAGAATCAGAGAAACCAGTTTAGTTGGCCTCCCCTGCTTCTGCTTTATGAGCTAAAGCAAAGAGCGATGAATGCAGAGCATTAGAGCCAGTTTCAGTTGTCTTATATGATTTAGAATTTCCTCATCTAACCCCCAAATTCATTTTAGCTTCAACCTTTTTATCATTTCCCCGCCCCCCACCCTGCAAGAAAAATCCCCAAACAAAACACCAAACAGCAGACACTGGAATTAGACCACACGAGTGGTCTAATGGCAAGTGGAAATTGATATATACTTTTCTTTGCTTACCTCTGGCTTTTCAAGACTCATGGATTCAAAAGTAGGGAAAGAAGTCCCAACTCTCCGTGTCCAGCCCCATGAGAAGTTTTAGGTGACGTGAAGCAGGGAAGAGCTAACTAGATAACTGACCATTCAGTAAATTCAGCCTGGCTATGTTTCGTCCCTTTCATATCTTTTCTTGTGCTGGACATGAAATTGTTTGGATCAGATACTGGTATGGAGATAAGAAGAGTAGGATTACTCTACTGTAGGGAATGTGAGAAATAGCATAGCGACCCCAAATACACGACACGAAGTTGTAAACAAGCTAGATCTGTGATCTCTTCCAGTCATCAGGAAAACCACTTTATGCCTTGGTGAAACTCTGGCAGTGCAGATTGTTTCTGAAGAGATGCATGTTATAATTTATAGGGTGTGTTTTGTGTGTGTGTGTGTGTGTAATGGTAATGATGGTATTGATACTAAATTTACAGCTAAAATGTCAGGCTCTATTGCCAGTTAAAATTACTAGGAATGAAGATAGAGTATTTTGAAAATACTTAGAAGCTAGCAAGAAAATAAATAACTCTGCTCTACAAGAGGATCTATTTGTAGCATTTCTACAATGTGTTGTCAAATAGTACTAAACAGCTAGATTTTTTATCTCCTGATTTTAAAAGATGATAAACAGTAAAACCTGTATAAATTTTGTACACTAATGTATAATTTCTGTATTAACTCTGTGTTACTTAATCCTTTGTATTATTTAAGAGAAACCAAGAAGTATTATACTGCAGTCAGGAAAAAAAAGCACAACATCTTGTAATCTGCGTTTCTTTCTCAGTTTTATTAAGGTATAATCGGCATATAAAAAACTTCACATTTAAAGAGTAAACTGGGAAACCACCACAAAGAAGATAATGATCATATCTATCACTCCTAAAAATTTCCTCTTGCCCCTTCGTAATTGCTTTCGCTCCTTTCTGTCTCCAGGCAACCACTAATCTGCTTTCTGTCACTATAGATTAGCTTGCATTTTCTTGAATTTTACACAAATGTAATCATACAGTATGCACTTCTTTGGGTCTGTTTTCTTTCAATCAGCGTGCTTATTTTGAGATTCATCCATGTTTATTACTTCTGATTGCTGAGTAATATTCCATTGCATGCATATTCTGCTATTTGTTTATTCTTTCATATGTTGATGGACCTTTGAGTTTCCATTTTCTGGCTCTTAAAAACAAAAAGCTGCTTTGTACTTTCCTGAACAAGTCTTGGTATAGATGTATACTTTCACTTCTCTGGAGTACATACCTAGGAGTAGAATCAGTGGGTGTGTTTAATAAACTGCCAGACTTTTTTTTCAAAGTGGTTATATTATTTTAAATTTCCAAAGCAGTGTATGAGAGTTCTAGTTGCTCCACATCTTGCCAACCTTGATGTGGTCAGTCTTTTTAATGTTAAGAGGGCTTCTGATGGTATCTCATTGTGGTTTTAATTTGTGTTTCCCTAATAACTAATGATGTTGAGCGTGTTTTCATGTGCTTAGTTGCCATCTGTGTATTTTCTTTTTATTATCTTTTTTATATCTTTCCTCCATTTTAAAATATGGTTGCTTGACTTATGAATTGTGAGAGTTCTTCTAGATTCAGATATATGTTTTGAAAGTGTATTGAAGAGCAGATATACTAATTTTGATGAATTTTAATTTCTTTTTTCTTTTATAATTTTTTGTGTCATTTAAGAAATCTTTCCCAAACATCACTAAGATTTTCTCAGATCATTTTCTAGAAGTTTTATAGTTATAATGCCTACATTTAGGTCTTTAGTCTATTTTGGGTTAACATTTGTATACAAATTTTGTAAGGGTGAAGTAAGTTGGGTTTTTTTGGTTTGTTTTACATATATGGCTATCCAGTTGTTCTAGCACCATTTACTGAAAAGATTATTCTTTCCTCATTGAATTGCATTGGCATCTTTGATGAAAGTCAATGGACTGTATATTTGTCACTCTATTTTGTTCCATTGATATATTTGTCTTTCTTTACTACTGTCTTAATTAGTATAGCTTTATAATGTCTTGGAATCAGGGCATATGGTAGATCCTCACTATCCATGGGGATTGGTTGTAGGACCCCCTTTTGATACCAAAATCCATAGTAGCGCAAGTCCCCTATATAATATGGTGTATTTGCATGTAACCTATGTACATTCTCTTGTGTACTTTAAATCATTTCTATAGTAGTTTTACTATTTAACACAATGTAAATGCTATGTAAATAGTTGACGACATATGGTAAGTTCACGTTTCGCTTTTTTGGAATTTTTTTCCCCCCAAATATTTTCGCTTGGTT
Organism: Balaenoptera physalus; assembly: GCF_965194825.1. NCBI lineage: Eukaryota > Metazoa > Chordata > Mammalia > Artiodactyla > Balaenopteridae > Balaenoptera > Balaenoptera physalus. The sequence goes on along the minus strand of NC_138896.1, from coordinate 92,574,637 downwards.
GCATCTGTGAATGTGGAGTCCTTGGATACAGAGGCAGACTGATAAGACTTTTAACTTTACTTTCAAAGTAGTTTTTGTTATTCTGGGTCCCTTGCATTATCATATAAATTTTAGAATCAGCTTGTCAATTTCTACAAAAAAGCCTGCTGGGATTGTTGTTTGGATTCGTTGAATCTATAGATGAACTTGGAAAAAATGGACATCTTAACATTAGATTCCATATTCCAATCCTTGAACATGGTGTAGCTATCCATTTACTTAAATGTTCTCTGAACAGTGTTTTGTGGTTTTCAGTGTGTATGTCTTGCATATTTTTTTATCAAATTTATCACATTTTTGATGCTTTGTGAATGTTGGTGCTTTAAAATTTTCAGCTTCTGGTTGTTTGTAGCTAGTTTATAAAAATACAGGGTTCTTGTTTTTTTTCAGGTTCTGTAGTTTTTTTCATCGACGATCTTGTCTATGAATTAAGAGTTTTACTTTTCCAATTTGGATGCCTTGATTTTTTTTGTTTGTTTTTTCTAACTTGCTTATTGCACTGGTCAGTTGTCCAGTACAATGTTGAATAGAAGTTGTAAGAGTGAAAATCCTTGTATTGTTCCTGATTTTTAAGGAAGTAAAGCATTAAATCTTTTACCATTAGGTATGGTATTGGATTTTCTTTTGGTAGGTTGAGGACGTTTCTGTTCTGGTTTGCTGAGAGTTTTTTTTTGGGAATAGATGTTGGCCTTTGTCAAATATAGCTTCCCCCTGGATTTATTAAAACAGTTATACAGGTTTTCATGTGTAATGCTGAATTACATTGGTTGATTTTTGGAATTTTAAACCAACCTTGTATTTCTGGGATAATCTCATTTTGTCATGATGTATTCTCAGGGCAGTAATCCATGTTGGATTATTTTATTAAGGATATTTGCATCTGTGTTCACAAAGGACGTTGGTTTGTAGTTTTCTTACCTTGTATTTGTTTGGTTTTACATTCAGGCTAATGTGAGTCTCATAGAATGAGTTGGTAAATGTTCCTTCTCTTTAATTTTTTGTAAGAGTTTGTATGGAATTCATGTTATTTCTTCCTTAAATGTTTGGTAGAATTCACCAGTGAAGCCATCTGGGCCTAGAATCTTCTTTATAGGTAGTTTTTAACTACAAATTATATTTCTTTAAAAGGTATAGGAATATTGAGATTACTTCTTTCTTCTTGCACAAGCTCTGACAGTTTGTGCCTTTCAAGGAATGTAGAACTTCGTCCATTTCACTGAAATAAAGTGGCTTATAATATTCCCATATCATCCTTTTAATATCTGTAGCATCTGTAGAGATGTCACCTCTTTTATTCCTTATTGGTAATTTGTGCTTTCTCCCTTTTTCCTTATGTGTCTAGTTGGGTTTACCAGGATTTTATTGATCTCAATAAGGTTTTGATTTCACTGATTTTTCTTTGTTTCTCTTTTGTATTTCATTGATTTCTGTTTTAGTCTTTACTATTATTATACCTTTCTAGTTTTTTAAGGTATAAATTGAGGTCATTGATTTGAGAGCCTTCTTTTTTAAATACAGGCATTTGATGCTATAAATTTCCCTCTCAAGTGCTATTTTAGTTACAACCCATAAAATTTGATAATGTGTTTGCCTTTTCAATCAATCCAAAATACTTTTTTTTCCCTTTAATTTCTTTTTTGACTGATGCATTATTTAGAATTATGTTACTTAGTTTCCAAGTGTGTGAGGATTTTCCAGATATCCTTCTCTTTGACTTCTGGTTTAATTATCTCAATTTTGTTATTACGGTGTCTAAACATTTAGAATAATGTCTTTTTGACGAATTGAGCTCTTTGTCATTGTGAAATAACCTTATTTATCCCTGGTAATTTTTTGCTCTGTTACCTACTTTGTCATATATTAATATAGTAATTCCAGCTTTCTTTCAACTAGGGTTAGCGTGGCATACCCTTTCCCATATTTGTATCTTTATTTGACGTGGGTTTCTTACAGGCAGTATGTAGTTGGGTTTAGTTTTTCTGATCAGATATCACAACGTTGCCTTTTTAATTGTGTTAAGACCATTTACATTTAATGTGATTGTTGGTATTATTGGTTTTAAATCTACTGTCTTACTATTTGTTTTTTATTTTTCCCACCTATTTTTTTTTTTTGATTATTTATTTTTGGCTGTGTTGGGTCTTCATTGCTGCACGCGGACTTTCTGTAGTTGCACTGAGTGGGGGCTACTTTTCCTTGGCACATAGGCTTTTCATTGCAGTGGCTTCTCGTTGCGGAGCACGGGCTCTAGGCACGGGCTTGAGTAGTTGCAGCACGCAGGCTCAGTAGTTGTGGTTCGCAGGCTCTAGAGCGCAGGCTCAGTAGTTGTGGCACATGGGCTTAGTTGCTCTGCGGCATGTGGGATCCTCCCGGACCAGGGATTGACACTCCCTGCATTGGCAGGCGGGTTTTAACCACTGTGTCACCAGGGAAATCCCTTCCCACCTATTCTGGATTCTTCGTTCCCCCTCTTCTTTTGGCTTGAGGTTTTTTTGTTTATTTGCTTGTTTGTTTTTGTTTTTTTATTTCACGTATGTCCTTTCTTACCTTCTCAGCTATTACTCCTCAGCTGTTGTTGCTTTAGTATATATACATCTTTAACTTAGTTTACCTTTAAGTCATATTACACTTCTTTATATATAGTATAAGAACCTTATTGTAGTAGCCCCTTTCCTGTACCTAGCCTTTACACATTATTATTGTCATAGATTTACTTCTGCATATGTCGTAGTCTCCCACAATTAACTTTTGCTTTAATTTGTCAAGTTACCTTTTAAAGAGATTTTAAAATATAACGAGAAGTCTTTTATATTTTCCCAACATATATTTTTGGTGCTGTTCATTCCTTTCTGTAGATCCAGATTTCCATGTGGTAATATTTGCCTTCTGCCTGAAGGACTTCCTGTAACATTTCTTGTTAGTGCAGGTCTGCTGGTGATTGATTCATGTTATAGTCCATAAACAGTTATTACGATCTTCGACTTCCAACATTTATGTTGTCTTTGGAAGTCTGTGGTTTGGTGTGCTTGACAGGTAGACTTCTTAGTTGAAATGAGGGGGTTCGGGGCGTGAACTTTCTTTCTCTTGACATATGTTTCCGTTCTTCAACCCATCTAATTTCCCCCAGTGGGAAGTATGTGAGAGTGATCGGTGTTTTTTTAAGTTGCCATCTGTATCACATCCATAGCACTTCCTTTCCCTTTGTAAGATGTCCTTTGTTTTTAGAATCCTTTCATATTGATTATTCGTCTTGATGACTTTCTTTATAGATAATTGTGGAGCAGCTGGAATACTTTGACAGAGGTAGAATGCTTTACATGTCTTTTTGAAGCTTATCTGATTGGTTGTACATTTCTATGCATTAGAAACATACTGTCTAGTGATGTGGAGCAGCCAGTCATCTTGTCTTGCAGAGTTGAGGTTTGATGAAGCTGGTTATATGAGGCTCTCAGAAGGCCATCTAGAAGGACATGATGAAAAGAGTTTTTGAATGGAAAACTGAAATGATAAAATATTTTAGAGAAAATACTTAAGAAAATATATGAGAATTTTAAAAAAATCTGGTTTATTGAGGTATTTGTATATAGTAGTATCTAACCTTTTCATGTATGAGGTCTGAACTTGGTCTTTTAATTACAAACAAGGAAAAGAATATTTCCTCATCCTAAAAGTACCACTTGGCATTCACGTCAGCAGTGTAGGAATTCCATTTCTGTGCATCCTTATCCTTCGCAGTACTTGGTATTGCCAGTTGCTGTTTTGTGTAGTAGGTTGTAGTGGTACCACATTGTAGTTTTTATCTTCATTTCCCTAATGAATAATGATAAGCCTCTTTGCATTTGCTTATGTAATTCACCCATGTATCTTTGGTGAAATGAGTTTAGGGTTTTTTTGCCCATTTTAAAATGTTTTGTTTCTTTGTTATTTAGCTTTTAGAGTTTTTCATGTATCCTGGATAGCAGTTCTTTATCAGATATGTGTCTTGCAAATGTTTTTTCCTAGTCTGTGGCCTTTATATTTTCCTAATAGTGTCCTTCAGCAGGGAGGGAGAATTGGAATGAGATGGTTAAAATGTACGAACTTCCAGTTTTAAGAGAAGTAAGTAATAGGGATGTAGTGTACAACATTATGACTTTAGTTATCACTGCTGCATGATACACGGTAGTCCCCCCTTATCCATGGGAGATACTTTCCAAGACCCCCCAAGGGATTCCTAAAACTGTGGATAGTACTGAACCCTATATATACACCATGTTTTTTTCTATACATACATACCCATGATAAAGTTTAATTTATAGATTAGGCACAGTAAGAGATTAACAACAATAATAATAAAACAGAACAATTATAACAATATACTATAGTAAAAGTACCTGAATGTGGTGTCTCTCACACACTCACTCAGAATACCTTATTGTATATATTTAATGCCTTTTTCATCCTGTCTTAGCATGCATGGTGGCCATAACTTGTGTAGTTTGAGGTGTGACAGCAAAACTAGCAAAGATTCTCTCCCCCCCACCCCTTTTCACACTTTGATGGATAGACGATGCATTCTTGCCCTAGATCTTAGCAACCTCAGCAGACAATTTTTTTTTTCTTATTAAGTTAAGAACTTTCACTTGTTTACTTAAAGGAAGCACTTTATGGCTTCTCTTTGACAGATTCAAATTGCCAGCATCACTACTCTTGTGCTGTGGGCTTGTTACTAAGTAAAATAAGACTTAACTTGAACGTAAGTGCTGGACTACTTTGATATTCGATCGGACAACCAGGACAGCTACTAAGTGACTCACGGGTGAGATATACTGGACAAAGGGGAGATTAACATGCTGGGTGGGATGGAGTGGACAGCACGAGATTTCATCACATTACTCAGAAGGGCCCACAATTTAAAACTTATAAATTGTTTATTTCTGGAATTTTCCACGTAATATTTTCAGGCCACGGGTGACTGAGACTGCGGAAAGTGAAACCGTGGATAAAGGGGGACTCTATTCTATAGGAAAGTTAAGAGGGTAGATCTTAAGAGTTCTCATCTTTTTATTGTATCTATATGGTGGATGTGAACTAAACCTATTTTGGTACCCATTTCACAATATATGTAAATTAAACCATCATGCTGTACACCTTAAACTTATAGAATTATTTCTCAATAAAAGGGGAAAAAATAATGTCTTTCAAAGAGCAGACATTTTTAATTTTTATGAAACCCAGTATATCCATTTTTTTCTTTTATGGCTTATGCTTTTTATGTTTTATGCAAAGAATCTTTGCTTAAACTGGGATCGTAAAGATTTTCTTTTATGTTTTATTGGCAGCTTTATAATACGTTTGAGGTTTTACAATTAGGTGTATGATCCATTTTGAGTTAATTCTTACATATGGAGCATGGTATGGATTGAGTCTCTTATTTTTGCATATGGACGTCCCAATTTTTTCTGCACCATTTGTTGAAAGACTCTTCTCTGTCGAATTACATCGGTGTCTTTGTTAAAAATCAAATGTGTGGATATATTTCTGCACTCTGTTTTTCCATGGATTCTACGTGTCTGTCCTTTTGCCAGTACCACGCTGTCTACTGCAAAGTAGTCAGCGTAAATCGTGAAATCAAGTAACCTTCAACTTGGTACAGTTGGCCTTCCGTGTCCTTAGGGTCCGCATCCATAGAGAACCAAACATGGATTGAAAAAATATTTTTTTAAAAAACCACGATTCCAGACAGTTTCAAAAAAGTAAAGCTTGGAGTTTGCTCCTTGCCAGCAGCTATTTGAGTAGCATTTACTTTGTATTAGATACTGTTGTAAGTAATCTAGAGATGATTTAAAGTATCTGAGACGATGTGCATAGGTATGCAAACACTACTCCCTTTATGCAAGGGACTTGAGCATCTGTAGATGTTGGTATCCGTGGGGGTTTCTGGGACCACTCCCCCGCAGACACCAAGGGACAGCTCTACTTTTTCAAAATTGTTTTGACTTTACTAGGTCCATTGTTTTGTCATCTAAATTTTAGAATCAGCTTGTCGATTTCTATGAAACTTTCTGGGATTTTAATGGGATTGCATTGAATCTAGAGATCAGCACCGCCCAACAGCAATAGAACTTTCTGTAATGGTAGTCATGCTTTGTATCTACACTGTCGAATACATGGTAGTCACTAACAACATGTGCCTATTGACTTCTTGAAATGTGGATATTGAGACTGAGGAAATGAATTTTATTTTTTTAAATTTTATTTTATTTTTGGCTGCGTTGGGTCTTCATTGCTGTGCGCGGGATTTCCCTAGTTGGGCGAGCGGGGGCTACTCTTCGTTGCGGCGCATGGGCTTCTCATCGCGGTGGCTTCTCTTGTGCAGAGCACGGGCTCTAGGTGCACGGGCTTCAGTAGTTGTGGCGCATGGGCTTAGTTGTACCGCGGCATGTGGGATCTTTCCGGACCAGGGATCTGCATTGGCAGGCGGATTCTTAACCACTGCGCCACCAGGGAAGTCCAGAAATGAATTTTAAATTTCATTTGATTTTAATTAAATTGAAGTGTAAATAGTCATGTCACTAGTGGCTACTTTATTGGGATAGCTCAACTGTAGATCATTTTGAGGAGAATTGAGTTCTTAAAAATACTCAGTCTTCCAATCTACGAATGTGGTGTATATCCCCTATTTAGTTGTCTTTGATTCTCTTGTCAGTGTTTTGCAGATTGCAGCATACAGATCTTGCACATATTTTATTAGATATATCTCTGAGTATTGCAGTGTTTTGATGCTGTTGTAAATGGTACTTTTTCATCTTTAGATTTCCATTTGTTGTTCATTGCTAATATGTAGAAATAAAATTGGTTTTTGTATTCACTTTTTTTTTTAGAATTTTTTTGGTATGTTCCTTGGGATTTTCTGCATACACAGTCATGCAAACTATGAATAAAGACAGTTTTATTTTGTCTGTTTGCTTTTTATGTATTTATTTTTCCCCCTTATTCCATGGGCAAGGACCATGGGCAAGGACCATGGGCAATGTTGAATAGAACCCTTAGTTTGCTGCCTTTTTGAAAATTATTATGATGAATGGATGTTGAATTTTATTAATGCTTTTTTACTGCATTTATTGAGATACAGTTGTGTTGTTGTTGTTGTTTTGGCCACGCCTCTCAGCTTGTGGGTTCTTAGTTCCTGGACCAGTAGATCGAACACAGGCCCTCTGCAGTGAAAGAGAGGAGTCCTAACAGTGGACAGCCAGGAAATTCCTGAGATACAGTTTTGTTTTGTTTTGTTTTTTAATCTGTTCTTCTTGGCCAGGGAGGGAGAGGTTCTTCTGGTTTTGTTATTTTAATTGCTGAAGGTTTTTAAGTACAAATCAGTTTATTTAGTAGATATAGGTCTATTTATGTTCTCTTTCTTCTTGAGTGAGCTTTGGTTGGAAAAGTTCCTTGACACATAGTTCATCTAAGCAGTCAACATTAAGCGTAAAGTAATTACGCTTGTAATGCTTGTAATTTTCCCGTATGTATTTAATGTTCATAAGAGTTGTAGTGATGTCTCTTCTTTCATTCCTGATACAGAGAATTTTTATCTTCTTTTTTCCTTGACTAATATGCTAACCCCTTTCAAAACTTAAGGAAAAACATAACCCTGCAAGCTAACAGAAAAGTACAAAAGAGTAGGAAAAAGTATACCTCCATACTCTCTATCCGTTGTTAATAAATGTTAGCATTTTTTCCTACATCTGCTTTGGGCAGTTTTAATTAAAATGTTTAAATAGTGCACATTAGTTGGGGTTTAAATGGTGAGTACACCACTGTTACTGAAGCGGATGTATATCATTCATGTGCATATTTTCCTGTTTTTAGTACGTGTTTGTATGAATTCATTATCAATATAAACCTTTTTTCTTTGTTTGGACAATCAACCTAAATAGTGTACAGTACCTGTCTTATATCTTGTTTTTTTCACTCAGCATTGTTTGATGTTGATACTAGATCTGACTTGCACATGTTAACTGTTGTGTAGTATTTTATTGGGTAAAATACAGCTTGTCTATTCTTAGATAGATTTCTTTTCCTTTTCTTTATTATAGATAGCACTGTTGGAAGCATCTTTGAAATTTTTTTTGTGATAAGTATGTGAGTTTCTTTAGATTAGAGATTTTTAAGTGGAATTGATGGATCATAAGATACGAGCTTCTTCAGTATTAAGAAACACTGTCATCCCTGGGTATTACCACGGGATTGTTTCTAGGACCCCCTGCAGATACTAAACTCTGAGGATACTCAGGTCTCTTAAATAAAATGGCATAGTATTTGCATATAACCTACGCACATCCTCCCGTGTACTTTCTAACATCCTCCTATGTACTTCAGATCATCTCTAGGTTACTTAATACCTAATACAATGTAAATGCTATGTACGTAGTTGCTGTCATGCTACAAATTAAAGTTTTGGGTCTTGGAAGTTTCTAGAAATTTTTTCCTTTTTTTCTAATAGTTTTGGTCAGCAGTTGGTTGAATCCATGGATGTAGAACCTACAGATAGAGGGCTGACTGTCTATTAAATTGTCCTCCAGACTCTTCTTGCCAGCAGCAGAATTCCAGTTTTCCTTTGCGCTTCACAGGTGATGCATTTTACACATGGAATGTTGTGGCAATCCTGTGTCAAGCAAGTCTGTTGGCATTATTTTTCCCAAAGCATTTGCTCACTTTGTGTTTCTGTGTCACATTTTGGTAATTCTTGTGATATTTCAGACTTTTCCTTATCATTATTATATCATGATGATGGTGATCTGTCATCAGTGATCTTTGATGTCACTGTTGCAAAAAGCTTACAACGCGCTGAAGACTCAGATGATAGTTAGCATTTTTTAGCAATACTTTCTAATTAAGGCGTGTATTTTTTTAAAGATGTTAACACTTAATAGACTACAGTATAGTGTAAACATAATTTTTATATGCACTGGGAGACCAAAAAGTTCCCATGACTCACTTTATTGCTGTGGACTGAACCCAGAATATCTCCAAGGTATGCCTGTAATTAACACTTAGGGTTATCAGATTTAAATTTGAGAAGGGAGAATGGAATCTATAGGATGGGAAAGGGTTTTTCATTGTTTTAATTTACATTTCCCTTATCAAGAAGGTTAAACATCTTTTCACATGTTTGTTAGCTATTTGAAATCCTTCTGTATTTGTTAACTGTGTTGGAACGTTGAGAGGGTTTAATCTTCTGAACATACTTCCCTGAGTTTGAACTTTGGCATTCCTTTTAGTTCCTTTAGCATCTCTTCCCATGTTTTGTTATCCTTTTGTCTTTAGTTACCTGTTTAGTTCAGGGTGCAAAATGACTACAGTATGTGCCCATTTTGCTTTTCTTTCTATTGTTATAACTATCAGGTAATGTTACGGTTTTTCAAATGGCTACTTTACAGCTGCACCTTTCTTTGAAATGGGCAGGAAGGCTTCCCCACCTCTACCCAACACTCCTTTTCCTGGCAGCTGTCCATTCCATTTGAAGTCTTGATGGTGCCATCAGTAGGTCACCAGATTCCAGGGGCGGAGCTTCACAGGCTTTCAGTGGGGGATAGTAGGTGAAGGAAGATGAAATTAGGCACACAGAAGACAGGTAGAAGCAGAATGGCAGTTTATGATGATAGTTCTTTCCGCTAACCAGAATGCTCAGATATCCTTATCAGTTGCACTTTGTTACATGTCAGGGTGCTAAGGAACCCAGGTTAGTGATTTGAACTTGCTTGGTAAACCTGGAATTCATAACAAAAGCTGTGCCTGTTTGTGTGTCTTACAGTTTTTTAAAGACATGGCTTATACCACACTGTAGAAAATACCTTTCTGATTGATAAGATTGTTCTTGTTTTTGGTGAAAATTTTAAGTCTACTTCCGGAGGTTGTTTTATGTTGCTTGGTGTAGAAGTTTTAAGTGCTGAATTTCTTTCCTACCTTTTTTTCTCTGGTGTTTAGGGGTCGAAAGTTAATGATTGATTTTGATCACAACTTTTCTTCTGATGAGGAGGTTTATGCCCCATAAAAAAGAATAATACATGGTAAGACTTAAACATAATGCAGCTTCAGATTATGTGATTTATTGGTATTCCACAGAAGAAGTAATGCAAATATAGTGCCTTGATTTTTTTTTTTTAAACTTAAAAAAAACCTTTATCTTGAAATTCTTGTAGGTTCACAGGAAGTTTTAAGAAATACTACAGAGAAATCTGATGTATCCTTTTTACCCTGTTTCTCCTAGTGGTAACATCTTGCATGACTAATACCACTTCCAGAAAATTGACACTGATACAACCCACAGACTTTATTTAGATTTCTGTAGTTTTACTCAGACCCATATGGTGGTGGGTGTGAAAGCATGCATATTCGCTTCTTTGTAATGTTGTCACACGTGGTTTGTGTGACCACCATCAAAGTCAAGGTGCAGAATTGCCATCGCAAGAGCCCCTCAGCTACTCTTTTACAGCCACAGTTACCTCCGGCACCCCCAGCCTCTCTGGCAACGACTGATCTGTTCTCCAGCTCTATAATTTTGTCTTTTCAAAAATGTTATATAAATGGAGTCATACATATGTAATTTTTTGAAATTGGATTTTTTTTTCACTCATAATTCCTTTGAGATCCATTCAGATTGTGTGCATCAGTAGTTCATTCCTCTTTATTGCTAAGTGGTATTCCATGGTATGAATATACCACAGTTTTAACATTCACCCATTGAAGGACATTTGGGTTATTTACAGTTTTGAGCTATGAACAAATAAAACTGGTCTAAATGTTTGTGTACAGGTTTTTATGTGAACATAAGTTTTTGTTTCTCTAGGATAAACACCCAAGAGTACAATTACTGGGCAATACTTTTTTCTTTTTTTTTTTTTTTTTTGACACTACAGATAAGACTGGAATATGTATGCTATGTTAGAATTTTCTAAACAGCGTGTCTTAAATGGGAAACTGCTACTATCGAGTTTCCTTTAATTCTAATACAATTTATATTTGAAAACAGTCCATTGTCTAATTGGTAAATAAAGAATAAGGAGTGAGAATATTTTGAAAATTAGCTTCTATATTTAAAACATTTGGAGGATTGGGTTAAAGTTAACAGCTTTATTGCATTATTTACTATACAGCTCACCCATCAAACAATTCAGTGAGTTTTAGTGAACTTATGCAGCTGTACAGCCATCACTAAAGTCCAGTTTTAGAACACAGCACTTCAGAAACTTCCCTTGGGCCTGTTTTCAGTGAGGCCTCACTCCAGGCAACCATTGATACTTTTATAGTCTCTGTATAGATGTTATGGCAGTGGAATCATTCACTGTATAGTCTTTTGTGTCTGGTTTCTTTCACTTAGTATAATGTTTTTGAGGTTTGTCCACCGTGTTTCATTATTGCTCTGAAGTATTTCGTTTTCTGTATTCACCAGTTAATGGATTAGGATCGTTTCCAATTGTGGTTGTTATGAATAAGGCTGCTATAAATGTTTGTGTGGTTATTATTATTATTATTATGTTGTTGTTGTTTCTCTTGAGTAGGTAACCTATGGGTGGATTGCTGACTTGTAATTGTATATTTAACTCCAACGAAACTGTCAAAGGGCTTTCCGAAGGGGTTATACCGTTTTATATATTCCCACCAACAACATGCAGGGGTTCCATTTTCTCCACATCCTCACCAGCACTTGGTTGTATTGTATTTTTTATTATAGCCTTTTTAGTGAATGTGTTGTGGAACTTCATTGTGATTTTAATTTGTGATTCTGAAATCACTAATGAAGAGCATCTTGTGCTTACTAGCCATTTGTGTATCTTCTTTGGTCAAATGTCTATTCACATATTTTTGTCCATTTTCAAAAATTGGGTTGTCTGTGTTTTTAGAATTGTAAGAGTTCTTTCTATGTTCTGAATGTATGTCCTTTATCAAATATATGTGCCTTTTCATTTTCTTATTGATGTCTTTTTTTTTTTTAAAGATCAAATTTATAGAGAGAATGTTTTTGCTTATCTCTTTTAAATTTTATTTTTATTTATTTATTTATGGCTGTGTTGGGTCTTAGTTCCCGTGCGAGGGCTTTCTCCAGTTGCGGCAAGAGGGGGCCACTCTTCATCGCAGTGCGCGGGCCTCTCACCACGCGGCCTCTCCTGTTGCGGAGCACAGGCTCCAGACGCGCAGGCTCAGTAATTGTGGCTCACGGGCCCAGCTGCTCCGCGGCATGTGGGATCTTCCGGGACCAGGGCTCGAACCCGTGTCCCCTGCATTGGCAGGCGGATTCTTAACCACTGCGCCACCAGGGAAGCCCCTTATTGATGTCTTTTGAAGAGCAGAAGTTTTAAAGTTATCATTTTCATCCTCTTATAGAAAAATATTTTTTAAGAAGGCAGTCTTACTAGTGAAAAATGATATATTTTGACCTTTGTTAGTCTGTTTCTAAAATGATACTGGGTTCCTGACTTGATTATTTTCTTGGTTTTTAGCTTTTTTTACCCAGCAATGAAACAACAGCTTATAACGTCTATCTATATTTTTGCCCCAGAACCTTCTGAATGTATTATAAATCTTGTGTGAAAAGTTAGGTTTTCATCATTTTACTTTATAGTGAAAAAGCAGTAAATAATTCTACCCTAGGCCTGTTCAAGACAGTTTCTTGAACAAGTAATTAAGCTTCATTGAGATACACAATATATATTAAAACTAACACCAAATGGCTCAGATTATTAGAAATTCAGGGTAGTGGGGAACAGGTGTCTGTGTTTGAGCTCTTTTTCTTCATTCTGTTTAGAACTCAGCAGAAGAAATAAAATGGCTTTTTAGTTTCTCCTTTTGTAACTTTTTAATGTATATTTTATTGATGCAGCAAGCTTTTTAAAAATTGCCATCTGGAGATCAATCACAACAGTGTAATTCTGGCTTGAGAGTGTCAAGTTTTTATCATCCTTTTTCTTTTCTGCATATCTCACTTTTGTCTTAGTTTGACGTTGGCTCACTAGTAATAACTTACTAAAGTGCAAGGTAGATCTTGAGTAAATTTTGTTTTAAAAAAGAAAACTTGATAAAGGAAGGAATGCAAACTGTACACCGAATTATGGCATTCGAGTTGGATTTTCTTAGCCACTCATCATCTTCATATGCAGAGTCATATGCAGAGGGCAGCAGAATGATAACACTTAATTGAAAGTGAACTTCTCAGGTGGATTTCAAGATGGGTACAAGTTGAAGGTTATTTGAGTACTTTTTCCACTGCTTTGCATCAACCGTCTTTTATGAATTTTCCCTGTGCAGAACAGTCCTAGCTTTGGTGCAGTGTGTCATCATGTATGGACAGCAAGCTATATAAGAGACTCTGATAATGAAGATCAGAAACTAGAGGGGACTGAGATCACCTTTCAGATAGGACACATTAGTATGAACTGTGTGTACACTTCCTACCTCATATGCATATTTTTGCCAGTAGAAGTTAGAATTTTTCTTGCTAAGAAGTAAAATGACACACCGAAAGTTGGTCATAAGATGGGGGAAAAGTTAGTAGGAGTTTAGTTGTTGCTTCACTGAGTGCCTCTTAAATGAGAGAATTCGATGAGGGAGAATGTGCCTGGCGTGCGGAGTGCTGGCAGAGTAGCTTGTTAAGCTCTTGTGCAGGCTCATTCCCATCAGAGAATTAGCTGTGCCTTTTTGGAAGTCGTCTCCTTTGTTTTGCATTGTACACCATGCCGTGGAGGTTCATCTTGTAGACATGGAGCACCTGCTTGTGCAAACAATTAACTTGGTGCAGTTTTTCCCAGCGTAGTTGATAGCACAAAAGTGAAAATACAGGAAAGTGTTTTAATAAGCATGCTGTATATAATCTTTTAAACATCTACTCTCTTGGAGTTTGCCAGAAATGTATTTCAAGTACGTAATAGTTTTCAAGCCTTCTATGGTGATGGGTCCTGCTGAGTTAACCACAAACTTTTGGTTAGGCTGCAGTTAGCCAAGCAGCAGTTAGCTATACAGGCAATCTGATCCTGTCCCCTTGTTACCTGCCAGGGTTTTTGGCCTCCTTAATCAATAGAAATTGATCAGAGGCCAGACAAGAAATTCAGGCAAGGCTTTATTGGGGCCCCTGCTGCAGCAGGGGGGCAGTGGGAACAAACAGCAGGTTCCCTTGCTTGTTCGCTCCCGGGGGGGGCGGGGGGTGGTGAGCTTGATCCTTATATGGGGTGAGGGTAGGGGTGTGGCCGGGCGTCCGGCCAGAGGGGTGGCTTAGGTGTTTTGCCCACCCCTTAGGTGGTGGTGTGTGCAGGGGGCATGCGTGCAGTATCCTGCTTTTGCTCCTGAATGCCCTGCTTTTGTTCCAGGCTCTTCAAAAGTGGCAGTTGGGTTTTTTGGTCTCTTTGTATCTTTTGTCCAGAATTTGCCCCAACTACCAGGCACGCAGTTATTTTTAGTCCCATACGGTTTTCTTTGTATTTTTTTGCTGGAGGAGAGGTGTGTCCAGGTGCAAGCATTGCAGCACTGCAGCAAAGGGTCCCAGGTCCTAGCCTGTCTCACCCTTACCAACCTAGTCTAGTAAACTGAGGGCGCTCCAACCTGGCTTGTATGCCTTCCCTCAATTACAAACCAGGGTGCATGTTTTGCAGACTGTTGAGGAAATGTGGAGAGTTAACAAGATGACTGGACTTAACTTCCTGTCTTTAATTCTCTTCCCCAAAGTGATGGTGTTGCTCTGACTGGCTGTGTTTTCACTATATGATATAATAAGGTTTTCTTCACAGCATTTAGGGCTGATGATGAGTTTCAGTTTTCTGTTTTTGAAGAATATTCTCTGATACACTTGTTTGTCAGTGTCAGACAAATGCCAGGGAGGGTTTTTGGGGAAAGAATTTTGATTTGGCCAGGAAACTTGCACTGGTGGATGTCTAGGCTGCTCTATTGCACTTAAGCATAAATATGCATAAAGAAAGTGAATGTGCTAACAAATAATGGAATCCCATTTGCTGCAATATAGAAAAAATGTTAGATATTTGTCGTTCTTTATTTGCACCATTAGTATAGCTGCATAGGGTCGCTGGGGACCCTTCTGAATCTCTTGAGTGGTAAGAGTGACCCATCCTCACTGTCGCCTCCCTGCAGATCTTGGCCTTCAAAGCTGCCAAGGTGCATATGTCATCCTGGTCACCTGTGAAATGATTTCGTGGGCTGTGGAGGACCCTCTTTTTACAGTAGGTTCTAGAGGTAAATACTGAGGTGGCTTCTCATCACAGATTTACAAATTGGCTGAATCATCTTAATTTTTGCTATTCGTTGGTCTAGGATTTGTCATGTGGGCTAAAGTTGATTGATTGCTCATTTCTCTTATATATAAATTATACTTAAGTTTGTGTTCTGAGGTGTCTATATAGTTTAGAATATACTTTAAAGTTTCTAAGTAGATCTTGTCAAAAGTTAAGTAATAACCACTTTTAAAACCCATGGCACCTTGTAAAGCAATTATACTCCAATAAAGATGTTAAAAAAAATAAATAAATAAAATAAAATACAAGTTACTGACCAAAAAAAAAAAAAACCATGGCACTGTGAAAATAAATGACTTTGGCTTAAGCCAAGTAAATTCAAACTTTCCTCATTCTGAAGGTATAAATGAGACATGAGATGTTATGAAAATTGAATTTGTAAAATATTTTCTTAGAGAAGCCTTAAAGAGGGAATTTGTATTTTATTTTTAACTTTAATTTTCAAAAATTACTACAGAATTAGATATCTATAAGTTAGATGGTCTTAGCATATTTCTCCTGATAGTAGTCAGTTTTTCACTGATGAGAACAACAATGTCACCAATAAGTAAACAAATCTAAAAGTATTTTCACACTTCAAAAAGTTGACATTGAAATGCAACCGGACAAGAAGCTTAGTTACTACAGTGTGTGTTTCAAGTGAATATAAACGGTGAATTTGGGAAGCTTTATAAAGTAATGCTTCTTCTTCCCCGTCGTTGCAATTGCTAATTATCACTCCATTATATATCCTTTATTTTGAAGTGGTGTGTGTCAGCTGTAAAGAGGACGGGTAGTGAACGCAAATAGAGAGTGCCTGCAAAGGCCTGAGCTCCATGCAGCCTCTGCCTGAGCACGGGGTGTGACTCTAAACTTTCCCTGGCTTTTGTTTTCTAACCTATCAGATAAAAGGTTTATATTTAATAGATCTCTGTAGTGCTTTCCAGCTCCAGATCCTCAAATTTCATGGGTTGTAATTTTTTTACCCAGTTTTGTTCTAAATAAAAACATCATCTGATATGCTTAGCAATTAAATTATTTGCAAATACTTTACAGACTGTGGAAACTAGCATATCTTGCTGCCTTCCTTCCCCCTTTCGCCTCTGAGAAAAAACTATAACACCAATGGAAATTCCTTACCGTCTACTAACTTTCAGATAAGAGCAGAAGCCTCAGGTTGAGTTTCTATACATTCTGTATTCAGTCTTAGGATGCCTGCACAGAGTTCTTAAATCCAACAGACTTCCTTAAATGGTTCTGAAGAGAATTAATCTCTACTGCTCTAAGGCTTCCATTGGAGATAGTGAATTACCTTCTCTCCTATGCGTTCAGAATCATACGTGTGTGTGTGTGTGTGTGTGTGTGTGTGTGTGTGTGTGTGTGTGTGTGTGTGTGTGTATGTATGTATTCCTGTCTATATCCTTGGGAGACTTGAGAAAATAATCAATGAATGACTTTTTGGTGTTCTGTGGTTCAGGTTGAAAAAGGCTGTGGACACTGTGATGTGGTATAATCAATTCTTATGTGAATTTACAAATGCAAAACAAAACCCACAGCAGAGATGTTCTTTGTACTTGAGACTTCACCACCTGGCGTATGCTTTTAGTTTTCCAGCAACCCAAACACTTAGTGAACACCTACAGTCCTTTCTGTTACCGGTGATCTTGTGCTTTGGCTGCCCAAATTATTTGGCGTTCCCTGCACTTACTTGTTTGTCTCTCCCCTTGCATTTATTTCCCCCTCCTCGGAATATTCCCTTTGTTCACTGGTTCACTGCTTGAAGACTCCCTCGTCAGCTTCCGTTGAACTCATCTCCCAGGACAGTTGGGTTTGCCTCTTTTGTACGCCAGTACCTGGCCTGATAACCATCATCTTTCACATTTGAAAAATCGTATTTTACAGAATCATCTCACCAGCCCTGTCCCTGCCCATCCCCAGAAGGACTGCTAGACTTGTCAGCACCTGCTCTGTGTTGGTTGACTATGGAATGATCCGTTTACACTCTCTTGCTCAGTGTAATGATAGGCATTTATAGTATGGTTTTGCAGCAGTAACAGCAGCAGTGTATGGGGGTACCAAACAGCAAAACACCTTGGTCTACGTGGAGACAGAAATGCAATCTTGGCTTCGTTAACACCACACTCAAACCACCTGAGCCCATAAATGCTGTTACTGCCTGACAGGAGCATAAAGACATTAAAAAACAGCTTAAGTGATGTAAAGACTGTATACATCAAATACAGATATGTAATTAGTGGCATAGAACAAGCCAGCAATGTCTTTAAAAAATAAATAAATAGAACAGCGCTTCAAAGGAGGTACGTACCCAGGAAACCTAAAATGAAATTGCCTACATTGTCACTATATGGACGGTCTTAAAAGGTCAGTACCATTCTTGGGCCTCTCTCATAGTTTTCTCATTTGTGAAATTGTTGTTTTGAGAGAATTGCTTGAGGAGGATGTATGAGCAAGTGTGTTGAAAGTGAGAAAGCAGCAAAATAGAAGTGTGAAATGTTAGTGAAACCGAACAGATTCTAAGTTTGAATTGTTGAGAGGTTTCTAGGTCTCATCTCTTTTGTCAGTCAAAGAGATAAATACATAAGGTCTTGCATACAGTGGATGTTCAGTAAGTATTTGTTGAGTCAAGGAAACAAGTGAGGCTTGGGGATATAATGAACAAGAATGACACTGTGGGTTGGATTGGGGTGCAGAAGAGTGTTCCAGACAAAAGGATCCTCTGGAGAATGTCTAGAAGTGTCACTGCTACCTGGCAATGGATTGTGAAGGTAAGAACTTTAGATCCGGCTCCCATTGCGCGTGGGAACTCGTGCTGATACTCTGAGGAAGGGAGTGGTGTAAATCAGTGACAGAGAAAGAATGAACTTTGACACTCTTGTGGTAAACTAAAGAAAGGACAATATTAGAGGCCCGGAGGTTTGTAGTAGAAGTAGCTCAGGTGAGCTGTACTTTGATCCACAGTGGGAGGTGGAATAATAACCGTTTATTGAGGGACCATGATATGCCAGGTCTGGTATGAGGCATGTACTTTTATCTTTACAGCAGCCCTGGAGACACCTGGTATTACTTCCTTTTTAAAGATGAGGATAGACGTAACCCATCCGGAACGTACGTGGTGTTAGTATGATGTACTAACTCGAGTTGCAGAGAAAGGCGTTACACGGCAGAGAAAAGTGCGGGTGGGGTGGCAGCTAGGGTGGGGTGAAATATGGCCCTTAACGTGTGGGCCTCTTGAGGCTTTGCCTTTACAGATTTGGTGGAGAAATACCACCCAAGCTGGTGCTGGTAGCTTGGTGAAACTCGTTTTGATTTCTTTGGAAACATTACTTGTTTTTGTTCAAATTGTTTACTAAATATTATTTAAATAAGTCAGACCTTTATATGTTTGTTCTGTTATACTGAACATTAGCCTTACTGCGAGGAAGGATCTTTAACCACTTGGGAAATGCATACTACCTGTTTTAAAGAGATCATTTGATGAACGAATGGTGGTACTGTACTGTAAAAATTTTGAATTGGGGGAGAAAAATAACAATTACTACATATGTTTGAAAGTAAAACGAAGAGCTCTGTCCGGTAACTAACTTGCCACTTGAGTAACTTAACTACATTAACCACCCAAAGAAGAAATGAAAGTAAAATTTTTTATCATTCAAATATTTGGCTGTGTCCACAGTTTCTGTTGTTTTATATGCCGAAGCCCCTTCCTTGGACAGATGACGTTTTCCCCTCTGATGTCTTCACACTTCTTTGCCTTATATAGATCTTACAGGTTTATACACAGCAATCCACTTCATTTAAGCTTTCTATTCCTGCCTGCAAGCCTCCTTTCTAATTGCATTTCTTTCTGAAATGCCTTATATCAGCTTCTCAGCTTCCTCCCCTCAGTAACCCCAGAGATTTGAGTCAAGTAGATTCCTATAATATCAGGAGGTGCAGCTATTCTATAGGGAGTCATAATGATTTATTGCAGCATACTGCTAGTATTCCTTTGCCTGTTTATTCACCAGTCTACTGAATGCACTGTTTAGCTTGATAAGATACTTTGTTTTTTTTTACTGTGTATGTTCTGAATATTTTTATTTATAGGTCTAGACCATAATGTCCAAAAGGGAACTGTAATGTCTTTCATTTGTTTGGCATTGAGCTTAGTCCAGTGTGAACAGGCTCATTTCTTCAAAAAAAAAAAAAAAGAAGGTTTTAGTAAGAAAAAAATTTAGTATTTTTTTTTTGTGTTTTAAACTACACCAATTGGATGAAATAGTAAAGGTAGAGAATATGATTTTAGGAATATGAAATTGCTAAGTTTATAGAAACAATTTTTAAGTATCACACGAAAAGCATTGTATTTGTGAAAGATGCCTGATGTATTATAAAATAATTTTGACTTGTTTCTGCCAGTCCAAAGATTTATATTAAGTTAACGTTTTAAACACAAAGACATACTGTTGCCTTAGTGGTGGTGATGATGAAATAGGACACATTTCCAAGAATGCAGCCATCGTTAAAAGGACTTCTATTGGATGGCATTTTTAAGTCATCTCTTTTTTTCAAAGTAATTTTCAGGAAGGAAATAAAAATCTGAACGAAAAGTGTTTTTTATTATGTCATCAAAAGGTGGAATGAAATATTCTTGTTCCTGGATTTAAAGAATAAACATTTCATGTATGTTTGAAACTTAGAAGTTTGGAGGTGAGAGGCATTTTGCTGAGCAGACATTGCTTTTTATTTCATTAATTCCTTCAGGACTCTCCTCAAGACACTTGATGTTAGGCTGACAGTTCCATGTTAGTTCAGGCACAGTGCCCAGGGTTCAGCCTGTAGCTAACGAAAGTAAAGGCATTAAGAATCCCAGTAATCCACTCTCACTCACATCAGCTCTGTTTATTCTGGTCAGTGGAACTGGGGAGAAATTGGGGGCATTAAGTGGGCTAGACAGTGAAAGGCACTTCTGCCATTGATGTGTGAGACTCTTTAAATGGAAAATGACTTCAAATAATGGTGCCAGGATGGTGTCCTTTACAGTTGGCCCAGGTTCATCTTAGAATGGAAAGTTCTTGGAGAGAGCTAATTTTTCTCATTGTGTCACCTGTAATTGTTCTTAAAATGGCTTCACTTTTAAAATAGAGAAGGTGAAAATTGCATCGCGTCTTTTGAGATAATTTTCAGCAACAAATTCTGATTTTTTTTTTTCCTTCGTAAAACTGCCTACTTAAAATCTTTATGCTTTGTGTATCAACCTCATACTCAGGAGATATGCACAGAAAATCCAAAGTTGCCAGTGAAATCTGAAATTACTCATAAGTTGCATTTAATTTTGAATTATTATAAACATGATCTTTGTATATAACCAGAATTCGGGGGTAGAATCCTATTATTACAGATAACATCGACTAGCAATTTTCGTATATAACAAACATAAACTATAGCCAAAGTCTCTCTGCTTAAACTCTGGCAATTTTAATAGCTTAAGAGTTGACCTACATTGACTTGTGTTTGAGTTCCTAAGACTGTTCGATGCTTGCAGCTTCAGGAGCAGGTTTGAATGCCCTCCTCCTCCTGTTCTTGGCATCGTGCTGTCTAATATTCTCTGTTGGTTTCTCAGACCTTTTTGCCTGAGATAGCAAGCAGACACGAATCCAGTGGTTTCCCTTTCCCTGTTCTTTTTCCTTTTTTTGGCTGGGGTTGGGGGTTGGGGGGAAGCTTCTCTTGGACAGAAGTCACCTTTCTTGTTTTGTCTGCCACCTTAGGGATTTTACTCCTTTCCCACAGACAGGAGTTTTGACTAGAGTATTCAAGGCTGAACTTACTTTCAGGGTGGTTTTTTTAATTCCAGCTTAACACCTCACTCCATCCCCACCTCATTTTTTATACCAACTTGATTGTTTGAAAGGGTGTGGAAAGAATGAGTGTGGTTCCTGGGACTTAGCTCTTCAGATATGTCTGGGGACCCCAGCAGTTGGGTTAAGTCTAGGAGGAATCGGGGGCAGTGTCTAGCAGTTAAGGAAAGGCTATGAGAAACACAAGGCTGTTTCTGAGAGGCTTGTTAGGAGAGTATCCCTAAGAAAGATGGTTCTCCATGCAGACGTCACATTAGCCTCCTGGGGAGCACAAAACCTTTGTATAGGTGGGGGCCCATCTCGGACCCATTCAGTCATTGTCTCTGTTGGTGGGACCGGAGCCTCATTCTTCTTTAAAGCCTCTCCTGTTGATTCTAACGTGCAGTCAGTTCTGAGAGTCACTGATCTAGCGGTAAAACATTGTTGACAATCAGTGGTATGAATCTGGTAGGATTGTCTACCAAGCTGTTCATTTCTTTAGCAACTTTTGTGTCTCTTAATACTTCAGCATATTCCTGTTGTTGAATTTAACTTTTCATTCAGCTAGTGAATTTTACCTTTCTGGTTAAGTAGCACTATAGTAGACAGTACAGAGGGTTTACAGTAGCTGAGTACATGCTCCCTAAATAATAGTGTTGATCTGGCTCCCTGCCTGCCCTTCTGGCCTCATCTTCTGGTGCCCAGTCTCTGCAAATCTGCCACCTTGGTCTTCGTATTACCATACTATTTTCCTTCCAACCACAGGGCCATTTTCCATACTTTGCCTACCTGAGACTGTCTGTCCTTGACTCTTCCCTCCCCCCATTCTGGTTAACTCCCTCACTGCCCCTGCAAAGCCACTTTCTTTGAATGTGCCCTTCATGTTCCTGTCTTTTGGAATGCTTTCCTCAGTTGTAATTTCCTACGTATGTGTGTGATTATTTGCTAGTTTGACTCACTATTTAGACCTAGCTCTTTAAGAGCAGGGATCAGGCTGTTTTTACTCACCATGGGGTATTTCTAGCACCTAGCACAGTGCTTGAGATAACAGCGTGTGTTGAATGAATGAATAAAATGCAAGGTACTGGGACACAAATTCCATTAGCTTGTATATGTCTATAGAACCAAATAAATAGGAGAGTTGATAGGAACTCAAGAGACTTCTGAGGCTTCAGATACTGAGCAGCGTACGGGTTTTATCTTAAAGCCTTCAGGAGTGTTGTTTTGAGGATTCTGGAGCCCCATTTGGGCTCTGCTATGTTTGCTCTGGGTTTGGAAGGGAGAGAAATTATGCTGGGTATTTGTCCTCCAAGGGCTTTGCAGGATGGACGCTAAAGAGTCACTGTGGAGAAACAGTGGTCTATAAAGAGTGGTTATTTTTAGAGAAATTGTTACTCAATGGTGGCAAAATTTATGGACATAAGTAATTATGACTTTTCTGGGCACCTTTTTTTTTTTTTTTAAGGAAATGGGGATAATTCATACTTTTTTAAGTTTGAAATTGGCAGGCAAACCAATTGTTCATTAAATCACCTGCTTATTAATAGCAGATGAGTTTTAGGATACATGTCTAATATTTAGGAGTATATTTTCACATATCTATGAATATTACTTTCAGAATATTTACATGAATTTTATAAGGAAGGCAGTGTTATGGGATAAAAGGATCAAGACCACTGTACCCAGGAGTCAGAAGACACTAAATAACAATAAAGCCTTTGGCAGACCGCTAGGTATCTGCATTTCATTTTTGTCATCTGTAAAACAGAAGAAATTGAGCTAAGTATTTTCTCACAGGGAAGAACCAAGAGAACATGGTTAACTACTACTCTTTTTTGTCTGGACTTACCTCACAGCTTAAAAGAAAACGCATTGTAATACATAAACCAAGGGAAAAAAGGTAATCATAGATGGCTCCCCACCCCCCATTAATTCCTGTTTTTAATTGTCCAGGGAATAAAATGCATGGGGATTCACCACTGTTTTTTTGCTAATGACCAGCCTTGCAGGAAGCCTAAGGCTTAATTAAGCTCACTGGAAAGCATTAGCAAAGCCACAGTATTCATGGCAGTAAAACGAAGACCTTTCTGTGATCTTGGTGGGCAGCTCTTCTGAAAAGTTTCCAGGCAAAAATCACCCTCCATCGCCTATCATGTAGAACTTTAGGGGGTCAGTTTAGTACCTGTACATGTGCTGAGGTGGGCTCTCTAAATAACAAGAAACGAGACTGCCTGCAGCTGCCTCTGCTTGTTCACCTGACAAAGGGGGTCGTCGGCCTGGTTTAAGTGCCGTAATTGTTGTCGTGCCGTAGGACTCACCTCTGTATCTGGATGCTGGTGTCCAGGCCCTCATCAGAAAAGTCCTCCTCCAGCTCATTTTGTTCAGCTTCTCCCAAAAATTGCTCCCCCCCAAAAAAATTACTGATGGCAAAAGATTAGAGAGACTCAACAGTCCATTTGTCCCTAAATTCTTTCCCTTAAGGATCTAGGGGCCCTAAGTGGAGACTGTTGCCCATTGGTTTTTAAAAGTACCAGGGAGCCATGGGAACCTCAGCCAAAATTTGCATTTTGAGTAACTAGAGTGACAGTGTCAGTGCCGTATATTCTTTTTCCTGGTCCTAATTTTCTGCTCTGGTTTTCATTAGTATTGATTTTTTACATATATAAATATTTAATCTGTGATTAAGAAAATTTGTAATCCACTGCCTCCTTTGTGGTATACAGTGGAGGTAGAATAATGGTTAGATTTTTGAGGAAATGTAAGTTTTCTTAAAGCATTGGATTTCCCTAATGTACTTAATATTTTACAATTTTTAAAGAATTTTACTTCAGTATGGACTCTAAATACATTCACAGCTTTATGCTAAGTATGTCTAAAATATTGAAGACTTTAAACAATATCTCAATATGTAGCATACTTGGATTCAAACTGGATCCTTACTTGTCACTAGATGTCAAAGATAGGATAATGAGGTCTTCCTTAAATGCTCTCAGCCACCAAGCAAGAAAACTGCGTTAACCAAGTGAGTGCACGACTTTATGTATAATTTCCCAGTGAGTACCTGGCTACCCATTTGTGGCAGGTGGAGCTTGATCCTGTTGTTTTTCCTATGGGGATTTTCAGGGTCGTTGATTGGCCCACCAGACTGATTGCAAGCACTGTCAGTGATATTTCCACTTAAGAGAGGACATTTAACAGGAAACCTTTACTGGGGGAAAAAGATTTCTACTGAGAAGATTAATGGGTCTATAATTTTAGAGACAGAGACAAAACACTGTCTTAAGGCAAATTAAACAATGAAATTGGCATTCCCTTTAGAAAACATTTCACTGGCTTCTTAGAGAATTTTCATAATACAAGAACATAAGCAAATGATGTATCTTCCAGCCCTTAATTTTTCTTCATTGTTCTGCCTTTTTTTTTTTTTAACTATAAGAACACCTGCTTACTGCCTAATAGCAGTTAAGTAGACAGAATTAAATTATTTTAGGCTTTCTCATATTTGTTTTAAATATATGTTAGTATCATGGTCTTTTGTCATTCAGAGGATTCAGATGTAATAAACTTGAGCTGCATCATGTAGAATCTGAATCTCAGAGAATGCAAATGACTGGGAAAGGTTTGAACAGCTAGTCACAGAGTATAAGGACTAGACTTGGGAGTCTCCTGACTACTATATTGTTACAAGGGCTAATTTAATAGGATTAACCTCATTTTAGGCATCCAGTGGCCCAAATAAGTTGAGTTTGCAGAACTGCGCTCTCTTTTTTAAAAAAATAAATTAGGAAACCTGTCACTTGAGGAATTTTACAACCAGAGGATGTGATAAGGGCAATAGTTGAAGGTGAATTATATGATTCCTTGTTGCATTGGTTAACTAGTATGCCATTTTTACTACTCAGACCCCTTACTTGTTTAATGATAAATTTATTTTCTGGAAACATTAACCACCATCGTTCTCTTGCCCCTAATATCCTGACTGAAACAAATTTATATTTTTTCCAGTTTAACAAGAATGTGTGTGTCTTTGTTCTTAGAGTTCCAGTGTTGATGTTGTTTTAACTTTGGAATGGCAATTCTTGTTCTCTTATGAAAAAGCAGCTATTCTAGTTTCAGTTGCTTTTTTATTAAGATTTGCATAATATGCAACCTATGGGGAAGTCCTTTGACATACAGACACTGAAAGCTTTGGATTTGCTTTAGTGTGAGAAACCGTATGCTCTTTGTAGTCTAGACTTGTAATCGGCACACTGGCCCACCACCTGTATTCTGAGCCTGGGAGCTCAGAATGGTTTTACGTTTCTAAATGGTGGTTGTTTTACGTTTCTAAATGGTGGTTGTTTAAGTGTCTACGTAATCTTCTTGATTTTGTCTCTTGGCCTGTAAAACCTAAAATAGTTACTGTCCGGCCTCTTACAGAAAAGTTTGACCCCTGGCCTAAAAGAATGCAATAAATATTATTGATAATATTTAACTGAGTATCTGAAGAGTTGACTAGGAGGTCAGAGCTGAGTTACTTATATTAATTAAGATTCACTTCTGGCTTCCTTGAATTAACCATTATTTCCTCTAGAGTAGATCTGATCAGAATGTAAAACCGTAAAGGTTTTGTAGAAACTCAATGTATTTTAACATGGAACATGAATCCTCTTTCGTAGGCATTTTTCTTTACTTTTAAACTGGTGTCTCTTTGAGAAATGTGGGAAGCATGTGTCTGTGTGTGAACTATCTATTGCTGTGTAACAAATTATCCCCAAAGTAGCAACTTAAAACAAATGTTATCTCACACCTTCTTCTTTCAGTTTTATTGATATATAATTGACATATGAGTATACACACACACACACACACACACACACATATATAGCACTGTATATAAGTTTAAGGTGTATAGCATCCCTTGACTTAGATATATTGTGAAATGATAACCACAGTAAGTTTTGTTAGCATCCATCGCCTCAGATACCAAAAAAAAGGAGAAAAAAATTTTTTTCCTTATGATGGGAACTTTAAGATTTACTCTTTTAGCACCTTTCAAATTACTATACAGCAGCAGTGTTAACTGTAGGCATCATGTTGTATATTACATACTCAGTACTTATTTAATTTTATAACTGGAATTTTGTACCTTGTCACCACCTTTATCCAAATTCACACACCTTTTAAAAGGGTTAGGAA
The DNA here is from genome assembly GCF_965194825.1 of Balaenoptera physalus. Lineage (NCBI taxonomy): Eukaryota > Metazoa > Chordata > Mammalia > Artiodactyla > Balaenopteridae > Balaenoptera > Balaenoptera physalus. The sequence goes on along the minus strand of NC_138896.1, from coordinate 92,548,332 downwards.
TCTGGGGGTGGCTTAGCTGGGTATTCTGGCTAATGAGGTGGTATCAAGGCGTTGGATGGGGCTGCAGTCAGCTGAAGGCTTGACTGGGGCGAAAGGATCTGCTTTTCAAGATAACTAGTCCTTACGTGACTTGGCTGAAAACCTCAGTTCCCTGCTGGCTGTTGGCAGGCAAGGCAGGAGGTCTTAGCTGCTCACCACATGAACCTCTCCTTAAGGCGTTGTAAGCGTCCTCAACACATGACTTCTGGCTTCTCACAGTGGTCCAAGAGAGAATGAGGAGGAAGCTGCACTCCCTTTTTATTCTCAGCTCAGATCACTTAAGTCATATTTTGTTTGTTACATGCATGTCATCAAGTGAAGTGACAGAAGGAAGGTACAGGAGTATGTATCTTTTGGGTGGAATTAGGAGCACTGGTTTATTTGGATGGTGTATTTGTGTCTGTTTCGTTGGTGTCATGGTGTGTGTGTTTGAAGACCACGTGCTTTTGGGGGGTGTGGGACTTGTGTGGGGTGGATTTGGGGGATTGCTCAAGGGGCGTGGGTGGGCATGTGTATGTGTCTGTCTGAAGAGGGGTATGGTGTGTCTGAGATGAGATTGAGACAAGGTAACACTGGGATGCTGTTTTTATCAGGAAGGAAGGCTGACTGGTGGGAAAAGGTAGACTTCACTCTCCCAGGCGGGTTGAGGTTTCATTTGGAGGCCTCCAAGAGAGGCTACGTTTCTGCTTTTGGAAGCTGCCTTTGCCGTCCGTGAACTGGGATTATTTCATTACACACATACATATATATATGTATGTATATACATATATGGATTTTTATATGGATGGCTTTTCTACACAAGCCTGTGGAATTTGCCTCACCCAAGCTACCCCATTTTAGTCTGCCCCGGTCAATTCAGTCAGGGATCTGTTTGAGGTATCACCAGTACATTTTCAAACTGGGCCCAGTGGATTCAGTTATGAAGGAGATTGAATAAATCTTTGTATACAAAGTCTTATTCCCTCACGTTGAAACATATTCCAAAACATTTCGATTTTGAGAGGACTTTAAAGTGCAAATTTTGAATTCAGGGCTATTGTCCAAGGTGTCACAGGGGAAAAGAAACACAACATCCTATAATACTAGACATTGGTGATTTTCCTTAATCTTCAAGATAATATTTTACGGAGGCTTATATTTCAAGAAAGAATAAAAACTATTCTTGGGTCACAAAATGCTTACAATTTATTAGTTATAGAAATTAATACACAAGCAAAAACTCACTTTAAGAATAGATAAGCAAGTTTAAACTTAAACTCTGTGTTAATTCTTCTCTAGTAAATGGTAACGATGGGACCAGGGTGGAGAGGGAAAGATGGAATGATTCTTGGATGTGTGTGTTCTGTCCGCACCGTACTGCGAATGATGTCGGTGACTGTATCTATAGAAAAAAGGTGGCATTTGTGTGTGGCCATGTTCAGTCATTTCCATTTAGCTGAGTTTTTGGATACTGTTCAAGGACTGATTCAACTTAAATTCAGCATTTGCAGTTCTCATAGTTGATAAAGGAAAAGTCAGACAGCTTCAACAGTAACATCCTGAGATTCTGAAAGTCCCAGATGGAATCTTAGCTAGTCATCCCTGTTGTTCTTGTTTGTTTTTATACAAACTGGTATTTGCCGGACCAGGTGTAACTGTGGGATCTACACATCTGAAATTGCACGCCATCGTTTACTTGTTTGTGCTTTTTTCTGAGTAGGTTAATAGCATATTCGCAGAAGTTTCCAAGAGGGACCCATGTACTCACCCAGGTTAAGAACTACTGAAGAATCTATTTGCGATACTCGTAGTGTTCTTTATCTCTGTTTCCTCAGCACTTAGCACAGTGACTAAATATGTCCCAGGGATACAAGCTGGTATTTTTCTGGGAAAATTTTATTACTATAGATGTCTCATGATTCCCTCTATTAACCCATGTTTTGCTTCCTTTTTCTCCTTGGGCCCCAGAACCTTTTAAAGAGAGCACTTCTCTTGGATCATTTGGAGAATTTTTATTTTTTAAGGCACTAGATAGACGTGGTCTGAAGCTTTTAGGGGAGAAGTATTAACGAAAGTTAAATATTTTGGATTAAGTGGGAGTAGAGGGGAAGAAATCAAAGCAGACCTCAAAACGAGAATACTAAGAGTATTCAAAAATTGATTCAGTTTTTTAAATCCAGTTTTATTGTTAAGCATGATGTCTTTTTACTGCAGTGGTAGTAGCAGCGACTGTGGACAGGCATAGAGTGGCCCAGAGGAGTAAATCACGTCACACCGTGTTTTGCCTGCTCTGTCACATTCCCATATTTTAACCTTTCTGGCACGGTGGCACATATTAATATTGTTGACATCTCAGTTGGCGTTGGAAAGTAGAGGTGTAAAAATTTCCCTTTGACATGTGGTAAGATTAAGAAAACATGACATCAGTTGGGGCTTGGAGTAGATGCATAAGAGTTTTAGTTATGCACTGACCCTTCTGCTAAAAACTGGGAAAATTTTTTAGGAGTCTTGGTTAGGCACTTACCACTGTGTGGAGAGGCAAATTAAACCCAAATTCTTGAGAAGATTGCTAGCTTTCCCTAAGCCTGTTGCTTATCTGTAAAATAAAGGAAATTTTTCATTATTATTAGAAAACAATTACTTTGAAACTAAGCAAAGGAGAGAGAGTAGCCAGTGTACTCCAGCAGCCTCTGCAGGTGTTCTCCAGTCTCTGTCTGCATTCTTGGATGGCAGTTATGATCATGCAACCACAATAAGATTACCCTGGGAATTGTAATGTGTGAAATGCGTAAACTCATTACCCTGTTGGTTGCTAACTCAAACTTTTATCACAGACACATAGCACTTTGGGGAATTAACTTTTATTACTAGAAAAAAGGAAAACAGTGAATCACATTTTCCTTTAGGATAACAGAAAATACTGCCCCCATCCTGCTCTCCTCAAAAAAAAAAAAAGAGCACCAATCCTCATACTTTAATTTAGTTCAATGGTAAGACAGATGGAACATGAAAAGGACACTGTGTGAAAGTTAGAAAGTCAATGAATGTAATAAATAGGGAAAATAGCAAAACCAAAGACGGTTCTTTGATCAAAGCAATGTGGGATCATTGGGTAAAAACAATGCTATGCAGATTCAGTGTAGAGTTTTTTGGTCTTCAGTGTTTACCGTCTGTTGTGAACTTTAAAGGGGATACTAGGACGTATAGTTCTCAAATTTGTTTCTTCAAGAAACTCCTATTTATACCTCACCAAACACTACTTAGCAACTGCTCTAGGTCACATTATGACCACGAGTCTGAGCTAGGTCTTCAGAAGCTTGAAAATCCTGTTTATTTCCTACATTTCACTTGAAACCTCCTCCCCCTTAAGCATATTTTTCATCACATCAACTGGATGTATTTTCCCCTTTGAACAAAATTCTGATACACTTTGTACCTTTGGGGTGTTTATCCTGCTGTATCTCATTATGGTCTCCCTGGCTTGTTCACCGTTATTTTCTTGTAACATCTAGTATGGGGCCAGTTTTGCATTTACTAGACCCTTAAGGTACGTGCTTGAACCCCATCCTCCCTGATAAGGAACAGAAGTGAGAGACAGGCTTCTGGTTTTTTCTAAGCACCATTGATTTCCTCTCTTGGCGGCTCGCTGTGCACAGGCAGTGCTGGGGCTTCGGGCAAGATCCTGTTGACCAAGAGATGGGGTTTTCAGGAACTTAGGAAGAGTGTGGCTCTCAGCCCCCTTGTCCGGTCTAGTCACTGCAGCCTGTGGATCTTGAACTGTGGGTAACTAACTCTTCACAACTCAAAAACTGAGTGGAGGTATCGCTGTATGCTGTGCCTCCCCCCACGATTGACCCTCTTGCTCTCCTTATCACTTCTTCTATTTTAAACATGTTCATATTTTTCTTAACTCTGTGGGAGAGTATGTTTAGTTTTGCCAAAACATGGTCAGCAAGCTGTTCATCATATTCTTCAGTAGTTGAGAAGGTTGAATGAAGCTAATTCTGTTAGAAGTACAATAAAGAAGATAAATTGGTAGTATTATTTAGAGTTTTGTGCTTTTCTAAAAATTCTGAATTGAATTTGCTAGCTCTTTAGGAGTCATTTGTTGGGTAGGAAACACCTCTACTCTGATGAAGATTTTCATGGTTAGTCCTGATGTCCTCACCCGTATCCCTGCCAATCAAGAGTATTATTTCCTAGCTCCTGTTTGAAGGGAAGGGTTTTGGTCTTGATTTGCTATGTTTGTTGTTCCCAGGAGTTAATATTTTCTACTTATAAAATGAGTATGACTACTGATGAGTTTGTGTCTTCCTGAAGCTTTCCTTACTAGATTTTAAGTTTGGCACGTGCATGCATATTGAGATTACGTGGCTGTGGCTTATTTGTTAAGAACTGTTAGGTATGGGAGGAAGTTTTAAATGTATTTTTTATGATTGATGCATTTGATGCAGTAGTAACTCATGTAAGAGGACAAGTTCCTTCAAAAGACACTTGGACAAGACCCTGAATTAGTGGTCAGAAATTGAATACATTGTAATCTGCTTCTGAGAGAATTGTGTTCTCAATTCTAGCATGTTATTTCAAGTGCATTCCAGTTTCCCAGAACGAGGTCTGGGCATGGGTGTGGATGGCTCTTATCTTAACAGCAGGAACAGTGGACAGCTGCTAGGTAACAGAGATGGCATGAGTATAGGACACGATCATTGATGGACACCATGAAAACAGCTTTATGGGCTGTACAGGGCTAGAGCAGCTCTGCACTTCTCCAGGGAATTTCAGTTTAATAGCAGCGGAAAGTAACCAGAAGGTTAAATTGTTTTCCATGTAGTCTTTAATAATACAAGGAATTAGGAATACAGTTTTTAAAAACCTTTAAAAAAAGAACTATTTGGCAAATTGGCTCATGACTGGTGGTGCTCAGTAAATGTAGTGTGGCAATTAAGGCTTGTCTTTTTTTCTTATTGAATGATTTTTTTATGTAGTATCACCTCTCTGAGGCATATATTGGTATGAAACTTGGGGAAGCATTCTTCTGTTTTTACTAAAACCAAAATTTTAGAAGCTTGCATTTGCTTTATGACTATGCATACAAAAGTGTGTGTGTGTGAATGTGAAAACCAAAATAGCTCTGCTATACTTGCCCCCTCCAAGTGTATGTTTTGCTGGTTCCAACATTTTATCTCGCCTGTACTGAGAAGAAGGTAGGACAGGTATTGGTTGGCCAAAAGGTTCATTTGTTTTTTTCTGTAAGGTGGCTCTAGTAGTGCTTAGTTGTCTTTAACTTTGTTCGAAACAATTTTGTTAGATTGAATTGTGGCAGCTGTCATATCAGAGTGCATTAAAGAAAAACATCAAAATTGGTGAATTTTTGTGTAGCCATTTGAATATTGAAGATGGAAGAAAAGCAACCTTTTCGGCATATTATGCTTTGTTATTTCAAGAGAGGTAAAAACGCAACTGAAACGCACAAAAAGATTTGTGCGGTGTATGGAGAAGGTGCTGTGACTGATCAAACGTGTCAAAAGAGGTTTGGGAAGTTTCGTGCTGGAGATTTCTCGCTGGGCGATGCTCCACAGTCGGGTAGACCAGCTGAAGTTGACAGCGATCAAATCGAGACATTCATTGAGAACAATCTTCATTATATCACGTGGGAGATAGCCGACATACTCAAAATATCCAAATCAAATATTGAAAATCATTTGCAGCAGCTTGGCTGTGTTAATCGCTTTGATGTTTGGGTTCCACATAAGTTAAGCGAAAAAAACCTTCTTGACCGTATTACCACGTGTGATTCCCTGAAATCAACTGAAACATAACAAAAATGTTCCATTTTTAAAACAAATTGTGATGGGCGATGAAAAGTGGTTGCTGTACAATAATGTGGAATGGGAGAGATCGTGGGGCAAGCGGAATGAACCACCAGCAACCACGCCAAGGGCCGGTTGTCAGCCAAAGAAGGTGATGTTGTGTTTATGGTGGGATTGGAAGGGAGTCCTCTATTACGAGCTCCTTCTAGAAAACCAAAGATTAATTCCAACAAGTACTGCTCCCAGTTAGACCAACTGAAAGCGGCACTGGGTGAAAAGCATCCAGAATTAGTCAACAGAAAACGCATAATCTTCCATCAGGATAACGCAAGACTGCAAGTTTCTTTGATGACCAGGCAAAAACTGTTACAGCTTGGCTGGGAAGTTCTGATTCATCTGCTGTATTCACCAGACATTGCACCTTCAGATTTCCATTGATTTTGGTCTTTACCTCTCAATGGAAAAAATGTCAGTTCCCTGGAAGACTGTAAAAGGCACCTTGGAACAGTTTTTGCTCAAAAAGATAAAAAGTTTTGGGAAGGTGGAATTATGAAGTCTGAAAAATGGCAGAAGGTAGTGGAACAAAAGGGTGAATACATTCAATAAAGTTCTTGGTTGGTGAAAATGAAAAATGTGTCTTATGTTTTTACTTAAAAACCAAAGGCACTTTTTGGCCAACCCAATATTTTCTCTCTTTTAACGGTTGGGAAAACTGAGGCTGAAGGCTGTGGTTCTTATAAATCATTCTGCAAATTGGTAAGAGAACCAGCAGTAAAATTCCATTTTCTTAACATCTATGACTCTTTTCACTAGACCAGTTACATTCAGATTAAGAAATACAGCAAGCAGATTACCTCCGTAAATATTGCTTTCCTGTGACATCCTATTGTCTGATATCAAATCTATTATTCCAGTTCGCTGAACCCCTTCAGATTGCCATTCTGTCATCCAGGGTGGCAGGTATCCCTCCAGCTCACCTTTCTAGTCTTGCCACGTGTCTACATCTAATGCATTGATTTGTACAGACCTTTATATCGTACATACACTCTTATTCGTCTGGTGCAGCTGGGTAATTTTTAAGAATTAGTTGATAGTAGGTTCTTGAAAAGCTGTTTAGCTCAGAGTCAAAATGCTTTTATTCCATTACTCTGTACCTAAATAAGACAAGTAGTTGTCTTTACTTTAATTCTCTTCTTTCTGAATCCTTGTACCTCAGTTAAGACCTCAACTGAGGTCTTAACTGAGGTACCTCAGTAAGATATTCTCAGTAAGATTATTGAGAATTATTGTACCTCAATAATTATTGTACCTCAATAGGATGTTCTCTGGGCAGGCAACCCAGCAGACTTCTGGTTTATTTTTAACTTTTTTTCAGTGGACACAATTTAAACACAGAAGTAGAGACATCGGTCTCTCTGCCCATCACTCAGCTTCAACAGTTATCGTATTGGCAAGCTTCTCGATCTTCACAAATACTATAAAAGCTTACTGTTTCCGGGAAGCCATCAACTGCATTTGTGTAAAAATGCATCCTGGACAAAAAGTTGGCTCAACATCTTTAGTCATTGGGGAATTGCAAGTTAAAGTCACATTGAGATGCTACTGTACACGCACTAGAGGGACTCAAAGAGACTGACAGTAGCAAGTGCTGTTGAGCGTGCGGAGCAGTTGGAATGCCCATATTTTGCTGGAGGAAGTGTAAAACGGTGCAGTCACTTTTGAAAAAGAGTTTGGAAGTTTCTTCTTGTCAAGTTAAATATATACTTGCCATAGGTTTTTTTAGCCAAGGGAAATGAAAACAGGTCCACACTAAGACTTGTATGTGAATGTTCATGGCAGTTTTATTCATGAGAGCTGAAAACTGCATACAGCCCAAATGTCCATCAGTAGGAGCCTGGGTAAACAAAACACACAGCAACAGGGATGAATGTCAGAAAATACTTTGCTCACTGAAAGTAGCCATAAGAAACAACGAATATATACCATATAATTCCATTTATGTGAAACTCGAGGAAAGACTCATTCAGTTCACAGTGAGGGAAAACAAATCCGTGGTCTCTTAGAGCTGGGAGTGAGGATTGTTTGGAAAAGGACACTAAAGAACTTCGGTTGGGGGTGGTGATTACACTGCTCTATATATTTGTCAAAACAAACTGTACCCTTAAAACCGCGTGCGTTTTGTTGTGTAAATTGTATCTCCTTAAGATTTGTCCCAGGCAAAGATTGTCCAAGTCAGCAGACCTCAGCAGCGGTTGCTATTTCTAGCCACCCCCCCCAACCCTAGCCTTTTTTGGGGTGTTTGGATGGCAGGTGATCAGGCACCTGTAAGCAAGCAGGGAGTAATTTTGGGGGTCCCTCTCTTCTTTAGTGCTTTTGGAGCCGTGGAGAGGGCGCGATAAAGTCAAAAGGAACAGTGTCGTCGTTGCTTCCCTCCACCACAGGCTGTTTACTCTTTGGAACGTGCACTCAGCCTTGGCTCTTGTACCCTTATTCCTCATTACAGAGTCTGAAATCTTTTCCCTTTCCCTCTGCAGAATGCCAGAAAAATACATTGTGTGTTCTTAGAGGACACTTGTCTAACTAACTGGAATCTTATTCCACCTGGAATTTTCACCTCTCGCCACAAAATGTTTGATGATGAAGTATGTCTTTAGAACACAAAAGTTTTCTGTTAATAGAGGCATTAGATAAGTGATTACATTCTGAGAAAATGTACTCCTTAAGATATCCAGAGCTCTCACTTGCTTAGCTATCACCCAGCTTTTGTTAGTGGTTATGCTGTGTGGAATATAGCGCTGATTGTCATAATATGTAATGATTCATCACTTCGAATGACTGTTTGTTTTGTTCCTTCTCTAGCTTGACTGTAAGGGTTTTCTTTGAGTATAGTGCTTAGGAATGTAAAATAGTCCAAGGAACATTGGATCCTAAAAACTTCTAGACTTTTTGGGATCAAAAAAGGGTGGGGGCTTGTCAAAAGAACTCAGCCTGAAGGAAGAGCTCCTAATGGCCAAAGCTGGAACAACTTAAGCAACAAAATAAATAACGATAGAATTGGGTTTTAACCCATAGGATAAGATAAAAAGCCATGAATTCATACTGATAAAAATAATTGAATGAATGAATTTGAAGAGACAGCTCTTACTTAAAGAAGAATTCCAGTTAATAAATGTGGAAGACCAAATCATCATGGGGCCAAAACAAAACAATAGCAATATTTGCACAGTCCACCTTTGAATGCTGAAGTTAGTGGGTGAAAGTTTGAGAAGAAACGGCATATTGGTATATAGAGTCTCAAGGTTAACTCTTTTAAAGTCTTCTATTTAATAGATAATAACTTTAAAGTGGAGAAACCTGACAGACACTACCTTAGTCACCTGGTCATGGTTAACATCGGGGATAAGACATGGAAACATCCGGAACCCCTTGCTGTGATGCAGTCAGGAGAACACACGTCTTTGCTTTGGTATTGTCAGAATGTATAACCTCATTCTGGTCATGAAATAAACCCAAATTGAGGGACATTTCTCCAAAACAACTGACTAGTACTCATCAGGAGTGTCCAGGCCGTCAGAGACAAAGAACCTGAGGAGCTGTCAGAGATAGGAGGAGACTGAACATGAGGAAAAACAAACGGCAGTGTGGATGCCTAGATGGGAGGCTGCCGGGGACAAGGACTTCCGTGGGGAAACGAGTGCGAATCCAAAAGAGTGTCCAGTTTAGTTAAGAGTACTGTATCAGTGTTAACTTCTCTAGTTTTGATAATTATCCTGTTTATATAAGATGTTAAGATTAGGAGAAGCTGAGTGAGGGGTATGTGGGAACTCTGTGCCATTTTGCAACTCTAGCTTAAGATGAAACATTTAAAATTCTGTTTTAGACTTTAAAAAAAATAAACCTTGCAAAATCTCCATTGTACTTCTGCAAATTAGTGAATCAGATGTTCAGCAGATATTTGATGACAGTGCACTTGCAGCAGTGTAGTTTAAGAAGAAAAAAGTCCCTTTCAGACGAAGACATTTCAAAGTCATTTTTGGCACACACAGGCCTTACCTTGTTGGAAACTTATGACAAGGCATGCAAATTCGCTTACTTTGATGCCAAAGGGAGATGCTTCAGAGTGGAATACCAACTTGAAAAAAAGTACCTGTACCAGAATGATGCAGATATGTGTGTGTGTGCAGTATACCATCGTCCCAGTTTAAGTGTCCCTTTTTATAAGCTAAGGATTTAGATAAATCTGTGTAACTGGAGAGCTTGCTGGTAGTGTGAGAATCCCACTTGATTCCACAGTACTTACTCTGGTGATAATGTGGTTTCTCTAAGGTTAAGTAAGCAGACGTATTGTGTCATGCTCTGTGAAGTCAGTAGTTACTACCCATAGATCTTTTTTACTTTGACAGAGAAACAGAAGACCAAGAGCATTCCTGAAGGACTTAGACTTGACTTCCTAAGAATTTTGTCCTAATTCCCTAGCCCTAGATATTTAAAAATACAGGCACTGCAGTACAGAATGTCATAGTCTGCTTTTTTCATACCTGTATGGTTGTGAGTATAGGTGGAATATGTTGAAGTAGTTGAGATATTTGAGGTAAGAGGAAAGGTGGAAGGGTTAAGGGGCACGCACATATGTGACCTAGTGAAGGAATGGAAGAGAAACACTTCGTTTGGAAGGGCACCTCCTTGACTGGCAGATTCAGAGACCTGTTTTCAAGTTTTCATTTGCTCCAGTTTTCAGTATTACTGACTACTTCATGAAAACTTTCTCCTGCTCTCTTTTTAGTGTTTTCCTTTGTTTTCCTCACTTTCACTGGCTCCAGTTGGATTCCCTTTCTTCTCAGGGTTCTTTGGGTTGGGCCGTGTGGCTTAGTGGAAGGAGCATACACTTGGGGTGAAAGGTCTCAGGATTCTTCTTTCCGAATCCTTCCCTCTTACAACCCCAACCAGTTAGAATGATGAATATATTATATATATTTTTGGTAGATATCTTTGGATAAAATTCTGATGGGTCAAGTGCTATTTTTTGCTGGGCTGCCTTCCCATGTTTGTAAATGTTTCTACTCCTTTTTATTATATTCTTCTGTAGACCAGTGTTTCTCACCTGGGACTGATTTTGCCACCCAGGGAATATTTGGCAGTGTCTGTCAGAACTTGGGGATGGGGGCGCCCCTGGCATCTGGTGGGTAGAGGCCAGGGATGCTGCTAAACATCCCACACTGCATTAAGCACAGCCCCACAGCAAAGAATTACGACGTCTAACGTGTCACCAGTGCTGCGGTTGAGAGACCGTGCAGTAGACGTCCTTCCAAAGTGATGATAGGCTTTTAGAAAGTTTTGACTACCAGCAATTTAGGAAACCCATTATAATTTGACCGTGAACTAACCTGTTTGTTAGAATTCTTATTTTCTACTACATGTGTTTTGGTTTTGTTTTAAGGATTAGGTTTGAGGGAATCCTTAAGATTACCTTAATTTAGTCCAACCCTCTAATTTTACAGGTGAGAAAACCAAGACCTGAAGAGGGCAACTGGTTTGTTAGATCTTGGATTTCTTTAAATTATCTAAATAACGTTTTTTTTTGCGGGGGGGGGGGTTTCCCTCTGAAGAATTACAAATTCTTCTGTGTGCTTTGTAGGTGCCCAGTTTTGTGGCATGAACTGTAATTTCAAAATGGTACGTGCATTTTAAATGGGATCTCTGAGAGCTATAAAGTAATTTTCAGAGCAGATTGGATTGCTTTAGTATAGTTTCTTGGAGAAAGACTTGATACATCATCAAGTTTATTTGCATCTGAAGATATATAGTTTACGAAGAGATTTGTAGTGTCTTGTGATCTTTCTTAAAATCATTTGCATGATTTATAAGGTAATTTTGTGTATCTTCTGGGGAGACTGGGAGAGGTCATATCAAAGTCACTAACCCAGCAGTATAGTTTGTCGAATGTAGTTAATGCAAACTTGCCTGTACGTTAAGAACAAATAACTCTATTTGGTTGTTTTTATTAAATATCGAATACAAGTATCTGAGCTGAAGGAGCCATAGAGATTGCTTAGTTACTCTATTCTGATCTCTTTTATCAGTGAGGAAACTGCAGTCTGGAGAGAGTATGTAATTCATCCAAGGTCATGGAGTTAGGTTCTAAAATAAATACAGAAAGCAGAGGAGAGAGCTGAGGCACCTCAGCCTGCTAAGTCCTATGATCCAACTTGTGTGACAGGGAGCAGCCCAGAAAACACAAAGGACCCTCAACAGAGATCTTGGCTGTTGAAATCTAAAGCGTCATATTTTATCAGCTTCTTGGAAAAGAAGCATATACCCGTACTCAGAGTGCAGAGCGCCTGCCTTGGCATAGAGTAGACACCAGGAAAAGTCTGTTTGATGAATTTGGAAACATAAGCCCGAATGCCGGAGGTGAAACCAGGACAAGAGACAGCACGAGGAATGTTGCATCTCTCTTTGCTCCTTTATTCAGATGGGCTTTCGAAGTAGGGACGCTGGCCCAGAGAGTTGGGATTTGGTAACCTACATGAGCTTTCCCCCTCAACGAGGCGGGCAAGGGGAGGTGTGTCTCCACCACTTCTGTAGTCACAATACCGCAGCTACTGTAATTCTCACACTGCCTCAAGCGTGGCAGCGATCCTAACACTGCTCAGACGAAATCCTCAGCCAGCAAAACACCTTTCCACTCTTAACACACCAACGTCTTTTACTGTAGAATAAAATTTGTATTGAAAATTTGGAATGGCAGGTATCAAAAAGAAATGCAGTTAGCCATCTTCAAAGAAGGTCCATTTTGAAAACAATTTAGGAAACATTTTTCTTCACATGATGTCAACTAGTCCATTCTTTGTCAGTGGATTTACTTTTGGAGAAATGCTGTGAGAGATCTAAAGGGCATTTTTATTATGGGACATTTACTTTAAATATTTGAATGACCACAATGAAATTCTGTTATTTTAGGCACCACAGGGGAGAGGAAATGGAAGGAAGCCAGATTTATAGTCTGTGGTTGAAATACTTTAAGCCTTGTTTTTGAAAGTTGTGCTTGTGTTTAGGAAGTTTAAAATTTTTTCTTTATCTTTGAAATGTTCTCTTAACCTGCATTTGGAGGTGATGCTGCTTTTCATGGTGGTGGGGGTTTTTTGTTGTTTTTTGTTTGTTTTTTTGAAGTTTTGCTGAGCAAGAATTTAAGCTTGAGTTGTTTTAGAAGTTGTCTTCGGAAGAAAACCTCTTCTTTCTTTACCTGTGGTGAAGCAGCAGACTTGCACAGTAAAATATTTGTCATGGTCCTAGGGTAGCAGCTCTCAAGCTTTTTGGTCAGAGGATCTCTTGCACTGTTTAAAATTATTATGGACCCCAAGTAGCTTTGGCTCATGTTGGCTATACCTGTAGATACTTTCCACATCAGAAATTAAAACTGCGCAATGTTTAGAACACAGGAATATACAAACATACATTTCATTAGCTCTCAGAGCAGCGATGTCACGTGTCATTTAGTCTTTGGAAAACGAAAAGGCAAGTATTACTGTGGAGGTAATTATTATAGAAATAGTTTGCGCCTTGTAGACCCTCCTCAAAGGGTCTTGAATGCCCCCAGGAGTCGCTGGACCACACTTTGAGAACCAGCTGGACTAGGCTATCTCTCCATTGCTGCCAGCTTCGTTTATAAAATAAGGGTTTTGTTTTCAAGAGCCTCAACCACTTGTAGCTCCGTTTACTTTCTGAACATCTGTTCCAGAGTTGCAGAAAAGTTACAGTGCCGACGGTGACTGGTGCTCAAGTACTTTTTAAGTAAGTGTGTTTTCGGAGCATAAGAGACATTTGAATACAATGATAATTTTGAATCTGTAGTAGAACATTTCAGATTCTGCTGTTAAGGATGCTTATGTTAGTTCTCTTGGAGCCAGTTGTTTCTAACCAAGTTGTATCATCTGGTGAGTTTGTGCAATACCATGTATAGTATTGTAAAATTGAAGTCCGGTAGCCTCCCCTAAAGGCATTCTCTTTTAAAAGGAATATCTGCAAAACTAAAATTCTGTCTGAAGTAACGCAGAAAAACTGACAGCTAAGTCAGTGAGGATCTTTAGTGCTGCCTCTGCTACCAGACAGCATGATTAACATAGGACACCAAGCTACTTGACGGATTTCTGTCTCTAGAACCATTTCCGTAGGGCAGAGCTTACCAGCTTCTTTCATTTGTAAGTATTTCCATTGGCCTCCAAGTGTCTGTGGAAGGGTAGTAGATGCATCTACAGCTGGAAAAGTTAGTGCTTTGAAATGTAGATATTACTTTTAAGGGGGATTATTTTGTGGAATATCTGCATGTTCTGTGTACGTGTACTATGACGAGCTAAGAGAACTTTACCTCCTTTAATCTTGAGTTCAGCCCTGTTATATTAGGTGTGGCCCCATTTCCATTTTGAGTAATTTACCCAAACTCAATAGCGGAGTCTGGATAAAGTCCAAAGACTGTCCTAACTCTAAAGTCCGTACTGTCCCTATTACCTGTGAAGGTGAGGATGGAGAGGTAAGTGGAATAAAGGGGATGGCTTGACTTTTTTTTTTTTTAATTTGATAGCTGGAGTCCGAATTAAGGGGGAAATTTTAGTTTTCTGGTACAAGGCAGAGTGGTTCTCCTGAGTCAAGGATGTATATTGGTGGGAAAGAGTAACCTAGAAGATGAACTCAAACCCCTTCGGGCCACCCAGTGGCTCATTCTAAAAGATTTGAGAAATTTCATGAAAACAGGTGTTTACATGAGAGGCGAAAGAACTATTTAGGAGAGAAAAGAACAGCAAGAAGAGATACTATTTGGGGAGCAGAGAGAATTTAATAATGCCACGCAGTGTATGATTGTAGCAGTGAAGGTCACAAGGTCATAGAAGTTTCGTATTACCCTGGTGTAGCGTGGCCTGACTCTGTGGCAACAGCAGCTCTGGGGAAGGAAGGCCATGAGTATTCATCTTTCCAAAGCAAAGCCAGCTGGGTCTGCGTAACGTTGAACTGAGCCTAAATCAGCGGCTGAAAGAGCACCTTAGTCACTGGGACTGACAGCTAGTACAAGGTCTTACGTTTCCTGCGTCAGGGAAGAATTTGACTGGAGCTCTTGTGTGCTTTCATCCCATAACTGAACAGATGAGTATTTGTCCATTGGTCCCTTAGGATAATCAGCCCTTTAAAACAGTGGCAAAGAAGGTGCTTACCTAGAAACTCCCTGGGAACTTACTTACGAAACTAGATTATCTGCCGTATTTCCTCATCTACTATTCTTCATTGGGCTGGATTGACTCACCTGGGTGATTCTTAGTAATAACTGTGCTATAACGTGCATCAAATATGAAAAGGTACAGAAATTTTCATGAGATTAAAACCCTTTGTTACAAAACTCTCAGCCTAGCATGGTAGACCTGAAAGACTACCAGACTAATTGTCTCTGGTGTAGTTGTAAATCCTCTCTCTCTTTTTAAACTGAGAATACTAGTGGTTGTGTAACATACCTTTTAGAATTGTTGAGGATAAAGTGAGGCAGTAGTTGTTAAAATATAAGTATAGGTGGAGGGGAAAGAGCCCTAAAGTAGCCTAATTACTTCAAATCTGTTGTACCTGTGCATGTCTAGAGTTTAAAAAAAAGTCTTGTATCACCCTTTAAGATCTCATGGTCATTGATGTTGGAGCCAGAGTCCTGACCTCTGTGTTCTGTTCACAGCATTTCTCCTCTGCTTTATCTTTGGTTTGTAACATACAGTGGGTCAGCAGCGGGCGGGTAAAACGAACAGAAAGCGAGTTGTCCTCGTAGGGCCTCTTTTCTGTTGTGCTCAACGAAGCCAGGAGCCAGTAGTGTGTGGTCGGCAGTGTTGCTGGGACAGACCCTGAATCTTAATGCTTACGTGGCCTCGGAGCTAAATACAGGCGTTAGCCGGCGTGAAAATGGGTTCACAGCTTCTTTTAACTTGGAATACATATTGTATGCAGACAAAGATCAGATTTATTTACCCTCATTATGGCTTTAACAGGTACTTCTGCAAAGAAAAGTGTGCAGTTTATAACGCACTTTACACATTTGGCCCACCCGCTTCCCTGAGGTTGTATTTACTATTCCCCTTTCATTTTCAAAATATTTTAGTCGGTAACGGCTGTGCAGAGTACTCTGCTGTGTTCCCAGCTGGTGTGTGTGTGTGTGTGTGTGTGCGTGCGTGCGCGTGCGCGCGTGTATCGTGGGCTCGGTAATACAGAAGTTCAGTCATTGGTGCACACGTGTAGAATAACCTTTTGAGTGGAGGGACAGGGAAATGGGTCATGTGGAGAAGTCTCCTTTTAATTACAGAGCCATGATGTGATCTCTCATAAAGACTCGTGGGCTCCTGATAGAGTGAGCTAAATGGACAGGCATTTTCAGAGTAGTTCAGTCCTGGAAATTGCTAATTTTTCAACCGACAGATTGCCAAGGCAAGGAAGGGCTTGGTGGGGGAGGTAAAGGCGATGGCAGGAGAACTCAAGGGCAGTGTCAGTTAACTTGGGAAAGATGTTTTGTAAGTTGCAGGGTACTTTTTTTTTTTTAATGGATAAGTTGATTGTCTGATTTCAGAGCCTTTAGGGTATTTTAACTGAAAGTGGAGTTCTATAAGTGGACAAAACATAAATGTTAGTTTAGGAAGAGCTGAATATAATCAAGGGGGAAAAAAAAAGGATTTGTTATTGCTCTTTGTTGCCTGAACTACGAGAAGATGGCTTTGTCCTGTTTCTCATTGTGGGAGCTGAGATACAGAAAAGCACATGAGAAACGATCACAGATCTCAGGTTCCGCTGAGCACACAGTGGAGAAGGAAAGTGTTGTATGGGGGAAACATATGGTTTGCCCGTGTTCCCCCAAAGCAGTCCAGGAAGATAGCTTGTTTTTTGCTCTCATTTGTGTTCATGTGTGCTCGAACTCTGAAATTTTTCTTTCTCAAAAATTAAGGATGTCCCTAGATAAAGATTTGCTTCACTTTATGGAATCAGCTCTTCTCTGAAATATTAGCTGTTCAAATGCAAATAAATAGACAAGATTTCCTGACGATGTCTATTACTGAAATGTCACAGCAGATTTTCCTTTGTAAACTCTATTGGAAAAGCAACAATAAAGGTATGAAACAATTTTCAGAAGCCTAAAAATTTTTTATTAAAAAAATACAGTTTTGAAGAAGATTGGAAAAAACTTTTGTTGGCAAACGTACTTATAAAGGAAACCAGGCCCCATGTTATATACTATATAGTATTTCTGGTTAAACAGGGCTTTTTGTTTGTTTGTTTGTTTTGTTGGTTAATGGGCTTTGAGGTGTAGTCACCAAAAGCAATAAGCCATGTTCTTTGATCTGATGTTTTCCCCTGTATTGGGAAAGCTGTTAATTGCTTATTTAAGATTTGTTAGTTGGGAAACTTAGGTAATTTTGGAGAACCCCAGACTCTCAGCTCCATATTGAAGAATTGACGTCCTGCAATATGCTGGAAATTCTGCCCATTAAGCGAGCTATATACAGTGTGTTGTATGACACTTAAAAGACTGCATTGAGCAGTGTAAATCTGTGGGAAGTAACTATTTCTCACTGATCAGCAGTGTTAAATGTCGTGATACGGGTTCATTCCTTACAGGAAATGTTAAAAGACATTGGAAAACGTACTTTGCCATCTCCTCTCCCCGTGCCCCTTCCTCTCCCCTTAAGGACAACCAAGTAGTCCTCTTCTTACCCCAGTGAGGATGGTGGGGCTTAACGAGAGTGCTGGAATTCTTGGGCAGGTATCTGTTGAAACCATAGCCAGAGTTGACCTGGGTCTTCCATCCCTAGTACCCTGTGCCCCCTCCCCGCCCCCCGACACACACACACGGTGGGGAGACTCATTTGAAGTTACTTTCATAAGAGGAGTCTTTGGGGACTTCCCTGGTGGCGCAGTGGTTAAGAATCCACCTGCCAGTGCAGGGGTCACAGGTTCGATCCCTGGTCCGGGAAGACCCCACATGCCACGGAGCAACTAAGCCCGCGTGCCATAACTACTGAAGACCGCGCGCCTAGAGCCCGTGCTCCGCAGCAAGAGAAGCCACCACAATGAGAAGCCCGCGCACCGCAACAAAGAGTAGCCCCCGCTCCCCGCAACTAGAGAAAGCCTGCGTGCAGCAACAAAGACCCAACGCAGCCATAAATAAATAAATGAATGAATGAATGGAGTCTTTGAAAAGTTCAGGTGGATCTGGGTTAAAAAATCCCAGTTTAGCCACTTACTGTGAACCTTAGACAAGGTTCTTGATCTTTCTGCTCTCAGTCTCCTTAATTTGTAAAACAGAGACAATCACTTCTGCCCTAGAGGATGTTGTGCTGACTCTAGCTTCGCAGTGTGCCTGTCCTGTGATGGCTGTGAGGTGGCTCAGCCCCTGCTGCTTCACGGGCAGTTCATAACATCTAACCTGGAGAGCGCGGCCGGGTGGAGTGGGGTGCGCGTGGCTGTCCGTGGAGGTGGCACGTTCCCACCCTTATGCCGTCAGAGTGTGCCAGCCTGCAAGTAAGTAGGGGACGGATGGCAGGAGCTGCCACAGCAGTTATGGCAGGGTGGCACCTTTGGAGGGTCTCCCACCGATGACCCTTCTCATTTCTTCATCTTCTCCAAAAAGTATGCATTTTGTTCAGCAGCACTGCACCATTTCATAATGAATTAGGTGCATTTCCCCATCTCACCCCGTTCCCTGGTCTGAGAAGGAATGTGGGATTTGTTGGGGGAACTAGTTTGAAAAAACCACTCTAATAATTAAAATAATAAATTCCCACCTGTTGGTGAGGGTTTTTTGTGGGGAAGGAGCAAGTGATGATGGAAGAATTACTAGGTTGTTATTTGAGGACGTTGAGAACACAACGGTACTTGTGAAACAACACAGGTGCTTTTAGCAGACATCCCATATTTCTTGGTAATAATCTGATCCCAGTGAGCCTTGGGTCCTTTTCATTTGTGAAGTTTCAGTTTGGTTGCCCATTAGAGAGGAGGAACACTTTCACTATTCTAGTCAGACATCATTTTCTTAGGAACAAGTGAGGACATCGGCGCGGTTGTGCACACGTGCTGCATTTGAGGAGTTGCCGCTTATGTTACCGTGTGTGTGTGTGTGTGTGTGTGTGTACTGTCCTACATATACTGGATTGTGGTGCATGCACTGAAGAATTCTGAGGGTTTGCTTGCCTTGCTGAAATGTTAGAGAGTGGTCGTCCGCGGGAGGAGTATGAGACAGGCACCTGGCCTGTTGCCCACGCTGTGCCCATGGCCTCGGCGAGCCGCCTGTGAGGGGATAATCCATCTTGGATCAGCACGGCGTCTGGGTGGTTGAGAGCTGCTTGCAGGTGCACCATGCGCCTGCTGTTGGGGCTGTTTGTGAGGCGAGGGTGACTTCCTCTACTCTCTGCTCTTCCCTAGCCCTCTGTTGTGCTGGTAGTGCCAGCTGCTCACCAGCCCAGGCGCCACTTCTGATGTCCATCGTTTCAGGATCTCTCCTTCGATCTCTCACTTCCATATTCTGCCAATAATCCCCCAGTACCTAGCATCCCTCCCGTCTCAGAAGAAAGTGTCTCTGTTCCTTTCCCAGCACTTTTTTTAAATTTTTGAATTTTATTTATTTTTTTATACAGCAGGTTCTCATTAGTCATCATTTTTTTACACATCAGTGTATACATGTCAATCCCAATCCCAGCGCTTTTCTTGATTGTATTCTTTCTCTCATTTGCCCCATGGCTAACCCCTCTCTTCTGCCTGCCTTCAGTCTTTCTCCCTTTTCAGTGTACAACATGATTTTTAAGCTTCCCGTTCCCAAGGAAATCTCCTCAAACCCTGCTGACCCCTTTCTGCAGTGGCAGGGCTGTCCTTGACCTCAGCACCACAATTCTCAAAAGGGTTCCTGTTGGCCGCCTCTAGATTATTCCTCTGACATCCTGTAATCCCTTCATCTTTGCAGCCCTGATCGCGTGTGGCTTGCTCTCCTGAAAGTCGGCAGTTGACTTCTTGATCACCAAAGCTTGGGCCCTTTTCTCAGTCCTTATCCTACTTGGTCTTTCTCTGAAATTTTCGTTTATTCTTTATTCATCCAGTAGGTAATTTTATTGGGTACCTGGTACTGTGCTGAATGCCACAGTGAGAAGGATGATTAAGACACGGTCGTTCCATTCCGGAGTGTACATTTGATTGGCAGTTACAGTGCGGCGTGCTAACTGACATCACAGAACTCTGTAGGATGTGCTGGAGTGAGACAGGCCCCCCCTAACTCAGACTGGGTGGGCTTGGTGATGGGGCTGGGGGTGGTTTCTCTGGGGCAAGCGTCTGGTGTGCCACGTGCCGTTGGTTCTTCTCGCTGTTGAAGGTGGTCTTGGACTGGTGTCCAGTTGTCCTCTCTTGTCAGACTTCCATGCAGTGAAGTACACATACTGGCTTAATTGAAAGTCTCCCTCAAGGTGTAGTTTTTCATAAAGTTTTATTCAGTTAGTTAGTTTTCACTTGGCTGAGTTATTTCATTTTGACACCTGAGTATTGGTTAGTATATGACAATTTGTTTAAACTCTGATTTAAACTGCTTGGTAATCCCTGTAGACAGCTGGTCTGTTTGTGTCCCCTGTGAGTACTTGTGAAATAGTTCGTAGTGGTGATTATCTTCTCTGTAAGTATTAACAGATACACATCCTCTTTGAAAGAGTAGAATGTGTTCGAATGGCTGCTGCTGCCTTTGTTAGACCTGTAAAGAAAGAATGTTACCTTTCACCTTTCACTTGAGGGGCGGGCGGGGGTTTAGAGTTTTTTTTTTTGTTTTTTTTTTTAATTTATTTTTGGCTGTGTTGGGTCTTCGTTTCTGTGCGAGGGCTTTCTCTAGTTGCGGCAAGCAGGGGCCACTCTTCATCGCGGTGCGCGGGCCTCTCACTATCGCGGCCTCTCTTGTTGCGGAGCACAGGCTCCAGACGCGCAGGCTCAGTAGTTGTGGCTCACGGGCTCAGTAGCTCCGCGGCATGTGGGATCTTCCCAGACCAGGGCTCAAACCCATGTCCCCTGCATTGGCAGGCAGATTCTCAACCACTCTGCCACCAGGGAAGCCCCAGTTTAGAGTATTAAGTACCTTCCTCCCTTTGTCTCGGGGCACTTCACATCTTTGAATCCCTTGCTAAGTGGCATGTGAGGCTGCTTGTGGTCCAGCCTGAGGTGACCGTACCTGTTGTGGGCTTCATCGTATGCCGCCGTAACCAAGGCCTGTGTTTGCCGGAGACCATTAGGAAACTTGCTCTGGGATTGCTCCTTTGTTGGTGTGCTTTCTGCAAAGCCACACTATTGTGGAACCAGCACTGAGACACTCAGAACAAACCCAGTGACTTCCCCTAGCAGGCTGGCCTTGATGAAGTCAAGGAGTAGGTGTCTGTCCCCTCCTTGTCCTGTATTTCTTCTTCGCCACATCACACCTCCTCCCAAGAGGTGCTTCAATAACTGTGCTTAACTTAGGAGCCAGCGTGTCCTGTATCTAGCAACTCTTTTTGTTTGTTTTCTTGAAAAAAAAAAAAAAATGGTGGAATTATTTAAGAAAGAAACTTTTGTTTTTCGTAGGCTTTTTTTTTGATTTTTTTTCCATTTCCGTTCTTCCACCACTGGCTCCCTCATTGATGAGGCAGACCTTGTCTGTCCAGTTATTTTTCTCTGGCCAGTGCCTCCATCGTTGGGAACAGAGGGGGATGTAGGGTCTGAAGGGGATCATTACATCATGGCAGGTGGTTGCTTCACCTCATTAATGACCCACTTAGATATGTGTTTTCTACCTTGTACTTGGAGAATTTATTATATTGTAAATGTCGATCTAGATGCTAATGTCTTTGAAAATTAATATTGTAGAGAAATAGTGCCTAGGTTTTCCTTTCTCCCTTTACCATTTGGGTCCGAATGGTTATGCGTTGTGAGAAGCGTTTGGCACCGTTTAGAACTTGTAAACAATAGTGTTAAGAGCCAGTGTCAGTTGGAGACTGGTGCAGACATAATGGTTGATGGCACAATGAATGTATCACTTGTCTAAGATTTTTTTATAGTGACTTTGTCTTCACCCCCTTGGAAGCTCGTATGAACCACAGTTACCTTTTATTGCTCTATACGTGTTGTCTGTGCCAGTCACAGAGCAGCAGGGGAGCAGAGCAAGTCGGAGTAATTAGATTGAGGAGTGAATGTCACACTTCTAATTTCATTCTCTTTTCAAAGGATTACCAGTGTCCATTTAATAAAATGAGATTAACCCTCTGCAGCAGGAGTATTTGAAAGCTGTCAGTCAGTATAATCTTGACAGCTCAAAAGAAGTAGTGTTCTCAGCACTCTGAGAAGCAGCGTCATGTTTTATTGGCTGAAAGTCTTGACTGCACAGGGATGTGTATGTTTGTGTGAGCACATGTGTTTATGTCATTAAAGGTAGATGTACGGAGAGTGGATTTGAAAGAGGAAAAGTTTTATGGACTTAACCGTACTATCTGGAAATAATAAACACCATATAATTTACTTTGAGTTGCCAGATACCAGTAATAAAATACCTAAAAATTATGAGACCAAAATTTTAAAATTAAAGAAACAGTTAAAAAGCAAATGATGAGGCATCTTTTCTTGAATGTTTTAGAAAACCTCGGATCAATTCTCAGCTGGTGGCACAGCAAGTGGCCCAACAGTATGCCACTCCACCACCCCCTAAAAAGGAGAAGAAGGAGAAGGTTGAAAAGCAAGACAAAGAGAAACCCGAGAAAGATAAAGAAATTAGCCCTAGTGTTACCAAGAAAAATACCAACAAAAAAACAAAGTAAGTTCTTGGGTAACTCAGTACAGTACTATATTATTTTGCAGGTGAATCAAAGATGTCTTTTAAATGCCTCTTTTTCTGTCTCCCCATTTAGACCAAAGTCCGATATTCTGAAAGATCCTCCTAGCGAAGCGAACAGCATACAGTCTGCAAATGCTACAACAAAGACCAGTGAAACGAATCACACCTCAAGGTATTTGAAACTAGAGTGAAATACCACGTCGCTGCCCTGATTCACCTGCTCATAATCAAGAGTCAGGGGTGCTTTTGTGCCTGTGGGTTTGTAGGCTAAGAAGGGGTGGGGTGAAGATCTGGGGGGGGTGGGACTGTTAACTTTCAAAATACATGTACATAGATACGAGCTGCTTTTATATGACTGAGTCCAAAACAGGAGAAAGATAAATTGATCATAATTTGGCAGTGGTCCGAAGCTTTGCTAACTGATGGCGGTTTCGTTTCTTGCTACGCTTAGTCGGCAGATTTGGTAGTAAGCGCTGGTATCCGTGCTGGCGTTTTAGATTCATTGCCACAGCGACATGCAGTCTGTGTGTGTGTGGCGGGGTGACGTTGGGCCCGAAGTCCTTTGCATCCGTAGCCGATTTCATGGGCTGTCCCCCTGTGGTGTTGCTTTCAGGCCCCGGCTGAAAAACGTGGACAGGAGCACCGCACAGCAGCTGGCAGTGACTGTGGGCAACGTCACCGTCATTATCACAGACTTTAAGGAAAAGACTCGCTCCTCCTCGACCTCCTCATCCACAGTGACCTCCAGTGCAGGGTCAGAACAGCAGAACCAGAGCAGCTCGGGGTCAGAGAGCACAGACAAGGGCTCCTCCCGCTCCTCCACGCCAAAGGGCGACATGTCAGCAGTGAATGATGAATCTTTCTGAAATTGCACATGGAGTTGTGAAAACTATGAATCAGGGTATGAAATTCACATCCTCCACCTGCCCATGCCGCTCGCACCCCTGGAGAATCTTCTGTGGACATCGACCTCTTAGTGATGCTGCCAGGATAATTTCTGCTTGCCATGGGCATCTGGCCCCCAAGGAATTTCGCACCCTGACGATTACTCTTGACACTTTTATGTATTCCATTGTTTTATATGATTTTCCTAACAATCATTTATAATTGGATGTGCTCCTGAATCTACTTTTTATATAAAAAAAAAAAAATCTGCTGTGCACAATTTTCCATGTACATTACAACTGGTTTTTGTTTTTGTTTTGTTGGGGGGGAGTGGGGTGGGAGGGGGAGGGAGCTTTTATTTATTGTGTTCACAGACTCCATCCTTTCAGCATATCCTTTTAAGTTTAGTTCTTTCTTCCAGTTATACTATGTACTATCAGTTTTGATATAACTATATATATATAAATATAAAATTATATATAAAGGGTTATTTGAAACCAATCCATGGCAACGCTGGTGCTTGATACACTGTGAAGTGAATTCAACATTGAACAGTTACAGATCTGGGACGGTCCCTTCTATGAAAGTACTGAAATTAAGTTAAAATCAGTCTTACGTGAAGTATGTTCCAACCCACGTGGGAACTTGACTCTCTCATCTGTCTAAAGAGTACTGGACGATAGAAAAATATATATTTTTTAAACAATGTGATCTCAAATTAAAGACTGCTCCAGATAGCCTGCATTTGCGATGGAATAACTGACAAATCACAAGTGGTTTAGTTGGGAGGGCTTTGATCAGTCAAAAGTAACGAAACTAGCTCCAGAATGCCAAGTATTCGTGTAAATTACGGTTACATGTTAACATTGCTGTTCTTACATAAGCATTCATGAAAATGTGGTATTCTGTAACTCGAATTCCATCCATTTTCCAGACCTCTACTCATGTCTGAGGTAAATTGATAAATTGTCTCTTAGTTTTAGGATTCAAACTGTCTAACCTGTATTTTTGGTCCATACAAGAAGCAAATCCCTGTCTCCACTTTGCATGTGGTGTTTTGTTTAATCGAACTTTGTTTGCCTCACTTCCCCTCGTTTCCCTTACCCTACCCATTCAGTTGTGAGAATTCCTTTTTCTTTCCTGAAATCTAGTCTTGTTGTTTTACTGAACAAAGGTTATCAACCAGTACATGCAGTCCCCACATGGAGCTTTTCAGTGTTGGGAGACGTGTCTCAATTCCCTGCTGTGGGAAGGAACTCAGTGGTGAATAAATGGTTGAAGTGCTGGCAGCCAGAGTTGCAGGGAAAGCTCCTACTTCCTGCGAGCCTGTGATCTTTTTCTTCCTCAAGATAAAGATAGCTTGAGTAAACTCTCTTTTAAAAAAGATTCTTTTCACTCTCTCTTTTTTAAAACTGTCTTGCAAAAACAAACAAAAAAAGGGGGGAAAAAGAAGACCGCTAATATGAATCCACCCCTCCTCATTTTAAAAATGTTCTGTTTTGCTTTGT
Organism: Balaenoptera physalus; assembly: GCF_965194825.1. NCBI lineage: Eukaryota > Metazoa > Chordata > Mammalia > Artiodactyla > Balaenopteridae > Balaenoptera > Balaenoptera physalus. The sequence continues at coordinate 92,523,277 of NC_138896.1, read as the reverse complement.
TTAGATTTAGGGTCTGTCTTCTCTTTGACTCTTACATTCATATCCGCAGAGTTCATAGACTTGAGAGTCATTTCAAGCATGGGAACTTGATGTCACCTTCCTTTATTTGATGGTACTTCCGGGAGGGTAGCAGATTAGTAATGAAACACCACATTTTGGTGTGAAAAACCTGGTCTGCTTAAGAATAGAAGTAACTTCTGTCTGTGGAGGCAACAAGTAAACAAAAATTAACAGCTTGATTTGAGTAGCCAACAGGAAGGCTCCTTTCACATTTACATTAAAACTATTCCTTAGTCACTAATGTACCATCATTTAAATTCTGTTCTCAAAGGTATAGATGATAAAGCAGTGCCATTTGTTGCTGTGGTCCTATTCTCAAATGCATGGACAATGTTCCCCCTCTTTTTAAAATACTGCTTGTATCTGGGATGCAAGCTATACTTACCTTTTTAAATACATTTTTGAAGTATTTATTAATGAACCAAAGGAAATCAGATGCTTTCTGTAAGCATCAGGATATAGAATACATAGTGATTTGACTATGAATTTTAAATCCACATTTTAATATTAGTGGAGTATTGCAAAGACATTCCTTCTAAAGTTTTAATATTCCTTTTATTAAGGGTCTCAGGGAGGGTGAATTAGTCAGCCATATTTATTTTCCAGAGGTGTAAGGAATTGCTAAGTTTTTTAATTAACTTTTTAAAAAAATTTAAACGTCACCAAACTCATGTGGGTTGCACTGCTTTTGGAACCAGTAAGTGTTGGTTTGCACTTTGTTCAGAAACACTGTGTACTTTTTCAAAATTAGTTTCATGTAAAGTGATTGGACCCCGAGATGTGTGGGAAAAGCTGGTTCACCAGCTACTCAGAGGCTGCTAATTGATTCATTGCCAATGTCTTGGTTTTTCAGTTTTGCCTCCGTGATAAATTAAAGAATGGGGAGGGGTGAAGGAAGGGAGGATTGCTATAGAACAGGTGAGAGGATGAAATGGCCATTTTGGTAGAAACTGCAGCGCACGGTGGGACTGGTCTCAGCAATCAGATGTTCTTGGGCCCATCCTTTAGCTGCTGTTGTGTGTTCTGTTACGGTAGTGCGGTGGTAGGTACTTCAGGCTTTTGATTTCCGAAATGGATGACATCCCTCAGGCATGTATTCTGGAAATGGAATTCCTGTAACTTTCTGCATTTGCAGTCTGCCCTACAATTAGTAGGCAGTGTGTGAAAACACTAGTGTAGATGATAAAGATACATGTTAAAAGAGGACCAGAAATACTTGGTATTCAGCGGCACAGTAAGCAGGTTATAAAAACAAAACAAACAAAAGCACAGTGTTACGCTTGCAAGTTTCCATTTGTTTTAATACCACACAATTCTTCACACTCGTGCGTGCGCGCGCGCACAGAGCTTATCTGACCTGCTCTGCTTGAGTCATGCAGTTCAAAAAATAATAGTAGTAATAATAAGGTAAAGACATCTTGACACCCACAAAAAATTTTAATCAAAATCTTTCAGTTTCAATCTGGATATTCAAAACATTGGCAGAAGCTTCTGTGAGTTTAGTTCCACTAAGATGTTTCACCTGCCTTATCAAGACCATTCTCAGTCTACTTTTTTAAGCTACCGTATCTTAAATTATTGAAAATTTATTAATTGCTGAATATATAATAACCTTTGCTTGTATGTAACCGAAAATGGTTTAAGAGCCAACATTTAGAGTATGACAATGGAGCTGAACAGTTTTTAATGCGCAAGCAGTTCTGTTCTTGTGTATGACTTGTAACCTTAATTTACTGTGTAAAGATGGTTACATTATTTCCTTAGCTTTGTTTGTTGGAGACAAATAGAGAATGCTTGTTAAGTATGTCAAAACATAATCTTACCTTGTGAATTTTTGTTAATGTATTATACGAGCTATATTTTTCATTTGCCCAGAAAGACAGCTTGTATAACGCTTTTGGAAGTTCCTGCTCTGTAACGTCTTTAGAGCTGACAGTCTGTTAGGTTTGTTTTTTTTCTTCATGCTAAAGTGTCGGTGGTTTTGTGAACTGGTCAGAAATTCACAGGTCTTAAATGTTTGGGGGAAATTTATATTGGACACTGCTCTTTGTCTAGCAAATAAAAGATGTTAATATATTCCTGTTACTGGCATGTGCACGACTATGTTATTAGAAGCCACTTTATCGTTTTCCTGCTTTAAATAGAAATGTCTATTTATGAATTCTGCTTGTAGTTTTTTCACAAATAAAATAGTAAAATTTACATTGAAATCTTTATTTTTGTCTGTGTAGACTTTAGCCTGTAGGAAAACAGTTAACTTTTTGTACTCAGATTTTTCACTTGTGTAATATTTCCAGTAGAACAGGAGGCCAAGAACTTGAGTTTATCAGATGCTGAAGTTGACTGGGGTGTCTCAGTGCACGGCTCAGAGCTGCAGCAGAAAATATAATGGAACCAAAGAATGGCCGAACTTTGGAAGAAAGCGAGCTAGTGTCTGTAAATGCATCCTTTGAGGTAGGTTGCAATGATTTAAGGAAGGAAGTGGAGATGATGGGTAACGATGATTAATTCAGTGCATGACTGAAAACCCTCAGAAGACAACCCCTTTCTGGCCAACTGCAGTTAGGTAAATTGTGACTCTGATGTAAAGGAAATGCAGTGTCAAACCTAAAAGCCCCACAAACAAAGCCGGCTTATTGCCCCGTGCTAGGGAGACTGCTGCCGAGACAGTCACTTCCAAAGAATGTGGAAGTCACTTAACAGCACTCGTAAGAGTCATCTGTGATTACTGTTCTTTGGCCCGAGTCTGCACTTGAACTAGCGCGGAGAGGAGGAGAATATAAGTGGTGCAGGACTGTAATTGGAAAATGGGTTTGTCCTGGTAAAAGAAAACTTAGCAAACTTCATTCTTTTTTGTCTTTGCTCCTGGCTCCTCGGGAGTCTTGGAAAGGATCTGGAAGGATCGAAGAGCAGGGAGCAAGTGGTGTCTCTGATGTTTCCCAGGGCTCTCAGATAAGTGATGGGCTGTACCCCGACCCGTCAGCTTTCCTTGATACCTGAGGAGTCCTTTTTGAGGGTCCCTGCTGCCAGTGGCACTGGCACCACCTTTTGAGGAGCACGGAGGCTGCTTCCCACACCAGATGGACGTGTACAGCAAGATGTTGGCCCCTACAGTGAAAGTGCAAGGATGTCTTTTAGGAAGAGTGGATTCCTTGCGGTTGTGAAGATGAGAAGGGAGGTGAAGGCTTCTTCCCTCATGTCTTTAGCTAAACCCCAGCCTTGACACCACATGTCCATACCCCTACTGAGGAATACCGTGGCCGGGGTGTGACACCATCGAGGTAAGAAGCTCTTGCTGAATTAATCTTGGTCAAGGGTAGGATGATGTGTTCAGCCGGGAAGTAACCAGGCCGTGCTCTGCTTTCCTTGTCCTGTATCATGGAAACAAGGGCAGCGAGGAGAAGAAGAGGGCTCTCAGGGAGGCCCTGCATCTGTTTCATCCTTGACCTCCCAGCAGTTCTGAAGAGCTCCTCTGAAATTTTAACATCATAGCAAGGAAAGCTTCAGAGCCATTGTCGTGTTAGGCTTAAAAACTCTTGATCAAGGTCTTGTTTGTTAATCATCAAGAGAAGCCAGGTTCTAATCTGGCTGCCTTTAATGACGTTTGTCAGGAAAGGACAGTCTTCATCCCGGCAGCCTGGGCTCTGTAAGCTCAGTGGAAATGAACCACTGAATACTGCAGGGAAGGCTCTGATTTTTCTAGAAAAGATCGTAGGCCATGTCTGGAGAGATTGAAGGGAGGGGGCTCAGATCTGGGTAGACCCTAGAGTGAAAGTAGGCATCCATCTGTTGTGTTCTGCCTGGTCAACCTGCCTTCTCTCCAGGCATAAACCGCAAGGCTGGGGCGGAAGCCAAGCTGTAAGGCATCCAGTGCCCGGTTACACATCCACCGTGGTTCTGAAAAACAGCAAATGGGGCAGAGTGTGTGGAGACGAGGGCATGGGCTGAAATTGGCCCATTCCTGCAGGTGCTTTTGACCTGGACCACCGACCCTGTTCTCCCCACCTCGAGCTTGTGCCAGGCATCACAGATCGATCACAGTACTGTTTTTCAGCTGAGTTCAGCCTCTGAAACCTCAACACAGCTCTCCAGGCATCCTTACCCCACGTTCCTGTGAGGCAAAACTCATTTGCCCTTCCTGCCCTGGACCAAACCCACCCAAAGCAATCGGGGAACCCTACAAGGCAGTTTTGAATCAACCGTTCAGTTGTGGAGCACTTGCTGGAGCCATAGGGATTCCAAGCAGTAGGCAGCTGAGAGGCTTGAAGGAGTCAGGAAAGAAGAGAACAAAATACCCAACACCAGCTCTTACCACAGTTCACAACGGGACCAGAGGAGGAGGCCGACCTTGAGCACTGCAGCTTTGAGTGCCAGACCAGCAGCCCGCCATGTAGGCTGGACCAGGACCTGCCCAGGCTGTCACACTGGTTCTGCCAACTCGGGGACTCTCAGATGACAGGGCAGAACACCAAACGGGTGTGATTCCTGGAAACAGCAGGATACACCTTTGGAGCCAGATTCCTGGAAACAGCAGGATACACCTTTGGAGCCAGAACTGGGTGAGACTCCCACCTCCACCTGACTGGGTGACCTTGGGCAAGTCAGCCTTCTCAGGCTCATTTTCCTCACCTCTGAAGCAAACTTCTCCTGCCCTGTTCTCTGCTCCCAGGGGCCATGGGCCAGTGGCCCCATCGTTGCTTGTATTTTGCTATGTTTCTAATAATGGAGAGCAAAACTTTTCTCGAACGTTCATTCTGATGCTTCACTGATGTTAACACCAGGAGTGAATGAGAAGGGTTTGTTTTGTTTTGTGATTGTCTTGTTTTTGAATATTTCCTTTATCTGTCTGTCTGTCTGTCGTTCTCTCCATCTGCCACTTCCCACCATGGAGGCCACATTTGGAACCACAGTAGCTTTGCAAGGGGATTGCTCGTGTCACCTTCAGGTACCAATTAGTTGCAGAGATAGGACCATTCAGAGCTGTAAACCGGAACTGCCACCACAGAAGAGGGAAGGTTCTGGCGCTGTAATTGCAGATGGGGAAATCCTCCTGGAACATCTGCGTGCCAGCACCGTGGCCTTGGCGGGGTGCCGGCTCCCCTCCCTGTGGGGTTGTCCGCCGTCACTTACCAGGGAGGATTTAACAGTCTGCTCCGGCTGTCAGCCGTGCTTTTGGATCCTCTCTCATCTTAGTCACACTTCTGCTTAAGTGAGTCGTTCTTGACTCCCTGGACACCAGAAGCCTTTCTTCCTGACAGCAGGTGAGATGCTGGCAGCCTCTCGACAGGGACCATCCACTTCAGTGCCTGCGAAAATCCCCACCGCCCGGCGACCCAGACATCTGAAGATTTTGCTTAAGAGAGTCGGCTGCCACTGGAGGGAGGTGTGCTGGGCTGGCGGGCCCAGCGTGAGCCCCGCTCTGCCGGAGCCGGGCCCCCCCCCCTCCCCCGCTCCCGGGCACCGCTGCCTGGGAAAGGCTGGTGCTGCTGGAGGGGAGTGAGGGGCGGGGGCAGGCCGCCTGGCATGCAGGAGGAGCGAAATTGACAAGGTCGATTCCGGAAGCCTAGGGGGTGGTGACATACTACTTCAGCATGAATTTTCACAGTAAAACGCAGGACCTCAAAGAAATTTCACATTCTCCGTATACTCTGCTGCCTTGACGGGTGCTTCTGTTGAAAAGTTTGAGGAAGCCTGCTATTTTCCTGCTCCCAACCGCACAGAGCTTAGTCTGAAGAGGGGATGGAGAAGGCAGTAAATATATATTTGACAAGGCGTGGGTTCCAAGGCCCTGCTACGGGCGTTTTCTAGTCTCTGGCAGTCGGCAGATAGAGCCAGGGCCTTCTCTCACACATCCGCCTGAGTTCCTCTAAAAAGCCTGACACTCAACCACGTGAAAGCCGGCCCGTAACTTCCCTCTGTTCTTAGCCGGTCTCTGCCGCTGTGAAGCCATCCCCCCTCACAAAGCCCAGCACTGACTCTGCTGCTGTCTGGTGGTAAAGGACATAGTTCCAGGACAGCGGCTAGCCGATATCCTCACCCCCTTCCCCACTCCTCCCCACAAGGAAGGTTCTGGCTTCGCCTTACAATTCTCGTGGAGAACAGGCTCTCCCACTCCAGGGCCACCAGTCCTGCCGGGAGCTGGCATCCCAAGAAGCAGCAGGCCCTGGGGGAGGAGCCGGGATGGTGGCCAGCCTCCCACCGTCATGTTGAAAGACTTAACATTTTATTTCCTGAGTTTTGTTTGGATGGCTTGGCTGCTTTTCTCTTTATTTGTCGGATGTCAGCCCACCCTGGAAATGACAGTCTCATCTGGCCTCCCACTAAACCACTGCTGTGGACCATACACAAAGAGAACTGTCCTTACGTCTTGACAACCCTCACTCAGGGTCACAAAGGGCACAGCCAGCCCGAGCCCAGGCCTGTCTGATCAGAAGGGCCATAAGTGAATATAAGAGCAATAACATCTCCCAGTTATGCAGTAAAGACCCTTTATGTCCTTGAATGATGAAAGGGAGGCAAGCATCCTTGTGCTTTGCCTGATTCCTCAAGCTTTCAGCTTGGAACTTGAATGTGATGGCTGCGCCTCGGTCATCTCGGCCTATGAGGTCACCTTAAGGATGGAAGCTACACAGTAAGGATAACAAGAGCTGAAAGATAGCAGCCTGGGTGCCCTGCCCAGCTCCTGACCTCTCACAGGTGAGACATAAACTTCTCTTCTATTTAAGCCATTCTGTATTAGTTAGGGTTCTCCAGAGTAAAAGAACCAAGAGGAGATGTACAGTTGACTCTTGAACAACACGAGAGGGTTAGGGATGCAGACCTCCTCCCCATGCAGTAAAAAATCCAAGTATAACTCACAGTCGGTCCTCTGTATCTGTGGTTCTGCATCTGCAGATTCAACCGACCAGAGATTCAACCCATCGCAGATCGTGTAGTGTTGTCGTATCTATTTATTGAAAAAAATCCGCATATAAGTGCACCTGACTAGTTCAAACCGTGTTGTTCAAGGGTCAACTGTAGATAGATAGATAGATAGATAGATAGATAGATAGATAGATAGATGAGGGATATGTATATCTATATATATCTACCTATCTAGAGAGAGAGATTTTTTATAGAAATTGGCTCACATGGTTATGGAGACCAAGAAGTCCCACAATCTGCCATCTGCCAGCCGGAGAAACAGAAAAACTGGTGACTTGCTTCAGTCTGAGTCTAAAGGCCTGAGAATTCGGGGGCTGATTGTGTAGATCACCTCAGTCCTCCTCTTTCTTGCTTTACTCCCTCATTTTGGCAGAGCTCATCCTCCAGTAGCCTCCTGAGAAAGAGTGTATGTGTAGGAGGCATATTCTTTGAGTCCTTTCCAGACCAATGACATGTTTATTCTTCCTTCACACCTGCCTGGCACAATCGCTGGGTTGGAAGTCATTTTCCTTCCTCACAGCCTGGTGATCTGATGCTCATGAGAAGCCTAATAAAGCCCTCTGGTTCCTGACCTGTGCGTGGGACCGATTTTTTCTCTCCAGACACTTAAAGAACTTTTCTGTGTCCCCAGTGCGCTGATATTTCATGGCTGTGCTCTTTGGTGTGGGTCTCTTTTCACCACTCTGCCGAATGCCCAGTGGACCCTCTCAATCCCCAAATTCAAGTCATTCAGTGTTCAGAAATTTCCTTGAAATATTTTGCTTATGACTTCCGTTCATTTACTCTCCGTTTTCTTGCTGGAACTCCTGTTATTCAGATATTCAGAGAATCACCTCCTGTGATTTTCTTGTGACTTCTCTTTTGTGTTCTATCTTTTTATGTTCTTGTTTTTCTTAGAAAGAAACATCCTCATGCTATGGGTTGAATTATGTCCCCACAAAAGATGTGGATAACCCCGGTGTCTGTGAATGTGGCCTTATCTGGAAATAAGGTCTTTGCAGAGGATTGGGTTAAAATGAGGTCAGTAGGATCGGCCATAATCCAATATGACTGGTGTCTTTATAAAAGGGGAAATTTGGACATAGAGACAGACATGCACATAGGGAGAATGCCACATGGAAATGAAGGCAGAGATTGGAGTGATGCTTCTACAAGCCAAGAAATGCCAAAGGTTGCCAGCAAACCAGCAGGAGCGAGGAGGAAGGCAAGAAACAGACTCTCCCTTGACAGTCCTCAGAAAGACCCAACCCTTGCCAACGTCTTCATTTCGGACTTGCAGCCTCCAGAACTGTGAGACAATACGTTTATGTTGCTTTAAGCCACCCAGTTTGTGGTACTTTATTACAGCAGCTCCCAGAAACTAGTGCATCTCATCTTTGCCTTCCATTTCTTCTATTAAGCTCATTTCTTCTGTCATGTTTCTGATTTCCAAGAGCCTTTTGTTGTTGTTGTTTTTCTCTGTATATTTTCTTTTTGTCACATCCTCTTCTTATATCATGCCTGTAGTATATTCTCTCATCTCTCTGAGAAAATTAGTGACGATTTGAAGTTTTTTTTCCCAGAAGTAGTCTCTATTGTTAAGGTCCTTGTTTTATGCCCGGTTAAAGGCTTTCCTCAGGTGTCTCCTGTTGAAGAGGGGCGGGCTGAAAGGCTGAAACACCAAGCCGAGAGCAGAGCTTGTTATCTGTTGAGGGATGTGCTGGGGCTGCTTTTTGGGAAACGCTGAATGTAAATGTCTTTAGGTCTGCCCACCTCAGGAGTCTCAGACCCTTCCAAATTCCTGTCTGGAAGTAAAGACCGACCGGCAACAGTCTGGGGCCTCAGTCTCCATCAGGTAAAGCCGTGCATCGTCTGCTTCACCTTCTTGGGGGAGTCAACCTTCATTCTAGGGTGGAGTCGGGGAGGAACGGGCACCCTGCCTCCAGGAGTGAGAGGTGGGCCCAGCGAGCCCATCTGGGAAACCACCCACTTCTTTAACAGCTTTAACCAGTTCTCCTTATTCAGTCAGTCCTACCCTTCACCTCGACTTCTAGAGTTACATGAGGAACAAATTCCTGACCTTCTGAAAGATTTGGTTGATTGGTGGTTTTTACAGCTTGGCTTAAGATTTGGCTTTCTTAAGGCAGTGGCCATCTACCCATCTATTTCCCAGCTTAAAATCTTTTCTTACTGTTGTCTCCTCTTCATTCTCCCAGACTTGTGTTTGTTTGTTTTGTTTTTCGGGTTTTGGTTTTTGTTTTTTTGCTGAAACAAAAAACCGGCCAAACAAAAAATACCCCCCGCCCCCAAAACCCTAACCAAAACCTCGACTCTAGTTTAGATGGTACACCAAGAGGGAACAAAATGATATGTGTGTACAATGCTCCATCTTTATGCGAAAGCCTCAATGTCTCTTTTTAAAACTAACTTTTACCTTCTTGATGAAAACACTCAACAAACTAGGAAAGGAAGACAACTTCCTCAACCTGATAAGACTCAATACTGGCCAGGCAGAGAGTCTAGGGCGGTGGGTGGTACTACCCCACCTGCTACAAGGAGATTTCCAGGCATGGCTGGAGAGCAGTGAATTTGGGAAGGCTGCAAAGGGCTCATGGTGAGCAGGGAAGCTCACTGGCACAGCTAATGGTGGGGAAGGGCTGAGCCTTGGTGCTGGGGGCCTGCTCCCTACTGCACCGTTCCAGTTCTCGCTAGGAAAATGAGGCCTCTCCGGCTTCCTCGAGGCTGAGGAATGCCATGTGGTATGCATTACCTGCCAAGTAACAGGCCATTTACCTTCCCCAAGGCCAGGAGCAAACAGACCTAATTGATGTAGCCACTGGGATATTGTATGTCTCTCACTGTGGTCCCAGAACTGGAGACCCTCTTCCTTTTGCAACCAGGATAACATGTTGAAAACATGGTGGTCTTCAGTCTCAATGGAAAAAGCAACAAAACCACATTTTAGACGGTTTGGGGGGGGTTTGAAGTGGTTTCTGGTTAATCCCAGCTGCATCAGGCCATCTGAGAGGTTGGCTACAGCTGGGGGCTGCTAGAATGAGGAAACGATTTCACTAAGCTGGCCTGCGTCTGCATTCCCAAATGTGGAGTTCAAGGATTCATCTTGGAGAAAATGAAACAGAAGCTTCCAACAAAGGGTTCTTGGAAGTCGGTTTGTAATTAACCTTTCTGTGTAACGTGAGATTTCTCAACTAAATGGAGGGGAGAAAAAATAGATTCAATTTTAATAATTAACAGGTACTTGTAAACAGCAGTTCCAATGTGCTTTATAGAGTATTGATTACCGTATGCTGGGGGTACTGGTCGAGAGGCATGTCTCTGATCCAGTCTATCTCTTCCCTTTAATTCGGGTTTTCTCCTGTACTTGACAAACGGGTTGGGCCTGGCCTGGCTCTGTGTGGGAACGGCTGCACACCTTCTGGAGCCCGGGGCCCCGGTTCCAGTGTCTGCCCTCATTTAATCTGTGACCTCGCGGACTTGTCTCCAAGCCATAATTGAACTCCCATTTGATCCGTTTGACCTCAGTTCCCCCCGCCCGGAGCCAATTCCCTGGGGACCCGACAGGCTGTAGGAGTTGCCACCTGTGCCCTCCTGGGCAGAATGTGGCCTCCGGACAAGTCTTATTTGGCCACCAGGAGTTGAAAAGTGTTGTTGCATGTGCATGCCATTTGTGCCGTATTAGCTTGCTAGGGCTGCCGTAATAAAGTACCCCAGACCGGGTGGATTAACAACAGAAATCTCACAGTTCCTCGGGGTTGCAAAACCAATGTCAAGGTATTGACAGCGTTTCCTCCAAGGTCTGTGAGGGAAGGGCCTGTTCCCGGCCTGTCTCCTTGCCTTGTAGGTGGCCGTCTTCTCCCAGTGTCTCTTTGTACCATCTTCCCTCAATGTGTGTCAGTCCCTCTGTGTCCAAATTTCCCATTTTTTCTTAAAGACACCAGTCATACTGGGTTAGGACCACCCTAACAACTTCGTTTTAACTTCATCATCTGCAAGGACTCTGTCTCCTAATAAGGTCACATTCTGAGGTCCTGGGGCTACAATTCAACACATGAATTTTGAGCGGACACAGTTCAACTCCTAAGGATGCCATGGTGCTTCATTTGCCGTGATCCTGTCTATCCACTGGTGCCTCTTACTGGCTGCCACTCACTAAGTACATTCCCTCCTGGCTTCTGTACGCTTTCGGGTATTGTGCCCCTGCCGTCATTTAGAAGTTTGTTCGTTCATTCATTCATTCATTCATTCATGTGTTTAATCGAACATAACACCGCTTACTTTGAAAGATTGCTGAGGGAATTCCCTGGCAGTCCACCGGTTAGGACTTGGCGATTTCACAGCCAGGGCCTGGGTTCGATCCCTGGTCGGGGAGCTAAGATCCCACAAGCCATGTGGCGTGACCAAAAAAAAAAAAAAAAAAAAAGATTCCTGAGAAAATGAAATAACATATTTACATTTTTAGCTTCATGTCTGGCACATAGTAGGTACTCAACCGCATTGATTCATCCATGCATTTACCAATATTTATTAAGCAGCCCTAAGGCCGGAAATGGGGCTGGGCTGAGCCTGGAAAGCCGGGTAAGGTACCTGCCCCGATGAGCTTAGAGGAGGGCAGACTTGATCCAGTGGCCCCAGGAGAAGTGTGTGAACCAACGCTGGTGAGTGCTCTGTTAAGCTGGGGGTCCCAGGGAACCTGGGGCTGGAGCAGAAAGACAGGGGCAGGAAGGCACAGCTGGGCTCCCAGGGCAGGCATGCAGAGCCTGTGGCCCACGGGGAGGCAGCTGAGCTTCCTCCTGGCGTCCCGGCTGATGCTATTGGTAGATTTTCAGCAGAGGTTGACAGAATCAAAGCTGTGCTGAGGGGATCAGGTAGGACTGGGGCAAGCAGAGATTCCGGGAGAGGTCCTGGCAAGCTGCAGCAGGCGCCCCGAGGGGAGAGACGGGAGCCGGGCCTGGAGGGTGGTGGTAGAGACAGGGAGAGGCGGTCGGCTCTGAGAGGTGAGGGGTAGAGTTGGCAGGACGTGGGGATGGGTGGGTGGGCGTGGGAGGGAGGAACCAAGGATGGACTGGCTTGCAGAGCCGGCTGGAGGGGCGGAGGTGGCTTCCCTCTGAGAGAAGCAAGAGGGTCTGGTTGGTGGTGAGATGTTGCATTTGAGGCAGAGGAGTCTAGACTCGATAAAGCATGAAGTGATTGTCGACCGTGTGCTCGCTCATTCCACAGCTATTTATGGAGTGCTTGTCCACGGCAAGAACAGTGCTGGGTGTCAGGGATACCGCAGTAAACAGTGCAGAGCCTTAATCCAGTGGACGTTCTAATGGGGAGATAGACAACAAGCATGGGAGCACATAGATAATAAGGTCCTTCCAGACTGTGAGAAGGAAATGCAGCCAGGCGAGGCGATGGGAGAGGTTAGGGGCTACCTAAGTTGGAGTGGACAGGAAAGACCTCTCTGAAGAGGTGATATTTGAGCTGACGCCTGCGTGGTGAGAATGAGTCAGCTATGGAAGAACCTGGGGAAGTTCTTGGTGGGCACAGCATGTGCAAAGGCCCGGAGGAGGGAGAGGAAGCCTCAAAATGAGGTTGGAGTGAAAACCAGGGGCCAGGTCGCTCAGGGAATTACAGGCTAAAGGAAGGCACTCATAATTTCCCTGGGGCTGTGGAAAGCCAAGAAGCCTTTAAGCCAGAGAGGGCCAAATTGAAGAAAGCCAAAGAGGAATTCTAGGGACCCTGCCCCTACGTTTCTCGTTTTGCTCAACTTAGTTTGAATTGTTTTTGTCACTTGCCAAACTGTCTTGATGAACACATCTGGGAAGAAGAATCCTTCTGGGGGGGCATGTGTCAGGATCTGAGAAACACAGAATGGCAGAGCTGGATGGGGCTGCAGAGCTGGGCTGGGATAGTCGAGTGCAGACAGCTCCCCTGGAGACTGAGGGGCGCCAAGACCCAGGCCGCTATTATCTGCAACAGCTGCCCTGTCATCGGTTTTTCACGTGGGGGTCTGCGTGCTCGTTCACTCGTGCTGTCCTCACCTGAAACAGTTTGGAAACCACTGAGCCAAGTGTGTGATGGGGAAACTTTTACAGATGGGGAAACTGAGGCTCAGGGAGATTAGTGAGCGCCTGAGCGACACAGCTGGGAAGAGGTCGTTCCAAGAGTGGGAAGCAGGTATGCAGCCCCTTATTCCAGGGCTCTTTGCAGTGGAGAAGGCCGACTGCCACAGAAGCCCGGGATGGGGATTTTGCTCTGAGGACACAAGGCTATAGCTTGGAGGATGCCCTTCCTGGATGTGGCCAGCCAGGGGCTTGGAGGAGCTGCAGCTTTGGATACATCCCTCCCCAGAGAGGACCAGGACCATACACCGAGGACCAGGCAGTGCAGCCTAAAATAGGGATTTGGGGCATAAGCTTCGGAATCAGGGCTGAGTGCAAGTCCTGGAACTGCCCCTGGCCTTCTGTGGGATGTGGGCACATGACTTAAAATCTCTGAGTCTCAGTTTCCTCATCTGGGATAAAATGTGCAGCAGCCCAGCAGGATGTGGTGAGAACAAAGTGAGCCTGCACACCGAGCACGTAATATGGCGCCTGGCACCCGGCAAGCCCTGAATTAGCTCCTGCTCAGCTACCACCGCTTCACCACCTTCATCCAAGGCTCACACTGCAGGGCCGGGGACAGGAGGCCCCCAAAGGCAGAGCCTGAAGAGGGCTGGACCAAGGCTGGTCTGTCAATTGGCATGAAAATCCCACCTCACGGGAAATTTCCAATGGAAAGGAAGCGTGGGAGTTCGATGTTTTCCCACTTAAAGGAACTGTGACTTCTCCTCCTGCCGTGGCTCTTTCTCATGGATCAAAGTTGCAGCAAATGCTGTCGCTGTTCTCAAGTATTTGTTTTATTTTTATTTGTGTGATGAACGATCAAAATAAATAGACTGTGTGATTTCAAGGAACTAAAACAAAAAACAAAACAAAAAGAGAAAAACCTGCCTTGTCATGTTCTAGATTCTTCTTCTGCCAGGTTCAGGCACAGGGGCCTTCTTGTTAGGGGCACAGACATGCTTATTGCATGATGTTCCCAAGGCTCAGAGGAGCAGACTCAACCTTCAAACGCATCTTTACTCCTGTTGTAATTTAAAAATAAAGTAAATAGAAAGCTAACATTTATTGAGCTATTTCAATGCACCAGGAACTGTGTTTTATATGTATCCTCTTGATCAGCTCCCCTCCAAAGCTAAGGATTAGTCTTATTCCCTTTTACAGATTAGACAGTTAAGGCTAAGACAGAGCAAATGACTTGTCCAAGGTCATGCAGAGACCCTGGAGGGAGGGTAGGGCAGCTGCAGGGCTCCAAAAAAGATGCTGAAACTCTTTCTGGCCTTTGTGCCAGTTGAAATATGATGTTGTGTTAAAATCTGGTGGCTGTGCCTTTCTGGGTTCCCAGGGCATCTTGGCAGAATACAGACTGGCTACAGCTCAGAGTACTAAGGCCCTGAAACACTGTTTACTTCAAAGAATAGTGGTCTCCCTCAACATAAAGCCTCCTAAACTTTCAAAGTGTGATAGTCAGATTTTGCCATGATAATGCTGCATGACAAACAACTCCCTTCAAATCTCAGGCGCTTACAGCAATACCCACACGTGGGTCTTGCTCTTGGGTCTGTGGCCTTCTGGGGTAGCTCTGCTTTAGGCTTTGGGTCTATGATCAGGTATGTTCCAGGTGTTTCTTTGTTCTGGAATAAGTTGTTACCCAGAGGATGTCTCATGATAAATGGCAGAAGCACAGAAGACCAAGTGAAATGAAGCAAACACATTTAAAACCTCTACTCGCACACACTCACACTGTGCTGACCAAAGGCAGTCAAATGGCCACACGCACCATCAATGTGGGGAGATGTACAATGCACTTCTTCTACCAATCCCATCTGCCATTCAAAGGCGACTGACACCAAGGCCATCTTGCCTTGCTGCAGTGGGCAAAGGCTTTGCCTCTTCTTTCTATGAGGATAAGGCTGGAGATTTCCCAAAGGAAATTTACCAAAGACTGAAGGAGGAAACAGAGAGGCTATAGTGGATGTCTGTTGGTTCTACTTGCCAAGAATCCATTCTGCTAGTAAGTGGTTCTCGATTTCCCTTTGGTGAGTCACTTGCCTCATTCTCAGCCTCTGTGATTTGGGGGTAGGGATCCTGTCCTCACCTGCTAACTTCAGGGGTGGACACCTGATCCATTTCTGGCCAGTGGGAAAACTGCATCCCCTTAACCAAATGATTGGTTCTGGGCTGGTCATGTGACCCAAGCTGGGTCAATGAAACTAATGCTCAGGACTTGTGCCAGAACAATTAGAACAGAGTGTCATGTTTCCAGAGATTCCGTGAAGTAGAATAGAAGACTGAAGCCTTGGGTAGTCATCTTTGTACCTCTGGTACTGTAAGGTGAAGCTAACACCGAGGAAAAGAAGGCCAAAGGATGAGACAGAATTGCGAGAACCTTGTTTGAGCATCTGGATCCAGCTGTGCCTGAAAGCCCTAAACTCCACAATAAATTCTTTTGGGGAATGGAAGTGGGCTTAAGCCACTTTGAATTGGACCATTGTCCCTTGCAACTGAAAACACCTTACTAGTTCAGAACTAGAGCTAAATGTGGTAGAGTGAGATGGCTAAGACCAGCCTTGGGTTCAGATCCTAGCCTTGCCACTGAGAGCTGTGTGGCCTTGTTGAGCCTCAGCCTCCTCATCTGTAAAATGGGAATAGTAATACTCAGTTTGATGATTGTTGTGCTGCTAAACTATATAAAACAGGTTGTCTGGGTTTGGCAAGTTGTAGGTACTCAGTGAATGGTCGATGTTATTAAAACCAGAGGATTCAGAAGTAGGCTTCCTGTCCTCCCTGGGCCAGCGTCCAGCCTCACAGTTTGTTTGTCTGCAGATCCCGCAAGTCACACAACAGCCCTTCCTGTCGCCCATGGGAGGATGGGGTTGGCATGGGCTCTGAGCTCTGGCAGCTGCACCCTCTCTCCGAGAACCTCCCTCTCGCCCGTCCTCCTGGCCTGTCCTCCCAACCCATCCTCCCGACCCATCCTCCCAGTCTGTCCTCCCGGCCCGTCCTCCTGGCCCAGAGGGCTCAGCATCTTGGAAATGCTGCTGTCCCAGCCCCACAGACCCGCCCTGGCTCTGTGCCTGGGGGGAGGCCTCTCCCTCTCCAGAACCACAGGCTCTTAGAGACGGGGAACTAGGGAGCCTGGGAAGTCCTGCTTTGGTGGAGGGAAGATGGAGGCTCTCAAGGCTCTTCTAGAGCCAGGAAGCACACACCCAGAATCTGGACCCTGTTCTCCGTCACCGCCCTGCTCCCCACCCTCAGCTCCTTCCCTGAGAGGGAAGGTGTGGGACTTTGTCAGCACGTCCCCACGCAGGGGTCACTGACAGTTTTAGGGCACATGCCAGTGAAGGTGTTTAATTTTAGCAGCTTTGCATTTAGTTGGGTAATGATCCCCACCTGCCCCTTCCGCAGGAGGAAGCCAGTTCGACAGGAGAGGGGTTCCTGTCTGCTTCATCCCTACCGTGTTTCCAGAGCCTTGAGTACGGCCCAAGACATAGTCAGCGCTTCATAAATGTTTTGTTGACTGAATCAGGGAATAACAGGGTGGAGTGAATACATGGCCAGCGGTGCTGGTTCTCGCCACTCAGAGCTCACGTTCTCTCTGGAAATCCATTTGAGTAGGACAATCTTAGGTCAGTTTGAAGGTAAATATTAAGGGATGTGGAGCAAGCAGCGTGTGTGTGGAGGTGGCAGCAGCGGTCAGGTGGAGACCGGGTGCCTGGATTGAAGCAATGCCGGGTGACTCAGACCCCATGTCCCTTCTAGCAAAATACTCTGTGATTCTCTGTGGGCTGAAGCAAGAAGTGAGCCTGCCTCTCCCAGGTGTATTAGTTTCCTGTGGCTGTCTTAACCAATTAACCACAGCCTGGCTGGCTTACAGCTACCGAAATGTATTTTCTCCCAGTTCTGGGGGCTGGATATCTGAAATCAAGGTATGGGCAGGGCCACACTCCCTTCGAAGGTTCAGGGGAGGACCCTCTCTCACCTCGTTCCGCTTCTGGTGGCTCCAGGTGCTCTGGGGCGCGTGGCCCCGGCGCTCCAACCCCGGCCTCTGTCCTCACAGGGCCTTCTCCTGTGTGTGCGTGTTTTCCCCTCTGCTGTCTCTGAAAAGGTTACTTGCCGTGGGATTTAGGACCTACCCTGGTAATCTGGCGTGATCCCATCTTGAGCTCCTTCACTACGTTTGCAAACACCCTTTCCCCCGAGGTTCCGGGGGTGAGGACTGGGACCTATCGTTTTGGTGGCCACTGTTCAGCCTATGACACCTGGGGTCTGGACCCTGTTGAGCACCAACCGCAGTCCTGCAGTGTCACCTTCTCCAGGGAAGCCCAGCTATGTCCCAGAGCCTCTCGGGTGACAATCTGGGGGACATTTGGTAGGGTCTGAGTGAGGAGTAGCGGACTCCTTCCTGGGGCGGGGCTACCCGAGGGGGGCCACCATGGGGCCCCTCTTCCCTGGCGGGCAGTTCTGAAGGAGGAGGAAGGGAGTTGGGCTGGGAGGATTTAGTCCCCGGGGACTTCACTGAGGGCAGGGATCTGCCCATCCACCTCTCTGGAGTGGCCTAGTCCCTCTGCAGACGTTTGTGAATATGGCTTTCTGAATGCTTGTGGGAAGGAAGAAAGGATGGGCGCATCCTCTGCGTGACGAATGTGGCTCGGGGGTCCCACAGGCCTGGATGTAACACGTCGGTGCTGCTGTCACTCAGCAAACATTCGTAGGTCACCTACTAGGTGCCGGGCAGTGGAGAGAGAACGCTGAACCACACAGAGACAGTGCAGCCCTCGCGGGGCTGGCAGCCGGCAAAAAAGAGAGTAAAAGTGAACCTACAGATAAAACGATGACAAACTTTTATCCCTGCTAGCCAGGAAGCAGACTGAGTGTGGGGATGGAGCATAACTAGAGGGGAGGCCTTTCAGAGGAAATGGAATTTGAACTAAGACTTAAAGCTGGGAAAAAGCATTCCAGACAAGGGGACAGCATGTGCAAACGTCCTGAGATTAGAAAGAGCCTGGCACATTAGATAAACGGAAAACTGTCCGGTAGGTTGCAATGTAACCTATGGGGGCGAGAGGGGAGGAGGTTAGCAGGAGCCAAATCCTGCTGGGCCTGTGGCCTGTGGGAGGAAATTTGGATTTTATTCAAAAGATTTTAAACAGGTTGTGTCGTGACGAGTGAGCTTTCTGAAGGATCCCTCTGGGGAACGGACAGAGAATAGATAACAGGGCAGGGGTTGGTAACCTTTCTCTGTAAAGGTCCAGAGAGTAAATATTTTGGACTTTGGGGGTCATCAAATCTCTGTCGTGACTTATCAGCTCTGCTGTTGTATAGCACAAAAGCAGCGAGAAGCAACTTGTAAGCAACCAGGTGTGGCTCTGTTCCAATAAAACTTGATAGAAACGGGCAGCAGGGCTTCCCTGGTGGCGCAGTGGTTAAGAGTCCGCCTGCCAATGTGGGGGATACGGGTTCGAGCCCTGGTCCGGGAAGATCCCACATGCCGCGGGGCAACTAAGCCCGTGCGCCACAACTACTGAGCCTGCGCTCTAGAGCCCGTGACCCACAACTACTGAAGCCCATGCGCCTAGAGCCCGTGCTCCGCGACAAGAAAAGCCACTGCAATGAGGGGCCTGTGCACCACAACGAAGAGCAGGCCCCACTCACCGCAACTAGAAAAACCCCACGCGCAGCAATGAAGACCCAACACAGCCAAAAATAAATAAATAATAAATTTATTTAAAAAAAAAAAACAGGCAACAGCTGGACTGGCCTGCAGGCAGTGGTTTGCTGATTCCTGTTGCAGGGGGAGCAGCATGGAAATGAGAAGAGCACTGTGGCTCTGAGCAAGTGACTTAACCTCCCCGAGCCTTAGTTGTCTCATCTGTAGAATGGGCACACCTTACCTCAAAGAAACATTTGTGAAATATCTGAGTATTAACGGAGAGAAAGGGCTGAGCGCAGAGCCCGGGCTCGTGGTTGGAGCTGGACACACGGTGGCCACACACCAGCGGCTGCTCTCTTACCGCATGGAACCAGCGTGGTTGAATGTGTAAAGCAAAGGCTTGAAAGCATGGGGTCAGTAGCGTTAACCACCTGCTGGTCCTCGTGGTGCTTCAGTGGCTGATTGGAATGCTTGCGTATGGAATTGCATGAACCTGGCAGTGCCATAGATTAGAGCCTCTTCAGTGGGGACCACATTCCTTTTGCATGTTTTCCTCCCTTTTCCTCAGTGTGGCATCACTCACCTGCCACGGCCAGCTCCTGTCATTCTCTTCCCCCTTTGGGGAGATATCTTTGTAGCCACAGCTGCCACTATGCTGTCCCTCTGGGCTGCAGATGGGGTTTAATTACATACTCCTTGTTTATACCTTCCCTTGCCTTTTTTTTCCCCTCTCTCATCATGGGAGATTTCTAGACTTCTCTTTCTGGCAGCTTGGTTGGAAAGAAACTACGGAGAAAGGTAAGGGTCGGTTTTTCTTGAAAATCCTGGCTGGGGAAGGGGGAGGTAAGACAGAAAAGTGTTTGGGAGAGTCTGGGAGAGCCCCTTTACCTTCTCCTTCTGGCCGATCCGGGGGAACGGTTCAGGAGAGACAGGGAGGCTCATGTGGGGCCTTTTCCACCATGTTTCCCCTTGTTGTTGGGGGGTCATTACCATGGGCACTGACATCGGAGAGCAGGTACTTCAGGGGAGGGCGGGGCTCCTCCTGAGGTACTGCTGGGGGGGACCCTGTCGTGAAAATCAGAGAGGCAGAGGCGAGAAGGATGCACAGAGAGGCAGGGAATGTGGCCAGGACGTCAGGGCAGGAAAATGGGTGGTCCCCAAACCCAGAGAGAGAGAGAGAGACGACAGATGGATGAATAGAGCAATAGACAGATAGATAAGATAGGTAGCTAGATGATAGATAGGTACATCGACACGTAGGTACTTAGATATAGAGCACGTCTTCTCTATGCAATCAAGTGAGAGCCATTCATTCAACAACAAAGACGGCTGGAGCACCAGCAACGTTCCGGGCATTGTCTGGCACTGATCACACTGTGCCGGGTGAAACAGGCATGCTGCCTGCTCTCACAGTACCCTCAGTCTGTTGTGAAATCTAATGCCCTGGGCCAACAGAAACTATTTTTATTCCTCTGGTTATTTCCTAGGGTGAATCACCCAGCAGCCCACAATTACCCCATCATCAACCAGGAGAAGGCAGAGGGCAGGGCCTGATGGCCTGGTATCTACGTAAGTGAATTTTAAGAGGCTGACAGGCATCCTTGAGCCAAACCGTGAAGGTATGGGAGCCAGACCCACCTAGGTTCAGATCCCTAGCTTTGCCCCTTAGTAGCTGTGTGATTTTGGGCAAGTCACTTTACCTCTCTGAACTTCAGGTGCCCCATTTGTTTATTATTATAGGTGTTGAGGATATAGCAGTGAACAAGGCAGACAAAATCCCAGTCTTTGTGCAGTTTACATTCTTGTTGGAGGAGACAATAAACAAATACGTGAATTTCTAATACACCAGTTGGTGATGAGTGGAATGGAGAAAAGCAAGGCAGGGTAGAGGAATGAGGAGTACCAGGATGTGGGTGAGGCGTTTCATTTGAGCACTTGAAGCGGGTGCAGGAATGAGCCAAATGGCTATCTGGGGGAAAAGCATGCCACGCAATGAAAAAAGCAAGGGCAGAGGCCCTGAGGTCAAGAGAGACTTTCAAATGTGATTAACTTAATGACTTTGAGATGGGAGATTCCCCAGGTGAGTCCAATGTAATCACGAGGGTCGTCATTAAGAGGGAGGCAGGAGATTGGAGGGATAGAAGGCAGCGTGAAAAGGCAAGCAAGAGGTTCACGTGATCAAAGGAAGGGCCACAAACTGAGGAAGGTAGCTGGCCTCTAGAAACGCGAAAAGACAAAGAACCAATTTCTCCACTGAAGACTTCAGAAGGAGCTCAGTCCTGCGGACACCTTGATTTTCTTTCGACCTCAGACCTCCAGAACTGTAAGAGAATACATTTGTGTTGTTTTAAGCTATCACGTTTGTGGCAATTTCTAACAGCGTCCAGAGGAAATGAATCTAAGAAGTAGCTCCTTTCTTCTTTGGTCAAATGGAACAGTGATAGCCCCTGCCTGAGGGGCCGTAGAATAGGGGGTGTGGGGAACCCAGCAGCCCCGCCCCAGGCAGGAGAGCTGCTCAGAGGTTGCCTGTTGACCTGGCCACTGCCGAAAAGATCCCTCCCCTGGTGTTCCCGGGGGCCGGGAGTGAGGGCCTTCCTTCTGCCCGTATCCCTCCCCAGCCACAGACCTAGGGCCTCTTTTCTTGCCCCGTCCCCCTGGGACTCCAGCTCCGGCTCCACTGGCTGGTCCGGGTGGCCCCGGATGTTCTGCTCTCTCCAGCCTCCAGGCCTTTCACAGGGCTTCCCCTCTGCCGGAGCCCCCCAGCTGGCATAGCCTGTGCCTTGGGTCAGCCCTACATGTCTGTGACCCTCTAGTCCTTTCTCATTCCCTCCTCCGTTAAATGGAGGCATTTTCACCCTCCTTAACGCTTAGCACGCCCTTGGTATCTAAAGGGTTATTTCCTTCTTTGCTTTCCCCTCTAAGGGGAAGACAAACAGCCTTCATTGCGTGCAGTCAGGGTCGCTGCAAAGAGCTGCAGAGGCCGTGGCTGGTTGAGTAGGCTGTGAATAGCACCTTCTGGAGCTGTGCAAGGTGGGGGCCACTGCGCTAAGCGACCACTTACTCATCGCAGTGACCTGCAGGGTGAGGTTAAGCCCATTGTGCAGACGAGGAAGCTGGTGTGGGGGAGAAGGGACAGACTCCCGGCTCCCTCAGCCTTACATTTATAAAGCATTGATGGAGCATTTTGTCCAGTCCTCTCCATGACTCGGTGAGATGGATGCTATAGTCACCCCCATTTTAAGATGGGAATATTGAGACTCGGGAGAAGTCGCTGGCCCAAGGTCACAGGTCTAGTAACTGGCTGAGCTGCCAGATCCACATGCAGGTCTGCCCAGCTCCCGAGTCTGAGGTCTTAAGCCTCAGGAGGAAATGAATGAGGAAGGAACGAGTCAGGAGGGGACCTTCAGTTCCTTGGCTGTGACCTTGAGGCTGTTTCATCCTGGTGTGTTGGAATTCGCAGCTACAGGTGGCTCTGAAGATCCAGTGGGGCGCGTCTTGGGCAGCACTTTGAGAACAGGGCAGCAGCATGGGGGTGGGAGAGGATCTTTCTGGGTTCACACCCCGTGCTCAGCCTCCTGGCGAAATCCCGCCCCTCGGTCTGCCCTGGCTCCGAGGCGAGCCTGGCCTTTTCTCCTGGCCCTGGAGGGCCTGAGACCCTGGGCCTTTCTGGAAGAAGCCCCTGCCCTACCACGGCTACTCAAAACCCCTGGGCCCTTGGCTCTTCCCAGGGGAACCCCTGAGAATTTCCTCCTGTTTTTACCTCCCTGTCCCTCGGGAGCCAGGCCCAGTGGCTGCGGTGTCAGCAGCAGCTGGTGTCCCCAGAGAGTCTGTTGGATCCTTTGGGGGCCCAGGGGGCATCTCAGGGCCGCCAGCGAGGGCCTGGCTGGGCTCAGTCAAGGGTCTGTCGCCAGGCTGAGGGGCTGCTCCCAGCGCTTTGGGGCTGAGCTTCCCGGCTTCCCTCTAAAGATCTTCACTGATCGCAGTACCTCTCCTGTGATAGGAATGCTCATAATCCTGAAAGCTCACATTTCTCGCTTGTTTACCGCGTGCCAGGCCCTGAGCTGCAGTCTTTATCTGGATTCTTTTTTTTTTTTTCTCTCATGACAAGCTTATGGAGTAAGAGGCATGATTGATATTGTTTGCTTGGTGGGTGAGGAAGCCACATATTCAGTAAGTAGCAGAGGGCTCTGTGAGCCTGATCTCGGTTCTACCAAACGGCCTCCGACTAGAAATACCTGTTTAACAGATGAGGAGGCTGAGGCTCAGGAAGGTAGAGTGCCGAGGCTGAGGCTCAGGAAGGTAGAGTGCCTTGGCCAAGGTCATGAACTTTGCCCCCGAAAACCTGCCGTCCAGTGCCGTGCGGGAGGGTGAGAGGGGCCTGGGGCTCGCCGTTTCCCTGGGCTCCGGTGGCCCCGGGAGGGCTGTGCTCCGGGAAATGCCCCGGGCCCTGTGGGCCTCTGTTTCCTCGGCTGTAAAATGGCAGCAGTAACAGAGGTGCGTCTGGCAGACTCGCGCTCTTTCCTAAGCTTTCCCCAGCCCTGTGCTACGAGGCCTGCGTCTTCTAGGGCCGTGTCTGGCCCCCGGCCAAGCCCTGTAACCGGCAGCCCGGGGGCCCACCTGGCTTTCCTCCTTCCCCTCCCTGCACTGAGCTCCTATAATTGGCATCCTCTGTGTGGGTTATCGGCTCAGCATTTTTACAGGTTCCCCCCAGCTCCCCTGCCCCTAATAAAGGAGCTGTAAGACTCGAGCCAGAAACACAGCTCAGAGCACGTGTGCCTGTGGCCCAGCCCCTGTGAGGAAGGAGGGTAACGTGGAGAACTTTCCACCTGGGCCCAGCCCTGGGCAGGGCCTGTTCTCTTCTCCCTCTGGCGGCTCCTGCCTCCGCCTCCTGCTGTTCCGCAGAAGCCGCTGGGTCCCCTGGGCTGGGCCGGCTCCCTGTAGGGCCCCTGGTGGTTCTGGGACAAGTTGGGACTGTGTGTGCAGGCGGTCTGTCTGTCACTGTCTCCCACACAGCCAGGGCCACACAGGGAGGCAGGGCCCCTCACGACTCCAGGCACAGCTGTGCTCAGCCGCTCGCCTGGCTGGCCTCCCCCCCCCCCCCCCCGGCGGGCAGTGACTCACACACGGGCTTGGCTACACCCAGCCGCCACTGTTCACCCAGCCAATCTCAGTCGGCCAGTCAGTCGCTGCTCGTTGTACAGTCAGGGCTGCCCGGGCAGACACGGCCACTCACACTGGGGGTCACAGCCGCGGTCAGCGGGCCTCCTGCCAACCAGTCAGCCAGTCAAGGCCGGGTCGGTCAGCCCACCTCCGACAGCCCGCCGATCACCTGCGTCACCCCATCCTCTGTCTTCCAACAGCCCATCGAAGCCGGTCAGCCAGCGAGCACGTTCCCCTCAGTCAGCTGGTAGGATGTTGTCTCACGGCCAGACTCAGCTGCACAGTCGGCCAGGCAGGCGGGCATCCGTCTGTCCGGTCCGTCTCGGGCAGCCCACGGCCGCCAAGGTAGCTGGACGGTCAGTTTTCAGTGACTGAGGCAGGTAGTGGGTCCACTCAGCCAGAGCAGTCAGTGGCGCACAGTTTCTATCCATTGAACAGTGGGTCTCCGGCAGCCATCGCCCGTGGCCAGGTCACTTCCAGCCACAGGGAAACACCAGCCAGCCGGTCGGTCAGTCTCAGAGAGTCAGGGGTGCACGCAGGCACGCCAGCCAAGGCCCTGGGGTCGCAGGCAGACACCCAGTTGTCTAGTCAGTCCGAAAGAGGCGACCCCTCCCCCAGCCAGAGTCCTTCAGGCAAGGTCACCAATCAAGGCTGTTGGGCAGGGGGTCATAGTCACCCAGTCACCTAGTGAGTCTGAGTCAGCCAGCAGCCACGCTGAAGTAGTCAGCCACGGGACTCAGGCGGTCAGAAAAGAAGGTCCCGGTGAGTTCCTAGTCGTCAGCTAACCACCAGCAAGCCCACTGTCGGGGACCAGTCAGTCATGAAGCCCGTGAGTCAGCGCGCCGGCCAGCCCGTCCCTCGGCCAGTTGGGCTCCATCCATCAGCCCAGTTTCGGGCCGCCCTGTCAGCTGTAGTTCGTTGCAGGCTCCCACAGTCTGAGGCCAGGTCCATCCCAATCACAGCCAGCCGGCCACCATCGGTCAGTCACTTAACCTCGTCCACACCAAGGTGCAGGCCGGCTTCTTACAGAACCAAATGAATCACTAGCAAATCCCTGACAGAAATCCTAAATCAAACCCCAAACACGGCTTAACCCCCTTCAACAGTGTCTGGAAATAATGGTCCCAAATCAGCCTTTGTTCCTGATTTGTCAGGAAGGGGGCGGGGGTGAGGGGCAAGTAAGCTGACTTTGGACTCCAGTAGAACCCACTTGTCAGCCAGAGATGCTGAAGGCCACCGGGAAAGGGCAGGAGACCCTAGGACACGTTTCTGCCCACACCACCTCTGTGCTCTTGGGGGTTTTCTCAGAGCAGGGACCACCCCAGTGCTCTTCCCAGAGGAAGGAGGCGGGGAACAATGGGAGCAGGAGATGCCCCTGAATCCCCGGCACCCTCCTTTTCCTCGTGCCCCTCCCCACCTCTTATTCGCGCCTCCCTCCTCCATCCTCACCTCCCAGCTGCTCTGCCCAGATCAACGCCCTCCCCTCTCCCATTTTCAGATCCTGTCCTTGACATAGTGCCGCTCACCTCCCCTACACACACACACACACACACACACACACACACACACACACACACACTCCCATTTTCAGATCCTGTCCTTGACATAGTGCCGCTCACCTCCCCTACACACACACACACACACACGCACACGCACACGCACACACACACGCACACCTCTCTCCTTTGCTTGCTCCAAGCAGCCCGGGGTGGAGGACACTCAGGCCCCCTCTGCGCCCCGTCCCTCCCTTTCTGCTCTCATGGATTCTGCTGCCCAGTGATGCCCTTATGGGACCCCCTCCTGGCATGAGCATCGGGGCCAGGATGCAGCTTTTCCTGCTGCAGCGCCTCCTCCTCCCAGCTCTCCTGGAGGAGAGGGGTGACAAGGAAAAGCCCGGGAGCGTGGTGTCCCGCTCCCTGAATTCCTGTGCTGGCCCCAGGCTTTCCCTGGAGCCAGGCAGAGGTGCTCATTACCGGGCAAACGCTGGCTCCAGTCCAGCTGGGGCGTCAGCCAGGATTCCTCAGCCTGAGGGGAGGAGTGTTCACCTCGGAGGCGCTGAGGCTGCTTCCTGTTGTAGAGGAGCCTGCCCCCTGGCAGGGCGGCTCTGGACCCCTTCTCCCACCTGGGCTCGCCCACTTACTGGCTTGTGATAACACGGGGCACAGTAGTTGGTTTTCAGACTCAGATACTACCTCCTAGGGTCTGGGTGGGGATGAAATTAAGAAAACACGGAAAGGGATTAGGTCCCTGCTGACTTGGGACTAATGTTTTCCAAGCAGGCAAACTGACGGCCCAGGCCAAAGGGGCTCCTAGAAGATTCTTCCCATGGTCCTTCTCAACCTGGTTCCACATGTCACACAGTGGGCCCTGTCATCAGTTCCAGTCGCTGAGGGCTTCCTGTGTGCCCAGCGCCGCTGGATGGGCTGGCAACATTTTACTCGCAAAGTAACCCCGTGAAGGCCGTGCTTTTGCTGTGCCCATTTTACAGAAGGAGAAACTGAGTTTCCATGAGCTGGAGTAATTTGCCCAAAGCCACAGTGGTGAGCGGCAGAGCCAGGACTGTCCGACTCCTAAGGCCCAGGGCGGCGCCTTCACCTGTGCTGAAAGCCACATGCGCACCCCATGCCCTGCCCCCCAACATTTCATTCTGGTCTTTCCTCCCCGGGGAAACCTTACTGTCAGCCTCCCTTTCTTCCTGACTCCCCTTTCTGGCTCCCACTCCCCGGGGCTCCGCTCTCCGCTTGATGTTCTTCAATATTTGTTCTTCCTTTTTTAGAAATTGAACCTCCAAATATTAGGTGCGCACATGAGCCCCCGGGATCGAGATGACATTCCCCAGCTGACCTTGCAAGACAGTGTGTACGCCTATGTTAGGGCCGATAGGATGCAAAATCGGCCCGCTCTTTGACTTCAGGATGACTTTTCTGTGACTCAGAAAAAGCCTTTGGTTGTCTCAGCCTGGGCTCCGTGGCCTAGGGCTGGGCCAGTGGCTGGCTCTGTGTGGATTGGAAAGTGCAGCCCCGGGGCGGCCCGAGTGTGGACTGGGGTTTCAGTCTCCACTCCCACCGTGTAAACCAGTCCTGGCACTGGGGGGCAGCAAGGGGATCGGTCCTCAGGCCCAGCCCCCAGCCCTGCCCCAGGCGCAGTGAGGGGACTGTGGAGTGCTTGCCCCGGAGCTCTAGGGCCTGGGACTGTCCTTACTCAGCTTCCCTCCCCTGCCCCTCGGCCTTTCTTCCCCCGCCCTCTCCCCATCTCCCTTCCCTGCCTCTCAGCTCTCCCCACCTTCTCTTCCTCCTCCTCTCTGCCTGTTCCCCTCTCCCCTTCCTCCTCCCTCTCCCCTCTTCCCTCCTCCACACTCAGCCCTCCTCCTTTCTCCCCTGCCCCATCTCTTCCCCTCCTTTCTGGGGTCTCTCTCCCTCTGGAGATCCTCTGTCTCATTCCCAGGAGTCTGTCAGTTAAAGCCTCCTCTCGCCCTCTCCTTCAGTCTGTCTCTTTTTGTCTGCCTGTCGGCTTCTTCTCCCTCCCTTGCTCCCTGCACCCCCCCTTTCCTTCCTTCCTTCCCTCCTCCTCTGGTGAATTCAGGTTTGCAGGAGCCGCCCTCATGCCTGCATGTTCTGTAAGATAACCTAACCCCGACTCCAAGCCCCAGGCTGCGTGCTGGTGGGACGGGAGGATCATCTCGTCTGTCTCAGTCCCCATGGAGCCTTCCCAGCATCTTTGCTGCAGGGTTTGTCTGCACAATAGGGCCGCCTCCAGCCTTTCCCCACCCTGGCCGCCTCATCGCCAAGTCCAGCCCATCCTTTGAAGTCTCCCAGGGCTGTTCCTTCTGAGCCACACTCGGGTCTGGCATTTGTTGGTATCAGATCTGGGGGATCAGTGTCCTTAGGGATCCCACAGAGAGGCCATCATCTGCTCACTCCAGCCCCGCCCACCACCCTGGGGGTGCCCGGAGCACTTTCACATTCCCTCCCTTTCCTAGGCAGTGTTCCCCTCTCTTCCTTCAGGGGAGCCCAGCCTCATCCTCTAGATTTCACCGCAGCCAGAGGCTGTCTCCAAGCCCTGCAGTCACCCCGAAGGGCTGGCTCCCTGCTGGAGCCACCGTGCACCAGCACAAACAGCGCTCCTTCCTCCTGGTCCTGCCCCGGCAGCAGAGACAAAACAAACATACATAAACAGCGGTCTCAGTTAAACATCTCCCCACCCCCTGCCTTCTCTCTGCTCCCAAGTCCCTGTTTTGCACGCCCTTGATTTCTGTTGAGCCTTGCCCCTTGTCCGGGTGTAGGTGTGGGGGGCAGCCCCCGTGTCCCGCAGGGGATGTGCCGCGGGCCCACGTGGGAGCACCGTTCAACCAGGTTCCCGCCGGGACCACCACCCAGCCGTCTGGGCTCTCCTGACAGCCTCCGCTTGGACAGTCTCCCGGTTTAAAGACAACTCAAGCTTTTCTTAGAAAAGAGCGCTAGGGGCCTTTGCAGAGGGGTTGGGTGCTTGTTTTCCTTATCCCAGTGACCCCTCCCTCCCCGCCCCCCGCCCAGTTTCTCCTCCGTCTCGTAGTTACCCAGTAGGCTGTTTGCTGACAAGATTTGCTGACCTGGGGTGGGTGAACAGTTGAGCAGATATCAATGGAGACAGAAGGCCCTCGGGAGACTGGGAAGGGGGACATGGCAGCCCCAGGGACACTTCAGAAACTCTGGTTTGGCTGAGGAATTTGGATATGAAAGGAATGTAGGCAAAGACTGGGAGACCCAGAGAAGCTATCCTCTGGGTGTGCAGGAGGTGGTAGGAGAAAGGCTTCTGGCATCCAAATCTCCACATCATGTGAGCCTTGGTCCAGACAACAGGAATCTTAACAGCAACTCTTTACAGGCCCCAGCTTTGCAGGGGGTGAGGGTTGTGTCTTAATCTATAAACTTTCCCATTAACAATAAGGGCCTAGGATCCCACCCAGTGCCTCCTGAGATGGGGCTGCCCTGTAGGAGAGATTTCTTTAAGGGACCCTCTGATGGCCTCCCAGAAACATTGCTCCCCTTCCCCATCCCCAGCAGCTCTGTGGAGGCCTTTATTTGGATTCACGCTTGGCAGTGATGAGACTTTTTGAAGGGCCTGCTGGGTGGAAGGCAGCATCAGAAGCCCTTAATTCCGAGACGAGGGGGCTTTGTAAAGACAGTTCCTCCCCTGCTAAGTGCAAACCCACCATTCCCCTCACTTCCAGGTTCCAAGTAGGAGGGCCAGGCCACAGCGTGAAATGCTCTTAGAGGAATCCTGCTGCGGTGACAAGGCAGAAGAAAAAGGCAGAGGGCTCCCCACTGCCCTCGGGATGACATCCAAATGGCCTGCCTGCTGGATTCACAAAGGCCATCCTCATCCCGCCCCTGGGCACTGCTCCAACCTGTACCCTTGTTACGTGCAGCCTATTCCAGCCACTAGAACTTCTTCAGTCCTTGGAACAGGTCTCCTTGCGCCCCAAGCTACCCCGTCTATAGAGAACACTCTTCCCTCCCATTAGCTCTTAGCCAACTCCTATGCATCCCTTGGGACTGAGACGTCACTTCCTCCAAGAAGCATTCCCAGAATGCTTCAGGGGAGAGGCAGTAGTTTAGAACTGTTAGGAGTTCAGGCACAGTTGGGTTAGACTCCCACTTACTAGCTGTATTAGATGCCTAGGGCTGCTGTAACAAAGTACCGTAAGCTGGGTGATTCAAACAACTGAAATTTATTGTCACATAATTCTGGATGCTTGAAGTCCAAAATCAAGGCATCAGCAGAGTTGATTCTTCTGAGGGCTGGGAGGGAGAAGCTGTTCCATGCCTCTCCCCTAGCTTGTGGGAGCCTCAGGCATTCCTTGCCTTGTAAATGCCCTTCTCCCGGTGCCTTTGCACTGTCTTCCCTCTGTGTGGTCTCTGTGTGTCCAAATGTCCTGTTTTTATAAGGACAACAGTCATATTGAATTAGAGCTCACCTTAATGACCTCATCTTAGCTTAATCACCTCTGTAAAAAGCCTATTTCTAATTAAGATTGTACGTATTCTGAAGTACTGGGGCTTAGGATTTCAAGGTATCTTTTGGGGGAGACAGTTTAACCCCTAACATTACTCTGTCACCTGGGGTGTGTTACTTAATGTCTCTGAATCCTGTTTTTCCCATGTGTTAAACGAGGGTTGTGAAAGGGAAAAGCATTGCTCCAGGATGCTGGGGACTTTGGTTCAAGGCTTTATTCCACTGACCAGCTTTGTGACCTTGGGCAAGTCCCTTTACATCTCTGAGTCAGTTATCTACTGCAGCAAACAAAGCACTCCCAAGCTTAGGGGCTTACAACAACAACTATCATACGTTTTGCTCACAAATCTGCCATTTGGGCAGGGCTCGGTGGGGAGAGCTTTTCTCAGTTCCATGTGACACATGCTGAAGCGGCTTGACTGACGCTGGAGTTAAGGTGACTCATTCGTGTGCCCAGCAAGTAGATGTTGGCTGGGAGCTCAGCCAGGGCTGTGAGCCAGGGACCTTGGTTTCTCACGTGACTCTCTCCATGGGGCTGCTTGGTCTTCCTCGCAGCATGGTGACTGGCTTCCAAGAGTGTAGCTTGGTGACCAAGTCAAGCTTCCACAGACTCAGGATTCCCACAGACCTCGCTGGTGCCACTTACTTGTGTCCCCTTGGGAAAACACTTCCCCTCCCCGAGGGTTCAATTCCCTGTCTGAAAACGGAGTCTGAGAATGGAGGCTTCACTGTGGGTAGGGAAGGAGACGGTGCACGTGGAGGTCTTTGCTCAGGACCACCCCCGGCACACGTGACACCCTCTGTTAAGGTGTCTATTTTTATCCATATCCATTGCCTCCCAGGCACCTGAAATGGAAGTGGTGTCAGAGGCGGGGCCCACAGAGGGGCTCCTTGAAATCACTGTTTATGGCCATACAAAGGCAGAAATGCAAGGAGGACCTGTGACATACACGAATGAATGCATGAATGTTTTCTGCCTTATGCTGGGTCCTTTCAGAGGCAGACTCTGGCGCAAAGATTGGGGAGGACCCCCGAAAACACAGGCAGGGGTGTGGAGAAACGAGACAGGGAAGGGAAGCAGCCTAGACAGGGTACGTTAGTGAACAGGCCACTGCTGTGGGCAACTGGGACCCAGTGCCATTGGGTCCCCGGAGAATTGTCCCTCTTGAGGTGTGAGAAAGCTGGGTATTCGATCCCCACCTCCCGACTGTTTTGCTTGAGGCTGCTCCTGGGGACGTTAAGGGCATAAACTCTGCACGGCCCGGCTCACTCCGGAGGCCAGGGGCTCCCATGGACAGGGAGCCCAGGTGTTTGCCTGAGAAGCCTTTGGGTGTCAGAGCAGGGATGTAGGTGAAGCACCTACAGGTGCCGTTTGGGCTCTCAGGGCTCCCTGGTTCTGGACGTCCTTCAAAGGCAACACATGATTCTGTACATGGTCACCCTGTGGTCTTCCGCCCTCCCTTACACTCTGAATGTCCCCACAGAACGATGGGTGTCTGTCTGAGCGCGCCTCCCTCCTGCTGGCGTCTTCTCCGGCGTTTCCTCCCCATAGCCTCTGAATCAGGTCATCCCACCGGAGACTCTGCAGATTTGGGGCCGGCTGGGAAATTGGTGGACAGGTCTGGGAGGATCCGGTTTGGGCGAGAGCGTTTAAAACATTTTTGGCTAAAGGAGCAGGGAGGTTTCCTGCACGGGTGTCTGGAGGTTGGGCACGAACCACTGGTCTGTTGTTTGCGCCCCCCAGCCCCTCCCTGCAGCCCCACATGTGGCTCTGGGTCCTTTGGAGGAAGGAGCTACAAGCAGAAACTGAAGTCACCCTTCTCTGTGGGATGAGGGGACAAGCTGTCTGCTTAGCACAGGATGGGGCCTGACCTTGGCACTGCACTTGATGTCAGGCTTGGATTCTAATCCTGGCTCAGCTACCTTCTGGTCGTGACCTTGGACAAGTTACTTTCTTCTCCAGGCTCATCCTCCTGCATCTGTAAAACGGGGCCAGTTCTTCACCTCTACCCCACAGGGCTAACGTGAGCATGGCACTAGATCTGCATGCGTTTGGTAAATGATGCAGTGGGCTGAAGAGTGTCGCCCACTGCAGCCTGGAACCGAGGCTTCTAGGGGTGTGTTCTTGGAGGATCTGAGCCTTTGAGGATCCAGAAAGGCACACACGCTATTGGCCATCTTGGCAATGGGGACATGATCGAGGACCCCCTCCCGAGACTCCAGGCAATGAAGATTGATGGAGGAGGAGCTGCAGAGGAGAGGGTGTCCGTGGCAAATTCTGGAGGCAGCAGGTTCATAAGACTGTGTGAAACTCACCTTGGAAAACTCACCACGCCCAGGGAAAACAGAGCAGGGTAGGAGGGGTCCTGGGGGTGCAGTGGGGATGGAGCTACACAATGCTTGCTGTCTTTTTTTTTTTTTTTTAATTAATAGAGTAGTTTTGTTTTTTAATATCAGATTTTTTTTAAAGAAGGCATTGGGCCTTTTTTTTTTTAATTTGTTTTATTTTTGGCTGCGTTGGGTCTTTGTTGCTGTGCGCGGGCTTTCTCTAGTTGCGGCGAGCGGGGGCTACTCTTCGTTGCGGTGCGCGGGCTTGTCATTGCAGTGGCTTCTCTTGTTGCGGAGCACAGGCTCTAGGCGTGCAGGCTTCAGTAGTTGTGGCACGTGGGCTCCGTAGTTGTGGCTCGCGGGCTCTAGAGCACAGGCTCAGTAGTTGTGACACACCGGCGGCTTAGTTGCTCTGCGGCATGTGGGATCTTCCCGGACCAGGGCTTAAACCTGTGTCCCGTGCATTGGTGGGCGGATTCTAAACCAGTGCGCCACCAGGGAAGCCCTAATAGAATAGTTTTTTAAAAAATTAATTTTATTTATTTTTGGCTACATTGGGTCTTTGTTGCTGCGTGCTGGCTTCCTCTAGTTGTGGTGAGCGGGGGCTACTCTTTGTTGCGGTGCATGGGCTTCTCATTGCGGTGGCTTCTCTTGTTGTGGAGCACTGGCTCTAGATGCGCAGGCTTCAGTAGTTGTGGCACGTGGGCTTCAGTAGTTGTGGCGCACGAGCTCAGTAGTTGTGGTTCGTGGGCTCTAGAGCGCAGGCTCAGTAGTTGTGGCGCACGGGCTTAGTTGCTCCGTGGCACGCATGTGGGATCTTCCCAGACCAGGGATGGAACCCGTGTCCCCTGCCTTGGCAGGCGGATTCTTAACCACTGCGCCACCAGGGAAGTCCCAATGCTTGCTGTTTTACTCACAAAAACTAGCCTTGACTGAGTCTCTACTACGTGCTCGGCACCATGCTGAGTGCTTACCACAAAAAATCATATTTTATCCATGCAGCAGTGAAATGAGGTAGGGACTATTATTGTCTTTGTTTTATAGATGAGGAAACTGAGGCTCAGAAAGGAGAAGCAGTTTCCCGGGGGGACACACAGCTAATAAGTGGCAGAGTTTGGGCTTGAACCCATGTCTGGGGGGTGACTCTACAATATGAATCTTCTCCACAAATGCAATAAAGAGAAAGTCTTTCTATATTCTGAACAGGAGGAAAAACCAGGTGATGAACTAGTCTAGCATGCAGCTCAGAGGAATTTGCAAAGAGGGCAGGAGAATTCTCCAGCGGGACTGCTTACATAATTTGTTGGACTCCATAATTTGCAAACTGAAGATATGGGGCCCCTGGTTACAAAACGATGGAGAATTTCAAGATGGCGACAGCACAGCATTAAACTGAATGCGTGGCCCTTCTAAGTGCAGGACCTGTGTGACCACTTGGGTCACACACCCATAAGGTCGTTGGCTCTGTACCCCTGCTTTGAACAGATGGGCTTCTCTGTGGCAGGATGAGTACAGGGCAAGCTCTAGGGTCAAGTGGCCTGCGTTCAAATCCTGACTTCCCAGTTTCCTAGTTAATGACCCTGAGTAACTTCTTTAACCCCTCTGAACCTCAGTTTCCTCATCTACAAAATGGGATGTTGTTAGCTCTTATTTTCTAGGAGTATTGTGAGGTGGAAATAGTATGATGCAGGTAAAGTGTTGAGCCCGGTGCCTGGTCCACAGTTCATAGCAGCAGTACCAGGTACTAGAGTTAATCGTCCCTCCCCCACCCACCTCCCCAGGGCACAGATGCCAAGGAAATGCCAGCTCCCAGCTGTCATTCCCTCTGTGCTGCTCAGCCTGGACCAGAAGCTTGGAGGTTGCAGTTTCTCTGCTCCGGCAGCCCCTCCTCCCGTCCCCAACCCCCAGGCTTTTAATGAGTTTAGTATTTTCATCAAATCATTCTTCCTACAACACAGGGCTGGGGGAGGCTAAAAATAGCTCCCCGAGTCACATGACAGCTCCAAATGCGGAGGCTCCCAGCAAAGGTACAAGTGCGACTCCCTGTTTCCTAGGAAATGAGAGTCATTGTGATGCCTGACGCCAGGCCTCAGCCAACGCAGCCAGGGTGCTAGCAAAAGCACATTGTTTCCTGTGACATCCCCGCGTGTGACAGGCAGAGGGTGAGGGCACGGGGGAGGCAGAGCCCCTACAGCTGGCAGATCCATAGCCTGGTGCCCTCGGGTCTGAGCCAGAAGCCGCCCCTTGCCTTCAGGAGTAGGGGGACCCCAAGGCAAGAGCTTCCCCACGCGTGGACCCTCTGACCCCATCCTTCCAGCTGGGAGCAGGCAGGGAATTGCTTTGCCAGCAGGAAAGATGTTTTGTTTTTTGTTTTTTTTTCTGTTACCTACACTTTCTACCCCTTGTTCTCCTGTCAGCAACTTGCAACTAAAGGTATTCTGTTGTTTGGTAATGAAAGTGAACCTGTGGACAAACATTCTCCCATGGAAACCTTGCTGGGCTTCCCCCACCTCCGCCCCTCCTCCTCCCGGTATAACTCCCAGTCTGCTAGACCAGTCTCAAGACTCCCAAACTTGAGTGCATCACCGTCACCTGGAGGGTTTGTGAATCACTGGATGCTGGTCCCTGCCCCAGAGTTTGTCATCCAAGCTCTGGTGTGGGGTTGGAATCAAGAATTCGCATTTCTAGTTAATTCCCACAAGATGCGGGCACTGTGCTCCAGGAAGCAAACTTTGAGAACCGCTGCCCTAGATGCTGTGGCCCATATTTTCCCCCAGTCGCTCCTTCCCTTCCTTCTCCGTTCTCATCACCTCTTGTAGCAACCCTACATCACCGTTAGTCCTCAGTGCCCTGGCCCTGCCGTCGATAAGACTTTCTGGCCTGGATCTGGGTCTTGCTGCCTCGCCTCCCTCCCACTTCCACCAGTTAGCAGTGGCTAACTGCTACTCACGTTTTAAGTGTAGGTTGTAAGAATGACTGCTCATTGATCAATAACCATATAGGCCTCCCTCTTCCCAATGCTATGTGGTAAGCACTGTTATTATTTACATTCTATCCACTGTCACTATCTCACTTCTGTGAGAAGAAAACTGACACTCAGATGGCAAGTCATAACCCCAAGTCACAGAGCTAGAGAACAGCTGGGATTTAAGGTGGTCTGAATTTCAAGCCCGTAGGTAAGTCCCAGCTCACCTGACTCCCCTGGAAGCCTCCCCTAAAGGTTCCGCACTGGATTTTGTACACCTTCTTGGAGCCCTCCTACACTCCATGTGTGTCTTTATCAATGTACTGGCAGCCTTGTAGAACAGCTATCTTTTGTTGGGTCTGTCTGCTGGCTTAGAATGTTTATTGCTTAAAGGCATGGACTTTGTCCTAACTCATAGCATCGCAAGTGCCTGGAACAGGGTCTGGCATTAGTAAGTGCTCAACTAATGCTTGCTAGCTGGCTGACTGACTGAGTAATGGTTACTTAAATGTTTGTTGAGTGAATGAATAAATGGTTGTTGCCTGATCACTCTTAAGTGAATGCATAAAGAGTAGGTGCTCATTGCTGGAATAAATGAATGAGATAGTAAGTTCTCTAGACGTGTTGGTTGAATGAATGAATTGATGGTAGCTACTAATAAGTGCTTGCTGGATATATTAATGAATACATGAATGGCCAGTCGGTGCTCATTAAGTGTCTCTTGCCTGGCTGGGTGAATAAATGGCTTGGCTGGTAGATGGCAGGATGGGTTGGGCTGGTAGGTGGATGGATGGGTGATTGGATGGGAGAATGGGTGGTTGGGTAGGTTGGTGGATGGGTGAATAGATGAAGAGACGGGTGGGTGGGTGAGTACCTGGATGGATGGGTGGGCGTATAGGTGGATGAGTGGATGGATGGATGGATAGGTAGGTTGGTGTACAGTTGGATGGATGGGTGAATAGATGGAGAAATGGGTGGGTGGGCTGGTGGGTGTATGATTAGATAAGCAGCTGGGTGGGTGGGAGACAGGTCCATGACTTTGGCCTTGTTAGCATGGGCACTCTGTGTGTGACGCCACTTCTGCCAGGTAGATGACAAAGGGTGAGTTATGTACGGAACCCCAGGGCACATGGAGTCTGCAGCCAGCAGGGCAGCCTGAGGGTTCTCTGGGCCACCAGCTATGACTTGGGAAGCCAGGTGGGTGATAGATCGTGTGTCGAGAGGGGGCTGTGGAACTGTTGTAAATGTCAAGATGTCACCCAGCTGGGAGACTGGGTCTTGACGTTTGTCATGTTCCTGGAGCACTTGTTTTAATGACTAATTATTTTTCCCCTTCTGACATGGCTCCTTGAGGGAGAGCGGGGGAGCTCGGCTGGAAGCCTGGCACCTATGCTCGGCAACTGAATTCACTAACAAGCCGGAAGTGAATTGACCTCGATGTGCCAGGTGTACAGCAGAACCTGGAGGGCCCAACTCCCAGGCCCAGCCAGGTGCCACTCAGCTGCGGGGTCCTTCCAGGGCTGACAGGCACCTGCAAAGAATTCAGAAC
The DNA here is from genome assembly GCF_965194825.1 of Balaenoptera physalus. Lineage (NCBI taxonomy): Eukaryota > Metazoa > Chordata > Mammalia > Artiodactyla > Balaenopteridae > Balaenoptera > Balaenoptera physalus. The sequence continues at coordinate 92,486,558 of NC_138896.1, read as the reverse complement.
ATCTTAGCCAAAACCTAGGTGGGTGCCTGAAAAATCTAGGAAAAGGCGGGTTGTTGGCTTGAAAGTTACTTGGTTTTGATCTGAATGAAATGATTAACCATGTGTTTTTTTTAAAAAGTACTTGCTATGTATGGGACCTTGTATAAATGCTTCACCTGAAATATCTCATTTCATCCTTGCGATAGCTCTTTGAGGTTGACTGGTATTACCATCATCTTCTCCACTTTACAGATGGGGAAATTGAGGGACAGAAGTTGTTAGAGTGGTTTTATTAACTTTCTTCTTTTTTTTTTTGGCTGCGTTGGGTCTTCGTTGCTGCGTGCGGGCTTTCTCTAGTTGCGGCGAGCGAGGGGTACTCTTCGTTGCGGGGCACGGGCTTCTCATTGCGGTGGCTTCTCCTGTTGCGGAGCAAGGGCTCTAGGCACATGGCCTTCAGTAGTCGTGGCATGCAGGCTCTAGAGCGTAGGCTCAGTAGTTGTGGTGCACGGGCTTAGTTGCTCCGCAGCATGTGGGATCTTCCCGGACCAGGGTTCGAACCTGTGTCCCCTGCCTTGGCAGGCGGATTCTTAACCACAGCACCACTAGGAAAGTCCTAGACTGGTTTTAAAAAATGCCTGAAAATTCTCTTGAAGTCTGATTCTCTTTCCCTTAAATATGAGCTGGGATTAGCAACTCGATTCTGAAGTGTAGAATGAGATAGAGATGGCCGATGTGACCTCTGAGACTAGATCAGGATGGTGGTACAGCTTCCTCCTGGCTCTGTCTTTCTTGAGACATGTGCCTCTGAAGCCTTGAACCTTCATTAAGGAAGTTGGGCTGCCCTGAAGCCGCCATGCTCTCTTCCGCTCACATCACCCATCTAACATGTCTGCACATCTATCTGGTGCTACTTCCTTTGGAGCCAGAAAGTCATTCCTTCTCCCTCCTTCCCATCCTGGTTCCTTCAGTCTCTTCTCAACAAAACAGCCAGAGAAATCCTGATAAAACCTGAGTCAGATCTTTCACCTCTGCCCCGGACTTTCTGGGAACAGCCCATTTCCGTCAGCCTAAACAAGTCCTTTCAATGGCCTGCACGGTGCTACGCGATCTGCGACTCCCTCATCATTACATTCCTCCCTGACGCATGTCATGAGATGCCCGCCAGGCCCAGTGTACTTGCTGCCATCACAGGAGCTCCCTGCTCTTCCTACAACAGGCCAGCACATCCTGGGCTGCTTCTCGGCTTCTGCTGTTCCCTCCGCCTGAATTGCTTTGCCTGCCGACGTCCACGTGGTTCACTTCTTCACCTCTTTCAGGCCATGGCTCAAATGTCACCTTCTTTTGGTGGGCTCTCCTCAGCACCTGTTGAAAATGACAGCCCCTGGGACTTCCCTGGCGGTCCAGTGGTTAGGGCTCCGCGCTTCCACTGCAGGGGGCTCAGCTTTGATCCCTGGTTGGGGAACGAAGATCTCACCTGCCACACGGCCAAAAACAACCACAAAAAACCAAAAAGCAGATAGAATGACAGTCCCCTTCTCTACCGTCCTCCCCCTTTTCATTCTTCTCCATAGCACCTGTCACCACAAAACACACTGATGTCTCTTTTTTCTCATTCACCTTGTTTTCTGTGTCTCTGTCCACCAGAATGTGAGCACGTGAGGACAGGGATCTTTGTCTGTTTCGGTCACTGCCCCCTGGGAGAGTGCCTGGCACACAGTAGGTGCTCAACAAATACTTGCCAAGTGATGAATGAATGGCTGTTGGCTGTTATTATCAGGGGGCCCAGGTAGAAAACTACTGAGCTATTCCAGGTGAGGACAGAGGTGAGGGCTGTGGAATCTGGTGGGGGGCGGGAAGAGTGATGATGGCTCCTGGTGTTCTGGTCCATGCGGGGAGCCTCCCATCCCTGGAGACGCAGCGGGAGGAGCTGGCTGTGGAGGGAGAGGAAGGTGCTGTGTTGGTGTGGGACAAGGTGGAGGTGCTGCTGGGGTGTCCAAGTGAGGTCTAGGTCAGTGACAGAAGTGAGGACGGGGTGTAGTGGAAAGCCCGGCATGGAAGAATCCTGGGAACCCCAGGAGGGTGGAGCCCCGAGGGATCGGACTGTGAGAACAAAAAGAGAACAGTGAGGACAGAGGCCCCCAGGAACCAGGAGGATCACATTAGGGAGGACTGGGGCCTGTAGCAAATGCAAGTGCCCGTATCCCTGCTGGAAGAAGATGGAGCCTCTCTCAGCTTCCACTGGCTCACTGCCAGGTGGGAAGACAAGTCTGGGCTTGTAAGAGCTTCTGGTTTGTTGATGGAAGCCGGAAATCTGGATTTTCATGTGAAATTGATTGTTGTTTTGAGATAGTTTATTCAAGCTTTGCAAAAGTGCTGTATGGGCCAAATAACGCATGTCTGTGAGCCAGATTCAGCCCATGGGCAATGAGCTGACATCATGAGGGAAAGGGCCTGGGGCAGAACCTGGGGGATGGAGTCACAGGGGGTGCTGTCTGGCCGAAGGCACAGGAGGCTGAGATGCTCAGCCGGCAGTGGGTTGAAGTGCTGAACGTCAGGCGAGGGCCAAGAGTCTTAGAACAGAAACCTGGCCCTCAGGGCATCACAGGAGGGTCTCACAAAGCAGCTCTGTGGAATGGTAAGGGCAGAAGCCAGATTTCGCCTTCCTGTACCGAAAGGTTTCCACCTTCCTTGCAAGGGACATCCAAGGGGAGACAGATGGCAGTGTCTTTGCTTCAGACCAGGGCGGCCTCTGGAAGAGAATGGGGCCAGGACAAAGCAGCCAGGGTGAGGCCAGTGCCCCGGCCCCCTTGCAGGGCGGCTGAACTGTTGACATCCTTCAAAGGCCTCCTGGGATACTGCACATCACATACATTTTGAAATTAAATGTTTTTTGGTTTTTTCTAAAATTTATTTTACTTATTTATTTTTGGCTGCGTTGGCTCTTTGTTGTTGCGCATGGGCTTTCTCTAGTTGCGGCGAGCGGGGGCTACTCTTCCTTGTGGTGGGAGGTCTTCTCATTGTGGTGGCTTCTCTTGTTGCGGAGCACAGCCTTTAGGCACATGGGCTTCAGTAGTTGTGTCACGCAGGCTCAGTAGTTGTGGCTCCTGGGCTCTAGAACGCAGGCTCAGTAATTGTGGCTCACGGGCTTAGTTGCTCCCCGGCATGTGGGATCTTCCCGGACCAGGGCTCAAACCCGTGTCCCCTGCATTAGCAGGCAGATTCTTAACCACTGTGCCACCAGGGAAGCCCTGAAATTAAATGTTAACCACGTTCACAACGGAAGAGTCAGGTTTGTGGCTCCCGCCCGCACTCCCGTACCAAGGGCAGCCTCGGCCGGACACCGCAATCCCTCCACTGGGAGTTACTGTGAAAGCCTGAAGCAGCACCGCCCGCTAGAACTCTCCACATCGATGGCAGTGCTCTCCATCTGGGCCGCCCAGTACAGTACCCACGGGCCACACGTGGCTATTGAGCACATGAGGCATGTTGAGTGTGGCTGGGCAGCGGGATCGTTTAGTTAATTTAATTTAAATGTAAGTGGCCTCATGGGGTTAGCAGCTGCCTGAGTGGACAGTGCAGGTCTAGAGATTTGCAAGGAACTGGCATGGTTAGAAAGACAAGAGTCTATTCTCCTCTGTCCTGGTTCCCTCCTCACGGGGCTGGATAGCCAAGCAGAGGCTGGGCTGCCCCCTTGGGGCCCCCGTGCCCACCCTGGCCTCTCTGTTTTCCGTTTCCCAGGAGCATCTCTGACATCCGGGTCTTAGCTGCCCAGCAGACAGCAGGACGTGGGGCCGGGGCTCAACAGAGAAGCCCATGGAAGTCGTGGGCCCGCGCCTATGCTCCAGCTCGGTTTCCCGGCCAAGGGCTCTGCCTGCCTGGGCACCAGCCCAGCTCATAATAAAAAAGCCACTTTTAGTTTTCTTTCCTGATCTCTCACGTGAGTCTGTCTTCCACAGGGACCCTGTGGGACAGAAGTGTGTGTGGCGGGGCGGAGTGGGTGGCTCTGGGTTGGCGGGGTCCTTGCATAGCCGAGGCTCTAAAACATGTGCATCTGAGGAGGTCGTAAGCCCCTAACAGTGGTATTTTCTAATTTTTTCTTCTGGTTTTCTAATTGCAAAAAAAGAACTCTGTATATAATATATGAACACATTCCCTGTGTAAAAGATTAAAATAATTCAGAAGGTTTTCCCCACAGGTAAAATTGCCCATGGCCTTCTTGGGCAACACATACATGCATGCACAGATACACACAGACACACACAGAAACACACACACACACAGACACACACAGATGCATACACAGACACACACAAGACACACACAGGCACAGACACAGACCACACACAGACACATACACACACATGGACACACAGACACATGCACACAGACACACACAGTTACAGACACACACACACAGACACGCACACAGACACATAGGTGGGGTGTTTTTCCCCCAGAGGGGCCATAGTAAATATGTCTTTCTGTGACTTGCTTTTCTCACTTACCATGTCTTAAGGCATCTTGCCCTGTCTGTTCGGGGAGTTAGGCCCCGTTCCTTTTGAACTGCTGCGTCGTGTTCCTCCGTATCCATGTGGTATAGTTTATTTAATCACTCCTTGTTGATGGATACTTCTGTTTCTCCAGGTGGCAATAACACAACCTGTGTTGCAGCAAAGGTTCTTGTCTGCACCTCTTTGTGCACGAGTGTGAGCAGAAGCTGACACACACACGTGACAGACAGAGTTGTATAGACCAGGTCACTGTTCAGCACGTATTCACGCCTCCCTTACTCTGAACTTTGTGACAGGAGGATGCCTCCCTGTCCTACTGACGCCAGGCTTGGCCACAGGACTTGCTTTGCCCAGTGGAGTGAGGGCAGGGATGATGGTGCCCTAAGCCTTCAGAGGCCTCGAGTGTTCCCGATCGTCCCTCTTGTCCTTCTGCCATCACCAGAAGAGGGACATTCCCCGGGCAGCTACCAATCCACGGAGATGGGAGACACGGCCTGGAGCAGCCCAGCCCCTGCTGAACTGCAGGTAAGCGAGCTGAAAAATAAATGGTTGTTTTCTGTGCAGCTGAAATTGCCAGGCTGTTACCCAGTAGAAGTTGCCTGACCCAGGAGTGAAAACTGTGAGGGCTTTGACCCTCTGTCAACGTGTTTCATGGTTTGCCCTTTGACCCAGTGTGCTACTTCCGGGAGTCCAGCCTCCCCAAACACTACACACCGAAACACACGAACAGCGATCTTTAGGTGGACAGCCAGTTGGTAAGAGCAGGTGTCCCCCCTCCCATCTGATGGATGGGGCTGCCCAGGCTTCGAGCTGTGACGTCACTTAGCAGCTCATCCTGGGAACCCACCAGAGACTGCGGAGCCCTTGGCGCTGGCTTCCCCTCAACTCAGAGCGACAGCTCCAGGGGTCAACAGCCCTCACGGCTGTGCATCTTTGGGCACCACCTGGCCTGTGGTCCGAGGCCACAGATCATGGACTGAGAGCCTTGCAGTTTTATCAGCTTGGGAGCCTTTTCCCAGCAGGAGCCGCAGCCCCTGCACAAGCAGTTCCGATCCCTAGAGGGCTGCCGGGGCCTCAAGATCGGCTGAGAAAACTCATCAGATAGAACGCCTGGGGAAAGAAGAATTTCCCATTGGATTGAAGTTGACTGTTTTCCATTCAGCCCCCCAGACAGCCAATCTTTTCACAGAAGAACTGCATTTTTCAGACTCTTTTTATCCCCCTGGTCCTCCCGCGGCCTCTTGGACAGGATCAAAGGAAAGCTTCCTTGGGGAGGGAGACGCTCAGGGCTGCAGCCGGGGGTCCGCTCCCGGGGCTCCTCCTGCTCCCTCCCTCAGCGGCTCGGCACAGGCCAAGGGGAAGGAAACTGACTCCGCCACAAGGGCCTGTGGACACTTCCGCAGAGAAGTCATCTGTTGCTGGGGGCAAGCCCAGATGGAATCTTGGAGCTGGGAGATAGATGTGTTTGCGGGCTGTCCCCACTCACCTCTCCGTCCATCTCTCACTGTTAGCTCAGAGCTGATAATTCTGTCGACTTGGAGCGCTCACCTGGCTTGGTAGCGAATGGAGTGGAGAAGGAGTTTTTCCCCAGCAGAGACTTAGCGTGTCCATGGTTATTTGTGGTGTATGCTGTAGCTGGAGTTGGGGCGAGGAGCGAGAAGGCTGGGGGGCAGGGGGCGGCGGTGGCTTCGTGTAGGGGGTTGGAGCCATCAGGATCTCCATGCCCAGCCGAGGTTATGGGCATCTGGGCATCTACCTGCAGTGCCTGCCCACAAACAGGGAAGGAATAGATGAGCTGAGAAAACCCTACTCCTCACCCATCCTGGTTGTCCGCTAGCCCATCCAGAGGGGGGCTGCTCCATCTTTCCACATCAGGTCATGGAGGAAGGTCTTGTTCCTTTTCCAACTGCTGCCTTATATTCCCTTGTGCATATGTGACGCAGCAGCTGTGATGGGGAGAAGGCAGCCACAGATTAAATCAATGTGGGCACAGGGCTGATCGTCCACAGGCTGGTCAGCGACTTAGGAGGTGCCGGGCACGAAGCCCTGCCCAGTTGGTGTCACAGCACTCACGTCCGGGCCAGATATACTCATCCCTCTGCTGGGGGAAAGGGGAGCATCTCATTCATCCTCAAAACAGCCCTGTGCGGTAGGTACCATTCTCCCATTTTACAGATGCGTAAACTGATGGCCAGAGAAGTTAATTAACAACCTTGCCCAAGATCACACAGCTGAATAGCAAAACTGGGATGCAAACCCAGCCCTGAGTGACCCCAAGGCCACCCACCCTTATAACTACCGTATCCCTAGATGGCCTGGTCCTCGCGAGACGTGCTGAGGTCATGCTGATGATGGGAAGATAGGAGAACACAGCTGTACCTTAGTCCCTGAGCCTCTTAAAGTCCCGGGTATGACAATAATCCTCCCTGCCCACACTCAACAGCTTTAAGTAGCCAGGGCGGGGCTCTGGTTTCAGTCAGCAGTCTGATCCAAAGCCCATGGTTTTTGGTTTGCTAGCTTTTGCCTAAAATAACCAGATCATGGCAGCTGAAGCAAAGCTGCTCACTCAGCTGCAGTTGCAGAAGCCAGTTGCCTCCCTCCTGGACTTGCCCCTCTCAAGGGAAGCCTTTGCTCTTCCACTGCCTACTTTGGGGTGATGGCTATCGAAGTCAGGGTCGTGGACCCCAGCATCAGCTCTTGCTCCCCTGCAGTCAGAGACCCCAGGCCTGGTGGGATTGACCCCGGGTGAGGGTACACATGTTGCCAACTGAGTTCTCCCCGGCCCTGATCTCCTGTAAGCCACCTGGAGCGCTGCAGGCTGGGGCTGGGGATAAGGGGTGGTCCCTGTGCCTGGCAGCTCCTGGCAGACGTGCTGTCTGGGCTCCTGCGCGCTCGCTCTCCTGCATCCAGCACCTCCAGCCTGGGTCAACACTAATATTTACTTTTGAAGGCAAGGCTGAAGCTCAGGGCTGCTTTCCGTCCCCATGGCTCTCCTGGGCCCAGCGGATGGAATTGCAGAGGGGGGTGCTGGGGACTACTTGTGTGGGCTGAGCGGGAGCCATGGGAGATGGTGGACAGGGAATTAGGTCCAAGGCCTCAAATAACAAAAATAACTCTAGTGATCAGAAGAGCAATTATTTATAAAGTTCTTACTCTATGTCCGATGCTGGGATAAGTCTTTCCCATGCATTTCAATTTTAGTTCTCACCCCGGTTCTTCAAGGCAGGTGTGTCATAGTTTTACAAGCTAGAAGACAGAGGCAGAGAAAAGTAAGTAGCTTGTCCAAGGTCACGCAGCTAGTAAGTGGTGGACCTGGGGGGCCAGCTGAGCACATGAGCCTTGGCGATTCTAAGGCTCCGTGTCTACAGGGAACGGGAAGGTTAATGAGCGAAGCCTGGTAAGTCTACGGCAGCTGGGAGTGGTGGGGACCGGAGCAGTGGAGAGGAAACCCCTGTCGAATCCTCAGCTCTAGCTAGTTGTTGCCACAAAGAAATGTGGACCCATTGGGGCCAGCGTGTCTGATCTTCAAGAGAAAATCTTGGCATGCTTGTTTCTAGAATCAGGGGGAATATACATATTTATACATCTACAGGTTTTTATTTGAAGTATTCCAATTTTTAAATGTTGGCAGCACATTCCTTCTCTTAAAAAATCACAGTGGCAGCCAAGTCAAACATGGCTTCGGGCAATCACTCTGCTCCCACCGCAGAGCCCAGTTTGTCTGCCCGGCCCTCTGCTTCCTCCACGCAGGGGGCAGGACTGAGAATTCAGCTCAAGGCCCACGGTCTGGATGGCCACCCCTGGGCCACTTTCGGGCTGGATGCCTGGGGACAGTGGCACCCTTCGATCCAGACAGTCAGGGCCCCCGCTGGCTCCACACTTCAGAGGGTCACCTTCTGCTGTCCCCCTGCCCACGAAGAAGAGGAGGGTTTGCTGGACCGAGGGGTCTGCCCACCCAGAGCTCACATCCTCTCTTCTAGACCAGCCTCTGGGTCCTGGCGACCCCAGAATTCCCTACCCCAAGGCCTTGAGCCTGCTTTCGGCACCAGTGTATCAGTTTTCTGTTGCTGTAAAAAGCTACCTAAACTGCATAGTGTGAAACAACAGTCATCCCTCTCTCTCTCTCTCTTTTTTTTTTTGGACGCACTGCACAGCATGTGGGATCTTAGTTCCCTGAGCAGGGATCGAACCTGTGGCCCATGCAGTGGAAGCGCGGAGTCCTAACCACTGGACCACCAGGGAAGTCCCAACAGTCATCTCATTGTTATTACCTCTCATGGCTCCGGGGCCGGTGAGGTCAGCTCAGCAGTCCTCCCGGGGGTCTCTCCTGCCGTCCAGTCAGTGGCGGCTGGGGCTGGCATTCTCCTGAGGTTCTTTCACCCACAAGTCTACGGTCGGTCTGGGTGTCAGCTGAGGCCCGGGCCGGGACGGCCAGCCAGAACATCTGCACGTGGCCTCTCTAGGGCCCCCTACTTCCTCATCGAGGGGCGACTGGCACTCAGAACAAGGGTCCCAAGACGGAGAACCAGGAGGAAGCTGAATCACCTTTACGATCTAGCCTCGAGTCACTGCCGATGTACTTATTGGTGGAGACAGAAACAAAAGTCAGGGGGACGGATGCGAACTCCACCTTGATGGTGCAGGGGCAGGATTTCACGGGAAGAAGAGCCTTCGGAGTGAGACATGCTTCCAGGGCCACTTGGGAGAGCGTTTTCTGCAACAGTCTGCACGTTTCTCTTCCCTGCAGGCCTCCTCCGAGGATGGGCTGGCAGCAGAGGAGGCCCTGGGGCGGCTGCAGGGACTGGGAGTGGCCGGACAGGGCTAAGGCTGGCTGTGCTCACGCCAGCCCCCGGGGGCCCTCTGACTCACCCGTGTCAGGGGCAGGCTGCCTGGAGGGCAGGGCAGGCCCTCTGGATGCGCCCTAAGGAGTCCCCACCGAGAGCGCCATGTGGACAAGGCAGAGGCCAGCTCCTGGGGGATCCGAGTGACGGCCGCTGCTGAGCAGGAAGGGCCGAGGGGAGGAGGAGAGAGACAGAGATAAATGACCCCCTGTGTGTCCACCGACCTCCCGGCCCAGCGTCTTGACTGAGTGTGGAAAGGAGAGTCAGCACTTGGCTTGCAGGGACCCGTGAGGGATTCTTCGTGGTGCTTCCTTGCCAGAACTTGGTTTTGCTTCGATGAGACAAAAAGACACACAAGCCAGCTATCGAATAATGCAAGTCACTGGGTAAGTTTGGGTCAAAGTGCAGGTCTTCTGTAGAAGAGAGAGGTCAGCGTCCTGGTTCTCCAGCCTACCTGCAAATCAAAATCACCTGTGGGAGCTTGATGACCTAGGGATGTCCTGGTCCCATCAGCTCAGTTCTGAAGCAGTCTGTCCCTTAGGGGCCTAAGGGTGGGGATTTATTTAAATTTATTTTTTATTGAGGTAACATTGGTTTATAACATTATAAAAGTTTCATGTGTACAGCCCGGTCACCACCAAACATTTAGTTTCCATCTGTCACCATACTGTTGGTCCCCTTCATCCATCTCACCCTCCCCCTGCCCCTTCCCCTCTGGGAACCACTACTCAGTTCTCTGTATCTGTGCTTTTGGTTTGGTTTGTTCATTTGTTTTAGTTTTTTATATTCCATGTATGAGTGAAATCACGCAGTATTTGTCTTTCTCCAACCAACTTATTCACTTAGCATAATGCCCTCCAGGTGTCGCAGGGGAATTTTTTTTTTTTAACTTTTTATTTTATATTGGAGTATAGCTGATTAACAATGTTGTGATGGTTTCAGGTGAATAGCAAAGCGACTCAGCCATACATATACAGGTATCCATTCTCCCCCAGACTCCCCTCCCATCCAGGCTGCCACATAACATTGAGCAGAGTTCCCTGTGCTATACAATGGGTCCTTGTTGGTTAACCTTTTAAAATATAGCAGCGTGTACATGTCAATCCCAAACTCTCTAACTATCCCTTCCCTTCATCCTTCCCCCCACCCCCCTCACAGGGGGATTTTTTAAAGCTACCCAGTGATTCTACTCTGCAGCCAAGTTTGAGACCCACTGAGCCAGAGGAGAAATACCTGGAGGGGAAAGCTTCCCAGGCCTTAATAAGGGAATGGCTTGAATAGTCAGGGCAAGAGAAGGCATTCCAGGTGGGCGGAATAGCAGGAGCAAAAGAGACCAGGTGAGAATGTGCTTTGCAATATTAGGAGTATCCAACATATGGATGGATCTGCTAAGGTAGCAGTTTTGGTGTTGGTAATAGTAACAAAAAAAGACTGCCATGTGTAAGACACTGTGTTATGAACTTACAGATACAATCTCATTTGGTCCTCACTACAGCTCTGTGAGGTAGGTATTTTAATTCCCGTTTTACAGATGAGAAAACTGAGGATCAGACTGCCTGTGTGATTGTCCCATAGCTAATCCAGAGCTGGGATTTGAACACCTGACTCTAATTCTCAAAGTGATGCTTAGAAGATTTGGTGCAAACGTGGGGAATTCCGGACCTGAGCTAGAGATGATAGGGTGAGGTGGTGAGCCTGGCAGGTCAGTGTGGAGGTCAGAAGGTAGGAGGGGTGTGTGTGTGCAAGAGAGGGCAAGCCAGTGAGCGAGTGAGCCAGAAGGAATGGTTGGGCAGTGTCCCGGTGGGTGGGGCAGGGTGTGTGGGTGAGAATAGCTCCAGGTCGCAGCTCTGGAGGCCGGAGCCAGCGCCTCTCCAGCTGTGGCTCCCTTTCTGCGTGGGTGGGTCAGTTGAGGCTTGGGCAGCCTTCCTGAGCATCTCAAGCCTCTTGGCCTTTGCACGTGCTGTTCTCTGCCTGGAACTGTCTTGCCCTCTTCTCCACCTGTCTGTCTGTGAATCCGTCCATGCGTAGCTGAGCTATCACCTCCTCCAACAGTCAGGCAAACTGAGTTTTGAGTTGAAACTCTTGACACGTACCAGTCCGGTGTTCTTGGGCAAGTTATTCAACCTCCTTGATTCTTAGTTTCTTCATCTGCAGAAAGAAAAGAGTAAAAATAGTCCTTGCCTCAGAGGCTTCTGGGAGGATTAAACGTTTTCATGCGTGTAAAGCTCTTAGGACAGAACCTCGCTCAGAACTAGCGCTGACAAAAGTCAGCACCCGTTTCTGCCCTGTTGCCCTCACCTCTGCGTTATGGTTGCTATTCAGCTGATTTCCCCTTGAGAATGTAAGCCCCCTGAGGGCAGAGGCTGTCCTAGCCTCCACTGGGACCCTGTGCCCACCATGATACTGGGTGTGACATGATTCTGGGAGAGTCCTTGGTACAAATGTAGAAAATTCTGGATCCGATCTAGAGGTAACCTGATGTAGGTGTGGTAGAAATTGCTAGAGGCAATCTCATCCAAGATGTTACCTCTTCTCACCTGCTTGTCGATGGCAGCACTAACGTATTCATCTAAAGGATAACACCTTCCAGACTCGGGCAGCCAGAGTGGCCACGTGATGCTGTGACCACAGACCAACCAGGCTGTCCGAGGTTGCGTTCTCAGAAGCAGACTCTTTAAGGCAAAGATTCAAGAGCCAGCAGTTTATTTGGAAGATGAATCCAGGAAGGATTTGTATGGCAGTGGAGAAATGAGACAAAGAGGAGAAGCCAAATGCAGAGTCTGTGAGTGAGCAAGGTACTGTTGGGGGCAGCTGGGGCTCTGTCCCACTGGGAGCCTCTGAGGGCGAAAAAGCTGGAGTATTTGTCCACCAACTGCTGTCTGTCATTGGTTGCGGCTGCTCCTGGGCCCCATTAAGTCTGGCACATCGGGCCTGCTCTATGTGGTGACCTGAGCAAGCTACTGGGGCCAAAGGAAAATATTTGTAGAAGTAGTTTCTGTGGCTTCACTGGAGAGTATCCAGGGGACATGGGAGGGGCAGGCACCAACAGTGTCTTTTATAGAAGTTTAAGTTGTTGCAAAGAACTTCCTGAAAAGCCCCACAAAAGGTAGGCTGACTCAGCTAAGGGCTCTTTTGCTTATGACCTTCCCACTTTCCTCTTGCTTAGAATATAGTTTTAATGGTTGGAGCTGTGGCAGCCATATTATGTCCATGAAGAAAAGAACAACAGACCAATCAAGATTTCTCACTCTTCCTACAGCTTTTAATTAGAAAATAGTTTACTGGGCTTCCCTGGTGGCACAGTGGTTAAGAATCTGCCCACCAATGCAGGGGACACGGGTTCGAGCCCTGGTCCAGGAAGATCCCACATGCCGCGGAGCAACTAAGCCCGTGTGCCACAACTAATGAGCCTGCGCTCTAGAGCCTGCAAGCCACAACTAGAGCCCACATGCCACAACTACTGAAACCCGTGCGTGTAGAGCCTGTGCTCTGCAGCGAGAAGCCACTGCAATGAGAATCCCGCGTGTCACAATGAAGAGTAGCCCCCAATTGCCACAACTAGAGAAAGCCCATGCGCAGCGACAAAGACCCAACACAGCCAAAAATAAGTAAATTCATAAAAAAAAAGAAAACAATTTACTACTAGACATAATGTCACATAAGAGAAAAAAAACCTCTTCACTTTATAGTTTCAGGCAGCCAGTGATACTTGGGTTTCATGTTACTTGCAGCCTAATCCAATCTTAGTTCAAAAAACTGTAAATGTTAAAGAATGAATGAATAAACTCTGGGCAGTGGGTGGAGGTAAGGTAGAGAGCACCTTTTGCTTACAAGGATGCCCAGCAGGTTTGACTATATTCCTAGACTGTAAGGGCTGGATAATAATTATTTTTGCTCACTATTTTATCCTCAGCCTGTGCAGAGGAGACTTGTAATAATTGTTTCCTGAATAGGTAAATGGCCAGTGATCCTGGGGGAGGAGAGGGAGCTGCAGATGCTCTGGACAAAATTTATTTGCATTTACATTTATGGAACATCTTTTCATATACCAGGCTGTACTTTTTTTTACTAAAGGGGAGGGATTGGGGAGGGAAAAGAAGGAAAAGCAGATGAGCTAGGATCAAGTACAGGCAGACCTCGAAGACATGCGGGTTCAGTTCCAAACCACCGCAGTAAAGTGCATATCACAAGAAAGTGAGTCACACAAAGTTTTCGGTTTTCCATTGCATATAAAAGTGATATTTACACTACATTATAGTCTGTTAAGTGTGCAATAGCATTATGTGTAAAAAAAATAGTTACCTTAATTTTAAAATAATTTATTGCTAAAAAATATTAACCATAATCTGAACCTTCACCAAGTTGTAATCTTTTCACTGAGGGAGGGTTTGAAATATTGCTAGAATCACCAAAATATGACACAGAGACACAAAGTAAGCAAATGCCGTTGGAAAAATCGTGCTGATAGACTTGCTTGATGCAGGGTCACCACAACCCTTCAGTTTGTAAAAAACCCAATATCTGTGAAGTACCCTAAAGCAAAGTGCAGTGAAATGAGGTGTGCCTGTATTAAAAGTCAAATAGGTTATACTTCTCTCTGAACCTCAGTCTCTTCATCTGTAAAATGGGAATGATAACCATACCATACTGAAGTGTGTTGTAAGGATTCAATGAGATAATATAAGCCCAGTGATTTGCCAAGTTCTGGAACATAGTAGGTCCTCAATAGAGGGTACTTTTATCATTGTTGTTCTTCTTGTTATTACAGATGGGCACCTCTACTAGGCCCTGTGGAAAATAAATAAGACATGGTCCTTGTCCTCAGATAGCTGATGATCTGATAGGAGGGACTCACTGTATTAGGAGGGAGGATTAGTATAATTATTCCCATTTTATGGCTGGGGAGATAGACTCTGGGGGGTTATAAAATGTACCCAAGATCAGCTGACTGGTTTGTGTTGGGGCTCTCCCTCAGCACCATGCGGGAACTTGGGAGGAACACAAGAAGTGCTACTAACTTTGGGACAAATTCAGCAGAGAAATTCTGTGACTTGGTCTTGTACGGAGGACCAACACTACACAAGGGTCCCAGTGGGCTCTGCGATGGCAGCTCCACACTCCCTCTCACTGCCCCTGGTTCCCTCCCATCCTCCAGGTCTCAGAGACCTCCAGAGACCCATTCCAGCCCTGAACTTGAAAACGCACTGATTGAAAGGAGTTGAATTGGCATGGAACACCTAAAGGAGGTGTCTTTTAGCAAAGCTATGCATGGAAATGTCTTCCAAATTAGGATGAGGTGCTTTATTTTCCAGCTTAGTCCCTGAACAAGCTTCTTCATTCTCAGGACTGTTCTGGCGCTGGCGATGGCAGAGTTGCTGTCGCCAAGACTGTAGACCACGGTGAACTGTCGGTGGCTGGTCCCGCTCACCAAGGGGAAAAGAGAAGAGTTCCCCTCATCACCTGACTGGGAGTCTTCCGCAAGTGGGTGAGGATGTTTCCAAAATATTTGTATGGTAATTGATGGAGTTATTAAGATTCACTGAGTCAATAATGTTCCCATTCAGAAGCTCGGGTGTGAAGCACATCTAACGTCCCTGTAAGTGGGCTTCCTTGTTGACTGAGCTTTAGAGCCCTATCCATTCCCACGGTCCCCATCGCAGACTCTGTGACCACCACACTGCCTCAGATAAACTGACTTTCCTAAGGATGAAGGCCTCAGAGTGGAGAAGGAAAGGGGCAGGGGGCTGAGAAGCCCTGCTTAGTCTCAACCTCAAGACGCTGGTACCGGTGCTGAAAGCTCAGCTTCTCTGTACACCGGTGCCGAATCCAATCTTGGAGACAGAGTTTTGGGTGAAGTAGAAAAGGATAGCTTTATAACTTTGCGAGGCAAAGGGGGACACAGCGGGCTCCTGCCTCGAAAAACTATGTGTCCCCACTTGGAGAAGTGAGTGAGAAGTTTTATAGTAATGGTTCCAAGAGGGTGTGATCAGCTCATGGACATTGTCCTGATGGGTTGGGGGTGAGGTAAGTAGGAGTCGGCATCATCAACCTTGAGGTCCAACGGGTCTGGGGTCTACATGCTTGTGGGCAGCATACCTTCATTAATCGCTAACTTCTCCCACCTGGAGGGGGTTTCAGTATCTGCACAATAGCTCAAAGATATCGTTGTGTGCATCCGTTGATGGGGAAACAGGACCTTGCCGCAAGGCTGCTCTTGGCTGTGTGTTTCTCCCTGGTCTCGCATCCCCTCCCTTCCCTTCCCTAATCAACAACTGCTTGAACCTGCCCAGTGGAACTCAGGGGAGGTCATGGAGGCTGAATGAAGGCTGTTTCCTGTAATCAAAGAAATGGGGGACACAGAAAGTCTTTGTGCCCAGGAGCCCCACAGGGCCCTGCTCGGTAACGGTACTAACACAGGCAATGCTGGGCTTTGGGGGTTTCTCCCAGCAGTTCGACCACTCCCTCCTTTAGCATCTTGTCACCTGAGCGATGGTTTTCCCATGTGACACATACGCGCAGGCATAGCTCTACTTTTCGTGACACAGGTAAACAAACATCATCATCCTAGTCTTGACCGAGCTACTGGATAGCACGTGGTGGGACGCGATGCGTTCTTTGCCCCTGATGTTTCTACCTTGCCGCCTCTTTCATGCTGCCCGCGGTGCACTTTGTACTTATTGCCTCCTGGAGGGGATGACTCAGCAGAAACTCTGAGGTCAAAGAGTGTCAGCTCTTGGCTTTGGAGTTCCAAAAGCTTAGGCCTCAGGGGGACACGAGGGAGTGACCGGCATAAATAATAGATGTGGGAGAAGGGTTGGGGAAGAGGGAAAATTCTCAACCTGGTGATGGAAAGGATTCCCCTGGGTGGGGGAAGGGAGAGAGATGGAGGGGATATGATAAAGGAAGGTGGACCCGGGGCCATGTGGGCAAGAGGGGACTCGGCTTCCAGATACTGCCTGGCCCCCTGGGGGAGAGCACTTGGGTCCTCGGGCAGGGATGCCCAGGGGAGCTCAGTCAGGACCTCCGGACCGTGCAGTCTCTTCTTGTGGTCATCATGCATCATCAACGCACAGGAGCTTTAAACTGTAGAGGTGGGTGGGGTCCTGGGCACCTGCAGGGGTGGTAGAGATGGTAGAGACGGAGCCCCTGATCTCTCCCAGCCCCCAACCCCAACTGGACTTGCCAAGATGTACCTGCTGAGGTGGGGCAGGGCGCACTCCCAGGGCTCTAAGAAGCTCCTTAGCTTAAGCATGGGAAGGAGGAATAAGATGGGCTGTGGGTTCACATCCGTCCCTGAGGACCAGCTCTAACTCCACCTTTTCTGTTCCTCTTTGGAAACCTTAACGGGGTGCAAATGTAAGACAGAAGCCCCCCTTCCTTCCTCCCTTGCAGAAGCTCGGGGGACTTAGTCTGTTTCCTCAGCTCGACGGTTCTCCCCCGGGGCCTCTCCTCCCCAGCCAGGCCGCCCAAGGGGTGGAGTCTCCCAACGGCCCTGCCTGGCCCTACTCCCCAACCCCCTCACGAGAGCACAGGCCTTTTTATTTAAAGAGCTCATCGCTGCAGGAAACAGATGGGAGTCACAAAAATAATAAACAGTGAGAATTTCAAAGGTTCCGGAAGCTTCGAGTCATGGTCTCAGGCCTGTAGTTAAAGACTTCCTTCTGAGATAGCTCCTGAAAATGACTGCGGCCACTGTTCCTTGAGCTCCTGGGATGGCCAGGCGGAGACTGGCAGTGTCGTGAATTGTCAGCAGCCGGACCAGTCTGTAATCCTGACCGCGGGACCTACGGAGGGAGGGAGTCGTTACTGCCGGCTTACAGATGCAAACACTGAGTTCAGAGAGCTGGCTGGGGCCACATGATCTACGGGGCCCAGTGCAGAATGAAAACGTGTTGTCCTTTTTCAGAGATGACTAAGAATTTTCAAGATGTTGGTATCAGAGCATTAAACCAAGCATGGGGAGCTTCTGAGCTTGGGGCCCTGTGTGACTGCGCGACACCGAGGTCCACGAAGCCAGACCTATCGGAGAGATGAGGCGGTACCTCAAGGACACAGCTAGCACGGGGAAGCCCAGGTTTCAGCGCAAGTCCTTGGACGGCCTTAAGCTGAATTTCGCTGTCTCCTGTCCTTCACCTTCAGGCACCCCGATTCCCTCCCTCCCACCCACCACGGCTGATGGAAGCTTGGCTCTGTCCCTGATTTCCGTGACTTAAAAAGAATAGTAAAAGGCAGAGCAGGGCTGTAAGACTCGGACACTACACAAATCCGATGTTGTTGCCATCAGCCCTTTGGCTTGTGCTGAAATGGAAGCTAAAGGGAGGCCTGGGCGTCGCCCCGTGCCTGGCCTTCCCCATTCAATTAACTTGACAAGTCAACATTTTTGAGACTGATGATTCTCGTTTCCAGTGCAGTCTGAAAGTCCCTGGGGGCAGGGAGAATATTTAGGCTTGCTTACTTCAGGAAGTGGTATCTTCGCTCCAATTTACGTGGACTTGATTTTCAGAGACTACAGCGGGCTCAACCCACGTAGATAAGTGTCCCTGACGGGACACGTATAATATAGGGTTTACAATATACATTTGATGCAACAGTTTAAAACCTGTTTATATGAGCATATATATTTGTATTTTATTTCCTTATCACAGTGATTCCCAATGGAGGGAGAGACTTTACCCTCTCCCTTCCCCTGGGGACATTTGTCCGGGGACGTTTTTGTTGTCACAGCTGGGTGGGGGGGATCTGCTACTGGCTCCTAGTGGGTAGAGGCCAGGGGTGCCTCTAAACATCCCACACTGCACAGAGTGGCCCCCACAGCAAAGAATTATCCAGCAGTCATAATTCATTTTGCTAGTTTCAAGGAATGAAATAGATCTCTAAGACTGGAAGCCCAGTTTGTGAAAATCTATCCTTAAGAAATGAAGTTTTGAGACATGCCCACTGAATTTGTGAACATGATATAAGAACTAATGGGGTCCCAAATCAAGGGTCGACTGAACCGCAGGTAATCCTCACAACAACCCCAAGGAGTCTGAACTGTTACCCCATTTTGCTGATGAGGAAACTGAGGCTCAGAGAAGACAAGTAATTGGGGAAGGACTTCCTGGAGGTGGGCTTCACCCGAAGATGCCGCCACAGAGTCAGGCACAACATGGGGGTTTTTCTGGCCCTAAGGGATCCACTTTTGTCTCTCGGCACCCCACCTGCTTTGGTGACCCCGCCCCCTGGGGGCCCCACTTCTCCGCCTCCAGCTCAGGAATTCCCCCCTCTGCGTTTGCTCACAACAGCTTCTGTTTTTTTCCATTCCACCTCTGCTTCTGAATGTGTTGTGTTCATAACTCCTGGACTTTGCTTTCAGGGAACCACCCTCCTCCTAGGAGCTTGGGATAAACTGACCCCAGACTCAGAGTGATAGCACCAGTGGATAACTTTCCTTAGACCTCAGTGATTGTTTTGGGATGACCAAGTCTGAGCCAGTGAGAAGCTCTGAGAGGTTTGCTGCCCTATGGCTACCCCGGGGGGCTCAGCCTAAGGGGCTGCCAGATGAAATACAGGAGGCTGGTTAAATTCGAATTTCAGATAAACAGTGAATAAAAAAGTTCTTTTAAAGTATGTCCCACTAAATATTTGGGACATACTACAAAAGTAATTCTTGTTTATCTTAAATTCAAATTAAACTGACATTCTGTATTTTTTTATTGAAGGATAGTTGATTTACAATATTATATTAGTTTCAGGTGTACAGCATAGTGATTCAGTATTTTTACAGATTATACAACATTAAAAGTTATTACATGATAATGGTTATAATTCCCTGTGCTATACAATATATTTTTATTGCTTATCTATTCTCTATATAGTAGTTTGTATCTCTTAAACCCATACCCCTAATTTGTTCCTCCCTCCTTCCCTCTCCCCTTTGGTAACCATAAGTTTGTTTTCTATGTCTGTGAATCTATTTTGTGTATATGTTCACTTGTATTATTTTTTAGATTCCACATATAAGTGATATCATATAGTATTTTTCTTTTTCCGTCTGATATTTCACTAAGCATAATATTCTCTAGGTCCATCCATGTTGCTACAAATGGCAGAATTTCATTCTTTTTTATATATTGTATATATATATACACCACATCTTCTTTGTCCGTTCGTCTCTTGATGGGCATTTGGGTTGCTTCCACATCTTGGTTATTGTAACTAGTGCTGCTGTGGACATTGGGGTGCATGTGTCTTTTCAGATGAGTGTTTTCATTTTGTTTTCAGCTATATACTCAGGAGTGGGATTGCTGGATCCTATGGTAGTTCTGCTTTTTGTTTTCTGACGAATCTCCATACTGTTTTCCATAGTAGCTGCACCAATTTATATTCCCATCAACAGTGTCCAAGGGTTTCCTGGCATTCTGTCTTTTTATTTGCTAAATCCGGCCACCTATCAGAGGAGGCTAAAGAGGAGATAGCTCCTGGTGACACCATCTGAGCCCTTAGTCTCTCCCTCCATTGGGAATCACTGTGATAATGAAATAAATTCAACCTTACCTAAAGCCACACTACCTAGAGACTTACAGCTGCAAAACTGCTAAGGAATTTTCTGGACCTTCTCAAAGTCTTGGCCTTGGGAAGCTTGGAAAGAAAGCCTCCTAAGCGTGTCCTGTGCTTCCTCCTGTTCTGACACCGTGCTCAGGGTCGGGGAGATAAAGGTTTATGGAACAACAAGTTTCTGGGCTTAGCTCCCTTACAATAAATTGTTTTTATTTCTTTGAGCATCTACTATTGTTACCGACCAGGGTTCTCGGCCTCTTTAATCAATAGAAATTGATCAGAGGCCAGACAGGAAATTCAGGCAAGGGGTTATTGGGGCCCCTGCTGCTGCAGGGGGGAGTGGGAACAAGCAACAGCTGCTTGTGCCCTGAGGGGGTTGCGAGCTGCTTCCTTGCAATGGGGTGAGGGTAGGGGTGTGGCCAGGGGTCTTCGAGGGTGAGGTGGGGGGTGGCTTAGGTGGTGGTGTGTGCAGGGGGCACGTGCAGTACCCTGCTTTTGCTCCCGATGCCCTGCTTTTGTTCCAGGCTCTTCAAAAGTGGCAGTTGGGTTTTTTGGTCTCTTTGTATCTTTTGTCCAGAACTTGCCCCAGTTGTCCCTGCACGCAGTTATTTTTAGTCCCATATAGTTTCTTTGTATTTTGTTGCTGGAGGAGAGGTGTGTCCAGGTGCAAGCATGGCAGCCCTGCAGCAAAGGGTCCCAGATCCCAGCCTGTCTTACTATGTGCTAGACACTGTACTGGGGATTTCACTTAAATGACTTCCCACCCTTCAAACGCCTTGGACTTAGGTAACATCACACCCATTTCACAGGTGAGAAAACAGCGGTCTGGAAAGGTGGCATCCTTGGCTTTAGAGCACAGGCTGAGAAAGTGAGAAGCGGGCAATTTTAAACCGGTCCTCGCACCTGCACAGCCGGCCCTGGTCCCTTACAGCTTGCCACCTCTTGGCTCCCACACCTTGCCTGCCGGTCAGCCCTTTGGAAGGAACCCAGTGCTATTCATGACCCTGCCTTCCTCTCTCAGCCTGCAGGGACCCCCATGAGCTCCCCACCTCCTGCTTGAAACAAGCCGCTGAACATCTGGAAGCCCCAGGAGGCCGTTTTCTTTGACAACCCTCCCTTTAAGGGCTCGTAGAAATTCTTGCCCCTACTGCTGTGCCGTGAGCAGCTCAGGTACACAGGCCTCTGGAGGCCAGAGGAGCTGGCCGCATCTGCTTCCCATCACCCTGGGGAGGGACTGCACAGCCAGCTGCGGGAAACAGGAGCCCCTGGCCTCTGATTTACAGCCCATTGGTATTGAAGCCTCGGGAGCAATTATTTGGATGGAGCCTGGCGAGGGGTAAGAGCTTTTCAGAGCCGAGAAGAGCGGATCTCGACTGGCTGGCCTCCCTCCGCAGGTGGGTGAGAATCACCTGGTGAGGACCTTCTTACTTATGCAAGTTACCAAACTCTTATGGACCTGCCCGTGTGCCCGGCACTATTTTGAGCGCTTCATGAATATTCACTCAGTGAAGTCTCCTTGGGGGGGAGATGCTATTATCATCCCATTTTACGGTTGAGAAACTGAGGTCCCCAAAGAGTACATAACACGCTGTAGTCACCTAGCTGGGAACATGGGCTCATTTATCCACGTTTCATTTATCCATTCGTCGGTTGGTGGACATTGCGTTGTTTTGGCTTATGAAGAACGCCGCTGTGAACATTCGTGTAGTTTGTGAAAACCAAGAGGAAAACTGGTAATCTGACAGGATGTTGTGTAGGAAGTAGGAATAGTGTGGCTTTGGGAGTGGGCACTTTGGCTGGAAACGTCTGGGTTGTGACTCCTTATGAGCTCTGTGACCATGAACAATTAATTTTATATTTTCTGTGCCTCTTTTTCCTCAACTGTCAAATGGAAGTAATACTGGTACCTTCTTAACTGGATGGTTATGAGGGTTGGATTAGCCAGGGTTCTTTAGACAAACAGAGCTAATAGGATATAGATGTATATATGATTTATTATAAGGAATTGGCTCGTGTGATTATGGAGGCTGAGAAGTCCTACGATTTGCCATCTGTGTGCTGGAGACCCAAGAAAGCCAGTGGTTCTAAGAACTGGGGGCGGTGGGGGGGGCCCAGTGGAGTAAGTCCCAGCTGAGGACCGGGAAGACCAATGTCTCAGCTCCGCAGTCAGGCCGAGAGAGCAAATTCCCTCTTCCTCTGCCTTTTAGTTCTTTTCAAGCCTTCAAGGGATTGAGTGAGGCCCTCCCACATTGGAGAGGGCCATCTGCTTTACAGTCCACTGATTTAAATGCTAATCTCTTCTGAAAACACCCTCACAGGGATACCCAGAAATAATGTTTAATCTGGGCATCCCAGATCCTCATTAATTAGACACGGAAAACTGTCACAAGGGTAAATCGAGATACTGTATGTTGGTTGTTTTTATGTGGATGCATATAGAGCTCAGGAGAGCAGAGGGAGCAGGGAGGGTGGACAGGTAACTAGGCTGGAAGGGAAGTGGTGGGGAGTCAGCGAGGGCTTCCTGGAGGAGGAGGCATCTAAGCTGGGGCAAGTAAGAGTCAGCTGGGGGATCATGACACCCCTCCTCCCTCACCTCCAGGTCAGGGAATCTGACAGCCAGAGGAAGGCTCCAGGCAGGCGGCCATCCCACCACCTCGGCCTCCCTGCTGGCAAGTCTGACACTGGGGGGAAGACGCCTGCGACAAGAGGTAACACAACATGGTGGTTAAGCTCAGAGCTCAGGTCAGACCGAGTCACCTGGTGTACAGATCCCCCTGGCTTCCCTACTGTCTACCTGGGTGCCCCTGGGCAACCTGCTGAACCTCTCTGAGCCTCAACATCCTTATCTCTAAATGGGGACAGTGGTGACAATACCGACAGCACAGGAGAGTCGTGAGAATTCAGTGAGGTGATGTGGGGAAGCAGTGGCCCAGGGTGACTGGTGGGTCCGTGTCAGTGGTCAGTCTTGGCCAAAACCCTCTCTATCTGCACTGTCCCGTTGCCTCCAATGTCTTCCCAGAGCAACGGCAAAGCAGGCAACTATTTTTGAACCCGGGGCTGCTGTTTAAAGAGCTTGGAGTGGAGACTGGGACAAGGGAGTCGAGTCGGGGTCAGGCCTGAACCTGCTGTGTGGTCTTGGGAAAGTGAACCACCCCTGCTGAGCCTGGGGGGAAACGGCTGACTGATGGGTGAAGGGGAAATGAGATAAAGGAGGTCAAGCCCTTGCTGTTTCCTGTCTCCCTGGGAATCCCTAAGAACATTCCCCAGCCTCCTCCTCCGCCCTCATCCCTCTCGGGGGCTTAATTGGGCAGCTGCAGTTACTCCATACTTAACCTTCTCCCCATCTGCCCTCCAGGGAAAGAATTAACGTTAATCCCCAGAGCTGCTTCCCGTGCCCTGTCAGGGAAGCCTGTGAGTGCGGGGAGCAGGGAGCCAGCCCAGCTCGGGCCTCCCAAGTAGCCCAGCCGAGCTCGGAGCCCAGCATCACGGCCCTTGGTCCTGGAGTCCTCCTGGAGTCGTGGGGGGCAGCCCTGCAGCCAGCAAGCCACCTTCCTCTTCACCCCATCTTTGTTCCTCTAGCCCAGCACTGTCCGGTGGAAGTATAATGTGAGTCACCTAAATAATTTTCAATTTTCTAGTAGCCATATTAAAAAAAATTAAAAGAAACAGATGAAATTTTAATAGCACATTCTGTTTAACCCAAAGTATTCCAAATGTGATCTTTTCAACGTAGAACCAATATGCACAATTATGAACGAGATATTTTACGTTCTTTCACGCCTAGTAAGCCTTGCAAACGTGGCGTGCATTTTACGCTTTTACAGCGCATCTCAAATCGGATGCTAAGTTTTCTTGGGAATACTTGATCTGTATTTAGATTTCACAGAATGAATCGTTGAAAGAGTAGATTCACCTACCTAAGTTGTTTCAGACCCAGAGAAAAGTTTTCCAACAACTGAACAAGTATCTTTTTCGGTTTAAATATAAATTAAAATTAAATAAGAGGAACAATTCAGCTCATTAACTGCACTAGTATCGCATTGCCAGGTCTCACGCGTGGCTGGTGGTTACCATACTGGATGGCACAGCTCTGGCCTTTGCACCCAGGTGCCCACGGCTGCTCCTCAGCTGACCTCCCAGAGAAGGCGTGGGGAGCAGTAGAGGTAGAAGAGACAGGAACTCTGCCTCCAATTTGCTGTGTGACCTTGGGTAAGTTGCTAGACCTCTCTAGGCTTTTCTTTTGCCAGCTCTCAAACCCTTTCATTCAAATAAACCGAGTGCCTACACCATGCTCTGCTGTAGGCTCTGGGAGTGACCGGGAAAGAGCACACAGTTCTCCTCCCAGAGCTTCATTCTGGCCTGGGAGATGGTAATAATAATAATGACAGCTAACACCAGGTGAGCCCTTACTATGTGCCAGCTGCTGTTGGGTGCCCTCAATGTTCCCCATCTCCTCTAACCCTCATGGTAACTAACTTTGTGGGGCAGGTGTTACGTCACCGTCTCATGTGGGAAAACTGAACCGCACAGAGCAGTTAAGAAACTTGCCCAAGGTTGCCCAGCCAGGAAGGGGCAGCGCTGGGATTTGAACCCAAGCTGTCTGGCTGTAGTGCGAATGCTTTCATCACCTCCTTTTGCCTCCAGTGAATAGAGTGGCAATGATGAGTGCTGGGAAGAGAAACAAGGCAGAAGAAAGGAAGGGTTGTTATTATAGATCAAGAGGACAGAGGCCACCCTGCTCTCCAGGCTGACCAGACGTTCCCTAACATCCCTAACATGACAGCTTGTCAAGGGCTGATCCTGACCCTGGCTTTGGAGGGCTAAGGGAGGCCCCAAGGCAGAGTGTGATGTATCCGAGTCTTTGAGGCGGCTCCTGGCTCAGATTTGCCCCGCAGCGCTGAAGGGTTGGGCTCCTGAGTTGCCAAGCACAGCCGGGCCCTGCCAGGCAGGTGTGTCACTCAGGCTGGGAGCCAGTGCCAGTAGCTGCTGGGCTGAGCCACGCTTGTGCCAGGGACCGCAGTCCAGAGAGCGGCCAGCCCCCAGCATGTACTGAGCACATTTTCTTTACCGATGTCACTTTCCTTCCCTGGTTCAGCCCTGTCTTTCCCGTTCCCCTCCCCTCTCCCTTTCTGCCCTCTCATCTCCCTCCCCTCCCCTTCTTTCTCTCCCGCTCCCTCACTCCTTACTTCCCATCCATCCATCCACCCACCCAGTGTTTACTGAGGGCCTACTATGTGCCAGATACCGTGTTAAGCTCTGGGGACACTGCCGTGACTAAGACGCTTCTGTCCTCACGGAACAGTATGAACAATTAGGGTGGCACCATAAATAAAACTGCAGTATCAGCTTAGAGAAGAGATGTGTGCTCTTCGAGAACAATACTGAGATGAATTTTGGGAATTAGATCCTCTTTGTACATGGAAAGAGACTGTAGACAAAACTAAAAGACAAGAGATTGGAAAACTCTTTGCACCCTCTGGGATGCACAGGGAGCCCGCATCTGTGTACAGAGCACGATGCTCAAGGCCTGGCCCTGAGCACCACTCCCTTCACAGCAGGGCCTGCTCTCAGTTTTTTCTTTCTCCTTTTTCTTTTCTTTTTTTATCTTTTTTTTTCTTTCTTCTGTTTCTTTCCTTTTTTTTTTTTTCTTTCTAATCTTCTATTCTACATTAAATAATAGTGCCCTGTGAGTAGGTGAGGGCATTAACTTCCTGCCCCAATGAGGTTAATCAAGAACAGGTATGTCATGGGATCAATTCACTAGCCATTCATTGACAATTTATTGAGCACCTACTACGTTCCTTAGGGTGAAGCTCCAGTGTGGAGCAAGACAGAATTCCGGACCTCAGGGGTTTAGAATTTAGTGTGGGTGGCAGACAGGACGCTAAGCAAAGGTTCTTTGGGGTGATGAGTGCGATCCAATCCAGGGATGTAGAACCCGCTGATACAGAGGGCCAACTGTATTCACCATTTTATATAAGGGACTTGAGCATCCGCGGATTTTGGTATCCACGGGGTCCTGGAACCAATCTTTCCACTGATAGGGAGGGACAGCTGTAGTTCTATCTTGCAGGAGTCTAGCAAGCGATGGGGGTGGGGAGGTAATTGGGTCAGATTACAAACGGTATAATACGCTACGCCAAGGGGGTTGGACACTATTCAAAGATCAGTGGGAAGCCTTTGAAGAATTATAAGCCAGAGAGTGGCTATCTCACATTTGTCTCTTAGAAAGATTACGTTGGCTGCGTCCTGAATAACGGAGTGGGGAAACCTGGAGATGTAGCGATCGGTTAAGGGGCTGTTGCCAAAATCCAGGCGAGAACCTATAGTGGCTTAAAATAAGGAAATGGCAGTGGGGATGGAGAGAAATGCATGGAGGTCAAGGTCAGGATCAAGGCGAATGGCCGTAGGGGCTGCTTCTTCGGGGCAGGAGGGATCCGGGAGGACCCCAGCTTCACGGCTTGAGCAGTCGCAGGGGCTGGTGGGGAACTGTTTGGGAAGAGGAGAGGTTGGATGATGAGTTTGGGATCCTTGTGAATCTCACAGTGGCGGTTTGCGCGAGGCAGTTTCATGAATCGGAAGGTGAGGGGGAGGTTTGGGCTGCAAATCTAGACCTGGGAGGTGAAGGCAGACAAACAGGGCTGGAAGCCAAGGAACGGCTGCAGTAGCTCACAGAGACTGTATCATTCAAGGAAAGAAGGCCCTGAACATTTGACACTGGGTTGGGTGTTTGGATCAAGGGCCAGGAGATTCCTGAGTTCTTGTCTGGCACTCGCTGGCTGTGTGAGTTTGGGCGGGTCACTTCTCTCTGGGCGTCAGACTCGCCATCTATAAAACACGGGACTTGGATGAGATCAGTGATCTTCCACTGTCCCTCCGAGCCCTTGGAGTTTCAGGAAGTCTTTCTGTGGCCATGGCAGCGGCTGAGGAGGTGTTGTTGGTTGGCCGTGGCTTGGGACTGTCACCTTCTCTTCAAGCACAGGAGTTCCGCCGTGATTTTTTTTGTAATTTGGCCTTCTAAGTTTTGATTTGAAGAAAGGGCTTCATGACTCAAGAGAGGTTGATGGGGAGATGACCTCTCATGTTCCATCTGGCAGAGGGTAGAGTCACACCCGGTTGGGAGATTCCCTGATGCTAGAAAGAGTGACGTCTCCATGAGTTGGAGGGAATTAACAACAACAAACCTCCCGGCACCGTTCAGTACAGGCTACAGATCCAGGGGAAACGGATGATCCCTGAACCCCAGATGTCCCTGTGGACTCGTCTGGAGGGTTAGCATCAGCAGCAAGCACTCCAGGGATAACAAATGAGATTCTGCTCTAGTGATACTTGCAGTTGATGAGAAGGTTGCCTGGAGCTGCACTGAGAAGGCTTCTGAGGCTGCGTCTCGGTGAGGAGAAAGTGCTGTGATTGATTGGCAATGTCTGCCCTGGGCAGCAGATGAGTGTAGTGGTGTATGTGCCACGTATCTGCTAGCTTTGATCTAATCTTTGCTCTTGACCAAGACATGAACTCTTTCATCCCTTTCCTAGTCCCTGGCTGCTCTATTGTGCTTTCCCTTCCTTCTCCTTCTCTTGCCATTGAGTATTTCAAAGGTTCATCCTGGCCCACTTCCCAGTGGACCAGTCACTTCAGGAAACGAATGGGCTGCTCTTTGGAGGAAGCCAGATCACTCAATGAGTTCCCATTTCTGCAGAATTAGATGGTTAGTCATGCTGACCAGGGGCAGAAGGTGGGCTCATGGCCAGAGAAGTACAATGCTTCTTTGCTGAGACCCAGGGCGTGGGCTTTCCTTCTGAAGATATTCAAGGCCATGTTCAGGAGGCTCTTGACACCGCCCTTGATCCTGCTTGCTGTGTTGTAATGGGGGCCTGCCAGCACTCATGGTGGGGGTGAAGGCAGGAGTGAAAAATGGGCACTCTATTCCACCTCAGGAAATTCAAAACCTGCCGTTATCTTTAACGTTTTAAAAAAGTAATCTTGATTACATAAGGAAACCATGCTTATTGCAGAAAGGTTGAAAAACGTGAATAAGCAGAACTACCTGTCATCCTAACACCTGGAGAAAAGCACTATTTCAGCAAGTTGGTGTTTGTCTTTCCAGACATGGGCAGCGTGGACACTAGTCCATCAGGGTAGATGATGGCTATAGCCTTGGGGAGGGTGGGGTGGGACCCCTGCTGGGCCAGGCATTAACCCTCGAGCTGCTGGATTACGGGAAGGTCTAGGGTCCTGGGGCTGGGGCCAGGACAGGTGGGGTGGCATGTGATGCGTGGAGTTAAGGCAGCAACTTTTATCACCCAGACTGGAAATAATTTAATTTTGAACAACTTGAGCTGGTCCTTTCCGGATAATGATCAGTGGTGCCCATCCTCACTCCTCTGAGGGTGTGACTGGACACACTGGCCTGGGCTTGGGAGGGTGATTGGTGGGCGGAGTTAGGAGGCCACTTCCCAGCCCGCGTTTCTATTTGCTTTTGGAGGGTTGTTGATCCTGGAGGGTGAGCTGGGCCACACATAACCCCTTATCTTTTTAAATTAATAATATTTCCCCCAACAGGAACCAAGCACTTCCCTAGAAGAGAAGAATCTAGGATTCTGGCCTTCACCTTGGGACTCAAAGGTAAAAACCTCCTTACCTTCTGGGCTCGGCTGGCTTTCATCAAGTCTAGATAGTCAGAGAGGACCACAGGATTCTAGATTCTAGATTTCCTTATAAGGGAAGGGAGAGCCTGGATAGAGCCAAGACTTAGCACTCAGGCCCAGGGAGCTGGAGGCGAGGGTTCTTCTGAGCGTGGTTTGAGGCGAATACTAGAGCCCACCCTAGCTGAGTGGGGACCCCATGGGGCAGGGGAGTACGTGAAACGTAGAGGCTCTCACTCTCTGAAGCTCGGGCAGCACTGTTGTAGGGCCCATCTCAACTGCGCGAGCCATCACACCCTGATCTGAAGGGGCAGTGAGGTCTCCCCAGATGTGCGGTCCCAGCATGATCAGCTCAGGGAGGGGCAGACCAAGGCACGGAACCAGCAGCAGCTTCAGGGTGAAGTCCCAAAGACCGGATTCCCCACCTCCACCAGGTGGCAAAGATGCTCGGGACTCATTTGCCAAGTAGTTTAACTTAGTGGTTAGGAGTGCAGATTCTGGAGCGAGACAGCTTGGGTTTAAATCCCATCTCTACTGTTTATTAGCTGTGTGACTTTGGGCAAGTGGCTTAACCTCTCTGTTCCTCAGTTTTTTCACTTGTGAAGTGGGAGACACATAGTACCTATCTTAATAGAGCTATTGTGGGGATCAAATTAATTAACATGTAACTTTTTACATAACTGGTCGTTACAATTAATTGTTGACTCACACATACATCCCTGGGTGGTTTTGAAAATGCAGCATTTGGGAAGGGAAACCCTGGGAAAAGCTGGAAATTCTTATTGATTTGGAAAGCAGGGCTTTGAGCTATTGTGTTTTAGGCAAGTGGTTCTGAAACTTGGAAGTGCGTCAGAATCATCTGGTAGGCTTGCTAAAACAGATTGCTGGACCCTATGGCCAGTAGGTCTGGGCAGGGGCTGAGAATCTGCATTTCTCACAAGCTCATAGGTGATGCCCAGGCTGGAGGTCCACGGGCGGTACTTGGAGCAGCACTGGTTTTGAAGTTGTTATAAGTGCCCTTCATTTGTTTTCCCAGGTGTGAAACCCATCGCATGCCAATTATATTATACCTCTCTTTTTACTAAAGTGAGATCTTACCTGACATTTGGTAACCAGACGGTAAACTTGACAGGGGCAGAGGCCATGACCTTACTCCCCAGTGTATATGTAACATCTGACATGTAGGAAGTGCCCAATAAATAGCTGTTGAAGGGAGGGAAGAAACACGCTGTCTGCACTCAACAATATTCTTGTGTACATTTTTCCTGTTAATAAATATTCTTCCCCAGCATTGTTTGGTTGGTTGCATAGTTTGCCCTTGTATGGGTGTAAGCGGGAGAACAGCTTGAGCTTGATGGAGCAAAAAGGGGAGATGGAGTCTAAGAGGCAGAGTGCCTCAGCGCCTAGAACCGGGGACAGGAAACCGAGACCTACGTAAAGATCTTGCCCTTCGTCTCTTCTCTGCACCTCCCTGTGATCCTTTGGTTCCTTTCCTTTGTCTTTTGCTGCACCTTTGTCCACATGACGTCCAAGATGGCTGCCTACACCTCCCAGTTCTCTTGTTACAGCTCCTGCCATGTGGCGAGTCAGTGTGTCTGTCTGCTCTTACTCTCCCTCCTAGTAACCCCAGCTGGGACTCTGGTCGGCTCTTCTGAGGTCAGGTCCTTATTCCTTATCCAATCAGGGAGAAGGGCCGCTTGGTTCCAATATGGCTGCCAGGTGCCACTGTGGTGACGGGTACAGTGAAATGGGTCTTGGTCATCCTCACATGATCCACTCCAATTGCCTGCCGTTCGTCTCTCCATCTCTCTGCTTAAACCTGATTTCAGTTTCAATCTGGTGACCAGGATTTGGTTTCTGTGGACTTTGCTGGGCTCAGAGCAGGGATTTGACTGACTTAACCCCATCTCTCATCCATTAGTCATAATGACCCATGGCAGGATCCTAGGTTTGTCTGATGTCTTTGAACATTTAATCCGTGCAACGTGTTTTTGAGGGAGGCAGGAGGTTTCACCCAACGAGGCCTGTTTAGCACCAGCAAGTCCGTTCATGATCTGAAATGCAGCTGAAAAAACAAATATAGTTAAAAAGATAGCTCAGGCCGGCGTTCCCCGAGACTGTTTTACATGGGCGCATAATGAATGCTAAGCTTAGTGCGGCAGTGCCAAAAAGCAAAATAAATTCTTGGAGTTGGTCTGTTTCCTGCCTGCAATACATTTGCTTGTTCCAAACAAATATATTTGTCAATACAACACAATTAGGAAGGCTGAGCCAATCAGACCATCAAATATCCAGAGAAGCAGATCGTGGCTTCCATAAGCCCTGCTAGATGGAGCCAAGGTCTGAGCGTATTATGACCAAATCAGTTATGGCCCGGGCAAGCCTTGCATTCTTCGCCAGGACAAGCTTTCTCATCTGTCCTGGTTACTGAGAGAATTCAACCTCTTTTTTCTTCTTTCTCAATGTTACTCATAACCCTTGAGGCAGCACCCGCCTCCCCCCCCCCACCCCAATCTTTTAAGTTAATTTGCTTCCTTTTTTTTGCCAACAGCTAGAAACAACTGCTGACATATACAGTTTTTAGAAGGAAGGCCTGCCAGAATGGGACTAATAAAGAGTTTTGATAATAATAGCTATCATTTATGGCATAGATGCCAGGCTTTTGGCATTCATGGTTTCTCCTGACCCTTACAACAACGCTGGGATAGGCATTACTAGTTCCATTTTGTAGATGAGGAAACTGAGGCTCAGGGAGGCCAAATGGCTTGCCGGAGACCACACAGCTAGTGAGTAGCTGAGCTGAGAGATTCAAACTCTAGTCTTGCTGATGCTAGAGCTTGTATCAGGACTATTGATGTTAAGAGACATAGAACCCAACTCAACTTGTTTTGACACAATAAGAGGATTGAATGGCCTTTGTGAATGTATAGCCCAGATGTGGGTTTCAGGCAAGGCTTAATCCAGCCATTTTGCCCAAGGACCTGGTTTCTCTCTGCTCTGCCTGCCTTCATTCTTAGGCTCCATGCCACTGGGTTTACAGTCCACTGCTCTGGACTCTCCCCTCGTGGAAGGAAATAGCTGTAGCAGCTACGTCCTTTGAATCCTCAGCCTGGGGAAGAAGGAACTTCCCCTCTGGGAGCTTCCATGGAAGATAGAGGAACTTCTACTCTCAAACTCTTGGTGTCCCATTTGCTTGGAATGAGCTAGGTGCCCATCCCCGAACCATCTCGCCTGGCTGCGGGACGCGACGTGCTGATTGCCGTAGGCTGCAGTGGGGGTGATGTCAATCTCACGCAGGCCACGTGGCTGAGAAGGGCAAGGGACAGCATCCTGGGTGCTGTCATCAGAACAGGGGAAATAGCCTAAGTAGTTAACCAACCAGCCCGGCACAGGCACTCACCAGTCAGAACCAGTGCGACCACAAAGACCGGTTAACCCTTTGCTACTGAAAGCAAGCTACTGGTTTAGCGGCATTGGCATAATTTGGGAGCCTGTTGGAGATGCAGAACCTTGGGACCTTCCCCTGATGTACGGAATCGGAATATGCATTTTTACAACATCTTTAAACCTTTAACAAGGTTTGGCAAGTTGGGGAACCTGCTTTAAGAGAATGGTATAGCAGGTAGGCTAGGGTTTCTGCATCAAACATGTGGGGTCCCCATCCACGCTCCATCACTTAGCTGTCACTTTGCTGGGTGACTTCAGGCATGGGGTAATGCCACCACCCTCAGCAAATTGTTGAGGGGAATAAAGGAAATAACTTTCGTAGCGTGCCTGGCATGTGGTGGGTGCTTAATAAGCATTGATCCACTTTCCCCACCCATAATGTTTATAAATGAGGAAACTGAGTCAGGTCCCCGTATGCCCAAGACACAGAACTGGACCTCGGGTGCCCTCGGCGCTAGTCTGGGGATTTGCTGTCCTTAGTACACCAGAGATTCTAAGCCTTGGCTACCCATTGGAATCATCCAGGGAGTTTAAAAAATCTCAGTGCCCAGGCATCACTCCAAATCAACTCAGAATCTCTTGGGGGAGACCCAGGCATCAGTACTTTTAGATTCCCATGGGCCATTCCTCTGGGCAGCCAAGGTAGAGAACCAGTGCCTTCCACTTTGTTGCCTCCTAAATTAATTTGACTGTAAGAAGGCTCTGCTTTGAACGCTTCTGAGTGGCTGGCTGCAAACCCACTGCTGGTGAGGGTTCCTGCCGTCGAACACTGAACATGTGCTCTGCTGGGCTCTAGGAGGGGATGCGGGGGAATATGTGCTGCCTCGTTCCAGCTCACGTGCCTCAGACATTCAGCAAAGGTTCAGCTTTTGCACCTGGGAGCCAATGGGCTCGGACCCGTGGCCTTGACTCCAAGGATTCCGTGGGGCTGGTCGGAAGCAAAGACCATCTCTCTGCACCTGAGTGAGAAGGGAATGGACCAGATATTCTATATCTTTTGTGTGTTATTGATCCCTTGGCATCTACGGAAGCCCCTGGACCCTTCTCAGAAACATGTTTTCATTTTACGCGATAGGATTAAGGAAAGCAATTGTTTGGAAATACAATTTTCAAGGTATTAAAAAGAAAAAAAGTTATGATTAAAATATATGTGCTTTATTAACATATTAAATAACAAAGATCTAGCAGTGAGTTTAGTAACTGTTGGAAGTTCAGAGTAGTGGTGAGCTACATAATATTTTAAGATGTCTGCAACAGCTGTCCTGTGATATAAAAGTATTTGTGATTCATAGTGGTGACAAAGTTGTAGGCACTGCTAATCCTACGGTGGATTCTTGCCTATATTTTACAGTGGAGGCAAGGGCAGAATTTTGGTTAGAGGTCGATGAAAATAATGATCTAATTTTTTTCCACCCGAATCTGCTGGCCCTGTGAATTCTATCCATGGACTTTTGGAGTTCCATGACCCTAGGTTATGGACCCTCAGAACAGAGGAAAAGGCTGAAGGCAGATCTCTGGCTGCAGGAGTGCTGTGGAGAGGGGTTACTCCGCTGGTAACAGCATGGTGTGTTTCCATCACAACGTCCAACCCGCTTTTCTGCTGGGTCCTGGATGCTGAGGTTCCAGTGGAAAAGATGTGTGTCCTAGAGCTGGGGGTGTGTAGGGAAAGGATTCCCAACTTCAGAGTGGAGTGTGCCAGGGTTCTCATGCCATGTCCCCTCTCCAGCTCTGTAGCCCTGCTACTTTACTTCTTTGACCTTGTTTTCTTAATCTAAAAAACAGGGGTCCTGATACTTCAGGGGTTTCTGTGATAATGAATGAAAAATGCCTAGCATAGTAACAGCGAACCTCATAGTTAAGAGTGTGCTGGCTGTGTGACCTTGGACAGGTTCCTAACCTCTCTGGGCCTCGGTTTCCATATCTGTAAAAGAGGCTGCTACTACTGCCTGCCTTACTATGAGGATGCAGTGCCTGGCACCAAGGGAGCATTTAGTCACCTTAACCTTTATGGCCGTTAGACCAGGGCGGCACACGTACAGCCCGCCATACACAGTGGCTGTCGAGCTGAGTGCCTCAGACATCCCGTGGGATCCAAACAGAGTGGCTTTGGAGCCTGCTTCTTTGGTCAGACTCCTTGGCCTGCTTCCTTGACTGGACCGTGCAGGATGCCAGTTGCAGGTGGCAGCCCTGGAGGATGCTTGGTGACCTTAACTCCTCAGGCACACCAGCCTGTCGCTGCCTGGCCTGTGGGCCCGGGGGGGCGGGGTGAGGAGGGGAGGAATTGTGTGGGAACCTCGGGGGAGGGGTGGGGAGCCTCGGCAGAAACGCCCTCCTTCCACTTCTCCCGGCAGCCAGCCCCGCTCCGAGCCTCTCCCAGTGGCGTGGCCCTGACTTAGCCGGGCCTTAGGGGCACCTGGAGGGCTGGCCATGCCAGACCTCGGCCAAAGGGACTGGGTTTCTTAGGAAAGACCCTCGGTTGCAGGCATGACCCTCGGCTGCAGGCATTAGCCTCCCAGCCTCTGTCCCTCCCAGTCTGGAGTCTCTCATTCTCACTCTGTTTCTTTCTGTCTGTTTCTGTGGTGATCCTGTGCCCCGCTCCCACTTCCTCCCTCTTGGTCTCTCTGCCTCTCTCTCTCTCCCCTTCTCGACCTCCTTCCTTCTCTTTCTGTCGCTCCTATGTCTGACTCTCTCCATCTTTCCATCTCTTTCTATTCTTATCTCTGTCTCTCTGTCCGTCCCTCTGTCTCAGTGTCCGTCTCTCCCTCTGTCCATTTCCCACTCCATCTTGCCCCACTCCCACCCCATGCATTTCCGTCGCCTCACAAAACACACAACCCTCTGGTGCATTAATGCTGAGCTCCGCTCCCTGCTCCTTTTGATACAGGGACCTGGGTGACTGTGGAGGGCAAGTGCTTCCTGAAGTTTCCATCCCCCCACCCCGACTCCACCCCCGACTCTAGAGGCAGAGTCTTGAGAGGCGTGAATAGGATAGAACCCATGGAGCGCCTGGGACGCGTGAGTGAGTGTGCAGTTAACCTTAGCTCTTGGAGCTCCTTGAGGGCAAGACTGCATCTGGACTACCTTCGAATCACCAGTATCTAGCCCAGGACCTGCTACATGCTTGATGTTCAGTACACATTTATTTACACGAATGAACGGTGAGAGCGTGAAGAAAAGCACCAAGTACTTTCTATCAGGTAAAATATACTCATGACTATTTGTGGCTACTGGTACGTCTTTATAGATTTAGAAGCTGAAAGCTCCAGTTAATTCTTTAAACCTCATTTGCTTCTTTCATTCTAACCCTTCCATTCCCCACCCCCCCGCCCCGCCCTGCCCCTTCAACTTCATGTTCCAGAATATTCCAGAATGTGCCAAGCTCTTTTTGTACTTTCGGTTCTCCCTGCTCACTCCTATTCATCCTTCACATTTCCTCTTGGATGTCCCTTTCTTCAGGAAGCTTCTGCGACTGCCGGGCTGGGGTAGGATTGCTGCTTGAGCTCTCCCGTGGTAATCTGTGTGCGCTGCTGCTTGATCCTCCTCCCCTGATGTCCCCTCTTCTGGGATGGGCAGCTGCTTGAGGGAAGGGGGCAGGCTTTCCTCACCCAATCCCGGGCCTCACACCGGGCCTGGGGGGGGCGGGTACCACGGGCATCATCCTGAGCGCGGGTGGTGATGCGGGGAGCGCCCAGCCACACAGCTGTGGTCCTGCGCCGTCTCTCTAGTTTTTAGCTGTTGCAAGACAATCCTGTCCAAGACTGAAAAGACCACACAGAATGCAGGCAGGGAAGGCCAGTCTCGGAAGTCACTCCCAGGAACTCTAAGCTGGCTGCCACCTGCGCTGAAGTACCTGGCCTTCAGCTTCCACGCTTGACATGTTGGTTCTCAGCCAGGCTGAGCCCCAGGCAGAGAAATAACTACCTGTTCAGACTGGCGGTTCGCCCGCATTCCCCCCTCCCTCTCCCCCGCCACACTGTTTCAATAGGAGGAGGGGAAGTGCATGAGTTATGAGCCCAGGGTGTCTTGTGTCACCAGCTGCTGCCCTTGAAATGTGCAATCACGGTTGCAAATGAAACTGTCCGCCCGGCCCCCAGCCCTGTGCTCTGAGGGTTTTCATCACAGCGCCTCTGGGGGCTGCCTGGAGTGGGTGCCCTGCCGGGGAGGCCCTACATTCCTCCAGAGGCCTCGCTGGGCTTGGAGCAAGTATGCTGGCAGCTGCCCCATTTTGCAGGGGCTGGGAGGGCTTGTCGGAAACGCCCATCTTCATCTGCCCACCTCCTCTCCAGCCCCCAGCGGCCTGGGAGGAGGGGCTGAGATAAAGCCGCCGGCGCAGGCAGGAGATTAAGAGCTGCTGTGTTTATCTCGGTTCGCAGGGTCTCCTGTGGCAGGGGCGTTAGATAGCAGGCGGGGCTCCGGGGGAGCGGGCGCAGGGGCCACCTGACCCTCCAGCCCGTCAGGTCCCTGCCTGGGATCACTGGGAGCAGCTGTGACAAGAAGCAAAAGGCAAAAGTGATCCTGGATTGTGGCCTGGATATCGAGCTTTGTATAGAGGCTCAAGCGTGGATGTTTAACGTTCAGGAGGATTAAATGTTTCTGTGATGACATAAGAGCGGCCAGCAGTCACTTCACTTGCTTCGTTCCTGGCCCTCAGCTAAGTACTTTTCACCTGTTGCCCTAATTATTCCTCACGGTAGAACTTGTATAGCCTGACTTGAGACTAGTGTCAGCGACAAGGGACACTGCTGTTGAGAGGCAAGCCCATGAGAGACCAGCCTGACGTGGAACCGAGGGCAGCTTCTAGCTCTGCAGGCTCCCGGCTGGGTGTCCTTGGGTGGCCCTTGTCACCCCTCAGAACCTCAATTTCCTCATCTGTGACACTGGGATAATCACACCTACCTTGCAGGCTGCTGCCGGGTTGAGAGGATATTACACATAGAAGGTGCCTGCCCTGGGCTGAGTTGCATGCCCCTCAGAAGATGTGTTGAAGTCCTTATCCAGTGCCTCAGAATGTGACTGAATTTGCAAACAGGGTCTTTGCAGATATAATTAGCTGAGGTCCTATGGAGTAGGTGGGCCCTTAATCCAGTGTAACGTGTTTTTATCAGAGGGGGAAGTTTGGACACAGAGATGGACATACAGAGCAAAGACACAGAGAAGACAACCATGCGAAGACAGAGGTAGGATTACGCCGCCAGAAGCCAAGGAACGCCAAGAACTGCGGGGAGCTTCCAGAAGCTGCGAGAAACAAGGAAAGATTCTTCCCTAGAGCCCTCAGAGGGAGCCTGGCTCAGCTGACACCGTGGTTTCTAGCTTCCAGAATTGTGAGAGAATAAATTGCCATTATTTGAAGCCACCTGGTTTTTGGTGGTGGTGACAGAAACACATAACGGTGGCTCCTCGGGACTTTGCTGGTGGTCCAGTGGTCAAGGCTCTGTGCTTGGAGTGCAGGGGCCGTGGGTTTTGTCTCTGGTCGGGGAACTAAGATCCCATATGCCGGTGTGGCCAAAAGTAAATAAATAAATAAAGGTTGGGACTGTCTTAAAAAAAAAAAAAAATACAGCGGCTCCTTCTAGCAGATGCCACCAGTGCCACCACGCTACCCTGGTGGTCACCTGCAGTTTGGTCACACAGCGAGGCTCTCACCTCCAGCACTGGTGGCTCTCTGCCTGCAGGCTTTCTCTGAACGCAGAAGCCATCCAACGCAGCTGGGCACAGAGCAGGCTGCAAGTGCCCAAGAATTAATGCCCCTGGGAGCAGCCCGTAGCCAGTGGGGGCTGGGAGTTGGCGGATAAACACCCCGGCTTCCTCAACCCTGGGTGGGACAGTTCTGAGGCAAGTGCTACACAGTCTCACAGAGCACCCACTGCCCCTGGTGGTAAGCCAGTAGCGCACCCTTTACTTAACTTCCCATCTTCTCCCCCTTCCTTACTTTCCTTTTTGGTGCTTCCTGCATCAGCTCTTCAGTAGACCACTTGTGTCCAAAGCCTCATCTCAGGTCTGCTTTGGGGAGACCCAAGAGAAAGACAGGCACGGAATGACACTCCAGTGGCAGCTGCTTTCTCCTCCTGATCACAGATGGAAGGTCAGATGTTGGCACCTTTGAGCTAAATGGACCAGTAGCTAGTCCTCAACCACATGGGAAACTTTGAAGACCATGACGGCCCACGAAGACAGGTCCAGTATCTCAGGAAGAAGATGATGACGCCGATGACCATGAAGGGGGAGAGAATAGTATTAATCAGAATTGTTGGGTGCAGGCCTGGGGAAGTCAGACAGTCTGGTGGGACTGCTCTCACAAAATAATAGGGAAGATGGAGCTGTTACTCCCTGGCTATTATTCCACCTGAGGTGTAGGGGTCCTGGGTTGGGAGACTGGGCTCTCGGAAGGAGGCAGAGGCGATGAATAAGGTGATGGGGGCCTGAGATGTGGGCACCATGATTCCCCTGGGGACTCTTCAAGTCTTCCTGAAAATTACTAAACCACAAAATCCACGCATGTAACAGAATTTCTTGTGAAAAGAGTGATGGGGCCAGGGTTCGTGGGAGTTCAGACTCTGTGACCTGGCACAGTAGGCTCAGGAGGGGAGAGGTAAGGTGGGCAATCTGCCGAAATTGTTGGGAGGGGAAGCACACAGGCCAGGCTACGGGGGTCTAAGCCACATTTACCCAAATCCCAAGGGACAGAGTAGCGTGGAACAGACGTGGTCATTTGTGGCTGCCCATCACCCAGGAGCCCTCTCCCTACATTTTGGATCATTTCCCCCCTTTTCAATCCTGCCTTAAGGAAGAAGACAGAAATTGCTGGAGTCCCTTGCTTTCTGGAGTGTTATTTGCAAGGTCCTTCAAATTCAGTGCATCTGTGGGAGCCTGGTATTCAGAACTGGGTGCCAAAGGAAGCAGCCCCACGAAGGGAACCTGACTTCTGGCCAGCATGGTGGCCTGGGAAGTCTGCCCTCCAGGAACAGTGGAGGCAGGATATTGAATATAGTTCATCCCAGGATATTGAATATAGTTCCCTGTGCTCTACAGTAGGACCTTGTTGTTTATCCATTCTATATATAGTAGTTTGCATCTGCTAATCCCAAAGTCTCATTCCTTCCCTCCCCTTCCCACCTTCCCCCTTGGAAACCAGAAGTCTGTTCTCTACATCTGTGAGTCTGTTTCTGTTTTGTAGATACGTTCATTTGTGTCATATTTTAGATTCCACATATAAGTGATATATGGTATTTGTCTTTCTGTTTCTGACTTACTTTGCTTAGTTTGGTAATCTGTAGGTCCATCTATGTTGCTGCAAATGGCATTATTTCATTTCTTTTTATGGCTGAGTAATATTCCATTGTATACATGTACCAGGTCTTCTTTATCCATTCATCTGTCGATGGACATTTAGGTTGTTTCCATGACTTGGCTATTGTAAATAGCGCTGCTATGAACATAGGGGTGCATGTATCTTTCGAATTGTAGATTTGTCTGGACATACGCCCAAGAGAAGGATTGCTGGATCATATGGCAAGTCTATTTTTAGTTTTTTAAGGAACCTCCATACTGTTCTCCATAGTGGCTGCACCAATTTATATTCCCACCAACAGCAACACTTGTGTTTTTCACCTTCTCTTGGAACCATCAGACCTATGACATCCTTCGTGGGCCATGATGGGTGGAGACCACCTATCTTACTTTGGTACAAAAGCCCAGATGGAGATTACACTTCCTCTTTTTGCCCCCCTTTGCACCGTGCCACTGCTAAATGAAAAGGAAACCTTAGTCCTGGGTTTAGTGCATCGAAAGAGGAAAGGAGGAGGGTTGGAAGTTAGGAGGGGATTGTTCTTGGAGATTCTTCATGGTTCCTACATTTGGCTAGATAGAAGTGATGTCCAATAAAGTCCTGCTGTCAAATACGAATCTCCCCTACCTGATCCACCAAACATGGGCCACAATCAATACTCTGGGGGTCGCCATAGAGTGAGCTCAAAAGTCATTGCTTTTGAACTCTTTCTGAAGGTGACAGCACTGCAAACACACTGAAGATGCTGTCAATTTTTAGACACATCGGCAATTTAATTACAGCATGCAGAGGGTACACAGAAAAATAATAGCTAACATATGTTGAGAGCTTACTATCTGCCAGGTACTACACTCAAGCTCTCTTTCATTTATTATCGAATAGCTTCAATTTTTTGGGAAATGGCAGAGCCTGGAGTGTAACCCCAGAGCCTTGCTCTGAACCGTCTCACTGGAACATCTCCTAAGAAATACCACCTTATATCCTTCCATCGATTTTAAGTCACCTTTTGATTTCTGAAATGTTACAAAATGAAGAAGCATGTGTCTCAGAGGTGAGGAAATATGGAAGCTCTCAGCATGTGGAGGAGCCCCGGGAAGGTTTCCATAACTCACTACTGACTCCCCCTCCTTCCTCCTGGGAGGAAGAAGACAAGGCTGGGACAGCTCAGGGGCTGACGGCTCCGTGGAGCCAAATCCATCTCCGTCTCCCTATGAGGCTGCCCTCTTGATGAATGCCAGTGTTAGGGGTCTTGATGGGACTGGACCCTGCTGTTCAATGGGGAACTTTTCCTGGGGTGATACCGTCCCAGGTTCTGTGCTGCATCTAAAACTCCAGAAAGCCTCTTCAAGGGGCTGAATCACCCTCCCCTTCTCTTTTAATTATTCAGGACCTGACACGCTGACTGGGAATACATCACTCAGAGTACATGGCTGGTAAGATTAAATATTAGAGGAAACTCTTTTAATTAATTTTTAATGCGTTCTTTAGAACAATTCTTCATACCTAACCACATTCTGAAACAGAGTACTTAAAAGGAAAATTAACGATCAGGATCTCAGGGACTTGTAGGTCCAGACAACCCCTGTTTTGCTTACCTCTGAGCTACATATCAGGATGTACCAGAGATGACATCCTTGGCATATTAGTGGAGTGACCGTATGTCCTGGTTTTATCGGGACAGTCCTAGTTTACACCTGTCGCCCCGGTGTACTCACGAACAGTGCCCCCTTTTACTCCCCAAAGTGTTCCAGTTTGGTTGCTAAATTATATACTACCCTACTTCAAGGCCATCACTCCATCACTCTCCCTTCCCTTGCCAGTGACAGACATCACTAGTTGATTGCAGCACCCAGTCCTCGCTGATCCTCCAAGGCATTCTCAGTAACTAACTCTCCAGCAGCCTCTCCGGTGATTAAAGTTGGCATCAAGATGGATCCTAGTTTTCCTTGCTGAGAAAGCAGTTTATATTAAGTCCTTATATATATATTTTTTAATTTTTATTTATTCATTTATTTATTTATTTATGGCTGTGTTGGGTCTTCGTTTCTGTGCGAGGGCTTTCTCCAGTTGCGGCGAGCGGGGGCCACTCCTCATCGCGGTGCACGGGCCTCTCACTATCGCGGCCTCTCCTGCTGCGGAGCACAGGCTCCAGACGCGCAGGCTCAGTAGTTGTGGCTCACGGGCCCAGTTGCTTCGTGGCATGTGGGATCTTCCCAGACCAGGGCTCGAACCCGTGTCCCCTGCATTGGCAGGCAGATTCTCAACCACTGCGCCACCAGGGAAGCCCTAAGTCCTTATATTTTTATTTCATCTTTAAGCCACTTTTCTATTCAGGCCCTTACTGTTTTTCAGTGGGAGCACTATTGTTATTTCATGTGGGGCAGTTAGTTGTGGGTGACTACCTCAGGCATTATTGGCTATTTAATACAGTTAATATCCCTGGGCCCATGGGCATTAAATGCCAATAGTACAATCTCCTCCACCCCCAGTCATTGTGACAACAAAAATATGCCCTCCAACCCCGCCAATTTCCAGAACACCCCTAGGGGAGCACTGCTGCCCTGAGTTGGAAATCAATGTAAGTATTGAGAAGTAAACTAGTCCAAAGATGTTGCTTTGGTTACCTACTGCTGTGTAATACCCCCCTTTTCTTCCTCCCTTCCAAGGATTCAGTGATTTAAAACAACAGCAGTAGTTAAAAAATATATTTTTTTAAAATTTTTATATAATTTTTAAAGGTTACTTTCCATTTATAGTTATTACAAAATATTGGCTCTATTCTCCATGTTGTACAATACAACCATGAGCCTATCTTACACCCCATAGTTTGTATCTCCCACTCCCCCACCCCTATATTGCCCCTGCCCCAATAATAACCACTAGTTTGTTCTCTATATCTGTGAGTTTGCTTCTTTTTTGTTATATTCACTAGTTTGTTGTATTTTTCAGATAAAACTGATATCTCACAGTTTTTATCTTTCTCTGTCTGACTTATTTCACTTAGCATAATGCCCTCCAAGTCCATCCATGTTGCTGCAAATGGCAAAATTTGTGGTTGAGTCGGATTTCATTGTATACTTGTATACCACAGCTTCTTTATCCATTCATCTGTTGATGGACATTTAGGTTGTTTCCATGTCTTGGATATTGTAAAGAGTGGTGCTATGAACATTGGATGCATGTATCTTTCTGAATTAGTGCTTTTGATTTTTTTGGATATATACCCAGGAGTGGAATTGCTGGGTCATATGGTATCTATTTTTAGTTTTTTGAGAAACCTCCATAATGTTTTCTACAGTGGCTGCACCAATTTACATTCCCACCAACAGTGCAGAGGGCTCCCTTTTCTCCACATCCTGGCCAATGTTTATTATTTGTGTTCTTTTTCATGATGGCCATTCTGAGTGGTGTATGGTGATATCTCACTGTGGTTTTGATTTGCATTTTTCTGATGATTAGTGATGTAGAGTATCTTATGTGTCTGTTGGCCATCTGCATTTCTTCTTTGAAAAATGTCTATTCAGTTCTTCTGCCCTTTTTTTAAATCAGGTTGTTTGTTTTTTTGATGTTGAGTTGTATGAGCTATTTATATATGTTGGATATTAACCCATTATTGGTCATATCATTTGCAAATATTTTCTCCCATTCAGTAGGTTGTCCTTTCATTTTGTCCATGGTTTCCTTTGCTGTGCAAAAAAGCTTTTAAGTTTAATTAGGTTCAATTTGTTTTTTTGTTTTTGTTTTTTAACTTTTGTTTCCTTTACTTTAGGAGACAGATCCAAAAAAATACGACTTCGATTTATGTCATAGAGTGTTCTGCCTATGTTTTCCTCTAGGAGTTTTATATCATTAGTATCTGGTCTTACATTTAGGTCTTTAATCCATTTTGAGTTTATTTTTGTGTATGGTGTTAGGGAGTGTTCTAATTTCACTTGTTTACATGTAGCTGTCTAGTTTTCCCAGCACCACTTATTGAAGACTGTCTTTTCTCCATTGTATATTCTTGCCTCCTTTGTCATAGATTGACCATAGGTGCATGGGTTTATTTCTGGGCTTTCTGTCCTCTTCCAGTGATCTGTGTGTTTGTTTATGTGCTGACACCATACTGTTTTAATGACTGCAGCTTTGTAGTGTAGTAACAGTAGTTTTTTAAAAATTTGCTCATAGTTTTGCAATTTTGGCAGGGCTTGATGGGGCAGCTCAACTGAGCAAAAGCTCTTCCAAGAAAGTTCACTCACACAGCAGACAGACTGTTTCTGGCTGTCAGCTGCAAGCCCGGCTGGGGCTCCAGCTAGTTTCAGTTCTCCTTCTTGTGGGCCTCTCCATGAGGCTGCTTGGGCTTCCTCATAACATGGAGACTGGGTTTCAAAGGGGAGGAAGTGGAAGCTGCTGGTTCTCTTAAAGGTTAGACCTGGAACTGGCATATTGTCACTTCTTCCATATTGTATTGGTGAAAGCAGGCACAGGCCCAGCCCAGACTCAGGGGATGAAGAAAACTGACCCCATTTCTCAAGGAGGCAGTGACAAAGGACTTTAATTCACCACATGTTCCTTCACATTATCTCGATCACATTGTCACGATAGTCTTAAAAAGTAGATTGGGCAGATCCCATTGAATTTTCTCACTTTGCATGTGGTGGAACTGAGGTTCAGTGGCTTGGTGTGGCTTGCCCATGGCGGATGGGTAGTTCATAAGCCATGGACTTGGAACAAAGGAAAGGTCAAGGAAAGTTCTGAAGCATCCCTATGATTTCCTTGGAACCAGTATTGTGAGAAGCAAACCAGATGGAGTCAGAGGGTGTCACTTGGGTGAGGACCCATTTCTTGGAAGGTCCACACTGACAATGATTTTGCCGTGTTAGACATGCAACCAGTGCCTGGGTTCTTGCACGGCCCCAGAGCCTCTGTCACTTACTCATGACATATTTATTGAGCATCACCAGAGGCCAGGTGCCATGCTAGACCTGGGGGATGGTGAGGTGAATGAGCTAGAAATGGTGTTGGTGTTTCCACAGTCTCCAGGGGAGATGACATGATTTAATTGCACATTCTGAGGGACAGCTACGGCTGTGAGGGGTGCTATGAAGGGAAGGTGCAGGGTGCTATGGGCATGCATAGGAGGGTCGCTGACCTGTCAGGACATCAGACAAGTGTCCCCAGGGAAGTGACACTTCAGCTAAGACCTGAAAGACGGGAAACAAATAAAGAGGCAAAGAGACAGGGGTGGGGAAGGATGTTCCAGGCTCCGCCACCCCATATGCCATAACGGGGGTCTGGAAAAAAGGGAAGAAAGCCCCGGGGTAAAACCGCAGAGAGTGGCGTGAGAGAGGGCCGTGGAGGAAGGAAGGGCCGGGAGGTGGCAGGACTTTGTGGGCCAATGAAAGATGCTCTTCTGCTTGTTATTCTCGTGTGTTATTCTGAGAACAGCGGGAAAACATCTTGTTTTGGAGAGATTGTTCCAGCTGTAGCTTAGAGAATGGATTTGGGGGTCGGGAGTGTGTTTGGGGAGAGCAGGGCCTCAGCTCCTGCTGAGAAGGTGGCCAGAGACCAC
Source organism: Balaenoptera physalus (assembly GCF_965194825.1). Taxonomy (NCBI): domain Eukaryota; kingdom Metazoa; phylum Chordata; class Mammalia; order Artiodactyla; family Balaenopteridae; genus Balaenoptera; species Balaenoptera physalus. The sequence continues at coordinate 92,441,763 of NC_138896.1, read as the reverse complement.
GTCAGACAGGCCCACTGAGGTAGCCCTTCTGGTCCCTCTCCACGAGGACCACCCCCCGACCTCCACCTCTGCCCCCCCCATTAGGGTTATATTAATAGAGATGCTGGCTCTGCTCTGTGATGTGAGCAAGGGCTCCTCATCCACGGGGTCCAAGACACAGGGCCAGGACCAGGGTGAGGTAAGTGAGATGCCCGGGAAGCAGAACGGAGTGAGGCATTCATTCCTGTCTGGGCTGTGCACCCCTAACAGTGGGTGCCTCCTTACATTCTGTGCCCTAGACGCCCGCCTCCTTGCTTCCTGGCCAGAATGGTTTATCTCCAGCCTCATGGTGTGCGGCAGGAGGCAGGGAAGGGGAAGGGAGCATGCCCATTCCTTGAAAGAGCCTGACCTGTGGCGGACCTCTCACTCCCCACACATCCCTATGGCCAGAACGGGGTCACCGCCGCCACGGCTGGCAGGGAAGCTGTGCGTGTCGCCTTGATCCTGGGCAGCCCAGTGTCCAGCGGATGTTCTGGAGTTCTGTGACCGTAGCAGGGGAATCAGATAGCTCCGCAGCACGCTGTCAGATTAGAGAGGCTTTACGGCGCGGTGGTTCAGGAAACGAGGGGAGCTTCAAGGTTGTCCAGGCTGGATTCACTCCCCAGTTCTGCCAGCTCCTGGCTGAGTGGCCTTGGGCAAGTTATGGAAGTCCTAAGCCTCCTCTCTTCATCTGTGAAATGAGGCTTGGGATAGAATTTATTGCACAGGGTGCTAGAGAAACTGGATTCTGATTCCAGAAGCACAGGCTGAGAGACAGCCAGCGGATCATTGAGTCAGCTCCCCGACTTTCCAAGTGAGGACCCTGGGGCTAAGAGAGGGGCGGCCTTGCCACGATTGATTACCCAGTGAGTGGAGGTTGGGGGCTGGAACCCCAGCTCCAGGGGAGCCCCAGTTTCCTGACTGCCCATTCTCTTGGCCACTCCTGCATGGAGTGGCTCCGACCGACCCATCCCGAGGGACAGGGTGCCCGGGCAGAGCCACTCTTGTGCGGCATGAGTGGACTTTCATCCCGCTTAGAGCTAGGAGGGGACAGGCTGGGGAGGAGCCAGGAGGGACCCGGGAAGACTTCTAGGCTTCCGCTGAATTCAGAAGGAGCTCTTCCTCCCCCTGCTCTCCGCATCTTCCTTCCCCTTTCTTACCCCCCTGCCCCGTTTGGCCTCCTCCCTTCCTTCCTTTTTCCTTCTTTGCTTCCATCTCCCCTTCCTTTTCTCCCTGTGGCACCTCCTTTCCCATCTTCAGCATTCTCTGCTTCCCGCTGCCCTCCCCCCTCCCCCCAACTGCCCTTTTGTCCCTCCCTGGCCTGGGTGACATCTGAGGAATGGCTGATGAAGAAAAGGCCCCAGTTTGGTGGCTTAGGCACAAAGGGCCCTCTGCTGTGCCACGGTCCCTCCCTGCTGCGTGTCCCAGGCCTGGCCAGCAGGTGAAGCGCGCTGCCTCCAGGCCGGCCCTGCAGCCTAGAGGACAGGTCCTGCTGTCACAGCCCGGGCTCGGGCCTCAGGTTTCTGATGGGCCCTTCTCTGGGCAGCACCCGGCTTTTTATCCTCATCACCCCCTCCATTCCTTCCCATTCGTTCTTCTCTTTCCATCCTCTACCTCGCTGCTCCCAGCACCTCTGCTGAGAATTCCATGCAGGGAGACCCAGGATGCTGCAGAGCTGGGGAAGTTCATCCAGGCTCTATCCTGGATCCCTGTCATGTTCCTTGAGTGAATCAATACAAGAAATTCTCCTTGGCTTTTGCTTGGTATGCAGCTCCCAGGAGTGAACCATGGTTTTATAGAAATGATCCCCCTCCTTCTTATGGACATGGGTCCCCTCCTTCCTTCCTTCCTTCCTTCCTTCCTTCCTTCCTTCCTTCCTTCCATCCTTCCTTCCCTCCTTCCCGCCTTCCCTCCTTCCTTCTTTCCTTTCTCTCACTTCTACTCCCCCCACCCCCATTCTCTTCCTCACATCTGTGACCTTAGATACACTATGTAACCTTTGTCATGTGCCAGGTTTCTGAACTCAGGGAGGCGGCACGGGTTAGATGGGTGAAAAGCGTGTAGCAGGTGCTGGGTAAAATGGATAGAACGAGAGTTTGGAGATCACGATGTGAGAATGGCAGGGTGCTGAAGCAATAGATTCACCTCCTCACACTCTTACGTAGGCACCATTTCAAAGCAGCCCCGTTTGTCCCTTTCCCACTCACTCCTCTTTCCTCTTGGACAGTGAGTTACTTGCTTAAATGGCCTTGGCTGAGTGCTCACGTGACAGCATTCCATTAAAAATCTCTTTGCATCACTGTAGTGCAGTGAGAAACATTTGTGGTAGATTTGGGGGGGGGGGGCATCGATTTTGAAAGGAAAAAGAAACAAAGTCCTTTTATTCCCCATTGAATGCGAAAATACTTCCAAGACTCCGTGTCAAATCATTTCCTCACTTTTTCCCTCAGCACTTTGCCAGAGACCCTGACAATGAACTGCTCTCTTGGGGTCATTGTTGTGGCAGAGATGTTTCCTGTTTGACTTGTGTTTAAAGGATGGATCCTGTCCCGAGGAAGAACAGAGATCTGCAGAGGGTTTGTGCTTTTCTGTCTTAGAGCATCTGCTTTTGGTGAAGAGAGCAGAGTCTTCATTCCATCAAGGGTCCCCCTTGGAGACGCAGAGGCAGAGAATGGAATTCCCTCTGGCCTGGTCCTTTGGGGAAAGTGAGAGGGGCTGTTTGCTTGGAGACTTGGCTGTTTCCATCTTGACCCAGCCTGCCTTCCAGGTGGGAGAGATGGGTGTTGTTTCTGCTTCTGAAGAACCAGGAAATGGGAGACTTGTGACTTGAAACCAGCTTGGGCTGCGTCCCCTTGGCCAAGTTGCTTTCCCTCTCTGATTTCCACATCCATAAGAAAAAGTTAAGAAAAAGCGTCCCAAACTTGGAAATGAGGCAAAAGGATGACGGTGTGTCCTGTGCATGCCATACCCAACCACCAGCTGAGACGCCCGCCCAAAGGTTATCTAAGTCTTTAGGGTTCAGGCCAAATCTGACTGCCGCCTGCTTTTGTATATGAAGGTCTGCTGGAACACAGCCACGCCCATTCGGTCAGGGATCGTGACTGCTGCCTTTACAAAAGGCAGCGTCCAGTAGTTGCAACAGAGACCAGATGGCCCACAAAGCTGAAAATTATTTACTGCCTGCCCCTTTATAGAGAAGGTTTGCTGACCCCTGCTCTAGGGGAACATAGTGTTATTTGATTTACTGTTTACTACTGATTCAGGCCCAGGCTCTGGGAAGTGTGATGCTAATTTGTGGGAGATTGATAACTTGCAAATGATTTTGGTCCAGTGGTCATGAAAGTGATTTCTGTCCAGTATAAAAGATACCCCCAAAGAAAACGATTTTATTGACCTGTAGGACATCCATCATCTCCGTGTCTAGCTTGGCAATCTTTTTCCAGCATTCTCTGTCCTTCACTGACTTTGGTCCCTCCCATAAGCCTTTGAACTGGCTTTCCCATTCGGCTGGTTCCCCCATTAATAGGTTAGAGGAATCTTTGCCACGTGTGCATTTTCTGTTTGTGTGATAGTCGAGATCTTAACTTTTTGGAAATAGATCAGCAGTTAACAAACTGTGCTCTGGGGAACCCCGGGGTGTCTTCAGAAGTCCCTGAGGGTGGATGCTAAGGAGATCAGGGAGGTCAGACACCAGGGTCCCCTGCCTCTTCCCCAACCAGAAAAGCTCCATTTGTCAGTCTGCCTTGTATTTTGAGGCTTCAAACATAAAATTCCTGGAGGAAAAAGAAAAAGCATGTTGCCACCAAAATAAATAAATAAATAAATAAATAAGAGTGCTGCAGCACAGGAGGTCCTGAGAACTGTGTGTGGAGCAGACACGGCTCTGCTGGGCCCTCGTAGCTGCTGGGGGCTGTGCATTCCTCCCCGGGTCTGTAACAGGCTCCTGGTGGGTTTGTGGCCGGCAGCTGGAATGCGGGGTATTTATGCTCCTTCAGAGGAGAGCGAGGCCTCCAGAGACCCAGCTTGAATAGGAACAATTTCCCCAGGTCTTAACAAGGAAAAAAAAAAGTGTGCCTTTCCTTTCTAATTGTGTTTCTTAAACAAACCTAATTCGAGTCACACAAAGCGTGGTCTGTGGTGCCCGATTATCGACAGTTTCTCATGAGAACATTCCGGAAAGCAGCGGGTCTTCGTGCCCGGCAGAGACCTGCGGGGCTCACCAGGAGGGGTGTGTGTGTGTGTGTGTGTCTGGGACCCTGTGGGCCTGCTGGGGGTGCGACGGGGGCCGGAGGAGAGGAAACTGATCAGAGCTGCGGTATGTGTGTTTCCTCTTTTATTTTGGGGCTTACTTGTTAATTGCAGCTCTAGGGCAGGGGAGTGTCTAGGGGCTCAGTTCAGCCACGCCTTCCTGGAAGCAAGCCTGCTCTCTCCCTGGCTTGTCTGGGGCTTCCTGAGAGCGGGGGCCTGGTGGGATAACTTGGAACACCTCTCGGAGTCTGACCCATGCTTGTTGGGCTTAGCTTGGGTTAGATGAGCTTGTTGATTGGGCCTTTCCGTTCTCGCCAGATTGATCTTTCTTCTTTTATTTAATCGAGGTGAAACGCACATAATAGAAATTGGGATGAAATTCACATAATCGAAAATGAACTGTTTTAAAGTATACAGTTCATTGGCATTGAGTGCATGCACGGTGTTGTGCAGCCATCACCTCTCTCTAGTTCCAGAACATTCCCCTCACCCTAAAGGTAAATATCCATTAAGCAGTCATGCCCCATTTTCCCATCCCCCAACCCCTGGATGTTTCGTATAAATGGAATCATACAGTGTGTGACCTTTTGGTTCTAGCTTCTTTCCCTCAGCACAATGTTTTGGGAGTTCTTCTGTGTTGTAGCCTGTGGCAGTGCTTCATTCCTTTTTGTGACTGAATGATGTTGCATTGTACGGCTAGACCTCAGTGTATCGGTTCATCCGGGGATGGCGTTTTGGTGGTTTCTAGCCTCTGGCTTCTGTGACTATTGCTGCCACGTAACCCCCTCAGTCCCTCAGTAGCACAAATGCTCACACAGTGACAACTGCCACCGCAAAGTCTCCCCCAGGCATTGCTGGGTGTCCCTGGGGGGTTTCACATGACTGAAGCTCTGTTCCAGGTGCCTGTTTGCAGCCTCTGCAACCTTCTCTGGTTGCCTTGTGTGGGCGGACAGCTCGGCCGCACCCAGGCGGCACCGCTGGAGCCCCTGAGCCTCCACCCGCCGAGCTCGTCCTGTGATGCACTGGATGCAAGGTCTGTGTCGGGACAGGACCTGGGGACCCCTGGTTTCATGACAGGATGGAGACCTTGCCATATCTTGAGGGCATTTCCTTCCTCCCTCTCAGCCCGCAGGTCTTTTTGCCTGGGCTGGTCCCTTTTCCCAGAAAGGAATCTTTTGGTCTCAGAGGGATCTAAGAAGGGTGACAGGTCATCCTGGGTGATCCAGGACTGAAAGTCCATCATCCTGGGAAGCCCCCTCAGTCTCAGGCAAACCGGGATGGTGGGTCCCGTAGGTTTCAGCTTGGTTGGGGGGAGCCCCGTTGTTCGACGTGTTGGGTTTCGCCTCATCCCCCTGTTTTGAATCTGGCATTCCGTGGTGCCCCAAAGCTCCAATCCAGAGCCTATTCGCCCGTGCTTGGCTAGAGATTAAGCCTCTTTTCTTCCACTGAATTGGTTAGTCATCTCCATGTCTGAGGTTAGGAAGAAACCTGGAGATCTAAACTCTCTTTTTAAAGAATTTTTCCACCAGCCCCTTGCTTTCAGGGCTACGTGGTGCCTCCGTTCTTGATATTTTCTGGGGTCCTGGGGACACAGATCACCTGGCTTCCTATCGTTTTCCCTCAGACTTGGCTGGAGCTCTCTCAGCTCTGATACATGACTTAGCTCTTATCCACCTGCTTTTCACCACCACCCTGTTTATTTATTTATTTATTTTGACATCTCTTGCTTGTTCATCTCTCCTATTTTCTTTTTCCTGTCTGGCTTCTTTATGACTTAAAAAAAAATTTCCTTTACTCTCATGTTAGTGATTCACAGGGAGGAGCAGAGAAAAGCACATGTTTTGTCTGACATTTTTAGCAGGAAGTCTCATTTCCTCCACGTGTGAGGCCAGCTTGGGTCTCCATCGTGGCTCAGTCTCTCAGCTAAGTGGCCTTGGACAAGTACATGAGCTCTCTGAGCCCCATTTCCTTCAAAGCCTGGGTCTCCTTTAAAGTCAGAAGAGCAGAGTGGGATAATAATAAACCAAAGAACACACGGGAAGCCCCTGGGCGTGGGCCAGGCATGGGTGGCCCCATGTCTCCCAGGGATTTCCTCAGCCCCTTGTTTCCTCCCCGCCCTCTTGTAGGAGCTGAGAGTCCATTCATGTCTAAAGGGAATACACCCCTCCCATCCTCCGCCCTTCACGTTCATTTTCTCTAGGGCTTCAGATTGAAACCTTCCTCCCCCGTCTGCCAAGGGTGCCACCAGCCCATCCTTTTCTCCTCACTCCTAGTTTGGGCTCAGCTTGGACACATGTCCTCAGCTTTCCAGCCTCACCTTTGCCCCACGTAGGTACTAGTCTTTGACCTCTGTGGTCAAACTCAAAGTCATCTTCCCCCTAAATCTGATGGCTTCCACAGAGACCCCAGCCCCACACTTACATTTGGGGGCAGGCGGTGGAGCACAGAGGCTAAGAGTTTGGGCTCTCAAGGAGTTGCCCACCTGGGTTTGAGTCTCAGCTCTACCACTAACTGGCTGTGCTACCTCGGGCGAGTGACCATACTACTCTGAGCCTCAGTTTCCTCATGAGTAAAATGGGGGTGAATAATAGCGCCTAACAATCTGCATGAGACCCATCATTCCAGAGATGAAGGAATACGATGGAAGTAAAGAAAATACAGTGGCCAGTGTGTATGAGTAAATACTCAGGAAAAGTTTATTATTATTTCTGCTTCTGCGATATTTTGATTTTTGGTTTGATTTAGCTGCCAGGCTATCTCTAGGGCTGGGGACTTGTCTTCTCCCTCTTTCTCTACTTTGCAGCCTGGCCTTAGTGGCCCAGGAGGCCGTAAGAGCACTGGAGCAGGAATCCCAAGTCCTGTTTGTCCTGCATCATTGGAGGGGTAACCTTGGGCAGGTCGCATCACTTCTCTGAGTCATTGCTTTTGGAGGCAGCTGGGAGACAGAGTCCTGCTGAAGCATGCAGAAAAGCAAGTGAAAAAGAGACTGGAGCTTGTGATGTGTGTTTCTTCCCTCTTCCAGCAAGTCCATCCCCCACTGGCTCAGCCAGAGTGTTGTTCACACAGAGCTGGATGGAACCCTCTGGGTCCCTGACTTTGTCGCTCTCAGTGTCTGCTTCACAGGAGAATAAACTGGGGAGATTCCAAAAGTATTAATGCCAGGACTTGACCTTGGATGAGGGAAACTGGAATTTTGGAGGATGGGGTCTGATTAGAGAGGTTTTTAAAAGCTCCTAGATGGTAGGCATGCTTCTGGACCAGGGGCCACGTTTGAGAAGCGAGGCTCTACACAATCCTCTTGTTCTTCTGGGAAGCGTCCATCAGGCCCCTTTGTGCCAGGCAGAAGGAACCGTCTCCCTTTACAGAGCTCCGGCTTGAATTCCACAGAACCCCTCTTTTCTGCGACCCATTCCATTGTCGGACAGCAGCTCTGATGACCAGCAAGTTCTTTTCATGGAGCTGAAGATGCATCTCTGGAGAGCGCATCTCTCCATCCCCACTGAGGGTGGCTCAGCCCGACCCAGGGAGGCCACTGTGCATCTGAGCCGCCCCTCATCTGAATGGCTCTGGCAGAGGTCACTTCACGTCAGGGTCACTTAGAGAGTGGGACTCCAAGGGCCAACCTCGTGGATTTCAAAGGGCCGTGGATCCAGAAGAGATGCCATCCTCCTAACCCGGCGTTAGTCTAATGTTTTCCAAATGGGCCTTCACTAGAATTTTCTGGGCAACACGTTCCAAATGTAACCTACCGAATCGGAATCTCCAAGCGAAGGTCTAGGAATGCTGTCTATTTAATACTTGCCCCAGATGAGAGTTACGATCAAGCAGTATGGGAAACACCTTGTAAGTTGATTAGATTAGCTACTTCTGGCTACAGAAGTTTCCAGGCAACAGACTTCAAGATGGGAAAGAGCCTGGGGCTTAGCAGGGGTGAGGATGGGGGTGGGGTAGGGGTGCTGAACACGTGAAGGCAGAGGGAGTCTAGGCCTGGATGTGCTCCTCCCTGGGCCTGGGCCTTAGCCAGTTGGTCACCCTGGCACCATGTTGGTCTGTGGCTGTTGTACCAGAAGTCTTTGCTCCTTCTTTGCCCAAAGGGGTCCTTTGCTTTCATCCTCGGTTCCTGGGAAGATGGAGGAGACCATCAAGACCATTTATGCCTCGGTCATGCCTACACAGTTCTGTTCTCTGGGAAAAGATTTACTTTTTCAGGGCTCGGTTCTGTGTTTTAGTTTTTCTGTTTTTTCTCTTGGAACAAGAAAATCAATCCTTAATTAAATAATGCGGCCCTCTGTATTAGCTTGCTAGAGCTACAATAACAAAATACCCCAGACTGGGTGACTTAAACAATGGAAATTTATTTCTCACAGTTCTGGAGCCTGGGAGTCCGGGACCAAGGTGTTGGCAGGTGTGGTTTCTCCTGAGGCCTCTTTCTTTGCCTTGTAGACGGCCGCCGTCTTGCGGTGTCCTCACACGGCCTTTCCTCTGGGCATGTGCATCCCTGGTGTCTCCGTGTGTGTTCCAATTTCCTCTTCTTAGAAGGACACCAGTAACGTTAGATTAGGGCCCATCCTAAGGGCCTTATTTTAACTTAATTACTGATTTAAAGGGCCTAACTCCAAATACAGTCACATTCTGAGGTTCTGGGGTTAGGGCTTCAACAGTTGAATTTGAGGGGGACACAGTTCAGCCCACAGCATTCTCCTAGGGCTGTGTAAGTGCACTACTGGTGACAGTGTTAAAAGGAGGCCTGGGTGGAGCATTTCTTAAACTGGAGGAGAGGAGAAGCAAAGAAACAAAGGCTAGAAATCATGACCACATCAGCTATCTCATCTTGGTTACCGAACCCTTCTGCTATCCTGTTTTCAATTTTCAGATACTCTTTGTCATTTTCTGTTCATTTTTGAGAGTATCCTGTTCTTGTTTAAAGGATACATTTTCTTTCTTAGGGTGTTTTCAAGAACCTTCTTCAATTCCTTGCATCCTCTAAGTCTGAATTTTTCCCTTTGCATCTGTTTTGGTTTCTCTCTGTCAAAGTAGAAGTACTGTTGAAATGTCTAGGGTGTGCAGCTGTCTGATTGGAAAACCAGTGGGGTGGGCATTTTTTTCTAAGGACCCCAAATATCAAATTCTCTTGGTCTTGCCTTTTGGCTCAGTCAGCATCCTTGGATTAGAACCGTCTGATGATTGGTGTGTGCATGCACACGTGTGTTGGTGGTGGCAGTGGGATGCTGGACAGTAGGTATTCTGGGGCCGAGTTGGGGGAAAGGTTCTGAGCCTCACTCTTCAGTGGATGGACATTAATTCTACCTGTTTTTAGTATAGCTCCTCATTCCTACCATTGGAAGGGGCTGGTGGCCCCAAGCTAGAGTCCCTGGCGTAGCCTGTCCTGATAATCAATTTCCCATCCACAGCTGCAGAGCTGGCACCTGCCTGGCACTGTGGCCTGGGGAAGGGAGCTGGGGGGGTCTGAGCTTGCACTAACTTTCAACCCACCCTCCTGTTTCAGCGCCACCCCACTCACCTGTCTCCATAGGTACCTGGTGCCTCTTGAACTTCCAAGATTCTGCAGTGCGTCATCTCTGCTTCTTATTGCAGGCACTTAGCAGAGAGGAGGAAGCTGAGACCCAAATCTCTTGTCACTTGTCTGTCCGTTCTCCGTCTTCCTAAACTGTGCTGACATTTCCCTTTTGCTGTTGTTCCCTCTCCTGTTTGCTTTCTTCTTCTTTGTTTATAGCTTTGTTCTTCCTTCATCCTAACCCTAATGAGTTTGGGGGCCTGAGCAGAGATCAGCATCTGCTTGATTAGCTGGAAGTCGACCTCTCTGCAAAGCCTTAGTCTCCTCGTCTATAAAATGGGCTAATAATAGTTTCTGCCTCAAAGTTGGTGAGAATTAAGTGAGATAGTGCCTGTGGAATGCTTCGTATCGGGTCTGGCAAAAATATCCAGTAAATACTAGGAAAACAGCTAAGTAAAATTATTGACCTTATCCGAGGGCCCCTGGAAATCCTTGGAACTACCCAGTGGCCTGTCTGGCTTCACATTTTGTTCGCTGGCCTCTGATACTTGCCTTTTTCTTCCCATTACTGAAAAAAGAAGCAAAACTTGGCATTTACCCACAAAGAAATGTAGACTAGAGTGATGCTTCTCAAACTCTGCCATGTATACCAGTCCCCTGGGCTCTTATTAACACTCCAGTTCTGACTCTTGCTCTGGGGTAGCTGGAGACCCTGCCCTGCTGTTCCTCCTGCTGGCCCGACGACAACACTTTGCGTAGCGAGACAATAATGGTAGAAATGTACCCAGTTGGCCAGCGAGGAGCAGGGAAGGGGGAGTCGTCCTCCTGGGGCTCCTTTGGGTGGTGGCCTTTCAATGGGGCTCTTCTCCTTCAGGATCAAAACCCAGCGGGAATAGTGTGGGTTCCTCAAAGTGGCCACAAGATGTCATAATGTCATTACACGACTTTTCCCAGAAAGGTTCAAGTCTGGGTGTCAAATTACATCCTTTAAAGCAGGAAAGTGGCAGTTATCTAATCAGTGCTGCTTCAGGGACCGGCCCCAGTTAAAACTCTCCCCTGGGGTCCAGGACAGATGTCAGGCTGACAGCAGAACCTTCTTCTTACCCACCTTATTCCACTCACCTTATTCTTGGCATCACATGAGAGTCACTCGGGCGCTAGCATTGAAATCTGTCGTGAGGGGAGACTGGCCTTCTTAGAAACACAAAGTGCACTATTTCCACAGGGTGGTTCCCAGAACCACAATTTGGAGGGATGCTTTGCACAAACAGAAATTTTCCTGCACAAATCAGTTAGGGAGTGGCTTCACGCTCCATCCCCATCTGGAGTCTTCGAGAAGCCCATTAGCAAGTCAGACGCTTTGATCAGACCTGCAGAGAACCAGCCTGATAACAATAGTTCCTCTTCTGCTTCTCCAACTCCTCACACATGCTAGTAAAGCCTCAATGTAGTTCTTCAGGAAACCCAGGTTTGCGCCTTTCCTGTTGGAAATGGAGGTTGCCTTAGTGTATGTTGGGGGCCAGGCAGGGCGAAGAGAGATGCATTTGAGGTCACCAGGCTGGAATCATCAGCTCCCTCAGAGATGGTTTTGGAAGAACTGTTAAAGAAACGAAGTCAACTCTACCACGATGATGGCCTTTTATACTTTCTTCTTCATTTCACAGTCAGCTGTGTTTATTTCATCTCCCCAACCGTTACGTGGAACCACATGAAACTGCTGTTTGTGGAGGTCAGGATGGCCAAATAGCAACAATGTCACGTGGTTTTACCTAGACTGGGGGCCAAATCAGTCCCACCCCTGTTTTTGTGAATCGTGTTTTATTGGGATACAGCCCCCCTCATTCATTCACGTGTTGTCTGTGATTGTTCTCAGGCTGCGATGGCACAGTTGTGGAATCGCCACACAGGGCTTCTGGTCTGAAAGGCACAATATTTACTATCTGGCCTTTTGCCGATCAAGGTTGCTGGCCTCAGTATATAAGCGGTTAACTCCTGTGGAAGAGAATCCGTAGACGAGCCATTTTTGTACCTTCCCACCCCCTGCCCCCAACACCACAACCTGTAAATAGTAGGTGCTTAATAAATATTGGGTATGGAAAGCCGCCATGAGCCTCCTTCCTGGCGAAGGTTGCCTCCTGGTCGTTCATCTGCTTCTCCAGACCTTTGGCTTCTGTACTGTGAGTCACCCTCAGACACTGGCAGGCAAGCTCTTGCTGTTGCCAGTGAAGACAGCTTCCTCTTTCTGAGGAAAAAAAATTCTTGCAAAAGTCTCTGAGGGCCTTTGGACATCAATCAGCTAGCTCTGAGAACCGGGTAGACAAGGATATAGAAATGAAGCCAACATATGGATTATATTTCCATCAAAATACACATAGGCTCCGAAATTAAGTGGGAAAGTGCTTTGCGGGGTTACTCCATCGCTTGGCCGTCTCTGAAATTGTTTAAGGAAAGTTTGGTATGTTTGATAAACCTCACAAGCAGTGTGGAATTAACTTTTCTCTCCCCAGACTGTGCAGAAAGCTCACAGGGGCTGGTTGAGGTCCACCAAATTGAACTACTCATTTGAAAGTCTTTTTTGAGTCTGACGCAAAAAATGATTGGCAGCTGTGTATGCCCATTTGGGGGTATTTTTCAGTCCCCCTTGGAGGGGCAGAATGGAGGCAAAGGTATAATTTGCTAGGGTGGTATTTTCATTTCCTGTCTGATGTGTATGCTTGGTGTGGTGGGAAAAAAAAACCTAACTGAAAAAAAATGATTACACACCATCCATGTTCATTGTCAAGAAAACGAGAAGAGACAGATGAACACAAAGAAGAAAATAAGAACTGATCTGGTATCATTTTACTGTGATGGGATGGCTCCATGGTCCTATACATAGATATTCAAGCAGAGTTGGAAGGGAAGGCAGAGGTGGGAGAAACATTTTGGAAGAAGAATGATGTTTCTTACAATACAAGATACATTTGGAGGCTGAAAAGACAGGAGAATTCTAGGGGAGGGAGTGGGGAGCTAGGAGGGTGGGATCCGAATTTGGATCCTGTTTTCAGTTTTTCAAACTGGTTTCTGCCCTTTAGGGGCTTTTAACCTTCGCCCCAAACTTCTGTGCTATGCAGCTATGGGGCAAGCCTGGAATTTGGCTCTGAGCACCGGGAAAACATGAAATTACTGTAACTTTTTTGTAGGCCTCTTGGACTTCCAAATACTAGGTTTTTGGCAGCATACGTGAAGGGACAGGGTTGATGCCTGAATAGGGTCATTTGTTCCCTTGACCTGCAAAAGTCTCACTTGCTCCAGTAAACACAGGAAGTGGGAGGTGGCAGTGGCTGGCTTGACCCTGAGCTCTGTTGTTCATTCCTCTCTTTGCCTGTGTTATTCTTTGGTGCACCTGGAAGACCCTGCTGAATAGTTACCCTCACTCAGTTTGCAACCTCCTTTCCCTCGCTGCCTTCCTGAGTGGAGGATAGAAACCTGGATAATTCCTTTCCCTGCTTCCCTTGCAGCTAGGGCGGTTAGCTACAGTTCTAGTCTGTGAGAATCTGCTGGGCAGGGCCTCCGGGAAATCTTTCTCTTTCCTGTGTAGAAGTGAGTGATGCTATCTCTTTTTCCTATGGCCAGTTTATTTTTGACTTGAGCATGGATGAGATGTCTGGAGCTGAAGCAGCTATTTTGTGTTCACGAGAGAAAGGCCAAGAAGATAACAGAGGATGGCCCCAAACTCATTAAAATCTGTCATCAACTACCCACCTCTAGACCTTCTGTTATGTGAGGAAGTAGTCCCCTCTCTGTTTATGCCAGTGTGAATTTGGTTTTCTGTTGTTTGCAGCCAAATGGCATTTTAGCAGATGCACCATATAACCTGCTCAGCTCAGCATTGAGACTGATGCATATCATACTAACAGCATATAAACTTAGTTCTAGCAAAAGAAAACTTTACAGGATGCTTTGAATTTGGTGGCTGTGTCTGGGTCTCAGCAGGAAATTGACGATATATTCAAACAGGGTATTGAGGAGATTTTAATAAAAGGACGATTTACAAAGGTGTCCAGAGGGTTTAGGGAAACCATAAGAGATTGGTCAGTGCCCCAGAGCTACTAGCCTGGAGCTCAAAACCCTTAGGCTAAAAGAGCAAGGGAGTAAGCCATGACCTGAAGCTGGGACAGAGGGGCCAGATGGAAGAAGCTTCCTGACAGGGGTGTGACCTGGGGCAGAGGAATGCTGTTAACCTGCGGTAACCCAGCACGGGTCTGTCTCTCCTTCCACCCTCCAGTGTCCTACCAGTGCCAACAGGAAGCCAGAGGGCAAAGGAGCCTGCGGATACACTCTGTCCGGGGCAGGCTCCCAGGACACAGAGCAGAGTGGACAAACATGGCCGGTGGATCTAGAAGTCTCCAGCTCGCTGGTCCACCAGTGAAGGCTCTGGGGCCTTCCAGGGAGCTGTGCTCCCCCACTGGAGACCTACTGCTCAGGCAGGGATCCAAAAGCTCCCCTTAAACCTCAAGGGCTCTTTGATCTGTGTCTTCTCTCCAAGAAGTGGTCTCCAGGTTTTTGGCCAGTGGCCCACGGCTGTGCCTCCAGCTATGACTGGCCTCCGGGCTTGGGAGGCACTTTGTAGAAGCTGCTCATCTCTGGAGACCCCCCCTGGGCTGGCTCCCTGGCACAATTTACAATGTTAATTGGGCACTGGGAGCTGCATGGAGTGCTCTAGAATCAGACTGGTTTTAAAAATTTCTAACTCTATTTAAATGTCCCTGGGGGCTCAGAGCAACCTAGTTAAAAACAAACCTTTAGAATGACTAGAAAGGAAGGAATCCGGCCCTGCCAAGTGCTTCCCCTTCAGGGTCTGATTTCACAGACCCAGACTTGACCCAGGTGGGAAGGGAGGCACAAGAGGCTAAACAGCTTGTCCCAGGGCTCGAGGCCGGCACACGGCAGGGTAACCCAGGCTCCCCTGGTTGGCCCTGCCCCTCCCACGCCGCTGTCCTCTTTCTCACGAGAGTGCAGGGTCCAGGGCACCTACTGGGTGGCCACTGCTCTGAGTTTTCACCTCACCAGGTAGTTGCTGTAGTCTCCATTTGCCGCGGAGGCTCAGAGAGATTAAGGGACTTGCTCAAGGCCACAGAACTAAGTGGCATCTTCAGAAGGAAAACTCAGGTCTCCTGATGCCAAAGCCTGTCTTCTTAATCGGGTAGGACTAAATCCAGTTTCTTCAGGGCACCCCAGATCCGCATGCTGGAAGCACCTCTCAGTGGGGGTGCATCCTCTGGGATTTGTCTGACCTGAACTAAGGTATACTTGGCACCCAGAGAATTCAGAAGAGTCATAGTAATTGCACGTAGAGAATAGTCATTGAGAGCACTCTGAGTCGGGCGGAAGAGGATGAGTTCTTAAACCCTTTGGACCTCGGTTTTCTCACCTGTAAAATGGTGCTATAACTCTCTTAGGTTGGATTCCCCCGGAAGCTGACCTTGGGACAAGCATTCTAGCACACGTAGTTTATTGGGAAAATGACCCCAGGAGACACTAAGAGGACTGTGGAGGCAGGGATGAGACAGGGAAGGAAGGCAGCCCATACCACATCCGTTATCAAGCAAACGGCTATGCTGGGTGACCAGAGCTTCATCCTGTTGGGATTAAGCCCAACTGGGAACCGATGAAGACCACACAGTTCTCCCGCTCAAAGAGCAGAGAAGCTGGGGTACTGATCCACCAGCTCCATCCCTCATTGGCTGAGGTTTCTCTGGGGGTGGAGGATTCTTTCTCTGGCGCTTCTGGTGTGCTGGTGAGTGGGCACAGCCGGCTCGAATAGGAGGAAGCCTTCAGCAGAATGACGCAGGGCTTGGCAGATGATGTCAGCCAGAGCACGCTGTACGTAAGGGTGGAGGTGCGGGCACTAGTCTCCGCTGCCGACCCCCTCGAGTTGTGAGGAGGCCGTAAAATAACGCCTGGCACTTAGTACGTGCTCATTTAATGGCGGCCATTATTATTCCCGTCATCTTCATGACCATGGCTGTCACTGTGACTACTACCTGCTCGGAGCACATGGAGCAGCCATTGAGAGCTTATTCGTCTCCCTCGGAGGATTTTTGCCATCAGAGTGTTTTGCTTCAGCCAAACGGTTTTTATTTTCCCCAGGGACCATCCACTGGAAGGGGCTTGAGAATTCTAGCCAGGTGTGTTTCCCAAGCACAGGGAAGAATTTGCCTTGCGGGAGGAAATTGGGCCTGGCTAGGTTCACGACTCTGTTTTCTCCAACTCTTCAGAGAAAAGAAAAAAGTACCAACCCTCTGCCTTCTGTAGCCAGGCGAGCCCGTTTCCCCTCCAGCTGGCAGCCGGTGCCGTGCATGCAGCCAGGACCTGCATGCAGCTGTCTCCTCCTTGGGCCCCCTGCCCTCCTGTTGTGTCCCTGAAGGCCCAGGGACAGAGAAAGACCCTCTTTGAAGCTGTAAGAGGGTGGAGTTGCTTCCTCCAATTGCCCTCCTTCCTTCCTTCCTTTGTATTTTCTGTTGCTTCCTCTTCCGCCTCCACCCCGCTCCCCAACCCCAAACACACCGTCCTATTTCCTTGTCACCCTTTCTCCTCTGGGCTCCTTGGGGAGGGGTGGCGTTTCGGTCAGGATTACTCCCACATCTACCCCTTTAGAAGCCCTGGCTGGGTTTGGAGTGTGTTGAGGGGGGCTTTTCCCTCCTCCCCCTCCCTTTTGGGTCTGTTCCCTCTTGTGTTTGCTTTGATCTCCAACTGATGCCGACAAGTGGACAGGCCCACCCACTGATCCCATTCAGTATGGTTGAAAAGCAGTGTTTTCTCATTCTTGGGGCTGCTACCTTTGCTGCTTGCGGAAGGGAGGGATGCTGGCTGGCATGGGAGCCTCTCGAGCCCTGAAAATTGAATGAGCTGGCAGTGCCGGCTGGCTTGCTGTTAGGGCACTGATGGTTGATGCGTGGCCTTGCTGCCTACTGAAAGTTGGAAACAGGGCAGGGTGTGGGGTAGGGCAGCTGCAGATGAAATAGGACACGTCCTCAAGAAAATGCAGCGGTCTCTCTCCGGAGGGATCTCTAAGGGCTGCTATCTAGAAGCTTCTCCAGTATCTGCTACTCTGGAGGAAATGCAAATGAGAAAACAGGCCAGCGGGACACTTGGCTTCGGGTTCTGAATCTGTTAGTATCTGGCACTGGGGCCTGGGATGAAACACCCGGTCCCGTGCCAGCATTTTCTGACTCCTAAACTGGCTACAATGAAACTTACCCTGCTCTGTTTGGGAGCTCATAGGATCAGCCCTTACTGCATGAAAAGAACTTCCGCAAATTTAGTGGCTCGTAACACCCAGTGGTTTGGGCGGGGTTCAGCTAGGCGGCTCTTCAGTTTTGCCTGGACTTACTCATGCGCCTGAGGTTAGCTGCCGGGTCAACTGGGGGCTGGCGTTCTAGGCTGGCCCAGCTGAGACAGTTTGTCTCTCTCCACTGGTCTGCCATCTTCCAAGACCTGGCCCTGCTGATGTCTGGAGTCCAAGAGAGAAAGCCAAAGCGCACATGGCCTCTTGAGCCCTTGACCTAGACCAGCAACATAGTCACTGCTGCTCTATTCTTTTGGTCAAAGCAAGTCAGAGGCTAGCCCAGAGTCAAGGGGTGGAGAAACAGAGTCTGCCTCTCTGTGGGAGAGCTTGCGGAGACCCGTTTCAAAGAGGTGTGACTACACGGAGGGAAACAGTTTGGGTCATTTTTGCCAGCCATCTGCTGCCCCATGAGATAACAAATTCAGAGTTGCTTGGGAGACCATAAAGTCCCTCGTAATGTAAGATAGACAAGGGGTGGAAACTCAGCTTAACCTCACCTCCCAGTAGGATGTATTACTGATATTTGTCTGCATCATCCAGTCATTTTCTAGGCTCATGTTGTGGTGTTCTGGCTGAGTAGGAACCAGAATTTGAATGACCAGGTGAACAGAATTAGATGAGAACTCTTTTCCTGGTTGTCTGTTTGCAACCTCTGAGAAATGTAGTCCTCCTGACTCGTCCACCTTTGAGTTTGGACGTACAGTACTGATAAGACTAATAAATTTAGACAGCTTGGATGGTGGTCCAGTTTCAGGGACCCTTGTCATAGGGGATGGAGTCTAGCATGGTACCCCAGATGTCTCACAGAGCATAACATCAGAGAGAGGAGGGGTCCCGGATCCTGTATAATGGGTATCAGCACCTACCCTAACTCGTGGTGGCATGTGTGTTTTCTGGAAGAGAGGAGCCGTAGATGTCACCTGAAGAGGAGCTATCGCTAAACTCTAATGCTTTGGAGACTTAAGCCACCTTGCTGTGTGACGGTAGCACCAAGGGCGTTCCATTCATTTCTCTCCCATGATGATGGGAATTGCTGGCCACCAGGAGCTGGTGTCAGTAGAGATTTGGGGCTGTGGAGGATGGTGGATTTTCAGGCTCACCAGCACCAGCAACGAGAACCCAGGTTCACTGCCAAGAGCACAGCTGAGGCTGCAAAATGCCAGCCTCGCCAGCACCATGGTCCCTGAGTCTCGTTCACGGACACGTACAAGCAGTCCTGGAGCCCAAACTGGCTTCCAAAATGTCAGCCCCTCGTCATCCTCCGCAGCAATCTACTGGCGTGCCTATTTCTCTTCTGCTTTTGCCAGCCCTGAACATGCTCAATTAAAAAAAAAAAATCCTGCCTGGTTTTAAGTGGACTCTCTTGATGCATACATGCTTAGAAGCGGAAGCATCCAGAAGCCATTCAGACTGGGAAACCATGTGGAAGACGGATGCTGGCGGCCCCGCTGTGGGACATTGCCAACCCACTGCCATCCTGCTCAAGAGGGTCCTTCAGTCTGCACACGTTTTACTGCTCAGTGGGCAAGTCCTTTTCTCTTCCTGTCCGATTACCCTGCCTGGGTACGTGCTTCTTTTCACTCTCCAGGGCCCGTGCAACCCCAGATCGGTTACTTACTCCACGCAGGGCCTTTACCAGCAGGAGGTATGCCTGTGGCCAGCCCAGATGGGTGGCACGTCCCCACCCTCACCGGCTGCCCTGCCGGGGTTTGCTTTGTTTTGTGTATGTTGGCTCCGTTTCAGGGGAGCCTACAGATGTGGTTGAACCGGGGAGTGCGGGGAGAGGAGGTGCAAGCTAAGGGGAGAATAAAGGCACCAATCATTTCTGATATAATCCGATCTGACTGGAACTTTTGGAAGGGGGGCAGTGAGACAAGCCAGGCTCGGGCTGGGCCCCTCTTGGCCTGTCTTCTGGGTCTGTGTCTCCATCCCACCCAGAGAGTGGGACGCCCCGGGCTCTAGCAGCCCTGCACGGCTCAGTCACAGCAGCTGCAATTTCCAGGCCACGGCGGGAGGGCCTGGCTCATTTGCCTCCTCTTCTTTGGGGCTCCTTGGGACTGGCTCAGCCCTAATGAGAGGAGACAGATCAGAGAGGGAGCCAGTTTGACAAGAGAGCTGACGTCCCCTCGCCCGCCCTGACTTTTCACCTGTCGGGTGAAAAGGATGCCAATTAAGCACCTCAGCAAAGCAGAGCCCGCGGCCTCACAGCCCATCCTCTCACCTGCCTTCCAGGGCGGTGGAGGAAGAAGCAGGACCCTGGGGGCTGCAGGGCTGTGTGTGGGAGGGGTCAGTCCCTAGAAGAGGCTGCCCCTCTCTGGGGTTTCCTGGCCTGTGGTCAAACCACCCAGAAAGCACAAAGCCTTGTGACCCCTTCTGGATCACGCAGGCGGCTCCTGATCTCTGGCTCCCGCAGGCTTTGGGGGAGGGACTATAAAAGAGTTCAGAACTCCCCTCCCTCCCTCATATGCCAGCCTCCCTATTCCTGCCTCTGCTGGCTGGCTCCCATTCTTTCTGGGGTTCCCCTGGCTTTTCCACAGGGAGGCACGCAGGGCCCTGCCCCCGGCTACATCTGCCAAATGCAAATAGTTGCTAAAGTTATTTACTGTGTCCTCCTGTCTCCTTGATGTCACTGGTGTTCCCTAGGCAACCGCTGCTGGCATGCAGTCAGCTTCTAGGGGCTCTGAGCACAGGAACATGAAATGGCTCGTGCTCACTTCTCTTTTGGGGGCGTCTCGAGACGGGTCGTCCCGCTGGGCATTTCTTATTTGCAAAGAGGGCAATGAGAGAAATCTGATTCAACTGCCCCCAGAAGTCGAGGCAGTGGAAACTCCAGGTTCTCGGCTGAATCTCCCTGGGTGGGCGTGAGAAGGCATACAGAGAACGAGCACTTAATCTCTCTGGTGCTCTCCCACCAAAACCTTCCCGTAGGCGTGATCATGGCAATAGAGAAAGAGAGGATGCTCTCTTTTCTTTCTAAAGACTCTTTTCTTTGTTTTAAAGCTATGTTTTCTTTTATAAGCATGAAACTTCTTGCAAAACATTAGGAAGCATAGATACGTATAAAAAAGAGGGAAAAACTCTACCCCAATGACCCATCATCCTATCCGGCAGAAATGATGACTTATTAACATTTTGGATAGGCATATAACTGTGTACAAAACAAAAGCGCTTTTGTTTTTAAACGAAAGCGGGACTTGTGCGGTATCTTACAATTGCGTGAAAAAGGCACTATAGTATAAACCTCTTTCCTGGTCAGTCACATGCACCTACGTTGTGTCTGATACCTGCTGCTGTGTAACAACTTAACCCCAAGCCCAATGGTTTAACACAGTGGTTCTCAAACTCTTTTGGTCTCAGGACCTTTTTACACGTTTGAAATCATTAAAGACCTCAAAGAGCTTTTGTTTATGTCAGCTGTATCGATCAATACTTACTGTATTGGAAATTAAAACCGAGAACATTTTGAAATCAAGAATACATAAGCTTACATCCCACTTGCTGTCAAAGCGATGATGTCATCACACATCATGGAGCCTCTGGAAAAGTCCTCTGTACACTCACGAGAGAACGAGAGTGAAAGGGCAAATAATATCTTCCTGGTATTACAAAAAGAGTTTTGACCTTGTAGACCCTCTCGTAGGATCTCAGAGACCCCCTTGAAGTACCCCTGCCCTGGACCTCACTTTAAGGACTGCTGGATTTAAAGAATTAGTACTTACTGTTGTTTACAAGTCCTCAGGTCAACTGGATGGTTCTTCAGGGCTTGACTGGGCTTGATGTGTCTGCCATCAGCTATGGCTGGCAGGTGGACCTCCTGATCTTGGTCAGACTCTCTCTTGTGTTTGAGGGTCACCTGCTTAGAGGCTGGTCTAGGATGGCTTCAGCTGAAACAGCTAGGCTCTCCCCCCACCACGTGGTCTCTCATGCTCCAACAGGCTAGCCTGGGCATGTGCACATGGTGGTGGCAGGATTCTGAGAACGAGAGATGGAAAGAGAGCATCAGGCGGGTAGATGCAGTTACCAATCCCAGGTGAGGATTCCCACCCTGTGGAGGATGGCAAAGATCATAACAAGTCAACTGCCAGAAGTAGGAGCCTGCAGACATGGTTCCCTGCGTCTTCTCGAGTTTAGGAGTTGCCAAGGACGACTCGACACACAAGGAACTGGTTGGAACAATGTTTTATTCACAGACAGGAGAAGAAACGCAGCAAGATCAGCATCTCCAGTGTCCCAGTGCTATGGGTCCCTTGTGATAGCCAAAGCAGGATGATGGGCTGCATGCACCGTTCTCATGCTGCAGGCAAAGACCCTGTTCCCTCCCTACCAGGTATACTGGTGGGCTGACCAGCTGCCAAATGATGCACGTGCTTCCGTAGGTCCCATGATGGCTGCTTGCCCAACAGGTCCCATGAAGGCTGCTCGCCCAACAGAGAGAGAGGGGAAGGGAGGGACGCCGAGAATGTGAGAGAGAGGGAGAAAGAGGGTGGGGGGGGTGCGGAGAGCTGAAGCTCTCTTAAAACCTAAGCTCAGAACAGGTGCACTGTCACTTTGTATTCTGTTGACCAGAGTGAGTTGCGTGGTGGCCAGGAGGGTGCAAAACAGACCCCATCCCTTGATGAGAGTTGCTGGAGAGTCATGTTGCCAAGGGCACGCATAAAGGAGAACAACTGTGGCTGTCTTTGCAATCAATCTACACATACTTCCTACTTGTTTAACGGCTGCATCATTTTCTATTGAGCGGACAATGCCTATAATTTACTCCAGCCCCAACTGCTGGACATTAAGGTTGATTTTAATTTTCTCCTAATATAAACGAGGCTGGAACAAGCATCCCTCTGTATTTGTCTGACTCTTTCCTTAGGACAAATTTCTAGAAAGGGAATTGCAGCAATAAAAGTTCTGAGCATTGTTAAGGTTCTCATGCCTACCACCAAATTTCTCTCTTGAGAGTTCCCACTTGTTTACGCTTCCACCAGCAAGGAAGGTGGAGCCTGCCTGTTGAGAGACTTTTTCTGCTAGGCAGTCCGTGTGGGGAAGATTACTTATTAAACATGGTTCTCTATACCTCGTGTAGACCAGATTACTTATTAAACATGGTTCTCTATACCTCGTGTAGACCAGATTACTTATTAAACATGGTTCTCTATACCTCGTGTAGACCAGACAATCAATTACTGAGGTTGTCAGTAACTGAACTGGCTGAGCGGAGAGCTGCTCTCAGCCTTTCTCTACAGAAGTGACCACAGCTTGGAGATGATGCTGAGAGGGGTGTGGTACCCTGTTCATGGACTGCTGACTCTGACTTTACCTAAGGGCCCTGCTTTCCTTTCTAGCCCCTCACTGGTCTTAATGAGTTAGTCATTAGAGATTCAAGATGCGCCTCGTCCCAAGAAAAAAAAAATGAGTTCTTTTAGACAGTCAAGAACAGTGTAATGGGCTGTCACTCAGGAATGGAGTCCTGAGCCCTTGGGGAAACAAGCCCACCCTGGTTGCCAGGGGGCGAGGCTCTGAATATCAGCCAGGTGACTCCGGGCAAAACCCATAAACCTGAAGTTCTCTCGGGCAAGCCTTACCTCCTTTCTGCACCGTGCCCTCCATGTTCTCCTAGTGTTCCTCGGTCAGTAATCAAGCTGCTTAGTCCACAGGCCCTGTGTGAGTTTTTGCTTTGCTTCTCACCAATGCCCCACGTGCCTCCTTGACCCTATGTTTCTGCCAAACCATGTTTCCTACGGTTTCCAGAAGAAACCGTGATGAATGCCTCCAACTTCTGGGTTTCTGCTTCTGCTATTTCCTCTGTCAGAAGTTCTGTCCCCACCCTCTGTCCATCCCATTTTTCATCCAGCCAATTCATAAGTATTCTTCAAAACTCAGCCCAAGGGAATTTGAAAGGTCCACCTTTGAGTCTGGGTTGAGGCCCCAGGCCCTGAACTGATGCCTCCGGTGACAGCAGCTCAGGCTGAGATGGGGGAGCCCTGATGCTCACTGTTTTCCTAACTGTGTGACATTTGGAAAGTCAGCAGACCTCTCTGAGCTCCAGTTTTTCTCTTCTCTAAAATGAGGTTGCTGTCTGGCTTGTGTATCATTCTCGGTTGCTCTGAGGGTCAAGTGAATTCACAGAAGTCCATGCTATTTTAATTGGTACAAATGCAAAGCACTATTGTTATGAAAAAAAAAAAAAGTCCTACTTTGGGTTCCCCTAAAAAAGCAGAGGATGAGATAAGAGCTTGTGTGAAGATGGTTTATTTTGACGAAGTGGTTCTTGGGAAAGGGGGGTGGGGGGCTGGGTGGGAGTCAAGCAGGGAAGACAGGTGGGCCGGAATGCGTGGAGAGGCCCGTGCTGTGGGGACGTGACCTCTGGGAGCAGTAGAGAGCACCTCAGCACCGTGCGCTCAGGACACAGCACAGGGGAGTGTTTATTCCTGTGTTAGCTGAGGTTGCTCCTGGGGGCTGCATTTAAACGTGTGCCTGGGGCCCCATGACAGACGCCGCAGTGAAGCCCCGCAGAAGGCACACCCCCCAGTGCAGCTAAAGCGAGGCCCTCTCGCTTCAGGTGTCCAGGTGTCTGGACAGGACAAGAAGGTGGATGGTGAGAGCCTGAGACACCACGTAAAAGGTGTCCCACCCAGCCACGAAGGCTGCCTCTGACATCTCCGAATCCCCACTTGTAAGCGTGGTGCCTGGCACAGGGCAGACAGTAAACCAACGGTAAATGAGGAATGAGGAAAATGCTCCTGTTGAACTGGTTCATGGCCGTCAGCCTCTGATCACAGGGCCCGGAGGCTCTTATCCATGGTGCTTTTGTTTTTATTTTATTTATTTATCTTTAGAGCTCCTTAGTGTCTTTTAAAATTTATTTTTTATTTTTTTGGCCGCACCATGTGGCATGTGGGACCCTAGTTCCCTGACCAGGGATCGAACCCTCGCCCACTGCATTTGAAGTGCGGAATCTTAATCGCTGGACCACCAGGGAAGTCCCTCCGTGGTGCTTTTATACCTCTCTGGAGCCAGGAGGGAGAAGGTTCTCTGCTGAGTGAGTGAGGCTGGTCGAGCTAACCTTGATGAGGGGCTGGCTTAGATGAGGCTTTTCCAATTGCGTCCTCCAGGGATCTTGTGGGGAAAGTTGCCGGCAGGGGTGGGGTGGCCTGTTTGTAGCAGGACACATTCCCGCTTCCTCATTCCCAAGAACCACCTGAAACAGCAGCCATCAGCATTTGCAAAGCACAGCATTTGCAAAAATGTATGCCATGGAATTCTAGTTCCTTCTCACCTCTTCTTCATCCAGGGCACTTCCACTCTCACCTCTTTGATATTTTGAGTTCATATCTGTCTCAACTGGGATTTGGGTGCAAGCAACAGAAACCAATTTCTCTAACTAAAGAGCAAAGGAATTTATTGGAAGTGTATGCAAACCCCAGATCTCTGGGCGAAGAAGTTTGGGAAAGAGAATTGAACAAAGTAGAACAGGGCTGTAGTATTGCAGAACTTTTCAAAATATTTAGTGTGCCATTTGCAAGTCTCCGAGGGGGTGTACAGTTTGCAAAGCTCTCTGAATGTATTTCTTGGATTCCAATATGTGCTGCCTGTAAGATGGATAAGCAGTTTAATAACAGCTCTCTAGGATTCAAAACCAAAAAGGCAAACTATCAGATCGGTTGTACAAATGGATTTGAAGAAGCAGCCTGATTTCATAACCCTGTTTATTTGTTTTAAGGCAACACCTACAGAGTTCTCACTATATGCCAGGTACTATTTTAAGAGCTTTTATGTAAATTGACACACTTAATCCTACCTTTTGAGGTTGGTATGGAGCCCAGAAGGGCCTGAGAATGTGCTTCTCTTACTGCTGGGGGTGGGATTGACAGAGGGCCTCTGCTGCTGGGCTCTGAATCCACTTCCACCTTGGGCAGAGACCTCCCTTCCCATGGGCTGTTCCCAGCCAGTGACCCAGCATGTGGCGGATAAGAGGCAGGCCCCTTCCTGGGAGACGCACGATTCCTGATGGTTGACTTGGACTCAAGAACTCCTCAGAACTTTGCCAAAACTTTCTTAGAATGGCACTGCAATCTAAGACTTTTTCTTCCGCTCCTTTTTTCTTTTTTTTTTTTGGTAGGAATTCAGTCTGCATGGAGGTTTCACAGCATTTCCAGCCACCTCTGGCTTCTCCCCACACTCTCTCACAGCTGTTTCCCTCATACACATCTCATCTTGGCATCTGCTTCTTGCAGAACCTCACCTAATACAGTTGGATCTCTTACTTCATTCCCAGTTCATGGATGGCAAAGCTGAGGCTCAAGTAACTTGCCCAAGGTCACACAGCTAGGAAGGGACAGAGCTGGTAATCAAACCCAGTTGGTCAGACTTCCAAGTGTATGCTCGTAACTACTTCATTACTCAACCTCTCATTTCATTTTAATAAGTGAAAAAAAATAAGAAAGTGCATCGGAGGCATCTAGGAAATGAGGTATTGGATCACAGGACTCATTTGTTGCCGAGGGTCTTGTAGGATGAGGATTCAGGGAGCTGTGCCCTGGGAAAGGCTGGCCCAGTGCTTTGCAATGCATGTCTGTCATTAGGGACCAGCTCTCATCAACAGATGGGAAGAACAGAGGTGAGGACCAAGCCTGCGGCCCTGAAGGAGCCTTCCACGACTGTCCTGCATGGCTGTTGACTGTGGCCTTGGAGAAGTGTAGGAAAGACCCTGTCATGCACTTGGTTTCTACACGGGCCCTTAGCTTAATTCTGCTGTCCACTTGTCTCTCAGATTCTACAGAGCCCACCACATTGTGGTGGTAGGAAGGCTGTTGCCCTGGGGGAAAGGGGGCCTGAGTTTCCGACCATCACTAAGCAGCACCAGCACCCTGGCAAGTCAGTGAACTTCTCTTGCCTTGCTTTCCTCATTTGTACCAAAAGGATGGGATGAGATGGAGGGTTTTGAAATAGAGCTCTTTCAGGCCCCAGTGGACCTTTGGAGAAAACAAAGAAGTCACTGTGAGCAGGTGTGGGAGGGAGGCACCCTTGCCCACCCTCCTCCATTTCAACAGAGAATCTCCACTTTTATCCACTTTAAATATTGGAATTTAGTGAGTATCTGTAGGCATTATTGACTGCAAGCCTCAGAAAAGTGACTCTCCTAGCCAAAGAGAAAGAAAATGTATTAAAAGGAGGGACAGTTATTTAAAGATTCAATAAGAGGCCGGAAGACCAGGCTTGGGGTCAGGGGAAGGATACTGAGAGAGTTCTGAAAGGCTGCCTTGGTGGGTTTACCACCATCATGAAGACCACCTCCCCAGCCAGTGCCCCTGCCTTAGGTTTCTTGTTCGAGATCAACTCCAGGAAGAAGGCATTCAGTTGACTGAGCTTGCCTCTGAGACAGGAAGGAAAGACATCGCCTCCTGGAATTCCAAAGTGGGCAGGGGTCACTTAAGAGTCTTTCCAACCAAGACCTCACAAATTGGCACAAGGCATTTTCCAAGAGGTAAACCAAGTTCTTTAAGAAGAAGGACCAAACACCAAAGGACCGCTATGTGTATGGGATTTTGTTTGCAGAAGAGCTCCACTGTTAACCCGTTTGAAAGGCATTGGCTAAGAGCCCTTCCTGTGTGACAGTCAGAGACGTTCATTCCATCCAGCTGTCTGGGTTCCAGCTGGGAGAGGACGGAGCAGACGCTCTCTTGTTTTTGGCCACAGAACTGCCACACGTGCCACTGAAAGCCCCACTGCTCCTGACAGCTGGTGGGGAGAGGGCAGGAGAGCAACTGTCTTGGCTTGGGTTCCTCCAAGAAAGAAGAGCTAGAGATGGAAGGTTTGCACGCAGGTAGTTTAATTTGGGGATTGATCCCAGGGAGTGGGGGACAGGGAATGAGGGAAAGCAAGGCAGCCACCGCTGTGGACCATGGGCTGCTGAGGACCCCCTGAGGCGTCATTTAGAAATAGCCCCCAGAACTGTCTCGCTGAAGGACAGAAGAGGGAAGTAGTCATCGCCCGGCTGCTGCCTGTCGTTGGTCAGGGCTGCCCCCGCTGCGTTGGCGTGCTCGCGCTTCCAGGTCTGGTGAACAGCTGAATGGCTGAGCGGCTTCCCGCACGAAGAGGCAGCTGGGAATCCCCGAGGTGGAAAGTGGAGAAGTGAGGTCAGGTGCGGTCAGGTCCACCTGGGCATAGGTGATTACTGCAGCATCAGCTGGAGGCACGGGTGGCCGGGAAGGACTCAGGGAGGATGTGGGGCGGGGCACCAGAGGGCTCCCCTACCAAACTCCTTGGCACCTGTCCAAGCCTCGTCCCTCTGAGGCCGATGGGCACACGAAGTACCTGATGTCAGGGTAGCTTGGGGCCAACCCAGTGGGCTTTGCACGTTGCCAGGTAGGGGCTCCGGCCCATGAGAAGGGCCACCTTTGACTAGCTGAGCAGAGCGTATCGCACTCTTTGGCGACAGATGTTTCACTGGGGACCTCACACTGCTTTCCCAGCATCTTTACATTCTTCAAAAGGCAGCACTTTTGCAGAATGTACTCACATGACGAAATTTGCATCCCACTCACCCTGCAAGCTGACTCTGCCCCGAGGGTGAGGGTGAATGCTCTCCGGCTGGGGCCTGCGCCGGCCGGGCCAGGCCACCAAAGGCTCGCGCAGGCAGGCTTCCTGGCTTTGGCTCGGGCTGCAAAAGGGGAGAAGGCTGAGGTTGGAACCTGGTTTAGACCCCAGCCAAACGGTCCAAAGCTCTCAGGAGAGGAGGCTCCCCAGAGCTTTGTTGCTTGAACTCTGCGGTGTTTGGAGACTCCAAATGGCCTCGCTAGAGGCCTAAGATATTTTTATGGATTTTTATTTTTAAAGTCCACTGGCCTCTGGCTCTCCTCCGAGTAGAGACAAGAGGTCAGCCTCTCTCTTCCTGCACGACCGCTCTGGCCGAAGCCTGGCACTCTCACCCTGGATGGAAGAGATTGCTATTAGTACAATTCTATTTTCAGTGATCTTCATTAATAATCATTCCACTTACCAATATTTCACAGGTCCCAGGCACTGTGCTAAAAGCTCAATGTCCCTTCTCTCATTTCCCCCCTATTTAACTCCCCAGGCATCCTTTAGATCTTCATTGTCCCTTCCTTGGGGACATCTGCCTTGACTCTCCTGTGCTCCCCACCCCTCCATCAGAGGCTCTAATTGCACCGCAAACCTTCTCCTTGAGGCACTTATCGCAGCTGACATTTTGCTTTTCTTTGTGTCACTTTTTGATAAATGTTGGTCACCCACACTGGAAAGAGACCTCAACGCTCCCTGTTCACCGCCATACCCCACCCCAAGCACAGTGCCTGGCACATGGTGGGCGCTCAATAGGACGCTTACTGAATGAAGAATGATTGAGTAGCCTTGCCAGAGCCCTGCAATGTGGGTTTTACACTGAGGCTCAGAGAGGTTAAACGCTGGCTCTGGGTCACACAGCTAGAGAAAGAAGGTAGAGGAAGGATTCAAACATGGGTCCATCTGGCTGCAACACCAGACCTTCACCATCGCGCCCTGCTGCCTTCCAGCGTCCAAGTGCGTTTTCTCTCTTCCCCTGCCATGTCCCGCCTCTGAAGGGTGGGGGTTGGGGGTTCCTGTCCCCTCTCTCTGGCCCTCTTGTTTTACCTTCTGGTCCCTCTCACCTAGGGGCCTGGCAGTCAGCCCTGTGACCCCTCCAGCTGTGAATCCTGCCCTTTGCAGATGCCTTCCATACCGCTCAGCGGTCTTTTGGCTGCAGCGCTGGTGCCCATCTGCTGAGATGGCGTGGTGCCCGCTCACAAGATGGCATGCTATTTTTACCCCACTTAGGTGCCAAGCCAGCCAGATGTTTTTCAGCAGCACAGGGAAGCTGAGCATTGCTGGGGTGTGGAGGGAAGCTTTCAGATGTCAGCTGCTGGAGGTGCTCTGGGACATGGCAAAGGAAAGGCTCTGCCTTGGGGGTGGACGCTCCCAAGAAGTTTCCAGTTCCTGGTACCTGTCTGGGGCCCCAGCAGCACGCGCTGCCTTGGTTGCTGGTTATGGACACGTGCTGGGGCTGTGATGGGTCTCCTCCAGGAAGGAAATGCCCTGGGTCAGCGTTCCCAGGAAGGCATGGGCTTCCTTCTCGGGCTGGGGCCCAGGTTAGTGATGCCTGGAGGGCTTCCCTTCCATGGCTGAACTGGCTGCCTGGAAAATTCCAGGTTTGGCTGGCTGCCCAAGGAACTGGCCAGATCTGGCCGTGTCCAGGCGGTTAGCTTCAGCTTTCCCTCAGAACAGATGGATCCAGCGGTGTGGCGATCTTAAGCCCTGCTCCTTCCTTCCTGTGAGGGGGCGGCCCTCAGTTGAGGCATAGCCCCCCAAAAACAGCCAATTAGAGACGGGGTGGGGGGTGTGTGTGACCTGACCCTGCCGGCCCCGCTCCCTGTTTTCCGAGCTGCTCCACTGCTCCCCCGTGTCACCTTGAGCAAGTCCCAACCTCCCTGAGCCTCAGTTACCTCGTCTGTGGCACCTCCAAGGCCCCTCTCCCAGCTCTGGGAGCCAGAGGCGCCCATTGGCTGTAGTGAATCACAGTTTTCACCATGCTTTGCTGACCTTTTCCCAGGACCAGCCACGCTTGGAGCTGCAGCCGAAGAGCAACCGGTTCTTCAGCCGAGAGGCGTGCAAGTCTCACCCTCAGGTGTGAATCCCATTTTCTCACCCTTGGGGGACATTTCCAAACCTTCAAAGCATCTACGAGAGGCTGACTCCCAGTACAGGTTTCTGGACAGGTGGACCGCACGCCCCACGAAGGGCTTAGTTGTGGCGACTGAGCGGAGAAAAGCAGGCTTCAGGAGGGGTCCTCTCGGCCTGATTGAACACGCTCGCCCGGCGGTCCTGAGCCTGGCCTGAGAGACGGCGGCCACGCTGCGCCGCAAGGTGGGGGCTGCTCGCGCTTGAACGTGCGCCTGCGCCACCTGCGGAGCGTGTTAAAATACCGGTTCTGATTGGTCAGTGTGGAGTAGCCCCGGAGTCTGGTGGGTAGGCAGAGTCATGGTCCCTCAAACACGTTCGCGTCCGAATCCCAGGAGCCTGTGCAGGTGACGTGGCAGAGGAGAATTAAGGTTGTGGGTGGAATTAAGGCTGCTCGTCGTCTGACCTGGTGACAGAGTACGCTGGAAGGGGGCCCAGTGAAATCACAAGGGCCTTTAAATGTGAAGGGGGCGGGGCAGAAGCGGAGGTGAGAGTGAGGCAACGTCAGAAGGAATCAATCTGCTGTTTCAGGCCTTGAAAGCAGAGGCACGGAGCCACGGCCCAAGGAATGTAGGTGGCTTCCAGAAGGTGGGGAGTGTAAGGGGATGGCTTCTCTCCAGAAGGAATACCACCCCTCAGCAGCTGGATTTTCACCCAGTGAGACCTGCTTCAGACTCCTGACCTCCAGAAGGTAATAGCTTTGTGTTGTTTTGAGCTACTTAGCTTGTGCTGATTTGTTACAGCAGCAAGAGGAAACCAACGCAGTTGGCATTTCTGACAAGCTGCCGGGTGATGCTGATATTTGAGGCTTAGAGCTGGGCTGGCTGAGGACTTGGAGGTGGCAGAGAGCTGTTCAGTGGCTGTTCCTGGAAGCGTCTCATAACCTGGTTTTGCCTCTGTGCCCTTGTTCCTCCCTCGGCAGAGATTATTTGAGGTCCCTTGGGTGTCTCGGGATATGTCCCAAGTCGGAGTTTCCTGGTTTGTGGGCTACAGCCCCCTGAGAGAGAGCTGGGGGAGTTCCTGTAAAGCCCCCGCACTCTTGTGGGTGCTGTCTGGTACCCAGATACGTGATGCGACATGCAAATTAGATTTCTCAAATATTATGCAGCTGCCATGAATAGGACAGTAGTGGAGGGCGGTGATTTAGAAAAGAGGCCTGGCCCTCTGGCTAAAATCTTAACTCTATCAGGACCCAGGTGTCCCTACGTGATCTGGCCCCTCCCTCCTCCTCCAACCCCACCTTTGCTCATTTTTCCCCATCACACATTAAGTAAGTAAGCTCCAGCCCCGTTGGCTGCTTTCTCGCCCTTGAACATGGGTCTTTGTTGCTTCCGTATCCGAGGGGCTTCCTCTTTATTCTCCCTGCTTGTGTTGAAAGGCACCTTCTTGGGGGGCCCTTCCCTCATGCCCCGAGCAAGCTCACCTCTTACTCTTTCTTATTGATTTGGTGCGTTTCCTTTTAGTGGTGATTACAGTTTGTAGCTACGTATTTATTGGAAGCGTTGGCTTGTTTATCACCTGCCTTTCCGTCTGCCTTGAGTTCAGCAAGGGCGGGGCCAGGGGAGTTTGGGTTTGCCTGTGCTCAGCGCTCTCACACGTTATGTGCTTAGTACATATTTGACTAGGGAAGGAATAAATAAATGAATGGATGTACCTCTAAGCCTCCATGAGGAGAATTCTGGAGTGTGTCCACTTTCCTCAGTGCTCTGAAGCTACAACTCGGGGGTTACCACAGTCTCCTGAAGCACTGGTCCCCGAGCCCCTCCTGTGAAGTGGGAGCCACATGGCCGACAGCACTGCTCCTTGTTTTCCCTCACATTTCCTTTCTCCGTCTCCATCTCTCCTCCACACCCCCATGGTTTATCTCTGGCACGAGGAGAATGAGCTTTGCTGCTCTCCTCTATATGATTGGTTGTCTCCTAATGGGAAAAATAAGCTGCAGCCTTGGTGCCTGGCATCCTTTCTTCCATTGTAATCTCAAGTCAGTAGGGCTTTTGTATGGCATGAAGCTGAATACTAGTATTTACTTTTGTTTTATCCCAGAACTAGCGTGGTTTGTGTGAGTCCTGGCAGCTGCTGGAAATATTCCGCTTCTGGTCTTACATCTCATCCTGGCGGGGGGAGCATGGGCTGAGAACACAGGAGCTGACTTCCATTGTAAGGGGCGGGGCAGTAGGCTAGACCGCAAGGAACAGCTTCCCTTGCACAGGGTGGTATGAGGGGGACGTGTGCCCCGAGCTGCCAGGGAGCAGTTGTCTCTGGAGAAGTTCGGGGCAGAGATGACCATGTGATCTGAGGCTGATGTGAGCACTGTAGGATCTGGAGGCAGGTGATGGGCAAGATCCAGCCACAGGGACCCGGGATGACGGCTGGCTTGGGGGTTACTCTTTATCATCCACATTTCCCACCATGAGTGGGAATTGCTGAAAATCTCAAATCCTTATAGATGAGGACACCGAAACTCAGGGAGGTTAAGTAGCTCATTCAAGGTCATGCATTCAGACCATGAATTCAAGTCTACCTGACTCTAGATCTTTTGTAGTCCTACCGCCTACTGCTTTCTCCTGTGCACTTGAAAACTTCCTGCTGTGTTCTGCAGGTGTCTGCTTGTATATGTCAGTTCCTTAAGAGGGATGCTTCGTTCTGGCTTGGGGATCTGGAAGCACTTCCTGGGGGAGGCGCAGTGTTTGGATGTATGTGCAGAAGGGTGAGTGGTACACATTTGAGCATTACCTTCTCAGCGTCCATTCCTCCTGCTTCCAGCAATAATGCCTGATTTGGGGAGGAGTGGGGAGGCAGGGAGAATCTACTCATCACCAATTCTCAATTTGTATTGTTTATAGAGTCTAAGCTTAGCTCCAGGAGTGGAATATAGGGCCTGAGCCTAAGCCAATCAGTGTATCCCATCTTTCTGGCCACAGGTCAAGGATGGTCACATGTCCTAAGCAGGTTGAATCAGAGTAGAGCTAAAAATTTTTGAGGGAGCTATCAGAAAAGGTTTTGGCTCTATCTAGCTGGATTTGAACCTGAGTGGAGTTGAGGTTGATACCATGGTAACCATATTGTCACCATGAGGGGAGAGTCTGGAGTGGAAGGGTCAACTGGAAGATGGCTAGAAATTGAATCCCAAAGTATGGTTTGATCCTTGATCCAGCTGTATCTGAAGCTAAACCTACCTTTAAACTTTCCAGCTCTATGAACCAATAATTTCCCTTTTTGTTTGTTTAAGCCTGAGTCACTTTTCCCTGTCACTTGTAATGGTGACAGCCCTAGCTGATACAGGTAAGGGGGGGTGGCCAAGCGGTGCCAGCTGGAGAGAGAAGTACAGAGAGAAACATGTTGTCGGCTTGAAAGTGTGGGAATGAGGACATCTCTGTATCTCAGTAAGTTCATGATATGTATCCTATTGGAAAAATGCATAGAATATACTGTGTTAGAGCTCCCCTACACTGCCCCACAAGAGGATGAAGAAATTGAAACTGCTTGCCCAGAACATCAGTGTCCTGTAGTGTTAATAGGTGTTTCACTAGGGAAGGGATTGTGTGGGCCAACGAATTTGAGAAACACGGGAGCAAATAAAGAGATAAAGAATTCACTACCAGACCTCTTGAAGCCTTTAAAATGCTAACATGCATTGTGAGCTCCAAGGAGAAGAGAGAGTGTGTGTGTGTTTCCAGAGTTATTTTTCTTGAAGCATCTCATGGGACCAGTGTTGCAAAGAATGTTTTGGAAAACATTGGCTTAGAGAGCAGTTTCTGTGCAGGCTTTAGGGGAGCCTCTTTCCAGAATGAAAAAGCTCTGTGAAGCCAGGAGTGCTCATCTAGATGTGCTTAGGGCTGGGGCTATATATAGGCAGGGGCTATATATAGGCAGGAAAGGGAGGTAGCTCTTGATTCAAGGGCCCCAGAAATGCTTTCTATATTTAAGTTGCCCACTGACCAGCCAGCAGCAGGATTGAAATTCCTATGAGTAGGGGCAAAATTTGAGCTTGGAGGAAATCTTCAAGAAACTCCTCTTGAACTATAAATGCAGAACTGCTTGGGCGCCATCTCTAGTTTGCATTCATTCATTTATTTATTCAACACTTATTTACTGAAAACCTACCACGTGCCAGGTACTGTTCAAGGTGCTAGGGATCAATCAGTCAATCAGACAGAAATTCCTGCCTCTGTGGAGCTTAAATTCTAGCAGATGGAGACAGACAGTCAGGTAACTATATACGTAGATAGTATGTTATGAGATTAAAGAGGAACAGCAAGGAGTTTAGTGCAGCTGGATGGGGTGAGCCAGGGAGAGGGGTGGGTGATGCTGGGGGCGGTGACTGTAGAGCCCTGGAGTACCTTGGCTTTCACCTTGACGGGAATGAGCATC
Source organism: Balaenoptera physalus (assembly GCF_965194825.1). Lineage (NCBI taxonomy): Eukaryota > Metazoa > Chordata > Mammalia > Artiodactyla > Balaenopteridae > Balaenoptera > Balaenoptera physalus. The sequence continues at coordinate 92,407,579 of NC_138896.1, read as the reverse complement.
TACTAGCAGGTATGAGCAGAGGTGGCACGTGATCTGCCTTTCATTTGTAAAGGATGGGTCTGGCTGCTTTGTTGAAACTCAAGTGCAGGGGCCAAGGGTGAAAGCTGGGCGACCGGGGTGATGCTTTGCATTTCACCTGGGAGAGATGCTGGTGGAGTGGTCCAGCGCTATAAACAAGTGGAAGCGGGGAACAGTCGCTGGATGCCTTTTGAAGATGAAGCCAACAGGCGGTCCTGGAAGATAGGAGGTGGGGAGTGAGAAGGAGAGTTGAATGAAGGCTAACTTTTGGTCCATGGAACTGGAAGAATGAAGTTGTTATTAATGGAGATGGCTAGGCCTGCACTGTGTCTAGAAAAAAATGAAGCCAATGTTTAAAAATTAGTTTGTTTTTTTTTTTTTAATCCACATTTGTAGACACTCTTGAAAAATGAAAAGATCTGGCAAAATCAGGCCCACCTTCTACCTGGCTTCCATTGGTTCAAGCTGGCGGGCCGCTCTTCCCTTAGATGGGCAGGCACACTCTAGTTCCCTCATTTAGATCACGTGCCTGGCCCCTTAGGGATTTCAGTAGGAGACTCTAGGGATGGATAATCAGTAGCACAGTGGTCCTTAAACTTGGGTGCATGTAAGAATCGCCCAAAGGGCTTGTTAAGATAGCTCTCTGGGCCCACCTGCCGAGCGTGGGCTATGGGAGGTCTGGAGCGGGGCCTGAGAACCCGCAGTCCTTCTGATGTCCCAGGTGATGCTGGTGTCGCTGGTCCAGGGACCGCTCTTTGAGAAGCACGGGAAGGAGCACGTTCTCCCCACAGCGTCCTTTCTCACATGCTTGTGGACAAGGTTGTCAAATGTTCTGGGAGCGGCCTGTAAGGCGGATGCATTTTGGCATCCGTGGCAGCTCTGGTGGGGGCAGTCTAATCAGCCAGGAGGTCCTCTGAGGACTGGGGACACTTCAGGGTTTGTCAGGGCTGCAGACGGCACATTTGGCTTGCTTCTTTGTTTTTGGCAAAAGCTGACTCTCCTGGGTGGAGGTCACCAGCAGTTGGGACAGGGTGTCTGAGGCCCAGAGGAGAACCAGTGAGGCCCCAGCCGGAGGCGGTGTCTTCTGGAGAATCCAAAGGAAAGATGAATTCCCTGCAGCCTGCCCAAATTGCTTGCACAAGCTTTCTCCATATTTATTTCAGTTAAGGTCCGAGTTCATTATGCAGCCCCAGTGCCCGCTCTTCTGCGGGGACAAGCAGAAATCCCATTTGCATCTGCTCCTCCAGCGTTGAGAGCTCAAGGAAGAGGACAGGGGCCACTACAGTACTGGCCTCCCATTTACCCCCAAGCACATGAGGCTGGAGAAGGTTCTGGAATCTCTTGAAGCTGTTCAAGGTAAAGGATGGGAATCTGGCCTGCATTTGAGGGGCAGCAGTGTGAGAGCAGGATAAGCAACTTTTTCTTTTTCCCCTGACAAAGAAAATATCTCTTTGTGCATCTGGTTTGCGTTTTTCTTTAGGCTTCTGCCAGAAACAATTGTGAAAACAGAATGCAGTCCAGGACCAGAAGAATCTGTCCGTTCCTCTGGAATTCTCCAACTGTCTGGTTGGGCCTCATAATAAGATTTGAGGAATTCCTTAATGTGAAGTCATCAAGCTTTAAAAATACTGCAGGCAGTCTTTGGTTTGCCAGTGGTTTCTCACCTTCAAATGTTGGCCTCAGGCCCTCTGTCCCCCTAGAATGGTCTCCCCACTTCTCCCTATCATAATCCAGCCCATTCATTTATATGTCCAGTATTTATCACGCTCCTTTTCTGTGTTGGGCAGTGATAGGTCTTGGTCAGAGTGAGCAGAGCGCATAGTTGTCACCATGTTGAAATTGAGACTCTGTGGAAGGACAGGGCGATTAAAGTAGAATGATTAGCGGTGGTGTCTATGAAGCGGTCCCTCTCTAGTATCTGTAAAGGACCTGTCATTTTCCATTTGTTGTTCATCACTGACCAGTACATGGTCCTCCTGTGTGTGCATGATTGGTGTGTAGTTTGTACCATGTGACTTGGGCAATGCTTGAGCCCATCCAAAGCCTGTTTAATGAGTTGAGTCTACTGGTTGCTTGCTTGCCTGTCACAGCCGTGTCAAGCTGCAGAAGAGGTTTTCAAACACTCACATTCTATAGGTTGATATGGACACGTACAGTCTGCTCATGGCCCAGTGCTGGACTCTATTTAAAGGACAAGACAGGGCGTTAGGAGAGAGAGTAACAGGGGCCTTATTCAGTCTGGGAAACCAGCAAAGGAAGTGAGACCTGAAAGTTGAGTAGAGACAGCCAAGGGGGGGAGTGGAGGGATCATTGTTTCTGGGAAAGGAACAGCATGTGTCGAAGCCCAGAGGAGGGAAGGAGTTTAGCTTGTTGAGGAATGGAAAGACCGTGTGTGTGTGTGTGTGTGTGTGTGTGTGTGTGTGTGTGTGTGGTGTGTTAAGAACTGTGTGTTGTTCAGAAATGGAACGTGGAGCGACAGAAGGGGCAAGGCTGGGGCAGTGATCTGCTCCCATGTTCATTTTAAGAAAGTCCCTCTGGTTGTGACTGGAGCGTTCTTCATAGGTCAGGGTTTCGGGGTGAGGGATGGCACGAGTGGAAGAGGGAAGAGGTGCTAACTGCTGTTAAGATTTGGGTGTTTATTAATTTGCTAAGCCTGCTGTACCACAGAGTGGATGAAAATTTATTCCATTGTTCTGGGGGCTAGAAATCCAAAATCAAGGTGTCCGCAGGGCTGATTCCTTCTGAGGGCTGTGAGGAAGAGTCTTTTCCATGCCTCTCGCCTAGCTTCTGGTGGTTTGCTGGTATCTTTGATGGTCATTGGCTGCATCACCCCGATCTCTGCCTTCATCTTCACACAGTGTTCTTCCTGTGAGCATCTGTCTCTGTGTCCAAATATCCCCTATTTAAGGATACGTTATAAATGGCATGGGCCATACTGGATTAGGACCCACCCTAGTGACCTCATCCTAACTTGATCATCTACAAAGACCCTATTTCCAAATAAGGTCTCATTCACAGATATTGGGGTTTAGGCCTTCAACATCTTTGTGGGGACACAATTTAACCCAGAACCCAGAGAGAGTGGCTATTTATATCAGGGAGATGGTAGGAGCCATGGAGCAAGTGGAATTGTATCTAGGAGATATTTTAAAGTTGAACTCAAAGGACTGGGTGACTGGGAGTATGGAGGGAGGGAGAGACAAGGGCTTAGAGCTGTGCTTCTCATCTTCCAACATGAAATCACTTGCGGATCTTGCTCAGATGTAGATTCTGATTCAGGAGGTCCAGGCAGGACTGGAGATTCTGCACGTTTTACGAGCTCCCAGGTGATGCAAGTGCCGCTGGTCCGTGAATCTGAGGGGCGAGGACTTACAGCTTCACCCTCTAACACCGCAGTCCCTAACCACCTGCGACCACTGGGTGCTTCAATAAGCACTGAGGTGTGCTGGAGGTGTAAACACGTAGTGCGAAAAAAAGATGGTAAAACATCAAATTAGTAAATTTTTATCATTATTATTGTTATTTTAAAATTTTTTATTGGAGTATAGTTGATTTACAGTGTTGTATCTGTTTCTACTATACAGCAAAGTGAATCAGCTACACATATACATCCATTCTTTTTTAGATTCCCCATGTCTTGAGTAGAGTTCCTCATGCTATGCAGTAGGTCCTTATTAGTTATCTGTTTTATGTATAGTAGTGTGTATATGTCAATCCCAATCTATCCCTCCCCATCCTGCCTCTCCCCTGGTAACAAGTTTGTTCTCCACGTCTGTGACTCCATTTCTGTGCTGCAAATGAGTTCATTTGTACCATTCCACAAATAAGTGATATCATATGATATTTGTCTTTCTCTGTCTGACTTACTTCACTCAGTATGACAATCTCTAGGTCCATCCATGTCACTGCAAATGGCATTATTTTGTTCTTTTTTTATGGCCGAGTAATATTCCATTGTATATATGTACCACATCTTCTTTATCCATTCCTCCGTCGATGGACATTTAGGTTGCTTCCATGTCCTGGCTATTGCAAATAGTGCTGCAGTGAACACTGAGGTGCATGTATCTTTTTGAATTATGGTTTTCTCTAGATATATGCCCAGGACTGGGATTGCTGCATCATGTGGTAGCTCTATTTTTAGTTTTTTAAGGAACCTCCATACTGTTCTCCATAGTAGCTATACCAGTATACATTCCCACCAACAGTGTAGGAAGGTTCCCTTTTCTCCACACCCTCTCCAGCATTTACTGTTTGTAGATTTTTTGATGATGGCCATTCTGACCAGTGTGAGGTGGTATCTCATTGTAGTTTTGATTTGCATTTCTCTAATAATCAGTGATGTTGAGCATCTTTTCATGTGCTTTTTGGCCATCCATATGTCTTCTTTGGAGAAATGTCTACTTAGTAAATTTTTATTATTATTGAATTAATAATATTTTGAATTATGTAGGGGTCAAATAAGGTATATGATTAAAATTAATTCAGTTTGTTCTTTTTTACCCTTTTCTGTGTGGCTGGTAAAAAAATTTTAAGTTTAAAAAAGTTAGAGAAGTGGCTCACATTACAGGCATCCCTTGGAGATACTGCAGGTTTGGTGTCAGACCACCACAATACAGCGAATATCACAATACAGTGAGTCTCATGAATATGTTGATTTCCCAGTGGATTTAACAGTTATGTTTACACTATACTGTAGTCTGTTAAGTGTGCAAAAGCATTATGTCTAAGAAACCAATGTATATACCTTAATTAAAAAATACTTCATTGCTAAAAAATGCTAATCATCCTCTGACAATGCAGGGTTGTCATAAACCTTCCATTAGTAAAAAAACACCATATCTCTCAAGCGCGATAGAGCAAAACACAATAAAACAATGTGTGCCTGTGTATTTCACCACACGTGTCTTTTGGCCAGCGCTGGTTTACAGCGTTGGTCCTTGTAGTCGTGGCTCAAATAATTCCTCCTTCCCGAAGCTTCCTGACGACTTCAGCTGAAGGAGATGTTTCCAATAGGCACTCTTTAAAAGGAGGGGAACTAAGGGAAAGTGAAATAAAGCCCTCCCCATAAATGTTCCCTGTTTATGGGATCATTAACGCACTCGCCTTCTATGGAGCTCTGTCAGGCCCTCAGAGGCCCAAGGTTGTCAGCCAAATCCCAGGAAGGGGGCCAAGATGGAGCAATGAAGAGCTCTTTCCCTCCTCGGGTTTCTGTGCTTTGTGAGAGGGTGTGATTTGGAGAACTGAGAGACCATTGGGAGAGTCGAGGAGACACGGTGACTGCACCAGGCCGTGCTACTGTATAGAGGAAGGGACAAGAAGTCCCTGGGGAGAGAAGGGCCACCAGGGGTCAGAGCTAGCTTGGGAGCAGGAGATCCTCCTGGGTTTCACTGTTCTTTGAGCAGAGCTGCCAGGTCTGGCCAGTGCTCAAGACCCTGCTCTGGGCCAATGGGCAGGGACCCAGGAAAATGGGTAGAGGACAAGGAAGCAAATGTGGTGTTTATTGAGCATTTACTATGGCCAGACCTTTCCCACCCATATCTCATTAAATCCTCCAATAGTTCAGTGAAGTATTAGCAGTGGTGGCAGTGGTAGTAGTAGTAGATGAAGTAATGGTAGTAATAAAAATAGTAGCTCTCGAACTTTCGAACTTGTGTAGTAACGATGGAGCTGTCTTAAGTACTTCCCATGTTGCCAGCACTGTGCTCTTGCCCTTCACTTGCATTATTTTGTTGAACCTTCACAAGGACCCTATGAGAAGGATGCTCAGCTTTCTGAATAAGCCCAGAACAACGAATCAACATGAGTGTACCCTAGTTTCCTGTGATAGCTCCAATGTCAAAACACTTTCAAAAGGTAGAAACTGAGGCACTGAGAGGCTAAGGCACTTGCCCAGCACTCCATGGCGGAACCAGGATTTAAACCCAGGCAGTGTAAGTGCTTGCGGAGTCCTGGTCATAATCCCTCTGTTGACTGCTCTGCATTGGCACCGTGTGACGGACAGCAGGGGGACACCCGCTGGTGTGAACGGCAGCGACCCATGCAGGCCGCGTGTTCCCGCACAACGACTCTGCCCTGCCTTGGACAGCGAGCGGACAGGCAAGGCTGTGTCCAGTAAAACTTCCTTTACGAAAGCATGTGGCCGGCAGGGAGGGTTGCCAGATAAAATATTTTATTTCCTAAATCTGGCAACCTTAGTTGAGCCAGATATGACCGTGGGCCATAGTTTCCCAACTTCTAATCTCGTGAGTGCCTAATTTCAGCCCTTGACAAGCATTCCCTTAATTCCTAGAAAACACCGGTGAGGAAAGAGTTGTGATTCCCATTTGACAGACAGGGAAACTGAGGGTCAGAGGGATTAAATAACTTGACTAATGTTACACAGGTGTCAAGTACAGAGTTGGGTTTGAAATCCAGGTCTGTTTGACTCCTTAGCCTCCTTGTACCCAAAAGACTTGAGGCTCTGGAACAAAGGGGCAATGCTCCTGGCAACCTGGTGAAATTTAGGCAAAGTGGAAAGCTTTTCCTGCTTCCCCTCCCACTCTTCTGTCTCTGGGACCAGGCTGCTCTTTTGCTTGTACCTCATTTCACCTGGATTAATGGGGGAAGAGAAACAGAGGATGAGGAGTGAGTGGCAGGGAGATTTGCCGGGGGCGCCATATTTCCTGGTGACGGCTCTGAGCGCTTGGCCTAGTTGTGGCTTCCTTTTTTAGAGCCGGTGGCAGTAACTACTTATTCCTCATTTAGGCTGACTTCTCTGGCTTCACGCAAGCTAATGCACCATAAGAATGGCTTTGGGGCCCGTGAACTCTGCCATAGAGTGTAGGTCAATTTCTGACCTGCGGGCAGAGTAGATCATTTGCCAGTGGGCAATGTCTGGAGACCTTTTGGCCTGTCACAACTCGGGGGAGGGGGCGTTGTTACTGGCCTCTGGTGGGTACAGAGCAGGGTTGCTGTTCAGCATCCTATAATGCACGGGAGATCCCCCATAATAAAGAATTAGCTAACCAAAAATACCAGTAGAGCTGATATTGAGAAATCTTGGCCTGTGGTAAAGGGGCCAGTGGAATGGGTCTGCTCTGAACCTACTTGCTTGTTTCCTTTGGTTCCAGCCCCCTTGTTATCATACCCCGTCCCCACTTTTTTTTTTTTTCTTTGCAGGTGGGAGGCAGGGGGTTGACCAGTGAAGGTTCTTCAGGGTGAAGGTCTCTGCTTGTCCCCTCCTCTTCCTTGGTCTTTGCAAAGTATACCTTCCCCTCCCCACTGTAACCCTCACCCATATTTGCCAGACCTGCTGTGTTAATCAGGGTCTAAGCAGAAAGACAGAAACCCCCTCAACTATTTGCAATGAAGGGCATTGAATGCAGGGAATTGGAGGAGCTAAGAAGATAAGGGGGGTGAGCCTCCACCACCCTTAGGCTGTGGAGACAAAGGGAGGAGGTGGGGTTACAGGATCCCAGTGGCTAGGGTCATCCCTGCTGGGTCTGTCCAACGGGAGCTGGAGCGTGCAGGAGATGTTGCTGCTGGAAGGACAGGCTGGAGATGGGGAAATAACGCCAGTATTTCCAACTGGGTAAAACAGCTCAGCTAGAAGTCAGATGACCAAGCAACTTGGGAAGTGCAGCTGCGAGAGTCGGCTCCTTTAATACATGAAGCAGAGCTGGGGAACAGTGGGAGGTGGATTTGAAAACAGGCTCAGGAATGGTCTGCTTACTTCTTTTGCTAGAAGGAAGAGGTGGAGGAATTCTGGTTGTGCACAGGGATCCTGGGCTGCCGTCAGACTTTCCTGAGAGCGGGGGCTTGAATTAAGAACTGAAGGGGCTTCCCTGGTGGCGCAGTGGTTGGGAGTCTGCCTGCCGGTGCAGGGGACACGGGTTCGAGCCCTGGTCCGGGAGGATCCCACATGCCGCGGAGCGGCTGGGCCCGTGAGCCACACTACTGAGCCTGCGCGTCTGGAGCCTGTGCTCCGCAACAGGAGAGGCCACGATAGTGAGAGGCCCGCGCACTGCGATGAAGAGTGGCCCCCACTTGCCGCAACTAGAGGGGGCCCTAGCACAGAAACGAAGACCCAACATAACAATCAATCAATCAATCAATAAATAAATCTTTAAAAAAAAAAAGAACTGAAGCTACCTAGGAGTTCCTACAGGCATCTCAGGGAGGACCCAGTGTGTGAGTCTTCTGTATGTTTGGAGTCCGGAACATCCTGGAAGGTATTATAGACGCTTGAGTCAGCTTCCAGTGGAGGGTTGATTCTCAAAGCAGCAAGATCACTTGAATCAGAATCCCTTGGGGACTGTTAATAATGCCAGTTCCAGAGGCTCACCCAGAGACCTAGAATCAGAATTTCCAAAGGAAGAAGACGAGGAGACCAGGAATCAGCATTTTCAGTCAAGTTCCCCACAGTTGGAGAACCGCTGCTGAAAGGTCCCAGTCATGTTAGCACTGGTTTGGAGGCCCTTTCCACTCCAAATTTCCCACTCTGTTGATAAGCTATGAATATAACTCAAACGTTGTCATTTTCTGCTTTGCAAGTTTCCCTGGAGTATTGGAGGGTTTCCCCATGAACGTATGATATTGATGAACTAGATTCTTAAAGAGAAAAATTGGTCAGCTGTTGTTTTTCTCTTTCTGCTTGAATGAATTGTGCACTCTCTGTGTGTGTGTGTGTGTGAGTGTGTGTGTGAGAGAGAGAGAGAGAGAGAGAGAAAGTGAGGAGTAGGGGAATGGGGGATCCCAACATCCCAAGAGAGGGTTGATTTGTGATCAAAGAACATCTGTGTGTTGAAGCCACTCTTAGGTATTCCAGACCCTGAGATCCATCTCTTCTATGGGCCCGTTTCCTCTCTGAGCCCACTCCCATGATAATAAAAACCAGTTCACTTTCCTAAAAACCTATTTTGTGTGCAACACTTTGGATAGGTTATTTCAGTTTCTCACAGCAGCTCTGCCATGTAGCGATCAACTTTTCTCATCACAACAGACGAGGAAACAAAGACACAAAGAGGTAAAATCATTTGCCTGAAATTGCTGAGTCAGTGGAAACAGGATATGCAATGTACTTTCAAATAAGTCTCAGAGTACATCCCCATGTCACTCTTCCAGGAAGATTATGAGTCAAATTAATATTTAAATACTCAGCTGGGTTTGACTTCTGGCATAACAGTGTGAGAGCCTCTGCTGACCCATCCCCAGTGAAACTTGTAAAAACTATAAAAGAAAAAAAAAATTTCATCTCTGGAAATGATCCTAAGGGCACAGAGCAAATGAAAAAATATTTATTGAAGAAAATCTAATATTCAGTAAGAACTTGAATTCGGTGAGAGTCTGTGGTGTCTGAATCATGACCTGCTCCCTCTCAGCTCAGACCTGCTTCCAGACTGATAAAGCCAAGAACACAGAGCTTCCTCATGTCAGCATCTTGCAGCCTGCCTCTCACTACCTGTTGCTGGGCAAAGTTTTGGACAAGTGAGGCCAAGAGGTGGTGTAAGCAGATAGAGGAGGGGGTCCCCTGAGAAAGAGAACCAGGTATTACTTTCTTGACAGAAGAGAAGCCATTTCTGGCCTAAGCCATTTTGTGACCTAAGCCTGGCCACAGTGCTCGTCCTTGAACTGTTCTCAGTAATTAATGATCTTAAGGGAACAAAAGAATGCAACAACAGGCAAGAGAAGTAACAATTGCAAAGCTAATATATCGGTTGTAAAGACCCCCTGTTCTGTTTCAGTGGTAAAGATGAGCCTGAAGTGCTCAATGACCAGATCAACTGGAACCTAAGGGAGGATGATGTGGACCTTTTCTGACCCTCGTGACTTCAGTCAACTAAAGCTTGAACTCTGTGGACACACCCCTTTGTCAATATGCATGTACCCTTAGCTTAAAGTTTCCCCCAATTTTACTGTTTGGGGAGACACCTCTTTGGGAAAGATCCCCAGTGTTCTGCTTACTTGCTGCAAGTAATAATTAATCCTTCCTTTTCCTGATCTTTGGCTTGGTTGTGTCTTTTGACTTGACACTCACCAAGAGGCAAACCCAGTTTTCCACGTAACAGTGGGAGCTCACTTCTTTTGCCCAAACACTGCTCAAAGAATGGAGGCTCTACGTTGGACATAGCACCACTGAGACTCCTGGGGCCCTAGCCCTTAATCTGGCTCATGAGGTTGGGGTTCCATACAGACAGAGACAAGATAGGGTGACTTAGGATTGCTGGCCCTCCTTCCACTGAGTTCTGGCTCAAAGAGAAGCATTGTCATTGCCCCACGCACCAGATCCTTGGCTTAGGGATTTTTCCTGGCGGGAAAATGTGTGACATAGAATAAAGAGCTCCAGATATCTTTCTAAAGGAACTGATTTTATTTGCAGCGAAGTGGAAACGTTTAAGTCAAAGGGCCCTCTCAAGAATAGTGAGAGATTGTGGTGAAAGACAATTTGATAGATTGATAGATTCATTGAGGTACAGGTGAAACTGCAGGCAGCTAGTTTGTTGGTGAGAAACGGAGAGAGCTGGTAAGAGACCTCATGGGGTCTGAAAAAAATGTCAAACAGTGACCCTGGCAATTATTCCTTCAAAGGAAATGGAATGTGATTGGATCAATCCATGAAGTCATTTATGCCCCAGGGCATTGTTGAAAACAACAGAGCAATCAGTCAGCAATATTAATTGTTAAGTGCCACTCGGCCCTTAACATCTGGGTGTGGTCAGGGAAAGAGACACTTAAAGAGAGTCTGCCAAAACTAGTGGCATCCCAGGGTGACCATGAGCGTACGCCAAGCTGTAACCTCTGAGGAGAAACATTAGAGATTTTACAGTACAGGGTGAAATAGACTTAGCTAAGATAATCCAGCCAGTTACTAAACAAGTAAATGAGCAGATAACAGTAACAAACGCCAGAGGAGAGTGGACTAATAGCCAGAGTTGCTGCAATATATAATCTAAAATGTCCAGTTTCCAACAAAAAATACAAGACATGCAGAGAAACAGGAAAGTATGGCTCATATACCAGGGGAAGAAACGGCAAAAACACTGCCTGTGAGTGACTGGATGTAGGATTTAACAAAACTTTAAAGCAGCTATGAAAATCTATTCAGAGAACTAAAGGAAATCATGATTAAAGAAGTAAAGAAAGGTATGATGACATGTCACATCCCATAGACTATCAGTAAAGAGATAGAAATTATAAAGAAGGACAAAATGGAAATTCTGGATTTGAAAAGTACAATAATTGAAATAAAAATTTTACTAGAAAGGCTCATCTGTAGATTTGAAGTGACAGAAGAAAGAATTAGTGAATTTGAAGATGGATTAATAGAGATTATGCAAAGCAAAGAATAGAAGGGAAAAAAAAGGGAGTGAGAAAGATGAACAGAGCCTCAAGAAATTTGAGGCACTATTAAATGCACACACATATGTGTAATGGGAATACCAAAACGAGAGAAGTGAAAGGAACAAAAAAAATGTTTTTCAAAGAAATAATGTTTGAAACTTCCCAAATGTGAAGAAAACTTTATACATTCAAGAAACTCGATAAACTCATAGTAGGATAAATTCAAAGAGCTCCACAGGCACATCACAGTAAAAATGCTGAAAGCCAAAAATAAGGAGAAAATCTTGAAAGTAGCAAGAGAAAAATGACTCATCACTTATTAGGGAACCCCAACAAGATTAACAGCTAACTTTTTGTCAGAAGCAATGGATGCCAGAGGCAGTGGGATAACATTCAAAGTGCTCAAAGCAAAAACAGTCAACCTAGAATTCTTTATCCAGCAAAGCTGTCTTTCAAAAATAAAGGCAAAACAAAGACATTGCCAGAAAAACAAAAATTGAGAAATTAGTTGCTAGCAGACCCACTTTACAAACACTAAAGTTCTTCCAATGAAAGCAAGTAACTCAAGATAATAATTTGAATGCACACACACACAAAATGAAACTACTAGTAAAGTTAGCTAATTATAAGAGACAGTATAAATGCAAGTTTCTTCTCCTTTTTTCTCTTAGTTGAAAAAGTAATTGTATAAAACAGTATGTATATTATATATTGTTGGGCCTGTGAGATGTAGAAATGTGATATATTTTCCAATAATAGCTCAAAAGAGGCAGGTTAGAGCAAAGCTGTGTTGGACTAAGGAAATGATTCCAGGGGGTGATCCAACTCCACAGGAACAAATGAAGGGAACCAGAAATGATAAAAAAAGGAGACTAATATAACAAAAACTATAAATGTCTATTTACTCTCCATTCTTCTCTTAGCTTCTTTAAAAGACATAAAAAGGTATAAAATTATAAAAATTATAAAAATAATTATAACAATGCATTGTTATGCATTTCTAACATATATGGATGTAATATATATAAAATAACCCAAAAAAGGGAAAAGAAGAATGGAGCTATATATGAATAACTTTTCTGTATCTCACTGGAATTAAGTTAGTATCAAGCTGAAGCTGACTTTGATAAATTAAAAAATATGTAGTAACTTCAAGAGCAACCACTAAGGAAATAACTCCCAAAATTGAAAAAACTCATTAAAGAAATTAAAATTCTTCCTATATATATTAAGAGATTTATTGACAGGAATTGGCTTATGTGATTGTGGTTGCTGGCTGGGACTGTGGCGGATTCACAGTCCGTAAGGCAGGTCATCAGGAGGGATAAGCTGTAAACTCTTGGGCAGAAGTTGGCCCTGTAGTTACTGGTAGTATTTTTTCTTCCTCAGAGAAATCTCAGTTCTGCTCTTTAGGCCTTTCAATTGATTAGGTGGAGCCCACCAGATGATGGAGGACAATTTCCTTTATTTAAATCAACGGATTGTAGATGTTAATCACTTCTACAAAATACCTTCACAGCGACAGCTAGATTAGTGTTTCATCGAATAAGCAGGGACTGTACCCTAGTCATGCTGACCATCACACATCCCAAATAAACTCCATGTGCCTAAATGTTTGCTTTAGAGTCAGCTTTTGGAGGAACCCAAAGTAAGATACCCCCTATACCACTCTCCTGTTTGACTCAGCATGGCCCGAGATTCCCCTCCCTAAGGGAGTAAAGCTCATTTTGAACACAAGCAATTCCCGTGACAGCCCATGCTCTCAAAACCCCATGGCTCCTCGTCCAGAATGTTATGTGTTGGGAGATTGTGTCAGCTCTCTCTTGGATGCTGTTTGCTCCTGCAAGGCCAAGTTTGACACATTATCTTGGCTGCCACAGCCCTCTGTATCCGTAAGCCAGTGTTTTCTGTCATCACCTTTGCTAAGTGTCCCAGGATTCAAATAAATACAGCATGCCCCCCGAGTAGTATTTACAGCTGTCTGAAGAAGGTATTCATGGGAAGACTTCTGATTTAAAAAAATTTCTCCCCATTTCCCCTGAGCCCAGCATTGAATATTTTCACTACAAAGCTAGACTCAGGACAGAAAAACAGCAGATAAACATTGCCATATGTTTTTAAAACCATGTAGGATTTTTTTTTTTTTTTGAGTGAACTGATACTACTCTCAAAAGTTTATATGAAGATCTCTTATCATTTATAGTGATTCAAAACAGAAGGAAGCAATTGGGTTAAGGGAGGTCCCATTTTTTTCTTTCAAGTCTTTTATAATTTGTACTGGAAAAATGCAGCAGGCACCTAAAACCTTTGAGGGGTACGTGCAGGGTGGGGATTAGGAGTCAGCAAAATATTCGTTATCTCTATTTTTAATAACAAGAGCTAAGAGTTATTATCAGCTTCTCCATGCTAGGTACCATGCTAAGTGCTTTGCATGCTGAATCTCATTTGATTTTCAAAACGACTCTTTGAGATAGGTGCTATTTTAACCCCAGTTTCAAGATGAGAAAACAGAGGCCCAGACAAGCCAGATAAGCTGTGAACAGTCTCATAGGTGTAAGTGGTAAAGCTGGCCTTGAACCCTGTCGCGGTCCGATTACAGAGTGTGAGCGTGTAACCGCTGTGCCGCAGGCTGCTTCTGATTGGATGCTAATGCCACCTGCAAAACAGATGTGGGCCGTTCCTAACTCCCAGTATTCACGGAAATGCTCTTGTTGGGATTTTCGCGTCTCAGGGCTGGCGTTGAAAGCCCTCGTTGCCTGTGGCTGGGCTCATGTAGAAGAGAGTAAGATTTCGAGGGAAGGGTAAAAATGAGAATCTTCATTCCCACAAGAAAAAAAAAAGTCTCTTTCCCTGTCACTTGCAGCATGTCATCAAAGGGAAATAACCTTTGTGACACGGAAACAATGTCACTTAAGACGTGGACTTGTCTTCCTCCATTCAGTTATATGATTAATTTTCTTCGTATTAACTTGGAGTGAGCCCATTTAAAAGAGTACTTTTTTCCTTGAAAGCATTGCTCATTATGCTATCATTTTAAGTAATTAAATCAGAATAAATGGCTCTGTGAAGCTATTTTAATGTAACATCTAATTATATCTGACCTAGACTATGAACTATAATCATTAAGTACATGAACTGTGTAATGTTCTGCACGTTCTTTAATAATTTATACGGCAGAATTCGGCTGCGTGGAGTTGAAAGCAGGGACGGCGTCTTCCGTGACACCTGTTATCTGCCCGGGATTGCAGAGGTGGCCTGTGTGGCAGCTGCTGGCCCACCTCAGCATCCTTCCCTCTCTGGATGCTCAACTCCAGTGGAGGGAAACTGTCTTTGTACTTTGGATGCACATTAATTATTTTGACAAGGAACTCAGAACAAATCAATGACATGGGTAGCATTTATATACTTCTGGCAATTGAAATGTTTTCTGGGCCTGATTAAACGTGGCCTCACGAGGGAGGGCACCTTACCGGATGAGCTAATTCTGTTGCCCAGAAGGTGTCTGGACCACCAGAGTCACACGCTGGCTGTTACTGGAACCGCTGCTCTGTGTTTGCATTTGCATTCGCACTTGTAAGTCTTGAACTTGGCCATGGGAATGTGTTCTTGGCGACAGCTCAAGAGAAGACCTCTCTAAAACCAGGAGGGATGTTTCAACCAAATTTGGGAAGACACGTCACTGTGACAGCTTTTGTTCTTGAATTTGTAAGCGAGGAATTTTTTCTTTTAATCCATTGCTGTTACTAAAATTAGTTTCAATTTTGGACCTTTTTTTCCCTCCTTCTTTTGCATTTATCATTCTCATTGGGATACTGTCATAATTTTTCTTCTCTTTTTTAAATAGTTAAGCCTGTCATGCTTTGGGAAATAAAGACGTTTGTTTCCATTGCCTCTTTTGGTGGGAGGAGAGTGAGAAACAAAAGATTTTGGTCTCTGAAGTACAAATTCACTATCCCTTCTTTGCAAGTCTGAAAAATTCTGAAAACTGAAAGTTTCTTCATTGCTCATTTCATGTTGAAACCTGCACTGATCTCTGATCATTTGGCTAAACCTGACCTTTATTGACCGATGCTGTTGGTTAATCCACACGGTTGATCGCACTTCTGTAAATTTTCACACGTCCCACTGCAGAAGTATTGGTGTGTTTGATTATCAACGGCTGCCCTAGACCCACTAGGAATATCATAGAGTACACTGTATATGCCCCTTTCTAAAATCTGAAAAGTTCTGATTCCCTGAACAGTTCTGGGCCCCAAGGTCTAAGAGATGGAGACGTGAAACTTGGAATAAAGATGATATCAATAACTATCATTTATTGAACCCCACAGTGTCCCAGGCACTTTACCTGTGTTGTCGCTTTTATGGTCACTCATCGTATAGATTGTTTTCATTTAACGGATAAGAAAACTAAAGTTCAGAGAAGTGATTTGCCCAAGGACACAGAGATAACGTATTTATCAATCTTTATAAATATTCTTTCGAACAGATAAGGTATTACCATAACATTTTGTTTTCCTGGCCAGATACCCAGAATGTAGTGACTGTTCAGAATGTCTTGCAGAGAGGAGATCTTGTGTCCCATCCTGCGTGCTACAAACCTTGCCTCATTCAGCGCTCACAGCTAATGGCCAAGGAGCACTTCCTACGTGTCAAGCATGAACCATGTGCTTTTGTTCGTTTCACCATCACAACAATACTATAAGATGGGAACTGTTATCTCCTCTCCCCCACCCCATTTTACAGATGGCAACACTGAGGCTTAGGGAGGTGACTTAAGTTGTTTTGAGATCATGCTGTTGTCGAACCCAAATTTGTGTGCCCAGTGAGGCCGGCCAAACTGAAACCTTGGACTTTGGAGCAGAGAAAGGTTTGCTGCAAAGGCCAAGCAAGGAGTATGGGCAGCCCCTGCTCAGAAGACCTGAACTAACTGATGGGCTTCTGGGAAGAGTTTTTAAAGGCAAATTTTAGGGTAAGGGCTGCAGGATGTATGGCTTTCTTCTGATTGGTTGGTGGGGAGATAACAGAGTGGTGTTCCAAGAATCTCAGTCATCAGCCTTCTGGTTCCAGCCAGTCTGGGGTCCACATGCTTGTGCTCAGCCTGAAGTTACTATCCTCCACCTGGGTGGCGGCCTTGGTTCCTGTAGAAGAACTCAGAGATCTGTATCAGATTGTTATGTCCACCCTTTGAGGAGGAACTAGGACTCTGCTTTATTGCTGCACTGTTGTGTCTTGACTGCTTTTCCTTTGTTTCTGCTTTCCCTCTCTTCCCTAATAAGTAACTGCTTGAATCTGCCCTTTGGAACTCAAGGAAGGCCTACAAACAAGAAATGGGGGCCACAGAAAGGCTTTTGTACCTGTGAGGACCCCACAAGGCCCTGCTTGGTTTCAAAAGCACCCTTAAATGGCCAGGGTGAGAGCAGAGCCTGTGCTTCCTCATATCTAAGCCAAGCAGCCATCACCTTATCAACTCACTCTAAAGTTTAGAAGTGTTAAAATTCACCAAGACTCAAGAAAAGAATTCAGTCACAGCCAATGTAACTCACAGCAAAAGAAAACTTTTCAACTGCAGGCCCATAAATCGTAAAGCCTCCTAACCCAGTTTGTGGAGCCAGCACCCTAAGAGGAGACTCATTTCTTTCTGGGCTGGAGACTGAAGGCCAGCCGCAGAGGGTCCGTCTGTGTTGTCAACACAAGGTTCACGTTGGGTGTAATAAACCCATTATATATTGGGTTTCTCGTCTTCTTTCTTTTTTTAAAAAAATTATTTATTTATTTATTTTGGGCTGTGTTGGGTCTTCGTTTCTGTGCGAGGGCTTTCTCCAGTGGCGGTGAGCGGGGGCCACTCTTCATCGCGGTGCGCGGGCCTCTCACTGTCACGGCCTCTCTTGTTGCGGAGCACAAGCTCCAGACGCGCAGGCTCAGTAGTTGTGGCTCACGGGCCCAGTCGCTCTGCGGCATGTGGGATCTTCCCAGACCAGGGCTTGAACCCGTGTCCCCTGCATTGGCAGGCAGACTCTCAACCACTGCGCCACGAGGGAAGCCCTTGTCTTCTTTCTTGACTCAAAATCTCAAGTAAGTTTCTGGTTCCTATATTAAATCAAATTAAATATTGACTTGAGTTACTACCAATTATAAGGCACTTTCTTAGGGAATGGAGAAAGACCAGTGGACAAATCAAAGTCTCTGCTTTGAAGAAGCTTATGTTGTAGTGGCAAGGGGGATAGTCATTGAGAGAATAAAAATGTAGCATGTCGGTAACTGCTAATGGGCACAGGCTTCTTTCTGGTGTGATGAAAATGACCTGGAATTAGATGGTGGTGATGGTTGCACAACCTTGTGAATATAATAAAACCTCCTGAATTGCACACTTTAAATGGGTGAATTTTATGGTATGTGATTTGTATCTCAATAAGAATAATATGTCAGGATGTAATAAGAGATAAGAAAACAACAAAGCAAGGTGGAGAGCCAGAAAGTGACAAGAGATGCTGGATTAGATGAGATGGTCAGGGAGGATGCAGAAGATGCTCTTAATGTTCTCCTGTCTGCCCTCTGTCCACCGTGATTGGTGAATCATGGTGGACAGAATTCCCCATTGGGAGAATTTTGGTCCTGCCTGTAACTCCCCACCTCCAGCACCTGCATTGCTCTGATTCTATGCCCAAGTGCCTTCTTCCCCATCATGGAATTCGCCCTGTATGAGCACGTACAATCATGACAACTAAGCAAGGTGGTGGGGAGTTTTATGGGCTGAATTGTGTCTCCCCCCAGATTCATGTGTTGAAGCCCTAATCTCCGGTACCTTAGAATGTGCCTGTATTTGGAGATAGGGCCTTCTGAGAGGCTATTAAGTTAAAATGAGCCAATCCAACACAGAGAGTCACTTAGGGTTGTACATGTCCAGAAGAAAGGCCATGTGAGGACACAGGGATAAGGAGGCCATCTGCAAACCAAAGGGAGAGGCCTCAGGAGAAACCAAACCTCTGACACCTTGATCTTGGACTTCCAGCCTCCACACCTGTGAGGAAAATGAATTTCTGTTGTTTAAATCCCTCAGTCTATGGTATTTTTGTTACAGCAGCTGGAGCTGACTTCGACAGTTAACCAAACCCACAGCTCAAGCATGTAGTGTCAGACTAATATAATGTGAGGAAGGCATGACCGGCCATTGCTGGTTTGGGAGATGGAAAGGAGGCCCAAGGCAAGCAACACGAGCAGCCTCTAGAAGCTGGAAAAGGCAAGGAGACGGTTTCTCCTTTCAAGCCTCCAAAGAGGAATGCAGCCCTGCAGACCCCTTGATTTTTCACCCAGTGAGACCCATTTTAGATTTCTGACTTCCAGAACTGTAAGAGAATAAATGTGAGTTGTTTTAAGCCACTAAGTTTGTGGTAATGTGTTACAACAGCAATTGGTAACTCATACATAACAGTTTCTGTCCCATTGCTCAGCTCTGCTGTGGAAGCCTGAAAGCAGCCACAGACCACGTGTAAATGAATGGCGGTGGCTGGGTTCCAATAAAACTTTATTTGCAAACACGAGTGGTGGGGCGGATTTGTCATGCTGCCCGTAACTTGCCATCTCCTGGAATACAGAATCTCTACAAGGGAATGCAAAAGACAGAGGTGGGTCTTTATGTATTGTATTAACATGGTCCTATCTCCAAGATATTGCTAAGGGGAAAAAGAAGGGTGCAGGAGACTCTGTTTATTATCATTTGTGTTAAAAAATGTATAGGTGGAGATTTACACTACATGTGTACGAGCCTGTATATGCATATACAATTTCTGGAAGGATACACATGAAATATACTCAGTGGCTCTTCTGAAGAAGAGGACGGTGGGTCTGGGGTGGGAGAAAGGCTTGCATTGATGATTCTCTTTTTGAGCTGTTTGAATCTCTGTGTTCGAGCTGTGTGTATGTGCTTTTTCTTTCTTATTAAATGACAAAAATAAAAATGTTTACAAACCACCTATTCAAAACCAACCCAAGCATTGTGCCAGTGTCCGTTGTTGTTTTACTTGAATAGCATGTAAGAAAGTTTTTATTGAAATCTAGTGTAGGCACAGAAAATCACACATATTTCAAGTGTGCAACCTGATGAATTTGCGTAAAATCAACACACCCGTGTGCCCAGCACTGTGAGGGAGAAACAGAACACGCCAGCATCTGAGGAGCCCCTCTGCTCCCAGACTGACAGTGCCTGAGAGTCACTGCCACTCCAGACCACAACGGCAGAAGTTAGGTTTGCTTGTATTTATACTTAATGTAAATGAAATCACAGAATATCTCTTCTTCTGTGTCTTGTTTCTTTTACACAACTTTATGTTTGTGAGACTGTCTTATTTCTATGTGTGTGCAGTTATAGAGGGTCATTCTCATGTCTGTAGTGCATTTCGATGTGAGAATACACCATAATTATCTTTTCTACTGTGGATGGGCATTTGGGTAGTTTCCACGATGGGACTCTTACGCATAGTGCTACTGGCCATTTTTATCTTAGCCCCTATTTAAGTCCTGTTGAAGAATTCTGTGCCTTCTCCAAGATTCCAAAGAAATTCTCCTACTGTGTCTTCTAAAGCTTCATTGCTTTACCTTTCATATTTAGGTCTGTCATTCACTGGGAATTAAGGGATGGGTAAGACACAGTTTTCACTCATAGAAATAGCCAATTGACCTACCAGCATCCATTGAAAAGACCATTTTTTCTGACTGCATTTCAGTGTTCTGGACTGGACTTGAAAAATATTTAGGAATTTAAGTGTTTTATATCTGAAAGGGACCCAAAAATCTAGGAGACCTGACTGATAGATTTTCTAGGGGCAGAGACACAAACCTCTCTGTGTAACTAAAAATGTGTGTGTGTGAGGTATATGTATGTATATGTGTGTGTGTGTGTGTGTGTTAGGGCAGTGTGTGTGTTAGGTGTGTATGTATTAGGAGTGTGTATGCATTAGGGGTGTGTGTTAGGGATGTGTGTTTATGCATAGGTGTGTGTATCTATTGGGTGTGTGTGTATGTGTGTTAGATATGTGTGTGTGTACAGGTGTGTGTGTACAGGTGTGTATTTTTTGTGTGTGGAAGGTCTTTTAGGTATTATGTGTGTATGTATGGGGGGGTGTGTGTGTGTTAGGGTTGCGTATGTATGTGTTAGGTGTCTATTAGTGTGTATGTATTAGGGATATGTGTTTATGCATAGGTGTGTGCATGTATTAAGTATGTGTATGTATTGGGGATGTGTGTGTGTACAGGTGTGTGCATTAGGTGTGTACCTGTATTTGGTATCTGTGTGTCTGTGTTTATGGAGTCAAGGGCTCCTCTGTGGAGGTTCTACTCAGGTTCCCAGGAGAGGGTTCCTGGACCAGGGGAAGGAAGGGGCTTATCCAGCCCTAGGATAATTAGGGCAAAGGGCAGGGGCTGTGGAACTTGGGTTTTAGAACAAGGCATGTGTTCAGAGCCTGGCCGGCTGCACAAGAGAACTGATGGATTGGTTTCTTTATGTGCCTTTTGCCCCAGGCCAGACTGTTTCTTGAAACGGGGTCTCCTCTCAGAGGGATTTGAGGTGGCTGCAGCCATTGGGAGCTGAATGCTGGTGTGTGTGGGACGCAGGCAGGGCTGGTGAATCCCGTGCTTCTAGGCCGCCTGCCCCCAGGAAGAAAGACCCGCCATGGAGTCTCTCCCCATTCAATGAGCCAGGAAGTGGGCAACCAGCTCAGACTGGTCTCTCATCGCTCAACTGGGAGCCTGCTTTTAGCCCTGCAAATATATATTTGTTAGTTTCAGTGGGTGAATTTTCTCCACATCTACTTAAATAATACAAATTCTGCCACCAAATTTTCCTAAATGTCTGTCTTCTGTGTAATTTGTATGTCATGCTATCGAGACTGCTGCTTGAGATACTTCAGTGGATAAATTATTCTCTCCTCCACTTCTGCAAAAGATTACACTCTTTGATGTGAAAATTATATGCACTTAGAAATATGCTAATCCGAAAAATGATTTGAGAAGGGGAGAAGAAAGCGAGCAGCTGACTCGGACACTGCCATAGTCGTTTGCACCTGCACCAGGCGATTCCTGAAGGCGAGGGAGATCTTGCCAACTCTTCTCACTCCAAAGTGGTTTTTAGTTTCAAAAGGCATTGATTTCTCGAAATCTGATGGAGGCAATTCTAATGCAAAATATGACGATTTTAAATGTATTAAGTGGTTGGGAGGTAGCAGTGGAGATTAGCGTGGTATTAGGGAAACGTTCATTCATTCATTGATGTACGTATTCAGTGACGATTAATGGAACACCCCGTGTTAGACAGCCACAGAGAATAAACCAGATGGTGTGTCTGCCCTCTTGAAGTTGTCAGAACTTAAGATGGTCAGGGTCTGTTGGCAAAGAACGCTTGGAATCTACTCTAGATGAGACACTTGTTACTCAAGGTGTGGTCCGTGTAGCGTCCTCAGCGGGACTGTCAGAAATGCAGACGTTCCAACACTGGCTCCCCTAGACCTAGTGAATCAGAATCTGCATTTTAATAAATCCTCAGGTCACTCATATTCACGTTCATCCTTGGCTACTCATTAGAATCATCTGGGGAACTGAAAAAAGTTCTGAGGCCCAGAGTGCACTCCAGGCCAATCAAATCAGAACCTCTGGGGGTGGGACTCAGGCATAGCAGAAAACCGTTCCTCTGGATGTCCTGAGTCAGAGTTTCCGGGGGCGGTATCCAGGAACCTATTAGTAGCCAGCCATTCAGACAAAACCTGTTGGGTAAGCGCTCAGAGCTCCTTGAGAGAGGAGACTGGAAGACCTTTGCATGGTGGAAGGGGAAGGGGATAAAGCAGAAAGGAGAACTCAGTCTGGGGGTGGGGTAGGTGGGGAGAGTCCTGAACTTCACAGCTTTCTTTAACTCTTAATATTGACATACTTTCAGACTTACCGAAAAGTTGCAAGAAGAGTGCAAAGAATTTCGTTATACACTTCACCCAGACTTCCCAGCCCAAACTTTAACATATTATCACAGTCGTGGCTCTCACTTCCGGCTCTCCCACTGTGTGTTTATGTGTGTGTGTGTGTGTGTGTGTGTGTGTGTGTGTGTACACACACATATATAATTATATAATATGTACACACACACATATGCACATATATATCTACCCCCAAACCATTGAGAGTAGTTGCAAACTTGATTCCCCGTGACTTCGGTATGTATTTTCTGAAAACAAAGACATTCGCTTATATAATCACAATATATGATTAAAATCAGGCAATTAACACTGATAGAATCCATTTTCTAATCCACAGACCTTATTCAGATTTTGTCAATTGTCTCAGTACTGTCCTTTAAAATAAACGAACATGTGCTACGTTCAGTTCTCATGTCTTTGTTTTTCTTTAAGCCAGAACATGGTTTTTGGCATTTTAGTATTTCATGACACGGACATTTTTGAGGTACACAGGGTAGTCATTTTATAAAGTATCCCTCAGTTTGAGTTTGTCTGATGTCTCCTTGTGAGCATGCTCAGGTTATGCACCTTTGGCAGGGATACCACTGAAATGATCCCATGTCCGCCTCACCACATCAGATCCAGATGCCCTTGGCGTTGCCTGTTAGTGGTGATGTTAACCTTGATCACTTGGTTATGATGCTCTCTGCCAGGTTTCTCCTCTGGAAAGTTGCATTTTGCCTTTTGTAATTCATTATATTGTGATAAGAGACTTTTGAGACTTTGTAAATATTGTTCCTCCTCCAACTTTAACCCACTGGTTTCAGCATCTGATGATGATTCTTGATGGAATCAGTTACTATTACAACGTTTGCCAAATGGTCAGTTTCTAATTTTATCATCCCTCTGATGTTATTATTAGTTTTTTGGTTTTTTGTTGGTTTTTTTTTATTATTATAAGGGAGAGCTTCCCCTTCTGCTCACTTGTTTAGTCACTTACACAAGTTCATGGATTCTTGGTGTATTCTACGTGTTACACTTGTTGACTATTTAGCGCTCAAATGATCTGGGATTTGGCCAGTGCAAACTCTGTCAGCCTGGCTCCTGTGTTCTCTGGACATGTCCCCATCAATCTTTGATCACTTCCTTACTTTCTGGAACAGTAAGACATTCCAGGCTCAGATCTCTATTCAGGCTGAACTACATTGGGGCTGACACTTCCTGGGAGGGGTTTTACAGTTTAACACTGATCTGATTTCAGTGAGGAAAATTTTCGTGAATGGCATTGGTAGGACGATCTCCTCTGGATTTTTACAACCTATAAAAGTGCTAAACTTGACGTTCAACAGTGGATGTTTTCCTGAAACAGTGCACAAACGTGGAGTTGGGAGGAGGGATTCAATTCTGTTTAAAATAATGCGGTTATCTTGTCTACACCTAACTTCATAACGTTTTTAAAGCAGATTTCATTTATGAACTCTTTCCATAAGTTTCCATAAGATTTTAACTTAGTTCTCATAGAAACAGCAACTCTTACTGCCATTTCAATTTTTGAAGTGAGTCCTCACCAGTAACATTGTCCCTTTTAACAAATAACAGTGTTGTTAAAACAGGCTGCAAAAATGGGCTCAGTATTCATATCCTAAGACAGAGTGGTCTCTTCAATAGTCACTGTATATTTTCTTAATTCCAGAACTTTTCCAGATGGAAAGTTCTGAAATCAAGTGCTCAAAGACTGGTAGGGACACGTCCAAAGAACATAGGAGCCAGGTTGACAGGGTTCCCACTGGCCAAATCCGGGATCATTTGAATGTTAAATAGTAAACAAGTGTAACACATGGAATAACCTAAGAATCCGTGAACTTGTGTAAGTAAATAAATAAATGGGGACGTTCTCACTTGAGGACAGTTTTGCCCCTGGGGACAATTGATGATGTCTGGGGACATTTTTATTTGTCACAACAGGATAGGGAAGGAATTGTTACTGGGTAGAGACCAGGGATGCTGCTAAACATCCTGCAGTGCACAGCACGGCCCCACAATTAAGAATTATCCCTTCTAAAGTGTCAGTAGGGCCGACAAGACGACTCCTGCTCCAGAGGGAAGCATCCGTGGTTTCCCAAAGTGTGATGTGTAGAATACGAATCCCCCAAAGTGTAACAGAACCTCGATTCTATTTGAGGTGGTAATACACCCAACAAAAAGACAACATTCCAGTTTTGCTTACATTTAAGGGGGTGTATGTGACTATGGAAATGTTGTATAGGGCTTTGGGGAGGACTGTGAAAAAAGTTGATGCACCCGGGAGGTGGACTCCTTTGTCTTTCCCTCCTTCATCCATTGCTGGCCTGGAATACACATGTGGTGGCTGGGGATCCAGCAGCCATCTTGGGCCATGAAGTGACTCTAAGGATAAAAGCTACTCGCTTTGAGTTTAGCAAAGCAGGAAGACAGGAGCATGGGTGTCTGAAAACACTGTGGCGCCCCCATAGTAACTCTAAAGTATCTGGCCTTGGATTTCTCTTATTTATGTGTGAGAAAAAAATTCTTACTTACTGTTATTTTGGGTACATATGCCTTTTCAATTTTTAATAAATATGGTTAATAATTTTCCAACTTGGCATTTAATACAACATATATGTGTACATGCACAACAGACACCCCTTGAATTAGAAAATCTGTAGAGAACAACGTTCTCCTTTAGAAAAGCATGTGCTTTCCCCCGAAGATAATTTAATTTCAATGAATACCTTCCCACAAGAGGTATTTTGCCCCCAGCAGAGGGAGTGAGTTCTTTTGAAAATGGTACGTGCTTTGTTCTACTTACTTCTTACACATTCCAAAATAAATGAGTATTCTAATAATTTAGTGCATGCCACTTGATTTGTACCATATGCCCGTGTCAGGAATAAAGGGCTTCAGTGCGTTTTCTTATCTGAGTGTTGAATTGGGCTCCTAAACTTCCTGGCTGGCTTGCACCATCAGGCGACCATCTGACTGGGACAGAGCGGGTTGGGGCAAGCTGGGCGTTCTTCTTCCTCAGGGCAGAACCTCATAAGCATCTGCACTCAAAGAGAGACGTTTCTCCC
Source organism: Balaenoptera physalus (assembly GCF_965194825.1). Taxonomy (NCBI): domain Eukaryota; kingdom Metazoa; phylum Chordata; class Mammalia; order Artiodactyla; family Balaenopteridae; genus Balaenoptera; species Balaenoptera physalus. Next base: position 92,382,216 of record NC_138896.1, on the reverse strand, counting down.
TGTTCTAGGAGATTTCAGTTAAGGGGCCTCTGAAACACTGTAATTGATGGGTTATGGAGAAGGAAGGCGACGTGTCTGCTAAGGTAGATCTCCGTCCCGTACTCCCTTAGGATGCAGCTCTGTGATTTCAGGGTTACAATGAGTATTAGCCAGATTTTAATAATTCCCCTCCCTTCCTTCCCTCCATCTCTCCTAAGTAGTAACAATAGGTAGCATTTATTGTGCCATTTTTTATATGGTAATATGTGTTCTACATCCTCTTCTCATTTCATCGGTAGGTACCATTATTAACATCCTCAATTTGGCAAACCAAGACTTTAAAATGTTGTGTAAAATGACATCTGCAAACACCCTGTTTCCACATAAAGTCACGTGCTGAGATCCTGGGTGGATACAAATTTGGGAGGGGGTGCTCTTCCACACACTGGACTGCGCAGGTTTCTAACTCCTGCGGAATACGATCTTACGTAACAGCCTTCCCCGTGCAATGTTTAGTTTTGATTGTGTGTATGTGTGTGTCAACTCCCCGGGGGAGAAATTTCACATAGAATGCTTACTGCTTCTTCAAGTGCAAGTTCTATCCTAAGAGACCAAGATGTATTCTCTTTCACAGGCGTGAGGACAAGCCCAGCCCATTTGGCTTTTACTGGGTGTCACCGCTCCATCCATCAGACTTGCCTGTGTCTAGAAGGCTGTTTTCATGCATTTTTATGGCTGCTGGAGACTCCATTAAAGGCACGTTCAATCAGCGGCCTGACAGTGACAGAGCCCAGTTGCTCACCATTTCTCTCTCTTGAAATTTATAGAGATCATAAAAGACTTGTAGGAAATCCTTTGGCCTCCACATTTGGGTTGCAAAGTGTCTCCTTTAAAAGGCAGAATGCCACTGAAGACCATTTAGCCATTTGGTTTTTGCATTTCCTGGGTTTGGGTTCCTGAGCCGCTCTTCCCACCCAGGCCCTGGGCCTCGTGCTACAAAACCCAGACTTGGGAATGAGGGAGCCTCATTAGAAGGGGCAGAAGTAGTGCTTCTTGATTTTTTTTTCCCCCCTTTCCTACCGTCCCAGGGACCGGGAATGTATCAGCAAGGTCCTGACCTTGGCCGTAGTTTGGCATCATAGCAAACCTGCAATTCTGCTCTGTGGAAATAACCCAAGTTGGGCCGTTGGCAGTTGTGCAGCCCTGGGTACCCCTCCCCGTGGAGCAGCACGTGGTGGGCGTCTGGGTTTGCCAACCCTGCATCCACATAGGGTGAGAGTACCTTGTCTTTGCTTTGGAGGCCGTCCTGCTTCACTTAGTGACTTAGTGTCTGTGCTGCTGGCGCCCCCCGCCTCCACCCCACCACCTCACCTCCACGAGGGGTGGGGCCCGACACCCACACCCAGACACATCAGACGCCTTTCTGAGGCTTCTGTTGGAGCTATTAGGAAGCTCGCTTTCCACAAGGACTGTGCTGGGCCTTTTGCCCTCAGAGCTTGTCTCCTACTTCCTTACTTTCCCTCCACTGTTGTCTGTATTCCAGAGGGCCGGCCCCTACAGGCTGCATTTCCCCAGCAGCACCCTGGCCAGCTGGCTTCCAGCTGGGTTGGGCCAGTGGAAGGCCCTGGGGTAGACTGAGGGTGAAAGTAGGGAGAGGCCAGAGTAGTTCTCCCTGTCCCTCCCTGTCTTGGGCAGTGTCTCCAGCAGCAACTCAGCTCCTCTCTGGCTCTAGCCCCCACCAGACTGGTACCCAGCCTCTGGGCTCCAGGTACGTCATCCTGCTCTCTTTTTCTCTCTGATATGAAAGGCAGTGCCTTCCTAATGTGGCTATTCTCTGGATTAGTCAATATCCCTGGTTGTCTTTTAAGCAATTCCCTCACCTCTATAACCAGTTCCCTGCATTAATTTTTTTTCCAATGCAAATACCCCAGTGGTTTATTTTCATGTGTGGTTCAAGAGAAAAGTAATCTGGAACTGCAGCAGGCCAACGAGTGGGGAGAGTTAGACTGAGAATGAAGCTAACAGGGAGGAAAGCAGGGCTGAGAGAGAGAGAAAAAGAAGACGATAGACTGACTCAGCGTGATGTGAACTCCTGGATACAGCTATGCCTGAAGCCCCTGGGCTTTTCATTTATGTTAGCCAACAAATCCCTCTCTGTCCTCACTTTGTTTTTCCTGATCCAGTTTGAATTGAGTTCATGTCACTATAGCTGAGATGCCTGTCATAGCAATATTGAAAATAGTGAGATGCCCATTAAGCATTATTTTTTGTTGTTGGGTTTTTTTTGTTGTTGTTGTTTGTTTTATTTTCAGCAAAAGTTCTGCTTTTAAAAGGTTTTTCATTAGAGGCAGCAAATCACCTTTAGAACGGATTTTTCTTTTTTGAAAAGGTCATCAAAGATTCTCTAGTTAATCAAATGTGAGGCAAATATTCACTTCAGGTTCCCAGAGAAGACTTGAACAAAGGAGTTATTTCACCATTCTGAGCTGCACTATGTTTTTAAAAGTTCTGATTTGTAAAATATGTGTGTATCATGGATATATGCATGTATTACAACTAATCAAATTGTATACTTTGGTACAGTTTAGTCCATGTCAATTATTCTTTAATAAAGTTGGAAAATGCAAAAAAAAAAAAAAAAAGCATAGGAAAAACAAGTAGATAGGAATACTATTCAGCGCTAAAAAGGGATGAACAGCTATCATGCTGGATACATTTGATTTGACTCTGCAGATGAATCTCAGACTCATTATGCTGAGTGAAAGAAACCAGACACAAAAGGAGACATGTTATGTCATTCTACATATAGGAAACTCTACATGACACAACTCTAATCTGTAATGACAGAAAACAGGCCAGTGGTTGCCCAGGGAAAGAAGTACGGGGAATTATTTGGGATTAGAGACGCAAGGGAACTTTCAGGGATAATGGGAAGTTTCCCTGTCTTCACTGTGGTCGTAATTACACAGGGGTAAAATTTAGTCAAACTCATTGAAAGGCATAATTAGAATGGGTGCATTTTAATGCATGTCGTATGTACACTACACTCAGTAAATTCGATATTATAAAAAAGTCAGTGTGTACGTTCCATATGATAGAATTTTTCCCAAATGAAGAGCTATTATTAAATCCACAGTATGTTTTCCCATGAAATGGGAATGGAGGAAGTAAGGCAACACAAATGAAGCCGCTGCATCTCAGAGAGTGAGTGCTGTGTGCAATGGGGAGAAGGCTTGGCTGGGCCAGAGAAGGGGGTGCTGTGAGAGTTCTTTCTGGGGAGGCTCTTAGCTGGCACTTCCACTCCAATCAAAAGCCTGTTGGAAGTCAGGCAGGAGCCTCTGACAGTAACTTTAGGGTTCATGAGTTTAAAGTAGAACCATGCAAAAGCCAGGCATGGATGGATGTGGCTGATGGGAAATGCGCATTCCCAGCAGGTGGATGGTGTGGGCGCCTGAGAGCTTGGGTGAGGGCAGCTGGCGGAGCCAATTGACCGTGTCTGTGTGATTTTTATGAGCCAGATGCATCCTCACTGTCAAGATTCCTGGAAATTCTTTGGGAGTCAAGTGAATGTTAACAAAATGGGCTTGTGCAATTCACTGGATGAGCTTGGAGTCATTACAAGAACGTTAAAAGCAGGCTAACCAATTTTGGCCTCTGTCCTGATGAAGCGAGGCGTTTGGTTACAGTAAAATTTTGGAATGAGTCACGGAGCATGACGTGACCACAGCAGGAAAGTTCAAATAGTCCCTAAGGCAGGCACCGGCACAGACAAGGTTGTGCTACAGTTACTGGTGTTGCAGGGGACAGGAAAGAATCAAGAGTATGGGGTTGTGGTGTCAAGGAGGGACCCCCAGATTATGGCCAGAGGAGAGATGGTGACAGAGGGCTCTGCCCCTTTTCACTTTCTCTCCCACCTTTTCTCCTCTTTCTCCTTTATTCTGACAGGCAATGTATTGGTTATCTATTCCTGTGTATCAAACTGCCCCCCAAAAACATTTCGCACCTTAAAAATGACACTCATTTATTATGTCATAGCTTCTGGGGGTTGACAATCTGAGCATGTCTTAGCTGGAACCTCCAGCTCTGTGTCTCTGACTGTACTAAAGGTGTCGGCACAGGGTCTGTGGTCTCATCCAAAAGCTCAAATGGGGCAGGATCCACCTCCAAGTCACTCAGGGGTTTCGGTAGGATCCCTTGTGGGTTCTTGGACTGAGAGCCTCATTTCCTCATTGGCTGATGATCAGAGGCTGCCCTCCGTTCCTTGCCAGGTGGTCCTCTCCATCGGGGCAGGTGTGTGATAAGAGCCAGAGTGTGCCAGACAATAGCCACAGCCCTTTATAACCTCTCAGAAGTGACATCCATCACATTTTCCATGTTCTGTGTGTTAGAATCAAGTCCCTGGGCCCACACTCCAGGGGTGGAGATTACACAAGGGCATGAATAGCAGGAAGTAGGGTCCCTGGGAGCCATTGTGGAAGGCTGCCCCCCAGTGGGCAACAAGCATTTATTAAGCCCCTTTCTGTGCCATGTTCTGGATCAAATGCTAAGATTCATTATTCATAGCTGAACAAGAGAGGGTTTCTGGCCTCAGGGGTGTTCCATTCTAGGCGAAGAGTTGATCATGTGAGCAAGCACTTAAGACACAGAGTGGTACATTTACTGATAGAAACGTGCAGTGGAGCAGAGCAGAGAGAAGTCTGGCTTTGGAGCCAGATTACACACTTTACCACTATGGGGTGCTGGCCAACAGACCTATTGGTGAAACAGCCACAGGTGCTGCTGATAATGTTGATCATTGCCTAGATTCAAAATGGAAGGCGATGTTAAACTTCAGGTAAATGTTAATGAAAAGGACAGTGTAATTTTTATTCCCATCCAAGTTTGTACACCTCCTGAATCTTGTCCAGAGTCACGGGCACTATCCATCAGGAAGAACTCTCTGCTCTCCATGGGTAGCTTTTCTCACTCTACCGCCCTCTGGGCAATCCCAAGTGACTTTTATGAGAAGGAAGGAATAGGCCAGAGAGTCAGACAAATGTGGATAGACTCTTGGTTTAACTGCTTTGTGGCTGTGTGGCCTGGGGCAAGTCACTTCACCTCTCTGAGCTTCACTCCCTTCATACGTATTAAATGTGGATATGTAGACAACTAGGGTTGTAAGGAATACAGTGCCTGATGTCAAGACCCTGATACACAGGAAATGGTGAGTTACATGTTTTTTATTATTACTCATCATCTGAATTTTATGTATCCAAATTTCAAGAACCAAACTAATCCATATTTCCTCTAGGAGGACCCCCCAGACAATTCTATTTCACACCTCAGTTTCTTCCTTTAGAACTACTCTTTTTTTTTTTTTGGCCACACTGTGCAGCATGTGAGGTCTTAGTTCCCTGACCAGGGATCAAACCTGCACCCCCTGCAGTGGAAGCACAGAGTCTTCACTGGACCGCCAGGGAAGTCCCTAGAACGCCTCTTTATCATTCTAGTTTGGCACTTGGATGTCAACTTGTGGGTGGAATTATATGTATATTTTAATGTGCTGACGAAAATAAAATAGCTTCCATCATTTGCTAAGAGCTTAAAAATATCCAGAGAATATAGCAGGCATTGTACAGACCTTACCCCATTTAAACTTGCATTAGTCATCTTTTTAATCCTCACAGTAACCTCCCAAAGCAGGTACTGTTATCCCATTCTGCAAATAGAGAAACTGAGGCCCAGATAAGTCAAGTGATCTGTCCAAGTTTGCAGGGCTAGTTGACAGCAAAGCCAGGAGTCTAACAGAGGGCAGTCTGACTCTGGGGTTGCTGAGGACAGGAATCATGACTTCTTTCCATTTATTTTTGTTTTGTTGTTGTTGTTTCCTCTCAGCATATAGCACAGTTCCTGATATAGAGCACGCCAACAGTCTGTGCCCAGTTGCTGGGGCATAAAAAGGGAGAGAGGATGGGGCAGTGTGGCATGGTGGAGAAAGTTCTAGAATGAGGAGAGAGCCCCGATTATCATCCCAGCGCCGAGACCACCTATGGGTTTGTGCTAGGAGGGTGTTGCTTTGTCTTGTTGGAGAAAGGTCCTCAGCCTCTACCATATGAGGGTTAAATGCCTGGGCTCTGAGGTAGCAGCCTGGATTCCAGTCCCCAGCTTTTCTGTTTTTTTTTTTTTTTTGGCTCCACCCCGAGGCTTGTGGGATCTTAGGTCCCCGACCAGGGATTGAACCCGTGCCCCCTGCAGTGGAAGCACGGGGTCTTTACCACTGGACCACCGGAAAAGTCCTGTCCCCAGCTTTTCTACCTTCTTGTTGTGTGACTTTAGACACACCCAAGTGAAGCCTCAGCTTCCTAGCGTGTCAGATGGGTGGAATACTCTCCTTACTTCCGGAGAATAAAATGAGAGCAGGCACATCTGATATAGAGCCCCATATTATATATAAATAGCACTGCTTGCCCGGCACGTCCAGTGTGCCGTAGAGTGAGCGGTTGTAAGGCTGCCGGTATGGTTTGTGTTGATGGTGATGGTGGCAGAGATGCTGTCCTGAAGCTGTTTGGTAGAGAACCGGACGTGAGAGACATGGGGGACCTGAGCGCACTTGGCAAAGGGCAGGCAGGAGGTGAGGGTCTGCGCCCGGCTCCTCTGAGCTGGACAACCCAGCCCCTGGCACCCCTTCAAACCAGTGGGTCACCGTCTCCACGGCTGAGATGACTTCCCCTGCCACCGCAAGAGTAGGCTGGAAAATAAGAGCTGCAGTCAATTAGCTTTTTGTTATGTCTCCATGGTATTTGGCAGCCAGTTTGATTTTTTTTTTCTCATGGATTTGGCCATGTAAAATAACTTAGGGGAGGAGGGTACCTGAAGGCAGAGGCCACAAGGATGGCAGAGCAGAGCTGGAGAAGGACGAGCCTGGGCATTGGACCAATGTGTCTGTGAGTCCTGCTTCTTTCAGTACTAGCTGCGGGCCTTGAGGGATGTTAGTTACCAATGTTGAGCCTCAGTTTCTTTTTCTTTTCTTTTTTTTTTTTTTTTTACATCTTTATTGGAGTATAATTGCTTTACAGTGTTGTGTTAGTTTCTGCCGTTCAACAAAGTGAATCAGCTATATGTATACATATATCCCCATATCCCCTCCCTCTTGCGTCTCCCTCCCACCTTCCCTATCCCACCCCTCTAGGTGGTCACAAAGCACCGAGCTGATCTCCTTGTGCTATGCGGCTGCTTCCCAATAGATATCTATTTTACATTTGGTAGTGTACATATGTCCATGCCACTCTCTCACTTCCTCCCAGCTTACCCTTCCCCCTCCCCGTGTCCTCAAGTCCATTCTGTACGTCTGCGTCTTTATTCCTTTCCTGCCCCTGGGTTCATCAGAACCATTTTTTTTTTAGATTCCATATATATGTGTTAGCATACGGTATTTGTGTTTCTCTTTCTGACTTACTTCACTCTGTATGACAGACTCTAGGTCCATCCACCTTACTACACATAACTCAATTTCATTTCTTTTTATGGTTGAGTAATATTCCATTGTATATATGTGCCACATCTTCTTTATCCATTCGTCTGTCGATGGACACTTAGGTTGCTTCCATGACATGTACCACAATGTTCATTGGAGCCTCGGTGTCTTCATCTGCAGAATACGGGATATGGGTTCTTACCCCTCTGGCTTGAGACACTGTGCATACGGTTTGATCAAAATAAACTTTCAATAAATGGAAGCTATTAATATTGTAGTTCACAATAGCAGTAAACGATAGAGTTTCATCTTGGGTAGATATTACCCATTCTGGAAACAAATTCACCCCTTGGATTGCCAATGACATCAGCACAGTCCAACAGTAGAAACACAAGATATTTTCCTAATGTAGCATATTTCATTGTGAAAGATGTATTTTGGCTCTTCAACTGACCCGCCTTGTTATTAAAATTATAAGGTTGGTGATGCAAACCACATGATTAATCTCTTCCCCTGAAAAGGTTCAAATAATATAATCCATGCATGAAGATGTTTGAAATGATACCATTTTATCATCCAAATTAGCTTCGCATGAGTTCCTTGGAGAAACCCTACGAAAAAAGATCCCTTTATTCGTGCCAGAGAGACCAGCAGAAAACATTAGAAACGTCTCTAAATGTCCAGCAAAGCTTCATTGTGAATGGGAAACGATATGGGCGATAAATAAGCGTTATCCAAATCTTATAAAAACCGTAAAGGTAACTGGCAGAAATACTGACCTGGTCATTCACTCATAAATAAATATACGAACGTGTTAAACATCCTGGCATATCCTGTTTGGTTGATTCATGGCCATTCACCAAAGACAAGGATTCCTGCCATGGAAGATTTAACACCCTGGGCTATATGTCACTGTCTTGTTAACAGCCCTGGAGGTGGGATGAGCTCTGGTTAACTGGCCTTGCTGACACCTGTGTTTAGTTAGCAGATCGGCTAACGATGCCTGGACCTGTGTGAAAATGATCCCCCTCTCTTTATGCTTTGCTCATTCTCTGGAGAAAACCTCCTTGCCACAGGGAAGTCAATGCCCAGCAAGCAATACAGAGAAAGTGCAGAAATTGTGCTTTGGAAAGAGCCCTTCAGACCTGGATTCCATGACTAATTGCATGGTTTCATCCAGTTTTTCTTAGCACTTATGAATGGGTTCTTGTGAGCACTTGGAAGCTCAGCGATCCATCGTGGTTTCCTCCTTACTGTGTCTCTCTGGCTCCCTGTTCACCCTCCATGGCTCAGCCACTCTGGAGGGCAAGTGTTTATGGTTTGATGAAGAGGTTCCTACTTGCATGATGTTTCTGATTGGTTGGTGGTGTCTGCTGGGGTACTCTGTGGGGAAAGATTCTGCTGACTTGTCTGGGATCAGTGGGAAAGAGTGCTGTGATTGATTTGTGATGTCTGCCACAGGTATCGGACTAGACAGTAGAGGGGCACATGCCATCTATTTGCATCCTGGCCATGCATTTTAGATATGACAGGAGTATATGGTATGGTCTGCTAGTCAGCATCTGATTTTCTCCTGTTGTGCTAGTGCAGGGTAGAGATTGGGGTGGTTGGGGGATTGGGTGTTATTCAGAGGCTCTTTTAGGTGTTAAATGGGGGTGCTAACCCCTAAGATACTAGGTAGCTCCAGCTACCAGGCTACAGTGGCTTCTACTCTGAAATCTCAAGCTTGTTTTCCTAGCTTCTTTCCACTGCAAATGTCATACAATGGCCAGTAAGGAGCAGTAAGATAGTGAGGTCAATTTTGAGGATTTAAAGGGAGTGGTGACTTTGAAGATCCCAAAACGTGTGGTTCCAGATATTGAAGAGGGATCGGGGGGAAGGGCGACTATGATGACAGGCATTTTACTCACTATTTCATTCACCCTTCTTAAGGACTCTATGAGTTAGGTTTCATCAGTCTCCATTTTCCAGGTGTAAAAGCAGGAGCTCAGAGAGGTTGAGTTATATCCCTAGGTCACACAGCTGGTAGTCCGTGCTGGAGCTGGCAGTCAAACCTAGGTCTGTGTGATCCTAGATTTGGGCTCTCTCCTTTCTTTCTTTTTTTTTTTAAATTAATTAATTAATTAATTAATTAATTAATTATTTTATTTATGGCTGTGTTGGGTCTTCATTTCTGTGCGAGGGCTTTCTCTAGTTGCGGCAAGTGGGGGCCACTCTTCATCGCGGTGCGCGGGCCTCTCACTATCGCGGCCTCTCTTGTTGCGGAGCACAGGCTCCAGACGCGCAGGCTCAGCAGTTGTGGCTCACGGGCCCAGCTGCTCCGCGGCATGTGGGATCTTCCCAGACCAGGGCTCGAACCCGTGTCCCCTGCATTGGCAGACAGATTCTCAACCACTGCGCCACCAGGGAAGCCCCTCTCTCCTTTCTAAGTCACTCACTACATTAACCTCCAGGATTCCAGTCTCTAGGGAAAGGTGGCCAAGGACATCCAAGTCCCCAAAGCTGAAGAAGTCAGTAGCTGATGCTGATTTCTTCCTCTTCCAAAGCTCTTCATCTTGCCTGGTCCTGCCCAGGTCCTGGTACACCCTGCCCCTCTCAACACAAGAACATCCCTTTGCTGCGTACTGGATGGCGTGATTTCCAGGGTATAGTCCCAAGGCCGTGTTATGCAAAAGGCACCATTTTGAACTCTAATAAAGAGCTATTCAATTCAATTCAGTCCACCACATTGGGGAAGAATCACTCCAAGAATATCTGTTCCCTGCTGAGCTGATCTGAGTACGACTGACTCTCTTGCTTCGTGGAAACAAGGCTGAGGAAAGGGAGGATTTGCCGAGAGAGGAGACGATTCTCCTTCTAAAGAGGCCTCAGGGATTAAACTAGTCACTTGTGAGGTATCCTGTCGGATGAGTGATAGAATTTCATCTTCTTGTCAGTGGAGCCAGCAGAACGTGATGTGCTAGATATATGCCTGCTGTTCCCCTGCAGAGAGAAAGAGAGAATAGAATATTCCTGCTTCGTACCCTTAGGGGACCAGGGAGGGCAGGGCCAGCCCTCTGAGTCTCTTTGCTTTCTTCTGGGAGTTGTGACACAGTTGCTAAATTCTCTGACAAAGGCCCTCTGACTCTGGTTTGTTCTTTGTGGAGATGGGAGGAGAGCACAACACGCGCCCTACCCCTTACCTTTGTGTTAGTTAAGAAAGGCTCACTCCCGCAACAAATACCCCTCAACCTCGTGGTGTAACATACCAAAGGCTTATTTCTCGCTGAGGTCATAGGCCAGTGCCGGTGGAGCTGGGCAGCGGGTTGAGTCTGCTCTACCCAGTCATTCAGGGAGCCAGGCCCCCTCCACCCTTGGGTTTTTCATCCCTTAGGGTCTTGGAAGGTCACATAAGAAGTCTACTAGGGCCCAGGCCAGGAAGGGGTGTCCATCACTGCTGCCTACATTCCATGGACCAGATCTGTCACATGATCCTATCTCTCTGCAGGGGACACTGGGAAATATGGTGTAGCTGTGTCCCCAGGTAGAAAAGGAGGTGGAATTTGCTGAACTCATGGCATTGCTGTCTCAATCTCCATCTCAAATGGCCAATTCCCCATGTCAAGAGAACAAACAGGGAATTCCCTGGTGGTCCAGTGGTTAGGACTCCATGCTTCCACTGCAGGGTCATGGGTTCGATCCCTGGTCGGGGAACTAAGATCCTGTACGCCACACAGCACGGCCAAAAAAAAAAAAGAACAAACAAATCAACAACAAAAGGGTTGGCACCAGCCCAGACATATTTGCTTATTTATTCCTGAATAGGGGAATTTTCCAACTCTAGAATCTAGATCGTTGCTTCTCCAAATGAGGTACACGGTCTCCTAAAGGTGTGGGGTGGGTGCGAAAGGGCATGTGTCCTCACCAGGTCAACATGGGGCATCATATCAGTGCGGCAATTTTACCTGAAGTTTTAAGGGAATTAAAAATGTTGAATTTTTACTTCCTTTAAAGGTTTAGACACAAGCATACCTAAGGGAAACCACGAGATTTTTGATATTCCTCAAGTTAGGAGTCTTACATGTTTAAGGCTCCTTTTATGGACCTTAGGGATATTCCTCCTCTTTTCTTTACATTTAGGGGAAGTCGAGGAAACTGCTCCTGAAACATTTGACTCAAGATGTGTCTTTACCTCCTTTTCTCAGTTCTAAGTCACAGGCTTCCAAACTGAAAGGGGAAGATGAGTTGGGAGTTTACCCATGATCTAATTACACTAGAATATTTTCTGAATCAACTGTGAGTCAGACACAGTGCTACAGGCTTGCATGTGTCCTGGTTATCTATTGCTGAATAGCAAACTGTGCTAAAATTTAGTGGCTCAAACAACCATTTGATTATCTTATGATTTTGTGGGCCACGGATTTAGGCAGGGCTCAGCTGGGCCAGTCTTATGCTCTACATGGCTTCGAGATGGCTTTACTCAAATATCTGGCACTTGGGCCAGACAGCTAGAAGACTGGGTTCCAGCTGGAGCCCTTTACCCCTTATGTGGCAGCTCAGTGCCCCAAGAACAAGTGTTCTAAGAGGGCTGGGCAGAAGCTGCAAGGCTTCTTATGACCTAGCTTCGGAAGTCCTGAAACTTCCGCCATATTCTGTTGATCATGAAAACCAGCTGATTGAAGGTGAAGGGAATTAGACTCCACTTTCAATGGGAAAATTCACCAAGAGTTTGCAGCCATCTTTCATGGACCATTGTGTGCATTATCTTATTTCATCTTCCTAGCGTCACTAGGAGGTAGACATTACTTCTAGTCCCATTTTACAGTTGAATCAATTTTATTTACTTGGTCACTGATTCATAGTACCTAATAATCCACATACTCTCTAAATAGAGTTAGGGCTTTCAAAGGCTAAATCTAAGTGACTACTGAATAGGAGGGCCCCTTTGTAAAAAGTTCCTTGGCCTAAGTAACTTAGAACTTGAAATGGTGGCCCTAATATTTATGATAGCTAACTTTTTGAATACTTAAATGTGCCCCTAACCTTCGATTCCTGTAACTGTGGTGTCTTTTGTTTGGTAGATTATATTATTATTCAAAACATTGGCCCATCCTCCCCGTGGGAGGATTTTACTTGCCACCGTACTGCTTCAGTCTTGGCTGTGTGACAAGTTTGGGGCTGTGTAGCATGACTTCTAAGCAGAAGCTTTCACAGTCATTATGTAGTTCTGCCAGGGTCTCTTTTCCTCTGCCACGAGATTGGCAGTGTCCCAAATGCAGGCTGCCTGCCTGCATCACAGAATAAAGATCCCACGAAGCCAAGCCACAGCCAGCCCACGATGGACATGTGAGTCTAGGAAGCCATAAACTCTAATTGTTGCAATCCACTGCGATTTGGGGGTTGTTTGTTACTGCATCGTGATTTAGCCTAAGCTCACTGTTACTATTAGTTTTCCCATTTTATAGATGTTAAAATAAGTTGAGAAGAGCTAAATAACTTATCCAAGGTCTAGGGCTTAACCCTAGGCTGTTTGATTCCAGAGCCTTGATCTTAATCTTCTATATAACTGGTGAAAAAAAAGACTCAGACTGGAGAAGCTACAGGCTTGAGGTGCATGATGGCTGTTGTCTTAGTTTGGACTGCTACAAAAAAAATACCATAGATAGGGTGGCTTAAACACTAAACATTCGGGCTTCCCTGGTGGTGCAGTGGTTAAGAATCCGCCTGCCAATGCAGGGCACACGGGTTCGAGCCCTGGTCCAGGAAGATCCCACATGCCACGGAGCAACTAAGCCCGTGTGCCACAGCTACTGAGCCTGTGCTCTAGAGCCCGCGAGCCACAACTACTGAAGCCTGCACGCCTAGAGCCCGTGCTTCGCAAAAAGAGAAGCCACTGCAATGAGAAGCCCGCGCACTGCAACGAAGAGTAGCCCCCGCTCGCCACAACTAGAGAAAGCCCATGCGCAGCAACGAAGACCCAAAGCGGCCAAAAATAAATAAATAAATACATAAATTTATTTAAAAAGAAAATCACCTCAAAAATAAATAAATAAATAAATAAATAAACATTTATTTCTCATGGTTTTGGAGGCTGGGAAGTCCAGGATTAAGATGCTAGTAGTCTGATGTCTGGTAAGGCCCCACTTCCTGGCTTGTAGACAACTGCATTCTTGCTTATCCTCACATGGATGTGAGGTAAAGATAGAGACAGAGGTAGAAAAGAGAGAGAAAGAGAGAGAGAGATTAAAGCAAGTTCTGTCAAGTCTCTTCCTTTAAGGGCACCAATCTCATTATGAGGGTCACCCTCATGATTTTATTACCTCCCAGAGGTCCAGCCTCCAAAAGCCATCACCTTGGGAATTCAGGCTTCACCATATGAATTTGGGGGTGACACAAACATGCATACCATAACAGCTACCTAAAGTGCAGCTTGTCTGATCTTTAGCTCAATGACAACAGCTCATGTGCCAAAGGCACCTCTGACTTTCAGGAGAGAGTCACTGACATGTCTCACGGCTGGGGATGTAGCTGAGTGGTTCGTTTTATCACAAGGGGGCAAAACCGTATAAATATTTTTTGAGCCTCCTATAGTATTTCATAGTATTTACGAGGTAGACATCACTTGGGATGAGTTAGCCTTTCCTGGCCTGACATGCTTCTCTGCTCCTTTTTTCTAAATAACAAGAAAAAGAAGGAAAGCAAAATAGAGGCATGGCTGGTGCGTGAATTACAAGGTGTCAGGGGACTGTCTGGAGCTTCCTTCTTTCTCAGAATCGTGCACACGAACGCCCACTACTTCTTAGTCTCTGGCTTTGCTGGGTAACAGTGGCATGAAAAGAAGAGAGGAAGTCACAGTGTGGTTAGGATAGGGGACTTCACCTGAAATTGGAGGAGTGTCCTGGCTGGTCACCTAAGTGCTGGATTTCTGGAACCCATGCTGTTCTCAGAAGCATTTCTTCTCTGTCTTGGAGTATTTCCTTTTGCCTGCTATTCCAATGCAGTATATGATTTCAAATGATTTTGGCTGCAAGTAACATAAACCAAACTGAAAGAGGCTTTATCAGCAAGGAGTATTCTATTTTTATTTATTTTTAATTGAGACATAATTGACATATAACATTGTGTTAGTTTTAGGTGTATAACGTAATGATTTGATATATGTGTATGTTGTGAAATGACTGCCGGAGTAAGTTTAGTTACAATCCATCACCACATATAGTTATAATTTTTTTTTTTATGATGAGAACTTTTAAGGTCTACTCTCTTAGCATCTTTCAAAAACATAATACAGTATTATTAACTGGATTGACAAGGCATGCTTATTTAAAGCCAGCATAACCAGAAGCCTGGAAGTAGGACAGTCGCAGAGTGGCTTAATTTAGTGGCTCCACGACAACATTAAAGATGCAGGTTCTTATCTTTTTGCTCTGTCATCCTCAGATTGTTGACTTATCTTCCTAGGTTGGTTCCCTCGGGGCTCTGTAGTTCCCTGTGCAGAAAGCAGCATCTTCTAGTGAAAAGGGAACTTGCTTCTCCCTCGTTGACTTAGAGCAGTTCCTAAAATGGAAATCTGCATGCAGGGAGGCTATGGGTGGTTGCTCTAGGGAACAGGACCCGACGGGGAGTGACAGACAGGACTGGCCAGCAAGAGAAATTGAGCTGAGATGCAGTCTCAGCAGTGGCCTCAGGTGACCCCACAGGGCACCCTGGAGCTGGTTGGATCCTCAGAGTTTCCCAAGTTGAGGCAAGAGGCTCTACCAATGTGCTTCTCCATGGGCCAGTCACTGGATTCGGGCTTAACCTTGGCCACAGACCTCTTGGAAGGTGCAGGAGTGAGAGCTTCTGTCCTGAAGGGGGGTCTGGGTGGCGCACCAGCATCCACTACAAGTCTCTTTTCATGAGCAAAGACGTGTTTCCCACATGCCTCTTCACGTCCCCCTGGCCGGCACTGCATCTCATATCCATTTCTAAACCGTTTATTGGTAACGGCAGTGGAGATACCAGGATTGCCTTTGACTGAAAAAGAGCCACACTCTGGGGATAGCTTGGGTTTCTCCTGAAGGATAAAGCTGCTCTGAAGGAGGTATATAAAATCAGGTATGTTAGCAAGGAAGGTGGAGAGTAGGATGGCCACTCAGTGGCAACAGAATCTGGCCCATGTAATCCTGAATATTTATCTGTCTGATTGATCAGTGCTGAACACAGTGGAGGGAATCCCAGATACAATGTGTCAGAAATGTCTCCATCTCTCAGTGCTTATGGCAGGAGCATACAAGGAGGGGATAAAGGGCTACTTCCCACAGGAAGCCCCAAGCTGTGATTGCATTGGTGATGTAGGAGGATAGGTTTCTCTTCTCTATACAGTTGACCTTGAACAGTGTGAGGGTGAGGAGTGCCAGTCCTCTGCAAAGTGGAAAATCCGCCTGTAATTTTTCGTAGGCCCTCCCTATTGGTGTTTCCTCCGTATCCGTATCCGTATCCGTGGTTCTGCATCTTGGAGGGCCTCGTAATGCTGTAGTATTTACAATTGAAAAGAATCTGCATGTAAGTAGACCTGTGCAGTTCAAATCCGTGTTGTTCAAGGGTCAACTGTGTAAACTGTATTTTAAATGGTGATTGTGGAGGTTGGCTGAAGGCTCCATTGTCCTGGCTCCCAAAGAGTCCAGATGGACCTTAAAACATCAGTAAAATCTCTGCCGTGGGCAGACGCGCTTTACTTCTCGTTATGTCACCCTCCATCTTAGTTCGAGGTCCCCTGGCACAGACTCTGAGACCAAGATGCAAGTGCCAGCCATTTGTATGGGCAACGCAGTTGGGGAAGGGGGCATATGACACAGGAAAGGATGGCAGCAGGGTTGTTGGATAAAGTGCAGGACCCTGATAAAATGTGAATTTCAGATAACCAACAAGTAATTTTAAGAATATAAGCATGTCCTATGCAATATTTTTTAGATAACCATTTTTTTTTAGGGTATGTCCCAAATATTGCCTGGGGGCATACTTATACTAAAAAATAAATCAGTTTTATCTGAAATTCAGATTTAACTGGGGGGGGTCCTATAATTTTTATTTGTTGAAGCTGACAACCTGAGATGGCAGCCAATAAAGGATGCATGGTCAGGTCAGCAGCTACTGGGGTGACTGGCGCTTTATGCATTGGGGGCTCTGGGAACCAGTGTAGAACACATGGCCCAGAGTCCCTGAACCCAGGAGGCAAAGGAGCTGGGGTATTTGTATATCTGCTCCAGTAGTCTTTGGTTGAGAGCTGGGTGGGGTGGGGTGCTGGTCCTGAGGTGGTGATTTCCTGGCTTTGGTGACCTTTCATGAGCACAGACAGAGCCGCATCCCTCGTGTGGCTTCTGAGAAAGGCCTCAGGCAAAAAGATGCAGGTCTTGACAGCTTCAAGTCAGCTGACGACCATAAAGTGATAAGGCCCAAGTGATATGAGCAGGGCACCGACAGTGCCCTAGGACCTCAGTTATGAAACGGATGTCCTAGTACTGGAAGTTACTAGAAGTCAGTAGATCTGGGTTAGAATTTTGGTTCTATCAGTGAATATACGTATGACCTTGGACATACTGCTTAACTTCTTGGCCCCTTCCCTTTATCAATTAAATGGAGCTAATGATACCTACTTCATAGGGTTATTGTGAGGATTAAAAACATGAAAAAGTATATACAATGCCTGGTACCTAGTAAGTGTTCAGAAAATATCTGGTCATGAGGATGTTAAAATATACAGGCTTTGAGATCAGACCTGAGTTTGAGTCCTAACTCTACCAGCTACCAGCCTAGGGGGACTGATTCCACACTGCAAATGCCTAGGTGAGTAGTTACCATTGAGTAGTTGCATCAGAGATTGTCAGGCCCTCAAAACCCACAATATTTACTATCTGTCCCTTTACAGGAAGAGTTTGCTAACCCTTACACTAGCCTATCCTGACATGAGACACACCTTCTGCTGTATTTCAACCTGGAGTGTGTGTGGGACCTGAGATTCTGCTTTTCTAATAAGCTCCCAAGGGATATCGATGTTGCTGGTCCATGGACCATCCTTTGAGTAGCAAGACTCTAGGACAGGGTTTCTCAACCTCAGCACTGTGGATATTTGGGTCCCGATTATTCTGGATTGTGGGGAACTGTCCTGTGCATTATAGGATGTTTAACATCATCCCTGGCCTACATTCACCAGATGCCAATAGGTCTCCCTAAGGTGTGACATCCAAAAATGTCTCCAGACATCCCCTGGGAGACAAGTCACCCCTAGCTGAGAATCACTGCTCTGGGGTGTCTGGGGTGTGGCCAGAAGGCTCACAGTTCCCTGGGGTCTTGATAACCAGCTCTTGGGCAAAAGGGTTGGTCTGTCCCCTGCCTGTCTGGGCCGAAGAATGATGGAAATGGTGCAGAAGATGAACTCGTTTCAGACAGGATAAGTCAGGTACTAGGGAAATGCAGATTATGCCAGGCAGGAAGAGAGGGAAGTTACACTTTTCTGCTCTGCTTAAGAGTCAAGTAGATTTTTAAGAATGTTTCCCTGAAAAAGCTGGATAAAAGGTGGAAAAATCTGACTGATGAGAAAGTTTAGAGTCTGGGAAAAAAACAAGTCGAATCTGTGGGCTTCTTCACTAATGGCTAAAAGCCTTGCTAGGTGTATCAACTGGCCAGACATTTGAAGTTTGGTCACTCTGGCCCCTTCTGCCCATCCCCTCTCTGACCATCCATGCAGAGCAGGACTGATTGTTATCTTTACGAAGAAACCCCGTTTTAGGGGAAAGAAAGGGAAAACCACCATCCCGCCCTTTGCTGCGTGTCCCAGGGGAGTGCTGACTTAAATCTGCTGGGCGTCCCAGGGGAATGCTGACTTAAATCTGCTGCAAAAGCAAACCTCGGATGAATCAGAGGTGGGTGGCCCTGCTGCATTCATTCTCGGAGGGAAACAACCCAAGTGAGAGTGCTTTGAAATCAGGGGGAAAGAATCCTCCATACATGTCTCAGTTTTCACCATTTGCATCTGACCACAAGAAGAAACCCCTGACAATCTGTTTTCTTTTATTAATTTTTTTTGCAGGCCCTTTAACATGTAATGCGGTTTATTATTCTATTTATTTTTCTGGATTGTCTAAAATTACTAAGCCCTAAGAGAATGTTAATTTGAAACTTCAAACAGCGCAGAAATGGGTCATTAGGAGGGAAGGATGAACCCTCCAATCCTACTCCTGGGGATGAACCACGTGACTGTTTTGGTGCCACCCCCCCCACCAGATCTTTCTATATTATTTAACGCACATGTAGATTGTTTACACGTGAGAGTATAATAGTGTGTGTGGGATGATTCTGCTTTATTTGTTTTCATTGACTATCTGGGCCAGGATGAGGGTGAGTTGAGTGAGACAGCTAGGGTGCAAAATTTAAGGAGGCCCTCACCCCTAGGTGCACGCTGGTGCAGGGTCAGCAAGTGTACAACCCCGGGGGTGAGCGCCTCCTTATATTTTGCACCCCAGGCATCTCACTCTTAAACATGATTCTCAGGGCCCTGCAGGTGGGCCCGAGGCTGGCCTCACCCTAGTCTCCCTGCTTGTTATATCTTAGATATCTTTCTGTTATAGTTCAAATAGCTCTGCCTCATGTTTTTTTTCGTAGTACAGTTTACGTTTTAAAGGGAACCAGTTCTTCAGTTTCATTTCTGACTACCCAGGGAGTGTACAACAGGAACAGAACTATTTGTGTATAACTTGCCTCCACTACCTTCTAGAAACTTATTTTTTTAAAAAAAGTAATAACATCTTTTTTTTTAAATAGGCTTTTTTTAAAAAAAAATTTTATTATTCATTTTTACTTTTGGCTGCGTCAGCACACGGGATGTTTGTTGGGGCACGCGGGCACCCCCCGGCATGTGGGATCTTAGTTCCCCGACCAGGGATCGAACCTGCGACCCCTGCGGTGGAAGCCCTGAACCTTTTATTTTAAAGATTTATTTATTATTTATTAAAAAATGTTTTTTGGCTGTGTCTGGTCTTAGTTGCGGCACACGGACTCTTGGTTGAGGCCCGTGGGCTCTTCATTGCAGCGTGCAGGCTTCTCTCTCTAGTTGTGGCATGCAGGCTCCAGGGTTCGTGGGCTCCAGGGCGCATGGGCTCTGTAGTTTGCAACACGCAGTCTTTCTCGTTGAGGCACGCGAGCTCTGTAGTTGTGGTGCGCGGGCTTAGTTGCCCCACGGCATGTGCGATCTTAGTTCCCTGACCAGGGATAGAACCCGCGTCACCTGCATCGTAAGGCGGATTCTTTACCACTGGACTGCCAGGGAAGTCCCGAAACTCTCTTCCTTATAGGTGTTGACCTAAAGCAAATAGAGGGCCAGATATTTCTCCAGCAAAGATGGGTTTCTTTGGGATCAGCAGAGAATTGCAATTCGGGGTCTGCAACCATGGTGAACCACGTGTAAGTCCCTCCTCAGCCCCTTGTTGAGCTGCCCTGTTAATGAGTTGAGAGGATAATGGTGAGCAGCTGAGAGAGGCCAAGTAGATTTACATCAGAAAAGCCTCTAAGCTACTTGGGAGAAAGGGGTGCAAGACGTGAAAGAAAGGGGCATAGGAGAGGGTCTTGAGGAAAAGGCAGGACAAGGGGATTTGGGGGGAGCAGCTGCCTCTGTGAGTGAGAATTTGGGAAAAGAAATGTCTACAGAGGAAAGTTAGCACATGTGACGTAGTGTGACTCAGTCTTTGCTATCCCTTCATGTCCTCTTGGAAGAGCCTTACGTTATTCCTTCAGGTTTTCTGGAGTTGAGTTTGTGCTGTTTGGGGTGCGTCATGGCCTAGAACCCAGCCCCAAGGCCAGTTGCACATAATTGGGTTACATGTTCTTGGTGAATTTGATGTGGGATCACTGGAGCCCAGAACAGTTACTTATTTTTCAAAAAATCCGCTCTCCTACTAAAGATAGAGGGTCCTAGGCCACTTTGAGAAGTTTTGGGACGCTCTGAACCTACTCAGAATAATGCAGATGAACAAATGCACAGACAATTTGGCCAGCAGTATTCAGGGGATCCTGGAACCCCAGAGGCCCAACCTTTGACCCTCTGTCAAGAATAGAGGGGAGGGGGGACTTCCCTGGTGGCACAGTGGTTAAGAATCCGCTTGCCAATGCAGGGGACACAGGTTCGAGCCCAGGCACGGGAAGATCCCACATGCCGCGGAGCAACTAAGCCCATGCGCCACAACTACTGAGCTTGTGCTCTAGAGCCCGCGAGCCACAACTACTGAGCCTGTCTGGTGCAACTACTGAAGCCCACGCGCCTAGAGCCTGTGCTCCGCAGCAAGAGAAGCCACTGCAATGAGAAGCCTGCGCACCACAACGAAGAGTAGCCCTCGCTCGCCACAACTAGAGAAAGCCCACACGCAGCAACAAAGACCCAACGCAGCCAAAAATAAATAAATAAATAATAAATTTATATTAAAAAAAAGGAATAGAGGGGAGGGTTCTACCTAACGCTGTAGGCCCAGCCACTGCAAATCAGATCATGGTGAAATTGGGCCACATCAGTGAGCCTCTCCGTCTCCAAGAGGACCTGGTGGAGGCAGATACGAACTTGAAACCTGAGTATTTTGGAGCCTTGGTCTCTCCCGCTTGACAACAGGAGGAATATTTGGGAATTTGGCAGAAGTTTCTGACCCAGAAATCCTACAATGGGAGTTTGTCTCTGAAATCCCATTGGAGACCATTAGTGGAGCGATTTGTAGCCCCTTGTTTTTTTGGGGTGCCAAGAGCTGTTCTGTTTTTGGGAGGCAGCCATCCAGGACTGGGAAAGAGCAGGCAAGAATATTCTAAGCCCTGCTGAGTGATCCCTGGTGGAAGGTGAAGAAAAATGAGAATGTAAATCCTTAGTGGCTGAGAGAAGCCTGGAAGACTGGATGTTAGGACCAGCCTTGGAAAGAAGTAACAAAAGACTGTAAGTGGGGGAAACCCACTCCTTTTTTTCTTGTCTTCCTCCTCCTCTTTCTTTAAAAGCTATTCTATCCTCACTAGGGAGACCTAGGGACCGTTCACCTTTCTGAAGCCAAGCGGGGTGGGGGGGGGGGATTCCCAGAGAATCATGGGTTGTCTTAGTTTGAGTTTGCCTCAAAGCAGACCCTGGAAAAAGAATGTTATTGCAAGTAGTTTATTTGTAGGGAAACACTGGGAGGGGGAGGGGGAAGTGAGTCAGAGAAGGGAAGGCAGCCCCTAAAAGGGTGTGTTGTATAGTGAGATATCAGTGGAAAACGTGCCCTCAGAGATATTCCACCTAATAGGCAGGGTATTTATTCCCCAGCCCTGGAGAGCCATTGATTAGGGGCTGATCCTGGAGGGTGTTAATTCCCTGGCAATTTCGGCCTGCTGCATGCTTGGGCAGGGTGGGATCCAGTTGTCAGAGAAAGCCTGCAGGCAAAGATATTCAGGTGCTGGCAATTGGGAGTCAGGCTTGTTTGTACTAAAATAGTAACAGCTGAAGGGATCCACAGGGCGCCATGACTTCTACTCCATTTGTGATCATTAGCAGAGCCTCCAAAGAGCAGAGCGGGGCCTCGTGTTCCCCGGTTGGTTGCTTGCTTGCTTGCTGAACTGCCAAAGCTAACAGGCACTTCTGGTGGAGCCAGTGGAGAGGAGTGTGCTGAGAGTTTTTGGAAGAGCTCAGAAGTTGCGGGGTGAGCTTGAACAAGGAGCCTTGCGCCTGTTTCTGATCTAGAGATGGCCCATGACAGCAGGGATTGAAGGGACCGTGGTGTATTGAGGTTGGAAGAAGATGGGGCAACTCCAGGACAAGCTCCGTTCTTCACTGCAGTTGGAAGGCGCACACCCCAGCACTTCCTGCAGCTCCGCATGAAAAACCATGGAGGTCAGAGTCTGAGAAGGAGCTGTAGGGCTTGCCCAGGAGGCCACTGGGTCACACAGTGGGATGTCCAACATGGAAAAGTCATTGTCAACTCGAATTGCTATTGGTGCGAAAAGGAGACATGGCTACCCCTCTGGGAGAAATCATCCTCATTGGAGAGGGACCGGGGAAAGCTCAACACAGCCACCTTTGTGGTGCTCACCATGGCAACAAGGATGATCAGTGTCACATGGAGCCACCGGGACACTTCGCCAGCACTGACACGTGGATACTCAGGTAAGGAGACTCCCTGTCTCAGGCTTCAACTCTGAAGAAGCCCACAGCTACCAGGGTGGGGATGAGGTCTTTTGTTTTTCTTTCCAGTGTTATTGAGATATACTTCACATAAGACATCATAGAAGCCAAATGTGTGTTACATAATGATTTGATATATGTATGTACTGTGAAAATGATCAGCTCAATTAGTTGTTAACATCCATCCTTTCACATAGTTGCATATTTTTCTGTCCTTGTGATGAGAACTTTTAAGATAGACTCTCTTAGCCACTTTCAAATATACAAAACAGTATTGTTAGCTATAGACATGATGTTGTATATTACATCCCCAGGACTTAATGTATCTTACAACTGGAAGTTTGACCACTTTCACCCAATTCCCCAGCCCCATTCCCCATCCCCTGCCTCTGGCAACCATAAATCTGATCTCTGTTTCTATGCGTTTTTTTAAAAAAAATTGAAGTGTAGTTGATTTACAATATTGTGTTAGCGTCAGTTGTATATCAGAGTGATTCAGTTATAGATTTAGATTTAGATTTCACATATGAATGAGATCACACTGTATTTGTCTGACTTATTTCTCAGCGTAATGCCCTCAAGGTCCATCTATATTGCCCATTTTAAAATTGGATAACTTGTATTTTTGCTGCTGAGTTTGTATGAGTTCTTTATATATTTTGTGTAATAACCGTTTATCAGATCTGTGGTTTGCAAATATTGTCTTCCATTGTGTAGATGGCCGTTTTGTTTTGTTGATGGTTTCTTTTGCTGTGAAGAAGCTTTTAGTTTGATGTGCCTCCCACTTGTTTATGTATTTATTTATTTTGCTTGTGCTTTAGGTGTCATATACAGAAAAACCCCTGACAAGACCCATGTCAGGAAGCTTTTTTCCTATGCTTTCTTCTAGGAGTTTTATAGTTTCAGGTCTTACATTTAAATCTTTAATCCATTTTAAGTTAATTTTTGTGAGTGGTTTAAGGGGTCTAGTTTCATTCTTTTGCATGTGAATATCTGATTTTCCCAATGCCATTTAGTGGAGACTGTCTTTTCTCCACTGAGTATTCTTGGCTCCCTTGTCAAATATTAGCTGACCATAAATACATGAGTTTATGCTTGGGCTCTTGATTCCGTTCCATTGATCTATTTGTCTCTTTTTATGTCAGTACCATACTATTTTGATTACAATATCTTTGTAATATAGTTTGAAACCAGGAAGTGTGATGCCTGCAGCTTTGTTCTTCTTTCTCAGGATTGCTTTGGCTATTCCAAATCTCTTGTGGTTCCATGCAAATTTAAGGATTGTTTTCTCTATTTCTGTAAAAAAAAAAAATCTATATCTATATATATCTATCATTGGAATCTTACAGGGATTGCATTAAATCTACAGAAAACTTTGGGTAGTATGGACATTTTAACAGTACTCATTCTTTCAGTCCATGAACAGGGATATCATTCCATTTATTTGAGTCACCTTCAGTTTCTTTATTCAGTGTTTTATAGTGGGCAGTGTAGAGATCTTTCACCTCCTTGGTTAAATTTATTCCTAAGTATTTTTTAATGCTATTGTAAATGCGAGTGAGGTGGTCTTAAAAGAAGACTCCCCCTCCCCATTCCCAGCTTAAGGAGCTGGGGGCCACAGTGCCGGCCTGCATTGAATCTCTGAATTGTGCTTGAGAGTGAATTTTTTTAAAATCAAGAATGAGTAGAGTAGAAAAATAAAATGTAGCAGAACCGTATAGTGGAATATCATATGGCAATGAGAGTGAACAAACTGTAACAACATGCAGCAATATAAACAAAATGTTAAGTGGGTGAAGCCTGATGCATGAATATACACATTGTTGGATTCCATTCACGTGAAATTCCAAAAGCAGCAAAACAAATGTATGGTGTCAGAAGTCAAGATAGTGGCTACCTTGTGTGGAGTAGCAGTTGTAGGAAAGGAGCACAGAGAGGTTTCTAAGATTTTGGTCTTGTTTCGTTTCTTGATCTGAGTAGAGTTTACACAGATGTGTTCATTTTATGCAAATTCATTGAGCTGTACATTTGGGATCTCTGTACTTTTCTATATGTCTTTTATACTTCAATACATTTACAAAATTTTAAAAATTTTGAACAAAAATACTAAGCCTTATACCTTGGAATGAACTTTTCTGGTAACCAAAAGTAACTGAAAAGTTCTGGAACTGGACCAAGATGTCACCAAGGGAGCTATTACCTTAAAGGAAAGTGGGAACTCAGCCGAGCAGAGATGGGGGCAGTAAAATCCATACCGTGGATCCAGGACAAATAACCTTTTGCTTCAACAAAAACTTCAAGAATCAAAAGCAAAGAAAGGAGAGGGACAGGAGGAAGTCAGTTTTGCGATGACACTTCCCAAGAAGCTGTGATTTCTTGATAAATTAATGAGCAGTTGCAAATGTTTGGCAACAGCGTTGTCAAGACTGTCCTCAGAGAAAAGATTCCAGATGAGAAGGGTATTTTTCAGTAAACTCCCTTGTCTCCAGGCTCCAGGAGACCTGGCAGGCGCTGGCAGGCATGCTGTCTAACACATAAGGGGGACCCATCAGCTTCTTCAAGCTTCCCACAGAATGTTGTGATGAACCTCGATGTGGCTGCAATTAGATCAAATAAAAGCAACGTGTTAAAAGCACAGCAGTGGGAGGTCATGTGCAGAGCATCAACGAACACGTTGTAAATCTAAGTCCGTGAGCCTGATAGAGAGGTGTGGCGTGGAATGGAGATGAAGGCGGAGTCTGCTGGTTTGCAGTGTCATCCTGAGTTTGCCAGGGGTTGGGGGAGGGGTATTAGAACGATATTAAGGAAAAACAACTTGTTGTTTTCAGGGCTTCCTCTGTGCCAGATTCGGTGCTGACTGCTTTGCAGGCAATACCGGTGAAGTGGGTTGTATTAGTCCCATTTTAAGCTGAAGAAACTGAGGTCCTGAGTAGTTAGGAGAATTGATAAAGGTTAATAAACAGTTAACTAGGGCCTGTGTCTGCCAGAATCCACAGTTCACCTGCTTTTTAATTTTTACTTTTTTAAAGTATAATTTACATACAGGAAGTTACATGCATCTTAAGTGAGAGTGATGAGTTATTAGCATGCAGCCACCACCCAGATCAAAACAGGGAACGTTCCCATCATTCCAGAAAGTTCCCTCATGCCCCTTCTCAGTCATCACCCCCAAAGAAAGTACCGTTCTGATTTCTATCGTCATAGATTAGTTTTGCCTATTCTTGAACTTCATAAATGGCATCGTATCATGTGTGGCTGTGTTGTGCCTGGCTTCATTCAGTCAGCGTGAGGACTTTGAGATTGACCCCCGTGTATCCTGCTCGAGTCAGCAGTCCGTTCATTTTTCATTGCTGAGTCGTATTCCACTGTATGAATATGCTGCTCTGTGTCGATTCATTCTGTTGATAGATATTTGGGTTGTTTCCCGTTTTAAAGGCCAAGTGCTTTTAACCACAAATATTTCACTGCAGATTGATGAAGGCAGCTGGGTTACTTGTCACAGCAGGAAGGGCACTTACATGAAAAAAGAATGGGGTTTCAGAGGCTGAGACTGGGTGCAGTTAAGCTAAGGAGAAATGGAAGCCGCGCTGGACCCTCTTACCCTCGGGTTTCTGCAGAACTCACTCGCTGGCTTCCTTCACTCAGGTCTCTGCTCAAATGTCACATTCACACCCTACTTAAAAAGGCACCTCCCAACAGGTTAAATGTCAACACAGGGGTACAATCAGCAAAATCCAGACCGTGTGGAATTCCATAGGACAAATGACCTGCTCATTTCAACAGAAATCTGCAAGAAACAAAAACAAAGACAGGACTAATGGATGGGGAATCTATAGACTAAAAGATTTGTTTGAATCAGAATCTAAATTAGGTTCCTACCAGGCAAGCCAGCAAAATAATGTCAGACAGTGGAGGGATATGAAAACGGGGGGACTATTAGAGTGTGTTAAGAAATTCTTATTGAATGGTTTAAGTATGATTCTGGCATTGGGGTTATGTTTTGTATCGGTTCTTTCTCTTTTAAAGTAAGTGAAACCTCTCCACCCTCATGTTCTATCCTTCTTACCTGCCTGATGTTATTTACTAGCACTTATGGCCCCCTGACATTGATCCTTTTTGTTTTTTGAATAGAAGCTTCATGAAGGCAGAGCCTTTGTCTTGTTCATAATGCTTAGTTCCAGCGCCTGGCGCGTAGAAGGTGCTCGTTAAATTTGCGTCGAATGAACGTGCGAAGAGTTTGAGCAAGGTTCCCCTGCAAACAAAATGCCAAAGAACTGAGAAACAGAGGGGAATGATGAGCCATGGGAACATGGTTTCTGAAATCTGAGTTTCTTTCAGTGAGAGCGGCTGGCTTTGAAGGGCAGCTTTGTCAGAACTGTTTAGGGAGCTCTCTCCTGTGCTTGACCAGAGGGGAGACAAAAGTCACCCTGCCCAGAGGATCCCCACGTTTGAGCTGGACCACCATGCAGCAGGCTGGCTGTGTTTTCAGCAGCTGGGAGCCACGGGGCAAGCCTGTCACCAGGGTACGGGCTGCAGCGTTTGAAGACATGCTCCGTTACTATTTAACTACATCACTTTGGGCGCGTCTCTTAGCCTCTCTGTGCCTCAGTTTTGTCTGTTGTGAAAGGGGTTCATTCATACAGCTCTCCCACAGGGAGAAGCAAAGGAGAGTCTTCATGTGGGGTGGGGACTAAAGACAGGCATTTTAGTAGCTCCGCCCCCCTTCCCCAGTAATTCTGAGCAGGTGCCCCTGATCTAAAAATTAACTTGATACACAGAGGGGAAGGTTGTAGAGTTGTGCCTAAAACAAAAATTGCTAATAGTCAAAATTGCCTTTGGAAATTCTTCCAGGAAGGGACCTCATTGGAGAGAACAGCTTTGTCTCCACGAGTGGGACAGCTTTCTGTGTCCTCACCGAGCGCCGGATGAAGGAGGTGGACACCAGGTCCACCTCAGTACAGGGGGAGGCTGTCACTGAGGGGGGCACAGGAGAACTGGGACTCGCTGGGGTGTACCCAGCCGATGGCATGGGCGGGACCTGAACCCAGGCCATCTGGCCCTGGAGCCTGGGTCCTTAACTGCACTGCTGTGTGGCCCCAAGGGGAAGAGGGCCACCAGCATCCTCAGCTGACAAGGCAGTGCCTGGGGTAAAGCAGTGTTAGGAGCATCGGTCTGGATTTAGCACACTCGCTGGTTGAAGAGAGGGGAGATGGAGCATAGCGGAGAGGACCACAGAAATAGAGGTGGTGGGAGGTGTGAGGCCCTGGCCCAGCTTCCAACTGTCGCTGGTCCCCCAGGGCAGGGTCAGGGCAGGTCAGCCTCGATTATAAATTAGCTCAGCCACCAGCCTTGGTCTGAGCTGCTCACAAATCAGAGGGGCTGGCTGCTTTGAGTTTTCCTTTTTTTTTTTTTCTTTCTTAGTTGTAGGCGTTGAGAGGTGGTAGAACAGCCCCAAACAAGACCCGGGGATGAGTAAAGGGCCTGGATTATCCCCAACCTGGAATTCAAAGGCAGCTGCAATAGGAGGAAGGACTTGCCCAGACATGTCCACACATCCTTGAGGGCTTGGGAAGAGGATGCAGGATTCCTGGCTTCCCTCCAGGCTCTGCATCCACTTCCTCTCCTCCTGTTTTTGCACTATTGAATTTGGGTCTCTTTCCGGAATGTTCTAAGCCGTTTTAAAGGCAGCAACACACTCTGTTTCTGCTTTGGCTATTACCTCTGAGAAACCAGGAGCACATTGCCCAGCAGCTACTGGTGGCCCTCAACCTGAACTCTAGGCTGACCCCTGGCTGAGTGATGGCTATTAGGAAGAACCCTCCCTCCTAAGACCCCCAAGCTGCTTCAGACTCAGCCATAAAAGCACGTATCGGCATTTCTGCTGTCTTTTCCCCCTTTTCCCCCTTGCTCCTTGACTGTCCCATCCTGCTGGCCTCTGTCAGCACCTCTACCTGGATTTCAGTTCATTCATTCCGTGAGACTGTCCCAGGCCTTGACGGTGCCCTGCTTACATCTGCCTCAAGCACCTGCGTGGTTTCCTTCAGCCATCATTGCCTGAGGGCTTTCTCTGGCTGCCCAGGCCAGTTCAGCCCCTGGTATAGGATAGTCCAGAAGTTCCAGGGTGTCATCACCCCCCCCCCCCAAGTCCCTAGTAGCCCTCAGCCAATGCCTGGTGGGAGTTGGTGGATAAACGCCCCGGCTCCCTTGCCCCTCTGCTGGGGTAACCCTAAAGTGTTTTCTATACTGTGTGCCCTGGGGCATACGTGTGAGTATAACAATGCAATGACTAAGAAAACATGTCAGTTGTTAAGTGTTAAGCTGCTGTAAATGGCTACTTAAAATTGGGTGTTCAGGGAAATTGAGGTTTAGGCTGAGCTGTGAATTACAGGAAGAAACCAGATGGATAAAGATAAGACAGGAGGAGATCACTGGTAGAGGGGGGAAAGTAAGAGCAAAAGCATGGAGATGGGAAACTATGTCAGAGTGTTAGTAATGAGGTGGTTTCCTAGTATTAGGACAGTGACTAAGGGTAGTGCCTGGTACAGAGCGCAGGCTTGACCAGGGACACCAACATGGTCTGGGTATTAGTGCAGGCTTCTCTGAGGAAGTCAGAGGGAAACCTAAATCTGGAGAATCAGAAGGAGTAATAGAGGATTAGGAAGAAAATAGAGCCTTCCAGGCAGAAGAACATCATGTGCAAAGGCCCTGAGACTGGAGATATGATACATGCAGTATGGCTGAAGGAAATCAGGGGTAGAGAGCTCAAGATGAGGCTGGAAGGGTTGTGTGACAGATTGTGTTATAGGTGAGCAAATATTCACTCACCTCCCTGCCCCTTTTAGGCATGAGGATACTTCCCATTGACTTGAGGCTTGGCCTTGTGGCTTGCTTTAGTGAATGGACTATGAACGATTGGGACCTAAGCAGAGACCTTAAGTGTGTTTGAGCAGTTGGACTTGGCCTCTAGCATTCTTGGATGCAGGAGGCCATCAAGACATTATGTAGGAAGTCCTTCTACCTTCTACCAACCTGTTCAGTTCTATGTAGTTATCCTACAAGGTGATATGGTGAAGATGGGTGGATGATTGATGGGAAGCTCAGAAGGTGCCTTTTTGGTAAGCCGGGCTGCTGGGACTAAGCCTTCATGTGACATAAATCCTGTCCTTCCTCCTCAGACCCTGGGGAATCCAGGTGGAAGGACTGTTCTTAGTGCACGGTCTGTGATGGTGGTTTCGTGGGAGGCCGGGTCAGTCTCTCACTTCCAGGGTGGACTCCTTGCGGGAAAAGATTTAAGGGTGGACAGTTGTGAAGGTAAACATCCTGACCAATGAAGAGAAAAACAGCCAAGCCGAGCATACAAAACGTTCACCAGAACAGCGGGAGGCTGGTTCTTCCCACAGGGCCTGTTGGCTCTTGCTATGCAAGCTCCCAGCAGGGTTGGTGATCCTGGAGTGGGAGAACCTCTTCTCCAAGGCAAAACAGGAATCTTGCGTGTGGGGAAGAGCCAAGGGAAGAGAGAGTGGGTGGCTTAGGAGTGATCAGGTGGGTTATGATCTGGGAGGAGCTGCTTAAGGCCAATGTCAAAATTTCAACCTCTGTTGGGGTTGGTGGCTGGGTGGGAATGGGGGAGGGGGTTATGTGTTCATAAGCCAGGACTCCCATGAGGACATATCAGCAAAAGTTACAGTCTTTCCTCGTCAGTTCTTGGAAGAACTGGATTTCCCTCATCGTTTTAGAAAAATGCTTCTAGAGTCAACTGATATCCATTGAAATAGTGGAGGTGTTCCGTTTTTGTCAAAATTCTGCTTTCATTGCCTGAGCGTTGCCCTGAGTGTTGGGTCTAGAGCTGATTCATGGGGTTTGGGCCTTTGTAGCCAGGACAGACAGAGTGAGAGGATGAAACTGGTGGAGGATCAATCTCTCACCTCACTTGGTGGAAAAGCTCCTGCCATCGTACACAGGTACAGAAGTCTTCCCAAGGGGAGTATTGAAGCCTGACTCCCACTTCAAAAGGTCCTTCTGATTCTTCTCCTACTGCCATTTAGAACTAGAGCATGTTTTCATCTCCAAAGACTGGGCCCCCGTTTTATGTCTCCAGAGCAGCCCCCAATTCACCTTGCTAACCTTGATAATATTTGATATTATCAAATATTGGTTGATAATCTACTATGTGCCGGTCAGTGAAATTATAGAAGTTAATGCACAGTCTGATAGGCAAGCACAGTGCATCTCAACATTTTTGATGCCACAGCCCATGGTGAAAATGATAACTTTATATGACATCCCTCTGAGATGCTATCATGCTAGTTGAGACTCTTTCCTTTCTCCACTTTACCAAACATCTACTTCTATTATCCTTGTTTAGTTTGGACCATGGCCCCCCAAAGAGCATATTAATATGCTAGAACCTATAAAGGTGGTGAATAAGTAAATAGTGAAAAATTTGAAATAATCTGAATGTCCGTTTTAGCAGAAGCAGATCCAGAGACAAAGATTTGAGTGTAATTATTTTTTGAGGTCAGTGTGTGTGTGTTGGTGGGGGTATGTGGTGTGCACAACCCAGGAAGGCGATGGAGAAATGGTACAGAGAAGAGGAGAGGAGCAGGCAGCCAGTAGAAAATGTGTTATTTTTTATTTTTTATTTTTTTAATAAATTTATTTATTTTTATTTATTTATTTTTGGCTGTGTTGGGTCTTCGTTTCTGTGCAAGGGCTTTCTCTAGTTGTGGCAAGCGGGGGCCACTCTTCATCGCGGTGCGCGGGCCTCTCATTATCGTGGCCTCTCTTGTTGCGGAGCACAGGCTCCAGACGCGCAGGCTCAGTACTTGTGGCTCACGGGCCCAGCCGCTCCGCGGCATGTGGGATCTTCCCAGACCAGGGCTCGAACCCGTGCCCCCTGCATTGGCAGGCAGATTCTCAACCACTGTGCCACAGGGAAGCCCCGAAAATGTGTTATTAAGCCTAGTACCACTGTCAGCATCTGGAGCTTATTTCCATAGGGAAAGCTCTGGAACCCAAGGTAGAGAGCACTCCTTAGAGTTGCTTCATCCAATGGGTGAGGGAGCTGGGGTATTGATACACCAACTCCCCCAGTCATTGTCCGAGAGCTGCTCCTGGCAGGTGTTAATTCTCCGGCACTTGCCCCTGCTGCATTCATAGACAGCATAGCATTCTGCAGTTCTGGAACCAGACTTCCGACCCAGAGATGCAGGTGCCAACAGTGGCATTTGGCTGGGGCACACGGAAATGTTAGGGACATGGGTGGAGCACTGGCAGAGCCTGCTAGACCTACAAGAAAGGGTGGTAGAATATTTTTTAACACATGATTTCAAGCAAAGGATAAGGTAGAACTATGTTCAGCCACATGATGTCGAGTAAACAAAAGCAGCTTATAGAACATCAAGTAGAGTCAGACCCTTTGGATCAGTTATTCTTCTGTGCATGTGAATATGCCACATGTAGGGGAAGGCAAGGCTGGAACTAGGATAAGGCAAAGATACTTGCTTTGTGCACAGATTCTACAGGGGTGACAAAAAAATCAGTAATCAACACAAATAATATTTCCATGAAATATTTTTAAAATATCAAAGTTAATGCCAACAGTTCTTAAGGAACAAAGTATCAAAATTTTCAATAAAATCAGGATCTGACCTTGTCTTTGCACAACTTGGC
The DNA here is from genome assembly GCF_965194825.1 of Balaenoptera physalus. NCBI lineage: Eukaryota > Metazoa > Chordata > Mammalia > Artiodactyla > Balaenopteridae > Balaenoptera > Balaenoptera physalus. The sequence continues at coordinate 92,349,973 of NC_138896.1, read as the reverse complement.
CTCATTCCCCTCATGTTAATCCTGGCCCTGTTGGATTCTGGCCCCTTGAGGTGGAAAGTTAGGGAGATGCCCTGGCCTCTCCCCTCTTCCAGCCCTCCAGCCTCTCGCTCATGCATCCCTTGGCCGATCCCAGCTACCACCGCTGATGTCAGAGCCCCAGAAACTCCACCGGCAGGGGGCAGCTTCGCCCCCTCTGTCTTCCCCTGTCCCCCATGCTCACTCACCCCTGGATACAGAGCAGAAAAGCTGAAGGGGGACGAATGTATATGAGGACTCAAGGGCCCAGGACCAGTACCATTTCCTCAGGAACCACAATAACCTGGAGGCCAGAAGAACTGGTTCCAGAGCAGGCCCACAAAAGCCCTAGCAACCGACACTTTGGTCTTCCAGCCCTGGTCCCCCGTGAGTAGTTAACCGCACATGCTCTTTCACAGTCCTCTGGGGTGACAACCTGGGGTCAGGCTGACCTGGCCGGGCTCCGCTTGGTGTACCGAGAGCCCAGAGCCAAATGGCAAGTCATCAAAGCCAGCTTGTGGAAACCAAGCCATCCCGACCCCTCTCCCCCTGACAGCCGGGCCAGTGCCAAGAGCTCTCTGACCCCAGCTCCTCCAGTTTGTGTGCTGCAGGTGCGTGCAGCCAGCCCCTTTGCAAGAGGGCTTCTTAGTTCATTAAGCATCAAGGACCCTTTATGTTTATGTAGCTCAGTGTCGTGCTCACTACTGACACCCGTGGAAAGATGGAGCCAGGCGGGTTCTGACAGGTCTTTGCAGGGCAGTGGGCAGGGAGACCAGAGTCGCCTGGGGAGGCGTATAAACTGGAGGACAGAATGAACTGCTCTTTCATTTGACGACTTCATGGATCCTGAGCAGTGTTTTCTTTGGGAGATGTTAGCTCACGCCAGTGCGAACAAAATAATGTTTCTGTCTTGACTGAGACATTTGGCCAGAGAATTCATTTCACAGCCAATGTTCAGACTGACTGTCACACAACCTTTAGTTTTCTTCCATGGAAAACAAAAACACGACGACTTGTTTTCAGGTCCTTGGCAACTGGCAGTGCTGTGTTTTCTTTGTCGTGTCACAGTGGCTTCCATTCCCCCCCTTACCTGTACCTGTAATGAGTGCGTGGCAGTGTCTCAAAGGCAGAAGCATAGAGGAAGGAGGAGAGGGGGTTGTAATATTCCACAATGAGTGTCAGCACCTTCTTGAAAACAGAACAAATCTGGGAAATGCTCTTCCTCAGGGTGACTAAGCAATGACCCTGTAGTCCAGCGGGTAGGAGAGGGCGAAGAATCTGATCTGTAGACCTTCATCCTCCTTCACTGCCTGGCACGTTGGTAGCCATGTCAGGAACGTGGGCTCTGAGTTCCAATCCTTGGCTGCACCACTTAATTGTGCTGATTGTCTTTAGATAAATGACTTAACCTCTCCGAGCTTCGGTTTCTTCATGCATAAAATGAAATATAACAATACCTACCACATAGTGTTGTTGTGGCCACTGAATGTGACCATCCTTTTGATCACAGTATCTGATGAAGAGGAAGAGCTTAATCAATGCTGTGTTTTATTATTACTACGGAGAAAGGTCAGTCTGGAAGCTCCAAATTAAACATCTCTATTTTCTCCAGGGTTCCTCCAGCAAGCGCATAACTTTGGGTCTTGGTAAAATGCTTGCAGTCAACATTTACAAGTTTGGTAAGTGTACTGCATGTCACAACCCAAGAAGGATGGAGGGAGAGCAGAGGGGAATAATTCTTCATCTGAAATCCTGGCCTGCTTTGCTGTTCTTCACTCAGCTCAGCTCCCTGTCTTTTGCTAATCTTATCCCACCCTCTGTATATCACCAGTCCACAGAGGAAAGCACCAAATACTGTCTGGTACATAGTAGCTGTTGAATGATTGGCATCCATTTGGCTTTGGTTGGATTCCCCCCAGAGGCTGACCCTATGATAAAGCAGTGAGTGCCAGTACTTTATTTGGGAGGTGAACCCAGGAAGCACTGGTAAGAAAGTGAAGAAGTGAGGAAGAGAAAGGAAGGGATGGTGCGTCAAAGAGCAGTCACTGCTGTGGGCAACTGTGGGCTCAGTCCCACTGGTAACCTCTAGGAGGCGCTATGGAGCATGCCTCAGAGTTGTCTTACAGGAGGGGTGAGGAAGCTAGGGATGTAGCCACCAACTCCCCTCAGTCATTGGCTCAGGGCTCTCTCAGGGGCATGCTCCTGTGGCCCGAGTTGCAAGTGACGAACCCATAGAGTATAGGAAAGCTGGTTCCAAAGAGATATGGGCAGGGTGCTGGTAGCTCCAGCTACACCATCCTAGAATTGCTGAAGTTTTATATAACCCTTTGCATTTGACTCAGGATATGTATTGCATGTTTAAATAATTGCCATATCTGATGGGATGATTTTGTGTCACTGTAATGCCTCAGGGGCATGGGTCTTGGTCTCAGGGACAGTGTGATTTCTGCTACCTGGGCACAGCTGCCTGCTAACAAACCTGCCTTGAATGGTTGTCTTTTCTTTTCTTTCTTTTAAATAAATTTATTTATTTATTTATTCATTCGTTCATTCATTTATTTATTTTTGGCTGTGTTGGGTTTTTGTTGCTACACGCGGGCTTTCTCTAGTTCTGGCGAACGGGAGCTAATCTTCGTTGCGGTGCGTGGGTTTCTCATTGCAGTGGCTTCTCTTGTTGCAGAGCACACAGGCTCTAGGCGTGTGGGCTTCAGTAGTTGTGGCACGTGGGCTCAGTAGTTGTGGCTCATGGGTTCTAGAGCACGGGCTCAGTAGTTGTGGCGCACAGGCTTAGTTGCTCCATGGCATGTGAGATCCTCATGAACCAGGGCCCAAACCCGTGTCCCCTGCACTGGCAGGCGTATTCCCAACCACTGAGCTGCCAGGGAAGTCCCACTTGTCTTTTCTTGAAGGGAGCCACAGAGGCAAATTGCCAGTGCTCATTTCCTCTTTGAGCTCTCCATAGAACAAGCCAACATCTGGAGTTGAGTTTTTATGTGATGCACATGGAGCTGAGACCACCAATTAATCTCAAGAGTTCAGAAAGCACCACAGCTTGGGGTCAAGGTGACCTGATAGGGCTGGGCTGGCAACCGAAGAGTAAACTGTTGAGGTGAAGTCTGCTGGCATGGGGATACCATGACGGTACTCTGCAAGACTGTGCTCTAGGAGTTTCTGTGTTTCTTGGTTCTTCTAACTTGACAATAGCTAACATTCGTTGAGCTATTTCTATATGCCAGACACTGAGCTAAGCACTTCTCACATATATTATGTCAAGAGGCAAATGGCTAACACCATTTGTTTTACAGATGAGGAAATATAGACACAGAAGTGAACTCGCCCAAGGTCATAGACTCAGTAAGTGACAATACAGTTGAATCCGGGTCCCTCTGACTTTAGAACCCAGAGTGTTAACCACTACACTACCGCACTATATTTTATTTGTTGTATAGGTCTTTTTTTTTTTTTTTTTGACCCTGAAATGCTATTCCCAGTAGTGTGGTGGGAAGCCGGTTCTGGGGGGTGGGGTGAAGGCAGTGGGGTGAGGAGGGGTGGAGGTAGGGAGACTAGCCCTGATTTGTAGCATCTGTCAATTTTTGTGGTGTAAATACTCTCACCATGGTCAATTTCGAGCTACCAAGAGTTTAACGATAAGTTTACAAAATTCTTGAATATTTAACGATTGGCTCACACAAGCTGGTTTGAACCAACGCCAGTACACCACTGTCGATGGTACGTCTTCAGAGTTCTCAATTATCAAGGTTTCTAGAGAATATTGTTGGAATAGCTTCTTTTCTAAGCATCCCACCCCTTAAATCTTGCCCATAGCTCTATGATTATAAATGAGACACTGGTCTTCATTCATTCAACAAATCTGAAGTGTTGTAGAGGCAGGAGGGGTGTAGAGGGGATTGAGGTGCAGTCCAATCTATCGAACACTGAGTTCCCCAGAAAGACTCGGAGGCAAGGATTTGCGTGTTTTATGAGGAAGTGTTGCAGGGGAAGCTGGTAGGATGGCAGGAAGTGTGATGGGAAGGGGAAGGGTGCCAGCTAGGGTTTGCGGTCATGCCAAGTCCCGTTGAGGCTGCATTTGACTCAGTCGTGTTTGGGGAGCTCTGGAAAGAGAGGGGTACACTCAGGTGTTTTGATGGGGGCGGGCAGGACTGGAGTTTTTGAACTTGCTACCTTCACCCATTCATCATTGGTTAAGGGTTGTCTCCAGGAGGACATACATGTTCAGGCACTTCTGGCTTCCCACTGGTACAGGCAAAGCTGGTTCCAGGAGCCCCGAGCAAGAGGCACAGGTGTGGGTTGGCGGGGGCCAGAGGACATCTGGAGCTGGTGTGCCTGAAACCAGTAAAGGGATCCGAGGGTCTGGGTACAGGGCTCTCATGTCTCTGAGCAGCTCCTGTGTGCCAGGCACTGTCCCAGGTTCAGAGGACAGAGGATGAGTGCCGACAGCCGGTGTGGTGTCCCTGAGCTCATGGAGCATGTGGTCTCGGGGCAGGGCGTCTGAGCAATCCAGACCAGACATAGGTCATTACAGATTGGGATAAACGGCATAAGGAAAAGTGCAGGGTCATGGGAGAGCCTTGTCCCAGACAGATGCTGGATTTAGGCATAGGGGTGGGGTTAGGAAAGGCACGACTCAGTTTGACAGGATAATCCCTGGCTTTCACTGAGGGTCTTGAAATAGTTTGCAGGCCAGAGGCTAGTCCTTTCTTGTCTTTGAGTTTTATCCAGTACCAGAGGGCCACTTGCAAAAACGCCAACAGGTACACCAGAACCGCAGGTTACCAACGGCAATTAATGATTCATGGGGTATAAATCACCTACTCCAAATCATGTTGTAATTACTCCTAGCCAAAGCCCTGCAGATTACTCTAGTCATGTATAACTACTCATTGTGCATGTACTCACAGAAATCTTGGGACTTTCATACCTTTGACTACTATGAAGCCTGCAGACTCTACATTCAGAGTGCCTAGGTTCAAAACTTGCTGGATCATCTAATGAGCTGTGTATCCTTGGGCAAGTAGCTTAACCTCTCTGTGTCTGTTTCTTCATGTGTAGAATAGGGGAAATAGTACCTACCTCACACAAGTTCTTTTGTGAAAAGTAAAAGAAATGAGTTGATATATGCAAACTACTTAGTACCACCATCTCTGAGCACATTCTAAGTACTTTATAAAATATAGTCATTATATATATTATTGGATATTGTATTTGACATGAAAGGATTTCCTTAATACTTGTTAAGTGAAAAAGTGGGTTTATGCATCAAATAGTTTGAATAGATGTTCTCAAACTTTGGTCTCCGAACTCTTTATACCCTTAAAAACTATAGAATTCCAAAGACATTTTTCTAAATGTGGGTTTAAAATATATTTATTTGTTTATGTAAATAACAATAATAAACTCCTTACACGTTAATATATTGTCTTAGTCCATTCAGGCTGCTATAACACAGGACCATAGACTAGGTGGCTTATAAACCACAGAAATTTATTTCTCACAGTTCTGGAGGCTGGTGTTCCATGAAAAATGTGGCTAGTTGAGCTGGCAGCTCAAATATCACACACCTGCTTCTCCTTGAGCTGACCGTGATGCATCAATATGCAGAAGAGGTGCTTTGTGCATACTTCCCATTCCATCACAAAGAATATTGAAAAAACAATGTTTTCTCAAGGGTAGAGATTTAATAAAGTTAATCATCTGCAATGCTTCATCAAGGACAATCTGTAAGTGAAGTAAGTCAGAAAGAGAAAAACAAATACCGTATGCTAACACATATATATGGAATCTAAAAAAAAAAAAAAATGTTATGAAGAACCTAGGGGCAGGACAGGAATAAAGACGCAGACATAGAGAATGGACTTGAGGACGCGGGGAGGGGGAAGGGTAAGCTGGGACGAAGTGACAGAGTGGCATGGACTTATATATACTACCAAATGTAAAATAGATAGCTAGTGGGAAGCAGCCGCATAGCACAGGAAGATCAGCTCGGTGCTTTGTGACCACCTAGAGGGGTGGGATAGGGAGGGTGGAAGGGAGACACAAGAGGGAGGGGATATGGGGATATATGTACATGTATAGCTGATTCACTTTTGCTATAAAGCAGAAACTAACACACCGTTGTAATGCAATTATACTCCAATAAAGATGTTTAAAAAAAAAGACAATCTGTAGAAAATCCAGTTTCACTTGACTGCAAGTGTGTGAAGATGATACCAGTACCAGTGACTGCCGGTACACGTTGGTGTTACTGCCTTGATTTGTGCTCAGGTGCTCATTTTAGCTCCCATCACTTGTGCACCATCAATGCAAATAACACAGTGGAAAAGGCAAATCGTGTGCTAGTACTATGATGAAAATAGCTTTGACACGAGGACTCCTGGACCAGGTCTCAGGACCGTCAGGGTCTGCAAATCACAGCTGAAGAAACGCTGGCATGGAAGACTGCACACCAGACTATTGGAGCATTTACTTTGAGGAAGAGGCCATGACATGAAGGGCTTTGGAAGGGGTGATAGGTTTTTACTTTTGTGTTTGTTGCAGTTTTTACATCCATCATCTAAAAACACAACAGAAGATATTTGCATTTTACAAAAATTAGTAAAGAGACTTCCATTCTGGTCTCAGGTCTTGTTTATCCATCTGAGAAACTGCCACATCTCCCCTCCTCCTTCAGGGGGCTGTGAGAGCCTAGGTTTCCAGAGTTGGAAGGGGTTTTCGACTTGATCATCTCTTCCACGAAAGAGCTGTGGGGAAGGTCCCGGAGGATGAAGACTCAGTGCTGATAAGGATCCCCAGGTCCTTGGAGCAGCCTCTGGGGCAGACTTCCTGAGTTCGTAATCCAAGTTCCAGCCTTTCCGGCCGTGACCTTGGGAAAGTTACTTAACCATTTCGTCTGTCAGTTCTTCCTTGGCAAAAGAGAAATAATTTTAATTGTATCTTGGGAGGATCTTGTGAGGATTAACTGAGTCAGCACCCGAAACGTGCCTGACACACAGCTCATGCTGGGTAATATCACCCGTTATGAGCGTGATCACTCCACCAGCCAAGGTGGTCTTTCTTGCTGGGAGTTTCCAATATAGTCAGCAGGTCCACACTTTCCTCCCTGCTGCTGTCAAGCTAATGGAAAATATCTCTCTAGGGATGAGTCGTGCCCATTGACCCTGACCTCCCTTGTCGAAGCATCTCCTCTGGGCCTACAGGGCCTGCAGGGGTTGAGCAGAAGTGTGGTCTGTGTCCCCTTCACCTCCAAAAGCAGGCTCCAAGGACACCCCAGTTAACTGGACGCCCCACTTGGCTGCCTTTGACAGTTCAGGTCTGACTGGGGCAAAGAGAAGGCCATGGGATTTCCACGCAGCCTTAATGTCACACCAGCTCAAAGCTTCCTTCCCATAACTTCTCTCTCTTCCCCATCGTCATTTACCATTTGCCACAGGTCAGTATGAACCCACTAGGGTTCAGCTGGGCCCTTTTCCAAATGAGGTGACACTATGTTAGCTTTGGTGAGTCAATGATTTTTTTAAATTTTTACCTTTTTTTTTTTTTTTTTCCATGTAGTCTGGGTACGGCCATTGTTTCTGCATCCAACCTCTTCTAGTTTCCAGTGACCTTCTCTTCTTCCCCATGGAAGGGCGGGTGTGTTCCCATGAGTAGTTAAAGGCAAGACAGGGAACAGTGTGAAACCACCTGATAGCCCTCGGATCAGTGGCTTCTCTCCCCGCGACCTCCCACAGCTTAGACAGAAGTCACTTTCTTTTCGCCGGGATTTTGGCAGCAGCTGCCATCTGGTCTGCAGGCCTTATCCAATCCCCTCACTGCAGCCAAGGAGCAAGTCTGGAACAGTCCTGCCCCTCATACTGCTTGGGCCTAGGAGAGAGTATACATGGGGGCCCAGGCCTGCCGTGCTCCCACTGCCAGCTCCAAAGAGGATGGACCCCAACAGTCCGCAAGTCCAAGCGCCGCCCTCCCGTCCTGTACACACTCAGCCGCCTCTCAGACTAGGGCTCTGTCGCAGGGCTGTGGACAAAGCCCGCAGCAGCCTCGCTGGAAGAGGAGGGACCAGAGGCAGAGGCTTGCACAGACCTAGGGGTGGGCTTGGGGTCTTGGGAGCAGGAAATTCCGAGTTCCAGGTACCTAAAGTCTAGAAGGGGCACAGGTGCCAATGTGGTGTATCCTTTGGCCTCACAGACCTCTCGACCCATGAGAAGGGGCCAGGGGAGGCCCAGCATGGGACATGGTGAAGGGTGCCCTGAGCAAGGACCTTGGGTGCCCACATCTAAGGGTGGGGCAGTCTGGAAATCTAACATGCACGCCTGCAATGCATAACACCCTGCAGTGGCTCTCTTCCAGTCTCGGGATCAAGTCCCCGCTGCTTGATCCACCAGGCTCCTGCCTACCTTTCTCTCTTGTCCTTGACCATTTCCGGCTCTGGCCTTCCCCTTCCATTGGCAGTCCCTACATCCCGTGCTGTTTCACTGCAGGGATGCTGCAGGATGTTGCCTTCTCCGGGCTTTCCCCTGCATGATGGCTCATCTTTGCTGTTCTCTGCACAGGCATAATTCTTCCCTGATCCCCCATTCCTGTAACTCCCCAAGTCTAGGCTGCGTTTTATTCTTCAGCCTTCATAGCTTTCATCTCCTTGCTCCCTCTCTCCCCTCTCCCAAGAATTGGAGCATGACAGTTATCATTAGAGAGTGATTGCTGCATTTATGCCCATTTTACAGGTGAGAGAACTGAGGCCCAAGAGTGGAAGCTAATTTAGTCTCACGGCCAGCTAAGGACAGAGCCAGGCTCTGAGTTTAGACACCGAGCTTTTAACCACAGTGCCCATTGATTGTTGATTCTTAGGCTTTGGAGTACAACAGGATCACTGGTGGCATTGGGGGCTGGGCGAGGCGAGCTTGTTGAAAATGCAGACTCCCGGGCCCCACCACTCCAGCTATTCTGATTCCGAAGGTCAAGGGTAGGGCCCAGAATCTGCATCTTAATAAGCTCTCCAGGGGTGTCTGGTGCAGGTGCAGGTGCACTACACCTGCAGTTATGGTGAGTCACAAGGTTTACTGCCCAACTGCAAGCCCCAAATGGCAACCTGCTGAATCTAATTAGACCCTCTGGGCTCAGCAGAGCCCAGAAGGGGAGGAAGAAGATAGAGGATACTGCTTGCGTCCAGCCAGCTGTGTGCCGTCTGTGATGGTGGTGGAAGGGGGTTGGGGGGATGCCCTTCTCTGGGTGGAAGATGCAAGCCCTGTTTGTACCATACAGGCACCATACCAGACCCATGACCTAGGGTGTCTGGAAGCCATCAGACCCTCACGTCCCATCTCCTCCAGAAGGAGAGGAAGAACCACGTTTCAGTGACAGCGTTCAGCTCTGGCTGGGCCTTAGCTACCTGGAACCTGATCTGTCTGGTTGCCCCGCCCCACCATTGCACCCCACCAGCTGCTGCTGTTCATTGGAAGCCAGTGGCCAGAACAGGAGGGAGCGGAGGTTGAGAATGTAACTCCAGAGGACTCGGCCGATGGCTGTTGGAGCCCAGTTGCACCCTGTCTGCACCTCCGTCTCTTCCCTGAGACTTGAAGACACTTAGGGAGTTGAGCGGCAGCCCCACTAATTGCCATCAAGCGTGGGCATGGGAAAGGGTGGCAGCCTCACGGGGTGGGCCTCACTCAGGCATGGCAGCTCTGCCAGCAAGAAGAGGGACAAGGCCACTCCTTGGAGAGGAGATATGTCCCCAACCCAGGAGACCCCCAGGACAATCTGAGAGACACCAGGCCTTTCTTCTGTCTGATCATTCCCTGCACCACAAATGCCCTGCCCTTCGATTCCTTCGTCAGTAATTTCTTCCCTCCTCCCAGCCCACTTCCTTCTGTCCCTGGTGCTCCTGCTGAGGGATTCGTGGTCCTTGAGTTCTGCCTCCTTCTCCATAGCCTGTTGGCCAGGTTACCTGGCGTTAGGCCCAGACTGGACTCCTGCAGCTCCGTGGACTAAACCTCTAAGGTGCAGAGGCTTGGGCTGGGTTCGCCGTGTTGGAGCAGCCAACATGTTCTGCCCCCGGGTTCACATGCTGAAACCTACCCCTCCCGGTGATGATAGGAGGAGGTGGAATCTTGGGGGGGGATTAGGTCATGATGGTAGAACCCTCGTCAGTGGGATTCATGCTATTCTACAAGAGGCCCTGGGAGTTCCCGTGCCCTTGGGGGATTCTTGCCCTTGGGGCCCACGAGATAACCTAACTCCTCATAATTGCTTTCCCTCTATTTAAGTTAGCTCAAGTGAGTTTGTTTTTGCCAAGTAAATGATCCCCGGTTAAGACAGCTCTTCCGGGAGAGGTGAGGCCAGGCCTGACTCTTGTAAGTTAAGAAACACTGTCTGAGCCCTGGTGTGAGGCAGACACTAGGATAGGACAGAGTCCCGGCTCGCTCTGAGCACTGGGGCAGGAGTCAGCGGTTAGGAGAAGTCGGGAGGATGCTTCATCCCCAGGGACGGGCAGTGGGAGAAGCACAGTCCAGAGAGAGAGCGCTGGCGAGAGCCAAGCAGGGCTCATTTGAGAAGCAGGTCATCTGTATTCTCTACTCCCCACAACATAAAGCAGAAGGCTCAGGGCAGGGGCAGAATGCCAGGACTTTAAGTCAGAGATCTGCCAGGTGCTGAGTGGCCCTGGACATGTTTCTTAGACTCTTGAAACCTCACTTTTCTGAGCTGTGACCGGGACGGGAGCACTCTGAAGGGCTTGACCTTGAACAGTGCCTGACACATAGGAAGTGCTCAGTACTTGGCAGCTGTGACTGGGATTGGGAAGGGGACCGGCTAGAGCCACATTTTCCTCAGGGCCGTGTCACTGAAGGTTTGATGGACCCAGCAGAGGAGTTTGGATTTTATTCAGAAAAACTATGGGCGACTTGAGACGTTTTAAAGCAAGCAAGTGGTCTGACCTGGTGATCACAGGGGTTTTCAACCAGGGCACATCTGCACCCCCAGCACATATACACACCCAGGAGACAGGTGGCAAAGTCCGAAAATAGTGTTGGGCATGGGATGTGCTACCGGCATCTAATAGGTAGAGCCCAGGGACGCTGCTAAACAACCTACAATGCACAGGACAGCCCCCCACGGCAAAAGATTACCCACCCAAAACGTCAGTAGTGCCAAGGTTGAAGAAGCCTGGGTTAACGTAGTATAAAGAAATGAATGACTTCCCATCTCAGGGCCTTAGTTTTCCCATCTGTCAGACGACGGGCTGGGGAGTTCTTGGGAGGGTTGAGTGGTTTGTTCCTTCCGTAGGAATCTGCATATCCCGTTGCTGCGACTGAGCCTGTGGTCTGGACCCTTCTTACACCAGCCTTGTGGCCCTGGGCTGGGGCCCTCTGAGCCTCTCATTACAGGTAATCCCAATAGAGGCAGAGAGCTTATACAGAACATGAGGCTTTGGATCCAGGCCACCCATGGGATCAGACCCTGGCACCACTCCTTGCCAGCTGTGAGACCTAGAGCCATTTTCTTTGCCTCTCAGCACCTCAGTTTCTCTAAACGGGACTGATAATGATGCCTCCCTTGTGGCACATTTGTGAGGGTCTCAAGAGTCTTTGGCTCAGCACCTGGCCCATCACAGGTGCTCCATCAACATCAGATACGGGGAGGGTGCTGACTGCCCCCCACCAAGGGTGTGAGATTGATAAACACAAGGGACCTTGTGAGCAATGCACCCAGTAGACATTCAGACAGGCTCTCTCCGGAGGCCTTTGACAGCAGCCCCCATCAGTCCGAGGGCACTCCAGGAACACACAGTCCTTTGAATATTTGCTGAACTAATCGGGAAAGGAGAGCAGGAAAGGAAACAGGAATCCTCAGTGTGGTGCGGGGCTCACGAACTCAGTGCCTCAGGGCCGGGGGAGGTCACCAGACTGCAAGGTTAATCAGTAAGTTGATAGATGTCTTGACTGAATGGTACCAGAGATGTGAACACAAGAAATGCTTTTCTCAGAAAAGCAGGATGGCAGACCCAGGAGCCTGAGTGCTGGGTTCAAATTCCTGTCTGGCCACAAGCCAGCTGTGGGAACTTAGGCAAGTTGCTTGACCCCTCGTAGCCCCAATTTCCCCAGCTGTAGAAATAGAGCTATGGAGATAATAATAATACCTGCTCCAAAGGGTGGCTCTGAAAATACAATACATGCTATATATCTAAGCACAAATATCAGTGCCTGGCACAGAATTGGTGCTCGGGATGTCATCGCTTCTAGCTTCTGTTCCCATTCTTACAACACATGCGAACCATCTCCATCAGCCTCGGTGTCAAGCAGTGTAGTCCACAGACCCACAGCATCAGCAACACCCAGGAGCTCGTTAGGAATACAGATACACAGGCTTCACCCCAGACCTACCAAATCAGGAACTCTGCATTTACTGGCTGTGTGACTTCACTTGGAAAGATTAACCCCTCTAAGCTGTGGATTCCTTGTATGTAAAATAGGGATTATACTATTACCTACCCCCCTCCTCTGCTCTCAGCTCTCTAGGGTGACATTGGCCTTCTGTCAGTTTCCAGACTGTGCCAAGCTCTTTTCTGCCTCAGGACCTTTGCACATACTGTTCCTTCTGCTTGGGATGCCTAGTCCTTGGCTCTCCCTGTGGCTGACCCTTGTTATCTTTCATGCTTCAGCTTAATGTCACCTCCTCAGAGAGGCCTTTCCTCACCACGCCCATTCCATCCCTTGTAACTCCACACCTCTACACATTATATATTTCATTCCTGGTGCTAATCTCCGTCCATCATTATCTTGTTTCTGCATCTGCTTATTTGCTTCTTGTTATCTTCCCTATCAGTATGTAAGCACCAGGAGGGCAGGAATTGGGTCTCTCTATCTGCCCAATGCCTGGCACGGGGTGGGTACTCACTCCATAAACATCTGTAAAAGGAATGAATGAGTATGTCATAGAGTTAATATGGAGCACTTGTTGCAGAGCTGGGTACACGGTGAAGGCCTCATCATAAAAGTGGCGCTATAATATTATAATAAGATAGGCCACCGTGCAGCCCCAGGCTTCATGTGACCTTGGACCCTGGCCTTTGCAAATATCTACTCAGGCAATGCTGAGGCTAACAGAGGCCTTTCCATGCACGGCTCCAGCGCTCAGCAGGCGCCCGTGTGACCCTCCTGCCCAATCACGTAGCCACCCTGAAGATGGTGCCTCATTAAAATATGGAAATAGCTGTCATGTCTGTCGCTCTCATCCAGCCCAAGCCACCAAGTGCTCCAAATTGGTTTTTGCCATTTTATACAGCACAACATACATTTGTTCACTTTTCGAACAGTAAACACCACCTGCAAAATGCCTTTAATATTTAATGTGGCTGTAAATTGTTTTGAAAATAAATCCAGCCACGTGGAAAAGCGGCAGAAGGGACGGGAAACAAATCCAAGAACCTGTTCCACGGGGGGTGGGGTGGGGGCCTGGGGGGAGTGGGCAGAGCGGCCGTGGGGCTGAGACTCAAGTGGTGATTCTGAGAACCCGATTACCTGAGTACTTCAGTGCCCTGACATTTGAGCTTTGGCGGTGGACGGGAGATGTTCTTGCCCTCCAAGCCGTACTGATTTTGAACTCACGACCGAGCTTACTTGGTTCTACAGAGCAGGTGGCAATAAGTGTCTGAGGTTCACCTTGACCGGGACCATCCCAGGCGAGAGGAAATCAGCCACCACCCTGGTGGGCCAAAGTGTGATTGGCCATGAGCTCTTTTGCCCAAACCAGCTTTTAACCGTTCCCCAGCCCCACTGCCCAGTATCATGGCGTGGGCGGGGGTAGGGGTATAGGGTCTCCAGGTCTTTTTTGTCTTACTTCCTCATAAGTGAAATTAAGATGCTAATAATATCTACCTGGTTAGTTACTATAGATTTGAACGGGTGAGTGTATGTGAACCTGTGCCTGGCGTGCAGAACAATGCAGGAACTTGGGTTTGCTGCTGTGGCTGACCCACTCCTCACAGCCCTCCTCCCTCCCCTCCAGCGTCACCGACCTCTCCGTGCCTGGCGTCTTGCCTGCTCCCTCCCACCACTGGGCCTTTGCACCAGCTGTGTCCTCTGCTTGCCTCGACTTGCCTTTCTCTGTTTGCTTGGATAACGCCTGTTTCTCTCCCAGCTGTCAGCTCAATAGACCGACCTGTGGATCTTTTGGGAAAACTGTAAGCTTTCTCCTCTTGGTGTCACAGGTGTTAACTGAATCTCTGGGCCGGGGTGGGGGGAGTTCTCTGATTGGCCCACACCAGGTCATCTGCCCACTTGTGACTGGGGTCCGAGGACAAGGAACAGCAGGCCTATCACAACCCATATGCTGGGGGCGGAGGGGCTTCACCCCCGGAGAAGGCAGCTGCTGTTCTTGGCAGACAGAACTATCCTTGTCTATTACAATGAGATGTGTGTCCAAGGACAGTCACCCCAGAAGCCACATGAGGACCACCTGTGGCGGGTGACCAGTTAGGCAGCTATTACTTTGGTCAAGGCTAGAAGGATGATTTGGGAGACATTTCAAAGAGCTGAGACAGAGACAGAAAGGAGGCGAATTCTGAGGCTTCTAACTTGGTTAAAAGAGTGTGTGGCAGTATCTGGAAGGCTGAATGACAACATTCATGTGTTAACCAGGGACATCGTATCATGTCACCCAGAGAAGTGAGTGATTATGTGGAGGTCTAAGACAACAGTATTCAGCTCAGAGAGGGAGACTGCTTTGGGGGTAAAAAAAAAAAAAAAAAAAAAGCCCGAAGTCCCTCAACTTGTACCTTTTAAGTAGGTACATAAATTTAATGCTGGTACAAATTCTACTAATTAGCAAAGGGGTATTAATACCACCTGACTCATTGCTTGGCTTTTCCGGCCAAATTCGAAGCTAGTGTTCATTACGTCTCCCTGCCATCTCTTGACCGTCCTGAGAAGAGCGGGGCTCCGTGTAAGTACCACTGAATATCTGTCCCTCTGGTTGTTGACTCTCCCATTGATCACATTCGTCTACATGAGAAGGTTGAGTACCTAATGGAGCATTTTCAAAATAGCCACTGAGATCTCTGAATGGCATGAGAATCCAAATGGACTCATTTGCAGGAAAATGTTCTCTGCTCTTCTCGTCAGTGTGCTATTAGGATCCCAAAATAGCACGCCCAGAAGACTTCGTGGTTTTTCCGTCCCAAATATGATCTGCTCATCTCAGTAAATGGCACCACCGTCCACCGAGATCCTCAAGCTAAAAGCCTAGAACTGGAATGCCATCTTTCCTTTCCCCCCAGAGCCAATAAATCCTGCTGGCTCTACCTCTAAAATATATCCCAGTCTCTCCCTATCCAAAATGTATCTCTGTCTTCCCTCTAGTCCAGGGGTTGGCAAACTTTTCCTGTAATGGGCCAGATAGTAAATATTTTCAGCCTTGTGGTCTATACTATCCTGTTACAATGACTCAACTTGCCTTGGGCGCAAAAGTTGCCGTAGACACGTAAACATGAGTATGTCTGTATTCCAATAAAACTTTATTAACAAAATCAGCAGCCCACAGGCCATAGTTTGTTGACCCCTATTCAAATCTCAGCCCTCACTATGTCTTGTCTGGACCAATGCAAAACCTCCAAACTGGCCTCTCTGCTTCCACTCTGGCCACCTCGACCATGCACGATCCACCCGGCGGCCAAGGTGATCTTTAAAAAAGTAATCAGATGACGTCTCTTCCTGGTTTAAAATGGTCTGGTAGTTTTCCATTTCCCTACTCTGTCTTTGCCCTGCATGACCCGGCTCCTGCCTTCTCTCTGACCTTGCCTCCTGTCCCTCTCCTTGCCTGCAGTGTTCCACATTCACTGGTTCCCTTTCTCCTCTGCTCCCTTCACTCTTTGGCTGGAACCTTCTTCCTCTAGTCTCCTGCGGCTGCTTCCTTTTCATCATTCAGCTCCTGACTCAGTACCTCCTCCCCAAAGAGAATCCTTCTTTTTTTTTTTTTTTTTTTAATTTATTTATTTATTTATTTATGGCTGTGTTGGGTCTTCGTTTCTGTGCGAGGGCTCTCTCTAGTTGCGGCGAGCGGGGGCCACTCTTCATCGCGGTGCGCGCGGGCCTCTCACTATCGCGGCCTCTCTTGTTGCGGAGCACAGGCTCCAGACGCGCAGGCTCAGTAGTTGTGGCACACGGGCCTAGTTGCTCCGCGGCATGTGGGATCTTCCCAGACCAGGGCTCGAACCCGTGTCCCCTGCATTGGCAGGCAGATTCTCAACCACTGCGCCACCAGGGAAGCCCAGAGAATCCTTCTGATGTCTGTCTAATGCTGCTGGCCCCGTCCTCATCACCCCATTTGAAACTGTCTTATTTGTTGATTTGTTTACTGTTTGTCTTCCCAATCTGACATGGATGCTTCATGAGAGCAGGGACCCCGTTTGTCTGTTCAGCACTAATATCAGCTCCAATATGAGGGAATGAAGAGAGGCTGCTGATCTGTATTTCCAGGCAATGCCTATTCTGATGTCTGTTCACCTCCGATTTTCCCAGCTTTTACCAAGCCCTTCTTATGCTGCCCAGAAAAGGCTTGCCCAATAGCTCCCTCCGTGCATGTGAGAAAGCCAGAAAAAAAAAAAAAATGCTACTTGTCTGACTCCTTGGGCTTGTCCAGGGACCCCTGTGCAAACTTACGTGTCATCCTAAGACCAAGTTGGGAGCAGGGCTGCTCTTCTACAGCGGGCCTCCACACGGTGGCCTCTTTACCGACAGCCTGTGATGCTGTGCAGGGGCGGTAGGGATGCTTGATCCTCTGGAAGCTCCGATTCAGGAATCCTTTCTTCTGCTCCTGGTGCTTCTTGACGTATGATACAAATCTACTCAAGCTTCATTTCCTTGTTTCTCAAAATTTTCTCTCTTAGGGCGTCTCCTTCCCACCCCTTCCGCCTACTCCCCTTTTCACTAGGATGCTGGGGCAAGAGACTGCTAGTTGCCACCAAATATCCTTTCTTCCTTGGTCATAGGACCTCAGTTTTATTTGAGGTGGCATTGAAGCCAGCAAAAAGCCTACATTCGCCAGCCTGTCTTGCAGTTAGGGGTGGCCATGTGACTGTCCTGGCTAATGACAGATAAACGGAAGCACTGATGGAACTTCTGGGAAGGGTGATGAAAGGGTGCTGACTCACCTAGTGTCTTAGTCTGCTCCAGCTGCTGTAGCAAAATACCATATAGGACTGGATGGCTTAAACCACAGAAATTTATATCCTTACAGTTCTAGAGGCTGGAAGTCCAAGTACAAGGAGCCAGCCGATTCTGTGTTCTGGTGGCAACTCTTTTCCTGGCTTGCAGCCGGCCACCTTCTCACTGTGTCTTCACATGTACAGAAAGAGATCTCTCTCTCACTCTTGCTCTTGCTCTTTTCCTCTTCTTCTGAGGACAGCAATCCTCTCAGATTAGGACCCCACCCGTATGCTCTCATTTAACCTTAATTACCTCCTAAAAGCTGTATGTCCAAATACAGTCACACTGGAGATGAACACATCAACATATGCATTTGAGAGGACATAATTCAGTTGATTGCAACTAAGCATTACATCACTTGGTCCTTCCCTTCCTTCTACCTTCCTCAAAACTGGAATGCAGATATGATGGCTGGAGCTTCAGCAGCTACTTTGGACCATGTGGTAGACTTGAGAATAAGTGCCAATGGCCTAGGAATAGAAGTGTAGAATGAGGGTAAGGACCAGGGTTGACTTTGTGGAGACACTCTATCATCACTGGAATAATGTTAGAATTTGCCTTATGTTAGAGCACTGGTTCCCAACTGCAGCCCATTAGAATAACCTGGGGAGCTTTGAAAAATACTGGTGCTTGGATGTCATCCCCAGAGATGTTGATGTAATTGGCCTTTTAGGGTGCAGTCTAGGCATCATGATTTTTTTAAAGTTCCTCTGGTGATTCTGAAGTGTTAAGGTTGAGAACACTGTGTTAAAGAATAAACACTTGGGTAAGAGAATAAACTATATTTTAAACTATGGTATTTTAATTTTGTTATATGAGACTAACACAACTCCTAACAATCAGAAGTCTAATTTTAGGAGATGAATCACTTCCATCTTCTAAGATTTTCAGAGCACGAACCACCCAAAGCTGGCAGGAACCCTGCTCACATCCTACCATGTTCAAGAGCATATATGGGTACAGCTCAATTCAGGTTGAATGGTGATAGAGCTGTGAAGTATTAACCAAAATTTTCCATCCCTTTGCCCACATGAATAAAACAATGTACAACTAAAAATAAATTACTGGATTAAAATAAGCATTCAAATTAAAAATAGTCAAATGTGGCACTTTTGTCAATACATGTTTTCTTTTTCTGAGAGTGAAGCCATTGCTAGTGATCATTGGAGGCCAATGAACTCTTGCTTCTGTGCTCCAAATGCCTCTCCCTGTCCCCATCCCACGTGAGACCAGATCAAGGGTAGGAGCTCTGCCAGATGGTGAGAGAGCAGGTTTAAAATAAGCAGGTGCCTGGGTTCGAATCCCAGCTCTACCACTTAGAGGCTGAGTGCTCTTGGGCAGGTAGCTAACCTCTCTGGGCTTTACACGCACCCCTCTGCAAAATGGGGCTCAGGGTGGCACCCAGGATTGAGGTGAGGATTAAACAACAACATATGAAAAAGCACTTGGCATTCTGCCTGACATGTAGCAACTGCTCCGTAAGTGTCAGCTGTCACTCTTAGGCACTGGCCAGCTGCTCCTCCTGAACTGTGTGTCCTTCCTGTTGAGTGCGGAGGCTCTGCCCCTCCCTTTCTGGAAAACAGTGCTGAAATAGGGCTGCTTTTATGAATAGGGAGCTAAATGAGCAAACACATGTCTGGAAATAAAGGTAATTCATCCCTGGGGAGATACCATCTCCCAGGTTCAGGGGTTAATGGGCTCAGAGGGTTCATAACAAAGGTGCTCCAGACAAATTGGCTGAGCAGCTATTGTTGCCCAGACAGCTCTTCAGCTGTGTCTCATTTATTAGCATGGCTGCCCGAGAAACAAATGAAAAGGCGAGCCCCCTCCAAGACAACAGAAATCCAGCACAAGGGGCATAACGCCCTGGAAGTTGGAGCCAGCGACAGAGGCCGTGCTTCGACCCTGCTGCCAGCACTGAACTCCGGAGGAGGCTGGGAGGAAGCCAGTCCTGACGGCGAGCGCTCTCCTCGGTAAATAAGGGAGCTGCCAAGAGCCGAGCCCGTGGAAAAACACTTACAGATGAGAGGGAGACACATGGCAAGCATGACCCTCTGCAATCGTAAAATGCGTGGTGGAGGAAGATGGGAGGAAACAAATCATTCTCCTTGGGACTGTCCATCTGGAAGTGTGTGGCTGGGAGCATTATTACAAATAAATACATCCAGCCCAGCAACGTCTGGGAGTAACTGGATGTTTTCATCCTTCTGGAACCTGTGGAAAAGCTCCTCATACACACACGGGTCCCAAAAGCCACAAGAGATGCCCCCCTGCTGCCGGCCCGCTGGTTCTGCCCTTCCCTGCCCGTTTATTGGTTCAGCCCATTTTCTAGGGCAGGCCTGGGAGTGGCGAGGGCTTAAGATTCTAGAAGCTTTTGATGGGGAGCTTGAGCCTGGGAGAGAAGACAAGGAGTCCTTGCAGACCTGTGGGAAATGTCACCAGATGGAGTGTGGGCCCCCGTGGGTAATCAGCTTCTATAGGGTTTCTCAAAGTTGAACCCTGGAGCCATTTTTATTCTAGAGTACTGGCGAACAACGTGGATTCCTGGGTCCTGAACTCCAGACCTCCAGGATTCAACGTTTGGAGAGTGAGTGTTGGAATCTTGCATTTTAATACAGCTTCGTGAGAGATTCCTATGCACGCCAAAGTGGTGGTTCCTGAGCTTGAACGTGCATCAGAATCACCCAGAGAGCTCGCTGAACACAGAGAACGGGGCCTCACCTCAGCAGCCACCCCTGATTCAGTAGGTCTGCGGTGGCAACTGCAGCCTTGCATTTCTAACAAGTTCCCCAGGTGCTGCTTCGACTGCTGCTGGTCCGGGGACCACACTTTGAGTAGCACTGCATTAAAGATTGCAAACCATTGAGCTACAGGGTTTGCAGTGAGGCTGAGCAAAGTCCCATTTGTCAACAAACATATGTGGAGACCCAACTGAGTGCAGGACCTCCTTGTCCTCTGGCATCATGGAGTCTGGGGGCCACACCTTCCCTCCTGTACCGCCAAAGGAGCCTGAAGATGTGACTCGAGTTAATAATGGCTGCAGCAGGAGTTCGCGCTGGAACTTCCCTCACAGAAACCCAGGGCCTAGGCAGTGTTGTCAGCTGAGTGAGATTTTTAAAACACCCCACTGCCTGACAAGAACACTAAACCAATTAATTTAGGCTCTCTGGAGTGGGACTCGGGCACCATCAGGGTTTTCAAAGCTCCCCTGGAAAGTCCAGTGTGCAGGCGAGGCAGAAAGCCACATACAAACGTTATCAACCCTGAATACTAAATATTAGAATCACCCAGGGAGTCGGGAAAGGACACCGCTGCTGGGCTCCACCCCTCCCTGGAGATTCTGACTTCCTGGTTTGGGATGGCGCCAGGGCATTGGCATTAAAACAAAAGCCTGCAGGTGATTCCCCGTGCAACCGGGGTGCAGACCTGCTGGCCAGGTGGATAGGGACCTGGGAGGGCTGATCTTGGGAGAGGTTAATGGGTGGGAGGAGCAGGGATGGGGCCAGATCCATTCAGGTCACCACAGTCAATGACAATGGTAAAGCAAGTCACAACAGCAGAAAACGGTTTCGTGAAGTGTGATCAAGACAAATTTCTTGCCCTTATACCAGAAACAACTGCAAACTCAGACTGTCTTTTTCGCTGGCCTGAGCAGGCATTTGCTGGGGGAGGAACTCTCTCTGCAGACTTCACACCTCCCTCCCCACCCTCGGGGATGCACAGAGAGGAGGGTGTCCCCGCCAGATGCCAAGCCCCAGGCACCTGGATTTCTACTGCTTTGCAGGGGCCAAGAAGGAAGGTCTGCTAGAATTACTACCTCCTCTGGGTAATTTTTTATTCAAACAAAGATTCCCTGGGTGCTATTTCAGTGTTCTAAACCCAGGGGTAGGACCCTGGAACCTGAATTTTTTAAGCAGACATTCTGGGTGATTCTATCCTGCATTATAATCAGGGAACAACCTGCCTGAATGTTCTAGCTTCAAGGAAGGGGAAGTTTAGAGAGGCGGGGCAGAGGCGAGAAGGCATAGTTCTTTGCCATTTTTGGTTTACTTGAGGTCCCTTCTGGGCACAGGATCTCTCAGAGAAACCTTTCCCCCAAGATAAGAGCCTGACCTTTGAACAAAATTTCCATCTGGGTCCGATAAATGGAGCTGACTTTCCCCAGGAGAGCGTGGTGTCATACTCAGCTGCCTTTGTTTTGATGTGTTTTTAAGGCCTCTCTAATAGGATGGGCTAGATTGCTGGCCAAGAAATGGATTTCTTCTCTCTCTGGAGAATTCTCAATCTCCTCACTGGAGATTTAGGCTGGCTGTCCCAACAATGACGAATGTTTAATGGCCCAGCTTTGGCCACTGGTCCTGGCCTGCAGTGTCTGCTCATGACAAATGTCTCCTTGTAATCTGCTCAGACTGGGGTTTCCAAGGATTTCAAATTGGATGGAGGGTATGGAGAGGGAGGGGGAGAGAAAGAGAGAAAGGGAGAGAAGAAAATAGAGAGAAAAGGAGGGAGGGAGGAAGAAAGAAAGAGAACGGTTTAAGTCCACTATACCTTGGCATTTGCAAATTAACTCTGTAGGATCCAAAGGTCTGTGACCCCCGGCCATTTGTCATTTTGATGAGGCACAGATTTGAACAGTGCGTGTCTCTGGGCTGTTTACAGCGAGGGGACGTCCCTTAGCTGGGGCAGGGCTGGAGATGACCACCGGCATCCTAGTTTTGTGGACCTCACGATACGGGAGAAGTTTCATTTCCTGGTGAAAATGGCCATGTGGTTGGGGAGAGAATTTCAGAGAATGTGAAAATGACCATCAACTTGTGGGAAGAGAATGGGACAGGGTGCTCAAGACTCTTTGGAAGGCATGTGACTCAGGGCAGAGCCAGGAATCGGTCATCCTTTCCAGTGCTCACAATCCAGGATTCCTGGAGGTCTCAGAATCAGCCCTTCCAAATATCTGTGGTCTGCTGTGCGTTAGGTCATGGAGGAAAGGACAGTAATCAAAGATCTAATTTGAGAGCTTATTACATGCCAGGCAAAGTGCTAAGAGCTTAACACATCATCTCATGTAACCCTCACAGCAGCCCTAGAAGTGCATACTTGCAAGATCACCATTTGCTAGACGAGGCACAGAGAAGTTCTCCAGTTTCAACAAGGCCACACAGCTGGACCGTGACAGGGCTGGGATTTGAACTGACAGACTCTCTCCTTGAGCAGACTTCTTGAGTCTGTCCAGCCCAGCCTTGGCAGTGAATCCTGCTGAGTCCGTTTAGAGAGAATCCCCCGGCCCACCCTGATAGCTGGTCACCCTTAATATCGGATCAAGTTCCAACTTCATTAAGTCCTCGCCCTGCCTTCAGCAGGAATCCTGTGTGGTCTGTTTACCAAGAATCATTCCTGTCCTTAATGTCTCCTCTTCGTAATTTTCCACCCACAAACCCCTTCACTCTGTTCATTGACTGTAAATCTGAGCTAGCGCAAGGTGTATTCCACGAGAGCCCAATCTCTCTCCCCTATTGCTCTCCCGTTTTGCAATCGTCTTGAATAAACCCTTCGTTACCATTTTTAACAGGTGTCAGAATAACTTTCTCTTTAGCAGAAAATAGGCAGTTGTCCCCTGGTAACTGCATTCTGAATCTCTCCCCTGTCCCACCAGACCAGTGGTATCCACTATAAAGCAAGTCACATCAATCACTAAAATTTTCTGGTAGCTCCATTAAAAAAGAAACAGGTGAAATTAATTTAAAAAATATTTTTCTTACCGAATATATCTGAAATATCATTACAACAGGTAGCAGACACTAAAAAAAGGATTATTGGGATATTGTATGTTCTCTTTTGTCTACCAAGTCTTCGGAACCCAGTGTATATTTCACATGTCAAGCACATCAAGCATATCTCAGTTTCGAGGGGTACATTCCAAAGGCCACTCACCACTGGTGGCAAGTGGCTACAGTATGGGGTAGTGCAGTGCTGGCCAGTGCCCTGGCAGGACACTTCAGTTAGAAGATCTCTTCATGGCAGAGCCTGGGGCAGAGGGAGCGCCGAGAGGGGAGGAGAGAGGGGAATAAAGAGACAGGGGACCTGGCTGAGCAAAAGCACTGCAGACATCTCTGTGGGCAGAATCCAGGGGACCACGTGTCGGGAATCTGCTGGCTGTGAGGGGGTGGGACTGTGGCTGGTGACTGTGCCTGGGATGGAGGTTAAAAAAAAAAAAAGTGACCTGCATTAAACGTGAGAACAGGGTGGGTGGTGAGCCAGCTGGGGGAACTGGCTCTGAGGCTGGGACAGAGCAGGCCTTGGGTGGATGGGCAGGGCAGGCTGGCGATTGTTGAGGCCGGCGGCTCTTCGGCTGTAACGCGCACTGGTAGCAACTGGGATCCTGTTCAAATGCAGATTCTCACTTGGTTGGTCTGGGATGAAGACTGAGTGTCTACATTTTTTTTTTTTTCTTTTAATTAATTAATTAATTAATTTTTGGCTGTGTTGGGTCTTCGTTTCTGTGCGAGGGCTTTCTCTAGTTGTGACAAGCGGGGGCCTCTCACTGTCGCGGCCTCTCTTGTTGCGGAGCACAGGCTCCAGACGCGCAGGCTCAGTAGTTGTGGCGCACGGGCCGAGTCGCTCCGTGGCATGTGGGATCTTCCCAGCCGAGGCCTCGAACCCGTGTCCCCTGCATTGGCAGGCAGACTTTCAACCACTGCGCCACCAGGGAAGCCCTACATTTCTTTTCTTTCTTTTTTTTTTTTAATTGAAGTATAGCTGGTTTACTATGTTGTGTTAGTTTCAGGTGTACAGCAAAGTGATTCAGTTATATATATTCTTTTTCAGATTCTTTTCCCTTATAGGTTATTACAACATAATGAGGAGAGTTCCCTGTTCTGTACAGTAGGTCCTTGTTGGTTATCTATTTTATATATAATAGTGTGTATCTGTTAATCCTAAACTCCTAATTTATACACCCCCCCTTCCCCTTTGATAACCATAAGTTTGGTTTCTATGTCTGTCGGTCTATTTCTGTTTTGTAAATAAGTTCATTTGCATCATTTTTTTAGATTCCACATATAAGTGATATCATATGATACTTGTTTTTCTCTGTCTGGCTTACTTCACTTAGTATGATAATCTCTAGGTCCATCCATGTTGCTGCAAATGGCATTATTTCATTCTTTTTTATGGCTGAGTAATATTCCATTGTGTGTGTGTGTGTGTGTGTGTGTGTGTGTGTGTGTGTATATATCTATATATATATATATCTATATATACCACATCTTCTTTATCCATTCATCTGTCGATGGACATTTAGGTTGCTTTCATGTCTTGGCTATTGTAAATAGTGCTACAGTGAACATTGGGGTGCACATATCATTTTGAATTAGAGGTTTGTCTGGATATATGCCAAGGAGTGGGATCCCTGGATCATATGGCAACTCTACTTCTAGTTTTTTAAGGAGCCTGCATACTGTTCTCCATAGTTGAGGGTCTGCATTTCTAACCAATGCCGGGGTGTGGTGATGTTGCTGGTGTGTGGACCACACTGAGTAGCAAGGATCCAGGCTTTCAACGGCTGATGAGCGACAAGGAAGAGGATGATGTTGAAACTTAACCTAAGCCGTGGAGAGCTGTTGGCTTCAGTTCCCTCTAAACTGTGGCAACAATTGCAGCTCCCTCCTACTGAGGACATACTACGTGCCAGGCACTGTGTTCTGTGCTTTACGTCAGGGGTCAGCAAACTATGGAGGCCTGGCCAAATCTGGCCACTTCCTGTTTTGGTGAATAAAAGTATTATTGGAATCCAGCCACACCCATTTGTTTACATATTGTCACAGCTGCCTTCATGGTGCAGTGGCAGAGTTGAATAGTTGCCACAGAGACCAAACGGTGTGCAGAGCCTAAAATATTTACCATCTGGCCCTTTACAGAAACATTTTGCTGATCCCTCGCACGTTCTTATTTATTTCTCATCACATTACCCGGTGAGGTGAGTCCTGTTATTGTCCCCTTTTACAGATGAGCAAATAAAAGCCTAGAGGCATCGAACACTTGCCCAAGGCCTCACAGCTCGTAAAAGATGCAGAGCTGGTCCTCATACCCAGACGGACTTAGGCCAAAGAGGCCAATGTCCAGGCTCTCTGCACTAGGCTAATCTCATGGAAATAGGAGAGGCTTCTAGAAAGTAAAAAGATCTAAGTGTGAGCAGAAGTCAGAGTGGGAACAGATCATTGCTTTGTGGGAAGGGCCAGACACATGTATTGCTTGAGCGCGTACTATGTGCCAGCATAGGCTGCGGGCTTTCTGTTGTAGCTCTTGATCCGTCCCCCATCCCCTTTTGCCCACCTCTGCATTCACCTGTGTCTCCCACCTGAAACTGGCATCTCTCTGCCTGAGACCTCTCCCTCCAGTGGGGTGGCAGTTGTTAGGTAAATACCCCAACTTCCCCATCCCTCTGTGGGATGATTCGGAGGCATGGTCTCCACGCTTCTCCCAGGTGTGCTCAGTGGTCACCTGCTCACTGTTGGCATTCCCCCTTCTGTGTCCCATCACTTTCTCAGTCCCCCGACTTCTGCTTCCGGGATCACCTCCCAAATAAATTACCTGCACCCAGATCCTGTGTGAGACTCTGCTCTCAGGGGAACCCAAGCTAAGACACAGTCAGTGGTTCAGATATCACGACAACCGTGACAGTGCTGTGGGCTCACATTGTACAGGTGAGACAACTGGGACCCAGAGAAGATGGTCCAGTGACAGGGGTTCCATGCCAGATCTGTCTGACACATTTCTTCGTCTCACTGCCCATTCTGCAGTGATGATGATTAGGATGATGGCGATGATGGTGACCGAATGCTTGCTGCGAACAGATGAGGAGTCCGTGACTCAGGACAATTAGGTGACTTACCCGAGTTTTGTCCACGTGTTAGAAGGGACATTGGATCGAAGGAAGCCTGGAACGGAGAGGTGGAGACCCACCTGTGCAAGGCAGCTGTTGGCCTGGAATCGTCTCCCTGGGGGGACGCCCTGGTGTGGCCTGGTATCTCTCAGCCCTGCCCACTGGGTGGGATAAACATCTTCTTCAGTGACTGATCCCAGGACCAGTTGCCATGGTTACCACTGGGTAACCGTCTGAATAATGGAGGACCGCGATGGTAACTGCAGCTTCCATCACCCATCTGTTTGACATTCTCTCCCACCCCCCAATTCCTAGTGAAACTGGAGCTGGGGAGTGGGGGGGGGGTCGGCCTCCCTGCCATGAGAACAAAGGGGAGCAGCTCTCATGACCTCATCTCTAGAAATCCAGTGAACTTCGCCCCAGTGCCTGGGAGTTATTATTGCTCTGCTGTCTTCCCTCCCCCTCAGATCTTCCCCCAACCAGGATGTAAGCAAGAGCCTGCCTGCCAAGTGTGCGGGCCGCTGCTCACGCCCTCGCTGCTCTTTTACGCGATTATTCTCCAGCCCCGATCTTGCCCGTGTCTCTCCCTTCCTCCTCCTATTCCTCCCGCCCTCCCAGAAATGCAGTCTTATAAAGGCTGCACACCCCTCGCGGGGGAGTCATTAAGGTTGGAGAGAGGCTTACAGAGTCCTGGCTGCGTCTCCTGAGGCTCTGAGCGGTGAAGTGATTATCCAGCCTCCTCATCCGTAAAATGGGGGCAACAGCTGTTGTGAGGACAATAGCAGAAAAGTGAAGAGCCTGATTCTGGAATCGGACAGACCTGCCTTTGCATCCTGGCTCTACCGTTGTGTGTGCTGTCCTAGGCCAGTTAAATTTTTGAGCCTCTGGTTCCTCTTCTGTACGACGAGGATGATAGTTGCATCCGCCTTCCCCGGATTTAGCGTGCTAATGGTTCTGAAGCGTGGAGCGTCGGTTCCCGTTTGTTTCTCTTAGTTCCTGTGCTCCTGTCTGCCCGTGACACTCTAAGGCTTCAAGTCTGCTGAGGGCGGTTACTTGATCTCTCTTGTTCCCAACCAAGCGCAGTGACACGAGGCTGTGCCCTCCGCCGAGGGAAAACAGCTCGACTTCGCGCCGGATGCAGGAACAGGAGATAAGACACCTCTCTTTCCTCTCTTGACTCGCTGTGGCTGTCACCAGCGTCTGATAAGATAGTACCACTCGGTTGGGCCCCAGTAGCTCCAGAGGGAGGTTAAGAGCTTGAAGCTGACAGGGACGTAGAGCTTCTTGAAGCCGGTGGTGGTGGCGCACCCTTCATCACTCTGAGGCATGAGGCAAGGGTGGCAGAGGCTGAGGATGGGAAAAGGGACAGAGCTGTGAAATTCCTTTTCCCAAACAATGTTGATCCTTCCCTCCCTCCTCCCACCGGCCCTTGGGATGCTCTGAGAGCCCAGGACGGATTGGGGGGGAACAGGGATCCCTCTAAAATCCATGCTAGGCTTTGGTATGTCTTTAAATTCTGCAAGAATTTTGGGAAAAATTTGCAGATGTGCACATTTTGTTAGGGAGAGCAGGACTAGAATATTCCTCCAAATCTTGTAGGCAGGGTTCTTCAACTCTGGTCCCTGTATCGCTATGCTGGACTGGCTTGTACCCACTTGCAAGAACTGACTGTTAAATTTTCAAGGACTTTGCAAGCCAGTTGTCAAACACAAACATTAACTATTAAACGATATAAATGTACAATGAAATAAGTTAAGTTAAAAACCAAGGTAATAAATACTCAGTACTCATCACTTCCTGATTAGTTTACTTCTTGTGGCTATTCTCCCTGTTTTTGGGCTTGCGTACCTCTCGTATCTGCAGTATTGTATAGTGCTGTGCTTCTGAACATCTTTCTCAGCTCTGCATTCAGCCGTGTCACGTGGATGGCTGACACTGGCCACGGTGGGAGTATTTGTAGCACATGCTACAAACCAGCCCTCCCCCATGCCCCAAGCTCTTGTTACATAGTTACAAGCACGTGGCAGTTCCTGTACTGCCCACAACACAATTATATGAGGCGGTCGGTTACAAATACAGATCCCAGAGCCCCTGTATAGACCCAGGATTTCTAGGTAGGCGTGGAGGATCTGTGTTTTAACGGTGCTCCACAGGGGATTTATAAAAACACCATAAACAGGGAGAGACTGGAAGAGAATAAGAGAGGGAAGGAGATGAGGAGGGAAAGCAAACAGGAGGGAAAAGAAAGGGTTCCCGGGAGAATTTTTCCCGGCATCCGTCGTAGGACAACTGTAAAGTTGGGTGAAGGCTGAATTCCAGTGTCTGCCGACTTTTATTATTATTATCGTATAGAGAGAGACATCTGTTGAACACTCACTGTGGTTCAGGCACGGTACTAAGTGCCTTAAGTTCATGTTTCATCTGTAAGTCACCTTGATGTAAAAGCTATTTATTTATTGCACCCATTTTACAGGTCAGGGATCTGAGGCTCAGGCTCGACTGCCTTGCCCCAGGTCCACACCCAGTAACAGTTAGAGGTAGAATTCAAACGGCAGGAGTGAGCTGACAACAGAAATGCTGGCCTCACTCCAAGCTCAGTGGCCGGCACGCAGAAGGGCCTCAGTAAATGTAATGGATGGACTTATCCAGAAGTTGCCCTCCTGCCAGAGCAGCATTTCCTCTGGAGTGGGTTTAAGACTCAGGGTTATTTCTTGAATGCCATTTACTGTCTCACATAAGCAAGGAGAAATACGGCTCAGCCCTAGACGCAAACAATTAAGACAGAGCGCCCCCATCCAGGGGCAGGCATGGGAGGGATGGCCCACGTTATGGTTCAAAAGGAAAGGGCTGTTCACACCTGGGTCCTTACTGGCTCACCCTCCCCAGTTCCTTTGCTGGTCTGAATAACTGCACTCAGTACACGTCAGTGAGAATAAAGATGGCTGCGATCCTGGAGCTCCCAGCCTGGTCTGACTGATGCAAACCCAGTCGCATGAAAAATTAGGAACACTGCAGGAGCTAAACAAGAGAGCCAAGTCACTACCTGCTGTAACAAATTTAGTTTACAAGTGTCATTAGTTCTGGAGAGAGAATCTTGTGGGGTAGTGAGGAATGGAGGTGGAGAGTTGAGTCGATGTCCATGTGAAAGGTTGGTCAAGAATGTTGACTCTAGAAGTCAGGGAAGGATGTCGTGGTCTCTAAGAATGGGAAGAGGTTTGAAAGGGCCACCCTTGGAAGGGGACTTCAGGCCTTTGGAAGGCCCTAGGGGGCCCTGGAGGAGTTTGACTCTGTAGGCCTGGCCCTGCGGTGTCAGTTTCGTGGGCACCCTACACTCAGCATCCAGGATGCGGCCGAGAGGTCGTGGTGGGTGGGGAATGCTCCTGGCTTCCCTGGGTTTTCCAAAGACTTTAGGACAGCGTTCAGTTGAGGCCAAGAGGAACCCTTTCCTGCCTTCCTTTCCCCACCATGCAAGTGCCTAAGAGTGGTATTTCCCCCAACTGGGACATATAGAAATTCCAGAAAAAGAGTCTCATAGTCAGATGGGTTCAGGAATTGCTGTATATTATATTCTTTTCCACAGAGATGATAGTGATCACACTAAAGGCACTGAAAAGTTCTGTAGACAAGAAACATTTTTCACTCTGTAAATCATCTCGAATTGCAGGTAGCAGATGATGGCAGGCTCCATCTAGATCCCCTATTCCTGTTTCTGACCCACCCCTGCTTTCAGTGAGCTTTCACTTCTAATGGTACCTGTGGGTCTTCTGTAGAGGACTGCCCTCCAGCTACAGGACCTAACGTGTCCACAAGCAGAGCCGAAAATGCCTTGCAGTTTATTTCCCCCAGGGCAACCCCAGACCAGGGAGCAGTATGTTGTCCTAGTTGGGGCAGCTCAAGGCTATTTTAGAGCCCAGAGCTCCCCTGCAGGACCAGCCCAGAGCTGCCCCTGGGAGACTTTGTCCCAGCTCACACGTTCACACTCTTGCCTGATTCTCCATCTGTTAAGCCCCCTTACAGGTTATCCCGGGAGCAAGCACGCCTCAGATCAGTCCCTCCACTCGGGGTCCACCTCTGGGGCAGTGGACCTGAAACAATTCATGTTTCTGACATTCAGGTTGTTTGTTCCTGAAACTCTTATCAGCATGGTTTAGATCTTGAATTCTTCTTTGGCACTGACTTTGACAAACTCCTCCCTGGAGACAAGCCTCCAACCACTGCCTTGATCTTCTGGAGAGGAAGAACCCTGATCTGATTGGGGGGGGGGGGGAAAGACATCCTGTGGAGCCTCTCTCCAGCTCAGCCCCTCTCTCCAGAGCTTTTCTCTGCTGTCCTCAAACCCCAGCAGGGCTTCTGCAAGGAGTCTGCCAAGAGATTTCCTCTCTCGGTGTGACCTGGGGAATTCAGCAGATTGGGCGATGGGGATTGGATTAATCTCCATCACGGTGCCCATTTGTGTTTGGAGAACGGGGTCACCATAAACGATTCCTTTCTCACCGTCTTGAATACACCTCTCTTTGTGGCATGAGACTTGCCTGGGTCAGATAATCACAAACTCAGATGTCTGCATCAGTCAGCCAGATAATATAAATGAGTGCGTCTGACCTGGTATGAGGCAGTTGGGAGTGATGGGCACTGGGACAGAATGGGGAGCAAGCGTCCCATCTAAGGGGGCAGCTGCCAGTGGCCCTAAGCTAGTTATCACTTTGCGGGAGTCTGGTCCAGCCAGGACTTTTTCGAGAAGCCAAAGACTCAGATTTTGTTTGAAATCCCTTGACTCTCCAATTAGCAAATAGTTCCAACATTGTAAAGCCGTGTGACCAAGTAGTACAGATATGAAGGCTAGGTGAGAGATCCTAGGTTACGATCTTGGTCTTGATTGTCTACAGCAGGTCAAAGATAGACCGGGGAGAGAGACAGCCTCGGATTAAGAGGACAGCCGGTTCTCCCTCCCTCACACATGCCGTCCACCCCCTTTGCACATGCTGGTCCCTCTGCCTGCGACACTTGGCCCCCAGCTCTGCCTGGCTAATTCCTCATCCTTTAGACTTCAGCTTCCTCCTGACCCATGAGATGGCCTTGCCTTCCCCTGTGTGAGCTCCCGCTGTTCCAAGCTTCCCTCTACATCAGACTCATCCCACTTATGATGACCTGTTCGAAGTCTGTCTTCCCCACAGTTCTGCAAGCTCCTTAAAGACCAGGGCTGTGTCTACCTGTAGTCCGTTACATTCCCAGCCCCAGGCGTAAGGTCTGACACACAGTGGGGGCACAGAAGGCTTCTTTTCAATGAATTAAAGAGGAAAGCGCCCAAGAAATTTCCCTAAGGGGAAGGGAAGATTCCAGACTCGTTACAGACGATTCTGCTGTCTCCTTGAAAACCACTCCACCAGGATGGTGTTAAGCCCTCATTGGAATTGTTCCTGTTATCCTAGAATTGAGGCCCAAAGAGCAGACGGTGCTAAGCAGGGCCCCAGCTTAGGGCTGTGCATGTTGAGTTTTGTGAACAGAATCCCCTAGAGGGAAGGAGGGCAAACTGTGGCCTTGGGCCAAATCTGCTCACTGTTATCGGTTTTAATAAATAGAGTTTCATTGAAACATAGCTCTACCCATTCATTTCCTTATTGTTTGCTGCTGCTTTCGTACTACAACAGCAGAGTTGAGTATCTGAGACAGAGTCCACGTGGTCTGCACAGCTTAATATATTTACTATTTGGTTAGCTTCAGTGAAAGTTTGTAGAGCTCTGCCCTAGAGTTGTGCAGTGCTCAACGTGCACAGCGGTGCATGGCAGCCATGGTGTTTAGTCTGCCTCAGTCCAGATTCTGAAACCATCAACTACTGGGACCAGCCACTTCCCTGCAGGACTCGTAGGCAGTGACATTTTGGCAGAATCCCTACTATCATCAGCGCTCTACCATTCCTACCCATGAATAGAAAAGCAGAGTGAAGAAGATAGAAACCTTTTGGGACCAAAGAGTGGGGAACAGCAACCACCTTGCCTTTTGTTCCCTCCACGTCTTACAAGATCAACGGGATGGAAATAGTCGGGGACTGCTGATCGTCTCTTTAGCCGGAAGTTGTCAGGTTCCAGCCCAGGAGCTTCTGGGTGTGAAGAAAGGGGCAGGAAGAAGATGGCAGACAAGAGACAGTGACTGTTAGGAAAAAGATGGGGTAGCCTGCAGGCCCAGCTTTGCACCCTGCAAGGATATGTCAGTCTCCTGTGGTGCTCTGGCCTGAATGTGTCTCCCCCAAATTCATATGTTGAAATTCTACCCCCCAAGGTGATGATGGTATTAGGAGGTGGGGCCTCTGGGAGGTGATTAGGTCATGAGGGCGGAGCCTTCATGAATGAGATTAGTATTCTTGTAAAAGAGACTCCAAGAGCTCCCTCGCCCCTTCTGCCATGTGAGGGTACCATAAGATGTCTGCGACCTGGAAGAGGGTCATCACTGGACCATCCTGACACCCTGCTCTTGGACCTCCAGGCTCCAGAACTGTGAGAAATATATTTCTGTTGTTTGTAAGTCACTGAGGCTATGGGACTTTGTTATAGCAGCCCAAACGTTGTAAGCCCTATGGACCAGTGATACTAGTGAAGGTAGCTCCCTCCAGGAGGCTCACCCTCTGGGTGCGAGGATCTCACAGCAAGAAGCTGTGAAGCAGATGGACCAAAGCAGAACCTGGGGTGAGGGAAGGAGGAAATTGAGTCTGGACCGGATCGCCATCTGTGGCGGCCTCTGCATGGCAGGGAGATCTCCACTGGGCTTTCCAAAGAGTATTGCTGTGGTTTTCTAGTGTTGTGTAGAGAGCACTGGGGAGCTTAACAAAACAACAGGATTTATTTTGATCCTGAATCTGTGGTTTGTGCAGTTCTCAGCAAGGACAACTCATCTCTGATCCACTCATTCTCAGCAAGGGGGGCTCCCAGGCCGGGGCAGGCATCCGCTGAGGGGGTCCCCGGCTGACTCATCTGCCTGTGGGCCCTGGTTGCTGGCTGGGGCCTTCACGGGGCCTGTCAGCTGGTCCAGCTGCACGTGACCTTTCCAGCAGCTGCTGGCCTTCCTCACAGCATAGTCATGGGTCCCAGGACCAGTGTCCCCGAGACAGAGTCAGGTGGAGTTTGGATCCCTTTTCTACCCTAGCCCAGAAGTTACACGGCACTATTTCTGCAGCACTCTGGTCATGAGAAATAAGTCACTCAGACTGGCCTACATTTAAGTGGAAAATATAAACTAAAGAACCTGTGGGCATGTTTTAAAACGTCCACCAAGACGCTTCCCCAAGAATGAGCTTTCGGAATCGCCCTACAGAGAACCCAGAAACAACAACGAAGTAAGTGACCACAACCTCCGCCAGGCTGGGACGGGAAAGGGAGCCTGTTTCCTCCTCGCTCCCCATCACCCACAGGCTGTGTGAAAGGGGAGAACAACCTCCCTGGCCACATGCAGACCACCCTCCCCGAGACCACTCTCAGTGCCCCTGTCAAATGCCAGATCAAGCTTGACAATGAGTAGGGCTAAGCCTTACGATGCGAAGTGAGACTGATTTAATGATCAGAAGTGACGGCAAAGTTACCGAATGAGGTTAAAAGTCATTTAAGGAGTCCTTTGCCACTTGGGGCAGCAGGGCCAGCTGGGGCGTGGGTGTCCACAGAGCACAGGCAGTGGCAGCAACTGCAAAAGTAAAAACGATCCGTATTTACACCCCAAGGTGGGTAGGCGGAGACTCCTCTCGTAATGGTTTCCTTTGAAAGGTTTTCCTCAGTAGTCTGATTCCCTTGAAGTGGGCTTTCTAGACCCTATACTTGGGGGAAATTGGATAAATTGATCTCTAGGGGTCCTTCCAGGACTAACACTCCCTGGTCCTCTTGCTGACAGGGGCTGGGTGCTGACAGTTTACTTAGGAAATGGTCACTAAGAATGTTATTTATTTTATGAAAGCATCTCTCAGTAGGGAAATCATAATAGTAGCAGGAGAAATTAGCTCTGTTCTCTGATTTCACTGAAGGAGAAAGAGTTACGTATGGTCTTTCCCTCCCTCCCTCCCTCTCTCTCTCTCTCTCTCTCTCTCTCTCTCTCTCTCTGTCTCTGTCTCTGTCTCTGTCTCTTCCCCCCCCCCCCACCTCCAACCCCTCCCTGATGGCTGTCTCACACAGACCTTGAGTGGTGATTTGACAACTTTAACAAGCTTCCAGCAGGGGAACCAAACTTCTGGCCCAGACATCTTGACTACAGCGAGTCAGTTACACAGCCCCTTGTCTTGAAAGTTTTACTATTCAAAGTATGGTCAGGCAACCATCAGCATCACCTTGGGAGACTGTTAGAAATGCGGACTCCCAGGCCCTAACCCAGACCCCTTGGATCAGAATCTGCATTTTTTTTAAAAGATTCCCCAGACTATTCAAATGTGCATGAAAGTTTGAGAAGTGCTGTTTTAAGGGTCCCAGTCCCTGGGCGTTTAAAAAGTTCTTCCTCCATCTGTTTCAGGGTTCTCGGAGGTGAACCCCCTTGGCTTCTGACCCCTCAAGTCCTTGGCAACCCCCTTCGAGCTGGCTCTTCGTTGCTGGCCAGAGGGCCTAGGCAGTGCTCACCATCATTCAGTAGCTAATACGAATCAAGCCACAGTTCAAGCGCTTGAATTTAAAGTACTCTTGACTCTGCATCTGGAGAAATGGTGGGCGGAAGTACTTCCGGTAAATAGTTTATATTTAAATGGCCGTTTGTGGAAAACCGTTGTGTCGTTCCTTTTGAATCCCGTCTGATTCTGGAGCTAGTGTAGCAAGGTTTCCAAACACCCTGGAACCATTTCCAACCCCGTGTACTTCAGTCTTTAGTTAATGTCAAAAGGCTTGTCTCATTGCAAATCTCAGAAACG
This sequence comes from Balaenoptera physalus, assembly GCF_965194825.1. Taxonomy (NCBI): domain Eukaryota; kingdom Metazoa; phylum Chordata; class Mammalia; order Artiodactyla; family Balaenopteridae; genus Balaenoptera; species Balaenoptera physalus. The sequence goes on along the minus strand of NC_138896.1, from coordinate 92,315,001 downwards.
TTTTCTTTTGTAAGGTCACTTGCCTATAGCCATTTGTATAAAAAGCTAAATGAACATCGGGAAAGGTACAATAAAAATCCTTCTGTCCACTGGAAGTAGCACACCCTTGTGTCTGGCTGTTGTGTAGACTTCTTTGTTTCCTTCCCCCAGCCTTACGTGGAGGATGTAAAAACCTACAGGGGAAGGTTTGTGGTTTTACACACTTAGAATTCTATACCTTTTGAAGGGGAAAGATTTCTCATCTGACCTGATGAAAATACCTCAAGCTGTACCAGGCATTTCCATTTCGAACACATCTTGGCTTACCCAAGTGACAGCAGTCTGAAGGAGGACTCAGTCCGTTTTTAGGTCTGTCACTGAAAGAATATCCAGCCCTTTGGAAACCAGCCAGGTCCCTGAGATGGCTCACCTTAGAAGCAAGATTTCCCAGCCCTCCTCAGTTCTAGACCCCAGATGAATGATAATATCCATGGGTATTTTTTAATGCCTACTTGCGTTTGCTAAGCCTTCTTGTGATTTTTTTATCTTTCTAAGTAAGGGGTCCCCTGAAAGCAGAGCCTGAGGCAAGGATTTGGGTGCAGGGGATTTCTTTGAGAGGTGATCTCCAGAAGCAGGAGTGAGGATGGGATGTGGGGAGAGTGACATGGAGCAGGAGATCAAGCCAGGATAAGGGGGCTTCTCAAGTGTGCTGCTCTAAGCCCCAGAGCCAAGTTGCAGTGGGTCCTCTGAGGAGCACAGAAACACCTCCAAAACATAGCCCCTGAAAGGCAAGGAGGTTAGAGCTCTCATCCACTGCTTTTGAACTTGGTTGGTGGAAGGTTGCACCCAGGGCCATTGAGTCCTCTGCCGTTCTGGCCAAGCAAGTTCCTGCAGCATGCAAAGCCCTGGAGCCTAAAGCAGAAGGATGCTTGGCTTTGCATGAGAGGGGTGTGGGCCCTGCAGGTGGGCGAGAGCTCAGACACTACTGCTCACCATGGGTGCAGCTAGAGGCTACTGCCTTGTCTCTCACTACCTCTCTGAGGCAACTATTACCATCTCCACCTTACAGCTAAGGAAAGGGAGGCTCAGACACGTTGGATAGTTTGCCCTGCTGCGAAGCAGGGCCTCGGGGTCCCAGAACAGGCCTACTGACTCCAGAGCCTCTTTCCAGAAGCTGCCACACTGTCCTGGAAAGGACTGGAAGGAACCCAACCATCCCATTTGCCCGGGACCAGCCCAGTTTTAGCACTGAAAGTGCCACATCCTGGAAAACCCTCATCCCGGGCAAACTGGGGTGGTTGGTGGCCTTCGTGGGCTTTCTCTGCCTCTGTAGCTCCTGGCTTGCTGCCTAGGCCCCCTCTGGTAGAGCTGCACACAAATGGGTTCCAGGCCATCTTTCTCTCTTTCTTGCTCCACTGCTGCATTCCGGTGAGGTTGTTTCCAAGTAAAACCCAAATAAAATTGGATTTCATATGGTGGTTTCCCCCGAGTGAAAGTTTTTATGTAGAAGCTGGGAGATGAGAAAGTTTTGGGTTTTTTTTTTCTTCTACTTCCTTTAAATGGGGCCCATTTATTCTAATGATGCTGGGGGAGGGTGTGATGACTGTAAATGAAATTTGATTTATTTGCTAAGTGTCCATTATTGTTTCATTGTTTCACTAGGGGCTTTTTCTTTTTAATGAAAAAATGTGTGTGTGTGTGTGTGTGTGTGTGTGTGTGTGTGTGTGTGTGTGTGTGTAGGCACACACTCATAGTTAGTCTATGTATATAGTTTCCTAGGCTAATTTGCCATAACAAAGTAGCACAGAGTGGTTGCCTTAATCAGCAGAAGTTTATTGTCTCATGGTTCTGGAGGCTGGAAGTTCAAGATCAAGGTATCTACAGGGTTGGCTTTGAGGGATAGTCTGGCCCAGGCCTCTCTCCTCGGCTTATAGACGGCCATCTTCTCCCTGTGTCTCTTTCCATCTTCTTCCCTCTAGAGGTACCTCTGTGTCCACATCTTCCCCTTGGGTAAGGGCACCAGTCATATGGATTAGGCCCGCCCTCATGACCTCCTTTTGACTGGACTGCCTCTGTAAAGACCCCATCTCCAAACACGGCCACATTCTGAGGTACTGCGGGCTGGGATTTCAACATACGAATAAAGGGGGCACAACTCAATCCTTACCACTATGTTCCCCGGAATAAGTGAGAGGGTCTCAGCGAAACCGAGACACAGCCATTATGCCCTCTTCTCCCCGCATCACTTGTCACTCTAAGATGCTTTTGGGGCCGGGGGGGTGGGTGGGGTCCCACAATGTTGGCTCCAACTCCTTTCTGAATATCTCAGAAGAGGAGCATAGCGTCTTGGAGGAGTGACAGCCCTTCATTTACTCATTCCCACGTTTGCCTAACGTTTATTGAGCCCCTGCTGGGTGCCTGGCCACAGGCTAGATGCTGGGCGAGGAGCAAAGGTAAACGAGACTGAATCTCTGGCCGAACTAAGCTCCCCCAGGGGAGCGGGAAGACACTAGTCTTTCAAGTCAAATGGCCGTTGCTTCGAATTCTGCCTTTCATTGACCCCAGCTGTGTGTCACATGGCGTCTCTGAGCCTCACTTCCTCCGTCTTTGGTGTTGGGTTGATGACAGCACCCAGCCTGCAGGGCGGTTGTGAGGAATAAGGGTCTGGTTAAGAGCCCAGCCCAGCGTCGGGCACACAGTAGGCATTTGGTCAATATCTGTTCAATGAGTGAATGAAAAGTATGTGTTCAATAACAGAATCAGAGATACGTAGTGACAGCTAATGGTATAAACAGGTAAAGGAAAACACCAGGGGGCAGCAGGGCCCCCAGGCTGCAGAGGGCTGTGGCACGTGTGATTTTGGTCTGTTGAGCATGTTTCTTTGGGCATCCCCTCCCCCATGCTGTGGGTCCTCCTGGAGCTGGCCTGAAGCGCCCTGCCTCCTCAGTGCTGGGTCGGGCCTGTGACCTGGGGTGGCTGGTGAAGGAGAACTTTAATCTCCCCAGTGATGGGCAGGGGAGCGGCCGAGACAGTGATGCCTCCCTGGGAGGGACATTTGTGTGCTGAGAGAGGGCCCTGCTTTCCCCTGGGATTATGTATAGACGGCAGTCGTTGTCCCAAGCTGCAAAGAAGAGGACCTGCAGAAAAGGACAGAACTAAGAGGTGGGGAGATGTAGAGAGACGGACGGAGGAAACTAATGAAACCGACAGTATTTGTCTAAGACCCTGGATCCAGCTGTGCTTGAAGCTCATCCCACTCCTAATGTCAGATACATGAGTCGGTAAAGTTCCCCAAATCCCCTTAATTTAAGTTGGGCTTAGACATTTGCAGCTGAAGGATCCCTGCCTGTAAATGGTTATAAACACAGTTTTTGGGAACCCAGAAGACAGTCCCATTAATCCGGACGAGAGGATTCAATCTAGGTTTCTTGAAGAATGTGATACATGGCCTATCTTCAAAGATAAGTCAGTTCTCATCCAGCCAAGAAGCCCAGGGGCATTTAAGGGGGAGGTGTGTGCGCAAAGGCAGTGAGGTATGAAAGGGCAGGGTCTGTTCAGGGCCGGTGAGTAGCTGGCTCGGTCATTTTATTGGGGATGAAGGAGGTGGTAGTTTAAAAATCAGAGTCAGGGAATTCCCTGGTGGTCCAGCGGTTAGGACTTGGAGCTTTCACTGCCGGAGCCTGGGTTCGATCCCTGGTTGGGTACTAAGCTCCTGCAAGCCGTGTGGCCCAGGTTTCCTGCGTCCAAAACCCGAACAGATCCAGGGGGGCAAAGGCCCAGAAAGGGGACCTGACAGTAAGCAAAGACCTCAAAATGCTTCATCACAATTTCCTCTTCAAATGGCAAGATGGGAATATGAAAGTGCAGTTAGGTGGTGGAGTAGACAGAATAATGACCCCCAAACATGTCCCCATCAAATCCCTGGAACCCGTAGATATGTTACCTTACATGGTGAAGGGATTTTGCTGGTGTGATTAAACTAAGGCTCTTGAGATGGAGAGATTATCCTGGATTATCCCCATGGGCACACAATGTAATCACAAGAGTCCTTGTAAGAGGGAGGCAGGAGGGTCAGAGTCAGGGAAGGAGATGTGATGATGGAAGCAGAGGCCAGAGTGATTTTATTGCTGGATGGGACCACACGCCAAGGAGTGTGGACAGACTCTAGAAGCAGGAAAAGACAAGGGATGCCTCCAGAAAGAACACAGCCCTGCTGACCCTTTAATTTTAGCCCACAAGACCCATTTTTGAACCTCTGACCTGTAGAACTGTAAGATAGTAAATTAGTGTTGTGTTAAGTCCCTAAGTTTGTGGTGGTTTTTGTTACAGCAGCAATAGGAAACCAGCATAGTGCGGAAGTAACATAGACCACAATTATGAAACAGTAGAATGAAAGGTTAAGTGTGTGGGCTTCAGGGCCAACTTAATCCAGGTTTACAAACCAGCGCTGCCACTGTCCAGCTTGACAAGTTACCCAAGCTCTCTGGGCCTCAGTTTCTCCCACTGTGACATGCATTGACTAAAACCCACATCGTACAAGAGTTGGAAAAATCAAATGAGATAATGTGTACAATAATCATCACAGTGCTTTATATGTGGTAGATGCTCAAGAAATGTTAGTCATTTTCCTTTTTATTGTTTTTTCATCATTATATGCAGGAAAAATTTTTTTAAATGTGGTGTCTAGTGTTCAATGTAAAAAAAAAAAATACAGTTTTCTTCCTTTCTTTAAGATGTTTATCTTCCAAATCCTTTTCCCTGGAGTGGGTAGGGATGTCATTTGTTACATAAAACAAGAGAACTATGAAGGAAGTTTTATGAACACTTTTAATAACAGTTTTTACATTTATATGATGTTTCATGGGCTATGCCTAAATGCGTAAACCAATATGAAAAAACAATGCAAGGACAAAACAGAGTTATGTTAAGCACAACCAAACCACAACTTAATTTTTTTTTTAAGTTTTTATTGAAGTTATTACAGTATTGCTTCTGTTTTTTGTTTTGGCTTTTTTTTTGGCCACAAGGCATGTGGGATCTTAGCTCCCCGACCAGGGATCGAACCCTCACCCCCTGCATTGGAAGGCAAAGTCTTAACCACTGGACCGCCAGGGAAGTCCCACAACTTAACTTTGTAACAGATGGTTATAAAACATTTCCATCAACTGAATAAAGGTAATTGATTGTTTCAAATTATTTACCTAAGGACTGTGTTCTTCCATTTATAAAGCTCTGTGTGGTGTCCCATGTACTTTCCGAGACATGTTCCCATTTTACAGATGAGAGCACTGAGTTTTCCAGGGATCCATGTGCTTGGTTTCAGCATTGGTATGTGTTGGAGTGCCTGGAAGCCTCGTCCATAGCCCCTCCTCCGTTCCCTCTTCCCCCCTCCCCTCCTCCTCTTCCATCTGTACTTTCCATAGGTGATCTCGCCCAGTTCCATGGTTTTAAATGCCATCATGTGCTCAAGAATCCTAAAAATATATTTCTAGCACCAACCTGACTCTTGTACACCAGACTCATGAGTCACCTGCCTACCTGACATCTCCATTTGGATGCCTGCTGGGCACTGCTGACTCATCCAGAAAAGGACTTAGGATTTTTCCCTCCACTGATTTGCTCCTCCCCCAGCCAGTCCCTCCCAAATCCTGGGGCCTTTCTGAGCACTTGTCATCTTATCACACCCACATCCAGTTTATCAGAAAGTACGGTTGGCTCTATCCTCACAATATGACTTGAGTTCAACCACATCTCAGCATCTGTATTTCTACCACCTTTATCTAGGTGCCATCAGGGTCCCTTGAGGTACTGCAGTTTCCTCCTATGTGATCTCCCTGCTTTGTGCTCACCTTATTGCATGCTGTGCTACAGAATGACCAAGGTGACCTGTGAAAACCACAGATTTGATCATGCCACTCTTAGGCTTAAAATTCCATGGTGGCTTCCTGTTGTACAGTCAAACTAAACCCCTCACCATGGCCTAGGGGGCCTCCGTGAGCATGTCTTCGTAGGACATATAAAGAGCGTGTGCTAGCTGAGGTGATATGGAAGGGGAAGAGCAGAGACTGTCTTAAGGTCTGCTTTAGGGGAACCCAGACTAAGACATCTTAACCAGGCTGTATGTAAGGGGAAAATCAAGTCCCTGATAGGAAATTGCCAACGTACTCTATTCTCGTCTTAATTTCTACTCTATTCTTCTTCCTTAGTAATAGCAGCTCTGATTTGTATTGGGCACATGACTGGAGTAAAGACTAAACTTCCCAGTCTCCCTTGCCAGCAGGTATGGTTTATGTGACTAGGTTATGGACAAGGCAGTGTCAAGGTTTGTGTGTACAGTTCTAGGAAGTGTCCTTTAAAGGAGAGGGCATGATCTTTTTCAACCCTTTCCTCATTCCTGCTAGCTGCAATGCAGATGTAATGGCTGGAGCTCCAGCAGCCATTTGAACCATGAGGTGACCTCATAACAGAAACTGTGCTGTAGAACACAAGAATGAAGAAGGCTGGGTCTCTGGTAATTTGAGGCATGGTGCTATACCAACCTCAGATTGCTAATCTCCACACCTTCCTACACTTTTATTTGTAGTTTGTCTCTTAAAGCAGAAACTAATGCTAACTACTCTGGGGGAGAGGCATGACAAGCATAGGACCAGGGAAAACAGTGTGGAGATGATTGCAGCCCTCCAGGCAAAAGACCTGAGTAGGATGGTGGAGATGGAGAGGTGTGGAAAAAATTGAGGAAGGTATAGGATGTAGCAGCCTTGATACTGAGTTAGAAATGGAGCATGAGCCTGTGAATGAGGAAGGTCAAGGGTGCCTCCCAGTTTTCTGGCTTGAGCAACCATGTGGTTGCAGTGCCAGTAACTGAGTTAGGGACCCAGAGAGCACACAGTGGACATTTCTGTGAAAGAGCTTTGTTATGCTGTGTATGCCTGGCATTTTGTCATTTGAATCAGTGTATTTATGTCACAGATTTGCAATGAAATGACCCATTATTTCAATCAGTGCATACGATATTGCTACTGTATGAATTTATGCTTTTCCAAATATCTCTGTAATTTCCATTCCTCATGAAGAGAAATGCTCTAGGTAGAATCTGTTTTTAGGGGCTGATTCTCAGGTAATGATGTTATTCTCCCTTTGAGCTCTGGGTCATTATAATCTATGACACACACACACACACAAATTGAACCCTGGGCTCTTGGTGAGTAAAAGGAATGTGGTGAAAGACAGTCTCCCAGGCCGTTATCCACAGACCTTCCTTACGTTGGATTTATGATTGGGGAGGGGAGGGGTAGTTCTGAAATGTGCTTGGCGCTTTAACTCATTTGGCCTTTCCTCTTATTTGGGTTGGCAGACTCACTCATCTTCCTTATAAAAGCTTGGCACATTGAGGATGGTATTTTATATTTTTTATGTTAAGCTGGAATTTCCGGATTGGGTTCTGCAGCATATGGCTCTGTTTTTACTAGGTTCTGGTGGACTTACAAAGGAATTTTTTTCTCTTTTGTTTATTTCATGCTGGAGTTTAGGATCTGATCCCCATGGAGGAGGAGGGGGAAGAATTGGCAGGGGAGAGATGGGCTATCCAAACACAAGACTATCCAGCACGAGTCCCGTTTTGGTTCCAACCCTGGTGATCTGGTTATCCTCAGACTCCAGGCCAGAATCATAAGTGCAAGAGAAATGAACTGTACTGAGGTCCTTATTTTCACAAAACAGTTTGGCTTTGTATTAAACTGTTACCTTCAGGCATCTAGTTGTGGACCGCTTGGGTGTGGGATGGGAGTCCCTGACTCTGCTCCTCCATAGAATTGTTTATCTATCGGTCAGTTTCATAAAGACTTCAGAATTCATTGACTGCTTTAGAGGAAAATGGTCCTATATAGGCAGCCTCTGAAATAGCCCACAGCCTTTTCCACCTCCTAATATTCACATGCTTGTATAGACCTCTTCTACTTTGATAGGGCTGATCGTATCATTAGAACCAGTTGGATTCTACAGAAATGAGTAATGTAACTTCTGAAGCTAGGTCATAGAAGACATGGCAACCTCCATCATGTTGCTCTTTTCTGATCACTCAATGTGGGGCATCCAGCTGCCATGTTCTGAGAATACTCAAGCAGTCCTGTAGGGAGGTCCATGTGGTGAGGAACTGAAGCCTCCTGTCAATAGCCAAGTGACCGAGTCATCTTGGAGACCCTGATCCAGCCTTCAGATGACAGCAGCCTGTGTTGACACCTTGATGGCAACCTCTTGAGAGACCCCAAACCAGAACCATTCAAACAAGCTGCTCCCAAATTCCTGACTCATAGAAACCATGATATAGTAAATGCTTATTGTTTGAAGCCACTAAGGTTTGGGGTAATATTTTACATAGCAATAGATGACACCTGTTATAGGTGTACTTCTAAAAGACATGATGATACTTGAGAATCTTACTCAACTCGTCATTGCTGAAGTAAAGCTTCTAACAGGGAACATCTTCTGTAATATTTTTCCCTTTTTATAATCTTAAAAACATTTTTTTTGGCTATTATTGTTAATGGATGTGGTGACTGTCATCTATGGTTGCCCATCATCAATTCCTTTTACCTCATAGCAATTCAAGTTTCTATTAGAGATTTGATTTTCCCCTTATGCAGAAAGACTGGTTATGTCTTAGTTTTAAGGTTCCCTTAAAGCAGACCTTGAGACAGGAACTTGAGTGCAAGTGGTTTAATTGGGAGAAGATTCCCGGAAGCACTGAGACAATGTGGACGTGAGACCTGGAAAGGAGGAAGCTGATATCCCTCCATGGCATTAAAGCTGAGCTTATCACCGTGTGCACCTGGGCTCAGTCACACTGACCTTCTGAGAAGGAATACCCTTCAGAATTTCTTTCTGAGGGGCAAGGAGGCTAGGTTGTTGATCTTCCAAGTCCTGTCCTGCCTTGATTGATGGTGGTCCAGTAGCCAGGGAGAGGAGTAGTTCTGTATGCAGGTGAACCTGTAGGTAACTTCTGGGTTAGGCCAAAAGGGTGGAGGTGCATATTCATAGCAGCTTCTGAAGAGGGCAATTCCTGGTGACCACTTTCCACTGGGAAAGTCAGATCCTTGCGGTCTCTACTCCAGTTGGTGCAAAAAGGGATGGGGAGAGGTGGGAGAGAGAGGATAAACCTCAGCTGACTTCCCCGAGCACTTTCTCTGCACACTCCGAGTCTTAAGCAGTGTAACAGCTTAGAAGTCTCTCCTGGACTTAGAGGCATTTGGGCTAGATTATTCCAGGTTCCAGACCGTAGCTCTCCTCCCTGCTTCCTTGGCATTGTGAAAATTCCTTGGTTCCTATCCATCACAAATCTAGTCCCTATAAGTCATGCAAGTCTCCTACCAAGTCCACGAGCCCCTGACATCCTTTCAATAAGTTCCTCCTCACTTAGGTTGGCAGAGCTGGATTCTGTTGCCCTTAACAAAGAAGCTTAACTGAGATGACGGATCTTGCTGAAATTAATAGTAAAGTTCACACTTTTCCAACCCAAATCCCAGCGGGATGGGATAGATTTAAGAACTTGCTAAATGGAGTCTAAAGGTCATCTTTATGTGCAAGATATTCAAGAAGGCTTTGAAAAAGAAATGTGAGGCTACAAAGATCTGTGACAGCATTAAGTGGGAACTACAGTTTATAGAACCACTGGTTTAAAGATAAGCGGTCTCTGGCTGGCCTAATTTGGCAGACAAAAATTCCATTTTCTGGAGCACAGAAGCCTTTCCCTCTGTTGGATAAGAGGTGAGATGCTGTCTATGAAAGCTTGCTCTCGGTTTCAAAGGTCAACACTCAAATTGTACATCTACCACCCTCTTATTAAAGACCAAAGACTTGGGAGGAATGACTTGATATTTAAGCATGACCTGCCTGTCTAGACGTTTTTCATTCTTTCTCTCACATGCTTTCTGTTGTTCCCACTCATACTCCAGCACTTGTCAAGGTCACCAATTTACAAACTTTTATTAGCTGATCAGGAAGGGATGAAGAAAGGCTGCTTGGATCTGAGAATCCTTAGCAATAATGCTGATCATTTTCATCACGTGTAGACCGGCTACTGAGCTATTTTTACCACTTTATTTGGTGCCGGCGGTGGGGAAAAACAGTCTCTGAAAATAGTTTATTTTCCTGCTGAATGTTATGGACATGGTGAGGCTTGACCATCATCACAGCAGAATAGCGTAGCGGTTAAAATCAGAGTTTGTATTCAGATAGCCTGGGTTCACTTCCTGGCTTGCTGTTTTTCCAGTTGCATCATCGTCATTCCCCTAGGTCTTAGATTCATCATCTGTAAAGTGGAATTACAACTCCCACTTCATGGAATCTTTGGGGGGATTACATGACACGGTGCTTGCCGAGCTTACAGTAAATGTTTAATACAGTTCTTATTATTTATATTAGCGGGGATCACAGCAGGAAACAAATGGCAGACGAAAATTGGGTAACTTGTGGGGAGGTTAATAAAGCGACTGATTACAAAGTGTAAGCAGAGCATAGGGACACCAAAAGGGAGAGTGCAGTTACCCAGGGTGGTTACCACCCTTAGGCAGGGAAGGGGGGAGGGGAGAGAGGCTCACCAGGACCCTGAAATTGAGAAAGTTGTGTAGAGAGTCCACCTGACAAAACGGTAATGAGAAATGCTCCTTGCCCATGGCGACCATCGGGGGGAAGGTGGGGAAATAACCCTCCTAACCTCTGCCCCTTCCCTCCCCCCTCGTGTCCTCCTGTTGGTGGTCCCCACTGGTTGACCCATCATGGAGCCAGAGCACAAGAGAAACAGGGAGGAGGTAGGGACAGGGCAGCACCGTCAGTCACAGAGTGAGGTGGCAATGGTACAGCGTGGCTCTGGAGGAGACCCTCGGAAATGCCCAGGCTGCGAGTATTGCTGCAGAGTCTGGGGAACCTAAAAGAAACCTATTGGAAGGCCAGGGCTTCCAGTGAGTGTGTGGATTGAATGGCCACGGAACTGTCTTCTTCTGAAAAGTCTCTGTTAATTTAAAGCTTTTCTGTGTTCATCTGTCAGTGATTTCACAAAACGGCGTTCCTCTTTTTCCATCCTCCCAGCTTGTTTTGGAAGAAAACTCAGTTGGTTGAAGCAGCCTCTCTCCCTCTTTGCTCAGGTATTTCCAGAAGTTTCTAAATCCTGGCTCAGCTCCTGCTGCCAGCTTCCCACTGAGCCCATGGATGCGCGTTTGATTATAATGGCTGGAAGGTCAATAATTCTCTCCTAGTTACAGCTACATGAGGTGGAAGCATGGAGGCTAGACCATGGACACACGATGACGTCTTGGCTGGGTCAGCAGCAGGCAGCTTTGCTTTTGAGGGTTAGCGGACAGTTAGTAGGTATGGTTTACCTACTTGAGAAAGGTTCCCCTCCTTTTTTGTATCCTTGTGCTTTTATTATTTGATTGGATTCCCGTGTTTTTTAAATATCCCCCCTTCCCATTTGAAAATATATTGGTTTGTTTATAAGAATCAAAATACTTATATTTTGAACTTATATAATTAATTAGTGAGCTACATTTCATTTAAAACATGTATTATAATCCTCAGCTCCACCCAGATATTGGAAGACTAGGTATGTGTTATGACTTCAGCAAATTATTTCGAAATACCCACATTGATTGCCCAGTTTCAAAGATTTAGAGTGAAATGTTTACTGACAGTTAGAAAATCTGATGCTCTGCTTTTTGGAAACGGCCAGGCCATTAGAACCCGCCCCTTGTGCAGACATAGATGTGCCCCCGCCCTCAAGTGCTTTTGCTGGTGAGGTAGTCCCTTTGGGGCTGAGGGCTTTTCAGTCGACCACCAACAGCACTTCCAGTAGTTTGGACATCAAGGCCTTCCTTGAAGGGGGATCTAGGAGGAGATTGCCTGTGTCCTTCATAATGATCTTGAGGGAAGATGCGATTTTATACCCATCTTGTGCACGGGGAACCTGAGATTTCACCTGAGATCGTATAGATCCTACCATTACAAATCCACAAGCCACTATCCGGCACTCTTAGGACAAGAGTTTTATATTCATACATTTTCAATGTTAGGGAGGAAACTGAGTGCCCACACCATATATTATGCTGTATGTCTATATTAGTTTCTATCGCCACTGTAACAAATAACCACCGATGCAATGGCTTGAAACAACGCATTTATTATGTTACAGTTCTAGAGGTCAGAGGCCTACAGTCCAAGTGTTGCAGGGATGTGTTCATTCCGGAGGCTGGGAGGAGAATCTGTTTCCTTGGCTTTCCCAGCGCTCCAGGCCACCGGCATTCACTGGCTTGTGCACCTTCCTCTGTCTCCAAGCCAGTAGCACAGCATCTCCAAGTCTCCCTCTCTCCCTTTGACCTCTGCTACCACCATCACATCTCCTGTGGCTCTGACCCTTCTGCCTCCCTTCCTGGAAGGACCCATGGGATGACACTGAGCCCACCCCGACAATGCAGGGTCGCCTCCCCCCCATCGCAAGGTCCTGAACTTAATCAGATCTGCAGAGCCCATTTTGCCATATCAGGTAACATTTGCAAAATTCAGAGATTAGGACATACACATCTTTGGAGGCTGTTACGCTGTCTACCATGACCGCACAGGTGTCCCGAGAGCACTCATGATCAGAACCGCTCATATTTCTGTAGCGCAATGTATGAGCATTCATGCTAAATTGTGCGCATCGGTGGGTAGCAGGCTGCAGGTGGGCCACATCCACCTGTTTTTGTACATCAGGTTTTATTGGAATGCAGTCACGCCTATTTGTTATGGCAGCTCTCATGCTACAAGGGCAGAGTTGTGACCTGCAAAGCCTAAAATACTTACTATCTGGCCCTTTACAGAAAAAAAACTGCTGACCCTTGGTATAAATAATATCTCTGAATAGTTCAGGTCAGTTTTGCCACCAAATGAATTTTCCACAAACCTACAGAAAACCTTTTGGTTTTCAGTGTTGGTGAATTTCGGAGGTACAAGCAAGGAAGCACGGACCACTCATTAGTGACCGAGCTAGGGACTCAATCCTAGTTCACTACAAAGCCCAAGTTCTTTTTTTCTTTTTTAATTTATTTTTGACTGTGTTGGGTCTTTGTTGCTGAGCGCGGGCTTTCTCTAGTTGGGGCGAGCAGGGGGCTACTCTTCGTTGCAGTGCGTGGGCTTCTCATTGCGGTGGTTTCTCTTGTCGCGGAGCAGGGCTCCAGGCGCGTGGGCTTCAGTAGTTGTGGCTCATGGGCTCTAGAGCGCAGGCTCAGTAGTTGTGGCGCACGGGCTTAGTTGCTCCGCGGCATGTGGGATCCTCCCAGACCAGGGCTCGAACCCGTGACCCCTGCATTGGCAGGCGGATTCTTAACCACTGCGCCACCAGGGAAGCCCAAAGCCCAAGTTCTTAATCCAAATAGTCCACAATTCCATTTCCTTTGTATTTGAGCCAAGAGTATATGTATCTATATTGTACCCGTTTTAGGATTTTAGACACCCAGAGAATTAGAGCAGAATGTGGTCATCATCCAGTGCATGGGTCTAAAGATAATAGTTGGCAGGCTACACCGGATCAGAGGTGTGTTAGCTAGAACAGTGCTCTAAGAACAAGGCACATGAAAGCCTTTAGCCAGGAGCATGCACTCTGATTAGCCACAGTCACCACCATTCCCTGCCTTCCTTATTGCCTCACCTAAGCTCCTCCACACATCCACATTCCCAGCCTGGTCCCTGAAGGCTTTTAAGACTTACCTGCTGACCTAATCTCTACCCTCCCGTACTAGAGAGGAAGAAAACAAGGTCGATAGAAGCATCTCGTGGAGGTCACATAGAAGATAGGTGGCAGAGCTGAGACTAGAACTCAGGTCTCCTGCTCTCTCTGCCAATTTTCTTTTACTTCACTGTCAGGTACTTGGACTTGGCCCCTGGCCAGTTATGATTCACACACTCAGCTTTTACTGGTTGTTCTCTCTGCCCCGTCAGTCCCCCCCTCCCCCCCCCCTCTGCTCGACTTCGTTTTCCCCACAGGTCACCACTAAATCACTTGCCTAAACAATCATCACCTTCAAATGTTCAGCTGTGGTCCCAGATGTTGTAATCTCTCTTGGCATCCTTCGACACTCTGGAGAGAAATTTCCTTGGAGATCTTCCAAATTCAGGGCTGAGAATTTGTTATCACATGAATTTCAGACTATGCCAGACTTCGGCTTTCAAAATCATCACAGCACACCTTTCCTCTGCGTCAGGGTTGTATTGTAGCCTGTGGACAGAGGCCCCCAATTCTTGGCTGATCCGTTCTAGGTGGGGTGCTGGGGTCTCGTTGTTGGAAGGAAGGACTTTTGGCCCAGGGATGATGAACCACTGACATCATTCTCCCTGAAGTCATTCCTGAAGGAATTCCAGTAAAAAAAAAAAAAAAAAAAAAGCAAAAAGCATCTACCTTAATGAGAAAGGGTATAAAATCTCTTCCAGCTGTTGGACTTATGTAAGGACGATAAAGTTTCTTTTATTGAGTACCCCTTCTCTGGTTTGAGCTTAGCCACACCTCATCCATAAAGAATCCACCATTGGGATACAAATCACTTTTTAATCAGAATCCCTAACCACGGGTTCAGGGATAGGGCCAAGAACACCCTTGTATGCTCCATTACATCTTCCTTTAAGAGACATTGCAGAGAACTGGATGTTTCTAGAAGCTGGGTGTCTGCTTTCTCTGTATTTGAATGTAGGTATTATTTTCATTACTATTTAGTGCCTTCGACAAGTATATGATCACTGATGTAGACTGAAAGTTATACCTGGAAGAGTTTCAGTGAAGGGAGGAAATTTTAATTCTCCCATAATTTCCATCAACTAACCCTCCTCCAGCCACTCCAAATGAACTTACAATCTGAGTAAATGAGCTTTTCTGCAGACGCACTTCCACACCAAGACTCTAAGCCATCCCCTTTCCTTCTGCCATATTGACCCTGAGCACCTCTGGAGAGAAATTGTACAGAGCAGAGCCACTGGTTGGAATTCAAACAATCTTATTGATATGTTATTTGCTACTTGGGTTATTAGTGTGTAATCTCCAACATTCAACCAAATGACTTGTGTTTTTCTTGAATACATGTATAGATGTCTTTTCACAGGCCAAAATTGAAGGATCCCTTTAATTTCATTAGCTCCTCAAATATTTCATCCAGGCTACCCACGTTGATGGGCATTCCATTATATCAGGCCTTCATCTGGGTTAGCCCAGAGTTTCTGCAAGGCTGTTGTGAATATTACTTAATTTCTTCATTTATTATCCAAGTATGCTTGTATACCTACTAGGTGTGCTAGGTTCTGTGAGGAATGTTTTATCCCCTCTGTTGCAACTATTACTCGTATATAAAAAGCCGACCCTGGATGGCTTCCTATATACTGGGCGCTGTTTTAAGTCCTTTATATGTATTAACTCATTTAATCATCACAAGGAGCCCACAAAGCAGGTATTATTATTCACATTTTACAGAAGAGGAAACTGAATCCCAGAGAGGTTAAGTAACTTGCTGAAAGTCACACAGCTAGTATCAGCCTTAAGCAGGACCCTAAGTGGATTGGGTCCTAAGTCCATGCTTTTAACCCTTACACGATATGAAAATTAAAAGGGATTCTTTCCGCTCTTAAAATTGTTACGGGTACAGCAGGGCTGCAAACTCACATGCTGACGGGGACCAGGCAGGAAATAAACAGGAGTGAAGTAGGCCAGGTGGGCATTGAGAAGAAACAGAGAATTCCATCCCCTCGCAGGAGTCGCAGGAGTGGCTGCTGCATGGACCCAGCGATCATAGCTACTATAGTAGACAAGCCCTGTATGGCCCGGCTTGCCCCTGCTCCACGAGAAGCCAGAAAGGCAGAGTTTTGAAATCTGAAATCTCTCACTGGAAAAAAAACAAAAAAAAGAACTTTTGGGTTTAGCAAGTTTCTGCAAGCTGAGTGAAGTCTGTGGGTTGTCAGTTTGCAAACCTAAGTTACCATCTTAGCGGGGGATATAGCACATGTATGCCGGTACCTATAAAGTGAGGAGAAAGTGCTGTGTCCCATCAGAGGCATGTTAGGGAAATGCTCTGGAAATTCAGAAAAACAGAGAAAGGTGACTGCCGTATGGCACTGTGTGGGGAAAGTAGCCATTAAGATGGTCCATGAAGGAGCAGAGAGGAATGTAAAGGGCGTGTTAGGAGAATGGTAAAAGATGTTTGGCCACAGGGAGGTCAGGTAGTCATCAGGCGTGGAAATGTGCCCTATTGGTAGGTGGAGAGCCAGTGCTCCACCAGACCTTCCCCTAAACCAGAAACGAAAGGGTTAATGTCAGTCAGCATCTGTGGCTGGTCATCAAATATTTAAAGGCTGCCCTTGACCATAGTCAGGGTAATGACTGGGAATTATACTGGTCAGGAGAGCTGCGCCAGTCACGGTAACCCTGGGGGCTAAGCCCAAGTGTGTGGGCTTTGACCCTGGAGGGCCACAGGAGGTTTTGTGCCGGCACTGACCCAGCCAGAGTTCGTTCCGACGGCTCTGGGTCGGGTCACTTGAAGAGAGGAGGACACTGGAGGCAGGAGACTACTTAGGAAATGGACCAGGAGAGTCCTAGTGATGGGAACAGGGGCAGAGGCAGAGCAGTGGCAGGGCTTGGGGAGGGGGTGAACGCAGTGCACTAGCGAGAGGCCGGAGCCAAGGGCCACGTCCAGGGTCAAGCCCAGGCCAGTGGCGGTATCACTAGGCACTTGTACAAGGCAAGGGTGGGGGAGTTGGAGACAACAGGTTGAGGGGGAGGAGTATGAATAATCTTTGGCACATTTTGAATTTGAAGAACTAGTGGAACTTTGAGGCACATATATCTTATTCAGTGTCTTCAGAAACAATAACTATATATTCATCTACCTCCCCACACCCCCTCCCCCTAGAAATAATTTGTTTAAAGCAGATCAAAGATTGGAGGGAACGGAGCCTGAGACCAGTAAGTCTGACTGCAGAGGATAATAGACTAAATTTGGGAAGTTTTTGATAAAAAGCAAGTCCAGGCAGGCATTGCCTGGGGCAGCTCAGAACCGAAGGAGGTAACATTTATTGAATACCTACTATGTCCCAGAAGGTGAGCAAGGCTTTATGTTGATTATCTCATTTGATCTTCAGAACAGAACAACCCGAGGAGCTTTAATTATCCCCATTTTAAAGGTGAGGCACCTGAGGCCCAGGAATATGAAGTCATTCGTGGGAACCTTTGAAAGGAAAGACAGGGCCGTTTAAGGCAAACTTTACCCACTTTATCATGTTTTTTTACAAATGGCCCTGTTACAGGGAACACAGTCTTGAGTAGTTGCCTTTCCACCATTTCCCCATGGTGTGGATGTGACCAGATTGCAGCACTGATGGAGTCGTCTGAGAGCCTTGTTCGTACAGCAAGCACATGGCTTTTCTTAGGCTCAAGGTGCCTTCGTTCAAAATCTACATAGTCTTCAGAAAACTTCCATATTAAAGAGTACTTTTCTTTGACTGGGGTGCGAAGTCATATTGAGGTTGCCCCTTGGTGACACATGGCTTCTACAAGTGGGAAAACGTTGAAAAGCTTGGACTTCGGAGTCAGACCTGAGTTCAAATCCCAGCTCCATGATTTACTGACTGTATGACCTTGAGCAAGTCATCCAAGCTCTCTATGCCTGTTTGCTCATGTTTCATGCCAACCTCATTGGATTGCTGTGGAGGCTAAGTCATCTTCCAAGTATATACTGTTTTCTCCTCCCAGTCTCGCCTGTATTCTCTCTTTCCCCTCCAGTTGCCTTTTGGAAATAATCTAGACCAGCGTCAGCAAAGTTATTCGTAAAGAACCAGATAAGATGCATTTGAAGCTTTGTGTTTATCACACAGCCTCTGTTGCAGCTGCTCCACTCCGCTGTTGTCGAGTGAAAACAGCCACAGACAAGAATTAACAAGTGGGTGTGGTTGTGTTCCAATAAAACTTGACTTATAAAACCAGGCAGCATCTGTATTTGGTCCAGGGGCTGTAGTTTGCCAAGCCCTG
This sequence comes from Balaenoptera physalus, assembly GCF_965194825.1. NCBI lineage: Eukaryota > Metazoa > Chordata > Mammalia > Artiodactyla > Balaenopteridae > Balaenoptera > Balaenoptera physalus. The sequence continues at coordinate 92,296,994 of NC_138896.1, read as the reverse complement.
GTCTAGACTCTAGCAGTTATGGCGACGTCCCGGCAGGTTTGTGGATGAGACGTGCTCTGTAAGCAGGCAGCACCAACTTCCTAATGGAACAATTCCAAAGCACTCCTTTCTTTTTTTCATTATCTTTTAAATTTTTTTATTGAAGTATAGTTGATTTACAATGCTGTGTTAATTAACTGCTATATAGCAGAGTGATTCAGATATATATATGTATCAATATTTATACATTCTGTTTTTATATATATTCTTTTCCATTATGGTTTATCGTAGGATATTGAACACAGTTCCCTGTGCTGTACAGTAGGACCTTGCTGCTTATCCATCCCACATGTAAAAGCCCACATCTGTGACCCCCAACCTCCCACTCCATCCCTCCCCCGACCCCCTCCACCTTGGCAACCCCCGGTCTGTTCTCTACATCTGTGATTCTGTTTCTGTTTCATCGATAGGTTCATTTGTGCCCTTTCTTGAATACCCCCTACTTAACCTTTAGTAAATGATGGCAACTTTTTTTCTTAGGGAATGCACAAAAAGGCTGCAGGGATTTTGGAAGTGGCTTCCAGAATATGAGCATTTAATCACTTTTAATCGTGCTGAGATTAAACTGATCAGATTTACTTTCAAATGTACACCGGTCCAAGAAGTGCTAGTTCAAACAAAACAAAAAACATAGGGGATTGGGATTCTTGCCATACTTAGAGTGTGCTCAGCTTTGTCACTTGCAGGGGACAGGGGGGAGCCCTCGCATCTAAAGAGGGCTTTTCTCACAGCCTGCCTTTCCTCCACAGAGCAGAATCCTCTGTTACAGGAACATTAATGCCATAAATTTCCATGGTGCCTGGATACTGAATCCCACTGGCTCTGGTTGTGCATTTTTTTTTTTTTTTTTTTGTAAGTCTGGATTTCATGGATGTGCTCTTATTTGAGCCCCAGACAGGCTTTCTTAGCGTCTGAGCCTCAGAAAGATGTCGCAGAGCATCTTAATTCTCTCAATGTGGGGGAGTTCTTTAATAATGTATGTAGTGGCCATGAGCGTGCCCTCTGGAAATAGGGATGGTAACTGGCCAGTGATTCCCAACTCCTGAATTCTGAGCTCTATCCTTACATTTGCACCAAAGCCACGATTCCCACAGGCTGCTTCCAGCCAGTGACCAAACAGGGATACTGGGGTAGACCCATTTCTAAGAGATGCAAACTCCTTTGATGGCTGTGGCACTAAGCCCTGCTGAAATTTCCTTAGCACACGTTCTGGGATGCTTTTTTCTACCCTCCATCCCTCTGTTCTTCACTCGGGGTCAGACTGGCATTGTGGTCTGATGGCTCTCCCAGCCTTTCCCACCCCCTTCCCTATTTTCCCTCATGAGTGTTTTCCATAATAAAAGCCTGCATATTTAACCCCATTTTGCCATCTACTCCTCAGAGGACCTGGACTAACACAATATATACTTTTAAAAATGTATGTATATGAATCCCTAACAGTAGGGTAAGAAGTACCTCTCAGGCTTCCCTGGTGGCGCAGTGGTTGAGAATCTGCCTGCCAATGCAGGGGACACGGGTTCGAGCCCTGGTCTGGGAAGATCCCACATGCCACGGAGGAGCAACTAACCCCGTGTGCCGTAGCTACTGAGCTTGCGCTCTACAGCCGTGCTCCACAACAAGGAGAAGCCCCCGCAATGAGAAGCCCGCTGCGTGCCGCAACTAGAGAAAGCCCACGCACAGCAACGAAGACCCAGCGTGGCCAAAAATAAATAAATAAATAAATTTATATTAAAAAAAAAAAAAAGGAAGTACCTCTCTATGATGGCCGGACTGAATTTTACTCCTGTCCCCATTTATATGTTGAAGCTCTAACCCTCAATGAGATGGTATTTGGAAATGCAGCCTTTGGGAGGTAATTAGGTTTAGAAAAGGACATGAGGGTGGGATCCTCGTGATAGGATTAGTGCCCTTATAAGAAGACCCACAGCTTGCTTGCCCTCCCTCTGCACTTGCACAAAGAAGAGGTCATGTAAGCACACAGAGAGATGACAGCCATCCACAAGATGGGAAGAGAGACCTCACCAGGAACCGAATCAGCCAGAACCTTGATCTTGGACTTTCTAGCTTCTAGAACTATGAGAAAATCATCTTTTGTTTAAGCCTCTCAATCTATAGTATTTTGTTATGGCAGCCTGAGCAGATGAAGACAGAGGGAAAGCTGATCTCACTCTAACTGGAAAATGAGTCTGGGAGCAGGTGGCTACGTGTCATCACCCCCACCTCTACAACCAGAGTACAGCTCTGTCTGCTCAACACAGCCACGTGGCCACGGGTAGTGGCTACGGAGGGTTTGGAACCCGGATATGTCTGCCATTGGTGTCTTAACAGAGTTGCTAAGGGTATTTGGGACGGGACAGTTCTCTGGGCGAGACGTGTATTTTAGGGTGTTTAGTAACCCTGGCCCCTGCCCACTAAATGCCAGTGGGGCCTCCCAGTCCCTGGGGCAACCAGAACAACCTCCACAAATTTCCAAACATCCCCTGGGGCAAGACGGTACTGCTCCCAAGTGCAGCCAACCGGCACCCCTAGGGTCTAAGCTTTTAATCACCTTGCTTCACTACCAGTCTAATCGCTGGCCTGTGAAAGCAGCTGCCCAGCTGTCAGAGCTGCCCAGGGAGGTGGAGGGGAGAGCATTTCATTCCTTTGGTGTTTGGTGAGAAGGTTTTCTTGTGCTGTAGGGTTTCCAGGACTAATCCAAGGTCGGTAATAGGTATCATCCCAGCTCCAGGGCCTGGAGATGCAGGATAGCGTGTGTCCAATGGGTGTGCAATCAGTACTGCATGTTGAGAAATTATTTAATTGACTTCTTGCCTCCAGACAGAATATGTTAAACTTATGGAGAGTGTCACCATTTTCCCTGGCTGACCTGCTCCCGTTTGTCTTGGTTCTTACTCTCAAAAATGCCTTCCTTAATTAGTCTTGCTGCAACTTATACCAGCTTCTACTTGCCTAGGCATCTGCATCTTATTACCCTAAGAGACCATATAACACATGGTCGTTTGGAGATTGAGCTCTGTAGTTAGATAAGCGGTTCAAATCCCACCTCTGTCCTGATTAGTTGTGTAACTATTAGTTATGTAACTAAGAACGACATTCTTTTTTTTCCGTCTATAAAACAGGGGCAGCAGGAATAGTCCCTACCTCTTTGGGTTGCTGGAGGATAAAGTGAAATTCATGGCATTCAGGGGACAAAAAAGCAACAATTGCCTATCTAAAAGTTTCCTGATACACAACACACGGTGGCTTTACCAAGGAAATTCTCAAATTTCTCCACCATTTTGGGATATTGAATTATTCAGAGCTCCAGTTTAAAATGTAAATATTGAATTATTTAAAGCTCCAGTTTAAAATGTAAATATTGAGGAACTCTTGGATTACAGAGCCTGTGGTTATTTACCTTTGTATCCCTCTCATCTAACCCACAGAAGGTGGGCACTGAATGATGGGGTTTTGTTTATTTTTACTGAAGTATAGTTGATTTACAATATATTAGCTTCAGGTGTACAGCACAGTGATTCAGTCATACATATATACTTTTTCAGATTCTTTTCCCTTAGAGGTTATTACAAAATATTGAGTACAGTTCCCTGTGCTATATGGTAGGTCCTTGCTGATTATGTAGTTTATATATAGTAGTGTGTATATGTTAATCCCAGCCTCCTAATTTATCCCTCCCCCTGGATAATCGTAGAATGAACGTGTCCAAATGCTGTACAGCAGACCTCGTTTTATTGCACTTTGCTTTATGGTGCTTCACAGATATTGCTTTTTTCTTTTTTTTTTTTTTTACAGATTGTGGTTTGTGGCAACAAAGGTTTGTGGCAACCTTGTGTCAAGCAAGTGTATGCCATTTTTTCCAGCTGCATTTTCTCATTTTGTGTCTCTGTGTCACGTATTGGTAATTCTGGCAGTGTTTCAGACTTTCGCATTATTATTATATCTGTTACCATGATCTGTGGTCTTTGATGTTACTATTGTGAAAAGATTATGGCTCTATGAAGGCTCAGATTATGGTTCGTATTTTTTTAGCAATAAAGTCTTTTAAGATATGTACATTTTTTAGACATAATGCTATTGCACACTGAGTGGACTACCGTATAGTATAAACATAACTTTTGTGTACACTGGGAAAGCAAAAAATTCATGTGACTTGCTTTATTGTGACATTTGCTTTATTGCGGTGGTCTGGAACCGAACCTGCAGTGTCTCTGAGGTCTGCCTTTATTAGGTCACTGTGATAGTAATAATAATAGCAGCTAACTGTGAACAAGTGCTTCCGAAGTGTCAGGCTATATTCTAAGTGTTTTATATATATATATTAGGCTATTTAATCCTTATAAGGTAGATAGTTTTATCATTTCCATTTTATAGTGAGGAAACGAAGGCTTCAGAGATTAATTTGCCCAAGTTCACACAGTTTGTCAATGTGACCCTGGAAGAAGACAGAGTAACTTGTGAGTTTCGGAAACCAAGCTCTGCCTGCTCCCAGCTCCCCAGGGTTGGGCGGGCTGGATCTGGAGATGGAGAGCAAAGGTGATAGTGCTGGTGGTGGGTGGTGGCTTTTCTCCAACGAGCGCTCATGCAGGATGTCATCTGTTCTCAATTTCCACTCTGGTTGTCCTCCGTGGCAGCCCTCCAGCCCAGCACATGTGCTCAGGCTGTTGGCCAGGAGCTAAATTTATTTGTAAGCCCAGGGTTCAAGGAGGTACATAAATTACACGTATACAGCCTCATTCCTCAGTTTAGCCTGATGCAGCCGAGTACCCATCGGGGTTTTCCAGGCTGCTCACTCCCAGTCCTAAGCCGTCGGCCCTTGTCGGGGTGCCTTCAGCTGCCACCTCTACCCCACACAGCAGGCACCTTATGAAGGAGACACTGGCACGTCTCTGTCCTGTCCACAGTCTTCGGTCTGGTCCCTTTGCCCAACTTAGTCCTTGCATTCCACTCTGTCATGTTCTCACCTCTTCTGACCATGTGGATCACACACCTCACAGCCCTTAATGCTTTTCCATTCCACTGAGGATGAAGTCAAACCCCTTTCAGGTGATTTACAAACCCCTTTGCACTCTGGTTCCCACCCACCTCTCCAGGCTACCTCCCAGGCCACTCCCCCCACCCCCCACTAGTACATCCCTGTCCTTCTCTTAGTTTCTTACACATGAGCAGGCTGTTTTGATGTCCTAAGGATGGGAGAGTCCTTTATTCCTTAACTGTTAGGGAACCGTCTTCCAGTGATAGAAACGGTCGTGCCCACCAGTATGATTCTTGTTTTACGAGAACTAGATAAATGCCAGCAAACTGCTCACAATTTAAATCACTGTCTTCTAAGTCTCCTCAACCCCTGAATCTTTTCTGCTTTTATGTTTACTTTAGTCGCATCGTATGTATCCTTTCAGAGGATGTGTTAAGGAGGTCCACGTGATAGAAGTTGCATAGACTCAGGCAGATTTGAGAGAAGAACTCGCCTCCCCCAGTGAAGAGATTTTTGGGGAGGTAAAAAGTCCAGTAGATGGAAAATGCCTTGAGAATAAGGCTTTATTTCGGGGTCTTCTGCAGAGTTTGCCATCTGTTGAACTGAATGCGGGAGGAGTGGAGTCTGCTTAGGACATTTTCAGGGATGAGAAAAGAAGGAGAAAATGCTGTTATTTACTGCAGACCTACCCTGCAGCAAGTGCTTTACATTACATTATATCCTTCAGTCCTCACAATAATTCTATGAAGAAATACTACTATCCCCATTTTATGAGGGGGGAAACAGAGAGGTTAAGCAAGTTGCCTACGGTCACACAGCTGGTAGTGGACAGTGGCAGTGTCATAGTTCAGGTCTCATTTTCCTTCTTCTACAAAACTGCACTCCTGATTAAAGCTGGTTAAACCATCTCTCGGCTTGAGCTCAAATAGATCTTTTTGCTTTTCCCTGTTGCCACAAGACCCTGTTTTTCAAATCTCTAGTGGGGGCCTCTTGATATCTCAAGAACCTACGACTCAATCGCATTTCAAGTTTTGTCAGAATTCAGAAGTTTTGGAAAGCTGACAGTTATGCAGATTTTAAAAGTGGAATTATAGTGTTTGTCAGTGTTTGTAATCCACTGTCTGGACATTCAGGAGAGTGTCAGAAATCTAGTTGGGTAATTTACTGAAGTTTCCTGCAAACGTGCCTGCATGATGAAATTTTTCAATTACAGGAAATTATTTGAGTTGTTGAACTGTTTCTAACAGGGAACACTTCTTTATTTTTTTAAAGGAGCTTAATTTTTTATTAAATACTGCAATCTATTTGGGGGATTGAATTGCTGTCGATATGGAAATAGGACCACTTGGGTGATGTGTTCCCCATTGCCAGTTTCTCTTACGCTTAAACAATCTGTCTCCTTTCAAAGTATGACAGTTGGCAGAAATTCTTGGGCATATGAAATTGGGATTGTTTTCAGACATCAAAAATCGGCCTTCAGATCATCCTTGCCGCGTGGTCCAGCTTCAGCCTTCGCTTACCTTTTACACGCAGCTCTATCTCCCCGGCATCATCTTGTGTGGAGTAGACCCACTTGGGTGTGCACGCCAGGGGAATTGGATTTGACGCTCCCCACCTTCGCACTGGGGTGGCTAACGGCTGCGATCCCCTCATGTAGAGGATCCATCAGCTGCCAGGAGAAGGCAGCGAAGCGTGTGAGACCCAGGAACTAACTCTATTTCCTAGCAACCGAGGAAAACCATTTCTCCTCTGTCAGCAGGAATGCTCAGATTTATGTCAGCTAGAATTGCCCGTTATCACCGTAATAAACCATATATTTGCAGGCAGTATTTACAGCCAGCTCGTCGTGGCATTCCGTCCTGGCAGCCCCCAAGCTTGTGAGTTTCCCATTTGCAGCCCCCCAAAATACGATTAGCTGGATGCTGAGTACTAATTTAGTTAACAGCAGTGCCTGACAAAGCTACTAACTGTCTAATTATGAAGGAAGATTACTGATACCATTAATTGAATGGTTGTAAAACTCCGGTAAAGTCAGATGGTAGTAAAGTCCATTTTCAATTCACTAGGCTATTAAAAGTATTTCCGGCTATAAAATAAACAGACACAAAGCATACTAAACAGGCTAATATGGAAACATAACAAAGAGAAGGGAGAAGCTTGTGATAGCAATTAGTGGTCGTGATTAGCTGCGCCACAGGCCCAGCGGTGGAAATTAAAGATTAATTTATGGCAGCGCTCTGGCAAGGGAGGTTTGCCGGTGACTGTTCTGCCTACAGGTGGGCTAGGCGCTTGTCATTTCAATTGCCAAAAAATCATCCCCAGCTTAGGCTGTGCTTCAGCCTTCCTTGGGACTGTTCTGTCTGTTCCCTGCAGCTGAAATATGCTTAATCAACACATTTCTTCATTCAGAGCCTTAGTTTCCCTACAGGGGTGAGCTGGTCTAGGGGCCTTGTAGCTCTAAGAGAACCTGAGATGATCTGTTCCAACACCACTTCGTACCAGCCTGCATCTTTGCTGACCCTTACATACAGTGTACCTGTCCATGGTTCCCATACCCTTTACCTGGATGCTCTCCTCTCCAGCCGCTCCTGGGAAACCCTTCTCGGTTTCCATATCCTGGAGAGTTCTCTTAAGAACCCGGTCTCTGTACTGCCCACTCACCATTCATCCTCACTGCCTCTTTCCTGGCTGTATTTTCAGTCCCACCAGCTGATAAGTTCCTGGGGAGCTCAATAAAGATGTGAGAATTGATTGAGGGGAAAGGCCTTCCAGGGCAGGAAGTATGCCACATCTTGGTCCGTTTCCCCAGGAAGATGTTGGAAAGTTGAGAAGATATTATCTAAGAACCTGTCACTGTACAGAAATAACAGGAACACTAGTTGGTATGGAATTTTGCTATCAAAAGGCCTTTTTGTGTTCTGATGTCCAGAAGCAGCCACGAAATAGATGAATGGGCATGTTGGCAACCTTGCCACTGAGAGGATGGAGACTTAGAGAGGAGAGCTGGCCCAGGTTCTGATGGGTTGAACTGAAGAACTCCTCTGGGTGGTTCTTAAACGCTGACTCACTGTAGTCCTCGTCTGTAGAAAGAGCAGAGCGTCCTGGGGTGGCTTTTCAGACCCCACTTGGAGAATGATCTCTCACATGTGGTTTATCAAGTAAAGACTTTATGCACCAACCGAAGCTGGGATGCATCACCTTTTTCCCATCTTCTTCTTGTCCTGGACAATTGGAGATTGCTTCACCAAATTTTAAGCCACCCCATTACCTTCCTGTTTCTTTAGCCTAGACCTGGGTTACCCCGAGTGTGGTCCCTGGACCAGAAGCAGTGGTATTCCCAGGGAGCTGGGGAGAAGTATAAATTCCTGGGCCCATCCCAGGTCGACTAAATTGGAATCTGCTGCGTAACAAGTTCCCAAGTGTTTCCTGTGCTCATTAAAGATTGAGAAATGCTGCTCTAAACAGGTTTTCCCACATTGTCCCAGGCTAAGGATCATCTCGAGTGCTTATTGAACATACAGCCTCCTCGACCCTTCTCTAGACATTCCGCACAGCACTGGGTTTAGGATGGCGCCTGGGTGTTCGTGTGGGTGACCCATGCCTACAGGGGTTTCTTTTCCTGAGGGAAGTTCAGGATTCTCTGCTCTAACCCGGTGGTTCTCGCTGCTGGGTGTACATTAGAATTACCTGGTGAGCCTTTCAAAAATACTGAAGCTAGGAATGCACTCATAACAATTCCATTCAGTCAGGTGAAGGTGGAGCCCAGGTACTTTCCTGGCGATTCTAATGTATAATCGGGGTTCACAGCCACTGTCTCAGTCAGTGGTTCTCAAAACGTGGTCCACAGACCAGTAGCACCAGCACGATCTGGGAACTTGTCAGAAATGCAGATTGGCGGGGTGTGATGGACTACCTCCCAAATCTACTGAATCAGAAATCCTTGAGGTGGGCCCAGTTATCTGTGTTTTAATAAGTTCTCCAGACAAGGCTGGCCTGTGTAATTCATGGGGCCCAGTGCCAAATGAAAACACAGGGCCCTTATTCAGAAATTATTTAGAATTCCGAGATGGTGACAGCACAGCATTGAACCACAGCTAGCGTCTTCTAAAGCATGGGGTCCTGTGTGACTGCACAGGACATACACCCATGAACCTGGCTCTGCCTGCAAGTGACTCTCGTGCCCACTGATGTTTGAGAACCCCTAGTCTGGGTTATAGCTGGTGTTTTTGCTTCTTGGCATGGTCCAAGAGTGACTCTCAGGACTTGTAAGCCACTGGCCCTGAGATGACAATAATAATAGTACCATTTGTTGATCATTTGTGATGTACCAGGCAATGGGCTTGGCACTTCCCAGGTGTTATTTTCATTCAAGGCTCACAACAACCGTAGGAGAAGTATTCTGTTGCGTTCATTCCCATTGTGCAGATGGGGAGACTGAGCACCAAGGCCATTGGCCACTGGTAGGTTGAATATTTTGAATATCAACTGTTTGCCTCCTTCTTCACTGTGCCTCCTGCTCCAGTAATTATTTGCCCTGAGATCATCCTTGCTCCTAACTCCATGTGTGAGGACTTATTGGAATAGAAGGGCCTACAGGACCTCTAATAAAGGGCCAAGTGTTTTGCTTTGGCAAGATAGAAGGGTTTATAATCATGGGTTTTCTATTTATCATTTCACCAATGAGGAGCTAGAGGCTCCGACGGGGGACAGAGCTAGCAAGTGACAGAGTTAGGGTTTGAATTCAGGAACCTCCGATCTCGAATGCTTCCCATCCTTCCAGGCTGCCATGGTCCTAAGCATTCACTTACAGGATGGATAACTTCCCTCTTCTTGTAGTTTGAAAGGGAGAGGAGGAGTAAAAAACCAAGGAAAGAAACTAAAGTCTCCAAGGATCTGGGAAGAGACCAGGGGACTGTAAATTACACTAAGCAAGAGAGGGAACGCTAAAGTGAAATTGAGCTGGTGTTCAGGCCGGACTCAGCCGCCCTTAGGCTGGATATCTCTGAGAAAATGACTTCACCTCTCTGAGTCTGATTCCTGTCCTATAAGGTAGGTATAATAATAATACCCACCTTTATTGGGTTGTTGTGAGACTTCAATGAGATAATGGTTTAAATGAGCCACAGTGCTTAATAGGACTCCTGCCACTTAGTAGGTGCTCAGTAACAGTTGCCATTGTTATTAGTATTGAGGAGGCCTTTGGCCCAGGCCAGTGGGATTTGGAGTGAAAGTCTTGGCTCTACCCCTCTCCCTTTTCTCCACTCTCCTCTGTCTGCCTCCCTCACAGTGGAGTTGGGTAAATCAGAAATTCAGGATGGAGCTGGGAGATCTGGAGTTCTGTCCCAACGCCACCACCATTTAGACCTTGGCCTTGTCTCCACCCCTTTCTAGGCCTTGGTTTCCTCATCTGACAGTCACAGGCTGGAACCAGTGGTCTGCAAGGCTCTACAGTACCCTCCTTTCCTCCTAGCATCAAAAATCCATTGGCAATTAAGTCCCATTCGTTTGCTCCTGTGCACTAGTTTCTTGAAAGACATTTGAAAAGAAATCTGACAAGGGAGAGGCTCCAGGGGCAAGCTGGCTTCAGGTTTGTGTCTGGCATCCCCCAGCTATTAACTGGAAGAAGCTTGGAAATGTGGAAATCCCTCCCTCCGTGCGCTGATCCTTGGGGGCCTGGCTTCAGGCTTTTCCTGGCATTGCCATGAAGACCATCAGGGTCCCTGACCCTCCGTGGGCCCTAGATTGACTTCTGATTGGCATAAGTTGTGCTGCAGCTCGAAGTTTCCCTGTTTTCCTTCTGCACGTTCGGTTTCCCAGGAAGCAGGCTTTGAGATGGATCTTGGTAGGCAGGAGGCAGCGTCTGTGGAAGGGAAGGGAGGGGAAGGAAGTGAATTGGGCAGAGGGAGAAGTGGGGCTGCAGTGCAGTCATAAGGGAGGCCTCAGCCAACTCTCCACAGAATTCTCTGCTGGGAGCAGCCTTCAGAGTCATCTGAGCTGGGGTGGGAGTGCAAGGTCAGGACTTTACACCCCCGTGTCAGTCCGTCATTGGATGCAGCCCCCGTGGAAGTGGGTGAGGCCTTGTTGAGGAGGCATCTCTCTTCTTCAGCCCAGACAATCCCTTTAGGACACTGACAGCTGAGGACTGTCTGCGGGCAGCTCTCCCAGCCCAGGGGCCCTCAGTGCTGGGATGCTGGGAGCTGAATACAGCACCCCTGAACCCTGCCCCGCCTCCTTATTCCTAACCAGGCAGCTTAGGAAATGCAAACCTCCTTGATCTTAGCCTTCGCAAGTGCCAATTGGGTGGGTGATACAGTCTCTTAGTTTTTCACCAGTTTGACCTTTTCCTCTTGAAACTAGATCATGCTGGAGGGTCCGAGCTGACCAAGAGGTCAAGTAGAGGTAGAGATGTGCCCTTTCCCCGTACAAATACTAAAAGCTACCAGTTGCTATCAGTTATTGAGTGCTAACTATATTCCAGGTTTACGATGTCTCCAATTTTCTTTAAAATCCTTCAGCTTATCTAATGCAATATTATGAGTTTGCTGAATCTAGGCCAGTATTGCTGAGAGCAGCCCAATCAAGGATGCGTGGTCCAGGGGAGGCCAGAGAGGCCCACTGTAGGGGAGCTGCTACAAGTTCTTTGGTTTCCCACCTCTTGAGTAACAACCAGAGCTTTGCTAATTAGCTTCCATAATGTCAGAAATGTGTGTGTTGTGTGTGTGTGTAAATATTGACCTTTGACCAGCCACGTAAATATTAGAAATGTGCTCCCTCTGATGCAATGAAAGGGATTCACCATACATGGATCGTGTATAGTGAATCTTAAATCTTTTAGAGATGGACCTCGTGTTGCATGAATAAGGTATGGGGAGGTCTGTAGACTTTACCCTGAGAAAAATCACTAGGCAGAAATCACTACATGCGCCCATGAATGATCCCTTTCATGCCAAGGAGTGGTGGCAGCAGAATCGGTCCCATGAATTGTTTTGCTGGTCACTTGTTAATAATTTAAAAGTCGATAAACCTTCTTAGGTGTGATCAAGAGCCCCTTTAGAACTTGTAAACAAACTTGTGCAGGGCAGGGCTGACCGTCAGCATCTCACACTTCTTCAGTGGCGGCTCCGTATATATATCCTGTGCGAGAACCTGGGAGCGGTCCCTCAACCACATTGTCTCCCATCCATTTGCAGCCAGGCACCATGCCAGCCGCTGCACAAATGTACTTATTTAACGTCCACAGCACCCCTAAGGGGTAGATACTACTGTTTATATCCTTTTTATTAGTGAAAAAACCCACCTCAGAGTGATTTAATAATTCCCTTTGAGGTCCTCACAGCCAGTCAAACCAGGATTTGGACCCAGGCCTGTATGTTTCCCAAACCTGCGTTCTTCACTTCTGGCCCATGCAACCTGCCAGACGGCTTCCCGGAAAGGCAGGAGAAGACGTGAAATGGGTCCAGTGCTTCTCTGTGCCCATGGTACCATTAGAACCACCACACAATTAGGAAAGTCTCTATACTTTTACATCTATGTGGCGCATCTCTGAAAGATCTCAGCCAGTCCCTGAGTCTTGAATTTCACCAAAATTTCACTTAACTTCACCAATGAGAGCTCATTTCTACTATTCATCAGGCAGGTCAACAGGCCAACTGTTTTCACCCCAATAAACACACAAATAAAAATACAACAAAACTCATTTCTTATTCTGTGGGTGTGAAGGGGTAACATCTGGCCACTGCTCTGTCGTGAGCTATCCACGCGATGCTCAGCTAGGTTCTCAAACCCCTTCAAGCTTTGCTTTCCTCTCCCCAAGTGGAAATCTTTCCTTCTACAGATTTATGTTTGTGATGTGTGTGTGTGTATGTTTCAAGAAGTCTAAAGTAGGACACCAAGATGGTGGAACTCATCACTCAAAATGGGTTGAAGTGCCCCTCAAGGAGGGGTCTCCTGCCCCGACAAGAGCATCAGGCAGTGTAGGCAGAGCTGACCTGAGCCTGGTGGGAGGAGGAACCACTCTGGAATCAGCCCATCCTGGTGTCAAGGGTGTTGGCTCCCTCACAGCTCCGTGACACTCACCACTGCTGGACGCACACACCTCTCTGGGGCTTCCTCTGGCCCCAAGAGTACCCTGAGCCCACACACAGGCCAGGCCGGACGTGCAGGGGTGGTGGGACGCCCCAAGAGCAGCCTCCCCCAAAGGCTCAGTTACGCACAGAGAGAGCCTCCTTACTCTATTGGTCTCCCTTTTTTCTGTTTCTCTTCCCCATTCCCTTCCAGAGCTCTCTGGGACCACCTCCCGAACGGACTAGTTGCACGCAGATATTTGACTCGGGGTCTGCTTCCATAGGAACGAAGCTCCCTGGTTCACATCCCTGCTCTGCTGTGGAGCAGCCGTAGGTGCCTGGGCACATCACTCCTGTCACTGGAACCTCAGCATCCTTCACCAGGAAGAGTGAGATGATAAAAGTAGAACACATCTCACAAGAGAGTTGGGAAGGTTCCAGAAATAGTCTGTGTAAATCGTTAAGAACAGCATCTGGCATACAGCAGGCGTTCAGTAAATGCTACTTAAAAAAAAAAAAAAAACCAGTTGATAGCTCCTAAAATTTCTTTGGCTGAGTCTTCACCTAATCTGAGATCTCTTTGCTCTCAAACCTTAGACTTCCTCTGGCTGAATCTCCCTGGTTATTTCAGGGAATCTAATGCCTTTACTAAGTTAACATATCTTTAGCAAATATTGACTTAACACCTATTATATTGAAGACTTGGTGCTATGGTAGATATAAAGAAGAAGATGAGGTCACTGTCTCCAGGGAGATAAGACATAGTCACACGCAGCTGTGGTCCAAGGAAAACTGTGATAAGCACGCTTCTCTACAGGCAGACCTTGTTTTCTTGCGCTTTGCTTTATTGTGCTTCGCAGATACTGCGGTTTTTTGTTTTTTTTTGTTTTTTTGTTTTTTAACAAATTGAAGGTTTGTGGCAACCCTGGGTTGTCAGAGGATAGTGAGATTTTTTTTTGCAATGTAGTATTTTTTAATTAAGGTATGTGCATTTTTTTAGATGTTAATTGTACACTTAATAGACTACAGGATAGTGTAAACATAGCTTTTATACGTACTGGGAAACCAAAAATTCGTGTGACTTACTGCAATATTTGCTTAATCTCGGTGGTCTGGAACTAAACCTGCAGTATCTCTGAGGTCTGCCTGTACGTGCCAGTAAAGTAGGAAGTGAGTTGAGCGGAGGGTAAAGATAATTGTCTCTGGCGTGGAGGAGGAAGGGGTATCGGGGGTGGGTTTTAAACATTGGGTAGAATTTCAACAGAGGAGATGGAAGGGAGGGAGTGATACCAAAGGTGGAAGGTCTGGCATTCTGCAGCGAGCTTATCCCTATCTTATGGGAGACCCAATAGATTAATGACTCTCCATTTCTAGAGCAAAGGGGATAGCAGATTCTCCAAAAAGTGTAATAACAATATATAATGTGTTATATAATAGATTATTATACCTTATACATAGTACTTACTATGTGCCAGGAGCTACTAGAGATGCACTACGTAAGTTCATTGAATCCTCAACTTCAAGGTCAGTTTGACTATTATCTCCATTTTACAGATAAGAAAACTGAGGTGCAGAGATGTTAAGCATCCTGCCCAAGCTCACTCAGGTACTGCATGGATGGCTGAAGTCGAAACGCAGGAAGTTTGCCTCCAGCGTTCCCATTCTGTACTGCCTCTCAAGAATGGCACCTTTGCAGGACTTTAGGGGAATAGGTAGCCGTGATGTTGACAAGACTCAACAGGAGAAAGAACCTCTCCCCCACCCCGCCTACCGCCCAGCCCCATAGAAGTGGTCTCCAACTGGAGCAGTGGTTCTGGAAGTTGCAGGTCACCATGACAACACACCCCTGAGCCCGGCCACGCCCCCAGGCTCAGTCTCACTGGTTTCCAACCCCTGCGCAGGGCCCCTTTCCCTGCAGGGCCTGCTGGGGAAGTATCCCTGGCTTGTGGCAGCTGTGGTTTGGCGCTCAGGACCCAGATGTAAGAGGAGCTCGGGCTGAGGCAGGGGCCTGCGCTGGTCTCCAGAAGGCAAGCCCCAGAGCGCCTCAAATAGGTGGTAACATCCCCAGTTTGATCCAAATCAAAACAAGCCTGGATTTTCCTGTTTGTTTTCTTTTCCTCCAGCAGGGAGAGGAAAGGAATGTGCAGCGGCTGCTAATTGGATAGTGGAGTGACCGATTTCTTATTTTCTTATCCATGCTGAGCAGAGCTGTAGGGAATCTCTGGGGCCAGGAAGGACACAGCGGGAGTCTCTGGGTCTCTCTGAGACGGAGTTCACAGTGGGGACCAAAGCTGCCAGCTGACATGTTTTATTTGGCCTGCCCGGTGTTTAAAAAATGTTTTAAAATAGATGCTGACATTTTTAAAAGGGGGAGATGATACATAAAATTCTGCATTCCTGGCTTGTGTTGAGACATGGAAAGATCTGGGCCCAAATCCCTGCAAGTAAACAATCAGGGGGAGCTGAGCTGAGGCTGCTCTTTTATACAGGTCACCAGAGTCCCCGCCCACCAGCTTCACTCACCTGTATTACCTTTTAGGTCCTCATCAGCATTTGAGTTTGTGACCCCACAAGACGGGAAACCCTCCCTCCTAGGACCCTCACCAATCTCAGGATGGGCACTACACTGGTGCCATGGGTCAGCAAGCAGTCCAGTAGCCAAGGTGACTGGCGAGGGGCGCTTCCAGAGTCAGTTTGATGGCAGATTAAGGTGCCCGTTGCAAAGCCATTAGAACGCAGCGTGATGCATCGCTGGGTAAAGAGAGGGGCTGAAGCTGGAGACAGGTTCCTGAAGTGCTCCATCCGATTTAATTCTTCTGTACTTTTTTGAAACCTTAGGCAGATGAGAGCAGAGGCTGTAAATCACCCTCTATACAGTGGCTCATCATAAAGGATACGGAGAGAAATTAGAGGAGGCAAGAGAAGGAAAAGCAGTGATGAACAAGGCAAGGGTTGTTAACAGTGTGATTGAAGATGGGCAGGTAGTGTGTGAGAAGCTGCTGGAAGTCCGGCTTGATTTGGGCATCCCAGACGAATGGGAAAACCCACCAGCCCAGCCTACTGCTCTGCCCCAGGGCATGTGATGGGGGGAATGTGTGTACAGAGAACTCACTGGGACTGTGCCTTACAATGTCAAACACATGGAATTTGCTTCAGTCAGTATGTCTCTTAATCTTGGCTCTGTCATTTTTTGGCTGTGTGACTTTGGGTAGGTTACTTAACCTCTCTGAGTCACATTTTCCTCCTCTGTTAAATGAAGTAATCATCATAAATGCCAAGGGTGGTGCCAGAAGTCATAGGAAGCTCTCACTAAATGATGCTTTCTTTATGTAATATTGTAAAAGATTTAAATTGAACCATCCCCAAAGGAAAGTAGATTTCACTTACTCAGGTGGCAGTTAAAAGGTGATCTCTGAAGGTTCTGTTTTGCTCCTCTTGAGAAGGGCAGGAAGACTGCCCCTCCCAGGGTCCTCTGAGTGTCCACACAGGTTTGTCTTGACACAGGACGGCAGTGTTTGAGTGGAAGAACTCAGTCCAAGAGGAGGGCAGCCTGAGGCTCACTGGGCTTGTCCACGGCTTCCCAGACTGGCTGTGAGCCACGCCTGTGGGAGGGACATGCTAGTCTCTGCCCTTCTCTCCTCTCCTCCCCGCCGCACCCCTGACTCAGTGCCCTGGGACCCGGACCCCGGCAGTGCCTCACGCACTATCTTTGTTTGGGCTTCCCCAGAAGCAGAGCCTCAGGTCAGGACTTGAGCGCTGCTGGTTTCTCGGAGGTTGTGGTGGACATGGAGATGCCCATTCAGATCCCCCTACAAGGAAAGACTGATTGCCCTGCTGTCAGCACCTTCAGGGTCTGCCCCAGCTGCAGAGAGAGCTCCACCGTGTCATCTGAGCTCATGCCTGCCCTTCCCGGGGCTACTGGCATCCTCCTGCGTACCCACATCCGGAGCCTGAGCAAGGTGGACCATTCAGCTCCACAGGGGACACCCAGGACTTGTTCCAGGCTCCTCCCAGGCAGCGCAAGGCTTTGTCAATCCTGTATCACGTCTTAGCTTATCCTTCTGTCCAAGCCTGCTTCCGCCCCCTTCCTTTCATAGGTGTTGATTCCCTAATAAAACCCAACACCCCAGATTCCGTCTCAGGGTCCACTTCCAGAGAACCCAACCAGTTGCAGAGCTCTGGAGTAAGGGGGCCGGGAAGGAGGGAAAGTCAATATAAGAGTGTGTTGTCAAAGCCAGAGACCCTGCTGGGACCTCTGAGAAGGGTCAAAGATGCCCCCTGGGAATGGTCCATTGGGTGGCCTCTGTCCATCAGCTCCCAGAACTGCCTGTGAGGGCTCGAACTGCCCCCATTCCTGGGCTTCACTTACACACTGGCTGAGAGGGTTCCCCACCTTCGGAGATGCCCTGAACAGAAGGTGGGTGCGCCGAAGGAGGGATGCCATCAGCAGGACTCTGAGCTTATGAGGGGCTTCCCCGTGGCTGAACTCGGCAGAGAGCCCGGGGACGTGGTGCGGGGCACGCCAAAGCACCTGTAGACAGCAGGTGCTTGCGCCAAGCAGAGGTACCAGCAGGAGCTGGGAGGGTGGGAGGAGAGGAAGGGGGGGTAGTTTCTGCCCTGCTCCTTCCTGCCTCCACAGCGGGGCTCAGGCAGTAGCTCTGGCTTCAGGCAGCTCTTCTTGGGTACCATCTCTCCCTGGGATCAGAAACACTGCCCCCTGCCCCTTCAGCCCGAGGATCCTGGCGTTGCTATTCTCTGGGTGTCTCTACGTTCCTTACTGGCTCTTTTCACCCCATACACACCTCTGATAATTGTCTCCTGGCCAAAGGGCCTTTGATTCAGCGCTCTGCGGGGATTCTGATGGACACAATGGGCCAGGCCACCCCTGATGCTGAAAGCCTTACCTTCCCCATTGACCCCACCTTCTCCAGCTCTTCCATCCCTCCTCCCTCCCAGCCACTCTCGGTCCCCCTACAGCTTGCTTTTGAATCTATTTCTTGTAGATAAATTTATGTACTCCTCCTTCACAGCTTTGCCTTTTGATTTGGAGGAAGAAAAAAAAAAACCCTTTCTATAAAGCTATTAAATGTTTTCCTTTCACAAACACCGGTTTTGTACGTCAGAAGCGTTGCCTTTCATGACTATTGAATTCTTGGAAATGGGCTTCAAGTGCCTATTTCGGGAATTAAAATCAGAACATCAGCTCTTTTTCCTTCTCTGCATTCCTGCCTCTAGTCCTCTCCCGGGTGATGGATCCCTCTGGCTGGGCAGAAGGAAGATCATTTAAAGGAAATGTGAAAAAGGAAGGAATAATGCTCCATTTCAGGAGATTTTTCTCCCGACAGTTATTTTCAACAGGTGAGAGCTAGTGAGGCTGGCAGCAGATTTTTCAGGGAACACACAGCTACTTTTCCACCCCCAGCCCCCAACATACACATTCTCCAGAACCTCTGGAAAACCCCTCGAGTGCATTCAGTCAACACATATTAAGTGAGCGCCCACTGCATGCCAAGTAGCTGGGTGCTGAGAACAAAAACATGTGATTCCCACCCCACGCCATGGGGTTTATAATCTATGTTGAGCATTAGAGATTAATTGGTGATTCACAGAAATGTGACATTGCAGTTTTTCCTTGGCACTTGCTGTTCCCTCTGCCTGGAATGCTTTTCCCTCAGCTGTTTACATGGCTTGCTCCATACCGCCTCCATTTATTTATTTTTTTTTGCAATCATCACTCTTCATGGAGGACGTCTATGGCCACCCATATCCCTTCTCTCTCTTTTCTTTTGTTTCCTTTTTGTGGGGCCCATCTATCCCAGAACGTAAGGTTTATGAGAATAAGGATTTTCTTCTGCTTTTTTTTTTTTTTTAATTTTTATTTATTTATTTATTTATTTATGGCAGTGTTGGGTCTTCGTTTCTGTGCGAGGGCTTTCTCTAGTTGCGGCAAGCGGGGGCCACTCTTCATTGCGGTGCGTGGGCCTCTCACTGTCGCAGCCTCTCTTCTTGCGGAGCACAAGCTCCAGACGCGCAGGCTCAGTAGTTGTGGCTCACGGGCCTAGTTGCTCCGCGGCATGTGGGATCTTCCTAGACCAGGGCTCGAACCCGTGTCCCCTGCATTGGCAGGCAGATTCTCAACCACTGTGCCACCAGGGAAGCCCCTTCTTCTTTTTTTTTAAAGTCTTTTTTGTTCTCTGCAGTATTTTCAGAGCTGAGAACAGTACATGGTACATAGTAGGTGCTCAAACAATGTTTATTAAATGAATGAACCAAACCAGGTACTAATACGCATGGAGCTGAGAAAGACTAGACACAAGGCTTCTCAGGGGAAGTGAGAGTCAGGCTGATCTAAGAAAGATGAGAAGACGTTAACTAGGCCTGAAGGAGAAGCAAATAATTCCATGCAGGAAACACTGGCATGTGCAAAAGCCCTGTGGTGAATGAGAGCATGATGGGCTTTAAGAGCTAGAAGGTGTTCAGTGAAATTCAAGCACAGGACAGGGGATGGGAGAGAGATGTTATGAAGTAATAATAACAACTGAAACTTAGAGCAGCTCAGAAGTGCTGGGAACCATAGCAAGCTTTGTACAACTCTGGGAGGAAGATACTATACTTATTCCCATTTTATAGATGAGGAAATCGAGGCCCAGGTAGTTGAGAGAACTTGTTCAAATCACAGACTTAATGAACGTCAGAATTAGAATTAAACTGCAGTACTCTGACTGCAGAGCCTGTGGCCTTAACCCCTATGTCTTTCAGTCTTTAGTAGGAAGGGAAGGATAGGCCAGCACCTGTGGGGACTTGGAGTGGCATAGAATCCCCACTGGGGGCCAGGCAGGAGCAGGCAGATACAGGCTGGTTATCTCCTGCGGAGATTCTCACAGATCTCCCAGCTCTGCGCTCCCCACCCGACTTGGCTCTCTGCAGCCGCACCTACGCTGGTTGGATTGACCGTCAAAAACGCGTTTCCACCATTTCTAGTCTGGATGGGCAAAATCAGTCCAAACTCCCTAAAGGTTTGGCCCTGTACCAAGAAGATACCTTCAGAGATTATTCTGAAGCTAGCGCTCTGTTCTCTGGGATGATGGTTATTTTAAAAAGCATTAAGTAGGTCATTTGCAGTGCAGTGTGGCGCCTCCAACCTTGGCTGTCCACTAGAATCCCCAGGGGAGGCTTTTAAACGTCTCCATGACCAGGCCACACCCTGACCAATTATGTCAGAATCTCTAGAGGTCAGACCCAGGCATCAGTAATTTTTAAAGCTCCCCAGAGGAGCCCAAGAAGCCGTCAGGTTTGAGAATCACAGCCCCTCGTTACTCACAGAGTGGACCAGGGGCCAGCACCATCAGCGTCCCTGGGAGGCTGTTAGAAACGCAGAATCTCAGGCCCCGCCCCAGACCTACTGAGTCAGAATCTGCATTTTAATAAGGTTGATTCCTGTCTGCCTTAAGGTTTGAAAGGCATGGTTCCAGAATCACACTGTCTGAATCTTTGGCCACTAACCACGTGTGGCTATTTCGATTAAAATGAAGTTAAAAATTCAGCTCCTCGGACACACCGGCCACATTTCAAGTGCTCATTTGCCGTGTGTAGCTAGTGGCCACCATATTGAACAGCACAGAGAAAGATCTTTTGGATCATTGCAGAAAGTTCTGTTGGACTGCAGTGCTCTAGAACATACTGGAAAGAGGTGGTAATCAGCCACAGTCTTTTTCCTTTGGATGCCATAGGCATACAGATAGACAGACAACGCTACCCCCTTGGAAGGGACAAAATTGAGATATATTCAACACTGCATAAGAGGGGACACAGGTATCCCGCACTTTTCAAAAGTTCGTTTTATACTACTTTTACAAAAGACCTACATTAGTACCTGTTTTTGGTAACTGAAAGAAATCCGAAGAGGACTTCTGCTTTAACCAAAAAAGGCTAACCGTCAAAATAGCATTCAGCCTTGGTTTGGCATCGAGCTGACATAGAGGCAGCGTGATGGATACCGCCCATTTCCTTCCAGGAACCACATTCAGCATCTCTCAGCATCAAGCTGCCGTAGCTTTGAACTACATCCGTGAGCATCTGTGCTTTATCTTGACTTATTTTGTGCATCCTTTAGCAAGATGTGTCCTGAGGTAATTGCTTCTTTACAACCATTTCAGCTTACGAAAGGTTTGCTCTACGTTCAGTTAGCGGGGGAAACCAGTAAATATAGGTGATTTAGTTTCTGTTCATTTTAAGTAAATCAAGAACATAGCCTCATCTTCCCAAGCCCTGGGTAAGTGCAGTTTATGGGGATGGGGAACAGATGAAAGGGGGAGAGAGGAGAAATGTGAGAAGCAAGATCGATGTGAAGTGTAGAACAGAATGCGGGACGGCTAGCCCTGATCCCCGCCCTCCCGTGCCTGTCGCCGTCAAGGCAGCAGGAACACACGCCCTGATTGTCACGGTGTGGAAAAGTACTCGGCAACCAGATGTGACTGATTTCTGACTCCAGGTACAAATATGAAAAGCAGGCATTCTGTCAGCTAACTAATAGCCGGGTTACAGTGTGACGTGGCTGGGGGCTTAGTTTGTTTTTCTTTGAGGGGTGTTTTCTTTGCAGGAGGAAATTCAGTCCCTTTAGCGAAATCCTTCCTTTTGGGGGGAAAGGCCAGTGATGTTTCTCCATGTAGACTGTTGGGTCGCCGACAGCAGGATGCGTAGTGCAGCGAGAGCTGAACAGTGTGATGATGACGGAGCGCTCCAGCAGTGGAGAGTGATGCGACTTTTCCTGGGAGAAAGTTGCTCTCCGTTTAGACGGATGCTCTGCCAGCTGACAGGAGGTCAGGGGCCAGGTCGCCCAGCAAGCCGACCGTTTGTTTGCTCACACATTCCTTTGGCTGCTCTCCTCCCGAATTACCGTGGGGAAGAAGTGGGTGAAAAGGGCGAAAAAGCAGAAGGAGAGAATGCACCAACGAAATGCATCCGACTACATAGCACCCTGTGCCGCGGCGCACTGTTTAAATCTTTACACAATTCTAGCTGTCTCAGTTGATACTGTCACATAGTAATACTTTGCATTTTGAGGTGTTTCGTGCTTGTTTTATGAAATTGGTCCTCATGATAACCTGAGGAAGAAGTCAGAGCAAGTTTCACCATCCCCTTTAAAGGGAATACAGCCCAGAGTAGTTGAGTGATCTTGCCAAGGTCACACAGCTACTAGTGAAATGAAGACTCAAAGCGATAGTTCATGTATTCATTTATTCATAACTCTTTATTGAGAATCCTACCAAGTGTCTGCCTCTGGAGATGCTTCTGTGTCGTCTCTGTTTTCATGTTAGAGTCTAGAGAAGCTGATAGAAAGAAAAAAAAAAGAAGCAAATTAACAAATTAAATGATTACAGATTGAAAATCACACACCATCACTTCCACCATCTTCTGTTGTCCACACAGGCCAGTCCTAATCAAATGTGGGAAGGCACAAATACCAGGAGGTGAGGATCTCTGAGGGCCATCTTAGTTTTTCAGGACCATGCAATCTTAGCAGAGATGATATCACCCTCAAGCAGGCAACGATTTGCTCTTGGAATGGGTGAAAACAATCTTTTTTTATGTATAAAGCACAGATATACATATAGTACATAAGCAGTATATCTGTGTACTAAAATTTCATGGTGAGGGAAACAGGCAATAGAAAAAAATTATCTAGAAAGTCTGCTTAGGGGGATGATGATAAAAAAAAAAAGGGTTTAGAAACACTGGCTAAAAGTTTTTTTGGCCGCAAGCACTGGAACACAATTTAAGCTGACTTAAGCAAAAAACGAAGCCGAGGAGTGTAGGCTTATGTATGGCTAGATCCAGAGGTTCAAATACTATCACCTGGGCTTTCCCCTCCATATTATATGTATTCAATAGATTGTCTCTAAGCAGACTTCCATTAGCATCTCTGTGAGTGCCATTCACATCCTACTATCAGCTAAGCTGTCTGCCGCCTACTACCCACCCCACCAGGAAAGGTGCTTCAATCTTTTTAGTTCTAGCAGAAAAGCCCTAGAAAGTACCCACATTGGTGCATCCTTGGACGTATGTGCATCTATGATTCTGGGACCAGTTCCAATGTGTGGGCTTTTTTTCCCACACTGCCAAGCATTTGTCCAACGCCAGCTGAATGTCCTACAATTCAACTCAATTCTAATGCTGTCTACCTGGAGATAGCATCAGATTCCACAGGTTAAGGGCTCATTCTTACAAGATTGCCCCTACAGGTTCAGGTTGTCACCTGTGCTTCTGCCCGACCTGCTACAGATTGGAGATCCCAATGACCCCCTCCTCCAGTTTGATTAATTTGCTGGTGTGGCTTACAGAACTCAGAGAAACTGTTTGCTTACTAGATTACCAGTTTATTATAAAAGGATGTAACTCAGGAACAGCCAGATGGAAGAGATGCATAGTGCAAAATATGGAGAAAGGGCACGGAGAGTCCATGCTCTCTCCAAGCGTGCCACTCTCTGCAAATCTCCACGTGTCCAACAGACCCATAAGTTCTTTAAACCCTATCCTTTTGGGTTTTTATGGAGACTTCATTACATAGACATGATTGATTAAATCATGGGCTACTGGCAATTGAACTCCATCTCTAACCCCTCTCCCTTCCCTGGAGGTGGGATTAGGGGAGGGTATTGAAAATTCCAGCCTTCTGATCACATGGTTGCTTCTCCTGGCAACCAGCCACCCTCCTTAGGTGCTCTCCAAAAGTCACATCATTAACATAACAAAAGACACCTTTATACCTTTCCTCGCTTAGGAAATTCCAATGGTTTTAGCTAGAGCTCTGTGCCAGAAATGGGATGAGGACCAAATATATATTTCTTTTTATAACTCACAATATCACAGCATCCCTTGAGGAAGAGGGGGGAGGTGGCCCTGAGTTAACTCCTGAACCACAGAAAAGCTGAGTTGATATCAGAAGAAGGGGAAAAGACCACCAAAAGGCAGAAATAACTGATGCCCATTTGGGAGGATTGTGAAATACTGCCCACATGCCTAGATTAGACAGCAGTGTGGACACTGAGACTGCTAGGTATATGGAGAGAGAAGAAGAAGGTAAAAGACCTTCAGTCGTTTCGTTGTGCTGTCCAGGGGGAGTCCTGTTTCTCTTGAAAAGGTGGGCTAGCAAGAAAGACAGGGCTTCGTAATCTGAGAGGTGTAAACTCTACCAATTACTAGCTCTGAACCTCTCAGACTTTCAGTTTTTCCGTCTGTAAAATGGGAGTAATGCTACTCACCCCATGGGATTGTCACCAGGATTAGTTGAGATTGTGCATGTAAAGTATCCAACAGAACACTGGCATATGTCACTAAAAGATGAGAGTAGGAGGAGGAGTGTAAGGGGAGAGGGGATACCTATTCCCTATTTCCAGAGAGGGGAGGACACCTCCCCACCCCAAATGTTTTCTGCTCTTGTATCACTTTACTCAAGGTGAAAATCCCTAGGAGGGAGATTCGGGTTGGTCAAGCTTGGATGATGGAGAAGGCCAGGTGAGGTCAACACACCTTGCTTAACTGACTCACCAAGACTGCCCCAAATGGAGGTGAAGTGGCTTCCCAGAGGGAAAATGGGGTGCTGTTAGGGGAAGAAGGGAATCAGACACTGGCGAGAAAAAGTACAGAGATCCACTACAGACATCCTCCAGTGCAGAGTTCCAGGGAGCCCTGACCGATGCTTTGGCTCCCACCTGCCTGCTTGTGTCAGTTTTCTCCACTGATGGCACCCAGAGAGAAGGAGTGCGTGATTATGGCTGACACTGTTGGTTACCTCCCCTAAGGACTTTTCTCCACCTTCCTCATAGCCGGCACAGCCCTGGCTAAATTCAAGAGTGCACTCCCCACGTTAGATGGGGAACTTTGCTTGGTCTTGAATAATCATGGTAATTCCACTACCCTTGCCAGCAACTCTAAGCATGTGACTGTTACGGCCAATGGGATTTAACCAGGGTATCAGCTGGGGGCCTCTGGGAGAAATGTTCCTCCCGAATAAAAAGAGGCACATAGAAGAAATCCCCCCCTCCTCTTCTTCAGGCAGACGTTATTGGGTTCACACTTGACACCAGGCCCTGTGGCCGCCATCTTAGAACAATGAAGAAGCAACAAAGTCAACATGATGAGGGTGGTGAGGCAGAAAGATGGCAAGAGCCTGATTCTTGATCAAGTCAGTCAATTGATGATCTACCCACGGAAACTCCTACCTCTAGACTTCTTGTAATGCCTTATTGCCTAAACTACCTTTAGGCGGGTTTTCTGTTACTTGTACCCAAAGCATCTGAATGATGTGTGCTCATTCACCTCTAAATCTCCAACAGTAAGGAAGACTGTTAGATCAGTGGTTCTCAAAGTGTAGTCCCTGGACCAGCGGCTTCAACATCACCTGGAAACTTATTAGGAATGCAAATTCTCAGGCCCCATCCTGGTCTTCCTGGATCGGAAAGGAGGACTAGGGGCCACAGCAACCTGTGTTATTAACAAGCCCTCCAGGTGGTTGTGATGCGTGCTGAAGTTTGAGAACCCCTGCTTCGTATATTACTCTGTTATCACACATTAGAACTGCTGGTAGTGTCAGGGTGTCGGTCATTACTCCTTCTAATTTACCCTTTCCTATCAGTGCTTGTTTCAATTCTGCTATCCCTAAACCTCCAGGGGAAGAAAAAAGAAAAGATTTTAAAACTATTGGCTAAATAAACTTCTGCCCTTGAGTTTCAGTTTACTTACTTTGGGTCATCATTGCTTTCCAGACAGGATGCTGGATTTCTGGGGAAGCCTGTAATAGTTAGGATGCAGCAGACATTTCCAAAACGTTTAGAAACACTAATAATCTTTGTGATTAATAATGATCTGTGGGAATCATCCTTGAGCTTTGGGAAGCAAAGCAAGTGAGGAACATTGGGGGTTTGTGCACCGACCAGTGTAAGGGAAGAGAAACGAGCGGAACAAAGGAGTCTGAGAATAATAGAAGAGGAAAGGAATGGAGACAATCACTGCCCAAGAAAAAGAAACCCATTGTGGTTAGGGAAGGAGGGGAAGATGGATTAGTTTTCTGGGACTCAGTGCATTTAAACAAACAAGCGGAACTGAGGAGGTGATCCAGGTGGGGAGTGGTGTGAGCCAGGTGTCAAGGAAGGAGGGCATGAGATGCGTCTGGAAAACTGGCGGCTGTGGATAAAGGAGAGGACAGGCCCCAGGAGGCAGGGCTGTGGGGGACACAGCATCACAGCAGGACTGGACTTGGGCACCACTTCCTACTAACTGTGCTCCTGGACTGATTTCCTCGCTTCCATAAGCCTCAGTTTCCTCAACAGTCAGTGGGCTCAGTAATCCTTATCCCAGTATCCAACATGCTATGGACTGAATTGCGTCCCCGCCAAGTTCATGTATCGAAACCCTACCCCCCGACCCCCACTGTGATGATATTTGGAGGTGGCACCTTTGGGAGATAATTCAGGTTAGATGAAGTCGTCAAGGTAGGGCCCCCAAGATGGGATTGGTGGTTTTGTAAGAAGACGAAGAGACAGAGATTTCTCTCTCCACCACGTGAGGACACAGGGAGAAGGTGGTGGTCTGCAAGCCAGGAAGAGAAGTCTCACCCAAAACTGAAGTAGTCCCCACCTTGATCTTGGATTTCCAACCTCCAGAACCATGAGAAATAACTTTCATTTGGGTAAGCCACCTAGTCTATGGTATTTGTTATGGCAGCCTGAGTAGACTAATACGCAACGTACGTTGGGAAACTTGCGTAGTCCTGGGTCCACGATAAGTAAGTGAGTAATAAATGAGATTTATAACAATAAATACATAGGCAGTAAGTTTGGGAGATGAGATTCCTCAGGTCCTTGAATGACTAAGCTGAGTGTATAATTTATTATGTAGACAATGGAGAGCTTGTGAGCAGAAAGCAAAAAGAAGCAGCACACATGTGGAGCATTCTGAGATCAGCATGACAATACAGTATTATATACATGAGGGTTCAGCAACCTTGAGCCTCAGAATCACCTGGAGAGCGTGTTAAAACACAGGTTGCTGCTGCCCCCCCCCACCGCCCGCCCCCCGTTCTCTTTTGGCTTCAGTAGGTCTGGGATGGAGTCCAAGAATTTGCATTCCAAATATATTCCCAGGTGATGCAGATGTTGCTGGCCCGGGGGTTACACTTCCGGGGAGGGAGGAGAAGAGAGAAGAAGGACTAGCGTGACCTTTGGCTGATGACTCAGTGCTGGGATGGGCAGCAGACTGCTCACTCTGAGAATGTTCAGGCCACACCGTGGTAGACGGTGGATAACGTAGATGGTATGTGGAACTGCCAGAAGAAATTGCTCCACGAATGGAAAGCAATTTATGGTGTTGGGTTTCTGTGTTTCTTTTCAGGGTAAACCACTGTAATTAGACAACTTGCCAAACCTTGACTTACAAAGTGAGTGGATGTTGGAATTAGTGAATCAGCTTTCCCACCTCCTCCAGGTTGTGGATTTCTGTTCAGGGATGACTGTTTGGGGCCAGTGGCTAAAATGACCCAGACGAGTTGCAAAGCTATATCATAAACAATGCTGGTAAAATCACCTGAACCTGCCGGTTCATTAAGTTGTTGGGTTGAGTCTAGGATGGTGGGAGTGAGACAGTTTGTCTTCCATGTCATTTTTCTTAGGACTCCGATGTGAACAGTTGTTGTTTCTTCCACTTAGCGGTCCTTCCTCCTTTATATTTGTACGTGCACTCTTCCATCATCTTTCTTTGGGAAATTCCTTGTCACTGTACAATTTCATATGGTAATTGTCAGGCTGACAGCCTCCTTAGTTCTCCTTTGTGGCCTCAGGGGTGGGCATGGGATCGAGGTCTGGCCAATCACAGTGTCCCATCTCTGCAGGCCCCGTCATTGGGCTGAGGAGTCACGTGACTCAGCACAGCCTATCCGAGTCCTTCTCTGGGATTCATCTCTGGCTCTCAGGAGAGAGAACTTTTTTTCCTCTGAAGATACTAAGATGTGATAATATAAGTGAAGCGTGCAGCTCATCCAACCCCCAGACATGGATGAAGCCCTCTTGTCACAGGAGGAAATGAACCCAACCCAAAGAGAAGGGAGAGGCTGAGTTTTGGAGAGGAAGGGATGCAGAGAGAGAGAGAGATCCTTATCATTTGTATCACTAGAATCCAAAGGCCAATACTGTCTGCAGATTTTCATTTGCATGAGTCAAAAAAAATTTCCCCTCTTTACTTAAGCTTGGAGCGGATTTCTGGCAATTTTAACTAAAAGAATCTGAACAGTGAAGTCCATTTATCCACCTGTAACCTTCTAACTTCTAGAAATCGACTGGTGCCTGGGGAGATTGCTAATCACATACTCAAATGCCTCCATCAGTGCTGGGAGGAGCTCTCTGGAGATGTCTGAAATTTCAGGGTATCGTCCTTAGAGGAAACATCGAGCATTCACATTCAGTTTGGAAAAGCTAAAGAGAGAGAGAGAGGGAGAGAGAAAAGGCTTAACCATTCTTCAAAAGCCTGAGTCAGTCTGTTTAGGAGAGGAAAAGGAAGGAAAAGTGATAGAAGACGCTGGTCATGTTTTTAGTGGATGAGATAAGGCAGGGTCTCTCCGTTATCAGGTAGTGAAAACCATGATGGTTCCCGCTGGTCGGGGAATTTTCCTCTACAAAGCCCACTAGGACCTGGCATTTGTAGGAGGCGCTAACCATCCTGGGGGAGCTGATCAGGGTGAAGTTACGTAACCTACACATTTGACTACAGTGAACTCACCTCCACGCCCTCTGCCCAAACAGCGAGAAAAGGGAAGCACCACTTCAAGGGTGCAGCTGCTCCCTCCGCCCACCCCACCCAGCGGGCACATGAGAGTGACTTCCTCTGCACATCTCGCTGGGTTCGTGGGCATCAGAAGGGATTTTCCAAGAGCCATTTTGATTGTACATCCTTTTCATCTTTGTGAAAATTTAGAACCCACCTCCCTGAGTAAGACGAGACACCCACCACCACGAGCCCCAAAGTTTGTACCAAAGCAGGTTCAGAGGGCTTGAGTAGGGGGTGAGGCTGGGGTGGTCCTCAAAAAATATCTGGTGATCACGCGAGGCTCAGTATTAATGAGCCACGGATAACTGGGTTCCATAGTATTTGAAATCACAGTCACTTTTGGACTCCTTTACTTCTCTGGGCTGCTGTAAATAATCAGCACATCAAAATGCCTTGTGATGTGTGGGGGAAAAATCCTCTCAGCCCCATTTACCAGACAATTTTATGCCACTGAAACAACTCGAGGCTTCAAGGCGGTGACTCTGCCATCAACAGCACGTAGGAAGGGCTGAACTTGGTGGTTGGTCTGTTTTGTGTGAGGTGGGCACTTGCTGTTCTTCTTGCCCAGCGGGGCTTTTTAAGTGGGATGATTTCTATTTGGTCTGACTTCCTGAAATAGAATCCATCGCCTGCTAACTCCAGAACGTCTGTCAGCACGGTTTGCCCCGGGTTCTTGGCTCGGCTGTTTGGGGAAGAGACACAGCTGGGGAGCAGTGGGAGTGGGGCGAGGGGCAGCGTATTCACATCTGATATTGAAACAGTCTGTGTGTGTTTAGGGAATCACTACAACATCTGACACGCCATCCCCACCCAAACCCCAAACCCCACATCCCAAACCGGTTCCGCTCCAATAGCCAGCCTCCAGTCTGTGGTTTCAAAGCCTCTTCTGAATGCTTTATTTCTTCCTATTTACAAAGGGAGCTGTTTTTGAAAGGGACATCAGTTTCTATTCATGTCTAGGACCCTGAGTGGGTCTTTGCTTCTTATTTGTCCGGCTTTGTTTAGGCCAAAGAGCACTTAGAGCCCGTAACCATGGACCTGCGACAGGCACCATCACCTGACATGATTTAGGCGCAGGGAGGGAAGGAGCGATCACAATGTAAATGAGGCTCATCAAGCTGTGTTGTTGTGCAAGTTCCAAACCCACACACGAACCTCCCCCTCAGCGTGTTCTCATTTCCATTGAGGAAAAAGCAAAGGGGAAAAGGCTTGTTGGGAGCCTGACACTGGCGCATAGAACTTAGCAAATGCTGTGTGACTTGTGTGCCCAGCAGAATTCTTTTCAGAGGAAGGATGACCAGGAAGCAACATGGTTCCTACAAATTAAGGGACTTGTTGCATGACTCTCAGCGTGAGTTTTCTGTCTCATTTGGACCCACTTTGGATTTCTGGCCTTACTTTCTGTTGGTGGACTATTCTCCTTCATTGTAATTTCACTGCTTAATTGCCCTGGCCCCAGGCTTCCCAGACAACATGCCAAGAAGATCGAGTTTACTTTCAAAGTCTATCACCTCTCCTTCCTTCATTCCCCACCTCTTCTTGCTTTCCTCCTCACCCCTCCCACAAAAGACTCTGAAACATTTACTACCCCCATGTGGTACTCCTTTTGTAACCCACCCAAGCCTGTCTTCTTTTTTTTTTTTTTTCAGCTTCTGCTTATTTTCTACTCTGTGCCAGTGGTCAGCAAACTTTGTTCTGTAAAGGGCCACAGTAAATAGTTTCAGCTTTGCAGGCCATACTGTCTCTGTTGCAACTCCTCCGATCTGTTGCTGTATCATGAAAGCAGCCATCAGTGGTACATAAACAAACAGGGGTACCTGCGCTCCAATGAAACTTTATATAACAAGAAAAAAAAAAAAAAAAAAGGTAATGGGCTGGATTTAGCCTGAAGGCCAAATGGAATAAATCCCTGTGACAAACACAGGAGATCTGCAAGACTTTTTTTTTTTTTTTTTTAATTATTTATTTATTTATTTATGGTTGGGTCTTCGTTTCTGTGTGAGGGCTTTCTCCAGTTGTGGCATGTGGGGGCCACTCTTCATTGCGGTGCGCGGGCCTCTCACTATCGCGGCCTCTCTCGTTGCGAAGCACAGGCTCCAGACGCGCAGGCTCAGTAGTTGTGGCTCTCGGGCCCAGCTGCTCTGCGGCACGTGGGATCCTCCCAGACCAGGCCCCGAACCCGTGTCCCCCGCATTGGCAGGCAGACTCTCAACCACTGCGCCACCAGGGAAGCCCCTGCAAGACTTTTGAGAATGTTATCTCACCTGAAACACTGCCAGCTTGGACTGAAAGTGACAGAGAGAACAAAATGCAAGAAGGCTGTCAGACTCCCCAAATTCTCCAGACAGGAGACAGGCTGATGAAACTACACAGCTGCCCACAAGTGCTACCCCTCATGAAAAAGGAAGGATGACTTTTTTTTTTTATTTAAAGTATTCATAATATTTCACTCAATGATACTTAGTTCTTTTTTTTTTTTTTTTAATTAAGTTATTTATTTATTTTTGGCCGTGTTGAGTCTTCGTTTCTGTGCGAGGGCTTTCTCCAGTTGTGGCAAGCGGGGGCCACTCTTCATCGCGGTGCGCGGGTCTCTCACTATCGCGGCCTCTCTTGTTGCGGAGCACAGGCTCCAGACGCGCAGGCTCAGTAGTTGTGGCTCACGGGCCCAGTTGCTCCGCGGCATGTGGGATCCTCCCAGACCAGGGCTCGAACCCGTGTCCCCTGCATTGGCAGGCAGATTCTCAACCACTGCGCCACCAGGGAAGCCCTAAGGAAGGATGACTTTGAGAGCAGAGCCATGAGCCCAGAACAGAGCTGGGGGCCAGGCCTTGGTAGCTAATGGAGTTTGCCTGGTTGGATTTAGAAACTGTTTGGGACCAGAGACCTTTTTTCCTTTCATTTTTCTCCCTTTTTAGAGTGAGAATGTCTAACTATTATCCTGATGGGGTCTGTCCCATGAGGGACAAAACTATCTGTTAGCTAGTTTCACAGGTCTGTATACAGAGAGAAGTTGTAGCCCTGGATGGTTCCTATCAGGAGCCTCCGCATACCTCGTTTAGATAGTGTGGGTGATGAGATCTGAGACTTCCGAGCTGATGAGGGTTTGGACTTGAGTTGATGTAGTGACGGGTGGAGAGTTTGGGGGACGTTGGAATGGGGTCAGCACCTGTGAGATAGACATGAATCTTTGGGGACAGAGAGTGGATTGCTGTATGTTGAATAATAAAGATATCCACTCACAGAACCTGTGAGTATGTTACCTTACATGGTAAAAGGGACTTTGCAGGTGTGATTAAGTTAAGGATCTTGAGATGGGGACTTGATCCTGGTGAGTCCAGTGTAATTACAAGGGTCCTTGTAAGAGGGAGGCAGGAGCATCAGAATCAGAGAGAGATGATTTAAGGATGGAATCTGACGGAGGGAGGATGGCTGTACTGATGAGTTTAAAAATGGAGGAAGGGACTGCATGCCAAGGAATATAGGTGGTCTTTAATACAGGTGGACACAGCAAGGAAGCAGATCTCCCCCTAGGGCCTCCAGAAGGAACGCAGGCCTGCCCTTAGCCTAGTGTTTTCACCTCCAGAGCTATAAAATAATAAATTTGTATTGTTTTAAGCCCACTAAGTTTGTGGTCGTTTATTATAGCAACAAAGAAAACGAATACAGATTTTGTCAACCCTGTCTCACCATACACTTTGTAAGGGGGCTTCATGGATTACCTTCTTCATCCCTCATGACAACCCTTTGAGATGAGTATTATTATTATCCCCCTTCCAAGTGAAAAATGCTGCTTGGAGAGTTTGACCCAATAGTCTAGTCTTTTGAACTCCATGGTGCCTGTTTCTGTGACATATTGCCCTGCTCAGGCAGACTTCTGTTTTCCTCATTTTAGAGTGCCTCACCAGTCCTCATTAAACTTTACCTGAGTCCCGATTTCTTGGAACTTTTTCTCTGCTCCTATGAATATGTGTTTTTTTTTTAATGGAATTTTTAAAATGAATTTATTTTATTTATTTATTTTTGGCTGCGTTGGGTCTTCGTTGCCGCGTGTGGGCTTTCTCTAGTTGCGGTGAGTGGGAGCTACTCTTCGTTGCGGTGCGCGGGCTTCTCATTGCCGTGGCTTCTCTTGTTGTGCAGCACGGGCTCTAGGCGCGCGGGCTTCAGTAGTTGTTGCACGTGGGCTCAGTAGTTGTGGCTCACAGGCTCTAGAGCACAGGCTCAGTAGTTGTGGCGCACGGGCTTAGTTGCTCCGTGGCATGTGGGATCTTCCAGGACCAGGGCTCGAACCTGGGGATTCTTAACCACTGCGCCACCAGGGAAGCCCCCTGTGAATATGTTTTTCATTCACTCTGCCTACAGTTTCGGAGACTTACCAAGTGCCAAGCCTTGGTTTAAACTTTAGGAGAGGTATATAAAACAGATGTCCACTCCGGAATAGTCATCATCCCTCGCTCTAAAAAAACATCAGTCCTCTTCTTTCACTAAATACACAGCTTCATCTGTACCATGGAGTGAATTTGTCCTGTCAGAATTCATATGTTGAAGCCCTACCCCCTAATGTGATGGTATTTGGAGATGGCCTTTGGGAGATAATTTCGTTTAGGTCATGAGGGTGGAATGCCCAGGATGGGATTATTGTCCTTATAAAAAAAAAGACACTAGAGAGTCCTTTCTCTCTGTACGTCTGTCTCTGTCTCTGCTACGTGAGGACATAGTGAGAAGGCAGCCATCTGCAATCCAGTTCTGTCACCAGAACCGAATCACCTGGCACCTTGATCTTAGAATTCCCAGCCTTCAGAACTGTGAGAAATCTATGTCTGTTGTTTAAGCCACCAAGTCTATGACATTCTGTTACAGCAGCCTGAGCAGACTAAGATAACCTTCAAAGCAGAACAAAAGAAAACAAACGAACAAACAAACACAAAACAGCACTTGGGCTAGCAGCCGAAACAGTCTTACAAATTTGTGATGCACTGGTTAAGCGCAGAGAGGCAGGCTGAGTCTAAAATGGCCTTGGTGATCCCTGCCTCCTAGTATTTATGTACCTCTGTAATCCCTTCTCCCTGGATGTGGGTTGGCCTAGCAGCTTGCTTCTAACCAATAGAATAGAACAAAGGTGATGATACGTCTTCCCATGATTACCTGACATAAGATCATAACATCCACCTTGCTAACTGTTGACTGTCTCCTTTGCTGGCTTTGCCAAAGCAAGTTTCACATTGTGAACAATGCTACAGTGAGGCCCATGTGGCAGGGAACTGAGGGTGGCCTCCAGCTGATAGCAAGCAGGGAACTGAGGCTCTCTGTTTGACAGCCTTCCAAGAACTGGGTCCTGCCATCAGCCATGTGAGTTTGAAAGTGGATCTTTTCCCAGTTGAGCATTCAGCTGAGACCCTTGTTGTGGCCAAAACCTTGATTGCAATCTTACAGAGAACCCCACTAAGCCATTTCCAGACTCCTTACCCACAGAAACTGTCAGTTGACAGTTGTGTGCTATTTTAAGTGGCAAAGTTGTGATAATTTGTTACACAGCTGCAGATAACTAATACAGGTTGAAAGCATGGATTTATCATGGGTTCAAATCTTGCCTCTACTCTACACTCCTGTAATCTTGGACATACCGTGTATGTACTCAGAGCTTTAATTTTCTCATGTTCAGAGTGAGACAATAGCAGATCCCACAGCATAACAAGTATTCAGTTATTCTTAGCTGTTATTATTTTTTAAGTGCTAATGAATCAAAAAAGAGGGTAATTTCATTTTCCCTGGAATCAGGGAAAAATAATTATAGCTAACACTTATACTGAGCTCTCAAATTTATGGGCTCACATAGAAATTATTGAATTTGATCCTTACTGCAGTGATTCTCAGCTATAAATGATTTTGTCCCCCAGGGAATATCTGGATATATTTTTGGTTGTCACAGCTGGTAGAGGGAGCTCCTGGCATCTAGTAGGCAGAGGCCAGGGATACTGCTAAACATTCTGCAGTGCCCAGGACAGCCCCTCACAATAAAGAATTACAGAACCGGAAGATCAGTAGTGCTGAGGTTGAGAAGCCATGCCCTAGCAATCCTGTGAAGGGGCGTGTGGTTATCATGCATGGTTCATGAATGAGAAAACAAGCCAAGAGAGGCTGAATTACAGAAGCGGTAGGAGACCACATAGGTGGTATCTACCAGAGCTGGGACAGAAGTCTTTATCTCCAGTTCCCAAATTCATTCCTTTTTCTTCTCCCCCACTTTACCTACCTATCCTGTCTGGAGGCCCATCGATTTCAGCCTGGAGTCAAGAGTCAGGGTGCTTTGGCCCAAAGAAGGGACTGTAATGGTGGAGATTTCAGGCACTGTAGCTGGGGAAGGGGAACCAGAATTCTTTCCAGAACAGATCATTTCAATCCCACTTGGGAGGGGATGGGAGCAGCGCTGATTGATAGGCCCGTCCCACCAGAATCCAGAGATATTCTTGCCTAAGTATAAACTTGAGCTTTGTATTCTCTTCCAACTCTTGAGAACATTTCGGGCTAACATGGACACTCCCTTAAGCAACATTTCTGGTCACTGTTTGTGCTGAGACCTATATCATGAAGACCCCTCAGTGTCTATCCATGTCCCCATTTGACAGATGAGGAAACTGTGCCTCAGAAAGGAATGCAGTGGCTTGTCAAAGGGTACATGGGTTGCAAAGGGCAGAGCTGGGATTCGAACCCAGGCCCTTCAACTTCAAGTCCAGATTAATTTCCACAATACAACTGAGCCCCCTATACACACGGCTCTGTTTGGAGTATTTGTGTGTGTGTGGTAGAAGGTGTAAAATGTTTCCTGCTTCCAAGCAATTTGCTGCCTAGAGGAGGAGACGGAATTATAAGCAGATGACTAAACTCGGAGTGGAAATAAGAACGTGTGCTTCAAATGGGTGCAAACCCCACACTCCTGGGAACGCAGGGAAGAGACAGAGAGAATGCTTCTTGGGGGTGAGGCTGAGAGACCTGTAGAAAGTCTACAGAGAAGAGATGGCACTTGAGCTGAAGCTTAAATTGCAGGCAGAACAAAAGGCCAGTGCCCCAAACCAAACAGCAGATTCACATGCTAAAAGCGGTTTCTGCCTCGAGATGCTTTAAAAAATAGTTCCTCATTCAACTTTCAGCCAGTCCTCCGTGACGGAGCTCTGGGATTCCACACATGTTCTGATGATTGCTCTTTTTTTTTCCCTTTCATAATTGCACAGCCAAGCAGCCCGAGTTCTCTAGGCTTCTGTTCAGGCCTGAAGATTTGCCGTATTTGGCATTCCTTGTGGTTTCCGTCATCCTTGTGATTATACTAAGTTTATGAGAGAAGCCTCTTATCACTGCTATCAGCACTTTTGTTTTCCCATTTTCTGCTCATTTTCCCTAAATAATCAGAGCTAAGAACTCTTAAAATAGTCAACTAATCACACTAACAGTCACTCACTAACACACTAAGTGATGTGGAAAATGGAACCACGGACGGACGAGAAGACCCCGTGCTCTCATCACTTGGACCATCCGTTCAACTGCTCGTGAACAGAAATCTGATTTGTGTGTGTGAAGGATGATTTGAGGGCTCTCAAAGCAGAAAGCGTGAATATGCAGATGATATAAGTTCATTTGTTTCTTCATTCGCTCTATAAATATTTATTAGATACCCACTCTATGCCAGGCTCTGTTTCAGGGACTGGAGATGCAGCCACAAACTACCTACCAGGTCGCTGCCTTCATGGAGCTTCCAGACTAGATGGGGGAGACAGACCATAAGTAAGTGAGCAAATCCATGAACAAGCTAAATTCAAATTGTGACAAGTAGGATTGCCAGGTCAAATATAGGTGGTCCAGTGAAATTTAAATTTTGGATAAAAAACCACTTTTTTTTAGTGGATGTATTTCCCAAAATTGCATTCTCTACTTCTGTTTCTTAAGTCAGGCACCACTAGTGCTAGGGAAATAAATGGAGTGACTGGGATGGTGTATCATTCAGGGTTCCGTCAGAGGAAGAGAACCAGTAGTTTACCTATATTTAGAGATTTATTGCAAGGAATTGGCTTAAACAATCATAGGGGCTGGATAGGCAAGTTCAAAATCCATAGGGCAGGCCATCAGGAAGGGCGGACTGGACCTCTTGGGCACAAGCTGAAGCTGCTGTCCACAGGCAGAATTTCTTCTTCTTCAGGGAAACCTCGCCTCTCCTTTGTAGGCCTTCAACTGATTGGATCAGGCCCACCCAGATTATGGAAGATAACCTTTCTTATTTAAAGTAAACTGATCATAGACTCTAATCACATCTACCAAATATCTTCCCATCAACACCTAGATTAGTGTTTTATTGAATAACTGGGGAATACAGCCTACCCAAGTTGACACACAAAACTGACCATTACAGATAGCAAGGGGACAGGGGTGTCCACAGCCAGCAGGGAAGTCTTCTGTGAGGTGGGGACACTTGACTTGAGACGTGAACTTTGAGACACTGAACACTGAACTGCATGATAAGAACTGGGAGATCAAAACATTACAGATGAAAAAAACAGCAGGTGCAAAGGCCCTGGGGTAGGGAAGACCCTCTCTCGTTTTCGGAACCCAAAAAAAGTCAGTGCAGCTGTGGGTGGAGTGATCGTCAAGGGGAGAGCAGTATCTGGTTGGGTGGAAGAAGAAGACTATAAAGTTTATAAAACTCTAGGACTATTTGTAAAAAGATGTTGATAGGTAGAGAAAAGAGTAGGCTCTTAAAAAAGGCTTTTTCCTGAAGAATTTCTGGGTATCTGGTTGGTTCTAAACCTGTTCGCTTACTCAGAAAAATTGCTGGGGGTCATTTAAGGCATGGGACTCTACCAAACTGAAATCATTAGGACTCCATGAAGTAAAATTCTTGCTGTTTCCGAAAAGGAATCTTTTTAAGAGCTAAAGAAAATGCTCAATAGATGGGCAGCCACTGTGGGGCATCTCCAGTTTAGAGCTTTTTCTTCAACCAGTCTTTGCGTTCAGTAACCTTCCTCTGAAGACTAGAATTGTCAGATGGCAAGCCAATTGTTCGCAAGAAATAGCTGAATATCAGTCAACATCTACTCTCTATCTGTGTTTGGGGATTCACGGTTTAAGGAAAGATTCCAACAAATTTCAGTAAACAAAAAAACAAATCAGTTTTACATGTTGATCCTGTGTTAGAATTCCACAGGCAGCTTTGTCTCCTAGAAATCGTAAATAGATTTGTGAATCCTCAGTGCTGTTGCAGGAAAAACTACTACCTGAACCCGGTAGAGATTCCTGGTATCTGTAGCTTCTCACAACTTGCCTGTTGCCTCCAAGTCAGACCAGGATTCCTCCAAAATTGATATAATAACTTCGCGAAAATCACCTAATCTCTCTAGACCTGGGTTTCGTTATCTATTTGTTTTTTTAATGAGGATTTCAACTCTGAAGTGTCGTTCAGCCCAAACATTCAGGTTCCATGAGAATTCTCTTAATTGTCAACTGTCCCAATGTGGTACCTTGATTTGGGAGACAGTATAGGCAGGAGATGTTGATCTCTGTTGTGTATCGTGTACTAGAGCCGTTTCACTCCCTCAAGATCCTGATGATGAATCTTTCCTGTTCTATCTCCCCACCCCCACTAACCATCAAATGGTATGTAGTTGTATTTGTTATCTGTCGCCATGTGACACGTTACCCCTGAAATTCAGTGGCTTGAAACAACAGACATTTACTATCTCACGATTTCTGTGGGTCAGGGATCGGGAGTGACTTAGCTGGGTTTTGGCTCAGGGTCTCATAGCTATGGTCACGATGTCCACTGGGGCTGTCTTCATCGGAAGGCTTGGCTGGGGCTGGGAGAGAACATGGTTGTTGGCTGGAGGCCTCAGTCCCTCACCCTGTGGGCCTGTCCGTTGACTGTTTGATGTGTCCTCATAACAGGGCAGCTGGCTCCCGAGAGAATGAGTGACCCTGGAGAGAAACGAGGAAGCCGTAATGCCTTTCACGACCTAGTCTTGGAAGTCATACATCATCAATCCCACCATATCTATTTGTTAAAACTAGGTCACTAAGTGCAGCCCCACAATCAGGGGGAGGGGAATTCGGTTCTAGCTTTCAAGGGAAGAGTGTCAAAATTTGTAGACATGTTTTAACTAACACAGTTGTGTCGTGTGTGTCTGTGCGTGTGTGCTAGAGAAATTTTACTCCCTAAGATCTTGATGATGTTATTCTTCCAGCTCTATCCCTCCAATCTTACCCCACTGGTAATTAAATAGTATATAGCCTATAACTTAACTATCCTTCTGTCTTCTGTAACTTATTACGAGCACAGTGTGACCTGGCTTCAGAAAGCCTGAACATCACAAAGATTGTTGCTTTGCTGCTTTCCTGTTTTCAAGTATTCCTTAACTATTAAGGCAGTAATTGGCAAATTTTCCCTCCTGCATCTCTTGTGTAGTCCACTGCTTGGGAACAGAGAGAAGGGAACATGGAGGGTAAAGCAAGAGGGTGTTTTGTTTTCTTTAACTTCCTTAGATGGATGAGCCATTTATGCACCATTGCATCCCATGCAAAGTTTTGCAGAAATATTCTAGAGCCAAGCTTGGTGGAGGATGGTCTTCTCAAGTGGCTGCCAGCTTGCCTGATCAGAGAGTGTACAGCTGGGACACCAGACGTTCACTGCCCATGGGCGACTTTTCCCAAAGGCTGGGTCCTCCTAGAAGTAGAGCTGGGACGGAGATCTGTGTGCAAGTTGTTCATTTGGAAGATCCCGGAAACACTGGTAGGCAGTGGAGAAGTGAGATGAGAAGGGGAGGCAGGTGAAAGGAGTGAGTTATCAAGCCACTTACTCTCTGGAGGACTGGAGCTTAGTGCCACTGGGGAAACTCTGGGAAAATGTATAGAACTCACACCTCTGAGTTTCCCGAACTAAGGGAAGCAAGAGACGTGGGTTATTGATCTACCACCTCCCATCAGACTTTGACTGAGAGCTGCTCCTGGTTATTTCTATAGGAGGTTGCTAGATCTGTGTAACAAATTGCGTGGCTGAAAACAACAGAAATGTGTTTCCTCACAGCTCTGGAGGCTGAAAGTTTGCAATCGAGGTGTTACCAGGGCCAGGCTCCCTCTGAAGTTGCTAGGGAAGGGACTGTTGCGTGCATGTCTTAACCTTTGGTAGCCTCGGGCGTTCCTTGGCTTGTAGAGGCACGCCTGCAGTCCTGTCCTCACGTGGCATTCTCCCCGTGCGTCATCACGTCGTCTTCCCTCTGTGTATGTCTGTCTCTGTGTCCGAATGTCCCCTTTTTACAAGGATATCTGCCATACTGGATTAGGGTCCACCCTAATAATCCATTTGGTTACTTCTGCAAAGAACCTGTTTCTAAATAAGGTCACATTCTGAGGTTCTGGGAGTTAGGACTTACGTATAACTTTTTTGGGGGGACACAAACCCGTAAGACTCTGTCTATTCGGCGCTGGTGTCTGTTGTTGGGAGCAAGAAGGTGTATCCAGCAGGGATCCTGGCTCTGGATCTTTGGGGTTGGCTTCTAGGTTTGGGGCTCTCTTGGGTTCCTGCTGGAAGAGCCAAGGCTCCAAGTGTAGCCATACACAGCATAGAAGGAGAGCCCGGGTGGGTGAATCCTCACCGTCCAGATGCTCAGGCTGCAAACCTCGGAGTCATCCCTGGTTCCTCTTTTCCTTTGTTGACTACTTGCAATCCACTGCAGATATATCAGTTCTAGAAAAAAATTTTCTTATCTGGAATCCATCCATTGCTCCCCATCAGGACCGACATCATCCAAACTCTAGGCCATCTTCATCTCTCCCCTGATTTACTGCTGCAGCCTCCGACCTGGTCTCATCACATCTGATTAGACCTGCCCAGGAATAATCCAGTATCCTCTTACTAGGTGTTATGGGTTGAATTATCTCCCCCACAACCCCACAAAGTCATATGTTGAAACCCTGCCTCATCCCCTTTTAAAGGAGTGCACCAAATTTGCTGTCAGTCTTCAGTTCAATTTTACCTTCTCTTTCTCTTGTCTTTCCCTCCCACTCCTTTTCCCTCTTTCTCTCTCCCTCTTCTCTCCCCCCACTCCTCCCCTTTCCCACTTCCTCTGAATGCATAGCACTCTGAAAAAGTTGAAATGCCATAGGCATGGAGTATTTTCACAGGGTAATATTAATAGAAATATTCTCGAAAAAAAGCTCACCCAAACACAGACCCATCTAGGTTGATTTTGGCAAAATGAGGTCTAAACTTTCTAAACTTTCATACCCTCTCCTCCTGCTGGGCTTCTCTCTCACTGCCAAGGCACATGTTTCTCCTGTCTGTGACCTTGCCCCCATTATGTCCCTTCCAAAACCATATGTAAAATATATAATACATATATGTGTGTATATCTATAAATACGGGTGTGTGTGTATATATATATGGTGGGTATGTGTAAATAGTTAGATAGGTGGATAGATACATAGATAAATGATAGAAACTTTTTCCACCCTACTTCTCCCGGGGGTAGATTATTTTCCCCAAAAGTTGTGTCTGCCCCAAAACAGAGATACAAAGAAACTGATTGAAGTTGGGGTGTTTGAGCTGGAGCGTGTGTCTGCCAGGCCGGGCTTGACCTGTCAAGCTGGAAAATACAGGATAGGAGAGGGACAGGATCCCAACATTCTCATAGAGCCTGACTTCACCGCTGTGCCTCCCAACCAGCCAATAGCAACCAACAGAGAGGGATTAGGAGCCATGCATTTCCAGGGATCTATCTGAAGGCACCAGTGTGTCAGGGTCTGGACCAAGTTACCGAATGGGGTAAACTGCCTGTGACTCAGTCCATTCCAGCTTTTTAATACGAGTGCTACCTAGTTTAAAATGAGCACCAGAAATGACTTTTAAAAGAATTTAAAAGCTAGGTATCGAAGGGTAAGAGATAGTTCATTCCCACTTGACTTGGTAACGCTGAGGAGTCCATGGGTCTAGTCCACTGTGGCAGACACTGGCAAGCCTCACCTAGACACCCCCTTCCCTTCCCTGACTTGACTTCTGATCGCCAGCACCCCTATTTCTTTGCCTGGGAGCTTTCTCTTGCTGTTGGAACCCTCTGTGAGCAGCCCTCAACTAATTCCTGATAGGACTTGCTGTATAAAAATCCCAGCTCCCCTACCCCTGGGCCAGGGTAGCTCAGAGGCACGTGCTCTACCCTAGCTCCTCGAGTTTCTTCAATGGGACTCAGCTCTAGGCGCCCACAGGGGTAGCTGGCTTGAAAATCTACCCTTTATTGACGGCTATCGCTTCCCTCTCTTGATCCCCACTTGCCTGTGGTGTTTCCATCCTTCTCAAATAAACTGCCTGCACTCTGATCCTGTCTGTGGGAGGAAGTAAGTGCTCTCTACCACCACACACACACATACGCTAAAACAATTTGACTTAGAACATGGCTATAGAGCATGGGCTTTCCAATCAGGTAGACCCAGGGTTGAATTCTCACTCCACCAGAAACGGGCTGTGTGTGGACAGTCATCTCTGAATCTTATCTGTAAGACGGGTGTAGTAATACATCAGGCTCCTAAAGTGGATGAGGATTCAGTGAGTTTATGCATGAGAAGTGCTGAACGTGGAGGCTGGCTCATAGTAAGTGCTCAATAAATGGTAGCCAAGTTTTGTTTCGTTTGTTGCCGTTGTTAAATTTCCACCCTCTTGGCTTTCTGCAGCCTGGGACAGTAGCAGAGAATGCAGGTGTCATTTACACTGGGCAGCGGCGCAAGGTTCAGTAGTTGGACAAGGGAATCCAGGCAACAAGGGAGCCCAAGATTAAAGTGAAAGTCAAATGCCATCAGGAGGGGCAGGGAAAGAGAGGGGGGCCTAGGGCAGTACCTCTTAAACTTCACTCTGCGTACAAATTATTTGGGAAACTTGTTGAAATGCAGATTCTGATCCAGTGGGTCAGGGCTTCAGCCTGAGATTCTGCATTTCTAACAAGCTTCCGGGTGATGTCATGCTGCTGACATCATGTAGCCCATGTGTGGAGTAACAAGGAGCTAAGGCTTGGAGAGCAAATGTCAAGCCCAGGAGAAAAGAAGGACTGGAAGTGAGAGTGCAAAACCCAAGTGTGGTCAAGGACGGCCAATCGTCTGCTTTGAGTTACATTTTCTATCACGCATCTGGAGCTGTGCTCTCCAGTATGGTGCAACCAGCCCCATGTGGCTATTGGCACTTCATCCTGATTGGGATGTGCTGTGCATGTAACAATCACACTGGATTTTAGGTACAAAGGAAAGAATGTAAAATAGTTCAATACTTTAAATAATAGTAGTTACGTGTTTAAATGATAATGCTTGGGATCTATTATGTTAAATACAGTATATCATTAAATTTAATTCCACCTGTTTCTTTTTACTTTTTTTTTTAATTGTGGCTGCTAGCAAATTTTGAGTTACATTTGTGGCTTACATTAAATTTCTGTTGGCCGTCACTGGTCTAGAAAGGGCCTCTTTCTTCCCCTCTCTCTGCGCTGCTGCCTAAGAATCCATCGTCAGCAATTCCTGAGGTGCCCTGGGGAAAATTCGCAACTAGAGAGGCTCATTGCTCTGAAGGGGAGACAGGCAGGCCCGCAAAAGGGAGCTGTTTGGGAAGGAACCAGGCAGAAACATGCCAAGTCATTCTCCACAACAGCAGAGCTATTGCCATGGGGCCGACTGGGCGGCCTGGATCCCGGAGAGGCCAGCCTGCCACGCTCCAGTGCCTTCAGTCTGGGCCTCTTCAGTCCTTTCGCAAGTTTTCCTCCTCATCCTGGGCGACAGGTAATTAGCAGGGCCAGCTGGCAGCCTCCACCGGGTACTGTCGCCAGAGAGCCGGCAGCCGGCCTGCAATTACTGTAATCCTGGCTTGGCCTTCCAAAGAGAGCTCTATTCAGCTCTCCCTCTGCAAGTTGGCTCTGGGTGAGGGGGCTCGTAACCTCTACATTCTCAGGGTGTCTC
This sequence comes from Balaenoptera physalus, assembly GCF_965194825.1. Lineage (NCBI taxonomy): Eukaryota > Metazoa > Chordata > Mammalia > Artiodactyla > Balaenopteridae > Balaenoptera > Balaenoptera physalus. The sequence continues at coordinate 92,253,143 of NC_138896.1, read as the reverse complement.
TTGGCAATGAAAGACCCACAGAAGAAAGTCCCCAGTGTGCAGACCTGCCACAGACTTCCCATGGTAAATAACCGGGCAGTTGGGCATAAGTCACTGCTTGTCAGAGGCCGGGGGTATTGGAAATGTCTCGCCCGAGTCATCTATTCCTCAGACAGTTGCTTTTACGTGTTCCCAGTAACTCCTCTTTCGGAAGCTTGTCCAGGGCAGATCCCAGGCGCCTCAGAAACACATTAAGAAGGACGCTTGAAAATCTATGAATCTTAGCTTCCGCGAAGCTAGAAGGATACGAGAAGAAAGGCTGTTTTATCAAGTGGGGACTGTAGGCAAAGCCGGGTCTGCAAAGAGGCAGCAGAAAGATCTTCATAGTCATTGGGCTAATTTTTTAAGTTCTCAAGCCTCAGTCTCCTCATATGAAAAATGGGCATAGGAACAGCATGGACCTACTAGGGCCGTCATGGGGATGAATGAGACATTCTGTGTGACAGGTTCAGCATGGCAAGCACGTGAACGTGAACATTAAAAACTAAGTACAATAATAGGGAATGAACTCTAAGAAGCAAGACAGATGGAATGCGTGTAGGTTGAATCCATCAGAATGTTCCAAATTGGAGCACTGAGGTTTAAATGGCAGGGGCTCCTTTTAATGCCCAGTCACCAGGAAAGTCTGCCCTGTGTTATCTGTGAGGTCTGGTACAACATGAAAATGCAGGGCCCCTTGTTCAAAATTCAAGAAAAAGGTGCAATTGAAGGTACTAATATAGGAAACTTCTTTCATTCTTCCGTGGTCTATCTCTGTCTTTGTATCTCTCTCTGACTCTCTTCCCCAGCATTTCTATTTCCTATTTAATGTCCCACTTCCTTGGGCAGGGCGATACGCACCTGGTCATGCAGACCATCACAGGTACCTGGGATGTGTCACTCAGCACATGTAAGCATTTACCCCCATTCCCCTCCCCTCCATCCCAGGATCCCCCTCCCAGCAGCCACGAGACCTGCCATCTGTGCCCCAGCCAGGGTCAAAGAAGTCAGTCCCCAACCTACAGGGGACAGGCACCCGCATGCTGGGACACATCCATTGTGCATTGGGGTGGGTAAGAGACTGGGCCCTGCCAAGCTGCCTATCAGACATGCCCTGGACTGCCGCGTCTTGCCCTGCCCCTAGATGCCACCCAATCTTGACTCTTCCTGTTACCCAGAAACTGAGTTCACCTCTTGGTGGATGTCGAGCCAAAAGACACAGCCAAGCCAAAGAGCGGGAGAAGGAAGAATTTATTACTTGCAGCAAGTAAGGAGACTCCCAGGGATCTCTCCCAAAGCAGTGCCTCCCCAAATAGCAAAATTGGGGAAGTTTTAACCTAAGGGTACATGCATATTCATGCAGGGGCTTGGGCGGTAGACAGAGTCCAAGCTTTAGTTGATTGAAGTCATGAGGGTCAGAAAAGGACAACATCATCTCCCCTTAGATTCCAGTTGATCTGGTGGTTGAGCGCTTTGGGCTCATCTTTACCATTGAAACAGAACAGGCAGCGTTTGCAACCGATGTGTTACCTTTGCTATTGTTATTTCTCTCACAGCCAATGTTTCTACATTCTTTTGTTCCCTTAAAATCATTAATTACTGACACCTGCTCAAGGATGAGCACTGTGGCCAGGTTTAGGTCACAGAATGGCTTAGACCAGAAATGACTTCTCTTCTGTCAAGAAAGCCATGCCTGCTTCTCTTTCTCCGGGGACCCCCCTCCATCTGCTTACGTTCTCCTGCCGACCCCTTAGCCTCTGTCCGGGGCGAGAGCAGCGTGGATTGCTGGATGGGGCCCAGGGGCCAGGTGCTGGGGTGGCTGCAGCCGCTGGGCAGTGGTGGGGAGGTGAAGGGTGAGCAGGGTCTGGGATATCACAGGGTGCAGGAGCAGGCAACAGAGGACCCATCCTGGGGAGACACAGAGGTGGAGAGGTAGCAGCAGGCAGGACTGCACACGCCCCACGGTCCCATCAGAACTGACGCACTAAACCCTGTATCACACGTACAGTTATCAGCACTTTCAAGATGGTGACTGTAGAGCATTAGCCCACCAAGGGCAGTGCCCCTCTGAGCGTGGGACCTGTGTGACTGCCCTTGAAGTGACTGCACTTGAATGCCCTCGAAGCCAGCCCTGGATGAGATGGCTGTCACGGAATAACTAGACATCATGTTTCCTGTCCCAGGCAGAGCCTGGGATTCAGATCCCACCTCTACCTCTCACTAGTTCTGTGACCTTGGGCAAGTCCTTTAACCTGTCTAAGCCTCAGTGTCTGCATCTGTAAAATGGGAAAAATGATAAAGTTTTGCAAAGATTAAAGGAGATGATGCAAGTTGGGTTTAGCTTGGTGCTGGATGTAAAGCAAAACCTTAAAAACCGTTAGCTATCGCTCGAAAAGTGACTTTGAAAGAGAAGCATCCTTTTCCCCATTTATCTCTTGGAGAAGCAATCCTTCACACTTTTCCAAAGCTCCGGGATCCTCTGTTTCCTTTCCTCACAGCACTTGGTGAGTGGCTGAATGAAACAAACCAATGGGCAGGGTTCTACTGACATAAATAAGAAAGTGGACGAGCTTAGCGTCACCCAGGCTTATGTGCTGGCAAGCATTGCTCCTATCACAGATTCAACCTGGGCCCAGTCTGCCAAGAGAAGCTGGAAGGCAGCAATGTGGCTTCTGTCTAGCCTGATCTATCCCTTCTCAAAAGCTGATTTCACTCCCTGTTTTCGTAAGAAGCTCTACTCTAAACTCCCTGAGAGGACTCACACTCTGTCACCATCTGCATGACCTTGAATGAACCACATCCAGTGGATTCTCTTCTGTGTTTAGTGACATTCTCTTTACTAGAAGGTCAGCTCCCCGAGGACAAAGTCTGGGTCTGGTTTTGCCTAGTGTTGGATCCCTAGTGCCTAACATGATCCCTGACTTGTGGGAGACACTCAACAAATGTTTGTCAAATTAATGAAAGGATGGATGGATGGATGGATGGTTGGGTGGATGGATGGATGGTTGGATGGGTGGTTGGATAGATGGGTAGATGAATAGATGGAAGGAAGAGATGGCTATATTTTGTGAACGCTGAGCTCATTCCCAGCTCTGACAATCTATTATGCTCTAAGTCCACTTCATTGTTTCTGCTTCTTCCCTTGAAGGATGAAGTTGGAAACTTCAGGACCTCCTCTTCCATGATGGGCCCTGCAGGAGGAAAGCAAATCAAAAGTGTCGGGTGGGTTGGTTGGATGTCCCTGACTTGGTGAGGGATTGAGAACTGGATCTGCTAGTGCCATCTTGGTCCTAGTGGAGCTTTTCTTCCAGGTCACATTACCCCTTATGTATCTAGGGCCCCCACTCCATTCTCAGGGGACTGGGGCTCCCCAAGGGTCATAGGTAATCAGTTGGAGACTGAGGCAAATTCTCTGGTCAAAGAAGAGCTATCTTCCTCCTGTACGATTGGCTGGCAAAATGTCCATGAGTGTGTCCCAAGCAGAGGGCCGGGAGAAGGGCAACTGACTGGGCTGCCATGTGGCTCCCTGGCACTGGACTGGACGGCATTGCTCCCAGAGACCCAAAGTTTCCTGATCTCACTTAGCTGCTGTCTCCATGGTCCCTCTTCTCCTTCTTTCCTCCAGGGGTGGAATCTTTTAATTTATCTGGCACTGGGGGAAAAAATGTGTTCTGTAAGTATGCATGCAAATATTTCTGCCTTGCATTTAAACTAGTGGTTGTTTTTAACTCAGTAGTCAGGAATTTGCAATCCCACTTCTTGCTTTATTTTCTGATTCCATAGTGATTGCTTCTTCCCAAAGCAGTGGGTGTCTCAGTCCAGCTGTCTGGGCTAGGGAGAAAGATCCCTAGGCTAGGGAGAAAGATCCCTAGGCTAGGAATCGCTCTCAGACTTGAATGTGCCATATCAATCGCCTGGGGATCTTGTTCACCTGCAGTTTCTGATTCAGTAGGTCTGTGGCACGTCTGAGATGACCTTTCTAACAAACATCGAAGGTAATGCCAATAGTTAAGGCACAAGAAGGTCACTTCGAGTAGCAAGGCTCTATGGGTAAAAAAGCAAAGAAAAGTCCTAAGAGGGATGAGCAGGGAAGAATAGGCACATCCATCTAATAGGATATTAGACGATTCTAATATTTCAAAACATTCTTGTATCTCACACAGAGTTGAGTTCTAGGAACAAGTGTGAGGAAGAGGGAGAGATGTGTGTAGCCTACTGGTCTACTCCTCTGCTTTTGCTCCAAATGGGGCTGAAAATCAGATGGTGAAGAATTGTTGTCAACTGTCTGTTTGCCCAGCCTGGGGAGGTCATAGGGTCTAAGGAGGGAAACTGAGGTACTGTTGCAGTGAAGCATTTTCTCATGGCCCCCAGAGATTACCCTTCAGAGACAGGATGGGAGCTGCCCGAGTTCCCTACCGTAGGCTCTTCTTTAGATTAAAAACAAAGGCTGGCCCTCTTCCTGTCCATCTGCCCGCCAGCTGGACAGCACTTTGCTTGCCCTGCTGCTCTCACACACAGCTTCCCAAACGCTCTGGGCTAATTGGAGCTGAGACAGGGAGATGGCTTCGGGCTTGAAGTGGCATTGTCCTCCCGCTTCTTGGCAAGGATCCAGGGCGAAGGACAACAGAAGAGAGAGGCGTGAGGGCCCTTGAGCAGCCAGCACTCACAATTCAGTGTCTAGTGGGCTTGGACTTTGGGGCCACCAGAGGGACGGATGGCATCTTTCTCAGGCTTCGTGTTGTCGTTTATTTTATAAATCGGGGAGGCAGTGACAGCCACAAATGGATTAGATGCTCAAGAGCACTTCTGAGCCACTTCTCCTGCATCCGTTGGGATCTTCAGTTCAAAGGCCCACAAGAGTCCTTGCACGTTTCCTTTCAAGCCAAACTCCAGCCAGCCCTCTAAATCCTTCCAAAGAAAAATTAAGTAGGGCTTAGGAGAAGACTGTATCCGCTCAGCTAATGAATGAGGATCTTGGCTTGCTTTCGTAAGTGAAGGTCAGAATTGAGGTTTTGCACTACTCTCCAGCTAATCAATCTCAGGTCAGAGATTGCAAATCCAAATGCCTACGGGGGCTGGGCAGGAAGTGTAAAGGAGCCAAGAGGACTGCATCCGAGAAGACCAGGAGTCGTAGAGTAAAGGGGGCAGTTTCGGCTGGTGGTTGCCATGTGGGTCTGTGGCCCAGCTTTCCCAGGTCCTGGGCTTTTGGGGGAGATTCTAGAAATCTTTATTTTTTTAAAATAGTAGTAACAACAGGATTGATAAAATATGTACAATGTGCCAGGCACTGCTCTTAGCACTTTAGATATTTTACGTTATTTGGTTCTCACTATGGAGTTATGAGGAAGATACTATTATTACCCCCATTCCACAGATGAAGAAACCGAGGCCCAGGGAGACTGAATAACTTGCTCAAGTTCTTTCTGCTGGGGAAGTGGCAGAGCTGGGATTTTAACCTAGGCAGTGTGGCTCCAAGTTGAAATTCATGTCCCTAACCACCATGCTGTATGGCTGGCCAGAAAAGAAATTGCTAGATTCTTTATGTTCATACTTGTATTAGTTTTCTGTTGCTGTGTAGCAAACTACTGCAAACTTAGGGGCTTAAAACAGCACCCATTTATTAGTTCACAGTTGTATAGGTCACAAGTTGGTGTGGACTTAATCAGGCTCTTTGCTTAGGGTCTTGCAAAACCAAAATTAAGGTGTCATACAGGCTGGGCTCTTATCTCGAGGCTCCAGGGAAGAATCAGCTTCCAAGCTCATTCACATTGTTGGCAGAATTTGGTTCCTTGTGGGTGTACGGCTGGGTGCCCCTTTCCCTGCTGGCTATAGGCTCAGGGTTTTCTCAGCCTCTGGAGGCTGTTCTTGGTCCTTGAACATGACCCAGTCCATCTTCAAAGCGAACAACAGCCTGTCGACTCCTTCTTGTGCTTTGAATCTCTCCTGCTTCCCTTCTGCTACTGCCAGGGACAACTCTCGGCTTTTAAAGGACTCACTTGATTGGGTTGGGCCCACCAAGGTAAGCTCCTTAATTAGGCCCACTGACTTAGGACTTTAATTCCATCTGCAAAGTCCCTTCAGGGCAGTGCCCAGATTCCTGTTTGATTGAATAACAGGGAATGGGAGTTTTGGGGGCAGCGCCATGTTTAGATCTCTGCTTACCATAGCACTTAACTTTAAAAAGTATTAAAATCTTGTTTATGACAAACAAAACATCTACGGGAAAGGGGTTGGGGGCTTCTCACCTTTGGTCCTTTCTTTTGTTTATTCAACAAATCTCTGTTGACTGCTCACTAGGTGCCAGCCCTACACTGTGCGCTGGGACTACCGCAGCAAACAAGATAGACAACCCTGCCCTTGATGCCCCAGATACCATGTCACGAGGGCATCCATGGCAGTCCGCTTGGTCAAGTGGCAGTCACCATCTCTGGGCTGCATTCCTGTTACTCTGCTGAAGTATTTATTTGTCTTCAGTTACATGCCCCACAAACCCTGTTTGTTTTTTCTCTCTGCCCTGAATATTCATGAGCACGAACCGCTCAGATTCCCTAATCAGTCTCCCATGTGAGCCACATTCAAACAGGGACCACATCTAACACCTCTGTTCTGATGTCTTGGCCAAAGCAAATAGAATTACGAATGAACGGGAGCCTGCTGAATTCCCGGTCCCGTGAGACAGCTGCTCTAGACAGGACAACTGAAGTCCTAGGAGCAGGACACCAGATGCTGGCTGGCACTGGGAGGGCTGGAAAAGATGGGGTAGTTTCCCAACTGCCAATTTCTGTGAGCCCTGTGGTTTGAGATATCAGTAGCTCCTAAAGGGAGGGAATTTCTCCCTCCATTTTGGGCTTAATGTTCCAAAGATCTTGAGCTGTTACCTGCTGCTAAAATATGATTATGCACAGCCAAATGGTCTGATCCAGTATGCACAGCCTTGTGGTTTAATATTCTCATTAGTTTGATTTCATCCGTATTTACAAAGCCGCTTGCATTAGACGCCTTAGGAATTTAAGTTGGTTCCTCACCTGACATCCCCCTGCCTTTCTCTGCACACATTCTGCCTTCACGTCACTTCCTGTACAGCCCAGGAACGCATCTATACATTTTAAACATATATCCATGTGCCAGCGTCCCTCTGAGTGTGACATGCAGGAAGAAAGAGAACAATGTAGATGTGGTCTAAGCAGTGACCTTCTCTGCTGGAATGAATCTGTCTTTCCTTCCTACACACTCCTCTTAACACTGACTCCCCGGTGTTGGGATCATCGGGATCATTGTGGGGATAAAGCCAGACCTCAAAGGGCAGTTGCACTTGACGGAGATTATCTCCCCTCTCTTGATTCCTGGAAAAATGTGGCCAGGCTTCCTGTAGGGTCCCCCTTTTGACTCCAGGGTGCCAGGGGAATCACAGACAGGCCACCAGGGTTTTATTTGCACAAAGATTTAACAGACCTATTAGGAGAATCGATTACCAGCACTGAGTGAGACTCATAGGACTAAAATTGGAAGAAAGAAAAGAGTAGGGGGTTGCAGCCCACCCCTTAACCCCGGAAGACAGAGCTCTGCATGCACTGTGCAGCAGGTGGGCCTATATTTTCTCACTGAATCCTCACAATCACCCCAAGAGGTGGGTCCTTTGAATACCAGCACTTTAAAGATGAAGATCCAAGGCTCAAAGGAATTAGGCATCTGCCCAAGGAAATACAGGGAGCAATCCGCAGTGTCCGGGTGGGAGAGAATCAAGACCCTCCCAAGACGGTCTGGGGACATCGCTTTCTATCAGCAGGGAGAGATCATCCACGGAGAACACAGAGCAGGAGTGTTTGTCTCCTTCCCCAACCCATCCTGCCAGTCTCAGGAGAGCAGGAGGGGACTCTCCAATACTGAAACAAACAAACAAACCAACAAGTAAATAAGGCTTTTAAAAAACCTTTAATATCAGCATTGAAGGGGCTGGCTGGGAACAGACAGAGAAATGAGTCCTGGGCCTCTCCCAGGAGAGAGTGCTCATGCTTTTACTTTGTTTTAATTTTCTCTCCTGATGAAAAATTTGCCATGGTTAGAGAGGCACAGAGTAAACAGAACTGTGACTGATGTTTTCCAGTTTCCCTAGCAGATCCCACATACATATTTTTAGAGTTCATCCATATTTCAACAGTTTCAACATGGCTGCCCCTCTGGGAGGCTGAGGTGAAGGTCGGGACCCCTGACATCTCCCTTCCCCCACACAGCCAATGCTGGGCTTCTGTGTAGGGCCCAGAGGGTCAGGAATTTTGGAGGGAAGGGGGCAGGCAGCATTGGGCTCCCACCAGATGCTGTCGGCACTCATGTCCACCTGTGAAGGCGGCTACTGCATGCTGCTGGGACTCTGCTTCTGTGCGTTCTCCTTTTAGGACAGAGATTCTGGGTAGCACAGCGAGTGAAGGCTTCGGAGGGAGTCTATTATGGACCGAATGTTTGTGTCCCCCTAAAATTCATATGTTGGAATCCTAACTCCCAAGGTGATGGTTTCAGGAGGTGAGAGCCTCTGGGAGATGATTAGGCCATGAGGGTGCAGCCCTCATGAATGAGATTAGTGCCCTTATGAAAGAGACCCTGCAGACCTCCCTGGTCCCTTCCGCCATGGGAGGACACAGTGAGAAACCTCTGTGTGTGGCCCAGGAAGTGGGCTCTCACCAGATACTGAATCTTCTAGTACCTTGATCTTGGACTTCCCAGCCTCCAAAACCATGAGGAATAATTTTCTGTTGTTTATTAACCACCCATTCTATGGTATCTTTGATAATAGCAGCCCAAACAGACTAAGACACACCCTCCACCAATGTGGATAGATAGAACACATCCAGCCCTGCACACTGGGGTGGGAGAACTCGAGGCGTGATCTCCACCATCTCCCAGGGTTACCCCAAAGAATGAGCCCCAACAGGAGCTTGCTTGCTAATGTTCCCTACGGGCTCCTTTCCCCTCCCCCACTTACTGTCCCACCCCCTCACCCTAGTGCTTCCTCCCCAAAAAATATTTGCCTCAGGGTCTGCTTCTAGGGCAAGGGGTCCACGCCAGAGAGGACCACCAGGGAAATCCAAATTAAGAGGAAGAATCAGAAACCTAGCAAAGAGTAGCCCCAATAACATTACAGACGGAAGGTTCAGGAAAGACCCACCCAGAAACGCCAAGCCAGAGGAGGCCTGATTCAGAGTGCCCGTGTCTGCCAGAATGAATGTCCCTGTTCTTGTACTATGACAGGCTTGAAGGCCCTTCTCAGAAGTACACCCACCATCTGCCTTTGTCCTACTGGCCTTTTCTCTAGTGGGTGGGCAACATGCCAGAAGCCGGGCTGGGCTAAGGTTGAGATCCCCGTAGCCCGTGTGTGTTTGTGCGTGTTTGCAGGGGTGGGGGCTGACTTGACACAAGAAAAACTCCAAGGATGAGCCTCAGCCTCCCCCAGGCGGGGCACAAATGGGGTAGCATGGGCAAGTAGCCCATCCTGGTAGCAGAGCCAGATGCGGAGTTTGCGGAGAGTGGCTGGCAAGATTCTCCCACTTGCTCTCGCTTGATGTAGCGTATGCAAAGCCCCGGTCCTATTATTCCTTTCCTCCTGAGTCAGAATATGCCAGAGTCACTGCTGTGACCTGGGCCTTTTTCCCCTCCACTCACAGACTGAGGCTCCCCCATCCCTCCAACTCTGTTCCCTCTGCACCCCATCTTTCTGCTTTTCTCCCTAAAGATCCCTCTGGGATGGAGCAATACACAGAAAGGTTCTCTGCGATCATGGTCTAGACTTACCAAGCGGCAGGCCCTGTGCTAAATGATTTAAATGAGGATCAAATTAAATTCTGTTTAAAATCCTGTTTGGCTCCACTTTTCAGATGAGAACACTAAGAGCCCAGAAAGGTTGAGTAAGAGGCCCAGCGTCACACAGCTAGTGTGGCCCATTTGGGATTTGATGTCAGGGCTGGTTGCCTCTGAAACTTGGCTTCTTACCTGCTCTGCTCTTTTGTGTCCTGGAGGTTTGCTCACTTACAGGTATAAATATCTGAAGTAGGTGGCAATTCTCATTGGACCTTGGATTTTTAGAGCACTTTGCAGTTGACAGAGCCCGTAAATCTATGTGATGACTCTGCGTCATTTGGACAAGAATGATGAGGATACGGTGCTCGGGGCAGTGCGGAAACGGTAGCCACTGGGAGTAGTAACAGTACCGCTCTCCTCTTACAAGTGAGGAGACCAAGCCTCAGTTCAAGCCTCTGTTCTAGACAGAGACACCCAGTAAGTGAGGAGCGACATGTCGGGACCCTCACGTAGCTTGCCCTGTCGCTCTGTCTCTTTCTACGTCCAGTGACCAGTCTGGTACATTCTACCAGCAAGTCCCTGGAGCCCTGCTTTCTTCTTCAGAGCCTCTTTGGCTGATTTTCAGAGGAATGCACAGGGCTTTCAAAGAAGTGTTTATTCCCTGCTCTCAGCCCAGCACGGAATTCAGAAACAGAATGTCAAAAACACAAAGGGTTCAGGTTGCACTGCTCCTGGAATGCAAAGTCAGGAAACTTTCCCTCCTTCTCTTGAGAGGTCGTAATGGGATGGCTGGAGATTAACTTGGACTTTTCTGGGGCATGGGAAAGAGGAGACAGAAGTACAGAAACAGTTCATCGAGGCCTGCTCTGATTGGAAAGCTGGTTCTGCGCCGAATGATGCTATTGTGGATGTGTGCCTTTCCCTCACGTATCGGCTGGGGAGCCCACAGAGGTGAGGAGGGAGAAAAGAAAAGGCTTGATGATGTTATGGTCCACATTTCCCATCTTTACAATGGAAGAGCTTGATTATACCCAGCAGTGGTTCTTCCCTGAAGGTGACTTTGCCCCCCAGGGGACATTTTTCGTTGTCACAAGTAGGACGAGGGGGCCGTGCAGAATACTACTCGCGTCTAGTGGATAGAGGCCAGAGATGCTGCTGGACATCCTTCAATGCAAGGACATGTCATCCGACCAAATGTCAGTAGTGCCCAGGCATCTTGAACATTCCTCCTGAATTAAGCCCATCAGCAGAGAGCAGTAGAAAGAGAAAACATATGCTGTGTTTTGAGGGTGCAAAGGTGACGTTTCTTGGAAATGTTTTATCTGAAAATTGCAGAATATTACTGTGATGTTGTATTTTATATTAAGAAATATACATTTGGTTTTCATCCCTTTTCCTATCACAGAGCTCCTAAAACTCTTGGAGCTTCCTGTGCCGAGAGCTACAAAGCTGTCTATTTTTAGGTTAATTAGGTGACTTTGGGAGGTGCCTAAGAATGGGTGGGTGAGGAGCTGATTGCCAGTGGAGTCAAGCAGGTGATTAGAGGGTTGGAACTTTGAGGCTTTCCACCCCCCACTTCCAGGGAGGGGAGAGGGGCTGGAGGTTGAGTTCAATCACCAATGGCCAGTGACTTAATCAAGCATGTCTGTGTAATGAAGGCACCATAAAAACCCGGGAAGGACTGGATTTGGAGAGTTTCTGGGTTGATGAACACATGGAGGTGCTGGGAGGGTGGCATACTCAGCGAGCCTGGAAGCTCTGCGCCCTTTCCTGCGTGCCTTGCCCTACAGAACCTTTCCAAAATGTTTCTCTGAGTTATGTGAGCCCCTTTAGCAAATTAATGGAGCCCAAGGATGAGGTCATTGGAATCTCTAATCTGTAGAAGTAGAGGATGGTTGGAACGTCTCGTCTTTAGCTGCTTGGTCAGAAGCCCAGATGACAGCCTGGACTTGTGATTGACGTCTGAAGTGGGGGGCAGGGGGGGCAGTCGTGTGGGACTGAATCCTTAACCTATGGGATCTGACGCTCTCTCCAGGTAGCGTCAGAGTTGAGTTGAATTGTAGGACAGCAGAGAATTGTCTGGTGGTGTTGGGAAAACCCATGAATCGAAATGGTTGTAAGAATCTTAATTGCATTATACCCTGATCCACAATACATTTATTTATTTGTTCATTCATTTAGCTAAGATTTACTGAGCACCTACTATGTGCCATGCCCATGGTACCCGAAAACTGAGTTCACCTCTTGGTGGGTGTTGAGCCAAAAGACACAACCAAGCCAAAGATCGGGAGAAGGAAGGAGTTATTACTTGCAGCAAGTAAGGAGAACACTGGCGATTTTTCCAGAAGCAGTTTCTCCCCTAAGAGCAAAACTGGAGAAGTTTAAGCTACGGGTATATGCATATTCAGGAAGGGGTCTTAGCAGAGGAGAATTCAGCATAGAATTGGGGCAGAGGTTGACAGAGTCCAAGCTTTAGTTGATTGAAGCCATGAGGGTTAGAGAAGGTCAACATCATCATCCCATCCTCCACCTGGGTGAGGGCCTTAGTTCCTGCAGAACTCAAAGATATGTGTCAGATTGTTATGTATGTCCCTTGAAGACTGTTTTATTGCCCAACTGTTGTTTCTTGACTGCTTTTCCTTTGTTCCTCCATTCCCTCACTTCCCTTAAGACCATTAAGATCACAGAATGACTTAGGCCACAAATGGCTTCTCTTATGTCAAGAAAGCCATGCCTGGTTCTCTTTCTCTGGGGACCCCCTACCCTATCTGCTGACACCCATTCTGGGCTCTTCTTTTGTTTTGCTGTAGTATGACCCTCTCACTTTTCTGGTCTGAGCTCACACAGCACCTTCTCAGAGAGCTTTCCCATCCCGTCTAAAGCATTTCACCACCTACTTGTCATTCTCATTGTCCCCATTTTACAGGTGAGAAAAATGAGGCACAGTTTATTCACTTATTTGCTAAATGAATGAAGAACATTGCCCCCCCCCCCCCGCCTAATGTGCTGTGTTTATGCTATAGCTTAGCATATACTTGCTAATGTCATGCTCCTGGGGGTACTGACCCTATTTGAGAGGTTTAGGGAAATGTGTACACTACATAGGATCTGGTGCGGGCCTGTAACTTCCTCACAAGGTCTTTGATCTTGGGTATGTCAAGTCCTCATTCTGAGCTTCAAGTGGTGTTTTTTCTTTTTTTTTTTTTTGGTTTTGGGTTTTTCTGTTTTTTTGGTCAAAAAAGAAGAACAAAACAGGATTGGAGTAGGTCTGTTTTCTCAAATTATACCCCTTAGAACATTGACTCCAGGAAACATTACTAGATTTTCATCCCCCTACATTGGAGGGTCTCTAGTCAAATATATGTGGGATATGTTTTAAATTATGATTTTTTTTTTAATGCAGGACCTATCAGAGCCCCTCATATGTTATTGTTTGGTGTGAATGCCCAGGAGGCATATGTCTTTTTCATTGTTTCCCAAACATATCTGTTTAAGGAGACCAGTTTCTGAGAAGCACATTGCAGGACTTGAATCCCTCAACATACACCTCGGGCAATGTTGGACTGCGCAATAGCTAGGCCTCTCATCACTCTTACATTCAAAATCTGTGTGGTGAATACAGGGTAGTGAGTATCAGTTATTCTCGGCTGTGCTGCTCCCCAGTACCTGAGGTCTCCTCTCCTGCCTTGGCACTTTGTAGGACCACATTTCTCACCCTTCTTATCTCTAGAGGCAGGGTCTGTGTCTTGTCCTGGTCAACAGAGTGAGAGAAAGAGGCTGGCCCCTATGAACCATCCCCGCCTCACTCCCAGGGCCTCTACCCTCTTTCCCCTCAACTCCCAGCCAGATGCTAGGATCCAACGAGGCATCTCAAAGCCCTAGGAAAGAGTGGAGCCACCAGATGGAAAGCATCCAGGCTTCTAAAAGCTGTGTGACCCAGAGACGCGTGAGACGTTAACCCACTGTTGTCTGAAGTCACTGAAATCCAGGACTTATTTGTTACAGCACTTAGCCTAGGCTGACGGACCGTAGTCACTCAGAGAGAACATTCCTGTTTAGCTCATACCACGAATGGGGATGAAGAGGTGCCCTCTCCTTTCTCACACCTCGTGTCTCCGACCACAGGCCACTGCTGACATTAACAGGTGCCTTGTGTTTCCGGGTGTCGGTAACCAGAGGCAAGGAAAGACACCCGAGGAGAATGTAACGCTGTCCCCCAGGCGGCAAAGCCTTTAATAATGAGGGCTGCTGCTCACAGGGACCCTCTCCCCTCCTTTCTTCCTTTAGTTTGGAACCAAAAACAGAATGAAAAAAGGAAAAAATCCCCAGAAATCTGTGAGCTGTTGTCAAGCAACCCAAGTTTCTTTTCGGCTGTTGTCAGTTTCCCGAGGGTAAAGCGAGTCCCTCTTGACACCTGTCAAGACACTGGCGCTTCCCACCTGCCTGTGGTTAAGATGCTGACAGCTCTTGCTGGCCAGGTGTGAGAGCAGCGAACTGCACAGGGAGCAGGTCTGTGCCGTGTGCCGGGCCCTGGGATGCCTGGGGCTGCTGGGCACCCGAGGGCTCTGTGCCCAGTCACAGGGGGAGGCAGGGTCCGTGTTGCAGGACCTTCGCAGCAGCCTGCACGTCTGGGATTTAGCACTGGGCACCCATGGGGAGAGGAGGCTCGGCTGGGCTCAGCTCCATCTGTCTCTGGCTTCTGTTTGGCCTCTTGGCTGTGGGCTAGGAGCCCTCTGCAGTCCCCTGCTTCTCTCAGCAGCTGCTCAACACGGGACAGGAAAACTGCCCTCCCTCCGGTGGACTGGTCTGGGGGGAGCCTTCTCGGGGAATCCGTGGGCCAGAAGCCATCCAGGGTGGCCAAGATCTAGAGACCAGACCAGGCAGGCGTCTGAATCTTCACACTGAATCTTGTCTTTATTCCTTCCCTACCCTGCATGGCTGCTCCAGGCTGAGATACTAGCCCAGATAAACTCAACATGAAAATCATAATCCAGCAAGTCATGGCCGTTCTTGTCAATTCTGTTAAAGGTTAATCTGCTTTTCTCCTTATTAATGAGGGGCCTCGGAAATGCAGCCGGGCCTCTCCCGTGTTTTGGTAGATTTAGGCTAATAGGCTGTTTTATTTCCATGGTAACAGCTTCCAGTGTTACAAGAAGATAATTTTCCAGACAAAAGATTTGTGGGTCTTATAGTTCTGCAGGCATCTGACTGTGAGACTGGGCAAGTGGGTTCAAGGGCTGCCCAGGATTGCACATTGGATCCATTCTGGGGCACCTGTTTGCTTCGGGCTTCTGGGTCTCAAGGCTTTGTTAGGGGGACTCATTGTAGAAAATTGGCAGGGACTGAATAAAGGTATTCTTTGAAAGACAATGCCCTAAATTCGTTCTCTTATGATTCCATGGGATTTGAGTGAGAAGTGGCTTGTGTTTATAGTCAGTGCTGCCACAACAGTGGCCTCTGCCCTGTGGGGTGAGCTGGGAGCCGGCCTGCTTAGAGTGAGGGTCTCCTGGCAAGAAGCCCCCAGGCCGAGCCTTCATCCTCCTCATCTCCCAGTCTCAGAGCAGACGGGCAGAATCTCCTCCTCCCCTGCATTCAGCACATACTTCCTAACTACCAGGGGTGGGTAACAGGCAAGTCACAGGGAGACAAAAGAAGGACAAAACAGGCATGGCTCTTGCTTTGAAGGAGCTTCCAGTTTATTGGTGTGTTAGCGGATGGGTGGGTTGAATAGAGACAGGTAACCAGGCGATGGCAGTAGTGTGTGGTATGTGTTATAACAGGCGTGTCCGGGATGCTAGGGGCAAACATTGTAGGTCAGGAAAGACATGCAGGGAAAGAGCTCTTTTAGACGGACTTAAGAGCGGACTTAAGAGCTGTGTAGGAGTGAACGCTGCTCAGACATTAACTAATTGTCTGTTGTGAGCCAAGCATAACCCTAGGTTCTCGAGATCCAGACGTGAACAAAACCAGACAGGTTCTTTATTGGCACCCTGGTGAGGTAAAGAGATATTAATCAACCTTGTAATTTGTGATGACAGCTGCGGTCACTGCTACCAAGGGGAAGTTCTTAGTGCAGTGAGAAGTAGTGAGATGGGAATTTGACCAAGACAGGCATCAGGACGCTCATGTATGGTTGGGCAGGCTGTGCACTGCACAACTCTACAAGGAGCTGGCCGCAACATAGGCATTGTAGATTTGGATATCTGCCGTGGTAGTTTTCTGGAAGACGCCATCCAACGTGTCTTAAGAAAGGGGTGCCATTCCCAAATTGCACGAAATTAATTCTATGGCCTAGTGGAGCTCCTGCCAGGAGAAAAAGAAAAGTCTTCTCCAAGTAAGTGGTAGTCTCCAGGATCTGGACAGTGGGTGGGAGCTCAGTGGGTGAAGAGAGGGAAGGAGGGGGTCCCAGATGCAGGAACAGCAGGTGCTTGTTCGGGTAGTTGTATTCCATAGACTGAAAAGAGGCCAGGAGGCTGGAGGAAATGCAGTAAGGGGCAAGGTGGTGCAGGATAAGGGTGGAAAAGGAGGCAGGAGACACATCGCATGGGGCTAGGTCCAAACTTCACTTTCCTGCCTGGAGTTTTCAGCGATCCTGAGCACCCGGGGACTTGGGCCTTAAATGAGAGTGTGTGAAGTAGATGCAGCTGTGGGAAGGGACCATTTGTTAGTTATGGAAACAAGGCAGATTTGGTGGCCCACAGTCAGACCAGTGACTCTGAGAGTTTGGTCCAGGGATCACTCGGGATGTATGTTGCATATACAGCCTGCTAAGTCCCACCGAAAACCTACCAAAGCAGAATCTCTGGGGCAAGGGCAAGGAATCTGCATTTTATCCAGTAAGTCATGTCATTTTGTTGCAACCTAGGTTTGAGAATGGCACAGTTACCCTAGTGCCTGTGACAGCTGCATTCTTTCTTTTTTTTAATTGGAGTATAATTGCTTTACAGTGTTGTGTTAGTTTCTGCTGTACAGTGAAGTGAACCAGCTATATGTATACATATATTCCCTCCCTCTTGGACCTCCCTCCCCCCCCCCGCCCCATCCCACCCATCTAGGTCATCACAGAGCACCGAGCTGATCTCCCTGTGCTATACAGCAGGTTCCCACTAGCTATCTATTTTACACATAGTAGTGTATTTATGTCAGACCTAATCTCCCACTTCATCCCACCCTCCCTTTCCCCCCTACAGAATAAGGATGAGAAGGCAGCTGTCCATTCATCTGTCGATGGACACTTAGGTTGCTTCCATGTCCTGGCTATTGTAAATAGTGCTGCAGTGAACACTGGGGTACACGTGTCTTTTTGAATTATGGTTTTCTCTGGGTATATGCCCAGTAGTGGGATTGCTGGGTCATATGGTAGTTCTATTTTTTGTTTTGTAAGGAACCTCCATACTGTTCTCCATGGTGGCTATATGGACAGCTGCCTTCTCATCCTTATTCTGCCCTAGCTGATGGTGAGACCTTAAGCAAGTTCAAAGCTTCCCTTGGATTTGTTTCTGTATTGATCCAGTGAGTTCCATAATATCTGCCCTTTCTTCCTAGAGGATGGTTTGTTCATTCTGCCCCAGTGTTCATTAAGAAACTACTATATCAAGGAAGCAAAAAAGTTTTATCTCATACACTAGATCCAGTTCCTTAGGAGCAGCTGCGGGGAGAACAGTGTTGAGAAGGAGTCTGAAGCTGTATACTGATTGGTAAGGCGTCTGTTACAAGCACTGAAAGGGAGATGGTGGTACGTCAAGTCTCAAGCCAGAACTTTCTTAGATGAGACGTCATACCCTCAGAGTAGCCTTCCCAGACCACCTAAAGCAGCACAGCGCACCTCCCTCCTGTCACTGACTAACGTATCTCCATGTAATTTCCATCCGAGCCTTCACTATAATCTGTATCTGTCTTGTTTGTTTAATAGCTCACTTGTTTTTTCTCTGGTCTTTTTTGCCTCACTGCCTGTAAGCCCCCTGAAGGCACGACTGTGTCTCCTGGTTTACCACTACTGTCTTCCTGGCTCTTGGCACAAAGTAAGTGCTCAATGAGCAAGTATTGAATGCATGAACAGAGGCATCGGGGATAGCCTTCCCAGAACTCTATGTGAGGCACTACACGAAGCACAGAAGATATAGTGCCACTTGGCAGAGAGCAACATTCAGATAAGGAGATTAAGACTTGCTCAGAAGGAGTAATAAACTTGAACTAAATGATAGAAGCCAAGTGTAATGTGACCACAGGGGGAAAAAAAAATATTCCTTCACTGAGAATGTTGTGAAGATATAATGACATGAACAACGTCAGCTTGCTCTGAATGGTTGAAGATGCTTTATGAATACCAGGGGTAGTAATTCAACATTAGGGAGGGCCAACAGCGAGGAGGTCATATCAATGAAGGTATAGACATGGATGAGCTAAAGTACAAATTACATACAGGTCTCAGGGCATCTGTCCCAGAGAAGTGAAAACTTAGGTTCACACAAAAACCTAGACACAAACGTTTGTAATAGCTGTATTCATAGTAGCCAAAACCTGGAAACAACCCTGATGTCCTTCACCGAGTAAATAGTTAACAAACTGGTCCATCCATACCATTGAATACTACTCAGTTATAAGAAGAAACAAACTATTGATGCGGGCAACAATTGGACGAATCCCCAGAGAATTACACTGAGGGAAAAGACCAATCCAAATGGAGCATAATACTACTGAAATGACAACATTATAGCAGTGGAGAACAGGTTAGTGGTTGCCAGGGGTTAGGGAGGAGGGAGAATGAGTTAGTTTGGAGGAAAATGGATGGGGTTATAAAAAAGCAACTGGATGGATCTTTGTGGGGTTGGAATTATTCTTTACTCGGCTTTGGTGGTGGATATGCTAACCTACATGTGTGATAAAATTGCATAGAATTGAATACACAGAGACACATACAAATGAGTCCAAGTAAAACTGGGGCAATTGCAGTAAACACTGGGATGGCATCGATGTCAAGAGCCTGGTTGTGAAATTCCACTAGAGTTTTGTAAAATGTTCCATTGCGGAAAAGCATACAGGGGATCTCTCTCTCTATTACATCTTACAATTTCATATGAAACCAATTATCTGAACATAAAAAAGTTAATTAGAAAAAACAGCTTTCACGTCTTCCAACTTGGTTGGAAGTTGGAAGATGACCAAGGTGCATTCCTTGCCATTTCCCGCCACCCCTACTCCCACCATGGGACCAAGTTTTTCACCATCCATTTTCCCAGAGACTCCTGGCATCTCGCGTAAACTGCACAATCTGTTACAGACTGTAGCTCCAGCAAAGCTTTCTGGAAGACATCACTGCAACTCTTGAGTGTTCACCGTGGACACAGAGCCAGTTTACTAGCTTCCAGACTGGCCGAATCTGAGGACATTTGCATATCCAAATGGCAGCCTATGAAATCACATGTGAAGGAGACTGCTCCTTTTGCAACCTGTACCGCCATCCTGATAACGTTCATGTCCTCGATTCTAACTGCTTGCTCCCCACCCAGCGTCCTTGCTAGAGTGCAAGCACCGTGAGGACAGGGAGATGGTGGCGTGTTCCTGCTGTTACCCTGGCCCACAGTGCCTGTCACACAGATGTCCCCATAGTGGCCATTTGTGATTTCTGTCTGTCCAGCCTCCAGTTGTCCTTCTGACAAGAGCATCTTTTTTTTCCTTTGAGGAACCACCCATCCCCCATTACAGACAGTCCTGTGGGAGTTTGAATCAAGGTGCCCTGGCCCTGGTTCCTACTGTGGCTAACGGGAGGCAGGAGACCCAAGCCAGGGCAATCAGACTTGGTGAGCGATGAGCCCCAGATTTTCATGAAAAATATTTTAAAAGACATGCTCTTTCTTTCCCGCATGGTTATTGTTCTGATAGAATATCAGCGGAGAGCTACTGGGAGCCTTCTTACTACCTTCCCTTGGAATAGTTGGTCTGCAGTGAAGCCAACACAGTAGAAAGCAGCGCTGAGAAATGGTGAGATAGCAACTCCTAATGCATCATTTGAGCACCTGGATCTAGACATGCCTGAAGCTATTACAGCCTTGAACTCTTCAACCATGTGGGTTACTCTAGTGCTGTTTTTGCTTATGCCACTTCGATTTGGCTTTCTGTCCCTTGCAGTCAAGACTCCTAAATCATCCAAGTACTTAGTAGGTATTCAGCAAATGAATGAATGCGTGAACAAATGCAATGATACAAACATTTATTATCTCCTATGTGGCAGGTACTATTTTAAGGCCCAATGAAAGAAGCAGAGGAGCCGCAGAAATGACTGCTTCCCTTGAAAGCCAAGTCTGTGGCCTGACAACCTAGAATTTGGGTCAATCCATCAATTATGGTTGCTGCTCAGAAATATCCCTTTTCCTCCCAGCCTCACTCTTTTCTTCTCCCACCATCGTAACTACAGCTCACGCCAGTACTAAGGCACGGCCCCCGGACCCACTAACACCAATGCTCGTATTTACTCCTGAGGCCAACTGACTTGGTCGTGTCTGGTTATCAGATGCAAACTTTGTCACAGCAGGGATTTAGGCTAGACGTTAGGGGAATATTGTGGTACCAGATGGTGTTTCTGAAGAAGGTTGTCCTATTTTTTCAGTTTTAGGATTTGACAATAAATCAGCCTGGCAGGCCTCGGATGTGATTTGGCCTCAAAATCATCTCTGTTAATCCTTGATGCTGTGTGTATCCAACCAGGTCCAACCAGGAAAACAGAACCCGCTCTCAGTATGTGAACAAAGGGAGTATAACGCAAGGAACTGATTACACAGATGAAGGAAAGGGCTTGAGAAGCAAGAAACAGGGAACTGAGAGGCAACCCAGGGATTGGCAAGGGCTGGATGACAACTATGACGAGCCTAGAGAGACAAAGGGAGCAGGTGGAGGTACCTAGGTCCAGGGCTGGAGTCACCCAGTGGAGGCTGGAGCTACCCAGTGGAGGCTGGAGCTATGGCAGGTCTGTCCCGTGGAAGCTGGTGCCAAGATAGACATACGGTCCATGTGAGAGAGGCCACCAGAGACAGGAGGAGGAGAAGGATTCTACCTTTCCCTTCCTCCCGCTTTCCAAACTCACAGCAGCTCCTGTTGGCCACACCCAAGCCAGCACCTCCCATTGGCCACACACAAGCCAGCACCTCCCATTGGCCACACCCACCAACCCGACACCTCCCATTGGCCACACCCAAGTCAGCAACTCTCATTGGCCACACCCAAGCCAGCATCTCCCATTGGCCACACCCACCAACCGGGCACCTCCCATTGGCCACACCCAAGTCAGCACCTCCCATTGGCCACACCCAACCCCAGCACCTCCCAGTGGCCACACCCAACCAGGAGCCTTGAGCCAAGGGGCCTGTGAAGCAGCCTGCAGGGTCAGCCTCCTGTGACAGAGAGCAAAACAGAAGTTGATGAGAATGGATCAGAGAACCATCAGACCCTTTTCTGGTTCCCGCCTGCAACACTCCCCTTCTCACCTGGGAAGAAATGGACCTTTGGGATCCAAAGATGTCATCACCAAGTGTGTCAGAAATGGGGATCAAGTTCCAAGACTCATGTGCTGCTGGTAGGAGCATAACGTGGAGCAGCCACCTCAGAGGACTGTTTAGCAGTTTCTGATAAATTAAGCATATATCTACCCTATGACCCAACAATTCTGCTCTTAGAGACTTACTCAAGAGCTGTGAAAATACTGTACCCAAAGAATTATAGAAGAATGTTTATAGCATTATTTTCCTAATAGCCAAAAATTGGAAATGACTGAAATGTACACTGCAGGAAAATAGATGAACACAATTATGATAGAGTCAGACAATGGAACACTACTCAGTGATAAAATAAATACACGACTGCTACACAAAACCGTGTGAATGGATCTGAAAACATAAGTGAAGAAGCCAGACACATACTATCTCATTCCATTTACGTGAATCCACGAAGAGACAAAAATCTAATCCATGGTGATAGAAATCAGATAGTGGTGGTGGGGATGGAAACTGACTCGGAAGGGACATGAGGGCACTTTCTGGTGTGATGAAAATCTCCTATGTCTTGTTTTGGGTATCAAACCTCGTTAAACTGAAAACCTAAGACTAGTGGATCTCATTTGTTATTTGTATGTCAAATTAGTCATAAAAATAAAAAACAACAAAGAATCCGTTTTCAAGGTAAAGGACAAATTTCGTGCTTTTCTGTTTGGTCTGTACCACCAAGCAGAACAGCATTATTATTTCCTGGCAGATTCCTTATTCTTCCATTTTGTGAGATATAACCCAAGAGTAGGTCAAGTGCACTTGTCTTCTTGGCCTAATTAAATCCGATAGGCAGCCCTAATGCCCCTGCCAACCACATGACTCATGGGCGTGAGGTTGATGGGTGTTTTACATTAAACTAAGTGACCATAAATATTTACTTACATGACCACTATTTTAAAATACGACTGCACATTCCTTTTGGAAATGGTGCTCACCTGGCTTCATCCAGAGAGCCAATAAGGATCCCTGGGAAAAGATACTAAGGCAAGAAATGTAATAACCACACAGCAAATCTTGCTTCCCCAGCATTCATTTCCTATTTCCCAAGCCCCACTCCCAGTTTGCATTTAGGGGGCCATGTAGTTCTAGGGAAGCTAACCCTCCACACCCGCCTGTCTGTACCTGCCAGTTCTAGGTTGGTAGCCCTTGACCAAGGCTAAGCCCATCATTGCATCCCACCCCCAGCCCCCCAGAGAGATTGGGTGAAGGCGGACATGTGACCTAAACTGGTCCAATCATACTGAATCTCAGAACCTTGGCTTAAAAAGACTCTCTTTCTCAGGACAGCTGTGGTTTGGTGGAAGTCAAAGGCCAGGCACTGCAGTAGCCATTTCTCTTCCATGAGGAGAGCCATGACAGGGACACAGCAGAAAGGAGAGATGAGAGAACCGCAAAAAGCAGGGCTTAGCCTGCTGGCATCATGATAATATGTCTGAGGTCAGCCCTCTCTCTCTACGTTTTGGTTACATGAGCCAAGAAACCCTCCATATTGTTTAGGCCAGTTTGAGTTGGGTTTTATATTATTTGCAGCCAATGGCGTCCTAACTATTAGGTGATAACCAGAATGCTAGGTTAGTTTGGACAGCAGGCCAAAGTCTGAAAAAGGGTAGGATTAGGAATCAGAAGCCCTGAGTTCTAGTGCTGGCTGGGTCGTGATGGAGCTATATGACCCCAGGGAAATCATTTAACATGGCAGGGTCTTAGTTTAGTCTTCTGCATAGTAGGGAATTAGAAAGCAGGATCTCTAAGTTCTGTTGCATTAATAGCAGTGAAAACGATGATGATGATGATTTATTAAGTTCTTGCCATGTGCCTGTGCTGTGCTAATTGCTTTAGATCCATTATTTCATTGGATTCGTGTATCTCTTGGAGTTTAATCAGGAAAGCAGAAACACTGTGAATATTATGGAATAAGGGATTTATTTTAAGAAGAAGACCCTAAACAACTGTGGGAGAAGTTAAGGATCCAAAAGAGGGAGTTGGAGGATCAGAGTAAAGTCAGCAACCAGGCCAGCAACCTCTCCTCCTGAAGCACTGGTGTTGGTAGAGAGTAGGAGCTTGCAAGGGAGTACGGGAGGGCAGGCACATCCCGCTGCCATGGTGGCTCAGCAAAGGAGAGCCTGGGATGGCATGTACCAGCATCTGGTGGGGCGCCTGGGGTCTGTGTTGGTGAGCTGGGCTGGCAGTCAGGAAGAAGAGCTAGAAGTGGGGTGGGAGAAAGTGGAGACAAGCTGGAACTGCTGTACCTACCTCCCCGTCTGGCCTTCACTGCTTCAAGCATAATGACTTTCAGAGGTTAAAGGCTGCTGCTTCACTTCTGCCTGCCAAACTTCATGAAAAAATTTTTATACATGGGGAAGGGGATCCTGGGAATTGCAGTTCCAGCATATCCAGGTCTACAAACCATCTGAAGAAAGCAAGATAAACGTTCCCCCCAAAGTTTAAGGAAGCTAGAAAACTTGTGCAAAGTCATGCATCCGGCTGGTACTAGAACCAGGACTAAGATGGAGGACTTCTTACTTCTACTTAGTCCATTTTCTATAGTATTTGATCACTTGTTCCCAAATTTAGCTTTGTTTCTAATAGAAAATGCAGTTGATTTTATTCATTGCCCTTTTGTCATTTTCCTCCTCAACAATCAGTGTTATCCATGACCCTGTCTCCGGCTCCTTCCTTTTCACTGTCCTTAGATCCTTAGCCTCATGGCCTCATGTCCACAAAATAGCTGCTGCAGTGCCAGGCAACACAGGGGACAAGACTGTATCCAGATGAAGGAGAGACAGGGTTCTTCTTCTCTTGAGATTGTTGGAACCTCTTTCCCAAAAGCCCGCATTCCTAGGGACTGGGTCATATACTTAATGCTCTAGATGCGAAGGAGGCTGGGAAAACAAGTTTCCAGATTTTGTTTGGCCTCCTTTTGGGGAGGTAACTTTGCCAGCAAGGAAAAGAGAGGAGGGAATGCTCTTGGGCAGGCATTCAACTGTTTCCGACATACTGTACCCTCTGCAGATCCTTTTTTCTAACCTTATCCTTTAGTCAGCAAAAGTAAATGGTTTTGTCTATGTTTGATTTACACAGTGAGTAGAAAGATCTGTTTTCTACCTGGGAATCCCTAAAATTGCCCACATTCACTATGCAAAGGCCCTGAAAGCAAATGGGCCCCACAGCGCAATGCCCTCTAAGAAAGGAGGATTAACAGTACGCCAAACAAATAGATTAGGGTTTCTCACCATTTTTACCATCTCCTCCAAAAAACCTTTTTAGACATTTTTTCCTGATCAGCCTCCCATGAAATTTTAAAACCACAAATGTGTGTCTGTTTGTGTGCCATATGTGTATCTGCAATTTACACATAGAAAGAGGAAGGTTTTTTTTTTTTACACCCAAGACTCAATTTTCTCCACCTTGGCTGTGATGTGGTCCCCGTTGAAAAAGCAAGATCTAGATCCCATTTTGAACTCCTTCAGACGTATGAAAAAGATATCCATATTTTCCAATGTTGTGGATATTAGCATTTGTTCAGTCATAATATTCAGATGTGTCAACCCATCCCTGAGGAGGGGATGAATATTTGCCTCCATTTCTGACTTTCCATCTCTGTTTTCCCCAAGACTGATTCATTTACCTTAGTTTACAAACTTTCACATGTGGAGCTTATAATATTAAAACGGAATTGCAAGTTCAAGAAAGGGGCCTGGGCAAAATGAAGAAAACCTGGAGAGAGCATAGTTATTCATTGGGACTCTTTGTTTGCAAGTAATAGAAAGAGTTACTTTGAGGGGAGTAGTCACTGATGGAATATTGTCTTAGTTTGCTAGGGCTGCCATAACAAAGTACCCCAGGCTGGGTGGCTTAATCAACAGAAATGTACTGTCTCATAGTTCTGGAGACTGTTAAATCCAAAATCAAGGTGTCAACAGGGTTGGTTTCTTCTGAGGCCTCTCTCCTTGGCTTGCAGGCAGCCGCCTTCTTGCTGTGTCCCCATATGGCCTTTCCTCTGTGCATGTGCATCCTTGGTGTTTCATCCTGTTCTTTTAAGGACTCAGTCATGTTGGATTAGGACCCACTCTCATGACCTCATATAACCTTCATAACCTCTTTAAAGACCCTGTCTCTAAGTACAGTCACATTCTGGGGTATTAGGACTTCAACACACAAACTTGAAGGGGACATAATTCAGCCCATAACAGATACAGGCTACCTCATGGACTCCATCAATAGGATGATGGCTATAGCAGAGCAGATGCCAGAGCTGCTCCAACTGGTATTTGAGATTTTTCCTTCTAGAGCAGGAATCTCAAACTATAATGCTTCCAAGCCCTAGGAGGTAGGATAAATGAAGGCAGCCATAACACATGGTAGGACAGGGATTTGGGCAACTGGAGAGCAGATGCCCCGTCTAAAGGGGGCGCTACTCAGCTCCAGCTGATGGCATGCCTTCTAGGAACAGAGGCCCAATGTAGCCAGATCGTTCAATATTCTAAGAGAAACAAAAAAATCTGGGTTTTTTTGTTTTGTTTTGGTGGTGGTGGTAGTTTTTGTTTTTTTCTTTGGTGAAGTTTCCAATTAAAAAAAAAAAAAGCTGTGCAGGCCAAAGAAAATGTCTGCCAGTTGGATCTGTCCCGTTTGTGATTCCTTCTTTAGCACTTTTCGGCGATGTGACTCAGCTGCCTTCTGTATGGCTTGGTTCTAAGAGGACAGGATCTGATTGGCTGAGCTGAAGCCAGATGGTCCTGGGAAGGATAACTCAGCAGAACGATGGCTACTGGGTGGGCAGAGAGGCAGACAGGGTGGTCCATGAAGAGGAGGGTCTCAGCAGAAACTGGAAACCCCCCTGCAGGGGAGGGGGCAAGGTAGAGCTGTTTATGGCTTTTCAGTGTCAGTGGGAGTTGGATCATCATGGAGAGCAACTCTCCACAGCTTCCGGAAAAGAAAGATTGAGATGAAATAGGCTTACACCAAAACACAAGGAATTTAAATCAGACATTTGGAAAAACTTCCAAGGGGAGTTGTAAAGCTCTGAGAATCTACCATGGGGTATCAGGTCCTATTAGATTGAGTCAAAACAGATCGTCATTTCTGGGCACCAGGAAGACCCTGTCAGCCATCCATCTTTGTCCCTGCCCCCTCTCCCCAGCCCCCAAATCCCATTCGCTGCCATCCCACAGAACAGCGAGGGCCATTTCTTCTCTTACCAGCTTGCAGATCAAAGGTTGATTTGGGCACTGGGAGTCAATCCCACCTGCCTCCCCTTGTCTGCCTGTTAAACCACTGAAACCCCATCATACCCTTTGATGTTGCTGCTTCTGTGTTTAGATGATGTCTTTATTTGAGAAAAAAATCTCATGGTGATGGAAGGACACCAGTGGGAAAACTGGCTTGTCAACTGTTGTTAAGGAAGAGGATGTGTGGAGGGTGACGATAAATTTTGTGCATAATTAGTTATGAAGAAACAGGTTGGCATTGCTCTTCATCTGCTTTGACATGCCTCCCCCCATCTATTAACTTGTGGCTCTTTGAAGGTTACATGTGCAAACAGAGCCAGAGTTATCTGTGGGGGGCACAGCCGTTCGGGGGAAACAACATTAAATCACATCCATGGAATGTTTAAATCCATTCAAGACCAGTGAGGGTTCTTTCTTTCTTAGTCAGTCAAACCAAGCTCAGGCTCCAGAGTTCTGTCCAAAACTCAGAGGGCAGCAGCGGCAGAAGGGGAAATTATAGCATCATAAACTTCCCAGCTGCTAACCTCTGTGCAGATCTGCTTCCGATGACTTTTGTATCTTTTGGCATTTTGATAATTAATTTGTATAATGCTTTACGGTCAACACAGTTGACAGGGTGTTTTTCCAACCTTTCATTAGTTAGAATAGGCTTCCAGGGTGCCTGTCATGTGCCAGGTTCCCTGGTGGTGGCAAGAGGGAGAGGCGGAAAAGCAAGTGCGGAGAGAAAAGATGATGGATGGTCAGGTGTGGGCGTCAGAGGCGGGACCTGAATGATTAGAAGGAGCTGTGTCTGGGAAGATGTCGGGGCATATGTTCTAGAAACAGTGGTTTTCAACCAGGGGTGATTCTGTCCCCAGGGGCATTAGGCAATGTCTGGAGAGATTTTGGGCTGTCACAACTGGGGACCAGGAGGGGTAGCTACAGGCATCTAGTGGGTACAGGTTAGGGATACTGCTCAACATCCTACAATGCACAGGGCAGCCCCCATAGCGAATATCCAGCTCCGAATGTCAGTAGTGCCAGGTTGAGAAACTCTGTTCCAGACAAAGAGAATAGCTTCACACAGAGGGAACAGCCAGAGAATTGCAGGTAACAAAAAGAAAAGTGAGGGCCTGAGTGTATTAATTAGCTCTTGCTGCAATAATGGTACAATGCCGCCACAAAACTCGGTGGCTTAGAACAGCGGGCACTAATTTTTGTTGCCACAGTCCTGGGGTCTTCTGGGATGGCTCTGCTTCTGGCCACTGCTAACCCGGGCGTGGCTCCAGGCTATAGGTTGGACTCAGATGTGCTGCACATCTTCCCTCTCTCTCCTTGGACACGCGGTTACCTGGGGCACGTTCTTCTCTTGGCGGATCATGGAAGCATAAAAGGCTGCGCCGAACTGCACCCAAGATTTCAGGGCTCTGCCCACATCGTAACCACTCACATGCCACTGGCCAAAGCTAATTTCCAAGCCCCTAGTCCAGGGATGGGCAAGTTCACTCTACCATGTACATCCATGGCTGGGCTGTTACAGAAGGCTGAGAATAGAGTACCCTGCACTTCTCCATCTCTCTGGGCATGGCGGAGAGGGGGGTGGGACTGGAGAAACAGGCTGGGGCAAGATCAGAGAGGCATGGGCTGTGGGTTTTATCCTAAATGCCCTGCGAAGCTATTGGATGGGTTTACTCTAAGGAGTAACACATAATCAAATTACATTGAGCAGTGATGAATGTCTCTTTTGTGAAGAATGGATTGTAGGAAGCAAGAGGAAGAAGGCAGGGGGCCCAGGGAGGGTGCCATTGCAGTAGACCAGGGAAGATAGGGTAGTGTCTTCATCTAAGATGATGGCAATGGAGAGAAACCTAAGCGCACACATTCAGGATGTATTTCAGAAACAGAATCATCTGGGCTTATTGATGGATCTGTGATCCAAGGAAAGGAAAAAAATCAGGGATGACTCTCAGAGCTTTTGTCTTAAGCCACTACCCTAGATGGGAGGTGGTACCATTTATGGAGATGGAAAACTAGGGGTTGAACAGGTTTGGGCAAAAATCAGTCTTTATCTCATTTAATGTAATGGTCTCAACAACCCTATCTAGAGGTATTTTATTATCTCCTTTTCCTAGAAGAGGAGACAGGGACCCAGAAAAGTAGAGTAACCTGTCCCAGACCACAGCGCTGGTCAGCGTCAGACCCAGAATTTGAACATACAGGCAGACCTCAGGGGTACTGCGTGTTTGGTTCCAGAACACCCCAATAAGGCAAATACCACAATCAAGCGAATCACACCAATTTTTGGTTTCCCAATGCATATAAAAGTTACATTCATTCTGTAATGTAGTATATTAAGTGTGCAATAGCATTATGTCTAAAAAGGAATGTACATATCTTAACTTAAGATGCTTTATTGCTAAAAAAAATACTAACCACCACCTGAGCCTTCAGTGAGTTGTAATCTTTTTGCAATAGTCACATGAATGATCACAGATCCCTGTTACAAATATAATACTAATGGAAAGTTTGAAATACTGTGAGAATTACCAATATATGACACAGAGACACAAAGTGAGTAAACACTGTTGGAAAAATGGCACTGATAGACTTGAACGACACAGGGTTGCCACCAACCTTCAACTTGTAAAAAATGCCCTGTCTGCAAAGTGCAATAAAACGAGGTCTGCTTATAGTTAGTCTCTGCCCAGGCTACACACTGTGCAAGGTTGTTTCACTACTTCTCTGCCCTGGTAGGAGATGCCGTGGTTTGAGGCTGCTGAAAAGCTGGCCTGCTTCTGAATATATTTTCCCTAGACCGTACGTCCTAGAATGAGTCATTTATGTGTTAGGGCAGTAGGATGCAGACACTATATTGAAAGCGGAGGGGCCTGGACTAAGCTTCTATAAAAAGAATGCAGCTTGTTGGAATCATGAGGACCAAACACCTTTCCATGCCCTCGAGTGATCTGACCCTGCCTTCCTACAGCCACATTAACCCCATCATCCATCCCTCACCTGGTTGCAGACACTGGCCTCCTCTCAGTTCCTAGGACAGGCAGAGTGCTTTTCCACCCACAGCCTTTGTCTCTGCCGCTCCCTCAATCTGGTTCCTCACTCAGGACTCCTTCAGCATTTATATTATTTCCTCCATAGCACTTAGCACTGTCGGTTTTTCCAGATGGTACCTTTTCCCTTTTCCCTGCTGGAAGAATGGGGGATTTTTCTCCTACTTTCACTGTGAGAACCTGGCGGGGCTCTTGGAGATAAAGCTCACACTAGTGTGGGGAGCCCACTGGAATCTCTAACTCTCAAGCTAGTCCATGCTGAGCCTCCAGCAACTCATCATTTATAATATAAGGTGTTCCTACCTGTACTGGCTCCAGTCCAGGGCTTTCTGCCCTCAGGAAGCTGTGATTCTCTGTATCCACCTGTCTGTCTCTCCAGTTTTCCAGGCAGCAATTTGCCTTGTGATCTCAGTTCTCCAGTGGATCTTAGAATTGCTTACTTTCATTTTGTTTAGACTCTTTCTTGTTGTAAGGATGCAAGGGACAACTTTCCAGCTCTTTATATATTGCAGGAGAAACCAGCGATTTTGAAAAAAAAATTTTTGTTTGCCTCCCTGAGTTGGTAGAGACCTTCTCCATTATTTCCTTGAGATTCTGGAGCTCAGCTTCGCACATAAATGTGCTCAATAGTCTGGGCTCATGGGTGAATGTTAGAACCTGGGTTCATCACTTCATGTCACGTTTTTTAGCTAGAAGTTGAATTACATAATCTCCCAAAGATCCCTTCTAATACATAAATGCTATGATAATGAAACATGGGGATTTTCTTGCAAAATGTGACCTGAAGGATAATTCACCAAGCAGTGAAGACTATTTAATATAAGTGAAATGGACTGATTTGCTATCCATTCTCCTTTTGGAATTCCATAAAGGCAGGAGGACGGACCTCAGCCACCAAATGAAGGGGTCTTCCAGCTCCTAGGGACTAAAAACGACAGAAAGGAGTAGAAACCCTTTTTAATATTTCCAAGAACCATTGGAAGTGATATGTTTTCCTATTATTAAGAACATGAACTCAATAATGCCGTTTATTAATTTTTAAAATGTGAGGATGAATTAATTACTACTGAATGCATGCTGTTTTGTTTGGATGACATGGTATTTCAATACACAAAACACAGGGTTATTAAGAAGAAGAAACTTATCAAGGAAGAAAATTATCAAGGGGTGGAGCCAGTTTGGGAAACTCAGAAGATGATATTTCAGTTTCCTTCAGCCTTAATCTCCTGCAACTCTCCCCACCAAGTTTAGAACCTATAGCATGTTTCTCTGAACTGTGTTTGTCCCTGTTTGGGGACCCACATGCCAATGGACTCTTAGTGATCTGACCTGCTAACGAGCCCTTCAGTACTGACCCGGTAGTAGCATCATGATTATTCATAAGGGATCCATCCCTCTTCCTCCCCCAGACCATGAGGATTGAATGGAATTAGCTCTAGCTTCTCAGCTTCACGGTGTGTAGGTGGCCAGACCTGTCCAATGGGTATATTTCAAGCCAGGGACGGAAATGTGGCCAATCCTGTACCATGAGAGTCAGGCGTAGGTTTTTAAATAGAAGTGTTTGGAAGAAAGTTCTCTCTCCACTGGGTCAGACAGTGGCAGGGTGCAAGCCTGCAACTGTTTGCAGCCATCTTGCCACCATATAGCCAGGGTATCTTAGGCTGGGGTCCTCAAGAGGAAGACTCTGAGGCAAAGGTGTATGTGCGTGAGGTTTATTTCAGAGGTGATCCCAGAAGGCATGGGTAGGAGAGTAAGGAAATGAGACAGGAAAGCCAAGGAAGCCAAAGTAGAGAGCATTCGTGAGCTGGTTGCTACTCTGAGCACCTGGGGCTTAGCCCTGTTGGAAACACCCGGAGAAAAGTATACCCCAGAGTTGTCCCACCCAAAGAACCCACCATTTTTGAATCTACTAACTCTGTCCTTCACTGGCTGACGGCTGCTCCTGAGGCTGTTGACTTCCTGGCACATTTGCCTGCCTGCCGCAGCCTGAACCAGTTCCCGTGGCCAGAGAAACCCCCAGGCTGAGCATCACAGGAGCTGCCACTGGGCACCATCGGTGTGTACACGGGAACGCTAAGTGCGGGAGAGTTGTGCGCGGGGTACCCGTAGGATCTGCTGCAGAGACCTTCCCTGAGAACAGAGCCAGCACAGATCAAGCAGAGCAGAGAT
This sequence comes from Balaenoptera physalus, assembly GCF_965194825.1. Classification (NCBI taxonomy): domain Eukaryota; kingdom Metazoa; phylum Chordata; class Mammalia; order Artiodactyla; family Balaenopteridae; genus Balaenoptera; species Balaenoptera physalus. The sequence continues at coordinate 92,221,361 of NC_138896.1, read as the reverse complement.
GGAGAGGGACTGAGTCCTGACCCCACTGTCTGGCCCCTGCATCTAGCCATGTCTCAGCTAGCCCTGTCCCTGGACTTCCCTTTATATGGACCAGTACCTCTCCTCCTTCTCGAAGATTATTTGAGACTGGTTTCTCTCCCTTGTCCTGAAGAGCTCCTGTTGGATGCACAGCTTTTTGTCCCGTCTTATAAATATTTGAACACTTATCCTCCTGTATCTCCCTTAGAGGGTAGAACCTATAATGACTTTACTCTGGAATCTTCCATAACTCCTGTCACAAGGTTTGTAGAGTCTTCGAGAAATACTCGTTAAATGAATGAGTGAGTACTGAAAAGGTCCATCAAAATCAAATGCAAATCCGTATACAGTAGAAGCCCATTGTCAGGCCCATGGCAGTGGGGAAGCAACATAGGGAGAAAGCAGCTGGAGCTGATTCATCCTGACGGCGGCACCTGCTGGAGGAGGGAGGACAGTAGGTCCCATTGGGATACCCACGTGAAAATGTCCTCCTGTGAGTTCCTGTTACACAGAAACCTAGGGCTTCCCTGCTTCTAGTTTTTTTCCACAGCCCCATTTTCTGGTTCTCCCTTCAATCTCGAGGGCTGTACCATAGCTTCCGATCAGTTCTTTATTCTTCCTTACTTTGGCCGGCTTCTGTGACTCAGTGTCTGTCACTGGCCACCCCAGAACCCTAACCAGCAGGGAAAATACAAACCATCCCTGCACAAACCAGAGCCCTCTCGTCTCAGTCCCCGATCCTTTCCCCAGTGGTGGCAACACAGGAGATTGTGTCATCAAGCCTGCTTCCCTGTAAGATGCTGCCTTTAACAGATTAGAAGTGTTCCCGGCACATCCCACGCTTCCGCTAATAAATGGTTCCATATCTATCACGAATGTATTTTTCAAGTCTTCCATAACGGGGCTGTGTACCTACTCACAAAGTACATTTCCAGGCGATTTTGTCTGAATTATACAGTTAATTGCCTCATATTTCCAGCTCATGTTACAGGCCCTCTGAGTTAGAATGCAAGAGAGAAGTACCATGTATCATTTCCTACACAGGGGACAGATTCACGGATAGAGCAAGGCATATATTGATGGTGAATGCTAATTTGTTTCTGGCTTCCAAGTAGAACTGAGTTCAAAAGAGCCAAAAGATTGAGGGGTAGAAAAGTCAGCGAGTTATCCAGAGAGACGTTTTAGCTTCCAAATTTTATAGTCGTTCATTCATTAATTTGCTCATCAAAACGAGCACATGTGCAAGGCACTGTGCTCGGAACGGTGAAGGGTAAATACACAGATGTGCCCTCATGTTGCATTCTAACTGAGGCTGTGATATGCGCACCCATGAAGAAATAGGAAGAAGAGCAAGGGTCGAACAATAAAGTTATAATACAGAGAAAAGATGAGATAAATCTCTTCCAGAAGTTTAGGCAATAAATCCTATGGGAGTCCATAGGAAGGTAAGGTGAGTTATGGAAGGTGAGATTCACAGTCAGAGTTTTTCCTAAAGGCAGGACCTGGATGGACCTTAGAGGAGCAGGTGAGCATTCCTTGGGTGAGACAGAGGGTGACATCATTCCAGGATGATGAACTTTCCTGGCACAAAGGAAGCTGGGGAGGTGTGCATTGCCGGTCTCACTCGTGAGTGGAACTCCCCAGTGTAAATGTCTTGTTGACTCTGCTCCTGGGCTGTAAATCCCCAGCTGTCTCACTGTATTTGGAGTGGAGTTGAGGCTGATCTCTCTCCCCTAGTGCAGTAGCCTTGACACCATAGGCCTGAATAAAGATGGCCGTTGTCCACATTGGTTGTGTGACCTTCCCCACCCTCTGCTCAGGGGAACCTAGGGTCACATCAGAGGAGGAGGCTGCAGCAGGAAGCAGAGGGCACCCGCAAAGTGGAAGCTGGAGGAGAGTGTAATCAGGGGCCTTTTTGTAAAGCTGTGGGCGGGAGGGATGCAACAGGTGTGGTGCAGCATGGGAGTGAGGGATGGTTGAGCTGGTAACTGAGGGGTTGCCATCACCTCTAAGCCTGAAAGGGTGAGGCAGTGAGGGGGCAGATTTCAGAACCTGGAGGCACAAGAGATCACCTTACACGGGGCCACTGTGATATACACCTCCCAGATCTCATTCAAAGAAGGACTAGCTACCCAGCCGCTGGCAGTGCCATCTTGCCAAGGTCACGCCCCTTCCTGGTACAGCCTGCATCCAGTGACTGACAGACATGGGAGTCCAAGGGCCTGACCTTCTTGGCCCAGTGCTGGACGATTCTGGAGCGCCATTCCAGCTCCAGGTCTCCCAGTGGGGCCGGCCGAGACTGTCATTGGGTCTGCATCCGGGGAGTCACCGGGGCCTAAGGCAGCTCTGCCTGGGCCCAGCTCTCATGAAGTCTTTCTGAGCAGTTCAGTGACATCAGTTCTTTCTTCGCCCTCCTCTCTGAATCGGGGGATTCAGAGGTGGTCCAGGCAGTCGGTTATGGGCAGTGGCCATTCCACCTCCTTCCGTCCACCTCCTTTCTCCTCCCAGTTCTAGTTGATTCTGTAAATATATTTGAAGTGTCGGATGTGGGCCAAAGACTCTGTCAGGCACTGAGATTCAAGGGTGAGCAAAAACAGGCCCCATCTGTGCCCTTCTAGAATCTACAGTGTAACGGAAGAGACACGTTATTCAAATAGTCACACAAATAATGCAAATTGCAGCTGTGATGAGTAGGATGATGGAGAGTTTATCTGATGCTCCCCAATGATGTGATTGTGAGGTGCGCTAGGCAGAGATGTCAGGGAGGCCCCTTCTTCGCTTACCCCCAGGAAACCAGTTCACATGTAAGGAGAGACCCAAAGGATGATCAGGAATGAAATAACTGAGACAGAGTTCCAGGCTGAGAGAGCTGCACATGCACAGGCCTCAGGTGGGAAAGGGCCAAGGGATGGGAAGGAGGCCAGGGGCATAGGTGGTCCAGTGGCTTGGTAGAAGAATAAGAGGGTAAAATGAAGCTAGAGTTACAAGCAATGTGATAAACGAGAAATGAACAACTGGAAACAGTTTGGTAAAGGTAATTCCCACTACATTCATTCACCTTTCTGAAGACTCCCCATTCACACGTGGTCTGGTATACCAGTGGCAAAGGCTCTCTCCGTGAGAAAACTTGAGTTAGGCTCTTCTGAGCCCTCTTTTCGACTAGACCTTGTCTGTGGGCCCTGCGTTTGAGCTACCGAGTCCAGTATTAGCAAGAAAGCTAGTAAGTCAGCTTAGAGAGATAAATCATTGATATCTGATCACCTCGGCCTGCCTTCAGCAAGAACCCTATTAAGTCAGTTTAGCAAAAATCCCCCTACTCTTGATGTCTCCTCTTAGTAATTTTCCATCCACTGACACCCCTGCCCTCATTTCTCCCCTACTGCAGTAGTGTTGACACCTGTGGCAACAGTCCTGAATAAAGTTTTCCTTGCCCTTTTAGCAAGTGTCAGAATAAATTTTTTAACACCATGCAGTGCTGTGATGCATTTGTATTTCATCAGATCCAGATGTCAAGTTATCATAAGTCTCGTGTGTTTGAAACACTGAATTTCATACATTGAGGCATTCTTTGTTTTTGGCATCCATTTGTCTTATTGAATGGATATCTACTCACAACTTTTAAAAAGTACAGCCAGTACCATTTGGTACTTAACAGCTTAGAAGTAAAATTTGAAGTACTGAAAAGAGATGGGTCATTCAAAGGGAATTGTAGAAAGATCAAATGAGAAGACCAAAGCCCAAGACTTGGAGAATGCCCATGGTTAAGTTCAGCACAGAATACTCAAGGTTAGGAGAAAAAAGCACTTCAGGAGGAACAGACTGTGTCCAGATGTCAAATCTAGGAGGAGGTCAGTGACTGAGATGGCTATATTAATCAGCATTCTTTTTTTTTTGTTGTTGCAAGTAACAGCAACCCAAGTACAACTGGCTTAAGCAAAAGAGTTCATTCATTTACGTAATAGAAACTTCCAATGGGTTCTCTTCAAGTATGATGGAGCCAGGGTCTCAACATATGCCATGAGGACTAGAGCTTCCTACATCTCTTGTCTCTACTTCCCTTTGTACAAAATCAGGGTTTTGCGAACATGGCAAATGTTTGGGAAATGGTTGTTGTACTAGAAGCCAACAATTCACTAAGACTAATAAACCCCCCTACTTTGATGTATTCTCTCTTCATATCAGGGCCCCCAGCAACTCTAGACTTGCATCCTCCCAAGCCCAAGTCAAGCAGAAAACAGAGCCTCTGTCTGTGCTGCTGTTCTGAGAAAAGTCTGGTAATGGGCTACATTGGATGACTTTGGTCATCCTACCATTTATGAACCAGTCGCAGCGGACAAGGGAATACAGTGCTCCAATTACCAGCCTGCCTAACACGTATTCCCTAAAGAGAAATGTGGTGTTAGTCTCTGCACGGACTGAGGCCTCAGGAGGGCTGGTTTCCGAAGGGAAATATGGATTCTGTCACCGAAATTTGAGGAATTGTATGTTGGACAGAGGAAAAATCATAACTGTCTTCTGTAAAGATGGAACAGCCAGATGTCTAATTTTGGAGCATCCTTCATGAAACGCTGTGATAAAACATACTTAAATATACAGGTAAAACATCTGGATGACTGAGTCAGTTGTGTCCCTCTCCTCCAGATGTCTTGTCATCATGGAATCTCACCTTTTATTATCCCACTAATTCGGTTCATTCTGAGTTCTAGAAATCATGTCAACAGATCCACAGTTGTCGAGCGTTGGGAGAGGTAAAGAATCCCCTTCCCACACACATGCAGTGCTATTCTTGGAACAGCGATGGTGAGGATTAAAAATGAATCATTTTGGCAAAGGCGGGTGGATGAGTACAATACAAATGATTTTCAGGACAATAGCACCTCCTCCCCCAAGTGGCTGTGGTGGAGATGGAATGTTCTGTGCTCCGAGTCTCCCAAGTGATTCAAGCACTCACGGAACCCAAGAGCCATGCAACTGACTCATGAGCAAGGAGAGCACCTACGGCATGTTTCATAGACTTTATTCTAGAGGAGAAAGGAGAGGGAGAAGGTGGGAGGAAGCTGTGGTACATTGAAAACGCCAAAAGGAATCCCTTCTCTCTTTTTAAAGCTGGGCTTGCTCATTTCTCTTGATGGATAACCTGGTAAGGATTGATGGGCATTTACTCGTCTCAGGAACCTGCTGTTGCCCCACCAGCACCCATTCGCTGCCTTGCCCTGTTCGCAGCACCCTGATTCTGTACAGGTATGAGGCAGCCATAGCTTCAGGGGGCCGGGTCCTCCTCGGTGCTGTGCTGGAGTCATAGTGTGGCATATAAACTGTTGGGGGCCAGTATCCATAGAGGATTCCCCTACCCCATCCTTTTCTGTAGTAGTAGAAATCCCAGTGTTTAGCTGGGCCCATAGCGGTGCAGAGTAAAGACTTTTCTCAGATTCTTTCACAGCTAAGTAAGGCCACGTGACTGAGTTTTGCCTAGTGGGATTAAGCAGATGTGGTGTGTACAGTTTCTAGAAGTGTCCTTTGTAGAAAGGGATTTTGTCTTTCTCCTCTCTTGTTCCATTCCTCCATGCTGGAATGAGGACTAGAGGACTGGAGCTGATGCAGCCATCTTGGGCTATGAAGCAACTTGGAGTGGAAACATGCACTGAGAAGTGTAAGATGAGGACAAGCCTGGGTTCCTGAAGCTGGAGCTGCCAGAGAGTTCTGGGCAGAGTAGCCAGGCTTCCAAATATGAAAGTCAACTTCTGTCTAATGTACCCACAGTTATATGAGATTTCACATTTCTTTTGGCCAAGTGTAATTCTTACTTATATACATGCTAATTCGATACTCCTCTGAAAAGATGGATTCAGCATTTGACATGTAAATTTATTCTGAACAACGAGATATGAGGGGACATCTGATGGGACCCTAGGAATTTCTTTCTCATGCTTAAAGAATGAGACAAAACAGAGCCCCTTTCTTTTCCTGTCTTGTCTTTTGTTTGCATACGATGCTTAAACTGTGAAAGCGATCTTGGGATGCTGAGTGGACACAGTCCAAGGCTGGGTGGAGGCTGGCAGAGCAGCTAGTGGGAAAAAACCTGCATCCTGATGACATCATCGAGCCATCTGATGAACCCCTGCCCCTGGGGAGCTATCTCACAACCAGACTTCCTGTTTCAGGAGATTATATCTTTTCTTTACTTAAAAAAGCAAACAAAAAAACCCAACTTTCCCCTGTGTTTTCTTTCTCTGGAAGCTGGAAGCATTCTAACAGCTACGTAAGTCCATTTCCTTCTTTGTAAATCCAGGCCAGTGAGTCAGTGAGTCAAATAATAACAACAACAACACTAGTAGTAACAGCTGACAGTGATGGTGCACTTAGCGGGACAGTCCTGTGCACACACTTTATCTAGTTTCCTTCCCATGAGGTCCTCCTAGCCTTTCATTTGCCAGATGAGAAAAGGGGAGGCTAGAAAGAGTAAGTAGCCCACGTTCTCTGAGCTACCAAGTGGCAGGGTTGGGATCAGAGGCAGGGAGACAGGGGGCGCAGGGCTAAGGCGTGGGCTGAGGGTTCAGCAAACCGAAGTGTCTGCCCATCTCGGGCATCTCAGGGCTTTAGATGTGTAGGAGGGGATCAGATCTCAGGCCCTTCAAGGCCCCTTTCAGGTCTGGCCATTGGCCTGTAGGGGGCGCTCAGGGCTCCTCCCTTCGCCGTCCACTTGCTCCTCAAATCTTTTTGGGGTGGGGTGGTAACTTTTTTTTTTTTTTTTTTTTTAATTTATTTATTTTATTTATGGCTGTGTTAGGTCTTCGTTTCTGTGCGAGGGCTTTCTCTAGTTGCGGCAAGCGGGGACCACTCTTTATCGCGGTGCGCGGGCCTTTCACTGTCACGGCCTCTCTTGTTGCGGAGCACAGGCTCCAGACGCGCAGGTTCAGTAGTTGTGGCTCACGGGCCTAGTTGCTCCGCGGCATGTGGGATCCTCCCAGACCAGGGCTCGAACCCGTGTCCCCTGCATTGGCAGGCAGACTCTCAACCACTGCGCCACCAGGGAAGCCCGGGGTGGTAACTTTTTATTTTGAAACAACTTCAGATTTATAGGAAACCTCTAGGAATAATACCAATATATATATATATATCCTTCACCCAGATTCCCCATTGCTGGATTTTACCACCGTTGCTTCAGAGAGGCAGCGAGGAGGGGGACAGAGCAGGGGAGGAGAGGGAGGGAGGAAGGGAGATGGGGTAAGAATGGGGAGAAGGGAAAGGGGGAGGGGGGCGAGATGGGGAGGAGAGAGAGAGAGGGAGGGAATGAGAAGGGAGGGGGAGGGAAAGCGGGGAGGGGAAGAGAAGGGAGAGAGGAAGAGGAGGGGAGGGAGAGAGAGAGAAAGAATGTTCCTTTATCCCTAAATATTTGTGTTTATTTCCTAAGAACAATCTCCTTATTAAAAGATGATACAATTTCCAAAATCAGAAAATTAACATTGAGACACAGGCCACCATCCCATCCGGCCCCCTTTCACATGTACTTATTGCCTCAATATTGTCCGTTATAAACCTCCTTTCCTGTCTGGTCTCGGATCAAATCCAAGGTCCCACATTGCTTTGGGTTGCCATGCCTTCATTCCCCTTCATCTGGGAAGAGTTCCTCAGTGTTCCCGTAACTTTCATGACCCTGACATTTCTCAGGAGAACAGGCCCGTTATGTTATGTTGTAGAAAGTCCCTCAATTTGGCTTTGTCTGATGTTTCCTTATGATTAGATTCAGGTTGTACCTTTTTGGAACAAATGTCACAGAAGTGATGTGTTTTTCTCAGTGCATGCTATCAGAAGGCACACAAGGTCAATCTGTCTCATAGCTGGTGACATTGAGTTTGCTAGCTTTGATTAAGGGGGAGTCTGCTAGGTTTCTCCACCTTAAATGACCATTTTCCTCGTTATATGTAATACACTTTCTGTGGGAAGAGACTCTGAGAGCACATGAATACCGGAATTTGAGATGATGTGACTAGCTCTTGCTCAGCAAACTTTTACCCAGTTGTTTCAGCAGCAGTTGATGATTCCTGAAGTGGGCAGACATCACTTAGTTTGATGCTGGCCAGATGCTTTCTTCCTTGACTCCTGAGCGTTGAGAGAGAGTTATTCCACCCATAAAGGAGTGCTACTCTTCTGAGCGGGCCACATTCCCCAGACAGGTCCCTCTGCCTGGGTAGAGAGGGTCTCGGACATGTGGCCATGGCCCCCTCCTTGCTCAAGGCACCCAGACCCCCTTCATTCTCTGGGCATCCTTGGAAATGTGCTCCTTTCCCCGCTGCTGGAAGCAGGGCTTGGGATCAGCCTCCTCCTGTGTAGAGTGATGAAGTCTCAGCTGTGGGTTTAGGCGTGGAGGGAAAGTAGAGCAGAGCTGTAGGGCTCCCGGATCTGGGGCTCGTTACTGACAGCACCACCCTGGGCTCTTAACTGCATCCCACTGTCGTTCCCCACACAGACCTCCTGCACCTGTGACTCTCAGGCTGTCCGGCTCTCCTCCAGGCCTCTCTTCCCCCTTTTCTCTAGGTGGTAGGATATTTTGAGATAGAAACCGATGCTACTGCTCTGTAGTATTTCCTGAGACTGCCCACCGTTCCCCCACTTTGGACAGCGGGGCCGCCTGCTTTTTTTGTCTCAGGGAAAGCTTATGTGGAGGACAAGGCAGGTAATTCTGAGAATTTTGTGTTTCAAAAGCCATACATTTTTAAAAAGTTAGAATAATATAAAGTAAGAGAGAGGTTGTCTTGTGGTTTTTGTACCCCTGCCCCTTAAAAAGTTCCTACAGCTTGGGTGTGTGAGAACCAGAGGGGAAGAGAGGGAGGCTCAGATGGTGGGCATTCCTGACCACCCCCCAGAGAGCAGTGAGGAGATGGCATTGATTTAGGAGATTTGAAAAGAGGATTGTACCTCATTCTGGGGAGAATCCAGGTATGTGGCAAGGGCCCAAAGAGTGCCACGGGCCTGAGTAATTTGGGGAAGGGGCACAGCTGGAGCACAGGGGGCGGGCAGTCCCGGGGGAGGACATAGAGTGGTCGGCAGGACACTCCACCCGAGACCAGGTGGAACGGGGCGTGTCAGCAGATGCTGGGTTGGAGTTGGAGAGAGGACAGCATCTCATTCTACACCCAGACCTCAGCCTGGGAGACCTAGAGGCAATTCTGTACGAAGAAGGGGCAGGCTCTGAAGTGACAGAAATTAAATTTCTGTCACCACATGGGACAGGAGCTCCCAATAACATTTAAGTTGTTAATCTGGAACAAAGAAAAGTATGTTTCTGGTTTTGCAGTCTGAGACTCATACTCCATATGTCTTGTCTTCGTCTTCTCCTTCTACTTTCCTATTTCTGTCACCCGCTTTTTTTCATTTTCACTTCCTGGATTAGTTTGGTTTAGGTTAGTTGCATATAACAAAAAAAGCCTCAAAACATCAGTGGCAAAAACAAGAAAGAAATCAGTTTCTCTCTTATGCAGAGGGATCTTGAGGTAGCAATCCGGGGCTAGCAACCTTGTCATCAGGAACCCAGATTTTTTCTATCTTCCTGCTCCATCATCCTCAGCACTGGCTTCCATCCTCTTGGTCAACTCACCATTCAGGATGGCTGCTGGAGCTCCGGCTGTCACAACCAAATTCCAGGAAAAAGCAGGGGAGAACAAAACAGCCTCAGATGAGTCAGCATCCTTTAAGGGACTCTCCTGAAAGTCCCACTTAAAACTTCCACTCTTTAGTTCATTGACCAGAATGAAGGCCACACCCAACTGCATGGGAAGTTTGGTAATGTGATCCTTCCACTGTACTCAAAATTGGGTCTGTTACTAAGCAGGAAGGGGAAATGGATATTGGGTGGTACCTAGCACTTTCTTCTGAGCCACCCCTTTTCTGACCTTACATTTTCTTTCTCTCTCCTTTGTGCCTCTCTGGGTCACATTTTCTTTCTCTCTCCTTTGTGCCTCTCTGGGTCTCATCTTTTCTTTTCTTGCTCTGAGTCCTAACCACAGAGTACAGCAGCTGAAAGAGCCGCCAGCCTCCCAGCCCTGGTGTACATACCTGACTCCACACAAAGGGGCATTGTTTCCATCGTGTTAGTTGGAATTGGCAGAACACTCCAGTGCCGTCATGCTTGCCTTGCCCACACGTTTTCAGTTTCATGTGGTTGCAATGGATATGCTTCCTTCCCGACGCCGATTAAAGTTTCATCCCATCTCCTTTTGCCCATTGTGTGTGGTCGTGTGTGTGTGTGGACACATGCCAAGGAAGTCATTCCAGAACCTCCAGGAGAGTGACCAGATGGCCCTGTGAGCTGGAGCTGACAATGACATTGATACAGAAAGCTTGCAGTGCAGGTGCCCCGGAAACACTGGAGGGTCTCCCCTTTGCTACGGGAACGGGAGGAGAGAGCAAGGAACTGACATTTATTGACTATCATGTACCAAGTCATCTTGTGATTCTCAAATGTGATCCCATGTGTTTTTCTCTTCTGCCAAAATGCTGAAGTAGGTAGGTACTTCTTTTAGTTTGGGTTCTACTTAAAGTTGACCTTAGACCAGGACTTGGGGGCAGGCATTTAATCGGGCAGAAGTGCCAGGAAGAACACGTGAGGAAGTGGTGTGCTGGTAAATGTTTAACAACCAGCTCTCCAGCAAAAACAACAACCACCTGATTTGTAGCACTGGGTGATCTCCATGGTGTAAATATGCCACCAGGGCCAATTTCATGTCGCCATGATGACATCACTAAACACAGAGTTTGGAGGAGATACACCCTTGGCTCTCATAAACCAGTACAAGCTGGCTCCAGCAAATCAGAAGTGAGATAAAGAAGGGATAAAAGCAATGAAGGATGCTGTAAGAACAGGTCTCTGCTGTTGACCACAGGAACTCAATCGCATGGGAGTGTTCTGGGAATCCACCCACAGGGACTCTGAAACATTTGTCGGACTCCCTCCTCTATTTGTTATGGTCACCCCTGGGCATTAATCCTCCTCCACCTCCAGTTAGGTGTTCAGGCCCTGATCAAGCTCTCATGGTGCCTACAAAGGCCTTCAGGCAGAGAAGGGGGAGCCCAGGTACTTGAGGTGGGAAGATGTCAGCGTGCTGGGAAAATCTTTTGCCTGCAGCTGCTGGTTAACTCAGGTGGGCCAAGGGTACAAGGGATGGGGTAACACCAGAAACAGCGTCTACAGCAGAAGGAGCCAGCACACTTTTTCTGTAAAGAACCAGATAGTAGATATTTTACTGTCTGGCTTTGCATGCCGCATATGTCTCTCTCACATATTCTTCTTCGTTTGTTTGAGGACACTTTAAAAATATGGAAAACATCCTTAGCTGTGGGCTGAACAAAATTGGGCTAAAGGCCATAGATTGCCAACCCCTGTCCTTCACAGTAGCAGTCGCAGGACCTGGGAGTTGTCAGAAATGCAGACTCTCAGGCACCACCCCCCTACTAAATCACAGCCACATTCTAACAGGGTGGGCACAGTAAAGTTGAAGTACTATGCTACTGTATTACTATTTCCATTATCCAGATGAGGAAACCTACCTTTCAGAGAGGTTGAGTCACTTAATAAAGGTCACACAGAGCCAGGACTCAAACCCAGGTCTGATTGATCCCAAGGACATTTTCTTTATAGGTTTAAGTATAATTGTAAACAAGCCATAAACTAGTATTTTCAAATAACCATAGTTAAAGTAAGCTGGCTTGTTCAGAACAATATCTAAGAGATTTAGCACTGACGCCATTGAGGGAAAGTTGGAGGTGGGGAAATGAGTCTTTTTAGCTGTCACTTTGCAAAAAGACAAGCAAGTAGAGAGAAGCAAGAAAAGGGTATTCCAAGGTTTGTGAGGACCATCTTCCTTATACAGGATTTCAGGTATCTTAGGTGTATATCAAGTCCCTCAATAGATTGGAACTTCTTCGAGAGCAGGAACAGAGTATTCTGGGAGGTCATCAGACCTCCCAGAGGATCAGTAAATTGATTCTACAGTGGAATAGAGACTGAAAGTGCACAGACTCCCACTGCTGGATTGACCTCAGTTACACCCTTTGCCAGGTTAGAGGTCAGTTTAAGAGGTGCAGCCTTGAGACTCATTCTTTACAAGGCACCAGCCTGACTGGCATCCTACCCCATTGTGTAGGACAGTGTCCATTCTGCTGCAGGTGAGTCTTGGTGTAGAGATAAGACCATAATTCGGGTCTTCATGACTTCCAGACAGTCTGATCTCTTCTTTCCATCTAGGTCTTCTATTACATGTGTGTTGGATTTTATGGATTTATTATTTTTAGTTCTCTTCTTTTCCCCATCATTCTACGATTTTAATCTTTTCTGCAGAATGTTTAAAGAAGTTCTTAAGCATGTTTATCTGTTCTTAGTTTTCTGTAGTAACCCAGGAAAGACACTGCTTCTGGTGTGTGTGTGTGTGTGTGTGTGTGTAACAGCTTTATTGAAATATCTTTGACATATTGTTTTTTTTAATGCGATACCAGTAATTTTCATCTCCATTCAGTCTTTATCAGATGCTGAATTATGTTTTTTCTTCATGACTATCTGCCCTCATTTCATAGATATGATGTGCCCTTGAGTCCTGTTCAAAATACTAACAGAAAATTACCTAGTTTTCACATGTTAATTTTTCATAAGAAGACATTTGCTTATTTTTTCAGGTTGGTCCTCTTTCCACTGCCACAAGTATTAATTTCTGTTTGCTTGCTTTCTTATCCTTACGGAGAATAGTCTCTCTTCATGAATTATGGGGAGTCAGGTTGGGTTCTTTCAGAGATTGTGTTCATCCATGTCTAAATCACTGACACGCAGATGAAGGGGAAGGAGAATGCGATGTGGTAGCGTTAGCAGGCTGGGCTCTGATGCTAAGTGCCTGGCTTCAAGTCCCAACTCTGCCACTCCCGACTTGTGTGATTTTGGGTAATTCACTAACAGCTCCAAACCTCAGTTTCTTCTTCTGTTAGCTGGGGATAATAATAATACTGGCCTCCTGGGTATGTCATGAAGATTAAATGAACCCAGACATATGGTGCTCAGAAGAGTGCTTAGTACAGGGTAAGCTCTGAGAAAGTGTTAGCCATGATGTTGATGGGGATAGTCGTGGTCATGGTGATGGTGGTGGTGATGATGATGATGATGATGGGGATAGTGGTCATGGTGATGGTGATGATGATGGTGGTGATGATGATGATGATGATGGGGATAGTGGTCATGGTGATGGTGATGATGATGGTGATGATGATGATGATGGGGATAGTGGTCATGGTGATGGTGATGATGTTGGTGGTGATGATGATGATGATGATGGGGATAGTGGTCATGGTGATGGTGATGATGATGGTGGTGATGATGATGATGATGGGGATAGTGTTCATGGTGATGATGATGGTGGTGATGATGATGATGATGGTGATGATGATGATGAGGATGGGGATAGTGGTCATGGTGATGGTGATGATGATGGTGATGATGATGATGATGGGGATAGTGCTCATGGTGATGGTGATGATGATGGTGATGGTGATGATGATGATGATGGGGATAGTGGTCATGGTGATGGTGATGATGATGGTGGTGATGATGATGATGATGATGATGGGGATAGTGCTCATGGTGATGGTGATGATGATGATGATGATGGGGATAGTGCTCATGGTGATGATGATGGTGGTGATGATGATGATGATGGTGATGATGATGATGAGGATGGGGATAGTGGTCATGGTGATGGTGATGATGATGGTGATGATGATGATGATGATGGGGATAGTGCTCATGGTGATGGTGAGGATGATGGTGGTGATGATGATGATGATGATGATGATGATGGGGATAGTGGTCATGGTGATGGTGATGATGATGGTGCTGATGATGATGATGATGATGATGGGGATAGTGGTCATGGTGATGGTGATGAGGATCATGATGATGATGGTGATCGTGATGATAATGATGATGGTGGCGACGACAATGACGAGAATGGTGGTCATGATCATACTTCATTCTTGCAGACTCTTTGCCTTCCTTTCCAAGTTCATTGTTTCTTTGCACTTGGGTCAAGTCAGTCTTTGAATCTTCTCTTGTATCATCACATTTTGCCGGAGTTCTTCAAGGTTTCAGGCACATAGATATGGACTCCTTCCTTGGTATAATAATGTGGTAAATTTATTATTTTCTTCAGAACAAAATCTGCCCGGGTACCCAAGAAAGACCTATTTTTCTTAGGAGGTATTTTAGTCCACGGTCCATAGAAAATAGAGCCTGAGACCATGCTTATCTGACAGTACTTATTGGGGGATGCAATCCCATATCGCAAGAGTGAGGGGGAAAACTGCAAATTGCTGAACCAGCAACAGGTTCACGGTGAGACCTAACAGGTTGGTCACGCGGGGCACTGCAGAGAGGTGATATTGGATCCTTGGGCCTCAAAGTAGTCCATCAGGAGAACAATGGACAGAAGTTTGACTGCTGGCTCCTTCACATCCGTGTCTCTCATTTGGTCAGTGATAGCCCCATGGTGCATTGACTTACTGTGTTTCTGGGTTGTGTTATCCCATCCAAGTAGCTGCTGAGGAAGTCAAATTCCACCCCCCAAAGTGTGCTGCTTCTCCTGGGCCTGGAAATAGTGGGAGGGGCCACCCCCCAAAGTGTGCTGCTTCTCCTGGGCCTGGAAATAGAGGGAGGGGCCAGAGCCTCGATGGGTCAGGTCAGTCCTGGACCCCGGAGCAGGTATGATGGAGACTGTGTGAAAGATTTGCTTTTTGTCCAGGGGAGACTGGGGCTGCTGCATGGATGAAGATCAGGGGGCCTGGCATGTGGGTGTGGGCCCGTTAGTGATAGAATATTGAGAGGAAGGTTTTATTTTCTCCAGTACAGGATATGCCCAACCACCTAGGAAATATCTTTTTATTGGGAGATGTTTTGGCTCAGGTTGCCTGAAGAATGAAGTTTAGAATCGTGAAGCTGAGTACATATAGGGAGGCCCATAAACTGGGTCCTACTCGGCTTGAATATCTAAGGATATTAGGAAACAACACATGTTCATTGAACTGCTTTTTAAAAGGCTAGATTCAGGGCTCTTGTCTGTTGAGTGGGGAATGTGACCTGAGGGCCAGAGCGGAACTGTACAGAATGTTGGGGGGTCAGGGGAGATGGGACAGCCAACTCCTTAAGAGAAACCTAGGGGGAAGACAGAGGAGCTTTCCCAGGAGTCTTATAGAGTTCTGTCTGTGCTATAAGCGTTCTTTCCCACTTTCCTTGAGACCCTCAGCAACATCTACATTGTCTCCTAGTACATCGCAAAATGGATTTATTTGGGGCAGAGGCATTTGTCAAAGTGCTCAGTCTAACCTCCAAGTAGGCACGGGGAGAGCTGCCATTGCACTGAGGTGTCTACTTTACCTGGTTTTCACCAGGTACCCACTTTTCCCCTGAATCAGTCAGATTCTTGATTTCAAACAACAGAAATGAACTCTGGCTCGCTTCAATGAAAAAGGAATCTGGAAGGACTGCAGGGGGACTGGAGGATTGGATATTAGAAAATGGGCAGAAACCAAGGCAGTTCCAGTATGTCAGTCAACAGGAAGATGCACAATGGAATTTAACAGGAAGCATCTCTCTGGGACACCACCACTCCGCTGCCAGGAATGAACCAACCACTCTGTGACTCTCTGCCTCACACCCTGCTGAGCTGGAGTCCAACTAGCTCAGCCAGATCAGACACATAACGCATCCTGCTCGTCGAGGGAGGGCAGGGAGGAACCATGTCCCAGCTCATGCTACATGGGGGGAGGTGTGTTGCAGATCCTGCCTGTAATTCCACTTGAAGAGACAGGAGAACACAGTCATTAAAGCAGCGAGCCCTGGGATCAGATGTCCTGGATTTGAAGCCAAGTTCTGCCATTTCCTTGCTAAGTGTACTTGGGAAAGTCGCTTAAACTCTGTTTCTGTTTCCTTGTCTGTGAAATGGGGCTATGTTAATCCTTAGTTTAAAGTATCATTATGAAGATGAACTGGTTAGAGCCCTCATCTGTAGGGCCAGAAGTTGTTTAGCAACTTGTATTTGTTCCTTGTGGCTGCCATGCCCAATGACCACAAAAGGGGTGACTTAAAACAACAGAAATTTATTAACTCACTGCCTGGCAGCCGGAAGTTTGAGATCAACGTGCCAGCAGGGCAGCACTCCCTGTGAGGGATTCCGTTTCTTGTCTCTCCCAGCTTCCGGCAGATCCTGCCATTGCTTGGGCTGTGGCCACATCACTCCACTCGCCTCCCATTTTCACATGACCTCCTCCTCTGTCTTCTTCTCTTCGGTCTTTTAAAAAATATTGTCCTTCAATTTAGGGCTCACCCAGAAAATCCAGGATGATCTCGTTTTGAGCTCCGAACTGAATTATATCTGCAGGGACCCTTTCTCCAAAGAAAGTCACATACACAGGTTCAGGGTGGACATTTTTCTAGAGGGTCACCATTTAACCCACGTATAAACTCCTTTTGTTTTTCCCCCCAAATTGAAAAAGAGGTTGAAGCCCGGAGACCATTTATTTGTGTGTTGATCATCCCAGTGTGGGCTGGGAGTTGGGGAGGGGGGGTACCTTGTATAACCTGAGTCAGGCATATGAACCTGTAGTGTCCATATCATTTTGATGAGAGTCCTGAAGGGTATTTTTGGAGCTCATGTGAGAAAGACCTCAGAAGAATAAACATGATGAAATGACAGATCATTCCCCAAATACACTGTTTCCTGCCTTCAGACCTGAGCTCTCAGCTGTATCAGCAGCTGATGATTGAAGGCTTTTCACCCTGAGCTAAGATGACTGAAGGACTTGAAGCTGGAACTTCTGAGGTAATCTCACTGGTAAAACATCAGTACCCACCAGCTCTCCCATGCTGCAATAAACTCTGCTTTCGCGCAAAGCCAGCTTTGTGTGCTGGAAGATTATGATTTTCGTGGAAGAACCTGAGAGGAGGGAAGGAATGGTTCAGAGGCCCAGATTTGGTTCTGTTTGTACCCTCCTAGGTGATGGCAGAAGAGAGAGAATCTGAGATCATGCAATAAAAGTTCAGGCATAGTAAGATGTGGCTGCCTGAGCTTTGTACCATCAGGGCTCATCCTACCGTGTGAAGTCCAGAATACACCACTGTGACATAAAAATTATTTGAGCAGAAGGCATTTGAGTTCCTGAATTTTCTTACTGCCTAAAAGCAGAGTCTCCCCCAAATACACAAAAGTTGTCATAAATCCCCTCCCCAGGAGCTACCAGAGGAGATTGACTCTTATCACTGGGGATAGAAGTTTCCACACCACCTCGAAAAGGCATTGTCACAAAATGATCCTATCTCCCATCTATTCTCCTAGTGACCCATTTGGCTTTCTGCAAAGTCATTTGTTCTCCAGTCAGTGCCCTGTTCTGCCTCCTCTTTCCCTATTAAGATGGTATATAAGCCTCGAATTCTAACCACACTGCGTCGAGTCACATTTTTCTGTGAATTTCTGTCTGTCCGCGATTAAGTCTGTCTTTTTCCTTGCTAATCTATCTGTTGTCAGCTTAATTTGCAAGCCCCCAAGGACAAAAGCTAAGAGGGTAGAGTAAATGTTTTTCCTCCCTGACACTTTCATACACAGTTCAGCACAGTTCTACATTCAGCAAATAGTCTTGGTATTTTTTCTCTCTCTTTGTGTGTGTGTGTGTGTGTGTGTTTTCTCTTTAAGAATATTATAAATTCTTCTGGAATAAGGAACCACTTCTCCCACGGGGGCTGTCTTACACACACGTACACACATACTACTCCCCGAAACAGATTCTTAGAGAAGGATTTAAGGACAAGTTGTTTCTTTGGGAGATGGTCCCACTAGGGGAATGGGCAAATGAGACAGGGAAGAAAGGAAGCCATCCCGTGTGTTGCTGAGCATCCTATCGCTGTGGCCAACTGGGTCTCAATCCTGCTGGGGCTTTGAGAAAACTGTGTAGAACACGCCTCAGAGTTAAGCCACCTAAGGGGCGAGGAGCTGGGTATTTTTCCTCCAACTCTAAGTCATCATTAGCTGACGGCTGCTCTTAGGCGTATCAGCTCCTTGGTACAGCCCAAGCTGTGTGCTGGGAGAGAAGTCCCTTAGGCAGAATCACAAGTGCTCACAGACGACACCACAGGCATGAATAGACCGTAGGAACCAACAGGATGTGGGCGGGCTCAGTGCCTGTGACTGTGGGCTTTACAAAGTTGCAGAGTCCTGGATCCAAAGCCTGATTCAGCTAACTGTGAGATTCTGGCAAGTTCCTTATCTCTCTCAACCTTGTTTTCCTCCTTTGTAAATTGAGGGTAATAATTATTTCACAAGGTTTTGATTCAAAATGAAGCACTTCTGTGAAATGTTTAGAACGTGCCTGGCATAGGGGAAGCACAGCACTGACTCGAAAGATACCATCTGAATGGACTTTGAAATCCCAGAGAATCTGGCAAAAGACATTAAGTGGTGCACGCATTTTGATACTTCATGGTTTAAATGAGTCCTGGAATATAATTACATACATGCGCATCAGATTGGGGGTGCAAAGAAAAAGTCCATTCTTCTGCGTACTGAATAATTCTGACATCAGATGTGTGAGTTTTTCCTCACACCAACTAATTCTCCAGCATCTTCTGGTGTCTTACGGTTCCATTCAATTCTGACACTATCTCCTTGGAGTTGGCATCAAATCCCATATTTGAAGGGCTCCATCCCACAAGGCTGTCTTCTGCCTCTAATGCCAATTGCAAGTAGTAGGTCCCCAGGGTACCCGTGTTTCCATCCGACTTGGCTTCAAATCAGAGGTTCCACGACCCCTTTCTGACGTTCAATAAGTTGCTATAATGGCTCAGAGAACTCAAAGAAACACTTATGTTCACCAATTTGTTATAAATAAAGTCTGTGATAAAGGATGCAGATGAATAGCCAGGTGAAGAGGCAGACAGGGCAAGGGCTAGAAGAGTCCAAGCACAGGAGCTTCTGTCCCCGTGGAATTGGGGTTACACCACCCTCTGAGCATGTGGAATATTCACCAACCCAGAAGCTCTCCAAACACTGTGCTTTAGGGATTTTTATGGAGGCTTCATCACATAGGCATGACCGATTATTAACTCCATTTCCAGCCTGCTCCCCTCCCCAGAGGACACGGGATGGAGCTGAAAGTTCCAAGGCTCTAAGCCTGGCTTGGAGTTTCTGGTGACCAGCCCCCATCCGGAAGCTATCCAAGAGCCCATCAAGAATCGCCTTGTGAAAACAAAAGATGCACTCAGGAAATTCCAAGGGATTTAGGAGTGCTGGGTCACGAAGTAGAGTCAGAGATCAAATATTAGAACAAAAGATGGTCCTAGCATCTTTATTGCTTAGGAAATTACAAAGGTTTGAGGGGCTCTGGCCAGGAGCCAGGAATGAAGAGCAGAATACTTGTATCTTATTGTATCACAGTATCACAGCGTGTGTGTACATAACCCCTTCCCTTTCTGGGTCCTGGTTCACAGCAAGCAAGGACAAAGTGGGGAGGTATTCAGCTATTCAGAGGGATTAAGAGAGCAAGGAGAATGAAAGAGAGGACGACCACAGAGGAGATCATCCTTTGTGGCCATCAGGACAGCCCATTGGCATAGATGGATGGTTACCGTGGAGACAGAGCCTGCATCATCCTGTGGCCGTTCATGGTGTGTTTGGCTACCTAGAAGTCAGACTGTTCAGGACAAGGACTCTATATTCCCAACCTTCTGAATATTAAGAGCCCAAGAGAGGGGCTGTATTTGAAAGGCTTCTTAAACAGAGCCAGCCTCAAGCATGGTCTGCCTATCAATCCTAACTTAATCCTGCTTCACCTAAGTTTCTATTGAACAAGGTGTTCAAACATGTTATTCTTCGAACCCCAGTCTCCTGTGGGAAATGTGCTGCTAGCTGTCTTCGCCCAGATTCTCCAGAAAACAGAGCCTGAGGCAAATAATTATATGCTAATATTTTATTGGGAAGTGCTATCCCAGGGACGCTGGAGGGAGGGGAAGGGGGAACGAGAATGGGAACAGATGACAGCGGATGGGGAAGGTGCGAACCAACTTGGCACAAAGAGCAACCAGTTGGTCTCTGTCCGGTCAGTGTCTTCAGAGAGACCAAGTGAACGTCTCAAGTCGGGGTGCTGGTCAAGGGGATGCGAGAAGAATCCCCATACAGGAGTGAGACCCTGTCTCTCACTCAGCAAAGCGTCGCTCCATAGCGTGCTCCAGCACCCCCATACACACTTCCAGGGCTGTTGCGTAGGTTGGGGTGCAGGAGCACGTCGCATCTCAGCAGCAGCAGGGATGCCCTGGGGTGAGAGGGGACGGGAGAGCTGTGTGGTCAAGCGCAGGCACTGTCAGATCACGCGCCAGTGGGTGGTGACGAAGATGATCTCTGACCAAACTCTAGCCACGCTCTTCTGAGCGTATTTTTCAAGTAGGCCCTGTCCTTGGGCATGTCCCCAAAAGCCGAAGTTTAGCGGGAATCCTGCTAAGTCAATTTAGGTAGAATCCCTCATCCCCAAACCACCCCCCGGGTGATACGTGGTCACTCTCGCCTGCTCTCAGCAAGAATCCTGTTAGGTCAGTTTAGCAAAGAATGTCCCTGCCCTCTTAGTAATTTTCCATCCCATGACATCCTTCACCCTGCTCCTTGGCTAGAAATCCTCACTTTCTCTTGTTGTATTCAGAATGGAACCCAGCCTCTCTCCCCTACTGCAAAGCCCCAGTGTTGTAGTCTCCCTGAATGAAGTCTTTCTTAACACCCTTAACAAGTGTCAGAATAATTTTTTTCTTTAACAGCGGTCATACCACAAAGTGATGGTCTGCCCCTGTGAGTTCAAAATCCATACAAGGTGCCCGATATACCATTTCTGTAGGAAAGAATGGACTCTAAATTTTTTGAGCATTTACTCAGCACTAGACCCTCTTATAAGCTCTTTATGCTGTTCATTATTTGGTACCATTTTTTAAGCCATTTTTCAGGATAGGAAATGCGGACACCAAGAGTTCTAATCAACAGAGTCAAGATCACTCAGCTAGTAACTTACAGAGCCTGACTCTGAACCCAGGTACACTAGTTCCACAGGCTGCTTTCTTACATGTTTCAGTTCGACACAAAACACCGTTACAATATACAGAAGGGTACACTGCTTCTATCCCTGTCAGCTGTGGGACCTAGGACGAGGAAGGCCATCCCTGAGGCTCTAGTTTGTTCATCTGTGTGATGCACGTGAGCATTCCCTGGGGTTTTATGAGAACAAACAGTTTGAAATAAGTCACAGAGTTTCATCTCAGCCCCCAACTCCAAATAAACACATACTCCATTTTATGTGTTATTATCATTATTATCAAATAACTTTTAAGTGTTTTATTTTTACCTGAAACAGTGCTCGTTGAATGTAATGCTTTTTTTTTTTTTTTTTTTTTTTGGCACAAAGAATCATAAGCTTCTTTCAAGTTTTAATTTTGATCACCTCTACCTCCCCGAAGTGTGCAGTGTCCATAGCTACGGAGTGTTGGAGAGATTAGTGACTGAACATGCAGTGACCTCCGTTTACTTTCTGTGAAATCCAAATTGAGTGAGCTGACACACCACAGGGACAGAGGAGAGCTGTTTGGATAATTGCTGATCATCCATGGAGATCAAATAAACCTTTGCAGGAGACCTCATCCATATACTGGATTATTATAATGCTTCAGCCAGATCTTTGACTTTCGAAATGTCTTATAAATTTGGTTTGAACGCTTGTATTAGGTTTAATACCATCTTATTTTTCTGTTTTATGAATCACGTCAGTTTTTCTCTGGAGCTTGAAAGAGACGCTATCCATTAGCAGAAGGGAAAGTCCTTAAGTGACTCATCCTGTCACAGGGAGATGCTCTATCGCACGTTTGTTTTATGTGCTCATTTGGGTGTGGGACACAGAGACACTAATCCCACAGCTGACCCTCCGCCCCGCTCCCTCTTGAAATCCTCCTGAGGCTATTTCCAGGCTATTCCTTATCAGCATACACATCACACACCCCTGACTGGTTTTGCATAAACAACCACACGGAATAGTTCATTGATCCACTGAGTAGAAGAAGGAAGGGCTCCCCAAAAGTAAATTGTTCAACTAAATGAAGCTTATCCTTGCAAGCAACACATTTAAAATGTTTAATCATATTTGAAAGAAATGTTTCCAAGAGGTATGTGTCCTAGGCAGAAATAATTTGGTAGCAAGTGACAAAAGCCTACTCAGACTAGCTTAAGCAAAATGGAGAATTTATGGAACAGGTACCAGATGTCTCTTGGAATCTAAGGGCAAAAATGATCAAGGTTTCCTAAGGGACAAATCATCGCTAAGTCAGTGGCCCAAGTCATACTCTCAAGGAACATGTAGCCACTCATCTCTGATTCTCAATAACAAACTATAATGGACAAGATTGTGATTACTCACTGAGGAGAGGGGAGCTGGGTTTGGGTACCAGCTCTGCCTCTAACCAACACTGTAAAGTTAAACATTTGCCAGTGGTTCTTAAGCAAGGAGGGGCATAGCTCCCCTCCACCTCGCAGGAGTATGAGGAAATAGATTAGGGCGTTATTGATTGTCACAGTGAATCTGTGAAGGGCACTGCTGGCATTTAGAGAGCAGACATCAGGGGTCCTCCAATGCACACAAGAGTCCCATAATGAACAACTAGTCTCACTTCATACCACTCCCTCCCTCAAGCCACCAAATCCAGGGATACTGAGAAGCATGCACTCCCTGTACATCTTGATTTCATTTTCTCAAAACAAGCTCTGGGGTTTATACACTTTTTAAATTCTGTGACCTAGCCGTGACTATGAGATGTCTTAGTACAGACAGACCCTTTGGTAGTGATTCATGCTGTTAGACAAACATTCTGGTCATCCCCATTCTGGGCACATGGAAGGGTGGGGTCTTGTGACTGTTGCTGGCCAATGAGCTGTGAGCCAGAAAGCATGTCACTTCCGGCATGAACAATTAGTTGTCAATGAGCCATCCAGGAAGGTGCTCATTTCCCTTTGCTATGGCAATAGACATTGTAACAGCTGGTGGCTACTCCGTGAGCCTGGGTCCTAGAATGAAGATAGTCATGATGCAGAGTAGAATCTCCTGCCTATCGATGATGGACATGAGTATGAGTGAAAAATAAGTCTTCATTATTTTAAGTCACTGAGATTTGGGGGACTGTTTGTTACTGCAGCAAACCCAGCCAATCCTGACTGATACAGGCTCTCAGAATTGCTGTACCAAGAACTCTTCTTAAGTACTTTACAAATATTAACTCATTTAATTCTTACAACAACCTTATCAAGTAGCCCAACCTTATTATCCTCATTTTATAGACAAGGAAAGTGAGTCACAGAAAGGCTGAGCAGCTTGTCCAAGTGACAGGAAGTAACAGAGCTGCAGGTCCAACCCAGGCAGTCTGGCTCCAGAATCCATCTCTTAACTACGGTGCTATACAGCCTCTCATCTCTTATGCAGCAGTTACCCCTACACTAAATGGACTTAAACCAGGGTGCTTCACTTATCTAATTTCTGCTTTCAATGTTTTTAAAATTATGACTCTTTATTCCTGTTAGTTATCAGTTTTTTGCTGTTACCTGCCTGTAGCAATAACCCCTCCTTTTTTCTCTTCTAGTATGGTGTTTCTAATCCATTATGGACTAGGAAACCAGATAATTAAGCTTGTTATGCTTGTTCTAATTGTGACTAATTGAGACTGGCCACCTTGATAGTCAGCCTTGCTCTCTTCCACCCCCACTCACCTTGCACACTGTCTTGTAGTTGTGTGATTGCTGGCTCTTGTATCTATTTCCCCCTCTAGACAGCATGGTCTTTTGAGAGAAGGTAATGAGCTTAATTCACCTTTGTGTCTCTCTGTCCCCTTCTTCTAACACCTAGCACAGTGCTTTGCATATGTTAGGTGACTAATAAATATCTGCTAAGACTATTAAGTAATTAGGTTCTGAGTAATGGCCTAAGAGCTTGCCTGTAAGTTAATTAGATGGGCTTTGTTACTAGCCTTTGGGACATCCGTTTTAGCTGTCTAGAGGCCTTTGGGACTTTCTCAGTGTGTCTTGGATGCTTAAGATTATGGGTCAAAGAGATCAATAAATTCCTTCATTTAGTCCCTTAGTAGATAGTTATTGAGTTTCTACCATAATATTAAAATACTAGCAGCTTACCATGTATAAGGTAATATTTGAAACACTTTGTAAGCATTCATTCATTTTAGACTCACATCAACCCAACAAGGTAGGTACAATTATCATTGTCCCTAAAGAAATTGAGGCCCTGAGAGCAATTTTCCCAAAGCCTCATGGCTAGCAAGAAGTGGAGTTAGACTAACTA
Organism: Balaenoptera physalus; assembly: GCF_965194825.1. Lineage (NCBI taxonomy): Eukaryota > Metazoa > Chordata > Mammalia > Artiodactyla > Balaenopteridae > Balaenoptera > Balaenoptera physalus. The sequence continues at coordinate 92,196,956 of NC_138896.1, read as the reverse complement.
GGTACTGGGGATATAGGTGGACAAGAAAGAGAAGGTGCATGCCCTGATGAGGTTAACATTCTAGTGAGAAAGCCAGATAAAAAGCAAACAAGCATATAAATCCACAAAATAATTGCAGATTGTGATCAGTGTTTAGAAAGAAATAAACAGAGTGCTGAAATAAAAAATAAAGCAACATCATAGGGGTGTGATCCAGGAGGGCATCTATGATGGGGTGTTTAATTCACCTATTACTGCATTAAAACTTACCCCCAAATGGGTGCTTAAAATAATAAACATTTATTTATCATCCCACAGTTTCTTCGGGTCAGGAATTTGGGAGTGGCTTAGTTGGGCGGTTCTGGCTCAGTTTCTCAAGAGGTTTTAGTTGAGATGTTGGGTGGGGCTGCAGTCATCCGAAGGCTTGACTGGGGCTGGCAGAACAGTTTCCAAGATGGTGCAGTGTACCTGACAGAGCTCCACCAGACAAGCAGGGTAGAGATCTATCAGGGAGTGTTGGGGGCTGGTTATCAGGCTCTCCTCACGTCTGATACCAGAGCCTAAAATCCAAAGAGTAGCAGTCAAGGTGCAAAGACCAAAAGCAGGCTGAAACCCCACGAGCACAAGCTAGAACCCCACAAGGACAGACTAAAACTTGTCTTCATCCTTGATGATGAGGACTTCCTGCAGAAGCCATGACGACCCTTTGAGATACATCTAAACACACACACCTGACGTAGCCCCTGCATCACATTAACAGGGTGAGTCAGCAGACCGACAACAGAGCATATGTGGTGCAACATTGCTGCTGCCCGCCTTCTACCCTCCAAGTCTCAGAGAATTTCCCCTGTGGCCAGCCCTACCTGGAAATATACAACAAGGGGGATTCTCTAGTTCAACCGGGTCAAGTTGACACACTGCAAAGCCATCACACCATCCCACTCACTCCTGTGGCTGTTGGAAGACCACATTGGTTGTTGACAGGCGGCCTTAGTCCCTCATTGTGTGGGCCTCTCATTAGGGATGCTTGAGCATCCTCATGTCATGGCCACTGGCTGCCCCCAGAGTGAGTGATCCAGAGAGAGAATAAGGAGGAAGCTGCAGTGTCCTTTATGGTCTAGTCTTATCACACACCATCACATCTGCCATATTTGGTTTATTACAAGTAGGTCACTGAGTCCAGAACACATTCAGAAGGAGGAGCGTTAGGCTCCACCTTTTGAAGAGAGGAGTATAGAAGAATTTGTGGACATGTTTTAAAAGGCAGCAACTCAGAGAGCCAAAGCCGAGTGTTGCAGGCAAGGGTTGACAGCAAGAGGCCCTGAGGAGCTTGATGTGTGCAGGACCCTTCCTGAGGGTCAGAGTGGCCAGAGCTTCATGGACAAGCCCTGGGAAAGAGCAGCCTAGCATGAGGCTGGGCCTCCCCATCATGACAGGGAGTTTGCTTTTTATTCTAAGTGCCATAAGGACCCATGGTGAGGTCTCCAGAAGAGCGATACAGTCTGATTTGCATTGTGAAGTGTTGCTGGGTGTACCATGTGGGGCGTGCATTGGAGGGGGCCAGAGTAGAAGCAAGGAGCCTGCAGAGGCATTGAAACACTTAATTTGTTCTCATTCTAGCTCTGCCATCTATCTGATCCATTCACTTAACCTTTCTGTTCCTCATCTGTTAAACAAGGTGACTATTCCCTGCACATCTCCCAGCATGACTGCAGGACACACAGAGAGAATGCACATTGAGACACTTTGTAAAGTGCAAGACGCTGCAGGTGCAGTCGAGGCACTTTTGCTGGGTTTGCTCTGGCTTAACACCATTTCCAGAGTTGAAGGATTTTAATTCCAGAAGAACACCGGGGTCACGAGAAGACTATTTTAGCTTCAATATAACTGCACAATTGCTACTTACCGTCTTAAGTGAGTTAATACCCACTGTGATGGTTAATTTTATGTTAACTTGACTGGGTCATGGGTGCCCATATTGGATGAAACATTGCTCTGGGAGTGTTTGTGAGGGCGTTTCCCCATGAGATTAGCATTTGAACTGGTAAATTGAGTAAAGCAGATGGACCTCCCCAGGGAGGCCCTCATCCAATCTGTTGAGGGCTTGAATAGAACAAAAAGGTGGAGGAAGGGAGAATTCTCTTTCTGCCTGACTGTTTGAGCTGAGACATCCATCTCTTCCTGGCCTCAAACTGGGACTTACACCATTAGTGCTCTGGGTTCTCAGGCTTTCAAACCCAGACTGGAACTACACTGCTGAATTTCCTGTGTCTGTAGCTTGCAGAAGGCAGATTGTGGGACTTATTAGCCTTTTAAATCATGTGATCCAATTCTGATTCTCTGGAGAACTCTAATACACCCACCAAAGTATTTAAATGATCAAGAACCATGACGTTGTGTGCAAGGCCTCGAGATCACGGTGACACCCCTGCAGCCATCGGTGGTGACTCACTCCATCCTGGAAACATGGCATCAACTCTCTTAGTTCAGTGCCCTTGAAGCGGAGCCTAAGGCGGGGAGTTTGGAGCCAGTGATACGTGCGTGGAAGCAGTGCTCTCAGAAGAAACCTGGGAGGGAGGGAAGCAGGATACCGCAGGCAGTGCGCAGGCAAATGTGGTTTCAGAGGTCGGACCTGTGCGCGATCCCATGGGGAGCTCTGGAGCGTGGATTGTACCACAGATGACGCTGCTGCCCAGAGGCAAGCAGGCTTGGTTGGTATATCACAGCCGTGCCGCCCTCGAGTGATCGATTATTATGTAACACGTCACCCCAACACTTAGTGGCTTAAAGCAGTCATCTCTTTGCACACCTGCGTTCACACAGCATCATTCACCACAGGCAAAAGGTGGAAGCTACCCAAGTGTCCATTGATGGGTGAATGGATAAGCAAAATGTGGTATACACATACAATGGAATATTTTTCAGCCTTAAAAAGGAAGTTCATCAAAACTTGGATGCGGGCTTCCCTGGTGGCGCAGTGGTTGAGAATCTGCCTGCCAATGCAGGGGACACGGGTTCGAGCCCTGGTCTGGGAAGATCCCACATGCCACGGAGCAACTAGGCCCATGAGCCACAACTACTGAGCCTGCGCGTCTGGAGCCCGTGCTCCGCCACAAGAGAGGCCGCGATAGTGAGAGGCCCGCGCACCGCGATGAAGAGTGGCCCCTGCTCGCCGCAACTAGAGAAAGCCCTCACACAGAAACGAAGACCCAACACAGCCAAAAATAAATAAATTAAAACAAAAAAAACTTGGATGAATTTAGAAGGCATCATGCTAAGTGAAATAAGCCAGACGTACAAAAAACAAGTACTGTGTGATTCCATTTATAGGAGGTACTTTGAGTAGTCAAATTCATAGTGACAGATAGTAGAATGGTGCTTTCTAGGGACTGGGGTGAGGGAAAATGAGGAGTTGTTGTTTAATGGGTATAAAGCCTCGGTTTGGCAAGATGAAAAAGGTCCGAAGATTCAATGTGTTGGCTGCGCTGTACCAGCTGGGTGATGGGCACTCTGGCCCGGTACTGCAGACCTGGGGCGGCACCGACAACAGCTGCTACGGGGGCATGACCACCAGCTCTTTGCAGACTGGATCAGCCGTCACATGACCTGCTACAGCAAACTCTTCTTCAATTATAAAAATGGCACAGCCTTTGAAATGGAAGAACGTTTAAAAATTTTCTTTTAAAACAACTACATTTTTGATGCTGTTTTAGAAACCCAACCAATAATACTCTCCCAATTAGAGCATTAACAGTGGGTCAGATACTGCCCTAAGGACTTTTTAGATATTAACAGATATAACTTCACAACCATGAGAGGTCAGTATCACTATTATCCCCATTTTACAGATGAGGAAACTGAGGTCCAAAGAGGCTAAGTAACTTGTCCAAGTTCATATGGCTGATAAGTGGTAGAGGTGAAGTTTGAAGTTCAGCATCTGGATCCATATTCGATGCTCTTCGACATATTACCATACTGCTATTCTGTAATAGAACTGATAAAAACAAAACAAAATAAAAAAGCTTGATCTTCTACTACATAATCATTTAGATTTATGATTGAGTTTAAACATAGCTCCAAGAAGTTAAGGACCAAACAGATCTATGACCACCTTCCCGAAAAACTCCATGTACTCGGGCATGACCCCTCAATGAGCACTTTTTCCAGAAGCAAAAATCTGGATAAGCCAAACCCAAGGCCACGCAGAACAAGGCAGAGGTGTCCTGGGAGAGCACATCTAATTGAGGCTCCACATTCCAGCTTTAGCAAACCCTTCAGTTGTAACTAATCTCCAGCAGAGAAGCCATGTAGTGAAGTGGGTATTTTGCAAGCCGATGCTGTCTCCTGGTAGTCAGATGAGGAAATCAGTCACTGATTTCCCCAGTGAGATATGTTTTCTGTTGAGCTCGTGCTTTCAATTATCCAGATGAAGAAAAATGCCGTTTGGGCGCTCTTATCCAGATCTTGATTTTCTTGCTTATTCCCAGCTCCTGAACACTTCCTCTTCCTTAGCTACTTTGAAACAGAGATTCTGAGCTTTCTGCTTAGTGGATTGTGTGCGTGCATGCGTGTGTGTGTGTGCGTGTTTTGTTAGGGGGAGGGGCAGGCAGGGGTGGGACAGCACTGTGAACAGTCATGAACTACCAGATAAAATGCCCTTGATCTTATAGGTTTGCTTCAAACCATCAAACGGCATCACTTGACAACCCAGCAGCCTCCAGCTGATGGATTTGCAGAAGTGCTCAAGGATAATTGGCATTTTAATGGGAAAATGCCATGTTCCCAAGTGTCAGAATAGCAATAAGATATCCCAAGGGCCATTAACACAGTTCTTGGGTAATTAAAGTTGCTCACCCATCAGTCTTGGTCTCAGAACCTCTCCTATGCTTGTAGCAGGGCTTCTGGGGTTGCCCAATTCTCACAAACCACTAAAGTGGAACTGTAGTGATCAAATATCTCTTCCCATTCCAACATATGCGTATGAAAGACACCTAGGAGCAGCTGTACCTCTCTCATTGCCTTTCTTCTGTCTTATCTTTGGTCCTGGTTGGGCCCAGGTAAGAACTCTGAGAGCCATGTGTGATAGAAGGGATAATCCTTTTCTCTGTAAATGTTCTGCTGTCAACTCACTAAGGTCATATTACAAGAGGGCATTTTGAGCCACCATTTAGTGGGAGTTTCCAGGTGCCTGGGACAGTGTGCACGGTCCCCCTTGGCTTGGTGAGTAGGGCTGGGGTGACATTTTAACCTTCACTCACCCTCTTGGATGGCACTCTGGTGTCTGCTCAGTTGTATGTGCTGGTCCTTGCTAATGTTCAATGAGCATTTGCTGTGTGCCCAAGCATTACCTCACTTCATCTTTATAACTATTGTTATCTGTACAGATGAGGAAGAGGAGGTCGAGAGAGGGAGAGTGGCTTGTCCAAGGCCACACAGGATATTGGAAATAATGGTCAAACTGTCTGACTCCAGAGCTCAAGGTTCTAACCACTATGTTACCCTTCTCTCATTCACTTTTCAAAATTTGGAGGCTTCTCATGTCTGTACCTGTTTTGGAAGTATGTCCTCCTAGGAATGAGGTGTTTTTTTTTTTGGCTGCGCCATGCGGCATACAGGATCTTAGTTCCCCAACCAGGGATTGAACCCGTGCCCCCTGCAGTGGAAGCGCGGAGTCTTAACCACTGGACCGCCAGGGAAGTCCCGGGAATGATTCTTAATTCTCAGTTTGTCTACCACTATCTTGGGAGTGTGGAATAGGGTGCGGGGTAAAGTGTAAGGACCTTGTGAGGGCTTTGAGACGAGCCTCGTGTTGTAGCCCATTCAGGCTGCTATAAAAAAACCCACCGTAGACTGGGTGGCTTAAACAACAAACATTCACCTCTCACGGTTCTGGAGGCTGGGAAGTCCAAGATCAGGGTGCCGGCAGATTCACTGTCTGATGGGAGCCCGCTTCCTGGTTGATAGACGGCCGTCTTCTCACTGTGTCCTCACGTGGCAGAAGTTCAGAGGAGTCTCTTTTGTAAAGGCACTAATGCCACTCATGAGGGCTCTGCCCTCATGACCTAAGGGGATACCTCCCAATACCGTCACCTCAGGGGTCAGAATTTCAACATGAGAATTCTGGGGGGACGCAAACAGTTAGTCCATAACAGCTGGTGTGGTAGAGTGGTGCCTTCTTTCCCCTGACAAGGACAGTCTTCAGTAAGAGATATAAGAGTCATCGTTCTGACGGGAAACAGATGACTTACTCACAAGGGATAGTTTGTGGATTGTTTAATGCAGGGAGCCTACAAAGCTGAGGGCAGGATTTGAGTCAGCCAGGAATAGGTGGGAGAAAATTCCAAGGCAGACGAAAGTCAGAGCTGTTACCTCCTGTAGCTGTGAAGGGAAAGACGGCCAGTGGTTTCAGGTCCCCAGAGAAGGTGGCTCATAGAGATGGCTGCCTGATGGGAGCCGTGCCCTTTGGTAAAGGGACACAGCCAAGCCTCAGTGAACTGGTGTGGGGAGGCCAGGGGATAAACCCCCAGCCTCATTCTCCTCCCATCTTTCACTCTCCTGCCAGTGCCTGCCATTGGGCAAAGCCGAGCAAAATCCAAAGGGCACAGGAGCCCCATTCACGGGGTGCACTTCTGGGGGCAGCCTCCCCAGGCACACAGCAGGCGAGCCAGGGTGGAGACGCGTCTCAAGCGGGAAGCAAAGATATCCAACAGCACAGAGTGATGGAATAGAAATGTGTACAGCAGGAGGCCAAGTGGGACTAACTTGTTTCCTAAGAGGTAGCTGTTGGGGAAAATACTTATTCCCCTACGTGTGTGTTTTTGTTTGGCTGGTCATTTTTTTTTTTAATAAATTTATTTATTTATATTTATTTTTGGCTGCATTGGATCTTCGTTGCTGCACGCGGGCTTTCTCTAGTTGTGGCGAGGGGGGGCTGCTCTTCGTTGCGGTGTGCGGGCTTCTCATTGTGGTGGCTTCTCTTGTCGCAGAGCACGGGCTCTAGGCGCGCAGGCTTCAGTAGTTGTGGCGCACGGGCTCTAGGCGCGCAGGCTTCAGTAGTTGTGGCACACGGGCTTGGTTGCTCCGCGGCATGTGGGATCTTCCCGGACCAGGGATCGAACCCGTGTCCCCTGCATTGGCAGACGGATTCTTAACCACTGCGCCACCAGGGAAGTCCCTGGCTGGTCATTTTTTATTTGTTGTTGTTTTTAATGAAGAGAGTCTTGACTTCCTTCTGCCCCTTCATTTATTCAGTAGAAGAGGAAGAATTAATTGAGTGACAAGCTTGGGACAGACCAGGTGTGGTAGCCCAGTCGCTTCCCTGTCTGTCCCTCTTGGGGACCCGCCTGCCTACACAAAGTACGTATTCGGGTCCTCTCTCAGCTGTGCGGGTATCTTAGCAGTAAATCCTGCCTCTGAGGAGAAGGACCAATGAGTTTCCAGGGTTGCCCAAGACTGGCGAGGTAAATACATCAAATTCTGGGATGCAGTATTAGCAAGTCCTCTGGCCAGATCTAAACACATTGTCTGCTCTAGTTTTATCAGAAATACAACTGATACTTTGATCTCCACCTGCCTTACACCTTTGTCATTGCTCAGTTTGCAGCCTAAAGTGGGAAAGAAAAAGCTATATTTATTTAACCTCACAATTAACAACTGGGACCCAAAGTTGAAGGCAAAGAAGTATCAAAGAGGTTACTAAACTCACTTGCCTCCGGGGCTCATGAAGAAGCAGGTGAACTGGTTTGCCACTGGGCAGCAGCCCCACTGCCTCTACCCCCTCATCAGCCAGACGTATTTGGAGTTATCTCTTACTGGTGGGAACCCAGGGGTAGCGTGGCTTCATCTCCCATCCCTCCGCATGGAGGACAGAAGGGGTAGTGCTTCATCCCAAAGCCGATGAAAGGAGTTCCAAAAGAGTCACCCCAGAATTGGGCAGGGGGAGAAGAATCAGAGAGAGATGGGAAGAGAAAGAAAACCACAGAGCAGCTGTGAGTCGTGTAGACACCAAGAGATGTGGCTTGATTTGGACCATCTTGCAACTAACCCACCCAAGGGATTACTCCAGCACCAAGGACAGGAGCTATGGGGTCGCTCTGGTTACTTATTCCTGTGTAACAAGCCACCCCAAAGTGCAATGGCTAAAAAAATAACCATTTTTTATATGTCATGAGTTTGAGTTTGTGGGTCAGGAATTCGGGCAGGGCTGTGCTGAGAATTCCTCTGTCCTGTGTGGCATCGCCTGAGGTCCTCGGTTGTGTGCAGCTGGCAGATGGGCTGGGCTGTTGACTTGGTGGGATGGCTGGAAGGCTGGGCTCAGCGGGGACTATCGATCAGAGTGCCTGTAAGTCACGCTGCCAGCACAGCCATCTCAGAATAGTCAGACTTCTGTCGTGGTGGCTCGGGTTTCCCAGGGAACGTTCCAAGAGATCCTGGTGGCAGCTGCAAGGTTTCTTATGACCTAGGCCGAGAAGTCCCAGAGAGTGTCCCTTCTGTTGCATTCTGCCAGCCCAGGTTCAAGGTCTCTGAGAGGAAAGAGATTCCTCATCTGCTGGAAGTTGAGGCAAAGACTCTGCAACCATCTTTATCTACCCCGGAGGCGTCTGGCAGATGTCTAGCCAGAAGGTATGGTTCAGGACAGGGAAATGAGGGTGGGAGGCCCCTCTCCCAGGGCTTCCGGTACAACTTAGTTATCTGCCCCAGGAGAAAGCGTGTGCTGGCTGCCAGCCCAGCAGAAGGCATTGCCAGAGAAGCCGGGAGAGCCTCAAATAGGAAGAACAGCACCAGTTTAGAAACATTTATCTCTTCTTCCCCAGCCTGCCTCTCAACCCTTAACACGGGAGAGGAGGAAGGCTGAGAGGTGGAGGGGAAGGAGCCTGAAGGAGGGACCACTCCCCTTCCCTCCAAGACCCCAGGGGTCAAAGCCAGGCATTTTCTGGGGGCTGGGAGATGAGAGTGCACTGGGATGGGCGATCGAAACTTGAAACAAGCCTGGACTGGACTTTTAAACCTGAAAACGAATAGAGTTAGGGAATTTGTTTCATTAAGAGAGATTAGACAGAGCACGCTTGAAGGCAGCAGTTGGAGAAGATATAACAGTCATTTGTAGCCTTACAGAACCCAGACTGTTCAGTCAACCGGTAACGTCTGCCTCATAACACATGGGTGTTAGGCAGCTCACAAGAGACAGGTGTGTATGAGTTGAAGCTGCTCCTTTCTGTAGGAAGTGCAGGACTTAGAGCTCTCTCAGATGACCCACCAGAGGGGCCCACCGTCCTTGCTCCGAGATGGAGCCAGGACACGGGGGAGGTGGGAGTTGAGAAAGACAAGGGCAATGGGCAGGGGAGGGAGAGAAGCTGGCGGGACACCAGAGGAGGGACTCCTGGACACCTGAGGCAGGGTGCCTGGGGGAAGAAAAAAAAAGCATCATATTTTACATCATTCCGTGGACGTTGTGTATGTTTTGGTCAGCCGTGAACAGGAGTGTTACCTTCCAGGGTAGGATGTTGGTTTCATGCCCGCGAAGGAGTCACCGCTAAGGTGAAACAGGTGCAAAGGTTCTGACTCTGTTTCCGCGAGGCTCAGAGGAGCATCGCTCACTTAGGAATAGAAATGAACACATAAGAGTGAGTATTAAAAATAGCAATCACTGTGTCAGGGTCGCGACAGGATACAGATGGCATTCTTGGTGTGGGTAACTGGAGGAGTGTTTAGTAAAGGAACTATAATATTTACAAAGGAGTGGGTGGGTGTAGGGACATATGTTGCTGTGGATAATCAACCACGCAGGGCTAGGAACACGGGGCTAGGACCACGCTGAAGGCCTGAAGGGACGGGGGAAGGGCAGTTATAGGACCTGGAGGTGGCAATGGCTGCCTGGCAGGAGCTGTGCCCTTTGCTGGATTCTGCCCACCCAAGACAACTCCAGAGAGGGGAAGAGGGCTTGGATCGGTAGCAGCCAACCAGAAGTCAGAGGACAAGGAGGTCAGCTTCCTGGGGCACAGAGCAGCGGGGAGACTTGTAGAGAGTGACTGAGGGCAGAAAGTGGAAAACATCTTTCATCGTGACAATAAAATATTGAATATCATCTCAACAGTAGTGACCAAACAGGCATTCATTTAATTCCAGGCCCCGTGCTGAGCATTTCACAGATCTTCACAGATTTAATCCTTATGACTTCTTCAGTACAGTTTCTATGAATAGTGCCCAGAGGGCAGATGAAACCAGGTCTCAGAGACATTGGGTAAATTGTCCAGAGTCACACAGCCAGGAAGTGGTAGCACTGGATCCAAAGCAGGTATTTGGGCTCCAAAGCCTGTGCCTTTGACTCTGGACTGTACTGCTTCTCCTACATAGGGAAGCAAGGAGTCCTAGGCATAGCAGGGAGTCCTGGGACATAGCAAAGCCTCGGTACTCTTAGAGATCTAACGTTAGCTCCCAAGGGGAGAAGAAATTGGGAGCCGTTGCCTCTTCCACTGTTGTCAGGACTCCCAAAGGGAGAGACTGGTCAGCCGGTTGCAGGACTGGGATGAATGGGGTGGGAGTACGTGCAGGGGGACCATGTTAAAGGGAAATATTTCTTGAAAGGTAAAATCATGCCACCTTTTGAAAGGTAAAATTATGCTTATACACATAAAGGGAACACAGGTCCAAGATTTTATTTAACTTGTTAAGCAATGGAAAACAAATCAGTTATTTCAACAACCTCAAAGAAGAATGAAAAAAAGCAGACACATATATAGGTAGTCAGAAACGCCAGAATGGGCTTGCTAGTAGATGCGAAACTGTCCTGTTCCAAAGGTAGGTGGGGATCAATTGCACCTCCCCTGGACAAAATTTATTTGCTTTATAATCAGTTTCCTATGTCTACAAAAAAATTAATCAGTCCATCTAAGAAATAAATGGAAAATTGTATTCGAACCAAACTGAGGATTATAACCCGGGAATAGACTCTCAGAGAGCTCCGAGAACTGTTCCCCCCATTAGAGGTCAAAGCACAATTATATAAGTTTTTGTGACAGAGGGGGGCTGTACATTAAATGACATATTATTGACAGTTTATACAGTCTAGCAAGTAGTGGGTCATGGGTAATGGTGGCCTTTTACAAGATCAAGAAGGAATGTTATCTTTTAAGGATTTGTCTTGTTGATGCTTGGAGAACATTGCTGTTTATGGTTGAGCTGGCATTTCTGGCATTTGTTGATGTATAATGCAGATCCACAGTGCACAGTAAAAGGGAGAGAGGAGGCCAAAGGGCAGAGAAAATTTTTATGTTTAATTTTTCCTTGTGTTGCCATAAAACGTGCATTTGATTTCACACAACATACAGAGTTTTGAAGTGGCTCATGAAAAACACTGCCTGAGTTCCAGGTTTCACACCACCTGTCAGCTAATCTACAGGATGCCTTTCCTCAGTTATCTCCTCCTTTGCTTTACTGAGCCTCTAATTTTGAAAGCTGTCTGAGATCATGGAGCAGGAAATGGAAGCAGAAAGTTCCAGAACTCCTGATATCCAAATCAAAATGCATGGGACCCAGACTGTCCAAGCTAGATCTTAGCTCTCTCAAATGCTCTCAGACAAGGAAGATCCAAGTTTCATGAGACCTGAGGCTTATCAGTTGGTGGCGGAGGTGGTGGAAGGAGGGTCCTTTAAGAAAAAAAATGAGAAAGCTAGGTGTGAAAGTTTATATAGAATGTAAAAAGGAGTTGTGGAGCTGCAGACCCCTTCTTCTGAGATCTTATTAGGCAACTTCCCGGGAATGCTTACATGGAAGTGTTTGCATACAAATGCTTACTGGTTACAACCTGGCCTCCACTCCACTCTGAGTTCAGTGGACCAGCATCAAGGGCATCACCTGGGAGCCTGTTAGAAATGCAGCATCGCCAGCCTCCCCCTTAGACCTACTGAATTAGAATCTACCTTTCACAGAGTCCTGGGAGATTGATTCATATGCACATTAAGGGTGGGCTGACCCTGATTTAGAGCCCTATAGCACCCCATCAACTCCCAGGACCTCCCAGGGCCCCGTGAACCCAAGGAGCCCAGGAGGCTGACATTTCCTTAGCTTCTGGGTGAGTCCTCCTCTGCTGCCCGGACTCTTTGATTGGACCTGCTGCTGGCTAATGCTGCAGTGGCATCTGAGGGACCAAGAAACTGGAGCTCTGGCTGAGGCACTGCCGATATCTACTTGTCCTCCATTAAGGGACCGTGGTGCATCCCTTCACAATCAAAAAGGGAGCTGTGGTCCTCAAATAGAGCATGAACGACCATGCTAGGACTTCTGACATCCTCGGGGCTGTGGGGTGAGGGGATAGTGGATGCTGTCTGGCCCTGTAGCCCGCTGGCCAGCACGTGCTCAGCTCTGCAGCTGGAGCCCCTCTGCTAAGAAGGCAGCCTGCAGTTCCAGAGAACGCGTGCCCAGCATCTCCCTGTCCAGCCTCCCTCCGCAGGTGACTGATGAGCGTGGGAGGACAGATGTCCGGCTCTGTCACCTCTTCCGTCGGGGTAACTCTGAAGTGTGTGTTCCACCCCTGGGTGCAGACTCCCCAGCAGGATCACAGTCTCATTGACCACCATGGGAACTTACTTGAGCGCACACCCTTCCCTGTCTCTCTCCCACTCCCCTGGGAGTGTTTCCTGGGCTTCCTTTCCAGATCAACTACTTATGCTCCAATCCTTGTCTCAGGGTCCACTACTGGGCAAACCCAGCATAGCACAGGGGAAGAAAGGGGTTGCAATGAAGTTGTTCCGGGGCTGATTTTCCTTCTTCTGTGGACCATGACAGCATCTGCAAAACCAGACCCGTTGCTGGGGGACAGTTCAGGTGTGCCTGGAATAGAAGCTGTGGACATAAGTGGAATGTGGGCCTCCTACCCACTGAGCAGTCAGCGCTGAAAATCACTATTGGGTTCACTCAGGGGTCCTCAACATGGGCATTTTGCACTAGAGAATTCTTTGCCTGGAGTGGGGTGTGTGTGTGGGGGGGTGTTCTGTGCATTATGGGATGATTGTAGTGAGCAGAATTCCTGGCCTCTACCCACTAGATGCAAGTAACACCACCAGCACCACCACCCCGGTTGTGACAATCAGATATGTCTCCAGACACCGCTAAATGTTCCTGCGAGCAGAAACAAAAATAACCCCAAGTTGAGAACCACTGAGTTAACCAAACCCTTTTTCTTCTGAGCATTGGCAAGCAGAAGTCAGGCTCGCTCTCTTCCACCTGCAGTACAGCTTAAAGCCTTTTGGTTCGCTTCTGCCCTCTGCCCTCTGCCCTACCTCGCCCCGAGCCCATTTCTAAAACCCGTTTGTCATCGCTGCCTTTTCGAGGATGGATTTCCAGATGGTCTGCTAATGCTAACTGGGATCCCGTTTCCGGTAAAAAGGCCCAACAAATCAGATCCCTCCTGGTCTCAGGGTTCCAGAGTGCCCTCCAGTGGCGAGAAGCCGCCATTCCCTCTGGCTCCCCTCCAAATCCCAGGCCACTCTGGAAAGAACTGTGGGAGGGCAGGGTGGGAAAGGCAAGGACTTTCCCTTTGCTGGTTTCTTCTGTGAGAAAATCCACTTTCTTGCGATGTTGTTTTGAAAATTCAGCAGTGTCTTCTCCAGGCTGCTTCGACTTGGAGCGTGTTTGGGGGTGCACCCCTGAAAGATTTATCCTGCGACTTGTGTTGTGTGTATTCTCGGGCATTGTACTTTCACAGTCTGGTCAGTAAGGGAGGAATGCAGATGGAATAAATAAGCAATGAGAGCAGGGGTGCATAAATCAGCCAGGGTGCTTGCGAAGGGCAGCCAGGCCCCTGTCAAGCTGTCGGGACCAGCTGGGCTGCAGGGGAGGGCTGGGACCCAGGCAGGGGCTGCTCTGCTCACTGCAGACCTTATTCCCCGGTCTTCTTGAGGTGCACATCCCACGGACTCTGTGTTCTCTCTCCAGCCACCAGCTTTAGCACATAGCGGCTGCCAGAAAGAAAGCAGATCCAGTTCTCGAGTTTTCCAGGCCTCCCCAGGAAAGAAGCTTTAAGGGTTAAGGGGTGGCGGCATGCCCAGTGGGAGAGCCCGTACAATCCAGTTTGTAGAAAGCAGGCAAGTATACACAGAGCAAAGATTCAAAACCAGGGAGCTGGTCAGGTGGGAAGAGGAAGGGCTTGGGCACAGCGTGGAATCCCAGCCTGCCTGTCACTCCCTGCAGGACTAGGTGGGGACCACTCTGTTCTATGTGTTTTAAAACCTCTACAGCGTGGAGGACTCAGAGAGGATTTATTTTTTTTACCTACATGAATTCCACTCGATGCTAACTCTGTGTGGGCATCCGGCCTTTCCCCTCATCACGTTCCTGTAATTGCACAAGTTCTGCTGAAGGCTCAGGGGAAACCTCGGGCACCCGTGTCATTCATCGCCGAGCCCCGATGCGCTCACAGGTCTGGCCAGTGAAGGTGCATCGTCATTGTCTGTTGAATGAACGTATAAGTCAGGGAGAAGTAAGATTTTAAAATACACGTGGGAAAGGAGAGGGAGTTCGGGATAAGGAAACAGCACGAGGGAAAACAGACGAGTGCAGTCTGTTTGGAGAACAGTGAGAAGGCTCGGTTTGACTAGAGAAAAGGGCTCAGGTAATGAAATAGCAGGAACTGATGCTGGAAGGTTGCCAAGGGTATCAAGGGTCAGAGGACAACTGATCTTAATTTCTTAAGTCATTAAACTATTCTCTAGCAGTAGTCCGAAAAGTCTCACCTTCTTTTTCTTAACAGTTATTTTGTAATGTCCCTTTATCACCCTGAGATGAAATTCACTTTTTAAACATAACCTGCTTACTCACATAATTTTCAAAAAATAAGTATAACAGCCTAACTCTAATATAAAGGAGAGATAAAAGAAATGCTATTTATAATATCACACATTTCAATACGTAAATGAAGAAGTCAGATGGTTGCAACTTACAGAAAAGTTTGGATGAAAGACAATATTCAGCTGAATATTCAAATTTATAAGGAATCACCGTGGATGCAGCATCTACAAACATAGACTATTAAGGTGTCTCCTTTGGTGACTCAGATACCTTGAGGGGCCTTGCTGTTGGTGATGTTAATTTTCAAGTGGAGAACAACTTTGCATAAAGGTTCAAGCAAAGCAAAGTACAACTATCTCCTGATTTACACATTCGTTGCGTTCCTAGAAACCTTAATATATGTTAAAACCATGCAAAAAATTTTTTTGCTGGTGTGTAGGTGGAGTTACGTTATTGACTCATGTATTATCTCCTGCTACATGACTTTATTACCAATACTTAGTGGCTGAAAACAGTAATAATCATTTATTATCTCTCATAGTTTCACAGGGCCAGGAATTCAGACAGGGCATAGAGGGGCCAGCTTGTCTCTCCTCCATATTGTCTGGGGCCTCAGCTGGCAGACTTGAGGGCTGAGGTCTAAAGTCATCTGGAGGCTTGACTGGGACTGCAAGGTCCACTTCCTAGGTGGCTCACCCACAAGACCGGCAAGCTGGTGCTGGCTGTCGGCAGGAGGCGTCTCCCTGTGCACACTTCCACACACAGGGCTGCTTGAGTGTTATCACAACATGGCAGCTGGCTTCCCCCCAGTGAGTGATCCAAGGGACAGAGGGAAAGACAGAAGCTATGCTTTTAATAACCCACCTCAGAAGTCACATAGCATCCCTTCTCCCACATTCTTTTCTGTAGAAGAAAGTCACTAAGTCTGGCCCACGTTCAAAGGAAGGGGGATTAGGCTCCATGCTTTGAAGGGAGGAGTGGCAATACATTTGCAGATACGTATTAAAACCACGACAGCTCAGATAACTCAAAACTGGTTTTTCACCTACACATGAAGTCCCCTCAAAAATTGTGTGATATGTAGTGTAACCATCCATTATGTGGAATAATTCTACATATGATAGGATGTCTGACACCTCATCACCCCACCCCTACTCCACCAAACGCCAGTAACACTCCTCTATCACTGTGACAACCAAACACATCCCCTGCTTTTCCATAATTCCCTCACCTTGAAAACCACTGTAATGGGTAACGGAGAGCGGCAGAAATTATGGGGCAAGGAAGCCACACAATCGGACCCTGGCATTATGAGGGTTCTAACATAGTGTGCAGGAAAATCTCCCCATTGCTTTTAAGGTATGTGAGTCACACTCTGCCACTCCACCAGCCTCGCTCCTCTGCTGCCCTCCCCTCCCCTGGCCCTCTGCCCTCCACTCACACCAGCTTCCTTTTGGCTCATCAGACATGGTAAGCTCCCTCATGCCTCAGGGCCTTTGCATCTACTGTTCCTCTTCTCTAGAACATTTTTCTCTTCCTTTCTTATACCCACTCCTCTTCACCTCGTTCTCAGCGTTTCCTCAAATCCATCTCCCTTTTTCCCTCTAAAGATAGCCGATTCCCCTGGAAGCATGGTTTGCTCAATTTGATTTTAGTTACGGATTTGTGTGATTATGTGTTCCATTTCTGTCTCCCCTGTACAAATGCACACAACAGTCCCAACAACATATACCAAACATTTAAAAATTTTTTTAATTTAATATTTTTGCAGTTTAATTTGACTTTCTTTCCTTTGCAATTAAAGACTCGTGATAAATCACATAGGTTATCTCCTTTAATCCTCCCAACAAGTTTTGAAGTAGGCACTCTTAGCCCCATTTTGTAAATAAGGAAACTGAGGCTCAGAGAGGTTAAGTGGGGGGTCTCCATGGGCTCTATGGTACCTTGTGTGAATTAGAAAAAGGAGCCTCATCTTGGAGGATAGGTTTCAAAATGGCACTCACTCAGCAGGTGATTACAAAAGGGCGTGCCTTCCTCTGGACTGTTGGAGCCCCAGAGCCGGAGAGCTCCGCTTGGTGAGCAGGATGGGGACTGATTTCAGTCCCCACACACCCTCCAGGTCAGGTAAAAACGATGGGACAAAACCTGCCCAAATGTCCATTGCAGCCCTAGGTAAGGGTCTCACCCAAGGTCACACAGTTCTAAGTGGAAGGGCTGCTCTCTCTCATTTTTTAACAACTGTACCGTGTTGCTGGATGATGCTTTAAATTGTCACTTAGCATTTGTGCTGTTGCTTAATGTTTAATGTCTATGTGTGTGTGTTTATGAATATCTCTTCTTAGGGCCTGCTTGCTATTACACCTACACTTAGTAACTACTCAGCGCTTACAGAATAAATGAATGAATGTTCTGTTTCCTTGAATAGATTGTAAACACATGACAGGTAGGGACTATGGTTTATATCACTTTGACACCTCTATGCCTGGCACTAAGCATTTTATATAATATAAATATAAATATAATAAAGAGCTCTTGTTAATGGCGAGGATGATTGTGCACTGTAAGTGCGAGCTGCATCTGTGCTGTGGTGTCATGAGGTTCACTTGAGAAAGTTCCATAGAGGATGTGGGTGCTGACTGAGCTTCGAAGAATAAGATTTCTGAAGAAAAATGGGAAGGGGAGGCCACGTTGAAGGAATGGCCTGGACGAGAGTGAGAATGAAGGATCGGCGTGATAGGTTTAGAAGTAGCAGTAAGATCAGCCCAAATAAGAGAGCTGATGCGTGTCGGGGGAGTGGTTAGAAATAAAATGGGCTGAAATTAATCCCAATCCCACTTCCAGCTCCACCATATGCAATTAACCCAGACCTCTGTTTACAGGAGGAATTCGAAGCAAAGGCCACAAAACCAATACATCACAGTTCCCCAGGGACTCCAGCCACAACCCGTGACACGAACCACCATCCGTGTTCTTCAGCTCTAAGAACTCGGAGAGGCCAATAGCCATAAAAGACATCCTGTAATTAAAACCGTCAACCACTATCCATCTAACGTTTCAGGCAGGCTCTGTGGGAGAGTGTGGGGAGGTGGGGAGGGGAAAGTAAGGAGGGAATGCATGATGTATGTTTGTTTGTATGACTGGTTTTACAAACTCTAACCAGCCTCTGGCCATATATTATACCTCTGATACTAACGGCCTTGTCCTTTGTCATATAAATTTGTCATGATATAAATATGGGTGATAAGATTAGATAAATTGGTTAGGCCCCTAACTGCCAAAATAAAAAGCATTTGGAAATCAGTTTAGGTCTTGAAGAAAGCAAATTGCCAATAAATCCAAGGAGCTCATCTTCCCAGTGAGTAAATTCTGTGGTTCGGTGCCCCAGATTGCATGCTTCAGTGTCA
Organism: Balaenoptera physalus; assembly: GCF_965194825.1. Taxonomy (NCBI): domain Eukaryota; kingdom Metazoa; phylum Chordata; class Mammalia; order Artiodactyla; family Balaenopteridae; genus Balaenoptera; species Balaenoptera physalus. Next base: position 92,178,789 of record NC_138896.1, on the reverse strand, counting down.
CTCATGACGGTCCTCAATTTGCCTGTCTGTGAAACGGAGGAAAAAACACGCTTACTCTAAATGAGGTCAGTAGTGTAAGTCTCCAAAGATAGTTCCTGTCTCCAAGTGACGATTCTGGAGTGGCCGTAAGTGGCTGTCCTTTTCTCACCTTCCCTTCGTTAGCACTGCCGTCTGGCCGTCTCCTGGCTAAGAACCTGTAAACGGTTGGTAACATTGGGGAGCAGCTAGGGATAAGGACCAAGCTGTGGAAATAGAAGTCGGGCGTTGCACATCTGTGCTTCGGGAATGTTCTGTGTTCTCTGTTCTGTGGTACTTCTGCCCATCTTCACACTATCTGTCTCAGTCCACTCCTTACCCTTTTCCTGCTCAATTCCGTATCTCAGGGAGGCTGCCACTCAGAGGACTGTGTTTCTCAGGCTCCCGTTTTGGCTGATTTCCACCTAAAAGTTATTTGGAGGTGCTGGTGGGGTAATAGAGAGCAGAGGGGAGGGAAAGCCAGGGTATTTATCGCTGCTCTCTGCTCTGGTGACATCTTTTTGCATCTCTCCCTGCTCCCTCCATGGCTTCAGCTCCCACCAGCAGACCTGCCGTGATTCCAACTTCCGTTAGGTGATCCCAGTACCTGGGCCGCATCAATCCCTCTCCCCCTGTTGCCCCTCCAGCCTCGGAGGGCTTCCTGCCCTGGCTCGTCTCTGGGGTTGCCTCACTAATCCCTGATTGCCTTCTCCTCCTCTTTCATCTCCTGTGGTTCAAGTCCTCATACTAAATTGCCTCTGTTGTAAATACCTAGAGTGGAACCCTGACCGGGACAGCCCCAATGGGAAGCTTTTTGTTCAGTGTCTTTTTCTTTTAATTGAAGTATCCTTAATTTACAATATTATGTTAGTTTCAAGTGTACAGCAAAGTGATTCAGTTTTTTGTTTTTTGGGTTTTTTGTGTGTGTGTTTTTTTTGGTGAGAATCATTAATTTTCAGAAGTGATTCAGTTTTATACACACACATATACATACACACACACAAATATATACATACATATATTTACACATATACATAAATATATGCTCTTTTTCAGATTCTTTTCCATTATAGGTTATTACAAGATATTGAGTATAGTTCCCTGTGCTATACAGTAGGTCCTTGTTGTTTGCCTATTTTATATATAGTAGTGTATATCTGTTAACCCCACATTCCCAGTGTATCCCTCCCCACCTTCCCCCTTTGGTAACCATAGTTTGTTTTCTATGTCTGTGAATCTATTTCTGTCTTGTAAATAAGTTCATTTGTATCATTTTCTTTAGATTCCACATATAAGTGATATCATATGATATTTGTCTTTCTCTGTCTGACTGACCTCACTCAGTATGATAATTTCTATGTTCATCCATGTTGCTGCAAATGGCATTATTTCATTCTTTTTTATGGCTGAGTAATATTCCATTGTATATATGTACCACATCTTTATCCATTCACCTATCAATAGACATTTAGGTTGCTTCCGTGTCTTGGCTATTATAAATAGTGCTGCTATGAACATTGGGGTGTGTGTATCTTTTCACATTAGAGTTTTCTCCAGATATATGCCCAGGAGTGGGATTGCAGGAGTGCAGTATGTTTATCAGGACCTTCTGGTTGCAAGGGTAACCAATATGAATCCGTACCACAATTCTCAGGTTAAGAAATGTCACGTTTCTTTATGTTTCTCTGATCAACTTAAAACTGGCTCAATCCCCCACCTGCCTGGTGGGCTGGATGTCCCTTGTCAGACATCACTGGGACTCATCCCCATACTGTGTATAAGAATCTCAGGTTCACCCTGTCTTTAGGGAATGGACAGGGATCTGGTCCTTGATTCACCAGGTTCCCTACTGTTACCATCACTTTTTCTGCTTCATGACCCCACTGTCAAGTTCAGGTTCTCCATCACCGATCAGACTGCTTTTCTGGGTGGGTGTTTTCACAGAAACGCCCCTCCCAGTAGTCTTCTCCACCTATGACAGCCTCGGCCACATGGGACCCTTGACGAAACGATCAAGACTATCATGTCTGGTGTCCAGCCTCCCTGGCACCCCCTTCAGAGTAGCAGCCCCTTCTGGGTTGCTGCATAGGACCACCCCAGCTTGCTGGAAGCCGCTAGCCTGCATCAGTCTCCCTGGGTCAGGCCACACCTCCTCCTGCTTGACCCCAGGCACGCCACCTGACACACTGTCCAACTCCATCCGCCCTAGGGGCCTGGAACACTGGCCTCAAGCTGGAGGGGTGCAGTCTGGGCAGCGCCCACAGCTGTGTTCTGTTTGGCACTCAGAATGTTTTTAACATTTTAAAAATTTGCAACAGTTTAAAATTGATCCATTTTACATAAAAATCTGAACTTCCCTCTTTTCTTGTAAAATCAGAAAAATCCAGCCACAGTGACCGCACAAAGCCTGATGCCAAGAATCACGGAGAGCTGAATAGCCGGTGTCCCTTCAGAGGGGCCCTCTCTTCTGGCTCATTTCTTTCATGGAGTGTGACCTGCCTAGCCCCAGGCACCAGATGGGCCAGCTCCAGGTCAGCCCTTCAGAGCAAGGCCTGTACATTCTTTCCTGGTGCAGCGCTCCACAACCCAAAAGCTTGGGTGGTGCTGGGGAGGACAAGCACCTCTCATTGTGTGAGTGCGTGTGTGTATGTGTGTGTGTGTGTGTGTGTGTGATTAGTTTATTACTACAGTTAACTTTTTTTTTTTAAATCAAGATGTTACACCGTCTCAAACTGGTTAGTTTATTATGAAAGTAACAAAAAAGCCAACTCATACTAGTTTAGGCAGAAAATGTGAATTTATAAGGGTTATAGGGGTATCTCTGAGAACTCAGAGGTGAAAACACACATGGGTCTCGGGAAGGAACTAGCACTGACTGACCTTTAAAAGTCTGGACTGTCTGTCTCTCCACCTCTCATCCCTGCCTCTACATCTCTGCTTCATTCTTTCCTTCTCTCTCCAGAAAATTCTCTCCTGCTTCTCTGTGAAAGATGCCCTGCTAACAACTGCCCGGAGTGTACCTTAAAGATCCAGGCACCCCAAGAGAATGACTCTCTTTCACTGGGTCCCACTTCAAAATTCCCAAGGCAGGGACTTTGATGGGCCCAACAAGAGTCAAGCCCCAGAGGCAGACCAATCACTGAGAGCGTGGGAGGGGCCACGCGTTTCCACGTGTTACAGAGCAGCGCTGAACTAAGGGGGTGTGGCTGCTTAGGGGAGATGGTTGTGAACGGGGCAGACCCTCAGAAGGTGTCCCACCCTCCACGCTACCTCGTCCCTCACAGCACTTAATGCCAATGAGGGGCATTTGCTTTCGAAGTTTCCGTGGTCTGGGTCTCTGGCACAAAAAATGGCACCAAGAGCGAGCCGTGAAAGATTCATTAAATGCCTGCCTCTCTGTGAGGGAAGCGATGCCAAACCTCGTTCGTGCTCATCATTAATTCAGTACCAGGCTGGACTCTTTGGCTCGGAGCTTTCAGCTTAAAACAAATGAGCTTGGATGTACAGTCAGCCCGTGGTTGTCTGCAGGTGATCTATGATGACACCGGCTTCTCTCTGGCACACCTTCCTTTCAAAGGTATTGCCAATTAACAGATTCTACATAGCCCTAACGGCCCCTTGGAGGACATTTGGGGCTCCAGATTTGTAGTTAGCACCTTTCTTTGCTTAATTACAGTGTTATGGATATCTCTACACCCTCTGTTTACTCTGCCTGCTGAGATGCTTGCTGACAGCCAAGTGCCACCTGCCTGGCTCCAGGGAAGGTTAATGATGAGCCCTTTCATCAGGCAGAGGATAAGCTTCTACCCCCAGGGAGAAGTGGCTGGGAGGAGAGAGCAGGGCAAGCACCAGGTGGGAAAATTGCTTCTTGGTTCCCTGCCTCTCCAGAGTCAGGTCTTTACCGAGGAGTTTTCTTTTGTTCTTAGAATGAACATAGTAGCTCACATTACTGAGCTCTTACTATGTGCCTGTTGCTTGGTTTGGTGGCCATTCTCCAAGATAGCCCCCCGTGTCCTTGCTTCCTGGTACCCATACCCTTGGGTAGTCCCGTCACATGATGAACCAGAGCTGACCCATGGGACCAACAGCATAGCACAGAAGGGACAATATGTGACTGTGGAGGGCAGCTTCTGTCTTGGCCTCTTGGATAGCTTGCTCTGGGGGAAGCCAGCCACCATGTTGTGAGGTCACTCAGGCAGTCCTCTGGAAAGACCCATGTGCAGAGGAACTGAGGGCTTCCACCTACAGCCAGCACCAACTTGCCAGCCATGTGTGTGAGCCTTCTTGGAAATGGATGCTTCAGCCCTGGTGAAGCTTTCAAAAGATCCTAGCTCCCAGATTAAGTCTTCTGAGGCCCCAGACATTGTGAAACAGAGATAAGCTGTCCCAATTGTGATCCACCTGAATTGTCCCCACAAACTGTATGATAGAATAAATGATTATTGTCGTTTTAAGTCATTAAGTTTTGGGGTGGTTTGTCATATGGTAATAGACCACTAAAAAGCTCTATTTGTACGCTGCAGCATTATTTCATGTCATCACACAATAGCCTATCAGATGGATGTCAGTCATTTCACAAGTCAAGGAACTGAGGCATAGGAAGTTTTCTCACTTGCCTAGTCCACATCGCTAAATACCAGTTTGGTTGGTGTCCTGTCCATATGCCCTTAGTCCTTGCTACGTCCTTCTGCAAGTACCTGCAACTCTCCATCTGAAAGTTTTCTCTCCACCCCGACATGGGGCAGGTCAGAATTGCCAGAAGTTAATGCTTCCATGAGCAACCCTCAGCTACTACACATATGACATAGAGGATTAAACCCCCAGCTTCCTTACCCTGTAGGTAGGATCACTCTTAGTCATGTTTTACAAAGTCTCCCAGATTCCTTAATGGGATAGAGCCTCAGTTGTCCATAGTGGAAATTGATTGGTAATACAGCTTTTATCTGCCACCTTTCTTTCTCTGTTTCACTCCCTACTCCCCAACAGTACTGTTGGTCACCTCCCAAATTAACTACTTGCATTCAGATCCTTGTCTCAGGGTCAGCTTCTGGAAGGACCCAGAAGACAGCTAGGAAGTGGCAGTGCTGGCTCCCAAGCTAGCTCTCTGAACCGTGACACCATTGAGCCTCACACAAGTCAAACTCCTCAGCGTCAGAGATTCTAATTTTCAAATGCAAATAGACCCCACACCTAATAAGACTTTGCAATTATCTGCTGTTTGGGATTAGCCACATTTGTGATCTCTCCATTCATGTAAATTATTGAGAATTCACCAAGTAGATATGAGGCAGGGGTATATTATTCAGTGTTGGTTTGTGTTTTACTCCCTAGTATCAGATAGTCAAGCTTGTCCTTGAACTCTGGCTTCATGTTTTCAGGGCCAAAGGGATGGAGTTAGCCCGGAGAGTAGAGCTGCTGCCTCTGAGTGTCAGCCAGGGATTCTTCCCATCTTAGAGGGTTGTGAGCTGGAGCAGCCCAAAGCCCTGGAGAGCAGTGATGAGCAGTTGCCACATCAGTCAGCTGGAACAGAACTGCCTTGGCTCATTTTTCTCCTTCTCATTTGCTCTTTTGAAAGCATCAGTGCCTTTGGCAGCCTCAGTGGGGTTGACCAGAAAGCCAGAGGCTCTGAAGAAAAAAAAAAAAAAAAAAATACACTTGGCTCTGGAAAAAGCCCCAAACACTGTATCTTCCTCTCCCCAGAGCCCTCAGCGCTCAAGCCGCCTGTCCTCCTGCCGACCCGCTTCCCCCAGCTGAGCTCAGGCCTCCCCTCCCTATTCAGGAACAGTCTCTCAGAGATACCATGTCTCTGCCACGGCTCTCCCTGCCAGTGAGGTGCAGAGGATCACAGTCTTCCTGTCCATCACCTCCTCCTGATGCCACTCCCAGAGCCTCCCCAGGAGTGCCTTTGCCTTTTTCTTAAAAATGGAAAGAAGTGAGTAGAAAGGGTAGTGGCAGTGGAAGATGTGTCTGTCTAATTGACCTGTCATCTAAGTTAGTTTCTCCAGTACCATCTTCCACAGGCCCCTAGTGCCTGGAGACACGGTAATAGGTGTTTTACAGTCAAATAAGTTTGAGAAACACTGCACATGAAACCTCTTCTTGAAGGTTAACAATGCACATTAGCGTATTAAAGGCTCAGGTTTGTCCTGTAGTTAAGAATTTTAACCCAGTATTTTCCAAAAATGTATAACTGCACATTACTCCCAGTTCTAAAAACTGAAGACCTATTAATACCTGGTCAAGCGCCCACGTTCCACGAAATAGCTTAGCAATCATTATCCTAAATCTTACAATTATTGCCTGCAAGAGGATTTTCCTAATCCCCATTCATGCTGGGCTTCTTCTGTTTGTGAGATAATAAAACAGACAAGGCTATTGTTCTCCAAGTATCTGCCAACCTTTCCAGATTGCTGAGAAGATTAATGAACATATGAGCGTTTAAGGTAGAGTCTGAAGTATCACAGATGTCTGTGATTATTACTGCTTGTAAACTCCCGACTGTAGTTTTGTCTATAAGGATTGCTAATAAGGGAACTTCTAACAACTGTGGCAGGTTGAGTACCAGAAAGGAGGCGCTGAGGTGCAGGATGTGCCAGATGTGTATTAGGGAGTGGTCTTGGTGTCAATACCTGAGGAAAAGAGAAGGAAACAGGATGGGGCAGAGGGAGAAGTTGGGTTACAGTGCATCCCAGTGATGGTTTAAGCCAACCCCAAAGGGCATGCCAGAGCTGGGCTGGCCATTCAAAGTTGACCTTAGTTGGGGTGAGCAGGGGGAGGACTTTCCATTGATCAGTCACTGGATATCCCCACATCCGGAGGGTGACTGGGCAACTCCTGCATTGGGCCACCAGCAGTTGTGGGAGTAAATTGTTCATTCCTGAAGGGGGACCTGGGTAGCGCATCATCGTGTCCACTCGGTAACCTTCCATGTGCTTCAAGGAGATTAGTGTTCCATGCCTGACCCCCTTTTAGAATTTCAGTTGGCAGTCCCATCCCTGACCCTTTATTGATTTGGAGAGTTGATTAATGTCTTGCCTTTTGGAACTGACCTTTCGGTATTGAACAGGCAAATTTGCAGAGAGACTCCAGATCAAAACCTCACCTTGATGTATGATCATTAGGGAATGCTAGATCACCCCTGTCAATGGAGCCATTTCCCTCTCTCAACTGGCTAAGGGCTTCTTGGGGTTTTTCTTCCCTCCAGTGGGAAGAATGTCCCCTTCTTTGTAGGTAGGTGTGCTGGGAACTCTGCAATTTTGTCCACTCTGTTCTGGACCTCCGTGGACTGCTACAATGGGCTCCCTTGCCATCTAGCTTCTATTTGGTTCAGCCCATGGGAAGCTCCAGTAGGAGAATGGTGGAGTGGGGGGAGCCTAGAGAGGTTGGGGTGCTTCCTCTTCTCAGCTCCCTCTGTCCCTAGCCAAGGGTGCTGCCTCTGTTCCTTTATCCCAGGCCGCATCTCCTATCAGCTTTCTCTCTTGGAGCTACAGCTCTTGTTAGTTCATGTAACTCCTCCTTCCACTCCCTGTTCAGGCCTGGGTAGGCGTGAAGGGAAGTCGCCTCCCTCCGCTGTTAGCCGGGATGTGCTTCATTGTTCTTTCCTGGCTTGTCTTAAACCTCCCTTTGTAAATTGTACTTTCACAAAAGTCTCCCTATTCACCCCTATTGAGGTTTTTTTTTCCTTGCCAGAACCCTGACTCTCTAAATAATCCCATTAGTGTTTCTTGTACATCCCTACCTGTTGTCCAGAGATGAAGTGGCTTCAGCCAGGCTCTCAGAAGACTCCTAAAAGACCAGGAACCAGAGAGGATCTGTATATCCTGGTTCTTGGAGGCAGACATTGAGGTCCCTGAAACTCAGTGCTCCAGACTTTTCTCCACTTTCTCTGTTTTATCTTGAATCATTAGCATTCCCGAACCAAACTTGAGTCTGCTCGCCCATGCACGGTAAAGTCAGTCTACTGACACCAGGTTGTGGTGAAGGAAAGTACAGTGTTGATTGCAGGGCACCAAGCAAGGAGAATGGACAGCTCATGCTCAGAAGACCCGAACTCCCCAATCCCTTTCAGGGAAGGGGTTTTAAAAGCAGTGTGAGGGAGGGCGCTGCAGGATGCATGATCAGCTTGTGCAAAATTCTCGGATTGGTTGGCATCAAGGTGAAGTTTCAAGCATCATCATCCTTCTGGTTTCAACCAGTCTAGGGTCTCTATTCTCGTGGTCAGCAGTTTTCGTCTGGTGAGGGTCAGCTTCCTGTAAAAACAACTTAGGAATGTGGGTCAGGCCTTTCTCTATATCTTTCGGGGAACTGGGAGTTTGGTGATTCTGCAGTGTGGCGGATTTGTAGTCTAAATTGTTACCAGTTTCCCAGCCCAACAGTTATTCTTTGTTCCTACATCTTCACATTTCCTGATAGTTAACTCTTGAGTCAGCCCGGGAGGCCTCGGAGACTAAAGCAAAAGCCTTATACTTCAAAGGACAGGGACACAGGAGCTTGTACATGGTTTCATCAGGACAGTGTTTCTCAACCATTTTAAAAGGCATGATGTCCGTTAATAATCATTAAAGCTCTGCTTTACATGCATCTCCTTGGCCCTTCCATCATGTTATTCTCAACAAATGTTTGTGGAAAGAACAAATGTCTCTGAGCTCATATCCCTCACTTCCAAAATGAGGGTAATAACCCTCCTAAAAAGTTCCTGAAGTAGGTGTCATCATTACTACAATTTCACAGGGGTGGAAATTAAGGCTCAGAGAGGCTGAGGAACTTGCTCAAGGTCACAGAGCTAGGAAAGAGCAAGGTGGGAACAGTCTGGGATTCTTGATGACTGTACCACTGTCCCCTACCTTTCCAGAGGAATGCAAAGAAACCAATGCACCCTTGAAAAGTGGGGAATTGAGATTTCTAAGGCCAGAAAGATACAGATTTTTTTTTCTTGTTAACTGTCCTCTGAAAATCCACAGCAGAAGTCTGCCCTTAAGTTCCTCTAGGGTCTGGGTAGAAACATTCCCCTTCTCATTCCCATCATGGCCCCAGAAGTCCATTATCATGTGGACCCTTGGCCTGTCATTGCAGTGATTCTGAGGCCAAACCTTACCTCCCTGTAGCTTTGATTTAAATGGTGAGTCCCTGGGCTACTGAGAGGTGACAGAACATATGTGGCTTGTAATTTGAGCTACCCCACTTAAAAGGGGCACATTTCTAAACCTCTCAGAGCTTCAGTTTCCTCACTGTAACATGGGAAAAAAAATTTACTTCACAAGGTGACAGTAGAGTCAACTGAAAAAAAAAAAACAAACAAACCAGAAAACCCAAATACAGTGTCTGGTGCAGAGGAGCTGCTCAGTGTATATTGAATTCCATCCACCCACCTCCCAGGAGATCCCCACTGCTTCCCAGGGGTCAGCAAAGGCATCACCATCCTGGGTGGGGTACCAGGAGGGAAGCGGTGTCCTGCTGCTGATTTATAACCTGGCTGTGCATGTTGCATTACATATCAGCTAAGGTGTGGAAGGCAGCTGTGTCAGGCCCTGTTCCCTGGGGCACATTCCAGCAGGTCAGGACGCTGTCAGCAGAGCTTCAGGAATCCAAGTGCACAGTTCCACAGCATCCTGTCAAACCTGACAGCCACCATCTGATGCAAATTACCTCCAGAGCCACAAGAACGAAACCATTCACAGGAAGTCATTCTGCAAGGGAGTCAGAAATGGAAATGATAGGGAGGAGAAAAGCCCAGCCTTTGGGGGGATTTAATACAACGAATGCCAAGCATTTCCTGGTTCACAAGCATTTCCTTGTCAGGCTCCGTGGGTGGAGGTGGAGGGGTTTAGAAATTGTTTAGTTACAAATGATGATATCCTGCGAACATTGGCTGCTTGTAAGGCAATACGAGACCACCAGACTTATGAGGAGGTGGGAAGCAGGCACCTCTGAGAACAAAAGTCTACAGAGTCTTAACATTTGCTGTTAAAGTAACTAAACTTCCAACTTTCTCATCTCTGTTTCTTGGTTCAAAGAGAGAGAAATATTTCAATGGCACGAAGCCAGGCAATGTTCACTCCTGGTCTAGTCAGGGGTGGGCTTACATAGGTCCACTGTGACCACAGGATCTTCCTTCTCCTGAGACTGAAGGAAGCCAATTCTCAGAGAAGGGTGTAGATGAATTGGCCAGAATTTCAAGACCTGTCTACAACAATAAGCAAATTCTTCAGCCTTTCCCATTTACATCTGGCTCCTTTTCTGTTTCAAGTTTGTGAAGTACTTCACAACTTGCAAGGAGTTTTTTAGAAACTCTTTTAGTTTCCTGACTGTGCCAAGTTCAGTCCTGTCTTGGGGCTTTTGAACATTATGCCCCTTCTGCCTGGAAAGCCCCTTTTAGCCCTTGACCCCCTTTTTGGCCAGGTTTCCCTCTTCATCTTCGCATCTCAATGTCATATCTTCAGTCAAGTCTTCACAGACCCTCCACTAGCTCACCCACACTCATCAGTGTCACCCTCTGGTGTTATTTTATGCTTCTCCTTCGCGGAGTTCATGGCAAATGGAATGGCCAAGTCATTTGTGGAATTATTTAACATCTGTCCCTTTGACTAAACCTAACCTCTGCAAGGGCAAGGGTTGAGTCTTCTCATTCACCACTTCATCTCCGCTGTCCATCAAATTGCCCAGAACAGGTAGGAGCTTGCTATGTGTTTTGGTTGTTGTTCTGTTGAGCTCATTAATCCTCCAGATAACCTTCATCTTTAGTATCTTCATCTTCCCGGTAAAGATATAGGCTCAGAGACTGCAAGTGACAAGCCTGAAGCCGCACAGCTGGGAAGCTGCAGGGCCAGGCAGGGCATCTATTAGACACGGAAGCCTGCACCCTTTCACTACCCAATGCTGCCTCTTGGATAGACCCGCGACACCTCATTTCCAGATCCGAATCCCCACGAGTGGTCAGGATGTCCACACACGCATGTGACATTTTTGCTCAGAATTCCAAGGCCCTTAGGAGCGAAGGTTCTCAGTCTTAATCTGCTAACCTGCAGACTGGTTCCAGGCACCCCAAACCCAGGCACCTAGGGGGTGTTAAAAGCCCAAAGGGCCAGTCCCATTTCCAAGGATTTTACTCGGTAGGGGTGGGTGAGGCTCCAGGTCCTTTCATTTTGACAGGCACCCCCAGGTGATTCTGATGCATAGCCAAGATGCAAAACCAGTGCCCTAGGGAATGTGGTACCTGGCTGATTTTTCCGTTTGTTTTTTTTTTCTTTCTCTGTTTTGATGACCGACCTTTTTTTTTTTTTTTTTTTTTAATTTTTATTTATTTATTTTTGGCTGTGTGGGGTCTTCGTTTCTGTGCAAGGGCTTTCTCCAGCTGCGGCAAGCGGGGGCCACTCTTCATCGCTGTGCGCGGACCTCTCACTATTGCGGCCTCTCCCGCTGTGGAGCACAGGCTCCAGACGTGCAGGCTCAGCAATTGTGGCTCACGGGCCCAGTTGCTCCGCGGCATGTGGGATCTTCCCAGACCAGGGCTCGAACCCGTGTCCCCTGCATTGGCAGGCAGACTCTCTACCACTGCGCCACCAGGGAAGCCCGATGACCGACCTTTTTATTCCAAGGGAAATGCGTCCTTCTCCAGGAAGACAGCAGGAGGGTGTCAATTGTTTGAGTTGCTGGGATGAGAACAGGTTCTTCCTCGCTTGCTTTGGCTGCCTGCTCCTACGGTACCTCAGAACAGGTGGACCTCACAAGGAGACTTATGGGCTCCAGCACCAGCTTGTAAATAAGTCATACGGCACAGCTGGGTCTCTGGCCTCATAAATATTGACCAGCTGTGATTAAACCATCCACTCCGTCACCTTATGCAGTGTGAAAGCCCCTTTATTAGGGTATTAAATAACCATGAGGCCATGCCTGTTCTGTACAACCACGTTCCTCGTGAAGTACAAGGCTCCAGCCAGGTGACACTGAGCCAGGCAGGTAAAAGAGAACCATCAGTTCCATTAAACACGTTATTCACTGAGCACTGGCTACATGCCAGCCATTAAGCTAGGTGTTGATGTACTACGGTGAAAACGAGATGTTTTAATTAGTCAGAAAATATATTAAAAATAAATGCACCTCTCTAAAACTACCAGAAATGAAGTCAGAGAAGGGTATGGAAGAGAAGGATAAGCCTTCATTGGAAGATGCTGGGTATATTCATTTCCCAGGTGCAGAAATTCGTGACGACTACTTAAATGGGAACAAGCAGAGTGTGATCTAGAAAAGGAGTCAGCCCCCATCACTTGCAGAGACTCAAAGATGGGTAGAGGAGAAATTTCCGCTAGCTTTCTAGTGGAAAAAAGAGAAGCCTTCACATATGTCCTGACTGGAGGCTAGTGGCATAGGCAAGCTATTGATGGGTTAATTAGAAACGGGGCATCCTATGTGATCGGTTAGGGTACATATTTGACTTTCTCTGGTTTGTTTTTCTAAGTTGGAAGCAGGGGCACAAATTAGGGACGCTGCCACTTATTAATCAGGTCCTGGTCATTTGGGGCCAGTTGTTACACGAGGTTTTTTTGGCTTCCCGGACTAGTTGCTACAGCTAAGAGTCAAACCTTCTGGAGTAGTTCCTGTGGATGGTAGGTTGGCTTCCTGGCCTGCTTGCTTCAGGCTGTGGGTCAGAGTTATACTTGAATATAATAGTCTGGTCATTGTCCTTTTGTATTAAGTCTCTCCTAGGGCCGCCATAACGAAGTACCAAAAGCTCGGTGGCTTGACAGCACAGAAACGTGTACTCTCACAGTTCTGGAGACTAAGATCCAAAATCAGCGTGTCAGCAAGAGCCTCTCAGTTAGCTTTTGGTTGTTGCCAGCAATCCTTCATGCTCCTTGGCTTGCAGCCGTGAGACTTCAGTCTCTGTCCCCATGGTCCCATGGCCATCTTGCCTCTGTGCATCTGTGTCTTCACTCGGCATTCTTCTCCGTGTGTCTGTCTCTGTGTCTCCTCCTCTTCTTAAAGGGACATCAGTCATATTGGATTAAGAAGCCACCGTAGTCTCGTCTGACCTCTTCTTAACTTGATTGTATCTACAAAGACCCTATTTCCACATAAGGTCCATTTACAAGTATTAGGGGTTAGAACTTCAACATCTATTTTGGGGGAAACACTTCAACCCATAATATAGGGGATAAGGAAATAATACAGGGTTGTAAATGCTGTGATGGGAGGTGAGGGAAGACCTTGGGAGTACCATGAAGAAGGGCTTGACCTGAGTTTAAAGGAACCTAATAGACTTCCTGGAGAAGATGACATCAAAGCAGAGACCCCATGGATGGGTAGAAATTAGCTCAGCAAAATGAGTCCCAAGTAGAGGAACAGCATATACACAGACCAGGAGGCAGGAAAGAGCGTGGCATCTTTAGGAAATTATAGGTGGTTCAGCCTGGCTGGAGCATAAAGAATGAGAGGATAATGGTGAGAGAGGAGCTTGATGATGAAGAAATGGGACTGTACAAATTGCAAGTTTCTTGAACACCAGGGAAACAAGAGGAGTACACCAAAGAATCTTTATTTGTAGGAATCTTTTTCTTTAGCTGAAATATCTAAGCTTCATCATTTATATGTACAGTGCATACTGCTAAGCTTGGTGATCTAAAAAGAAGGACCTGGTGGCAAGCTTCTAGAACCGATATAAAATGAGAGGGTGATTATTCAGTTCATTTTTGTGTACCTACTATACACTGGCCATATAGCAGGAAGCAGAAATCCACAATGCACCTGCCCTGTAGGCTGTTATAATCTAACGTGGGGGAAAGACATTAATCAAATAATTCCTGAAATAAAAGTTTGATTACAGATTTACATAGGGAAATATCTGTAAGATTAGATACTAAGGATTTTTCCCTTTAAAAAAATTCACAGTGCTTTAAACACATTAACAGTTTTTTTTTTTTTCTCCCATAAATAAAATCCAGAGGTACCTGGTGAAGTCTCTCTATAGTCATGAGAGACACAACCCCTTTCTGTCCTTCTGGTCTACAACCCTCACCATAGCATCTTATGGTCCAAGTTGGCTGCAGAAGCTCCAGCCATCAGGTTCACATTCCAGGAAGGATGAAGAACAAAAGGACATAACCCTTTAAAGAGCTTTCCTCGAAGTATCAAACAACCAAGTTCTGTTTACATATCCTCCATCAGAACCCAGTCACATGGCCACACATCCAGAAAGGCTGGAAAATACAGACTTTTAGTTGGAGTCATTGTCACCCGAAAATAAAATCACAGTTCTGGAACCAAGGAAAAAGGCAGAAAGGATATCGGGTGGGCAGCCAGCTGTCTCTACCACATGGGCTATGAAGCAAAGAAACATCATTCTATGAGAAAGTGATGCTGATGTTGAGAGATGCAGGATTAGGGGGCATTAACCAGGTTAAAGGGGGAGGGAATGTGGGGCTCCCCGTAAACCAAACAAGGGCTATTGTATTTGGACCACAAATGGGAGGGTCAAGTTCTGGGAGCTAGAAAAGGAGAGGTAGGCAGAGGCCTAATGATGTAGGGCCTTGTTAAAGATTTAGGCCTTTATCCTAGCATCCTGGAGCTTCTAAAATGTTTTCAGCCGGGAATGGGGTTGCCCGATCAAATACATGTGTTTTGAGCATGTATGTTGTACATGGTGCCAGGTGCTGGTGATCCAGAAGTGTGGCATCATTGTGCTGGTGGAGTCTCGTTTTACAGGAGGGCAGCCTCATCCTGGGTTAGAGCTTACAGATCCATGTACCCAGCTGTGTGCAGGCAAGTACGGGTGTCAGGGAAGGGTTAACAGCAGAAACGACTCTTGAGGGTTAAGTATAGTTTCAGCAGGATAAACGGGAGGCCAAGGGCATTGCAGTCAGAGTTGGGACAAAGGCTGGAAGTGTCCAGTGTGGCGGATCTGCCGATAAGGCTTATTCCCGGAGGCAAGTCAGGAGATGACACTTAAGGCTGGGCAGAGGTCAGATCATCAAAGGCCTTACGTATCGGCCTAAGGAGCTGACTGCTGGGGGGTTATGGAAACGTGTTCTGTCAGGGGTGACACTACACGAGCTGAGGTCTCGAACATCAGTTCTGACATCGGCATGCTGGAACGCAGCAGGCATAATTGCCTGGTTTCTTTTTTTTTTTTAATAGAATTGGAAATTGATTTTAGTCTTTTTTTTTTTAAATGTGTTGCTATTTTTTTTTTAATTTTATTTATTTATTTATTTATTTATTTTTGGCTGTGTTGGGTCTTCGTTTCTGTGCGAGGGCTTTCTCCAGTTGCGGCAAGCGGGGGCCACTCTTCATCGCGGTGCGCGGGCCTCTCACTATCGTGGCCTCTCTTGTTGCGGAGCACAGGCTCCAGACGCGCAGGCTCAGTAATTGTGGCTCACGGGCCTAGCTGCTCCGCGGCATGTGGGATCTTCCCAGACCAGGGCTCGAACCCGT
Source organism: Balaenoptera physalus (assembly GCF_965194825.1). Lineage (NCBI taxonomy): Eukaryota > Metazoa > Chordata > Mammalia > Artiodactyla > Balaenopteridae > Balaenoptera > Balaenoptera physalus. Next base: position 92,163,348 of record NC_138896.1, on the reverse strand, counting down.
GTCCCCTGCGTTGGCAGGCAGATTCTCAACCACTGCACCACCAGGGAAGCCCTGCATAGTTTCTTAAGGAGGAAACTCCTTTTTATGCGCTTGAACTTCTGTCTGTTGGGATCGTGACTAGTTTTATCACTGTAGGCAGGTACCTACTCTACTCCTCCTCCACCCTGTGAAATAGTAAAATTCAAGTCTGCAGTCCTGTATCTGACTTTCCGAAGTCCAGAAAACTCTGGAACTGAACTTTTGTTTTTTTTTTTTGGTAACTCATTTGAGGGCCAGACTTGAACCTGACGTAAACTTCCAGAGTTGACCTCATCTGGTATGAGGTGATTAATGGTCTGTTTAGCCCACTTAGTGTGAATATTTACGTGTTTCTATGTAGAAATATTAATGGCTTTGATGACAGGTGTTAAATAATAGATGGTATATATGTAATTATAATATTTCTAACATCAAAAAATTCAAAATCCTACCATACAACTGGCACAAGAGTTTTAGCTAAGGGATTGGATATAGTCCCTGTGTACAAGCAAGAACACTGCAGGAAAATTTGCTCTAACTAGGGGGTTGCACTTAGAGATTGTTTTAGCAGATGAAAGGAAAATCTACTAGATGCAGGAGACACTGAACTATGGAACCCATATTTCATTGGGTCATAGAAGCTATAAAATCAATAGGCTCAAAGAGAGTTTTCCTACCTTTATGGATGATAAATCAATAGGGGTTAATGAGGAAGGCTTGTGGCTACCCAGGACAGATCCATTCATTATGTGAAGTTAACAGCGTGGCGAACAACTAGCGTCTACTTCCACAAGGCCAATGGCATTATTGTTATTAATAATAACAATTTATATGTATAAATACTTGAGAGCGTATCAAGTGTTTTTGGAAATGCTTTTTCCTTTCATTCTTGTAAACCATGATGGATGGATATATTGGCATTTCCCAGTCTACAGCCAAGGACCACAAGCTCAGAGGAGGTAGGTGACTCGTTCAAGGTCATTCAGGCAACATTTACACACAGGGCCCAGACTAAGTCCCTGTGATTCTGAAATCTGTGGTCTTAAGTTCAACAAGCAATAACATTCTTAGCTGAAGGGTGACAACCTTAAAAAAAAAATTAGAAGGGTCTGTCTTCTCCCAGGGGCCAGCCCAGTAGATGTCATCTCACAAGCCCACTCCAACTCAGTGGTTGTAGGTGAAAGATACAGCCAGTTGCAGATTTCGAGGCTGATTGTAGATCTCATGAGGACTGTGGATTCCATGAGAGGTGAAAAACACAGGGATCTTTTTTAAAAACACAGATCCCTGGGCTGCATTCCCTAAGGACTCTGGTTTGGTAGATCGGGAGCCACGCTTGGGAATCTGTGTTGTTTAAACTTAGTAATGAAAATATCCAAATAGTCAAGAGTAAGGAGGACAGTGACCCTCCCCCCACCACTCCCCACCACCTACAGCATTTTCTTGTGTTTTTGTTTCCTCTCTCGGATGCAAGATCTGCTCCATTTGCCCCTCCAGCCTTTAGAAAGGGTGAATTCAACAGCTGTGTTCACAGGGTTCCCTTGCCCTTTGGCTCCCAGTATGTTCTAGCAGGGACAAGAAAGTCAGAGGAGAGCAAGATTGGCCTGTGCATTTTCCTGGCTGCCTCCTGGCAGGTTGACAATGACTGTGTTCCTCCCCTCCAGTTACAGCTCATGGCAGCCAGCCTTCTCTGACCCTGCACCTCTGTCTACAGGTCCTTAAGCATTCCTGTCCTTTGCCACTTCAAGCCAGGAAGTTTTCCTATCATTGCTTGCTGCATCCCTCAGTGATTTCCCTAGACCTTGCCCACATCCTTATCAACAGTAAATGCTCCCCAATGACCTTCCTTGCATGTGCCACTACAGTAAGTCCCCTATATACGAACCTTCAAGTTGCAGACTTTCAAAGATGCGAACATGAGTTCCATCAGCGTCAGGCGTGAGTGGAATTGCAGCTTGCCCTCCGTCTCCTATTGCTGACGACCCTTCAGCTCTACCATCTCCCACCTCCTCTCCCTCCTTCAGTCAGTAACTCTTCTTGCCTGTTCACTCGATGCCAATGCCTGTATGCCAGCTGTTGTACTGTACTACTGTACTTTTCAAGGTACTGTAGTGTAAGATTAAAAATGTTTTATTTTTTGTGTTTGTTTTTTATGTATTATTTGTGTGAAAAGTATTATAAACCTATTACGGTACAGTACCATATAGCCAACTGTGTTACTTGGGTGCCTAGACTAACATTGTTGGATTTACGAACAAATTGGATTTACGAACACGCTGTCGGAATGGAACTCATTCATATGTAGGGGACTTAACTGTATTTCCTGTGGAGACCCTGCCTGATAGATACCAATCCCTCTTTTTATTTATGCCTGAATATTCTCAAGCAAATCATTATGCATCTCAAACACCACTATCATACTCAGCAAAACAATAACTCCCTAATATCGCCTACTAGCAGGCATCTGTATGTTCTAAACGCCCCATTGGTGTCTCTCATCAGTTAGGTTTGGAAATCACTAGCGTAGCTCACTTTGGAGGGGTCTTTCCAACTCAAATAATCTTCCTCTTGCCTGTGCAAAGAATATTCCAGTTTATAGATTTTGAGTCAGTCTCCACCTGGTGGCAGGAAATCTTGCCTGGACTGTGGGCTGGCAAATTAGAACCTGGACCTCAGTGAGGTGACATTGCCATGGAAACTGCTTTAGAACATTTAGGACGTGGTTTGTGCACCTAGATGTATCTATAGCAATAGATCGGCAGAAAAATCAGTTGGATGCTGAACCAAAGGGTCTACTCAAGTGCATATCTTCTTTGTTTTTTTTAAAATTTTTATTTATTTATTTATTTATTTTTGGCTGCGAGGTCTTCATTTCCGTGCGAGGGCTTTCTCTAGTTGCGGCGAGCGGGGGCCACTCTTCATCGCGGTGCGCGGGCCTCTCACTATCGTGGCCTCTCCTGTTGCGGAGCACAGGCTCCAGACGCGCATGCTCAGTAGTTGTGGCTCACAGGCCTAGTTGCTCCGCGGCATGTGGGATCTTCCCAGACCAGGGCTCGAACCCGTGTCCCCTGCATTAGCAGGCAGATTCTCAACCACTGCGCCACCAGGGAAGCCCGAGTGCATATCTTCTTTCCTCTGGGGATGGGGTGGCCGACCATAGGACCAAAAAGACAAGTGATTATTCTACCCGAGCCCGGGAGCATGCCCTCTCCCAAGTCTCTCAAAAGAAATCTCTCCCAATACTTATCATAGGGAGTCATGTACCTTTCCTGAGTCTTACCGTAGACCAAACTTGTAATTACATGTTTTAGTCTTTGAACATTGGATTGACTTTTTCAGGTTTAAGATCAAAAACATCCATGAACCACTCCTTGGGCCCTCTCCCAGAAAGAGGCAAGCTGTGGAATCTGGCCAGTTGGAAAGGCAGCGGGTTGGCAAGATGGGACGTCTGAACCCAGCACTGCACCTAAGTGCCTGTGTGTGTGCGCAGGTTACTGCCTGTCGCTGGGACAAAGCTGCACCTCTGCCCTTATTCTTGGGACTTCAGTCTCAGTGAGTTTGAAGAAACCGTTTCATCCTCACTGTACTAAATTCCAATCCTGAATGAAGAGCTTGTCCAGCAAAATTCCACACAAACTTAGAGCCGCAGAAGTTGGCTGGGGATCAAAGCGCCTCGTTTTTTTTTTTTTTTTTTTTTTTTTTTTCTCGCCTCGTTTTTTTTAAAGACAGTCACCTGGGGCATCCGACTGGGTATTTGGTGGGTTGGTTCCAGGCAATGATTTCCATGTTGGCTTCTACATGAAAGAACTTTCCACTGAGGCAGATAATTTATATTATTCTAGTTTTCAAAGCAAACCCTTCAGTGACGAGGCTGCTACAACGTAACCTTCAAAGGCTTCACTGGTCACCCAGCTGCCCCACCGTGCACTTACCAGTAAAGAGCAACCTGGGATGTACGTAGATACAGATTTCTGCACGTGGGCACTTGAGCAAGGAAATCAGGCAGGACTCGAGCTGTAGAGAGCATTTTGGTGGAAGGAGAAAGGATCACCTATCAATTAAAAGCCCACCTGGCTGTTACCTTCCCCATCCTTAGTTCTTTTTTCTTTTTTTTTCAGTTTTAATGTTTTTTTTATTGAAGTATAGTTGATTTACAATGCTGTGTTAATTTCTGCTGTACAGCAAAGTCAGTTATGTATATATACACACATTCTTTGTTTTCATATTCTTTTCCATTATGGTTTATCGTAGGATATTGAATATAGTTCTCTGTGCTATAGAGTAGAACCTTGTTGGTTAATTCGTCCCCTTAGTTCTTGATCAGCAGCTTTGCTTTCTCCCGTCACTTCTCCCTGAGCCGCCACTGGTTACTTGAGCTGATGAACAGTAGCAGACTTGGGAGACAGGAAAGCTTTGTGCCAAGACCTGCAGTCCTGCGAGAGATCTCGTACTTCTGACCTGTGCACACAGGCTCCTTTCCCTTTCACATGATGTGCAGAAGGCCATGTAGCCACAGTTATTTCAGTAGTCCCCCTCCTGCAGAAGCAGGGACTGAGCCAGTTGCCTGCTCCAGGCTGATGGCTAGGGGGAGCTTATACAGTGTGGATTCCAGACGTCACAGCCAGAGATCCTGGAGCCTGGCGGAGCCTAGGGAATCTGCATTTTTAATAACTCCCTCTCCTGTGACCAGCAGTTGCAGGAAAGCAGCTTGAGGCCTTCCGTCCTCACCTGGTGATCTGCCTTCCGTTCAGAAGTGAGGCATGTGTCTGTGACTAGAAGCCTCTGCATTTGCTGAGCAGGTCAAAATGATTTACAAGGAGGAAGTTGGTTTTATACCCTTAGATTGTGCCATCGAGGCATCAGACATCTGGCTCAATTAGGAAAAGTGATTGCTTTACTTTAAGGTAACAGAAGGCCCCCATTAAAATGCAAACTAATGAGCCATTAGTGGTGCTCGCAGTCCGGAGGATGTAGTCAGAAGCAGGGAGGGGCAAACGCTTCACGGTCAGGGATGCTGTCTCTGCCGGGTTGGAGTCTTGGCTCCGCCACTTAACTGGCTGTGAGATGCTCAGGCGAGTTATCTAACTTGGGTTGTTCATCTGTAAAATGGGGATAATAATAACAACCTCACAGGGATGGTGTGAGGATTTTTTTTTTTTTGAAAGGTGGTGCATGTCAAGCAATTAGCTCTGTCTGTATCCCAGGCAATGACCTGGGTAAATGATATCTGTTCTTCTTGTTGTTGGGTATTGGCAGAGGAGATCCAGGTAACAGAGGATTTATTAATAAATACGTTAGTAGATCCTCCATAGCCCGGCTCCCTACCCACCTGTCAATCCATCCTTCACACAGCCCCCCTGAGACAGCTCCCTGAATTCACATCTCATCCTGGTCCACCCACCTCACAGTTCTATTGCCTTCGTATTAAAATCCTACAAGGTCCTACATGCTTTCGTCTCTGATCACCTGTTTAGCTCACCAGTCAGAACCTCTGAAATTGAATATTCCAGTGTCATTTCCAAACCTCTCAACTCCCTCCCACCTTTTTTCCTTCTTTCCTCTGCCTGAAGTCCTCACCCCACCCCACCCCAGCCCTTTCCTCTTCTGGGTTACTCGACCTACTCCTACTCATCCTTAAAAACCGTCCAGAGGTTGCCTTCCTTGACCTTGACCTCCCCGTTCACCCGGGCTGGGAGAGGGCCCGCCGAAGTGCCCCTGGGAGGCCTGTCTCTTGGTGTGCTCGCCTTACGTTGAGGCTGCGCGTCAATCCCAGCTCTACAGCAGGGGTTCACACTTTCCTGCCCGTTAGAATCACCTGGAATCTCTTTACAGTCCCAGTGCCTTGGCCTCGCCTCCGACCAGTGAAATCGCAACAGGACTTCTTAAAACTCTCCCGGTGATTCCAGTGTGCAGAGCTGGAATCTGGGCTTGGAAAGCAGAGCTCCAGATCTGAGCCCCTTAAAGAGTATGAAAAGCATGTGCAGAAATGCCGACCTACGACGCTTAGCACGGTGACTCCCTCACTGTGATCTCCAATAGACATCTCAGTACGTGTCGGAAGCGGGGTGATTGTAGTCAGGAACTTCCAGAGCTGTGTCGCCATCTGGGAGAATAGGCTCTGCAGGCATGCTGGGAAGGGAGACTCTGAGAGGTTGAGGGGACCGTGGAAGGCGTGGAGATCAGAGTGGGAGGCTGCAGTGTGAGGGTGGAGAACACACTGCGGCCACTGCCAGAGGTCTGCCCGGGGCCGTCCTGGGGGGGTGAAAGGCAGGGGAGCATGAGTCCACTTGGCTGTAACCCCATCCAGTTCATTCAGACACACTTGAACCTCGCCAGCCAGGAACGCTTCAGAAGGAAACGTGTCGTATGTGACTGATGGCTCTGACAGGCTTTGAGGCTCTGCTTCTGCTCTCCCAGAGAGGGCTGGAGGGTCTTCAAGTCCTGGCGGCTGGAGACTGTTCCCAGAGCCCGCTGTCCTGGCCACACCCTCTAGACTTTCTTCTCCACTGTGGGAGGTGGCAAGTGAGTTCTGTGCCCACAAGGACATCCAAGGCCTCCAAGAGCCCTGCGTGATCAGTCCTTCTCAAACTGGCTTTCTTCTTGAGGCCTTAATCATGGAATCTTCTTTCTTGGCAAGAAAATCTGAAAATTAACCGAGAAATCAACCGACCTATTTTCCTATTGGCCTAGCCCAGAAGAATACGCTATTTTATCCCTCTCCTTCTCTGAAGAGGACAAGCGTGTTTTTGTGACATGGAACCTCAGGTTTCCCTTGTTCCAGGGGATTGGTTAAAAAGCAAAACAAACAAACAAAAACTCCTTCAGAGGTGGTGAGCTAGGCTTTAGTTGGCAAAGGGCTGGGCTAGCTCAATGGGGAACATCTGAGGGGTGTGGGGAGTTTGGCTTTTCTGAGTCAGGGGAACTGGAGGTGTAGGTTCAGTGAGCTGTGGGCATCTCTGCCTGGTCCCCCACTGGAGCCCTGGGAGGGGCAGGAACCCTGCTGGATGCACTGGGGTCGGGGATGGGGGCGAAGGGCAAATGCTCTCCCCATCCCCACCTGAGCACTTTATTCACAAGTGGTGGCTTTTGAACCTTTTGAATCATTTTAGATGTTCAGTTGGTTGATTTTAAGATAATGGAGAAAAGACCCTGGAGGGGGATGTGGGGTGGGGAAATCTTTAATTCTATTTTGTGCATATCTATTAGATACTCTGGGGGAGAGATGAAGTGACTACAATTGGCGACCCTTGCTTTATGCTTACGGTGTAGGTGCTTTCCATATACAGTCGTCCCTCGGTGTCTGTGGGCGATTGGTTCCAGGAGTCCCATGGGTAGCAAAATCCACAGATGCTCAAGTCCTTTATGTAATAAGGCGTAGCATTTGCATATAACCTATGCACATCCTTCCTTTAAATCTTCTCTAAATTACTTATAATACCAAATACCATGTAAATGATATCTAAATAATTTCCTGTGTGTGGCAAATTCAAGTTTTGCTTTTTGGAACACCCGGGAATTTTCTTTTCAAGTATTTTCCATCCACCATTGGTTGAATCTGTGAATGCAGAACCCATGGATCTGGTGGGTTCACTGTATTAAGTCATTTCATCCTCACTAGAGTCCTATGAAGTCAGTGCTTCTCGCTCCTTTTCAAATTTAAGGAAACTGAAGCACAGAAAGTTTAAATACGTGTTCAAGGTAGCATAACTAATAAAAGGCAAGTCACCATTTGGTTGTATAATCCTGGAGACTTTTCTTTTCTTTTTTCCTTTTTTTTTTTTTTTGGTGGTAGTAGTGGTAGAGCCATGGGGGTGGGAGGGATGCTATTTAGAGCCATTGGTCCAGATAATATTCTCTGGAGAAAGGCTATGGATTGAGGAAAGGAAAGGGTCTGGAGCAAGCCTTAGGGACTCCCCAGTTTAGAAATGAGAATATAGAGGCGTAGGGGCTAGCCACGGGAACTTGAGGAGGGACAGTCAGTACAGGAGAAGGAAATACCAGGCAGCATGGCGTTGTGGGTGTGAAGAATAGCATGTGTGTCCAAGAGGAGAGAGTGGCCAGTTGTGTCTGAAGCTTCCAGACTGCCCAGTAGATGAGGCCTGAGGAGGGATTGGCTGTCAAGGAGGACATTGTGTCCTTGACAAGAGCAGCCTCAGAGGAGGAGAAGGGGACACAGACCAGTTGGGGCGAGTAGGCGGTGAGAAAATAGTGTCAGGGAGGTGACTTCCTTCCAAAGAAGACCCAGTGACTGGGCTGTGAGGGTCCCACATCGCCTGACATTCTCACCAACCCTCTCCACACAGCAACTTAATTTTTTTCCCATAGAGGCTGTAGAGCATCTTCTTTGGCCCACAAAGAGGGTTGTGTCCCACTGGGTCAATGACCGTGATACAACGCAAAAAAACCCAAGGAAGTGAAAGCAGGAAGTGAAGTATAAAAAATAATAATAATAAAATGACAAGAACAGGATTGACACACAGCAAAGATCAATGAAGCCACAACTGTCTGGGAAAATGTGTCTTCTGGTGAATGTGAGTCTTCAAGGAATCAATCAGCAGCTCTTGAAAAATTGTATCTCCTGTAAAAGTGTCATCGAGCTTTCACAGTGTCACAATGCAGGTGCCGATGGCTAGGCCCAGAATGGATGGCCCATTAATACTCATTGATGGTTTTATTGATTGTTGTGTCTGGTAAAATTAGCCCCAAAGATCCTCAATCAATACAGCACAGGGGGGTGGTGAAGCCAGTGTATCCAGGACAGAGGATGGAGGGCCAGGCTTGGTCCTGAGGGTCACTGGCTCGCTGTATGGCCTGGATATACCCTTGGACTCCTCAGAGGCTCAGTTTCTTTGCCTATAAGATGGGAAGATAATAGTTCAGTGTTTCCCAAAGTGATTTCCAGCAAACTTTAGTTCTTTGGAATGTTAGTGGGTTTTTGTTTTGTTTTGTTTTGGGTTTTTTGGGTTTTTTCAACCAAAAGTGTTTAAGCGGTCATATTTGGGCAATACTGATTTTAAACAACTTAAGCAAGATTCTCAGAGCCTGTGGTATCTGGGCATTGTGAATTGCTAAGAAGCAGGATACTATAGTGTATACTTATTTATTCATTTGATCTACATTATTAAGCACAGAGCCTATGCCAGGCACTGTTCTAGGTGCTGGAGACATAGCAGTGAACAAAAGACCTAAGTCCTTCTGCCAAAGTGTTTGCATCCTAGTGAGGGAACACAGAGATAATCAATCAATCAACAAAGATAGGTAATATGGTTAATGGTGTTAAATCCTATACCAAAAAAACCCCCAAAAACCCCTGACAGAAGACTAATGGAGTATAGGGGATGGAAGGCAGTACTATCTTATACAGAGAGAAGATAGGACTTTCCTCCTTGATGAGGGGTTGTTTCGAGCAGAGACGTGAAGGAAATAAAGGAGGGGAGTATAGCCAATGAGGGAAGAGAAGTGATGGGAACTAGCCAAAGGTCAAGTCCAACCTCGACATAGGAGCCTTCCCTCTTCATATCTACACAGCCTCTGAGTTTGGATAACCAGAGTTCAGATGACAAGTCCTAACTGCTTTAGAGGTATATTGTGTCTTCCAAACTCATCTCATCAGCAGGTAACCACCTTCTCCTCCACCACTTCCCCCTCCCCTCCCTCCTCCTTATTATTATTATTTGATGTGATTCTCAAGACTATGTCCCCCCGGAATAGATCATTTGGAAGTACAACACTAATGATATGACATGGGATGACACGGTATAATATTCTAAACTGGCCAAGGGGGAAAAATGAAAAGTATAAATTATAAAATCCTTTTAGAGAAATATTATTTTACTGCTTTTTTAAAAGACCAGATTGTGGTTTATTTAGGAATGAGTTCTCAAAGTCAGAAGATCATGGGCTGGCAGCAGTTGACTGTTTGTGTAATGTTGGGCAATTAGTTGGATTCTCCGTACCTTGGCTTCCTCATCTGCAAAACAGGAATGACGATGTTTCCTACCTCCACGGCCAACGCAGGGATTAATCGATATAATACAGATAAAGTGCTTAGTGCAGTGCCAGGCGTACAGTAAGTGCTCAGAAAATGTTACCTGCTGTGATAATCAATGTTGAATAACTGAAGGAAGTCCTGAGTGGTGCTGACCAAAGAACCCCCTTTATACATGGAAAAGGATGACGCAAGAGAACATCAAATGCCGGGATTCCTGAGTGCTTTCAAAGGGCTGGGTGCTGTGCTTCACGCCTGTACTGTATTTTCCACATTCTTTGGTTGCCCTTCTGGCTGCCTCCAGAGCACCTGTTCCTCTGCTCTCACAGGCTGTAGCAGCCACGTTCCTTGGCACGTTCCACGCCAGTTACTTGTAGGGGTGGGGCTGGCCATCCAATCAGACTGAAGCTCAAGACCCAGCAGGACGGCTGGGAAAAAGGAAGCCATCTTGTTTTCCACACGTGGAAGGGAAACCATGAAGCCCAGGAACTGCACGGTGTCATCTCTCTACAGTGAAGGCAGCCAGCCTGGGCACGAGGCCAACACCCAGAGGAAGGCAGAGCCAAGAGAATCCCTGAGAAACGAAGCCCTGCCCTGTCTCCCCACCTACATCTGGATCAGTTCAATCCTGAAATACCCCCACTGTGGACTTTCCAGGTCCAGGAATCAATAAATTGCTTTATTTTAAAGCCACAATAAATTGCTTTATTTTAAAGCCATGGTAAACTGGATTTGTCTGTGACTTTACAGCCCAAAGCATCTTAATTGATACCTATAACTTATCTCATCAGATCTCCATGACAACCCTGTTATAAGATGCTTTTATTCCCATTTTACAAATGGAGACACACTCAGAGAGGATGGCTGACCTGCTGATGACTGTTGAGGAACAAAATCTGGTAGAGTAGACTTGGGATTCAAAGATGTGGGTTCCCATCTTAGGTCCATTGTGTATTGGTTGTTTCCTCATCTGTAAAGTAAATATAGTTCTTATTTTAAAGATATTTTTTCCCAAGGTTGACATGGGGAACTAAATCCAGTAAGATTCCTTAGGAGGAAGCTCTTTGCAACTGTAAAGTGCTGTACAAATGTTTGCTATTCCTATGCCTGGGGCACACAGCTCCAACCTAGAAGTTCAAGGTCTTTGTATTGGCATGTTGCTGGCTTAATGGGCCCAGGCTCCAGCTTGTTCTTTGATGCAGGTAAATATTCTGGTTTCCTTTTCTATACTGATAATTTGCTTAACAAATCCTTCCTTCACAACTAGTAAAGATCTAAAGTCAAACCTAGCCCCTGACCCCACGTGTGATAAATGGGAGCTCAGTTGTATGCCCAGTATAGACTTTATTTATTAATTGGTCAACCCCTAACACCCAGACATGCATGCACACCCCCAAGACTCCAGCAGTCTTGGGCCCAGAGGCCTGTACTATTTTCTATGTCCTGTTAGTATCCCAGATGTATATTTTGTATCTTCTGCCTTCAGGGATTAAAAAGAGAAACACATTTCATTGTGCAATTTTCTCTTGTTAGGAATAAGTTTGAGGTAAAAGTCCCTGTAGCTATTTAGGGTAAAGACAGTGAAGACTGTTTATAATTCAGTTCAGAGGGTGAAAATCTGTTCTTTCCATGAATATACTGTAATGATTTTGCCTAAATGATTCAGAGTTGATTTCCCAAATATATTAATCATGAACAAGAAGAATTGTATTAATCTTTGGACTGTTTATAATACTGGAATAAAGTGCTTGTCAAGTAAGGCCCTAGGTTGATAAGCACAGTATACAAGGAAAAAAAAATGAAATAGATTTATTCTTGCTATTTGGGGAATATGTGCTTTATTGTACACACTTTGCTTCTGGCGATGGAGAAAATAATTTATTGGCAAGTCTTTTCCTTTCATTTGCCTTGAATATAAAGATTAACTGATGGTTTAACAATCTTGTTCAGGCTATATTTATGAAGGATAGCGTTTCTCACTCAAGTAACTCCCAATATTTTAAGTTGTGGCATTATTCATACAAATACGATGGGAAGAACTTCAGTCATAAAAGTTGAGATGTATCTCATATTAACAACTTGAAAAGAATGTGAGCTGGAATTTCGTTTGTATTAATTTACATGGAAGGGGAAAGTGACAACAGCCAAGAAGTGAAAAAATGAATTTTAGCAATCAGGTTGACTTAATTTGAGCTCATCAGATGCCTGAGGCAATAAAGGTATGTTTAGAGTGACAGACCGTGGCTGCCTGTGGCCACCCTCCAGGGGAAAACCGAGCAGTGGATGTGACATTGAGTAGTTAGCTTGTTTTCTTTGCCTTTGATCAAAGGCCCTTAAAGTATATTCACGGTTGGCAGAAATGTCCTTGCAGTCGAAGGTGACCTGTTTTTATATTGTCTTCATCAATGTCAACTGCTGGGTTCCAAGGAAGAGGAGATAAAATCCAGGTTCAAGGACAACAACCATTGAGAAATGCCTTCATCTCTGAAAGAAAACCAAAGCATCTCTCAGTTTTGTTTATGAAATGCTTAGGTAATTTTCCTCTGCTGCTGAAAAAAAACACACCCCACAGCTGGAACCACTTACAACTTAGGTTTGATTGGTTTTTTGCAAATTGAACGATTAATTCAGGCAAACAGCCAAAGATTTAATTTAATTTTAAACTGAAAGGGATGGACAGTCATACTGGCTGAATTCCTAGCTTGGCAGACTTTGGGGTCCCGGCAATTAGTTTAGACAATATTGTGACTCCAGCAAGTCCATACTGGGAGGCAGACCAAGTTTTTAAAAAATGTTTCGGTACCACTGGCCTGACTCTCTCCTTTTTTTTTTTTTTTTTTAAAACATCTTTATTGGAGTATAATTGCTTTACAATGGTGTGTTAGTTTCTGCTTTATAACAAAGTGAATCAGCTATACATATACATATATCCCCATATCTCCTCCCTCTTGCGTCTCCCTCCCACCCTCCCTATCCCACCCCTCTAGGTGGTCACAAAGCACCAAGCTGATCTCCCTGTGCTATGCAGCTGCTTCCCACTAGCTATCTATTTTACATTTGGTAGTGTATATATGTCCATGCCACTCTCTCACTTTGTCCCAGCTTACCCTTCCCCCTCCCCGTGTCCTCAAGTCCATCCTCTACATCTGCGTCTTTATTCCTGTCCTGCCCCTAGGTTCTTCAGAACCTTTTTTTTTTTTTTAGATTCCATATATATATATATATATATATGTGTGTGTGTGTGTGTGTGTGTGTGTGTGTGTGTGTGTGTGTGTGTTAGCATATGGTATTTGTTTTTCTCTTTCTGACTTACTTCACTCTGTATGACAGACTCTAGGTCCATCCACCTCACTACAAATAGCTCAATTTCATTCCTTTTTATGGCTGAGTAATATTCCATTGTATATATGTACCACAACTTCTTTATCCATTCATCTGTCGATGGACACTTAGGTTGCTTCCATGTCCTGGCTATTGTAGACAGTGCTGCAATGAACATTGTGGTACATGACTCTTTTTGAATTACGGTTTTCTCAGGGTATATGCCTAGTAGTGGGATTGCTGGGTCATATGGTAGTTCTATTTTTAGGAACCTCCATACTGTTCTCCATAGTGGCTGTATCAATTTACATTCCCACCAACAGTGCAAGAGGGTTCCCTTTTCTCCACACCCTCTCCAGCATTTATTGTTTGTAGATTTTTTGATGATAGCCATTCTGACCGGTGTGAGGTGATACCTCATTGTAGTTTTGATTTGCATTTCTCTAATGATTAGTGATGTTGAGCATCCTTTCATGTGTTTGTTGGTAATCTGTGTATCTTCTTTGGAGAAATGTCTGTTTAGGTCTTCTGCCCATTTTTGGATTGGATAGTTTGTTTTTTGATATTGAGCTGCATGAGCTGCTTGTATATTTTGGAGATTAATCCTTTGTTGGTTGCTTCATTTGCAAATATTTTCTCCCATTCTGAGGGTTGTCCTTTTGTCTTGTTTATGGTTTCCTTTGGTGTGCAAAAGCTTTTAAGTTTCATTAGGCCCCATTTGTTTATTTTTGTTTTTATTTCCATTTCTCTAGGAGGTGGGTCAAAAAGGATCTTGCTGTGATTCATGTCATAGAGTATTCTGCCTCTGTTTTCTTCTAAGAGTTTTAGAGTGTCTGGCCTTACCTTTGGGTCTTTAATCGATTTTGAGTTTATTTTTGTGTATGGTGTTAGGAAGTGTTCTAATTTCATTCTTTTACATGTAGCTGTCCAGTTTTCCCAGCATCACTTATTGAAGAGGCTGTTTTTTCTCCATTGTATATTCTGGCCTGGCCTCCTTTATCAAAAATAAGGTGACCATATGTGCGTGGGTTTATCTCTGGGCTTTCTATCCTGTTCCATTGATCTATATTTCTCTTTTTGTGCCAGTACCATACTGACTTGATTACTGTAGATTTGTAGTATAGTCTGAAGTCAGGGAGCCTGATTCCTCCATCTCCGTTTTTCTTTCTCAAGATTGCTTTGGCTATTCGGGGTCTTGTGTGTTTCCATACAAATTGTGCAATTTTTTGTTCTAGTTCTGTGAAAAATGCCATTGGTAGTTTGATAGGGATTGCATTGAATCTGTAGATTGCTTTGGGTAATATAGTCATTTTCACAATGTTGACTCTTCCAATCCAAGAACATGGTATATCTCTCCATCTGTTGTATCATCTTTAATTTCTTTCATCAGTGTCTTACAGTTTTCTGCATACAGGTCTTTTGTCTCCTTGGGTAGGTTTATACCTAGGCATTTTATTCTTGTTGTTGCAATGGTAAATGGGAGTGTTTCCTTAATTTCTCTTTCAGATTTTTCATCATTAGTGTATAGGAATGCAAGAGATTTCTGTGCATTAATTTTATATCCTGCTACTTTACCAAATTCATTGATTTCTGGTAGCATCTTTAGGATTCTCTATGTATAGTATCATGTCATCTGCAAACAGGGACAGTTTTACTTCTTCTTTTCTGATTTGGATTCCTTTTATTTCTTTTTCTCCTCTGATTGCTGTGGCTAAAACTTCCAAAACTATGTTGAATAATAGTGGTGAGAGTGGGCAATCTTGTCTTGTTCCTGATCTTAGAGGAAATGGTTTCAGTTTTTCACCATTGAGAATGATGTTGGCTGTGGGTTTGTCACATATGGCCTTTATTATGTTGAGGTAAGTTCCCTCTGTGCCTACTTTCTGGATAGTTTTTATCATAAATGGGTGTTGAATTTTGTCAAAAACTTTTTCTACATCTATTGACATTATCATATGGTTTTTATCCTTCAGTTTGTTAATATGCTCTATCACATAGATTGATTTGCATATATTGAAGAATCCTTGCATTCCTGGGATAAAGCCCACTTGATCATGGTGTATGATCCTTTTAATGTGCTGCTGGTTTCTGTTTGCTAGTATTTTGTAGAGGATTTTTGCATCTAGGTTCATCAGAGAGAGTGGCCTGTAGTTTTCTTTTTTTGTGACATCTTTGTCTGGTTTTGGTATCAGGGTGATGGTGGCCTCTTGGAATGAGTTTGGGAGTGTTCCTCCCTCTGCTATATTTTGGAAGAGTTTGAGAAGGATAGGTGTTAGCTCTTTTCTAAATGTTTGATAGAATTCGCCTGTGAAGCCATCTGGTCCTGGGCTTTCGTTTGTTGGAAGATTTTTAATCCCAGTTTCAATTTCAGTGCTTGTGATTGGTCTGTTTATATTTTCTGTTTCTTCCTGGTTCAGTCTCAGAAGGTTGTGCTTTTCTAAGAATTTGTCCCTTTCTTCCGGATTGTCCATTTTATTGGCATATCGTTGCTTGTAGTAATCTCTCATGATCCTTTGTATTTCTGCAGTGTCAGTTGTTACTTCTCCTTTTTCTTTTCTAATTCTGTTGACTTGAGTCTTCTCCCTTTTTTTCTTGATGAGTCTGGCTAATGGTTTATCAATTTTGTTTATCTTCTCAAAGAACCAGCTTTTACTTTTATTCATCTTTGCTATCTTTTACTTCATTTCTTTGTCATTTATTTCTGATCTGATCTTTATGATTTCTTTCCTTCTGCTAACTTTGGGTTTTTTTTTGTTCTTCTTTCTCTAATTGCTTTAGGTGTAAGGTTAGGTTGTTTATTTGAGATGTTTCTTGTTTTTTGAGGTAGGATTGTATTGCTATAAACTCCCCTCTTAGAACTGCTTTTGCTGCATCCCATAGGTTTTGGGCCATTGTGTTTTCATTGTCATTTGTTTCTAGGTATTTTTTTGATTTCCTCTTTAATTTGTTCAATGATCTGTTGGTTATTTAGTAGTGTACTGTTTAGCCTCCTTGTGTTTGTATTTTTTCTAGTTTTTTTTTCTATAATTGATATCTAGTCTCATAGCGTTGTGGTTGGAAAAGATACTTGATACGATTTCAATTTTCTTAAATTTACCAAGGCTTGATTTGTGACCGAAGATATGAACTCTCCTGGAGAATGTCCCATGAGCACTTGAGAAGAAAGTGCATTCTGTGGTTTTTGGATGGAATATCCTATAAATATCAATTAAGTCCGTCTGGTCTAATGTGTCATTTAAAGCTTCTGTTTCCTTATTTATTTTCATTTTGGATGATCTGTCCATTGGTGAAAATGCAGTGTTAAAGTCCCCTACTATGATTGTGTTACTGTCGATTTCCCCTTTTATGGCATTTTCCTTATATATTGAGGTGCTCCTATGTTGGGTGCATAAATATTGACAATTGTTATATCTTCTTCTTGGATTGATTCCTTGATCATTATGTAGTGTCCTTCTTTGTCTCTTGTAATAGTCTTTATTTTAAAGTCCATTTTGTCTGATATGAGAATTGCTACTCCAGCTTTCTTTTGATTTCCATTTGCATGGAATATCTTTTTCCATCCCCTCCCTTTCAGTCTGTATGTGTCCCTAGGTCTGAAGTGGGTCTCTTGCAGACTGCATATATATGGGTGTTGTTTTTGTATTCATTCAGCCAGTCTATGTCTTTTGGTTGGAGCATTTAATCCATTTACATTTAAGGTAATTATCGATATGTATGTTCCTATTACCATTTTCTTAATTGTTTTGGGTTTGTTATTGTAGGTCTTTTCCTTCTCTTGTGTTTCCTGCCTAGAGAAGTTCCTTTAGCATTTGTTGTAAAGCTGGTTTGGTGGTGCTGAATTCTCTTAGCTTTTGCTTGTCTGTAGAAGTTTTAATTTCTCTGTTGAATCTGAATGAGATCCTTGCTGGATAGAGTAATCTGGGTTGTAGGTTTTTCCCTTTCATCACTTTAAATATGTCCTGCCACTCCCTTCTGGCTTGCAGAGTTTCTGCTGAAAGATCAGCTGTTAACCTTATGGGAATTCCCTTGTATGTTATTTGTTGCTTTTCCCTTGCTGCCTTTAATATTTTTTCTTTGTATTTAATTTTTGATAGTTTGATTAATATGTGTCTTGGCATGTTTCTCCTTGGATTTATCCCATATGGGACTCTCTGCATTTCTTGGACTTGATTGACTATTTCCTTTCCCATATTAGGGAAGTTTTCAAATATAATCTCTTCAAATATTTTCTCAGTCCCTCTCTTTTTCTCTTCTTCTTCTGGGACCCCTATAATTCGAATGTTAGTGTGTTTAATGTTGTCCCAGAGGTCTCTGAGACGCTCCTCAATTCTTTTCATTCTTTTTTCTTTATTCTGCTCTGAGGTAGTTATTTTCCACTATTTTATCTTCCACGTCACTTTTCCGTTCTTCTGCCTCAGTTATTCTGCTATTGATTCCTTCTAGAGAATTGTTAATTTCATTTATTGTGTTGTTCATCATTGTTTGTTTGCTCTTTAATTCTTCTAGGTCCTTGTTAAACGTTTCTTGTATTTTCTCCATTCTATTTCCAAGATTTTGGATCATCTTTACTATCATTACTCTATGATCTTTTTCAGGTAGACTGTCTATTTCCTCTTCATTTGTTTGGTCTGGTGGGTGTTTACCTTGCTCCTTCCTCTGCTGTGTATTTCTGTCTTCTCATTTTGCTTAACTTACTGCGTTTGGGGTCTCCTTTTAGCAGGCTGCAGGTTCGTAGTTCCCGTTGTTTTTGGTGTCTGCCCCCAGTGGGTAAGGTTGGTTCAGTGGGTTGTGTAGGCTTCCTGGTGGAGGGGACTGGTGCCTGTGTTCTGGTGGGTGGGGCTGGATCTTGTCTTTCTGGTGGGCAGGACCGTGTCTGGTGGTGTGTTTTGGGGTGTCTTTGAACTTAGTATGATTTTAGGCAGCCTCTCTGCTAATGGATGGGGTTGTATTCCTGTCTTGCTAGTTGTTTGGCATGGGGTGTCCAGCACTAGAGTTTGCTGGTTGTTGAGTGGAGCTGGGTCTTAGTGTTGAGACGGAGATCTCTGGGAGGGCTCTCGCTGATTGCTATTACATGGGACTGGGAGGTCTCTGGTGGTCCAATGTCCTGAACTCAGCTCTCCCACCTCCAAGGCTCAGGCCTGACACCCGGCCGGAGCACCAAGACCCTTTTGGGAAGTCTGAGGTCTTCTGACAGTGTTCAGTAGGTGTTCTGTAGGAGTTGTTCCACATGTATTTGTATTTTTGATGTATTTGTGGGCAGGAAGGTGCCATCTTATTCCTCTGCCATCTTGAAGGTCCTTCTGGCCTGACTCTCTTTTTTATCATTGTTTTCTCGCTTTAAAATAGAGTACTTGGGGGATAATCGCAATCCAATTCCTCTACGCAAGTGCTCTGTGAATTTGTAATTGCATTTCACTCCTGCCCCAGGATAAATAAAGTGATCAAACATTGCCAGTAACCACAGACAGGAATTCTTATGACTTGAGTTATACCTTCTACAGTTTGGCCAAGTGTATACGCGCAACCGGCTTGGTCACCTCTTTTCCTGCCTGCACACACTTTGGAGGCAAAGCTGGACTTTTCATGAGCTGTTGGAAGGCCAAGCTAACTAGAAACTTTACCCTGAACCACCCCAAAGATCAAGCTAAGGATGACCCAGGTCGTGAAGTCAAACATGTGCTACCATCTTTATCCAGCAGCTCTTTGTAGAGGATGCCACAGTTCCAGGCTGCAGAATGTTCTGAAAGATGCTTTTATCTGATGATGAAGTCTGACTAAACAATGAGGCAGAGAGCAGAATTATCAAGGAAAAGACAATACAGCTGACCCTTGAACAACATGGTCCACTTACTTGTGAATTTTTTTCAATAGTAAATACTACAGTAGAACATGGCCCACAGTCAGTTGAATCCACAGATGAGGCACCGTGGTTATGGAGGGTTGACTGTAAATTATACTTGGATTTTCGACTGTGCAAAGCCCAGCACCCCTAACTCTCTCCTTTTTCAAGGTTCAGCTGTACTATTAAGGCTGCTCTGAGACTTTCTTTCGGGGGAAAGAACTGAATTGCATAGTATCCAGGGTATTCTAGAACTTTCAGCACTTTTCTTTATTTCTTAACAGGTCTGGTTGCTTAAAATGGCACTGGGGTTTCACCTTTTGGCTTTGTTTTTTTTTCTCTCCCTCCCTCCCTCCTCCTCCCTTCCTTCCTTTCCTAACTTTCCTCCTTGCTTCCTTTTTTTCCTTCCTTCTTTTTTTCTTTGTAAAATAAATCTTCTCTGATACTGACATCTGACTATAGTTTTCTCAAAGGAATAGATTCAAAATAAATACATGTTCCTTAATGAATATACTTTTAAAAACTGAAACCTAGGCAATACTGGACTTGGCATAATGCCATTCTCTGAATTTCCACATCATCTCCTTGCCCAGGCACGTCACATCCAAACTTCCAGCTCCAAATCAGAGAACCTTTCCACGAACTCTCTGCCTTCATTTTGTCACACTGTGATGATGACTCCCTCCTCTGGATATCCATGCCACCTGCAGACAATTCCTTGTATACTCCCTGTTGGCAATTTTTTACGCCAAAATTTTGTTTTATTATACAAGTAATACGGGATAACATCCTTACTGAATAATAATGTAACAGTGCAGAAGCAAACAAACCATAATGGCCAAAGACCCCTCCACTCCCAGAAGAAACAACTTAAGAGCTCTGGATGTATCTTCCCAAGCTTTCTTCTAGGAATATATACCCAAATTCATGCATATCTATCTACATATGTATAGGTGGGTTGTTTATATGTATGTGAAATCATACTTTTATATATTTTAACAGCTTTCTTGAAATATAATCATGTACCATCCTTTTTTTAAAAAAAATCTTATGAGGATATTCCACATCCTAGTCAACATTTCTTACTATGTATCTCTTTGATTATAGTCATCTTAAGGGGTGTGAAGTGGTATCTTATTGTGGTTTAGATTTGCATTTTCCTAATGGTCAATGATATTGAGCTTCCTTTCATGTGCTTATTAGCCATTTACATATTTTCTTTGGATCCTTTGTCCCTTTTTACACTGGGTTGTCTTTTTATTATTGAGTTGTAAGGATTCCTTACATATTCGGGATTCAAGTCTCTTATTAGATAGCAAATATTTTCTTCAATTTTGTGAATTACCTTTTTATTTACTTGATGGTGTCCTTCGAAGCACAAAAGTTCTTAATTTTGGTGGAGTCCACTTCATCTTTTTTCTTTTGTCACTTATGCTTTTGCTGTCATATCTAAGGGGGCTTTGCCTAAGGCTAGGTCATGAAGGTTTCCTCCAAAACTTTCTTCTAAGAGTTTTGTAGCTTTGGCTCTTACATTTAGGTCTGTAATCCATTCATGGTCAACTTTTGTGTATATTGTAATGAAAAAGTCCAACTCCATTCTTTCTCCTGCAGTTATCTAGTTGTCCCAATACTATTTGTTATTGAGACTATTCTTTTCCCCTATGATTATCTTGGTACCTTTGTTAAAAACGAATTGACCATAAATGTAAGGGTTTATTTTTGGACTCTCTATTCTGTTCCGTTGGTCTATATGTCTTTCTTATGCCACTACCAAACTGTCTTGATTACTGTAACTTTGTAATAAGTTTTGAGATTGGTGAGCATGCATCCTCCAACTTTACTTTTCTTTTTCAAAGGTGTTTTGTCTATTCTGAGTGCCTTTCATTTCCCATATGAATATTAGGATCAGCTTGTCATTTTCTGCAAAAAAAAACGACAGGAGGGATTTTGATAAGGATCTACATAATTTTTTTATCACTTGCTTTTCATACAACTTGATGATTTTTTTTTAACATGTGTATATACCCTATGACCATCACCCAGATTGAGATATGGAGTATCTGCAGTACCTTAGAAGGCTTCCTAATGCCCCTTTCTAATCCCTACTTTTCTATAAAAGTAGCCACTATTCTGACATCTATCACCATTGAGCAATTTGCCTTTTCTTATACTTCTAATAAATGGAACCATTTAGTATGTACTCTGTAGTGAGTGACTTCTTTCACTTAAAAATTGTTTGGGAGGTTTATCCATGTTGTTGTTTGTCTCCTTAGTTTTTTTCAATTTTAATGCTAAGTAGTACTCTGTTGTATTTCATTGCTTATTCATTCCCACTTGAAAGACAATTGTTCTGTTTACATTGGGGTCTTATAAATCTGCTGTGAACATTCTTGAGCATGTCACTGAGTGGACATAAGCACTCATTTCTTTTTTTTTTTTTCTTTAATTTATTTATTTTATTTATTTATTTTTGGCTGCGTTAGGTCTTTGTTGCTGCACGCAGGCTTTCTCTAGTTGCATCGAGCGGAGGCTGCTCTTTGTTGAGGTGAGCGGGCTTCTCACTGCAGTGGCTTCTCCTGTTGTGAAGCACGGGCTCTAGGCACGTGGGCTTCAGTAGTTGCAGCATGTGGGCTCAGTATTTGTGGCTCGCGGGCTCTAGAGCACAGGCTCAGTAGTTGTGGCGCACGGGCTTAGTTGCTCCGCGGCATGTGGGATCTTCCCGGACCAGGGCTTAAACCCGTGTCCCCTGCATTGGCAGGTGGATTCTTAACCACTGTGCCACCAGGGAAGCCCAAGCACTCATTTCTGATAGGCGTATATCTAAGAAAGAAATTGCTGGGTCATAGGTAGATGTATGTTTGGCCTTGGAAGATAACGTAAACAGATTTTCAAAGTGACCGCGCCAGTTTACATTTCTACCGGCAGAGTATGGGAGTACCAATTGCTTACAGCCTTACCAGCACTTGCTATTAATTGTTTGGCATTCTGGACTGTGGGTGGTGTTATCTCACTGTGCTTACAGTTTGCATTTCCCTGATGACTAAAGATGTTTAGCATTTTTTAATAAGGTTTGGCCATTTCTGTAAACACTTTTGGGAAGTGCCTGTTAAAGTCTTTTGCTAATTGTTCTAAATCGGGTTGTCTTTTCTTTTTGGTTTGTATGAGCCCTTTATATATTCTTGATATGAGTCCTTTGTCAGGTGTATATATTTTAACTATTTTCTCACAGTCTGGGGTTTGCCTTTTGACTCTCTTGATGTTGTTTTTTTTAAGGCAATTTTCAAAATTAAGATATAGTTCATGTACCGTAAAATTCATGTATTTAAAGTATACAATTCAGTGGTTTTCACCATATTCACAAAGTTTTGCAACCATCACCACTATTTAATTCCAGAATATTTTCACTACCCCAGGATGAAATCCCATATCTATTACTCCCTCTTCGTCCCTCCCCCTAGGCCCTAGCAACCACTGATCTAATTTTGTCTTATCTTAATAGATTTGCCTGTACTGGGCATTTCATATAAATGGAATCATACAATATGTGACCTTTTGTGACAGGCTTCTTTTACTTAGCATATGTTTTCAAGGTTCATCCATGTTGTAGCATGTATCAGAATTTCATTCTTTTCTTTTTTAATTAACTTTTTTTTTGTCTGCGTTGGGTCTTTGTTGCTGCATGCGGGCTTTCTCTAGTTGTGGCGAGCAAGGGCTAGTCTTCGTTGCAGTGCGCGGGCTTCTCATTGCAGTGGCTTCTCTTGTTGTGGAGCACGGGCTCTAGGCGCACAGGCTTCAGTAGTTGTAGCATGCAGGCTCAGTAGTTGCAGCATGCAGGCTCTAGAGCTCAGGCTCAGTAGTTGTGGTGCATGGGTTTAGTTGCTCCTCGGAATGTGGGACCTTCCCGGACCAGGGCTAGAACCCACGTCCCCTGCGTTGGCAGGCAGATTCTTAACCACTGTGCCACCAGGGAAGTCCCTCATTCATTTTTTTATTGCTGAATAATATTCCATTGTATGGATATAAAACATTTGTTGATTCACTCATCATTTGATGGACTCGTGGGTTCTTTTAATGTTTTTTTGATGAACAGAAGTTGTTAATTTTAATGAAGTTCAATTTATCAATTTTTTTTTTAATGGACTGTGCTTCATTGTGACCTATTTAAGAAATCTTTGTCTACTTCAGTGACTTACTATTTAAACACCTTCATTGTCCTGGAAATCTTCCCACGTTGGGATATGGATGGAGGTTTACCTCCTTCTTTCTACTGACTCCTTGTAGCCACTTCTCCATTGCTGGAGAGTGAGTGATTTTCAGTGTGTTACAATTAAAAACAATGCTGAAACAAAAATTCTCACCTACTGACTTTGTGCATGTATGCAAGGATGCCTTAACTCCTAGAAATAAAACTGCTAGATCAAAAGTTTGTATGTTTTCATTTTTGATAGAGCCCACCAAATTGCCTTCCAAAAAAGTCTTCACCAAATGTATGTGCTCATCAAGAGGTTGAAAAGTGCCCTTGTGCCACATCTATGCCATTATTTGTTATTATTGGTCTTTAAAAATGTTTGTCATTCTTAAGAGCATACTGATATTTTCTTTAGTACATTCTTGCTTTTACAATCCTTGGTGGGTAGGGATTCCTTTTACATTTATCCCTTTAAGTAAGTATCCCTTAAGTTTTGAGGTTAGCACTGCAACATTGTCAGGAAGGAAAAAGTTTTCTCCACCCTCTTATGTTTATTACCTGGGGGCCTGTGAATTAAACTAACAAAAGACAGATTAACACGAGAAAAGGCACATAATTTGTATTAATGTTTATGTGCACAGGAGTTCACAGAAAAGAAGTGAAACTCAAAACAGTGATTAGAGTCTGGGGGCTCATATACTATTGTGTCAAAGGAAAGAGGTTCAGGTTTCAAAGGATGACAAATTGTGGGCCAGTGAGGCAAAATATCTTCCATTAATTTTCCCTATGAGAGTTATTTTGGTAAGGTCTGTTGATGCCAGCTCATCTCAGTGTCAACTCCTAGTCTCTGGGGACCATTTGTTCTTCCCTTTTTGGCACTGGGGAGGCACCTTCACAAAGGGAAATCTCTGCCCTGCTTTTAGGCAGATAAGGGGAACGCAGAGAAATCCTCTTCTGCATCTGTTACCTCTCAGTTGCCTTCAGCTCAAAATAACCTTTATGCCAAAATGGCATATTTTGGCGTGGCATATTCTGGACCCCCTTTAGCACGAAAATGAACATGTATTGCTTAACTGTTAATTTAACAGAGGAGAATAATTCAGAGTTAGACTTGATTTAAATCTTTAACTTTGAGATAAACGTGTATGTTGCTTAGCTTTTCTCTGCTGAGGGCGGAGTTTCCAGAGTCCTTTCTCACAGGCTGCTCAGCCTTGGTCGGGGCCTCAGCGTCCATCTGTCTGAGGGAAGCCTCTGCAGGCGCTCAACCCGAGTATTTACACTAGGGAGAAGATTGTCTACACTAGGGCTGAGCTCACACCTCTTCCAGCGTTAAATAGTGGACATCGTCTGGCTCACAAAGCAACCGTTCACGTGGTTTGCATTTAGCGAGTTTAAAATGGACAAAGGGACGCATTGGGCCATCTGGCTGTCCCCTCTCCCTACACAGCTTAGAGAAAAAGTTGTTAATTCCAGTGGACTAATTCATTTGGAAACCCTAAGACCCCTCTGATTTCAGACAGGTATCCTGTCTTGGGTTTTAGTTTTCATCTGCTCTTCTGCCGTTTATCTTTGGCAAAGAGGCAATGTAGGGAGATGATAGCACAGCGTTCCCCAACCCCTGGGCCGTGGACCGGTGCTGGTCCACGGCCTGTTAGGAACCTGGCCGCACAGCAGGAAGTGAGCGGTGGACACGGGAGCGAAGCTTCATCTGCCCTCTCCATCGCTCACGTTACCCCCTGACCATCCCCCCACCCCACCCCATCCATAAAAAATTGTCTTCCATGAAACCCGTCCCTGGTGCCAAAAAGACTGGAGACCGCTGACGTAACATATTTATTAATCTGATGGCTCTGGACTGAACGTGAAGCCAAGAAGACTAATTGGTGACTTCATGAATCAAGGTTCAATTGACACTTCGCTTGTAAAGGAAGCTCTTTGTTAGTTTAAGACTTAAGAGTTAATTACTGGCTTCAGTTCTTCAAACCAAAGGCGGAATCTGAGTGTTTTCACTCTAAAGTTAGGTCATGAAATCAACACACTTAACTCACATGTGGCTTTAATTCACCAGGCACCTCAGTTGATATAAATGATGAGCCTTCACAGTAGAAATGCAAAGAAGATGCTCATTCCTTTGCTTGCTAAATACTCTCTCCTTTTCCCTCTCTTCCTCTTATTCCAAAACGCATAATGAACACAACACGCGCACTCAGCTCAGTGAGGTGCTCACACTCAGCGGACTTCACTGACCCACGGAGGGACAGGCAGGGTCACGGGTCCCACTAAGCACTCAGGCCAGGGCACATGCGCAGAAGGGTGACGTCAGCAGCAGCGTTTAATTCTCTTTTTGTGTTTGGCTGAGACCGTGCAGTTGTATTTCTTTTTTGTTTTTTAATAAATTTATTTATTTATTTATTTTGGACTGTGTTGGGTTTTCGTTGCTGCGTGTGGGCTCTCTCTAGTTGCGTCCAGCGAGGGCTACTCTTCGTTGCGGTGCACGGACTTCTCATTGCGGTGGCTTCTCTTGTTGTGGAGCACAGGCTCTAGGTGTGCAGACCTCAGTAGTTGTGGCACACGGGCTCAGTAGTTGTGGCACATGGGCTTACTTGCTCCGCGGCATGTGGGATCTTCCCGGACCAGGGCTCGAACCCGTGTCCCCTGCATTGGCAGGAGGATTCTTAACCACTGCGCCACCAGGGAAGTCCCCGTGCAGTTGTATTTCTGTGAGTCAGTGTTGCTCTCCCAGATCACTGCTAGAGTTCCGTTAGGGCTCTTTGGGTTGTTGAGAACAGAGACTACTTCTAGTAAACGTTACCCATTCTAACTTACGGAAACATATTTCAAAGCTAGAAGCGAAATTTAGGCATGCCGCAGGGGAGCAGAACTATAGGACTGGGTCTAAAGTTTTCAAAATTAAGTTAGGTCATTCTCTCCCTCCTTCCTTCCCTGCGTCGCACTCGCTTGCTCTCCCTTTCTCTGTCTCTCTCTGTGTCTCTCTCTCAGCCTTTCTCCTTCACTCTGAGCCTCTCTTCTGTCCTCTTCCTTTCTTCAGCCCATTACAGGTTTTATTGCTGCACTTACACTTACTACTAGAATTCCTAAGATAGTCCGATTGGCCCACTTTCCCCTTCACCACACATCGTGACAGCAGCCACCCAGAGTCCCACCACATCCTTAGAACAGGTAGGCAGGAAAGGAATTGGCATCTCTTCAGCATCGTCTCCCTGCCCACCCCACCTTTCCCCCCAGGTAGTGTTCCCTACACTCTCCTCTGGCCTCATAAAGCCATTGTTGTACCTGGTAACCTGGGTGCTAAGTGTTTGCTAACCTGTCTCTCTCCCCTGCCAGTCTTGAACTCATTACTTTCTCAACTGTCCTATCTCGCTATAGTCCCTAGAACACGAGGGGGATCAAGAAATGCTTGCGCAGGTAGATGAATCTATATAGCTCCTCACCTGAGAAATACTGTGAATGTCTGTGTGTCTTGGTCGGTTCAGGATGCTGTAACAAAATGTCAGAGACTGGGTGGCTTAAATGGCAAACATTTATTTCTCATAGTTCTGGAGGGTTGGAGGTCCAAGATCAAGTTGCTGGTTGCTGCAGTTCCTGGTGAAAGCTCTCTTCATGGTTTGCAGATGGCCGCCTTCCTGCTGTGTCCCCACAAGGCAGAGAGAGAAGGCTCTAGTCTCTTCCTCTTTTTATAAGACCCTCATCCTATCATGAGGCTCCCACCCTCATGACCTACCTCATAACTCAGTTACCTCGCAAAGCCCCCAGCTCCTAACACTATCACGTTAGGGATCAGGGTTTCAGCCTATGAATTTGAGAGGCACACATTCAGCCCATAACAATGTGCTAGACAACATTGTTCTTTTTTTCTTTTTTTTTTAATGCAGCTGAAATCAATGCTGTAAAATAGGATTTCCCAGGCTCTGGCTGCACTCCTCCAAAAGCTGAATGAATACAACAGCATGGTACTGGGGGGCCAGGTCTTACTCTTGGACAGCCTCATTTCCCACGTGTGCCTCTTGCACCCATGGGGCGGCAGCAGCCCAGGAGGCCGGATCTCTGCCAAACCCAGGCACCCAGATGCCTTCACCTGGACGCTCCGCGTGCTGTTCCCAGGATTGCGCCCAGGTGGTCTGCCTGCTCCCAGCATGGAGACACTTTATGCCTGGTCTCTGGCCCCGCCATCAGTTTGCTGTCAGCTTCGCCATTGATTTTAAATTTTATTATCGGCTTTTAGAGCACTAGAGGACCCGTGGCTTTCGTTCACTATCGATTCGCTTGTTCCCAGTCAAGGGAATGAGCTTTACCATCTTCATCCCCTGGCCGGTGACCAGCCCCTCTGTCTTGCACTTGGAGATATCCTTGGCTTGCTCTGGGTCAAGCCTTCGAGACTGGGCTCGCTTCCCTAGATATCTGTGGTGCAGAGACACCTTGTTCCAAGCCAAATTGAAAGCTCTGTCTGTTCACCGTGACTGAGTAACAAGAGCTCACTTGTACTGAGTGCACAGCCTTTGTCAGCTACCACGCTAACCCCTTGACACACCACATCTCATTTCATCTTCCCAAAGTCCTTAGGACGTAGGTAATTTATCACCAGTTTACAAACGGGAAAACTGACGCTCATAAGGGCACAGCAACCTAGTGACCGTAGAGGTATATTAATAACCTCCTCAACAGTGCTTGTCACACTCACTGCCCAGGACGTTGTGTGACTGTGCATGAGTAATTCACAGCTCAGGCCATGGGCAACTCGCCCCACAAGTTCAAGTTCAACACCCAAACTGGTCTAATGCCACGATCAGTGAGACACGTCAGCAATCATACGCTGGGATATCTCCACAGCGTTAGATCACCCTAAAAGTTTCTAATCATGCTTTCTCAGTTCTGTACTTACCTTATCACCAACTGGTACCCAAGGAATCTCAGACGTGCTCCAGCCAGCAGCCCATACTTGCATAGCTCTGCTCCCATGGACCTGGAGCATCTCTTCCTGAGATATGGCCCTGTAGGAATTGTTTCTGTAGCCAAAGGTGGGAAAGGGTGGGGTCAGCCTTGTGTGGAATTCTGGCTTTTTCCTGCCCTACCAGCTCCACTTCCTTTTGCTCCCATCACAGCCCTTGCAGGAGTGAGCTGTGTCTGTAAGCTCACTGCCCTCCTTTGACCACAGAGGAGATAGCCACCCTGAAACTCTGGGCCATAAACTCTAGGCCAGCTCAGTGGTTCCTACTTTTAAAGGCTCAGGGATGGAGCAGAATCTTTTACAGCCTTTGCCTTCTGATCTGTTCTTCCTCCCCTTCCCTCCCCCCTTCCCCTCCCTCCCCCCTCCCCTCCCTTCCCCTTCCCTTCCCTCCTTTCCTCTCCCCTCCCTTCCCTCTCCCCTGTGCTCTCTCTCTTCTTCCCCATTGTGTAGTGGCCTATATTTTTCTCCACGAAACACATGTCTGTCAGTGTGAGATCCCAGGGCAGTTATGGGAGCCAACACACCAGAGCACAATAAATCCTGTGACTGGGTACCTGGGCAGGTGGCATGTGCCAGCAGCCTGGAGCTAAAAACACAGCCAACTCTTCTCGGGGAGTGGGTTCTTTTCATGGCCTTGCCAGCATCCCTGGCAGGCTGGGAGCACCGCTAATAGACCTCTGTGTGAGTGCTAACAGAATAGAAAGGGAGGAAACCTTTTGAAGGCTAACATTTTTCATAGGGCAGTAATCACAGGGAGCTTGTCATTCCCCCAGGCGGGAGGCATGTGTTTAATTTATACACCCTGGCCATCGGGTTTTGGAGTTCGCATCGGCTCTCAGCGTGCCTTCTGGAGCGCAGACGATCAGGTGGGTGCCACCGCAGTGGGCATAGTCAGGTGGGCCCAGGGCCACTCAGGTGCAACACACAGAGGTCCTCAGCAGTCCCTTCCCACCACTCCCCTTTCCTAGTAAGTAAGTTAACCTCCTAAACCTGATTTTCTTATATGTCTAATGGGGATGATAAAAATAACTACTTCTCAGGGATTTGGTAAGGATTCAAGGAGGTAATCCACATGAAAGAGCCCAGGGCCTAACACACGGTAAGGACATGATAAATGTTAGCTATTTTTTTGCTGTCATCATCATTGTCTATCATTTACAGATGAGGTCTAGAAAAATTCATCAAACTGCCCAAAGTCACATGACCAGTAAGAAGTAAAGCCAGGATTTGAACCCAGACATTCTGACTGCCAAGCCTAGACTCTTAGCCACTGTGCTTTACTACTATTTAAAGTATAGACTGTGTTATAGAATAGTTGGTCATGAATCTGTGAATCCATCAAGGACCAGAGTCATGTCTTTTTTTTTGTCAAAGTACAATTGAATGTCAATATTGTGTTAGTTTCAGGTGTACATCATAGTGATCCAGTATTTTTGCAGATTATGTTCCATCATAGGTTATTATGAGATAATGGGTATAATTCCCTGTGCTATACAGTATATCCTTATTGCTTATCTGTTCTATATATAGTAGGTTGTATCTGTTGATGCCATACCCCGAATTTGTCCCTTCCCCCTTTCCCTCTTCTCTTTTTTTTTTTTTAAAGACACCAATTGTACTTGAACATTTGTGGGTTTTTTTGTTTTTAAATTTATTTATTTATTATTTTTGGCTGTGTTGGGTCTCCGTTTCTATGCGAGGGCTTTCTCCAGTTGCGGCAAGCGGGGGCCACTCTTCATCGCGGTGCGTGGGCCTCTCACTATCGCGGCCTCTCTTGTTGCGGAGCACAGGCTCCAGACGCGCAGGCTCAGCAGCTGTGGCTCACGGACCCAGTTGCTCCGCGGCATGTGGGATCTTCCCAGACCAGGGCTCGAACCCGCGCCCCCTGCATTAGCAGGCAGACCCTCAACCACTGCGCCACCAGGAAAGCCCCCTCTTCTCTTTTGATAATCACAAGTTTGTTTTCCATATCTGTGAGTCTGTTTCTGTTTTGCATATACATTCATTTGTATTATATTTTTAGATTTCATATATAAGTGATATTGACTTATTTCACCAAGCATAATATTCTCCAGGTCCATCCATGTTGCTGCAAATGGCAGTATTTCATTCTTTTTTTATGGCTGAATAATATTCTCTTGTAAAGATACACTACCTCTCCTTAATCCAGTTGTCTGTTGATGGTCACTTGGGTTGCTTCTGTGTCTTGGCTATTGTAAATAGTGCTGCTGTGAGCGTTGGGGTGCATGTATCTTTTCGAATTAGTTTTCATATTTTCCAGATATATACCCAGGAGTGGAATTGATGGATCATATGGTAGTTCTATTTTTAGTTTTTTTAAAGAAACCTCCGTACTGTTTTTCATAGTGGCTGCATAGGATCATGTCTTTTTCATCTGTGCATCCCCATTGCCTGTCACAGTATCTGGCACATGGGAGGAACTCATAAATACTGACTCAATGAATGACCAAATCAGAAAGAACACAGGTTCTGGAGGAATAAATTGGGTTGATTAAGTCAGGGAAGGATGTGGAAAGGTAGGGAACCATAGAGTGTATTACTTAGTAATGTATTTACTAGTACCAGTAGATGATTGACTCAGAAGCCAACAGCATGGTTACCCTAATGCTAAACCAACCTAATTTTGTATCTAAGGACTGCTGTGCTTCCTAGGCTAGGAATTATCTAGTCCTAAGCCTGCCATATCCTTACACAAAGCTGAGGTTGAGCGGTGGGGCTGAAGGAAGTAGAGATCGGGGCCAAAATTAGAACGTGTAATTCTAAACCAGGAATTCAGAACTTTCTCAAATTGTAAAACCACTGGCTTTATACTTCTTTTGAATGCCAGCCAGGACCAGCCAGCCAGCAAATCCACATTGATCCTCCTTGAGAAGGATACCTGGTTCAGAGATGCAGCAAGATTTTTCTTTTTTTCTTCTGAAGAATAATTGTCTTATGTTTTATTTTAATTGATAATTATAGAAAATTTGGAAAACATAGAGTAGAAGAAATTTTTGGACCAACTCCAGTCCCCAAATTCTAAAATAACTACTAAACGCATTTGGCTATATTTCTTTCTGTAAAAGAATCACTTTAGGGACTTCCCTGGTGGCGCAGTGGTTAAGAATCCGCCTGCCAATGCAGGGGACACGGGTTTGAGCCCTGGTCCGGGAAGATCCCACATGCCACAGAACAACTAAGCCCGTGCGCCACAACTACTGAGCCCATGTGCCACAACTACTGAAGCCCGCGCGCTCTAGGGCCCGTGCTCCGCAACAAAGAGAAGCCACTGCAATGAGAACCCGCGCACTGCAACAAACCACAGCCCCCGCTCGCCACAACTAGAGAAAGCCCGCGCGCAGCAGTGAAGACCCAACACAGCCAAAAATAAGTAAATAAATAAATAAATAAATTTATTTTTTTTAAAAAAGAATTACTTTAACTAGAGTTCACTGAGCAGTTGATGCTTTTTAGTTCCTAAAGATCTGGTGAAGCCTTCAAGGTTTCTTTTGGAAGAAAATAAATTCTAGGCTTCTATAAAAGATATGATGGAGTAATAGGAAAGACCCTCAATAGGAAGTCTGGTAACATTGAGTCTAGTCTGCCACCACCTCCACGTGTGACCTCTGCCATGACATTCACCTTGTAGATTTCAGCTTATCCTTGCTTCTCACACTTCACAGCCATCTTTCTTTCTCAACAACCTGCCCTGCAGACTTGAGGTTCCTGTACCAGACACAGAAAAGCAGCCTCACACAGACTGTTGATCCAGCTCTTCCAGTTGCAAAAGGTCAAATCCCTATAATAAATCCCTGATCATATGTATCTTCTAAAGGTTCTGCTTTTCAGAGCAAACCCTGATTGATAGAGCAGGAAAGGTGACCACCAGCATAAAGGCTCACCTGTACAAACTTACCACTGAAAGAGTCTTTTATGACCCTTAAGATCCTAATGTAGGTCTCATGATTATTATCTGCCCTCCTCTCTCCAAGAATATAGACTCCCTAAGGCTGGGGTTGTTGAGAAACCCCAAAGCATGGGGTTGTATTGGTTTCTTGGGGCTATCATAACAAAATACCACAAACCGGGTGGCTTAGAACAACAGAAATCTATCCTCTCACAGTTCTGGAGGCTGGAAGTCTGAAATCAAGGTGTTGGAGGATCCCGCCTTGCCTCTTTGCTTCTGGTAACCTCAGACATTCCTTGACTTGTGGCAGCATAACTCCAGTCTCTGCCTCTGTCTTCACATGGCCTTCTCCCTGGGTTTCTGTGTCTTCACATGGCCATTTTTCCTATGTGTCTCTCCCTCTTTCTTATAAGGACACCAGTCATATTGGATTAAGAGCCCACCCCTCTTCAGTATGATGTCTTTTTAACTGATACATGTGTAATGACCCTACATCCAAATAAGATCACATTCTGAGTTACTAGAATAGCTTCACTACTTCAATATATCTTTTTGGGAGGACTCAGTTTAGCCCATAGAAATGGTTGTGATGGTTAATTTTATGTGTCAACTTGGCTGGGCCACGGTGCCCAGATATTTGGTCAAACATTATTCAGGATGTTTCTTTGAAAGTGTTTTTTGGATGAGATTAACATTTAAA
Source organism: Balaenoptera physalus (assembly GCF_965194825.1). Classification (NCBI taxonomy): domain Eukaryota; kingdom Metazoa; phylum Chordata; class Mammalia; order Artiodactyla; family Balaenopteridae; genus Balaenoptera; species Balaenoptera physalus. The sequence continues at coordinate 92,130,420 of NC_138896.1, read as the reverse complement.
TTGGTAGACTTTGAATAAAACGGTTTTCCCTCTGTAATGTGGGTGAGCCTCGTCCAGTTAGTTGAAGGCTTTAATAGAACAAAGATGGACCTCTCCCAGGCAAGAAGGAATTCTGCCAGCAGACTACTTTTGGACATGAACCACAACTCTTCCATGTATTTCTAGCCTGCTGGACTACGTGCAGGTGTCACAATTGTACCTCCACAACCACATGGACCAGTTCCTTAAAATCAATCTGTCTCTATAAGTATACATATATCCTGTTGGTTCCATTTCTCTGGAGAACCTCGACAAATTCAATGGTTAGGAACATGGATTCTGGAGTCATACTGTTGGAAGTCAAATCTCTTTTTCTCCCCTTTACTGCCTGTATAACCTTGGGCACATTAACTTCTCAGAGCCTCAGTTTCTTCATCTTTAGATTGGGATAGTATTCGAACCTACTTTACAGGGTACTGTGGGGATTAAGTGGAGTCAATATATATAAAACACTGAGAATCATACGTGGCCCATTATAAGCACTGTGCTAAGCATTAGCTGCCCGGTCAGGGCTCTGTCTCCAGCATCTAGAACTAGGAGCACACATAATAGGAGCTGAATAAGTATTTGTTGACTGATTTGACTCCTTCTAACGCTCTTCATTAAGTTTCAGGCCAAACATGTTTAGCTCTAAAAATCTTAGACACCTCTAACTCCCTAGTCCTCTTGCACAGTTCCCACCATAAGCAGCTGAACCCAGAGTCCTGGAGTATTACCTAATTTTAGGCACACTTAACAGAGCTACTTCGGCAATCCAAGCTGTGCTCAAATGCCACACCTGGATACGTGCCATATTCTCTCCTCCTCTCCGCTCTCCCCACTCCCCTCTCCCCCTCCCACAAGTAGTTAACACGATATCCAAAATGGCAGCCGTATCCAGCACAAGTGGTGACAGAATAGGTTTAGGTAGATCTTTGCATCTAGAAACATAAAGGGGGCAGGTAGACTACCTCTCCCTAAATACAATTAACTGTGGTCTTTAAACCCTCTCAGAAAGCTTCCCCTTGACCAGGGGCTATGTGGCTTAATTCCACTCCACTAATATTCAACAGTGAAAACTAAACCAATAAACTATTACCAAACTTGCTTAATGCCCACTTGAAGGTGAAAAGTTAGCCCTCCTACCTGTGCTTCTACAGAACATTACCTACAGGGTGTTTCAGAGCTAATGAGAGCTTAAGGGGAAAAAATGGAATTTGGAAGTCATCATACAATAAGGAGCCCCAGTCCCATAAGTTATCTCCATGGGTGGCTTGCTTAGGAAGCTGCATAGGAGTTTCTAATTAAAGGAATATTAGAAGAATACATCCATAAATTTCAGAGCCAGGCTTAATTTTCTTGTTTGAAAACTGCCAGGGAAGAGAGTGGATTGCAAATACATGAAATATGACAAAATGAGACTTAATGAATTCTAAGTTTATTCACTGAAGTATTTAACTATCCAAGCCATCAAGTGGGGATAATAAATTTGAGTGTGTCATAAGACTGGCCCACTTTAATTCACATTTGTAAAATGAGCTATAAATAAAGGGCCAGTGCTTAAGTTTTAGAGATCCATTAACACATAATTCCTGTGTCTCCATGATGCCAGTCACTGGAAGGAAATGAAAGAGCCTTCAGGGATCTGGAGGGAGGTAACGGTCCTGATGCTTGGACCAAAGGGCAGAGGACTAGCCCTTGATAATTCAGCATCTCTCATTGGGACACTTACCTCTTCCTTTGTCCCGAAAGTCAAGTTAAAACCTGAGTTAAGCACCTGGGAGGGAAGAGATGGCCCGTTTGTCGGGGTCATGAAGGAGAGTTTAATGAAGAAGACACCATTTACAAAGATGAGGGCAGGGCTAAAGGAAATCAACGAAGGATGGTGAAGCACCTGGGGCCCATTTCCCACTGCTAGATCTGAAGGAAACTACTAGAACCACTCTGCTATGGGGTCTCTCAACAACGCACCCTTAGGGAATGTACATGCTTGCGGAGTCAGAGGTCAATAAACTCAGACACATGCAATATATTTTCAGATATTGATAAGGGCAGTGACGAAAAATAAAGTAGAAAAGGGGGTATAAACAAGTGGTGGAAAGGTAGGGAGAGACCTCCCGAGCGAGGTAGATGGCGAGAGCTTCTCGGGAGTGGTGACATGTGATGTGAGGCCCAAGTCAGAAGGAGCCAGCCAGGAGAGGGCGGAGCATTCCCTGTGCTGAGAACCTTAAGGGGGACCAGCTGGGCATGCTTGAGGATCAGAGAGAAGCCCCAAGAGGCTGGAATGTGATGAATGAGGAAGTGAAGAGGGAGATAAAGCCTTGTAGACCCTGAGAGGTGTTGGGTTGTATTCTTGCTGCCATGAAGCATAATTGGCGGGATTTAAGCAAGGGAGGGTAGTGATCTGATTGACATTTTAAGTGACACTCTGGCTCCTGTGAAGGGGATACACGAAACTAGAAGTAACAAGACAGGTTACAAAGCAACTGAGCTGCCTGGTAAGAGATGAAGGCGGCTTGTACCAGGGCAGTAGGACCAGAGACAAAGAGTGATGATGGGTGTGAGGTCCATCCCATCCATCCACTCTTAGTGCAGTTAGTGGACAAGGGGCTTCCCAAGCTTGAGAAAGTCACTACCTGAGAATAAAAGTAGTTTAAAAAAGTTGGCGGGGAGCATGGTATCCTAAAGATACTGTATGCTGCATTTACTAGTTTTGAAATTGGAAGAAGATAAGTTTAAGAAAATTTAAAACATTCACTGAAGGAATGAACTGGGGTGGCGTAGGGGAGCAGTTGGCTTTAACACATACATACAGAAGAAGAAAAATCTATAGGGACTTTGGTAGATCATAGGCTCAACGTGTAGTGGGAGGTGGCTTTCCCAAAAAGTAATGGAATTTTTGGTTGCACGATTAGAAAAATGGTATCTAGAATGAGGAGGGTGATTCTTTGTGCACTTTGAGAGAATGACTATATCTTATCCATGTGTTTGTCCTCCATTCGTAGGTGCACACTGCCTGGTACCTAAAAAGCTTGGAAAGTATGATGTTGTGCTATGATAAGAAATATATTTTTCCCTTGGTTCTTGACACAGAGCTCCTAAATGCCTTGAAATTTCCTGGTGATAGGAACCTCTTTTATCTAATGAGCTGACTCTTGGTGGGCTCCCAGATGGGGGCTGGTCACCAGAAAGACTAAGCCATGATAAGAAGGTTAGTACTTTCGGACCATATACTCCATCTTCCAGGAAACGGAAAGGGGCTAGAGATTGAGTTCATAATCTATCGTGACTCCGTGATGAAGCCTCAATAAAAATCCCCGAACTAGGGGGCTCAGAGGGCTTCCAGGCTGGCGAACACATTCGCATGCCGAGAAGGTATGCACCACAACTCCATGGGAACAAAACGTTCCTCTGATCAAAACCCTCACAGTTTCACCCAGTGTACCTCTTTATCTGGCTGTTCATTTAGATCCTTTAAAATAAACCATATAAGTATTTCCCTGAGTTCTATGAGCCATTATAGCAAATTTTTGAACCTGCGGAGGGGTCATGAGAATCCTTGATTTGTAGCCAGGTCGGACAGTAGCATGGGTGAGCTGACAGCCTGCTACCTGCTACTGGTGTCTGAAGTTGGGGGCTGTGTTGTGGGACTGAGCCCTAAACCTGTGGGTTTGTGCTAACTCCGGGTAGTCAGGGTCAGCATTGTATTGAATTACTGGACACCTCATTGGTGTCTACGGAGAACTGGAGAAGTGTTTGGTGCAGAAGACGTACACATTTGGTGTTAGAAGTGTTGTGAATAGAGAAACGGTTTTCATTTTTCATTTAGAAGAAGGAGAAGGAAATAATTTTTTTTCAGAACCTAATTTTTTTAAAGCCTGTTCTTAGGGGTGAAGTTGAAAGTCTGTGTAGGTGATATTCTAAGAGGTCATCCATAACTGGGACAATAAGGCGATATGGTAATACAGTCACAAAAAGCACAGAGTATTTTGAAAATGGAACATGGTCCAAACAACCATCTAAGGAAAGACGACTCCAAATCTCATGACATTCACAAGTACTTTGTCCACTTTTGGAGAATAAGGGTTTACCACGCTTGCTCAGAGCCTGGGTAAAATCTCCCTCAGCCTGTCCCATGTTCTTCAAAAAAGCATTCTGAATCTTCATTCGATATCCCAGGTGAACTATCTCTGGGAAAGATGTATCTTTGGTGAGGGGCGCAAAGATTCCAGTTGCTGGAAAAATATATCCCCTCTTCGTAAATTAATTTACACTGGTTTATTTATCAGTCTCTTGAGGGAATGGTAAGGAGGTCAGACCCCCACTTCCAAAGCTGATGAGGTGAAGTCTTTTGACCTGCAAAACCAAGAATGAAAGTTTGAAGTATGGGGGTTCCCCACCTATGAGGTTCTGTCTGGGCATCCCTTTGGCTTCCCACCATGTGTCAAGCTGCCTCCTACAAAGGTTACACCTGCCGCTTGGTAGTATGTTAATAGCAAACATTAATCATGTTTTGTACATAAGCCTTTTTGCCAGTTCTTAGCAAATTCTTTACCCATCAAAATTGAAAATGCTCTGTATTAGTCATTCCCTATTATCCAAGAGGTTTTAGTTTGTTCCTAATTGCCATGACAAAGTTAGGGTCTTCACTGGAATTCTATTACAACTCCTGAACCAATTACTGTTGGAAGCTGAACTAGATACTTATATTGGTCAGGCTACTTTCTTTTCAGAGACAGACACACAGTTTAAACCAGCATAAGCTAAGTGGTTCACACAACTAGAAATTCTAGAGATAGTTATAGCTTCAGGCCTGGCTGGATCCAGAGGCTCAAATGGTATCATCAGGGCTTTTCCTCTCTCCCCGTTTCTTAAATGGTTCTCATCATACAGCTGGTGTAGTAAATTTGTTCTGTCGGCTTAGCTAAGCTGGAACTACATTTCCCAGAATTCACTTCTCTGCATAGTTCCTGGTTAGTATGAACCACATAGACTTTTTATATGACATTTGGATGTGGAACTAGAGCAGCATTCGTATTTCTTTTTATGCTTGGAAGGCCAGTGCAGGTTGCGAGGCGCTGCCATGGCTTGCTCATGCTGTCTCTTACCTGTTCACTCACCTTGTGGGGTTGGGCTCATACAACATGTCCAACCTCTGCTGGATCTTCTTTCACCTTCTGTTCTTACTCCTGGGCCAAGTGCTTGTTCAGCTCGATGAAGGATGCCAGCTTCTCCTCCAGCTTACTTCCATCATTGAAGTGGTTCGCTTGGAGGTGGGGTGAGACCAGTGTGTACTCTAGTCTCATGACCACATGAATTCCTGCCCATCTTCGCAGAATTCAGTTTATCTTTGCTTCCCCTGCTTCCCGTCCTTCTTCCCTTCTCAACAGCCTGCCCTGCAGACCTCAGCTTCCCGACTCAACACAGAAAGAACACCCTCCTGTAGACTGTTTAAGCACCTTACAATTACAAAAGGCCAAATCACTGTAACAAATCCCCCATGGTATGCGTGTTCTACAGGTTCTGCTTTTCTGAGCAAACTCTGATACAGCAGGAAAGGCAGCCGCCATATGCATAAAGTCCTCAGCCGTACAAATTTAGCACTGAACGAATCTATTATGCTATCTCCAACCAGAAGAAAGTTCCAGGGAGGACTCAGAATAGAGACGTTTTGACTTATGTATCCATTCCTGTACCTACCGTTGTAGTTCGGGCACGGTGGGAGGTTCAGCAAAGGCTAAGACTCGTTCCCACCTTGGCGGCTGAAGAGAAAAGAAGGCAGTAGACCTCACCCAACACATGTAAAAGGTTATCACTGGGGAATAAAGAATGGGGTCCTTGGAAGGAGGCGGAAAGGGTGATGGGCAGGCAAAAGCACATGTCCACAACACCCTTCCTGCCTTCTTGTTTTGGGTGGTGCTTCATTTACTTGGAGAAGAAGAAATGAGATATAATTAATTGACAAGCCTAGGTACTGTGCCCAGGCAGTGAGCTTAGCACTTCCTATATATTATCTCCTTTTCATCCCCATAGTAACTTTATGAGGAAACCGAAGCTCAGAGAGGTACAACAACCTGCCCGAGGTCTCCCAGCTGAGGAGGAGAGGGCCTAGAACTTGAACTTGGGTCTGTCTGTCTGCGTTCTTAGCTTTTCCCGCGTTCTGCCCATACACCAAGAAGTTGCATTGCTTGTAATGATAAACACATTCTCTCCCTGTTACGTTTGTCTAACCTTGGTGATTTTGTATGAAGTAGTCAGCCAGCTGAAAAAAAACAAAAACAAGTGCTTCTTCTTCCCTCGCTGCAGAAGTAAACAATGCTGTCTGTGGGAAATAGATGGTTCGCTGCTGTGTAATTCTCAACAGTGCTTGGCAAGACAATTCACGTGTTAGAAACTTTTAGGGGGATGGGCAGAGGGAAGAGTCTTCATTTTAACAACCCAGAAAGGTTGGGACATTTTTAGATGCTGGCAAAGAAAGTTGCCGCTACCTGAATGCAGTTGTAGCATCACTGTATTATTAAGTGTTTAAGATATGCAACTTTTTGTGACAATGGAGAAAACTTTCAGATTGTTAGTTCATTAGCGGATTTTGAGATGAAGTGGAGAAGAACAGAGGTTTAAGTTCTAACACTATGTGTATTCTGTGGAGTAGAATTGAGTAAGAGCTCAGAGGTGAAGTGGGCAGTCTGTATGTTTGAGGAATGGCAGAGGGTGGTTTCTGCTTCTCTGGACCACTGAAGGTACCAGAGGACTCGGTCCTTTCTAGGAAGCTTAAGATCCGGTCCCTTTGCGTAACAAAGGGGCAGAGGTGCTTATAACCCAAAGTTCTTTTCCGCATAACCAAGAATATTAGTTGAACACCTCACCTGAAAGATGTTCGGAATTATTTAATGCACCAAATAGATGTCTGACTATACGTCTCAGCTGGGATTTGCAACTCTTTCAACCTGAGGAAGTTGAATTGGAAAGGTCCAGACAGAAAGTCCTGGAAGGTTAGGGGGCCTTTCCTTCTCTACTCAGTTCTCCTCTGCACATTTAGCTGGAGAAGCCAGGCAGACCTGGGCTGAGGCTTCGTTGCAGCTATTTGAGCAACAAAATGATGCCACACTCTTACAAGTGCCCTGTAATCTAAAACAAGTTCTGCGTGACTGTGGTGTTTTCCTGTCTTGGGTCATAACCTTCTCTGGGAACATAAACTCCGAGTTATAGATCAAGCACTCTTTAGCTGCTTCACACACTCACCAGGGTTTTGGAGCCCCTCAACTCCTTTTGTGTTTACTGGAGAGAAATTGTCATTGAGAGCATGCAGTTATTTGGGTTTAGGCTAATCTAAAAAAAAAAAAAAGAGGAGGAGCTTGAGAAATCGCATGTTACAGAATATTCTTTTACACACGAAGGCAGAACAGAAGAGCAGACGGGAAGCACTGCTCCTAGGTCCTGCGTCCCCACAGGGGCCTAGATCCACAGTGTGATCTTCTCAGTTCCTGTTGGCCCAGGAGCAGACTTGAGACAACAATCTGAATGCAAGGAGTTGATTTGGGAGATGGTTTCAGGAAGCACTGATTGGCGAGCCAAGGAGTAAGCCTGGGAAAGGAAGGAAGCCGATAAAGGGTGTGTTAGCAAGGAAGCATCTGGGTCAGGGAGCTGAATTCCCCCTGGGACATGGGGTACCCGTGGAGAGCACCTCGTGTCCCTCCATCACTCACTGGTTGAGGGCTGCTCCCGATATTTTTTTTGGCACTTCTGGCCTGCCACGGGCCAACTCAAGACCTTGGTGCTAGAAAATCTCTCAAACAAGAAAATGCAAATGGTGGCAATGGGTGGCCTGCAAGGTACCCTGCGTTGGTCAGGTGTAGGGCCATGGTGGCCATGGCAGTGACCACTGCTGAGACTGCCGTTGCGGGGAGGAGGGGAGCCTCCATCTTGCTCACCCACCTCTTCTGTGGCCATCGCGCTGGCCCCTCATTCCTCTCTTGGCCATAGACAGAGGCTGATTCTGCCCGAACCCTACAGAGACCCTCTGAGAAGTTCTCTTTCCGAGCCTCGCTGGGGACAGACAATTGATTATTCACCAACAACTTAGTTCTGCTGATAACGGTCTCCTTGGCAACCTAAGGCCGTGTGCAACAGAAACAAAATACACTGAAAAAATATATGGGTATGAAGAAACATGTAAAGGCTCTTCCTTAACCTTTTCCAAAAAAATGCCTTTAAGTTATATATGGTTTTTGAACAGTAATTAAACATAACAGATTTTCCAGCCATGTATCAAGAAGTCCTTACCAAATCCATCCCTTGTAGCTCTAGATCCATCTCAGGGATGCGTGTTTCTAGGAGACAGCCACAGATGCTTCCTTCCTACTGAGGTGCCTGCTTCTTTTTATAACAAATGATGCACTGCCACGTGATGGCCCCCAAAGAGCCCTGCACTGCTAATGACAAGCCTTGACTACCTTCAGCAACAGTACACACTTGCTGTGTGACCTTGGGCATGTCATTTACCCTCTCTGGACCGCAGTGGTCTCATCTTTGAAAACCATAAACTGATGCCATGCTCTTACAGGTGTCTCTCTAATCTAAAATAAATTCTGCGTGACTGTGGTGTTTTTCTGCCTTGGGTCAGACCCTTCTCTGGGAATGTTTACTGGGGGGATACTGTCATTCTTTCTCCTTCCCCCACCCACACTTCCTTCTGCTGCAGTGCCGTGAAGAGAGCAAGGTTCCAAGCCCAGCTCTTCCCCTCTGCTGGCTGTGTGATTTGGACAAGTCAGCTAACCTCCCAGAACCTCTGTTTCCGCATCTGAAAGATGGGGTGGACAATTGTACTGACATCTTAGAGTTATTGGAAACATTTAAAGGAGATAATCTTTGTAAAGCTACTCAGAAAATACTGCTTTCAAGAGAAAGAAAAGGATTTTAGTTTCTCGGGATTCTCTCCTTTTTGCCTCTCTCCTCTGTCTCCCCACACGGCTCTCAGGAGTCAGTCTCCTGGGATTCCAGGAATTTTTAAAATCTCCTCTAGTGATTCTCAAACCTCTGGAGTTCAATTTGAGGATATTATTACAGTTATTTTTTGTTTCTCATTACCAAAGGAAGACAGGCTCACTATAGAAGGGAGAAAGTGAAAAAACAAAGACAAAAAGGTATAGAGATAAGGAGGTGAAGGGCACATAATCCTACAGCCCAAAGACAACCATAGTGAGTAGGCATATTTTTCTGTTTATCATTTTTCAGAGGGATGGCGGTACATGGTTAAGCCCACATAGCATATAGATTTCTGTGTCCTGCCTCTCACCTTTAACCTTATCATGTAGCCATCTTACTCTCTGTCATAAAAACTTCTTGATGGTGGTCTATTATGAGAAGGTGTTATAATTTACTTAACCATTGCTCCATTGTTGGATATTTAAAATGTTTCTGTATTTTCCCTATTAAAAATAACCCATGGGACTCATCACAAATCTCCCAGCTTGCTCTCTTTTTTTGGTCCCCTTCAAGCCGTCCGTGGCAACCATGTCACAGGCATTTCTATGAAGAAATCTCCCCCAAACCCAGCACAGTTGTAGAAGCAAATTCACTGCATCTGCTTCGCTGCTGCCTCTGCTGTGCCCTGCGGCAGGTTCCCTCGGCTCTGGGCAAGCTCACCTGCCCCTGCCAGTGGACTACTCGTAGCTTTTGCTTCTTTCCTGTCCAGCAAGTATTGGCAATGCCCTTCTGGAATTCAGCACAACTGCCTGGGCCAGAGGTGGGCATATGAGTCAGGCCTGGCCCATCCTGGTACCTCATCCAGCCAGCAAAGGTGATTGGTCCAAGGAGTAGTGGCGGCAACTTGGAGGCCCAATCAGCATCCTCCCCTGAGATAAACGACGGATGCTGTGAGGTAAAGACGACAAGGGGCAGCTGTGTCAGCCGGGAGCAGCAGTGCCCTCTTCCCACTGCATGGAGGAGGCCTTGTGAAACGGCAGCCTGAGAGAGCGCAGAAAGCACAGGCAGCCAGCGAGAGAGAGGGGGCAGGGCGCACCAGCTCTAACCATGAGTCCTCCCTGTGGCACACGTGCCTTAGGTGTGGGTGCCGATCACCGGGTCCTTCCCTGCTGCCTGAGCCAACGCCTTCCCTCGTTGCTTACAGAAATTTGAGTTAGGGTTCGGCTCCTTACTCAAGGAGTCCTGACTGCTACACCCCTCACAGCAGCCCTCCTAGAGGTTATTAAATAGACACTGTGACATCTTTCAGGAGAGTTCAAACTCAGGTGTCCATAGGACTTGGCAACAGCTGCCCATTCCTCTTTCTGGACTTCCTCAGGAGAAAAAAAAAAAAAGAGGAAACTACATAAATGAATCAGGAACCCCAGAATTCCCCTGCACCAAACCAAACGTCTCCCCATCAACACAGGCTTATGGTGACAGGGTGTTTCAGCCACAGTGAAGAATGGTGCCCCAGACAATAGACAAGATGGGCCCAGAAAACGTGAGCCTGACTTCAGAGAACTCACTGAAATACCGGAGAGAGGAGAGAAGGCAATCAGAAGCAGAGATTTTTTTTTTTTTTTCCATATACGCATCCTCATTTTTAAAGTGTGAGTTTCTCAACCCTTTGCTTTTAGACTGCTGTTAACCTTTTTCGTCACTGGATAAGAAGGAAATAAAGGGCTATTTTTGGAGGCATGATGCATAGGAAAATTCTCTGAAACTGTTTCTCATCCTCTCCATTCAAAATGAGGCATGTGGCTCTGAAAGGTTACTTGGGGTGTGAGAAACTGGCTTTGCAAGAGCTGGGCTGACATCAAGAAATGCTTCACATGTGTGAAAAACTTTTGGGAAATCGCTTTTGTTTTTGTTTTGCCAAGTGGATTCATGCAGGAAAGACCGGTTCAAACAGAAATCCCCTCAGCGGGACCTGTCTTATGTCTGGGAAGCGTAGGGGACATTCTAGACATACTGTGCATCAAAATCCCTGCAGGTGTTGGAATACAGTTCAGCTTTCTTGCCCGCCCCACTGGGCTCTCTGGATGATTCTGAAAAGGCTTATCCACAGTCTGCACACCAGCCATGTAGTGTGGCGTGAAGGCCTCCAGAGGGTCCCCTTCTTCCCATATGATCCCATCTACCTTCCAGCATTGAAAATTTCAACCAAGTTAATCCTTATCTACTGCCTGCAAATACCTAACCTATAAAGATCTCTCATGAACTCTTTTTAAAACGCAAATGTTTTAGGGGAGGAAAAGCATGTTTTGACTAGTCACAAAATCCTTAGAGTCAGGAAACCCAAACCTCGTTGAGTCCCGCCTGTGAGGTTTTTCATATATCACACCCCTTAGTGCCATCTTGCATTGTCCCCAGCTGGCAGAGGTCAAAACCCATGCCCAGTGACGTGAAATGACTTGCCTGAAGTCTCAGAGCTTGGGAAGTGGCCCAGGTGTGATTTGGGTGTAGGACCACCTGACCCCAAAGCTCTTTTCTTTGCAGACTGACAGCTGGTCCCTGCAGAAGGGGGGACAGAACTGGCCAGTGTTGCCGTGCGGGATTACGAGGAGGTGGGTTCTAAGTAGAGGGTGATGCCTGGGTCAGGCAGGCCTGGGAAAGGGAGGAGGCCAGGAGAACTGGGCGTGTGCTGAGCCCCCCTGAGCAAGGGGGAGATGGAGAGCCAGGCCCCCTGCCTTCGCTCCTTGGCCCTGGGCCACTGTGGGTTGGCCAAGACACAAGCCTGGCTGTTGTACCCAGAGCTATCACAGCCCTGGTAGCATTGGGCGCCCAGTGATGGCCCGCTGCTGTTGGCAAGAGCATAGCTGTGTTTTACGTTTTATTGCTCTTCTCCCATTGGCACATGCTAGACTCTCTTTTTCTTTTCCCTTAATCAGAGAGAGCTCCTGTTCACGAAACCCTCTGCCTGAGGCACCCTGCTAGCTGGACTATTGCTTTTTTTGGCTTCTAGGTACTGGCAGGGACCCAAAATGGCATATTTCTGGTTGAGTAGTTAGAAAGACCTACCTCTCGTTTAGCACGGGCATGCTAGTATCCGCCTCATAATGTTGTGTCGTGAGAGTTACGTGCAGCACACAAGCCCTCATGCGTGGTGTGAATGTTTGCTGGCGTGATGACATTGTCTTGTTGGTAACCAGAAACGGGCATTTTCTCAGGGACCTCTGGCTCTTCCCCAGTCAGCTGAGTAAGGAACTCCCCTCTCTGGATCATAGTTAAAGTGGTTGCCCTTCCCTGACTGGCATCCGGGAATTCTAGGAAGTGTGGCTGCTTATTTATTTGTCTGAGTTGTTGAAACTGAAATGATAGAAGAAATCACACAAACTCTTGAAGTCTCAGGGCCACTTCTGCAGGCGTATTCTCAGTCCCCGAGAGCACTTTTTCTCTCCATTCATTTGACCTCTCCTTCTTTCCTCAACCCACTTTTCCCAAAGGGCTCTGAACTGTGGCATGGAGCATGATGACGGAACTGGCCGTGACCCAGAAATACAGCTCACTCATAAATGTTTCACCAGGGGAAGAGGGGCAAATGGAAGGCTCTTCACATCATTCTGGAAGCACCACAAACACTCATTCTCAGCTGCAATGCACAGCAACAGAAAGCTGCCTTTCCCAACCACAGCTCACAACATCTTCTCTTATTGTTTTAATCAGACCACCAATCCATGCGTGTATTCTCCCAGTAAATAAAAACGAAACTGTCCAGATAAAGCTAGTATCTCTTTGACCAGTCCTTATAAAAAACAAAGCAAAACAAAACAGACCCACACCACCCCTGAGGTTACCACCATTATTTTTGTCTGCATCTTTTATATGCTTTTCTGTGTCTTGCTATACATATATGTGGAGACATTGAAAATACGTAGATTGCTGTGTCTATTATTTATCTATTTATGCAACCAATTATCCCAAACTTAGCAGTTAAAACAACAAGCGTTATTATCTCCCAGTTTCTGGGTCAGGAAGATGGGGAGGAGCTTAGCTGGGTATTTCTGGCTCCGAGTGTCTCATTAAGTGGCAGTCAAGCTTGTTGGCAGTCAGGTTGGGTTTATCTGAGGGTCAGACTTGGACAGAAGACCGACATTCAAGCCCACTCACATGGTTGTTGGCAGGCGCCATTCCTCTGCTACCAAGGCTTCCTCACAGGGCTGCCTTATGACCTGGGAGCTGGATTCCCCCAGGATGAGAAATCCAAGAGAGAATGAAGCGAGCATCCAAGATGGAAGCCCAGTCTTTTGTAAACTAATCTCAGAAATGATATCTCATCACTTCCCCCATACTCTATTCAATAAACAAGTCCGTAAATCCAAGGGGAAGAGGTTCTTTTTGAGGGGGAGAGATTGTCAGGAGGTGGAGATCACTGGGGGCCGTTTTTGAGGCTGCCTACCACTGTACGCTTACTTAAAATGTATCACATTGTACCTGACTCTATATATGTTAGTACATATGTCTCAACTCTATTTAAAGATAGCATAGTTCATGGCGTAGATCAGTGTTTCTCAACCCTGAATTTGTTTTTTTTAAACAATACTGATGCACATATTACAGACTCCATACCTGGCAATAAGGATTCTACTGTTTCTCAGTTGAGAATCACCATAAATCTTCTTAAAAGCTTTCCAGATGTTTTTAGGGTACAGTCAAGGTTGAGAATTAGTGGTATAGATATACTACAGCTTATTTATCTTTTTTTTTTTTTTTTTACCCATATTGATGGCCATCTGGGTTTTTTTTTTTTCTCTTTTTCTGCTATTGCAAGGAAGGCCCATTTTTCTTTCCCTTGAAGACAGTGTGGATCAAATCATTCATCCCACACATGTTTACTGAGCTCCTCTTATGAGCCAAGTGCTGTTCTAGACAGATCCCTGCCCTCAGCGAGCTGATATTCTTATGGGAAGAGACATTCAATGCACAATAAATTGAATGCATAAATTAATTATAAACCATGTTAGAAGGTGATAATCAAAATGGAAGAAAGATAAAGCAAATCATGGTAAGGGAGTTTGAGGGTGTGAGAGCCGGTAAGGGGGCAAGATATAGCACCGAACAGAGGTCTCTGGGGACTTCTCGCTAAGAAGGCATTTTTGGTTGAATTCTGCCACCCTCACACCCGAGAGAGATATGTGGAAATCCTAGTCACCGGTACCTCAGACTTTGACCTTCACAGAGGTCATCTAGTTAAAATGAAATCATTAGCGTGAGGTTTAATCCAATATGACTGGTGTCCTTATAAAAAGGAGAAATTTGGGCACAGAGACATCACCCAGAGGGAAGATCAGATGAAGAGAGACACAGGGAGAAGATGGCCGTCTACAAGCCAAGGGATGCCCGAGGGTACCAGAACCTAAGAGACGGATCTGGAGCAGATACCTCCCTAGCATCTTCAGAGGGAGCCTGGCCCCACCAACACCTTGATTTCGGACTTCTGGCTTCCAGAGCTGTGAGACCATACATTTGTATTGTTCTAAGCCACCCAGTTTGTTGTACTTTGTTATGGCCGCCCTAAGAAACTGATGCAAAAGGTGAGCGCTGAGCTAAGCCTTGAGTGAGTGAGCCACGTAGATTCACCTGCCCCTAGAATTTATGGGACCCGAGGCAAGAGTTCAGGTGGAGGCCCACATACCATATATCCAAATACTTCAAAGTTATAAATGGAGCTTATAATCTATTAACTAAACAAGGTTTTATCTTTCTACCTTAAAATTTACTTTCATGTTGACCAAAAGACTTTCCAGACTGCTCAGAATTCTACAGCTGTAGAAGAGGCCCAGGTACATGCAAGCAGAAGAGGCCCAGGCCCATGGCTCTGTCTGCTTCTCTTCCTACCACAGCTCACCACAAACAGGTGCCCTTTGTGGCCTAGAGGCTCACGTGGCGGCCAGGGTGGATCTGGGGAAGAGGCCTGCACAGGCCCTGGATGTGGCCTTGGAGTCATCCAGCGGCGACCCCAGAGTCCAAGCTACCCAGAGCATGATCTCCAGGGGTTCCCGCCTCCAGGTGGGCACCATTCCTGACACTGCAGGGTCCTCACTCCATGGCAGAGCTCCCCCGCGTAGTGCAGGAACCAGTGCCACGACATGTGAAAGGAACTGAGAGTAAACACTGAGAGATTTGCATAGCAGTGTGACTTGCTGTGACAGTCAAGTGTTTACAGGCACTGAAATTTGAATTTCATATCTCATATTTTCACATATCACAGATATTCTTTTTTTTTTTTTTAAGCTTTGTTCCCCAACGATTAAAAAAATGTAAAAACCATTCTTACCTTGTGGTCCATAGCAAAACAGAGGCGAGCTGGATCACCCACCTCTGGTGCAGGAGATAGAGGGGAGGGTTGCTGGAGAAATGTCCTCGAATAGGGGAGAGGAGATGGAACCCAGTGTGCCTATGGAGGGACTGGTTTATACTGGAGCATGGACTGTTTATCTGTGATAGCAGGAAAAGGAAGTGGAAAAAAATAGGACTTTGGTGACTGAAATATTTTGGTTCGAATCCTCTTTTGAACTTTTAAAGCTGTTTTTTTCAGAAAAGCACATACATTCTCCAAGCTGAAATCCTTTCTGTAAAAGAGGTGCATAATATTTATCCTGTAGACTAGGAGACTGAGAAAATATACACTCAATATGTTCATTTTTCTTCTCACTCTTAGCTTCAGTGATGCAATGATCCAATTCAATGATTAAATATTTTTTGTTGCTTCTAAATTTTTGAAAGAGAAATGCCTCTTTTATAACAATGGATTTTACTCTTGCTGTGGACCTTACTCTCCCCTCTCCCCATGCACAAACACACAATAATCCTAAGGACCCTCCTCTTGGGAAAATACATGTATGTATGTTCCCCAAGCCATTTCAGGCAACTCACTGATGCCCTCAAAGCCTAGGTTGAGTTCAAACCCCAAGTTAAGGAATCCTGACTTACAAGCTAACCAAGGTTCTGGAAGTCATGTTTTTCTTTCAACATTGCCCTTGAGTTCCTTTGGAAGAAAAGAGCTATGTGCATGCAAAATGATTATTGTAATCACACATACTGTTACACTGATTCCAAACAGCACACCATGGAGTTCTGTTCAGAAGACTAGAGAAAAGGGCAGAGAAGCTCCAAGGAATAAGGGAGAGGGTGGGTGTCACTCAACTCCATGCCTTTCAAAGCCATTCTACTGGGGATCCACTCCCATTTCTAGTCCTCTCTGTGACCCAGCTACACTATCTTCCAGTGAAAAAGAAGAGTAGATAATGCTTTGTGGAAATCCACCAGTTCTTTGATTATATACCCTTTGGGGGTTACACCATGAATAGAAACTTCTAGTAAAAAATTGTATCTTTTCTACAACCAACAAAGCTTCCTTTCCATTGGCCCAGCAATATCAGTATCTAGCACCCAAAATGTGATTCTCCTAAATCTCCTGCACAGCACTTATAAAACATGCAAATAAATATCAAGACATAAGTCAGAAGAGAAAATATGAGGTGTTTCCTCAAACAGACACTGAAAGTGAAGGACAAGTCATATTCTAAAAAATCTTAATTTTCTTTCAAATATTTACATTAGCAGGGAAGACACTTTGTCAATTCTAATCCTTTCATAAACTGTAAGTTGGAATATTTCTTAATGGAATGTCACCACAGGAGGCCAGCTCAGGTCTTGGCTGGAAGACTTTCCTGGAATATTTTATTTCCCTTGGAATTTACAGTACTGTCTGGTTGAATCTAACATGACATTCTAACAATTGGAGCATTGTATTAGGTACAGTGAAGCAGAAAATTCACCCTGTTCTGCTTCCCATTCCTCCCTCCTTTGCCCTTGTGAAAATTCCCACTGTCTTATCCCACTGAAGCAAAGTGTTCGGGAGAAGACCAATGTCACATCTAATTCAGTCAACAGTCCCATAAAAGGTAGGTCTTTAATACCTAGAATAAGTCTTCCATTCATTCAACAAATAGTTTCTTTCAGCAGTAGCTCCAGGGTTTAAAATCTGCATTGTTGACTTATCACAGTTTAGCTTCAAATAACATTATACCACTTCTCATACAGTGTAAAAGCATCACAACATTATATGTATGTTTCCCCCTCCTAACCTTTGTGCTATTGTCATACATTCTACATACACATATGTTATAACATCCATGATATTTTGTTCTTTTTGCTGGTCAGTTATGTTTTAAAGAAGTTAGAAATGAAGGCAGAAGGTTTATTTAATGTTTTTTTTTTTTTAATTTTATTTATTTATTTATTTACGGCTGTGTTGGGTCTTCGTTTCCGTGCGAGGGCTTTCTCTAGTTGTGGCAAGCGCGGGCCACTCCTCATCGCGGTGCACGGGCCTCTCACCGTCGCGGCCTCTCTTGTTGCGGAGCACAGGCTCCAGACGCGCAGGCTCAGCAATTGTGGCTCACGGGCCCAGTCGCTCCGCGGCATGTGGGATCCTCCCAGACCAGGGCTCGAACCCGTGTCCCCTGCATTGGCAGGCGGACTCTCAACCACTGCGCCACCAGGGAAGCCCTATTTAATGGTATTTATCATTTTAAATGTTCTTGATTTCTTTGTGTAGATTTAGATTTTCATTTGTTATTTTTCTTCTCTTAAAGAACTTCTGTTAATATGTCTTGTGAAGTTCTGCTGGTGATGAATTTTGTTAGCTCTGTTAGTCTGATAATGAGTTTGTTTCTCCAGTTTTGAAGGATATTTTCACTGGACATAGAATTCTAGTTCAGTACTTTAAAGACGCCATTCCAATATTTTGGCCCACATTGGGTTTTTTGGTTTTTTTTTTTTTTTGACAAGTCAGCCATAATTTGTATGATTGTTTTTCTGTATATAAATTGTCTTTTTTCTTTGACTGCTTCTAAAATTTTATTTTCATCATTGTTTTACAGCAAATTTCTCATGATACGCCTTAGTGTGTATTTCTTTTTGTTTATCCCACCTGAGATTTGTTGAGCTTCTTGAATCTATGAGTTTATATCTTTCATCTAATTTGTAAAGATTTTGCCTTACATTTCTTAAAATACTTTTTCTGCCCATCTGTCACTATCTTCTCCTTCAGGAACCAAGAAATAAATGTTAGACTTGGTATCATCCTACAGGTCATTAAAGCTCTGTTCAGTTACTTTTTCAGCTTCTTTCTCCATATGCTTCAGTTTTATTAGTTTCTTTGAGTTTCCTGATATTTTCTTCCATAGTGTCTCATCTGTGAATGCCATCCAGTGAATTTTTCATGTTGAATACTGTATTTTTCAGTTTTTAGATATTATCTTAGTTCTTTTTTATAGCTTCTATTTCTGTATTAAGACTCACTATCTATTCCTTCATAATGTTTATATTTTCCTTTAATATCCTTGACTGCATTTATAATCGTGGTTTTTAAAAGTCTTGTCTCCTGATTCCATCACCTCTATCTTTTCTAGCCTATTTCAATTATTGACTGATTTTTCTTCCTTCACATTTTCCTGCTTCTTCATGTGTCTAATAATATTTTATCATGTGCTAGACATTGTGGATGATACAGTGTTGAATGTCTGGATTTTGTGGTCTTCCTTTAAATAACGTTGCATTTTGTCTGGAAGGCAGTTAACTTCCTTATGGATCAGCTTGATCCTTTGACTCT
Organism: Balaenoptera physalus; assembly: GCF_965194825.1. NCBI lineage: Eukaryota > Metazoa > Chordata > Mammalia > Artiodactyla > Balaenopteridae > Balaenoptera > Balaenoptera physalus. Next base: position 92,111,819 of record NC_138896.1, on the reverse strand, counting down.
TGTTTTTAATATTTGTTAGGGAAGGTCTAGTATATTCTTAATTCTGAATGATAGTAACCCTTCCCCTGATGCATGGTCTTTCTTGTGTGTCAACTGAGTGCCCAGAATTTTCAAAGTGATTTCTCCACTTACACTTAAAAAACTATCTCTCAGTTCTGTTCAAGCTCCAGAATCTCAATTCAACTCATAGGTACGCAGTATTTGTTCTTTGTCTTCTCTCAAGGATGCTTGTCCTGTACACAGGCCACTTGGTATTCACCCAAAGATTCTAGGCGATCCTTGTGCAGATTTCTGAAGCTCCTTTGTATTACTTCCATCTCTCTACAACTCTGCCCTGTCAGTTCTGGCCATGTTATCGGCCCTAACTCCAGTCTGCTTGGTGAAATTGACATTCTCTGCTTCAGTTTTCCCTCCCTGCACCAAGATCTGGAAAGAGTTTCAAAGCAAAAAACCTGGGCAAGTGAGAGGGATCACCTCATGCATTTGAAAGACAGGTTATAATGTAACCAAGTCTCCAACCAAGTTGTGCCATACACATTAGACATATTATTTAAATATTTATTAACAAGCAGGCCTGAAAGTGTTTATACAAAAATTTTTTGCAAGCTGGATGAGTCGTCAGTCTCTGCCCTTTTAACCTCACCTTTCTTGGAAGGTTCACATGAAGCAGGTGTGATGCTAATCTAGAGACAGCATGAAGAGACCAAGCCTCTGGTATCATGCTAAGTGTACACACTACAGGGCTTACTGGACTTTACACCCTGTCCACCTAAGGACAGACGGCTGTGTCTCCAGGCCCCGGCCCAGCCACGTATCTTGAATACCACTGATTTACTTAATGAGAACCCATGTATCATATCTAATACGTTAATTTAACACCCCTAATTTTACCAACGAAAATACATTTCTCATGTTCTTTTTATTAATTATCAAAGACTTTTCCATTTAAGGATTGTCAGTGCCTGGAATTGGGCCTTTGTGACTTAAAGCAAGCTGAATGCCCCCTGGTGTATAAATGCCTCATTTTGGCAGCAGTCTTCCCTAGCACGTGGCTTAAGCCAACACAGAGTATCTCACTGTCTGTGCTAAAGTGTTGAAACGTCCCATAATCCTGTCCATAACAAAGAGCTGTCATGAGAAAAAACTAAAATCTGTGCCCTCTAGGGTCAGATGCTTTTGGACTGAAGGGGAACGTAAGAATCTGGGAAATCTTCTCTCACAGGGATAATCTGGCTTCAAAGGCTGTTTTTCCCTTCAAAATCTGATTTTTCATATTAGAGACCAGCATTACTGCAGTGCTTCTCTGTCTGTTCTAAGCGGACTAGCACAGAGGTCTCAGGGCTGCATTCCAGGGGATTAAGGCCTCCATGTTCTCTGGGTCAGAGCCTGTTACAAGGCCAGCACAGATTCAAAAGGTGGGGAAGTCAATTTGATAGGAAGAGCTTCAGAGACTTTTTGGACATGTTTCAGCTACCACAAGATAAGTGCTGTGAAGACAAGGAGCAGGGTTTTATGCAAGTGTCAGAGGAATCAGCAGAATCTCATTTGACTGAAGGCTGAGCTCTACCTGCCCACCCACCCCCAAACTGATGTCTGAGGTGAGATCTCAAGAGTGAAGAGGCATTAACTAGGAGGAGGATGGAGTGTAGACAGCAGGACCATTGTGTATAAAGACCTGTGGCAGGTGATACATTCCATCAATGTGAAGAATGCAAAAAAACCTTCATTTGCAAGGGGATGAGTCTGGAAATCTCATGGAATTGTGAAAGGATAATTCTTTGTCAAAAAGTGTGGTGAAAAGAGCACTGAACTCAACCTTCAGGCAACCAGGAGTCCCTTCCAAATCAGGAACTCAGTGGCTGCATCCTCTAATGGGAAAATGGTAGACTAAAAGGGCCGCAGAATCATCTAGTGCTACGTTTCCAAAAAGTTTTCTGAACACTGTCAATGAAGTGATCCTTTGGTCTAAAATGTTTGGGAAACACACAATTAAATGAGTTGATTGCTGGACTTCTTGGAGACTTTAGTAAGCTCATAGGTATTAGGACCAGCGTGTGCTGATACATGTTTAACAACAAGCTCTCTGAGAAAAAAATACAGCCCTGATTTTGAGCATTTGCCAATTTCTGGAGTATAAATACTCCTGCTCTGACTGATGTGATGCTACCACCATGACATCACTGAATGCATAGCTGGCTCACAGAATTCCTGAAAATTTAACCATCAGCTAGCCCAAGCCAGCTCCAGTACACCTCTGCTGGGACTCTCAGAGGCAGAGAGGATGGAGGTTTGCCCAAGACTTCATGGCTACAACACCCTTTTCATGGGATATCTAAAAGGATGAATACTTTGTAGACACATGTTAGGAAATTCTGGTTTGGTTATTTTCTAAGTAGGGAAACTGAGAAGCTAAGTGTCTTGCCCAAGAACTCAGATCCAAACACAAATTAAGCTCTTCTGAGCCTCAGTTCTGTAGCAAAAGTTTAATGTTCCTCCTTCTTTAAAAGCTGTTCTAGGTTCAAAACTGCCGTTTTCTCACCATGTACCGTGGCAGGTACTCTGTTAAACAATTAACAAGTGTCATCACATCTGACGCTTCCAACACCCTGTGAGATGTGTAATTTTATTATCCCCATTTTACAGATGAAACAACTGGGGTGCAGAGATGTTAGATAACTCTACCAAATGAAGCAAAGACATGGTTTGCTGCGAGATACCTTGCTCCCATTTAGAGACCTTGGTGCCATACTGCTCTATACCATGGTCAGGTACAATAGAGCAAGAATAAGGCTTGTAATCTTCCTTTTCAACAAGAACAGTGTCAGTCAGCCCTTCCTTGTTCTGATCCTTAAGCCAAAACATCTCCATGGGCCAGCTTTAGGTAGCGTGCAAGCCAGCAGCCCAATCACCCCACCGCCATTTACTGATGGGTGATGTTATAAACTCAATGTACGTGTTCCCACAGAATTAATACGCTTAAGCCCTAACCCCCAATGTGATGGTATTTGGGGATAAGACTTTGGGAAGTAATTAGGTATAGATGATGTCATGAGGGTGGGGCTATCATGATGGGATTAGTGCCCTTCTCAGAAAAGACACCAGAAAGCTCACTCACTCTGTGCACGCATGAAGAGGAGGTCACGTAAGCACATGGCAAGATGATGGCTGAGTACAAGTCAAGAGAAGAAGCCTCGGAATGAAATGTCCCTTGCCAGGACCTTGACGTTGGACATCACAGCCTCCAGAAGTATAAGAAATAAATTTCCATTGCTTAAGCCACCCAATCTATGGTATTCTGTTATAGCAGCCTGGGCAGACAAATGCAGGTCAGATGTTGAGTCTGAGGGCTGGAGGAGGGAGAAAATTAGTTCAGTGGTCATAGAATTCATGACCCCACTTCTCAGGACTCCACTTGGTAGGGGTAGTAATAATAGCTTTCTACTTGAAATCTTTCACATCCATAATGCCATCTGATCCTTAAAAGACTCTGTTAATGTTTCCTGTTTCAGAGAGGTTTGACTTTGTCCAAGGTCAGTTAGCACTGAATCATCTTCTGTCCCTGTGTCCTTCCCAGTATATCAAGCTGCTTTTTGCTAAACTACAGGGTACAGATTAGGTATGGTTCTCCCTGAAAGCAAATGGGAATGACGTTTGAGAGGCCTGTTCAGGATTTCAGGAAATGTGGCGTGCGTACCTTCAAATGCAAGTTTGAGTAAAGGAATAACATTCAGTAATATGGCACACTTGCAGGAGCTGAGAATTAAGGCCAACCTGGCAATTCATACAGTTCACCGTTGTAGAGCGCTTCCTAGATGTTGGTCACTATTGCAGAGTTTTACATGTATTAACTCGCTTAATCCTCACAATAATAACCCTAAGACATGGCTACTATTTTTTGGTTTTTGGTCTTTTGTTTTTTGAATTAATTAATTAATTAATTTTATTTTTGGCTGCATTGGGTCTTCGTTGCTGTGTGCAGGCTTTCTGTAGTTGCGGCGAGCGGGGGCTACTGTTCGTTGTGGTGCGCAGGCTTCTCACTGTTGTGGCTTCTCTTGTTGTGGAGCACGGGCTCTAGGCCCACGGGCTTCAGTAGCTGTGGCACTCAGTCTCAGTAGTTGTGGCTCGCGGGCTCTAGAGCGCAGGCTCAGTAGTTGTGGCGCACGGGCTTAGTTGCTCCGCGGCATGTGGGATCTTCCCGGACCAGGGCTCGAACCCGTGTCCCCTGCATTGGCAGGCGGAGTCTTAACCACTGTGCCACCAGGGAAGTCCAGGACATAGCTACTATTGATATTATTGTTATCATGTCATTTTATACCTTAGGAGATAAAGGTATAGAGAAAGAAAATACAGCTCTGACTTCAGATGTCTCTAGATATTTGATGTGTGTGTTTATATAAAAGGTACAGGAGAGGAGTGAGGGATTCCAGATCACAATGTGTCATAGCCTCTTTCCCAGTTTCCCTTAGGATCAGGACCACAATACTCCTTTGCTGTACATTTACACCAGCCGCCTGCTTTCTACTTGAAACCCCCTCCATTCATCACTCTTTCAACTCAAGGTGTTGAAACATTTTTTTAAAATGCAAATCTTACCCGGAAGGGAGAAACACATTAAACCACTCTTTTCGATTTCAACTTTTTTCTGAATTCATCTCATCTTCTTGATTGGTTTTTGAGTCTTTGAAAAAGCCCACCCAGGGTGCAGAACTAAAGGATTTCTGTTGCTGTTGCTGTTGTTTGGGGGGATTGGAAAGCGCCAGGCATGAGGCTGTGTCCTGAGGAAGCATGACCGTAGCTAATAGCATTCACTGAGTGTGAACCCCATGTCAGGCGCTGTACTGTGGTCGCTAAAGTTCACAAGAGCCGTACTCTTCAAGCCGTACTCTGTCATTATCTCCCATTTTACAGATGGGAAAACTGAGGCTTGGGGAGGTTAACTGGAGGCTTACACTCATAAATGCCGAGGAGAGCCCAGACACAGCATGACAGCTCTGAGCAGTCTGGCAAGCTGGAAAACACCAGGAAAGCCCTGACCATTTAGTGTGTGTGTGAGTGTGAGGCAGGAAAGGCGGAAGGGAGTTACTGTGAGACGAGGACGTTCAAAGACGCATAAGCAGACTAGAAATGGAATATTTCCTGCCACATCAGTAAACAAAGGATGTCACGGTCATCGGCAGTTGCAGCCACCACCAATGGTGAGCTGGTGAGCCCTGAGGGAACTCAGGAAGGAAAGAATACCTGCCATCTAGCAGCCATCAGACTGCAGCCAGTCCCTCCGGTGAGCTCTGAAGAAACTCAGGATGTGAAAACACAGGATACAGGCCCCAGATAGCTGAGGTGCATGGCAAAGGAATGATTTCAGTGAGCCCAGACTCTTGCATCTTCCCATACATAGAAAAGCCCTAAATTCCTTAACTTGAGATTTCTAGTTTTCTTTAATTAACATAGTCTTTTGACGTTCAGATGACCTGCCCTTTGTTGCCGAACTCGTATATATATCCTAGCTTCCCCCTCGCCTCCTCGGAGCAGTTCTCTCAGGGTTTCTTGAGATGCTGCCTCCCGGGCTTGAAGTCCTAAAAACTCCCGCCAAATAAAACATAACTCTCAACTTTTAGGTTGTGAATATTTTTTTAGTCGACTCGGAGATCGACAGGAAGGGGAGGAGCTCTGGCCGCCCTTTCCCTCTGGCTCTGAGTCCGCACTCTGTTCCGCGAGGGGCCTGGCAGAGCTGGCAGGCATCCACCCGTCTCCCAGTGGTCTGTGCAGCTGCCCTAGAGACCCCCCGGCCTCCATGGCGTCCCCGCAGTTCACTGGGATCGGTGTCTCCCAGGAGGCCACAGCCGGTCTCTGACCCCGCTTCCCACAGTGCTACTGGTCTAGGCCTGTGTCTCTTTCAGTGTCATTATGTCACCTTCCTGCTGAACATGCAGACAGGCGGAAGGCTGGCAGCAGGCCGGGTGGGGAGGAAGCAACCTCTCTAAGCCCTGGCAGCCTTGCATCCTGGCTCCTCGCCATCTGAGGGGGGCTTTCTCTCCAGCCTCCCCTGGGGTGGCCCCTGGACAAGACAAGACCCCTCTCTTGATCACCTTCCTTCTCAAAGCCAAGGAAGGATTGAGGTTCTGCCTCTGACGGCTCAGTGATGCTGAGCAAATTGCTCAGAGCCCTTGTGCGAAATGGGGATGATGAGTATACTTGCCTGGGCAGGTGGCTGTGAGGATTAAGTGAGTTAATCCACAGAAGGTGCTGAGCCCAGGGCCTGGCATATAGTAAATGCCCATCGATGTTCTCTGCTCTTGCCGGGGGTGTTATTATCCATAAAGGAGGAGTAATACCAGTCACAGTAATCTCGGGCTACACGTAGTATTTTAACCACTTTGCTTTTCTTCACACACACACACACACACACACACACACACACACACACACACACTTCAGGGCAGTGGGTGCACAGGCAGAGCCAACAGGTAGGAGCTCTGTTCAGCTCTGGGCTGTGCTCAGCTCTCTGGGGCAGCCCTGGGCAAGTTCCTCCTCCTCTCTGGGCGCTGGGGAGGACTTGGAATTTATGTGGAAATCGCTACCGTGAACTGTCAGGGGTCACCACCTGGAGGCCAAATCCAGGTAGCAGACAAGTTCTTGGGGCAGCACTGTGCTTTGAAAAGCAGGTGGTGTCATGTCAAAGTCAGGATAGCTGGCTTGTCCCAGCCGTTGGGGTGAGTACGCCGCTGATCTCTGGAAGCCAGGAAGGGCTTTGGAAGGTGTGTACTACCGCCCGGGCCGGGAGGCTTTTGACTTTGCAAACCTCTGAGCCCATGAATTCTCAAGTCTCTTCCAGCTCTAAAATGCAGCAGCTGAAACCTCAGGTTTGTCTTGCAGGGCTAGAAGGATTGTCTCCCTGCCACAGGGGGTTAAGTGGCTGCTTTTGAAAGGACAGAGCAAGAGATGATGCGATAAGATAAGGGGCTCTGTTTTCAGAGACACTCCTCGGAAAGAACAGGCTTTCATTGTGATCCAGAGGATAAGAGTCTGAGCCTCACATCCATCAGTCCCTCCCTCCTCCCCTCATGCACGCGCTCAGGCCACCGTGGGATGTGTCTGCCACTGCTGCCATCTGCTGGAGCGCCAAGGCTCTGCAGCCTGCCCACCTGAGGATGGCATTGAGGGCGTTTGCAAAGACTCCAAGCCCTGAATTACAGCTCTTGTCCCAGTGGACACAGTGGGTTTCACCCCTGCAATGACTAGTATTTATTGAGCACCTGCTAAGAGCCTAAACTATGCTTAGTACTTCCATGAGTTGTCTCCCTGAATCCATTCACTAGAAGAAGCCCATGTGAGCAGGAATTTTTGTCTCTTTTCTTCATGGTAGTATCTCCAGTGCCTAGGACAGTGCCTGGAACAGAGTAGGGACTTGGTAAATAGGGGTTGCTTGAGGGCTTCCCTGGTGGCGCAGTGGTTGAGAATCTGCCTGCCAATGCAGGGGACACGGGTTCGAGCCCTGGTCTGGGAAGATCCCACATGCTGTGGAGCGGCTGGGCCCGTGAGCCACAATTACTGAGCCTGCGTGTCTGCAGCCTGTGCTCCGCAACAGGAGAGCCTGCGATAGTGAGAGGCCCGCGCACCGTGATGAAGAGTGGCCCCCACTTGCCACAACTAGAGAAAGCCCTCGCACAGAAACGAAGACCCAACACAGCCATAAATAAATAAATTAATTAATTAATTTTAAAAAAAAAAGAGTTCTCATCACAAAGGAAAAAACTTTAAAAAAAAAAAAATAGGGGTTGCTTGAGAACATCTGTAAAGATGGATTCTATCATCACCCCAGTGTTAGGAATAAGGAAGCTGTCGCTCAGAGAGACAAAGACTCAAAGTATTGCGGGTAAACCTGTGAGGGAAGCTGGAAAGATTCTTGACACAGGCAGTTTGTGTGTTACCCCCGGTGGTTCCGAAGGCGGCAAAGTCAGACAACACATAGGAATGAACGCCTCCGGCCGCTAGGGTCCCTTGGAGCTCAGGAAATTCAGGGCTACAAACCATTAGGGAAATAAACGATGTCAGCAAAATGTTGCAGGGGGGCCTTGGGAGTTCAAGGAGAGTGCAGGGCTCTGGTCACGGTAAGAGGTCCCTGACACATGATTTGTACGTTTTAAAAAATTGTTATTATTATTACTAAACTTAGTTTTTTGAGCAGTTTTAGGTTTACAGAATAATTGAGCAGAAAGTACAGAGAGTTCCCACATACTCTCTCACACCCATACCCCCTCCTCCATTTTCCCCTATTATTAATGTCTTGCATTAGTGTGGTACAGTTGTTACAATGGATGGGCCGATATTGACAGGTTATTATTAACCTATCCATAGTTTATTGATAAACCTATCAAAACCTGTCAAAAGTCCATAGTTTCCGTTAGAGTTCTCTCTTGGTGTCATGTGTTCTAAGACATGTATCCAACATTATAGAATCATACAGAATAGTTTTACTGCCCTAAAAAATCCTTGATGCTCTATCTACTCATCCCTCCCCCACCTCGCCCGACTCCCTGAACCCCTGGTAATCACTCATCTTTTTTCTGTCTCCATAGTTTTGTCTTTTCCAGACTGTTCTATAGTTGGAATCATAGAGTATGTAGCCTTTTCAGGTTGGCTTCTGTCCTTAGCAGTAAGCATTTAAGGCTCCCCTATGTCTTCTCAACGCTTGAGAGCTCATTTCTTTTGTCACTGAATAATGTTCTGTTGAATGGATATACCACAATTTGTTTATCCATTCACCTATTAAAGGGCATTTTGGTTGCTTCAGAGTTTTGGCAATTGTGAATAAAGCTGGTGTAAACATTTGTGTGCATGCTTTTGTGTGGACATAACTTATCAGCTTCTTGGGTAAATACCAAGGAATGCAATTGCTAGATCGTGTGGCAAGTTTTGTAAGAAACTACCAAACTTTGCCTTCCAAAGTGGCCATTCCTGTTTTGTACTTTTGAGCATCACTTTCAGTAACAGTCTTGCCGGCCTGGACCCGTTCTCTAGGTTGCCGGCTGAGAGAGAACAGGCCTGCGATTCCTCCCTTTCTGTCTGTATCTGGCTCCCTTGCTAAGGGAATGAAAACAGAGGTTCTTCCACTTGCCCTGCTGAAAGAATGAAAACAGAGGATCTTTTCTTCCCACCGAAGCTGTGATGCTGAGGCAACTCTGGTCATTTGAAATCCCCAAGTCACCTCCTTGGGTAGGGGGAATGGGCCCACCGCCCTGGAAGGTCAACCTGTACCTTGTGGTTAAAAATTCTTGGCTTGGGCTCAAGCACATGGGCTGGAGAAAGCAGCCGCTGTTTTGATGTGTGGAGCTGTCGGGTCCTACGTCCTTGAAGCCCCTGTGAAAGTGATGCCACTGGGATTCGAACACCCAGCTCCTCTTCACGTCCCACTCTTGTAAAATGTTGACAAGTGAGATAGCACCTTAATTTGCATCATTCCCAAACGGAGGACACTTCACATGTTCTGGAGATACTGGCACCACATATAAGCAAGTGAGGAGTTTATTTCACTTATGTTCTTTTTGTTCTTTTCTCTTTTTAAAAACATCATGAAAAATGAGATAGGGCCCTTCACAATGACTTTTCAAAACAAACTTTTTAAAGTTAAGCTAACATCAAACTCCAACTGGAGGAAAAAGAGAGGGACCTTTTTAGTTGTGTTTTTGACGTTATTTCCCAGAATCCAAAACGCCCCGTTTGGTTGCGTTTATGCATTTATTTGCATCTCCTCTCCCTGCCAAAAACAAGCAAACAAACAAAAATCTTCATGTTCCACCAAAAACTTTTGCAGCAAGTCGTTTCATGGCGGGTTCATTTCTTAAAGCTCTTGCTCTTTGGTGACTGTGTAGGAAAACTCAAGAGAATCTCATGCGAATGGCTTCAATCTAGGAAGAGGGAAAAAGGCTTTAGTTCTGATGGTAGGAGGAGGGTTTATTTATGTGTCTCAATTTACAAGCCTAAGCACTGCAAATGTAAACTCTCGGAAGGAAAATTTTGTCCTAATTACTTAACTGAATCCAGAAACATCTGTTTTGAGTTACTGGAGCAAGTCCAGTTTGCTCTTCATATGACATTTTAAAGCAGGCAGAGGTAACTTCGCGACTCGTACCTTTTCTGGTCCAGCCAAGTATTTCTCAGAGAGTGGGGACGAGGCAAGGTCCAGAATAAACAATGTTGACAAATCCTCCAGATGATTCTTACAGAGACTTAACTTTGAGAATCACTGCTCAAGCCAAAACTTACTTTTCTTTTTTAGGTGTTTTTTTTTTTTTTTTTCCTCCTTGTCATCTTTACCTACAAAACAGCACATCTGAATAACTGGCTTCTTCCTTTTATGTTTGGTTGGTTCATTGAAAACATTTTAACTCGTTTTTAGAATTTCTTAAAATTTTACTTTTTAAATGAACGCACAGTAAAACTGACCTTTTGCATATGTGTACATTCCAATGAACTTTGACCCTTGTATAGATTCATGTAAACCACAACTACCATCAGAATACACCCTCTCCTACAACCCTAATCTCCGGCAACCACAGATCTATTTTCTACCCCCAAGGTTTGGTCTTTCTTGGAAGGTCCCATAAGTGGATTCAAACAGTGTATCACCTTTTGTGACTGGCTTCTTTCACTCAGCCTAATACCTTTGAGATTCGTCCAAGTTGTTGCCTGTATCCACAGTCCATTTCTTATTGCTGAGCATAATTCCATTGTATGAATGGAACCCAGTTTGTTTGTTCACCTGTTGAAGAACATTTGGTTGTTTCCAATTTGGGGCATTAAATCCAAGTTTCTGATGTTATTGTTTAGTCTTTTATATTCTTTTTTTCTGTCTACTAGTCTATCAGTTACTGAGAGAAGAGTGTTGAATTTTCAAGCTATAATTTTGGATTTATCTGTTTTTAGTTCTCTCAGTTTTTGCTTTGTGTGTTTTTAAAACTCTATGTTAGATGTATACACATTTATCATTGTTATTTCTTCTTGTTGTATTAATCTTTTTACCGTATGTAATATTCCTTTTTATCCTTGGTAATTTCCTTTGCTTCGATGTGTACTTTATCTGGCATTACTGTAGCCACTCAAGGTTACTTTTCTTTAGTTTTTACATGGTATATCTTTTCCATCTGTTTTACTTTAACCTACTTGTATCACTATATTTAAGATGAGTTTCATATAAGCAGCATACAGTTGGGTCATGTTTTTTAATCCGTTCTGATAATCTCTGTCTTTGAAAATTGGTGTGTTTGAATCATGTACATTTTAATGCAGTTTTTGATATGCTTGAATTTAGTCAACCATTTTATTTGCTTTCTGTTTGTTTCCTCTATTTTCATTCCTGTTTCCCCTTTCCTACCTTTTTGGGGGGTTATTTGAACATATTTTTTAGTAGTCCCATTTTTATTTACCTATTCTGTTCTTCTGAGATTTTTCAGCTACTTCTCTGTTATTGATTTCTAATTTAACTCCATTGTGGTCTGAGAGCATACTTTGTATGTATGTATTCTGTTTTTGTGTCTAGATCTCTTTATATAGTATTTTTAGCAATTGCTGTAGGGATTACAATTTACATAACTTTTCACTTTTCACTTTTAAATATTTTAGCATTTCAGGTTGAATATTGAAACCTTACCAGTAGATGTACCAGGTGTTTTTGTACATCGACAGGGAAAACTCCAGGCAGTGTTACAATTTTTGCTTTTAACCATCAATCATATTTTAAGAAACTCAGTAGGAGAAGAGTAGCCTATTATATTTACTTAGAAATTTGCCACTTTGGTTTCTCTTTCCTCATACTTGACATTCTGAGTTTCCTTCTGGTATCATTTCCCTCTGCCCGGAGAACATCTTTGGAAATTCTTTTAGAGCAGGTCTGCTGGTAATTCTCTTAATTTTCCTTCACCTGAGAATGTCCTTACTTCAACTCATCCCTGAAGGATATTTTCATTAGACTAGAATTCTGGCTTGACACTGTTTTCTTCCTACACTTTAAGTATATGGTTATACTTCATACCAGATCTGTGGTTTCCCATGAGAAATCTGCAGTCACTTCAGTTGTCGTCCTCCTGTAAATAATGTGTCGATTGTTCCTAGGTGCTTTCAAGTTTTTTTTTCTTTTCCTTTAGTTTTCAGCAGTTTTATTATTATGTTATTGGACATGGACTTATTTAGGTTTTTATTATCTGGGGCTTGCTAAGCTTCTTGACTCTTCAGGTTTACACCTTTTGCCAAATTTGGGAGGTTCTCAAATTGTTATCTCTTCAAATATGTTTTCTGTGCTTTTCTCTACCCCTTCTCAAACTCCAAGATAGGAATGTTAAACCTTCTGGTATTGTCTCCCAGATCTTGAAGGATCTTTTAATCTTTCTTTTCTGTGTTGCTCAGGTTGTGTTCTTCCTATTAATCTATCTTCAAGTTCACTGACTCTTTCCTCTTTCATCTCTGTTCTGCTGATGAGCCCATCCAGTGAGTTTTTCATTTCGGTTAATTGTATTTTTCTGTTCTAAAATGTTTATTTGATTCTTTATATCTTCTTTTCCTTTGCTGAGACTTTCTATTTTTCCATTTATGTCAAGATTCTTCCAGATTTCTTATTGGAGTATTTCTTTAATAGCTGCTTTAAAGCCTTTGTAATTGCAATATCTGTGTTATCTCAGCGTTGACATCTTTTACTATGTGAGCTGAGATTTCCCTGGTTCTTCATGTGCTGGATAATTTTGATTTATATCCTGGATGTTTTAAATATTACATTATGAGACTCTGAGTCTTACTGAAATCCCATGGAGAACATTGATATTTTTGTTTTAGTGGTTAATTAGCCCAAGGGGGGTTCAGTGCTCAATTTCTAACCAGCTTTCTGTGGTCTGTGGTTTCAGGGTCAGTTCAGTTTTCAAATCCTTTGTGGTGCTGTTTAGATCTGTTCCAGATCTTCACCACCCAGGGCCCTGCCAGGAAGTTGGGCATAGTCTATTCGGTACTCAGTTCTAAGGGCTGTGTATGTTGTTTAGAGCCAGCTCCAGGAATGAGTAATTCACAGGTGAGCCCCTGTGGAGAGAAGAGAAGAGAAGAAAGCCAGAGAAACTGGCTTTCCCAAAAGATGGAATGTTTAACTCCTTGAGTAACTGAAAGTTTCAGTGTCTTTGTTTTGGCTTGTCTGTACTTTCTCCTTTTTGAAATAACAGTTCTGTTTTAATGTTGTCGTGGGCATCTGTTGGGCTTCTCTGGGTAATATCCCTTGTCCTTCTAACCCTGAAGTTCCTTCAGGGAACCACTGCTGACGCACTTCCAGGCTGTACAGTGTGCATATTCTGTATGCCCTGACTGTAGTTGTCACTTCAGGAACGAAAGCCAAGCCCAAGATTTTGCATGGAAATCTTGGGAAAGAGCATCTCTCTTTCTGCTGTTGTTACTAAGTGAGGGGAATGTAAATCTGAAGGTGCATCTTCCCATTGCTTTCAAAGAGCTTACTGAATAGTAACAACAGTCAAGAGAAAAGCATAGCTGAACAACGGAGGTAAACAGATTTTTGATAATATTGATACGGGTCCACCACTGCCTGGAGACCTTCCGCTTCTTGTAGGACTTCAGTTACACAAACCAGTCAATTTCTATTTTTCTCAAGCCACTCTATGTTAGTTTTCTGTCCCTTGCAGCCAAAAGTGTCCTCACTAATGCATAAATGAACCTTTGTCTATTATACTTTATTGTGGCCTGAATCTTGAGTTGATTATGTTTAATCAACAGCCATGGCAATTTGTATTGGAGTCATTTGTCAAAACCCATTGGAAGGAATTGTAACTCGCGGGGTGAATTTTATCCATCTGTACCCTCTTCTTGTTACTGTTTTTGTCTGTAATATCTGTTCTGTGTTTTTAGGGTACCGCTCATTTTGAGTTTTTCTCAGAAGCAGACCCTGGGTAGAGAATTTGAGTACTAATGGCTTGTTTCAAAGGTGATCCCAAGAGTATTAGCAAGAGATTGGGGGAATAAAAGTGGGAAAACGAGGGTGAGTTATTGAGAAGTTTTCCATATAGAGCCCCTTGGGCTCATTCCTGCAGACAAGTGTAGAAAGAGCCCCAGAATTACCCAGCCAAGAAGTGAGGAAGTGGGGGAAATTCATCATCCAACTCACATCCATCATTGCTAAGGGCTGTTTCCATGGTTTTAGTTCCCCGGCACTTCTGGCCTGTGCTGCTTGGGAGCTGAGAGCAAGCCTTTAGGGGAAGTTGTAGGTACCTGTAACAGGACATAGTAGGCATGTGCTTGGGAGACCCCAGGAATTCACAGGGACATGGGAGGGGCACAGCCAGCATCTGCCACCAGACCTGTGAATATTCTTGTGTTCAATTCCTAGAGTTTCAGCTTAGCCTCTTCACACAGAGTAAGAAGGTGTATTGATTGCATGTGTATCGATTCATAAGTAATGACTCTTCACAAACACAGTAGCTTTGAAACTTATCAAGCTTTCTCTGTGTTTGGGAAGATGAGATTGAGGTCAAAAGTGTGATGCTTTCTAGGTGATTTCAATCATTCTTTCATTCATTCATTTATTCATTCACACAGCAAATGCTTTGGGGGAATGGAAATCAATAAGCAAAAGTCCCTGTCCTTGGAAAGCCCACAAGCTGATGGCAGGCAGGCAGAAGTGTAATCACTGGTGGATTAAAATGATACTTGCTTTAATAGAGGTGGATATAAATTGTTATTAGTGCACAGGGCTAGAGTCACAAAGAAGACAGTACTTGTGTCTTAGAAGATGAGAAGGAAGGAAGAAAGGGAGGAAGGGTGTTTATTCTCCTTGCTATTACTGTGTAGCAAATTTCCACAAACTTACAGCATAAAATAGCAACCATTTTATCACGCTTATGATTTTGTGGGTCAGGAATTTGAAAGGGAGCACAGAGGGGTCAGCTTGTCTCTACACCATAATGTCTGGAACCCAGCTAGGAAGACTCGAAGGCTGGAGGTGACTCTGTGGGTGGGGTGTGGCATCATCTGAAGGCTCACTCACTTGCTTATCTGGCAGTCAGTGCTGACATTTGCAGAGACTTCAGGGAAATTGCCGACTAGTACACCTACACTTGACCTCTTCATGTGGCTGCTTGGGCTTCCTCACAGCATGGTGGCTGGGTTCCAGGAACAAGTGCTCCAAGGCAACCAGGTAGAAGCTGTATTGCCTTTTATGGCCAAGCCTTGGAAGTCACCTTCACGGTGATCACAAGCCTGCCCAAACTCAACAGGAGGAAATTTGAACCCATCTATCAGTGAGGGGAGTGTCAGAGTCATACCACGAGTAGAAAGGGAGAGATTGTTACAAGCAGTCTTAGAAAATAGCATTGACCACAGCATTGAAGTGATAAAATCATTTTTTCCCTCTGGTATTTAGTAATATCTTTCCTGGCCTGCATTATTTTCTGGTAGATAGCCCTTTAAATTACTTGACTGTCAGTTTGACTCATAAAGGTATGGTGAGAGAGATATATTATTTGATGCATTTGTCACACCTCTTCTGTCCATACAGTCTTTCTCTCTGGCCCACACTTTGAGAATCAATGCCATAGAGCCTGGGCAGAATGGGGGAAGAGGGTGTCAGAATTAGCTCTCTTTGGAGGTCAGACAAAGGCAAAGACTGTGAATATTCTTATCTTCATATTAAAGTTGATTATAAATATACATATATATGCTAATTTATTTTCTCAGTGGATCTAATTCTTGGGTGTATTAAAAAAAAAACCTTGGATTCACGTGGTGTGTGGCATTATTACCCTCCAAAAGAACATGCTATTTATGCTACTTTTAGAGTAACTATCATAAGACTCAGGGCTGGTTGAGAAAGTCTCTTTTGTCCATTACTTGGATTTTTGTCTTTAAAGCTGAAACTTAATACAGATGGTCCCTGACTTACAATGGTTTGACTTAGGATTTTTCAACGTGACGATGGTGTGAAAGTGACATGCATTTGGTTGAAACCATACTTCAAGTTTTGAATTCTGAATTTTGATCTTTCCCTGGGCTAGAGATCTGTGGTACAGTACTCTCTGGTGATGCTGGGCAGAGGCGGGGGCCGCAGCTCCCAGTCAGCCACGTGACCAGCAGGGCAAACAACCCAAGTACTTACAACCATGCTGTACCCAGACAGTCATTATGTTTTTCACTTTCAGTACCGTCTTCGATAAACTACATGAGATATTCAACCCTGTATTGTAGAACAGATTTTGTGTTAGAATGTTTTGCCCACCTGCAGGCTCGTGTGACCCTTCTGAGCACGTGTAAGGTGGACAAGGCTAAGCTATGGTGTTTGGTAAATTAAGTGTATTAAATGCATCTTCGACTTAAGATATTTTCAACTTAGGATGGGTTTATCGAGATGTAATGCCATCATAAGTCAAGGAAGATCTGTTGTTTGCATTTTTAAAGCCATATTTTAAAAATCTTCACAATGGGTATCTCATAATCAGGCTATGTAGCACATGGAGACATTTTGGCCCTTAGCTGCATGCAGGAGCTAGGAGGTGGTGTTGCACTGTAGTCTGACAGTTGAGGGATTGAATCCCAAACGTGCCACTTACTGTTCTGTGATATGGGGGCAACTTACTCAGCTTCTCGGAGTCTTGGTTTCTTGATCTGTAGATTAGGGATAATGATACCTAGTTTTTAGTATTGCACCGCAGATAAAATAAGACAATTAAAGTGCCTGATACCTATGAGATAATAAATTGAATATTGGGGAATTCTAAGAGAAATTGAATGACTTGCTCACTAAGTTGTCTCTGGAGTGAGATGGCAGGTCAGTAGCCACATAATCAGTCTTTAGATTTTTATGTCCTTTTCCTGCCTGTAAGGGCTGGAAAAAGGCATAGAACAGCTGAAGCCTTCTTATTACATGTATGTGTGCATGTGTGCATGTGTGTGCGTGTGTTGGAATCTTGGCTGTAAAGAGTATTTCCTTTATCAACCTCTTCCTCCCCCGTCACCTCCATTCCCCTCTCTGTTTCCATTTCGTGAGACTGGAAGCTTTACAGCCGTTTCCTGATTATTTCTCGGTGACATATATTAATTGAGGAGAAAGCAAAGCCTCGTAGCGGAAAGGCAGCTCAAGGCCAAAGCCCCTACTTGGTGCAGCCTTCCAGCTCCTGAGTAGCCTCACTGCCCTTTCCTTGCAATCTGATTTGGAGCCAGGTCTGTGGTGTCACTCCAGGGCCGGCGATGGAGTTGTCACGAAGGACAGAGCCGTCATCTGCCCTGCCTTGTAATTAAAGACCTCCAGCACCTGGAGGAGGTCCTCCACCATCCCCCCTGACCATGTTGCCATGAGGCACCAGGTTTACTGGGTGCCCCTGGAAATGGCAAGAGAATCACAGTATGACCTGATATTCTTCTTGCTTTCTTTCTTTTTTTTTGTTTTAAAGTTAGAAAGCCACAGAGCCACAGTGAAATCACTGAAAATGTCAACCCAGAACTGCCCATTTTGTTTGGCCGTTGTGTAGATGTGCGGTGTTTTTTATCTTAATTATTACATTGATGCCACTCCACCTTTCTAATTAAATCCCTTTCCTCATTATCCTGGTTTGCCATGATTGTTGTCTGAGTTGAAATGGATTTCACGACAGCTCTGAAAAACCAGAGTTGGCTAAATTTAGCTTTAATTAGGCAGCGTCGTAACCCCGTGATTATTTCCTCATTTCGTTTGGATTCCACTCACGGGAATGCTAAGCGAGGGTCTGGCACAGTGTTCGTGCCCTTCTCACAGAATTCTCTGCCATGTTTCTTGCGATCAGGGTGACTGTTTTGTGCCACAGTTGGTTGCTGCAGAAAGAACTTTAATCCTCTTGTATAACTCAGGGTTTGCTGGGGTTAGTCAGGCTATGCTCCACAGCTGGCACATACTGGGAGGAAAACCCCAAACACAATGTGAGGGCATCTCCACCTATTACCGAAGGGTGAGGGGTCAAATGGGATGGTGGGGCTGCCCAGTGGTTAGAACAGCACGCAATCTCTATGACACTTAAGGAGAAAAGGGGGAAGGGCAGTGCTGCTGGAGTCCAGGGCCATCTGGTGTGAGCTAGAGACATGGTGGGTCTGAGCAGGAGCTAGGACCGTAAAAGGAGGGGCCCCAGAGAGACGCCGCCACTGTCCTTGACACCCCCTGAAGCAGAGTGAGAGAAGGATAAATACCTTGGCCTCTTTTACTTCCTGTCCTTTAATCTTCTGTCAGTGCCTCCAATTGGCAGAATCTACCTGGGAACCAGCAGGCGATAGCATTCTCTGTGATGCAGAGCAGAAATCTGAGAGCCAATAGGCAAAGGACGGGTCCAGGAACCATCTCTCCCATAGGATTTGGATGGGGCTGACCTTGACCTTTGGCTCCAGGGGTGGGCATATGACCTAGTCGTGGCCAATGAGTGTTTTCTACCCTATGGACTATACTGATTAGTTCAACAATAAGAACGTGACCCAAGTTAATCCAATGAGAGTGAACCCTGGAAATTTTAGGAAACAGGAGACTTCTTTCTGGTAGAGTTGCCAGGCTTACAGAATATAAACGTGGAGTTGCTAACGATTGACTTGTTACCATAGAGAAAATAATGGCTTGGAATGAAGCCAGGGTAAAGGAAAGCAGAACAATGAGAATGGGAAAAGATTACCAACAACCATGTTTGAAGACCTGGATCCAGCCATCACTGTGCCTAGATTTCTCAGTTATGTGAGCCAGTAATGTCCTCCCCTCGTGTGTGTGTGTGTGTGTGTGTGTGTGTGTGTGTGTGTATTTCTGTCACTTGCAACCAAATGACTTCTAACACACAGCAAGCCTCAGAGAGAACTGGGCTACTAAGACACAACAATAAGAACTTGTGACCAGTGACTGAGAGGGAAGTCCGTCAGAGGGAGGCCAGTCATGAGGTGGACAACTTTATATGAGTCAGAATCTCAGAGATCAATAGAAAGACCCCCCCATCCGGGTTGGGCTAGCGGTATCGGTGATCCCTCTGGTCCCTGCTTACCCAAAATGAATTCTGGACACTCTACTTCTTATGCGGATCTAGCTCTAATAAATTTCTTACCAATTCCTCAGCTTCATTTTTGCTCTCCTTGAGCTCCAGGCTGTCACACTTGCCATTCCTTCAATGTTGAGAAATATTTCTTACTCCCATCGTTAAAAATTATTCTCCTTACGAAGCCTTCTTATGTGTCAGTTACTCTGCTAGTGAACTTTATATATATCCTACTTAATCTTTACCTCTGAGGACAGTTACTTACGAGGTAAGAATTATTATTACTATTCCCATTTTTAAAATGTGGAAACTGAGGCTGAGATGGGTTAATCGACTTGCCTAGGATTTGAACCCTAGGCCATCAGATCCTAGATCCCACCATTCTAACCATTGTGACATGGAGCCGCCCTCTTCCCTGAGGGTCTTTATTCATCCTTCGGGTCTCAGCTCAGATCTACCCCCAAATTAGGTTCAGTCCCCCTGCTGTGCACTTCCCAAGCTGTGTGTAGTCTCTCCTCATAGTCGTCAACACACTGCGCTGCAGTCACTGGTTTAACTATCTGTGTTGCCCACCAGACTGTGGGCCCCCAAAATGTGTAGGTTGTATCTGCCTTGGGATCCATGCTCTCCTCAATGTCCAGACCCTTTTTTAACTAAAAAAAAGAATGAATTTTGAACCATCGGTGGTTGGTTTTAAGGGATCCTGCCTTTCATTCAGGATTAACCTGAAAATAGAGTGAGAAGTGACTGTTTTCACTTAAGAATCAAGGAGCTGGGCTTTAAGGAGCCAAGGACTGCTTCAGATACAGCTTGATCCAGCCCCAGAGTCTGAGACATTCCAAGCCCCATAGTCAGATAAGGAGGGACTGTTAGGCAAGGGGAGTCTTGCCACACCTCCAAGTCGTATCATAAACATCCACCCTGCTTACCCCACAACCAAGATTCCCCCTTGATTTCTCCAGCAGGCTGTGAGCTTTCAGAAGCAAGAATTCTGTATCTCAGCTCTCTTTCCTGGCCCTCAACCTGGTGCCTCGTACTCTGTGGGCCTTTCCTGGATGCTGCTTGGCTAGTCATTGGTGGAATGCTTCCTCCCAAGACTACCTTCATTGCTCTCCTGGGCTGAAGTATGATGGAGTAGGTTCACGCTAAGTCTTGAGTGGTTGTCTGCTCCCTGCAGCCTTACTATATACTACCTCCAAAATAAAGATGAAGTGGAAGGTGGCAGTGACCTTGAGATTTCAGACAAGTGCCGTAGAAGATCAGGGGGACTACTTTCAGCCATGGGACTGCTGACCACTTCTGGAAAGTGGAAGCCATGTGGGTCTCCATGTAGATCTCTCTAATACCCTACCCTGGGTGAAAACTGGATTCATTGCAACCTAAGGTGCTCATGAACCCCAGCATGAAATCATGAAGTATTTGGAATTAAATTTCCATTTGTATAAGATGGTCCATGTGTGGCAGTCACAGCCTTTGGGGCTTTGCCACTTTGCCTTGCCTGACACCAAGCATCTGTGTGGCTGTGTGTTCCATATGGAATGGAGTTCTAAGAGCTGGCAGAGGCAGAGGTTAAACTTTTTTTTTTTTAAGTTAAAAACTGTCATTTTGGGACTTCCCTGGTGACGCAGTGGTTAGGAATCCGCCTGCCAATGCAGGGGACACGGGTTCGAGCCCTGGTCCGGGAAGATCCCACGTGCTGCAGAGCAACTAAGCCCATGCGCCACAACTATTGAGCCTGCACTCTAGAGCCCGCGAGCCACAGCTGCTGAGCCCGCATGCCACACCTACTGAATCCCATGTGCCTAGAGCCCTTGCTCCGCAACAAGAGAAGCCACTGCTATGAGAAGCCCGCACACCGCAACGAAGAGTAGCTCCCACTCGCCGCAACTAGAGAAAGCCCACACGCAGCAACCGAAGACCAAACGCAGCCAAAAATAAGTAAATAAATAATAAATTTATTTTAAAAAAGAAACAACTGTCACTTTTAAGATTTCAAAATGTTTGCTCTCTAGGGTAGAGATTATCTTGGGACCAAAGTCAGCCTTTGTTCTAGGAGATCCCCTCTGGTGGGCAGTGCTAGAGACTTGTGAGTCAATATCTAAATCTGGGAAGTCACCCAAAGGCAGACATTGCAGCCGGTCTGTGTTCTGTTTAGTCCTGTAAAGTGAGAGTGTGTCAGAACGGGGTGAGAAAATTTCTTTCTCTGAAAGCTAGACAGAAGCTATCCTACATCTGAAAAATTTATCAGAGCTATTTACATGTTTCTTATAGAGATTGTGTGTGTTGGCCAAGGCGGATTTCCTTCACATCAGGTTAGAGGAAAGACTAGGTCGGACGTGGTAGAGAGCTCCCCACTGACTGATGGCTTCACACACAGTGAGCAGCCCCAGCTGGGGAACTGGGACTGGTTCGCTGTGATGGTCGGGTCCTGGCCATTTGGGTGGGTGTATGTTGGGTGAGGTAGTGAGGTGCTGGGCTTTCCTTTAAGCAAATGGACGTTACCACTGTTGGTCACCCTTGGGACCTCACAGGTACCCCGGGAACTATACTCAGCTAGGGAAAACTTTTCTCCCCCTTCAGGGAGATGTTGATTCCTTGGTGGGGGGCTTCAGTTGATCCCTGACTTATAGACGGTCTCCTGGGAAGCATTTAAGATAAGTTCTTAACCACTTAACTCATCCTCAGAATGAGTTCAGGACTACAGACACTGGAAGTAACTACTCTTGGAGCAGATGTGAGTTCTCCTCTGTGGAGTATTTCTATAATTCCCAACATTTCAGTGAATTCTTATTAAAAGAGAAAAAAATTAGAATTTACAAGGGTAAATGTTGGCCTCATCCAGGTTTATATCCTTTCATTTCCGAGCTGTGCACTTGTCAGCTTACTTAACCTCTCTAAGCCTGTGATTCCTTATTTGTAAAATGGCTAAAAATTGTACCTAACCCATAGTATTATTGCGTACTGGCTGAAAATGTATAGAAGTAAATTAGAACCTTACTGCTGTTTTGGTGTCTCCATGACTAATTTCCCATAGGCAGGCTGGCTATACACTAAAGAGAATTATCATATCAAAGCAACATATTTATACTTTGTTTTAAAATGCCTTTCCCCAGAGAAGTTCTAATTAGATGTTGATGGGATAGAGTATTTTCATTTTTTTTTCCTTTTTCTTTCTTTAGCAAGGATGTAGAAAAGCATTAGTGCCTGTTAATGAGATGATCATGACAAAGGTGCTGTGAAGGAATGGGGTGAAAATGAATCTTTAACGATAACATCACTTTGGTTAAACTTACTTCTTATTAAGCATATTTAAAAAGAAAAATGGGTAGTAATTGAATTCAATTTATAACACTTTAATGGAATCATTTTAATTAAATGGTAAAGAGTGCATATTTTGACACATGCTGTTCATATTTGTCTGGGAGGGGAAATTTCATTGCGTCGGGAGCGAGAGAAAGATGAACAGAATTCCCCCTCAACCAACAAGGCATTTTCCTGGAAATCTGGTCTTCCTTATCCCATACGTTCAGTCGTTCAGCTACTCTGCTAATTATTTCAACTAGCAGTTTTCAAAGAAATTAACATGAAGAATTCTGCAAAGTGAAATTGAGCATTCGATTATAAAATCTGGTGTGAAGTCATTATGGTACACTATTGGGAGGATATCAGCACAGCTTCTAACTTCCTGAGCCGTTAACAAAGCGTAGATTCTAAATACACAGACATATTTCTTGACTAAGCGTAATGTTACAGGTGATTTTCTGGCTGCTTTCGATTAAGTGCCTATACTTTTAATTATATTTAAATCGCCAAGAATTTTTAAGCCATTTGGAGCTTGGATTCTGGACTCAAACTGCTAAGGTTGAAATTCCAGCACTACCACTCACTAACTCTGTGACCAGCTTACCTAGGCTCATTGAAGCCTTAGCTCCTTTTTAAGTCTTTAAAATGGGACTAAGAATACTTATCTCAAGGCTTGAAGTGAGGATTTAGTGAAGTAACATGTAAAGTGCCTAGCACAATTCTCAAAAATCTTTGGTATTATTTTTTTGTTGTTAATATTGCACTTGCAAATGATAGAAACCTAGCTCAAATAAGTTTTCAAAAATAATAATGATAGCATATATTGGGACTTCTTGTGTGCCACTCACTAGGATAACCACTTCATGTTCATTGTTTTATTTCATTAAAAGGACTTCTAAAAATTATGTAAGTGAAAAAACCTAGGTTTGGTCTGGTTCCAGGTAAGGCTGGACCCAGGAGCCCAAATGAGGCCCTCAGATGTCTGTCCCTTTCTACCTTTCAATTCTCTCCTCCATGATGGCATCAGTCTCAGCCAGATTCTCTCCATGAGAGAGCCAGTAGCTTCTAGCAATTCCAGGCTTTTATTCGTTCAGCTCCTCTAGCTCAGTCATTCCAGCATAAGTCCCAGATGGCTTTTGATTAGATAGAGTTGAGTTAGTGTCCTTTCCTGACCAAAACCCATGATCAGGAAGATGAACCTTCCGATTAACCTGACCTGGATCACTTGCCCAACCCTTGTTTGGATTGAGGATTGAGTATAGGGATTGAAGGCAGCCCAGTTTGTAATCTTTCTGCTTCATTTTCTGAAAAGCAAGGAGAGCATCAGGGATAAGAAAAATCAAAACTCATTTACAACATCTTCAGCAATACTAAGAGGCAGAGAAAACCCCAGACCCAGAGGTAGCAGAACTGGTGTGAAATCAACACTGGTGCAACAGGAAGGAAGGGAGATTCTGAAACGTGTTATAAGCTGCAAATCCGCCAGATGGTCGAACACAGAAGAGGGTTGCATCTTGAGTGAGAAGTGCTGCGAGCAGATTTGAGAACAAAGAACAAAAGTGGGGGTCGGAGAAAGGGAAGAGGACGTGTACGCTCAAATCACATCTCTATAAATGGAATGGTGCAAGCATTGTACCTCAGGATCGATTGTCACCCAGATTGTGCACGTCAGTACATCGCCAGGACTCCTAAGAGATATGGCTGGTTCTAGGTCTGGGGCAGGGAAGATGCAGGATGAACTTGAGATAGGTTATTCTGACAGAAGGAAAGGAAGCTTTCGAAGGTTAATAGACTTGTATCAAAATGACATAGAAGGTGGTCTGAAAGGGCTCCCAATGGCCAAAGTTGGGACAGTTGGGGCATCGGAAAGAATGATGATTATAGATATAGATAAAATGTGTTTAATGTATAAAACTCATGACTTCATAAAGGCACTCAAAAAAGAGAAAGCCAGAAAAGTGTAGTATGAGATGGCCATTAAACAACTCCTTACTTTTAAATTGATAATTAAAGGAAAAAACTAAATATTTATCCTGCCTTTCCAGGGGAAACTGTATGACAGAATAACCAATTAGCCCAATTGATGAAGAGAAGCTGTACTTTACAAAAGAATGCCAGTTAATAAATGCAGAAGGAATGATAGAAGTTGAAAACATAATTTTACAAAACCTAATGAAATTATGGATTTAGGCAAGATTTATATATTAGGTGAGTGGCTAAAAAAATTTAAAAATCTAGTGGCTAAAAATAATAATCATTTATTATTTTTCATTACTCTATTACTCTATGAGTCAGCTTGTTGGTTCTTATGTCTGGAGCAGCTTTACTGGTCTCTGTGTTCAGCTGATGGCTCACCTGGGGCCGATGGGTCTCAGGGGGGCCTCACTCATATGTCAGGCGCTTGACAGGGATGGCTGGATGGCTGAGGTCTCCCTCTGTACTGTCTCTCAAGATGGCCTAGGATGGCTTTATTCACATCTCTGGGACCTCAGCTGGAATAGCTCTGGTCACTGTCCTTGGGGTAACTTATCCTGCAGTAGAACAGTCCAAGCTTCTTTTTTTTTTTTAAATAAATTTATTTATTTATTTATTTATTCATTTATTTGGCTGTGTTGGGTCTTCGTTTCTGTGCGAGGGCTTTCTCTAGTTGCGGCAAGCGGGGGCCACTCTTCATCGCGGCCTCTCTTGTTGCGGAGCACAGGCTCCAGATGTGCAGGCTGAGTAGTTGTGGCTCATGGGCCCAGTTGCTCCGTGGCATGTGGGATCTTCCCAGACCAGGGCTCGAACCCGTGTCCCCTGCATTGGCAGGCAGATTCTCAACCACTGCGCCACCAGGGAAGCCCCCCAAGCTTCTTTACATGGCAGTCTCAAGGGTTCAGCAGCCAAAGGGGGCAACCGCTGGTACGCAAACAATCTCCAAGCCTCTGTTTGCATCACGTTTACTAGTATCTGATTGACCCAAGCCCAGACTCAAGCAGTGAAGAAATAGACTCAATCTCTAGCTAGCAAGTCTGGTAGAACTTTCTGCAATGAGGGAAGTTTTCCATATCTGTACTGTCCAAAGGGCAGTGCAACTGAGGAACTTAATTTTCAGTTTTAATTAATTGAAGCTAAAACGTAAATGACTACATATATGGCTGGAAGCTACCACATTGGACAGTGCAGTTCTAGATACAGAATCCCCTATGGTGTTTGTCCCCCACATGCCACAGAGCAACTAAGCTCGTGCGCCACAACTACTGAGCCTGCGCTCTAGAGCCCGTGAGCCATAACTACTGAAGCCCGCACACCTAGAGCCCGTGCTCCACAACAAGAGAAGCCACCACAATGAGCAGCCCGCACACTGCAATGAAGACCCAAAGCAGCCAAAAATAAATAAAAGCCAGTGTCATGAAAAGGGGATCCTGACAGACAGAAGAGAAATAAGGGCTATAACAGCCAGAGAGCTTTCTTCATAGGATTCCTGGATAGGACTAAACAGTTGTAAGAATTGTTTTAGCTTAAGTGAGGAAATTTGAATATGGTTTGGATCTTCAGTGACATAGAAAATGTACTGAAGCGGTAAGGGCAAGGTTCATTGACCAAAAAAGGTTAAGTGTTAGAACAGTATGTAGAATATAATCTCCTTCTGGGAAAGAAAAATACGCATAAATGTGTGTGTATATATAGATACAAATATACATGCAAACATATAAAGATCCAGAAGCATATGCACTAAAAGGTAAGACATGGTGATTCTGGGTGACAGGAAGGTGAAGTTTTGTTTGCTTGATTGTCTGTGTTTTGTAATTTTTTATAAATGTAAATGTGCTGCCTCTAAAATAGTAAAGGGGTTATTAAAAATACAAGAGAAAGTCGCTACTAAGTGGGAGGTGCCAAAGATAAGCAGCCATTATACTGTGTGTGTGTGCGTGTGTGTGTGTGCGTGTGCGTGTGTGTGTTTTCAGGAAACGCTTCATCACGATAAAGTATTGCAAATACTTCCTGCAGACAAGGGAAGGTGACAGGGCTCTGCAGCTGCAGAAAGGACTTAGCTAATCTGAAGGATCTGGTAAATGGATCCCTTCCTTCTGACACCACAGCAGCTTCAGCCATCAAGTTGGATTAGACGATCAGCCTTTCCCATTGAGTGGCATGTTCTAGAGTGTTCTAGTATGAATCATTTATGTAGGCTTCTCGTTATATTGCTCGGTTTCCCTCAGAAATAATGGCCCCAGGGACTGAATGTCGTGTAACAGAGAAAGTGAATAAATTGGTGCCGGCCCTGCCAGGTGTCAAACAAACAGGAATATATTGCAGGAAAAGTGCTCCATCTATAATTAATGACAGCATTTTAAAGTTTTACCAGAAATTGATAATACAGTGCTTGCTTTTATTGAGGCTTTCCCTTTAGGGATGTGTACATATTTTAAAGTAGGTCTACTATGAAATATACATTAAACTCTTCTTAGAAACATAATCGCCGAGTAGAAAAATATCTTTATAAATGTCTCATTGTCACCCCTTTTTGCAGTGATTCACTCTCAGTGTTCAAAGTAGAAGTTCCAAGAACATAGTGTTTGTATCAGAAAGCGTATTCGAGAATACCAAGTAAAAAGCGAATTTGCCAAATTTTTTACAGCTTTTTATATAATTGCCAAATTGCCATTGTCATAATAAAAATCTAGATTGACACTAGTTTGTCTTGGAATTACATGAGTATCTTTTTAAATAAACATGTATTAACATTTCTGAGTTACAAGCCCATTTGGGTAGATAAATCTTTCTAGCAGTCAACTGAATAATTAAATAGCAAGTCCAGAGCTTTTATTATCCCCCAAATCTGCAGTTGAACATTTATGATAGAACAAATGGATACATTTCTCTTTGGGCCCCATTAGGGAGAAAGGAGAATTTTTAAGCTCCTATAGTTTAGCAACAGCGCTTCTTCAAGTGGTAAGTTCTATCAAATAAAATTAAGTGAAATCAAATTCTCTTCCCATCTGTATACTTTATGGCTTTGCTGAAATTACTTATTCTGAGACACAATAGGCTGTCACACCTCTCCCCTAAATTTCCAAAGCATTAAGTCACTGTCTGACTTCTGTTAGCGCTGCATGCATTTCCCCTTAAATTTGCGAGTAACCACAAGCTTTAACAAGTTCACAGATGGGACTTCCCTGGTGGCGCAGTGGTTAGGAATCCACCTGCCAATGCAGGGGACACGGGTTCGAGCCCAGGCCCGGGAAGATCCCACATGCCGCGGAGCAACTAAACCCCTGCACCACAACTACTGAGCCTGCGCTCTAGAGCCCGTGAGCCATAACTACTGAAGCCTGCACGCCTAGAGCCCGTGCTCCACAACAAGAGAAGCCACCACAATGAGCAGCCCGCACACTGCAATGAAGACCCAAAGCAGCCAAAAATAAATAAAAATAAATAAATAAATGTAAAAAAAGAAAAAGATCTAGCAGTAATTTAAGCAAAAAACCAAGTTCACAGAATCATCTTATTTTCTATAGTCTCCTACTGCCAGCATTGTTATCAAATCTCTGAAAATCTTACTGTTTCATTACATATAATTTGCAAATGACACACAATGTGATGTTTTGATTATAGATAAAGAATGATAATGATTTTGTAGCATTTTGTTCTTTATATTTACACAGAGCCCTCTCATAATTGCTTGTCCGGGGATCCATCCACAATGTTTGTTGAGCACAGTTGTTTACAAAGTATTTCATCTAAATGAAGAGCATGGAAGCCATCACGGGAGGAGAAATCAAAGCCTTCAGAGCTGGAAAGTGTAAGTTGTGTATATTCATTCTTTTATACGTATTGAGCGCTGGTAGTATGCTAAGCGTCATGCTAGGTGTCAGGGATACACAGGTGAGTAGTATAGTCACTCATGTAACATACAGCCTGCTGGGAGAAGCAGAAATTTAAAATGGAATTAATCAGTTAATGCAATTAATCAATAAATTACCTGAGATCATGAGAAGTGGTATGAAGGAGAAAAACAGGCTAGAAGAATATGTAACAGGGCACCTGACCTGTCAGGGCACAGGGAATGGAGGCTGGGTAAGGGGGAATCAGTTAGAAAGGGCTGAACTAAATGCCATTCCAACTGAGGGAGGAAGAGGAGTTAGTAAGTGAAGAACAGAGAGAAATATTACAGACAAAGGGGGGGCACAGCACGTGCAAAAGCCCTGAGGTGGAAGGGACTTGACAAATTCAAGAACTCATAGAAGGCAAATATGGCTGACTTGGAGAGAACCCAGGGAGAATGGCATGGTATGGCCAGAAAGGGCCAGGGGCCAGCGAGATGGTACAGATACCACAGAAGGCATCAAGTAGGTTTACGTATCTGGGGTTAAGTTTGGGTAAAAAAGAAAGATTGGGCCAAATCTTTTGGCTTTAATATAATATACAGCAGTGCACCAGTTGAGCAAAAGAGAGAAATAACCTTCTGTCAGTGGTGTTTGAATGGTAGTACACAGCCAAGATGGCGCCAGGGTGGGACTGAGACAGGGCTCCCAGCACGGAGGATTCACGGAGCTCTGCCCATTGGACTCATGATTGTGGATGTGGGGGGAGAAAAGGACGTGTGTAGATGAGACCCGGTAGAGGGGTAAGAACTCATCGGCTTTGGTGAGAGAATGGATGAGAAGACTGAAGGAGAAAGAAGAACTGAAAATAAGGCTCATGCTGATGGCATTGATTAACTGATACCTGGTGGGAGATTGTGGATAAATACTCCAGCTTTTGTGGGTGTGCTCTACACTGCCCCCCCGAGAGGTCCCCAGAGGGGATGAGCCACAGTTGCCCGCGTTGCTCACCTGCTTGATGACATACCTTTTATCAGCTTCCTTCCCTCCTCCATCTCACTTCCTGGTTCCCCCACTTCCTGAAACCATCTCCTGGATGAACTACTTGACCTCACATTTTTGTCTCAGGGAACAAAAACTAAGACAGTATGAGTGCAGGGCAGAAGGTGAAACACACACACACAAGCACACACACACAGACACACACTTTGTTTCAAAGCTTCAACGAGGTCAAAATTTGGCATATAATTTTGGGTACAGTTTCCATGCGCCTGATAACTTAATTCCACAAGAGGCTGAGTTTCTTATTTATTTATTTATATTTATTTATTTTTGGCTGTGTTGGGTCTTCGTTTCTGTGCGAGGGCTTTCTCTAGTTGTGGCAAGCGGGGGCCACTCTTCATCGCGGTGCGTGGGCCTCTCACTATCGCGGCCTCTCTTGTTGCGGAGCACAGGCTCCAGACGCGCAGGCTCAGTAGTTGTGGCTCACGGGCCCAGTTGCTCCGCGGCATGTGGGATTCTCCCAGACCAGGGCTCGAACCCGTGTCCCCTGCATTGGCAGGCGGATTCTCAACCACTGCACCACCAGGGAAGCCCGAGGCTGAGTTTCTTACAGAGAACATGGAGGCTCAGACACTGTCGGGGCTACGGGAAGACAAGCTTAATGTGGTGGGAAGGGTGTTGTTATGAGTAAGAGTGACAAAGTTTGCCTTGGTAGTCTTTAACATAGAAAGTTTTCAGTGTAGCCGCTCTGAAATTTGGAAGAGAGTTTACACATTTGAGAGAACTGTGCACAAGCAGCCCAAGCGGTATATGAAAAGCTTCTGGGTTTGTGTAATGTTTTGGTCATTAATTTATATAGTAATATGTTACCTCAGTAAGAGGTCACATAATTTATTTAATGTAATAGGTTAAAAAAAAACCCACCTCTAATTAGTATATATATTATAAGATTCTCTTGAGGATACTTCTAGATGAATTTATTTCCGAAGTTTATTTTTTATAGAGATTAACTAAGCCAATAAGAAAAATGCTACATATAATATTGCCTTATACTTGCCTAGCCCATTGTTCTTCCAAATATTTCACAACTATTTTCATCACTTTAATCACTTACCAAATATTAGTTAGGAAATGCATTATTAGTCTTATTGTCTAGATTTGGAATTGACACAGAGAAGAAATGTGACTCATCTCGTTACTAGTTACTTCTACAATTAATGATGAATCCGAGATTACAACCCAGAGCACTTGACTTCCTGTGTTTCTCTAGTTTGAATTTAATTAGACATTAATGTAACTTAATAGTTTCGTTTCATGGTTGGATATTTGATGACAGTTTATGAAGGAAATGCTCCTGAAGCAATCATTTGGAAATAAGAGGGTGTGTTTTGTTCTTTTTCCCGAAAGCTGTTTATATAATATAGTTCAGTGGGTTTATGATATAGATTTGTCTTTCTTGTGGTTCACCTGGCCCAGCAATAGGGAAAGGTCTCATTAGATGAAAGACTTAACCCCCAAAAACAACAGGATCAGGGGCTCAGTGGGGGACACCATTCTGAAGAAACTTGGTCAAATGGAGTTCATTCTTCTTATTTTTAAAGGTCTTTTAGATCTAAGTGAGTAAATCTAAAAACAGAATATTTTCCAGTTTTTTTCTTTTTCTTCTTAAGCGGTTACTTTTCTCTTCTACTTAAAGATGCTCATTAAGATTGACCTTCAGAGAGTATATTTCTTTGCTAGGGCTGCTGTTGAACCCAAGTTCGTGTGCCTGATACACAGTAAACCCAAACGAAACAAAGCATCAGAGTTTGGAGCAGGGAAAGGTTTATTGCAAGGGCCGAGCAAGGAGAATGGGCAGCTCATGCTCAAAAGACCAGAACCCTCCAATAGCTTTCAGGGAAGGGTTTTTAAAGGCAACATTGGGGTAAGGGCTAAAGGATGCAGGACTTTCTTCTGAATGGTTGGTGGTAAGGTAACAGGGTGATGTTTCAGGATCTCAATCATCAACCTTCCGGTTTCAACCAGTCTGGGGTCTAAGTGCTTGTGCTCAACACGCAGTCACCATCCTCTACCTGGGTGGGGGTCTTAGTTCCTACAGAACAACTCGAAGTTATGCAGCAGATTGTTAGGTATATCCCTTGAGGAGGAATTAGGACTCTGCTTTTTCACTGCACTATTGTTTCTTGACTACTTTTCCTTTGTTTCTGCATTTCCTCTCTTCCCTAATTATCAGTAGTAACTGCTTGAATCTGCCCTTTGAACTCAAGGCAGGCCTGGGAGATTAAAGCCTTTTTCTACACACAAGGAATGGGGGACACAGAGGGGCTTTTGTACCCGAGAGGACCCCACAGGGTCCTGCTCGTTTTCACTGCCATAACAAAATATCACAGGCTAAGTGGCTTCAACAAGAGAAATTTATTTCTCACAGTTCTGGAAGCAGGAAGTTCAGGATCAAGGTGCGAGCAGGGTTGCTTTCATTCTGAGGCCTCTCTCTTTGGCTTGTAGATGGCCACCTTCTCGCCATGTCCTCACATGACCTTTTCTTCGTGCATGTGCATCCCTGGTGTCTATTTGCAAGTCCAAATTTCCTCTTCTTATAAGGACATCGGTCAGATTGCGTTAGGGTCCACCCTAAGGGCCTCATTTTAACTTAATCACCTCTTTGAAGGTTCTGTCTCCAAAAACAGTCGTGTGGGTGAGGACCCATTCATAATGACCTCATTTAATTTTAATTACCTCTTTACAGGCCCAATCTCCAAATACACTCATATTCTGAGGTACTGGTCATTGACAATGACTCCTTAACCAAACTTTAGTCAGGCTGCTCTAAGCTCTCAAAGCCCTGACCCTGGGTTTTGTCCTTGGCCTACTTAGTATAATTTTAGCAAGAATCCTGCTGGGTCAATTTAACAAAAGTCTCTCACCCTGGATAGCTGATCAGTTTCCTCATTGCCAACCCTGGCTGCCTTAGCACCGGTCCTGTCTTTGGCAAGATTCCTGTTGAGTGGGTCTACCAAAAATCCCCATAGCCTTTTAGTAATCTTCTGTCTGCTGACACCCCTCCACACACCCCCGCCCTCACCTCCCTACCCCCTACCCCCCTCCTTGTCTATAAATCTCCACGTGTCCTTGTTATATTTATTTTGGGGCTGATCTCTTTCCCCCACTGCAAACCCCTCGTTGCATAAAGTTGCCCTCACCACCTTGAACAAGTATCATGAATCATTTTTTTCTTTAAGAGGATTAGGGTTTCAACATATGAATTGAGGTTGGCGGGGGACCCAGTTCAGCCCATACTAGGGAGGATGAGCGAATGTACGTCTGCAGATCTTTCAGAAATGAGAAGAGAATTTCCTTCTTTCTCAAAGGTAGAATTGACCTCTTTGGTCCTTGAATATTTTCTGGTCAGAACCTTTCTGGAGCATGGAGAGGCAAGAACTAACCCTCACTCGGTCATATAGCAGTCAAGAAGACATCCCTTAGCCAAGCCGATGGCTGTGTCGCATCCCTCCAACCCTAATTATTTTGGCACATGCAATTGGAGAGAAGCAGTGTTTGGATGTGTGCTCTTGAACCATCAGACATGGATTTGAATTCCGCCTCTATCAGCTATAAGATCTTGGACAAGGAACTTTCACTCTCTCAACCTCAGTTTCCCCATCTGTAAAATGAGGGTAACACAATGGTTTGGAATAAGAATTTAAAAAGACAATGCACGCAAGGTACTCGGCATTTAGTTGGCACTCAATAAATGTTAACTCTTACCATCATTAAAGATCATCTGAGCCGGTGCCTGAAAATGTTAGATGAGGAATCCAAAGATTGATGTTTGCCTCTGCTCTGCTGACATTCTTTCCAAAACCCTTCCTCATTTCAAGCGGCTTTTCATTTGTCTGAAATCTAAGGGCCAACAGTGGTCTACAGATTCACCTTGAAGCCATGGCCTGTATTTGAGGGGCTCCTACGTGCACAGTCCATCTGACTTTATCTAAAAGAAAACGTATAGCAGTAAAACTAAAAGGAAAAGTATTCCTGTTTCTCCTTACTTTACCAAAGATGGTAGTTACAGTTGATGAGTAGCACCCGCAGAGGTACTCAGCATGGGTTACAGCTCATTTAAAAATGAATAAGGGGCTTCCCTGGTGGCGCAGTGGTTGAGAATCTGCCTGCCAATGCAGGGGACACGGGTTCAAGCCCTGGTCTGGGAAGATCCCACATGCCACGGAGTAACTAAGCCCATGAGCCACAATTACTGAGCCTGCGCGACTGGAGCCTGTGCTCCGCAACAAGAGAGGCCACGATAGTGAGAGGCCCACGCACCGCGATGAAGAGTGGCCCCCACTTGCCGCGACTAGAGAAAGCCCTCGCACAGAAACGAAGACCCAACACAGCCAAAAATAAATAAATAAAAATTTAAAAAAAAAAACTGCTAAAATTCCCACTGTCCTAAAGCAATAAAAACCCATATATATATATATGTGTGTGTGTATATATATATATATATATATATATATATATATATGTATGTATATATATATATATATATATATATATATATATATTTTTGTGGAATCAGATGGTAAATTTCCTTAGGATATATTTCTAAAACAAAACAAAACAAAAAAAATGAATAAGAACTCAAATTCAAACATTAATGGGGTGATTTTTTTTTCCTTTTTTTCTCATTGCTATTTTTTTTAACATCTTTATTGGAGTATAATTGCTTTACAATGTTGTGTTAGTTTCTGCTGTATAACAAAGTGAATCAGCTATATGTATACATATATCCCCATATCCCCTCCCTCTTGCGTCTCCCTCCCACCCTCCCAATCCCAGCCCTCTAGGTGGTCACAAAGCACTGAGCTGATCTCCCTGTGCTATGCGGCTGCTTCCCACTAGCTCTCTATTTTACATTTGGTAGTGTATATATGTCAATGCTACTCTCTCACTTCGTCCCAGCTTATCCTTCCCCCTCCCTGTGTCCTCAAGTCCATTCTCTATGTCTGCGTCTTTATTCCTGTCCTGCCCCTAAGTTTGTCAGAACCGTTTGTTTTTTTTTTAGTTTCCATTTTTATGCATTAGCATACGGTACTTGTTTTTCTCTTTCTGACTTACTTCACTCTGTATGACAGACCCTAGGTCCATCCACCTCACTACAAATAACTCAATTTCGTTGCTTCTGATGGCTGAGTAATATTCCATTGTATATATGTGCCACATCTTCTTTATCCATTCATCTGTCAGTGGACACTTAGGTTGCTTCCATGTCCTGGCTATTGTAAATAGAGCTGCAGTGAACATTGTGGTACATGACTCCTTTTGAATCATGGTTTTCTCAGGGTATATGCCCAGTAGTGGGATTGCTGGGTCGTATAGTAGTTCTATTTTTAGTTTTTTAAGGAACTCCATACTGTTCTCCATAGTGGCTATATCAATTTACATTCCCACCAACAGTGCAAGAAGATTTCCTTTTCTCCACATAATGGGGTGATTTTTGACTTGGTATTCTTTCCAACATGTAACCACTTTTCTCTTTTTAAATTCAAGGCTGGTTGCTTTATTCCCTTAGGCCTTCATTTAGAAATGAGTTGCTCATTAATTATCTTCTTGACTGCAGAAGAGATGATGCTTCATTTCATTTTCACATTGGATGAGTCAACTAAAAGAGGTCTCGTTGCTAAAAACCATGGATCACAATTTCTTCTTTGTTTCGCCTCTCCTGGGAGTGGCTCACATCCACCCCCTCCGAAGAATCGTACCAGTTCTCCCCATTGCATTGAACTTGTTTGTTAATTCTCATAAATTTGGTACAGTGAGATGATTGGATACAATTTCATCAGAAATATCATCTCCATTCTTTGCCATAACATATGCATAATGCCAGGGTAACTATGCATTGGACACCCATCAAATTACATAGTTTATGAAAAGTATTGACTCCATTCTTTTTTCCATGCAGATATTTACAACTGGAAACAACTTTCCAAATAAAAATGACTATGAAATCTGCCCTTATTCTTAGGTATCACAAGAAAGCAATTGGGGACTTCCCTGGTGGCACAGTGGTTAAGAATCCGCCTGCCAATGCAGGGGACACGGGTTCGATCCCTGGTCCGGGAAGATCCCACATGCCACGGAGCAACTAAGCCCGTGCGCCACAACTACTGAGCCTGTGCTCTAGAGCCCACGAGCCACAACTACTGAGCCCATGTGCCACAACTACTGAAACCCGCGGGCCTAGAGCCTGTGCTCCGTGACAAGAGAAGCCACTGCAATGAGAAGCGTGTGCACCACAATGAAGAGTAGCCCCAGCTCTCCGCAACGAGAGAAAGCCCATGTGCAGGAATGAAGACCCAACGCAGCCAAAAATAAAAATTAATTAATTAATTAATTAATTAAAAGACTTTTAAAAAAACATTAATTTTAAAAAAAAGAAGAAAGCAATTGGTAAATATTTTCTGGAATAAAAAGTTTCAGGCACAGTTACTTGATGTGCAAATTACACATAACTGAACTTTTTCTGTTTTTCCTTAGTTTTTGGAGTTTTAAAAGCTGATTCATAGGATTATTTTAAAAAGTATAGCTAATTAATAGGATGACCTCTATAAATGCTGCAAAACACAGGGAAAAAAGCCCAACCTCTGTTCTTTTTCTTAAGACCAAAACCTATTTTCTTGACTTCCAGTACCTTCTTTTAAATGAGGAAATGACGCATTCTCTGTGTTGGAGGTATGATTGTTTACCATTTATTTCATCTCTCCCTAAAATGCTTTTGTTCTCTTTTGTATAATCGCTATGGGTTTTTAAAGGTGTTATCTGAACAGAGTTGGCGTAGTTTTTCTCCTCACTTTAACAAAAGCTGTATCTTCAGCTTTCTTTTGCTCTTTTTCCCTCCTTTCAATAGAACCAGTTCACATTAGCGGCAAAAGGAGAGTAATTTATTTATAGGGTACACACCTTTGAGTGAATTACCCCCCAGTCCCACACAATTATAAAACAGAAGCTCTTAAATGAGTTCAGTATAATAAAACAGAGTGAACCAATCAAAGAAGAATAACCAAACAGTGGGACTAGATTAACTGTTTAAAGTATGGATGAGAAAACCCATTTCTAAATGGCTTTTGAATATGGGATTAGACAGGATCAAATGGTCAGTCCAAGGAAGCATTTCATTACAGCAAGGGGCAGTTTTTCAATGGATGGTATATTTGAGAATATTTTTGCATTTGTAGGGAAGCACCCCTCAAACAAACAAACACAAAATCCTCCAAAGGATGAACAGAGAACTCTGGAGAAAATAAACTCTGACTGGGTGTGGCGTGGAAGCCCTCAAAGAATGAGGACTGATGGAAAGAACAAACAAAGAAGCGGAGTGGAGAAAGCAGGATGCACCTGACTCCTAGTAATTCTTCCCCTGAGTTTTCACTCTCCCCTTGGAGGTCTCACTTTCACCTCGTGGCCTTCTGCAAATGATGCGCAGAATTTGGGCACGTGCAGATCGCTCTACAGGGCCTCAGAGAAGAAGGAGGTAGCATAGAGGACCATAGGGCTAGAATTCCTCTCAGGATTTAAAGACCAGTCCTACCTTCATAGCCACATCACCCACCAAGGCCAAGCTGATAGCCTCTGGGTCTTTGTTTTCTCACTTGTGAGATGGAAATATCAGTACCCACCTCCTAGAGTTGTTTTATTTTTTTTTAATTGATGTATAGTTGATTTACAATGTTTCCGGTGTATAGCAAAGTGATTCAGTTTTGTGTATATGTATGTGTGTGTGTGTGTGTATGTGTGTACGTGTATATATATTCTTTTTCAGATTCTTTTCCATTATAAGTTATTACAAGATATTGAATATAGTTCCCTGTACTATACAATAGGTTCTTGTTGTTTATCTATATATAGTAGTGTGTATCTTTGTTTTTTTTTTTTACATCTTTACTGGAGTATAATTACTTTACAGTGTTGTGAGTAGTGTGTATCTGTTAATCCCACATTTCTAATTTATCCGCCCCGTCTTTCCCCTTTGGTAACCACAAATTTGTTTTCCATGTCTGTGAATCTATTTCTGTTTTGTAAATGAGTTCATTTGTATCATTTTTTTAAATTCCACATATAAATATCATATGATATTTGTCTCTGTCTTTCTCCGTCTGACTGACTTCACTTAGCATGATAATCTTTAGGTCCATCCATGTTGCTTCAAATAGCATTATTTCATTCTTTTTTTATGGCTGAGTAATATTCCATTATATATATACCACATCTTCTTTATCCTTTCATCTGTCAGTAGACATTTAGGTTGTTTCTATATCTTGGCTATTGTAAATAGTGCTGCTGTGAACACTGGGGTACATGTATCTTTTTGAATTAGTTTTTGTCTTTTCTGGATATATGCCCAGGAGTAGGATTGCTGGATCATGTGGTAACTCTATTTTTAGTTTTTTAAGGAACCTCCGTACTGTTCTCCATAGTGGCTTCACCAATTTACATTCCCACCAGCCGTGTAGGAGGGTTCCCATAGAGTTTTGTATGTAAAGCATTTTACACACCCAGCACTCAAAATAATACTTCTGATCAAGTCATCATAGCCACTCGACCAGCAGAAAGCCTGTGGGGGACTGGCTTCACAGGATGAGGCAAAAGGAAGTTTGCTAATGCACAAAAACAAGAAATGCCCTTTGGCAATCATCTGAAGATGGCAGGAATGTGACACATGGGATAACGTGAATGAGATAGAATTAATTAGCTTTGCTATATTGTGATAGTTACATAAAGGTTTTACAGTTTCAAAAACTGAAAAAAGTAGATCAGTATGAATTTTTCTTACCCCTCTTCCCTCCCCCAAGCAACCAACTGGGCCAAGTTTTTCTCATTTTTAATATGAAAGACCTCAGACCAACCTTTGTTGAATGTTTGTATTGATACTGGAGGACATTCCTTACACTCTGGAAGTTCTATTTCATGTTGATTTCAGTCTTTGGGTTTTGCTGTAGGACTAGTTTTCGATTGCCCCACAGCTGCCAGAATGATCATGTTGTCACCTAAAAGTGTTCCCTCCAGCAAGGGTGTCCAGGTTTTGCACATAAAACGCAAGATACCCGATTAACTTTGAATTTTAGATTAACAGTGAATAATTTTTTAGCATAATTTTATCACAGATGTTTCCTGGGACATACTTATACTAAAAAAAATTTGTTGGTGTTGCTCTAAAATTCAAATGTAACTGGGTGACCTGCATTTAATCTGGCAGTCCTATCTCAGGAGCTGGGCCTGGCCTGGAGAGCACTTCTGCAACCTCAGGAAGAAGCTCCAAGTTTTATTCCAAGCCAAGAAACTGAGGGGAAAAGGAGAGGCCCCAGATCTTCTTGGGAGGGGGAGAGAACTTGACGGTCTCCAGGCAAAGGTTGGGGGTTGGTCACGTGGGACTCTGCATCCTGCGCCCTCTGCAAGACACCATCCAAGCAGGACTGCATTCTCGTCTGAGGACTTAACTCTGATTTAGTCCAAATCACAGATCTGGCTAGAAGAAGCCAACTGTCTATATGTTAATGTTTCATATGCTTATACATTTAAAATTGATGAGCAGCAAATAGTAGTCAAACACAACCTCTCCTTCCGTGGGGTCCATTTGTGATCATCTGAGAAGAAAAATTTTCCTTTCGGGTTATGTAACTTTAGATGGGTTGATTTATTCCATAGCTCTTTGAAATCAAATAAAGCTGATGTTTGAATGGGATAAATGTGCTCTGTTTTTCTTTCATATTTTTCCGGTTTTTTTTCTGTCTCTACTAATCTCTGATTTTAATTCTGTGTTGTTTTTAGGATAAGAAGTAATAAGCTCCATATAGTTCATGAGTGCATTGTTCTGTTCATTTTTCAGTTAAGTCCTATCTAAATTCTTGTCGTCAAAATAATGGTTGTTATTTTCGTCACGATTTGTATCCGATATATTTTGATTTGGCCTCCATATAATTTGAAGAGTCTGTTGAAAATTGAGGCTATAATGTTATAAACAATGCCATTTCAAAGATGAATTATTAAATGTTATATGGAAAAAATGTTTTGAGCGAATTATCAGTTTATTCCATTTGCCAAATATCAATTTAGGATCATAAACATGATGATGCAGAGGAAAGAATTTTAAGAACTCCTCTTGTGATACTGATTATCTGACAGATAACAAAGCTACCTCTAGAGCACATTTGCAAAGAAAATTACAAATATTATTGGTTGTTAAGCAGGAATAATACTATTTTTTTAATAAAATTTGGGTATGACAAAATAATGTTTTTTTATTGTCAGAGACACTGTGTGAAAGTTCTCCTGTAACATTATGCTAAAGTCATCGAATGGCTATGTGATCCCACTTCAAAGCTATCTCAAGTTCTATTTAGATGTTTTAAATTAAAATTAATAAATGTTTAATATTATAAGCATATTGGGTAGCGTTAAAAAAAAACAAAATTCAGCCAAGTAAATTTGAAGATCTAATTGGTTTTATTAATGATTCATGAATCAGGTAACATCCCATCTAATAAATATAAGGATGCTCTGAGGGGTTGTACAAAATAGAAGGTTTTTATAGGCAGAAGGAGGGTGGGACAAGGAAGCTATTACAAAAGAGAAGGATTGTTTCAGGCCAGGTCACCTTTCAGGGGAAGGGTGAGGGTCCATAATACTGATTACCTCTTCTTCCTTTGGGGGATGGAGAGAGCCCACATGACAGATTAACTCACCGGTGCTGACCAGAAAATTCCAGACTGGACAATTAAAATTACATTGCTAGGTTTCATTTTTTTAATGGCTGAGTAATATTCCATTACACACACACACGTATATACCATATCTTCTTTATCTATATGTCTACTGACCGACTGTTAGGTTGCTTTTATACCTTGACTATTGTAAATAATGCTGCAATGGACATTGGAGCGCAAACATCTTTTCCAATTAGTGTTTTCGTTTTCTTCAGGTAAATATCCAGAAGTTAAAATTCTGGATCATATGGCAGTTCTACTCTTAATTTTTTTAGTAACCTTCATTTAAGATTATATCCCTTTATCCTCCTGTTCTCCATAGTGGCTGCACCAATTTACATTCCCACCAACTTTGCTAAAGGGTTCCCTTTTCTCCACATCCTCACCAACTTGTTATTTGTCCTCTTTTGATGATAGCCATTCTGATGGGTGTGAGGTGGTATCTCATTGTGGCTTTAATTTGCATTTCCCTGACGATTAGTGATGTTGAGCATCTTTTCATGTGTCTGTTGGCTATCTGTGTGTCCTCTTTGGAAGAATATCTATTCATGTCCTCTGCCCATTTTTTCATCAGGTTGGGTTTGTTTTTTTGTTTGTTTGTTTTGATATTGAGCGGTATGAGTTATTTGTATACTTTGGGTGTAAACCCCTTGTCAGATATATCATTTGCAAATATCTTCTCCCATTCAGTCGGTGACCTTTTCATTTTGTTGATCGTTTCCTTCGATGTGCAAAAGATCTTTCGTTTGAGACAATGTGGATAGTTTAAAGGGCACTATGCTAAGTGAAATGAGTCAGACAGAGAAAGACAAATACCATATGATCTCACTTATATGTGGAATCTAAAAACCAAGCAAGCAGGCAAACAAACAAACGAAACAAAACATACTCATAGATACAGAGAACAGATGGGTGGTTGCTTGATTTGAAGATGGTGAGAAGATGGGTGAAATAAGTGAGGGGATGAAGACGTACAAACCTCCAGTTATAAAATAAGTAAGTCACAGGGATGTAATATACAGCATAAGGAATATGGTCAATAATATTGTAATAACTTTTTTTTTCACAAACACACACTGTATTTTATTTTTACAAGAGATAAATAAACTGACACCAAACATTGTAAATGGATGACCACAACAAAAGCAACAATGACTGCAATTACCAAACACGAAACACACCCATACTATGTCATAATATTGACATTCAGTCCAGTAATCCTCCACTGTAACAGCTCCTTTACTTTGCAGTGAAAATTGATTTGTATATTTTTTGCCTCTGAGTCCTTATGGGATTTTTTTTTTTAATTCAAACAGAAAGTCACAAAAATTATACTCATCCTCATCAGTTCACTCAGTCCCATGTAATTAATTTTTTTTATCTTGATCTTTTGTTAGCACTTTTATGAGTTCGTCAGTTTTTCATCAGAGTTCTGAAAATGCTTATTCATTCAGTTCAGCAGTACAGTCAGTTACCAGAAACCTGTACTTGTCAGAGTCTTTTCCATGAATTTCTTGAAGATGAAACCCTTTTATAGGAACATATTTGCAAAAGCATCAGAGTACGCCCAGAACTGTCTGTAAATGACAAAAGACTTAAAAATGACCACGGTAAAAGATTTGATGAAAGTTCATAATAATGCAGTTGACAAGAAAATTAGTTATTTCTGAGATACACATTTTAAAGTAATAACTAGGATTATGACTTATAACATTATACCAGAACATATAAGATTTTTAGAAATTTCATGTAATGTCTGAAACATTTATATTAACATATTTCCATACAAATAACCCAATGAAAGTTTAATATTAGTTGTTTTGTTTGTTTGGTTTTTTATACTGCAGGTTCTTATTAGTCATCAATTTTATACACATCAGTGTATACATGTCAATCCCAATCGCCCAATTCAGCACACCACCATCCCCACCCCATTGCAGTTTTCCCCCCTTGGTGTCCATACGTTTGTTCTCTACATGTGTGTCTCAACTTCTGCCCTGCAAACTGGTTCATCTGTACTATTTTTCTAGGTTCCACATACATATGTTAATATACGATATTTGTTTTTCTCTTTCTGACTTACTTCACTCTGTAGGACACTCTCTAGGTCCATCCACGTCTCAACAAATGACTCAGTTTCGTTCCTTTTTATGACTGAGTAATATTCCATTGTATATATGTACCACATCTTCTTTATCCATTCGTCTGTCGTTGGGCATTTAGGTTGCTTTCATGACCTGGCTATTGTAAATAG
Source organism: Balaenoptera physalus (assembly GCF_965194825.1). Taxonomy (NCBI): domain Eukaryota; kingdom Metazoa; phylum Chordata; class Mammalia; order Artiodactyla; family Balaenopteridae; genus Balaenoptera; species Balaenoptera physalus. The sequence continues at coordinate 92,069,689 of NC_138896.1, read as the reverse complement.
TGCTGCAATGAACATTGGGGTGCATGTGTCTTTTTGAATTATGGTTTTCTCTGGGTATATGCCCAGTAGTGGGATTGCTGGATCATATGGTAGTTCTATTTTTAGTTTTTTAAGGAACCTCCATACTGTTCTCCATAGTGGCTGTATCAATTTACATTCCCACCAACAGTGCAAGAGGGTTCCCTTTTCTCCACACCCTCGCCAGCATTTGTTGTTTGTAGATTTTCTGATGATGCCCATTCTAACTGGTGTGAGGTGATACCTCATTGTAGTTTTGATTTGCATTTCTCTAATAATTAGTGATGTTGAGCAGCTTTTCATGTGCTTCTTGGCTATCTGTATGTCTTCTTTAGAGAAATGTCTATTTAGGTCTTCTGCCCATTTTTGGATTGGGTTGTTTGTTTCTTTAATATTGAGCTGCATGAGCTGTTTATATATTTTGGAGGTTAATCCTTTGTCCGTTGATTCGTTTGTAAATATTTTCTCCCATTCTGAGGGTTGTCTTTTCATCTTGTTTATGGTTTCCTTTGATGTGCAAAAGCTTTGAAGTTTCATTAGGTCCCATTTGTTTATTTTTGTTTTTATTTCCATTACTCTAGGAGGTGGATCAAAAAAGATCTTGCTGTGACTTATGCCAAAGAGTGTTCTTCCTATGTTTTTCTCTAAGACTTTTATAGTATCTGGCCTTACGTTTAGGTCTCTAATCCATTTTGAGTTTATTTTTGTGTTTGGTGTTAGGGAGTGTTCTAATTTCATTCTTTTACATGTAACTGTCCAGTTTTCCCAGCACCACTTATTGAAGAGACTGTCTTCTCTCCATTGTATATCTTTGCCTCCTTTGTCATAGATTAGTTGTCCATAGGTGTGTGGGTTTATCTCTGGGCTTTCTATCTTGTTCCATTGATCTATGTTTCTGTTTTTGTGCCAGTACCATATTGTCTTGATTACTGTAGCTTTGTAATATAGTCTGAAGTCAGGGAGTCTGATTCCTCCAGCTCCGTTTTTTTCCCTCAAGACTGCTTTGGCTCTTCGGGGTCTTTTGTGTCTCCATACAAATTTTAAAATGATTTGTTCTAGCTCCATAAAAAATGTCATTGGTAATTTGATAGGGATTGCACTGAATCTGTAGATTGCTTTGGGTAGTATAGTCATTTTCACAATACTGATTCTTCCAATCCAAGAACATGGTATATCTCTCCATCTGTTGGTATCATCTTTAATTTCTTTCATCAGTGTCTTATAGTCTTCTGCATGCAGGTCTTTTGTCTCCTTAGGTAGGTTTATTACCAGGTATTTTATTCTTTTTGTTGCAATGGTAAATGGGAGTGTTTCCTTAATTTCTCTTTCAGATTTTTCATCATTAGTGTATAGGAATGCAAGAGATCTCTGTGCATTAATTTTGTATCCTGCAACTTTACCAAATTCATTGATTAGCTCTAGTAGTTTTCTGGTGGCATTTTTAGGATTCTCTATGTATAGTATCATGTCATCTGCAAACAGTGAGAGTTTTACTTCTTCTTTTCCAATTTGTATTCCTTTTAATTCTTTTTCTTCTCTGATTGCCGTGGCTAGGACTTCCAAATCTATGTTGAGTAATAGTGGTGAGAGTGGACATCCTTGTCTCGTTCCTGATCTTAGAGGAAATGCTTTCAGTTTTTCACCATTGAGAATGATGTTTGCTGGGGGTTTGTCATATATGGCCTTTATTATGTTGAGGTAGGTTCCCTCTAGGCTCACTTTCTGGATAGTTTTTATCATAAATGGGTGTTGAATGTTGTCAGAAGCTTTTTCTGCATCTATTGAGATGATCATATGGTTTTTATTCTTCAAGTTGTTAATATGGTGTATCACATTGATTGATTTGCGTATATTGAAGAATCCTTGCATCCCTGGGATAAATCCCACTTGATCATTGTGTATGATCCTTTTAATGTGTTGCTGGATTCTGTTTGCTAGTATTTTGTTGAGGATTTTTGCATCTATATTTATCAGTGATATTGGTCTGTAATTTTCTTTTTTTGTAGTATCTTTGTCTGGTTTTGGTATCAGGGTGATGGTGGCCTCATAGAATGAGTTTGGGAGTGTTCCTTCCTCTGCAATTTTTTGACAGAGTTTGAGAAGGATGGGCGTTAGCTCCTCTCTAAATGTTTGATAGAATTCACCTGTGAAGCCATCTGGTCCTGGACTTTCGTTTGTTGGAAGATTTTTAATAATCACAGTTTCAATTTCATTGCTTGTGATTGGTCTGTTCATATTTTCTGTTTCTTCCTGGTCCAGTCTTGTAAGGTTATACCTTTCTAAGAATTTGTCCATTTCTTCCAGGTTGTCCATTTTATTGGCATAGAGTTGCTTGTAGTCGTCTCTTAGGATGCTTTGTATTTCTGGGGTGTCTGTTGTAACTTCTCCTTTTTCATTTCTGATTTTATTGATTTGAGTCCTCTTCCTCTTTTTCTTGATGAGTCTGGCTAAAGGTTTATCAATTTTGTTTATCTTCTCAAAGAACCAGCTTTTAGTTTTATTGATCTTTGCTGTTGTTTTCTTTGTTTCTATTTCATTTATTTCTGCTCTGATCTTTATGATTTCTTTCCTTGTGCTAACTTTGGGTTTTGTTTTTTCTTCTTTCTCTAGTTCCTTTAGGTATAAGGTTAGATTGTTTACTTGAGATTTTTCTTGTTTCTTGAGGTAGGCTTGTATAGCTATAAACTTCCCTCTTAGAACTGCTTTTGCTGCATCCCATAGGTTTTGGATCGTCGTGTTTTCATTGTCATTTGTCTCTAGGTATTTTTTGATTCCCTCTTTGATTTCTTCAGTGATCTCTTGGTTATTTAGTAACGTATTGTTTAGCCTCCATGTGTTTGTGTTTTTTACGTTTTTTCCCTGTAATTGATTTCTAATCTCGTAGCGTTGTGGTCAGAAAAGATGCTTGATATGATTTCAATTTTCTTAAATTTACTGAGGCTTGATTTGTGACCCAAGATGTGATCAATCCTGGAGAATGTACCATGCGCACTTGAGAAGAAAGTGTAGTCTGCTGTTTTTGGATGGAATGTCCTATAAATATCAATTAAATCTATCTGGTCTGTTATGTCATTTCAAGCTTGTGTTTCCTTATTTATTTTCTGTTTGGATGGTATGTCCATTGGTGTAAGTGAGGTGTTAAAGTCTCTCACTATTATTGTGTTATTGTTGATTTCCTCTTTTATAGCTGTTAGCAGTTGCCTTATGTATTGAGGTGCTCCCGTGTTGGGTGCATATATATTTATAATTGTTATATCTTCTTCTTGGATTGATCCCTTGATCATTATGTAGTTTCCTTCCTTGTCTCTTGTAACATTCTTTATTTTAAAGTCTATTTTATCTGATATGAGTATAGCTACTCCAGCTTTCTTTTGATTTCCATTTTCATGGAATATCTTTTTCCATCCCCTCACTTTCAGTCTGTATGTGTCCCTAGGTCTGAAGTGGGTCTCCTGTAGACAGCGTATATATGGGTATTGTTTTTGTATCCATTCAGTAAGCCTGTGTCTTTTGGTTGGAGCATTTAATCCATTCACGTTTAAGGTAATTATCGATATGTATGTTCCTATGACCATTTTCTTAATTGTTCTGGGTTTGTTTTTGTAGGTTCTTCTCTTCTCTTGTGTTTCCCACTTAGAGAAGTTCCTTTAGCATTTGTTGTAGAGCTGGTTTGGTGGTGCTGAATTCTCTTAGCTTTTGCTTGTCTGTAAAGCTTTTGATTTCTCCATCGAATCTGAATGAGATCCTTGCCGGGTAGAGTAATCTTGGTTGTAGGTTCTTCCCTTTCATCACTTTAAGTATATCATGCCACTCCTTTCTAGCTTGTAGAGTTTCTGTTGAGAAATCAGCTGTTAACCTTATGGCAGTTCCCTTGTATGTTATTTGTCATTTTTCCCTTGCTGCTTTCAATAATTTTTCTTTGTCTTTAACTTTTGCCAATTTGATTACTATGTGTCTCGGCGTGTTTCTCCTTGGGTTTATCCTGTATGGGACTCGTTGTGCTTCCTGGACTTGGGTGGCTATTTCCTTTCCCATGTTAGGGAAGTTTTCGACTGTAATCTCTTCAAATATTTTCTCGGGTCCTTTCTCTCTCTCTTCTCCTTCTGGGACCCCTATAACGCGAATGTTGTTGTGTTTAATGTTGTCCCAGCGGTCTCTTAGGCTGTCTTCCTTTCTTTTCATTCTTTTTTCTTTAGTCTGTTCCACAGCAGTGAATTCCACCATTCTGTCTTCCAGGTCACTTATCCATTCTTCTGCCTCAGTTATTCTGCTATTGATTCCTTCTAGTGTAGTTTTCATTTCAGTTATTGTATTGTTCATCTCTGTTTGTTTGTTCTTTTATTCTTCTAGGTCTTTGTTGAACATTTCTTGCATCTTCTCGATCTTTGCCTCCATTCTTTTTCCGAGGTCCTGGATCATCTTCACTATCATTATTCTGAATTCTTTTTCTGGAAGGTTGCCTATCTCCACTTCATTTAGTTGTTTTTCTGGGGTTTTATCTGTTCCTTCATCTGGTATATAGCCCTCTGCCTTTTCATCTTGTGTATCTTTCTGTGAATGTGGTTTTTGTTCCACAGGCTGCAGGATTGTAGTTCTTCTTGCTTCTGCTGTCTGCCCTGTGGTGGATAAGGCTATCTAAGAGGCTTGGGACTGGTGGTGGGTAGATCTGACTGTTGCTCTGGTGGGCAGAGTTCAGTAAAACCTTAATCCACTTGACTGTTGATGGGTGGGGCTGGGTTCCCTCCCTGTTGGTTGTTTTGCCTGAGGCAACCCAACACTGGAGCCTACCTGGGCTCTTTGGTGAGGCTAATGGCAGACTCTGGGAGGGCTCATGCCAAGGAGTACTTCCCAGAACTTATGCTGCCAGTGTCTTTGTCCCCATGGTGAAACAGAGCCACCCCCGCCTCTGCAGGAGACCCTCGAACACTAGGAGGTAGGTCTGGTTCAGTCTCCCCCAAGGTCACTGCTCCTTCCCCTGGGTCCCGATGCACACACTACTTTGAGTGTGCCCTCCAAGAGTGGAGTCTCTGTTTCCCCCAGTCTTGTCGAAGTCCCGCAATCAATCCTCACTAGGCTTCAAAGTCTGATTCTCTAGGAATTTCCCCTCCCATTGCCGGACCCCCAGGTTGGGAAGCCTGACGTGGGGCTCAGAACCTTCACTCCAGTGGGTGGACTCCTGTGGTATAAGTGTTCTCCAGTCTGTGAGTCACCCACCCAGCAGTTATGGGATTTGATTTTGCTGTGATTGCGCCCCTCCTACCGTCTCATTGTGGCTTCTCCTTTGTCTTTGGATGTGGGGTATCTTTTTTGGTGAGTTCCAGCATCTTCCTGTCGATGACTGTCCAGCAGCTAGTTGTGATTCTGGTGTTCTCGCAAGAGGGAGTGAGAGCACGTCCTTCTACTCCGCCATCTTGGTTCTTCCTCGCAGCTAAATAATCTGTAATAACTTTTATGGGGACAGATGGTTGCTAGACTTGCCATGGTGATCATTTCATAACATATGCAAATGTCAAATCATTATGTAGTACATCTGAAACTAACATAATACTATACATCAACTATATTTCAATAAAATGTAATTATAAAATAAAAAATTAAAATTAAAAAAATTTAAATAAAAAATTATATTCCTGGGGAAGGTCAAAACTGCAGTTAGGTCAGGTATTAAATCTAGGTTTGGTATCATGGGCTTTAGCACAAGTGATGCCATTTTGGGGCCTGTGGTTTAATCTGTAACAGTAGGAACACATGGTATAAGCAAAGTTCATTGGTACTTTACATATATTCTTTCTAATTCTCCTGGCAACGTTGCAAGATAGGTATTACTGTTTCATTTTACACATGAAGATAGGTATTACTGTTTCATTTTACACATGAAGAGGTTCAAAGATGTTAAGTAAGTTGTTCAAGGGCATGGTACTAGTAAGGGGCAGAGCTAAGGTTTGAACCCTGATCTGGTTGGCACAAAACCTATGTACTTTCCCTACACGAAATTGTTGTTGGTGGGAAGAACACTGGGCCAAGATGATTTGATAATAGACGATTTATAAAACTTCTTCCTTTCAAAAAAGGAATAAAGGCAATATAGCATGATATAAAAACAAGACAGTTAAAAAAGAAAACAGAACAAAAGATAGTTTAGCATATGTTACATTGGAGTGACAAATTACTTTATGTGAGTCTTGAATTTAGCTGTGAGTGTCCTAGCAGCCAGGTAAAAGGAGTTGAATTACATAATGCTTTCTGTCTTAACAAAGGCAGTGAATGAGCTCGTTTGCAAAGACAAATTTTTCCCTTCCATGATTTTTTAAAATTTATTTTATTGAAGTATAGTTGATTTACAACATTAATTTCTGCTGTACAGGAAAGCGATTCAGTTATACATATATATACATTCTTTCTCATATTTTTTTCCATTATGGTTTATCACAGGATATTGAATATAATTCCCTGTGTGATATCGTAGGACCTTGTTGTTTATCCATTCCATATATAATAGTTTGTATCTACTAATCCCAAACTCCCTGTCCTTCCCTCTCCACCCCCCAACCCCCTTGGCAACCACAAGTCTGTTCTCTGTGTCTGTGAGTCTGCTTCTGTTTTCCCTTTCATGATTTTATGGAGGAACTTTTGACCTGAGTTCTTTACTAAGAGATGCTCAGTAACCTAATGGTTACTGTGTTCCTTAATCTTTGGTTTTATAGAAATCCAATTAGTTTCATGGAAACTTTGAGGTTGAACTGCATTTGAAGTTGGAAAATATATCATCATTTTAAAAGGTGTTTTATATAGAGAGGATCTGATGGGCATGACTGTTTATTATATAAATCATCTTTATATGCAGCAGGATTAGCATTAAATTGCAGTGTATATGTATAGCTGATTCACTTTGTTATAAAGCAGAAACTAACACACCATTGTAAAGCAATTATACTCCAATGAAGATGTTTAAAAAACCAAACACATAAATAAATTGCAATTCATTAAGGACATTTAGGCAAAAGGCTGACATAGTATGATGGAGACAGTGCTATTTGGTGATCTAATACAGAGGTTGGCAAACTTTTCCTCTCAAGGACCAGGTAGTAAATATTTGAAGCTTTGTGAGCTATATGGTGACTATTGCAGCTACTCTGTTGTTGTAGAATGAAAGCATCCATAGACGGTACATAAGTAAGTGTGGGTGTACTCCAATAAAAGTTTATTTACAAAACCTGGCTGCTGTGGTTTATGGACTTTTGTTTGTTGATCGCTGCTATAACATAATAAAAGATAGAGCTTTAAGATTTAATTTAGTTTAAGATTATATCCCTTTATCCTTGTGTCTCAAATACTAGAATGTCCAAATAAGCTTTGTGTCACAAATAATTCAAGGAGGAATTTTACAGCATGAATGCATATTCTCTATTATTGCTTCATTAAAGTTTAATTCTGTGGCCAGACAGCAAGAAGCAGAGTTTATGTTGTGAAGACGTGGGGCTATAGCACACAGCTGCCCAGCCTGTACCCCCCCCCAGCGGCTTTCAGCAATGGGAGCTCGGGGCTGTGGAAATCCAGCTAATGCTTCTCTGCGTCCACCCAGAGGAGGATCCTTTTTCTAATGTGTCTTTTTCCAATTTGTTATCCACCCAGAGGAGGGATGTCTTTTTGTAATTCCTGTAAGGGCATGATATGTGCTAACAGAGACCTTGTGAAAACCTACAATCTGACTCACATCCTTCCCGTTTCTGTGGGCTGCCACTTAAAAAGCAATCTTGGCATGGCTCTTTATTGTATTTTAAACATCTTTATTGGAGTATAATTGCTTTACAATGGTGTGTTAGTTTTGCTGTATAACAAAGTGAGTCAGCTATACGTATACATATATCCCCATATCCCCTCCCTCTTGGGTCTCCCTCCCACCCTCCCTATCCCACCCCTCTAGGTGGTCACAAAGCACGGAGCTGATCTCCCTGTGCTCTGCGGCTGCTTCCCACTAGCTATCTATTTTCCATTTGGTAGTGTATATATGTCCATGCCACTCTCTCACTTCGTCCCAGCTTACCCTTCCCCCTCCCCGTGTCCTCAAGTCCATTCTCTATGTCTGCATCTTTATTCCTGTCCTGCCCCTAGGTTCTTCAGAACCTTTTTTTTTTTTTTTTTTTAGATTCCATATATATGTGTTAGCATATGGTATTTGTTTTTCTCTTTCTGACTTACTTCACTCTGTATGACAGTCTCTCGGTCCATCCACCTCACTACAAGTCATGGCTCTTTAATAAGAATTAATTTGAAGCCATAGGGTTTGGCGCCGTATCCCAGGAAGAAGATGCTTTAGGCCTGAAAAAGATTAAGGGAAGCTGTTAACAATTGACTGTTCCAACCGGAACATCTTAAGATGGTGTTTACCCTCTCTGATTTTGGTTTTAGTAAGCCATCGTGAACTTTTTAAAGTTCCTCACCCCCTGGAACGTCTAGGGAAATTACATAATTTATATAATGGGCCATCACTCTCGCAGGGATCCAATGCTGACTTTGGATGACAGATGGTGTGAAGAGTCTTGGATTGTTTAGACTTGTTTTCTGATGAGATTTACCGTTAAACTGGGATCGGTTGTGTAATAATTGTGTTTAAAACTTACTTGTTCTTCATATGACATCAGTGAATCCTGTGTTGCAATTCGTGAAGAATGCCAGCAGAGACTTGTTTTGTTTATTTAGTGGGGTTAATTTAATTATTTTTATTATAAAAATAACCTCAGAGAAATTAAAACAATACTGAAATATGTAGAGGAAAACACCAAAGTCCCTTGTGCTTTCTGGCCTTTATGCAATGCTGAGAAAGAAGTATCCTAAATCAGTGTTGTAAAAAAATGTGTCCTTGTATATTTCCTTCTAATAGTGTTTTGTTCTATTTTTGTATTTACATCTTTAATCTGAGCGGAAGATAGTTTTGAGTGTGCTGCGAGGTAGGGATTTGACTTTTCCAACGAAGGAGTAACCAGTTTTCAATCAAATATTGACTATTCCATTATAAGCAGACGTGCTTTAGGGGCATATCTCATTGTGTCATACAGATGATTAAAAAGTTTAACCTCAAGGGTGGAGATTGAATCAAATCTGTAATTTTTACTGCTTCATCAAGGACATTCATAAGCCCAACTTACATGTTTGTAACTGAAAGTGCATGAGGGTGGTGAATACAATGACTTCTCCTGCAGTTCAGCATCGCCGCCTGGTTTTGTATCAGGATATCCAAAGTTACACTCACCATTGTCTGTGTCATTGGTGTAAATGTCAGCACAATAAATATGGGGAAAAGACGAGTAGTGTTTTAGTATTATTATGAAGATAATTTTGAGTTTTCAGACCTTCCCGAAACAGTCTCAGGGACCACTGCAATAGCTTATACGTTCCATGAGAATAACAATTCTGTCCATCTTGCTTGTCATTGCATCCCCTGGACCTAGCACATGGTAACACCTTGATGAATATTTATTAAGTGAGTACTTGTTAACCACCTGTATCAATTAGCTTTTTTTGCAATAATTCTGTGTGGTGGATAAGCACAAAATCTCAGTGACGTTATAACAGTAAGCATTTTCTACTCATACATCTGTGGTTTGGCTAGGGTTCTTCTGATCTCAACTGGGCTCATCTGGGCAAAGCTGCTTCTCACTGCAGGTCTGTGTGTCAGCTGGCGTGGCCGTGTTCCACCTGTCTCTGACCCTCCTTGGGCTAGTGGGCTAGTCAGGGCCGAGTGCAGAGCATTTGTGTGGCAGAGATGGAAGAAAGGAACCAAAAATACCCAAGACCCCTCAAACCTATTATTTAGACTCATATATTTTTGCCAAAACAAGTCACTTGGCCAAGCCCCAAGTCAAGGGACAGGGAGGTGTTATTGTCCACAGTGAGGTCGTGGCAAAAATGTGGATGCTGAGGGATAGGGATAAAGAACTGAGGCCAGACTCCTCATGGGGGCACCCGTTCATCCCACTTTGCTGGGATTTTCCCAGTTTTAGCACCGGAAGTCCCACATCGCAGGAACCCTTCAGTCCCTGGCACACTGGAACACAGCTGTCACCCTAACTATTCCCTGGTACACTTTGAGCTGTAATCAGGTTGAGAATTGTATGGTATGGGAGTTGTTCCCATTAAAAAAATTTTTCTCCTTTCTCAAACACTATAATTTTAGGTGTAAATAAATATTCAATAGAAAGCTTTTGGTTATAATTGGGGGGGTTCGTGGTAGCAAAAATAAATCTTTCACAATTATTTTAACCCTCCTGGAAAGAAGATATACTCCATGTGTACGTAATCCTCAGGTCACACATTAATATAACGATTTTTCCAGAACACATTTTTAATCTACCTACTAAGAAAATTCAATTTTAAATATATACGTACTTTATCATTTATATGTGATAAACGATGGTAGCAATCTCTTATATTTTGCAAATATCTTTTAACATTTTCTTCAATTCAGTTCATTTTTATATCCTTAATCATAAAACTATAAAAACAAGATGATATTGTTACTGGCACCATGTAATTATGTAACAACTCATTGGGCAAGAAAGAGCACATTTAAAGGAGTGATGTAAGCAAAGGATATATGGGGGGTATTAACGACCTTGGGTATGGAAACTGAGAGGCTGAAACAAATTTATGGGGTTACATTGCATCTTTAGTAGTTAAAAGGCAAGAGGGAAATAATAAATCAGCTGAATTGTTGCAAGAAAATTGAATATTGTGTAGAGAGGTTAACAGAACTACACAGAAATTGAGAGACGTGTATGCCTGTTGCTAGAAATGGTAATGAGAATATCGGAAATGAATAGTCCTGCATCGTCCTTGAAATATCATTACCTGTTGTTCAAAAAGCCCTTTCCCATTTGTATTTTTCCTTAATGAAATACATTTGTTTGCATCCTTGTTCGGGGAAATTGTCTGAAATATGTCAGAAATGTTCTCTAATTCCAGTTGAAAATAACAAGTTTCCAGGAGCTCAAAGAGAGACTTTTAAAAATCACTGGTGCTTAAAAATATGCCCTGTTTAAAATGTAGTATTGGAAACCAATGAATCCACTCTTGCTCTCAAAGGAAGATGAATATTTATTAAAAAGATTAACTATCACTACAAAAGGCATCAACGGAAATGTATCAAGAATGAAATAACAGTTAAATATACATTGTATTTTGAGAGTATTTTCATTCAGTTTCATTCTTAGCACAGGCGAGATTAAATATTTAATGCAGGAGAATAAAGACTTATAACTCCAGCGCCACTAAGATCTCTGTGTAATGAAGTGAAGTCAGCTGGCAATGTCCCGTTTTGAGGGGCAACTTGAAGACATCCACTGAAAATATGTGGATCGTTACAGTGTTTACCATCGTCATAGCCCTAGAAAGTTGACATAACTATCCTCATTTTACAGATAAAGAAATGGGTTCAGGGTGGTTAGCGATTAGTTAATCACACAGCTGGTAAGTGTCAACATGGGCATCGTTACCATAATCTCCTGGTTCCAAACCCAGTGTTTTTGCATCTGTATCTCAGTGGGCTCTAAAGGGGGCCAAAAATATACGTCTCTTATAGGCTTCTTCTAGTGCCCTTCTGTTATATATTGATATATCTCTTGTTTCTGTCTGCTCAGTATTCTTCTGATGAGAAACTCCTCTCTTTTCCGTGTCATTGTGGTAAGGCTGGCAACTGTAGTGCCGCACCCACAGACAGACACACTCCCATTACTCTGTTCTACCTCAAGAAGGATTATACTATCACTGTGTCGGGCGACTCGTAATGCTTGTTATTATTCCAGGTGGCATCATTTCCATGAATTTTCCAAATTGGGATAAGACAGGTTACTTTCTCTCTCTCTCTCTCTCTCAACAATTCAGCTGTCATTTTCCAACCAGCCCCCACTCCCAACTTCCCAACACTGCCCCTTAAAAAGAGCCTCTTTGCATACAAAGAATCAGTCTAACACACAAAGAGAAACAAAGATGAGAGGAGAATGGAAAAAGAGAAACTCCAGAAGGTTCTGTACAAGCCCCGGATCCAGCCATGCTGTACCTTCAGTTGACATGAGTCAAGAAATCTCTTTGATTAAATTTGAGTTGGGTTTCTACCATTTTCAACTGAAAGTCTCTTGAATACTGTAACTCCCCCTTCTGTGGTCCCATGGCCCTCAGACTTTGTCTTTATTGTATGATGTGTGTTCATACGTGCGTTGTTCTTCCCCATGAAACTGAGAAGTTTTCCGGGATGGAGACCATGCTTATTTGTTTTGTATTCCCAGCCCCTAGCCTCGTGCCTGAACAAAGTGCTTATTCATGATTAGATTCCAGTCAAACAAATCCACAGGAAGCAGATAAACACCCCAATCTGAATATAGCCAATGACATCTTCAGGCACAGAGGAGTCCTGAAAAAATGTTCAACCCCACTAGTGTCCAAGAAATGCAACTTAAAACCACAGAAATGTCACAGCCATTAAGATGGGTAAAATGTGTAATTCAGACAATGACAGGTATTGGTGAAGATGTGGGGAAATACAATCACAGGCTCTTTGTGTTGAGTGAAATCTGGTGTAACCATTTGGAGAACAATTGGGCAAAACCTAGTAAAATTTAAAGTATGCCTATGGTTCGATTCTATATTCCACTCTCAAGGAACCCTCATGCACGCAAGGAAATGTGTACAAGGGTCCTCACTGCGGCCTTGTCGGAAAAATGGGAAGTCACGTAATATTCCACCATCAGAGGGATGAGAAGTAAGTTGTAGCTGTTCCTAGAATGGGATTTTCCAGAGCTGTTAAAATGCATGAAATAGATCTCCATCTATCAACCTGGATCCACCTCAGTAACATGATGAGGCATGGAAAACCAAACTGCAAGAGGATTTATGGAAAATGATACCATTTACTCAGATTTTAAAAAACCCCAGAGTTCCTGCCATTCCCTCTAATTTTCTTTATGTTTAAAATGTTCCGTAATAAAGTTTTAGAAGATACTTTATATTGCTTACTGTCACACAGGATGTAGTAAAAGATTTTTAAAAACCCAAAAAACAAATCAGAGTATCTGCTTCATTGTACCTCTGAGGAAGGAGGGAGAAGAGTGTAAAAGAAACTTCTATTGAATCTGTAATTTTTATTTCTTTGGGAAAAAATTCATCTGAAGCAAATATAGCAAAACATTAAGAGTTATTACATGGAGGAGGTAGGTAGATATTTTCCTGTATGTTAGAAAAAAATGTTTTTAAAGAATGAAGATTAGAAAAATCAAACATTAAAATGCAAAAAAATTATTTTAATTAGTAATCAGTGTTCAATCAATTCAGTGGTTTTTGAGGGATTCTTCACCCCAGTGTCCTTTAGCTGCTCCTGGGGAGGAAATGTCTTTCTGTCTGCAAGCATAATGGTCATGGGAGAGAGAGAGGAAGATATAAAACTCGTCTGACCATTTATGATGAATTGCAACCTTAGTTGTAGTGTAGCAATTGAATACAACAGAAAAGGGCATCTGAATTTCTGCTCTGCAGGTTGTGCGAAAGCCACAAGAGCTTTATTTTTATTTATTTTTTTAACCTTCACCAGTACACCTACAAAATCCCATTCACTAGAGCCAGGATTCCATATATACCAGCTGCCTCCTGGGAGACTGGTCATCAGCTGACCTGTTTAGCCTGAGAATCTGAAAGCAGCAGGTTAGTGGGGTTTTACAAAGAAAGGCCTTTCTGAGGGCAGGATACTACTTACATATTCCGTGTTAGGGAAGGGAATTCGGTATCTATAAGTACCGACCTTGATGGTCAAAACGCTTCCCGCTTTGCGAGCAATGGATTCAGTGACAATCAGGTCTATAACCTGGTGGTCTCCACCTGGGCCAGGCACAGCCAACGTCCCTGACAACGTGCATTTGCTGCCGGAGCCTGGGATCAGGCCCCGCCCCGGAGGAGGGAACAGTCTCCCATCTGTGGAAGGTCAGGATGTCAGGAGCCTCAGCACACAGTCCAGAGTCAGAGCAAGGCAAGCAGAGTGGATGCTCTCGGAATAATTGGGGGCTGATCATGCCCCTCCCCCGTCAGGCAGGGGTAGTGAGGGGTACCACCTTTGGGGTGCTTGTCTGTGCCTCTCACCCACCCATATAGCAGGGCAGGGTACGGAGAAGCCCATGATAGCTCAATAGAAAGACTGTGACCCTTTCAGCCGACAGAGGTTGCTCAGAAGAGTGTTACTAGGTGCTTTGGGGTAGCTTCCTTTCCTCTTCTGCCAAGGGAAAAGAAGAGAAAGGGAATCTTATGTCCACACAGGGAGAAGCAGCCAATCAGTGGAATGGCGTGGCCACAGCGGGCTGGGTGAATTGGCAGCAGAAAATCACCGTGTTGGCTCCTGGGTTGACGATGACAATAGTCCAGCAAGAGGGGCCTTGAGATCCTTGGAGTGACACGATCTGAGGCCTGGCTTCGGAAAATCAGCAAGAGAAGCAAAGAACCCAGCGCAGAGAGTGTGAGGGTGAGGGCCAGAGGGGTGGCAGTGCCAACCAGAGTTCATGGAAGGAGATACTCTGAATCCAGCCGGAGTGTGAATGCAGGAGACGACTTGACCTTCCGTCTACACTAATTAACTGGCCACTTTTACTTGAGGCTACTGCCATTGGTCACCAAGAACCCCAACTTCCTGTGTCTGGTTCATCATTAAATTAACAGAAGCAAGGGAGGAGTGGACCTTGATTTGTAATTACCTGGACATCTTGCTGCTTTAATTTTTGTTTCACATAAGAAAAAAAGGAATCCCAGGGTTCCTGCTCCATCTTGGATAACCAGAATGAGGTCTTTCAGGTCCAATTCTTCAGAGCAAAGCCTCCTCCAAGCAAACAAACTTTTAACTCACTAACAAATGACTGCCTCCTGAGGTTTAGTATCAACTTCTTGTGTCTTTACCCTGTCCCATCAAAATCCACTTTCCAAGAAAAGATGTTGGGGAGAAGAAAAGGAGAAGAGGGAAGAAAGCTCATCCAGTCACATCTTTACAGCACGCAGACAGAGGCAGTTATACTAGACAGCAAAGTGGTGACTGCCCATGGCTCTCATGAGCAAAGTGTCACTAGAATAGGGACTTTCAAATGTCTGTGATAGCGACCACAGTGAGAAAAACATTCAACCCTGAGATCAGTACACATGCACGTGTGCACGTACACACACCTATATTTATGAAACGATAATTACAATTATTACTCTAAATCTGATGTTTTCCATTCTATTCTATTTAATTTTAAAAATGCCAATCTTGATCTCTAACTTTACTTCATAACCCAGTGGATCACAGACCACAGTTTAAAAACCTTTGGTCTAGACCCAAGTCCTTGAACTAGAATGTCATGTGCACTTTTGCAGCCGCTCAGATAAGAGTGAAATAGTCACTATCTGTCGACACTTTCCTGCTTCATAAATACATGCGTGGTTTGAGGAACGAATATGATATAAATATGAATGTATTTCTAAGACCTTTTATTTCCAGGAGAGAGATGTTACACTGCACATTATGAGATATTTTCGTAGAATAATTAAAAATAATTATGCTACCAGGTAAAACGTTAAATGTATGGCATATCCCTTCAACATATGAGCAGTTTCCAAAGCCTGCACTCTTGTAAACATGTTACTGGATGCCTTTCACTCCATACTAAGTGAATTTACTGAATGCATGATTCCTTTCTCTCTGTCTCATGCACACACACACACACGCACACGCACACACACACATGCACACATCTTGTCTACCCCAGCTCTCAGAACTCAGGCACTACATTGCAATAGTACTTGCTATGATACTTTGTAAATTAAATGCCAATCCCTGTAACAGTGAATTACCTACTGAAAAAGTGGTGATACCGACTGACAAAAATGCTCTAGAGTTGGGGAGCTTTTGACAAGTTTACAAATTTCATATCAGATCGTGCAGACAAAACCCGGTGCCTTTGAAAGGCTGCAGCCTGGCTTGAGGGGGGCTTTCTCTCAAGGGTCCTCCTGATTCTAGAACCACCACATCATTTGCATATGCTGGCTCAGCCCATCCTTATATGGATGTCTGAAGGAAGGAGGACAGACGTTGTGATTCTCAACGTGCAATTGTGGAAACTGGGCAGCAAAGGAGTTAGTCAATCTGGGTGAAACATCCTGTTTTCCATTTCCAGTTGCAGGAAGGAATCTAGCCTCGGTGCTGTGTGTGCAGTGACACTGATTGCATCATGGTTTGGACTGGAAATAAGGTGGGGTCAATCTGGAGGGAAATGGTTGAACAAATATTCGTGCCTATACTATCTGTACTATAAAATATTATGTAACTATTTTAAATCTGAACGGTGGCTTAGGTGTAAAGTTACTCACAAAAAAACGCTGAAGAAAAATTTGTTTAATATAATCCCATTTTTTAATTTAAAAAGAAAGGAGTACAGTGTATTGGGGTAAAATTACTTGCAGGTGTTCACAGGAGGCTGGTTAAAAATAAAGACAGATATATACGAAATGGTGAATATTAGTTATTTGAAGAGGGATGGGCTGTAGGGATGGTCAAGGAGATGTAGGGGTGAATAATTGTTTTGTTGTATAATTTCATTTCTTTCAAAGAGCACTACTTTTAGAATTTGAAAAATCTGACAAAGAATATTTAAAACAATGAAAGAAAATTATCTTTCATCTAGTTCTATTTTAGGTAAAGTGACCTTACCAAGGTCACCTAGGTTGAAAGGGGCAGCCTGAGGACTAGAGCACATGTTTTTTAATCCAGTGCTGTACCCTCAATGCTCCAGCTGTCTCTCGGAAATCAAGTGTGTGTAAAAGTTTAATCAAGTGTGTGTAAAACTTTATCCCCTTAAAACTGGTGTTGGGGGACTTCCCTGGTGGCGCAGTGGTTAAGAATCTGCCTGCCAATGCAGGGGGACATGGGTTCGAGCCCTGGTCCGTGAGGATCCCACACGCCGCGGAGCAGCTAAGCCCGTGCGCCACAACTGCTGAGCCTGCGCTCTAGAGCCCGTGAGCCACAACTACTGAAGCCCGTGGGCCTAGAGCCCATGCTCCACAACAAGAGAAGCCACCCCGATGAGAAGCCCGTGCACTGCAGCGAAGAGTAGCTCCCACTCGCCGCAACTAGAGAAAGCCTGCATGCAGCTATGAAGACCCAACGCAGCCAATAAATAAATAAATTAAATAAATAAATTAAACAAACAAACAAACAAACAAAAACTAGTGTTGGGTGAATACACAGAGTAAAGCACAGAATAATGCCCTATAAGAAAACACGGCCCAAATTGTTGTTGTTACCACACAGTGTTTAATGCAATGTAAGCATGCGAGTCAGGTATCACAGTAGCTCTTGAAGAAATGTAGTGCTGACAGTATTTGGCAATAAAATAATAATCACTGTGTGTATCTCTGATGAAATGAGATTTAATCCATTTGAGCTCCTAATTGTCTGCCACACTACATTAAAGATGGATACAAACATTGTCTCCACTGCTCAGAAATATGAAATTCAAAGCAATATGCGCAATGTCTTGGAATCAGCTAGCTTAATGAAGCAGCAAATTAGACCTTTCTATCTCTTTATTTAACATCCAGTTCCATGAATTTATCAGAGTTCATTACAGAGGTGCAAAATTTAAAGAAATGCCGCGAAATTCATTTATGATTAGAACTAATGACTTTGAAAAAGGCTTCTCATATTTTTAGAGAGCCATTATTTATTATTGAATTTATATGGCTTTGGGTAATAAATGTTCAGTCTTCTCACTTCTGTTATTTATAGTTTGGATTTTATAATACAGCCACACACACAAAAATCTCATATAAAGAAATCAACCTTTTCCCCCAAACACAGCAGTGACATTCAGAAGAGCAATGGCAAAACCTTCTTGTTGACCTGTTAGTGGTTTTCATTTCTGCGGGGAGGGATTGCCCCTGGGGTACGTTTGGCAATGTCTGGAGACATTTTTGGTTGTCACAACTCGGGGAAGGTGCTACTTGCATCTAGTGGATAGAGACCAGGGAGGCTGCTAAACATCCCATAATGCACAGACAGCCCCACAGCAAAGACTTACCCAGACCCAAATGTCAGTAGTGCCAAGACTGAGAAATCCTAACCTATATCATTGTGTTTCATTAAATAATGCCCCATTTAATCCAATTTTTCTTTTTTTTAAATTTTATTTATTTATTTATTTATTTTTGGCTGCGTTGGGTCTTCGTTGCTGCGCGCAGGCTTTCTCTGGTTGCGGCGAGCAGGGGTTACTCTTCGTTGTGGTGCGTGGGCTTCTCATTGCAGTGGCTTCTCTTGTTGCAGAGCATGGGCTCTAGGCATGTGGGCTTCAGTAGTTGTGGCTCACGGGCTCTAGAGCGCAGGCTCAGTAGTTGTGGCGCACGGGCTTAGTTGCTCCACGGCATGTGGGATCTTCCCGGACCAGGGCTCGAACCATGTCCCCTGCATTGGCAGGCGGATTCTTAACCACTGCGCCACCAGGGAAGTCCCTAATCCAATGTTTTCTTAAAAGATATCACTTTCCATCTTGTCCCATAGATTGAGAGCAAGACCAATGGAAAGCATGAATCTGGCTCACATGATTTGTTCCCTGATAGTTATATTAATAATGACTTTAGCATCTGTAATAAAGATGATAGAGTTGAAGGCTAAAATGGGACCCTTGCAGATAGATTAAGGAAATTAATTTGCACAAGCATTTATATTATTTTCAAGCAGATATCTTTTCCACTTTAAACCAAAAGCATCTGATTATCTAATAGCTTTTCAAGAGGTTAGCAGTTTGGTTCAAAGTGTTTAAAAGAAATCTGCTTGGGATTCTGACTTAGATAAGAAGAGTCTATTTCCAGAGTAAAAACGATGGCAAACAGCAGGAAGATCTAAGGGTCTGATTCACTGTAACATGCATTTGCCTAGGACATTATTTATGGTCAGGTTCAAGGTAGAAATTCCACACTTTTGATAGAGATAGTTTTGATTTCAATATTGCTGAATTTCTTTTTTAATATTAGACTTACCTCTTGTTTTAATCTGTCTCTCGTATGCATGCATGGGGAAATCTGGTTAATTGAATGTAACTTGGTACTTTTATAATCCCTATGATAACAGTCATCAAAGTTTTTATGGGTCTTATTTATTTAAAGGAAAATCTAATCAATTATGAAGTGACCCAAAGAAGAAGAATGAAACTGAAATTCTTCTCATCCAAAGAAAATGACAATTAAATACCAAAAAACCCAAGAAGATTAGAATCTCAATTTGCTAAACTTCTTGAGAACTAGGGTGTTCTGAAGGAAACGTTTAATATCTAACATATTCACTCTACTTAATGAGATCGAAGAATAAGTGAACATATAATCGAAGCATTCATAATTTAAGGATTGTGTAATGCAGTATTTCTTATGGTGAGAGGACTGGTTTAGTGGTTATGTGTTTATTGTCATTTATTTTTAGGAAAACAAATGTTACTAGCATACCAAATGCATGATTTCACTAATATTACTGCTCTCAAAAATAATGAAGTAGTTCTAGGTGTTAGGCCCAACTAGATTTAAAGACAAATATTGAGACTTCCCTGATGGCACAGTGGTTAAGAATCCGCCCGCCAATGCAGGGGACACGGGTTCGAGCCCTGGTCCGGGAAGATCCCACATGCCACGGAACAGCGAAGCCCGCGAGCCACAACTACTGAAGTCCAGGCGCCTAGAGCGCGTGTTCCACAACAAGAGAAGACACGACAATGAGAAGCCCGCGCATCACAACAAAGAGTAGCCCCAGCTCGCCGCATCTAGAGAAAGCCCGCATGCAGCAACAAAGACCCAACGCAGCCAAAAAATAAATAAATTTATTTTTTAAAAAAAGACAAATATTAAGTAAATAACAGTATAGATGGTACTCAGATGTGGTAAAAATTGTGATGGGTATGCACATGAATGTAATCCTGGGACAGTATTTCAAAGTCATCATTCTGAACATTTATTGTATCGCATATTGGGTGAACAGAGAAATAAGGGTGGAGGCATAATGACCTCAACATACGTCATTACATTGGCTTTTACAATTAACACTTAATGTTGATTGGGCCCTTGTGATCAAGCCCCGTAACATTTATATAGTGCTTACTACATGCCACGACGTTACTTACTTGTTTGTTTGTTTTTTTTAATTCATTTAATCCACGTAACAATTCCATCAATTCAGTTACAGCTAGTACATGGTAGAACTGAGATTTGCACCCAAGTGCCTGCCTCTAAAATGTGTACTCTTAACATATATGCAATACTGCGTCTCTCGTGACCAAAACAAGTGCCACACGCTGTGTCAAGGGCTTTCACGTATTATCTCATTTAATCCTCACTGTTTTCTTCTGCCGAGCCCCATTATCTTATTGGATACATGAGGCTGGTGGGGAGAGCCGACTCTTTTCTTACTAAGTTGTGCAGATGGATAAATTTCCAATTACCTGAGATTCTTAAGTCAGTGAAAACCAAAGTGGGGAGGATACAAGACAAGCCACTGAGATGTGAGAAGGAAAAAAAAAGGTAGAATTTAGTTAACATTTATTTCTTATATCACTCGTTTAAAGTTCATTCTTTGTGATGGTTATAATGTCTTTATCCATCAATGCAATAGCGTGCAGCGTAATTTATAAATAGGTATACATATATTAGGAATGCTTGAGCAAAAATTTTATACTGATGAGTAAATATTTTTCAGTAATTCCAGATTTTCTCCCTACCTGGGCCATTCCCTTGGCATACACAAGTCCACTTGGAAACTTACACGGTCTCCTTAAAGCCTATATGTATGTATGAGTTCACTTACTCTGCACATTTAAATTCATTTACTCAGCACATTGTCACTAATTGCTGGGGATTATCTCAGGCATGAAAGAATATGTCATTTTAAGCTTTCATCCAAAAGACAAAACCAAGCAAAATAACTAATCAGTTCAGAGAAAATATCCTATTGCCTAAAGGAATCCAAGAGGGTAGATGAATGAGCCATTTGGGTATCTGTTGAACAAATATTCATATAGACTTGTGCTAGATGTGGTGGGTGCCACACCCATGTGGCTCTGTTCTCATGTGGCTGATAGTCTAGCCCAGCCATTAAGAGCTCAAATTCCTGGCTCTTTGACCTTGGGCAGGTTACACAGCCTCTCTCTGTTCAGGCATTCTCATTTGTACAATGGATATAATAACAGTACCCACCTCAAAGGATTGTGGTGAAGGAGTAACTAAATTAATATGCTTCAAATACTTACCAAAGTGGCATCCACAAGGCACCATATTCTCGTTACTGTGTGCGGTGGCTCATTTTATGTGTCAACTTGGCTAAGCCCTGGTGCCCAGATTATTTGGTCCAACATTATTCTAGATGTGAAGGTATTTTTGCTGAGATTAACATTTAAATCAATAGACCTTGAGTAAAGTAGATTATTCACAATGTGGATGAGTCTCACCCAATCATGTAAAAGCCTCAGTAGAGAAAGACTGACCTCCCGCAGGGAGGAGGAATTCTGCCAGCAGATTGCCTTTGGTCTCTAACTGCAGCTCTTCCCTGGATCTCCAGCCTGCTGTTCTACCCTACCGATTTTGGATTTGCCAGCTTCCGCCATCATGTAAGCCAATTCCTTAAAATCAATCGCACAATCAACATACATACACGATATATACATGCATATACATACAACATATACATACATTCCGTTGGCTCTGTTTCTCTGGAGACCCTGGCTAATACACCATGGGATAATGGTAGCTACCATTTATTAAGCCCTTCCTACATATTATTCAGCACTTCAAATATGATCTCACTTAATTCTTCATAAAAGCCGTATGACCCCCACTTTACAAACGAGAAAACAGCCTAAGAGAGGGAAGTGTCTTGCCCAAGGTCATCCCAGCGAATCTGTGACAGAGGCAGAATTCATTGCCCTCCCCAACTCCTCTCCTCAAGTAAATGCCATCAGAGTTTAATTTAGGATTAAAAGGTTAGGACAGCTGGTTCTGGGTGGAGTGATTTGTCTTCAGCCTGCCCACAAGGCTGGGTGACAGGAATAATTACATGGCTGTTTTACAATACTTTTCAAGCTATTGAGAGATACTAAATGCCCAATAATAAATGCAAAATGATTTTTGCCCGTCACTAATTGTAATTCTTGCCAGAATTGAACTGCGGAGCTACTTTAGCGAAGGCATTCACGATACCATAGAAGCCAACTAGACCTCAAAGAACATGGAGAGCATCAAATCCCCGTATTACGAGGGCTGCCTAGCAGAGGGGAGGAATGTTAGCATCTTAAGTGAAATTACACAAGGTTTTAAGAAGACCAACTGTGGTTTTCGAGGGGAAGAAATACCTTTTTTGAGTTAGACAACACCTCCCCTCCACATCAGTGGAGCACATTATGGATTTAGCAAATCCAATCAGGCCTCTCCAGTAAGTAAGTCTGATTATTGAATGAAGCTTATCAGAGGGTTCACCAAGAGCATTTAAACCAGTGCCAGTACCATCAGGCAAAACCAAATTAGCTAGCATTCACAAACAATTTCCTTTTATGTGCAAAGCTGTTTCTAAAAAGAAACTTCAGAGTTCAAAAGAGCTGTGAGGGAATATTTTTACAATCTGTTCCACTGGGTAACAGATTGAATTTAGCCTCAGCTGGTGATTTTGGTCTCCTTAATTATTGGCAATAACAACACTTTAAATTGATATGGTGCTTTTAGCTTTGCAAAAGATGGTCAGGTTCATTTATCAACTGATCTACTTTATTGTCCTGTGCTATAATTTTCAACTGATAGTCCAAGACTGCAGGCTAACACATTATAAAAAAGGCCATGCTAAGAAGTGTTGTTAGTGTCTCTTTTTTTCTAAGCATAATTTAGGTGATGATGACATGATCTAAAGAAAATGTTGGAGGACTTCTCTGGTGATTCAGCATTTAAGACTCCATGCTCCCAATGTAGGGGACCTGGGTTCAATCCCTGGTCAGGGAACTAGATCCCACATGTCACAACTAAAAGATCCCACATGCCACAACTGAGACACAGCATAGCCAAATAAATAAATAAATAGATAGATATTAAAAAAGAAAAAGAAAATGTTGGTATCTGGTACAACTTATCTAGTCCCCAGTGACATAAAATATGAAAGTAAATGAATATAGTATACTTGATAATGTAATAAAAATTTTTTTTAAATTTCACAGCACTTTCTAAGTATAAAAATGAAAACCAAAGCCAACTAGGAATGACTGAGGTACTTTCTTTGCTGTACATTTCTCTCTGAGTCTAAAGAATTGAGAATTTACTGTACTCTACCGCTTCCCTAAAATACTAGAACAGGATTAAGAGCAAGGGGCTTAAAATTGGCTTTTGAAAGGTTCAGGCTGTGCCTGGGTATAGAAGCATCTTTGGTTTATAAAAAATATTCATATACTCACCATAATAAGAAAGTGATAGTTAGGTCTGCAAACCCTGCAACTATAAAACTTGCTAAATGGTGTTTAAAACCGCAGGAGAGCCTTTGTCTATGTATCTTGTATTACTGGGGTTTTTTTAAAAATTTTTTTTATTATTATTATTTTTTTAATTTTTTACTTTATTTTATTTATTTATTTTTGGCTGTGTTGGGTCTTCATTTCTGTGCGAGGGCTTTCTCTAGTTGCGGCAAGCGGGGGCCACTCTTCATCGCGGTGCACGGGCCTCTCACTGTCTCGGCCTCTCCCGTTGAGGAGCACAGGCTCCAGACGCGCAGGCTCAGTAATTGTGGCTCACGGGCCCAGTTGCTCCGCGGCATGTGGGGTCTTCCCAGACCAGGGCTTGGACCCGTGTCCCCTGCATTGGCAGGCAGGTTCTCAACCACTGCGCCACCAGGGAAGCCCTTGTATTACTGTTTTGAATTGTATGAGATAAGATTATATGGCATAGTTCTAAATTATGTGACAAAAGAAGGCAAAAATTCTTAAAATATATGAGGCTCTGAACTTATATTTAGATATTTCACTATATAAAAAGACAAGTTTGCAAAATGAAATTAGTAGAGATATGCTTATGCAATTTTTAAAGGTAAATCAAGGAACTAAGGCTATGTGATGTGGATTTCCTATCAGGAATAAGACATGAAGATAAATTAGTCCATGAAAGGTACCTGTATACATAAAATATGTACTGGATTATATCCTTTCATGTTTGAAAAGAAAAAGGCATTATCAAATAACTATAAATGACATACGGCTACGTCAGAATCAATTTTTATAGTACAAAATTTTATACCAAAATTGCAAAACCGTCTCTCTGTCTATAATTACTGGTTTTGTGTAGTCCACTTAGCAAGAGAAAGAATCTCTGAGAAAGGGGTATAGATCAAGCAGAAGGTTGGCTACTGAGTTATCTGTGGTCACATAGATAATATTGGATTTGTCAGGAGAGTTTATATTTTCTAAGAACATTTCCATTATGTAGGAGTCATTGACCCTAAGATACTTACTCTTTCATAATAGTAAACATGTCTTCATGAGTAGATTTTATTATTTATTTTAACATATCAGCTTCCCCTCTGTGTGAGTGAATTACAGTTTCCTGCCCCATTGAAGCCAAGCGTGGTCCTGTGGCTTGCCTTAGCCAATAAAATGCTGGTGAAAATGATGGCTCTTACTTCTGAGCAGAATCTCTGAGTCATCATGTACTTTTCCCCATTGCTCTTTTCTTTCTGCCATCATAGAAGCTGCATTTTAGATAGGTCTTCCTGTAGCTTAGGTTACAGAGTGACGAGCCAGAACCAGATGTGATCATCTCTGCCATCTGAAGGGACTGTTTATCCATTAATATTTAATGTAGTTATCCACATGATTTCATTTAGTTATAGCATCTTATTATTTTTTTTCTGTTTTCCCCTCTGCCTTCTGTTCCTCTTTTTCTCTTTCCTGCCTTCTTTCTGGTTATGTTGTGGAAGCTCTTGATTCTCTCATATTCTTACAAAGAGTGCTGATGATTTTGTTTTAGCAGGCAGTGAACTTGGACAGACTCAGACTCTGAACTGTGTGTTGCCTGTGAAGGACAGAAGCTCAGATTTCAATTTTCTTCTCTTAGCCGTCCTCCTAGCTATTTTGAGTCTGCCCCATGCGTACATTGTTCAGAGCTCAGAGACTGGGCCAAAGTTTATGCAGAGAATTTGAGGCTCCTTTGCTCTGGCTCTCTCTTTTCTGGGATTCCCTCCTCACTCTCCAGCGCCAGAACCTTTGGTTCTTCAGGCCAGAAAGACAGCAGATTTTCTAGTGAAGCTAAATTTAGGCCACCTGTGCTGTGACTGCAGCCTGTTGTCAGATGAAGCCATAAAAAGGGGAAACTCGTGCTCTGATGGTGCCTCTTCCAAATTTTGACTCCTTTCGAAATCTGCCTGCTTTGCTCACTCTCCACGTAGTTGCTTTTTTATGTATCTTGTTCAGGCTTCAGCCTTGTTATCTGTGGGAAGAGCAGTCAATTAGGAACCTACTCTGCCGTCCTGGAGATAGAATTCTCTAAAGCCTGTTCTGAGATAGGTATATAATGAGAATTAGAATTAAGCTTTTCTGATTGAAAGCTATTGAGATTTGAGGGTATATTTGTTTCTTCAACGTAAGTTACCCTAAACAGACTAATTAGCCAGCTAGGGCAATCTGGAATATTACCAGCCATTTCACACTTGTAAAATCTATTCAGGGACAAATGAATTTCCCCAAATCATTCTGACTTTATGAGTTCTGCTTTTTACTTATACTGTAAAGATATTTTAAGTGGAACTCTTTCCTTCTTAATTTCCTCTGTAGTCATGAAGAATAACGTCCATAATATTTGAAAGACATTCTGTATCCCACTTCTCTGCACTCCATCCTTATCACTGTAATCACAGGGTTTGGAAACCAGGATTCAGTATCTAACTTGAATGCATATCTACCATATCGAGTCACTCACTGGTAGAATTGGGCCTGGTAAAATTATGAAATATTTCATTTAAAATTATTGTATAATTAATTGATTTCTGCTAAAACATCTAACATAAAGAAAGCTGTAGAAAGCAGAGATACAAGCAAATTAGGCAAAGGAAAGTGCTTTTCTTGGGATTGCCATTTCAATGTTTGTCTCCCCTAAAAATGATTCAGTAGAAAGTAGGTCTTTCTTCCTACAATGAAGCCAAACATGTCTTTGGCATAGATGTTGTATATTATATATGATAGTACCTTCAGTAAAAATGCAAGCTTCTGTTATACAAGCTTCAAAGTTAGACATACTTCTCTCTCTTACTTGATTAAAACCATGAAGAAAAAATATATGTACCCATACATACACACAAACACACACATACATTTATTTATATTTTTCCCTAAGCTGATTACTTTGCAGTGTAGGATCTAATTGGTAATAAAATTTCTTCATAAAAGTCTATAGGAGAGCTGTAGATTAGAAAAGTCTTTTTGAAATGCGTCACAGTCTCTGAGCATTGTCGATTTCCATTTAAATTACAAGTCTGGGAGGCTGACCACAGGAGATGTCTTATAGTCATCCTTACAACTTGCTTCGTATTTGAACCCTCATCTATAATTATTTTGTAACTAGTCTGAACTCATGTCCCTGCAGCTCAATGTACTATTTCTATTTTATTATTTTTCCTTTACATATTTTCATCAGATTCTTTCAACCCTTTATTCAACCAATATTTTTTGAATGGCAACTTTGTGCCAAGCTCTGAAAATGCAGGAATGAACAAGACAAAGTTTCAGCCTTCATGGTGCGTCCATTCTGGAGGGGAGACAGATGACAAATAAGCACACAAATTACATCATTTCAAGTTTGCAAAAGATCCTGTAAAGAAACGTAAAGCAGAGTAAAACCCACTGGAACTCTCCTTTGCCCTATAATTTCTTTATCTTTGCATCATCACTAATCACAGTGACTTTCTGAATTGTAAGTAACCCCTGCACAAGAGATTGGTGGTTTACCCACAGTTTGCTTCTACACACCCCAAACCCAACCAGCTCCATGGACATGGATCTCCACAGGGACACCGAAAACCTTGTTTTTAAATCCATTGAACACTTCATGCTCATTTTCTGAGTTGACTGCTCTGCAGCCTGTGACACTGTTCCCCCTTTCCTTAGAAAGCCCTCCTGCCCTGGGGGCGTCTCTGATCATGCTTTCTCAGCTTTCTTTGGAGACTCCTGTTGTCTGGCCAGCCAGTCATTATACACTGGCACCACATTTAGATTCTCCCATGGGGCAGGCACTGTGTTTTCCCCTATGAAAGTGCTTGTCACGCAGCATGGTGATTGCTGTTTGTCTGTCTTTCCCACTAGACAGGAAGTTATTCACTCTTGTATCTCCAGCACCGGGCACATGGCTGACACAAAAGGGTCCAATAAATATTTGATGAATGATTGAGTAAATGAATACATGTTTTCAAAAGGGGATGATTTTATGAAACAGTGTACACCAGCAATAAAATTGTGCTAGTGTTCAAATATTTCCTAAGAAAGATTTAGTATATATATATATTTTTTAAAAACTGAAGCATGTTCCATTCTGTTTTTTTTCTCTTCATTGTGAACCTTCATAGCAATAAATACTATATAGTTTAATGGTTAGGTTTTATGGCTAGGCATAATTTTGGCTCCAGAGCCAGACTGCCTGTGTTTAAATCCCAGCTCTCCCATTGACCTGTTTTGGAGTGTTGTGTGTGTGTGTAACTTTGACATGTACCTGGACATCGGTTTCCTCATCTGAAAAATGAGGTTAATAATACTCTCTACCTCATAAGATTGTTAAGAAGAATAAATAAGTAGAATAATTCAAGGTATTGGTACAAGGTTTGACACACAGTGGTGAGTAATCGTTGCCACTGTTACCATTATTATTTGAAGAAGGCACTTTTAGTATCACCTCCTAAATAATTTTGTAGTCCATTAGGTAGGATGTTTCTGGCTTCAGGGCAGCAAGAAGTCCATCCTAAATGACTTAAACAATAAGGAAATATATTATCTGACATTAGAGGAAGGGGTGGAACCATCAGTAGTTCAAAGATACCGGGACGGATGGCATGTGATTGGCTCAAATGGCTCAGGATTCACTCTCAGAGCCTAGTCTTGGGTTACATTCCCCTAAGTCAGGGGACATGTAGGATGGTGAATACTTGACCGGAATGTGGCTTCTGTTAGGAAGAAACATAAGAGGGAATAGAGGCTAATTGGACAACCATCTATGTTTACCACATGTACTACTGCTGTCAGAAAATATGGAGATGCCCTATTAATCAAGAGGATTAATTCTAACATGTGGCATTGTGCTTAGAAATTAAGTTTCCAGATGTAAAAAACAACAACAACAAAAAAAAACAAGTGAAAGTATATATATATTTGTAACTATAATTTATTGAGAGATTATTTTGCACCAGACACTATGTTAAGTTCTTTACATTCACGGTTTCTTTCAACCTTCACCAACACCCTCACTCATTTAATCAGCAAATATTGAGCACTAGCTGTAATCGAGGCACTGTCTAGTCACTGGGAATATAGTAATGGTCAAAAAAAGACCAAGACCTGGCCTTCAAATGCCCCACAGTCTATAAACAGGAAAGTGCAACCAAAAAGGATTGAGTGAATTGCCGTGGATCACAGAGCTTGAATGTGGCAGAGCTGGGATTTGAATGTAAGGAGTTCAACGCCAAAGCCAAGAATGGCTTGTGGCAGGAAAATATTTACTTGGCCCTAAGGGGAAATAATATAAACGTGAGGTAAGAGGTTAACTGAAATTCAGACACAGTACTTAGCCCGTGCTGGGCTCCCTTCTTTAAGCCTGTGCTTCTGAGGGAGGGCTTTCTGTGGCTTCGAGGAGATTTGGTGGAGGAGGCAGGCGCCATGACCTGAAGCAGCATGACCACGGACGAGTACCCAGAACGACGAAGGGCAGACAGCAGGCCGGGGGCGGGCCCGCCCACACCAGGGCTTATGTACGGGAGCAGACCCCATGAGCCCTGAGGCCCTGAGAGCTCTGCGCGGGAAATGAAGGCGCCCCGTAGGGGCTCATCCTTCTTCCCTGACCCCCAGCTCTCACGTGTAGTAACTTCAGTCAACCTTCCCTGGAGCTTTGCTCTGTGATAACCGGTGCAGCCAGCCTGCTTACAAAAGAGAGAGTTTTGTGGCATCTTGGTAGGGTGAGACTTCCGGACTTCTGAGTGGGAACTTAAACTAATGGAAGAATGATACACATTTTAAAAACTTCGTCTTTCTCATAGCATATTGATCCATGCCCTCAAATTTAAGTGAGAATTGTGATAACCAACTTCGGTCATTATTTTCAATTTGTTTCACGCCACAGAATCAAACCTCCACAGAGATGAGATGCTAATTGTTACTGACTCATATGAACTTGACTGAATTCAAATGTGTCTTTTCTCTAGGACTGGTGGCTTGATCAAGTTTAATGCTGTATTTTTATTTATTTATTTATTTATTTATTTATTTATTTATTTTTGGCTGTGTTGGGTTTTCGTTTCTGTGCGAGGGCTTTCTCTAGTTGCAGCAAGCGGGGGCCACTCTTCATCGTGGTGCGCGGGCCTCTCACTATCGCGGCCTCTCTTGTTGGGAGCACAGGCTCCAGACGCGCAGGCTCAGTAGTCGTGGCTCACGGGCCCAGTTGCTCCACGGCACGTGGGATCTTCCCAGACCAGGGCTCGAACCCGTGTCCCCTGCATTGGCAGGCAGATTCTCAACCACTGCGCCACCACGGAAGCCCAATGCTGTATTTTTTTAACCAGTCCTGCAGAGGTTGTCAAGTACCCACTATATGTCAGGCACTGTTCTAGGTGCCAGGTGAATAAAAGCAACATGGTTTGTTCCTCAGAAGGGGACTCTGAGACCAAAAGCCTTGTGGAAATGACTTCCTAAGGCAGTGTTCCCAGGAGAGAGGGGTGAGGAAGGGAGGGGTGTGTGGGGCTAGAGCAATGAAAGGAAGGAGGCAAGCCAGGTGGTGCCGTCAGGCAAAGCCCCGCCTCAACCTGCCCCTGCAGGGTGCTCTGGAGTATAAAGGGCACCTCTGAGTTTTTCCTGACTCAAGGTAAGGGAGCTGGGCTTTCATAGTCCTGCGTTAGCAGGTCATTGGCTCCAGGTCACCCCAAGGGGAAGGAGACATTCCGGCACTCCTGGCTCCATGCACAGGTAGAACTCCCTTCCAGGAGCCTGAGAGCAGCTCCACCGTTCACAGCAAAGGGAGGAGAGCACAGAAACGGTACAAGTGATGCCAGGGTGGGTGGGCAGAGCCTCAGCAAGGCGGCTACCTTCTCCTTACAAAGTGTATCATCTAGTGGGGGGCTGAGACAGACCGAGAGCAGGAAACCAGATAAAAATTGTTGTCAAACATGATAAGTGCTGCATAGGAAATGAACAGAGTGCTATATTAGAGACTAACGGATGAGTACCTAGTTGGGCTGGTTACCAGAGGCGGACATTCTCAACCTGTCGGCACTCTTTACCCTTGGCTCTCCCCGCCTCTCCCCGGGCTGTTGGTGGAGCAGCCATCCTGCCACCACGCGGGGACATGCATGAGGACCACGGTGCTAAGGATAACTGAGCGGAAGGGGGGAGGAAGCCCCCGTCTCTGATGGCATCATGGATCCAGCCCACCAGCCCTGGACAGCCATCTCCGCACTTCTTTTAAGTGAGGAGAACAAGACCCCCACTGGTGAAGCCAGAGGAAGTTGGATTTTTCTGTTATATGCAGCTGAATTTAGTCCTAAGCAGCTTTCAAGCCTTGGCGGAGAGTTGACCTCAGAGAGGTGAAGTGCAATTTCACAGGAAGGAAGAAACAGAGAATAAGTACAAAAGGGGGTCAAAAGTCTTCTCAAACAGATACAGGGTTCCTATGACACTTGGACACAGCGCCAACAAAATAAGTAAAAAAACAGGGTTTATTATCTTTGCAGAAGTCTTTACCTGCAGTAATGGGTTCATTTAAATCAGGGTTTCTCAACCTCGGCATTATTCACATTTGGGGCTGGATCATTCTTTGCTGCGGGGGCTGTCTTGTGTGTTGTAGGACTTTTTTTTATATGTATATAAATTTATTTATTTATTTTTGGCTGCATTGGGTCTTCGTTGCTGCGTGCGGGGTTTCTCTAGCTGCAGCGAGCGGGGGCTACCCTTCGTTGTGGTGAGTGGGCTTCTCATGGCGGTGGCTTCTCTTGTTGCAGAGCACGGGCTCTAGGCGCGTGGGCTTCAGTAGTTGTGGCTTGCGGGCTGTAGAGCGCAGGCTCAGTAGTTGTGGCGCACAGGCTTAGTTGCTTCAGGGCATGTGGGATCTTCCAGGACCAGGGCTCGCACCCATGTCCCCTGCATTGGCAGGTGCATTGTCAACCACTGTGCCACCAGGGAAGTCCTGTTGTAAGACGTTTACCAGCATCCCTGACCTCTACCAACTAGAGGCCAGGTGCACCCCCTCCCCCAAGTTCTGGCAACAAAAATATCTCCAGACATTGCTAAATATCTCCTGCGGGGCAAAATCGCCCCCGGTTGCAAAGCACTGGTGATGTGACCTTTTTCATTCAAAAAGCCATTTTTAAATCTATAAGTTTTATCTTAATTATCTACCAAGTTTATAATTAATGATAAATTATATCCAAACTACAAGAGAGTGGTGAAGAAAATAATCTTCTTTTGGTCCTGTAGACCGACCTTCTTTTAAGTAAACATTGAAAACAAAATCTGCAATTACATATACACACACACACACACATACACACACATACATATGTACATACATATCAATATATACAAACATATACATACATATGTAATCTATACAGATATACACATATATATATACACACATGTATATATACACACGTATATGTGTACATATATATGTACAAATCACAGAAGAAACTTGCTCTAAGTGTACTTTAGGTAAGTCATTTCTCACTGTATATATCTCAGTTTCCACATCTACAAATGGAGAAACTTATGTAAGATAAGTCATGTAAGATATCTTATGCAGTAAGCTTGTGCAAGATAGCTCAGAAGTATTTTTCTCTTTTAAAATTAGAATTATTCCATGATTCACTGAAAAAATTTCTGAGTTACCCTGGACCTTAACCAGTGATTCAGTTTACAAAAGTGGGATTTGCTTGCAAATTTTAGGTAAATAGGTCTATAGAATGAAGCATACTGTTTTTCTTTCCAAAAGTCTTGTTGAGGAATGTAATTATTTGAAGGTAGAAGAATCGTCGTTGATGTATGTATTTTAAAATTCTGCAAAGTGATTGTGCCATCATTGATTCAAGGTCAGGCTGGACATCGTTATCTTCTGGAAGCATTCATGATCAGGTTCTTTGCATTCTTTTACAACTGGCCACAGTCAAAGGGAATATGTCAAGAAAAGGTCAGAAAATGCTGAGGTGAATCCATTTGCAGAGAAGAAAGAAACGGAGGGGGCTACTTCCATGGCTTCTAAGAGAAACAAAGAGAAAAATGTGAAAAATGAAAACTAGTTCGCAGTGGCAAACAAAATGAACTAGTCTATAAATATTTCATAATTTTAGCCCCATAAAGTCTCATTGTTTGGTGGTTATCTTTATTATGAGTAATCATGGGTTGCTTTGTGTTTGTTTCTAGCTTTTTCTGCTGATCTCTGTACCATCCGTCTCTGAAATAGCACCCACCAATTTCTTTTTCATTTACCTCATTCTGGTATAGAGAGAATATATGTAGTCATCAAGTAGGAAGTTAGAGACATTCTATCCAATTTAAAGGTATAAAGTACATTTTTAGAGTCAAAGAGTATGGTCTATAAAAATGAAAAGCCAAAGATAAAGACTTTGGTAATGTCTTCCTTTAGAAATAGAATAATTTTGGAGATAGCGTCTGTTTTCCCAAGAGGTCGAGAAGGTTCTCATAGGAGCAGTTACGTTGCTTCCTGTGTCTTGGGAAGGTGCGTATAGCTCATCAGTAGCTGAGATGTGTACAAAGTATTCCTCTTGGCTCAGAAGTGGGGCACCCGTCTCTTGCCTTTACCTGTGCATATCCATCCTCTCTTCCTTTGTTACCATCACCTTTATCTTACTTAGGAGAACCACCTGTTTCTCACCTTAAGTTCAAGTGGTCTGGTGGGACTACTCTCACACGTGTACCATCATCACCCCACCACCCCCATATCACAAGCCTGTGCAACAATGCAGTCCGTCCCTGTGGCTATAGTGATGGGTTCAGAGCTGAACACCTAACCCAGAATGGTCCACCGAGACTCAATCCTGGGATCTCTGTTGGAATTATTGGAGAGGAAGGTTTAGCCCCTGCTTTCGGTAAATGAGAAACAGAGACGGTGTCAGCCTGGAGCTGCAGGGGCCACCTCGTTCAAGAGAGCCCGACAGAGGAGACCAACTCAACCCAAAACATGATGAAGACCAGCCTGGACCCACCCCTGGTCCTTCCACTTTCTAGAGTACATAAAATCTTTCTCTTTGCTTAAGCCAGCATGAATGGGGTTTCATTAGTACTTGCAACTTAAAGCTTCCTGAGGAATTCACAAGTCAAGTTCTGTAGAACCTGGAACTGAATAAGGACTGAGAGATGCTTGTGAGATGAAGTGGAAGAAGAGCCCGTGTTTGTTTAGGGATCTGTACATCACTGGCAGAACTACAAAACACAAGCTAGGAAGTGGTAAACAAAAAAATCAGGGTGTGTATTTGGGGAGGGACACACAGGGGCTTCAGAAGCACATGCGGTGTTCAAATGCTGAAGCTGAATGATGGCCACACAGGCCCTTGGTTTATTAGTATTTTTTAATGTACATATATATTTTATACTTTTATGTTTAGATTCTATGTTTCCATTTTTCTGAAGTTAAGAAACTTGCACAAAGCCACAGGGCTTACAAGTGGGGTAATATTACTCCTTAGCTCGCAGGGTTGGGAGGATTAAATGAGACAAAGCAAGTAAGGCTTTAGAATCACGCATGACACATGAGAAGCGCTCGAGATGTTAGATGTTGGTCTAATAATAACTGTTTGGGGATGTTGGGAGGATTATAGAAGGTAATACATACTAAACACTTAGCACAATCTCTGGCATCTAGTAAGTGCTTATTTTAATATTTGCTATTATCACTTTTATCAGAGCTGGTTCATATGTTTTCCTGACAGACACATCTTCCATAGAAGTGGGTCATCCATGGTATTTGTGGGCTCTGTATTTTTCTTCTGCCATCAGGCTCTCGTAGCTTAAGACATTTTGCTCGAAAAGGATATGGGTAGAGATATTGGTACATTTGTTGAATTCTTGTCCAGCCTTATGTTTCAAACATCTTCACAGCAGTGTAGAAAAATTTTAATTTGTGTCTGTATCATACGAAACAGTAGTCACGAGCCACGTGTGGCTATTTAAATTTAAGTTAAATTGAAAATTTCATTCCTCAGTTGCACCAGCCACATTTCAAGTGCTCTGTAAGCATATGTGACTAGTCGTACTGTCCTGGACTGCATGGATATGGGATATTTCCATCATTGGGGAAAGCTCTATTGGACCGCACTCTGCTGTATCGGGAGTGATTAAAACCAGAACTGGAAAAGCCCCAAAGCCTCCATTTGCAGAACTGGGAGGGGAGGCATTTTGGGGGGAAGTCTTCCTGGCTGTGTCCCAAAAGAGGTCACAAGTTGACCTCACCTTGATTCAGTGATGATCGTCCAAGGTCTCCCTGAACCTTGCAGACTCAGAGCCTGACCTATCCGCACCTCCAGAGAGGGAGCAGGGCACTTGTGATAACCAGGTCTCCTTGGTATGGGTCATGAAGTCAGAATGCCAATCTGTTGATGTAGGATGTAAACCCTCACTGCCCAAGGACCAGCGCTCAGGCCCTCTGGCTCCGAGTCTCTCTTCCCCTGTTCAAGCAGAGGGCTGCAGGAATCCAGAGTGAGAGCAAGGGCAGTGGCTTGTGTGGTCTGAATGTGCTATTTGCCAAGGTTAAGGGAGACCTGCCTGTCACTGGAGACAGACAGGCACATTCTCAGGCCGGGCGCCCTCAGGAATGATGATGGTCAGCATTGCTGAACTGTACTCTGGGGCTGTTCCTTTTCTTTTTTCCTTCCTTCCTCCCTTCCTCCCTTCCTCCCTCCCTTCCTTCCTTCCTTCCTTCCTTCCTTCCTTCCTCCCTCCCTCCCTCCCTTCCTTTTCTTCTTTCTTTTTTCTTTTAACACCTTGTTTTGAAGTAATTTTAGAATCATAAGACATTGCAAAAATAATGCAAAGGGTTCCCTACCACCCTTCACCCACTTCCCCCAACAATAGCATCTTAAGTAATCGGAGTCCATTGTCGAGACCAGGACACTGAGACTGGCGTGTTACCCTTTGCTTCTGATAATAGCAAATGTTTTATTGGGTCCTTGCAGCGCATCCGGCATATGGTTTATTTCTCATAACCACCGTCTACTGCAAGTATTATTATTATTAGCTTCATTTTATTGATAAGAGGACTGAAGCTCTGAGAACTTCACTATCTTTCCCAAGGCTAGTCAGGTCGGAAGTGGCAGAGCTGGGACTGGACTTCATCAAGTCTGACTGCAGAGCAAACGCTCTTTAAATACAAATCAATGTTAAAAAACTTGAACAAGCAGGCCTCAAAGGTCAGACCGGAAAGCCTTTTTACCTTTCACAGCCTACATCTCTGAGCTGATTCAGTATCTGTTAAATCTGCCCTGCCTCAGGAGGGGAAAAGGGGAGCTGTTGACTAGAGCCCCCACATTTTGACAGCACATTACTAAACCCAAAATTTGCCCCAACTTTTAATAAATGTATAATGATATTTAATAAAAGTAAATAATAGCATTCAAAATATAAAGTGTACTGCAGGGTAGTTGTACATTTCAGGCTCTTTGACTTCACAAGCTCACCAGTTGATATTCCATGACTCATTATAATTGGGACATACATTCAAAAGTTAAAAAAAACCAAAACACTAGAGGCCTAACACTAGAGGAAAACAGAAAAATTCCAAACACATTTAGTAAATAGGTAAATAATAATACAGAAGGATATGCAATGGTAATAGCTGACATTTTCAAAGACTCTTATATATGCCAGGCACTGTGCTAGGCACATAGATATTTAGATATGTCACTTCCTTTTTTTCTTACTCTATGACATTAGCATCATTATCATCTTTGTAATATAATAGCTAACAAACAAAGATTGGGGGCGTACTGTATGCCACGCAATCTGCTAAACACTTTACATGGTCTCACTTAATACTTTCAGTTCTTCTTGTTACTACCTACCAGTCATTTCCTACCTATTAGGTAGGTATAAGGATGCTCATAGCTTACATTTATTGAGCTCTTACAGTGATGCAGTTGATGGATCACATGTATTCCTTATTTCATTTAATTCTCATAGCAAGCCTCTGAGGAGGGAGCCATCATTATCCCCATTTTACAGATGAGGAAGCTGAGGCTCAGAGCCATGAAGTAAAAGAGAGCAGGTGAAGGAGCCCTGATTCAGATGTAGACGTGTCTCTCAAGTGGTCGGGGGCTACACTCCACACGCTCTCAGATTTTAGAAGAGAAAGTTAAATGTTGACTGCCGTCTTTTGGAAGGGAGACCATGCACAGCTTTGACCTTGAAGAGTGAATAAGTAGCAAGACAAGAGAGGGACCACCCTGCAGGAGTGAAGGCGGAAGCAGGGATGCTGATGGATGCTCCTGGCTTGTGTGACTCCAGGAAAGAAACCTGCTTGCTTAGAATTCAAAGGTGAGACTACTGAACAGGAAGGCTGGGTTCAAATCACAGGGAATCTTCCATGCTTTTCAGAGGAGTGTGGACTTAATGAGATGAGCTCTTCGTTTAGGAAACAGTTTAGGGCTTTGAACATGGTAGTGGTGAAACTGTGGCTCCACAGAGAACCATCTGGTAGCAACATGCAGTGGTTGCTGGTTCTCACTGCACTTTTCTCCCTACAGGCATATAGCAGGGTCTCTGGTGAACAAAATTGCCTCTGCTTTCTCTTCACAGTTCCCACTGCCCTCTCTGCGTATAAAAGAAAGGAAATCAGGAAGAATTTCATCTGACAGGATTCTGATCAAAACTTGGCTGTTCCACTAGAAAAAAAAATTGAAACCTACTCTTTTACACAAACAGTGTATCGGAGATCAATGTACAAATCAGACCGGCAATTAATTTATTTAAAAATAACAGCTGGAAGCACTTGGTGCTGGGATAAAATTTGGGGCTTTTCATCAGCTTTGAGAACTGTGAGCCCCTCAGACAAGGCGGGGTTCTGGAGCCCCACCCACTGTACAAGGAAAACGCTTTGAAGCACCCATAACTCATCTGACCACACTCCCTGTCTGCTCCTCCATCTCCACCTGTTATGATGGCGGTCTGTTAAACAGCCCAACCCAGGAGAAAATGGGGGGGAGATTGCTGTAATGAGATCATAAAAGCGCCATTACTATGGATCACTGGCTATGGCTTGGAAATACTTTCGTTATGGTGAATTGCACCTATCAACTCAAAAACATTTTAGAAGTAAACAAGTGAGTTACCAATTTACCACCTAGGATTCTCCAAGTGAGAGTTTATCCCACCAAAAGTAATTTTCCAACAAACACCCTCCCCCCCACCAGCCCATGCTATCCTTTTTGCAGATTCATGGACCAAATGTTGATGACACTTATGTATACATTTAGCAAACCCAAACTCTGCCAAACTGGGTGAAGGGCAAATGACACCAGTGGATAGAGAACCAGGGTGCTTTAACATGAATGCACAATTTGCTGGCCATCTCTCTTACTGTAGGAACGATAGTACCAATGACTGCCATGACTCAACCTACAGGGCAGGAATATCTACAACATAGTCTCCTGTTTTTGGAAAATGTGTTTATAACTGCTTTGTCGATGGGTACCCATACCTCAAAGAGGTGCATGTGTAGTCAAAAAACGAAATAAAACAAAACAAAGCACCCTGAACTAGGAAGCAAGAGAAGCATGCCCTACTCCCAGCTCTGTCTCCTTTTTCCTATGAGATGAAATCTTTTGGATTCTCAGTTTCCTCATCTATAAAGCAAGTTAGATGAATCAGAGTAACTGAACATTCCTTGTATTTGATTGATGAGCTCATCTAAGACTGTCTACATATTCAAAACACTTATTCTAAAGTTAGTGGATTTTTTGTTAAGGCTGGCATGTGGTCAAGATAGGGGATTTAGATTTCCCTAAAATTTTATCTCTGATACGTGGGAAAAGGGCTCTATCCCCACATGTTTTGGAAATGCTCTGTTGCACCATGTTGGGTTGGTATCTTCTTGCAGGACTTCTCAGGGCCTTTAATGTGTTGATATGAATTGTGAGTCCTTCAGAAGTCTCCAAAATCATTTGATCATAAAGCTCAGTATTTTTCTAAGAAGGAACACTCACAGGCAAATGCTGTGTTAGAGCCCTCAGCCTCCAACCTTAAGCTCACTCTGCTGACCTTTCTGCCTAAAAATACAAGCAGGATGCCTTTGATAGGCTACCTGTGAGACCAGAGGTACCAGTCTTGTCTTAGAACTCTGACAAATGAAACTGCAGAACAGAAATGTTGATTGCCTCTTTCCTTTTTAAAAAAAAAATAATAGCTCTTCTGAATCTGTTTTTTAGGGAACCCTCTGGAAAAATTCCCCCTAAACACAAAGTCCAGAATTGTACCTGTTATCTGCCATTTTGTTTTGAAGTCTTGATCTCTTATTTGAGAGAGAAGAGGTTTTAAGATGAGTTTGAGGAAAATTCATAGCATAGTGATTGCTTCTTCTGGTTATTGGTACCTAAATTTTTTATGGCAATATTTAAGTAAAGCATATAAATGGGAAGGGAAGCTATAATATTGAAGTTTTGGGCATCAAACCAACTTGGGTTGAAACCCAGCTCTACTACTTAGAAGTTACTGTGATTCCGTGTAACATAATTATTGTCTCCAAATCTCACTTCCCTTGTCTGTAAAATGGGGATTGTGATAGCTGCCCCATAGGGTAACTGCAGCTATTATAGAAGATGTATTGAGAATTACTGAGTGCCATCCATATGCAAAGCATAGAGAGAGCTGGCTTTACGTTTAGGAATGAAGACTGTTAAACTGGTTTGTGCCTAAAACTCCTCTACCTAAGATTGGTTCAAGATGGCAGAGTAGAAGGACGTGTGCTCCCTCTTGCAAGAGCACCGGAATCACAACTAACTGCTGAACAATCATCGACAGGAAGACACTGGAACTCACCAGAAAAGATACTCCACATCCAAAGACAAAGGAGAGGCCGCAATGAGATGGTAGGAGGGGCGCAATCACAATAAAATCAAATCCTGTTAACTGCTAGGTGGGTGACTCACAAACTGGAGAACACTTAGATCACAGAAGTCCACCCGCTGGAGTGAAGGTTCTGAGCTCCACATCAGGCTTCCTAACCTGGGGGCCGGCAATGGGAGGAGGAATTCCCAGAGAATCAGACTTTGAAGGCTAGCAGGATTTGACTGCAGGACTTTGACAGGACTAGGGGAAACAGAGACTCCAGTCTTGAAGGGCACACACAAAGTAGTGTGTGCATCAGGACCCAGGGGGGAGGAGCAGTGACCCCATAGGAGACTGAACCAGACCTACCTGCTGGTGTTGGAGGGTCTCCTGCAGAGGCAGGGGGTGGCTGTGGCTCACCATGGGGACAAGGACACTGGCAGCAGAAGCTCTGGGAAGTACTCCTTGGCATGAGCCCCCTGGCGTCCACCATTAGCCCCACCAAAGATCCTCTAGGCCCCAGTGCTGGGTTGCCTCAGGCCAAACAACCAACAGGGAGAGAACCCAGCCCCACCCATCAACAGACAAGTGGATTAAAGTTTTACTGAGCTCTTCCCACCAGAGCAACACCCAGCTCTACCCACCACAAGTCCCTCCCATCAGGGAGCTTGCACAAGCCTCTTAGATAGCCTCATCTAACAGAGGACAGACAGCAGAAACAAGAAGAACTACAGTCCTTCAGCCTGTGGAATGAAAACCACATTCACAGAAAGATAGACAAAATGAAAAGGCAGAGGACTACGTACCAGATGAAGGAACAAGATAAAACCCCAGAAAAACAAGGAAATGAAGTGGAGATAGGCAACCTTCCAGAAAAAGAATTCAGAATAAGGATAGTGAAGATGATCCAGGACCTTGGAAAAAGAATGGAGGCAAAGATCGAGAAGATGCAAGAAATGTTTCACAAAGACCTAGAAAAATTAAAGAACAAGCACCTAGAAGAATTAAAGAACAAACAAACAGAGATGAACAATCCCATAACTGAAATGAAAATACACTAGAAGGAATCAATAGCAGAATAACTGAGGCAGAAGAACAGATAAATGACCTGGAAGACAGAATGGTGGAAATCACTGCCACAGAACAGAGTAAAGAAAAAAGAATGAAAAGAAATGAAGACAGTCTAAGAGACTTCTGGGACAACATTAAATGCAACAACATTCACATTATAGGGGTCCCAGAAGGAGAAGAGAGAGAGAAAGGACCCAAAAAATTATTTGAAATGATTATAGTTGAAAACTTCCCTAATATGGGAAAGGAAATAGCCACCCAAGTCCAGGAAGCACAGAGAATCCCATACAGAATAAACCCAAGGAGAAACACGCCGAGACACATAGTAATCAAAGTGGCAAAAATTAAAGACAAAGAAAAATTATTAAAAGCAACAAGGGAAAAATGACAACACACAAGGGAACTCCCATAAGGTTAATAGCTGATTTCTCAGCAGAAACTCTACAAGCCAGAAGGGAGTGGCACGATATATTTAAAGTGATGAAAGGGCAGAATCTACAACCAAGATTACTCTTGGTTGCAAGGATCTCATTCAGATTTGACGGAGAAATGAAAAGCTTTAAAGACAAGCAAAAGCTAAGAGAATCCAACACCACCAAACCAGCTCTACAACAAATGCTAAAGGAACTTCTCTAAGTGGGAAACACAAGAGAAGAAAAGGACCTACAAAAAAAACCCCGAAACAGTTAAGAAAACGGTAATAGGAACATACGTATTAATAATTACCATAAATGTCCAACTAAAAGACACAGGCTTGCTGAATGGATACAAAAACAAGACCCATATATATGCTGTCTACAAGAGACCCACTTCAGACCTAGGGACACATACAGACTGAAAGTGAGGAGATGGAAAAAGATATTCCATGCAAATGGAAATCAAAAGAAAGCTGGAGTAGCTATACTCATATCAGATAAAAGAGACTTTAAAATAAAGAACATTACAAGAGACAAGGAAGGACACTACATAATGAACAAAAGATCAATTCAAGAAGAAGATGTAACAATTATAAATATATATGCACCCACCATAGGAGCACCTCAATACATAAGGCAAATGCTAACAGCTATCAAAGAGGAAATCGACAGTAACACAATAATAGTGGGGGACTTTAACATCTCACTTACACCAATGGACAGATCATCCAGACAGAAAATTAATAAGGAAACACAAGCTTGAAATGACACAATAGACCAGATACATTTAATTGATATTTATAGGACATTCCATCCAAAAACAGCAGATTACATTTTCTTTTCAAGTGCACACGGAACATTCTCCAGGATAGATCACATCTTGGGTCACAAATCAATTTTGTGACCTTCAGTAAATTTAAGAAAATTGGAATCATATCAAGCATCTTTTCTGACCACAACGTTATGAAATTAGAAATAAATCACAGGGAAAAAAACGTAAAAAACACAAATGCATGGAGGCTAAACAATACGTTACCAAATAACCAAGAGATCACTGAAGAAATCAAAGAGAAAATCAAAAAATACCTAGAGACAAATGACAACAAAAACACGACGATCCAAAACCTATGGGATGCAGCAAAAGCAGTTCTAAGAGGGAAGTTTATAGCTATACAAGCCTACCTCAAGAAACAAGAAAAGTCTCAAGTAAACAATCTAACCTTACACCTAAAGGAACTAGAGAAAGAAGAACAAACAAAACCCAAAGTTAGCACAAGGAAAGAAATCATAAAGATCAGAGCAGAAATAAACAGAAACAAAGAAAACAATAGCAAAGATCAATAAAACTAAAAGCTGGTTCTTTGAGAAGATAAACAAAATTGATAAACCTTTAGCCAGACTCATCAAGAAAAAGAGGGAGAGGACTCAAATCAATAAAATCAGAAATGAAAAAGGAGAAGTTACAACAGACACCGCAGAAATACAAAGCATCCTAAGAGACTACTACAAGCAACTCTGTGCCAATAAAATGGAGAACCTGGAAGAAATGGACAAATTCTTAGAAAGGTATAACCTTCCAAGACTGAACCAGGAAGGATCAGAAAATATAAACAGACCAGTCACAAGCACTGAAATTGAAACTGTGATTAAAAATCTTCCAACAAACAAAAGTCCAGGACCAGATGGCTTCACAGGTGAATTCTGTCAAACATTTAGAAAGGAGCTAACACCCATCCTTCTCAAACTCCGTCAAAAAATTGCAGAGGAAGGAACACTCCCAAACTCATTCTATGAGGTGACCATCACCCTGATACCAAAACCAGACAAAGATACTACAAAAAAAGAAAATTACAGACCAATATCACTCATGAATATAGATGCAGAAATCCTCAACAAAATACTAGCAAACAGAATCCAACAACACATTAAAAGGATCATACACCATGATCAAGTGGGATTTATCCCAGGGATGCAAGGGTTCTTCAATATACGCAAATCAATCAATGTAATACACCGTATTAACAAACTGAAGAATAAAAACCATATGATCATCTCAATAGATACAGAAAAATCTTTTGACAACATTCAACGCCCATTTATGATAAAAACTCTCCAGAAAGTGGGCATAGAGGGAACCTACCTCAACATAATAAAGGCCATATATGACAAACCCCCAGCAAACATCATTCTTAATGGTGAAAAAATGAAAGCATTTCCTCTAAGATCAGGAAGAAGACAAGGGTGTCCGCTCTCGCCACTATTATTCAACATAGTTTTGGAAGTCCTGGCCACGGCAATCAGAGAAGGAAAAGAAATAAAAGGAATACAAATTGGAAAAGAAGAAGTAAAACTGTCACTATTTGCAGATGACATGATACTATACATAGAGAATCCTAAAGATGCAATCAGAAAACTACTAGAGCTAATCAATGAACTTGGCAAAGTTGCAGGATACAAAATTAATGCACAGAAATCTCTGGCATTCTTATACACTAACAACGAAAGATCAGAAAGAGAAATTAAGGAAATAATTCCATTCACCACGGCAAAAAAAGAATAAAATACCCAGGAAGAAACCTACCTAAGGAGGTAAAAGACCTGTACTCAGAAAACTATAAGACACTGATGAAAGAAATCAAAGATGACACAAACAGATGGAGAGATACACCATGTTCTTGGATTAGAAGAATCAGTATTGTGAAAATGACTACCCTACCCAAAGCAATCTACAAATTCAGTGCAATCCCTATCAAATTACCAATGGCATTTTTTACAGAACGAGAACAAAAAATCTCAAAATTTGTATGCAGACACAAAAGACCCTGAATAGCCAAATAATCTTGAGGGAAAGTGGAGCTGGAGGAATCAGACTCCCTGACTTCAGACTATCCTACAAAACTACAGTAATGAAGACAATATGGTACTCACAGAAAAACAGATATAGATCAATGGAACAGGATAGAAAGCCCAGAGATAAACCCACACACCTGTGGTCAACTAATCTATGACAAAGGAGACAAGGATATACAATGGAGAAAAGACCGTCTCTTTAGTAAGTGGTGCTGGGAGAACTGGACAGTTACATGTAAAAGAATGAAATTAGAATACTCCCTAACACCATACACAAAAATAAACTCAAAATGGATTAAAGAACTAAATGTAAGACCAGACACTATAAAACTCTTAGAGGAAAACATAGGAAGAACACTCTTTGACATAAATCACATCAAGATCTTTTTTGACCCACCTCCTAGAGAAATGGAAATAAAAACAAAAATAAACAAATGGGACCTAATGAAAGTTAAAAGGTTTTGCCTAGCAAAGGAAACTGTAAAGAAGACAAAAAGACAACCCTCAGAATGGAGAAAATATTTGCAA
The DNA here is from genome assembly GCF_965194825.1 of Balaenoptera physalus. Classification (NCBI taxonomy): domain Eukaryota; kingdom Metazoa; phylum Chordata; class Mammalia; order Artiodactyla; family Balaenopteridae; genus Balaenoptera; species Balaenoptera physalus. Next base: position 92,025,510 of record NC_138896.1, on the reverse strand, counting down.
ACGAATCAACAGACAAAGGATTACTCTCCAAAATATATAGACAGCTCATGCAGCTCAATATTAAAAAAACAAACAACCCAATCAAATAATGGCCAGAAGACCTAAACAGACATTTCTCCAAAGAAGATATACAGATTGCCAAGAGGCACATGAAAAGCTGCTCAACATCACTAATTATTAGAGAAATGCAAATCAAAACTACAATGAGGTATCACCTCACACCAGTTAGAACGGACATCATCAGAAAATCTACAAACAACAAATGCTGGAGAAGGTGTGGAGAAAAGGGAACCCTCTTGCACTGTTGGTGAGAATGTACATTGATACAGCCACTATGGAGAACAGTATAGAGGTTCCTTAAAAAACTAAAAATAGAATTACCATATGATCCAGCAATCCCACTCCTGGGCATATGCCCAGAGAAACCATAATTCAAAAAGACACATGCACCCCAATATTCGTTGCAGCACTATTTACAATAGCCAGGTTATGGAAGCAGCCTAAATGACCATCAACAGACGAATGGATAAAGAAGATGTGGTACATGTATACAATGGAATATTACTAAGCCATAAAAAGGAATGAAACTGAGTCATTTGTAGACATGTGGATGGACCTAGAGACTGTCCTACAGAGTGAAGTAAGTCAGAAAGAGAAAAACAAATATTGTATATTAACGCATATATGTGGAATCTACAAAAATGGTAGAGATGAACCAGTTTGCAAGCAGAAATAGAGACACAGATGTAGAGAACAAACCTATGGACACCAAGGAGGGAAGTGGGGGTGGATAAATTAGGAGATTGGGATTGACATGTATACACTAATATGTATAAAATAGATAAGCAATAAGAAACTGCTGTATAAAAAATAAATAAAATTCAAAAAAAATTTCCTCTACCCAGATGCCTTATTATTTCACATCCTTTCCCTCAGAAGAAAAATAAATATGATTCACATTTAGGGGAGAAAAACAAATTGCTAAATGAAATTTACTGTGGGATAACGAATAAATGTTGATCTAGAATAATAAAGAAGTAATGACCTAGCTCTGTCTTTTATCTTTAAAAAAAAACTCTTTACTGTATGAGACTTTCTCTTTCACTCTGGAAAGTTACCAAATATGCTACAGATGTGCATAACGATCCCTCCCTTTTGATGAAATACATGATATATAAGCTTTAGCCTTAGGCCCCTCTTCAAGCTAAAAACGAATTTTAAAGACATTCAGCATCGTAATGAATAAAACCTAAATCTTTTAGAAGCAAATGATCATCCTGACCCCTCATATTATTTCAAATGTATTCTATACTAATTGTTTTAAGAAAACTCTTTCTCCTGGATTAATATTTCAACTATTTAAAAATAGGTAAACTTTATTGTACATTATCACTTGAATAGACCAAATAATTTTAGTGCCTCCGTAGACAATTGGCTTTCAAATTGAAGCATAGTGATTTATTTTTAAAAATAAAGAGAAATCATCAGCATTGAAATAGATTAAAATAGATGTCTTACTTAGAATTGTAAAAGCAATTCCATTTTTCTTATGTCACATTTAAAGCATGGTTATTATTTTTTTAAGATATTTCAGACTGATATTATGGGTTTATTAACAAGAAAAGCCACCGTGTAATAGTACAATGATAAAGGATGAAGGGTGAAAAAACAAGCAGAATACCTATTTTACTTTTTTTGAATGCATCTCAATGAAAATCATTTACACAAAGAAAAATGGGAACAGCTATTAAATTATCAGGCCCACCTATTATTCTGTGATAATTAGAAGTCATACGAAGATGATACACAAAAAAAGTAAGTTGTCAAGCAAGTTGGAATCACTTTTAAAAGTAGAACTTCATGTACAAGAGTAATGAAAGTGCTCTTCATTTATATACATGAGAAAAGGTTTCAGGCTCCCAGTTCAAGATGGCAGACCAAACACACATTTATTGCCCTTCTACCTCAAGTTCTACCGACAAATATATATTGAGCACCTACTACGTAACAGGCAACTGAGATGAAATTACATCTAACAAGGTGAACATGGTAGGGGTCCATCAGGAAGCTAGCACTTGGGGAAAATTCCCAAACTCAGGAAGCAGATGAATTAAACTGAAAAACCAGAGAGATCATCAAAAGTACAGCCCATAACAAGCCCAGGACAATATGGTGGTAATGAATTTGCCCTAAAATAAAAGAAAAAGGAAAAGAAATAAATTTGCCCTGAGGACCCATAGAGAAACTCCAGACTCCTCTTCTTTATCACCTAAAGCAGGAGTCAGCAGAATCTATAAAGGACCAGATAATAAATGTTTTTAGCTTTGTGGGCCATACAATCTTCCTCTCAAAAGCACTCCACTCTTCCCTTGTAGTCTAAAAGCAGTCACAGACAACACAAAATCGTGGTGTAGCTGTGTTCCAATAAAACATTATTTACGAAAACAGGTAGTAGATCACAGTTTGCCAACCCCTGGCTATATTGTATGAAATGGACAAATAAAAAATAATTTAAAGGGAATATATCTGGCCAGAATTTTATCTCCAGCCCAGCCTCTTCTCTGCACCCCAGGCCTGTCTGGCTGCCCTTCGCCACATCCAGGTAATTTCCGGCACCCCAGCATACCTGTCGTTGATCAGGTATACAAGATGAATCCTGGTGGTGAATCTTGACCTTTCCTTTTCCACTGTTTATCTCGATCAATAGGAGGCTCTGCCCGTTCACTGCTTGAGTGAATCAGTTCACTTCTCTCCCTCTTTCCTGCCAATAACAGTAGCAGAAGCCCCTTGGACCACTACCGTAGCCTCCCATCAGATGCATCTTCTTCTACCCATCCATCCATCCGTCCATCCATCTACCCGCCCACCCACCCGTCCATCCAATCTCTTCTCCACATTTTCAGTAATTTGTTCACCAAATGTTTATCGAGTGCCTGCCATGTGCCAGCCACTCTTCCAGGCACTGGACTTAAATTGGTGAACAAAAGATATTTTTTAAAAATCCCCAATTTTGTGGAGCTTCTCTTCCGGTAATGTGTGAGGGGGGCGGAGCAAGACAGTAAATATAGTATATAAGTAAATAACAGCGCCAGAAGGTGTTAAGTGCCAGAGGAGAAAGCAAAATGTGAAAAGGAGTAGAGTGAGGGGCATCTGGGGAGCTGGGGCAGTTGCACGTTTATCAGGGTTGTTGGGAGAAGCCTCTGAGGTCAGGGTGGAAGGAGGGAAGGATTCAGTCATGTTCCTATCTATTGTGGGGAAGAGCAGTCCTGACAAAGAGAAGTTTCAGAACAAAGTTCCCCGTGTGGGGGCCTGCCTTTGTGTTTTGGAGCCTCCAGGAGGCTGGTATGGCTGGAGTGGAAGAGCTGAGGCAGCTGGAGGGATGCTAGGATGTAGAGGGCAAGGGTGAGACCAGGGGGCCAGTAAGGAGGCGATGCTAGTAATCCAGGCTGGAGATGATCATGGCTTCAAATGAGAAGAGTGGCCCTGACAGAGGGAAAAGTGGTCGGATTCCAGATGGATTGGACAGGGGGTGTGGGAGAAAGAGAAGGTCAAGGGTGGCTCCAAGGTCATCCTCAGAAGGTTGGAGTTGCCTTCACCCAAAGAGGTTCGGGGTAGGGGCACGAGGAGTTTGGTACTGGAAAAGGGTCTCCTTTTCAAAAGCTACTTGCATCCTGCCTGGTCCATCCTTATGTTTTCTCTCTTCTCCAGCCATAGTAAGACTAAGATCCTCAGCGTGCCCTACAAAAGGCTCTGTATTGGGTCCCTACCACTGCTCTGGCTTCACATTTGTACCAGACTTCCCTTTAGACTCATTCTTTGGGCAACACTGGCCTCTCTTCAGCTCCTTGAACATGGATGCTCTTTCCAGTCTCCAGTACAAGCAATTCCCCTGCCTGGAATAATGCCCAGCCACCCCGCATTCCTGCTGCCCTCATTTAATCTCAGTTAAATCCTGTTCAAGCTTCAGATCTCAGCTTTGACACCATTACCTTAAGGAAACCTCCAGGTCTCCCCATATGCTCTCTCCTAGTGCTCTACATGTTTCCTATAATTACATAATTGTATGATTATTTGATTCATGTCCTTCTTCCCACTAGACTATAAAATCCCAGGGGGCTGGATTCACATGCTTTGCTCACCACTGTATGTCCAGTGCCTTACACAATATCTGCGTATAGTAAGTACTTAGTAGATGTCTGTTGAATAAATGAATTTCAGTTTACCACCCACCTAAAAGAAAATCGTTTTTACATTTACTTTTTTTTCAGTCTTTGTACAATTCTAGTATAGGGAATACCGAACTGGAAAAAAAACAAAGGAAATAATACATTATCATTTATAATAATTACTAGTATCCTTCAAAGTTCATTATGCTTATTACCAAGTCCAAAGTTGTACTGCTCGCCGCACAACAGGTCAATAAATCAAGAGACGCGTTGTTAGGGCAAGGAACAGTGACTTTATTTAGAAAGCCAGCAAACCGCGAAGATGGTGGACTTGTATCCCAAAGAACCCTCTTGCCTGAGTTAGAATTCAGGCTTCTTTTATACTGAAAGGGGAAGGAGTAAAGTCAAAGGTTTCCTGGTTCCGGGCAGCCTCCAGAGGGGATGTATTAATTTCTTCCTCCCTGCAGTCATTCACGGGTGGGCCTGGTCAGGATGTTCCCTGAGAGCTAAACAAAGGTATTTCAGCTTAATGCTCATTACCTGGCAGGCAGGGTTCCCAGAGAAGGGCCATCATGGATAATTTAAGCTTATAGGCAACATCCCTTTAGTGATGAACTTGTAATAGAATACAAAGGTTCTTCCCTATTACGTGCTCATTAAGGAGTCCAAGCCATGCATGACTCCTTTCCTGTAAAATATGGTGCTGCTCCCCAGATTTCTGGTTCTCCTCAGAAACCAGAGTGTATTACAGACTTGCATTGTCTGTCACCTTGAAGACAGACTAAGTCCTTTGACTTCTTCTTGGCCATTAAAACGTGAGCAGAAGTGACAGGTGTCAATTCCAGGCAGAGGCATTCGAGAGCTGGTGTGCAACCCTCCAGCTCCATTCACCTGGATTAGTTTCCTGTGGCTGCCATGAGAAATTACCACCACTGGGGGGCTTAAAACAACAAAAACTTAGTCTTTCACAGTTTTGGAGGCTAAACGTCCAAAATCAAGGTGTCAACAAGCCATGCTTCTTCTGCTTCTTCGGAAGGCTCTAGGGAAGAAACTTTCCTTGACTCTTCCACGTTCTGGTGGTTGTTGGCAATCCTTGGGGCTCCTTGGCTTGTAGATGCATCACTCCAATCTCTGCCTCTATCTTCACTTAGCGTTCTCTTTGTGTGTCTTTGTGTCCAAGTATCCCTCTTCTTTCTCTTATAAGGACACCAGTCATTGGATTTAGGCCCACCCTAATTGGGTAGGACCTCGTCTTAAACTGATTACATCTGCAAAGACCCTACTTCCAAATAGGGTCATATTTACAGGTACTGTGGGGTAAGAACTTGAAAACAGCTTTCAGTGGGGACATAATTTAACCCATTAACACCACCCTACACTGGCAATCATGAAGCACATGTTGAGATGGAGGCTTCGTCAGCCTGAGTCCCAGAGTGACTGTAATGAGAGGTTTGTATCTCCTAGTTCACCTCATTTCAGTCACATGTCCCCTGAGTAGAGTGGCAGGCTGAATCAACGGCCCCAGGTAAAGCATGTATCCCTCTAGCTTTTTGATGACTGTATTTAATTGATTCATGTAAATTAAATGTGTCCACACTGTATATCTCTTTCTTGTAACCCGTCTCCAGACTATCCTCCATGGGATATATTCTCAGTGATCATCAGTTCCTGAGGGCCTGCCACATGCCTATGTGCCAGGAGGGGTGTGTGCTAAATTAGACACGAGGGTCCTTATCCCAATGAGTGTATAATCTAGTCTGGTGAGCAAGACAGAAAAAACTATCAGTGTTGGCTGACATTATCAGAGGACACCAAAGGAAGAGACTTAATAAGAGACAGTGCTTAACAGGGCTCCCCGTATGTTTTAAGGACGGTGCTAAGTACTTTAAGGTATTATAATCTTTAAACCCCGTGGAGGTTGTATACCTTGAGGTTGGTATTTTTTATCCATTTCACAACTAAGAAAACAGAGGCTTAAAAAGATTAAAGCAACTTGTCCGCTGGTCACTGAGAATTCCAATCCAGGTCAGTCTGATTCACAAACCTGGGGTCTGTGGACTTTCCTGTACTGCCCCTTTCAATTCAGCTGAGCCTTGATGGTCTGCTAGAACATGGGAGGCTACACTCTGAACTACACAAAGTTTGCTTCTCCTTCTATAGTTATCCCAGGGCTGCATTGATCATGTGGCACAATTAACAGTAAGGAAGAGAACAGAATAGTTAAACTACTCATCAATTTCTATTTCAGTAATGGCCTTCCTAGCTGATATTTGTGAACTAATTAAACTCAACCTTTCATCTTTCTAAGATGGTACTAATTTTCAGACTTCAATTTTCTAACTTGGCCATGGATGCAAAGATCTGTCATATCAGAGGCCTTCATTTCTCCTCTAAAGCATTAAAACAATTAAAAGAAACAGCAGGATCAAAAGAATCAATATGAAACCAAACCAACCCTATTGTTAAGTGTTTCCAACCTTGTTTCAAAACAGCCTTATGAGGATTGTTTTCCAAACAGCAGTGTATGAAGCCATCTACTTTTGAAAACTGATTTTCCTATGAATACGTATCCGGTTTTCTACGCTTGGAGAAGCAGGGAATACCCAAGCTGGCGTTCAGTAGTAACAAATATGAAATAGACCATTAAAAAAAAAAGTTGTAGGAATGTTAAAATCCATGTTGACTGGTTTTTACGTTTACCCGGCAGCATTCCAATGCTAGCATTGGCATGGAGACTGGAAAAGGAAACTTTCCACCAATCTGTCACTTGCTACTGTTCCCACTTATTTTACCATGGATCCAATTTTAACAGTTTTTTAAAACATAAAAAAAAAAAGTTTGATGCTTTTTTGCTTTCTCTTTCAAGACATTTCTCAAACTTAAAAACACGCATGAAAAAGCTTTTTAAAATCAAAGATCTAGTTTTCCAAATACTCAGCTGTTTTCATTCGGATAATTGCCTGTTTTTTTTGTTTGTTTGTTTTGTTTTGTTTTTCCACGTTTAGTCTGAATGCTTTGCCATGGGGGAGCCCCACAGTCTGAAAGTAACTTTGTCCCCACTCTCCTCACTGCATTTATTACAGAGACTGGAAGACGCATCTGCTTTTCAACAGTTTGTGGTCCTTTCGAGACCAGGGAAAGCTGAGGTTTCAGGAAGAAAGTTGGGCTTCCCAAAACTTCGGTGGCAGCAAGTTTGGTGTGGTCACACCTAGGTATTCTTGAAATCAATTTCGTTGAGGAAGAACAGTCTGAGATTCTTGGAGCTAGGCTCGAGGTCACAGGTGGAAGGCAAATCTGTCACTGGTCCTCTCGTAGGTGGCCTAGAACCCAGTAGGCACTCAAGTCATGTTGACACGAATGAACGAATCCCAGTACCGCCGTATTGCATCTTATAAAGACTGAAGGGTGATTATCTTGGGCTAGAAAGTAAAAGAGAGAGCTGCCTACCTAGAGCTTAAGGGGCCTCAGGCTGGCATCCGAAGCCTGGCGATCTCATTCCGCTTTGGCATCATTCTGAACTGCTCTGCCTGAAGCTGGCGCGATGTTAAAGAGAGGAAATGCATGCGAGGAAAATCAGAGAGCAGAGGGTCGGGAACAGATGTGAGCAGAAAGGAACAGCATTTGAAATGAAAGAAAGAACTTGGCCTCCCACACCCTTTGTTCTTCCCTCCCCCCCCCCCCCCCCCCCCGCCTTCCATGTTCCCAGGGTGTTTGTTTGATGTCTTTTTCTGTTCGGTTACTGGACCCTAAGGACGGACCCAGGGGCAGTAGGTGACATACAAAAATGAACGAATTGAGCGGCTCTTATCACCTCCCTTGCTCCCCCCGTGTGTCCACAGCGCCTAGCACGTAGTAGGCGCTCCCTAAACATCTGGAGAGCAAATGAGCTGCAAGTTTGCGGCGCTGAGCACGTGGAACTGGGGAAACCAGGACAGCAGAGGAGGGTGTCCCCGACCACAAAAGCCATGCGGGCGCGTGCGGAAGGCAGCGGCGGGCGCTGCCTGCGTGGCGCCCGGGGCGGGGGCCCGCGGCAGCATGTGCGCGGGGTGGGGGGGACGCGGGCCGGGTCGGGCCGGGTGGGCGCGGGAGCTGCGCCCGCGCCGTGGCCCCCGCGCGTGCGGCTGCCCGGGCGGCGGCGTGAGTCACGGCGGGGCTCTCGCCTTTATAGCCGCCGGCAGGCTCGCGCGAGACGCCCGCCCGCCCGCCGCTCCGCGCTCCAGCCCGCGCGCCCCCAACGGCCCCCCAACCGCCGCCCAGGCCCGAGGGCGCCATGAGTAGCCCGCGCTGCGCCCCGCTGCTGCTCCTGCTGCTTCTGCCGCCGCTGCTGCCCAAGCCCCCCGCGGGGGACGCCGCCGTCATCACCGGGGTAAGCGGCCCCCGGTGCACCTGTCCGCCCGGGATGCGCGCCCCGCCTCGCGCGCGCCCGAGAGGCACCGGGTGGGGGGCGGGGGGGGGGCGACCGCCACGGGGAGGCGGGGGCCACCGGGAGGGTCATCCCGGGCGGGGACTCCTGCTCCAGTCGCCCTTTGGCGCACTTGGAAAAGTGCCCTGCTCCCAAAGCCGCGGACGGCCGGGACATCGGGCGCTCCCTGGAAGAAAAAGTGACCACAGTCTCACCTCACCACCTTCATCACCACCTTCTCCCGCTTGCTTCCCCCTCTCTCCTCGTGTTTGGTCTGTTTTTCTCTTAAGCTGAAAGAAGTTTCCTTTCGCGGTTTTCTCAAGCACTTTCCCCAGACATTCCAGCCCCTGTCCTTAAAATTTTAGTGTCCTGAAATGCAGAGGGGCAAGCCTAGTACCCCGAAATCCCGGGAGCCTTAATTCTGTAGTCAAGGAGTTTGCTCCCCGAAGCATCCTCCGCCAAAACGCTTGGAAGTAACTTGGTCCGAGGACATATGTGCACTTTGAAAAGCAATGTGGACGCTGCCTTCTGGGTTCCAGGTTTTTTGATTTGTTTGTTTTTGTTTTTCCAGCGTCCCGAGGTTCTCCCTGTAAAAGTTTTCCACTTCCAGTTATTGACAAAGCACCTCCAGTGCTCCGGCTTAATTATGGAATAGGTTGCCATGTAGATGTTGCAGTTTAGAGAGATGTCTTCATCATTTGTAGAAGTAGGAACTAGTTCAGTTCTCTTCTGCGTCCACCAACAATTTTCTTTGTGTGGATCCGAAGGATGAGTTTACAGCACCAGATAAAAATGTCTAGTCTACGTCAACAATGCAAAATCGCTACCATTTCCTGATTGTTAAATGCTTTACTTTTCTTTTTTAAGTCTGAAATTATTTTACACCTCCATTAAATTATTTCAAATATCTAAGTGCACACAATAGGGTTTAAATAAAACTTCTGTGTTTGAAATGATGATATACAGATAATGAAATAACATTTAAATTTAAGGGAAATGTCATTGTCTTGAGAAAATTAAGCTCTATTGTCTCCATGTTAGTTAATAGGCTTATAGCACATTGAAAGTCCTCATACTAGAACAGTCTTTGGTTACAGCCAATAGAGAGTTGGGTTACAGCCAAGAGATGCTTAATTATAAGCATTGTGATATTTATTAGAATGGTTTGTAGAGATTTTTACAAATGTATTTGAATAGCTTTGTCAGTCCCTGTGGTTGAAAAAAGTTTTCACAGGTCTTTCTAATACATGAGAATTGAAACCTGATGAGTTTTTTTTCCCCCTCTTCCCCTGCTGGCTCATTTTAAATTTCTCCTAATCCTCTGAGTCCCAGATTCCTTTGTGATATAAGTATCTTTTTGTTCCATTCACAAGACAACAACACTATTTGAATAGATCAGCAGTGGGTTAAATATGAAGGGCATTAGGAAACAGCTGTCTAATTAAAAATATATAAACCTATGCAATTCTTTGTATTTCTGAGAACTGAAGCTTTTTGTGTTACACAATGAAATTTTATCACATTGAATGTTTATCTGTTAAGGTTTAGACTGGGCTTATTATATAATTATGTGTGCTGTTTTTCTTGTTGTTTTAAATCAGTGCTACAAAAAAAAAAAAAGAATTTAAAAAATTTCTCTAAAACAGCATGGCAATAAAGAAATGTAGTTATGTTTCCATGACAGGAACCATCTGGAGTCAAATAAAAAACTCAATAACTTATCTAGATACGTCATCTCTAGGATGTTAAACATCCAAGTGATTGATTGAATTTTAAGAGATTTTGGCTGAATTTTGATTGTCTTATTAAAAGAGCTAGAGGGGCTTCAGAATTCCTGCTCTTGACAAGTCACATCTGTTGAAATAAAATATTGCCTGAAACCTCCACCTTAAATATTTACTTTTTGGGGGGTAGTATATGTAGTTCTTTTTAAATTGATTTATATGGCCACATGAATTTGTTAAAACAGTATTGGAAAAGATTGTGTATTGAACGTCTCATTTATGGAATGTAATGGCTACCTATGTGTGATTTCTGGCATTCAAATAAAAATTGGAAAAGTGGGAATGTTTATATATTTTCCTATAAATGTTCAAACACCCCAAGATGAAAGCTGTAGTTTAAATCCAGATATTTGTTTTAAATGGCTCGAGAAAAAATTCTTATGGAGGAAGGAAAACCAATTCTAAAGCAAGATAGTTGATCACTTTTAATGAAAAAATAGTGAATAAGAGTGTGCCCATATATTTCCATTTTGAGAAGTTATAGCTGTCCCCCAAACCAAGAACTCTGAAGAAGTGTTTTAGTTGTTTCCATTAAATCTACATTTAAAATTTGTGTCTAAATTATACACTTTTTAGCTTCATACGTATATAGTACAGGATGCTTTTACCTTATCACTAGCGAAACATTACTGCACACCGTTCAAACCAAGCATCCTATTTATGGTTGGTTCTAGGAAAGAAGAATAGTTCTTCAGATCTATTTTCATGCAAATAAGTTTAGACTTCATTATTTACTTCTATTTAGTCAAGTATGGAAACTCTTCCATAGTTAATTCTTTGATTATATGTATTTACAATTTTTTATATCAGGAACAACGGTCTTGAGTAATCACTGTTGATAATTGCATCTGTCGCTTGCATTTCTAAATCTGATGGATCTTATAGGATAGCTCAGGTAACTTTGTAATGCACACATATGTATATCCTAAGCCAATAATTTCCTTTTTGCAGGTTACTCACCCGGAAAAGAGTAATATAAGGCAAAAAGTCTTGGTCTGTCCATTCTCAACCTGTGAGATTTCTTTCTTTCAAAAGGAAATGGTGCAAATCAAGTCAATGGTGTGAGAAACATCAAATCTCGTGAACCAAAATGCAAATATTTGAAGGAAAATGAGCAGTATTTTAAAAATCTACATCAGTGCCTTTATGGGTCTGGAGCATTTCATGCCAGATTTAGAGACCATTTAAATCCTTTTTAAAATTGGGCCCAATGTGTTCTGCAGTTAATAGTCATAAAATCTTGTGATTCAATTTATGTAGTTCCTAATGGCCATGTATGGTAAAAGACTAATATAGACACGTTCTTCAAATTCAAAGCCGATTCATCCATAAAGCACAAGAAAAAGAGAGCTGATTTTGTTTTTTTAAAATCTTGTGGTTTAAGATTTTCATCATGTGTGAGCCATTATTTAGGCGATTTTTTTTTTTTTTTTACCCAAGTGGGAAAATCACTTCTGATCAGATTTTGTTGTAAATATGTTCAAGCAAATGAAGATAACAGTTCTTTTTTATATGTAAGATTATTAAAATCATAGCGGTTGGATATTAAAAGGGCATTTTTTTTTTTTTACTGCTAATTTTAGATCCCCTTAGCCTGAGTCATTCCTGTTATCTGTATTTATCTGTGTGCTTATTACATTTCAGGCCTGCGACAAGGACCCCCAGTGTGGTGGAGCCATGTGCTGTGCTGTTAGTATCTGGGTTAAGAGCATACGGATTTGCACACCGATGGGCAAAGTGGGAGACAGCTGCCATCCGCTGACTCGTAAAGTTAGTATATATGTTTGTGTTCTTGGTGGTTCTCTTACATTGCAGTAACTCAACTCTGAGCAAGGCCTGTGTGACATGAAACCCAGGGTAATGTGCTAGAAGTTGGGAATCAGAGAAGTTGAAGTGGAAAACCACTTCCTCACTCCTTTCCCTTTCCATTTGAGAGAATTGTATCCTTTACCATCCTTATTCTATTAATCATTTACATATCATGCTTCTCGTGGCATTAGAAACATTTCATGAAAATAATTTCAAACACTTAAATTTGCTTAAAAAATTTTAGGATATATATATATATATATATATATATATATATGTGTGTGTGTGTGTGTGTGTGTACTGTGTATGCTTCTTTGCAGAAATCAGAGTATGAAAGCTCTTGAAAAGACTTTTAACGTCAGACCTACCGAAAAGGCAGAAGTAAATAAGTTTGTGTTTTGGTTTTTGCAGAAACTCATCCATGATGCAATCACTCTTGTATCTTAACTTGAAAGTCCTATATTTTGACTCTCTCCACAGGATGCATTGTTCACAACCATGGAGGTTCACGATATTTAACTTGCCAATTTATTATCTAACAGCTCAATATCACAATGCCCTGAACACCACTTTTGAAAAGTTATTGCCAAGAAGTGGCAGGACCAGTGGCAGGGCTAGACAGCGCTTTAGAGGTTGTGTCCCCAGGGGTTGCAGACTCTCCTGACTGCAGGGGTCGGGCAGCTGTACGTGACTTCTGGAAGGGGGTGGGTGGCAGGCAGGAGAGAGCAGAGAAGTTTGTGGAGCCTGGAGAATCCTTGCCCTTCAGATTCAAAACGTTTGAAATACAGTATGAGTACAGCCAGATCCCCCAGGGATGCCAGCTTGCAGGTGCCTTGCTCTTCTAGTGGTACATCTTTATTTACCCAGCAGTTACGTGGGGTGCAGGGGCAGGGATGTCTGCTGAAGGACAAGTCCCAGGCCTGGTGGCTTGTTGGCGAGTTCAGTCCCCTGCAGTGTTCTCTCTACACGTGGTATCCTCTCGTCTTAAAATAGGTTGAACGTTTTCAAAGCAAGCTGGATTCCACCTTCTGCTTTTTTTTTTTTTTTTCCACACGTGGCTTAGGGTTTAAAACTGTAGTAGTGCCAAACATCTTTCCCGTCCTCCAGAGTTACAGATAACAGCTAATATTTTGACTCTCTTGGAATGAAATAAGGAAGGACGTATATTGGCTTGGGTTTCGCTCTGTGCGCTGTAATGGGGACCCTGGTTGATTGGACCCACCTGAAGACGGCATTGGGCTCTCCTGTGGTTTCCTTGAGAAACACTTCCTGTTGTGTTTAGACCTTTCCTCCCCGTGAGCCGGTCTTGTTGTTTGTAAGCATGATATGCACCTTTTATTCTTGGCCATTTTGAGACAGGAAATGTTTTAAACCGTTAGTTGTCTGGCTCCGTGCCAGACTCCACCCCTTCCCACCCTGGGTGGGTGGCAGGGGGGAGGGGAGGGGTGGTGAAGCTGGCCCAGCCGCCTTTGACCTTGATCTCAGTTTTTATCATCAGCCTTATCCAACGAGAGTCATCTTTTGTCCATTGGAGTCGCTGTCGCTGAAAAGTTGACTCTTAACTCACCCTCCTTTAAAACTTAACGTTGTCTTCGTACAGGATTAGTATAACCTCACGTGCCCCGGGTACTAGAATCTCGGGGCCAGTTTGCTAGAGCGAGTGAAGAGTGACACATTCTGGGGAACTATTTTCGTATGAATCGCAGTACTAGTTGCCACTCGTTGGATGCAGTCTTGTACCAGACGCTGGATACTAAGTGTTGTGGATGTGTTTCTCATGTAATGCTCCCAAGAAGCCTGTGAAGTAAGATTTAGTTTTGTCCTATTTTCCGTGCAACAACATTCAGCCTCAGAGGGGCTCAGTAAGTGGCTGAGGTCCCAAGGTGATAGGTCAGAGGGCATGCTCTGGATTTCACTTCTGTCTGATGCTCCATTGTCTGTGTCGTCTTAACCACTATATTCTCCGACTTCCGTGAAAGCTGTCGTCATGTTTAATTTGAACATGTTTTTCAGCGCAATTAACCCAAACTGGTTTGTGTGGGGAAGATGCTCACGGAGATGAGGGATGATGGTCCAGAGTTGGCACCTGTCTCGTCCTGTAGTTCCAATGAGTTTTCCAGATCTGAGATATTTTGACAAGAGAACCAGATTCTGCCTCCCCGGTTCCTCTAGTTTCTAGTTGAGGTTTAGTGCAACGTCAGTCCTGAAAGGAAACAAAGTCATTCTCCTGCCGTAAACCCAGGTACATCTCTGTGCTGTGTTTTTATCACACTTAATAACAAAGTCTATAATAACAGACTAGGGTTTTCCTAATAGAATTAAGTGATAAAAGAAGTGAAGTACTGAAAAAATAAGATTTTAATGTCAGATCTGAACTTACCCCCTATTCAGATGCCCACTTGAAATGTGTTTCTAGACCTCAATGTTACAGCTTTTCATACTGGTTATTTTTCTGTCTTGAAAACACATTTTCATAGGTCATTTCAATGACTGAGTTCTAGTCCCAGAGTTGTTACTTGTCTTGGGCGAAATTAATTTATCCCGATGAAAATCTAGTTCTTCCAGAGTATCTTTCAATTATATTCTATTCAAAACAACTCAAGAAAAAAAAATTTTTAATAAACATATCCTGGTGAAACTCCACTCTGAAGTTTTACAGCTCATTAGTAGATGGTAAAAATGTAGACAGAAAATTCTTTTTAATGCGATGTGTTTATTCCTTTTACCTCCCTGTTTTCTTTATGTTTGGTTAAAAAAAAAAAAGTGGATTAACTCTGACTGTGGTCCCAGGTATTGGTGCTTTAAAAACACAGGCTACGAATAGGTGAGGACTATACCTGCTCAAGTTTTAAACTTTCCATTCTGGTTTGGTCTTGACATTAGCCACAGATGTTTGTTTATTTTGATAAAGTGAACAGTATTTGATGAATAAAACTGAGACCTGTAAGTAGAAACTGGTGGCCCCTGAGTTTATTTTACTGTTTTGTTTCAGATGTATCAATTAACTTGTAGAGTTTACAGTCACTGCTAGGCTACGACTTTGTAAAGTTTTTAACTTCACATTTGATAATTCAAAAATAGAATAAAATATGTCTACTTAAAAAGAATAAGATGCACATCAGATGAATGGATAAAGAAGATGTGGCACATATATACAATGGAATATTACTCAGCCATAAAACGAAATGAAATTGAGTTATTTGTAGTGAGGTGGATGGACCTAGAGACTGTCATACAGAGTGAAGTAAATCAGAAAGAGAAAAATAAATACCGTATGCTAACACATATATATGGAACCTAAAGAAAAAAAAAGTTTCTGAAGAACCTAGGGGCAGGACAGGAATAAAGACGCAGATGTAGAGAATGGACTTGAAGACGGGGTGGGGGAAGGGTAAGCTGGGACAAAGTGGGAGAGTGGCATGAACATATATACACTACCAAATGTAAAATAGCTAGTGGGAAGCAGCCGCATAGCACAGGGAGATCAGCTCTGTGCTTTGTGACCACCTAGAGGGGTGGGATAGGGAGGATGGGAGGGAGGGAGACGCAAGAGGGAAGAGATATGGGAACATATGTATATGTATAACTGATTCACTTTGTTATAAAGCAGAAAGTAACACACCATTGTAAAGCAATTATACTGCAATAAAGATGTTAAAAAAAAAATAGGATGCATGTTTTCTAAACACATTTTTAGGCAAATAATAGTTTTAACATGTATTGATTTTTAACAATTAGTTTTTTAACAATTAAGAATGCATTACTAAATCATATGTCTACTGGGAATACTTTGCTGTTTAAGAAACATTCATTTCTATTAATACCCACACTTTTAGAGTTTATAAAGATTAGCCATGTCCATCCCATTCTGATTACCCATTGGCTTTGGAAGTTTAGAATTATGTGACTAGTACTTTTATTCTTATTGCTTATTATTTTATCAAAAAATTTTAAATTTAAACAACTATGTTTCCTTCAAAAAATTAATCTTGTTTTTAAATTTCATTCCATTTTTTATGTTAACATTTTTAGCCCTCATTTTGGTTTTCTATTTTTATTTTTGAGCTGCACTTTAAAACTTGACTAATACATTTTCCTTTCCTGAAGCAAAAAATTTCTGATTAAAACCTGGGTCTTGTTCATGTAAAAAAAAAAAAAAAAAGAGGAAGAATTAAAAAGTTATTAGCTGTTTCTATTTCAGAACCAACTTATGGTGAAACATTATAGCCCTAATTTCCAAATAGAGTATAAAATTTTTTAAAATACTGACTGAAATATAACTAATATAAGTGCAAAATTTAGCAAAAGATGGGTGGAAGAATACAAAGTATGCTCATTTGCTGTCACAGATGTCAAGAGGCACTGTCTGCATTTGCTCTCTCAGGGCAGCTTCATGGCCATGATTACAGGTTCAGATTGGCAGAGAGACTCACAAGACATGAATATGCTTTAGGTTAATACGGGGTTTCTCAACCTGGGCTCTTTTGACATTTTAGGCTGGATGACTCTTTGTTGTAGGAGCCGCCGTGTGCATTGTAGGATGTTTATTAGCAGCATCTCTGACCTCTACCCCCTAGATGACAGTAGCACCCCGTCCCAGTTGTGCCCGCCGAAAGTGCCGCCAGACGTCGCCACATGTTCCCTGGGCGGGGAGGACGGGGGAGTGGGAGGGGGCTGGAATCACGCCGGTTGAGCAGCCCTGTCTGGTACTTCATTCGCTGCGCCCTACAGGACACAGCGTAGGAGGTACAGCGTCTTCGCCTCCCTGGGAACTCATCAGCTCCCCGAGCACACAGCTTCTTTTGCCCACTCGTCCACACAGGTGCTGTGGCTGCCATACATGATTGCCAGGGTGTGTGTGTGTGTGTGTGTGTGTGTGTGTGTCGGGGGGTCCCCTTGACTCATAGAAACTACCACTCATTTCCTGCAAATCTTTCATAAGCCCCCTAGTCCCAGAGGCTCAAGGCTCCCCCAGCTCAAGTGCAGTTTCACCCAACCAATGAGGCTGACCCACCATTCCCTGCTTTTCTTTACTTCCTCTTGGGACACACTGCAGTGGGAGGCCCAGGTCCGTGTCAGGTCGACCTCCATCAACCCAGGCCCCAGGTTACCCCTCTCCTCACAGGATGGGAGCAGATAAAGTACTGCATGATTTCGGGTTATGTGAGTATATACCTACTCCAAAAAAATTAGAAGAAACAATTAGAACTTTACCAAATTAAGATACAGTGGCACTCTTCATAGCTATTAAAACCAGAAGCTGTGGGACTTGTCATTTTAATTTTATGCACTGTTATACCATTTGAATTTTTTGGAGCTATGTACTTCTATTGAAAAAGTTGTAACAAGCCTGGTTTTATTAAGATTAAAATTATAAGAGAGCCAGTGCTTTTTATGTCGCTTGACTAGGCTTTTCTGCACGTATCCCATTATGTTTCCTTCTTTAACACAATTGACTCTGTTTTGAGAGACAGCACGAATAATACTTCTGTTTCGTATCAGGACTGTTTTCTCTTTAAAGGTGCTGCGAATGTATTGGGAATCATGCCTTCTCAAGAGTGCTGAAGGTTCTGCCTCGGTAACTTCTAGAATTTGCTGGTTGGAAACCTAGACTATTAGAAACATTGGCTTGAGTGTGTAGTTAATTCTAAAGTAAACCATCACGTTGGTACTGAGTGATGAGCTCCTTGGCTCTATTTGTACATCTGAAGATGCATCTTCCATGAACACTTGCTCATGCATGTGTGACTGTCAGACACCTATTAGGTTTGTCATACAGTGAATGTAGAACTAGCAGTGAATGGACCCGTCAAGAAACGGGCAAGTTATCTATGGGGTGTATCGTGTCAGAAATCGTGGTCTGTGTGGTTAAGAGCTCATAGATGGAGGAGAAAACTGCTACAGGCTGGTCCAGTGAAGAAAGGCTCAGAGGAAGGAGGGAGAAACACAGACTGGATCTTGAAAAAGCATAAAAATAGGAAAAGGGCATTCAGGTATAAAGGGACCTGCAGGACAGTCTAATCATTATGTTAATAAGTTCAGTTGGAGGAGATCTAGGTTGACGCTTCCACAATCTTGGTGCTCTCAGTAAGAAAAAGAATAACACAAAGATATTTTTGAAGGTTTCACAAAAACATACGACCTAGTGAGCACGTTGCCAGGGCCCCTCCTAGACCCTGGAGGGACCCTATGTAAGCGAGAGCCTTTGGCTTCCGAGTTTGGTGGCATTGATCAGTGCCAGACAGGGGGGCTCGGGGCAAAGGGGGAGCTCCAGGACCTGAGAAGTTCACCCCTTTACCTGCAGGGAGGTCACAGCCTATGGTGGGCGCAGGAGATAGGACACACTCGAGAAAATATTTGTTAAATGCCTATGTGCCAGGCAGAGTGCTGTGTCCTCATAAACAAGAGTCCCTTTCTTCCCAGAGCCTGGAGTCTGGGCCTGGTGGTATTTGGAAGAAGATGGAGCTGGGTTTGACTGTGACACGTTCCTTTTCTAGCTGGGTGACCTCAGTCAGGTGCGTTACTTCACCTCAAGAGGAGGCCACTTGGCTTGTGTCAAAACGAGGCAGAAATCTGGCTCCCGCTTTGGTGTGACATTCATACATGATGCCTTGATGTGGCCCGTGGCAGGCCGCCAGCGTTATTTCTTTTTTCTGCTGCTTTTGCTGAGGACGACCCCCGTGACAGGCCAAAGAGTGACCATGGTGTCGAGATGCACAGAGCACCGCACTGAAACCATGAGGGCACTTCTTAGTACCTGAAACTGTCTTACTGGGTATCTGTCATTAAAATTTAAGTTCCATGAAGGGCAGAGGCCTTTCCTGTTTGGTTCGTCACTGTATCTGCAGCACCTAAAATAGGGTCTGATATGCTGGTGACACTCGGTAAATGCCTGTTGAATGAATGAATAACAGACACATGCTCGGTGTTCTCCATGTATACAGTTTGACACCCTTATTACAGTTGGAGCTCACTTGTTCCAGGCTCCTTGGATATCGCTGTCTGTGTTCATTTTTCTCAACCTCAGCACCGTTGACATTTTTTTAGACCAGATAATTCTTTGCTGTGGATACTGTCCCCTGAGTTGTGGGATGTTTAGCAACATCCTTGGCCTGTACCCACTGGCTGCCGGTAGTGCTGCCTCCTCCCCTCATTTGTGACACACAAAAATGTCTCTGGACCTTACCAGATGTCCCCTGGGGGGCTGGGGGCAGAATCACCCCAAATTGAGAACCATTGGTTCGTGTAGTAGTCTGGGGCTCAGTGAAAGGAATCTCTTAGATCTCAGGGTCAAGAAAGGATCATAAAGGTCATGAGTTATAACGTCTCATACCATCCACTTGTAATTGTCCAGGCCATTCCTGCTGCCTCCACCTCCTGTGACATAGTCTCGGTGGCAACAAATGAGCCAGCTATCCGTGGGCCTTTTTTTTTTTTATAAATTTATTTATTTATTTATTTTTGGCTGTGTTGGGTCTTCGTTTCTGTGCGAGGGCTTTCTCCAGTTGCGGTGAGCGGGGGCCACTCTTCATCGCGGTGTGTGGGCCTCTCACTGTCGCAGCCTCTCTTGTTGCGGAGCACAGGCTCCAGACACGCAGGCTCAGTAGTTGTGTCTCACGGGCTTAGTTGCTCCGCGGCATGTGGGATCTTCCCAGACCAGGGCTCGAACCCATGTCCCCTGCATTGACAGGAAGATTCTTAACCACTGCGCCACCAGGGAAGCCCTCCGTGGGCCTTTTGACACACACAGTGACAGAACCATTCTAGCATACGTCTGCATGGAGCCGATGGCCAAGGTGCCCCCGAGTAGACACAGTCATTAGAGCCTTGAAAATAATGCTCTTGCAGAAAGACAAAGGAACTGGAATGGCTCTGCCTGTTCACCACATACCTCCCCTGCCGTCCTACTGCTTCCCTTTCTTCCCTTTGTATTTATTGATCTCAACCATCTCCCTGGCCCTTCCAGAACCATTTTGGAAATGGAAGGCAGGAAAGAAGAAAGAGGAAGAGAAGAAAAAGGAAAAAGGAGGTAAGAAGAACACGAGCATGGGAGCGCCCAAAGATAATGCCCAGAGTAATTGGCCTTGACCGTTGTTGGACACCCATAGAATTGGGTCCATCCAGTCAGTTCAACCTAAAAATAAGGTTAGAACGGTTCTGCCACTGTCTGCAGACAGCCTTTTGTTTGATGTATAAGGAAACGATTTAGAAGGCATCTGGAAGATGCATCTCAGATTTTCTCCTAAGGACAGATCACTGGTGTGGGGCGGCCTCTTTTGGTGGAAAGAATAGGAAATATGGCTAGAATGATACCGAAAGAAGCATTTGAGTTGGGAGGCAGGAAGGATGCATTCCCACGCCTTGCGGAAACTGTAGAAGGATCCCGGAGGCATGAGTCTGTAAGAGCTGGCCTCTCTCCTATTACCCTGGATCGGGTAATTTGCCATCCCATTTCATTGAATATCGATCGCCTCCAGGCCTGGGGTTAAACTTTCTCCCTGTCACTTGCAAAGCATGCAGGTTCTCAAGAGGGCACCACTCCTACAGGGGGAAGAATGGTTTTTGCTCTTTGCCTCTAGAAAGCATACGTGTTTTGAGGGTCCTCCACTTGCCGCGGCACAGAGAACCACCACACCAGTTGCTGGTTGAGCCTCCTCAACCCAGCTTCACCCAAGACATGAGCAGAGCTCTTAGAAATAGCCATGGAACGGCTCTTGGAATGAAGCTGACCTTTCACTGCTGGTTCTGCCTAAGCCCAGGTTTGCTTTATTGCATTTCTGCAAATCGAGCTTGCCTCCTTCCCTAATTTTCCTCTTAGTACTCCCCTTGCCCCACCCAGAATTTTGACTTCATCTCACATCTTTTTTTTGGAGGGGGGAGGAATGGTTTCTGGGGGTTTTTTTATAGTTTTTTTTTTTTTTTTTTTTTTTGGCCGCGTTGCGCGGCTTGCAGAATCTCAGTTCCCTGAGCAGGGATTGAACCCAGGCCACAGCAGTGAAAGCACCAAATCCTAAGCACTAGACCACCAGGGAACTCCCTCACATATTTGCACAAATGTATGAATTTATATATTTCTCATTATCAGTGAATTTTTATTTGCTCACTGTATACATGTGGTCGTGCCCATAACGTTATGTTCTCCTCAAGGAGCTTCAGTCACAGGACGCTCTAAAAAGAATTAAAATGAGAACAAGTAGAAGGCAGTGTAGCTTGCTGGTTAAAAGCTTGGTCCCTCAGGTCCACCTGCCAGCCAGGCTTCAAGTTCTGGATATGTGACCTTGGGCAAGCTCCTAATCTCTCTGTGCCTCAGTCTCTCGTCTGTAAAATGGGTAAATTAAAGTATTTGCCATCTTCACAGAGTGGTCGTAAGGATGGAAAAGGATAATACATTAAAAAAGTGTTGAGCCTGTCGTTCGATGAATAGTTAATACTCAATAAACACTAGCTATTATTATTCAAAGAGATTTCTCAACCAAGTTTTTTTTGTTTTTGTTTTTTTAACATTTCCTGCTCTGACTCAGTTTTCTTTTTTATTTTAGGTTCCATTTTTTGGACGGAGAATGCATCACACGTGTCCATGCATGCCCGGCTTAGCCTGTTCACGGACTTCGTTTAACCGATATACTTGTTTAGTCCGAAAGTAACCACTTTAGAGGAGAAACTTTAAATGTGAACAGCCACACAATGTCCGTAAAGTCTGTTTACCTGTGATTGTACCAAACAAATAATATGCCAGAAAGAAATGCTATTGCTTCCTCAACTTTCCAAGTAACATTTTCCTCTTTGATTTTTAAGTGATGTGTTTTTTCTTTTTTTTTTAATCGAAAGCGGACTTATGTTTTGAATAGAAATGTAAAGTGCAAGGCATTATGGAACCAGTTTCACTTCCCTGTTTGTGTTTTGGTTTGGCTTTTTTTTAATGCCAGTAACTTGTCCATTTTCACAAAAGTGCGGAGAATAGGAATTTGATATTTTGTTACAGAAACTTTTTTTTTCTTAAAACACCCCCTGCCCCACTGCGTGTGCACGCATGCACGCGCACACACACACACACACACACACACACACACACACACACACACACACACACACACACACACCTTGGTCTCTTTCCCTCACTCCTCAGTGAGTTTTAAGACTCTCATTTTATTGTTTGGCATTTTCCTCTGACCCTCTAGCATTTTAAAGTGGGGATCCACATCCTTGAGCTTGCTGGCAGAATCACTGATGAGAATCAAGCTTTTTGCCTGATGCTTAAACAGTGAAAAGAATGTGTAGTTGAACTAGACCCCAAACTTCTCTTATATGGAGTGGAGGCAGGGGTGCTTCTGAACTTTAACTGAACCTGTTATGCAAGTGGGTTTCAGGTCTGTGGTTTGACTAGTATGAGGACAGAAAGAATGGGAAGTCAAAGTAATTTAGTCCAGATTTCTAGATTTGGGATTTTTTAAAAAGACTTTTCCAGTACAATATTACATTTATTTCTTTTCCTTTTTATAAAGTTTTTTTTTTTTTTTAACGAAAGTCTCCTAGTTAGAGATGTTCTAGAAAATGTCACTTGAAGAGGAAGTATTGATTTTAATCTGGCATAACACTAGTTATCATTTTTAAATCGGTATTAAGTTGTCATTTAAACTTTATTTGTAACCCAAAGGTCTGTTGTAATGGATTGCCTGACATCCCGTCATTTGTACCTGTATCAATATTGCTGTGTAAAAATTCTGTATCAGAATAATGACGGTAGTATATATCATTTGATTTATTTTTAATATCATATCCTTATTTTTGTCACAGCTGTCAGTTTTTATTACAAGCGGATTTCTATATAGCCCACGTTCTAAAATGGGTAAAGACTCCAAAGTTGGTAATATAGCACTAACAGTGTGTAAGTTTTCATTTTATGGACAGAAAAGTTCTGTTTGCATGAGTTTTAAGGTAGTATGAAAATAATGTGTTAAATCATTGAGGTTTTGGAGCATGAAGGAAAATCATGACATGCAAAACTGACTGTTATCAGGAATGGACTCACGGGATTTCACTGTCTTGATTCAGCAAATAGTAGCAGGGTGTTGATCACGGGTGGTTAGGCAGGGTGCTAGGTGCTGGCCGTACAGCGATGCCAATGTAGCCTGGCCTTGAAAAACCCACCAAGTGTTGTAAATGGATTCAACGTTGCAAATAAACAACTTCTGGAATGTGTTTAACTGACTAAAGTGGCCGTGCTAACCCACTAAGAGCTGCAAAAAAAAATTGTCCATTTTGTAGTTATTTATTCAGCCAGGGCTTACAAATGCACATTATGTGTAACTTTACCTCTGGAGTAATGTGTCCCATAAGTGTATGGGATTTTGCTGTACTAAGTACCATACTTGGTCATAGAAGGATTATTTTTGGTTCAGTTTAGTTTGGGTTCAAGAAACATTCCTTGGTCAGTTTGTTGGAAAAGAAAAATAGACTTCAAGTGGAATTATGGGTAATTTTGCTCAATGCTCTTTTTATATAATGTTCAACATGTCCTTTTTCATAAGTGGTGAAAACTTGATTGGGTCCATCATTCGTTTCCCCCCAGGATAAAAGACATAAAACTTTTATAAAATTTTGCTTTTACATATACCAACTTAGTATTTTAAATCACTACCTAAAAACTTAGACTACATGTACACAGCCAAGAGAACAAATGTGGAGCTTGTGTAGAAAACTTAGAACTGTACCTACTGACTCACTACGATCCAAAGAAAAACAGAACTTTGTCATTTGTTACCTCTCTCCTTCGTTATTATTTTTATTGAGTGTACCCTTCTATTTGATTATTATTTTTTAACTTGTTACCAGAGTTAGCACCTATCAAACCATTGTTTCAAAACCCTTGTGATCATGCTTCATGGCAAGTCTTTAAAATAATTCTGTGCAAAGCACACAAAGTCTTGGGCCATAAAGATGGTGGTGCTGTTTCTTCCAGTCTCTAGGACAATCTCTCACTGAAGCTGGAACTTCGTAGGCTGGAATTTCTAAAAGTAAGGTAAAGTGAGAATTTATGCAAGAAAACTTAAGTCAACTATCTAGTCTGATATAAATATTGTGAATGGATTCCATCCTTTCTAAGGTAGAAATAGACCTTATGCCAGAAGCTACTGACCAAACTCAAATGGACCTTTGGATTTCTTGGCAAACATTGATTTTCATGAAAACTGTCATGTCTGACTTGAGCCTTTTTTTAAGAGCAGCATTTTTTTTAACTGTAGAAAAGTGTGTGCCAAAACTGTGCCCTTACAAACCCGGTTATCTAACTGAAGACCTTCATCCGTCCCAGCGTATCCCTGTAGTCTTTTGTTGGAGCTTTACCAAACCAGACCAGTGATAGATGAAACACATAGACAGACTTTACTCATCATTGGTTCTCTCATCAGAAATCTCACCCCACTCTTCTCTCACTTCATTTTTCAGAAGATTATAAAGTCAGGGACCATTTTAATGGTTTTCACAAGTGGCGTTTTCTCACGTGACTGGGAACAGGCCTGTCCCCTAGAGACAGTACTGAGGCTGGCATGAGTGTGTGTGGTTCATTCTCCAAAGCAAACAAGCAAAACAGTAACTTCTTCTTATGGAAATTTTTAAACATCAACAAAACTAAACAAAATTGTATGAGGAAGCCTCTGTCTCCATCATGCAGCATCTTATCAATAATGATCATCTCAATGCCAGTCTTGTTCCTCCTCTACCCACCTCCCACCCCATCCTCAAACCTTCAGCTCTCCTGTCTTGTCTCGAATCAAATCAGTTTGGTCCCTTCTCCATAGGGTCCACTGTGAGATGGACAGGCACAGCCTTGTGTGTTGGTAGTAACATCAATCCTTCTTTTATGATGGCTCTCTGCTTAGATGTTGCCAAGGACCTTTCACTGATCAGTCTGTCCTCCTAAACATTTCCTCTTAAGACATATTTTTGAAATCCCAAGTTGGAGTTCAAAATGGAGGAGCGAAATATTTTCAGACCCAGGATGTGCGTATATGAATGAATATTTATTCTTGTATAAAATTTTAAAAGAAAATATTTGCTGCTCAAAGTAAGAAATTTTCACAATAATATTGCTAACTATGTATTGTGATTGGGTTCTGGGAGTTAAATGTAGTCTGCTATCGTTAGTCCATTGGACAACTGATGTTAAATATTCTCTGTTAATTCTCCTGGATTCGGTTAAGGAGGGGGAAAATCCCTGAATGGAAGGTATGGCTGGTAGACTCCAATTGTCTTCCACAATTCATTCATTCATTCTCAAATTCTCTCTCTCTCCCCGCCCCTCCCCCGTCCCTCTCTCTTTTCTCTCTTTCCTCCCTCCCCCCTCCTCCCTCTTTTCTCCCTTCTTTCTCTCCCTCCCCTTGCCCCTCCCCCAAAAGGTTTTACCTGGGTACCTGGTCACTCATCCAGACATCTAGAGACTGCATTTACCAGCAACCCTTAGCCAGATGTGACTTAGCAGTGGAGCGTGGGCAGAAGTGATATGCCTCACTGCCTTAAAAGTAAATTGCACTCCCCTTCCTCTCCAGCAGGGAGATGCAGCAATGAATCTGGCTCCTTTGGACCCAGAGAGCGAAGGTAGGGCTAACCCACCAGTGGGTCACTGAACGACTTCCTGAAGCAGTCACCCAGCAGCCCAGAGAAGCAGTTCAGCCACTCCGATTCGAGGGCTCTGTTAAAACACTTCCGCTTCTCCCCTAATCAATACGAATGGAATCATTCTTTTCAAAAGTGCATCATTTGGTTAATACTTCTTTCTGTGATCTTAAAAACTTTGTCTTGGTGTTCTTGCACAGTGGTTGCCCTGCAGAAGGTGAACTCAACCCCCAATCCCCCAAATTGGTTTGGATGTTGGGACAGATGCTGCCACACACACTGGGAAGACGTGACAACATGGATGACTCACGTCGTGGGATTTTCTGGTGAGAACAGAGCAGGTGCGCGTCAGCCCAAAGTGGCAACAGCGAGGCAGTTTGGTTGGTTTTAGTTTTTAGTATGGTCAGGAGGCAGGGCTGGGTGAGAATTCCTACCTGCTGGGGCTGTGGGGAGGAACAGAGAAGAGAGTGTGAGGCTGGAGCGTGGTCAGTGCTCAAACATCCAGAATGGAGTTTTCATCTTTATTGCAGTCCTGAAAAAATATCATAATGAGAAACTGATAACCAAATGGAAGAAGAATCTTCAAATCAGAAATGGTTAAATTCACATTCTTTGGTTACAAGAGCGTTCCTGTTCCATACACTAGGAAAACGTGTAAATGTTTTTTTAATTTATTTATTTTGGCTGCGTTGGGTCTTTGTTGCGGAGCGCGGGCTTTCTCTAGTTGTGGCGAGCGGGGGCTACTCTTCGTTGCGGTGCGCGGTGCAGTGGCTTCTCTTGTTGCGGAGCACGGGCTCCAGGCATGTGGGCTTCAGTAGTTGTGGCGCACGGGCTCAGTAGTTGTGGCGCGCGGGCTCAAGAGCACAGGCTCAGTAGTTGTGGCGTACGGGCTTAATTGCTCCGCGGCATGCGGGTTCTTCCCGGACCAGGGATCAAACCCGTGTCCCTTGCCTTGGCAGGCGGATTCCCAACCATTGCACCACGAGGGAAGTCGCTAAATGTATTTCTTGCTTCTACTGTTTCAAACTCAAATATGTCATCTACCCACGAATTAAGAAATTTGGGAGACAGGGAGAGTCACTGAGGCTCATTACAACCGCACGTTTTCTTATGACGTTTAAATGAATTTTAATCTCATCAAGAGGTGCTAGAAAAAAAAGAATAAACTTCAAAAGACAGACTTTCAGTGAACGAAGGTGTTTTTCCAACTAGCAAAAAGTAAAGTAACATGCCGTTAGCAGAAGACTAATCACGCCTTTGTATAATTGTGTTCCTTTTAATAGAGGCAGGTATTAAATATATATCTAAAGGTGTTTAATTCTAATATCTTTATAAAACTTATACAGTAACTTACAAATTAAAAAAAAATCTTTTGTCAGACCACATGTCACCCTACTCATAAAGGATTAGAAAAATTATGCAAATCAAATTCTAGAAATAGCTTTGGTATCCCATAATTCCTCAAGATAGATATGCAAATGAACTGGATCGTGCCTGTGAGTTAAAAGAATTACACACTATACAGTTAAACTCTTTAGTATGTCACTCTCCAGAATGAATACCTGTGACAGGGGTTCTTTCCTATCTGTTCTGCCTTTTTTCTTCTACTAAGCACATTGCAATGCAAATTGGTCAGGACTCAGGGACTATAGGGGGAAAATATAACGGGGTGGTGGGGTAAAAGGAAAAAAATAAATATGTTAAATGAAAAAGGCGAGGACAAGTTTCATCCCCTCATGCATTTTAAATTTTATGATCTCTAGAGAATATTTTAATAAGGCATGTATTAAGTCAGCGTTGCAACTTTAATAAGTTTTCAAAGCCTTTCAAAATTACAGCACATCTACGTATCTTCAAGAAAGTGAAACCATTTATTGCACCCTCCAGGTTCCAACACAGATTCTAACCGAAAAACAGTGTGTGCTTCTCAGATATCACATCCTGGCAGAAAGCAAGATTTCCATCCCAGAAAGCTATGCAGACTGGCATAACTCAGGTAATAAAAATATCTCGAGTGATGTTTTCAAATATACACTTTCCTACCAGTTTACATCTTCTCTACCGTAGACTAGGCTGGCCAGTTAAAACTTCATTTGTAAATGACTAAATTACTCCTCCTAGAAGCCAAGTGGTAAAATAGCTTTAATTTACCTGTCTCCTTAATGTTACTGAGAAATAAGACAGTTGCCTTTATGCCTTGACATTGCAGCTTAAAACATTTGTGCATGTTTTCTCTGTGTAATTTGAAGTGACTTTGAGTCTTCAGGCTTTCAGATATAAATTTCAAGCTATTTATTTATCTTAAATGCCTGCAACCAGTATATAGGGTGAATCGAATACTTACTAAGACTTTTCTTCTCCTTTTCCCTTGAACAAAGCACAAAATACCTTTTTCTGTAGCGTTAAGCCTGCTACTCCTCCTTTCTTTGAAAAGCGAGGAGAGTGGTCTCCTGGAGAGCTACCTGTTTGATTTCTGTTCGGTTCTGACATTTCTAATCTGATTTGCTGGCTCTCCCTGCAAAAAGATTTTAGGTAACAAACTTTCTCCATTAAAACGACCATATCCCTTACTGGCACTTGAGCATTCTCATAGAGTTGGAACAGAAAACTTTGAAGAGAGAATTATGTGGTTTTATTTCCCTTAGAAACACTTACTTTGAAAATGGACCCCAGAGTGAGGAGAATGTGGGAATCAGAAAGATGGGGAAGATGGAAACTGGACAATTTTTTGTTCCGTCTTCTGGTTTTTCCTGCTTCCCTCAGTAGGGCAACCAGAGATAGTCTGCCTAAGGGCCCTTTCTGGGCAATCGGCTGTGAGGTCTGTTCTCCTCATTATCCCGAGCTCTTTTTCTCAATCTCTCTTCTGGCGTATCTCATGTTCTGCCTTGATTTATGGTTTGGGGCACATTTGCCAGGTTTCTCCAATTACCTTGCTAACTCATCAGCAAGAGAACTGGACCTTTCTTATCCTCTGTGTTCCCCTGCACTTCCCAACATAGAAACTGGCTTCTTATTCACTTAAATACCTATGGATTAGATGCATTCATTCAAGTGGTTTTCCAGATTCCTATAACTAAATTTATCATACTAAAAGCTTAAAAATACACTGATCATGATAACAGTTTTTATAAAGTGCAATTAAATAGAACCAGCCTTGTAATAGTTATTTTTTAAAATCTTCTAGATTTATTTCAATCTAAGAAATCAAGTCAAATTTATTTTATTATTTTTTTCCAGAGCCAGGTTAATCTAACAGTTAACAGCAGGCTGAATGATCTGATAACTGGAAATGTGAATTGAATTAAATAAGCCTAATTTTTAAAAATTTGTGACTACAGTTCCAGGATATCAGGCATATCTGTCAAGGGAGTGGAGAGGATGGAATTGTTTTAAGTATTGTTGCAGTTAATTGTTGCTTCAAATAACAGGCTTTCTGAAAATATTAGTGGCTGAAGCAATAGCAGTTTTTATTTCAAGACCAGAAATCTAAAATCTAGAGATATGAGGTTGCATATTTGGGTAAGTAGATCAACAATGTTAAAACAGATGTCTGCTCTTTTTATCTTTCTGGTCTGCTATTTTCACCACGTTGACAGTATCTCTTCTCATGGTTGCAAGATGGCTGCTGTGGCTCCAAGCATTACAACCTCATCAAAAATATCCCAAAAGGAAGGAAAAGGGAGGGCAAGAGGGCTCTGTTCTTAGGCTGAGGTAGATCCCAAAAGTCTTGTCCAAGTTGGAGAAAAAGCATAAAGAACCCCGTGGACTCAGATCAAGTTTGCTTTTAATTTTTGTTTACTCCAGAAACAGCTAATAAACAATGCAAAGGATAACGATATGGGTCTAGAATACGGATGGGTGGAGACAGTTTCCCATTACCTCCTTTGCCCCTCACAGAGGGGGTCTTGAAGTCCAGTGGTCTTGGAGGGTCACACAGAGTGGCACGTCTACCAGGTGAATGGAGAACAGTGTTTTGAGTCCACTGCATTCTACAACCTCAGCCATCTCAATTCACGGACAACTTGAAATGCCAGTAAGCCGGCTACTCAGCCCACCGTGGCACTCAGATCTAATGACTGTGTTTGGAGACTTGGAAAATTTTCAGGACCTGCACGGGGACAATCTCCCCTTCTCTGTAGAGGTTAATTCACCCTTTATGTCTAAGAGTTCAGCCTGTATGTTTGAAAGCTTAACAGCAGTTGAGTTGGGAAAAGAGGAAGTAAGGACTTTGGACGCAAGAAACAACGCAGCAAAGGCATGTTGGTGTGACCCAGTATGGTCTGTTCAGGGCACTGCCAGTGACTTGGAGTGGCTGGAGCACAGAGCCTGAGTAGGGAGAGGGAGGATGTGAGACCAGCGGGGGAGCCAGGAGCCCAGGTGTGCACCATGAGAGCCCAGCAGAGGGGTGACTGGGCCAAGAAGGCCTTCCAGAAGTCCTGGATCTGAGTCCAGCACAAACCTGATGTTCAGCCAAGACCCAGGGGTATGGCTGTACAGGTTAGTTATGCCCGTGCCATCCCAGTTATTACATATTGTGAATATTGCCTCTGCTCTAGAGGAGCTGGTGAGGGATTCCCCAGGCAGAGGAGGGGGACGGGCTTTCCAGGGAGAGCTTATACAAAGGTAACCAGAGAAGGGAGAGATGGAAATACAAGGGGAAGATGAGGCCAGGGTGGTGGAGGGGCCGGACCATAAAAGGCCTTCTGTGGCAAACCAGAAATTTGCACTTGTATGGGTCATGGAAAGACAGTGAAGGGTAGAACCAATCCTGCCAACCCAGTGATCCATCCTGACTCAGCCCCAGGACCTGGGACCCTGTTAACCTCTTAGGGGCAGGGCATTTGAAAATGTAGATGGCTGATGGTGAGCCCAAAGCCTTGGCAGAAATGATTGTGTTGTATTTTCTTTCTTTCAAAAAGAGGAAGAAAGAAAGGAAGAAAGAGAAAGGGAAGGAAGAAAATAAAGAGAAGGAGGGAAGGAGGGAGAGAAGGAATAAGAGAGGGAGGAAGGGAAGAAAGAAGAGGAAAAAGGGAAGAAAGGAAAAGGAAAGAAAAGAGGAAAGGTAGAAACCAATATGGCAAGACTGACAAGATCTGGCAAGGCTGAATGGTGCATATGGAGGTTATTCTTCATCATTATGGTTATTGATTTGTTATTTGCTTCCCCACTTTGAGATATTTCAATTTGTAAAAAATGAACATGGTCAGGTGGAAATCTAAAAGTAGATATGTCTTTCTGCAAAGCGATTTAACATATGGTGTCAAAAGACCTAAAAATGCTCATTTTTCACCCAATAATTCCATGCCAGGACATGCAGAGATTTATAGACAAGCAATCTATTTTCTTTTGCTTCAAGTATAGACATAACCCATTTATTTCACCTGGGGAGGAGCGGCGGGGAAGTTGTGCTAAATTAACTTTTCAATGACAGAAAATGAGCTATTTTAATGGAAGTCTTCCCCAAATACATTGTTCCTGTCCTGGTACAAGGAGTAGAGTATTCTGAAATACAAGTAACCTTCTCTTGATGATTCTTTATTAATATAATTAACAATCAAAGTACAGGCTAATAAATTCAGTGATGAAAGTAGCTGTTGAGGTGCAAGGGGAGTTTTGCTCCTGCACAGTATTCCTCTGGACAGCTAGTTCCTCTGCATCTCTTGGTTCTTCTTTTTCCTTTACAGTTGGCCGTCACTTCTCATTACTTGTCACTTGAATTCTCATTAGAAATCTCCCATCCAGTCAGAACAAAGCAAAACAAAAAACAGGAGTTAGCCCTGACAGCCTAGTTCCTATGCCATGGCAGGTGCTAAAAATTCTGCTGATCACATAGGCTTAGTGACTTCTATTTTTTGAACTTCGATCACTTGTGGCCGGTGGGGGGATGTTGGATGAGGAGAGATTTACTTCCTGGGCCTGTCTTTAGATAAGATAAGATTTCTGATGGGTGGCCCTTGGATAATTAATGTCTACCCGGTCCTATGATCTGGGAAGAAACAGGCTGATAGTTACTCGTATTTTCCAAATAGGAGACTGTCTGCATAGACAGATTGACATTTATGGACAAAATAAAATAATGCTGACCATTCACCTGTGATAAATTGGCCACACCCTCTTATTATGACTTATCCATCTTGGACTGAATATTTAATAGTTTATATTATGCGCAACTCAAACTTCAATATATTTACTGTACCCACTTTAATTATTATTTTATCAAAATGGTTACTTTGCTTACATTCATGTTTTATGTGGTCATAAAAAAGTTTTGAAGCAGTATATATATATATATATACTGCTTCTTCCCTTGAAGAGAAGATCTGCAGATTTTTTATCTTGCATTTTAAGTTAACAAGCCTCCAAATGTCTTAGAAATTATGGTCAGCTAAACAGCATGCACTAAAAGGATAATAAAAACATGAGTACCTTACTTAGACGCATATTACCACCTGTCACAGCCTCAAACAACAGGAACAAAAACCCACTCCAGAATGAAAATACTGGTATATTTATATAATGCAAAGAGAAATACAGATATAAATCCTCAAAACGGAAGATACGTTAATAAAAATGTAGCATTATAAGCGAAAAAATACAGTACTTGCAGAATTTAGTCTTTCAACTTAAGGTTACAATGCGTCTAACAAAGAAATAGTATTTAAAATTATAGTTCTCATTATTAATTTAAAATAACCATCAGGAGAACAGCACAGCTTAACCTAGCAAACATTTTAAGGAAATGCTTTGTCTCATAGAAGTAGAGTATCATTATATTCCATCCATTTATACCATGAACAAAAGAAAAACAATTTTCAAAGTGGCAATTAGTTTCATAAGACAGAATAAAACTGGGCTCTTCAAAGCACAAACTGTTCCCCTAAAATTATTTTAATTTTTATTGGCAAAAAATACCTAAACAGTTTTGATTTAGTACTCTGCTCGTCTCCGAGCCCTCCCAATCCGTGAACCACCACAATACGAAAGCATGCAATACTGTATCTTCTCCACACCATTACTAACCAAAACACTTTTTACTCTTTTGAAAGGTAGGTACAGTTTTACAGAAATGTTTCCACTCAAGATTGGTATGATACAAAGAGCAGTTGTTGCTGACGGGCATTTCCTAGTAGTATGAAGCAAGGTAGGAAACAAATCTTGTGTTACTTGTTACTGACTAAAAATGACTGCCTTGCTACTCGTTCCCATTTCTGCTCTTTAAATTCAATATCAATACTGAACAAAATTCTCAGCGCCTTCAAAGAACCAGAGCAGTCCAACTGACCCCGCCGATGGCAATTCAGAGGGAACTTGAGACAACTTTCCCTCTTTCTCCTGCTGCCAACAGAAGACCCTCAAGAAATCGAACTTGTGAAGTCCCCCTGGGTTCCTCTACCTCACTGCAAAATGTAATGCCACTTGAGGTTGTCAAAAATAGCTTCTGTAGAAAACTGGCCATGGTCTTTAGGAAAGGTTGCATGAAGAAAATTAGTTTAGCCTTTATTGGAAAAAAAAAAAAAAAAAGTAACTCATGGAATAAAAGACATCAGTGCCAGTACCAAGACTCCAGGGCCTACTGTCAGGATGAAAATATATTTAGGAGGACAATCGCAAGGAGCGGGGGTGGGGCTGGGACTTCAAAACCCTCCCCAAAAGGGGTCTGTACAATCCTAGTGATGATGCACTTCGAGAGCCGTTCTGAAGGCAGCTCAGAAAATTAAACAGGGGGCAGAAGGGGGAGAAAAGACGTCACTGTCCAAGCCAAAGGGAGAGGCCGGGTTGGGGTGCAGGTGGCGGGAGAGCCACTTACAAACCGATGCCTTTCAAGTCGCAGGGGAGGGTGGCCTGGGTGGCCTGGGGGCTCTGGCAGCAGGGGAACTGGGCCCGGAAGCAGTCCCTGAGCTCTCTGTTGAAGAGGAAGCACACGACGGGGTTGATGCCGGCCTGCGCGAAGGTCAGCCACACGGAGGCCGTCAGGTAGGCCTGGGGGACAGCGCCGGGCCGCACCAGGACCCGCAGGTAACTGGCCACGACGTAGGGCCCCCAGAGGAGCAGGAAGAGCAGCGTGATGGCATAGAACATCTTGCACAGCCTCTTCTCTGTCTTGAACTCCTCGAGCACGAGGAGGCGGCGCGCGCCGCGGCCGGGCCCGGCCGGCCGGATGCCCACGAGCGCGGGCGGCGTGGGCCCGCGGCCGAAGCCCGCCGTCCAGTTGGCGGCCGCCTGGCCGGTGGCGCCGGGGCCGTGGAAGGTCCAGTCGTGGCTGACGGCGGGCACGAGGCGCGCGGGCCGCATCTTGCGGCGATCGTGGATGAAGAAGAGCAGGCGGAGGTAGACGAGGTGCGTGGCGCCCACCACCACGGCCAGCAGCAGCAGGAAGCCCAGCGCGCCGGGGGCGCCGTCGGGCCGCTGCTCCAGGGCGCACGGCGCGTCCTCGTCGTCGCCGCCGCCGCCGCCGTCCAGCACGGGCGGGAAGGCCGCGGCCAGCGCCAGCGCCCAGGCGGCGCACACCAGCATGGCGGCGCACGGCCAGCCGGCCAGGCGCTCGGCGTAGAAGCGGTGGTGCGCTATGGCCAGGTAGCGGGTGACGCCCACGCCGAGCAGCAGGAAGGCGGCGTGGAAGCAGAAGAGCGCGGCCAGGAAGGCGAGCAGCTTGCAGCCCAGCGCGCCCGGCGGCGCCCCCGCGGCGGCCGCTGCCCGCCGCGCCGCCAGCATGACGGCCGGGAGGCAGGCGAGCGCGCGCAGCCCGTCGGCCAGGCACAGGTCGAGCAGCAGGTAGTAAGGGGCGCGGTGCAGGCTGCGCTCCCGCACGATCAGCAGCGCGAACAGCACGTTGCCCGCGAGGCTCACGCACAGCAGCAGGCTGAGCGTGGCCAGCTTGAGGCCCAGGGCGGCCGCCTCGCCGCCGCCGCCGCCCGGCTCGCTCGCGTTCGCCATCGCGGCCTCCCCGAGCCGGGCGCCGCGCTCCGCTCCGGGGCCGCCCCCGGCCTCGCCGCTCCGCAGGCCTGCCGGCCGGCTGGAACCCCACCAAACGCGCGGGTCCCCGGCGAGCTCCCGGGCCGGCGGGGCTCAGCCCGCGCCCGGCTGACCCCTCCTCGGCTCCCCGAGCTGCCGCCGCGTCGCCGCCATCTCAGGAATGGTGCGCGCAGGAGGCGACGGCCACTCCCTGCGCCTCGGGCGCCGCGGGCTTCACTGCGGACCGGGCCGCGCCGCCGCCCGCAGCTCCTGCATCCTCCTCCTCCTCCTCTTCCTCCGCCGCCGCCGCGCCTCTGGGCTCTGCCCCACGCCGGGCCAGCCGCCGCCGCCGCCGCCGCTGCCGCCGCCGCCGCCGCCGCGGAGCCCCCTCCCCTCCGCCGGAGCGCGCCGCGTGGCCGCCGCCGCCAGCCCCGCCGAGGCATCCCGCGCCGCCCGGGCCGGGCTGGGCTGGGGGCGCCGCCGCCGCATCTGCGGGGCCGGGAGGCGGCCGGGAGGGAGGCAGGGCCCAGGACGCGAGGTGGCGGCAGGTCGCGTTTGGCCCCAGGTAACGGGGGTCCGGCGGCGGTGCCCGGCGCCCGCCCTGGGGTCACTGAGGTGGCCGTGCGCGGGGGGAGGTTGCCTGGGATGGCAGGGTCGGGAGGCCTAGGGGCGTGGGGGCGGGGTGTGGGACCGGAGGATCTGGGATGAGCCCTCTGCCCGCAAGCTCATAGTAATTCACAGTCATCGTCGTGATCACAGCCTCGTAACCTCTAGTATTCAGGTCAGCACTGATGTGGGTGGCAGTGTTCTGCGGAGCTTTACGCCCTCAGCGTTCACAGTAATGACAAAGTTGGTTCTATGCTTAAACCCGCTTTATATCTGAGGAAGCAGAGGCTTGGAGGTCAGGGGAGTTGAGAGCCGGTAAGTGGTAGAGCTGAGATTCAAATTTCACTCGGTCTGATTTCCACGGCTGGACTCACAGCGACCCTGAAGCATACCCTGCTCTCTGCCTCATTCGTGGTCCCAGTGAAGGCATCTGTCAGGGAGAAGAAATTCAGCATTTTCCCTTGATTTCGAAGGTGAATCCCATGTCACCTTCCTCCCAGGCTGTCAATCTTCTGGGTAAGCCCGAAAGGGCAGCCCCTGTTCTGAACTTCAGACGCACCAAGTTCTCTCTAGGCTTTGAGCGGGCTGTTCCCTCTGCCTGGACCAGCCCTTCAGCAGGCTCCACAGCCTCTGGGCCACTCTTCTGACCAGTCTAGCTGACTCTGTACCATTGCCCATTCGTTTCCTTCTTAGCACTTAATATTTACTATTATGTATTTTTATTGCTTTTGGAGATCCTGTCCTTTCAACTGATCTCTAAGCTCCAGGAAGGCAAGGGACTGTGTCTGGTTTTTCCTAACACTGTATCCCCAATGCCTAGGATGGAGAAGCCAGACTTAAGAAATATGTTCTTTCTCAGGTACACTCATTTTTTGCTTTGTTTTATGCAGAATATTATTTATTGGCATGGCAGGCCCTTTGATGGGCATTTTTAGGATGACACAAGATCATAGACTTGTCAGGCTGAGGAGTCTAAACTTTAGTCTATAGGCAGTCAGGAGCCCTTGGAGGTTTCTGAGGAAAGTGCTGTGATTAGAAAACTACTGATGTGCGTCAGGAAGATTATTTTGACAGTAGTGCTTAAGAGGAATGACAGAGCAGAGTCTGGAAGTCTAGTCCAGAGCCTTAGCCTTTAATGTGCACAGAAATCACTGGGGATCCTGATTCAGTAGGTCTGGATGTGGCCGGAGATGCTGGCTTTCTAATAATTTCCTAGGTGACACTAATGCCTCTGGTCTATAGACCACACTTGGAATAGCAAGGACCTTGAGGGCATTTGGACATTTTGTAAAACTCTAAGTGATGGCCAATGAGGGCCTGACTTAGGGCCCCTAAGTGGCCAGGGACAAGTGGCTGACCAGGCAAGTCTACAGATATTTGTTGACAGATAAGAGAAGTAGATTTTGGAGAGTATTTTGGTCAGGAATTGCATTTTGATAATAGTAGCTCAAAAATGTACATGAGTTTATTTTCTTCATAAAACAAGAAGTCTGGAGGTTAATGACATTGAGTTATTGGCTGAAAGTCTGAGTCTCTGAAAATCTTTTAGCCCTTTCCTCGTGATCAGTAGTAGGCTGCTGACACCCCAGCCATTCCCTCAGCATTCCAGGCAGAAAGAAGGAAAAGAAAAGAAGAGCAAAAGTGTCCTTGCCATCTAAGTGGGCCTCCTCTGAGGAGTTTTCTAGAAGGCCTACATGATAACAGACACATATTCATTGGGCACCACTATCAGCAAAGGATATTGGGGAGTGATTTCTTAATTTGATATTTTAGAGTCAGGTACATAGCCACAGACAGTGAGTTCCAGCCTTGATGTGGACCTTAGCACTTGGGCTGCTGCCCAGAGGAAGGGATGCCTTCTTTTAACGCACACAGAGACACCAACTCTGGTTCCTTTATGACACTGTTAAGGGTAGCCTGTGTTCGCTCAGCACTTGCTATGTGCCAGGCGGTGTGCTGAATACTTGACATGTGTTATCTCATTTCATCATTCTAAGGGCCTTAATGGGGTGGGTATTGTTACAATTTCCATTTTGCAGATGAGGCAGAGAGGTTAATTTGTTCAGGCTTTCACCACAAGTAAGTGTGAGAGCTGGGATTACAAGGCGGAAAGTCTGACTCTAGAGCCCACGCTCATAACCACCATACGTATTGCCCCTTCACCATAACTGCAAAAAAAGGTGCTACCTTTCTAAAAACAAACGACCAAACACTACTGATGTCCACAGAATTAAAGCTGCTTCAAAGAGGGGAGAGATTTTCAAAGCCATCTCATCCAGTGCTTTCATTTTGTGAACTCATACATGGCTGAGCGGGCAGTAGAATCCAGGTCTTCTCACTCCTAGGTCAGTACCCTTCCCACTTAGATGAAACCTTCATATTATTTGTTCTAATGACCACTTGACATTTCGCTTAACCTCTTGGAATCTCAAATGTTCCCATTTACAAAAGGAGAAAGTGGACCAAATGATCTCAGAGGGTCCTCACCTCTGAGGTTCAGTTTGTAAGTGAGAAAATGAAAGGTAAATGGTTATACAGTCCCGAATGGAGAGAGATTTATTCTGCATAAAAGGACCCAAAAGGAGAGACATTAGTTCCTTATGATTTAGGTTTCTCTATGTTTTCTACTTCTCTCCATCGCTCAGTATGCTTCTCTTTGGGATTTGGGATTTGGTTTAGTCATCTCCTCAGGATCAAATAGCAGAAGCAGCAATAGAAAATATATAAATCATGGCTCTCACAGCAGTTCTATGCCTGCTTCTTTAATTGTCACCATTTGTTCAGAAGATTAATACTTAAGGAAAAACTATTAACATTTCATTGCCAGAATCAACTTATTTTCCCTTTATTGTTTCTAGGAAGCTTCACTGAAGAATTTGAAATAGTTTCTTAGGCACCAATTTGAGTGCTAGCGTCTCAAAGCATAACAGCTCCATGGGAGTCTTCCCTCTAAGAAAAATTGCTTCCTTTTGCACATAGATAGAAAAGTTGGGGTTTCCACCCCAAATTAGTTCTGTTACTTCTTTGCTGCACATGTAGGTGATGTGAACGGTAATGGAAGTCTGCTGTTTGGAAGACCGGTTTACAGACCTTGACCTTGACTGACGGATTCAGTCAAGGGCACAGTCCCCATAATCACGGGAGCCAGTTTGGCTGATGTCTCCTGTCCGGCCTCAGGCTTCTGGCTAGTCATCTGTCAATGGGCATGTTGAGCATCAAGTTAGAGAAGGTTGGTTTCACTTAGTCTCATCCCAACTCTTAGAAAACATGAGCCAAAATCTATGTCCAATGGATGCTGAGTTAGCCAAGGATATTACTCAGATTGGCCTCTCCATGGGAGGGAGTCATAACTTCAGGACTGCAAATGGACTTGGAGTTAAATATACCTTAGTTCATATCCAAGTCCCATCAATTACTAACATGTATCCTTAGCCAAGTCCTTTACCTCCTCTGAACCTCTGAACCTCAAAGGCCTTTTGCGAGGAAGATTCCATTAAATTCAATCCATTTACAAAAAAGAGTGTAACACAAGGTGTGCACCCAGGTGGTGTGTAATAAATGGTAAATACATTTTTTGCTCTTACTAGGCTATAAATACCTTGGCTAACCATGGCTTGATTGACTTTTATATTCTCAACCTAGCCTAGGAGGATGCCATACACACACACACACACACACACACACACATATATGTGTATATATTTATATGTCTCAATATTTGTGTGGCAGGTGTGAATGTCAGTCTATAAAATCAAGGGTGCCAGAAATATAACTGCTTCGTAGAAACTTAATTTCTGACTGAGTTGCCATTTTGCATGGATGGTGAAGAAAAACATGTAACCTTGGTGCTTCTGGGGTTTCATCATGGACCTTTGCTTCTTTGGGATGTGCCGTAATTCCAGGCCAGTGCCCAGATTGCCCAGCACACAGTCATTCAGGGTAGTGTGTGCATGTGTATGGGAGGTCAGTGATGTTTGGTCAGTTGTTGCCATGTTGTTTCTGTCCTTATAAGCCATTGTGGTTTGGTGATTCTTAGCTGCCTCATGCCAGACTTGGGGTGTGAGAATCGGGGCTGAGGATGTGTATCGTATTACATGCTTCTCAGCACTATGTCTGGGAAGCCCGGTGCAGATCCCCTCTCTCTCAGTACCCTCTCACTCCCCCCTTCTGCCTTCATCTCTGGGGACTGCCTGTCTACTCCGGCATTGGGGAATACCGTTCTTTCTTGTTCTTCTGGATAGTGTAATTGGTCAGTTCTCCTGGGAATCGGTGGTCCCAGAATTTAGGTGTTTGGGAGAACAAAAGTCAGGAAGCTGCCTTCTGTAAACCTCTGCTTGGCGAGGAAGCCTGGACC
This sequence comes from Balaenoptera physalus, assembly GCF_965194825.1. NCBI lineage: Eukaryota > Metazoa > Chordata > Mammalia > Artiodactyla > Balaenopteridae > Balaenoptera > Balaenoptera physalus. The sequence goes on along the minus strand of NC_138896.1, from coordinate 91,985,826 downwards.
CTGCCATCTGCTTCAGTGTGGGGAAGGAAAGGGAAAAACAGGGAGAAAAATTATCAGGTCATGTCTCAAAATATTGTCCTTGCTGTATATATTTATTGAATGAATGACTGAATATGTCATTTATGTGTACATGCATGGCATACTGTCACACTTCTAATAAGCAAAATATGGTTTAATGAAAACTCTTTTAACAGTTTTCTCCATGTGCAAAAAAATGAAGTTGGACCCTTACCTCACAAATATAATATACAAAAATTAACTCAAAATGGATCATAGACATAAATGTAAGGGCTAAAACTGTAAAACTTAGAAGAAAACAAAGTGAATTTTCATAACTTTAGATTAGGCAATCGTTTCTTAGATATGACACCAAAAGGATGAGCAAAAAATGGAAAAGATAGATAAATTGGATTTTATTAAATTTTTAAAGTTTGCACTTCAAAGAACACCTTCAAGAAAGTGAAAAGACAACCTACAGAATGCGAGAAGATATTTTCAAGTTATATATCTGATGAGGGAATTGTATCCAGAATATATAAAGAATGCCTATGAATCAACAGTAAAAAGCCAAACAGTCCAATTTAAAATTGGGCAGGGCTTCCCTGGTGGCGCAGTGGTTGAGAATCTGCCTGCCAATGCAGGGGACACGGGTTCGAGCCCTGGTCTGGGAAGATCCCACATGCCGCGGAGCAACTAGGCCCGTGAGCCACAACTACTGAGCCTGCGCGTCTGGAGCCTGTGCTCCGCAACAAGAGAGGCCATGATAGTGAGAGGCCCGCGCACCGCGATGAAGAGTGGCCCCCACTTGCCGCAACTAGAGAAAGCCCTAGCACAGAAACGAAGACCCAACATAACAATCAATCAATCAATAAATAAATAAATCTTTAAAAAATAAATAAATAAATAAAAAAATAAAATAAAATTGGGCAAAGGATTTGAATAGGCATTTCTTCAAAAAGATATATATGGCCAATAAATACATGGAAAAATGCTTACCATCGTTAATCATTAGAAAGATGCAAATCAAAACCATAGTGAGATACCACTTCACACCTAGTGGGATGGCTGTTATCCAAAAAATAGACAATAGCAAGTGTTGACGATGATGTGGAGAAATTAGAACCTCATACAATGCTGGTGTATAAATATAAAACGATGCAGCTGTTTTGGAAAACAGTTAGGAAATTTCTCATAAGTTAAACATACAGTTACCTATGACCCAGCACTATATACCAGCACTATATACCACTCCTAAGTATATACCAAGAGAAATAAAAACATGTCCACACAAAATTTGTACACATTTGTATATAGCAGCATTTCTCATACTAGCCAAGGGGGGAACAATCCAATTGTCTGTCAGTGGATGAGTGGATAAACAAAATGTGAATTCTCCACGTAGTGGAATATTACACACTCATAAAAGGGGATGAAGTATTGACATATGCTGCGACATGGACGAACCTTGAAAACATTATGCTAAGTGGAAGAAGTCAAATGCAAAAGGCCATGTATTGTACGCTTCCATTTCTATAAAATGACCAGAGTTGGCAAATCTATGGAGACAGAAAGCAGATTAGTAGTTGCCAGGGACTTGGGGGTAGAGGGGATTGAAGAGTGACTGCAAATGAGCATTTGTTTTGGGGGTGATGAAGTTGTTCTAAAATTAGGTAGTGATGATAGTTGCCCAACTCTGAATGTCCTAAGCAAATAACATAATTGTGGAAAAACACCCCATATTTCATATTAAAGTCAGGTCACCTCTGTAACCTTAGGAAGTATCCTTATCAAAAGAGTGCTGCCGGCCTAGAAGGTGACATGGACTCCTCATTGCTTCCTGAGTGAATGTAAGCCTTTAAGGTGTGAACTCTCGGGCCCTTCCCTGGGTTTGGTCACAGAAATCAGTATGTCTTGCCATATGGTTATGTGTACAAGGGTTGTGTCTTTGGTTTGCTTCAGTATTTACATGCTTTGATGCCAAAATGAACCTGGGAGGAGGGATTAAGAAATTCTTATTCAGTCAGTAGCTTTACAGTACAGTGTCTACCCATTGGGAAAGATGGTTTTTTTTTTTTAGATCCATTAGTACACCAAGGTGTTTTGCATACACTGTCTAATTTACTTCTACAAAACGCTGTACCCCCATTTTACAGATGGGGAACCTTGAGTCTTATGTTAATTACAGCAGTTAATTACATAGTCTATAGTGGTAAAGCAAGGTTAAAGTCTGGTCTACCTGGCCTGAAAGCCTGAATTCTTAATAAGTACACATACAGGGCTGTGTTGACTAATACATAATTGAGGGGAAAAAAACCTATCAATATCTTATAAATAAATACTAAACTGAAGGTTGTATTACTTGGTACAGAATTGAGAAAAACCATTATGCTATAGGCGGTATTTTAATCATTTGAAAATGAACACTTCTAACATTTAGAAGAAACAAAAATATACACTTGTCACCACTTAAAATCTCATTTTTGATATTTTGGTAGTATATTTTTTTCAAAGAGTTATAGCCATGGCTCCAAGTGAGAAAAAAGCCTTCTTTTATGTGGCCCCTCTCTTTTCTATTATATAATATTTAATAGCCGCTTCAACTCCCTCTAGGGTTAAATCATGTTGTGATCCTAAATTTTGCTTTCGAAAGATGGAATGCCAAGTATCAGGACAAGGGTGCTACTGTGGGTGCCAAAGATGATAGGATCAACCCTGCTGCTTAAATGTCCTCTTCCTGTGTATGGAATCATGATATAATTAGTATATATCAGAGCTACTACTTCTATAATCCTCTCCTCCCCCTCCTCTCTTATTTACTCAAAAATCAAATAGTGCATTGATTGTTGTTATTTTCTATTCTAGAGAATTATAGAGACTATAATTTTTAAGATACAGATGTTTGGAGCACATCCTTATATAATGGTCTAAGCTATGGTACTGAGGCCCATAAGACACACCTTTAGGGATGTACCTACTCTTTCTTGATTTTCTGTTTTACCAGTTATCCAATAACTTTCTTGTAATGAAAAATGAAAGTTTAACTCTTTAAAATACCCACCCTCTATACACGTTCGCATCCACACACATAAATTCTTCCTCCGCCCGCCCCAAGCTTTGCACTGGGTTTTGATTTAGATGAAGTATAGAATCTTTCACTGGCCAGAATTCTTACCACTGTTAGGGAGAGTATCTGCAAAAATAAAAGGTGGGCTTACCTCAGAGGCAAGGCAGACCGATTTTGATGGTGAAACAAGCCACATAAAAGGTATGACTTTGGCACATTTCTCCTTAGACTTCCATGTGATTTTAAGAAGGTCTGATTTCAGTGTCACAGACATTATGAGTAAACAGCTACATTTCTCAGAACCACCCCACTCCCCTGCTGCTACCCTTCTGCCACTCTCCTAACAGGCATAGAACTCGAATGAATACAAGTTAGTTAGAGTCAGCTTGGCATCAGTGAGCTGTGGAATTGTAGAATTCCATCCTGTGTAGTATAGTTCACAGCTGAATCAGACATGATAACTACATTTTGTGAATTGTACACCTTTTTTGTTTTCCTTAGAGCTAATGATTGTGGTTTTTCCTCCCCGTAAAGTGATGTGTGCCTGTAACCCACTCAAACTTTTTGACAGAACCATACAGTTTCACTCACTACAGCCAAACTCATCATCCAATCAAGTGGTTGTATTTTTGTCCTTGGAGACATCTCTCCTGGAACCTTCATTCTCTTCAATCTGATCTGAACAGCCGTCTGCACGACTGTTGGCCTGGCTCTTCCCTTCAACATCATGTTTGTCTCTTCCCTACTCTCCTATGTCAGAGCTCCTGTTTCCTGTAGCCCACATCTTTTTCTTCTTCTTTCCTTCTCTTTCTTTCTTTTTTCATTTCTTTTTATGTGGTGTATATATCTCAGTAAGATTTTACATATCTGAAAATGCACTTCTTTCACCTTCATGCTTGATTGATAGTTTGGCTGGGAATAGAATTCTCCTAGGTTGGAAATAATGGCTAATGATGTTGAGCATCTTCTCCTGTGCTTATCTGCCATCTCTGTATCTTCTTTGCCGATAAATCTGTTCAATTTTTTGCCCTTTTTTCAGGATACCATTTGTATATATTTTTATTATTGATTTTTGAAAGTTTTAAGAATATATTCTGGAGCCAAGTTCTTTTTCAGATATATGATTCACAGATATTTTCTCTTGGTCTGTGGCTTCTCTTTTTATTCTTTTAATAGTGTCTTTTGACAAGCACAAGATTTTGATTTTCACCAAGTCCAGTTTATCATTTTGAATTATTTTATGAATCTGATTTTGCTGTCATATCTAAGAAATCCTTGCCTAAATCAGGGTCACAAAGATTTTCTTCTGCGTTTTCTTCTAGAGGTTTTATTTTCTTAAAATTTTATGTTTAGTTTTATGTTTCATATTAAGCTAAGTCTTATAAATGGTATGAGGTACGGGAGGTATGGATTGAAGTTCTTTTTTTTTTTTGCGTATGGATAGCCAATTGTTCCATCCCTCTCTGTTGAAAAACTACTATTGTTCACTCAATTGCCTTTGCATTTTTGTCAAAAATCAATTGTTCATATATATGTGTGTCTATTTCTGGACTCGCTATTCTGTTCAGTTTATCTACGTCTATCTTGAGGGCAATACTACACTGTATTGATTAATGTGGCTTTTCAATAAGCTTTTAAAATCAGGGAGTGTTATTTCTCCAAATTTGTTCTTCTTTTTCAGAATGTTTTGGCTATTCTGAGTTATTAGCATTTATATATAGATCTTAGAATCAGTTTGTCAAATTCTACAAAAAAGCCTGTTGGGATTCAATTTGGGGAGAATTGAAATCTTAACAATACTCCATCTTCCTATACATGATCAAGGTATATTTCTCCATTTATTTAGGTCTTTAATTTCTTTCAACAATATTTTGTAGTTATCAGTGTACAGTTTTTACACATCTTTCATCACATTTATCCATAAGTATTTCATATTTTTGATACTATTATAAATGGCATTTTAAAAAACTTCCATTTCTCATTCTTCAGTCCTAGTATATAAATATGTTATTGAGTTTTGTATTGATCTTGTATCCTGAGATTTTGCTAAACTCACTTGTTAATTCTAGTAGCTTTTTGGGGTAAATTCCATCAGGTTTTGTACATAGATGATTGTGTTGTCTGTGAATAAGGACAGTTTTACTTTTTCTTTTCCAATGCTTTTTATTTCTTTTTCTTGCCTTATTGCACTGGCTAGAACCTCAGTACAATGTTAAATAGAAGTGATGCGAATGGTCATCATTAGTCTCTTCCCCCATATTAAAGGAAAAGCATTCAGTTTTTCACCATTAAGCATGATATTAGCTGTAGGTTTTTGTAGATGCCTGTAGATGAGGAAGTTCCCTTCTATCCGTACTTCCCTGAGAGTTTTTTTTTTTTTTTAAATCAGGAATGAATGTTGGATTGGCAAATGCTTTTTCTGCGTCTTTTGAGATGATTTACTATTTCAGTTTGTTAAATGATGAATTACATTAATTGACTCCCAAATGTTAAACCAATCTGCATTCCTGTGAGAACCTCTAGTTAGTCATGATGTATTATCCTTTTTATGTTTTCTTATATTCTACTTGCTAAAATTTTGTTTGAGATTTTTGCATCTATATTCATGAAGGTTACTGGTCTCTAATTTTCTCCTCTTGTACTGGTTTTTCTGTTTTTTGTTTCAGAGTGGGGCTTGCCGAATAGAATGAGTTGGAAAGTATTCTCTCCTTTCCAGTTTTTTTTTTGTGTAGTTTGTGTAGAAGAAGAATTTATGTAGTTGGTATTATTTTTTCCTTAAATGTTTGGTAGAATTCATGAGTGAAGCCATTTGAGCCTTGAATTTCCTTTGTGGGAAGGTATTTAACTACATATTACATTTCTTTTATAGATATATGGCTATTCAGGTTAGTATCTATTTCTTGAGTAAACTTTGGTAGTTTGTCTTTCAAGGAATTTTTCCATCTCATTAGTGTTAATTCATTTTCAGAGACTTATTAATCAGCCCTTTGTTTTCTTTAGAATTCCCTTGCTATTTGTAGAGTCTGCTTGATACCATCTATCTCATTCCTGATTTTGGTAGTTTGTTTCTTCTCAATTTTTTCCTGAACAGTCTGGCTAGAGGTTTGTCAGTTTTTTAAAATCTCAAAGAACTATATTTTTGTTTCATTAATTTTCTCTGTTGTTTTTCTGTTTTCCACTTTATTGGTTTCTACTCTGATCTTTATTATTTCCTTTCTTTTACTTCATTTGAGTCCAGTTTTCTCTTCCCAGTTTCTTAACACGAAGCTGAGTTCATTGATTTGAGACCACTATTCTAAGCATTCTTATTATAAAGTTTTCCCTCAGTACTATTTTAGCAGCCTCCCACAAATTTGATGTGTGTGTTTTCATATTTATTCATTTGAAAATACTTTCTAATTTCCCTTTTGATTGCTTTTTTGAACCATGGGTTATATAGAAGTGTGTTATTTAGCTTATATATATTTAGAGATTCTCAGGGATATTGCTGTTATTAATTTTTAATTTAATTCCATTGTATCAGAGAACATACTCGTGTGACTTGAATTCTATTAAATTTATTGCGAGTTTTTTTATGGCCCAGAATATGGTCTGTCTTACTTAAATGCTCCATGTGTACTTGAAAAGAATGTGTATTGTGTGGTTGTTAAATAGAATGTTCTATAAATGTCCGGCCAGGTCAGTCGATAACGTTGTTGAAATATTTTATACTCTTAGTGATTTTCCGTCTACTTGTTCTATCAGTTATTGAGAGAGGGGTGTTGAAATCTCAGACTCTAATTATGGATTTTCCTATTTCTCTTAGCACTTCTAACGGTTTTTTCTTCGTGTATTTTGGAGTTCTGTTATTGTCAGGAGCAACATGTTTAGAATTGCTGTGTCCTCTCTATGAAGTAACTCCTTTATATTATTCATTGACCTTTGTCATTCCTGGTAATATTCTTTGCTCTGAAATTTAATTAGTGTGATAATAATATAGCCACTCCAGTTTTCTTTTGATTAGAAGTGGCACAGTATATCTTTTATCTACTCTTATTTTTTTATTTAAAAAATTATTTCATGGTAGGATATGCTCATAAAATCAAGCTAAGGATCAATGTAATGTCTAATTTTGCTTACAGTCTATGCCTGGGATTTCAGGATGTCTGCTTGTATGTTTGTGTTTGCGTGTGTACATGGGTGTGTGGTTTTGAATGAATTCTTGAAGTTCTTTTGTTTTCTTAACAGTTTTTCTCATATAGTCTTGGTTCATGGGAGGTGCTCAGTAAATATTTGTTAAATTGAAAGTTTTTGTGTATTACCTGCAGAAAGAAAAATAGACTTTCTATCCTTTTTACTTTTAACCTGCTTCTGTCCTGTTGCCTTTCTGCTCTTTTTTTTGTTGTTGTTGTTGTTAAGGTTTGTTTTATGTCCAGGATGTAATCTATATTAGTGAACATTATAGAGCATTTGAAAAAAATGTGTATTCTGCTAAAGTGCGGTATATCTCAGTTAGATATTGTTGACTGATTTTGTTGTTCATTTCTTCTTTACCCTTGCTGATGTTCTGTCTCATAGTTCTATCAATTGCTGAGAGTGGAGTGTTGAAGTCTTCAACTATAATTGTGGATTGCCTTTCTCCTTTCTGCTCTTCCAGGGTCTGCTTTGTGTATTTTAAGGCTCTTTTGTTTGGTGCACACATATTTGGAGTCATTACGTCCACCTGGTGGGTTGATCCTTTCATCCTTAGGTAATGTCGTCTGTCTCTAGTAAACTTTGCTCTGAAATCTATTTTATCTCATATTAGGAGAGCCACTTTTACTTTTTTTTTTAGATTAATATTTACATGGTATATCTTTTTCCATCCTTTTCCTTTCAATTTAACCATGTTGTATTTGAAGTGAGTTTTTTGTATATAGGATATTGTAGGATCACGGGGTTTTTGCTTGTGTCATTGTTTGTTTATTTGATCCACTCTGCCTGGTAAAGGTAGAAGACTAAGCTCCCCTCTTGGCCTTGCTGGCTTGGGTAGAGGTAGGGTCATGCAAATGTCTTTCCCATGGTGTTTGATTGGTGTAGAGTAGTTCTTGTCTGAAAGTTTTTATCTTGCTTGGCTACTCCTTTCCGTGTCCTTTGGTTAGGGAGAAAGGCTTTTGTTGGGGCTTTTCTTGTCTGTACCCATTGTCATTTCCAGGTTGTCAGCTTTTCCAGCTCCAAATCTGGGATGTACGTGGCAAAAAAAAAAAAAAAAAAAAAAAAAAGAAGAAGAAAAAAAATCCCAGGGAACTCGCCATCATGTCATTCCTTGGGTCCCAAGGTGCCTAGCTGGTGTGCCACCTTCTTTAAACCTTCTGTTTGTTTCATATATAATGTTTAGGATTTTTCACTGTACTCCGTGAGAAAAACTGAGAAAAGCATTTCTACTCCATTTTGCTGGAAGCATATTTCTTCTCCATTGTCTCTGAAAAGATGTGTTACTGGACATAGAATTCTAAGATGGCATTTTTTAATTTCAGCACTTTGAAGAGATTGCTCCATTATCCTCTTGCTTGTATTATTTCCCGTGAAAAATCTTCTCTAATCCTTATTTTTTTTTCTCTGTTCATAGCGTATCTTTTTCCTGGTATTGAACAATTTGATTATGCTCTGCTTTGGTGTGATTTTCTTCATGTTTTTGGTGTTTGAAGTTCATTGAGATTCTTGGATCTGTTGGTTTATATCTCGTAAACAGTCCCTCTCTAGAAGCAGATGGTTCAACCAGACTTACAGCAAATGCTAAAACAGCTGTTAATTTGTAGTTGAACTCTGATGTTTACTAGTCCCATATTGTTTATTTAATAAGCATATATAGTCTTTGTACACTTTTTCCACAGTGTTCTGTTTTTAGCATTTGGGAGCATAATTCGAATCCTTCCCTAAGTCAAAGGCCGAGCTCATTTTTCATATGACAGAGAGACGTCTTCAGGGAGGTGAAACTTGTCCTCAAGTGAAGAGTTTGTACATGTTAGGAGCACAGGCTTGGAACCAGACTGACTTGGGTTTCAACTCTGTATGTCTTGCTGTGTAATTGTGGGAATGTTCTTTAACCATTTTGAGCCTCCAGTGTGTAAAACGGGGATGATAATTGTATCTACCTCATCGGGTTGATATGTGGAATAGCTGAGATAAGTAAATGTGGAACATAGTTAAGCAGTCATGAAATTGTAGCTATTATTGCTGTTGGTATTTTTTTTTAAGTAGTCTGTATTTTTTAGTGCAGCTTTAGGTTGACAGTAAAATTGAGAAGAAAGTACAGAGACTTCCATTACTCTTATTACCCCTACATATGCACTTCCTCCCCCACTGTCAAAATCCCACCCAGAGAGGTCCATTTGTTACAATCCATGAACCTACATTGACACATCATTGTCATCCAAAGTCTGTAGTTTACATTAGGATTCAGTCTTGGTGCTGTACATTCATTGGGTTTGGACAAATGTATAATGACATGTATCTACCATTAGAGTACCGTACAGAGTAGTTTCACTGCCCTAAAATTCCTCTTTTCTTTGTCTATTCCTCCCTCCCTCCCCGCTAACTCCTGGCAAATACTGATCCTTTTACCGTCTCCACGTTTTTCCCTTTTCCAGAGTGTCATATAGTCGGAATCATATAGGACGTAGCCTTTTCAGATTGACTTCTGTCACTTAGTAATATGCACTTAAGCTTCCTCATGTCTTTTCATGGCTTGATAGTTCATTTCTTTTTATCCTTGAATAATATTCCAGTTAATGGATGTACCACAGTTTATTTATCCATTCACCTGCTGAAGGACATCTTGGGTGCTTCCAGGTTTTGGCAATTATGAATCAAGTTGCTATAAACATTTATCTGCAGATTTTTGTGTGAACATATTTTCAACTACAATACTTTGGCTAAATATCATATAATATGATTGCTGGATCGTATGGTAAGAGTACGTTTAGTTTTGTAAGAAATCGCCACTGTCTTCCAAAATGGCTGTACCATTTGCATTCCCAGCAGCAATGAATGAGAGTTCCTGTTGCTCCACATCTTCATCAGCATTTGGTGTTGTCAGTGTTTTGGATTTTGGCCATTCTAATCAGTGTGTACTCGTATCTTGTTGTTGTTTTGATTCGTAATTCCCTCATGACACGTGATGTTGAGCATATTTTCATACGCTTATTTGCCATCTGTATATTTTCTTTGGTGAGTTGTCTGTTCAGGTCTTTGCCCATTTTTAAATCAGGTTGTTCATTCTCTTATTGTTGAGTTTTAAGAGTTCTTTGTATATTTTGGAACTGTTGGCATTTTAATTTGAATGATCATCGTCTTAAGTGCTTGGACAAAGGCTTTGTTGAGACCTCAGCATTCTAGGCTGCAAAACATGAAAAATCTTTTTTTTCATCTTTTGGAAGGAGGTAGAGAAATTATCTTCACCTGAAAAAAATTACAAGATGTTCCCAAAGGAACATCTTGATCCAAAAAGAATTTTCAGCTACCTCTTGGATGTACTGTGACTTCATGGGCCTTCCATGCTGTGAATCTTTCCCCAGAAAATTAGCTTGTACCATGTGTTTCTTGATGATTGCCTTACTAAGTAGTGGGAAATGACTGCTCATCACAGCCTTGCCTTTCTTCTGTGTCTTTCTTACATGCGTGTCAACAAGGGCCTGTGCTGTAATCAGCAGCAGTGACAGTACACCTGTTAACAAATCACCCCAACTTCCAGAGAACTGGCCTAGATCATTCTGTAAAAAATAGTCACTAATGCTATAGAAGAAAAATATGTCCTATTGTTAATGAAGGTGGTATTATATTGTCTGATTTCCATCCTTCACCCCTTCACTGTGCGTCAATAGATTTATATCATGGGATTCATTTTCATTTTATGCCTTTTATTTATGCCCCAGTTCTTTTGAAAGTAATTTTAATTCTCCCTTTTATGAGAGTGAGGCTCTGTGTCTTTGTAGTTCTATATAAAATAAAGGGAATGATTGTTTTTAATGCAGATTTGAAAGAAATATAATGGATTTCAGCTACAACAATTTCTCCCCATTTAGAGGAGATGAACACCTAGTTAGATGAAGAACGTCATTCCTAGTATAATTTGAATACATCCTGTTTCCATGACAACATGTACTTACCAGCTTGCCTGCAGAAGAAGTGTTTGAATTCTTTCTTTGATAAAAGATTTGACCAAGCACTGGGGTTCCATTTTTTAAAATTCCAATAATTTCATTCCAGTTTGGGGCTTATTTTTTTTTTTTTGATATGGGCTGCTTCTGAGGGAAAGAAACCTAAAGACCATTTTGGAGGTAACTTCACCTTCAGAATAAAAGGAAGGGGATTCACAGGGCAAATGTTAATGAGCATGGGAAATGAAGATATTTTTGCAGGTCATAATCATTTTCTCCTCTCTTCCAGTTAAATTAAATCAACAGAGATGATGCAACAACTTATTAAGATGCTATTTGATTTGACAGAGAATGATTCAGTTATTCATTTCCATCTGGACATTATAATCATTAGGCTTGTTTCCTTACTGCTAATGTATGTCTTGCCTTTATGGATGGTTTGTGCCCTCTTACTGCTAAATTTCGATTCTTGCAAAGAGTATGGTCTTATTAATGGTTTTCCCTCAGAATGAAAGATAGGAGATTATTTGCATCATTGACTATGCTTTTGCCACATATGAAAGAAATGACACTGTATTTTATTGACAAGATTATGTTTCATACAATATAAAAGATGACCCTTGGGTATTTTAGGAATGATAGAGAATCAACTCAAAGTTAGGATAATTCAGAGTTTAGTTCTGAGGGATCTAGAAGGTTTTGAAAGGACAAAAATGATTCTTAATTATCTCCAAGATCATTGTCAACATAGTAAATATTTATGACATAAGACACACGTGCAAGGTGATCTGTGGGCTACCATGTTGCTCATAACTCCCACTAGGGACCACATTTTGTAACACACTTTGTGTAAGTAATATGTGCATATCCTTCGCTTCCCAGAAAAAGGCACCATCTTACCATAAAAACCAAGAAACTTTTAAAGAAATACCATAACGTGCAAATTAACATTATCTACAGAATATGTAACAAATGAAAATCAACAGGAAAGAAGTAAAAAACTGACAATATCTTTCTTTATTGGGAGCATGCAGTTCCTGCTGACGGTAAGAGATTAAGTGACTGCAAGGTTTCATTGGCCTAAAATGCTGTTTGAAAGCATCTTCGTGATTCCTAATTTAGCACTTTGCACACGGTAGTTATTCTAAGAGTTTTATACAATTACAGGTTTTTTTTTTTAGAAAACAAGTAATGTGGTTTCATTTCAAAAATTGCTTATTTTCCTTTTCTAATCGCCCATCAGTTGATAATAGCCTTTCAAATTTTAGACTACTCAGCTCTTAAGAAGTAAATGACTTACAAAACATTTCATGAATGTTTTAATCACACAGGGATTCGTCATCCCAATATTTATTGAGTATCCGCTGCACGAGCCATCTGTCCTGTGGAGACCACAAAAGTAGGCTTCCCACCCTCAAGGAACTTGGGCTGATGTGGAAAATAAGGTACAGGTGGTCATTTCGTAACATGGTTCATCACCTCCTAACAGTCTGCCGAGGAAGTTGGTATGCTCTATATCAGGATTTCTTAAGCCATAGAATGATGTGATTATTTAAGCTCAAACATAAAGCTGGGGAAAGCACGAGGCCCTTCCTCAGAATACTGGCTTGCAGAATGCTCCCCTTAGTGATATCTGAGCCCTAACTGACAGCGCAAAACGAAATCGTATCCGTAAAGCAGTGAGCTTCTTAGCCGTGAAGAAGTGACCGGCTGGTTGCTGGTCACTCTACCAGCAATACACTCCCACCATACCAGCAGTTTTCAGCCGCTGTGGGGACTGGAGGCCTCCATGATGGACGTGGCAAGCCACGTGCAACAGCCCGTGCTCCGGGGACGTGCTCCTAGCACGACCAACCGCCCCGGTTCGCCGAGGACCGAGGAGGAGTTTTCCAGGACTTTCCGTGCCCCAGTCCTGACCGTCTCAGGCAAACCAGGACAGTCAGTTGCTCTACACATTCTTCTCTAAATCTCCAGAGTGCAAAGGAGCACACCCGTGTTCAAACCAGCACAGGAGGTGTGCGGCTCTCCCCGCCAGGAGCGGTCATCAGGAAACAGCGCCCGGCACTCGGGGGGCATTTTAAGGGCTCCCGCAGAGCCTCGCCTCCAGACAGCTCTGTGAGGCAGGGACTAGCGGGGCACTCACTGTTCTAATGAGAAAAAGGGAGATGCAAAGGGCTTGACTCAGTTTTCCAAAATCACCCAGCTGTTAAGTGTGGGCAGCTCACCTTGCCTCTCTACTGTCCATCTTTTCCTCTCCTTTAAAAACTTCCGAAGACCATGTGGAAGCCCGCTGGCCTTCCTCTTCAGGTCCAGTTTCTTATCTGAGTCATCCTCAGCTCTCTGGTTGATTGATTGGCCTGGGGGAGCATTAGTAACTACTCTTTGATAAGGAGTCAGTGGTTTGCAGAGTATACTTATTGCAGGGAGGGGAGGGCACATAGTGGAGACAGACCTTGGTAACAATTTAAATGCCCAACAGTAGGAGTTGCTTTTTAGGAAGACTAACGTGCCATCCCCACAAAGGATACACTGACCCGGGAGAAAGTCTAGAAACTGGGAGATGAATGCACAGACTGTTCCCTTCAATCAGTAGCTGTTGCGTACCCAATTCATTTACTGAACAGATCCTGGTGATGTGTCATACACATGGCCGGCCGTGGGCACAGCAGAGCAGAACAGGGGCCTGGCCCTCTGGGACCGGATGTTCTGGTGTGGGATGCGCTAGGTCAGTGCGGCTGGGACACGTGCTGGGAAGGAAGTGATCAGGGGTGGAGGCGACTTGCTGTAGAGCGGGAGGCTGCCCAGGAGGCCTGCATGGGAGAAGGGGCAGCTGTGCAGAACAGAGGGGCTGGAGGTTCGGGAGAGGAACCAACAGGGGCCGATGCCTCGACGCTGCCACGGACTTGGAAGGATCCAGAAGATGCTGAGCCCTGGTGGCCACCGGAAAGAGTCTGAGCTCTCTCCCAAGAGCTGTAAGAAGCCAGTGGAGCCCTTGAGACATGGGCAAATGGGTGTTTGGGGACAATTGCTCAGGCTGCTGTCCCACAGCGGGTTGGAGGGGCCCTGGTGCCGGAAGCAGGGAGACTAGTGTGCTTGGCTGGACCTCAGCAGGTGAGGTCCGGGAGTGGGTGCTACCCCTGGGAGTAAAGAGGAAGACCAGTGCAAGGGCAGGAAGAACAGGGCAAGGACTCTGGGGCTGATGGGTGGACAGGAAGGTGGAAGGTGGGACGATCGAACCTCAATGCCACAATTTCCAAGCCCAGTGACAGGGAGGACCGCCATCTCCTCATCGCAAGGGCTTTAATAAGTGCTCTTTCCCTTACCCCTCTCTCTTCCACTTGCAACCCTGAACCAGACCTTCAGGGGTCTTTTAGATTCTGTAACATTGCTTGAGCTTTTTCGATGTGCAGCTTGCAAGGTGCCTTAGACATGTTTTCTCATGCATGCCTCAAAGCAGCAACAAGAGGGAGCTCTTGTTATTTTTGTTCCACAGGAGAAATCTGGAGCTCAGCAAGGTGAATAAAACTTCCCCGGGTCACACAGCTTACCTGGGGCAAGGTCTTGGTTAAGGCAGGATTCAGTCTCACTAAAGCAATCACTCTTACACCACACTGCAGTCTCCCCTTACACCCCCAGTGTCCCAGAGGCATTTCTAGTCTCCCCCACCCCTCCTAGCCTTGCCCTGGGACGGACCAACTGCAGCCCTTGCCTTTGCTGGAAATGTCTGTCGGGGTCTGTGCCCCTGGCCCGTGCCTCCAGGCCCAGTATCTGGGGAGACAGGTCTGCCATCTAGTGGCCACTGCCTTCCTTTTTCCTCCGAGCTTTTAAAAGAAAGGAAAATGACGGGAGTTTCCACATACAAGACAGGCCTGCATATTTATAGCATCACACCCTGTAAACAGGAAACTTCTCAGTCTTAGAGAAGGAGCCCAGGAACATAAACATAGCATATTGCCAATGAGTTTCTCCACCCATTCAACAAACACTTAAATAGATATATGTATTTTGTGTGTGTGTGTGTGTGTGTGTGTGTGTGTGTGTGTGTGTGTGTGTATCAAATATTCATTCCACTGGAGAGTGTGCTTCCTGAAATAGGGATTTCTTTTGTCTGTATTGCTCGCTAATGAATCTCAAGAGCCTAGAACAGTGGCATTTACATAGCAGACATGCAACAAATATTTACTGAAAGTGGAATAAATGACTACTTAACATTTACTACATCTTTACTGTATACCAGGCACTTGATGTGTACGTTTTCTCATTTAATCCTAATGACATCTCGAGAGGTAGGGACTATCAGGATGCCCATTTCTTAGATGTGGAGACAGAGGTGCAGAGGGATAAGAAGCTTTCCAGGTTTGGGGAGAAGTGGCTTTTGACTCAGGTGTTCTGACTTTAGAGACCCTGTGTTTCATACTGTGCGGAGTGCCCCTTGTGTGCCAGGCCTCGTGTGCAGAATTGCCACCGTTTAGACAAGCGGTAGAAATACCTCCTGGGGACCACGTGCCATTCCCCTGCCACGTTTTGTCTTTACTGAGTGAAGCTTCCCTTTCCACAGTGCTGTGACAGCAATAAATGGAGTGAATTCAGGAAAGACTGGCTGACCAACGAGTCCCTGTCACTAGCTAGCTCTGTGGCTGTGTCACCTTGTACAGTGTCCCCGAACCTCAGTCAAAGGAGGAGACTGAGTTCGGATCCCTGCCTTCCCTTCCAGCTCCAACATTCTACTGTTCCTGTGACTCCCAGGGAGCCGGATGTGAGTGGAAGACAGAGGACCACTTGTTACTAGGCAACCAGTACCCACCTCACCCATGTTGCCATGGTGATGATGAAAGTCGGGCCGATGGGATTACCAGCTCCTGTTAATTGCATATGAAAGCTGAAGGTCTCTGTCTCTTTCTTGCTTGCTCTCTCCATCTTACTTTCTTGTTCTTCTAGGAACTGTGGAGAGATCTCCTCTCCTCCATCTGCAGTGTCCCTGAGGCAGCCGTAGTGCAATGGAAAGCAACTAGAAATGGAGACTGGCTGTGCCTCTGAGTAGCTGTGTGACCTTGGGCAGGTTACTCGGCTTCTCTGGGCCTCCATTTACCCATTTGGAAAATGAAGGTGTTGGAGTAGTGGTCCCTGTCTAAGGCTCTTCCCGGCTCTCAAATCCTTTTTGATGTCTAGGGAGCATGTTAGGGGAGTAACAGTGTGGTTACTAGGCAACCAGCAGGCACCCTGCCCAAGTTGCCTTGGTGACTGGATGCTGGAAGGGAGGGGAGTAGCTGCTGCAGCTAATTGCTTAATTATTTATGAGTGCCTCAAGTCTTTTTTGTTGCTTTCATTGCTAGGGGCTGTGGGGTCACCTTCTCTTCCTCCCTCCTGCCGCCCCAAGCTGTCTGAGTTGCGTGTTATGCAGTGGGAGAGCACATTGGCCTGGATCTCAAGCTACCCACGTTCTAGTCCTGCCTGTGTTATTTCCTAGAGCTGTGGCCTCGGGTAAGTCACCTCACCTCTCTGGGCCTCAGTTTCTCCTTTTGTAATATGATGGGTGTGCGTAGGTAATCTCCAAGTTCCCTTTCTACCCCGAAATTATTGGAATTCCTGCTGCCCAGTTGCAAAGTGGGAAAGATGAGGGGAATTTTCCTCATTTATTATCTTCTAAGGATGATTCTGAAGAGTGATAACAAGAGTTAAGTCTCTTACACATTTCAAACGGGAAGGGAACGAAAGTCATGCCCATTGTTCCCTCCTTGCTTCTCACCTTAGTCATGTTGCCTGAATTCTTTTATTAATCTTAAGGTGATTTAAATTTTATATTTTTTGTATATTACCTGCTTCCAAAATAGATTTGAGGGGTTCACGGTATAAGATGCACACGTGCAATTGGATCATTAACATAAAAATAGGAATATATTAACATAAAAATAGTGATGCTTCTTCATTGGTTAATATTGATGTTGTGATTGAACAGCAGATGTAATTTCGAGCATCCTGGAAGCCAAAGCAAAAAGAGAGGGAGGTACATAATTGATATTCAATAAAGACAAATTGCCAGACTGTTCCTAGTTCTAAATGCTGAAAGTAATTTATCATGTGGTGCATACTCTCTTTTAGAAACTGCAGATAAAACTTTTAAAATATCCCTTTCTTGCTGAGAGTATTATCACAGAACATAAGAAGCTAAACTTGACAGTTTGACTAGTTCTAATCAATAGAAAGCAAAAACTCCCTTTCTACCAATGCCTTAGAATTTTATATAAAGATTAAAGATGTCACTAAGTAAATATAAAATTTCAGAATCAGCCATTATTTATAAATCAATTATATATAAATGTATGTAACCATTTGCATGGTAATTTAGCAATGTAATTTAGCAATTTTAGACACAGGCAAAAATTCTTCTTCTCCAAACTTATTCTGAAATAAACTTGTGCAGATGAGGAAAGACATTAAATATAAAAATGCTTATGGTAGCATTATTTATCAAAGAAAATGACTGCAAACCAAATAAATCTTGAGGGCTATTGAATTAAATTACATTACTTCTTTAGAATGGATTACTTTGCAGTCCTTAAAATGAAGTAGATTTATATGTTTTGATATGAAAGTCTTCAAATATATAATGTCAATTAAGATAAGGAGGTGCAGCAATGGTATAAAATGCTTCTATTTCCTTATAAAAGATATAGGTAGGTATACAATTTATATATGTAGATATATGCCTTTACAGGCATACTTGCACTTTTCTGGAAGGAAACTGTTTCTTTCTTCTTGCCCAGTGGTTTCCTCTGGGCAAGAAGATTGATAGCCTTGGGAGGGAAGGAGACTTACTATTCATTTTCTTATTTTTACTATGTGGACCTACTATTTCTTTATTTTTACTATGTGGACCTGTTAGTTTTCCAGTTAGAGAGGCAGTAGAGACTGGCAGTTAGAAGCCTAGACTCTGGAGCCTGAATACGTATGTTCAGATCCTGGCTCTCTCACTAACTGGGTGACCTTGGGGTTAATTTAACTTCTCCACTTCTCATCTATTAAATGTGCTAATAACAGTATCTTCCTCATTGGATTTTGTGAGGATTAAATGAGTTAATAAGGATAAAGTGCTCAGAATAGCTTGAACACTGCCATATATGCATTTTCTGGAAAAAATAAAAGGAGAAATTAACCAACCCCCAAAATGCATCTAACCGAAAGCGCCCCTTGTACCTCAGAGGTGGAAGGGCTTTTAAATATGTCACTGCTTCCAGCATCATACGTTGTATAAAAATTATGTTCGAAGCAGGGATAGCAAAGCAGCGGTTGTGTTTTCATTGTGGTCATTTTATCTGAACTTGAATACCTTTTAGGGAAGGCACCTACCCTGGGATTCATAACAGGTGTTTACCATGCCTGTGAAACCCCCAAACCCATCTAGTTTTGTAGCTCCTCTTCTAGTCCATCCCAGAGATGCTCAGGCTAAGAGCGGAATGTATGCTAGGCCACGGAGAAAATCTTTGAGGAGACAGAACTCTACATCCACAGCTGGCAAAGACCAGAGAGGCACTATCCAGAAATTCAAGTTTAAGGAGGGTGTCCATGTCCATGCCAGTTATGACATGTGTGTTCACATGCCCTCATGCGTCTCCTTTTCTTTTGAAAGAGAGAATGATAGACACTTGCCAAGGGGCGGTGCTAGGAGGCTCAGGAATCTTAATGGCCCTAGGGGCTTCCTGTGTATTCAAAGGTGCAGAGAGCGGAGGGCTGGGGTCCTGATGCCCAGTTTCCTCCTCCTTCCTTGTGGGTGCTTTGGGGCAAGTGTGGAGACCTTGGGCTGATTTTGAGCACCCTCATTTAAAGGCGGTCACACTCTGGGCACCTGGTGGCTCCTTCAAATCAGCTGAGTTAGGAAACATGCAAAACTGACCTGTAACAACTTCATGCCCCGGTCAGTGGTCCTGGTTGTCTGTCTGACCCTTTCTTTCTGCACTCTTGGGCACTGCAGTCTCTATTCATTTGGCCAGCGGTTCCCTGGGCATCTGTCTCTCACATCCAACTGTGCTTCCATCTGCCCTTCCATCCCTCCACCCCTCCTCCAACCATCTGCCAGCTTTCCCACCCATCCATCAGACTGCTGGTATGTCTGTCCACCCCTCCTCCCCTCCCACCACGTGGGTCTGAGACTCCATCCACTGGACCATCCATCCATCCATCCCTCCATCTTTCTGTAGCCACCCATACATCTTGCTCACCTCCTGTCTGGCTGCAGAACCCACCGCTTGACCCTTCCTCTGTTCCCCCCACCCCTGTAGCCTGGAATCCGTCCCCGCCGCTGCTCTGCCCTCCCCCTGACCCGCGAGTCCGTCAGTCCCCGCACGCTGGGTCGGTGCCTGCGCCGAATCGGTCCCCCACTCGCGTGGGCCGTGCTTTTGTTCGGCTGCCCCAGGCGGGCCGGGCCCGGGCGGCCCGGCGGCGCGGCTCCCAGGCCGGGCGGGCGAAGGGCCGGGCCGGGGCGGGGCGCGCGCGGGGCGGGGCGGCCGCGGCGGGGCGGGCGGGGGCCTGGGTGACTCAGCCGCTGCTCGCCCCGCGCGTCCGCCGGCCTCGCAGGCGGGGCGGAGAAAATGGCGTTGCCCCCGGCCGCCGCGCCCCCCGCCGGGGCCCGGGCACCGCCGGGGCCCCGCGCCGCCGCCGCCGCCGCCGCCGCCACCACCACCGCGCCGCCGCTGGGCCTGCAGCAGCTCTCGGAGCTGCGGCCCGAGCCGGGCGGGATCCCGCTGCACTCGCCCTGGACCTTCTGGCTCGACAGGTGAGGGGAGCGCGGGGCTCGCCGCCGCCACCGCCGCCGTGCGCCCGCCGGGCCTGCGCCACCGCTTTGTCTCGGGGTCCGCCTCCCCCGCCCCGGGCCGGGTGCGCTCGGGCGGCCCGGCCCCCAGCCCCGGGCCCCGGGCGCCGGCCCCACCGCGCGAGCTCGCGCAGAGCCGGCTCGGAAGCCGAGGGTTTCGGGCCGGCGCGAGCGGCTGTCGGGCGGCCTCGCCTCACGGCCGGGAGAGAAAACACGCAGTCCCCAAAGTTTCGGCAGCACTTTTCCTCTTTCTTTCCTTCCGAAGAAGAAACGCCGGCGGGCGGGTATCCTGGCTGGGCAGTGGGAGATGCCGGGCCTGGCGGGGGTGATCGGTCCTCGCTGTAAAGTGGGGCGAGTGATGCTGTCCTGGTCACCCCCCCCCCCCACGGGGCTCTGGGGGAACTCGGGACACGACCCTCGCTGTGACAGCGCTCGGGAAAGTCGACCAGTCCCCTGGGAAGTGTGCGGAGGTGGTATTACTATGGCACAGCGGGCGCCTACCCCCGCCCACCGATGCTGCCTTTGAATTCTTTCTCATCCACTGGGCAGCTATTTCTTGAGCACTTACTGTGGACCCACACGCCTGCTAGGCGCTGGGGATTCAGTGGTGAGCCTTGCCTCACCTTGTTGGTCAAGTGGGCACAATTATAGCTTTCTCAGGGAACAGCTCAGGTACCTTCTCAGAAATGCCTACATGACTGCCGCGTCTAAATTAGCACCCCTCCTCCCTCCCATCACTCATGTCCTCCCTGTTTTTCTTCATAAAGTTTATAATGCTACCGAGTTGTGTTGTGTAGAAAACTGTTTATTTTTTCTTCTGTCTCAATCCCTCAACATTACCCTCTCTGTCACGGGCCAGTGAGCAGGAACTTTGTGCCTGGCACCTAGTAGGAGCGCAAGAAATTTTTGACAAATGAATAAATGGATGAATTGCAAAGTCCCTTCGTAGTATCTGTCACCCAGCCGGTGCCCAAGGATGGCACTTCAAGGTTGTCCCAAGAGCTTATGGAAGTTTTGATGACACTGTATCTGTATGGTTAAGTGTTAGGGAGGCATGGATGTGTCAGTTTTCTGTGAAATTTACTCAGTAGACGCCAGTCTGGTTTTTAAAAGCCTTGCGTAAAATACCTGCAAGATTTTTAAAAAGTGATATTCATCTTTTCTTAGGGAGACAAGCTCATTCCTTTCTTCCTGTTGGAATTAGCACCAATCTACAAGAATTGACACTTGGAGTCATTGTCTTTTCCGGGGACACAGAGAAGTTGGGGGGTGGGGAAGATACAGTGAGTCTCGTTTTTGTTTTTTTTTTTTTCTAATATTTTCACTTTCGTTATGAGATGCTGAGAGAGCGTTTTACTGTCAAAACAAGAATGGTTTTGGCACATTGTAGCAGAATGAAATCATGTGTGTCTTTGTTTTCAAAGGTGTGTTGTAATTGCTGTTACCTGGTATCTGTTTTCAAGGCGTTAAATCTGGACCTCTGGACCATTGGCTACCGGTGGGCTGCTGGAAACAGTATCAAGGGAGTGTGTTTATAAACAGGTCAAAGATTAGTCTCCTTACAGGCACAACATTTTTAAGAATGGCCTAAGATACTAATACTATATAGCAACACAACTTTTAAAGAATATCTGGTATCTTTTTTTTTTTGGAAGCATAGTTGATATACAGTATTATGTAAGTTACACAGTGTACAATATAGTGATTCATAATTTTTAAAGGTTATACTCCATTTGTAGTTACTATAAAATATTGACTCTATTCCCTGTGTTGTAAATATATCTTTGTAGCTTAACACAACTTTTAAAGAATATCTAATATCTTTTAAGTTAAGACCATGGTAACTCCAACGAAGACAGACTGTAGCTTTTCTACTGTGTGTTTGCACATTTTTGTTCTCTGAAAGCTAGTAATCAAATGAAACATGTTACTGCCACCACGTCCAAATCTTCAACAGAAGTGGCTGTATTAATTTAGAAATGATATTTAGTTCCAGCATTGCACATACGAATTCATTTTGCCTGATCAGTCATCTCATCGCTACTATTGAACTTGCTCCACTTCCCTGGAGATGCAGCATGCCCCTCTTTCCCTCAGGGTTGTGAACACATTGTCTTCTAGAGGTTCCCTTGTATCTTTTTTCCCCCCAGACAAACAAGATTGTAGCAAGGGTGGTAAGGCTCTCAGGAGAGCCCTCCAAGGGCAGCCTTCACCTCAGGTAGCTGATGTCTGCCGCCGATGACATCAGTCTCGAGAACCACACCATCCAAAGGTCTCCTGCTACTTGAAAGTCTTTGGCACCTACCTCTTGGCCTGTCCTACCTTCCAGCCTACTCTCTGTGATGATGAACAAATGATCTAGCCTCACTAGGCCTCACTTGCATGGTTTGTGAAATGGGGATAAATAATCATAGGCTATTCTGAGGGCTACATGAGTGCTATGAATGTAAAACACCAACGAGTGTCCTAGCATAGACTACGTGTACAGTAAATGCTAACGACTAAAATTATTATTCAGTGCTCCCTAATTACCACCCATTCGCCCATCAGTGGTTCCCCAGAGCAACTTGTCTGAATTTAGTGTTAGGAAGCCAGCATCCTAATTTATTCCCATCATGCATGAATTTGAGAGTCCCTCCAGTAGAGTTATTTGCAGTTTCAGTAGTAAACTCCAGTAAGTCTTTATTTGTTTTCTTTTGTTTTTTTAAATACATTTATTTATTTATTTATTTATTTTTGGCTGTGTTGGGTCTTCGTTTCTGTGCGAGGGCTTTCTCTAGTTGCGGCGAGCGGGGGCCACTCTTCATCGCGGTGCGCGGGCCTCTCACTGTCGCGGCCTCTCTTGTTGCGGAGCACAGGCTCCAGACGCGCAGGCTCAGTAGTTGTGGCTCACGGGCCCAGTTGCTCCGCGGCATGTGGGATCCTCCCGGACCAGGGCTCGAACCCGCGTCCCCTGCATTGGCAGGCGGATTCTCAACCACTGCGCCACCAGGGAAGCCCGTGTTTTTTTGTTTTTTAATTAGACTTTATGGCTAAGGATTCAAACATTTGGGGGATAATTTTGGCTGGGGGTATAGGATGAAGAGTTTTCCTCCCCTTTTCTGAGTATGTAAAACTCGGACCTGTCTTGATTCTTGGAGGCCACTCTTGGTTGTGTGCCTCTGACTGCTTTGTTTTCATCGCATGGTGACCCCCCTCTCCTCTAAGTTTTATACATGGGCTCAGTGCTCAGGCCTCTTCTCTTGTTCCCATCCACACCAGTGATCTCATCCAGTCACAAGGCTTTCAGCTCCATCTGTGCGCTGGTGATTCCCAAAACCTTACACTCATGCATCCAACTCCTCCTCTCCGTTTCCATGTGGATGTCTAATACACATCCTTACTCAACACGTGCCAAACCGCTTCCTCGGCTGCCCTCCCCATCTTGTCTCCTTCGTCTGTGTCATCTCAGACCAGAGCAGTTAACAGCAACTCCATCCTTCCAGTTGTTCGTCGCCCCCCTCCAGATCTTGGAGTCATCTGTGATTCTCCTGCTCTTCCTCCTTACCTCCGCCCCTTTTCCATCCCCTTCCCCACCCTTCTTCCTCCTGCTACATCCGTTAACAACAAATGCTATTGATTCTACCCTCAAATGCATCTAGAATCCAATGTATTCTCACCACCCGCATCCCAGACCCTGGACCACACCACATCTGTGACCTGGATGAAGGCAAGAGCATCCTAACTGCTCTCCCTGCTTCTGCTCTTGCCCCATACAGTTCATTCCCATCACAGCAGCCAAAGCGGTCCCTTTAAATACCACAGTTAAAACGTGTCACTTCTCTGCTCCCAGGTCCTCTCCGAGCAAAAGCCAGAGTGCTTATCATGGCCCTTGAGACTCTGCAGCATTTCCTGGCCCCGCCTGGTACACCTTTCTCCTGCTGTCTCTCTGTCACTCTCCCTGCTGCACGTGCCCTTCTAGCTTGCTGGACCCCTTGCTGTTTCTCCATCATCCTAAGCATGGGCCTTTGCCACTGGGGGGTCCTTCCTCCTGGGATGCTCTTCCCTCGATCATCTGCTAGGTCTGCGCTTCCCTTACTTCCAGTCTCTGCTCGAATGTCATCTTCTCAGCGAGGCCTTCCCTGACCACTGGTACAAAATGGCCCGCATCTCCTGACACGCTCCCCGAGGCCCTGCTCCTGCTTTATTGTCTCTGTAGGGTTAACACTGTTTGTGTGTCTGCTCGTCACCAGAATGGACACTTCCCAGGGTTCTTTTCCCCACCACTCTGTCCTCAGCTCCTAGATCAGAGCCTAGGACAGCTCAGCCCACACTGAATATTTAGGGGCCTGTTGAATTCTACCCACAGTGACTTTCCCTTCTCCTGTGGCGGCTGATTTTACTCTAATTATCAGTTGCAAATCTGCATCCTAGCCCTGACCTCTCTCCTGTGTTCTGGACACACACGACCTACCCTGTTATGGTCAACACCACCACCGTCCTACCTGGAATCCCCTTCTCTCTCACATACCCTTCCCCGTCCAGTTCTGTACTTGACGTTGCTCCAAGGCTAAGCCGTCCCGTCCTCTCCGTGTCCCTCCCTCTGCACATCCTGGGCCCCTCCAGCCCCAGTCACATGCTATAGCCTCCTGCTCCCAAGCTTGTCCCTCCCCAAGCCTCCCCGACCTGGGCTCACAGGTTAGCCTTCTAAACTACGCCTGGTCTCGTCGTTCCAAAACTCCCCTGCCCCTCTCCTCTGGCACGGCAGTGGATTTTGACTCTGTGTCTCTCACCACCTTAGGGTGCCTCTGTTGTGGGGTTGTGTGCTCCAGCCAGGTGCAATTGTGGGTCTGCACCCCTACCTTTACCAGCAGGTCTGATTGACTTTTGTGGTACAAACTTCTGTATTGCTGTTTTTAATGTGAAACCCACCTCCTTTTCAGCTTCATCACCTGTGTCTCCCCAACTCCATTATACCGCTCAGTCTGCCCATTCTCTCTGGTAACAACAGCAAACGCCTGGCCCTTCTGCTGGATAAACCATGGACTTGCCAGCCTCTGAGATTTGTCTTGTGAAGTTCCTTCTGCTTGGGTTGCCCTCCTCCCCTTTGTCTACCACACATCCTTCGAGGCCTTCCTGAGTTGCCACCTCTATAATTGTCCTTAAAAGGACTTGGCCCAGGCATGATTAAGCCCACCTCCTTTGTGGTCCTACCGCAGGTTTATAGCCTGTATTTGTATTAAGGGTCATTACTTCCTCCTCCGTCCCTCCCTCTTGACCATGAGACACATAACTGCCTCGTGTCTGCTCCCGGAAGTGTGCCTTAGAGTGTGCATAGTAGGTACCTAGTGAGTGTTTGTGTTCTTGTGGTTTGAATCGCAAAGGTGGGCCCTCACTACATCGCCCACCAACCCCACCCCATCAGGATTTAGCTCCACCCACAGTGTTAAAAGATACAGCCTCCCAACCCTGCCCCAGCCCTGCTCCATCAGACCTCTGGGGTAGAATGTGCATTTGTAACAAATGCCTCAGGTGCCAAAACTTCACAGTTACTGCTCTGTTTGTTGGTGAGATTAACGAACATATTAGTCGCCAGTCACTGTTGTAGGTGCTGAGAATGCGAAGATGACAACGTGGGCCTGGGCCTCCCAGGAGGTTACACACCATCTGCTTCAGTGGCATCAGTTCAGCCAGGTACTGAACTCTAGAGGGACCCGCCTTCCAGGGTAGAGTACGTTCAAGTGTGTTCCAATGGTGTCTCCATAAGAACACATCTCATGGAGGCGGGGTGGGACCAGGCTTGACAGAGGATCCGCAAATTATCCTTGTTCATCCCAGAGCGGCCTGCTGGGTGTAGGTGAGGGCAGGGGGCTGCATGGAAGGCCGTAGGTGACAGGGAGAAAGTGGCTGGAGTTTCGACTTTTCCTATCCTTTTTCCCCGTTCTTGCCTTTCTGAACCCACAAGCTCTCTTAATGACCAGGATTTTATTTTCTGTAAGAGGCAAAGGGGTCCTGGGTACTTCAGGCAGGGAAAGGCCCTGACCTAGGGGATCCCAGCCTGTCCAACTGTGGGTCAGTAGCTGCTTCCTACAGACAGGCCTGAAGGCCCTAAACGTCCTCACTCAGAAAGCTTACTAGTCCTTACCTGGTACTAGCTTCTCGAAAATATATTTTCCTGTTTTCAGGATTACAGATGCCATTTCCTTATTTCCAAACCTAAGACAGCTGGCAGGACTTCAGTGACCTGGCCCTTCTTAGTTCCGTTGTCAGCTCTGTAACACTGTTACACTTCTCTTTCACCCAGCCTCCGTGTACTAAAGGATTAATTAGATATGGAGATGAAAAGAGTCCTAGTTGCTACCAGCAAGGAGCTCATAGGCCAGGAGTGACAATAGACAAGAGAAGGGGAAAAAATCAAAATCAAATAAACCTGCAAAAATAAACCATTTAGATTATATAGATAGTTTCAATAGATGCACTATTAAATGTTATTAATAGGCCCTGGCCCATTTTTGCAGGTGACTCTTTCTCAAACAGGAAGCTGGTGTAGCCACAAGCCACAGATCTATTTAAAAGTGATTAAAATGAAATCACCTTTAATGGAGTGAATGATATACAAGGGATCCCCTTCATCAAGTATCTGGGCTTGTGCAGATTTTCTCTCTGGCAGCTGAGCCTGATGTTAGTAAATTCAACAAGACGACGGGCTTTTAGGAGACACATCCCTGGCTTTGAAATTTTCCCCGTTTAGGTTATTCTCTTGGCTGAAATGAACTGATCTCTCATATAAGGTGAAGTCATCATTCGTTTTTTCACCAAACGTTTATTGTGTGCATGTGCCCTGGGCATGTCTATGCATAACTTGGCTATCCTGTAACATATGTAAAGTTTTAAACATTTTTTTTTCACTTTAACCTATTAACGTTCACAACTGTTTACTTCAGGGCACTGGGCACTAGACTGGAGCTGTACATAATTATCCACAGAATGCTCACAATACTGAAGTAGGCTGTACCTGCAACATTTTACACATGAGACAGCTGAGGCGCGGACAAGTACCTTGCCTGAGGTCACACAGCTAACGTAGAGCAGAAGCGGGATTTGGGGTAAGGACTGTGTGACCCCAAGCACTGGCATCCCTCACCCCACTGAGCACTGCTTCCCTGTGCGTATGAACAGGGAATGGGACACAGTTCTCCCGTATTTCATATCCTCGAATATGGGAGCTGGGCAGGACTCGAGAGGTCATCTGGACCTGCCACTGAATTTCTCAAATAAGGAAACTAGGGGCCAGTGTCACAGGAGATAATTAAGCCAAGGACTCCCTGCTTTAAAATTGGCAGAGAAAAAGAAGAGAGCCCCACCTAAAACCCATATTTAAGTGCCTTTATAGGATTGTCCTTCACATTTAATGATAACCCCGTCTTAATCATCTCTTTGGGTGATGAAGAAAATGCATCTGTGAAAAAAGATGATTTTTTTTTTTACATTTTTCCGATGATGCTGTCTGTATTCCATTAGCTTTTATTTCCCATTTATGGTGATTTGCTTTACATGATATAAGTCAACAAACCTCAAACTTTAATGTATAGACAGATCACCTGGGATTCAGCAGGTGTCAGGTGTGGCCTGGAGACCCTGCAGCTCTAACAAGCTCCCAGGTAATGCTGCTGGTTGATGGACTATATAAGTGGCAGGGATGTGGGCAGGGTTTGGGGAAACGTTTTCAGCTTCTTTCCTTTGTAGGAAGCATCTCCAGAAATCCAGGTCCCTGGTAAGTGGTACTGTGGTCTGCTGAGAGCTAGCCAAGGAATGGTTAAGATAATTTCTGAGGTACTGACAAAGGCATCTGTCCCCATGAATTTTATTCCTGAGCTTAGCCTGCAGCAACCAGGTGGGGTTTAATGGAGAAGGCACATTTGGACTGCTGGAAAGTCAGGGTTGAGGGTTGCAGGGTGCAGGAGAGTTGAGGATGTATTTGGTGCGGCGTTGTGTTTGCAGCACCAAGCAGAGTAGGGGGTCATGCTGGAAGTGATTAGTTTAGGCTCCTGACAAAGAACCAGGTTGCCAGGGACCCTTGGTTCAAGTACCAACTCTCCTATTAGCCAACTGTGAGCCTTTGGGCAAGTCGCCACCCTCAGACTTAGTTTGCTTATCTGCAGAGTGGGGTTGCAACCGTTATTTACCTCATGGTGTTTAATTAATAATGCATGCATGTAGCACACAATGTGTGATCTTTTCACCTACTGGGAGCACAGTAAACATCTCTTGAATAAGAGGGAGTATAAAAATGCTTTGAAGCATCTCAGACTCAAATTGAGCTAAATGAGTTCTGTCTTGTGAAGATTCTCAGGAACCTGCTTTAATGAATTGATAAAGATGATTTGTAAATAACACATTGAATTATTGCATGTAAATGGTGGTTATGTGCCTGGAAACCATTTAAGTTGAATAGTTGGTCCAACTTATTGAACTTCCTGCCTTCTCCTAATTCCCCAAATGAAAAGTGATTTTAACCAGTTTTACATAGAGAATCTTAAGATGCATTTGCTCTAATTCCGTGATTAAGTTGAAGACACACAAGGGCAATATAAAGCTGGACTTGGGGATTTTGTAACATTAAGAGTTCCCCTGACATCTTACACTAATCGTCTACTTGGCAGACCTAGGAGGATCCCTTCCCACTCCTGCCTTAACCCATAACAGCTTCTGGATTCGCCAGGTCCAAGTGGAAGCAGCTCCTCGAAGCTGTGGCCTTAAGCCCAGAGAGACTGGCACCGGATGGGCTTTCTTTCCTGAGGATGGACCCAGGAGTTTCTCAGCTCTGTGTCACTCTCACAGACTTCTTGGGATTTTTGCCCTCGGTCCCACAGATTAGAAAATGCGCTCAGTGTCTCTTAGTTGTGATGGCTTCCCCCTCTGTTCCTCTTCTGCTCTTGCCGCTGCTGCTGGTGACGACAGCAACTGTTGCTTGTTAGATGCCAGTTGCTGTGTAAATACTTCATGCACCTTAGCCCTTGCAGTCTAAGTAGCAGTCTAAGTAGGGGTAGAGACCATTCTCAGAAAGGGGAAGCGAGGGTCAGGAGAGTCAGGCTTGTCACACAGCGGGTGGCTGGCAGAGCTGGAACTCACTTCTGTCGATTTCAAAGACCATCCTCCTAAGCCCTCTGCTTTCCTGCCTTCCTGCCACAGCCCAGCTTGGCTTTTGTTTGGTAAATTATCTTCCTCTCATGTCCAGCCTCCGAAAATGATGACCTGTAAATGCGTTCTTCCCGAATTGTGTTCCTTGTATCACGTTTTGGGGTATCGTTATTGCCAAGGGTTCTGGTGGCGTCTAACCCTGTCCCGCGTCTCTTCTTCCCTCCCCCCAGCCCCTGCCCCCCAGCAGTGTGGCTAAATGGGTAGTGGTGGAGGAGGGAGTGAGTGGCAAGGGCAGTGGGTGGGCCCAAGGATGGAAGAGATAACCTAAGAAGGGCTGAGAGGGGGATTTGGCGGAAGATGTGCTGTCTGTGACCACCCATGCTGACAGTGACTGCTTGGTGTTTTACTGAGAAGCGCCCTCCTCCAAGAGGAAGATCGTGGGCCTCAGAGCCAGAGAGACCAGGAAAAGAACCCGGATCTGCTCCTCAAAAACAGGCTCACTGAGTTTGTTTCCTAGTCTGTAAATGGAGATAATGATACCAACCTGGCAAGCTTGCTGTAAGGATTGGAGATCTATATGCAAACCCCTCTCATATAGTACGTGCTCCGTAAAAGGAAGCCATTATTATATTACTGTCATTAAATCAGAGGGGAAACTCCTAGTGGAACAATTCAAACTCCTTAACCTGATCCATCCAGGAGGCATTTCTTGTTCCATTGCTGTGTTCTCAGCTCCAGCTGTATACTGTGAGAGGGTGACATAGTATTCAAAGAACGTGAAAGTAGGTCCTGATTCCTTGGTTCTACGATTGTCCACATTCAACGTTATATTACTGGTATATTCCTCCCTCAACTTCTTCTCACACTTCCTGCCTCCCAGGCCAACAAAGAGGAACCTAAACATTGTTTCTTTGCCTTTAGCAATCTGGGAAGTTCAGAGAGGCAGGGGTGCCAGTTCTAGAGCATACGCTTCATGAGGACAAGGGCTTCATCTCGAATGAGCACTGCTGTGTCCTCGTCAGCTAAAAGAGGCGTGCAATGAATCTTTGGTGGTTAAATAAATTATAGGTCTTCTTAGGCTGTTTGTTGCACGTACACGGCAGGGTTTCTCAGCGTGGACTCTTGCCATTTTGGACCTGATCACCCTTTGTTGCGGGTGCTGTCCTGTCCAGCCCTGGCTTTGCCCACTCGATGCCAGCGGCACCCCTCCAGTGGTGAAAACCGGAAATGTCTCTGGGTATTGCCAGATGTCTTCTCCTCAGAGGCCCCATCACCTCTACCTAGATGAGCGCCCTTGGTCTGCAGAGAGAGGGTTTGGTTAGGGTTCTGTTGAGAGGTTTGGGTTTGTAACATGAAGGAAGTCAAAAGATTTTTTTAAAGATGTGAGAATGTACTGTATGTATGATACCAGTAAAAAAAAAAAAAAAAAAAGTTTCCTTCATTGAAATCCACTACACACACTTCCCTTCCAGTTGCCGCAACTTTCTGTTAGAGGAAAAGGGAAGAGAGGGTTGCCGGCTGCCTGCTGCCGGGGCTGCAGCTTTGCCAGCAGCTGCCCGCACTGCTACTTTAAGAAACAGTAACTGTAGATGGTACGGCTTCCAGTTCAACTTTGAATCAGCAAGTCCAGTACAGACTGACCTGTTTACAAGGCAGATCACTTACAAATCTCGGCTTGTTTTCCATTTTAAAATTGATTTTGTGGATATGGCCCAGTTCTGTTTGCTAAAGATGGCTGAGGTTCAGGCACGAGGTATAGGCTTTTTAGTGTTTTCTAGTGACTGTCTGGATCAGATTTGGCTTGCAGGAGAATGGCTTTCCTTGCGCTGGCCAAGCCAGCCAACCATTCACTACTGTCAGAAGGTCCGACAGCATTTTTCTTATTTTGACACCTGGATATTCATAAAACTGTCCAGCATCTGGAAGGAACCTTGAAAATTAGAGAATCCAACCTCCTTCATTAAGAAATTAGGCAACTCATGGCACAGGGAGATCAGCTCGGTGCTTTGCGACCACCTAGAGGGATGGGATAAGGAGGGTGGGAGGGAGACGCAAGAGGGAGGAGATACGGGGATATATGTATATGTATAGCTGATTCATTTTGTTATACAGCAGAAACTAACACAACACTATAAAGCAATTATACTCCAATAAAGATGTTAAAAAAAAAAAAAGACATTAGGCAAGTCATTTTCCATAGAAGCTGACACGTTTCCTTTCAAACACCAATACATCAGCATCCTAAGATGTTAAGCAGAATAGAGCTGTTGTTGAGCGTGATCCTGTTGGTTTTAGCGAGGACCTTCTCTACCTTGATCTGATGGAAAGACTATTCGAAGAACATAACGTGGACACAATCTTGTATTAAAAGTAGGATTCAGCAAAACGGCAGCCTTGATGAGAACACACCAAGAGTCAATTATAAAACTCCGTTAAAAAATGTAAGTGTGTAGGGGCTTCCCTGGTGGCGCAGTGCTTAAGAATCCACCTGCCAACACAGGGGACACGGGTTCGAGTCCTGGTCCGGGAACATCCCACATGCCGTGGAGCGACTAAGCCTGTGCGTCACAATTACTGAGCCTGCGCTCTAGAGCCCGCGAGCCACAACTACTGAAGCCCGCGTGCCTAGAGCCTGTGCTCTGCAACAAGAGAAGCCACCGCAATGAGAAGCCCACACACTGCAACAAAGAGTAGACCCCCCCCACTCGCCGCAACTAGAGAAAGCCCGCACGCAGCAACGAAGACCCAACGCAGCCAAAAATAAATGAATCAATAAATAAATTTATTTTTTAAAAAAAGTAAGTGTGTACATGGCTTGACTGGACAGTTTAGCAGTGAGGGGTAAAGAGCAGGAAGTCTCAGGTCACCTGTACGCAAATCAGGTTTCTGTGGCCTGAGGCACCTTATCAAACCTCTGTAGGCACCGGGCTGCTCAGCTGTAAAATGGTAGGAAATAATAATGACATCTGAATACGCAGGCTTGCGAGGATTCAGTGCTGTGATGAAGGTGACTCGCTGAGCGCACAAGCAAGAATTCAGTCCACGCACGTCAGCCCCTGGCATTGTTGTCGTATGAAGCGCTGCCTCCTTGTTTCATGCTAGAGCCCTTCTTGGACTCTGGAGACTATAGACGTTTCTTCAGAAACCTAGTGCAGTGAAACTGAACAGACCTAAATGACTTTGTATAATTGTCTGCTGCTAGAATATGAGTAAAAGACCAGAACGTGGAGACAGAGGCATTTAAAAAGAGGCATATAAAGCAAAGGTTTATCAGTGATTTTTTTTCTGGGTGAAATGGTGGTATTCTCATGTTGTATTTGCTTAAGTTGACATGTTGTATGAGGTGAACACTCAAATTATACTCATGCTAAACCGTCATAGATTGAATGGTAGCTTTAAAAATTAGTAAAAATTCAAAATACACAGTTTTTTTTTTTTTTTTTTTTTTTTTAATTTTTATTTATTTATTTTATTTATGGCTGTGTTGGGTCTTCGTTTCTGTGCGAGGGCTTTCTCTAGTTGTGGCAAGCGGGGGCCACTCTTCATCGCGGTGCGCGGGCCTCTCACTATCGCGGCCTCTCTTGTTGCGGAGCACAGGCTCCAGACGCGCAGGCTCAGTAGTTGTGGCTCACGGGCCCAGTTGCTCCGCGGCATGTGGGATCTTCCCAGACCAGGGCTCGAACCCGTGTCTCCTGCATTGGCAGGCAGATTCTCAACCACTGCGCCACCAGGGAAGCCCCAAAATACACAGTTTTAAAAATGAAAAAATGCAAAGGACATTTCCTACCTTTGGATCCTTATACCACCCCCTCCCCCAATCCCACTAGGGAAAGAACCCTGTCTATATTCTGCTATATGCTTTGGGCAGCCAGGGGTATATCTTCCGGGCACATTTGGTGGAGAAGTCAGCTAAACTCTTCAAAGGAAGAAAAGTCAGTATTAGAATAAATGCCAGTAGATTTTCATAGAAAGGCAATAGATTGTTCATGTGAAAACCTACTCAGAAAAGGTTAAGGTTTTGGGGGATTTTTTTTAGTTTTTTTCCCCAATCCTTTTGTAATTTAAACCCCAAACAGCATAAAACCTGTATCAAATAGCAAATTAGTATTTATCTAAGTCAATACAGTCGTACCCCGGGCAGTCCAGATAGAGCGACGGATGCATCGTGGGTCAGACGCCACCGTCGCAGGTGCTGATCCAGTGCCTTGCTCTTCATCACGTCCTGCAACGTAGCTATTTGAGGCTTCGGGTCTGGCGGCAGAATGCAGTCATGGTGGTTATCGTGGATTTGCGTTTGTCAAACAAACAACGTCCGGCACACTCATAATAACTAGAAAAGAGTTGTAAACCTGGTGCTTTGGGGAAGATTTATTTATCAGACTCCCCCCGCTCAACAGGGTCCCTTGTTTGCCTCCACACTAGTCCGTAATTATGCTTCCTTGTGACCTCCAGGCTAGGGAGCTGTGTTCAGAAGTGCGTCTTTTATATCAGGTTCAACACCCAGGTCCATATGACTGGTCCATAATTCCAGGACTGTAGTCTGCAGAGCTGTGCCCCTGGTGCCTGATGCTTGCCGCACACCTGGGCCTCGCCCTCTGCTCTGCCATCCCCTCCACCTCTGAGCGGGCTCAGTTTTGTGCACATGTCTTGCCAGGAAGTTCACCATCTTGAGATCCCCTGGGGACTGTGTCTCGGAGGGTCAGTGGCTGGTAAGGAGCATTCCTTTTATAGATTCCAGATCCTGGTGGGTCAGCTGTGAGCTGGTGCTTGCTCCACACCGCCAGCCTCTTAGTTCTTACAGCCAGACATGGGGCTGTCAAGCATTACTTGAGTTTTTCAACCTTAGGCCTGATGTCGCTGGACCCCAACATTCCTGAGTGAGACCTGCTAATTCAGTGTAGGGAGAAAGGAGAGGTAGCAAGGATGGAGAGGCTTCACTTCTGCAGATTAATGAGACCACGTCCTGTTACCCCCAAACCCAGGACATGGTGCTGGGTAAAGCCCGTCACGGTGGATGGTTCTTCTGGTGAATAAGCTGGTAGTATGTTGCCATCTAGTGGAACATACGGCAAACTAAAGATGAATGTATTCTGACCGCAGAGTTCAGCAGAGATAATTAAATCCGCCAGAGAAAATAACTGAAAGTATTTTCTAAAGGCAGGTGTTTTGGAAACACATGCAAATTCAAGTGAGGCGAAGGGTGACTTTTAGTAATCATGTTTTCTTAAAGTTGGCAAAAGGTCACCCAAGAGTTCATGAATATTTACCACCAAGGAACTAACAAATTTTTCAAACATATAACCAGGTCAGAACCCTGCACTGTCATTGTCATTGTCATCTATACAACAGACCCAGTTTCCTATCCAGAGTCCTAGGCCAAAAAGGCTTGGTTGCAACATGGTTATTTTTGTATTTTTTAAAATGTGATTTTAAGGTTTCCAATGTGTTTCTTACATTTCCAGTTTTCCTGTTAAACCTCCACAGGATAAATATGCTTATTTTTAGGAGACGCGAACACCTGACTTGACAAAGTAGGAGTTTCACATTTTAAATTCTAACCAGCATCCCAGAAGTGTCCGCGTCTGTGGTTTCAGACCTGATTTGTGTGAAGACCTGCAGACTTACATTACACTGTGGAATGTTTCATGAACACTGAAACATTTTCCTTGTTTCTTTGCTCTTTTGCTTCTGTTTGCTTAGATCCCTCCCTGGTGCCACAGCAGCTGAGTGCGCATCAAATCTGAAGAAAATCTACACAGTACAAACGGTACAGGTAAGATCAAGAAACCTGCTGCACGTGTGACAGTTAATCACCCAACCTGAGACCTGTGGCGTGCTGGCAGCGCCCCCCCGGGGCTGTGCCCTGACCTCAGCTCTCATGTCCACTCTGGCAGAGCAGCCCTCAGCCACGTCTACCCCAAAGGCCAGCTGAGCACGTGCCCGAGTGGCCTGCTGTTCTCTTGGTGACGTGTGGAACCTTATCGTCTCCCAGACCCTCGTGCCTCTGGTGTGGGTTTGACGATATCGCTCTGTGTCCTCATTTAAGCACCAGCTGAGCCGCTCCCTCTCTGGGCTCTATTTGCCATCAGTGAGAGGCCCTGGCACCCACCTGCAAGCCTACTGAAGGCCACAGGGCAGGATAGTGTTGAGCCTGAAAGTGGAAGGTCTCGGACCCGTGTCCTACTCCACGTTCAAATTCCATCATCCTAAACTGGGCAGGGATCAGCCCTTTAATTTGTGTAAGACTGGTGTGATGGTAGCACCTGCCTCCATGGGTGGGTATGAGGACCGAACGAGATGATGTCTTTATCAGGCTTAGCAGGAGACCTGATACATGGTAGGTTGTCAGCAAATGTAAGCTCTTAGATCTCTTAGTTCTTTCTCTACCCAACTCTTAGGATGAACATTAAAAAAAAAAAAAAAACCTGGTTTATTTAGTTGATCACATTACTGTTTTCTTCCAAAGCAAATTCTATCAGGTTTCTCCCCTTCCTCTAGTTTAATACATTGTTGTACACAAGATAAGGCTTTTAAGGCTGCTTCATACTTGCATTGACTATGTGTCCTGAATTTTCTAGAAAGGCCAGTTTTAAATCGTGTGTTCTGCCCTTAAATCTTTTAATGTCTTAGAAATTCCAATAGATCGGTGTCTCTTCGGCAGCCTCTCACTTGCACAGGAGTTGTGCAGAGATCTTTTTTCAGACACTTCTCCCAGTATCTGGTTCAGGAAATTTAGTACTCATGGTTATGCAGCCCCAGGAATCTGATTGTAAGGTGCCTCATGTGGCCACAGAGGGCCCTAAGCCGGGTGTAAAGACGCAGTCCCTACCACAGGCTGTCTCTGAACTATTTGAGAAAATGACCTAAGCATGTGGAGAGCAGAATAACAGTGCTGTTGTAAATAAGCGTTCAGTGCCAAGTACAAGCAGTGTCACAAGACAGCACGTGGGCCACCGTCCAGAGGGACAGATGCTCAGAGTCCGGGAAGGGGTCCCCTTCACTTCTCCCCGTGGTGACATTATGAACCTTGTTACCTCTTCCCAGCACCGCTGTGTAAACCTCAGAGCACTTGATTCTAAAGCCTGTCCTCATGTAGAAGTTCTTAGAGCCCACTGATTTTTTTTTTTTTTGAGGTCCTCATTAGACTTTTCCCACGCTATTGTGACATTGGGTCATCAGAACTGTGCCTGGGATTCCAGGAAGACATTGGTAAAGTTACACCGAGGGATTAGTTTGTTTCCCTGACCCTGTGTGATGACAACAGAGCATTGGTTGAGCCTTGGTATCTGGCAGCAAGCGACATAGGGTCTTCAGGGACCAATTTAAAGTACCCAGGCCGGCACATACTAGGAAATACCTTCTTAAAAACTTCATTGGGATATAATTTATTCAGTAAATGCAGGTTTCTTAAGTGTAGAAGTTTGGTAAATTTTGACAAAGATACGCAAACATGTAACTGTCACCCGGATCAAGATGAAAAAATTCCATCCTGTCGGGAAGTCTTTCTTCATGCCCTCTTCTTACCAGTCCTTCTTTTCCAGAAGCAACCACTATTCACATTTCTGTCACCGTGCATTGGTTTTGTCTTTTACTGAACCTCATATAAATGGAGTACTATATTGTGCCTGGTTCCTTTCACTCCATACATACTGAAGGATTCGATGAATGAATGAGAAATTAATAAATGAACCACTTTCCTGTCACAGCAGACTGCTCACATAACGATCTGTTAAGCTGTAACCACACATTCTCAATGGCGACAAAAATTGATGCTTGGTGTGGCCAAAAAAATCATGCTGTTTTTATGTAGAAAGCACAGATAGGCATACAGTACATAAAGAGATATATAGTGGTGGTATTAAAGTTTCACAAGAAAGTGATTAGGAAAAGGACTCCTTCAACATAGGGGGATGATAATGAAACACTGCCCCAAGGGGTCACGAAGTTCTGTCGTGTCTCCGATGTGTCTGTCCTCCTCCGTTTCTCCATCTGTAAAACAGGTGGTAGCAGTTCCTCCTCCCTAGGGTTGAGCGAGGGTTAAATGAGATTGCGTAGTTCTTAGTAGCGCTTGGTACTTAGTAAGCCCTCAGCTGTTGGCAGCTTTTACAGAAGGTTGGATTCTACGCTTCAGCTTCATCAGTTGACCGGGGAGGATGTGGGCCTGGGTGTAGGGTGGTCACACTGCCTGGGTTGGTATCTCACATCTGCAACTTAGTAGCTCAAGCAAGTTGCTTAATTTCTCTGTATCTGTTTGCTCATCTCTAAGATGGGAATAATTATGATACCAACTGCATCATGAGGTTGTGAGAATGAAATGGCACAAGGACGTAAAAATCACCTAGTAAGTGCTGGATGATAATAATGAATTCGTCTGCCGTTATTGGCCTGCTTCTATTGGAACATCTTCTTGTACATTCCTCAATCATGTTTTAAATCACAAAACTGTGTACCACTACTTCTAGATGATTTATTTCAAGCAGTCATTCCCCAGATTATACCACTGCAAATACCTCTACTTACGAGAATGTATTTAACTTGTCGATGAGTTTGGGGATTTCAGCCTGTGTCCTTAATATCTGTGAATAGTCCTTAGTATTTGAGAACTAGCCTGGGTGCTGATTTTAAAGTCATTTGAGGATATGCTTTTGCCCCACTGTCTTTTTATTTTGTGGTCATATGTTGATTCCTGAACTCTCGCTCTGTCAGCACTAAAAAATTACATCCCTAATAGTGTCTGTTTTTCCCTCGTCTATGTTTAGATGCAGTGTAATTATCATGTGGTATTAATGATTGCTTTCCATCAGGACATATTGAATAATATGTCTTTTTGTACTTTGAGGCCCTCAGCAAATCAGAGATGCTGATGGGGGTGGCAGAGGAATTGTTATCCCCGTTTGTTAGCTGGAGGGGCTGAGGCTGGGAGGCAAGTGGCCCAAAACGTGGTAGAAACAGCCAATCACGCTGTGCTCTGGGACCGGAACTCCCTCCTTTTCTAGGTCCGTCCTCTTGCTTTTGGTCCACCCTGACTGAGGAGTGAGGGAGGCCTGTGTCTCCAGCTGGCCCACTGACCCCTGCTGAGGGCTCTCATCACAGCTGCCAGTAATGTCCTCTGCTTGGAGTTAAATTTATTCCCTCCTTACCTGCCTTTCTTGGAAAATCCCATGTTTCATCTAGATGTGTTTTCCAGGCACTTAATGATTCCTTTTACCCTTTTGTAAACATTTCCAAATTTTCCACATTTCTTCTGTGTTTTTAAGTCCTAAATGCATGCAGCGCGGAATAGAACACAGCTTCTGAACAAGCCTGATTTTACCTGTGGGAGAAGGCAGTTACCGGCCAGATACGATTTGCAGGGGAGTGCCCCCTTGCTACCACAAGACCAAAATTCCAGCCCTGAAAACTCATTCCTGTGTAGCATTCTCACCCACCTCAGGTATCACCTTCAAGGTTTTGCCACACTGTGTCCTATTGTTCTGCGTCCTACGCAGTGGTCCCATAAATTGACTGACTTTTTACTTAAATTTACGGAAAACAGAAGCTTCATATTTCTTCTGTAAATGGATATCCAGCATCATTTATCATAAACAGAAGGTCTTCAGAGAAATATAGATACAATCCCTTAAAATGAAGAGACTCTTCCTTCTATACCTGTGTGTGGCCGGTGATATCAAGGCATCATCCCCTTATCAGAAGGTTGTGGAGCTGCTGTGCTCTTGCAGGTCATTGAGGTAGGACAGCAGATTGCTTTGCAAATCATTGGGAAAGGGGGGCTGTCCCTTTTGGGAGGAGAGGTTTTATAGGTCAGGACCGATCATGGAGAATGATAGAAAGATTGATTCAAAGTCCTCGCTGCCCTGGAACACAGCAGGGCAGCCCACGGTGGGTGGCATCCTGCAGTAGAATGACCTGCAGTGAACCATTTGGGTGAAGGGATAGGGTCGAGGGAAGAAAGAGAGAAACTCCCTCCTGAAAAAAGAGAGGGAAAGCCCTGCAGGCAGGTCTACTTCATAGTTCTGTTTAGTGAAGCTTAGTATCGAGAATAACAGGATTATGTCGCTGTCATTTAATTTATTCATGGGGTACGTGATGGGATCAACATTATAGTCACAACCCAGTTGTGCAGAAGCAGAACTGAAGTCAAAGTACCTGGGTCCTCTGTCTGCTGGCATGTTGGCAGTGGCAGCCGTTGTGCAGGTGGGGTGGGGTGGGAGGTTAAATCTTGCAAAGTGAAAGTGATTCAGTCACTTCAGATGTAAAACTTGGTCTCTCAAGGGGGATCAGAATATGCCACCCCAAAAAATGTCACTTAAGAATTACTTTGAACTGAAGGCAGTTGAAAAACAGCAGACCCAGGAGGAGCTCTCTGACCTCCTCTATCTGCCTGAAATCAGGGCATAAATTACCCTTTTAAAGGTGACATAAATTTACATTTGTAAAGGTATCCCTTTTTCTTACCACTTGAGTCTGCATAACAAACCTACTAAGCAAATGTGTGTACCCTGTATTTCCTCAGCACAGTCACACCATATACCACCTCTAGGGACCCCAGACCCCCTTTCCTTTGTCCGGTCACTCTCCACAATTTATCATCCTTTGTTAAAAGGGTGTATAAGCTTCTGAGTCCAATCACGTCTTTGGATTTTCACCAAAGTGAAAGCCCTGTGCACTGAAAAATATTAACATCAATAAACATATACCTATGGGCCTTACCCAGGAAGCCGAATACACACTGCTCTGCTGTTTCCCCCAACTTTTCTCCTGTTCTCTCAATGTGTGAACCCCACTTAGCTCCCTAACTCGGACTTTGTTTTTCATTCATTGACTTAACTGCGTGGTGAGAAATTGCCCACTCCCCCATCAGTCCTCCAAACTTTGGTTCTCACTTGAAGGCAAGCCCTCTGGAATGCAAAGCAAAACCCATTTCTCTCTCCACTACCTGGCTCTCCCAGGTCAGAAACACTTGGCTTTCAGCCTGTTGTGTCTGCTGTGAATTAAAAAACATCCATTAAGCTCTTCCTTGGTGTCCACACATGTTGACTGAATAAGTGATGCCTGACTTCCCTCCCTCTCCTCGGGTTGTCATTAAGGCTTTTGAAGAAAACGCTTCATTATTAGTAATAAACATTGTGCTTAGTTTTACTGAAATCTACTGTTTGCAGGCCACTTAGAATTAATTATAAGTCTAAGGGCTTTTGAAATCTGTTTGCAAGGTTCTATCTGTAGTAAAATTTAGATGCTTTAACAAACATAAAAGGATGTTACGGAGGATATGACCAGGAATTATCACGTTTCCAGTGAAACAGCGCTTTCGCTTCCGCAGGGGAGGAAGGTCTAAGGAGCTGTGTGATGCCGGGTTCCTTCCTTCAGCTCTTTTGCCATCCTACATGCTTGACGAGTATTCCACATACTGCGTGAGGTTTGCAATATGGAAACAGACTGACTTAGTGCCACGGACTTTCATGGGGCTCTTTTCAATGAGGTCACCGCATATTTCACTCTCATTTTGTGTTCATGCAGAAACATGCAAATATGCACTTGAATAAGTACGTTAAGGTCAGGGTGAAGTCTCTCACTGTATCTTCTTGGGCTGTAATCTCCTCTTCTCAGATTTGCCAAGACTAACAAAATCAGTTGTCTGTCTGTGTTTTCAAGAGACGCTTCTAAAGCTACACAGTGTAGCACGATCCTTAGTGTGATTTTCTCACCTTTGGAATGGGAGAAGCATTTTGTTGTGTTTTCCAAGGTGCTTCAAACACTGGGTGAAAAGTTAGGATTTGAGAACTTTGGCAAGGGTGTGAGGGCAGGTGCTTTGGCCTGGTATGCCTTTTAGGAGACTTGAAGTTTGCTGGCACCAAAGTCCTCTTGGTGGAAGCAGAGATGTATATTCTAGCATAAGTGTGTCCATAAATTCTGCACAGGTCATTGCCACATCACTGCAGAAGTCCTAGGCTAGAGCTAAGGCAGTGGCATAATCAGTGTGATGAAGGGCACGTGCTGGTGGGAAAACATCTTCAACAGGTGCCCCTCACTCTGTGACCTCATCCATGACCCCGTGACCTGGTCCATGGCTTCTAGGACTGGAGAAAGATGTGCCGAAAATATGTAGTAATATCTGCAGAGGAAATAGCTTAGTGGGTAAGGATGCAGGTTTTGGAATCCAACTGCCTGGCCTCAAATTCCAGCTCTGCCTATTCACACCCACACCACAGGCTATAACTGAAATATTGGGGTAATCTTATCATTTGCACTGATAGCAAACCATTTATAAGGTGGGTATCTCCACAAAGACAGATGTCTGAGGGTCTACTGTTACTACAGAGCTATTTTCAGTTACTTCCTACATTAGCACCGTTTTAGTATAAGGGACCCAAGGTATTCTTTTTGTTTATTTTTTGTTTTTTTCCTGACATTAAAAAAATTTTTTTCTTGTCATATTCTTTTTTAAAATAACTTTTATTGGAGTATAGTTGATTGACAGTGTGTTAGTTTCAGGTGTACAGCAAAGTGAATCAGTTATACATATGTCCACTTTTTTTTTTTTTAAGATTCTTTTCCCGTATAGGCCATTACAGAGTATTGAGTAGAGTTCCCTGTGCTCTACGGCAGGTTCTTATAAGGTATTCTTAATAAATCTATTGTCAGGTGGTTTGTCTTTTTTTTTTTTGCCTTCAGTTTTATCTGATCATTCCCTGGTGCTGGCCTTGCAGTTAATTTGGCTTCAGTTTTTATACAACGTGGGCTCAAAACAACCCATAAGGATTATCATTCAACATCGATAAAATGTCCTTCCACCTATGCTGCTGCATTCATGATGCCCTTGGATTCATGTTTCTAATTGTTCTATTGCTTGTTCTGGTCTCCTCAGATCCACTAGGAGACCCAGACAACCACCCCTGACTTACTTCACCACGCAGAGTGATGTTTTTCATTTGCATAGTAATTCTGTGCGTAGAGTTCTTAGCGTAGAGATTCTTGGTGCCATTCCAAACAAACTGGGAAGGGTTTTCTTCTTCGTAAACTCACTTCTTGTCCTAATCCTGATGGTCATACCACACAGTGGTGCTTGGGAGGATGAGTCTGTGTGCCTCAGTTTCCTTATCTATAAAACAAGAATAATAATTGTACCTCTGAATTAGGTTGTCATTAAGATAAATTACAGAAACACGTAAAAGGCATAGACTAAATCCTGGCCCTATTACTGTTGCTTCTGTTACTCTCATTGTTACTCTTACTCTATTATTTTTATGTAATCTGTTTCTGACTACCAGCCACCCTGCGTCTTAGTTCCAGCTGTTATAGCAGAATACCGTAGACTGGGTGCCTTCAACAACAAACATTGATGTCTCACAGTTCTGCAGGCTGGAAGTTCAAGGTCAGGGTGCCAGAATGGTCAAGTCCTGGTGAAGGCAGTCTTCCTGGGCTTATAGACAGATGGGCATCTTTTCATTATATATGCACATGGTGGAGGGAGAGGGCTAACTCTCTTCCTTTTCTTATTGGGACACTAATCCCATTATGGGAGGTGGGGGGCCGGTTCCATCCTTATGGCCTAATTATGCCCAAAGACCCCACCTCCTAATTCCATCGTACTGGGGGCTTGGGTTTCACTCTATGAGTTTGGAGAACACACAATCATGGAATTCCTAACACCGTGTATCTTGGGCAACTTGTGGCTTTGGCAGCTGAGGTATTCCCTTTTCCTTCTGGGAGAGGAAAGGAAGGGGGACAGAGCACGTGAGGTGATCCCTCCTTGCCTCCTCTGTACCCCATCCCCCAGTCCAAAGTGTAACACACTCTTTCTAGGCTTAGAAAGA
This sequence comes from Balaenoptera physalus, assembly GCF_965194825.1. NCBI lineage: Eukaryota > Metazoa > Chordata > Mammalia > Artiodactyla > Balaenopteridae > Balaenoptera > Balaenoptera physalus. The sequence goes on along the minus strand of NC_138896.1, from coordinate 91,942,905 downwards.
AGACAGAGTCTGTGTCATAAGGAAATATGGTTCAGTACATATATTCAGCACTACAGGCTTTATTAGATGCCATATACCTGTCAGAAAAATCATTAGCAAGATCCTTACCCTGTTTTATGTGGAGACACATTGCATAGGGATGTTTGCTAAACCATAGCTTCCTGAAGCGTACAACTTAGCCTGCCTTCAGAAAAGAACATTCTTTAGTGTTATGTTACGTTTTCTAGCAGAAGATTACAAGGAATACTGAGAAAAATCTAGTTTGAATGGATAGGACTTAATGAGAATCTGATTTTTTTTTCTTTAATGCATTATTAATTTTATAAGCTAGAGGCACAGTAAGTCAATACTGGGTGTATTAAACAAAGTGTTTTTCTTTTAAAGATATTCTGGAGTGTGTACAATAATATTCCTCCTGTGACTAGCCTGCCTTTGAGATGTAGTTATCATTTAATGAGAGGAGAGAGACGACCACTTTGGTAAGTGTCTTCTGTATAGTTTGAGATTAAGGTGGGAGGGAAATGGTTGTGAACGTAATAAAATAACTTCATGCCAAATTGGAATGCCAAAGTAATTTTCTCCTGGTGGCGTTGCAGAGTCATTTTAGCCATGATTTAATTTTGAAGTAGACCCCTTCCCTCTCCCCCATTCCCCGTGTGCTCCAGAGTGATGACCAGGTGTCTCAGCCTCTGCCCATGGAGGACCCCATTGCAGTCTCACAATACATAGGTCCTCATTAGCTCGCTGCAGGTGCCATGCAGGTCTTTGTATGGGGGTGTGGCATCACTTGCGTTTCTTCTTTCACTTGTTCAGTAATGACCTGGACAGTGGAGTGAAAAAGCTTACAGGCTGGAGGGGAGATGAGGGAACAGATGCGGTACCCACATCTATTATATGAACAAAGATCATATAACCTCAGCCATACCTCATGTGGACCGCATAGAAAGTGTATGATACCGATCATGGCCCAGGGTCGAGGGGAAGGTGTCTTTTCTTCTTTAATAGCTGGAGTAGTGTTGAGGGTGGAGGACAGTAAGCCAGTTTGCCTAGGCTGGAGTCCCAGTTAGTAGTAAATCCTTGCATCATGTCCCTCAACTGATCTAAGCCATTTACTGATTAATAAAATGGGAATATATCTCAGCTCTTTGGTAGCAAATGGCAGAAACGTAAACTGAGCCAAGAAGAAAAAAAGGAACCTTTTGGCCTCTGTAACTAAACAGTCTACCGGGAGGGCTGATTTTGGGCGGATCTGGGTGCTCAGTTCTTATTAGGAATCTGACACTCTCCGTCAGACTTGCTTTGCTTTTCTCTGCCTTGTTTGAATTTTCAGGCAGGTTCTCCCGTTCGTGGTGACAAAATGGCTTTTATAAGCTCCAGTCTTAAGCCCTACAAGTTAGTCAATGTCAGCATTCACCAGCTCCAATAAAATGCCAGGGCAGGCTCTCATCGGCCCAGCGTGGGTTGCCTTTCCATCCCTGGCCAATCATAAAGACTAGGAAGCAAGCCTGGGTCCTAAGGCCACCTTTAAAGCTAGGATATGGAATCAGCCATATGAGGAAGGGTCTGGCATAAGAGTAGGGGACGAGTAGCTCCTTAAAGGGAAGTTGGGGGGCTCTTGCCAGCAGAGGGAGCAGTTACTACACAGGGAAACAGCAGATGTCCTCTACCGGGGCTGAGTCCCCCATGAGGCTTATGACACAAGATTGAAACGCGAATCAGATGACGCGATGTCAGGAGCATGACATTGAAATGTAAAGGCCTTCACACATGTGAAGCACTTGTATTAGTTTGTCCCCCCCGGGTGGTCTAGGGAACCTCTCATCACCACCTCCTTGCGGATGAGAACCTGGTGCCCCATCACCTTCCCTACCCTTTTGGCCCCTGAATCCCACTTTCTTCCCGCCCCATCTCCATCCCCTTCCTTTTTCTTTCATCTGCTTCTGTTTCCAGTAAAACGAACCGGGGAGAGTTTATTGCAGAATGCCCCATTGTTTTTTGTTTTTAATGTCATCCATTGTTAAACTAGATGTATGTAGAGCTACTTAATCCGTGATTGTAACTGTGAACATTGGTCTTTGATCCAGGGAAGAGGAGAGTAATGCAAAGGGTGGCGTATGGAAGATGAAAGTTCCCAAGGACAGCACGGTAGGTTTGTTCTCATCCTTTTCTAGAAGCTAAGTTCGGGGTTGTTGACTGCTTATGATGAACCTCTTGTGCGTTTTAGACAGTCCGCCTGGTAGACTCAGAACGGGACTGGGGGTGAGAGATTCTATTCTGACCTTGGTGGTTTTCTGCCTCACACTGTCACCTTGAAAATATATTGTGAGTCTCTGTAGAAATGCTGTAATAGTGTGACTGTATCTTATAGTTCTGAACAGCGACATGCCTATAAACTTGACAGAAAAGCTGATTAGGGCTGTCACGTCCTCCACAGCCGTAACCGACACGTGGAAGTGGGGTTACGTTGTGAGAAGCAGGATCCTTCCCAGCAAAGGCTCGTCGCTTCCCCACCGGGGCGACAAGCACTTCTGAGAATGACCGTGGCACAGAGAGCGGGGATGCGTGCGAGGCCTTGCATCTCACCGCTCTTTGGGGTTTCACGCGAGGCTGTGTCCAGTCTCCCTCCGGGGTTGATGAAACCCTGGTTGATGGCACGGCCTGCTCGGGCGCTGGTTGGCAGTGGTCAAGCCTCAGAATCCTGGGTTTCCCAGGAGTGGGCTGTAGTTCATTGTACTGACTGAAAAGAGCATTCAGATCTATTCTTAAGCCGCCTTTGAAGATGGATGAAAGGACACATGCTGCCCAGTCTCACCTTTTCATGGTTTCTTGCATGTGGATGAGCTCAAAGGACTGAAACATCTCCAGGGACCCATAGGCTTGACCTTGCATCGTTTCCCGATAAGCACAAACCTAAAGACATGACCCAGTTTGTTTGTTAAAGGTGCAAACTATCGCTAAGATGCGTAGCTACGAGATTTGGCTAGTATTTGGCATATATAATTTTTAAAACGTCAGGGGAGCAAACAGAAAACCAAGCAAGGCCTGTGAAGCTCTTCCTGCCCCTCTAAAAGGAGAGAAAGTTGGTTTGAATTTCCATAAGAACACGTTTCCCTTGCCATGTTCTTTATTTACTTGCAGTAGACATTGACTTCTGGTAGAAACAATCATGATGTCAGCGTTGGCTGAAAGGTAGCTGAAAGACAAGTTTGTCCTCCCTCCTTGTCAGCTCACTTGACCACATTCAGTCGCAAATAATAACGCTTTCACATCTGAACAAGTGTCCTCATGCCAAGCGGCTCAGCCCTCTCTTTGTTGCTGGCCAGTGGGAATCCGGTGGGTCAACCTCCTCTGAATTCACAGCAGGAGAGGGAACGTCCCCTTCCCCTAACTTCCTCTCAACACTCATCTTTGTTCCTAATAGCGTAAGAGACTGCAGACGAGACAGATAAAAAACAGAAGGGATGGTTTCTAGGTGGGAGACAGGTAGACCAGAATGGAGGGTCTAGGAAAGAGAAAAAACCCTCCTTGAGAGTGAAAAGTCATGCTGGTTAACTGCTGTGGTCTTGGTTAAAAATTCAACGAGGCTGCTTTGAGCTCATTAGAACTTGATAATACATACTCTTATTATAGTTAATATATAGTGGGCGCCTGGTCCAGAGCAAACACGCAGCTGTTTATGGAATGGATCTTACATCTCCAGTGCTGTTGTTGCAATCACAGTACTGAGCCCGTCGAACGCAACATTTGTTGACTAATTTGATGGTCACAACAGCCCTGGGAGGTCGGTCCTATTATTATTCCCTGTTCGCTGAAGGAAACTGATGCTCAGAGAGGCTAATAGCCTGCCCAGGGTACAGCTCTAAGCCGGCTGTCAGGATTCAAACCCGGTTCTGGTGGAGTTCAGGGCCTGTGAACCATGACAAGGAAGAGATACAGAACCAAGAACTTTTCGAGGAGGAGTAACTAGAAAGAACTTGGAGGCCTCCAGTTACCTGTGCGTGGATGCTGGCTGTTGATTGGATGGCATTAGGGGATCTTGGGTAGAAGAGGCTCAAGGTTTTCTCATAGGGAAGAGGTGGAGTAGTGCGTGCACTGATTCTTCCAGGGAAATGCACACGTGCACGCGCACACACACACACACACACACACACACCACAGTTCAGTCACTTAGCAGAAACAAAATACCTTCAAGTGAATGGAAATCTGCAAATCTCTGGTAGTCAGTAAACCAGAAATTTCTTTAAGTGTTCTTCACTTGTGTAACCTTGGAAGTACCTTATAAACTGCAGGAAAAGCAGGAAAGGGTTTTGAAGAGATGGATGGTCCTAATAGCATTCACTTATAACCAGCTGATACATTTTGAATCAGTGAGAGGCAAAGAAATTGGAAAAGTGTAGGTCATTTGAATGCATTTTTCCCACGTTGTTCTCAACTTCATCAGAGGTGGCACTAGAGATTAGCTTTGTGGCTTCGGACCCCACAGTTTTGTGGACACAGAGTTTGTGACTTGGGATCCCTTGTATCTCTCTGTGCAAAGCAATGTGTAAAACAATACAAACATATGCCACCGCGTGGGCGTTTACGCCTGTGATTCAGCGATGTCTGCGGGCTCCAGATACGGGCGTGGAAAGGGCGTGAGAGGTTAAAGAAAATGTGACTTGGGTAGCTTCTGAAGATAATTGTTTAAAAATGTGTATGTGTTCCTTTTCTTTGGTTTTCTTTTGTTTTGCTTTTTATTCTTTTCCCGCACCAGTCCACAGTTTGGAAAGAGTTGTTGTTAGCAACTATCGGGGAACAGTTCACAGACTGTGCCGTTGCAGGTAATGAGACCCTCAGCTCTGGCCGTCCCCGCTCGCGCGTGCTTGGCTTGTGCTTGTTCCTTGCTGAGCTTTGTTTCTGTGTGTTTGCCTTTTTTACATATTTTGGAGTTGCTTATTTTGTAACTATGAGGTTACTTAGCTTTTTCCCATGTGATCGTGGCGTTTTCATGTTATATGTGTATGTGCATATGTATATTTACATAAGTGTATATTACGTGGATATACATATGTGTATATGCCTATATGTTTTTTTGCACTTATAGCTCATCTCCATAGTATCCATGACCATCTGTCTAAAATAAATAGGCAGAAAAGAAGGAAAACTTTTTTTTTTTAATTGAAGTATAATTGACATACAGCCTTATATTTGTTCCAGAAGAAAATGAAATTTGACATTGGGCTCCTAACACCACTGGTGGTGGGTTTCCTTCATCAGTTCCAATTCTTCCAGAAGAGCCCAGTGCCTTTGTTGTCACCTGAAGTTTGTAGTTAGGTCGGCACAGTCCTTTCTGCCCCTCTCAATTCCTCGCCCCTTCGTCCTGTCCCTCTCTTGGTCCCTTCTCCTCAAAGTGAGAGATAAAGGGGAGGTGGGGATGAATCACTATTAGTGCCTGTGATCCGACAATAGGGGCTAAAATGTTAAGTCTTCAGGACTTTACTTTGAAGACTTTACTTGAAGACTCACTCTGTTCTCAAATAGTGAGTTTCTGAGAGCCCTGTGAATACATTTTTATTTTGCTTTTTTTGTTTGTTTGTTTAATTGAAGTATAGCTGATGTACAAAACCCGTAAGTTACAGGTGCACAACATAAAGAGTCACAATTTTCAAAGATTATACTCCATCTGTAGTCATTACAAAATATTGACTCTATTCCCCAAGCTGCACAACACATCCCCGTAGCTTATTTTATACCTAATAGTTTGTACCTGTTAATCCCTTACCCCATTTTTATGTTGCTTTGTTTTCGTCATGAAACCACTGAAAGAGGAAAATTGAATTGCTAGTTTAAAGTTTTGTTTTCTTCTTGGGTAGTTCCTTCTGAATGCTTCTGAGGTAACATTTAGAATGACATTTTTCCTGTTCAGCTTTCAGCTACAATTTTTTTTTTAACTATTTGGTATTGATTGATTTGCCCTCAGGCTTCTTAACTGGTTCTGTCTTTGGGAACCCTTATAGGCCTAGCCAGTGCCAAGCAGGTTTCAGATTTACCTCACTAACAGTTTCAATCATTCTACTTTTGTTTTCCTTAATTCTTACACCTCTTTTTATTCACTGAAGACAGAACCTGGGTTAAGATGAAATTGTCTTAAAAGTACAGATTCCTTCTGTTTAAATAGGGGGTAGGTAGCAACTTTACGATATGTAGTCAAAAATGCATCTTTGATGTAATTATAAACAAATAAATCCCTGGGAGAGGAAGTTTTCTGTATGAATTATTCCTGTTTCCAGAACCAGGGAAAATAGTCTAAGTAATAATAAATAGGCAGGATTGAGCAAAGAAGACCTATTGTTCTGCGGTTGACTTTGGAACGAGAGCACCATTAAGTATTAACTGTTCACTCTTAGTTAACCCAGCTCCACCACTGCAGCAGGTCAGCTCATCTCTCTGGTCCCCACGTCCCCCATCTTCAAACAGTGGCTCCTCCTGGCTTTGACGTCTTGTGCTGCCAGTACCCTAAAATAATCAGGGTTTTTGCTGGTTGATTCTGCTTATGAATATTACACGTTTGCCGGTGGATCTCCTTTTGCATACGGGCTGCAGCCTTTTTACCATGCCCTTTCTGAAAGTGCTGTGCTAGGAGGTTACACGTAGGTACCAAAAGCCAGGCCAGACTGAAATATTGACAGTTCAGCGTTTTCAGCACCCGTAAAGCTACAGTACCCTCTGACCAATAGTGTAGAAATGGGCAAAACAAAAAGACTGGAAAAGGCTGCTCTTTTCCTGAAAGGCTGAGCTAGTGTCTTCATGACTATTCTTGAAAGTGGTAAATGCCAAAGCTTCCCTCTTCACTTGATGATTTTTTTGTTCACATAGAATTTGACATTGAGCTGTAGCAAATATACTTTGAAGATAAACGAGAAAACAAAAAACATGTACATAAGACACATTTCTTGATGGGATAATCAGTGTCTGTGGATAGCCATGATCAGGTACTGTTTACTCTTTTGGAAATTTTTGTTTAAATGTGACATATATACAGAGAAGGACACAAACTATTTATTATGTGTACACCTTGATACCTATTCTCAAAGTAAACAGATCCCTGTAAGTGGCACCCAGATCAAGGAACAGAATGTTACTGGCCTCCAGAATCTCTCTCCATACCCTCCCTTCCCCCACAGGTGGCCACAAGCCCAACTTCTGACACCTTTGACTGATTTTGTCTGCTTTCAAACACTTCTATATATGGAATTATTCAGTGTCACGTCATACACATTTAGCCAGAGTCAAATTTATTTACAAAGGAAAGAAGGAAGAGAGGGAAAAAGGGAATGAAGGAGAGAAGGGAAGGACGGAGGAAAGAGAGGAATTATTTTACCGAAGATGAACTCCTTTAGTAATTGGACAGGTCCTCATTTAAATTATATCTAAATGCTGGAACATTTTAACTTCCAGAAGACACATGGAAAAACTGATAGCAGAAATACTGAGATGTACAGATTTATAGTAAATAAGGAAAATTAGGCAAAACATATTAACTAAAGCAAAATTTCCTAACTTTGATAATGCTCATCTTTCACATTTCACTCGTTGATGCTGAGTGTGCAAGGGCAGAGGGGTGACCCTAGTTCAGTAAGATGCCGCAAACGTGCATACCAGGAGTCAAGTCTTTACTCCTGTCATTTTGCTGCAAATTACTATACACAAAGTGGCTCCATAGGACAGTACACAATCCTACTTATGCAGCCACCATTCTCGAATACCTACAGGGCAGCCCCAAATCCAGAATTTAGTTAAAAAAAAAAAAAAAAAAAAACCTACATTAATCAAAGTAGATAAATGCTTTCCTGCCCATTTGCCGAAGTGCTCTAATGACACGGCCACACTTAGAAGATACTTACTTTATACACAGGGCCAACAGATGGTCATTGATTCTCTAGCCCACAGTTAAAATGCCCAAACCAGAAGGGGAATGGCTAGGGAGAATCAGGCAAGAGCAGGGATGATTAATAGGAAAGGAGCAGACAAGCAAAACCACAGAAAGCAGAATGAGCAACTCGGAACACACAGTCTGGGTCCAGTTAGTGTCGGGGCCTAGAGCACTAACCACCCGAGATCTCTGAATGGTTGGCAGGAAGTCGGGAGAAATACTTGCTGTTCTTAACAAAGACAGCCAAGCATCGAGGAAAAGTTCATGTGAGTTCATTTGGCTTTCAGAGGGCCGATCATTATGCAACTTGAAAAAGTCTCATCAAAACAGAGTAAGAAATAGTCCAAAGCTTCGGTAACATGTTAAGAAGGGTAAGTTACTTGTCTGGAAAATTTGTTTGGCCGGGACACTCTGTTTATCTAAGTCGCCGGATAAATGTGATGTGACTGCTACAGCTTTTGCCCACTAACTTGCTTTTGTCCAACGACTCCCCTTAGAAACAGTATTTATCACGGGTTCTCTCGTGCCACCTTGTCTTGATCATCTTCTCTGCACCTTACAGATAAAATGATAAGTGCTAAACAACCGACTCCAGCGGACTTGAACTTATCACTCATTTCTTTCTTCCCCCTTCCTTCCACTCAGATGACGAAGTAATAGGAGTTAGTGTCAGTGTCCGGGACCGCGAAGACGTCGTCCAAGTCTGGAATGTAAATGCCGCTGTAGTGGGGGAAGCCACCGTTTTAGAAAAGATCTATGAACTCCTGCCCCACATATCTTTTAAAGCCGTATTTTATAAACGTAAGTGCTTCATTTCCAGTTACTACTTTCTAGCTTATTCTATCATACTTTTAAAGCCAGAAACCGTGTTGCCAATGAGGTGCAGGGAGAATCGCTTGAAATTCTATAATCCAATAAATAATTCAATAAAATACATTTTAAGGGCGTTTAAAAAAAAACTTTAGCCTCAGAAATTAAAGTGAGATTTCAGTTGTCGCCTAAACACACGGATCAGAAAAGGAGATACTTACTGTTTTTGTTATTTCAGAAATTCAAACCTGATCTCAAACTTGTCACTCTCAGAAAAAATTACCTTCAATTTGAAGCAACAATAACAAAAAAAGTTGTTATATGAGCTGGCAGGTAGATTTTCAATCATCCCTTCATAAACAGGGATTTATAATGTATAACATCTGTATTTGTGGAGGAACTCGTTCTGCGCACAGGCATGATTGAATGTTCTACTGAAATGGTAATACGTCCTCATTACGGATGACTGTGACACAGAAGAGAATGCACGCATAGTGGTGAAATGTTAACAGTATGAATAGGTGTGTGGACCCATTGTTTCCATCATGATTCATGTTCATTGCTTTTGTGTGCTCTTTTGAAAAAGTCATCTTTTTCATAATGAAAACAGCTTAGTGCTATTAAACCAATGTTTGGTAGATCAAACTGCGGGTTACAGTTTTAACAGTGAGTTAGAGAGAAGGATTGACAGCCCTACACGTATATGATGAATTTCCTATTCCCCAAACTATTCCAAGAGTCAGTAACCCAATTTTTTTAAACCACGGCATTTCATTGAATCTAAGATGCCCTTGATGATAAGTATTATTTTAGTATTACTAAGAAAGAAAAATACAAGGCTCTTAATTAAACTATGGCACATTCTTGATTCCAGGGGTCTTCATATGTGCAGTGGGGAGGCAGGGTGGGGAGTGCATCTTAGTATTAGTGAAATATAACTCTATTAGCGTTTCACTTTTCCCAATCCCTTGTCAAAAAGGAGAAGAAAAAAGTCAAATTTTGCTTTGTGATTGTCTTACCATGATATGAAGAGTAAGGCCTCCCTCTAAGCAATCATATAATCACAGGCCCAGTGATTTAGATTTTAAGCAGTGGGACAGATCTGCTGCTGCAGATATTCAGGAGATGCTTAGCATCTGAATTTTCGATGAAAGTTTAAATAAAAGAGACAGAGGATGGCACTGCAGAAGTCGCTTATTGATTGTGCCGTGTGGAAGTCGCACATTTGTAGATGCAATTTTGACTCCATAGGGAACATTAACTGTATTTTCAGCCCAGACATTAATTGAAAGTTCACCGAGGGTCTGTTTTTTGTACTCCACAAGACTAACTCCAGCAGAAACTCTCCAAAAGGAAGTATGTTTCGCCGCCATTTATGAACGGGGCGAACACGTTCTTTACCTCCTTAGAACCTTCTCCACATTTGACTCCAAAGAGGAGAAAAGCAATTTGGAGTGGTAAAGTCAGGCACTGTGGATTTTTGTCCCACTTCAACACTGTGACCTCGAGCAAGTCACGGTTTCTCCTCCTTTCACTTTCCCATCTTAACTATTGAGAAGGTTGGTCTTAAATGATCTCCAAGGTCCCTTCTGCTTCAAAATTCTAACACGCAGGGTAGCAGCAGGCTCAACACATGATAGGAGTGTTTAGGCCACAGAGGCAATCGGGCCACTGAGCGGTTAGGCTAGTTCTTAGGGCAGTGGCAGTAATGAGGTAAGACTAAGCAAGGATGAGTCATCACGTCATTGTTGTGATGGCTGGGGTTGGGGGAGGGCGGGGGGAGAAAAAAGCCAGACAAAGGAGGGGACGTTGCAGCTCCCCAGATCAGGAGCCCTTTAGGGCGTCTACATTTATGTAGAGGCCATAGTGACGTTCATGAGTTAGGCAGAACTGGCTGCGGGTCTTAGTAGAAATGCATATTTTAAGGGCATAAATTGACATTTAAAAATTCAAAGATTATTCAAATAAAAATTGGAATTGGAAAAAACAAGCAATTGTCTTTATTTTATATAAAGCAGGCAGTCCTTTACTCAGTAGGGTTATACACCACATGCTGCAGAATTGATTTGGAAAAATGAGGTTTTGGGCAGAATTGTTATTCACAGCTTGATAAAGAACAGGTAAGGTAGGGTGTTAGGTAGGTAGGTAAAGAACAGGTAGGGTGGTAGGGTGAACTAGGTCAGAAATGGCCAACTCCACGCTTTTCCTCAGTCTTGTTACAGGAGCCACGTGACAGGGGAGATTTTCCCGCGTAGAAAGAGCCCTAATGAATTTGGGCAGGGCCTCCAGTCGGGTGGCTGAGGGTCAGGCTGTTGATAAGTTATCTGTGTGTTAGATACAGTTCGGTTACTTGACTGGGAAACTTAAATGAATGGAGACCCCCTCCCCCTGCCAAATTCTGTTAGGTTCTTCGGAGCAGCTGAATGACAAATGTCTTCTGATGTGAGAATTGTTTAGAGCAGAGTTTGGCAAACTACACTGTCAAGCCAAATCTGCCCCCTTCCCACCTGTTTTTGTATGGGCTGCAGCTAAGAATTCCTTTCACATTTTTCAATGGTTAGAAAAAATCAGAAGAAGAACTATGTTTTGTAACATAGGAACATTGTATGAAATCCAAATTTCAGTATTTATATATAAAGCGTATTGGTACCTAGCAATGCCTGTTGGGGTATATATCATCTGTGGCTGCTTTAATGTTACAAGGGTAGAGTTAATAGTTGAGACAGAGACCCTGTGACCCACAGAGCCTAAGATGTTTATCCTCTGCCCCTTTCCAGAAAAAAGTTTGCTGACTCCTGGCTTTGACCTTTTCTATATTCCCTTTCAACCAAGGCTAACCTAAGGCCCACAGAACTTTTCCCTGTTCCCCAGAACTCTCCCGATTATGAATGTTCTGTTCCCATCTCCGTGACCCATCAGGATTGCACTGTCTTAACTATGACTGCCCCAAACTGTCCCTCACACTGAGAAGTAATAAAAATCTGTGGACAGTTCCTATCTCTTGATTAATCATTTGGGGTCCAGCATCGCTAAGAGGTCTGTGGGCCCCCCCACACACTTGACCCAGTAGCAATGATATACTTCATAGAAGAGCAGGCCACATTTTGTTCGATGTCTGTCCTAAAAATCTTTCTTAAAAAGAAAAAAAAAAAACATAAAAAGTGAAATATTTATAAAGTTCTACATGTGAGAAATGTTCAATTAAGTCAGCTTGGATTCCTGGCCACCCCTGGGAATTGGGCCAACCTGAGGTAACCCTGGGAGCTGTAAAGTGTGCTTGTCTCAGTGTTTTATCCAAGTAAAGATCAGGTTTGGGTGAATAACCGTGATGATCCTAAAGGGCACATGGTCCTGTTCCCCGCCTCACCCCTACCACACACTAGTCTGAAGAATTTAGTCCATCTTAAAAATACAGACTTAGGAGGGGCTTAGGAGGTGAGATGGGCCAGCCCATGTCTGCCTTCCTAGGACATCCTTCCTAGGGTGGGGCGGGGGGAGACAAAGCATGGGGGATCTTGAGTGGCCTTTGGCTTTTTCAGCCCCAAGTCAGAAGAGGATCTGCCCTTGCTTCATGATGATGGATTTAACCAAGTCCAGGAAGTGGATTTTCAAACTTGGCCTTTTGCCTTGGAGGAAATATTTTATATTTCACAGGTCTCCCAATTCCCACCTCCACTTTATAAAAATTTAAGTCTTTGGAAAATATTTTTCATAGCATCATTTTTTATTCTGAAGTTCCTAATTTTAATTAGTCATTTTGCAAGCCAGACAGTAGGGCTGGAAAAAAAGAAGAAAGAAAGAAAAAAAAAAAAAACGTGATTGGGAAAAATAAAAGACCCATCCATTTAATGAAACTTCATTGCCCACAGAGGGTGTTTAAAGGTAGGGGAGGACCTAAGAGAATGGCTACCCTCCTTGTGTTGTTCTCAGCTTGGTTTTACTTTTGTTTTGTTTTATTTTTAAAGATAAGCTTGTGAATGGCCCTGTCTTGGTTCTGTGAGGCCCCTCCCCAGCACTGCGTTCCGCGGGGCCCGTTTCCCTACAGAATTTGCTGGCAGCCCAGCGTATCCTCTTCATCAGCTTGTTGGGATTACTCATCCTCTCCGGCACTGCAAGAAGGAACAGGCAGCATGCCCATTGCTTGTTTATTCCTTGTTTTAATTTTCATTATTACGTTTCTCAGGAAATGCACGCCTTAGCTAACAGTTACTGGCACACAAAGGTATTTGAGTTCTTGCCAACATTTGGGGAAACTGAATGAGATGCCTTAGAGGAGGGTTGCCCCATCCTTTGCTTAAAGTTTTCTTTCCTTTTTTTCTTTTTTGTTTTTTTCTGTCCTTTAGCCCATGAAGAGCATCATGCTTTTGAAGGTGGACGTGGAAAACACTAATTGCACTCTGTAAAGAATTCTTTGTCCTTTGCTGATTGGTTTTGGAAACGGTCTTAACAGGAGGGAGAGTGAAGAGAAGACTTGCCGAAGCCCGATGCTGGTCCATTTAGAGTGGGTTTCTGCCCTTGCAGATTGAGCAATTAGGATTCAAAGTGGCAGGTGGGGTGGAGGGAGATTGTGTGGGTTTTTACCGTCACATTACTTGCTTTTTTTTTTTTTCTTTTTTTTTTTCTTTCTGAATTCTCTGTTCTTTTCACTCCAATTTTTTTTTTTTTTTGCCCTTTTAAACTCCTCATTCAGTCTAATTATTGTTTTCTATACTCCCCTTTCATTGAGGCACAAGAAATTGGTTTCCCTTTAAGTAGCTCTGCTGTACCTAGTTAATGAGAATATGCGTAATCGTGACAATACTGCTTTTGAAAACCACACTGTCCTCGGAGGAATACTAGCTCGGTGAAACCTGTCTTTTGATTATTTGTTGTGACACATTCCTACATACTGTGCACTGGGCATTGTTTTTTCTGTCCCAGGGAAAAGAAAAACCTTACTTAATCTGATTTTTCACTGAGAGCACACACATCTTTTATTTTTCCTTTTTAAGAATTTTTTTTTTTCCGAGATGAAAGGAAAATAATAGTTGGGTTGCCAAACATGAAAACTATAATCGCAGTTGAGTATCAGGATATAAATCAAACTGTAGATCTTTGGACCCTCTGTGGAAATATTTTCCAACCAGAATTTCAATTTGGCCTTTTCAAAGGGAGGCGCTTAGAGTGGTAGCAAGGGGTTTGTCTCAATAGGAAACCTTATAATTTCTGATCTGAAGAGAAGGTGATATTTTAATTGTTTGAATTAAGCTGCTTCTAAATTTTGGGTGTGTGTACCCACTTAGGGCTTTCCAAATCAATTCAGACACATTTTGTTAAATGATCCCCTTTTACTCTTCGTATTGTGTGTCGTTTCCAATAATCAATCATTCTCCGGTCTGGGCAGCTTTCCCCTGCCTTTTTCATTTAGGAGCAGAAGTTAAATCTCATTTCCAGGATGAATGTGAACATTCACAAAGTTGAACTCTGAATGCAATTCTGTTCACATTAATTTTTAGAATTGTTGAGATACATCGTATTATGTTACCAAATAAATACCGGTTTTAGTAGAAGGAAATGACCACCCTCTGGAACACTCAGAATGTTCTGATTTCCCTCCCTCGACTCTGCCAAGCCTCCTGCTGCGTCTACCTGAAAAAGGCAGGGCCATTTGGAGACGCTTCCTCCTGCTGGCTTTTTTCTGGACTCAGGGGAGCTAGGGCATGCTTATACATTTCACAGAAGGGCGGTGCATCCAAACTTCATTGCACCCAGGAGTTTTAATTCCTCTTGCAGTATTGACCAGCAGAGAGAGGTGGGGCCACTTGCAGCCCACAACCTGTGTTTGTAAATAAAATCCTCCATGCAAACATTTTAAAGGATTTGAAACAATATCTTTTTACACAAGTCCTGCCCTTCACTTGCATCAGTAACTACATCAACCATAATAACAATGATCATGGCTTTTCTTTTTTTTTTTAATGCTTTGTTTCTAAACTTGAGTTTCTCCAGTGATTTCAAAATGAGGTATAAGGATATCAGACCCATTTTTCAAAAGCCTGGAACTTTTATTTTTTTAAACATTGTACTAACATCCAACTTGTTTTTAAATTATTGATCAAGGATTTAAAAAAATATTCTGGGCATGAATTTAAATTCTTTTTTATAATATAAGTATTTTTCTGATAGAGTAGAAAAAAGGATATAATTGACTTATCTTCATTATAATTGTCATATATATTTCCATAAGTAAATGGATGTTGAAGTATTTTTATTTTTGAACTTTATTTAAAGCATTGTGATGACGTGTTCAAGTTTTGCATGTATGTAGCTTTTGAAGTAAAAAAATAAAAGGAATAGGAATGTTAGGCTCCCATTAATGTTTTCTAGTTTCTATTGTTTATGATCACGAAACATGGCTTAACACACAAAGTAGGTTTTTTTGTCCCAGAGAACTTGTGCCACTCTTTCTGACCCTGTGGAAAATACCAACTGTGAGAAGGGTTTAATTTGCCCAAGTTAAAAACCTATCATCTAAATTACCCTAAGAGAGGATTTTGTCAGATTTTGCTTTGGAAATTGTTTTAATTGAATATTTAGTTCTTAAGAGACAGTGTATGAACTAAGCTGATGTAATCAGTTTAAAAACCTCTCATTACCTTTTTGGATTAAAGAAGCTAATACTCTCTGTAGATACAAGGAAATGTTTTGTGGGACACGTGACTTTAGTGTTAGGGTGGCGTCCCCCGCTCGGCCATTGCTGGGGAAAGGGGGCACTTGCAGTAGAATCCGAGTGTCTTTCAGCCAAGCCTTTGCAGGTGTGGCCTAGACTCTGCATAGAGCCATCCAGAAGCCAGAGAGCTTGCTCTCTGGTCTTTGTCATTCCTATTAAATAAGGACAGATGGTACTCATCGAAAGTAACTTGTCTGTATTTCGGTTCTCTTTTGTAAGCGCTTTCTGAATGCCGACTCACTCCGTTTTAATGTTCCTCCCACCCACAATGTTTCTGCATTTCTGAAGTGAGGGTGTAGTTTACAGAGGACACGTCCATTTACTATAACGTGCCTATTAAATTCAGGGATACAGTTGATGGAGAAAAAACATGGAAAGGAAAACACAATTCTGGTAAACTTTGAGCTTAACTTGGCTCTGACCTTCTCCACTTTCTTGAATTTAGCCGATGTCTACATCATACATATAGTCACAAGACTTTGTACTTGAAAGAAATTTTGAACATAATTGGGCCCACTAGACATAGTGTATAATCTACCAACAGAGAGATTGTCCTTTGTGAAAGGACGGGGACCAGCCAGCGTGATATTGAAGTCTGCAGGCTACACCGCAGTCCTGGCTTCCTTAAACAGGGAACGCTCAAAGTCTGTCCCCCTAACTCCAAAACATGTCACCCCGATCACGCACTAAATATCTGATCCAATCTGGCCATTGATACACCGATACATAATCAGATGCCCTTGTTATAAGCAGCTCTCATTCTCTGCCTGTCACACTCAGTGACCGAAGCAGTGTCACACTGTGGTGTTAGAAAAGAACCTTATTATTCCAGGAGGTGGGCATTTTGCTACACAATGCCCAACTCTGAGAGGATCCCAACTTTTGTATTTACACAAAGCTGACAACGTTTGGAGCGATCACATGGTGGCGCTGCTTTCCTGCCAGCGGTTCTGCCTCAGCAGCATAATGTATCCAGCTCTGTCTGTTTGTATAATCATTTTAAGATTCCACTGCCTGTTGCTCTTGTGGTTTTATAAAAATTTGATGAGGTACTACCAGTAGAAGTTTAGCTCTCCTACACCTAATAAAAATGTGTCAAAGATAGAGCACTCCGGATGTGCTTTAAAAAAAAAAAATCTCAAATCTTAGGCTCTCATTGAGCCTATAAGCAGTTAGGAAGAGAAGGAATGAAATAAACTAACATATAGGAAATACCAGAAATATTTCATCAAAGTGGGCAAATCTTGTGCCCAAAGGGAGAAAAGTAAAGTTAGAGTTTGATTCTTTTTTCTTTTCTTTTTTCTTTCTAAATATGAAACTCCCCTTTAAAAATGTAAGTCTGCTGTTCACCTTTCCTTGATTGATGTTTCTGTCACGTTTCGCTCGTTACCAATGAAAGTAGAGGACTGCCTGTAGACAGTTTATTTCTTCAAAGAGGATATTCAGACCGATGACAAGTTACTTAAGAGTTTGGTGACTCAGGATGGTCAATGCCTGGAGAGCTAACTGCTGCAACAGCAGAGAGGGGTCAGAAGGTGAGGAGGAAAAGGATAGGAATGGAAGTGCAGTGAAAGCCCCCTTGGGGTCTCTTCTCTTATGCAGCAGTTAGAGTGGGGCTCTTCCTCTCCATCTCCCGTGAGGAAAAAAGCCCAGATAGATGCCTCACACATCTGATGATACAGTTCTGTTTTTGTTTTCTGCTTTTACATTTGCATCGAAATCTAACGGCACTTCTTATTTAGGTTAACCCATTCAGGCTCAGAGTCACTCTCTTAGAGTTCTGACTGATGCAACTCTACTCCTAAAACTCACAGACTCTTAGAATTTTAGAGTGGAAGGGACCTTTGAGATCATCTACCAGGGCTTCTCATCCCTTAGCATGCAGAAGAATTTACTGGGGTGCTTCCTTTCTCGACCCCGAACCGAACCTAGAGTTTCTGATTCAGATGCCTGCCTTTTTAGCAAGCGCCCCAGGGGTTCTAATGTGGATGGTTCTCAGACCCCCCACTTTGCAAACCCCTGATTATAACCAACCCCCTGATGTTTCAAATGGGGAGAACCTCACCACCACCGCCCCCCCGCCCCCTCCCCCCCGCAAGCTCTCTCAGGTGACCTGATTTGGGTGTATGATACCAACAACCTTCTGAAGGCTGGAGAAAGCCATTATTACCTAGACTTGAGAAAATGATGTTCATAAATAAGAACTTTATGGCTAGGACCCCATGCAGTAATAGGTAGCCCACCTCTGGAAGTCCATAATATAAAACCTTTAATACACAATGGTGGTTTTTCTCTTTTCTAGATACCATTTCAGCCTGTTAAGAGAAAAGAAATTAATGTTCAGAAAACGTAGGTACCCCATATGTGCAGTAACTCCTTTTCCATAATGTCTTACGGCATCTGGGGTTCAGCATCATTGAACGAGATTAAATGAACGTTATAGAGCTATAAAATTGCATGTAAAATAACGCAAAACTGTTCAAATGACTATCAAAGTAGTCTGGGAGTGAATTTCCACTCAAATTAATTGTCACTCCTAGATGTGGCTTAGCAAAGCTGTTACTAAATTGGAAGGATACTTTGATACATGGAAGTATCCGAAAAACTCAAAGTATTCCCTAAACCATGTGAACGATAAGCAAAAGTCATTGTGAAGTCAGTATTATTTTGTTCATCGTTGCTACTGAAATTGAGAGTCCCATTGTATATGTGTGTGTTGAATGTACCTTACTAGAATATCCAATACAACAGCCTTTTGGATATTCTATGCTCTTGTGTCCTTCAGAAATCACAAGGTTGAAGAAATCTGTCTTAAATGTTTTTGTTTTGGTTGCTGCCTGAGAATAGTGATCAACTCATTTAACGAAATGCACGATCTCTTTATGACAGTTTCAACTTCTCAGGTTGAAGTCAGAGAATTTTTCTGAAACTTCTATTTTGGAACAAGTGTTTGAGATTTATTAACCTGGCAACTTTGCATGAGAGAAACAAATGAAGTAAATATCAGCATTTCTGAGTTCTCTATAGAACTTTTTTTTTTTTTTTAAATACAAAGAAGCAACTTTTAATGAAGGTTTAGGAGGTGAAAATTTTAATTTTAGCAGTTTACATAAATGATGAATGGGGAACATTAAAGGACTTCGAGCATTTAAATTAAGTTACAGGGTTTCTATTTTCGAATAGAGCGATTAGCTTTGTGAGTATACATTAAATCCCACCCCCCCAAAAAAAATTTCTGAGCCCTTAATCAGGTAAGATGGCTGACAGCCATTGTATGGTTTTTCAAAAAGTTTTAACTATCTTCTCAGTAATTGAGTAATAACAAGTCACCATCCCTTTGCATGTCCCCTCACCGAGATTTCAGTTTCATTGAGATTGTTACACAAAAGGATTTCTGAGCTTAAACTCGTGGGCACACTTTACCTTGGCACCTCCAGTACCCTTTGTCCCAAATTTAAAATCTTATCAGTTGCATTCAAAATTATTCATTCTTTTGAACTGTGTTACCTGTGTAACTTGAAGCAGGTTTATTTGCCTGATGTTTTGGATCTGCCTGTGCCCCCTCCTCCCTGTGGTATACCATCTGTGCCCTGTGCATTTGGGGCCCTTTCACATATGGCTACAAGCTGGTGTAATGCCCTTCCTTTTGATCTGGCTTCATCTAGTGATTTGCTCAGTATTTTTAAGGTCAGACTGAAAAGTTTTCTGTTCCAGTTATTTTTGATTTTATATTGTGTGTTGTGTTTGATGTTCAGATACATGTGAAAGTTGCTTCTCTAAGTCAGTAATTTTTATTCCAGCCTTTGGCAGCCATCAGGTAAGACTAGACTGTACTTTTCTTACTTGAAAAAACATAGTGATTTATGTGTTTCGTGCACATGTTTGGACTTTTCATGCAAAAGTTCTTGCCGTTTTCTAATTTGGGACTATATTGCTGTGAATTGGTGCTCCTTCCTTTTTTGAAGTTAGAACTTCGTGGGGTTTGTTTAAGTGTTCATTAATCTGCAGAGCTTTATGTTGAGATCTTTCCTAATCTGTTGCCGTGGATTCTCACGCTGTAATTGGGTTCTATAGTATAGAAATGTCGTTCTACTCCCTCAGGTTTAGAATTTCATGCAACGTTACAAACCACACTGCTTCATCTTGATAAGGTTCCATGTATACGTGTGGTGATTGTCAAACCCTGTTTATTCCGGCACCTACTGAAACTTTCTATCCACCTGGTTGGATGAGTGTGAAGCTCCTAGCATGCTGTCTCACACCTAGTAGGTTGCCATGCGTCCTGTGGCAGGAAGCAGCTATTCCTGTTTTCTTCTCCTCCCTCCTTGAATGTATTTGGTGATAGGGCTCATGTTGGTGTCTTAGAAAACACATTTTATTTATTTTCATTCTTTTTCTTTACCCTTTACTAAGAATGGTTTCATTTTAGAATAAGCCAATCATGCTTGTTTCTCTTTTGTCCCCCAATTTGCCCGTAAGATTCAGTTGCCCCTTATTTAGCCACGTAAAGTCGATTTACTCTTGCTTTCTAGCTGACATATCCCTTTAAAAACCAGCAAAATACCAGCACTCTTATTTCTCCCATTCATCTACAGACTCTTCCTAACTCTCCCTGTAAAAGCAAGCAGTTCAAGATTGTGTGTATGATGCTCAATTAATTTTAACACAGTGAATTAAATGAAATTAATTAATTAAATGAGGAGCAGGGCATAACACTGTGAAGGCTTTAAGATTTCCTAATATCTCCTCCACCCATTTGAGTCTGATTACTGCAGCCATGTATTCAGCGTGTACTTTATCACCTAGAGGTTATCCATGCACTTTTGGAATGTGTTCTTGGTTGTTTTATAAGCAGAGGCTCTGCCTTCCCACCTAAAATTCAGTTTTTTCGAGGCCAACTAGTGACTCTTTTAGTGTAGTAACCGCTGTTACAGAATTTTTAACTGCTTTCACTAATGAATGTATTTTTTAAAACTCTCTGGAATTCTACAGGAAGTTAGGTCTTTTGTTATAAAAAGAAAACAGTAGCATTTACAAGGCTCAGCAAGCCTTAAAATGTGTATCATTGAAATATGTATCTATTTCCCATCATCTGGCTCAGCCATGGTGCTGACTAGCGTATTTCTTGCCAGAGAAAATAAGTTTAAATCATAAGCATATTTAACTAGCAAGCATAAATCATAAGCCTTTCCAGTCATAAGCACGCTGAACTCTGGTACCGTTTGTACAGATGGTATGGTTAAGTGTGTGTGCTCCTCCCAGCCTCAAAGATGTGGACAAGTTTTTACTCCCCAATTTCCTCTTTCACTGGGGGAACTTAAATCATTTGTTTTTTGTGCACATAGAATTCTAGAAAGCACAGACCTAGAGGAGGTTTCAGGTCCTAGGAAAGTTTTGGGTTTTGTGACTTACTGGAGAATGAAGGAAATGAAGGTTCAACACTAAAGCAATAATGCCCCCTTTTAAGGCAAACGTAATTGGTGTTTCGTGAAGATAGTCAAGTTCTGAAAGACAAGACTTTGATTTTCAGAGTGTATCTTTAAAAAAAAAATCACGGACTCAGAAATAAAATTTTAACAGAAGTCCCTTGGCTTTCAAAGAGTGTTCCCCAGGTGGCTGGTTCTACAGAAATACTTGTAGATACTGCAAACAAAGCTCCTATTGTAAAATATATTTTTAAAAGTCTAGTAAAACAATAGCACATCCATACTGACGTGCATTGCGTGGCAAAACGTTAACATTTTGGAAGCCAGTAAGCATAATTTATGTGCTCATTGATTTTGTTTTATGAAACATCACTTTTAAGACCTTTTTATTATAAAATAAAACAAAGATATAGAAAAACCACCCAAAACAAACGTGTAGCTTAGTGAATTGTTATAAGGGGAAGATTCTTAGATCAGCACCCAGGTCGAGGACTGGTGCCCACTGCCCCAGGAGCTGTGCCCACTACCCCAGGAACCCCGTTCATGAGTACCCTCCTGGTCACAGCCCCACCTTCCCCATTAAAATAACCTTTATCCTAACTTAACAGTAAGCACTTCCTTGCATTTCCTTCTGGTTTTATCACTCGAGTGATAGACCTCACTTTTATCTTTTTATGTAGAAGCTCCTCTACTAATGAAAGTTGAGGTCAGAAAAATTATTTATAAGCCCTTTCAATGATACGTACAGAATGACCCTCTATAAACAATTGCTATCCCCCCAAGTCAACAATTGGACAGACTCTGATGTGCTTCTGCTGAGGTTTGCTGCTCTGGTCATAGCTATATTATTAACAGTAACGGCTAATGTGTATGGAGTTCCATGCCCTCTAAGCACATGGAATAATCAATGTACTTCTCTCCAAAACTCTAGGAGGGAGATCCTCTCATTGTTGTCCCCATTTTCTGTGTGTGGAAACTGAGGTTCAGAGAGGTGAAATAACGTGTCCGAGGTCACACAGTCAGTCTGTCTCAGAGCCAAGTCATATCCAAGGTAATGGCTCCGGCCTGTTCTCCCAATGCTGTGCTGCCTTGATGGAAGTTGAAGATTCCGACACACAAGAATTTTGAGATTCCATATAAGAAGAGTTTACCTCTAAAGGAAAGGATCTACAGCTTTAAGAAAAAGATGGAAAAATTGCTGTCCTAGATCACCTTTTTTCCTTTTACAGATGAAAAAATGACCCAGAGAATATAAAGAATTTGTCTAAAGTCACACAAACAGTTGGTGGCAAAATTACAGACAGATCCCCAAACCTTCCAGCTGTTAAAATCAATGATCTTTCCTTCATTCCCTACCTTATGTGGAAAAAAAGACATTTTCTAATCTGCTTTTTTGCATCATTTCCACAGAGCAGAGTTGACTTGAAACCAGTTTATAACTAGGCCGCACCACCCACTTGCTTACTTTCTCAAGGTTTTAACTGGGAATTAAAAAATTTGTATGTGAAGTTCGCTTCCCCGCCGCACTTACTGAGTGCCCGATCTGTGTATGCACGTGCCTCACTCTCTTCTCCAAAGAATGTACAAGAATAACACATTTGACTGTTGTGGATGGCAGGTGAAAAAGAATTACTGGTATAGTGTAGGCCCTTCAGCATGTTCACGGCCAATTCTGGATTATCCCAGCACAGATGGATTGTGCAAAATCCCTCTTCTGCTTCTTACTGGTGACCTTTAACTATTTGTGTTTGCAAATGCCTCTACCAGAGATTGCAAAGGAGAAGAGCAGAGAAGATGGAATCTGATTCCTTGAGCAGGAGGTTAGGCATCCTGGTAAAAGGTTTGGAGGTTTTGGTGGCAGACTGTGGGATCCTCTCTGGGATGCCCGACGTAGCCTTGGGTGTAAACCTTCAGAAGAGAGGCAAACTGGGCATAATGCACAGAGCTTAGTTTGAAATCTGTGTTACTGGGTTGAAATCCCGTTAGCTTGTGCCTTGAGCAAATCACTCATCTTCTCTGAGCCCCGGTTTCCTCATCTTTAGAAGGGAAGAAGGTGGAGCTTCTTCAAGGCAAACGGCATACTTAGGCAGCCAGCTCAGTACTTTGCTCATGCAAAGCGTTTGTAAATGGTACTTCCACTGGTTGACTGTATCCATGAAGTAGGTCCGGTAAACAGAATGAGCCGAGCCAGTGAAACTTGGGCACTTCCCTCTTGAGGGACTGGCCCAGCTTCAGCTGTTTGAAGTCCTGCAAGTTGTTGCTGGCAACACTGGTCAAACCCGCTAGTCTCCTAACTGCTTGTTTACTGGTCTTTCCACCTCATCACACCATATTGGGGAAAACAAATCTACCTGCTTCACTTGTGCTCTGTGTACCCGGCTTCTGAGTCCATTTGCCATGAACCAGTTTAAAACCTGAATGAACCTTCCAGTTAATTATTTTTTAAGGTCATGACTGCCATCATTACTCAGGAATATGTATTAAGAAGGAAGTTTGGTTGATGAAAATATTTCCAGGCCGAGCAAATTAGTATTGAAGCATGAGTACCGTGTTGTCCAACGTGGATTGCAGGCACGTAAACGTGACACTGGACGAAGATTGTAGCAGGCTCCCAAGAATTCCCTGAGTTACAGGCATAGTCTTTGAATCCTGGATACCTTAAAGGAACGTTGATAGGCATTAATATAGCTGAGATAAGGATTATATGGGATACTGACTCATTCAGCAAGTATGTATTGAATCTTAGTTAAAGTAAGTATTGTATCCTAGTTAAGATGTACTGGGCAGTGGGGATACAAATATAAACAAGACATCATCCCTTCCTCGTGTAGCTTACAATTCAGGGGATTGGTAAATATCATAGAACTTCTGAACTACTCCATCGTAAGAAAGACAGGAAGTAGATCTTAAACATCTCTGCATTCCAAATGCCTACACATACTGCAGACTCACTGCAGGTTTGAATGAAGGAATGTTTGCATGTTACCCTAAGCAGAGGTGGTTTGTTTTTTTTTTTAATCAAAATATCCTTAGATTTCTAAAGCTGAGTGTTTTCACTAATCTCAGTATTGTTTTAAAATTCTCTGGTAATAGTTTTGACAATGAATTCAGTAACCACAAAGGCTGTTTATAATTTGTTGGTGCTTTTCAAACATCTTTCAAAGCCAAGCGAGCCCCTGACTTTTGTTCAGTAATTCACTGTGTCTTTCTGTCTCTACCTGAGGGGTAACCATCATAAAACGGCCTGTGCACCAACATGTTAAATATGGGCATTCTTACACTGTGGAATGTCTAAAGATTGCTTACTCTGTCATTTTTAAAAGCCCTGTAATTCCTTATAAAGCATATATAGCATCTGAACAAGAAATATGACACTAAGTCTAGGATTAAATAATATCTTGGGGCTGCTACCTTATGCATTTTCAGCAGTTTGGGAACTCCACTAAGTGCAGGTTAACAAGACCAGAGCATCATAAATGAGCATCTGTCCCATGACCCAGCTGGAGACCCCTCCGATTATTCATTCCAGAAGCACGTGCTGACACCGAGTTCAGCCCTCTCGGCTCTCCCACTCTTAGTGGTCTTTTAAGATTGGCAGGAGGTCAAATCCTTCCAGCCCCACGCTTTGTGGCATGGCTAAATGTTCTCTGGGTCTTGCTTTGTAGCCCTGATAACTCAATTTTCAAAATTAAAGTAAACAAAAGGAGACCCTGGCCAGGGAGCAATCCAACCCTGAACGTTTACGTGGAAAAGGCAATGTGTGTGTGTGTGTGTCTGTGTGTGTGTGTGTGTGTGTATGTGTGTTTTAAGTGTTTTAAATGAGAACAGGCAGCTCTGCGGAGAAGAACGTGTTCGATTGGGCACCACTGCTGTTTTGCCCGCTGACCCGGGCTTTCGCAAGCCCAAGTTCATCCTTCCACTTCAAAGGCCTGGCTCTGAGCGGATCACACATTTTCCTTGATGACAAATTAATCAAACTTGATTTCTCCTACGAGATGGATACAAAAGAACTACAACTCCCCGAGGCCCGAAAGTCAATATAGCCCTTCTGGCTCTGATTAGAGTAACAAAAGGATATCTGAAAGCCATCTTCCTCCTGCTCGAGGCTGTGGGACGGAGCTGAAAGCAAGCCCGGCTTGTAAAGGAGAAAGGCCTTATTAAAACACATTTCAGCTGCGACTGAGTGCATGGCGAGCCCTCCTGACAGAGAAAATGACTTCTTAGTAGATGCTCACCTTTACTCAAGAGCAAAGTTTCCGCTTAGAAGGACTGAGAGGAAGTAGTATATTATGAATCTGAAATGTTTATAGATCTCTCCTTTTATGTTTCTGCTGTGAAGATGAGGTTAGAAAAAAAGAAAGAAAGAAACGGCTCTGTGATATCTGGCAAGCGTTAGAGATAGCCCTGAGTTTGGATAAGGAAATTGACTTCTACCTGGCTAGAAAGGGAATTCCCCGAGTGCAGGGGCTTTATGTACCTGTGAAGGCAGGCCTAGGACAAGGTGAAGGAATGGGCTTCAAAATGCAATTGCTGTGGGTCTGCGCCGACGCGCACTCGAAGGAGAGAGTGAGAGAAGCCTTCTGCTAAATCGGGGAGCACAGGATTGCAACGCGAAACCCTCTTAGCAGCTTTGTCATCTGCCGTTTCTGTGGGGCATCCAAGGACAGTTTGCATCCTTCTTGTGATTGCTCTGCCTTCTAAATTTAGAAGAATTGCTGTTGCACAGAATATGGTCCCCTAACTGTCCTGGGCGAGCTTTACGCTTCTCCCAAAACGCCTTCACAAAAGGGAACGGTTCATACCTTGAGATCACAATTTTGGAAAGAAGTCCCGGAAGGTTTTTTTCTTCCCCTTTAATAATGTAGGCAAAACACACACAACTACACACGGCGGGGTCCCCTCCTGTGAGTTTGTAGGGTCCGCTTGCCCAGAGCCCCTCCCGCCGCCCAACGACTGATGGCTGATAAACGTGGGTGGAGGGAAGTGGGGTCACAGGGGTCCACCTCTCACGGCTGACACTCGGTTTGAAGATCCCTCCTCCAAGTATCTTTCTGATCCTGACAGGTAGGTTTCAGAATGTCTGTGGCATTCCAGGACCCTTAATAATTTAAAGCTGTCGTTTAGATTCCAGCAACGGGCAAACTATACTGAGGGTTCTGCCGCCCCCCCCCCCCCCCCCCGTGAGCTGGAGCCGCCCTCACCCCTGCTCTCTGACATGCAGGCTCCGAGCTGCCAAACCCTCCGCCCCCATCCCTCCCTGCTCACCCCTTTCCGGGGCTCTGGGGGCGAGCCCAGGCCCCCTCCCCCATCGAGCCTGTTCTGAGCTTTCCAGCTTGAGCGCAGGAGCCCTCCTCTCTCGGGATCTAGGAGACACTTGAGTCTCTTCTACTCCTCACACCCCACCACCGCCCGGCCCCCGTGGCCCTTGGCTCGTCCTGGTGTGCGTGTTCATTTGTCAGGCGTCCCCAGGCCTTGTCACACTCCACGTCACCCAGAGCGCTTCACGCGGGGGCTCTACAGTTGGCTGAGCCGAGAAGCCACCTTGCCACCAGCCCATCGGAGATGCTGTCTTAAGAAACGCATGCGCCATTCCTGGGGGACTGCTTTTGTGGCGGGAAAGAGCACTGCCTTTCGAGTACCCTACACCCCCACCTGCTCGTTTTGCGATTTCGAGTGAGCCGCCTGACTTCTGAGCCTCCATTTGCTCGTCTGGGTAACAGGAAGGATGAACGCCTCCATCACTGGGTGGGAAGAGCAAATGAGAAAATTACGCGTGAAGGCCCATTACCAACTGTTAAGCCTTGTTCTTGTGTAGGTTTCGATGTTAATGCCTCATGGGACTGCGGTGTTTTGGTCAAGGTAGGCCTGGGTTTTTTGTTTTGTTTTGGTGTTTTTTGTTTTGGTTTTGCGGTATTTGGCTAATTGTTTTAAAATCACATTCTAAAGTAGAGTCCAGAAACCCTTTATTTTTATGAAAATTAGTTTTTTTTAGGATAAAAGTAGTACATGCTCATTTAAACAAACGTGAACAATAATAATAGTAGCTGGCCGCCTCGCCATCACCTTTTTTATTCCTAAATGATTAGTAGGAAGTAACAGTGTTTATGAATATCTGAAGATATGCAAGAAAATTGGGCTGCTTCAGGCCAGGGTTGGGGCGAGGGGAGAATGCAGAGATGTAAAGAAAGTAAGGGATACTGAGTAGGAAAAAGGAGGGACCAAAGGAATGCGGTGAGCCTGGCGAAGAGGCGCCGCCTTACCTCAGGTGGTACAAGAAAGTAATTTATTAATAACACCTGTCTCTTCCCCGTGTTTAAGAACGTCTTTAAAGGAAGCATAGCTCCACCTCTTAACTCTGCTTCCGGAGGGGAGGTTTGACGGCAGAGAGAAACTGCGAGAGCCCCCTTGCACTTTCAAGGGTTTAGAACGCCCCCCAAATTAGAAATTAAGTCGTCACTCACGCTGATCGACAAATACGCATCATCTTGCCACCAAGAGGCAGAAATTTTTGGCCCTGCAGAAACTTCAGTGGAGGTTTGTGGCCTTTCATTCTTTTTCTTGTCAATGTTGTATCTCGTCTTTAAGAATGGCTTACGCCTCTTGTGTTTATGTTGCTGAATTCTAGTCCCCATGACATGAGTTGTGTGTTGTAAATGGTTTCTGCTGGACGGTTGGCTAGAGTTGGAGAATGTGTCGGATTCTAAGAGGATGAAAATGGGAGTTACTTTGGTCTTCTCCTTGTTTGGTTTTCCTCAGCGGGTTGTTACGTCTCTTTGCCCACGTGAAGCCCCCAGACAGAGCAGCCCTGGAATGTCATTCAAATGAGATGGCAGAGGCTGCAGTGGTGTGAGAACTTTGCCAGGACTGTGTGTGTGTGTTTATCTTTGTGCCATGGGAGCTGAGGAGATGCCTTCTGCCTGTGGAAAGGCATCAGTGACTCCTGGTTATAACATACCCTTGTTCTAACAAAGCTTAGTTGCCATTTCACATATCCATTTCATTTTGTATATTTCATTTTTTACAAAATTTTAAATCTTGTCTTGCAGACAGAAACACCTAGTGAGTTCCTAGATTGAGCTGTTGGAGGACAAAATGTGTTTACCTGGGACAGAACACAGGTTTTGAAAGCAATTTGCATTCAGAGTCTGTTACAGTGACTGGCTTCTTTATCTCCAGTTCTTAGAGATATTTTCTTCATTGAATGAAGTTCAGAATAGATCAAAAGTATCTATTTTTAAAAGCTGTAGAAATTCTAAGGTTAATTTTTAGCAGAATAGGTAAACAAAGCACTCAGCTCATCAGATGGTTTCAAATTCACTACCCATGTGTAAGCCGCCAGCGTCAACCTTGATAAACTACCCAGTGTGGTTTTCTTGAGACCCTTGCGGGCCTCCTCCCAGTTAACTAGATGGAGTCATCAAGAGACAACCAAGACCAGCTGTGCCTTGGAAACTTGTGGTGAGGGTTCGTTCTAGAGAGATTCCACGGTGGTGGAAGGCGAGCCCAGGAAAGTCCTCTCTCTCCGTTCGTTAGGTGGTAAGGTGTGGTCTCCTGAGCCCAGTAGGACTCAGGCAGGTTGGAGACCCTCTCCCAGCATTGCCATTGCAGATTTCCTAGATCCAATACAAGTTAGGTCCTCCGGGGTTGTCAGTTACATAATCCCACCTCTGTGAGCGCAAGCGCAATGATGAACCTTTCTCAGCTGCACCTGCCAGACACAGGTGTGGACCTTGTTGGAAGGAAGATAAACTGCCATTTACCTTTGGATATGAATGGGCTTCCTAAATCCATGCTGGTCATCCTTTGATGATTCAAGAGCAGTCACTGACCTGAATCAAGGTCCCATCTAGTGACACTCCCTTATTTCAGCTGAGGGTGCTGAAACTTAGAGCGGAAAGGTCCCTTGTCCAAGGTCACAGAGCTAGTGAGCCTCACAACAGGATCTGTACCTCACTCCCCATATTCCACATCCAATTTCCTTTTCTCTAGGCTACTGTAATTTTGTAGTTGTTTAAATCACACATCCCTGTCCTCTATTCTGCCTTTATTTTCTGAATTCTGTCTATTCCAAGCCTGAAGTTTTCACTGAGGAAAAAAACATGTTTTAAAAGTAAGAATTAAGCAAAACACCAAATTAACTTCAGTAGTTTAAAACATTAGGAGTACAATGAGAGAGGGTCACCATAAGCACCATTGCATTAGGGCTACTGCATTCCAAGTGACAGAAAAACCAACAGACTGTCTTAAAGAAAAAAAAAAATTATGAATGACATAACTGAAAAGTTGTGGAGGAATGGCTTTAGGCAGAGTCTGATCCGGAGACCTGTTGCCTTGGTTCTTATTTTTCTGTTGTCTTCATTTTCCAGGTCTAAACCTATATCCTCCCAGTTTTAAGTGCAAAAATACAGACTTTTTCTCTCCTTCTCTCTCCGGAGTCCTAGTAAATCCCAAGGTTGTGTACCATTGACTCTAACTGGTTCTCATTCTTATTCCTGAGCCAGTTACTGTGGACGGGGCACAGCCATGCGGTGACAGGGCCGGCTTACGTCACATACCCATCCCTAATGCCGGAGTGAGGTCATGGCAGTGGTCCCCAGACAAGGGGGTATTGATACTGGGTGACAGAACCCCAAAAGCTCCGCCACAGCCTCCAGTCCCAGTAGCTGCATGACCTAAGGTGTGTTTCCTAACAGCACAGCCTCCCTTTCTTCAGCTGCAGAATGGGGTTGATAACAGCACTGCCCTTATTTATTTATTTATTTTTTTAAAACATCTTTATTGAAGTATAATTGCCTTACAATGGTGTGTTAGCTTCTGCTTTATACCAAAGTGAATCAGTTATACACATACAATATGTTCCCATATCTCTTTCCTCTTGCATCTCCCTCCCTCCCACCCTCCCCATCCCACCCCTCTAGGTGGTCACAAAGCACTGAGCTGATCTCCCTGTGCTATGCGGCTGCTTCCCACTAGCTATCTGTTTCACATTTGGTAGTGTATATATGTCCATGACACTCTCTTACCCTGTCACATCTCACCCCACCCCCTCCCCATATCCTCAAGTCCATTCTCTAGTAGGTCTGTGTCTTTATTCCCGTCTTGCCACTAGGTTCTTCATGGCCTTTTTTTTTTTTTCCTTAGATTCCGTATATATGTGTTAGCATACTGTATTTGTTTTTCTCTTTCTGACTTACTTCACTCTGTATGACAGACTCTAACTCCATCCACCTCATTACAAATACCTCCATTTCATTTCTTTTTATGGCTGAGTAATATTCCATTGTATATATGTGCCACATGTTCTTTATCCATTCATCTGTTGATGGACATTTAGGTTGCTTTCATGTCCTGGCTATTGTAAATAGAGCTAGCACTGCCCTTATTTTGTGTAGTAGTCTAAGCTGCGTGAGGCTCAGTAAATTTTAGCAATTAGCATAAGCTGAGAAGCCAGGGGGCTGGGGCTGGGCGATGCAGTGGCTCCCAGTTGCCATGGGGATAAAGCCCTGACTCCTTGATCAGCCCACGGGGAGCTAAGTCTCCAGCCCTTCCTGGAGCCACTCCCCTTATCTCTCCCCACCTCCACTGCCCCTCCCTGGAGGTGGGTGACTCTCCTCTCCTCATCGTCTCTTTAGAGCAGCACACCTCTCCCCACAGAGCTCATAGCTACCCAATGGAGATGGCCTCCTTGTCTGTCCCGCCCACTAGACTTGGTGAGGATGGAGACCATGACTGTCATTCAGGAGGCCACTGGCTCCTAGCAGGTGTTCAAAGGATCTTTGGAATGTAAAACAACCAGGGGTGAACACTAGGCCAGCCGATGGGGCATCTCCCAGGTGAAGGCCTGGTTGGTCCTGAGGGTTTGCTGCCCGGTGGGTGAGGGGGCTTGGTGCTGACCTGTAGCTGCGGTCACCACCCCAGATCTAGGCCGCTTGCCTGGCACGGGCTCCTATAGATGCCCAAGGAGAGTGAGCTGGACATGGAGTGAGTGCCCTCACCCCCGTACCATCCCACCGTTGGAACAAACCCCGGGGCCCTGCCTGCACAGACTCTTAACAGTCCATGTCTAGGTCTATGGGCCACAGGTTATTTTGTAATAAATTCTTGTTTTCAAAGGAGGAGCTGCTGCCTGATGCAAAAAGCAGATTTTAATCCACAAAAGAACTTCCCTGAAAGTCAGGATTTACTTTCTGTGTTAAAGCGTTAGAGCTGCTCAAAGTAAAAATGTCTCTGACTCTATGTTAAAGGAAGTTGGCTTTGGTAGGAGAATCAAAAATGTCAAAGAAACAGAAATTTGGAAATAACACGATGGTTGGTGGGACCCGCCCTCTGCCGGCGGCCCCCTCCCCCTTGTCAAGTACAAGAGCCTACTGTCATCGTCCCATGCGGCTGGCACTTTTCAGGGAGGGTCTTGCCAAAGATGAAGTAGGGAATATAATTCTTCCTAGTCAGGTTGCGTTTTGACTATTCACAGGCTAGAAATCCTTCCTTGCTGTAAATGCTGGAGGTGAGCTAAAGGATTAGACCCCAGCTGCAAATGCATGCCGTATGTCTTAGAAATGAATCTGGGCAACTGTGCTCGTCAGCTCGGCTTGCACGCCTGCTTCCCTCTCTTTCTGCCGCCAAATTTCCTCTCGTGGAGTTGGTCTCTCTCTTACTGGAGTATTTCCCATGTGTTTGCTAAAGGGAAATCACCACCAAGACATCTGCAAAGTCTCCAGGCTTTGAAGTACCCACAGGAAACTCGGCAAAGAGAAACCCAGAGTTACGTTGAGTCTCCCGGGTGGGTGGACATACTGTTTGTTTGGTTTTGGTTTGGTTTGAGAGCAGCTGGGGGTGAAGCACAAATCCAGGGCGCTGGCACCACCGGAAATTAAAGTGTCTTCATTCTTCTCCTACCTGAGACAGGAGCTTTAAAGAAAACTTGTTTTTTTTTTTTATCCAAAGCAATGAAAAATAAAAGCATGCATAGAAAAGTGTTTAGTTTCCCCTTGTTCAAATGACAGTTCAGACCCGCGTGTGCTTTGAAAGTACGTGTTTTGAACGCATAACCGTTGAAATGTATGTAGCATGTAAGAGTTGACAAAGGGCATTTGTGTCCATTAGCTCAGGTCACCTTTGTAACAAATCAAGGTGGTTAGCGTATTAGCATTATTTGGGTGATGAGTTGACTGAGAGGAAGATGGACAGACTTGCCTAGCATCACTTTGCCGGTGAGTGGCAGCCCGAGGTCCCTCTGATTCCAGAGGGAGCGCTGTCCTGCTGAGAGACTCTAACTCAAATTACTGGGGGAAGTGGCCTGACACTGAGCTGTTTTCCCCTCCACATCGCCCTCAAATTGTGGAGTCACCTCTTTCTTTGGGGGTGGAGGCCAGTCTTCATGGCTCCCCAGATAAAATTAAAGAAATTAAACAATAATCACAGTATGATTAGTAACATTTCTCGAGCTCTGTGCCCAAATCTGTTGTAAATTACATCCGTGAAGTTGGTTGAGCCTCACAGGAACCTTCCGTACACGGTGAGGTCAGGTGACCTGCCTGCCTGTGGTCAGTTGGCTCGAGGTGGTGAGCCAGGATTCAAATGCAGGTGGTCCCCCAGCAGGCTCCTCCTCTTAACCCCTGTCTCTGTATAACCCGTACTGAGCACCTACTAATGCCAGGTCCTTTGCACTATCTCATTGAGGCATCACCACCCCCATTTTATGGATGACGAAACAGAGGTTCAGGGCGATTAAGTGACCCTCCCAAGTCCTGAGACTTAGGAAGAATTGGAGTCAAGAGCTGAGCCAGGCTGTTAATCTCCAAAGCCCGATCTCAGAGCCTCTGCTCCATTCCATGCCAAAAGTAAATAAATAAATAAACCATCGACACTGCAACGCGTAAAACGTCAGAAGAGCCCACTGTGGGGGTAGGCGCCAGAGGCTGTGCTACCCAGTACAGCAAGAGGGTCCCAGCTTAGAGCCCTGCCCCAAGCAGACGGTGTGTCATCGAGGCACCAGACAGAGGGATGCTGAGGCCCAAGGAGGCTCATTCACTTGCACAAAGACATTTCCACGTGTCTCACTGAGGGCTGGCACCAGGATCTGAGTACAAGGTGTGTGCTGAGGGCCCTGGTCTAGGCAGTGGTGACTTTGACAACGTTGAACTTGAGAGCACTGTCCGGGAGAATGGGGTTCGGGAGCCTGGTTTCCATTTCTGCCCCGTCCCCCTTACCCCCGCCCCTTCAACCTCCCTCCATGTCTCCCCTCTCCTCCAGAAATGTAGAGAAACTACCACCCACCTTCTTCCCAGGAATTTTGCAAAGATTAACTGGATCGTTTCAGAAGTTCTTTGAGCGGCATGTAGGAAAGTTGCCATCCAGAAGAAGAAAGTAAAATAACAATAATAATTATTCTATTTAAATGTATTTAGGGAAATCTCTGTGGGGGCAGTGAAGAGGAGACCGGCTTATACTTGTGGAAAATTCACAAGTTAGTGAAATGCCCGTGTCCCTGAGAGGCCGCTGGGTCACTGGTGGAGTGACAGGGTCGTGGCACTGGATCTAAAGTCCCAGCACCAAGGAGTGGAAGCTTCTGAGCCAGAACCACCAGGCTTCTGTACAAAAATAACTTGCCTGCCCATCTCAAAGGCCCGCAGGGACGGCGCTTTCCGTGACCCCAGACTGGTTAGTGCCAAGTGCCCACCCAGCTTTTTTCAAAAACCACATTCCCTTGTCATCCGCCAAGGAGAACTTACTTTTGGGGGCTTCAGCGTCTGTCCTCTAATTGATTCCTGCCTGTTTACCACACGGATCGCTGGGACTTCTCCCCACCTGCTGGTAGAACCTGTGTTTGTCTTTAGCGGTAAAGCCTGGCATATGAGGTTTTGATGCCACCGAGCTGTTGTGGCAAGTTTATTCTGGGCTCTCCGGAGCCCTTGGCTGCTAACATCTGGTCTGTTCAGATGTCGCCCTCTCTCCATTCGAAGGGCCTGGGTTTGGTGGGCAAGATGTTCTCTTTACAGTCGACGTGGCTTTGATCTTGGAGACTGGCTTTCCCACTCAAACACCTGGTCGTGCTTAGGCTGCGCGCAGGTCCACGCTCCTGCACAGTGTTCCTCTTCTCTTGATACACAGATGGCCACCATGCTGTGTGCAGCCGCGGCGACGGCCTGCTCCGCGTCCCACAGCAGAGGTTTCTCCCCTCCAGTTGATGCAGACAAGAGAACCTCGTAGGCAAACTCTTGGGTACTTTCCCATCTCTTACAACTCCATTTCCTGCTCCACGCCGCCCCTGCACCCACTCCTCTCCACCCAGTGTGAGCAGAGACTGGACCCCCTAGAGCAGGGCTTCTCGAAGTGTCTGGGCATCTGATCAGGATAGCGATTCTGATCCGTGAACCGGGGGTGGGCCTCAGATTCTGACGGGCTCCCAGGTGATGTCCACACTGTTGGTCCATGAGTCACACGTTGAGCGGCAGAGTCTTCCATTACTTCTGGAATAATCTCCACTCTGGCCTCCCCCCACCCCCCAGTAATGTTCCTATCTCTCCTCCTTTCTCTTAATAAAACTTCACTGCCTTAAGTTCTACTCCTGTAGAAGCACCCTCTGGTCCCCAGGTGACTGTTTCATACTCAAGCGATAACAGCTGATAGATGAGCAGGATGTAGAGTCAGAAGCCTGTATCTTCGAGAGCAGGGTATAGATTTACGCTGTGATGACTCTATGCGAATCACGTATGCTGTTGGTGAGCCGTTACTGTTTTTAATGTATCCTGACAGTATTCTATCTCAATAAGAATTTTTTTAAAAAATCACGTCATTGACAGTATAAAATTAGGTATTTTAATCTTTTTAATGCTTCTTCTCCCTCCATCCTCAAAAACGCAGAGAAGCACAGAAGAACAACTCAGCAGTCACTCAGAGTACCCAGACACAAGGGGAGCGTCACGTCACTTGTGGTTGACAAGGCCAGCTGTGTGCTTGTTACACTCTGTTCCCCAGCTGAGATCAGTCTGTTCCATTCAGGCTGGAGAAAAGCAATTTCCATGGAAGAAGTCTGATAATATAATTAAAACATTGCCATTACAACTGGATTCAGGCTTCCCTTTTATCAAATCCTCGAGGATGACATTCAAACTTAGCATGGACATTTGAAATCTAGCTGAAGCAATGGCTCTCTCTAGGAGGGAAGCTCTTTTATACCATCTTTAAAGGGGCTCTTAGGATTCTTCAGTTGATAATTCGTGGTCAACAGATGTGGAGCTGAGAGTTCAAGCCACCTAGATCCGTATCCTGGTTCCCTGGTTTTCCCCATGTTACTGAACCTTGTTTAGCCTAGCTTTCCGCATCTGTATAATAGGCACAGCTATTGTTATCGATGATGGGTGGTTTGTCATGTGATAGGTTCTCTAGACTCCACCCCTGTCCCTAGGACAGCCCTGGAAAGCTATCTAATGACTGATGGGCACGGATACCCACCAATGAGAGCAAACCAGCCTGTATCACTGGAGAGGCCCTAGTGGCTCTGCTGTGCCCGCATGTCTCTTTAGTTCCTGGATTGCAGGGTGGCCCACAGTGGATGGAGAGGTTTCCTGTGGGGGGCCGGTGCAGCCAGGACAGTGGGAGGGTTTGGGCTCTGGGGATTGAAGGCGCTGCTCTGGATGGTCTGGTATGAAAGGATGTCAGTATCTAACTGGTCCGTCCCCACTTTGCCAATGAGAATCCTGAGGATTAGATGAGGCAAATTGCCCGAGACAACACAGCCAGTGAGTGGTGGCCCAGGGGAGTGTCACTCTGGCTCCCATGGCCTTACCCACTGAGCAGCCCTCCTCGACAGGACATGAAATAAGGCACGTGAAAGTGTCTGCTACAGTCTCCGGCATGTGGTTGGTGGGTACTCAGTAAATCTTAGTGTCCCTTGCCCTTTGTCTGCACTTGATTCCAGCCTGGTTCTCCATGGAATCCAGTGCCGTCCTCCTGTTTGGGGCTGGCTGGGGTCGGTAGATGGGGCTTCCACCTTTGACCTCTTCGTTACCCAGCAGGGCCTGGTCGGTGCTGTGACTCACGGTTTCCAGCTCTCCCGGGTGCACCACTGTGCACGGGAGTTTTCTCGCTACAGGTTGGTGAAGTATTCCAGGGCAGGATGTTTACATCCCCTGGAGGAATGGGCACAGAATCAAGCCAGCCCTTGCTTGGCAACCCCTGGCTGTTCTTTCCAGCCTAAGGCGCCCTGCCAAACCAACTCAGGAGAGGCAAACATAACAAGTGCTGATGTGCTTCCATTTTATAGAGAACATAATAAAAGTTTTCAGGATGATTTATTGTCCTAAACAAGAAAATACAATGGACGCATCCATTATTCAACATGCTAATGATAACCTTTACTCTCTTGTCGAGGATGATCTAAGGTAGCGTTTGGTGGAAGTACAAAGAATACACAGGGAACGCACACACACACACACACACACAGTCCCACGACATTCCATGCTGTGACAGTTGGAAAATTAATTGTGGAGCGAAGGGATTTAAAACCAAGTGGAAAGGTAGGTTTCCACGTTTGCAACTTTCCGAGCATCATTAAAATAAAATTAAAGGGGTTTCTTTAATTTTAGGTGATTGACTTGGAAATGTCCCCCACGCCAAGTGAGTTTTGAGAACTCATTGAAAGCTTTCTTGTGATGTTGTTTTTTGCTTTCTTGTAATTTTTATGAAGTATATTTCTTCCAACTGACATTATTCAAGCCACATGGAGAAGAGGGCCCAGAATTAGATCATTGCTCAAGATCCTCATTCATGGACCAGTTAACACTTAGGCGCTGGGGGTCAGGGAGGTGACCTGGCGTACTGTTGTTCCCTTTTCAGGGGAGAAACTGACTGCTTTTTTCCCTGAGAATGACAGTTGACTGGAAAATAAAAAAGTTTGTTTTGGTTCCAGGCGAGTTTGATAGAGTGGCAGAATCTTCCATTTCTGATGCAGGAGCACTTTTTCCCAAGTCAAGAGGAAATGGTAATCAAAGTTATTTCCCCCGTGTTTAGTGATGCTCTGTATGTTTCAATGGCTATCAATAAAAGGTAAATCAGTACAGACAGGTGATTTAGATGCACACCATGACTCAAGTATTGATATCATCAGAGAGAAGTTCATTTCTAAATTTCTCTACTTGAAGCTTTTTCACTAGTTTGTGGACCAAAATAGTCTTCTAATGGAGAGGAGAGCCTGGAGAGAGAGCTGAGCCTAGGCTGCCTGTTCCTGTCTTTCAGGAGACTATTTATTAAAGACATTTAAAAAAATAAAAGCAAAAGCTTTTGCTGATTCCCTTAAATGGTTTTTTGGCTATGAAAATGGAAGCATCCCTAAAAAATCTTCATGTCCTCAGCAATTCTCCAAAAATGTCCTCCATCGTGATTTTCAGATGCATTTCTCAATTCTGAATCAGAGCAGAGCAGGCTGTGTTTGGGAGCAGTCAGGACTTGGGCTCCAGAGTAGGTTGGCTGGGTGACCTAGACAGGCTGGTTAACCTCAGCCAGGTTTTAATTCCACCGTAAGATCCGGAAGATTGTTGGTCATTATAAGGTTGAAATAAAGCAATGTAGCTAAAGTATTTAGTATGGTACCTAACACAAAGGAATCCTTCAAGAAATATTGCCCTTCCACTTCCCTCCCCCAAAAGGAAAAAACAATTGCTTAAATATATGTCAAAGTTAAAAAATAAAATTGAGAATTTAAGGAAACTTCCCCAAATAAGACATAGTCGTATACTTAGTATTAATAAAAGAGAGTCTGTTTTTATTCTTTTATCCCTTTAGTAAATGTTGATTGAGTGCCTGTCATGTGTAGGTGCTAGGAACAATTTCCTTCTACTCAGAAGCTGGTGAAACCCAGCTACGCAAGCAGTCAAGTCAAATTTTAAAGGTTTTTCCAGGAGGTAAAAGTGACTAGGGGCAATGCTACTAAAACCAACTGGATATAAAGTTGAATCACCGGGTCTCATTCTAGAGTTTTCCAAAAGATAGCTCTAAAACTATGTTCTTCTTCATTAAGGGGCTTCTAAAAGTCTTTAGGCTTCTCTCCACCACTGCCTACTTGCAATATCATGTTTAGGATTATTCTGAAGGATTCTGAGACTTTCCACAACTATGTCTATTTCAAGTCTTTTCTCAGAAGATGGAACTCCACAGAAGGCAGTTCACATGATTTTTAGTCCGAATCTATAAATAATTGGTGTATCCATTTTAGCCCCCCAAACTCCCATCTGGTTCTCTGTTCACATGAGACACTAGGCCAACAACTTGGAAGGGTAATAATATCTCACAATGCCTGGACGTCGTAGGATAATTGCAATGATAGTAGATGCTCCTCGCTTCTGATTTTTTGAGGACTGGAACTTGGGCTTTCCCAAGGTAATTAGCACAAGATCAGCAGGCTGGATGGGGGAAAAAAAATCACTCAGAGGAAGGCATTTATTTCATCTTCCCTGTTCACTTGTCCTGCGTGCTTGCAGTCATCGAGACTCCTGGTTCAGGATCAGAAGGCCTGACCTGGTGCCTTCTCCTATGCAGACTTTTTCTAATTCCTGCATGTGAGAGAGGCAGAAGAACACAGCTTGTTTGGGGGATCCCAGATGGAGTTTGCAGGATGGACATAAGAAAATGCATCTCTTTTGACTGGTAAACTGAGACATTTGAATTGGAACAGCAATGAAAAAACCATACATGTTGTGGGGTGGGGTTGGGGTGAGGCAACCCATGATGTTGCTTTTGCATCAGTAAAGAGTCATTTTGTAGAGTGATCTGCACTTTACGAATTCCTAATGGGTACAGGCAGTTTAGACTCTGAGCTCAGCGTGTTGGAGTCTCTGATCATGTTCCTCTGATTGAGGGGTGGCGGGGGGGCGGGAAGGGGAAACAATAACAGACACACAAACACACGCTCAACAAAAGATGGGGAAAATGTGAGCACCAGGCGTGTCCCTGCTGATTTGGGGATGACAGTGGAAGAGAGAAGAACATTTCAAGTGCAGGGAGTGAAGCAAGAATAGCCCCCCACCCCCCGACCAGGAGAGGGCAGAAGGGTCAGCAAAGGTAAGTTTATGAGCCAAAGAGAGTTGGGGAGGGGAGGGGGTGCAAGGGGGGATGGGGTTAGAATCAGGGGAGCAGAAACCCAGCACACGAAACCCACCATGATATATTGGAGATGTTTGATTTGAAATTGTGATCCCTACAATTACTGAAAATGGAGCAGTTAAAAAGGAAAGCAGTTCCACTGTGGCAGGGCAGGAAGAACCCGAGACACATTGGACGTTTGAATGCCTTTAAAAAGAAAAAAAAAAAATTGCCTTTTTGACAAAGTTCTCCTTTTAGATCTGGTGAAATGCGTATTAATTTTGCCTCCTTCCTCATGAATCACTGTGTGCTCTGTATCTTCTTTATGGAGAGAAAAGAAGCATCCAGAGATGGAAAACTGCCTGGCACCAGCAACTCAGACTTTTCCTCTGGATCCTATAGGAATGATGAGAAAATAAGTGAGGCGGTCTGGGAGGGAGATGGGATGTGAGCAAAGAATTGTGGAATGTGAGAGTTGGAGGTGGATCACTGTTAGGTCTTCGACTTTTTGTCATTAAAGAGGATAGGACATTACTCTAGTAAAACCCTCACTACCACCCCAGATCTCCCCCATCCTCATCCCATTCCGTGAACCCACCTGGAATGGGAGAGCCCCCTCTCCTCCCACCAAACCAACCTGGAATTGAAACCGTCTTTTCCCTTGTGCCCTCCTGAGAGTGACTGACAGTGGAAGCCACAGAACTGCCAAGTTTTGATGAAGGCGTTCAGTTCAGGTCCA
Organism: Balaenoptera physalus; assembly: GCF_965194825.1. Taxonomy (NCBI): domain Eukaryota; kingdom Metazoa; phylum Chordata; class Mammalia; order Artiodactyla; family Balaenopteridae; genus Balaenoptera; species Balaenoptera physalus. The sequence goes on along the minus strand of NC_138896.1, from coordinate 91,903,231 downwards.
TTCACGATGTACATTCACTTTGTGGGTGGAAAGAAACCTGGAGAAGAGAGAGGAAACACGGCTTAAAGCCTCCAGAAACTGGCAGGCAGACTTCCAGAAGGAGGCTCCTCCAAGGAATCTTCTCGAATTAAACCTGGGTCTGAAACACATTTGCAAATGATCAGGCTTAAAAGTGGGATTGGGTTTCCTTGTGTCTCGCTGATAGGGGCCCAGAGACTTTTGTGGGTTTTTTTTTTTTTTTTGAAGACGAGAACGAAGTAATAAGGCACCATGAGAACGCAGAGCTGAAAATTCTGGGCAGCAAATCACTAACTTAGACCAGCCTCTTCCTCTGACATGCTTCCCAAATACATCATGGCCTTCACGGAGAATACTGCTTCCTAATGTCAGATTATGCAGTAATAGTCGCTGAATGAGAACATAAATGCCTTTAAAAGAAATCATTAGTTGGCTCTAAGGTTTGTACGGCTGCTCACTTATTCTCTGCAGTGTTCGGCCATTAGCAGACCGCAATGAAACAGCTTTTTACTTACAGACCTCCGTTGATGATACATTTACCTAGTGTGATGAGTTAAAGATGATTTTTAACCCCATATCTTTCTTTAAAATGCTGAAGAGGCAGTCCAGAGTTTTTCCATCCATAAATGGTGGTCATAAACTACCATAAGATGGCACTGTAACATAAATTATGGGAAGAGTCAGCTATATGGTGTAAGGACTGAAAGAATGAAAAGTCGAGCGCCAGATCTGCAGGTGAGCAGACGGGAATTATTCCCAAAGAGCTGCATCAACTAGGAAACGTGCTAAAAGCATGTTATACTCACACTGGATTTTAATCAGGGAGACACTGTCCAGGAATTCAATGCAGACAAGCCCTTTTACATTTTCAGAGAAGATGAATTCCAATACACCCTGAAAGAAAAGATTTCAAAAATACTAAGAGAAATCAGGCTGCAATTGCGGGTACAAAAAAATGGGAAGGTGTTTTCCACTCTGGGTTCTGTCTCAGGAATATAATAACAGGTCAGAACGAAAAGATTGTTGAACCATTTTCCCATTCTTCTGACTTCTCTGTCATCCCGGGAGGGGGAGAGAGGCAATCTTAGAAAAATGGCCAAGCCCACAGGTCCTGGCTGTGGTGTCTGAATGTCAGTGCCAGCACATTTATCCCCTCGGTTTTGTTGTTGTTTTGGGGTTTTTTTGTTTTGTTTTTTTAACAGAGCAAGCATTGCCTTTACAGATAGGTATTGGGGAATAAAAAGTATTTTGGGATATTGATGCAGTAGGCATCGTTGGTTGCTTTTTTTGTTTGTTTTTGCCATGCTCTGTTCGAGAGGGGCTCAGTCAGTGCTGCCTCTGCCAAAGTGGCCCTGGTTTAGTGGCAATCCCTCAGAGATTATAGAGGAAAGGGGCAGAAACGTCGTCCAAATTTCTTTGTAGTGTCTCCATAGCTTCAGGTGCATTGGAAAACAGCAATCTCACCAGTGTGTTCTCTGGCTTCATAGAAAAGCTCTTAAAAAAAAAAAAAATCAATTTCTTGGAGATCTTAAGCTATTGTGATACCAAGTGGGTACTCTCTTTGGCTTGGCATAAAAGCAGGTACGTGCTCTTCTCTGCTTAGCAAGCAGGTATCCAGGCCCTGTTCAATACCGTACACTCTGGAGAGGTACCGAATGCTGCGGGAGCCATGAGATGGCTTTTGGAAGCACTTAGCATCCCTGCAAACAGCGGACTACGCTTGGCTAAGAGAAGGTCATTGGGGAGCCTGGCTTTATGTAGAACATCAAGCTCCTTTTCTTAATGATTTTTAACCCCCATCACTCCAGTAGAGAAAATAGGGGGAATATCAGGCAACTGACAATACTGGTCAAAGACCAATCAGAGATGCATCACGGGGGATGTTGTAGTCTAGAAAGCCCACGCCTGGTAACGTGGTCTCGGAAGCCCACAGAGCCCAACTTCTAGCTGATGCAAAAACCGATGGGTTTTCTCTCTGGTGGGTTAAGCCTCCATTTGGGGGAAGACAGTCTTGGCTGGTCTCTGGCAAGTAAGCCCCGTGCCAGAGAGTCTATGGCACACACAGGGAGTCATGACCAATCTCACTCTAGTGAGTAGACTTGACCATTGCAACCTCTCAGCTCCCCTTGTAAAATCACTGTGGTATTAAGATGTCTGTTTCTCAGAGAACATTAAGTGGAGGTTTGTCTGGGGATGGAGCAAAGGGAAAAGACTTGCTTCTTAATACGCCGGTGTCCTCTGTTTCTCTTGGCAAAAATCTGTTGTGAAATCTCATACCTGCTTTGTTCCTCTGATTACCTGCTTACTTAAGAATACTGAATTACCCCTCCCAACTCTTGCTAATTGTCTTCATAAATGTTATTTTGAAAATACTGTTTTAGACACCCCCCGAGACATTTTTTTCTCAAATGGACAAAGTTGTATCTTTGTTCATAGGTTTGTGAAAGTTGATACTTAAGGATCCCAATCCCCTTCCTGAAACTCTTGGTGCCAGAATATAGAATCGGAGGGATTTTATAAAGGTATGATGGTGCATGGACCATACATCATGTACCCTGTAACTGGTACTTTAAGATTTCTGCAGTGAAATGTGTGAATGTTCGGGTTAATGGTCTTAAGTTACGTCTATAAAGATCCAGTATCAGGTCAGGTCTTGCCAACATTGAGTTAATTAGAAAAATAAACAAAACTTTGAATTTCTGAATTATGAATAAGGGAATGTGGATCTGTTTTTATATTGTATAAGTGTGTTTATGTTTTAGACGAAATACGGTGTTGAAGTTACATTCAAAATCTGTGGATTATGTAAAAAGGTAGACTTTGAGGTCTGGCTCTGAAGTTGCCTCTAATCATAATTTCTTACATATCCATCACTTTCTACTTTTTAATTTCTTACTGACTAATTAGAACCTCCAGCCACGAGGTTGCAAGCTCGTGTGTTTAAGGAGACCAGAAAGATACTGTGAACTGGGTGGTAGACAACAGGGAATGGTGAGGACCAGGGCAAAGGAGAGCCCCGCGGTGTCCAGAGAAGGCGCCCACAACCAGGCAGCTCCTGATGTCTGCTGCCACGTGGAAGAATATCCCAGGTCATGCCCTCATCAAGATAAATCAGAAAAAAAAATTATTTGAAATACTCTCAACTTTTAAATCTTAGTAAATCAATTTTTTAAACATTCCATGCAAAACATATCACCCGTGATGTTTTCGTTAGCACTCAAAACCATTTATATACCAAAAAAAGAAAAAAAACACCAAAAACCCCCATACACAGACACACAGACACACACACACACACACACACACACACACACACACACCCCACCTTATCATCCTCACCTTCCCCCAAGCAGTTTCTCCCTGCTTTCTCATGGTCGCTGTCATTTCCACTCTGGCTTTGATGGCCTCCCTGCTCAACCTTGACACCCATGGCCATGTATTTAAACTGTGCGTTGGATAGAATAGAATGACCCCCTTTAGCCTAGACCTTGCATTATTCCTGTTATCCCACTAATGAGATGTTGAGGGCCTCAGTCCTAGGATACCCTTATGCACCCCTGTTTTCTCCTTTCCTACACTTGCCTGTCTCTCCAAAGAGCCACACAGATTATGCCTCTGCATATTGTCCCGTCTCCTCATTCACATTTTTTAAATTGAAGTATAATTGACATGTAATATTATATTAGTTTTAGGCGTACAACACGATTCGATGTTTGTGCATATTGCAAAATGATCACTACAGTAAGTCTAGTTACCATCTGTCACCATACATGGTTATAAAATATTTTTTTCTTATGATCACTTTTAAGATACACTCTCTTAACATTTCAAATATGCAATACGGTATTATTAACTATAGTCACTATGCTGTACATTACACCCCCATGATTTATTTATTTTATAACTGGAAATTTATACCTTTTGACGCCCTTTCCCCGTTTCGCCCAGTCCTGGTCCCCTGCTACTGGCAACCACCAATCGGTTCTCTGTATCTATAAGCTTGTTTTTTTTTTTCCTTTTTCTAATTCGAGATATAAGTAAGATCATATGGTATTTGTCTTTCTCTGTCTCACTTATGTCACTTAGCATAATGCCCTCAAAGTCCATCCATGTTGCTGCAAGTGGTAAGATTTCTTTCTTTTTTATGGCTGAGTAACATTTCATTGTATATATGTACCACATCTTCTTTTTTTTTTAAATTAATTAATTTATTTATTTATTTATTTATTTTTGGCTGTGTTGGGTCTTCGTTTCTGTGTGAGGGCTTTCTCCAGTTGCAGCGAGTGGGGGCCACTCTTCATCGCGGTGCGCGGGCCTCTCACTGTCGCGGCCTCTGCCGTTACGGAGCACAGGCTCCAGACGCGCAGGCTCAGTAGTTGTGGCTCACGGGCTTAGTTGCTCCATGGCATGTGGGATCTTCCCAGACCAGGGCTCGAACCCGTGTCCCCTGCATTGGCAGGCAGATTCTTAACCACTGCGCCACCAGGGAAGCCCCCACATCTTCTTTATTCATCTGTCGATGGAGACTTACGCTGTTTCCATCTCTTGGCTATCATAAATAACGCTGCAGTAAACACTGAGGTGCATGAATCTTTTCAAATTAAAGTTTTTATTTTCTTCAGATGAGAATCCAGAAGTGGAATTGCTGGATCCCTTGGTAGTTCTATTTTTAATTTTTGGAGGAAACTCCCTACTATTTTCCATAGTGGCTGCACCGATTTACATTTCCACCAATACTGCACAAGGGTGCCCTTTTCTCCACATCCTTGACAATGCTTGTTATCTCTTGTCTTTTTGAGAGTAGGCATTCTAACAGGTGTGAGATGGTATCTCCTTGCAGTTTTAATTTGTTTTTCCCTGATGATTAGTGATGTTGAGATCGTTTCATGAAGCTGTTGGCCATCTGTACGTCCTCTTTGGGAAAATGTCTACTTATATCTTCTTCCCATTTTTTTAATCGAGTTGGTTTTTTTGCTATTGAGTTGTATTAGTTCTTTATATGTGTTGGATATTAGCCCCTTAACAGGTAAATGATTTGCATATATTGTCTCCATTCAGTAGGTTGTCTTTTCATTTTGTTGGTGGTTTCCTTTGCTGTGCAGAATCCTCATTCACTTTCAATCTGACCCAACAGATATAAACCAGTTCCCTAATTAACAAATCCTATGGGCTTTTTCTGTGTTTTCTTTGTTTGTTTTTTGAGTTTAAAAAAAACTGTATGATACAGTTTAAAAATGTGTAGTTGATATACAATGTTGTGTTAGTTTCAGGTGTACAGCAAAGTGAATCAATTATGCATTTACATATACCCACTCTTTTTTAGATTCTTTTCCTATATAGGCCATTACAGAGTATTGAGTAGAGTTCCCTGTGCTCTACAGTAGGTCCTTATTAGTTACCTATTTTATATATAGTAGTGTGTATATGTCAATCCCAATCTCCCAATTTATCCCTCCCCGCCTCCGCTTACCTCTTTCTGTGTTTTCTTGAACTAACTTGAATCGTTTACACCTTTTGAAAGTCCCTCTTCCTGTTGTCTATGTCATTACATGCCTTGGGTTTCCTCCTTTTTTCCCCATCTTTTCACTCTCCATACTCCAGCTTTGTCCTACCAGGTTCTGGCTTCAGCTTCCTTCCTCCCTGTACTCACAGCCACTTTATTCTTTGCCAAAACCTGGACATGACCTCCATCTCGGCCATTACACAATCTAGACTTTTAGATGTGGCTTCTCTCTTCAGAGACAGGACCCCAGCTTCCAGTTGGATATTCCACAGGCTACTCACACTCAACCTCTCCAAAATGGAACCTCGCACATTCCTCTCTAATCCAGATCCTCTTCCTCATCTCCATTCTCCTGTTCCTGAATTTAAATCCGTCATCTGTGACCTAACACACTTCCCATCCCAACAGGCACTGAAACCAGTAGGGTCCATCTCCCTCGTGGTTCTTTTTCCATCCTCACTGTCAGAGCCTTTCTTACTCTTATTACTACTGTCCCCGCTCTCGGGGTCTTAACCCACCAGCCCGTCCTGTGAAATTGGAGAGTATGGTTCCTAAATCCCAACAACCACCATGTTGTTCACCTGATTGTCCAATGGCTCCTCCACATTAAGTCGATTCTCATTTCTATGCTGTTAAGACTATCAATAACCCTAATCTACCTGATTTTCAGTCTGATTGACCATGAGTCCCATTTGTACACAGTATAAATTTGATAAACTGGACTACTTTTTGAAACTTTCTCATTCCTCTGGAAGGAAATGTGCTCTTCCTTATCTAAATTGAAGGCTTGCTTGCTGCCCAGAGGCTAAGGTGCAGTTGCTATAGTTTGACCAATTCATACATAGTGCCACATAACGTAAACTTTTTTACCATCTTCGTTGAGACTTCCTTCAACATGTTATGGCTTATATGTACTCCCAATGGTAAAATGGAAGAAGAGGAGTTCATGGCCTCTGAATATATTTAAAGCCCTTTTTATTGCACTGATTATTCCCTGAGCAAGTGCTAAATGGCTGTGCAACTTGGCCAAATAAAAATAACCTGTATGGCTGAGAGTCAACAGATTAGTAATAGAGTATGACATACACTGAGCCATGGCAGCAGGAAAAGTCAAGGTTAAATTTCCTGCTAATAATGGTCATCATCAGCGTCTAATAGGGCCACGATAACTTAAAAATAGTTTAAAATAAGACACATTATTGAAATAAGGTTTTACATTAAAAATACGGTTCATTCAAAAACCCCAAGGCGAGTGAACTTATTTCTTTTGGAAAAGATTTCTGGCTCTAGGTTTTGCAGTGGAATTTGTTAGAAAATGCTCTTGGTGCATTACAAGAGACATGCTAGTTTTTTTCATTGGCTCTCACTAGAAGTGCAAGTCCCTTTATTTTGTCAACACTCAGGCACGGGAATTTAATCATTTATTTGGCTCTTAAATCTCTTCATGATACACTAGCAATGAAAATGCTTTGTTTCTATCATCCCTGAGGACAGATGAAGGCTCATGTACTCCAAGGAAGTTTATGTCTGGCGGAGCGTAATGACACCACATAGCACCAGGTTAAGAAAGCCTTTTGTGGAATCCATCCTGAGTATCTTGTTCTACTCCAAAGAGAGGATGTGGAGAAATACTTCTTCCTTTCTCCTCTGAGCTCATCAGGAAGGTCCAAACCCAATGATAAAATTGGGCGGAGGAGGTAAATTCATCTTTCCTCATACAGTTGGAGTTGGACAACCAGCCTTCTAAACTGAATAGGTTCTCTTTTTTTTCAAAGTGGGCAAACGTATCCTAGCTTTCAAAGTTCAGATTCCAACTCAAGGAATTGGAAATTCTCACAAGCCCTCCAGAGGCTAATTGGTTTCTTAAAATATTACTAATGCCGTATTCAGATACTCTAGCATCCACCAAAACAACCACTGTAAATTGAGAAGGTATGAAGACTGAGAGAAAACACCAATGTGTTTTCACTTCCCAATGAAACACTGACACTGGGGTCTATGAACGCTTGCCTGTCTCGTACTGCTCTATGTTGAGTTTCGCAGCCTGGATTATGCTAACATTTCAATTTAACTTCAGGGCTGTAGCCATGGCACTAGTGGATGACCAAGCTATGGTTAATTATACAGGTAATGGAAGCAAGTGTCAAGAAAATGTAATCAACAGCTGAGGCTTTTGAAATCTTCCCATACCAAGTTTATATCCTCAAATTTCTGCACTTACGACTGTGTGGCTGGAGAAGATGATTCCAACATTATTATATAAAGATAAATCCCAGGACCTCCCACACCCCAAGGATGTATGACACACCTTGACATGCCCAAGGGTTGCTGCACCCTTAGGATCAGCAGCTCTTAAATGCCTGCATGTGCCTGAGATCATCAAGATCTGGCACTTGAAGATTATTCTATGTAGAAAATATTTGTTGGCTGAAGATAAATTGCTGTCTGAATCCCATCTTGGTAGCCAAAATGTTACCTTTTTCCACGATCACATTTTTCTTCAAACATCACCAGGGTAATGTGATAGAGGTTGGAGATTTTGAAACACACTTCAAATGCCTGGTTTTAGACAGGACCTCTTCTCCTGCTTTTCAAGCTCATTGATCCTCGCTGTGACACACCACATCTGGTTGTGTCTCTCCCAGTCTGTTTATGTAACATAGCATGGTGTCAAGTGGTACTGGATTCTGGTACAGTCATCAGCCAAAGAGATCAGAAAATCAAATGTTATTTCTGAAAACTGCAATAGCAGTGCCAGTGTATTTTTAAATTTGTTCAGACTCTTTTTTCCCCAAGAAATAGAGGTATTGATTTTAAAGGCTTGTACTTTTAAAATTTCTTGTTCAAAGAATCGCTGTGCCCACTGACTGGTGGGCAGAGAGTTTAGTTGCTCAAGTGAGCAAATATCTACTGAATGGTTACTTTGTGCCAGGCACTCTGTCTGGCACCATATTCATTTTCTGAGCTGCACAGGAGTGAGAGAAACTAAGTCAGACATTCAGTTCAATAAATGGGAATTGTGCGCTGACGGCTCCACATGATGATGACGCCCCAATTTATGACTCTAGCTCTCATTTCTCCCTGCCACCCCAGAATCAGTGTGTCTGACTACCTTCCAATATCTCCAGGGGGATGTCCAGTAGGCATCTTACACTTACGTGTCCACTAGAGACAGAAGGTAGAACAGAGATGACCAGGACCTGGGGGGAGGAGAAATGGGGGTTTAGTGCTGAATGGGTACAGAGTTTGTGTTTGGAATGATGGGAAAGTTTGGGAACTGGACAGTGGTGATGGCCACAGCATTGTGAATGTACTTCATACTAGTAAATTGAACACTTGAAAATGAGTGCAGTGGTAAATGTTATGCTTGTGTATTTTGCTGCAATAAGAACAGTACACATCCAACACTAACCTCAATTTCCACTCCCAAACCTGTTCTTCCTGCCGTCATCTTTATCTCAGAAAATGACACCTCTACTCATTTGTAGGCTCGTGTAAAAACTTGGTATCATCACCATTGATTTTCTTTTTCTCACATCCAACATTAGCTCCATTCTTTTGTTGTTGCTGTTGATTTATTATTTTTATTGACAAGGTATATAGGAACAAATTAAATATTTAAAACCAAATGCCAATTATTAAGTCTCATTTAGTTGTTTATTCCATTCATTTGTATTAAGTATACCTTTCTCTAATGTCTTAATAACTTTATCAAGAAACAAGTCAGGGCTTCCCTGGTGGCACAGTGGTTAAGAATCTGCCTACCAATGCAAGGGACACAGGTTCAAGTCCTGGTCCGGGAAGATCCCACATGCCGCGGAGCAACTAAGCCCGTGCGCCACAGCTACTGAGCGTGAGCTCTAGAGCCCGCGAGCCACAACTACTGAGCCCGTGCACCACAACAAGAGAAACAAGAGCCTGCGCCCCTAGAGCCCGTGCTCCGCAACAAGAGAAAGCCACGACAGTGAGAAGCCCATGCACCGCAACGAAGGATAGCCCCTGCTCACCACAACTAGAGAAAGCCCACGCGCAGCAACAAAGACCCAACACAGCCAAAAATAAATAAATAAATATATAAAAAAGAAAAGAAACAAGTCAAACCTGTGAAAACACCTGTTAACAGTCAACATATATCATTTTTATATATTTCTGTTCTATGATGCAAAGATATTTTAAACACTCAACGGTTTATCAAAGGCCTTATTCTTGCATAAGCAGCATGTTTTATTTTAAAATTAAGAGATTATCTAATAAACTGATTAAGACAGTTAATTTAAAAGACACAATTAGTCTCGTTCAGGAGTGGTCCATATGTTGTTAATCACCTAGAATCCTGCATTGGCTCCATTCTTAAAACCAGGTAGGCGGCTCTACCTTCAAAATACATCTAGAATCCACTTCTCATGACCCCCACCTCAATTGCTTGATCCACATCATCTTTTGCCTGGACCTCAGTGGCCTCTTACCTAGTCTCTTTCACTCTTGCCCTTCTTTAGTTCATTCTCCACACATAACTAGAGTGATTCTTTTCACATATATGTTCAGTCATGCTGTTCTTCTGCCCACTCGCACCATTGCTTTCCCATCATAGCACAGTCAAACTCAGAGTCTTTGGCCCCAGAAGGACCCAGATGGTCTAGACTCTGGCTACCTTGCTGAACTCATCTCCTGTCACTGTTGCCCTCACTTTGTTCCAGCCACGCTGGCCTCCTTGGTGTTCCTGGAACACGTCAAGCACATCCCTGCCTCAGGGTCCCTAACTAGATGTTCCCTCTGCCTACGGTACTCTTCTCCAGCTAACACCAATATCGGCTCAAGTGTCACCTCCTCGGCGAGCTTCCGGGCCATGGTCTAGAATAGCATCACCTCCTACACCATTTTCTCTCACTTTGCCCTGCTTTGTTTATCTATGTGTTCTGTTGATTTCCTTTTCCTCTTCCACCAGGATATAAGTTCCATGAGGGCAGGAATTTTTTTTCTGACCTTAATTCCTCCTCTCTTCTTAGGTGCAAAATGGGCCTGTGATTCAGGTCTGCCAAACAGATGCCTTTTGTTTACTGCCTTATCCCCAGTAGCCTGGGACTTGTGGTTCTTCAGTAAATATTATATAATCTGCAGGGCATATAACTATTTTTTCCTGTCATTCTTAGTACATTAGTTGGGCTATTACAGAGAATTGAGTTATCAAATAAATTCCTGCTTGGGAATGAATTACATTTTCACTCTTTCTATGTTAAAACCTTTAACTTCCGGGCAAAGGAATTTTAGGGCGTGAAGTTTCTAAAATGTAACATTAAAAAAAAAATAGTAAATTTTAGGCAATTTGATTAAGATTTGGGAGAACATAAGAGCAGCTCAGGGCAAATAAATGTAATTCCAAAACACATGGTTGAGTCGATGGTATTCCTCTCGGTTCTTTGGATTAGGAGATTCAGAGATGTTTCAACAAAAGGGAGCGTCTGTCTTAGTTTGTCACTTCAAAGTCCAAGGCACAGACCTCAGGTACGGCTGCATGCAGGTGATGGCACAGACCTCAGGTTTGGCTGCATGCAGGTGCTGGAAAGAACTTTTTGTTCTTCTGTCTGTCTCTCAGCAGCTCTGCCTCCTCTGACGTTGGCTTTATTCTCAGGCAGTGCTAGGATTCTTTCTTCCTTGTGGCTGGTACTCCCAAGGGAAAGAGGGCTTCTTCATATCGTGAGTCCAGCAGAAGCCCCAGAACTCAGTCAGATGAGACCATTCAGTGGCCAACCTTGAACCCGTATTGTATCCAGGGAGATGGAAGGCGTTCGTTTGGCAGACCTGAATCACAGGTCCATTTTGCACCTAAGAAGAGAGGCGGAATTAAGGTCAGTCCCACTCAGCCACATAGACCAAGCACCAGGAAGGGCTTATTCAAAGGGGCAGCAAAAGAAGGTGAAATGGGTGCATAAGGCCAAAAACATCCACTGTTCACTAGATCAAGAGAAGAAAAAAGATTGCACTTGGCTCTGTGATGTCATACATTGCTCATTTTCTTTCTTAACAATTTTTTTAAAATTTATTTTTAAATTTATTTATTTTTGGCTGCATTGGGTCTTCGCTGCTGCATGCGGGCTTTCTCTAGTTGCGGCGAGCGGGGGCTACTCTTCATTGCGGTGCGCGGGCTTCTCATTGGGGTGGCTTCTGTTACTGCGGAGCACGGGCTCTAGGGGCGCGGGCTTCAGTAGTTGTGGCACACGGGCTCTAGAGTGCAGGCTCAGTAGTTGTGGCGCACGGGCTTAGTTGCTCCGCGGCATGTGGGATCTTCCCAGACCAGGGCTCGAACCCGTGTCCCCTGCATTGGCAGGCGGATTCTTTTTTTTTTTTTTTAATTAATTAATTTATTTATTTATTTATTTATTTTTGGCTGTGCTGGGTCTTCATTTCTGTGCGAGGGCTTTCTCTAGTTGCGGCGAGCGGGGTCCACTCTTCATCACGGTGCGCGGGCCTCTCACTATCGTGGCCTCTCCCGTTGCGGAGCACAGGCTCCAGACGCGCAGGCTCAGTAGTTGTGGCTCACAGGCCCAGTTGCTCCGCGGCACGTGGGATCTTCCCAGACCAGGGCTCGAACCCGTGTCCCCTGCATTGGCAGGCAGATTCTCAACCACTGCGCCACCAGGGAAACCCGGCAGGCGGATTCTTAACCACTGCGCCACCAGGGAAGCCCATACACTGCTCTTTGATTTAAATATTTTCGGTTGGTTTTCACAAATGGTAGTGGGTTTTAAGTTGATTGTGAATGGCTTCATACGGAGTGTAAAACATGAGAGGGCTGTCCTTAGGACAGAAGAGGTCGCATGTGTCTGTCACCCTATGAGGGACTTGAGCACAGAAGCTGGGGGAATTGGGACAGTTCAGCCAATTCTTTGAACCTGCATTGACTCAAACCATATTTCTCCTTAAATGAGGAAATTTCTATTTAACTGAAAAAGTTATTGAATAATGCAGAGTGTATAATAACGTATTTGGTTGTTGTCCCCATCCCTTGAACTAGTTTAACCCACATGACACTCAGCTTCCATTCACTTTTTCTATTTCCTTTTGTCCAAGCTCTAGCAACTGGATTTCTCAGTCCTGCCAGTGAGCCAAGCCCCCAGTCCATTGGAGACTGTGGGCTACAATGGTGGGAGCAATTGCTTTGGCCTCAGGAAGACGTGATTTTCAGTCCTAACTATGCCATTCCCTCTATTGATGTTCTGGGGCAAGTTGCTTAATCTCCTTGAGCCTTAATTTTCTCATCTGCAAAGTGGGTATGATACGTTGATAATTGTTGTGTATTGTGAATCTTGAAAAGAAAAAGCTGGGGAAAGGCTTATTATAGCTCCAGGCTCATAAAGGCACTCGGTGAATGATGTTTGTGGAATAAATGAATGCTCCATGTCAGTGGCTTTGCCTAACCTTAGGTCCTAAGCTTTCAGCACTGATCTGTGTCCCTGTAAGTAAATCTTCTGGGTCTAGCCATGTCATGAATGGTACAAACATGCCAGTTAGAATGCAGGGTGATTTGGTGGGCAATACAAACCAATTCTGGTGCAGTTAAGCAAAAAGGGAATTTATTTGTGGGTTAGGGGTAATCTCAGAGAACTGAAGGGAAAGCTGAACCTGAAAAGCACAGGGTCAGGTCCAGGATAGAGGTAGCAGCCCTTCTAAGACACCATGGTCAGGATGAATCAGCTCCAAAAGCTTCTATTCCTGCATAATTCCATTCATATTCCCAGGAGAGCATGATCGGTCTAGAGGAAACACACAGCCAGGCTCGACTAATCAGGACACTTCCTAACCACACAGCTGTTGTAGAAAACATCACATTAATATATTACACATCATATGCTTTGTTCCTTTGTTTGTCCTTCAACTATTTGTTGAGCATCTAACCTGTGCCCTGGGCTAGGATTTGAGATGGATAAAACCAGTGCCTGCGCTTGTGTAGTTCATAGTCCAACAATGACTGAATAGATAGGATCTTTTGGTCCTAGAGTTTAAGGTAGTCTCCTTTGTCCCACCAAAACAATGTGCAGAAGGGAATAGTGGTTCTCCAAAGGGAAACACAACTAGGAGCAGAAGAGGCAGAATGGCTGTTGGCAGGAAAAAGCAAGAGCGGTTCCACTACACCTAATTAGTATAATTACTCCAGTTTTCAGAGCCTTCGTTTCCTCATCTGTAAAATGGGGAGAATAATGATACCCACCTCACAGGGTTATTTTAAAGATTAAATGGGTTAACATAGGTAAGGTTCTGAGAGTAGCACCTAGACCATAAAATGTGGTCTATAAATGTTAACCCCATCGTCGTCGTGATCACCCCGGGCTCTTGATTGCCTATCCCTCGTTACATGCCGTTTTCATAATGCAGCCTGGAGAAGTGGGAAATGCCTGGCCGTGCCCCAACCCCCACAAGCAATAGGACTTTTTGAGTAGTAATAAAAAAGAAGAGGGAGAAATTTGTCAGATTCTCCTTCCACAGTCACATAGCCACTGCCTTCTCCGGTTTCCCCTTTGACTGGGGGATCTGCAGCCTGTAAGTGTTGATTTAAAGTGAACTCTCTAAATGGTAACTTGTGCAGGCGCCTCGGGCTGTGCAGACAGAGCCCTTCTCTGCAGAAGGTTCCAGGCCGGTGGCTTCTTTCCAGCCCTAACCCTGCACATACTCATAACCCAAAACCGACGGAAAGTGATTGAAATGCAAGTTTTTGTTGAGCTGAGATGCTAAATTCAGGACCGGGAGCATATGGATCGCTCCATATTTGTTTTCTGCGTATCTGATGTTAGCAATTTAGAACATCACTGGGACGCTCCCTAGAGAATTTCAGTTCTGTAAATGAAACAATTATTTTGGCAGTTTGGGAAAGATATATTCATAACTTTCATGGTATTTAAAGGGGAAATACACCTTCCCCGAGTCCCTTTTTCCCTTGCCAGATACGAAGAATGAAATCAGAGTGCAGAGGGAATAGATGGCATAAATAGAGAAATTGACAGTCAGTGTGCTGCATTCACAATTGGATTTCTAGGATTGACAGCGAGACAGGAAGTAAAAGGGTTTCTCCAAATCTGGGCACAGGGAAGTTGTAGAGAACACCATGCCTGGGGCATTATGTTCATTCATTCAATCATCAGCTGTCTTCCAAGCACCTCCTATGTGCTCTTGGTAAAGTCTTAGATTAAAATGCCCAGTGCTTGCCCTTGGTAACTATTGACAGTCTATAATACTTGGGTTGCAAGTAACAGAAAGCAACTTACAACAAGCTTAAGGGAAAAAGAGAGAATTATTGTAATGATGAAGGGGTGTCTTGCGGAACCCAAATCAGGGAACTCCTAGAGGTATCAACGGGACCTGGACCCAGGAATTAAAAGCTGCAAGACCCAGGCAGTCTGTGTCCTGTCTGTGCCCCTCATCTTGCATACTTGCTCAATTTTTCTCTGCCTCCTGGTCTTTCATTTTTCTCCATCCACATAGCAGAAAACGGCTATCCCACAGCTTTTGAGTTTTCAGATCTGTCCACATTTGAGAGATCATCCCAGAAGGAAGAGAATCTCTATCTCAAAGCGAAATGTCTGGAATGGAAGCTGATTGGCTCAGTTTGGTGAGGTGTTTACTCCACGTCCAATGAGCTATGGTCAGTGGGTGGAGTTATATACAACCTGTCACTCAAAGTGTGGTCCCTACATCAGCAACATTGGTATCATTACAGCACTGCGTTAGTGATGTGGACTCTTGGACCACCTCAGACCTGTCAAATCTCCACGTGTGCAGGATCCCCAGATCATTGGTGTGCACCCTGAGCTTTGAGAAGCTTTGGCATCTAACGTACAGTGGCTGCCCACGGTCACTCTGTGTAGGAGGAAGGCAGGTAGGACGGTTGCTGTGAGCTGAGCAGACAGCCCAGAATATTTCTACGAGAATAGCGTAAAAATGCTCAGCTCTGGAGGCGACTTCCTGAAACATGAGCTCTTAAGAATAGCTGTAGAGGAGAGTGACTTAGAAATTTATCCTGATATAAATGAAATGTTCCATGTCTATGTGATAGTTCTAAACAATTGCTTGCTTGTCTCTTCTCTCCTCTGGAGCTGTGGCAGCCTTCTCAGAGGGCTTTTCTGATCTCAGATGAAGTCTGGACAGTTCACGCTCCCCAAGCTGGCCATGGGGTTGTTCAGTGAACATGGGTAGCTCTGTAACTATGATTGACCATGATCTTGTAGGAAATGCCCTTGGACACGAGCCACGAAGACCTGGATTCCTGGCCTGGAATTTCCGTAATGGGTAGCAGGGCAGGGGAGAAGGGCAAGCTTTTACTGTGAGTCTTAGAGTGCTAACGTAGAAGAAGACCACGCCCGTCTTCTTGAGACTCTCTCTTTCCCTGACACCATTTGCACTGCAGCACGACCCCTCTGTCACGGATCCTTGAGTGGCAGGCTTGCGGCCAGGTTTTTAGTCTTAGCTTCTCACGGCCTGAGTTGTGTTTAGGGCCGTAGACCTCATCTTGTATTTTTTTCCTGGCCCTAGGGCACCCGGTAGGTGCTCACTGCATGCTTGAGAACACTCAGAGCGTCGCATCTTGAATGAAAATGGATACTGACAAAGGTCCCTTTGCTGTGCGTTTGCAAAGCCGTCTACTTACTCTTAACCAGGCTTGCCCAGCTGCTTTCACTGGAGGTCTGAGACCAGCCTTGGGTGCTGAGCATTCTGAGCTCAGGGCAGTGGAGGGTAATCAAGGCAACAGGTCTAACTTCACTCCCTATTTATATCCCAGCTTTATGTTCATCCCAGAATTGTTTGCACACCTTAAAACGAAATACATTAGAACCATAGTACATGTGTGTATACAAGTATATAAACATGGGGATTGCATGTTCAGAATTTTTTTTTTCTGATAAGGATGTTTGGTTAGAAAGTCTGGAGACCCCTAGTTTAGGGCTATAGTTGAAAAAAAAATTTAAAGGCAGCATAAAACTTTCTTTACTTAAAGCTGTCTGTAGTTTGCCACATGCCAGACACTGTTCTGCGTGCACTACAAATATTAATGTATTTAGGTTTCATAACCAGTCCACGAGAGTAGGTACTGTTCAGATCTCATTTGTGGAAACTGAAGCCCAGAGAGGTTAGGTCAGCCAGCAAGAAAGTGGAAGCTGGGAAACACACCCAGGCCGGCTGGCTCCAGGGTTCAGACTCTCACACGCTAATTAGGCTGTTCCTTCAAACAAACTCTGACGGAGAGCCAAATGCACAAAACAAATAAAGAAGCAGAGTGGAGAGGAGCTTCTTGGCCTTCCCCTCAACCCTTTCCTTCTTCCTCTCCTCAGACCTTTTCCCCATTTCCCTGGGGTGCAAAGTTCCCCCAGGGAGCAGTTTGGGAACCATCAACCTAAGCAAACCTGTTCATTTTATGAATTGGGACTCACCTCTCTGGTGGTCAAGTGGTGCTGTGTTTTACCCAGGGTCAGCCAGCTTCTGAATGGCCAAACTGGGAGAATCTCACTTCGAATTCAGGGGTCTTTCTGCCTCCCCAAATGACACACGTAGGGGCTGAGTTAAGTCAACCTTTCTCCAGAGTCTGTATCTTCAGGAAAAGCTTCCTTCCCACCACCTCCTTTTAAGAAAAGCACATTTAGAATGCATGGGTATCCTTGCTGAATTATAGTTCTTCCTTTCTTTATCCTTGTTGAGTGTTGCATGATTTACCTTCCCGGTAATTCTTTTTGCTCAATTCATTGATTTCACCAAGTTTCAGATTCGAGCTTACTTCAGGCAGCTCCATTTTGAAGAGGCCAGAGTGGGCTGTAATGAGACGCAGTTGTGAGGCTGAGGGTCCTCTCGGGCTGAACCGGCCTTTCGTAGCTGCTCCTGCTGAGCTGGCGGGCCTGGGAACGCCACAGCGCATACCAGATCCTAGTCGCCCACGTGGAGGTGCAAGGGACAGCCCAGGACCAGTTGGACTTGCTTGCACACACTGTGACAGCCCACTTGAAAAAATTATTTGTGATTTGCGCTTGGCTATCAATGGAGATTGAGAGTATTGATCCCAACTGATTGCCGAGGACCAAAATAAAGTGAGAGGGTAATTGACTGCCGTGTCCCCCATCGATCGACTGCCGCAGTTCGTCACCACTGAAATTATTTTCAAGTACTTTGGTTTATCATTCCTAATAAATAGAGAAATTGAGTAATCAAAATGACTCATATTCACATCGAACCAAAGCTTTTAAGGAAGTGTCTGTGTTTAAGTGAGTCCATATTCTATGCTGGTTTTCCAGTCAAGCCCCCAGGGTCCATCCTGACAGCGCCGGGATAAAGCCAGGCTTTAGAAGAAAGTAAAGCGTCATCTCTCAGAAGCAGGAATCCCAGTCACCGGCACTTTTCCAGTGACGTCATGTAATCGTGGCCCCTGGGATTTTAAGGAAGTTCCCTGTTACGTAGTCACACTGTCCCATCTTATCCTGGACAAAACAAAAAAAAACGTTTTCCCCAAGGCAGCAAGGCTTCTTATTTATTTCACTCCCCTGGCACTGTTCATAAAAGCACAACGGTTGTTTTCACATTTACAGCAAAGTTAGCAATCATGTTATGAAAGTAATCATTAGCCATGTTCGTGTAGGTTCTATGACATTTGCCCCTACAGTACCTTAGAATCATATTGCGTTGTTTTTTTTTTAAAGATTGCTTTAAAGGAAGATCCGGCACCCTGTTAAGCAGGTGTCTTAAGGGTAGGACTGAGAGGCTAGTGTTTGCTTTGGGAACCGAGGTTCTGCAGCACAGCCCCGTCCAATAGAGATACAGCCATAGACGTTACTGAAAAATACCATGAGATGTAAAATCTTGCAATAACAACCGCAGGACTTAGAAAGTGGGGTGAGGGGCATAACACTAAAAAGTTTGTCAGTGACACATTAAAAAAAAAGGAACGTAGTAAAAACAGCCCAGTTTTGCATATGTTCACTGATTAAGATTGCATGAGTACTAAACTACATATTGCATTTTACCTTGGAAAAGACCTGGCATTTGCTCGGGAAAGTAGCGTCCACAAGCAGTGGGTAGCTGCCTGTGAGTTGTGGTAAGTGGTGGAAGGAGGGTTATCTGAAATTGGATGGAAAGTTGTAGCACCAGATGTGGGTGCGTGTAATGTGTGATCCATGTGGTGAACTGAAGCAGCTGGTAGATGTCTGAGGTCTGTGCACGCGTGAGCGCTTTGTGTGTTCCCAGGCCACAGCTGGGTGCAGTTTTCTGGATTTACCTCGTGTTCCTTGCAGACATAAGTAGACACCTTATTTGTGTTATGCTAAAAATCACTTCTCAACATATCAATCGCGTTGGAACAAATTCACATATTCAAAGTAAGTGTAACTTACTTTGTGTAAGTTATATACAAAAGAACGATACATATATAATATATACTTATATTGTATGTAAATATATGTACTGTATATATAACAATATAACTACTAGAACCGACTGTATAATAGGAGACACAAATATGAGCCATATATGATTTAAAATTTCCTTTTAGCTACATTTTAAAAAGTAAAAAGTAGCAGGTGAAGTTAATTTTTTTTTTTTTTATAATTTTGCTTGTGGCCTTTTTTCACGTTTATTTATTTATTTATTTTTGCTGTGTTGGGTCTTCGTTTCTGTGCGAGGGCTTTCTCTAGCTGTGGCAAGTGGGGGCCACTCACTATCGCGGCCTCTCTTGTTGCGGAGCACAGGCTCCAGACGCGCAGGCTCAGTAGTTGTGGCTCACGGGCCCAGCTGCTCCGCAGCATGTGGGATCTTCCCAGACCAGGGCTCGAACCCGTGTCCCCTGCATTGGCAGGCAGATTCTCAACCACTGCGCCACCAGGGAAGCCCTGAAATTAATTTTAATAAGATATTTTATTTAACCCAGTATACTCAGCATAGTGTTATTTCAGTGTGTAATCAATATAAAAAAACTAATGAGATACATTGTATTCTTTTTTATACTAAATCTTGGAAATTGTGTTTGCCTTTTACACTTAAAAGCACATCTCAATTCAGACTAGTCACATTTCAGGGGGTCCATAACCACATATGGCTCGTGGCTACCATATTGGACGGTGAAAGTATAGAGTATAAAAATATTGGACAGCGAGGCTCTAGAGAATAAAAAGAATCTGCAGTGTAAAGTGGAAGTCCATTGTAGGGTGTAGGAGCTCCCTCTTTTTTAAAAAAGTTTATTGAAGTATAGTTGATTTACAATGTTGTGTGCTAATTTCTACTGTACAGCAAAGTGACTCAGTTATACATATATATACATATACATTCTTTTTCATATTCTTTTCCATTGTGGTTTATCACAGGATATTAAATATAGTTCCGTGTGCTGTACAGTGGGACCTTGTTGTTTATAGGATCTCCCTCTTTCTGTTGACCAAAGCTAAAGATAAGGCCCATACTCCAGAACTTTAAAATATATATATATATATATATATTTTTTTTTTTAAGAGACACTAAGACTATGTTTAGAAAACAGATCTCTGTGCCTAACCCACATTACAAATCCACTTCATTTCTGCCTCACTTTTGATAATAGTCATTTAAGTGTCAAAGCACAGTCTTAGATGGTCATGCAAATGTCACTTGCCTTTGTGATTTTCTCCAGGCCAAGAGCCAGCTCTGTAGATCTATTGCGAACGCTTAATTAACACATGTTTGGCCTGTAGTAAATACTCAATAAATGTTTCCTGAGTTCAGTTTAACTCATTTGTCAAGTTGTCATCTGCGGTATAGTGGAAGTCCTTGAATGGCAATATTGAAGGACTAGAAACGTTAGATTAGAATTTTTCTCATTTTGGCTTGTGTCTCTCATCACCCATTCATTCATTCACTCATTCATTCCCTAAGCACTGATTGACCACTTAAGCCTCATCTCTCACCACGTCCGTTCTCATACTCTATGCCTTGACCAGACTGAGTTTTTCAGTTCCCCAAGCACACCATGCTCTTTCCTCCTTAGCCTTCTGTATCTGGTTAATTCCTACTCCCCCACTCAGGCCTCGGCCTATGCATTTTTTCCTGACCCTGTCTAGGTCTGAGTTCCCAATCTCTCCGCTGCACCAATGGTACCCTCCACCATCAAGGCCCTGTGCTGTCATCACTGCTTATTTTCCGTCTCTGGATTCGCTTATGAGCTCTGAGCTCTGCAAGGGCATAGATCGTATTTGTTGTGCTTGCCTGCAGCTTGCACACCTTTAAGGGGAGAGTCGGAGACCCTGAAAATATTATAGACAAGCCATGATGGGACTCAGAATGAACCCTGCGTGGAAGACAGGTCAGGTTACAAGAACCTCTGGGCTTCCACGCTTCCAAAATAATCCTCACACAGCAGTCAGAGGGAATTTTTTGGTAACACCCTCACTGAAATCCTTTCAGTGGTTCTTAGAATAAAATCCAAAGTCCTAATTATCACACAAAAGGCCTTCCGTGGTCTGGCCCTGGCCCACCTCTCCCCCTTTATTGTATATACTCTTCATTGCCCCTTGTCCTTCGCCTCCTCTGACCTGCTTCCCTGTGCTTGGACGGGCAAGCTCCCTCCTCCCTCCAGGCCACTGCCTATGCTGTCCCCTCTGCCTGCAGTACCTTCCTCCACCCACAAATCTTCACATATTTGGCTTATTCTCCGGGTTCCAGCTCCCGTGTCGCTTCCTTCCCTGCCCACTTCAACGAATATGGCTTTCCTCAATTTCTCTATCTCGTCATCCCGATTTCTTTCTTTCATAAAACTCCTCTCTGCAGGTGACAATGTTGATGTATTTGTCTCGCTTTTTGTCTCTCTTCCCCGTTAGAGCTTAAGCTTAAGCTCTTGAAGGCTGGGCCCTGACTATCTTGTTCACAGCTGTATCCCTGGCACCTGGTGTATGAGGTTCCTGGTGATACTTTTGAATGAATGAATAAGGTTGTATTGGGTGGGCGCGGGCGGGGAGGGTCATTTAAACGTGTAAAAGAGAGGGCGTAAGATCTAGCTTAGGATCGGGAGGCATTTTGCCTCAGTCTGGCTACCCCCATAAACAGACCCTAATGCGAGGATTCCTGTACAAGTCGTTTCCTTGGGAGGTGATACTAAGAAACACTGGCGAGGTAGTGGAAAAGTGAGTAGGGCTAGGGCTGTCAGCCAGTTATCAAGGGCGTTGCCATTGCGGTAACTGGAGCTTCTGCTGGGGGACCGTAGAAGTCAGAGCCCAACACGTGCCTCTGTGTGATGCCTGGAGAGGGTGCCGCCTTTGGGTGAGGGCTGTACCTTGTGGGGAGTTAATTCTCTGGCACTTCTGGCCCATGGGGTAGGGCGGGCTTCAGCTCCCACAGCCAGCCCGTGGGCCGTGGGAAGCCTGTAGGCTGCGCCACGCCAGATAAGACCCAAGGAAACAAGAGCTGGACACCACCTGCACGTGTTGATCAGCGAGACCCAGCCCACAGAAGGGGAACATCTGGATGGCAGATAATAAGTCAGGCTTGGGGAATTTGAGCAGGCATCACCTACAGGATATCCAGGTGATAGCCAATGGGCACCTGCAAACACGGGTGCAGAAGCTCAGGGAGAGGTTGTGGCTACATAGTGTTTGACGGTTGTTGGCTGGTGAGGGCATGCTCAAGCCATGGGGCTGGATGAGGTGACCCTTTACTGAGCCACGTGACAATATTTGCCGTCGTTGATCATTTCATTTGTCTTGAAGTGATCTTTTCGTGTGTCCTTTATGACCTTGCTGCGCTCTTCTTTCCCTCCTGCCTTTCTGGCATCTGACACATATTTATGGAGTGGATGGAAAGAGGGATGAGGAGGGGTAGGGGGAAGAAGCTGCCCCAGAGGCTGAGCAGAAGCGATTCAAGATGTAGGTGAGAGTGAAGGAAGCAGATGTGGGAGCTACAAGCAAAGGAGGGAAATGATGGATTCAAGTCCCTCAAGTCCATCCTTGAAATCAAGAACTTGCATCCTGAGGTTTCTCTTCAGCCAATAAACAAATATTTTCTGTTGTATTTCAAAAGTTAAAGGCCTTGAAGAGTAGAAGGGATGTGTCTTCCTATTGGGCAGGAGCCAGGGAATGCAGGATGGGTACCGTCACAGATCAGCTATGTTGTTAGCTACTGCCAAACAACAGGTAATAACAAAATGTTGGTGGCATTTAAGGAAGGGCATCTGTTTAGCTCCCACGTCTGCAGAATGGCTGGGGGTTAGGTGACCGAGGCTGGAGCTGGCTGGGTGGGTCCTCTTCTCCTCCTGGGCTCCTTGGGCGACTAGGCTGGGCAGTGCCAGAAGCACAGGAGAACATGTCCAGTCTCACAAGTGCTTTTTGAGCCTTTGGTCGTGGCATACCTGTTAATATCCTGTTGGCCAAAGCAAGTCACGGAGCCAAACCCAAAATCAAGATGTCCCTACTCTGTCCATGGAACTGATGGGGATAGGAAATGAGTACTCCTGAACGATACTCTGATCTACCACATAAGAGGGGTCAGAGAAAAAAAGAAATCAAGGGAGCCCACATCTAACTTCTTTCCTGGGCTATGCAGCATGATTTTTCTTTCACTCTTGAATTTTCCAAGCCCTAGCAAGGGCGCTGTTGATTTGGTTGTGGTCACTGGTGTGAGTGGATTAGACAGAACTGGTTACAAGGCTTGGCTGCTCAGAAGAATCCAGATAGGGATTTCAGACAATTAGGGGAAGACCCACCTCACAGGGGACGTTAGCTTTGAACCCCAGTCTTTTTATGCCAGCGTCAGGGGTGTAATTTGAGAGGCCTTACAACTTCTGCCTACAATCTCACCCTCCACATGGCTGAAGAGTTGACAGAGAAGGAATCAGGAGAAATAGGGAGAATCAATAACTTATTTAGAACAGTTGTATCTCGTCTTTTATCACTAACATTCACAATTCTGCATCTTCTGAATCTTAAGTTTATTAATCGGCATGAGGAAAGGAGATAAAGACACATTGATGCAATTACAGGGGGTGAGCCAGTAATTATCATCAAAGAGTACAATTGAAAACACATTTTATTTAAATATTTATCTTGGAGAATTGCGGTTTGCGAGTTTACAGTGCTCCTAGCGAGCGCAGTGGTTTGGGAGACAGTGACCTCTCCTTTCTGGTTCTTTTGATGCGTGTCAGAGCCTGGAAGTTTTCTTCCTGGAATCCATCTTCCCTAGCAGTGCCAGGCACATGGTAATGACTTGATACGTTTTCATGGAGTGAATAAACTGTAAAATTGGAACAGAACAGTCCGTGGAGATACGAAGGATATGAATGAAATGACATTTAAAAGAATCTTGAGTCTTAAAGGTAAAAAAATCCTGGATTCTTCCCGCTTTGAATGGGATTTAAATTCAAGAGTATGTGATTTTGTACAATGTAGGGATTGTAAATATCCCCAAATTACATAAATAAGCTTTTTCTTACCCCCTGCAACCTCAGGTACAGAATTTTGTGGGCTGTTCCAAATAGAATACGTTCTATGCAGAAAGGGTTTTGTTCTTAGCATTATATATTTTTTATTGACAGTTGAGATGATTCAGGGCTGATTCCTATGTTAAGAGCGTGTCAACTACTTGGTTAATTACATTTATGGCCCAGGATTCTTTATCTGTTCATAGCAGTTGAGTATTTGGAGTTTTTGTGTGTTACGTGTATATTTCCCTTGCCGGCTTTTATATTTATGTGAAACTGCTAATGTGTTGCTTGCTAGATCATGAGCAATGGGCTTCTGACAGCTCTGTTCATTAGTCAGTGTGGGGGGGGGGGGAATAAAAGAAAACACATTGATATAGAAACAGAGTGTGAGCCAGCAATTACCATCAGAGAGCACAATTGAAGCCACATTTTATTTAAATATTTATCTTGTGAATTGATTCATACAAAACAAGAAGCCGTTTTTTTATTTATGAATGACTTCACCACCGAAATTTGAAGAGCAAGATCGCTGTCTGAGTTGGGTTTGATGCAGTCCATGGCTTAGAGTACAGAGAGTTAAATAACACCAAATTATTCATCGTGATGTATCATTAAGATTGCTATGTGTGAATGTGTAGAAAGATGATAACACCGTGCAGCTGTTCACTTCGGAATCCCAACTTTGCATAGTAAGAAGAAGGGATAAAAGCTGGTAGATAACTTTTAGTACCAATAATAATAATAGCAAATGTTTAGAGATGCTACCCAAGGGCCAATTGTATGTTATGTATTAACCCTGTGAGGTGAGTACTGTTACCACTTTACAGGTGAGGAAGTAGGGGTACAACGAGATGAAAGGATTTATTAGCCAAGTTCACACCAGAGCGTGGGACAGGACTTCTGGGAGTCCGTGAGGGAGACGCCACTCCTTGCCAGCCCCACTTCCTGTTTGGTACCTCTCGATGGAGATTGACCACTACAGCCTACGCATCAGTGGGGGCGAATCTGGGTCCTTTGTCTTGCAAGGACTTCAGTGATGGCAATTCCAAAAAGCTTCCAACTAGCTGGCATCCATTTCATTAGCCCATCTGGGAGGATTAGGCCAGGAGAGCTCTGATGATGTGGGGACCCACCACCCATCTCCCTCCTTCCCCAAACAGGATTGTTTGACATTCTGCCCCCTGACCTCCCTTCCCCCCACCCCACCCTATACACAAGGGAAGAACTTCTGCTCGCCTCTGACAGCCGGGTCGTGGACCAGAGCTTATTTGCCAGTTGCATTAGATACTTCCTGGACTATATACTTTTAAAAAAATTGATCCTCTTCCATTAGCCCTTGAGTTTATTTACAATTTGCCAGTGTTATCAACACTGCAAACATCTCTGAATGGACAGCTTTGCCTACTTATCTTACTGCTCTTTTCGGATCCATCCCTGGATGGGTGATCACTGGGTGAAGTCTCTTTATATACTTTGTGTTTGCCCTCCCAAAAGTTTGAACCTGCTTAAATTCCAACCAACAAGGAGTGGGAGGGCCACTCCTGTTGTTGTTACATGTAATGCAGTGATGGAGCGAAGCAGGTAGGTCATTGAACGTATGGATTCAGCAATAAACAGCTAGGTAAGTGTGTTGTTCAGACCTTTGGTGTTATGGCAGCAATTAATTTGGCAAAACAGAGAACTTTAAAAAGAAATGGTATCAGTTTAGAAAGTTGTGTGTAGAGAGAAATGCATAGAGCAGCAGATAAAGGAGCTCCAAGTACCATTTTGTGTGAGCACTTGGGACCAGTGGGAGAAACCCAAAGCAAAATCTTAAAAAGAAACATGGGCTTATGGAAGGGAACATGAAAAAGGAACACTAACTGTAGATATTGTATAGGAGAAGATGGAGAAAAAAATGAAGTTGCAGATAAGGGAAGGAAAGATCCACCCTTCTATCGCACACATTGGAAGGAGATCTACAGACCAGCTGCGTTTAACCACTTTTTGCTATTTAAAGAAGTCCTGCCTTAAAACAGTGCGGTGTAGGTGTGGCATGACTTCATTCCAGGGACTGGTTGGAATATTCATTTTGCTAAGTATACCCAGATGTGTTAAAACCTGGACACTGACTCACGGGAACCAAACTCACGATAGACTGATGTATAAAACCAGAATACAATTCATTTTTAATACTCTCTGTAGCTACAAAAAGCATCACATTCTTATGCTCACTGAGCTCTGTATTGTCTCCCCGGGGGCAGAGCTTCATGGAAAGCCATATTAGGATTAGAAGGTTGCTTCATGAAGCATGGTCATAGGGAGGAAAATTAGTCTTGTGACTTTAGAGGATAGTGCGTTGAGACCATCTTAGAGACAAATGATTAGAAATCAGACTTCACTTGGCTTAGGCAGAGGCGGATCTTATTTGCTCATGGGATGAGGAAGTGAAAGGGTTCTGACACGGTTGGATCCAGGAGTTCAAACAAGGTCATCTAGACTCTGCTTCTCTGCCATTTAGTGCACGGTTGGGCTGTCAGCTCTCTGCTGGTAAGGAGATGTATCTCTTCTAATGCCTTGTCCCTTGGCCAGTGCTCAGTGAGGATTTGTTGAATATCCAGAGAACAAGTTCTTGAGCCAAGACACTTTCTCCCCAGACAGTTCTAGAAGGTAACTGCTAAATTTTGTTTCTCCGTAGAAACGCTGTAGTTTCCCCAATCTTCTTGATCCTAAGAATCACTTTACTATCCATTCCTAGCCCTTTCTCCTGGAGAGTCGATGCAGCAGTTTTGGTAGGAGCGAATAATGTGTGTTTTTAACCAAAGGCGCAAGGATTCCTATGTTTAGGAGGGGAGAGCCACTGGTGTAGATAGACACTGATCAAATATTAACGTGCATAAGAATGACATGGGGATCTTGTTAAAATACAGGTTCAGATGCGGTAAGTCTGAGATGGGGCCAGATTCTGCGTTTTTAAGAGGCTCCGGTAAGTCTGAGATGGGGCCCAGATTCTGCGTTTCTAACAGGCTCCAGGGTGATGTTGATGCTGCTGGTCTGGGGGGGACACACTAGGAACCACTGATCTGCAGGCCGGTGGTCCTCAACTTGAGTCAGTTTTATACACCAGAGGACATTAGGCAATGTCTAGAGGCTTTTTAAAAAAAAAATTTTATTGGAGTACAGTTGATTTACAATGTTGTGTTAGTTTCAGGTGTAGAGCAAACTGAACCAGTTATACATATACATATATCCACTGTTTTTTCTTTTTTCAGTTTCTTTTCTCATATAAGCCATTACAGAGTATTGAGTAGAGTTCCCTGTGCTCTACAGCAGGTCCTTATTAGTTATCTATTTTATATATAGTAATGTGGATATGTCCATCCCAATCTCCCAAATTATCCCTCCCCCCCCTTATCCCCTGGTAACTATAAGTTTGTTTTCTACATCCATGACTTTACTTCTGTTTTGTAAATAAATTCATTTGTACCCTTATTTTAGATTCCACATATAAGTGATATATGATATTTGTCTTTCTGTGTCTGACTTACTTCACTCAGTATGACAATTTCTAGGTCCATCCATGTTGCTGCAAATGGCATTGTTTCGTTCTTCTTCATGGCTGAGTAATACTCCATCGTATATATGTACCGCATTTTCTTTTTCCATTCCTCTGTCAGTGGACATTTAGATTGCTTCCATGCCCTGGCTATTGCAAATAGTGCTGCAGTGAACATTGGGGTGCATGTATCTTTTTGAGTTATGGTTTTTTCTGGGTTGTAGGCTTTTTTGATGACCACAACTGAGGGAGGCATACTACTGGCGCCTAGTAGGTGGGGACCAACAGTGCTGTTAAAGATCCTACTGTGTGCAGCATAGCCCCAACACACAGAATTATCCAGCCCTGAACGCAGCATGACTGCCATTGAGGAAGCCTGCTGAGGAGTGTCTCGTCTGTGTAGCACATGCTGGACTTGATTAGGTGCAAGCTTTATGTTCTGCCTCCACAGTCTAGTCTAGTCCCCCCAGGGTCCCACTCATGATTCCTTATTTTGATTTTAACTATTGTTGAAGCACTTTAATCACATACTAGCCATAAAAACAATAGCCAAGGCAATCACGCCTTGAGACCTTTTCTCTGCCAAGTGCTGTTCCAGGCACATCGTGCACTGAGGGTAAGGTACAGTTGACCCTTGAACAACAGGGGTTTGAGCTGCATGGGTCCACTTGTATGCAGATCTTTTTCAATAAAGATGTACTACAGCACTACACGATCCAAGTTGGTTGAACCCCGAGATGGGGAACTGCAGATACAGAGGGTCAACTGTAAAGTTATACATGGACCTTCAACTGCTGGGTGGGCTGGCACCTCTATTCCCCCGCATTGTTCAAGGGTCAACTGTAGTTATTATTGTTATCCCCATTTTCTGGATACGAAGTCTGAGGCTCCGAGAGGTTCAGCAGCTTTTTTGGGTCATTTCTGCAGCTGAACCAAGCTGTTAAAAAAAAAAAATCACAATAATTGTAAAATCATTGATTTTCAAATAAATAGTACGTGAATGTAGTACAAAAGTCAAAAAGCACAAAAGAGCATGCAATGAAAAATAAATCTTTTTTCCTCACCTTGCTTGTAGCCATCACTTCTCTTTCCCAGAGGCCACGTTTGTTCTCAGTTTCTTGGGTATTCCTTCAGATAGAGTGTCTGTATTAAAAGATAGATAGACAGATAGATAATTTCCACAAAATGATAGGCTACTGTATTAGTTTTCTACGGCTGCCATAACAAATCACTGCAAACTGGCTGGCTTGAAACAACAGAATTTATTCTCTCATAGTCTGGAGACTGGAAATCCAAAATCCAGTTGTTGGTAGGATATGTTCTTTCTGGAGGTTGTGAGGGAGAATCTATTCCATGCCTCTCTTCTAGCTTCTGTGGCTGCATCACTCCAATCTCTGCTTCCATCTTTGTGTGGCCTTCTGTGTCTGTACCCAAATTTCTCTCTTCTTATAAGGACACCAGTCATTGGATTTGAGCCCACCCTAATCCAGTAGGACCTCGTCTTTTTTTTATTTTTGAATTTTATTTTATGTATTTTTTATACAGCAGGTTCTTATTAGTTATCTATTTTATACATATTAGTGTATATATGTCAATCAAAATCTCCCAGGACCTCATCTTCTGCAAATAAGGTCACATTCCAAGGTACCAGAGATAAAGACTTCAGTATATCTTTGGGGGGAACACAGTTCAACCCACAACAGCCACCAAACTTTGCTTTGTGTCTTACTTTTTTCACTTAATATGTCTTGGGTATTGGTCCATGTCTGTAGCTAGAGCATTGCCCTTTTGGTGGCTGTGTAAGATTACAGTGTGTGGATACACCGAAATCTTTAATCCGTCCTCTGTCAGTGGATGTTTAGGTTTAACAAACCTTCTGCCATTTTGTTGTCATTTCTGTTTCTTCCCTTTTATTTTTAGAGAATAATTAAGCAACATGGGAAACTAAATTACTCCTCATATATTCATATGTCTAAATTTCTCAGAGTCAGGAATGACCGATAAAAACCTACTGTAGAAAATCCAGAAATCTCTTTTCTTTCCCAGCTTGGAGGAGCACAATTTCACAAACTCTTGCTGAGTGATGACTTTTATGGTTCTCAACCTTGGCTGGATGTGAGCACCACTTGAGGTGCTGCTAAAAAAAATACAGATTATGGGGCTGTACCCCAAACCATCTCCCGAGGAGGTATGGCCCTGGGAGACTTATTTTTAAGAAACTACCCAGTGATTCTAGTAGGTAATTCAGATTGAGAGCCCCCAGACTATGTGCCTTGAATTGTGTCAAGTGCTGGGAAGATGGCGATGAATACAGTTCAGTCCTTGCCCTCAAGGAGCCCATGGTTTCTTAAGGAAAACAGAACCTTGAGCAGATTGTTATGATCTAACTCAACACGAGGCGCCGTCAACACAGCCCAGGTGTAGAGGTTGGATGGAATGCGAGGCAGAGAGGTGATGCCTTCGCTGAAAGTTGTAAGGTGAGTCGTAATGAGCTGAGCGAAAAAGTAGGAGAAGGGCGATCTAGGTAGAAGGCACAGAGTGAGCAAAGGCACAGAGCAGAACAACATGTGATGTGTTGGGAGAACCTCCAATCTGTGGGTGTCGTTGAAACATGGTGAAGGAGGTGCGAAGCGAGGATGTGAGCGTAGGGAAGGCAGCCAACGTTACATCACAGTGGACTTCTGTATCCCTCCTGGTCCACTCAAGGCTAAAATGAAGTAGCAAGTTGATACATGCTTGGTCCCCAAAGTCCCCTCAGGCAAACTTGCTCACCCAGCAAGGCAAACGTAGAAGTCTGAAGAGGCTGATAAAGTGTCTCTCAGGGGTACTCCTGACAGCCTGAGCGCTGCGACCAAGATGGTGACGGAGGAGAAGCCCAGAGCCAGTAAACATTAGTGCAGAAACAACGAACAAGAGCAAAGGAGTGGACGTGGGAACAGCATCCCTTACAATCCCATCCTTGTATTTTAAGAAAACTGATGATGCAGAACTTGGGAAGAGGCTGGGGGAAGGTGAGAAGAAATGGGAGCCGTGGCTGTATGGAGGCTAGCCATCTGGAGCCGAATCTGCCTCATCAAACCATCCCTAATTGTTTTTAATAAGGTGCATAAGTTATGTTTGGCTTCCTTTGCTCTGCGCAGTCTCCCTGTTGAGACTGGTTTTTATTTTTTTATGAAACAATAAGGCCAATATCATTAAAAAGCAGTGAAGGTATTCCCCTCCCAGTGACTGGGGCAGGTAATTACGAGCTCCTTCATGGAGGAAGGGTGGTTGTTTTTCTTCTTCGTGTTGCAATTTTAATAAAGAAGGAGATGGCAGAGGAAGACGAGCGCTGGTGAAGTTCCAGTCTTCGTTTGTCCTTCCATTTACGGAAAAGAAACGTTGCGGACGCAAAGAGGGCAAGGACAGAGACACCTGTCTCTCTGGCTCACTGTACATCCCCACGCCCGACACAGTCCCTGGTAGTTAGAGGACACTTGGTAAATAATTGTTGACTGACCATCCGCAAGAGAAGGGAGGACAGAAATATTCTTGGATTACCAAGTCGGCAGCAGGAACCATAGAAAGATGGTCACAGTTGTCCCGTTGCACTTTCTCCTGTAGAGTTGGGGACCTTTTATTAAATGACCAAGATTGGCAAGTGGGGAATAAAAAGGGGAGAGTTGGGTGTCCTGGGACAGCGTGCTCAGGTTCAGCATCATGATGTAAAGGAAGTAAAAAGATGATACAAAAAATTTTAAATAGTAATTTTCAGGGAGAAACAAGGGAGCAATATAGCATACCAAGATGGAAGACTGACATTTCCAGACCTAGGAAGAGATGGAAAACAAATAAGCACCTGGAATATAATCCTGAAGACTAGAAGGACCAGTGAAGTGGGGAGGGCAAGCGGGAATCATCTTGCACAGGATATGGGATCTCAGACATTTTCCTTTGGCTGCTGCTTCCAGAACAAATGCTACTTGTCATGTAATGAGCGAAATGCTTCACGTGTGCTGGAATGTTTACACCTCCTGGGCACCCTGTGAGATGTGTTCTAGAAACCCCAGTTTACCAATGAGGAAACAGATTTTGGAGGCTGAGAAACTGGCCCAAGATCCCACAACAGTGGCAAAGCCAGGCTCTAAACCCAAACTGAGTTGGCTCCAAAGCCTGGTCCCTGATCTCTGCACTTTATTTACATCCCATTTTACCCAAACTTCTCAGTTCATCTTCAGATTCCAGCAAGGTGGTTCCTTATAAGCGATTCTGTGCCTCCTTCTCATGATTTCCATATTGGCAGTATAAAAACGGATCCTACTTTTAATAAAACAGTAGCAAAATATCCATACATGATCATATGCATTCAACCATCTTTTTAGTGCCACAGGGAAATAAGGATGAATGAGATGTGGACCCTTGAGAGACTTAACATTTAGCAGCTGGACCAAGGACTTGGCATAAAGAACCAAGTCGCCTGTGACTGTGCTGGTAATGAGAGCATGTTCTCGAACGCTTGCTGTGGGCCTGCGCGCTGCATCACACTTGCCCTGCGCAGAGAGGTGTGTAGGCAACAAGCCGCAGGAGTTCAGGTGAGGGAGCCGTGGCGTTAAGCCGGTGGCATCACAGAAGACTTGACGGAAGGGGCGACATGGAGCGGAGACTGGAATACTGGTGAGGCAGAGAGCGGATGGACAGGCCACGAGGGGACTGGTGGGGGGATTCTGAGGGGGGGGTGCAGGATACCAAAAGGGAGGGGTTGGGGAAAGGTTGACCCAGGTGAGTCACACCGGGTTACTGCAAGCTTGAAACGTCAGGCTAAGGAGATTGGGATTGAATAGATCACAAGAAGCTGTGGAAATCTTCAGCCGTCTTTTTTAGGAACCCAAAGAAAAGGATGTTTGGAAATGCACAGGGAATTTGGGGAACGGCAAACTGTTGATGGTCAGAGGAGCCCCGTGTCTTCTGTACCTGCTGGGACCGCTTCAGTTAACAGGGATAAGAGCTTACTCCAAACTGGCTTAAACGTAAAGGGATCAACTGGTTACAATAAGTCAAGAGTCCAGAACAAGGTTGGTGGCTTAAGACAGAGCCAGATTGGAAACTCAAGCCAGCCCGTGGGGTCTGGGTCACGCTCTATCTCGTGGTTTCTCTCTCTCCTCTGTAGGTTTCTTAGATGGCTCCCCTGGCCCGGCCCAAGCCCTGTCCTCTCAGCAATATTCGTTACAGCAGTCGATTTCTTTCAACAAAAACGCTGTCCTCCTGGAATCCAGCCTCTCGGCCCAGGTAGCCTCATTTGCCCATCTTGGAAGCAATCTCTGAGGCCGCAGAGTCACACGGCTCTGCTGAGCTAACCCTGCATCCCACACCTGGGGTTGGGGGTGGAGTCAGACCCACCTGCACCTCGAGGACTGAGAGTGGGAAGGAGGGGTTCCTTAGGAAGCAAAAAACCAGGGTGGTGTTACCAGAAGGAGGAGGAACGTCGGCCTGGCAGACGAAAGCATCACATGTCCATGACAACAGCTCTAAGGAAGCAGGCAGAAGGACCATTGGGAGCGTATGGTGATGGTGTCAGTTCTCTGAGGCTCAAGGAGCCTCAAGAAGCACCCTCCAGGATCCCATATGGGCTGCTTGCTGTACTCTGGTGGCTGGGCCCACGATGGGATTAGCAGTTGCTAAGAGGAGGCCTCAGGAGGAGGGAACGCGGGAAGTGGAACGCGGATTGCAGGAAGTAGGAGTTGTGGTTTCTCCCTGGGTTTAGGAGCCGAGAGCCAGAGGAAGCAGTTGATGTATTCACTTCTGTAGTGTTAGGCCTGCAGTTGCCAAAGCAGGGTGAAATTTGCATGCCTGGGTTTCCATGCAGAATGTTTTCTCATGCAAATAGAGTTGCTGCAGACACACATCTGCCCAATTTATGAATAAATCCTGTATCTCAGCCAGTCTGCTGCTGAGGGCCAGGAACACCCAGGCCTCCTCCTGACACGGGCACTGATGGGAAGAGGAGGGGGCTTCTTTGCTTGACCCAAGTTATCTTTGAGGGCCAGGACTTTAAGGGAAAGGGGGTGGCCCTTCTTGATCACAGATGGATCCCCCGGTGAGCAGTTTCTCCCGAAAGTAGTCTAGAAGTCATCCACATAAGCTCTGGGACAACCCGCAGCTCTTCAGAGGGTCTGGTCTAAAGTGCATCTCCCTAGAGATCCATCCCTAGCCTGACTCTGGCTGCTTATAGATGCATCTGGGGAGGTTTTTTTTAAAAAAAACAATACTGGGGGTGCTGGGAAGGGAAGGATTGGGAGTTTGGGATTAGCAGATGCAAACTACTATATATAGGATGGTAAACAATAGGGTTCTACTGTATGGCACAGGGAACTATATTCAATATCCTGTGATGAACTATAATGGAAAAGAATATGAAAAAGAATATATATGTGTATAACTGAATCACTTTGCTCTACAGCAGAAATTAACACAACATTGTTAAATCAACTATACTTTAATTAAAAAAACAAAAAAACAAAAAAAAACACAACAGTACCAAAACCTAGGCTGCCATTAAATCGAGTACTGTGGTTAGACAGCCCCCCTGTCTTGGGTCTCAATTTCCTGATCTATATAATTGATGTGCCTGGGCTATTTTATTCCTCTTGGTACTGTCTGCGTGTAAGTACCCTGAGATTTGAATTTCTAAAACGTAGCCAGCCCATCTGGAGGATCGCAAGAAATCATGGAATCATCACTTGAACATCAAATATGCAGATCTTCCTCGACTTCTGGTGGGGTTATGTCCCAATAAACGCATCACAAATTGAAAATACTGCGAGTTGAAAATGCATTTAATACTCCTCACCTACCGAACATCACAGCTTAGCCTAGCCTCCCTTAAATGTGCTCAGAACACTTACGCTAGCCTACTGTTGGACAAAAGCATCTAACACAAAGCCTATTTTATAATAAAGTGTTGAATATCATGTAATTTATTGGCTACTATATCAAAAGTGAAAAACAGAATGGTTGTATGGGTACAGATTGATTATATCAGTTGTTTACCCTAGTGACCAGGAGCTGCGGCCCCCGCCTCTGCCCAGCATCACAAGAGAATATTGCTAGCCTGGAAAAAAGATCAAAATTTAGAATTCTAACTGTCTACTGAGTCAAGTATCAATTTTGCACCATCGTAGTGAAAAATCGTTAAGTGGAACCATCGTAAGTCGGGACAGTCTGTAATCCAAATTCATACCTGAAGTCAGAAGTTCTCACCTGGCAGTGATTTTGCTCCCAGGGGACACTTGACAACTCTGGAGACTTTTTCGGTTACCACGGATGCAGTGCTATGGGTGTCTAGGGGGCAGAGGCCAGGGATGCTTCGTGCAGCATATAGTATTGTATATCCCCCTAAACAAAGCATGAGCCACTATGCTTTTCTGTACCGTCGAGGTTGAGAAACTTTGCCTTTGGGAGTTCAAGTTTGTCTTCACCGTCAAAACCCCAACCCCTGTGTCATGTTACCATCAATCTAATTCTCTAAGGTTCACACCTACTTGGTTCAGCTGAGAAGCTGCTAGAAGCTGTTTTTCATGATGCTCTTGAACTAGCTACATATTTTCTGGTTTTGCATTTTGACTTTCCCTTAATATATGAACCACTTTCTATACTGTGACACATGGTTACCAAAGCATTTCCCCCTCTTCCCTCTTGTGTTTCTTCACGCCACACCAGTTTGAAGTGGGGGCGACAGGGACATCTGTTTGGGCCTGAGCCTCTGGAGGAGGTCCTAAAAATGTCTTGAGAAGAACTGAGTTGGAGACCAAAGAGGCTGCTATGTGTGAAGGCCCTGGGCAGCCCTCTCAGCTCCAGAAAGATATGCTAAAAGAAGCGTTAAGCGCTCCCATCTTGTGTTTATACTATTCCTATTTCATAAAGCGAAAAAAAAAAAAATTAAGAGGAGCTTACCAGCCTTTAGGAATTGGAGATTTTTTGTAATTTTTCAGAGCCAATTGGCCAACCAGAGGGCTTTGGCATTTACGAGATGAACACAATGTACATGTGAAATGATGGTGTTTGAGGTACGAAACTATTTATTTCATTGAAGTCTTTCCCATTTTCCCCAGTTGATGAACTTTTCACGCATGACTTATCTTGAGTTTGGTTTGACAAAGTCTGCGTGTTGCTGGAAAAGGAAGGAAGGAGAAAACTAATCAATAATACAGCAGGCTCAATCTACAAATGACCCATCTCCCAGCCTGTGATTTTAGGAGTATTGTGTCTATAAAAAGAGTTGGTGAGATGACGACTTTGGTTGAAATGCACTTTAGAGAGATTACATAAAGAGATTTTCTGTAATGGATAAATAGAAGTACCTTGAAATTTCAGTCTCGTGACTATTCAAGAAAAAAGATTTTCTAACAAGAAATATGTATGCTAAATCAAGCTCTCTATGGAGAGCTTGTTAGATAAATAAAATAAGTGTAAAATTTTGAAGAACTCTAGAAGGAATATAGTTGCTGTAAGCTATTTTGAAATCAAGACACACATGTGAGAATTAGTTTCATAGTTTTTAGGGTCATGTACAGTCTCTGCATCAAAAGGTATCTTAGTATAACTTCAGTTTGCTGTCATGGAGGAGGAAAGGAGGGAGTTTGGCCAGAAGCATCAAATCCCCTCGATGCTGAGGTTGTTCTAGATGAGTGAGGGATGATTCTAACTTGTTCATTTCCTTGAAACAACTAACCAACCAAGATGTCTCTGCTCTCCTCCCTGACAAAACACAAAGACAACAATCCCAGTGAGCCCATCTCAGGAAGCACTGGCTCTTTATCAGTGGGTTTCTTTCTATGCATGCTCTTGACCAACATTTTCTGATAAAACCCCAGTTTTGAAAGTGTCTTGTCCAACAAGCACATGATTTCTAAGTCAAATGTTTTATGTGACGTCTGTCCTGATCAGTTTACATAAGCAAATGACTTGTCCCAGACTGGTGACAATATTTGCTTAAGTATTTGAGAGGGCATTCTCCAGAAGAAATCTAATAGGAAATGGGTTTTTTTTCTTTTAAAAAGAAATGAGAAAAAAATGAAAGAAGTGAAAGAAATGAAGTAGATGGATAATTGCAGCTTGGCCAGTCGGCAGGCAAGCGGCATCAATTGAAGTGCTGGGTGTGTTAGCGGTGTAGGAAGGTGCTTAAGACATCAGAGACAGGAAATAGTTGGGAGGTATTGAAGTTGACCTTTAGGATCAGATTAGCCTGAATTCAAGCTCCCACTTAGGCAAATATCACAACCTCCCAGAACTGCAGTTTCCTCATCTGCAGAATCTGATGAACCTCTTTAGGGTTACGGGGAAATACATGTAAAGCCCTTATCACGTGCTTGGCGTATTGTAGATGCTCAAGGAATGGGAGCTACTGCAATTATTTTTAATATCTACATAATCCTGCTACTTGTGATATCATGCATTATGATTTTTAATAGTGTTTGTGACAGGAAGAAGAAAGCCCTTTCCTAAATACGTCCACATGCTAATCCTGAAACCTGTGACTGTATTACTCTACCATGCAAAAAGGACTTTGCAGGTGTGATTAAGGCTTGTGGTTAGGGAGATTATCCTGGATTATCCCTGTGGGCCCAGTGTAATCACATGGGTCCTTAGGAGCAGCGAATCTTTCCTAGGTGAGATGAGAGAGAGGTGTGATGATAGAGAAAGGGTCAAAGATTCGAGGTTGATGGCTTTGAAAGCGGAGGAAGGCGGTCACGAGCCAAGGAAGGCAGGTGGCCTCTAGAAGCAAGGAAAGGGGTTCCGTCTAGAGCCTCTAAGTGTTGACACCACAATTTTAGCCTAGAAAAAGCTCTGTTGGACCTGTAACCTACAGAACTGTAAGTTTTTAAGTTCATCTTGTTTTAAGCCATCAAGTTTGTGGAATTTGTTACAGCACCAATGACAAACTAATACTCTGAAACTAATCTTTTAGTAATACTACTTTTTTTTTCTTATTTGTTACTAAAATGCCTAGAGTTCAGTGGAAAAGATGACTTTTCTGCTCTTGAGAGATGAAAGGGCAACCTAACCCTAGACACAATTTCCAAATATAATAAATATAATCCAGCATCCTTAAGAACTCCAGAAAGAGATAATTTTTATTGATTTGTTACATTATCATGTAAAATTACAAAATAACAAACATCAGAAATGTAGAGAGACTAATATATTCATCACCTAAATTTGACAGTGTTAACTTTTAACCACATTTGTGCTTTTCTTTCCCTTTGTTTATTTGTTCCCTTTTAAAATTTTTGGTTAAAGTGTTTAAAAATAATTTACAGTCATTATCACACCTTAACCCTAAATATTTCATTATGTATCCCTAAAAATGATATAACTGCAATATTATTATCAAAGCTAACAGAATTAATAATTATATTAAAATTATTAATAATAATTAATTCTCTTATATTATCTGATACCCAGTTCATATTTAAATTTTTCAAATGTCCCCAAAAGTTATTTTATAGCTGATGTGTTCAAACCACAATCCAGTCAAGAGCTGTGCATTGCATTAAGTCACTATGTCTCCTGATTCTCTTTTAGTCCAGAACATTGACCCACTGAATCCCACCCCACAGCTTTATTTCATTGCATTGACTGTTGAAGAAAGTCAGTCTTCTTGCAGATGGCCTCACAGTCAAGATTTGTCTAACTGAATTCTACTTGGTGATAATTTTTTAAGAAACAGTGCAAAGGAAAAATATTACACTCGAACTTCAGATTTTTTCTGGCTCTGTATTATTATTTTTTTTTTTTTTAATTTATTTATTTATTTATTTATTTTTGGCTGTGTTGGGTTTTCATTTCTGTGCGAGGGCTTTCCCTAGTTGCAGCAAGCGGGGGCCACTCTTCATCGCGGTGCGCGGGCCTCTCACTATCGTGGCCTCTCTTGTTGCGGAGCACAGGCTCCAGACGCGCAGGCTCAGTAGTTGTGGCTCACGGGCCCAGTTGCTCCGCGGCATGTGGGATCTTCCCAGACCAGGGTTCGAACCCGTGTCCCCTGCATTGGCAGGCAGATTCTCAACCACTGCACCACCAGGGAAGCCCTCTGTATTATTTTTTATCCCTTCAACCATATACTCATTCATGAAAGCAAATCAACCAACATTTATTAAACACTCACTCTGCCCATTTCCTGAGCACTTACATTGAAAAGACTCACTCCCCAGCGCCTAAAATAAGTAACTGAGTCTTAAAGGAAGGAATTTTCTATGTTTCTCCTAATCCTTCCTTTGAAACATGAAGAGTCCCAGAATCCTGTTCCTTATCAAAGAATATCTGAGAAAGAAAATGTGTTGGGCAGCAAAGTTTGGAATATATATGATAGTGTTACTATTACAACCATTAGGACTACTGGCCTCATCATTATAGAGCTTCTATGAAGTGCCAGATGCTTGACATATATTACTTTCGAACCTCAACATAAAACCTGCAGAATAGGTATCATTATTTACTTAATAATTTTGCCATTTTATAGATGATGCAACAGCCGCTCATAAGTCAAGTACTCAGCCTAACGCCTCCCAGCTAGTGGTGGCAGAGGTGGGATTCTAGCATAGGTGTTTCTGCTTCCGATGCTTGGAGTATCTTCCCAAAACCACGATTCTGCTGTTTCATGGTTTGCTTAGTATTCAAATTGAGTATTCTGTTTTTGGTGGCAAAATAATCAATTTTGTGGTTTGTATGTGGTACAAACAGGCCAGTGAAAGTTGTTTCAGGCCCTTCCTTCTTCGTTGATTTAAAGATGGCCAACTGATCTGTTGGAAAGGACCAGAGATCCTGGGAGGGTCCATCAATTTCAAGACCCTAAAGCAAGGGATCAGCAAACTTTTTCTGTAAAGGACCAGGTAGCAAATTTTTTAGACACTGTGGGCCATATGATTTCAAACATGCTAAACTCACCTCTGCTGTTATTAGCATAAAAGCAGCAGAAGACAGTACACAAATGAATGAGAGTGGTTATGTTCCAATAAAGCTTTATTTACAAAAATGGGCAGGGGCTGGATTTAGCCTGAGAACTCTTGTTTGTCAAGCCCTGCCTTAAAGCAGAGATAGCAAAGTGGTTGCCCGTAAGTCAAACTTGGCCAAAGATGTCTATGATCAGCTTGCATCATGTTCAGCTTTTCAAAAAGTTAAATGTCAGCATTTAAAAATCAGATAATTGCATGCAATAAGCTAGATGTTTCTGACTCTGTTGAGAAAGTGGAAGTCCTGGTGTTTAGGCCCTCAATCCCATAATGAGATGGCGCTGGGCAGCTGCTCCCTTGAAATGGTCATGGTCTGTCCAGCATGCCACAGTCCTCACTCTTCTCTGTTGTCTTCCCGATGCAGAATGTTTGTTGTCCTTGATCTTCTTGAGGCTGGTCCTCTTTTCTCGTTGCTCTCATCCGCCGGGTTTCTCTGGACACCTCCATTTTCAACCACCACTGCAATGGGAAAAGATAAAGAAAGGTGTTGATCGATGGTGAGAGGGTGTTTTCATAACAGTCTTGGAAAGTAAAGGCAGAGTGATAAAACCTGGCTGTAATTTATGCTTGATTTTTTAAAAAGTACAATGACTTGTCCATTATTGGACAGTAAAAGATAATATGCAACTAGCATAGCTTCCGTTAGAAGACGCAAATGATTTAGCCATTTGACACCAAAATGATGGGAACAGGACTGGCTCTAGGCAGAAGTGTAGAGTGTGTCCAAGTGGTTTTGCATTGCCTCCAGCCAACCTCTTCCTCATGTTCCCTCCTTCCCACTTTAATAGGTTAGTGTCCTTACTGCTTAATCGTCATCCACCCACCTTGGGTGTAACTGTTTTTCTTTAATGATCTTCCTCTAAATTTAAATGACACCATTAAAGAAAGATTTTTTACTGGAAGGGATCTAATAATATCATTCATACTAAGAGAGACAAGACTTAAATCATTTCCTGTTGCCTGCATCCAAGGATATTAACATTTTAATTCAAAGGAGAAACTTGAAATTTATTGGGTGTACAGCTGTGGAATTTGGGGATTGGCCAGAGGTTAAGGACCCTTTGGCCAGGGTGATGGAGCCTTTCAGATATGTGAAACCATACTGGTAGCCGCCCATTCCTAAAGTTGGCCCCAAGTGTTACTTGAGCCAGAACCTGGACCTGTATTTGACCAGTGTAGATTAATTACAGTGCATCTGAACTTGGGTCTTTGTCAGGGTTTCGCTTGACCAGCGGGGATGGTAAAAGCTTTGGTTTTCTGATCCGTAGTGTGTGTGTGGGGGCGGGGTTTGGGTTAGATATAGTAGTATGGATTGGGGGTACTTGTGCCACTCACCCCCTATCATTTACCAGGTTTCCTTGCAAATCCCACCAGCTTTTTGTCAGAGACCTGAAGGCAGTCAGTACCAATCCATCAGAGTTGGCAATTGTGATGCAGCCAATATTGCACTCCCGTGAGATAAATACAGAGGTCCCTATCTGCTCTCACATTCCATGAGTTCAAGGACCATATGTGGGTCATGTTGAATATTCAGTAGGCAAAACATGTGTTCAGTGAACATGTGTCTCCTTTTGGAGACTAGAGAAGTTTAAGCAGCGCTTTCCCCTGAACACAGAGGAGGGTTCTCTCATCTCATGCAGGCTCTCACTAGAATGAAATGGTCATGTCATTTAGATGGGGTTATGCTCGCACGGTAGGCACCTTTAAGACAGGCTTTTTCTGACATCACAACCCAACAATCTTGAAAATTGGGCAGAAACAGCCCCAAAGAGCTGGTTTGTATTTGGGGTTCTTTTTAAGGCTAATGTGAATTGTTTGGGACAGCAGTTGCCGTGAGAGATAGCAGAAAGGCAAAATCTTTAGGTGTACCAAGTCTTTGGTGCTTAGAGCCCCATCAGCTGTGGATTTCAGGGTGAATGAATTGAGGGGATGGGGGGCGTGGTCAGTGATAGAGCAGATGTCAGTGAGTAACAACTGAGCTGAAATCTGACACCCTGGAGCCTCCATTCTTGTGTTACTCGTCCAGATGTTTCTCCTCCGGGTCAGGGAATGGTTCTGCACAAACAGCCTTTTCAGATATCGGAAGCACTACTGGGTCCTCCTGAGAGCATTTTAAGCTAGACATTCCCAGCTCTGTTCAGATTTCTCATATAATGCATTTGTGATAATTGTTAGATAATGTCATTTATTTGCTCAAAACCCTGCAGAAGCTTCCATCTCACTCAGAGTGAAGCCAAAGGCTTTTCCAATAGCCCACGACGATGTGCTATGTGATCTGGCCGTCACCTCCCTCTGACCTTGGCTGCCCTCTTTATCTTTTTAAATTTTTATTTATTTATTTATTTTTAAATTTTTACTTTTTATTTTTAAAATTAATTTATTACTATTACTGTTTAAATTGAAGTATAGTTGCTGTACAATATTATATAAGTTACAGATGTGCAATATAGTGATTCTCAATTTTTAAAGGTTATGCTCCATTTATAGTTATTATAAAATATTGGCTGTATTCCCCATGTTGTACAATATATCCTTGTAGCTTTTTTGTTTGTTTCTTTATTTATTTATGGCTGTATCGGGTCCTTGTTTCTGTGCGAGGGCTTTCTCCAGTTGCGGCAAGTGGGGGCCACTCTTCATCGCGGTGCACGGGCCTCTCACTATCGCGGCCTCTCTTGTTGCGGAGCACAAGCTCCAGACGCACAGGCTCAGTAGTTGTGGCTCACGGGCCTAGTTACTCCGCGGCATGCGGGATCTTCCCAGACCAGGGCTCGAACCCGTGTCCCCTGCATTGGCAGGCAGATTCTCAACCACTGCGCCACCAGGGAAGCCCCTTGTAGCTTACTTTATACCTAATAGTTTGTACCCTTATTCTCTTAACCCTATCTTGCCCCTCCCCCCTTCCCTCTCCCCACTGGTAACCACGAACTTGTTCTCTAGTTCTGTGAGTCTGGTTCTTTTTTGTTAGACTCACTACTCTATTGTATTTTTCTTGTCCCTTCTGCTCCAGCTATACTCATCTCTTGGCTGTACCTCTAACACAGCAGGCCAGCCTCAGGGCCTTTGTACTTGCTGTTCCCTCTGCCTAGGACGTTCCTCCCCAGGTATTTTCATGGCTTGTTTCCTTGGCTACTTCAGTAAGGCCTTCCTTGGCCACTGCAGCCAAATATATTATGTTCCCCTCCCAGTGTATTTTTTTCCCTTTATTACTTTGTATCATAATATAGATTTTTCCTTTGTCTTCTTCATTCTCTGGCTCTCCTACTACAATATAAGCTTCATTAGTGCAGGGATTTTTTTT
The DNA here is from genome assembly GCF_965194825.1 of Balaenoptera physalus. Lineage (NCBI taxonomy): Eukaryota > Metazoa > Chordata > Mammalia > Artiodactyla > Balaenopteridae > Balaenoptera > Balaenoptera physalus. Next base: position 91,860,487 of record NC_138896.1, on the reverse strand, counting down.
TTTTTTTTTTTTGGATGACTCACTGCTCTATTTCTGGCAGCTGGAACAGTGACTGACACATAATAGGAGGCCAATAAATATTTTTAGAATGAATGAATGATTTAGAATCCCTTCAGTATCTTTCTCACTGGTTTTTATTAACTTTTTTTTTAAGTTGCAAGCAACAGAAACCTAATTCATACCAGTTTTAAACAAAAATAGGAATTCTTGGGCTTCTATAACCAAGCCATGATAAAGGCCTTGATTTTTCTACTACTGTGGATAGGCATTCTCTGTGGAGTCTGGAGTATGTTTGCCAGTAACTCTAAGCTTACACCCCTAGAGTTTTTATCCAGAGGGAAGGAAGAGCCCATCTTCCAGCCAAAAAGCAATGGCAGGGAGACTTCTATAGGTGGCTCAGCCGGAACCACATGCAACCTTGGACCAGTCCCTTTGGCCAGTGAAACCTGAAGGAAGATGATGGGCCCAGTGTGGGCCTTGGGCTTCCCCTTACAGGCTGGATGTGAGGATTGGTTAACAGAAGACTGGAAGAAAGGAGTGGCCTACCTGTGATAACTGGGGAATTGTGAGCTGGGCACCCATTGGTGTCGGCCAGCATCACTCTCTTCATAACTTGCTCTAACTTGTGTACCTCCCTCCTAAAACAACTCAACATAGCCTTACGGAGATGGGCTAAAGGGTGCATTCTCTGTATGCATGGTCTCCAAAGCGTGGTGTACACACCCTACAGGATATACAGTATACACCATTGAGGTGTAGAAAGAAAATATTAGGACTTATTCATATTTAATCTCTGTAAAATATTCATTTTTATGTATGGTTTATAATGTCAAATCAGCAGAGTTGTACACATACTTACTAGTACATTAGTAAAGTAGTTCAAGTTCATATATATGTGTATACACATATATAATTTATAAATAAGTAAAAACTCCACACATTTGGGCAGGCTCAAAATATTTTAGTGTTGGGTGAACATAGTCACAAAACTTTGGCCACTGTTCAATATGGTACATTTAAAAAAAATGGAGCCTGAGATCACAGTATCTCCTTAAAGGCTACAGTTTACTACTTTAAAAGCTTCATCTTAAAAAATTAGGTAATTTTATCTCCAAATATTTTTTATATGTTGCCAAATCCCTGCAGCAATATGTTGTCCAAACACCTGACAACAGGTGTGGGGAACATAAGTTGATTGTTTCCTTTAGATTCTCAGGGATAACACTTTCATGATTTTTCTCCAAGTGTGAGTTACAACATCCGAAACAAAGTCTTTCCGGATTAAACAGCGTATCTCTGATACTTGAAGTCCCGAAATGTTTTTAAAGAAGGCAAATATAATAATGTAGTGAAAGAAAAATTGTGGGTGAGAAGAAGAACTGATTAAAAAGAAGAAAGGACAACTAATGAAGGCCCAAAGCAGAAAGCCAGAAATTATTCCAGAAGGACAGCAAATGTGGTTAGAGAATGAACCCATATTCAAGTCAGGAATATCTTCTGAATTATTGAAATCCGGATGACTCTCATATTCTATTAAAGAGGAAAAATGGTATTAGAATAAATATTAAAAGGAGTCAAGATCTCGGAGGCATTAATCTTGCCTGAATATTATTAGCATCCTTCAAAATGTACGTATCCGTCCATCCTTTTCCACAAACTCTTTTATTAACCCCCCACCCTACCAGTACTTTGTACAGAGTAAACACCAATAAGTATTCTTAACAAACTGGTAATAAAAAATACACACACACACACACTCATGACTGAAGCTGTTTCTATAGCACAGCAGGACCATGGAGTGAAAAGTGAAAGTTAAGCTGATATTTTATTAAGTTTATTCTAATTTTATTTCAACCAATGTGATTTCAGCCCTTCTAAGTGCCAGGCCAACATTTGGCATTGGAAATAGGCGAGACCTAGTTCTTGTCTTCGAACAGCTGACTGTGGGGAAATAGGTTGGAACATAACAGCGTCACGAGATGCAGAATTTTCCCCCAGAAAAAAAATAGAAAAAGAGCCAGGGAACTAGGGGGAGGGGCTGGGGGCAGTGAAAAAAATCTGCCTGGGAGCATCAGGGAAGCTGACAGTTGAATAAGAGGATGTAAAGGATGTTTTCGAATGAAAAAGGAATGCTAAGAGGAGGGAACAGCAGGAGTAAAGGCAGGGAAGTGAGTACGGGCAAGTCTAACTGGAGGAGATGTGAAGAGGTCACTGTAGGAGGAAAATGGGGGCAGAGTTTGGACTTTATCATGGAGATGATGGCAAATCGTTAGAGGATTTTTTTTTTTTTTTTAATGTCTGAAACATTTATATTAACATATTTCCATACATATTTCCATACAAATACAAATATAAGATTTTTAGAAATTTCATGTAATGTCTGAAACATTTATATTAACATATTTCCATACATATTTCCATACAAATACAAATATAAGGTTTTTAGAAATTTCATGTAATGTCTGAAACATTTATATTAACATATTTCCATACAAATAACCCAATGAAAGTTTAGTATTAGTTGTTTTGTTTTTTTATACTGCAGATTCTTATTAGGCATCAATTTTATACACATCAGTGTATACATGTCAATCCCAATCGCCCAATTCAGCACACCACCATCCCCACCTCACCGCAGTTTTCCCCCCTTGGTGTCCATATGTCCATTCTCTACATCTGTGTGATATTTTTTTTTAAGTAAAAGATTGACATGCACAGATCTAGTGACAATTCAGAGGACAAATTGAAATTGGGAGCAGGGAAACCATTTAGGAAGCTGCAAAAATAATCCAGACCCCATCTCTTAAAGTATAGAACTGAGGAAGTCATAGTGGGTTTAGCAAGGAGAGAACCTCAGAAGACATTTCTGAGTTTAAAATCAACAGAACTTGATGCTTCTATGCTGAGATGGTAGGAAAGAACAGGGACTCAAAATTGGCTATCAATTTGCATTATATAAATCATTACAGAAGGGAGGGACGGAGGAATGGGCTGTCTATTGCTTTTGTTTTACTTTGGCAGTAGGCGTAGCTGTTAAGAAGGTGATGGGTTTGGTTTATTTTTTTTCTAATTATCGTTTCAATAGTCATAAACGATACATTTGACTTCTGGGGGGTTATATCATTCCATGAGTTTTAACACATGTATACATTCATGTAAGCACCTCCACCACAATCAGGATACAGACAGTTCCACCACCCGGAACGATCTCCTGTATTTTCTCTCTGTAGTCAAACGTTCCCCCCAACTCCTAACCCCTGGTAACTAGTGACCTGTTCACCATCCTTGTGATTTTCCCTTTTCCAAAATGTCACGTAAAATAATCATATATTATGTAACCTTTTGAGGTGGGCTTCTTTCACTCAGCATAATGCCTTTAAGGTTCACCCCAATCACGTGCGTCAGTAGTTTGTTTTTATTGTTGCGCAGTGGTGTATGGAATGGATGTACCACAGGTAGTTTGGCCGTTCACTTTTGAAGGACAATTGGATTGTTTTCAGTTTTGGGGAATTGTGAATAGAGCTGTCATACATATTTATTTTTCCTCTCAGCAGAGATGTAGTTTTTCTCATTATTTTAAAAAGTTGAGGTAAAATATGCGTATAATAAAATTTTACCATTTTTAGTAAAGTAAAATTTCACTAAGTGTACAGTTCAGTGACATTAAGTTATAAACATTTTTGCACAGGTCTTTATGTGAACATAAGTTTTCATTTATCTAGGGTAAATAAACAGGAGTGAAATCACTGGGTCATTTGAGTAAGTGTATCTTCAAATTTATAAGAAACTGCTACACTGTTTTCCACAGTGGCTGCACCATTTTGCATTCCCACCATCAATGCATGAGAGTTCCAGTTGCTCCATGTTCTTGCCAACAGTTGGTACTGACAGTTTTTTGCCCATTCTAATAGGTGTGTAGTGATATCTCATTGTGGTTTTAATTTGCATTTCTCTAATTGCCAGTGATGCTGAGCATCTTTTCATGGTCTTATTTTTGCCATCCAAACATCTTCTTTGTGAAGTATCTGTTCAAATCTTTTGCTCACTTTAAGATTGCATTTTAAAATTTAAAATTTGTGTTCCTTCTGTTGATTTTTCAGAGACGTTTATATATTTTGTCTACTAGTCTTTCATTGGCTATATGGTTTCCAAATATTTTTTCCCAGATAGTAGCTTGACTTTTCGTGTATTTTGCATAGCAGAAGTTTTAAATTTTGATCACGGATAATTTATCAATTTTTCTTATACGGCTTGGGTTTTTGGTGTCATAGCTAAGAATGCTACCTAACACAAGGCCTCAAAGATTCTCTCCTCTGTTTTTCTAAAAGTTTTATTGTTTTACATTTAGACTTACGATCCATTTAAAATTAATTTTTGTATATGGTGTGAGGTTTAAGTTGAGGTTCTGTTTTTTTTTCTTTCACATATATACATCTGTTTCTTCCAACATCAGTTGTTGAAAAGACTATCTTTTCTCCATTGAATTAATTACCTTTGTACCTTTGTCAAAAATGAATTGGAAAAAAATGAACTGACTATGTCTATTTCTGGATTATATTCTCTTCTACTGATCAATGTGTCTATCCCCCTGCCAATACAAAACTGTCTCAAATGTTGTAGTATTGTAATAAGTCTTAAAATTAGTAGTGAGTCTTCCAACTTTATTCTATTTTTCAAAATTGCTTTTGCTATTTAAGTCTTTTGCCTTTCTATATAAATTTTAGAATCACCTGTCTATAAAAAAAAATCCTGCTGGGATTTTGATTGGAATTGTATTACATTTATAGATAGATTTGTGGAGAATTGACATATTGACAATATTTATGATTTCAATTCATCAACATGGTATGCCTCTTTACTTACTTAGATTTTCTATTTCTTTGATCAGAATTTTGGAGTTTTCACATGTATATCCTATACATGTTTTACTAGATTTACAACTAAGTATTTTTGAATAATTGTAAAATGGGATTAAAATTTCTGGATTCCAGTTGTTCATTAATAGTTTATAGAAATACAATTGATTTTTGTATGTTGACCTTGAATCCTATGATCATACCAAACTCACTTATTCTAAGAGGGTTTTTTTGGTTGTTGTTAATTTCTTGGGATTTTCTAGGATCATATCATCTGTGAATATGCACAGCTTTATTTCTTACCTTCTGATCTGGATGTCTTTTATTTCTACTTCTTGCTTTATTTCAGTATTTAGAACTTCTAGTATGGTGTTGAACAGGAGTGGTAAAACATCTTCACCTTGTTCCCATTCTTAGGGGGAAAACATTCAATCTGTTACCATTAAATATATCCTTTATCAGGTTGATGAAGTTCCCTTCTATTACTAATTTGTTGTTTTATCATGAATAAATACTAAATTCTATCAAATATTCCTGCATCAATTATATAATCATTGTAGGTTTCTTCTGTAGACCTTTGTTATGCTAAATTACATTGATTGTTGTTTGAATCTTAAACAGTCTTATATTCTTGGGATAAACCCATTTGGCTGCAATGTAGAATTCTTATTATGCATTGCTGAATTTGATTTGTGAATATATTGTTGAGAATTTTGCAGCTATATTCCTGAGAGATATTGGTCTGTAATTTTCTTATGTGTACTGTCTTTTTTTGGTTTTGGTATTAGAGTAATGATGGCCTCATATAACGGGTTGGGAAGTATTTTTGGAAAAGATGCTGTTCTGTTTTTTGGAAAAGATTGTTTAGAGTTAGTTTCATTTCATCTTTAAATGTTTGGTAGAATTTGTTAGTGAAACAGTCTGACTGGAAGAGATTTTTGTCTGCTTGTTTGTTTTTTTTCAGGGAAGAGAGATTTTTAATCATGAATTCAGTTTCTAAAAGTAAATAAGATTATTCAGTTTATTTCTACCTTCTTGGGTAAATTTTGATAGTTTGTTGCTTTTAAGAAATTGGTCCACTACTTCTAAGTTTTTGAATCTATGTGCATACAATTGTTCATAGTTTTCCTTATTATCATTTAAATATCTGTGGGGTCTGTAGTGACATCTCTTCCATTCTTGATGTTGGTAATTTGTGTCTTTTTTCTGATTTTTTTTTTAAATCAGTCTGGCCAGTGGTTTATCAATTTTACTGATCTTTTCAAAGAACCTGCTTTTTGTTTCATTGATTTTTTTCTATTATTTTTGTTTTTAATTTATTAATTATTGCATTTATTTCTTCTGCTTGATTTGGGATTATTTGCTCTTATTTTTGTTGTTTCTTAAATTGGAGGCTTGAATTATTGATTTAAGGCCTTTCTTTCCAAAAAGCATTTCATGCTGTAAATTTCCATCTAAAGCACTGCTTTAGCTGTATCCTACACATTTTGATGTGTTGCACTTTATTTTTATTCGATTCAAAATATTTTCTAATTTCCCTTGGGACACAGTTACAATAACTTTTAATGTCTTTGCCTGATGATCCCAACATTAGTATCATTTCTGGGTTGGTTTTGATCGACTTTTCTCCTCATTATGGATCATATTTTCCTACTTCTTTACATACCTGGTAATTTCTGATAGGATACGAGACATTTTGAATTTTACCTTGTTGGGTGCTGGATATTTTTGTGTTCCTGTAAACATTCTTGCGCTTTGTTCTGAACCAGGTATAACTTAATTGGAAACGGTCTATCCTTTATGGATCTTGCTTTTAATCTTTGTTGGGTGGGACCAGATCAGCATTTAGTTAGGGCTACTTGTTCCCCCATTCTTGAGGAAAGACTCTTCTGAGTAGTCTACTTGATGCCCTGTGAATTATGAGGTTTTGCACTCTGGCTAACAGGAGTCACCCATTATTTCTGGTAGGATGTGAGCTCTAGGAATTGTTCCTTCTAATCCTTTTGAGTGGTTCTCTCCCCCAGGTTTTGGGTAGTTTCTTCATATGCCTCTAAGATCAGTTCTCAGCTGAATAATCCTTCTCTGGAGTACGCTCTCCGTGTAGCTCTCTCCTCTAGTACCTTAACTACCTTCACCTTCCTGGACTTCCACCTCTGTGCCCTCAACTCAGGGAGTCTGCCAGGCTCTGCCTCAGTTCCCCCTTCCTGCATCAGTGGCCTGGTATATTTCTGCAGACAGTAAGCTGGGGTGATCATAACGCTTATCTTTATTCTCTGGGTGACGATAACATACAGGTTATTGCCCTGTAGGTGTTTGAAGAAGTATTTGGAAGAGGTCACTGGAGTACAGGAGAACAAGGATCTGCTAGGTCAGCTCACCAGTAAGGGATCTGCAGCTTCAGAGCATGATGGCAGCACATGAGTGGGTGAAAACTGTGCGTCACATTCCAAGAACCTCAGTAAAATGGGAATAGTAATATCATCATTGTCATCCTCTTCACCACTACTACCTTATAGAGCTCTTTCTCTGAGATGCAGATGAGAGCTTCCTATGCGTTATTGCATTTAAGCCTGGTGGTGGCCATGAAGAAGCTCCTCTCAGATCCCCAACCCAGGGAAGCGTAATTGAATAACCATCTCACCTCCTGCCCTCTGGTCCACTGTGTTTGCTGCACTTCCCACAGCCTTTTCCCAGCCAGTGACCCAGTGCAGCAGGGACACTAATACAGGCCCGTTGCTATGAGACACAAGTGACTTTGGCTCCAGGGCTTTTCATTGACCTTGCTGGAACTTCCTTAGAACTGTACCATCATCTAAGACCTTTCCCTACTCCAGGTCCCTTCTTTCCCTTTTGCCCCCCACAGTGTCAGTCAGACCTGCCTTCTGGTCTGACAGCTCTTTTGGTTTCCTTTAGCTCCTCAGTTTCCCTCACACATGGTTTCCCCAGTCAGTCACTGGTACCATCTTGGCCTCTGCTTCTCAGAGGACCCGAACTAGTACATTCCTTAAATAACTCCGGGAGGCAAGAATACTCTTGGTTATAGACTAAATTGTGTGCCCCTGAAATTCCTATACTGAAGTCCTAATCCCCAATTTGACTGTATTTGAAGATATGGCCCTTTTGGGAGGTAATTAAGGTAAAATGAGGTCATAAGGGTGGGGCCCTAGTCTTGTAGGGCTGGTGTCCTTATACGAAGAGGAAGAGAAAGCAGAGATCCTCCTCTCGCCGCATGTAGAGGAAGGACCATGTGAGGATACAGTGAGAAGGCGGCCATCTGCAAGTCAGAAAGAGAGTCTCACCAGAAACCAACCCTGCTGGCACCTTGATCTTGGACTTCTGGCCTCCAAAACTGTGAGAAAACAAATGCCTTTTGTTTCAGCCACCCAGTATGTGGTATTAGTCCAAGCAGCCTAATGCACTATCGTTGCATCCAGTCTACGGATGTGGAACCTAAAGATTGGGGAGGGGGGAAGTAACCTCCCTGAGGTCACACAATTCATCATTGGCTGACCCAGTATTAGATCCCAGGGCAGTGTGACTATGAGTGCAGCCTGTCATAACCCAGCTGTCCTGTCACTCCCTGGGCCTGGGAGGATGTGAGATGGCTTCCCTGCGGGTGGAGACTCCCAACAAGGATGAATTATTGAGGAAGGCTTGGGGAGAGGTGGAAGGGAATTTGGAGAACTCTAACTCTGGCTGTGAAAGATATGGGACTTGAGAGAGGAGCAGCCTTTACTTACAAGTGAAGCCATTTCTCTAGCTTAAGATGGGAGGAGCATTTGGAGGGAAAGGAAGGAGTATGGATACCCAGGTGATTTTTCTTCCTTAGCTCTTCCTCATGGGAGAGTCATAGTCTTTGACTGAACAGAAAAAAATATTTTGCAATTAAGAACATTTCCAGAGTGGGAGGTTGAGGTTAGCAGATGTAAGCTATTATATATGGAATGGATAAACATCAAGGTCCTACTGTATAGCACAGAGAAGTATATTCAGTATCCTTTGATAAACCATAATGGAAAAGAGTATTAAAAGATATATATATATATGTATAACTGAATCACTTTGCTGTATAGCAGAAATTAATGCAACACTGTAAATCAATTAGACTTCAATTTTAAAAAAAAGAAAAAAAATGAACATTCCCAGAGGTAAGAATTTGGTTCTATCCACGTACACCATTAGCAGTCAACATGTGAGGCCAAGGACAGCCCAACAGAAGTCAGTTACCACGTGTGGCTGCGTGGAGACCACATCGAATTGTAGCAAGGAGCTCGTGAAGGCCAGGGGAGTGTGAGCCCACAGAGGGAAGTGTGGAAAAACCCTCTTAGGGAAATTCTAAAAATGCTTAGCGAGAGAGCCAGTGTTGAGGAAATTCCAGCTGTTGGTGACTAGACATAATATCTGAGCGATTACTGACTTTGACTTTTCATCACAATGTTTTGGTGCCTGTAGACACAGCTAAGATGTGGCGACTGTAAATATTGTAGTATATGTTGTCATTTCTTGCCGAGTTGCCTTAAGCTCAACGTTAGCAAAATTCATCTGAAGTAGAGTTTTCAATACTTATTTGCTTTTGTGTTACAGAGATGGATTATTTTGCTTGTAAGATGATTTGATTTAAAAAATTAGCTTGTTTCATGAGAAAAAATTATGTGTTAGATATTGTTCTATTTCCATATGTCTCAGAATCTTTTAGGCAGATAGAAATGTGATCCTTCAGCATCAGTTTTCCACTCCTGTAATAAAAACTACACCAGTTCATCCATCAGTGATAGAGGTAGTTTAGGAAGAAATTACATTCCTTTGACTAAAGGAGTCCAAATGTCGTCTTATTTAAATATCTAACTTCCTGGAAAACTTGATGTGGGTGGTGTGTGTGTGTGTGCGCGTGCACGTATGTTGCTGTTGTTAGTAAACAGGAAGGCTTTGAAACAACACACTTCAAGGATTTAAATCCAGGTTTTCTTGTACTTTCTTTCTGAGTGGGTTTTATTTTGTTAATTTTGTTTCCTCTTCTCTAAAGAGTCCTAAATTAATTACCCCACTGTTTTTTTTATAACGGTATTCTGAAGTGGTACCCCACAGACATAATGTTATGACAATGGAATTTCAGTTTTTTGGTTGACTGCTTGCAGAGAGGTTTTATTTGGACAGTAATGCAGGACATTGGCTTTTTTTTTTTTTAACACAGAGTATAGCTTTTCTTTCTTTCCTTTTTTTTTTTTTGTTTTTTTTTTAAAGAAATTACTTGTGGGAAAATAGTTCAGAGTATCTTCTTAATGATTTTCCTCTTGAATTTTTGTTTATTTCCCACCCCATCCTTCAACTCTTTGTAACTAAAAACGAGCTTCAGTTCCTCATCTTGGTTACAGTGGTTTAGATGTTTGTTGGTATATGACTTTGTTTAGTAAAGTTTGTGTGATTCCTCTTCTTTTTTTTTCCCCCAGTGATCTCAGTTTGCTAAACATTGCGTACTTTTTAAAAAATGCAGTAGATTATTATTTGGCCTCTCTAAAGTGTGTAGTCATTGCTGTTTTTTACTTCAGTCACTCAGAGTATTTTATGAAATCAGTCCAACCCCCAAAGTTGTTTATTCTTGGCTTTGACTCTGGGTGGAGGTGTGCTGTGATTTTCATGAACTTTGATGTTTTCTGTCTTATGTAGGCTAGGACCTGAGAGTTTTCAGCGGTTTCCCTGCAACCAGGGAAAACTGTGTATTCAATAAGGCCCTTGCTATAGGCTACTTAGTCCTCAATTCTCTTTGATGTACACAACTCTGCAAATGGGTCTTGGCCAAGAATTAAGGCTGTTCATGGCAGGGGAGGGGTAGAAAACATAGGAACATAGGTGACTGACTCTTGGGAAGATCTTAAATAAGATCATCTAGTCCCAAGATATCAAATATGTGGCACGAATACCACTACTCTTCCCTCCCACGTCCATAGCAGACATCAGTAATCGCTCATGGCTCTCTTTCTGTTGAGTCATCCATGGCCACATGGTCTTTCAACATGGTATCCCAGGACTTCTGCTAAAATGCCAATGGAGCTGGCATATGAGATGGAATCTCTATCAGCAGATCATAATATACCTTTATAAACACCTGGAGACACGGGGAAGTGCCAAGCAAGGCTGAAGAGCATTGGAGTTAAGGACAAAGGCTCGAGAGTGAAATGACGTGAGCCACAGCACTTGATGGCTGTGTGATTTGCGGCAAAGTTCTTCATCCTCGTGAGCCTGTTTCCTTGCCAATAGTGTGGATGATAATAGAGGCTACATCATAGAACTTTTGGTAAGGTTAAAGCAAAATAGTTCCCATGAAGCATTTAGCACTGGGCTGGCAGCAGTGCTCAGTAAATGTGAGCTGTCATCACCATTACCATCATTCTTAGAGACTGTGACTTGTTTATGATTACGAAGCTAGTTGGGACTAGGCAGGGTTTCTCAACTCCAGCATTACTGATATTTAAATGGCCAGATACTTATTTGTTATAGCGGCTGTCCCGTGCATTGCAGGGTAATGTTCAGCATCCCTGACCTTTACCCACTAGATGCCAGTAACCCCGCCCCCCAAATTGTGACAGATGTCTCTAGACATTGACAGATGTCCCTTGGGGGCAAAATTGTCCTGGTTAAGAACCACTGGACTAGACGCAAGTTCACCTATAGATTGTGTGTGTGTGTGTGTGTGTGTGTGTGTGTGTGTGTGTTTATATTTTGTCCAGCTTTATTGACATGATTGACATACAACATTGTGTAAGTTTAAGGTATACAATGTAATGATTTTAGGTATGCATATATTGTAAAATGATTACCATATAAAGATTAGCTAACGCATTTATCACTTCACATAGTTACAATTTGTGTGTGTGGTGACATCTTTAAAAATCTACTCTCCTCGCTACTTTAAAATATACAATACTGTATTGTTAACTGTAGTCACCATGCTGTATATTACCTCCCTAGAACTTACTCATCTTATAAGTGGAAGTTTCTACACTTTGACCACCTTCACCCATTTTTCCCACCCCTGGAAACCACCCATCTGTTCTCTATGAGTTTGGTTTTCTTTTAGATCCCACATATAAGTGAGATGATAGTCTTTATCTTTCTTTGTTTGACTTCGTTCATTTAGCATAATGCCCTCAAGATTCATCCATGTTGTCACGAATAGCAGGATTTCTTTCCTTTTTTAGGTTGAATAATATTCCACTGTGTGTGTGTCTGCCTGTGTGTCTGTGTGTGTGTATACTATATTTTCTTTACTCATTCCTCTGTTGATGGACACTAAAGTTGTTTCTATGTCTTGGCTATTGTAAATAATGCTGCAGTGAACATATGGGTGCATATATCTCTCAGAGATAGTGATTCTGTTTCCTTTGGATGTATACCCAGAAGTGGAATTGCTAGATTTTATAGTAGTTCTTTTAATTTTTTGAGGAAACTCCATACTGTTTTCCATAGGGGCTATAGTTTTTTTTTTATTGATGTTAATATATTTGTGCCTGAATCCATTGTCAGGGGTGCTAATTCTGTTGGTTTTGACACTAAGCTCGAGGGACTTCTGTTTTTTTTTTGTTTTTTTTGTTTTTTTTTATTTTTACCAGTGGCTTTGACATCTCTGCCTTCTTATCAGGCTACAACTTTTTCTGTTTATCAACCTGGCACAGTTTTGAATAACAGATTAATTAGCTCCAAGTTTTAATTTTGTTTTTTGCAATAGAATTTAAAGTAATGTCAAGGAAAATGTTGACAATATACTTTTCAGTGATAACAGCTATATTCTAAATTGTATAATGATAATAGTATGGGTATAATTAATTCGAGTACTTACTATGTGTTAGATGGTAGGCTATGAACTTAATGTTCCTCCTGTCATTTGTTACGATGCACAAGGCAAGCGTTATTATTGCCATTTTACAGATGATGGAACAGAGGCACAGGCTACTTTACCCAAGGTCCCAAAGCTCCTAAGTGGCGGAATACATCACCCATGCTAGGCTTTTTGTCTACAGTACACACAAAAACACACATGCTAGAGAAAGATCTGGAAGGATATATACCCAGGTGTTTACCTTGATTATTTATAGATGATAGTATTATGGGTGTTTGTTACTTTATACTTCGTGTTTTCCAAATTTTCTGCTTTGAGCATTCATTTTTTTTTTAATAATAAGTAAACAAAGTTATAATTATGCAGTCCTGTGACTTTTATAAAACAAGCGATTATGTTTACAGCAGTATAGCTCCTATTTATTTGATCTTGGTTATGACTGATTGAAGAGCAACAGGAATTACATTTGCATTTTCCATGTTGGATACCAGAGTAGCAACATACAGCCCCTTAATGTAACACATAGCTGTTTAGAAGTGGAGGTTGTACATATTTGTAAGCTGCTCTTCCCGTTTCAGGTTGTTCTGTCAGTAATCATATGGAATTTTTAAATAAACATATTACATGTTATAGATCCAAAAGAATGTTGTCCTTCAAGATTTCCAAGCCTAGGAAATTACATGCTGCCTCAGAGATGCTACCAGTGAAACCTCTTCGCTTGAATTTCACTTTTGATTATCGCCTTTAAAGCTACTTTCTGAACCAGACAAGAAAACCAGGCTTCATTATTTCAGCAAAAAGCCAGGAATTACCCGCTTGATTGCCCCCCAAGGCATGGTCTGAATTTCTGTTAGGTCATTTTCAAAAATCAAACACAGCCACGTGGATAAAATTTACCATAAGAGGCAATGTTTTAACCAGTGTCTTGTTTACTCACGGAAATTCGAAAAAGGGAAATCCAAATGGGGTTTGATGAATGGAATCATTGTTGGAATAAGTTCAGATCCTCACGGCGACTACTTTCATGTGTGCTGCATTCATTTGAAGCATAAATTCAGGCGTGTGTGTGTGTGTGTTCATTTGCATTATTTTATAGTTCTCCATCATGGGTTTCAATTCTGAATATGATATTTGCCTGGCTTTATTCACGATGGCATACGTTTCCAATTTTAAATAACTTTGAAAGATTCCCATGGGTCTGCTCTTACAATTGAGAGGTCTTGGTGATTCTGGGATCTGGGGGAAACTAAGTCTAAAAGAACACGGGTAAACACATATGTCGAGCTAGGAGACCTAAAGGTCACCAGAGGCCCAAGGTTTTACTTTGTCTGTTAGGTCTGACATGTAGGATTGGGCACTGGTGGAATCCCGGGTGGGTGGTTCCCCCGCAAGGCACTCCCTCCCAGCTCTCTCCTGGGCGTCTGTGAGCTCTGGGTCAGTACATCCACATTCTTGACTTTGGAGTTCTTGTAAAGGGAAAATTCATTTCTATCTGAATCTCTCATTTCTGAGTTGGGTGTCATTATCTTTATTTTATAGTGGAGGAAGGAAAGGCCAAAAGAGCTGGGGTCTTCCGATGACAGGGTGATCTTGTCACTTGATCATTGATTTGTTTGGTCATTCATTCATTCAAATATTTAAGTGCCCACTCTGTGCCACTGAGGAATTTCTAGTGTGCAAAACAGACAGATCTCTGGCTTCATGGAGCTTATTTCTAAGGAGGGAGACAGAAAGTACGTGAGTAAATAAATCAAGAAACAAGTCAGAATTGTACATAATAATTTTGAAGGAAGAGGAGGGAGAGGGCTCTCTCTGGAAGAGGTCAGGGAAGGTTTCTCTGAGGAGGTGACATTTCAACTGAGACCCGAAGGCTAGAAAGATCTAGCCATGCCAAGAGCTTGAGGAAGAAGATCATGCCAGGCAGGTTGAAGGCTCCAGTGCTCCTACCACATCATAAAAGGCGTGGAATAATTGTACCATCAATACATAAAATGGGCATAAAGTAATACTATCCTAAATAAAGCAATCCTGACATAGGTGAATTTCAGAGAGAAGAATTTGTAAGGACATGAGACAGGATGGAGATCTAAACTATATTTTCTTTCGTGATAAACCAGAAAAGTTAGTTTTAACATGGACACTTAACCAAGAGCTGTTTTAATTTTTAAAAATATATCATTGTGCTCATCATGAGATAGAACTGTGCGAGAAGCCAGGGTCTTCCACTTTAAGATTCTCTTTGCCGGGCTTCCCTGGTGGCGCAGTGGTTGAGAGTCTGCCTGCCAATGCAGGGGACACGGGTTTGAGCCCTGGTCTGGGAAGATCCCACATGCCGCGGAGCAACTAGGCCCGTGAACCACAACTACTGAGCCTGCGCGTCTGGAGCCTGTGCTCCGCAACAAGAGAGGCCGCGATAGTGAGAGGCCCGCGCACCGCGATGAAGAGTGGCCCCCGCTTGCCGCAACTGGAGAAAGCCCTCACACAGAAACGAAGACCCAACACAGCCAAATAAATAAATAAATACATTTAGGAAAAAAAAAAAAATGCTATTTGCTTTAAAAAAAAAAAAAAAAGATTCTCTTTGCCCTAGAAAAATCTGGCTTTATTGGATACTGGAGCAGAGCATTTTTGAGAGTGTGTGTGTGTGTTTGCTCTGCTCACATGATTTCTTTTCCCCAGAAGGAGACCAAACTGTTTATAGGGAAGAGAGCAACAAACAAACAACTGGGTAATACATTTCCAAACATTCAGAAACATGTGACCTTTCAGCCAGCACAGAGATCCAGTGGGCAAACAGCAGGCCAGCCATGCTTGATTCTTTCGGCGCACACATGTTTCTGCTTCCTTGGGGATGACAATATAAATTGTACAGACCATTATCATCTCTCCTCCAGAATTCTAACTTCTGAATACTGACCCAGAAAATGCACAGTTTTTTCCCCTGGAGCATAAGATTCATGCTTCCCCGGCACCTGCTGGAGGGATGAAAGAAGATTTCATTGGCCTCTGCCACCTTCAGCTGTTCTGTGTCCTAAGACAAGCATCCAGTAGAGGCTATTTTCCGTTGCCTGGAGGAGAGACTGGCCGTGCTGTGCCAGTTGGAGTCTCGTAGGTACGCCAGAATCACAGTCTGCCCTCCGCCATTTCTCCCTGGGCCCCGAACTCTTTCCAGTGGAATGCTACAGCTTACTTGGAACTAAGGGATGAGTTCTCGCTCTCTCATTCTCTCTCTCTCTCTCTACCCCAGTCCCCCGCCCCGCCTAAAAACAAAAATTTTGGTGTCATTTGGTTTTTTGACTCTTTTTAGGACACGTACCCTTCTTCTAGCTAAGCTGGGACCCCAGATACATGTATAGAGTGGCCTGATCTTTCCACTGTTGGTAAATCAACCTTCAGATTTCTTTGTGGTAGGTTCTTAATGACCATCTTACCATTATTATTTGTTTATTTCTCTATTTTTACCCACTGCTTCAAAACCTACAGTTTTGTTGTTTATTTTTTTTTAATATATATTTTTTCCTTTTTTTTTTTTTTTGTATGAATGGCTGGATTTTATTTATTTATTTATTTTATTTTTTTGGCTGTGTTGGGTCTTCGTTTCTACGCGAGGGCTTTCTCTAGTTGTGGCAAGCGGGGGCCACTCTTCATTGCAGTGCGCGGGCTTTTCACTGTCGCGGCCTCTCTTGTTGCGGGGCACAGGCTCCAGATGCGCAGGCTCAGTAGTTGTGGCGCACGGGCTTAGCTGTTCCGCGGTATGTGGGATCCTCCCAGACCAGGGCTCGAACCCGTGTCCCCTGCATTGGCAGGCAGATTCTCAACCACTGCGCCACCAGGGAAGCCCAAACCTACAGTTTTATTTGGCGTTTTCTTATGGTTTAAATGATAACTCTAACAGAAGACATCCTCTTTGCTGACTTGGTCAGTTTATATTGGTAGCTACCACTTTTAGCTTCTTCTAAAAAAGTGTTCAATTGAAAAATTACACATCATTCATGGAGAAAGTCACTGGCATGTAAGCTCCATGAGGGCAAGGATTTTCATCTTTTGTTTACTCCTCTTCCCCAATGTCTCATGTAGTGCCTGGTACACAGTGTAGCAAACAGTGAATATCTGTTGTGTGACTGATCGAATGAAATTGACATCAGGCTTGTGTGTGTGAGGGCGGGGCCCTGGCAGATGCCCACTTCCGCTTCTCATAAGAAGGTTTCTCCAAAGTCAGAATGAATCCTTAGAGTCACGTTAGATGCAAAACCATCAGGATGCCAAGGTTAGCGAAAGTCTTGGAAATGAGTACTTGTTTTTCCAAACTGTTCTATGAATCTAGTAATCATTCAGACACATTGACCATTAAAACCACAAGCTGGGCTCCATAAGCTGTTCAGGAGCCATGGAGACAGTGGATGAGTTAGTATTGGGAAGGAGGACTTAGTGACAGGCACTGGCCCCTCCACATAATAAACTGGGTCATTCTGTAGCTTCCTACACATGAGATGCAAATGCCCCTGGACTTCGCAGAAGGTGAATTTTAATTAGAACATCCAGATGAAGTGTCTGCCTAATTTAAATCCCGTGCATCATCTTCTGAGACACAGTAACCTGGAGTTCTGATTCAATTTGTTGCCGCTTCCTTTATTACGTTTTGTTTTTAGACTGAGAGCTAGGAGGCTGACCACACATCTGACATTGTTTATGGAGTCGTGGACTCTAATAATTAAAGTCCGCTTAATCACGATGGGACGAGGTTTGCTGCCAACAGCTTTGTCAGAAACTAGAAGGAGGTCGGTGGTGACTGAGCCCGGCCGTGGAGCCCACCTGGAGCTCTCTTCGAGTTACAGACAGCCTCCTCTTGAGCCCCTCTGTTTTGAAAAGAAAATGATTTGGTTACTCAGTTACGCAGAGAAATAAGACTGATGTCTGCTTTTCCTTGTGGTGGAAGTTCTCAGATAAATAGCAGTGGCAAGGAGAGGAATGTTGGTGACCCAGAGGGAGTCCTGCCTCTCTGCCCTGAGGTTACCTGGAGTAGCGGATTCTCATCCCAGGCTGGGCAATTTTGCCTCCCAGGGGACATTGGGCCAAGTCTGGGGACATTTTTGGCTGTCTTGACTGGGGAGTGATGGGTTCCACTGGCATCTAGTAGGCGGAGGCCAGGGTTGCTGCTAAACTTCCTACAGTGCATAGGACAGTTCCCTGCCCCAAAAGTCAATCGCGCCCAGGTTGAGAAACCCCGCTCAGTTTCCTGAGAATGTCCCTGCCTGGGGAGGCGATTCTTCTGTTGTTGCTTTCCTGTTCTGACTTGAAAAAATGATCTCCATTTTTTAGTGAATTGAAGGCAGACCTGATTTCAGCCGTGGGTGGGATAGGCAGCCTAAGCGGAATGATTTGAAAGACACTGAGAAAATCCGGACTTCAAATGTTCCTCCACGTGAGAGCTCCAAGACCTAGAATTCCTTCAGTTGAAACCTGGAGAGGCCCCCCACAGGAAGTCAGGATTCCTGGGTCTTGAAGTGAGCTCTGCTACTTCCAAACGCTTTGTCGAGCATTTACTACACTGTGCCTAGCCCAGGGCTAAGTGCTGCGCACCTATTTTTTTTTTAACATCTTTATTGGAGTATAATTGCTTTACACTGGTGTGTTAGTTGCTGCTGTATAACAAAGTGAATCAGCTGTATGTATACATATATCCCCATATCTCCTCCCTCTTGCGTCTCCCTCCCACCCTCCCTATCCCACCCCTCTAGGTGGTCACAAAGCACCGAGCTGATCTCCCTGTGCTATGCGGCTGCTTCCCACTAGCTATCTGTTTTACATTTGGTAGTGTATATATGTCCATGCCACTCTCTCACTTCGTCCCAGCTTACTCTTCCCCCTCCCCGTGTCCTCAAGTCCATTCTCTACATCTGTGTCTTTATTCCTGTCCTGCCCCTAGGTCCTAGAGTCTGTCATACAAAGTGAAGCACGTGTTCTCTTGTTCCATCCTCAGCAACCCTGTAAGACGTGTGCCATTCCTACTGCTAAGGAGTGCATGTGGGTTACTCCGGAACCTGCCCAAAGTGACACGCTGGTAGGCATGGCGCTGAGATTTTACAACCAGCTACGTCTGATGCCCAGGTCTTTGCCAGGAAGCAAGACCTTACCTTCCTGAGCTCTGAGGCATCTCAGCTGACCATTCTATGACTGTTTTCACCTGAGGAAATTGGGGAAATTAAATTCCACGACTTTTAGGAATCTTTTTAAGGCTGTTATGTCCTTATTTGTTCCTTTGTTTTATATCTTGCCCTCTTTAAATGTTCCCTTTTAAAATGGAAACAGTCGCAGGATAGGTAACCATTGGAAATCCCCATGGAGGGATTCGAAACCTCCCTGCATATCATTAATCAGGTGGTGAGCTTCTAAAAAAGCCTGTTTCCGCAGTCCCTCACCAACACTCTGCTTTAGCAGGTTTGAAGTGGGCTCCGGGAACCCTCGTATTAACCTCCCCCTCCCTTAATCCTTGTGTTAATCACCCCCAGGTGATTCTGATGCACGAGGTCTGAAGACCACAGTGAAGAAGAGTATTTTAGCCCCTTTTGGGGAATTAGCTTAATCAACTGGTTTCCTTTAAGATAAGGACGCTGGCCACAGTGGAAGTTCAGTGTTATAAGTGAATTGTGGTCCCCAGATCCCTTAGGCTGGCAGGGCTGGCTGTGACTCCTGTCCTCAGACTCATCCCAGGTCAAGGGTTCCCAAACATAGCTGCTTAGAGTCACCTGGGAAGCTTTTAAAACTCCCCATGCCAAAATCGTACTCTAGGTCAATTAAATCCCAATGTCTGGGACTGGGAACTGGCCTCAGTATTTTTTTTTTTTTTTCTTTTTTTCTTTTTTAAGATCTCCAGATAATTTCCATGCACAGCAGTTTGAGAACCACTGTTGTGGGTGTTACAGATTCCACACCTTTGCTGCTGCTGAATTTTCACCTGTAAGGCAATTCCGCTCTCCCGGCTCCATATATAGAAATCTCACCTATCTAGTGAGACACATGGGTAACCCCCACATGTCTTTTCTCTGTTGTCTTTCCAGATGCCCCCTGCTCACTCCTCTGCTTTTTAAGCTACTTTTAAGGTATTTATCTTACCACCTTGTTTGTATGTACTACGTGTCTTCCATGAGCTAGATGACATCTTCCTTAAGGGAAGGGGCTCTAATGTATGTGGCTCTGGGCTGATGGGAGCAGAAAGAGTAGGAGAGGGTGGATACAGAAGAGACAAGACACCCCCAATTGAACTTTCTGCCCTGGCTTTCTTCATGACAGCAGAGGGAGAGTAATAATAATGGCTATAGGAGGTCACCATGGCACTGGACTCCTTGAATAAAATATCCTAGTAAAACTTTTGAACTCAGTTTTCTGGGGAGGAACAAAGAATCCTTCTAAATATAGCACCTTCTAAATAATGACGTTTGACTGTTTGATATTTTGAATTGTGACTTTTGCTGACAAATGGAGGAACAATTCAGAATGCAAACCAGCTTTCCTCACCAGGATGTTTGGAGTGACTAGTTAATGCTTGGGAAGGAATTTAAGAATAAGTAAAAGCACTCTCCGAGCTTCCCTTCTCCTCTGTTGGTTGTTTCCGCCTTGCTCACTTAAGAAACAAACCCTGGACTTCCCTGGTGGCGCAGCAGTTAAGAATCCACCTGCCAGTGCAGGGGACACGGGTTTGAGCCCTGGTCCGGGAAGATCCCACATGCCGTGTAGCAACTAAGCCCATGCGCCACAACTACTGAGCCTGCGCTCTAGAGCCTGCGAGCCACAACTACTGAGCCGACGCACCACAACTACTGAAGCCCACACGCCTAGAGCCCGTGCTCCACAAGAAGAGAAGCCACCGCAATGAGAAGCCCGTGCACCGCAACCAAGAGCAGACCCCGCTCGCCGCAACTAGAGAAAGTCCGCACACAGCAATGAAGACCCAATGCAGCCAAAATAAATAAAAATAAAATAAAATTTTAAAAGTACTTTCCCTTTTAAAAAAAAAAAAAGAAACAAACCCTATCATCCTGAACCGACATGGTGGCTCAGTTTTCCCAAAGATGGGAGTCATATAGGAGCTGCCTGTGGCCTTGAGGTTCCCTGAAGCTGTGCTTTGATTGGCTCACCTAGAATTTTAAAACTGATTACTATTTGGGGAAAGATCTGGATTTTTTTTGCCTCTCTTGAAAATTCAAAAGCTCTTTCTGTCCTGAGCTTGCTTTTTGGGGGACAGCAATCGGGCTCTGCCCCTTTCAGTTGAGACCTGTGTGCTCAAACTGCCACAGTCCCCAAGCCTCCCTAATTGCACACAACCCACTTCAATAATTTCAGTTGCCTGGTTGAGTTCTCTAGGTTGCGGTATTAGCATCACCTGTTAAAACGTAAAACACTAATTGCTGGGCCCCACCCATCTTCTGTAAGGAAGAGTTGTCACTTCCTCCTTTATTTATGTGTGTAGATGTATATATATCTACACACATATATATGTGAATATATATATATACACACACACGTGTATGTGTGTAAATGTGTGTATATATATGTCAGGATGGACTCATGCATATTTATATACATGAGTTATGACCCAATACTATTGTTATTTCTTTGGGTTATCATCCAATACTATTGTTCTTTGGGTTATAATCCAATACTATTGTTATTTCTTTTCTTGCTCACCATGTCTCAACTTTGGGCATTGGGGAGCTCTTTCGGATTGGCTCCTGTGCCTTTTCAGTGAGTCTCTTTCCACCCCACCCCATCTGGTTTTTTTTTAAGCGCTTCTTATAGCAATTTCTGGCACAAGATGCTCCAGGCTTATCTTGTATTCTCCCTCCCCACCCCTAGAATTAACTAGTTCTGCAGAGATTTCTGATTTGTTTTATTGGAGAAAGGTATTTAGAAACCAAGATCTGAGTACTAGGTGTGCTCATTGCTACTGGGGTATCATTACTTCTAGCCTTTCTCAATGGACAGAGCTGGGAAATAGATGTATGTATACTAACTCAGGCATACAAACATATGGATTTATTTCTGTATTTATCTGTAAATATATGTGTTTATATTTTTATAATAATAAATTTATATTTTTGTATAAATATATCCTCCATTATTATTGCTCTCCCTCTGCTGTCATGAAGAAAGCCAGGGCAGAAAGTTCAACTGGGGGTGTCTTGTCTCTTCTGCATCCACCCTCTCCTACTCTTTCTGCTCCCATCAGCCCAGAGCCACATACATTAGAGCCCCTGTCTGTATAGAAACCTTCAACTCCAATCCATTAGCACAGGATTCATACTAACCTTGCAGATATCAGATTTTAAATCTTTTAAAGGTTTTTTAGTTTTAACAGTGGCTCATGAACATCCTGGGGGGGAAAAAAGGAAGCTTTGCTTGATAGCTATTTTATAGATACTACTAAAAAACAAACAAACAAACAAATCCCAAGTTTAGCATAGCAGAAATGTCAGCATATCCCCATGTTTAGTATCCTGCAGTCCCTTCAAAAAATCTTCTCTAATTTGGAACTCACAGCCGCCCTGTTCCTGAAGGTGGGTAGACCTGCCTCATTTCCCTTCTCATACAAACACAGTTTGTCTCCAGCCCTACAGAACAATGCCTATTGTAACACTGAGCTGGCACTTGTGGATTCTAAATATAAGCCAAGACACTTCTCAGAGATTATAATCAGAACTTTGCTTTACATGTGAAATCTTATTTTGAATTCAGGTACACAATTACTCAGAGACTTAATTATACTGCCTTAGGATAGTATAAAAACAATAGTTTAAATTATTTTTGGGGGAAGAGGGTTACAAAAGTAACTTGTTTTGTTAGGAAGGTGAGGTGACTGTAGTCTTTGAGAACTTCACAGATACAGCTTAACCATCATCTGTGAGGTTTGCCTATGGTTCCTTCATGTTTATTCATGAAGCAACCATACTTGGACGAGGTCCCCCTTCCTCTCATTATACTTAATGTAAATCTAGTGGTGCTTGGATGTAGTTTTAAAAACTGTAGAGAACTGGAAAGAGAATCCAACCAGGATGGCTCATGGGCCATTCGAGGAGTGGCCCCCTCAGTGGTTTGGGAGACATTCTGGGTTTTGAACAGCAACACTTATAATTATGGAGGTGTCATCCTTTGCATAAAAAAGAAAACAAAACCAAGAAAGCAAAGCCCTTCTACTAACAAGGTGTAGTCATAGCATGTGTTCAGCCTTCCCAAAACCTGTCTTGGCATTTGTTTCTGGCCTGGTGGGGAATATCTTCCATGTTTCTCTGAGCACTGATAAAACAATACAAAGGTAAACAATTGGAGGGCAATTAACAGTCTCTTTGGGGTAACAGAAGAGAGAAGTCACCCTGCTATTAATGTCAAAGGAATTAATCATGGTTTACACAGGTGATTTAGTGGCTTAACTTTGCAAGTGGTTGAAACACAAGAACCCAACAAAGTTTATAAAAGATGCCAGCTTGGAGAACCAGGTGTGGAGGACAGCTTACAGGACTATCTGTCAGGTAGTTGAAGGCATTAAAGGTTATTGAGATGGTGCCTGTTGAATAAGAGGCCACGCGCACTTCAGATCTGTGTATCTCAAATTTGAGTGTGTGTGAGACACAGCTTGGAAGTTTTGTGAAAATGCGGATGTTGGTTCAGGAGGTCTAGGGAGTGGGCTTTGATTCTGCCTTTTAAACACACTGTCAGGTGTGGTGCCCATGCTGCAGGCCAGCACATCTCATGTGGCATAGCAAGGCTGTAGGTTGTTCTTGTACCTGTGGCAGGTAGTATCGAGCTGCTCATACTCCCTTTAAGTACCTCCAAATTATCAACATGTTGCACTCTGAATGTTCAGGGGTTTAGGGACCGGAATAGCTTGCTGGAGTGAAGGTACTTGGCCAAATACTTTATTGTGCATTGTGCATATCAACAACCTCTTTCACAGGCACCAATTTAGAAAAACATAAAAACATTTGCAGGCCATGTTTATTTACATTTATAGAACTGTGCCCTTAAAAGAAAACAGGAAATGCCATCCCTGTAACTAAGGCCCCCCCCTCTGTGGTTAAAACCTCAGAAAGTGCATTATTGTCTCTAGTTTTAATGCTGAGCCTCTGAACAAGTTTTGGCGTTGGGGAAAACCCTTTGAAAGCTGGGATCTTTTACCATTCCCTGACTAGCTTTTCAAGCCTCTCAGTTATCAAATGTGGTTTGTCTCAGAGTGCTTGATAATATTGTATACAGTTGTCCCTCAGTATACGAGGGGATTGGTTCCAGGACCTCCCTCAGATACCAAAATTTGCGGATGCTCAAGTCCCTTAGAGTACATCCCGTGTATCTGCTGGTTCGGCATCTGCGGATTCAAGCCACCAAATAGCCTAAAGAGTGGGTTGAATCCATGGATGCAGAACCAGTGGTTACCGAGCGTGACCATACTTTACTACAACAGGGGAGCCTGTGTTGTTTTCTGGTGTGGGCATATCGTCACATCACAACACAGAGGACACACTTCTCTTGCCACTTACTGTGAAACACGTGCTTTTCATTAGCCATTTTTCTCTTCTAGGAAGGAAACTTAGGAGTAGAAGCTTTCATTTAGAGAATTCTGACCACTTTTACTAACCTCTCCCTTCCCCCCACTCCCCTCTTCTCCTCCCCTTCTCTCCTGCTAACCCTTTCCTCCTTTCTTCACTGTCTTTATCCGCACCTGGATGTCTGCCACACCTGGGGGAGAGGAGAGGGTGAGTAGGGGGTGGACCTTGATCTTTACCCTCTGTGGCCTCAGCTTCTCTCCTGTCTATAAAGGGATATGTGGCTTGGCTGTTTCTGAGAAACTAGGCAGGCCGAATCATTTCTGAGGAGGGGTGGCACATCACTTTGGTGAAGTGGAGAGTGTGAGATGGAAATACATAATGGTGCTGAGTCAGGACACCTGAATTCTAATCCTTGTCTAGCCACTAACTAATTATTTGGCCTTGGAGGGCAATTTAACCTCCCTTGGCCTCAGCTTGCTAATCTGTAATTTGATATACATACTTGGTTTTGCCTGTTTCTCAGAGTGTAGGAGTCTTGCCACTGGGATGGCATTAGATAACATTGAATTACATATTGAGAACTAGACCCCCTTTGCAATCACTTTCTATCCTTCTGGTTGTTCAAACAACAACAACAAAAACAACACAGAGAAAACAATTTTCTGTTGACATTCATGTCATTAACACTCTTCAGGACTTGCCCCTCTTCCTTTTTAAAAAAGTTTTTAATTTTTAATTTTAGTTTTTCAGCCACTCTTTCTTTCTAACAAAGAGAAATCAGTAACTTTGTTTTTACTGTGATTGTTTTTAATTTATGGAAGGTGATATGATTTCCCATTTAATGTAGTAACAGAAAAATAAAAGTAGGTGCTTTACAGGAAAATATTTAGTACAATTAGCATAATAACTGTACTTCAATGAGTGCAATATATTAATTTTTCAAGAACTACTATGTTACGTAGATATGGTGAAAATTAGGAAGATGGTAAGTGTAGTTAAAGAAACACTGAATTAGGCGATTTTAAAGTTTCTGTTTAAACTTATAAGAGATTCAGGTATCTCATTAAGTGGCAGGTATCCACTCCACTTTCTGTCCCCCCAAAATGTGCATATGTTCATTGACACAGTATTTGCAGAACAAAGTTGGTGTTACATATAATTAATAGTATGTGACAGGGCACTCAAATGTTCTGATACCTTCGGGGAAATTTTGGCCGCAATTAACTATAGTTTGCTAATTTTGAATTTACAGTTTTTTCCTATTAAACTATAACGAAATGGGGGCAAGCACCTTTGCCTTGGTGTAATTAAAAATGAAATGATGTCAGGAGCATGTGTTTAAAAAAGGGACTTCTATTTGTTTTACCACCAAAAGGTGGCGTCCTACCCCCATGCCCTTTATTTAAAAACCCTTCTTGCTTTAATTTAACAAAAAGAAACTTCCAGTTGATTACTGATAAAGAAATGAAAATGTGCTCCCTATGAATGTAACATGACAGTGTTGAAAATGAACTATATGTTAAACTGCAGTTAAGTTTCCCTCTAATGTAAACCAAGTGGACATGGAATTCTTTAATAAGGCGGCACATTAGACAGTATTATATACAAAATTGGGTACAATATATCATGGGATTTACAACCAGGATTTCCTTTTGTCTGCAAAACTTGTTGCCAATCTGATTTTGGTCCCCCCGCTTTCAAGTGAATGTAGAATTTAAGGCAGTTAAAATGCAGAATAAGATCAGTGGCAATCTAAAGATCTTTTTAGTATGGCAATACTAATAATTTTTTTAAAACTCACTGTTCGATCTGAAAAGCCAGATCAAAGCATGAATTGTTCTTTACAGACGATGCATAAATTTGTCACGTTGAAATAAATTGCTATTCCCCTGAGTTATAATTCTGCAACCCGACATATACCATAACATGTTATATCGGGCTTAAAACACTGTAGAAATGAAAAACAACAACCCCCCCCCACCCCGGCACCCCATAGACTGGCTACTTTGTAGATTTCCATTTAATTCCATGTGAATTCAGCATATGGAATTGCCAGCGATGTTAAAGGGTCATTGGGAGTATTAACTGAGTTGCCATAAAGCTTCTACATCATTGTCTAGTTCATGGTAAGCATTCAATAAATATTAGATGTTATTACTGACAGCTGTAGACAGTGAGCTTCTCAAGGGCAGGAATTTTATTTCTTTCTGCATCCCTCAGTGCCTACTGTATGGTCTAGAACATAGTAGGTGTGTCATGTCTTAATTAACATGTTGAATCAAAGACAACACAACCCTAGCCTCTAGGAAGCTAGGAAGTGCTACAGGAAGTAAAACGCGTTTTCTATATGTGGATTCTAGTCTAAAAGATCTGTTGGATGGTTTTGCCTGGATAGCCTGGAATCTTACACAGTGTGCATTTACATGAATTCTACTATGTTGTAATTACCTTAGCGCAGTCTCCCTGTCTCTGGCTTTATTCAGTAGCATGAGTGAATTTTTTTTTTTTACTTGCAAAACAGAATTTTAAAGTGATGATCTTATGCTATTATTGAAATTGAGATTTAGAATTCTTCTGTAAATGAATGTTTAAAAATATTTGTATAAAGACATTATCCAAAAGAATTTATAATAACTTTTTCAGGATATTGATTATCTACAACTGCACTGGTCTCAAGACCAAGGGGACAGTACTAGTGTCCCCCTTCCATTGCCACCCCCTTCCGTTGTCTCCCTCTCCCCAAGTACTCTGTAGGAATCCACAGGAGTGGCTTTCAGTATATTCTCATAAAGAGTTGCCCCGGTACACCACCTAGCCAGTAACTGGAAATGCTGGGAGGTTGGGGTGATGGGTCTGAAAAAAATTATTTCTGTTAACAACAACAAGCCCTAGAGCCCTATATCTTTCTAAGTCACACCTTGGAAACAGAAAGGCTTCTTCCTCCTCTATTTGTGTTGATAATAGCGAAAGAAATGCTTGTGTCTCTTGTTTTATACATGTATATGTATATTCCAAAACATTTCATTCAGGCTCCTAATTCACTCCTTCAAATTTCTAAATTCCACCGAACTTCAAAGCAGCAAAAAGAAAAAAAAAAAAGTCACCTTTTCAAAGAATTGGACAAAGCTTTTTGCATGTGACTGATCTCTGGGAGAGCAGGTAATTTGTGTTAAACAACTGATTGACATGCTAGCCCCCTGGGCGTTTTCCTAAGAGAAACCATGGCAAGAACACAGCTCCCGACGCAGCCACTTTCGCCTAAAGTGGATCTAACTACACATTCCTGCAGTGACTCTGACAAGGAAGTGGGGGGAAGCGTCCCACATTACACTCTCCTGATTCAGAAATACAGGGGGAAAAAAAAACCCCTCACTGGCGGGTTTCTATTTCTTGCAAACAGGGGTTTGTCCTTCTGTTGAACTTTCACCTCCCGAACTCGCCTTCTTTCATTGGACAAAGTGCAGAAAGAAAGAGGAGAGACCGAGGGAGGACGGGAGAGAAGGAGAAAGGGGGTTGAAAACACCACCCCACCTCCCCCTCCTTCAACTGTCACTGATGGCAAAACACTTTCACTTTTAACTGGAGGAAACTCA
This sequence comes from Balaenoptera physalus, assembly GCF_965194825.1. Taxonomy (NCBI): domain Eukaryota; kingdom Metazoa; phylum Chordata; class Mammalia; order Artiodactyla; family Balaenopteridae; genus Balaenoptera; species Balaenoptera physalus. The sequence goes on along the minus strand of NC_138896.1, from coordinate 91,832,667 downwards.
CATGCTTGTCTTTCCTCTCCCCTTCCTTCTGTATTTTTAGCTCAGAAACCAAGCAAATAGCCATCGCATTCCCATCTTCGTCCCTAGTTGTTAACACTCTCCCTCTCGTTTTTTTCCGGTGTCTGAATGGGCGCCCCTTTCCCCATCTTCTGAGGAATCCCCCTCCCCCATGCCCCTCATTTTCCAGGTCTTTCTTGCCTGATCCCTCTTTTGCCAGAGACTGCTCTGGCGTTGCCTTCCTCTCCCTGGTCTGCGGGGCTCTGCCTCCCTCTCCTCGTCCCCATCTAGCCTGGACACCCCTCACTCCCACCTCCCTGTTCCCCTTGCCCCCAATCCCCGCCCCACCCCCTTGGCAACTGCGATTTTTTTTCTTTTCTTTTTTTTTTTTTTTTTTGCTGCGAGCCTTGTTGTTTACCCAGCAGGTGGATGTGACGTCAGGGACGCACAACAGCAAAAAATAACAACATCTCCCTCCGCGACGTGTTGGCCTCTCGCGCGCCTTATTTATTTATTTGTTCCGGGAGGCCGGGGGAGGGGGTGGGTGCCAGCGCCCGAGTGGCTCGGGGAAGGGGGGCGAGCCGGCTCGCGCTCCGGGGGTGGCTTGGGGGTGCGTAAGATGGAGAAGGGGCCCCGGCCGCAGCCCAGGGGGCGGGCGGGGGAGCGCCCCCGGCCCGACGTCGTCCGCGCCTCTGCCGCCGCCGCCGCCGCCGGCGCTGGCTGGGCTCCGGAAAGCTAGTCCGGAGCGGAGGAATCTATTGTTATTTATTGTGTGGCGGTTGCATGCTGTACTCGCGGCGGCCCGGCCCTCGCCCGGGAGTGCGTGTGTGTGCGCGCGTGTGTGCGCGAGTGAGTGTGTGCGCGGGGGTGCGCGCGCGGGCGGGAGTGGGCGCGCGCGGGGAAAGGCCCGAAAACACCTTAGTTTGCACCGAGAGACCATTTGCAGCGGGTGAGTTTGTATTTTTCCATTTCTGCTCCACTTTTTCCCAAGCCGCCTCCTGCCTTGTTTCCGACCACTTTAAACAACAACAACAACAACAAAAAAAAAAAAAAAAAAAAGAAAAGAAAAAGAAAGAAAAAAGGAAAAAAAAAAAACTTCTTTCCATCTCCCGGCTCCACGTGCATCTCCCCCAGCCCTCCCCAGAGGCAGCCTCTCTCTCCCCCGGGTCGGGGCCCGGGCTCCCGGGTGGCTGGGGGCTGCGAGCTGGCGCGGGAGGCGGTAGAGGGGACTCCGGCGGCGCCCGCACTCTTGGGTGCATTTCCATAAGTCAAATGGCGGGGGGAGGGCTGCGGCGGCAGCGGCGAGGAGGCGATCTCTCCTTCACCTCGGCCCCTTCACGCGTCGCTCTGCGCTCTCCACGGTTGCAGCGGGGAGAGGACTCGAGAATCCCAGGCCGCCTGGCGCAACTTTCGGTGTCCGGCGTCGGGGTGCCTGCCCAGGAGCCGGGCGGGCGCGGGGCCCGGGGTCGGGTCCGCGGCGGGAGGGGGCGCGCGCCGGGTGCCTCTGGAGCCCGAAGTTTGGACTTGGAGCAAACTTTTTCCCTTCGCTCTCCACGAGTGTTTGACCCCTCGGAGCCCCGGGCTGCTCCGCGGGCCTCAGCGGAATGACTGGGAACGTCTGCGCCCTAGGCCCCGCGGCTGGGGACGTCTCCGGTGCCACGCACGCCGTGCCCCGGACTCGGCGGCGGGAGCACTCCTCTGCCGCACCCCGGAGCCCAGAAAACTCATACACACACCCGCGCACCTCCAGCTAGACACGTCCCCCCTCGCGCGCTCGGCCCGGCGAACCCAGCCTCCCCGCGAGGGATCCGAGGCCGCCGTGGCCAGCTCGGCGTGTGGGAGTGGGAGCAGGGTGCGCTGCGGGGAGTCGCGGCGCCCGGATTCCTCTCCGCTGCACCACACGCACTTTCTGGGTGTACGTCCCTCTTAAGCCTGGGGAACGGGGGATTTCCCAAGTCCCGATCTGTCCTGAGACGTGCGCGAGTCGCCGAGACCCTTCGGCCCTGTCCCGGCGGCCGATGGCTCTCCGTTCCTCTGCTGTGCGCCGCCTTCCTCCCGGGCTCCCCGCGCTCCATTCCTGCCCCGCAGAGAGGATTCAGCTGAGCCAGCCAGCGAGCCGGGCGGGTGTGCGCTTCGGGTGGGGACCGCGGTGGCGGCGCCGGGAGCCGGAGGAGTTTGCCAGTTGCCGCGGGGTCGCGGTCATTTGCTGCCTCCGCCTCCCCTCGCCTCCGCCTCCTGCCCCCCTCCTCCCCAGATACGGCCGCGCTCGGAAACTTTGATTCCTTCTTCTTTTTGGCCCTCGGCTAGTCCCCCTCCCCACCTGTTGTGAGCTCCGCCTCGGTCCCCGGAGACTGGCGGTGACACACGCGGGCGCCGGGGAGCTTCGCGCCCAGAAACAAAGTCTCAGGCCCCCCCTCCCAAGTGTTTGCTTCGAAATCGCTGCCTGCAACCCGCCCCCCCCCCCACCCCCGATTGCGGCGCAGCTCCCGCCCCCTGTGAGAATAAGGACTAAATAAACAGTTGTAACTCCAAACCTTGCGCCTGCGATCGTATCCCTATTCCACCCCCTCCCCCTTTCCTCCCCCCTCCTTTTTTGTTGTTGCAACTTTGTAAGATCCCGGGGAAGGTGCTGAGACTTCGGCTCGGGCCGATTTCCCGGTCTCGGGATCCTTGCAGGGAATCCCTGGGCCACATCCTCTCTTCCCTCCACGCGCGTTCGCGGGTCCTTCGAGCCCGCCGCCCTCTCGGTCTTGGCCCCCCAGGCTACTCATTTATCCCGCCCTACTCAGTTCCCCGCAACCTGCACCGGGAAGATTTGCTGAGGGTCGCCCCGGTTTCTTGTCGACCGCAGAACCCGAAAGTTTGCAAGAAGAAGATAGCGCGCGGCGAGCAAGCGGGCAAGGGGCAGCGGCTGCGGCGCCGGGGACCATGGTGCTGCCGGCGCCTCCTCCGCGGGCGTGAAGGCGGCACTCCCACTCCCTCCCCGGACTCCGCGGGTAAGTCGAGGCGGCCGCGGGCGGGGGCGTGAGGGCCGGGGATACCCTAGAGCTTCGGGCTGTACCCGGGGGCTCTCTGCGCCCAAAGCCCCAGCATGGGCGGTGCGAGCGCAGCGATCTGGCGCCGGAGCCAGGAAATGTGCCCATCCTCAAGCCGGTAGGTGCTTTGAAATACTGGACTTTCTCCTTTTTTCCTTTTTTCTTTCCGAAATCCGAAAATCTGGAGATCAAAGTTTAGCATGGAGTGTAAAGTGCTCTGATAAAATATGATGACATCCCTCGCTCCCCTTCTCACCCCACTCCCCCCCCCCCTTTTAACTGTTAATTATTTCCAAGTCATTGTGTCCAAATACCCTTGCCGGGCTGATTACAAAGTGTATTGATTTAGTCTGGGCTCATCCTACACGTTCGTCTTAATTCCTTTTCCTTTTGCTAGACCAGAAAACCCGAAATGAAACTTATTTTCTTCCTCTGAGCCCCGCCCCCCTCCCCCCAGCCCTCATCTGTGAGGCATGGGCAGAATAATGGAATTAATGTAAACATTTCATTTGGTTGCATTTGAGCTTTTCCAGCCCATTTATGAGGGGCTGGTGTTGCTCTCATGTCCGGTCACAGGTATTTTCCAAGTTCGGGTTTCCCTTTTTGTTTCTGCTCCTTAGACAGGAAGGTTGGAGGGCCATTCTGTATTCCCCCTGAAAGGAGTCTACACATTGAAACCGTCTACACTTTACCTTTGGTTGTCCGTAGGCTTCAGGATTTAGGGCTGGCACAGTAGCTGAGTTGAGAAAACCTGAGGGATAGTTAAGAGATTTTTCTCCTGCTGAAAATACATTGAAGAATATTTCCAAATTTTTACCTTTCATCTCCCTTCCCCTCGTTTTTTCCACAGTGAGAATCAATTTAGGGGGAGATGTCTTAACTAGAATTTGAAGAGAAATGGTAAGAGTTCAGGTGTTTCTTACCAAGGGTTATCCTGTATAATTGAGACACAGGAGTTCCTATGATTTTTGGTTCCAGAGAGAAATGTATTGAATCTTTTTGAGAATTCCACTAGAGTTTTGATTCTCAAAGTGAAAATGCCCATCTCTTTAAGGCCAGGAAAAGAAAATTGGGCTCACAGTTTCAGAGATCAGGAATGAGTCTTTTCCATCTCTGACTTGCCTGCTTGAAAGGTCTCATAATTAAAGAGTATTAAAAATATTAAAAGGAACTCAACTAGTTACCATTCAAAAGGTGTTCGCTAAAATCTCACTGCAAAGGGGGGAAAAAAGGCTTAACATCTTGTCACTGGCTGCATCCCACTTCACCCCCCTTAGTCTTTGGATTAGTCATTGTATGAGAGGGAGAAAAAAAATCAGTTTTTTTTTTTTTTTTTGGAAAAGTAAAGTAAACAGCCTCCAACTGCTGAACCTTGACAACCCAAATTAAGGAAGCAGGAGAGATCAAACAGAACTGCTGCTGGGTTGTTGTCAGGAGCTCTACACGGAGAACCCTGGACGATTCGATCAAGCAGCAAAGCTATATATTCACTAATGCAGAAATGGACCATTGCAAATGCTGATCTTTGTTGTGCAAGCAGAGGCTTGCTTGGAAGGAAATATTCAGCCCCTCTCCAGGCAGCATTTGAGTTCCTTATAGATGCTGAGTAGCTAAACAAGTTATTTTTATAATGCATTTTTATTCATGAAGAGAATGTACCCAAAAGGGCATTAAAAGGATAGTAAGACTTCTAGAGGTTGTCTTGCTACCCAGAACTGTGCAGTGGAATTCTTTTTTACCAACATTAGACTCCTACACTAGAGTTAGATAACGTTTTCTCACATCAAGTTTAGAAGATCTGCCTTGTCAGGGAAGCCAAGGTTTTGTATGTGAGGGTTTAAATCTGATGTGAAGCTCAAAAAAAAAAAAAAAATCAAAAAAAAAAAAATCTCTGGTGATGAAGTTTTGTGTCAGCCCACTCTTGGAATTTAAAAAGGCGAGAGGGAGCATTCTCCAGATTAGACATAACCTCTTTTTTTAGATTGACATTCAGCATGACCACGTTGCTACTTTTATTCAAGTTCTCTGTAACTTGTCCTTGCTTGTTGTCTAGGAAAATTTAACTGCTTTACATTTTTAAAGGGAGTAGTAACAGTAATTACTTTAGCATTTTGTTTTCACAGGTTTATCAAAGTATAATGAAAGAAACATCAACTTTTCAAATTAACTGCCTCAAATTAAGGGGGTTGTATTGCTGGAGACCTGTGAAAGATTGTGTTTATATTTAAATGCTGGAGTATAAACTGTGTAACACTTTTTTTTAAGCTATAAACTATCCCCAAATTAAATGTCATTTCAAATTAAGTAGAACAAAGTAGGAAAAAGGACAACTAAACACACAGAGAAGAAAATAATTGTCATTGAAGGATTGCATTTGTAACGAACAAATGTCAATCACATAGTAAGCACTTTGTGTTTTTTTAAGTCAGTTTCATAACCAGAGTGCCCAACATGTTTCAAAGTCTGTAGCTTTTATTGGATATACCTTTTATTGTATCATTAAACAATGTGAGTTAAACATACACATGGATGCTATTAGGCAATTTTCTGCAATATGTAATGTTTTTTAAAAAGCTGTAAATACTTTCTAGTTAAATCATTTGTACCAACAATAACAAAAGTTAACTGGGTTAATGTTGAGCCTGGGCATGGTTTTCTGTTACTAAGTTTTTCCTTGCTTCCTTGCTTCTCTTAAGACTCTAGCCCCGGCCTTTGCATTCGGAGGCTGTACTGAAGGATATATGTCTGTTCTCAGCAGTTGTTTAAATTAACAGAAGAATTGTGATATTTCCTCAACAAATGTATTTATACCCCGCACGTCCAGTGCCAACATAAAGGAAGAGAAGGGAGAATAGAGCCGATGTGACAACTTATTTTGAACCCAGCTTCCTCTTTGCAGCCTATCTTATTGTGCTGTTGATTTGGTTTTCAGGTTTTAGTTAAGATGCAAACTCACTTTCGAAATGTTATCTTGTAAAGAGTCTGCATCCCGCAAACGTGTGTGTATTCAATTTAGGTGTTCTAAAGTACCGATTACTTTTCGGTGGGGACGCCAAGAATATTTACAGGGCATTGCAAGGATTCTGTCTTTTAAAAATAATCTGAGGTACCCGTTAATAAAATTTAAATAGATTGCAGGCTGTCAGAAAATAGTATAAATTTTGTTTATGATTCAGTTACTTTAAGGTACTTACATTAAAGAAACTCATTTAACCCCTGACTGAAGAGCATTAAGTGGGGAGGCAAGCCCTCCAAAGAGCTCCTACTGCCCTTTGCTCTCCCGATAATCTTAAATTACTACAATTTAATTGCAACTTCAAGGCACCGAGCAGGAGCTGGTTCTCTATGGCTGAAAAGGGGTTTCCAGAGCATAGCTAGATTTGCACAGGTGGTATTTTTGTTTTTTCAAAGAAATTTTTCTGCTTAGGACTTTTTCTTTTCCTTTCTTATACTGTTAGGTGTCATACTCCTTTTATAGGATTCCGTCATAGTAAATGTCATTTTTGCTAAGCCAGCAGTATTGTTCTTTTTGTTTTTAAGTATGTTTTTTGGACCTAGAGTATATAAAGGTCTCCAGCAAGTAGGGGTTTGTCTTCTAAAGAAAATAACCTTAAGAGAGTCATCTGCTGAATAGACAGGTGAACTTTATACACCAGCCAACATGGACTTTTACTATTTGTAGGGGATTTTTTTTTTTTTTTTTCTTTAGTTGATGGTAGTAATCCCACCAGGTGATCAAACACTGAGTTTGTAAATTAAGCCAGCAAGCCAAGTAAGTTGGGCTGGTGTGATTTCTAAACGATCTTTCCTGTGCCTTGTTACACTGGTCTGTAGTCACTTTGCCATACATGTGCCATCCAAGAAACCATCTAAAACTGATTTTTAAAAATCTTTCTCTTCCTTGGTGCTTGGCTGAATTAAGGTTAGAGGTTCCGAAAGCTATAACGTCAGCGGGCCATGAGATGAGACAAATTCCTGAAACAGGGAAACCTGGCCAAATATGGGGTATCTTATGCATGACACTTGTTTTTTTTTCCCCCTGGGACTCACATAGTTTATTTGGATGTGCATGTGACGATGTGGTTAATGGAAATTAAGCAGATTTGGCTTGTGCTGCCAACCTAAAAATAAATGTTGTGAGGAACGTTTGATTTCAAGAAGTGCTTTGGTTTTGCATCCCATAGATAATGTTCTTGCAATAATGGCTGCCAAGGCTGGTATTCTGGAAAGAGGAAGTACAGTGGGGTAAAGCGCATGGCAGTCAGGGAAGACAATTTGACAGTGTTCTTTGTTTCTTTAATAAATTACTTTTATTAATTACAGTCAGTTGGGGCTAAGGCATTTTTCGGGCCTTATTTAGAAGTCAGCTCCCATTCACAAGAAGGTTGTGCCAGAAGCTGCATCCTTTTCCTTGTACTGTTTTACCCAGTCATGAAAATCTCTTGACCGAATTAGCTTGAGGATGTCTCTGCAGGACTTGTGTTTCTTTTTGAAATCCCCCGACACCAGTTTTTAATACATGCCCTGCCTTGTGCACAACAGGTGTTTGGTAGTGATTTTATGGGATCGAAAGTGAGAAAAACATTTCCTACCTAGCCAGCCACTGGGAGAACTGGCTGCCTGAAAGAAAGAATCTGGAACTTGAACATGCATATTAGATGGGTTTTTCCGTATGACCCTCCCCAAGCTATTTGCTTTTAAAAAAGTGGGGGAGGGGGCTACATTTTGTGCCTCGATATTTGCCATTAAGTTGTAGTAATTTAAGACTATTGGGAGAGTGCAAAGGGCAGTGGAAGCTTTTTAGTGGTCTTGACGCTTGAAGCTGCTCACGTGTGGGGTTAAATTAGTTTCTTCAATCTGAGTACTTAAAGTAACTAAATCGTAAACAAAATTTATATTAGATCCTGACAACTAATAATCTATTTAAATTACATTAGAATATCTGGACAAAAATTTAATTAAAGACAGAAGTACTGTCAAGCCCTGTAAATATCTTGACAGGTCTACTCAATTGGAACTGATATCACGAAATATTTACATATGTCTGGTGTGTTCAGGAACATCTCGGCAGGGCCTGTGCAAAGCTAATTGCACTTTCTTTCCAAATCACATTTTCCATAAAATAGGTTTTTTTTTTTTTTTTTTTTTTTTTTAAAATAAGGGAGCATGAACACATACAAAATTGTGTTCAAGTGTTCTGTTTACTATTTAGTTCTCTCTACTCAGGACCCCTCTCAGATGGGTTTATTTCCTCTAACTGCTGCTAATTCAGACACAAAGCTGAAATGGAGGAATCACTGATTAGAAAGCCCGTGTCATTCTGTTTTATTTCAGCAGTTTGAAAATATCTGGGGCTAGCATGTTGGAGGACAATTTGCTCAGGGGAGAAAAATGGACCTGAACCTGGCATTATTGAGTCCCTGTTTGTATTAAATAGAAGATACTCAGGGTGAGACAAAGATGTTTTCCTGAATTTTATTTTTGGATACAGACTTACTTATTAGTAGTAATTCACGTGGACATTCACAGTTTGCCAGATTCTCTGGTTTTAGCTAATTCTGTGATCAGCTTTATTGGCTAGGACAGCGAATAACAGTTCTAGCATCAACTCAAAAGCAGAATTTCCGAGGTTTCCTTTTCTCCCTCCTGGCTCTGCAATTGAATCATAATGTGACTTTTCTCGCTTCTGGTTCCTTGTCTCCGAATTAGGGGGAGTGTTTAAGGTATATTCTTCGAGCTTAAAGATGTAAGGGCACCGGGGCTGTGTAGTTACTCAGACTTTTAAAGACGTTCTTGGTGCTCTCAGGACAGTGGTTGCAGCTCCTGGGGGGAGGGAGTGATGTGAGTTTGGCATGAGTTTCTCCTGTCCCAGAGCCTCTCCCCTGAATTGGTGATGCCCCATCAGAGGGGCTGGAGGCTTCCTCTCCCGGGGGACAGGTAAGCACAGAGGTGGAGGCAGATACTCCTATGCGAAGTGGAAGAGGGTTGTTGTTGGTCCAAGTTAAGCATGTTTCAAAGTGAGTTCCCATGCTCACCTGCTTCCAGGTCATTGTGTGTCTGTGCGTGTGTACATGTTAGGGGGGATTTATTAAAACACAGATCCTTCGATCAGAACTTTTGCAGACTGACGTGCGAATGTGCATTGTTCACAGATCTCCCCTGGGGTAATTCTGATGCACACTAAACAGAGACCCATGGGACCAAGTGATTTCTGCTCCTAAAGATTGTGGAACTGAAATCTTTATCTTCACTTGGATTTTACCGACTAATTTTTTGTTGTATCTTGAGACCTGTGTTCTTTTTACTGTGTTTGGATTCCTATTAAGAATCAAAGCTGGTGGTTTTTAAGCATGCACGAGGATTGGAATCGCAGCAGAGCTGTCATTCCAAACACAGACGTAGTCGCATTGTGCCCGGATGTGCCGTATCGGGGGTGGGGGGGCAGCCTTTGCATTTCTGAATAGCTCCCCGTGTGATTCTGATGCCCACCGAAGTGGGAGAACTGGACTCCTCAAAGATCAGCATTGGAGGAATCTTACAGCTCTTCTTAAGGGTTTAACTTTACTGTTTGGACTTCATGAAACCTAAGAAAGGAATATGGGTTCCCTTTCCAGAGTCAAGCACCAAAAGAAACATTAGATACTTAGAGAAATAGAGGCAGAACAAGAGCCTCACAGTTCAGCTGAGTGGTAGAAACAACGTGGCACATCGGTCGTTCTCACCAAGTACCAGACATTTCTTTTCAAATTATGCCTCGCTTGCCTCCATGTTTCCAATGGGCGTTGTCATGTTGTAGCTACCAATTAGTGTCAGATGGCTTGCTGGAATTTTTTTTTCTCCAAGTATTTCATCTTAATTTAAAAATCTGAACTGTTTACCCATTAGATTAACCCTGCTGGCATAAGTACGTTGATTTCCCTAGGCATCTTGGGAAGTTCTCTCTCATTGTATGTGATGGGGCCTGCAGGAATATTGATGGAAGTAGCCTCGCCAAGGATGCCACACAAATAAAGCAAGCAGAATCCTAAGACGAATGCATCCTCCAAGATTATGAGATAAAGGAAGATAAAATGCTAAGGAGGCTTGTCTAACTATTCAGGGCTTCAGCTGAAGATCTCTCCACTAAGATCAAAAGAGTTATTTAAATAAAAGTTGTATAGACATTTTTCGTCTGTATTAGTAATGTGCCTTTTGAAGTTACCCAGCAATAAAGTGTTGGTCCAAAATGCCCTCACCTAAAGTAAAAAATAAAAAATTGCCACTTGACTTTGGGTGTGGCTTCATTTTAATAGATACCAAAAAGGTGGCAATTGTTTCTATGTTTTGAACTTCACAGTTGCTTGGGCTCTAGGTTTGGGTGGCATTTGGAATATCCCTGTAATACAAAGTTCTTTTATTTCTGTTCAGACCCTGAAGGGCTTAAATAACAATCTCTGATGGGCCAAGTTTTAAAACTAGAGTGTCTCTAACTTTGCATGGAGGGTTTCTATAAAAGATGAAAAACGGGACTGGTTGAAAAAATAGAAAGTGCATCGTCAAGGCTGCATGGTCTTACTACAGCTGTCAGCAGTGGATGAAATCTACAGCGTGACGCTAAATCTCTCTGCCTTGTTTGTTGAAAAGATGTTAATCATTTCATTAAGAAAGATTAAGTAATTAACTGATTTATCATTAGGGAATCAATGACGGACCCTTTCTAGTGACGTCTTACAGAAATTTTCTAATAGAAAGTTTGCCGCGTTTAATTATTTGGAAGAAAGTTAGTTGAACCTTGAGAAGGGAGGGTTGGGTGGGACCTCTTTAGAGAATATCGCTGTCCACATCCAACTGTCAATAATTTTGGAGAAGATAGTCTATTACAGTGGCAAATGGTTCAATCTCGGGTTTTCTCTTAGGGGCTTCGTCAGGCGTGTTGTTGCAGACCCGCTGTTTTGCATGCCTTCTCTGGGCTTAGGGAAGGGTTCAGTCACTTAAATGTGTTCATCTTATTTTCTAAATAATGGCTTTTGTTGCAGTATGATGGCCTGTTGACAGTAAATGCGCCGTCCTAACTTGGGTAAGCTTACAACAAATTCTTATACTTGTAGGAGCAAGTCATCCTCACCGCTGACTGGGGGTGCTTCTCCCTTTTGTCTTACTGTCCTTAAGGCAACAGCAGCACAAGGTTTAAATATTTTGGGATGGGGATGGCGTCGTGGATAGGGTGTGTGTGTGCGGGGGGAGGAATCAACTCCCCATCTGGCAAAACATTCACCTTAGACCCCTTTGTCCCCAGATCATACATAAGATGTGATTCTAGCTTATTTTTCCTGTGCATGTATTTGCATCAACTCAAAATTTAAAAGATACTTAAAGAGAGATGTCGTTTCTGTGTTTGTTTTTGTTTATTTCAATTAGGAAGCAGGACAGTGGCTTTTACTAGCTACGGAAATCATCTCTGTGTCAGAGAGGACTTTCCCCTGGCAGAGTACTGAGGTGGGGAACTTCTTCAAGGTAGTTGTGAGACTTTTGAAAATGGTGCAAATGGATTTTATATGGGGGTTTTAGTATTGTAACAAGTGCCCCAATTGTTGAATAAAATGCGATGCCTTGGCCTCAAGCACTTTGATCTGTGAGTTGAGAGAGACTTTTGAGGAAAGAAATCTGGCAGATATTTACAAAGCAATTTCTCTTAAAACTACACGCTTACAGCTTTCGATTTTTGTTATGAAATGTGTAAGACACCAAAAAAGTGTAATTCAGAGAATAATTCAGTGGGCCCCATGTACCTGTTGCTTAGCTTCAGAAAGAATGTATTTCTGATCCGGTTGAAGAGGCTCCTGGCATATCTTAGCCCAGTCCTTCTACCCTGGAGGTGACCTCTGCTCTTAGCTGGCTGTTTTCCTCCCCATGGCTTTCATTATACTTTTAATACATATGATTGTATTCCCCCAAATACAGGGTTTTCTTTTGCATGTTCAAAATGTGTTTTGATGGTATCCCCCTATTTGTGTTCTGTAGTAACTTGATACTTTTTGTTCAGTACCGTTAGTAAAATTCATTCATATGAATACATGTGGCTGTAGTTTATTCATTTTTCCATGTGAACCTTTTAAAGTGCTGAATATTAATTCAAGACAAGCTCTTCACGCTTGAATTTAAAACCCAGCAGCGTTCTGCAGTCCTGTACATTGAAAATGTAGGATGGATGTGAAACTGTCAGTCCTGGCCACGTCTTCATAATGTGCTCATTTACCAGTGTTTTTTTTGTTTGTTTGTTTGTTTTGTTTTGGGGGGGAGGGAAAAACTTTAAAGTCAAACATTTACCAGGGAATTTGATTTCAAAAAAATAATAAATCAAGTGGCTGATCTCTTACATTGAAGGAGAAAAAAAAAAACAAACAAACAGACGAGGCATTCATTTGAAGGATCCTAGCCATTTTCTCATTCTAATTTTAAAGACTTGGTTTAGAACTTCACAGTTACATATGCAGGGTAGCAAGTTAAAAAGCGATGTTTAATTAACAGGCACTTTATACTTCTGTATTCTTGTTATGATATAAGCACCTTGTTCTTCAGAGTAGAAAGTGATTTCTGCATATTTTCAAGGACTGGCATCTTTATGGTAAGAAAGCCACATAAATAAAGATATACTTAGATGAAAATCGGAACATGTTTTTAAAATAGTGTGTGTCTCCTTTCAGCTCTGTTATCAAACTTGCTGCCTAAGCCGGAGCCGGTGCTCTGTGATTATGCTAATGACCAAAAGAATCGATGATGCGGAACTAGATGAAATCAGTGGTATAATCGGAGAGAGTTATCAGGTTTTTTTTGTCATTAAATTTAGTGATAAATAATACACTCTTCATTTTGAGCAGAGAGAACATATTTAATTCTGATGGGTACAGAGTATCGATTTAGTTAGGCTTATGGCTGAGTAAAACGATCATCTTTTGTAATTTCAGAGGAAAGATGAAAGGCATTTGTGTCAGCCTAGTGGCTGACTGACTCGGGCCATAGAAATGTTTACCTTCACCAGCCAGGGTAGGGTGGGAAAACTTTTTTTTTTCTCCTCCTAGGCAACTTGGATATTTGTACTGACATTTTATTAGGAATATCAGGTACTCAGTAAATAGCATAAATGACTGGGGATGTTAAACAAAATGAGTGGAAAAGGTAGATAGTGTTTCCCTCAAGAATGGAGAAAAATATAACAAAGAGGAAATGTTTGGACAACGCTCTTTTTAAAAGGCGGGTGTGTGTTAAACAGGGCCCATTAGAGTCAGTGTTGCCCATTAAACAATGGCTTTAATTTAAAAATTTTTTTGAGTTTCTCATAACAAATAAAGTTATACTTGGTAACGGTTTATTTAAGGAGAAGTCATCCTTGTAACTTAACATCTTTTTCCAGGTTCCTGAAACCTTGGGGGAAAACACTGGTGCCGCCTCCTTTGTTGCAAAGGGGTTTCTAATGCACTTCTCCCTAAAAGACATGCTTCCCTGGGTAGAGTGAGCAGTCCTTTTACTACTGCACAGCAGTACCAAGTGATAAGAGAGAAAATAAAAGAGTAATTAGCTATGTTTTATAGGACGTAAAGAAAGGGTGATGGAAGTCTATAAAAGAAGAAAATCAGATCAAAGGCCGCTGTGATGTTATTTTTTGAAAACGCAGTGTAAAAGCGGTTCTCTTAATAGCAGAGACCCCCATCCTGGCTTGGCCAGCTGTGTTCTGCCATTTTCCTTTCCACAGTCCTGTCCATCCTTGGTTGGGTCTTACCAGCCATACCATCTGCCATTCCAGTGGTGGCCTTTTCGTTGGGAAAGCAGGCCAATTGGGTCAACTTTTGTGATCTGGCAGATGTCCACTGGGAGCTCAGATCAGGTCAGGCTCATTTTCATGTGTGTCCAAAGCCAAGATTTCAACTTGGTGAAAGGCTGTGGAATTTATTTCCCAAAGTGCTGCCCAAACTCTGTTCTTTTTTTCTTCAGCTGCCTCCTTGGGCTGAGATGATTGCTTAATGCTCTTAATTATGCTGGATCCCTCTGTATTTTCAAACACCTGTGTGTAATTCAGATCATGGGTGGTCACAGAGCCTGGCTCACTGGACAGCTTCGCCTTCAGAATGGGGAAATCCCAAGGAACCTGACCATGGACCGTGTGTTAGGGGGCTGAGTAGAGGCTTAAAAGGATGGAATGTTTCCCTTGAACTTCCATTGTGCCCTGTGAAAGATCCTTAGTCATTGGGTTGGGGCGAGTCTTAGAATGAATACCTCGGAAACAATGTTTTAAAAAGTAAACTCTCATTCACTGCTGGTGGGAATGCAAAATAGTAAGTCACTTTAGAAGACCGTTTGGTGGTTTCTTATAAAACCAAGCTTACTCTTACCAGGCGACCCAGCAATCCTGGATCCTTGGTGTTTATTCAAAGCAGTTAAAATCTTAACGTCCACTCAAAAACCTGCACGTGAATATTTATACCAGCTTTGTTCATAATTGCCAAAACTTGGAAGCAGCCAAGGTGTCCTTCAGTACGTGAATGGATAAATAATAACTATGGTACATCCAGACAATGGAATGTTATTCAGCACTAAAAAGAAATGAGCAGTTAAGCCACAAAAAGACATGGAGGGACCTTAAATGCATATTACTAAGTGAAATAAACCAATCTGAAAAGGCTATATACTGTATGATCCAAATTATATGATATTCTGGAAAAGGCAAAGCTGTGGAGATAATGCAAAGATCAGTGGTTGCAGGGTGGGGGGAGGGAGAGACGAATAGACAGAGCTCAGAGGATTTTTAGAGTAGTGAAAATACTCTGTATGATACCGTGATAGTGGAGGCATGTCATTGTACATTTGTCCAAACTCATAGAACGTACAACACCAAGAGTGCAGTTGCACACTAGACTGCAGTCTAGTGTAGACATCACTTTGATACGCACTGGGAAACTGAAAAATTTATGTGATTTGCTTTATTGTGATACTTGCTTTATTTTGGTGGTCTGGCACTGATCCTGAAATGTCTTTGAGGTTTACCTGTACTTGGTCTTCCAGTGTATGCATTTATATTTTCTTCCTCTGCAAAGAAACCCCATTTGAAGACAGCACCATCAGGACCAACCTGTCTCTCTGATGTTTGTAACGTATATGAGACCAGGGGTACATGCAGGCATCTGGAGCTGTAAGATTTTTTTCTGGATACACGTGTTATACCTGTGTGTGTATACACTTGCGTGTATACATGTTTGGGAGGTGTATATTGTGAATGAAATAGGATAAGGTTGAGGATCTGGAATTGAGTTTTAGTGAGTGGTTCAGATTTCCTCAGTCCTTCAAGGTTAGAAGTGCATGGGTCCCATTATTTCTCCAGGAAACCCACTAGTGACATCTTTCCTTTTCCATGGGCTCTGATGGTCGTACTAAGCACATTTTGGTTTGCAGGTTGGAGCATGGATTAGGTGTGGGGTGAAGACTCGCTTGCTGTATGTATTAAATATCAACTTTTGAGAATCTGTGACAACCAAGCCAGGTTACCTAGAGTGTAAATAGCCTGTGAAACACGTTATCTGTTAAAAAAAAAAAAAAAAAAAGTAGAAGTAAAATCCAAGTCTCGTGAAACTTTTGAAAATTCAAACATCAAACTAAAAGTGAGAATGGACCAGCTATGCGATTTGTGGGCCCGGTGCAAAATTAAAATGGGGAGTTCTTTGTGAAATACTGTGAAATATTAAGAATTTCAAGATGGTGACAGCAAAACATTAAGCCAAGTTGGGGCCCTTCAGAGCACGGGGCCCTTTGTGACTGCACAGGTCACACCCCCATGAAGCTGGCCCTGCTTGGGATTCATACACTGTCTTGAAGGGCTTTGCTTTTTTGTACCAAGGTTTCCTCTCCTGCAAGACAGGAGGACAGGGCTGGGACAGACGTGGCAGGCTGAGCCTCTCCTATGCTGCTCACTCAGCGATCTTGGCTTTCTCTCTATTACTGAACCCAGATTGGGTTGCAAATCCCTGTGAAAGCACATTCCTCTTCCTGGGTTGTAAGATCCATTGAGTGCAAAATACTGGTCATCCTGTGCACGAGGTGTTCTCTGGCTTCCTGTGAGGGAAGCCAGTCCTGTTCGTGCTGTTCTTTTCCTTCTTTGTCTTTTTCTTCTCTAGGCCTTCTCCCAGTGTCTTGATCCTCTGACTGTACCTTTGCTCCCTGTCACCTTCATTGCTTTTCGTTGTCACCCGCCTTTGGCTTCATCCTGGGAGAGGCCGGCTGGACCTAAAATCTGAAGGCAGCCTCAGAAAAGAGTTTTTGCTCTTGTTAATTTTTAAAATTTATTTATTTTATTTATTTATTTTTGGCTGCGTTGGGTCTTCATTGCTGTGCGCGGGCTTTCTCTAGTTGCGGTGAGCGGGGTCTACTCTTCGTTGCGGTGCGCGGGCTTCTCACTGCGGTGGCTTCTCTTTGTTGCGGAGCACGGGCTCTAGAGGCACGGGCTTCAGTAGTTGTGGCACGTGGGCTTAAGTAGTTGTGGCACGTGGGCTCAGGAGTTGTGGCTCTCGGGCTCTAGAGTGCAGGCTCAGTAGTTGTGGCGCACGGGCTTAGTTGCTCTGTGGCATGCGGGATCTTCCAGGTCCAAGGCTCAGACCAGGGCTCAAACCCGTGTGCCCTGCATCGGCAGGCGGATTCTTAACCACTGTGCCACCAGGGAAGCCCTAAAGTGTTAATTATTAAACAAGCAGATTCTGTCTGGAGGTGCATGGGTGGATCGCCTTCAGGAACCACAGCGAACCAGGCCCTATGCCGTGGAGATGTGATTGGCTCAAGCCGCACAAAATGCAAAATTCATTTTGTGGCCTGTTGTACTTCTGCTTCAGATGGTCGGGACATCCTTACTGATGAAGATTAAATGCACTTCTCTAAGGTGGTTCAAGTTCAACAGGGTTTGAAAAAAAGAAGGGATTTTTTTTTTTCTGCCTTACCAAGTTGTAGAATTTCAACATAATGGGATGACTCTGGAATGTTTTACCTTGGGCCACGTGGTTTTTGTTCTCTCCTGAAATTCGCACGGATCCTCTGCCCCTCGGTAGCTTAGGTGTCCTGAGTGAGTGACGGAGTCTTTGGGACTCAGTGTATGTTAGTGGCAGTGACAGTGCTGGGGTTTGGACCAACAGGAGGCATAAATCAGCAAATATATGCAGAGCACTTAACAGAGCTTTTGGCTTGTCATAAACACTTGATTTTTGGTGATGGTTTATTATTAATAAGAGTGATTCCTGTTATCTAAATTTGTGGTTTTTTTAGAACTTGGTCTTGGCAGTTCACTCCCTCCTTTAAAAGGTATGATAGCAAAAGTTGGGAAGATTTAAAAACTTCCCCTCCCATGCTTTCTTGCTTCCCTCCAACATTCCCCACGTTTCTCTCCCCACCGGCCTGTGCTGTCCTTCCCTCTTCTGTCGGGCACAATAGCTCTTCCTGACACAATGGCACGCGACGGTTTGAGAAGGCTGTGAATGCTGGGAGGATGTGTTTGAGCTGACACAGGGGCCGTTTCTGGGAGCCCAGGGAGAAGGCGTGCACGTGTTTTTCTGGGGAGGAGTATGATGAGTTTGTTAGGAGCCCCCAGGGGGCCAGGCTGGGGGAGGGACTCTCCATGTCTCTGTGGCCTTCTTAGGAAGCCAAAGGTTGCCAGAAGCAGGGTGGCACCAGTGTCTGTACGCTGCCTTCGAGAGGTTGCTCTTTGACTCTACTTCTGTTTTGTAAATAAGTCCATTTGTACCCTTTTCTTTTTAGATTCCACATATAAGCGATATCATATGATATTTGTCTTTTCTGAGTCACGGATGTAGAAAACAAACTTATGGTTACCAGGGGATAAGGAGGGGAGGGATAAATTGGGAGATTGGGATTGACATACACACAATACTATATATAAAATAGGTAACTAATAAGGACCTGCTGTATAGCACAGGGAACTCTACTCAGTACTCTGTAATGGCCTATATGGGAAAAGAATCTTAAAAAAAGAAAGACTGGATATCTGTATATGTATAACTGATTCACTTTGCTGTATACCTGAAACTAACACAACATTATAAATCAACTATACTCCAATAAAAATTAAAAAAAAAAAAAAAAAAAGAGGCTGCTCTTTCAGAAGCAATTGAGGGCCTAGAGCTGCTTTTTTTTTTTCCATAGAGAAGGACATCAGCTTCCCCACCTGCAGGTCTGGTAGGGAAGGAGGAAAGGAAGGGAAAATAAGTTCCTGTGAGTGATCCCCTGTCTGGCTCCTGCCCCCCTGACAGTCTGAGGCTGTGGACATCAGAGCCTTCCTATCCGGCGATTTCCCAGATTGCCTGTTGAATTTTCTCAACAACCTTAATTTTCACACTAAAGGGACTGGACATGATACTTTAGTTGGGTCAAACGTTAGACTACACAAGGGTTTTATAGTCAGGTTTGGGATTTGAATGTGTTTACGTCATCTGTCTGTGTTATTTTTCCCTGGCAAGGTGTCTGGTGTCGAGTTCCTAGGGGAACAACAGAGCTGCTCAGGACAGCTAACCGTGTGCAAACCAGTTATTAACTTGTAATCCACGCACCCTTTTCGATGTGTCTATTTCTCCACCTCTGCCAGGGTGGTTGGAGAATGAGCTGGCTGTGCGCTTAGCCAGTTGGGAAGGGGGCGCCGCACATTTGCCAACTAATTCCCCACGGTGGTCGTGAACCGTGTTAACAGAGCTGTTTCCTATCTGTGCGGCCACACCTGTATGCAGACGGGATTGGTCAGAACTTTTAACCGTCTCCATCGTGGTGGATGAGGGACATGGGTGTTTGTGTATTTCTTAGTGACTGTGTAACATACAGTGGAGAAGTAAGTTATTTTACTGAACATCATGGAATTAACACATGGATTCCTCCATTTACTCACTCATTCATTCACACGTTCACTCGTTGATTTACGTATTCCTCACTTGTTGTTTTATTGACCCGACATTACTACTGGGCGAGAAAGCATCACTTCCTGATCCCCTGTCTCCCCAGCTTATTTGTGCACATTCTCAGTTAGATGTTCTATCTAACACAGCATCATTTAGACTCCCGAAGGTCATTATTCACAGAGGTCTTTGTCAACAAGCTTATGGGATTCATCTAGTTCCACCTTTTATTTACTAAATATATGGCCGCCCAGAAGCAGATGAGTCATCTATACACATAGTTACCATTCCT
Organism: Balaenoptera physalus; assembly: GCF_965194825.1. NCBI lineage: Eukaryota > Metazoa > Chordata > Mammalia > Artiodactyla > Balaenopteridae > Balaenoptera > Balaenoptera physalus. The sequence continues at coordinate 91,813,432 of NC_138896.1, read as the reverse complement.
GTAACAAATAGGGCTTTCGTTCGCATTTTGCCTATGAACACTCCACTAGGTAGTATACCAAGTATAAGCAGCCGCCTTTTCTTTCTAGCCTGAGCACTTAATTAAAACCTGACAGATTGATTTTTCCATTAGGCCAGAAGGCAGGTGTCGTCTTGAACAATTCTTGATTTGAATTTCTTATTGAGTCTGTTTAGCTTCTTGTGGGCACACAACTCCCCTGCCCGCCCCAAATATATGTATTTGGTGAAGACTGTTTTACACAGTGAATTTTACACAATGAATTGGTAAAAAAAAAACAGAAGAAAATATCTTAATAGTAAGTTCCTGTTAAAAAGGTGCCGATAGGGAATTGCTTTAATGCCTGCTGTGTTCTTGGCCTCTCCAGGGAATGCTGCCTTTTGAGTGATGTTGAATGGCAGTCTGAAGTCCAGGAAGCTGTCATTTCTTATCCTGTTTTTACCCCTAATGCTCCATCAGGGACAGAGTGACAAAGACATTGATGTCCACAGCCCCTAACCCCTTGGTGGATGACTTGATCTCTTTCCTTGCCTGTTTTCAGCGTCCGTCCTCCCAAAACGGCACGGAACTAACTGTCCGAAAGGATTGTTGGTCTGTTCACGGAAATATAAATCCCCATTTCTAAATGTGAAAAAACGAAACAGAAGAAAAACACCTCTGCGAAAGCCATTTAACTCTAGTGATAAAGAGTTTCATTAATTCTAAGGACACTGACCAGGCATGCGGCTCTAGTTAAGGGTGTATCCAAATCCCGATCAATGCCGTATGGGTGTCGGTCATACTGTGGCTTGGTGGTTAAGGGCAGGGACTCTGGAGTTTAGCAGACTTGGGTTTAAAGAGGCTTTTTGACACTTGTTGGGTGACTTAAAGCCTCTTAACCTTTCTAATTTGCCTTCATCTTTCGTAAATATGTGTGTGTGTATAAGAGGATGTAATAATAGAAATTACGTCGTCCGTTTGTTGTGTGGATTAATGAGATATAATCCATGTAGAATGTGATGCCTGGTGCCTGATAAGTATAGGAAGGAGCTGTATGCACGTTAGCGCTTGCGATTGTGATTATTCTACCTACTGGTTAAAAGTCATGTTAAATAGCTAAGATGGATACAAGATGCGGAACTTTGCAGAGATCACAAAAACCCGAAGGAGGCCTACTTCGCCTACATGGAGTGAGTCTGAACCTCAGGTTAATCACCTCGTTGGTGTGTTTTGGAGTTTGTGTTGATTGCATTGGTTTGATCGCTTGGCTTTTGAATAAGCTCCTAAAATATGGTTTTGTCTGGTGTTTTTATTTGCTTCCGAAATTGGTGCAGGTGCAGAAAACAGGAAGCGAAACCTTAGGCGGCCCAAGGGAGCCTCATTCAAATTGTGCCAGGCAGGTATAATATACAAGTGTTATCACCTTACTGATAATCTGGCACGCTGCGAGTATTCCACGTGCCACGGGGATTACGGAGAGTGAAGTCATACGGCAGTTTGGCACCAACTTGCCCGGCTCCTTAGGAAGGGTGAGAGAGAGGAAAGCCCTCGTTCTCAGAGACGGTGTTCAACACAGCTTCGCTCGTCCAGAGGCACAGGCTTGCAGTTGCCATTTTGTCTGTTGGCACTTCACATTATCTTTGAGGCCGTACCTCTTGAGAGCAGGGAAGGTATCTTTCATAAATGAACTGGCACCATGTCTCTGTAGTTTAAAAGTCTCCTCTGAGTTTGAGACTACATTGCATATTGCTCCATATTCTGACATGTAGAAAAATTTGAAAGTTGAAGACCCATGGCTGGAATACAAAGCTTTCCAAATGTTTAAGTATTTGGGTAACCCAATGGTTATATCTAAAGAAAGTGTTGTCTTTAAGGTTTAATTTGGTTCTTTGTCCTGGAGGGTTTAGGGAGAGACCATGGCTGCCTTGCCTGTGTGGCCGGGAAGGTCTCTCTCTTTGTCTTTGGCCAAATGATCATCTTTGCATGTAGTGAGCCCTTGGACATGCATGGAATTGGATAAAATTTGCCCAGCATGGCCCACTGTTGTGGAGGAGCTACTCCACACGTATTTCTTTGTTGAACCCAGAAGCGGGTCGCCAGGTGCTATGTGTAAGATGCCCACCCATTTCCTGCTTTTGGTAAGAGGGCATCTCAAATAATTTCTCTAGTTCCACGGAAGAGCCGGAGCCTTTAGAGCTCTGCCCCCGTCCTCCACTTGGCCACAACTTTGTTTCTTCTTGTTTAGCTTGATTCTTCACAGCCACTGTTTGGCCACAATCACACACACACACACACCCTCCCTCTCTGGTTTGTTCCCACCTTTTCTCGCACGGCCAGCCTGTCTGCTTCATTCACTTCCCCAGCCTCCATATTTTCCAGAAAAAGGCATGTGCCAGAGCCACACTTCTTCTCTTCCCTTTGCTCCTAAAGGAAGGGATGGGATTGGGGCTGGGGCAGGGCGACTACTTGGTTGGGAGGGAAGTACCAATAAAAGGAGAATCAAAGATAAAGGAGTGTGTTCTGGAGGGCCGCATCACGTATCTGTGGGGCCCCAAGTCATTGTTCAACTTCCCGTTTGAGGAAGACCCAAGGAAGACCCAACTCCACCAACAGAAAAAAACAAATTATTCCCATACTGACGTGCATCGTCTCTGAACCAGGCAGAACCACATCGAGTCTCAGTGTGGTGGTCTCTTAGTGTTTGGTGATCTTGGGTAGGTTTCTTACCCTCAGTTTGCACTTCTGTAAAATGGTTCGATGGTGATAATATGAAGCAATTAGGGATGTTGTGATGATAATTCACATTACACCAATGTCTAGCACGTCCTAAACCTTCAACAAAAGAAAGATAATACGAACTCCTATTATTCTAATGCTTGGAGGCAGCAGTTTCATTGTGCCTAGTCGAGAATCTAATAACCCAACATGTGATACAGTGGATATAGTGGATACTGTAGTGGATACTGAATCAGTCTGGTTCACATCTCCAGACCGGCACTTGTCAGCCACGTGACCTTGGACAAGTTATTAACATTTCTGTGGTTCAGTTTTTTTACCCACAAAATGGTATGATAGTACCTACCACATAAAGCTAGTGGTGAGACTTAGATAAGTTAATGCATGTAATTCGCTTGGAACAGGGCAGAGAGTCTAGAAGATGGGAAGCCCTCAAATAAATCATAGGAGCTACTGTGGTTGTCTTGATTATGCCCGTAATGATTATTATTACTCCTTCCCTAACCAGGCAGAAACAACCATTGAGAAGACTCACGTAGAACTCTTTCAAATCCTTCCATCTCTTGACAGCCTGGGGGCAGACACCCAAAACTGAGGCTTGGTTGGAGAGTCTTGGTTTTAAACCCAAACTCCTATCATCAGGCCTGAACATTTGGCCCTTTTTCCTTTTCGCCTCGGATGGAGACACATGGAAGTAGTTTATAGCAGTTGGGTATAGGGCGTTGACTTTGCAAGTGGAGGGTGAAAAGACGCTTGCTTGCTACTTGCCGTAACTTATTTGCATTTTCATTCTTTCTTTCTCCACCCTCCAGGAGAAAGAAAAAGTGAAACTGATGTGGGAATACATCTTTGTAATTTCCTAAGTTAGAGGGGTAGTGAATGAAAATACTTCACAAGGTACACACTGGTGCTTGATGATGGTGACTTTCATGGAATAGAATTTGATTTGCCTTGAGTGTGTCTGGGACCACGTGTAAGGGGCTAGTCAGCAAATGCCAGAGCATGCAAAATGCTTAGTGTGTGCAGGTACAGTTGTAATGCTTTTATATGTAGTTCATTCTGTCCTCACAACAACCTTACCAGGAGGGTATTTTATAGATAAGAAAATTGAGTTACAGAGAGACTGAGAGCTTGCCCAGAGTCACATAGCTAGACCTTTCCTATGTCGCCTAAAATACTGTAGCAGGTCATGGTGGCAAGGACCTTGGTTACCATCTGATTCAACTGACTTTTTTTTTTGGTAACAAGTTTGAGATATAATTCATAAATTCACCAATTTACAGTGTACTGACTTGTGGTTTTTAGTATATTCACACAGTTATATAACCATTACCACAATCGACTTTTCACCTCCTACAAAATAAATGCCATACCCTTTAGCATTCATACCCCCTCCCCCCATTTCCTCCTCACCCCCTCCGCACGGGGCAACAACTAATCTATTTTTTATTTCTATAGATTTAGATATTCTGGACATTTCATATAGATAGAATCATATAATATGTGACCTTTTGTGTCTGGCTTCTTTCACTTAGCACAGTGTTTCTTAAGATTTATCTATGTTGTAGCATAATCAGTAAGTCATTCTTTTTCATGGCAGAACAATATTCTACTGTGTAGCTATACCATTCATCCATTGATGAACACTTGACTTGTTTCCCTTTTGGCTTTTGTGATTATAAGGGTACTATGAACATTCATACACAAGTTTTTGTGTTGGCACATGTTTTTAATTCTCTTGGGGATATACTCTGGTGTGGAATTGTTGCATCCCATCGTACCTTTTTTGCTTAACCTTTTGAGGAGCTGCCAAACTGTTTCTAAAAGCAGCTGCACCACTTTACGTTCCCACTGGCAATGTATGGGGCTTCCGATTTCTCCACATTCTCCCCAACACTTGTTTTTTGTTGTCGTTGTGATTAACCATCTTGTTTTTGAAAATAGGAAAATGAAGCTGGGTGGATTTTAACGATTTGCTTCAAGTACCATACCCGGTGGTACGAGCCAGGTTCTTCTCTAGGTATGGAAGATAAAGGATGAAAAACATGATCTTTATTGCAGAAGCTCACTGTGTATGGGGGAGTCAAACTTACAGTCACGGTGCATGGTGACGGTGGCTATTTGGTGACAAGGTATGGGAGGACTTGGAGCAGAAGGTTATCTCAGACTTTAAGAAACAGAAGATTATTTAGTGGCCTGTGTAACTGAAAAGTCTGGTGGTGATTAGCTTCAGGTACAGATGGATCCAGGTGCTAAAACAATGTTGTCCGAGAGCTGGCTGTCTCTTTCCATCTCTTGTCCTTGCTCTGCCATTGATTCCTTTATTCTTAGCCATCTCATTTCTCTTTTGGGGAAGATGGCTACCAGCAGACCTAGGCTTATATTCTACCATGTAAGCATTTCCAACAGAACAGGAGTTTTTCTTTCCCCATGGTTCTAGCAGGAGGCTTACATAGGCCCCTCACTGGCCCAGTAGGTTAATGTAACAGCCTTCCAATCAGTTAGACCCAGTGTTCTGCCTGGCCATATTTGCTTCACTGCCTAACCTGGACCTTAGCGTGGGGAGGGGTCAGTCCCTCCTAGACCATGGGAACTGAGAGTGGGTGAGGAGTGATTCCCAAAGGGAAAACCAAGGTTCTGTTTATGGAAGAATAAGAAATGATGTTTGCTTGGAGAAGTGTCCATTCTACAAGTTAGGAAGTGTGCATTCACACATGACAGAAATCCTTAGTCATTCTGGCTCAAATGGTAAGGGGAAGCATTAGCTCATTTAACTGGAAGTTCAGAGGTAGGGTAGCCTTTAGGCCTAGCTGAATCCAGTGGTTTAGTTCTCAGTGATTCCCTGTCATTACCTTGGAGGCAGGATGGCTGTAGCAAGCAAGTCCTGACTGCCACAATATCCAGAGGAAGAGAGAGGCTGTCTGGTCCAGGTACCATCTTTCGCGAGTGAGAAACTGCCTTCTCAGCAGCCTCCCAGCAAACTTCCTACCTGCTGTCTTAGCCGGAATTGCCCGCTCCCATAACCAGACAGATGTCATTCCTTTATTGCCTTTAGCCTAGGCTTCTAAACCAATCATGGTCATCATTCATGCCCACCTCTGGGTAAGGATGGGGCCAGCTTTCCTTGGGGCTCATGGGTCCTGTGGGAGAAGGGTGCATGTCTGAATCACGTGAAGATCGCCTTCAGGAGGAAGATGGGAATGGAGAGTGAAAATCTAGTTGGCAACGCCAAGACTGCTTTGCCTACAAGAATACAGGTTTCTAAGGAGATGCTGTGGGAATGGGAAACAGACGTTTCAGGCTAAAGGAGTAGCATGGGCAAAGCCATTCTTTCCTAATTTTACGTATAAAACTGAAGGTATCTTTGTTATCTGTACCTTTTATTGTATGAATAAAGAACTTGAAGAGCAGAAAGTGAGAAGCAGGATTGGCACTAGAACCTTCTCAACCTCTTCTCACTGTGCCGTGGAGGTGGGATGGGCAGTTGAACGTGAGTGGTCAGCCTCAGAGCTGCTTCCCTACTGTGTGTCTTACAGCAGAATAAGCCAAGCAGAAGGATTTCTTCTTTGTTTCCTTAGCTTTTGGTTCACAGCTTTTTGCATAGCTTTAAGAACTGTAAGTGTGGGGTTGATCTGTTGGGCTGTGCACAATAATTTGGGGACATAATGGACTTTTTGCTTTTTTTTTAAATAATCGGATGTTTTTCAGGGAAAGTTATAAGTTGACTCTTTCAGGGGTGGAAGGTAATATGGAGATATGCCAGCATTTAGTTATTTTTCCCCCAGACCTACATCTTACGAATTCCAATTTTTCCTCTCCCATCCATGTGGTGATAAGCTAGTAATTCTCCAGTTACATGTTCAGAAAGGTACTCTTGTGATATGCCCAACTTGGAGAATTGTGATTTTATGAAACTTCCTGGTATAGCCCTCACCCATAAGAAAAGAGTTTAAATAGCCAAGATATAGAAACAACCTAGTGCCTATCAATGGATGAATGGATCAAGAAGATGTGGTATGTGTGTATATATATATATGAATACTACTCAGCTGTAAAAAAGATGAAATCTTGCCGTTTGCAACAACATGGGTGGACCTTGAGGGTATTATGCTCCGTGAAATAAGTCAGATGGAAAAACACATACTGTATGATTTCACACATATGTGGAATATTAAAAAACAAATGAAAAGACCAAAATAATGAATCAAATGAAACAAAAATGAACACTTAGATACAGAGAATAGAGTAGTTGTTACCAGAAGGCTAGGGAGGGAGGGGGCAGGCAAGAGGGTGAAATGGGTAAAGGGGATCAACGGTATGGTGACAGATGGAAACTAAATTTTTGGTGGTGAGCTCACATTAGGGTATACAGAAATATAATTTAGTACACAGGAAACTTATATAATCATATAAACGAATGGTACCTCAATAAAAAATAAATTTTAAAAAATGCACAGGATATAAACAAATCAGTTGTATAAATATAAAAATACCATTTTAGATTGAGATCCAGTGATACATGTTTCTAAAAAGAAAAAGAAAAAGAGTTTATATTAATATCTTTAGTATATTTAAACCTAATCTTTTTTCCATTTGTATGAACAGATACATGCAGGTGAGATTGAACACTTTCATTTCCTGCTTATATATTAACATATCATGAACATTTTTTGGTATCTTTAAATATTCTCTGTAAGCATGACTTTTTATGCTGTGCCATAATTTATTTAACCTTTCTCTTTTCGTTGGATGTTTACATTGTTTCCAGGCTTTTGGTACTATAAATAGTGCTGCAGTTAACATTCTAGTACATAAATTTATTTGCATCTCTCATTATTTCCTTTGGATAAATTCTGTAAGTGGATTTACTGGATCAAAGGATGGTGAACATTGACATTCTCTTGGCTGTGTCACCAATTTGTTTGACATAAGAAGCTTTGGCAGTTTCTACTTCATAGCACCAGGGCCAACACCGAATAAACTAATCCTCCTCCCTTTTTAGTATAGAGAATTGGTTTTCTAGGTGAAAGATGGTATATAGAATTCTGGTAATATTCTATTCTTCCAAAACTAATAAAATGGCACTTTCTACATCCTTTGGGTTTTGGCTATTTGTAGCACTTCTGTGATTTACCTATTTGTGTTATATACTGAGTTAAAAAATATGATGTTTGTATTAATATTATTGATTTATAAGATACCTTTTTACATTATGGATTTTAATATTTTTCCAAACTTTTCTTTTCCTTTTAAATATTCTATATAAAGTATTTTCAGAGTAATTATAATCTCATCTTTGTTCTTCATCTTTTTATTTATGTTTTCTAACTTTCTCTGAAACTTAGAGTTTTCCACCCAACACATATTTTTTTCCTTATCATTGCTTTATGGTTTCATCCAGTTCTTTCTTCTCTTCCTTCCCTTTTTTCTTTTTCTCTCCTTTTTAAAAAAATTATTTAACTCTCAATCTGTCTTAGTTTATTTCAGTGTATGGTGTGAGACAGGGGTTTGATTTGACCGTTAAAAAATTTACTTATGGCTCCAGAATTATTTATTGAATAATACGTACACATTATTGATGTAAAAAATGCTTTAGTGTATGCTAAGTTGTAATTTAAAATAAGGCTTGCTTCTATGCTTCCTATTCTATTTTGCGGAGAAGTGGTATTATATAGTAGCTGCGTGTTTGGATTCTGGTTATTAAGTTCCACCAATATAAGGTTTATGGCCCTGGACAAGTTACTCTACAGCTCTGAACATGGTTTTCTTATGTGAAAATGGAAGGAATAATGGAACTATCTAATTGGGATGCTCTAGGGGGTAAATAAGATAATGATATAAAGGGGTGACCATTTATATCAGTTTGTTAGGGATACTTCTAATTTTATATCTGCTGTTCAAGAATCCTATCTAGCTTAACATTTGTCTCAAATTTTTCATTTTTTAACAAAGCTTTATTATAAGTAGACCTTTACTTCATGTGCTATTTCTCCCTCTGTGTGGTCTTACCTTGTAATGTGGGCGACGCCTGTGTAGTGACCTCTGAAAGATGACCAGCGATAATCCCTTTGCTTTTCTCCTAACCCTTTCTAGGTGCACCATCATATTAACCCCTGTGTTTCAAGGAATGTGTGCGCTGGGATGAGTGGCTAGGGACCTATAATTCCATCTGGTTTGGGTCAGGGGAAACATCGGAAATTTCAGGTTAGTTTACATGAACTATATGGGAAATAGAGTCTGAGAAATCATGTTGCAGAGTGTAAGGAAGTAGTCTGAGTGTTCTTATTTGCAACAGTAGTTGTTTTGGGTTTTTCATTTATTAAATGGTATGAATCTACAATTATTTATTTTTAATAGCTGGTAAATTAAAAAAAAATATTTTGTAAACAAACACTTTTGGCAACAAAGAGCTTTAAGAAGCCAGCACTTGGACTTCCTTGGTGACCCAGTGGTTAAAACACCACGCTTCCACCGCAGAGGGCATAGGTTCGATCCCTGGTCGGGGATCACCCGCGTGCCGCGCGATGTGACCAAAAAAAAAAAAAAAGTAATAAGGCATCATGATGTCACAGGGCTTCCAGAAATTATCAAAACAAAAACAAACAGAACTTGTTTAATGAAATAGTCCCTGACCGATTTTCTATTTTCAAGAAAGTTGACCATGAGCATTTACTTCCATAAAATGTTTTTGACATTTATCATCTACTTGGGTGTCATAGTAAAATCATTGAACTTATGAAAATAAGGAGATACATTTTTTCAAAAAAATACTGCACATTTTTCAAAGTTAGTACTTATTTTAAGAAGACCGTGGCCTCACACAGCTGCAGAATGTGCGTTTATATTTCACTCTGTGAAGCATGACTTTTCATTTAGATCAAATGACTATTTTTCTAAATTAATTTCACTCGTGTTTTCTTTAGCATGTACAAGAAGTGAATTGATAACTGTTAATATTGTTGTAGTGTGTACACAAATACTCTATAAACAGTAAATGATAGTCTCATATCAGTATCATTGGATGCTTCAAATAGGAAATCAGTTAGGGGTAATTTTCATAGTAATTAGATTTTTTTTCTCATCCAATTTATGGGCTCAAAGTAAGTCTCTTGAAATTTCATTCTGTTGAAGGTAAAACCTCTAACATTATTATGGATGATATTAGAATTTCTGTTAAAGAGTTTAACATTGAAGATAAAATTATTTGTTTTTGTGGGGATGATGTAAATATCAGTTTTGGTGGAGAATATATGGTGGTAAAACTATTTTTACTAAATAAACCTGTGGAAGAGATATGTGCTTGGAAGTGATTGTGGTGAAGCCATATTTCATAATCATGTTCAGTTTGAAATATATATCACTTGAATAGAAGCTATAGATACCAACAGTCAGAAATATTTTTATATATACACAGATAACCAAATTACAAAATTTTTGAGTTGAGGCTAAAATTGGATACAAACAAATACTTTAGATTTCAGAATTGTTTGAAACTTTGAGAAACTATTTTGTAAATCAGTATAAGAGTTCCAAGATAGTATTAAACTTCTATAAATGAGTGCTCTAACTTTTGGTTACATTTTGTTTAAAATCAGTTGGATATACTAATAAGTCAAAGGGTGGAGGGTACGCACACACACACATATACACGCACAGAACTTTTTGGGAAACTGTTAGCAAATTACAATTATTGGGAAAAAGTGTTGCAAATGGAACAACATTATAATTCTTATCCCTACAAACGCAAGGGAATAACTTAACAAATTACATAATGAGAGCTCAAAAGTGAATAAGTTTTAATTTTAAAATTCTGTAGCTTTGTAATATTTCACCAGTGGGAGATGAAGCTTCTATTTGAAATCGGATAATGTGACTTCTATACAGAAATGAAATGAAATTGGTAAGGCTTGCGGTTTTACAGTATCTATAGTTGGCCACACATTTCAAGGACTCATAAGCCAAATTTATTTATTTGTTTTGTAAAAATATTTGTCAAAGAAAGGTGCTCAGAATGGAACTAAAAAAATGTCCTTTGAAGATATTTGGGCTAAAATATTTACACATTGCAGTACAAAATCATATTGAGAATATTCTCCATTTAATGGAATTTGCTGTAGCTAACAGGTATTTTAGTGCCTGTAGAGAGTATATTTTCTCAATATTATGGACCAGAGATACTGACATTTGAAGGTATCAGAAATTCATATTTATTGATCATAAAATACAACTTTGAAGAAGAATATTGCAGGCAGTATTATGAAATAAGGAAAAATATTAGGACCAACATTTTTCCTAATTTATTGGTGATGTGGTAAAAGAGTTAAAACCAAGAAGCTGATTAAAGTATAGGAACATCTATTAAGAAAATTATTCTGCTTATGTTATTGTTAATGTTACTCAATTATAAATGAATCTGAATTTGGATGATAAATTAGTTGTTCTAAATATAAAACACTTGGCATATAGCTGTTATTATAACTATTATAACTATCATCAATATTCTTATATTTTCATTGATTTTTCTGTCTACTTCTTTCCCAATCCCATGCAGTTTTAATTATATGGCTTTATAATATGTTTAATGTTAAATGTTTCATAATCCTAATTACACTTTAAAATGTTATTTTTGCTTTTTTGTTTTTCAGTTTTTCTAAACTCTCTTTTTAAATTTTTTAACAATGACTTTCTTATGTATTTTGATTGAAATTCAGAATAACTGAGTTGTCTCAAAAGAATTGATATCTTTTCCTTTCATGTAGGAAATAGTTTTTTAAATTTAATTATCCTTTTATTCAAATATTCCTTTCTGTTTCTTATGAAAATTTTGTAGTTACGTATCTGTACCTGGAAAAGTAGAACATACTTCATATAATTTTACTGATTATTTTTGGTATGTAAATAGCTCTGTATTTTGTATTTGATTACCTCGTTAGACTCTCATTAGGGCTTATGTTTTTATTGTTATATTTCAAAAAACAACATTTGACATCTCATAGATAACAATGTTACCTCCTTTTTCGATACTTATTTTTCCTGCTTTATTGCATTGGTTTTGCTTTACAGAAAAGTGATCAATAATAGCGGTGGTAATAATTCATACTTTATGTGATTCTCTTTTGGGCTAGACTTAACTCTCTCCAGGGCAGGACTTTGTCTTATTTCTCTCTCTATCTCCATGCCTTCTTCACACAGAGATAGACATTTAGTAAAGGACGAATACGTGTATTGTAGAATACTGTTGCAGAGTTAGAGTAAAATAAATGTACTAAATGCTGAGTACTTAAACACTTCTGAGATGGAAGGGTTTAGAGGTGATACATTTGACAGGATTCAGTAATATGGAAGAACTTCAGGGGATATGCCTTAACAGTATATCCTATCCTTTGAATTATTTCCACCTGAATTGTACTAGAAGCCTAGTCATTGATGGTAGAGATCAAAAGATTAAAGGTTTTATATCTGAGGCAGTTTCATTACATCACAGTTTATAATTGGCTGCTCATATGTAGCAATGATTTCTTCTCTATTTTTGCATATTTCCCCCCCAAAATAATTATAATTGATTTTTAAATGGAAATGCAAAATTCCATTCAAACAAATAACTAAAGATAGAATATTTCTTTCTTAGGAATATATATATATGTAATCTAAACTATAACTTGAGGATCCTGGAGTATTATGCATGTGAATTGTGGCTGTAACCTATATCATCTTTCTGTCCAGGTCACTGCCACATTTATTACTTTGGTTTCTATTTGGCTTCTAAGATTTTCTTTTGACCAAGGAAACACCACTCACCAAAGAGGAAAATAATTCTTTATGCCCTACCCTTGAATTTGAGTAATCCCAGTAGTATTTTGGGGGGAGGATAGTTATATGTCATTGTGTTCAGAATCAACAAATAAAAATATACTGTAATTTATGTCATTTTGTTTTATAGCACACTTTACTCCTATAACTGACTTGACATTTTATAGAATGTTGTTGTGGATAGAGCCTGATAGTTTTATGCTGTAGCAGTTGTTTCCGTTGGAAAAATTTATATTTACTCCTTTGAGAGTTTAAGCTGGAACATGTACGCCAAACAACACTGAAGCTGTCCATTTCAGCCATTATTCTTCTCAGAATCTCATTCTGAAGTGCATAAATATTAGAGAAAACAACTTTCTCAATGTTTGTTGGTAATATTGTTGAAGTGAGCAGGAGTTTTTGTGTCTCTAGTTATATAATTTGTCTCTTGAGAAAAATCCAAGGATCTAAAATGTCTGGGAGGAAACACACTGGCAGTGGCAGCTCATCTTGTTTATTGAGGAGCTGCAAAGAGAGTACATTCTGTTTGAAGGGGGGTCTAGAGTCTGTATTTGCATAGCAAGCCCCCTGCTTTTACCTCAACTGTGTGCTATAGAGTGGTAACAATATAGTGAGTACAGAAAGCTAGAAAAATGCACTTCTTTACCTGGTCTTTGAATGTAGGAGCTGATCTGGGACTGATCATTATAATTTGAACCAAAAATCCAAGATGGAGACGAATAAAAATGGACTCTGTGTACCCGTAAGTGGGATACTTGTAGATTTATAGAAGCAGAATCTATTTTCCTCTCTTCCTAATAGTTTTCTTATTGTCATAAATTAAGTTGCCTGAACACTTTTAGGCACATGCTTCTATGGTGTTGCTTTTTATTCACCGGATATTAATTTATTTAAAAAATATACTTAAAAGACAGCAAACAGAGCTTGTGTGCCTGCCCTTGTTCCCATTGTTCTATAAGTATTAGCTCAGGTAATTAATTTACCTGTCTACCACGACTCAGTGAGGTAAGTACTGCTGTTATCCTTGCTTTACAGATGTGGAAACCGAGGCCCGGAGAGGCTGTGTAACTTAACTCGTTCAAGGTCCAACAGCTAGTAAGTGGAGAGGATAGGATTCAGACCCAGACAGTCTTGTTCAAGGGTTTGTGCTCTCGATCAGCTTCCTGTGTGACTTACAATCATTTTACTTTGGTGGGTGTTGGGGGTGAGGGTAGGTGGTGGGATTCGAGAGAGCTCAGGTTAGGCAGCCCCTCCCCACTTTGTGCCATCACTGACACCTAAGGATATGGCTGTTAAGGGCTGGGGGAGGGGGAGGAAGGAGGAGCACTCTTGCTTTTGATTTATTTATGCTCTACTGTTTGAAACACTTCTACACAATGAACTTACATTGGTAAGCATATTACGTTGGTAGTACAGTTTTTAAAATAAAAGTTGTCTTTGAAAAAATGTTTATTTTTTTTTAGCAGTTACAGATGTCCTGTGGACATGCAGACACTTTTATTTATTTATTTATTATTTATTTAACTATTTTTAAAAATTTACTTTATTGAAGTATAGTTGATTTACAGTGTTGGGTTAATTTCTGCTGTACAGCAAAGTGATTCAGTTATACATATATGTGTATCTACATTCTTTTTCATATTCTTTTCCATTATGGTTTATCACAGGATATGGAATATGGTTCCCTGTGCTGTACAGTAGGACCTTGTTGTGTATCCATTCTGTATATAATAGTTTGCATCTGCTAATCCCAAACTCCCAATCCATCCCACTCTCAGCCCCTCCCCCTCCCCCTCCCCCAAAAATCTTTTTTGTATGCACTTAGCTTCCAACTTTAGAAAGGTGTGTTCTAAATACAAAGAGGCATAAGATGTTTAGAAGTTTACCAGGGAGCATTGGATGGGGAGCAGTGTGCAACTTCGGAATTGGAGTATTCTGTAATATAATTTACCATTTCTTCCGTCTTAAAGGGCTGTTAGTAAGGTTCAGTTCATCTGAAGATTAAAAGTTAGAGTCCGACCTGAGAAGCGATTTCATTCCCATTATCGTGTCTCATCTGTGAAGGAAAATATGCTGGATATAGATTATTAAAACACATTTGTTTCAGGATCTAAAAATAGCCATTTTCAGTGAGTACAGAAGTCGGAGATGAGACAGAAGACTAGTGCTGAGGTGTTGCCGTGGAAGAAACACTAGCTAGGAGAGAAGGACACTTAATTTGTTATTCTTTCCCTTGTTAACTCTAAGTGGTGGAAGCTTGGTATGTTGCTAAGATTTGCGTCGTATCATGTATAAAGTCAGTGCATAAATCTCACAAAGTTAACATTAACCTTGGGAATCCAATGTATAACTAACTTATGGACCCTTAGTAACTCAGAAGTCAAAAATTAACTTCTTTGGTTAATACATCTTTGAGGCAGTATAGTGCAGTGGTGTTAACTTGCTTGGGTTTGAATTCCGGCCCTGCCTCTTACTGGCTTTGTGACCTTGGATAAGTTACTTAAACACTTTGCCTTAGTTTCTGAATCTGTAAAACGGGACGATTCATCTCATTATGATCTCGTACTAATGAAAGGAGTCACTGTAATACAAACTAAACACTAGTATTAGTATGAGTATTTTTACATAGCAAGTGCTGGTTAAATGTGAGTGATTATTATTAGTACTCGCTTCGTCTTTTTGTTTTGACTTTTGTCTCATTTCTCGTGGACCAATAGAGGCCAAGTCTAGTCTGAAGGGAGTAGGGAATAATAGAGTTAAGGAATAAGTAAAAAAGAGAGAATTGGAGGAGAGGGGCAAGTACCTATATTGAATTATTTATAGCCTGTTACTTTCGCGATGCTCTTGGGGAGGAAAATAATTTCGTATCTCAAAATGAAAACTTCTGGTGTGTGTGTGCATGTGTGTGTGTGTGTGTTAGTTTTAAACTAGAGGTAGGATCTTGCCTTCATTGCTTATTTAACCTACACTCTCACATGAGCCTTTAACTTAATAGGGCTACACTCACATGAGCCTTTAACTTAATAGGGCTAATTTTCTTTTTAAACATGCACACTAGTGGTGGGGATCAGTGGTCTAAACTAATCTGCATGTCAGTCACATTTTCCAGTGTGTGTTTACCCACGGGTGTGCCCTCTGTGCCGGAATTCAGATCTCTTCCAAACAAAGAAGGGAGCCACACTGAGAGGCCCCAGCAGACAAGGAACTGTGGGGTTGCCTCATCCTCTCTCCCTGTTCACTTTTCCAGGCCGCCCTTTGGCCTCTTACGAAATTGGCTGTTTTTCCTGGCCCCTCCCCTGGGACTGGATAAGTCCATTTGGTCGAAGAGGCCTTTTCTGATTTGAGGAGGAAACCTTAGATCTTTTCTTCCAGTTAATGTAGATGAATACAACTGGGGCTCAAACGTGTGTTGCCAGAAGACCTTGTAAATATGGGAGGTGATGACGACCAGCCAAGGGTTGAAAAGTCCAGCAGCTGTCTGCTGTCTCTCTCTGGACCTTGCTGGAATGTGCTAGAATACTTCATATGCTACTGATAAGCAGGCAGCCAGGTGTTTGGTTGAGGAGGGTGTTGGGTACTTGTGTCAGAAATAACAATCCTCCTCAAGAGCTTCTTGTGTCATTAATCTATATTCATCTCTGTCTCATGCTCTAAGAGCAGCAACTTGCCTTTTGATGTGGCAAAAGGAAGAAAATACATGTGTTGCTCCTTAATTGTGGCTCTGAGTGGCCCTTGCTGGGTAACTGGACTTCCTCAGTGGCTTTCAGAGCCATTTAAAGAAAAGGATGTTGACCTGGGTGCATAGGAACACAGGGGCCCACGGGGCTCGTCTGGGCCTCACCCTCGCCCCACCCCAGCCATGCACCTGGATAAGGTCTGAAATGTTTGTCTACCTGCCAGCCTCTTCTTTCCTCAAATAAAGAGCGTTTTCTCTGGGTTTCCACAAACCTGCTCTCCAGCCCTGCGCCTTGTGTGCTTTGAGCTGGTCGCTTGCGGCTGCTCTGGTTCCATTCTGGAATCCTCACAGTGTCAAAAATGCAGAGGGAAGGGGGTAAAAACCTAAACTGCTGGGGAGAGGAGCGTTGCCCGATCCAAATGGTTGTAGAAACCTGTAATTTTTAGTTTATGTGAAGCCCAGCCATATTCAATTCCCCTTGAACCTTTTTGCCTTTGATAAGAGTTTTATTTCCTCAAACTGACAGCAAAAACCAGTTGTGCTGGAATTCAGCCACGAGTATTTATTTCTAGATTTCGCAATTTGTTTTGTCTTCACGGCGAGCGGTTTCCTTCCTCCCACCTCGTCTCCTGTCTCTCCCCCACGGCAGCCTCTCCATCCCTTTCTCCATCTCTCTCTCCATCTTTCCATCTCTGTCTCTTCCTTGTTTTCTCCTTCCTCCCTCCCTCCTTCCCTTCCTTCCTTCCTTCCGTCTTTCCTTCCTTCCCTCCTTCCCTGAGCTCCTGATGAAAATGGATCCTGAAATTTTCCCTGTAGCTGAAAGCTAAGGGGACGAGCCCTCTTAGGCCCAGTGCTGGGCCCTGGTGGTAGCTGGGTAGTGCTCGCAGGCTGTTACCATCATTGCCCTCATCACCCAGGAGAGAGGGGGCCGCAGAGGCTCGGCCACTCCGTGACTGTTGCCCAGCCAGGAGCCTGTTGGGAATGAGCGGAGGAGCCTGTCTGCCCTGGGGGAGCAGGGAGTGGCCTTGGCGCCGGTGCCATTCATTCCACGAGGCATTGGGGGTGCACTTCGCTGTCTCAGCAGCAGCACATGGGCATCAGGTAACGTACACCTACGCTGGAAGGATACCGTTCCTTTTACTGGATGGACTCTTCACCCTTGCGGGCCTCTATCGTGGCAGTGGGGTGTGTGTGTGTGTGAGTGACATGGCAGAAGGATCACCGTCCAACATCAAAAGTCTCTTCAAAGGGACCTTGTGAAGAACCACATGGAATTTGTAACTTGATCACAAAATTAGTTACCATTAAGGACCTGAAAATAGGTCTTCAGGTTTGTAGGTCACACCTTTGTAAGCTGAGTTAATGAGCAAATCTTTATTCTTTACAAGATTAGCCAGGTGTATTTGGCTAATGTTAACTTTAGTCTTGGCGGCTCAGCCCTCTTGCTAATGAGGCCAAAGTGGGAATTCCTGCGTCTCATGTACCAATTACCTTCACTCTCTTTCCTGGCCACTGACTGCTAAACCTCGCCATCTGGCTTGTGAACGTCTGCACTTGGATGTCGGAGGGGGAGAAGTTGTTCATGCAGGGCGCCACGTGGGTTAGCGCCAATCCGTACCTGCTCCTGGGGAAACCCGCGTACACACAGCCCACTGCCCAAAGGTCGGTTGCGTTGTTTCCACTTCTGAAAGCCAGTGGAGTTGGTTAGGGTTAACTGGAGAATGCTGATGTTGCCTGGAATTTTGGTCTTTTGCCAGGACATATGCACCCTTTAAAGCGTTTTAGGGAAAACCGTGCCATGGTTCATTGGTGGAAGAATTTAGGAGGAGTACAACAGTGGAAATCAACAAGGAGAGAATGGTTACTTTTAAATAGGCTGCGTTGACAGTAGACGTGACCGGCGCTTAAAAATACATTTCCTGGGATTGCACTATTTTCCAAAATCTTACATTGGACCGAACCATGTTTGGGTTGTAGGTGCTTTAGACTTTTAACTCTTGATTCCTATCTATTGCCAAAATGACGGGCTATGTAAGTTAACTTTGTATTATATTTATTTATTAAGGAATTGCGAATTAAATGGAAATCTTTCAGTTACTGGAAACTTTTTAGATTTTAAACAAATGCTGAGGAACATATAACGTTCTGGAAGATAAATGTTTGTTTAAGGCAATTCGGTCCTTCAACATGTGTATTTTTAAAAACAAACAAAAACCCCAGCAATATTTACCCTAAGTGTAATTTGCAAAGTAAAATGAGAGTAATTTTGAAATCCTGTGGAACTTGGGTTCATTTATTTTCATAGGAAGGATTCACATTTTGTGATGATAAGTATGCATTGAAGAGGTGTTAGGGAAACCATTATTTTAGATTTGGGGAATTCTCACCCTGTCCTTGTTACATTGTCAGTATTTCCCAAGAAAAGAAAATTAGGCCAGAGAAATGGGGACTTGCCTGAGGTCACACAGCTAGAAAGTGGCAGAGCTCTGGTGAAAACCAGTTCTCTTGACACTCAGGTCAGTGATATTGCCATGACCACTTGCTGATTTTATTGTGGTGGTGGCGGGAATGTGTACGTCCCTGTGTGCACTTGTGTGTGTGTGTGTGTGCGTGTGTGTGTGTGAATAAATAACTATTTTGCTTTTTTTAGCAAACTGATTATAAGCTCAGCCACTTGGAAATATCATTTTCTTTATCATCCTTTCAAGGAGCATGTGCAGCCTATTGCTTTATAGTCCTACCATCTTTTGATATCTTTAGATACACAAGTGACTTAGTCTTTGCTTTGTAAGCTGTTTATAGCAAGGTAAGATTACAATCGTAAGCTGAATCTGGGAGGAAAAAACTCTATTATCTTTCCTGTCTATCGTCATTCCCTTGAAAATAACTATGACCCGAGTTTCACTTAAACATGTGGTGACTTACAAATGTTGTGGTTTATAAAATATGTAACAATTTGGCCCTGCCTTCTTTTTCTCTCCTCCGCCTTGGTGATCATATTCTGCCTGTTTTAATGTACAAACAGCCAACAGTGTTATTTTCAGAAAGACCAATCCATTTATAAAATCGAGTGATCTTTAATTTGTTTGGGGCTTTGAAAGATTGTTTAGCCTTTTCTTTTCAAATGCAGAAGTAAGGAGAGATTCGGGTTTGGTTTTGTAAACATGTATTTTTGCCATTAACATCAGGGCAAAGGACCTCCTTTTCCTTATTTTATTTGAATGGACAAACTGTGTTCACTTGTAGTACTTCACTTCCATGTCTTATCTTTGCTGCTTTTCCCTTTTTTTGATCCAGTTTTCCCTTTTGTTTCTTTCCATTTCCTTCCTTTCTTTTTCTGTGTCTTTGAGGAAGATCAAGGCTTAAGTGTGTGTAAGTGACCAATGCCGTAGCAGTTAATAAAGATGTAGGTAATTAAAAGATGGCAATTTTAAAATAAAGCTTTAAAAAAATTGGTGTAACGTTGGTCTCTTATTCATATTTCAGTCCTGATTTTCCTAAAAGACATAAAAAGAAAAGTAATGTGTGTGTGTGTATATATATATGTGTGTGTATATATGTGTGTGTGTGTGTGTGTGAATATGTATGCACACACATGCACACACAGTATATAGTAAATAAGATTTCATATCTTTACAAGTATATTGAAAAGAGAACCATTTAAGACACATGGACTTTTCCTGAAGATCGCATGTACCTTTATGTGGAGGTCTAAGGATTCTGGCACTTTCTTTGTTAGTCAGATTGGAAGCAGTTGAGTAAACCAGAAAGAAACATGCCGCCTGACTGCTCTAGGTGTAGAATTAGGGGACCCGGGCAGGTAGCCCTCAGTTTCCTATGAGTCTGCTCACCCACTTTGTTTTGAGGCAGAGACTAGGGGATGTCAGCTCCAGACAAGACTCGCCTGGCCACATCTGCACCATGGCCAGCGGAGAGCCACGTAGATGTCACCTGTCACACACGCCCTTGAGTCTGCGCATCTTAGGGGCCCTACCGCATATCACAGCCTGGTGCTGTGGCTCAGCGTGGCCGGGTGGCTGACCAGGGCTTGGCGTTGACCACATTTGGGGTGACGAGAACACTTGAAGGACACAGGGATACCATGCAGCCGGAGTCACCACTGTTCACCACCAGAGCTTGGTGCCCATTTCGCCCTGATCCTCCTCAATCCCTTTTCAAGTGGAAATTTTGCAACTCAACTTCTGCAAGCATGCGTAGTACGATTTGGCTGACGGCAGTTTCTGGCAAAAGAAATAACCAAATTATTATTCAGTCATGGGTTTTTAACAGCCGCAAAGCAAGTGGATGTTAACTAAATGATGCAATTTATTCCCTTCTCTCTTATTGCCAGCTTGCCTATTACAGAACGACTGCCAGTTT
Organism: Balaenoptera physalus; assembly: GCF_965194825.1. Lineage (NCBI taxonomy): Eukaryota > Metazoa > Chordata > Mammalia > Artiodactyla > Balaenopteridae > Balaenoptera > Balaenoptera physalus. The sequence continues at coordinate 91,792,833 of NC_138896.1, read as the reverse complement.
TCAATAAGTGGTACCCAGATGGTATTCGCATGCCGCCCACTTGGTTACAGAGCCGAAGCGGGGAATAACTCGGCAGACACTACAAGCTGTGGGTCAATTGAGGGGGAATGCCTGTTGCTTCACAGTTTTGCATATGTAAATCTGTTAATGTTATGTCAGTATTGTGCGGGCTAAACACAAGCATTGCCTTTCTCTGGGGGCCCAGCTGAACTTGGACCGCAGCCCAGTCCTACCGAGGCTCAGAGAGCGAAGCTGCAGTTTGAGGATGCTGCACAGCCCGCCTCCCTCCTCTCCCGCCCCGCCGCTCTCGCGGTATCCGCAGCCCGGCCGGGATGCAGGAAGTGTCTGCCATAGGCTGACTCCATAATAGGACAGGCAGGCCCGGTTTTATGAGGTTGGATGCGGAGGGGTGGAGGAGTGTGAGCGCCTGTCTATTTTTAGGCCAGCCTTCAAGACTGCTCCTCCGGCCCAGCCTGCGCCTGCCTGCCTCGCTGGCACTCCCCTCTGTGTGTCTGCCACACTTCTGCTCTCCATTTCATCAACTGCAGATGTGGCACACAGCCGTCTTAGAAGAGTCATGAACTGTGTCGTCTGCGCGGCTTAACAGCCAACATCTGTTGCAGCAGGCTGAAGGGAGAGGCAGGGAAATCATTTTCGGGAAGGCGTTCAAGTGCCTCAACTTAGCCTCTTCTTTGGCCTGTGCAGACAATTATTTTACACTAATTGCATCAAGATAGCAGCTATAAAAGCTCGGTTTGAAGCCCTCTCCTCCTCCACCCCTCGTGAAAGTCGAAGCTACAAAGGGTAGTCCTTTTCTTCCCCCCTTTTTATTGTGGTTTGTGTCTTGTTCTCAAAAGCTTATTACGTTGGGTGCAAACAACAACAAAAATGCTATAAAAAGGCAAGAATCGTAACGTGCCTAAGAGCTAAAAAGACCTATGGTGTTGGTGTAACCAATGAAAATATTCCTGTAGGTACTGTAAAATTTATGCGCCATATGAAAAACATTAAGGGTGTTGTTTTTTCATGGAGGAAAATGTTCATCATTGAGCCGTTTTGTAAATTATTTTAATGCTGCGTTTCTGCTTAAACCTCATGATTTTGATATATAAACCAGTTTAATGTTTTCTGCACAGGCCCTGGCTTTTCTTAAATTTTATATATTGGAAAGCCCGTGTTTGTATTGGACCTTTTGGTTTGTTTTATATTGAAAATCCATCTTGCTTGGCCCCCTGCCATGTGGCTTAGGAATAGTTTGACACGAATCAAGCCTCAAGTGTTGACTTTTGAGTCCTAAAAACTAGGCAAGACTGTATCGATAAATATAGAGAAGTTTGGTGGTGGTCTTTTTTTTTTTTTTAAAGGAGTCATTTGGCGACAGTAAGAATAGCATCTCCACAGGATGGATTTTCTGATACAGTGGTCTGTTCTCAACTTTCATCCACTTGTAATAGAGGCAACATTGTGTTTCGTACCCAGATCTTACTTTCTTTTTTTTTTCCTTCAAGGCTCTCAGAGTAAATTTTGGTTAATTATGCATTCCAGCATCTCTGATTCTCTTGAAAGATTTGTTTCCGTGACATTTTGCCGTATATGCTGTGCAGCTAGAGTGGCATGCTTCTCTCCTCACATTTCAAGTCTCTAGACTTTGTTCTGAAGAGCCAGATGGAAGTATGCAGATTGTTTTTATCTTTCGTCCTTCACACTGTAACCTGATCCCCAGCATATCTAGACATCTAGCAGAAAATTTACTATGTGAAAGCAAGGGGATGATTTAGAATATGGACCAGCCAGGGGAGAAGGGGCTCAAGATGCACTTTATCAAAGCAAATCTCCCCACCCACCCAATCCCCGCACCCATCTTTTCTTTTCTTGAGAAATGGTTTTCTGATCAAGGGCGCTTTTAAATGTGCCCAAATATACTTCTTCCCACTTACCCTGGGCTGAACATTGTAATTGACCAATGAGTTTGAAAAGCTTGTAAATATGTGTACAATGAAAGTTGACTACCTGATGATTGAAAGCTTAGAAGAAGAGTAAACTGGTAGAATCATAGATTTGGCAGTGGCCTTGCAGATTAAGGCAGGGCCATTTACTAAGACGAGGGACATTTCCAAAGTTACATATCCGGTTTAAGACAGATCCAGAACTCAAACCCAGCATTCCCGCAAAGGCCGCAGGAAACAACATAATCTCAGGCTTCATAATATGTGTGGTTTTAATGGCAAAACATTTGCGAGCTTTTTGTTACGTGTTTCATGCGCCTTGCTGGCCTAAAAAAGAGTAAGGACAGTTGTCTCCTTCTAAGCTTTGATTTCTGTTTGAAATCAAATTTGTAACTAGTATGAGGATATTCAACTTAGTAACTGTATCAAGGTATCAGATATTTGCTACACTTTTGAGTAAGTGTGTACAGTATGTGTTTATCTGTTTACATACCTTGCGTAATGTTCACAGTTTGGATTCATGCGACTTAGGTTTAAAAACTAGCTGTGGCCTTTGGGAGATGTGAAGCCTTGGGTAAGTTAACCTAGCATCTCTGGGTCTCTGTTCTCTCTGGTCTATAACGGTGATAATAGTAGTACTTGCCTCAGAATCTTCCCAAGAAGTTAATGCGATTACGTACAAGAGACACTTAGCATGGTGTCAGCACAGCACACCATGTGAAAGTAGGCTTGTCCTTAGTGAAAGTTTATTATTTGAATTGATTATCCACTATTATAGTAGGGATAAATACCATATTTAGACTTGAGTTTCAACTTTTCCTCCTACAGAGTAGATTGGTTCCTGCTTCTTGGCTTCCCTCTTTCTCCTCCCTCCTACCTCTTTTGCCCCTCTGGCACCCTCGGAGGGATTCTTTGTTTTACCTCTGGGTGTCATTATACATTGTTTACATCGTTGTCAAGAGGACCAGTGCTGTTTGCAAAATGCTCAGTGCTTCCTCCACTACTTACCCTGTTCTCATCCTTGTCTAGTGACATTTTCTTCAACTTCTTAGCAGGAAAAACTAAAGGAGAGCTTGTTCAGTGGCGGGGACGGGGGTGGGGCTGGTCCTCATCTAGCTTGTTCTCTTGCCTGTGAATGTGTTTTCTCATGATAGTCAGTAATATCTGCATTCCATACCATTAGAACCGATCTCTGCCTTGAAAAAACTAATTTTTAAAGGCATATTTATTGCCTAAAGTAAGAAATACAGAGTAAATACTTTCTATTAGTGTTAAGAACTTTATTCATTCAGGTGTTTCTTGAGTGCCTACTATGTGCTCGGCGTACAGGATGAGCAAGACAGACACTGTGCCTGCCCACAAGGACCCTGGAGGCTGACACATTGTACCTCCTTGAAATCTAGCTGTGGTTTTACTTTTGTCTCTCTTCAGCTTTTGTCCTTGTTTCTTGCACACTCACCTATCACTTTCTACAATTTCAAGTTACAATTTATATTAATCAAAAGATTTCAAATAATTCCCTTTACTTTAGCATCAAAACTTACTTCGTAATACAGGCAGACATCAGAGATACTGCGGGTTTGGTTCCAGACCAGCACAGTAAAGTAACTAGTGCAATAAAACGAGCCTCACGAATATTTCAGTTTCCAAGTGCGTATAGAAGTTATGTTTACACTATACTGTAGTCTAAGTGTGCTGTGGCATTATGTCTAAAAAAAAAAAATGTACATACCTTAATTTTAAAATACATTATTGCTAAAAAAATGCTAACCGTCATGTGAGCCTTCAGTGAGATATAATGTTTTTGTTGGTGGAGGGTCTTGACTCCACGTTGATGGCTGTCGACTGATCAGGGTGGTCGTTACTGAACGTTAGCATGGCTGTGGGAATTTCTTAAATAAGGCAACGGTGAAGTTTGCAGCATTGATTTACTCTTCCTTTCAGTTGAACATGAAGAGGCCGTTGTTGGGTTATTAATTGGCCTCATTTCAATATTGTTGTGTCTCAGGGTATAGGGAGGCCCGAGGAGAGAGGGAGAGAGTCAGGGAAACAGTGGGTCATTGGAGCGGTCAGAGCACACACAGCATTTATGGATTAAGTTCACTGTCTTATATGGGAGTGGTTTGTGGTGCCCCAAAACAGTTGCACTGGTAACATCAACGGGCACTGACCGCAGATCGCCGTAATAAACATACTAATAATGAAAAAGTTTGAAATGTTGCGAAAATGAGCAAAATGTGGGACAGAGACATGAAGTGAGTAAACGCTGTTGGGAAAATGGCACTGATCGGCTTGCTCGATGCAGGGTTGCCACAGACCTTCAATTTGTAAAAGACACAATAAAGGGAAGCACAATAAAATGAGGTATGCCTGTATATTTAATTAACGAGGTACAGAATTTATACTCTGAAACTACAAAACATTGTCAAAAGAAATTCAAGAAGACCTAAATAAATGGAAAGATATCCTGTGATCATAGACCGGAGGTCTTAATATTGTTATGATGGCAGTACTCCCCCCAGTTGTCTACACATTCAAAGCAATCCTTATCAAAGTCCTAGGTGTCTTCTTTTTGACAGAAATTAACAATTTGATCCTGAATGTCATATAGAAATGCAAGTTATCCAGAATAGCCATGTCCCCTTTGAAAAAGAACAAAGTTTGAAGACTTACACTTCCTGTTTTTAAAACCTGTTACAAAGCTACACTAATCAAGAAAGTGTGGTACTAGGAATAAAGGTAGACATGTAGATCAGTGGAGTAGAATGGGGAGTCCAGAAAATAAACCCTTACATTTATGTTCTTGATTTTCAACAAGGGTGCCAAACTAATTCAGTTGGGGGGAGGGGGGAAGAATAGTCTTTCCAACAGATGGTACAGGGTTAACAGGATATCTCTGTGCTGAAGAATGAAGGGGAACCCTTATATCACAGCATATGCATCAAAAACCTAAATGTAAGAGCTCAGTATATAAAACTCTTAGGAGAAGTCATAAGAGTGAATCTTTATGATCTTGGATTAGGCAGTATTTTCTTAGATATGACACAAGAGCACAAGCAACAAAAGAAAAAATAGATAAATTGGACTTGATCAAAATTAAAAGCTCTTGTGCTTCAAAGGATACTATCAAGAATGTGAAAAGACAGCCCACAGAATGGGAGACAGTATTTGCAAATCATTTATCTGGTACAGGTCTAGTATCCAGTATATATAAAGGACTCTTAAAACTCAGCACTAAAAAGACAACCCAATTAAGAAATGTGCAAAAAGATTCGTACAGACATTTCTCCAAAGAAGATAAACAAATGACCAACAAGCACATGAAAAGATGTTTAACATCATTAGTTACTAGGTAAATGAAAATGAAAATCAAAATCACAATGAGATACCACTTTGCACCCACTGGGATGGCTGTCATCAAAAAGACGGGCAATAACAAGTGTTGGTGAAAATGTGGAGAAAATGAAATCCTTGTACATTGCTGGTGGGACTGTAAAATGGTTCAGCCGCTTTGGAAAACAGTTTGGAAGTTCCTCAAAAGGTTAAGCAGTTACCATCTGACCCAGCAATTCTACTCCTTGGTGTGTAACCAAGAGAAATGAAATCATGCCTGTACAAAAATATGTACATCAGGGTTAATAGGAAAATTATTCATGATAGCCAAAAAAGTGGAAACAACCCAAATGTCCATGGACTGACGAGCAGATAAACAAAATGTGCAATGGACATACCATGGAATAATATTGAGCCATAGAAAGGATTGAAGTACTGATACATGAAACAACATAGGGGAATGTTGAAACGTTATACTAACGGAAAAAAAGCCACGCAAAAAGTCACATATTGTAGAATTCCATTTACATGAAATGTCCAGAATTGCCAAATCCATAGAGACGGAGAGCAGATTAGCGGTTGCTGGGGGCTCACGAGAAGGGGGAATGGAGGGTGACAGCTGATGGCTACAGGGTTTCTTTTTGGGGTGGTAAGAATGTTCTAAATAGGTGCGGGGTTGGTCTCACAGCTCTGAATATACTAGAAACCATTCAGTCGCATCATTTAAAAGGGTGAATTTTATGGTATGGGAATTATATCTCAATAAAAAGATTTCAGTATCTCACTGTCTGGATTTCCTTACTTGTAACGTGAGGCACAGCTAACACTTATTGAATGCTTCCTATCAGCTGGCGCAAGTGTCAGCAAATGTTTCTGTGAAGGGCCAGAGTGTAAATATTTCAGGCTTTGCCGACTGTACAGTCTCTCCACTCTCTAACTTGTGCCCTTGTAGTTTGAGAGTAGCTGTAGACGGTATATAAATGCATGAGCGTGTGGCTGTGTTCTGATTAAAACTTTATTTACAGACTCTGTGTATCAATTTCGTGTGATTTTCACACATCACTAAATATTATTATTTTAATTTTTCCCCACTACATAAGGATGTAAAAGTCATTCCTAGCTTGCAGGCTGTAGAAAGCACGTGGTCGTAGGGATTTGGCCATTAGGCTGGTACTTGGCCAACCCCTGGGCTAAAAATGAGCTTTAAATGAGTTTCAGTAGCCTCATGAGGGAGGTATGATTCTTTTCCCTATTTCACAGATGAAGCAATTGAGAGTTTGAGGCTGCAGCAAGTCGCACAAGGCTGGGCCATGACCCCACTGGGTTCCAGAAGCCATCCTCCTTAACCGCTGGGCACCGTCCTCCTGCCTGTGCCCTCCGGAGCAGTCATGCAGCCTAAGCCTTTCTAGCTGTGCTGATCCCCTCCTGCTTCTCTGAGTGCCTTTGGTGCCTTCAGGTATCTTACATCCTCCAGTTACTCTGGCTTGGCCCCTTCCTTTCTTTTCTTCTAATGCTCTTTTCCATATTGCTAAGCCAGTACCCACATTGGGCCTTGGGAAAAATAAATCTGCCACCTTGCCTCCCTTTCAGACTTCCCTCGTGAATCACTTCTTCTGGGAAGGTGATGCCTCAGCTACCTTTCTTTTTTAAATTAACTTAATTTATTTATTTGGCTGTGCTGGGTCTTCGTTGCTATGCACGGGCTTTCTCCAGTTGTGGCGAGCAGGGGCTGCTCTTCGTTGTGGTGCGCGGGCTTCTCACTGCGGTGGCCTCTCTTGTTGCGGAGCATGGGCTCTAGGCGCGCGGGCTTCAGTAGTTGTGGCACGTGAGCTCAGCGGTTATGGCTCGTGGGCTCTAGAGCGCAGGCTCAGTAGTTGTGGCGCACGGGCTCAGTTGCTCCACGGTATGTGGGATCCTCCCAGACCAGGGCTCGAACCCGTGTCTCCTGCATTGGCAGGCGGATTCTGAACCACTGCACCACCAGGGAAGTCCCTCAGCCACCTTTTGACCCTAGATCCAACGGGAACCAAGTCCGCCTTGCTGACTGCAGTGCTCTCCCTTTCTCATCCGTCTTTTGGCGGGCTGGTTGGCTGTGTACCATTTAAAACCTCTGCAGTGACTATTTTTTAGAGCCTCTTTGTTTAATTTGGTGCCCAGAACTTGGTTAGGACCTTCAGGGAAGTTCAAACATCAGGGGTGCCTTCCATTTAGAAGGTCTGTCTCTGGCTCAGACTCAGTGCTGTGCTGGCCTTTCCTGCTCTGCGTCTCACATCCGTGGACCATCTCTCCATGGCTCAGGCGGGCAAGAGGCAGAGGCCGTGGGGAGGTAAGTCACTTTTCTGTCTGCATGACCATCATGCTTCCTTCCTGATCACATGTGTTGCTCTTGGGGAAAATGGGATGGCATATGTGAGGGCCTCTTCTCCTTTTCCATTCTCTGTCACTCCCATAGATGCTCCATCATCACCATGGGTTTGCATGATGACACATCAAGGACGTGTTACATGGGACCATGGAACCTTTCCTACTGCGGGCAGATAGCTTTGTTGTGCCTCTGCTAGGATTCAGTTCATTTCTCAAACACCCATGCTTCACACACAAACTTCCTCTGGAAGCTATGTTTTCTGCACTCTTCTAAGACAGAGCAACATCCCCTCCCCCCCCCAAAAAAATATTTAATTAATAAATAAAAGGAGGGAGAAAGAAAAGAAATAATTTAGAAGAGCTTAAGTGATTAATGTAAGCTCTTTGTTTATGATTCACTGTGTAGTTGCGAAAAGAGTCCTTTTGACTTCAGTACTGTTTCCATTCCAAGTCGTTTGGACTCTGTTAAGTATGAAAAATGAGAGTGTCTCCAAAGAAGTCTCTGCCAGTAGCCAGCCAGGGTGATGGTGGCGGTGGAGACGCTGATCGTCTCAGCAGTTGGGTAAGGGACGATAAGGGTGGTGAATTACATTCTTTTGCAATTCCTCGGTTGCATCTGAATTATTCAGAGTCCAGAAACTTCCCTTCTTTGGCCTAAAATATTTTAAAAATAATACTTGGAAGGCTTATTTGGTTTTAAGGAACAGAGGGGAATGTGTTGGAATGATTTAGAGTTGTGTCATGGAATATATGGGAAAAATGGGGAACTGGGGACCTCAGGAAACAAGACATCTTTCTCTCCTTGTGTCACTCCTCTTGTGTCTCATTGTATCTCGGCTGTGCGTTTTCTTGCTCTCCCTGCAGACTGCCTTGACAGATAGTCTGCAAATGGCCCATTATGACTGCCCCCAAGGGTCACCCTCAGTTCCCGAGACTTGGAGGACGGGGATTCTGTCTTATTTATGTCTGTGTACTTAGCGTTCTTGCTAGGAGTCTTGGTGTTGCAGGTAGCTAGGAGACAAGCCAAGGGGAGAGGGAGGCATGGTGGTTATTGGAAAGATCCTGGAATCCCCCTGGGATGCCGTCTCTGCGAAGGGAGCAGAACCCGGAAGTAGAATTATCAGGAACATCTTTTTTTCTCATCTCTGTTTTCTCGCTGTGCATCTGCTTTGCTCTCTTCTTTCTGTAGACTCACTCATTGCTTCTCAGGCCACAACCTGCTGGCCCCAGTTTCTCAGTGAGCCTGTTATGTTCTTATCTAACGATACCGCACTTTACCGGGAGGTTAGGTTCTGAAGTCAGCACATCAGGTGAAAATTGCTTATGGTTAAAATTTCCTTTGGAAGTCCTGGAAATCACTGGTAAGTGAGGAGAGATGTTCGGAGTCTGTGGGGCATGTGGGAACAGAGACCTGCTAAGGGAACATCAGCTTTTCAGCTTCTGTTGCTTCAAGGCATTTGCTCATAATTTGCACTATTAATAAACATGCTTTCTCTTCCCCCTGTTCCTCCTCCAAGCACCGGTAGTTGCCTTTGTATGAGTTAAGCTTGAACACAATGTGATTTCACTATCTTCGTCCAGGTTCACGGGGGAAGAATTTAATGCATCTGACTGGCCCAGCTTGGGCCACGTGTGTGTCCCTAACCCGTCAGCTCCGGCTCACAAGCGACGGCTCCATTCAGGAAATAGTCATACTTTTCACTTAGGTTTGCCAAAAAAAAAAAAAAGATTAAAAAAAAAGACATAGACTGCGTAATGGGAATGAGACAGATAAAACCACAATGTAGAAAAGTGACAGTTGGAGTCTGATCCCTGGCTCTGATGGGACTTTGAATACAGTATATTCCAGGGTGTATATCAGAATCCCTTATATACCATTGTTCAAATGGAGCTCCCCTGACCCCATCCCATACCTGCTGTATCTGCCTCTCTAGACATTGCACCTAGAATCTGCATTTTAAATTAAGCTCGCCAGATGGTGAATCTTGTCCACACCAAATTTTGAGAATTGCTGCCTTTAAGAGAAAGCTGTTGGGCTGTTTCAACTACCTTTAGAGTAAAGCATTGTAATCCTAGAGATAAATAATCATGTTCTTCTCATTTTAGAACACTTGGCCTTCACATGGCACTGAGGGTTAGGGCTTTTCTTCTATTCATTATGGGTTACACCTACTGTTTTGAACAAGGTGAGTTTTAAATAAGAAAATTGGGGGTTCTGTGATTTCTAATATTTCTTGAATCTTTGGAGGATCCCTTCATATTAACTGAAGACTTCCATTATTCATTAAAAAAAAGAATAAGACTGATATTAAAATTTATCTGGAAGGTGTTTTACATATCTTCCCAGCCCATGCTATTGTCTCCTAGAAAACATCACACACACAAAAAAATCATTCTGCAGAATGAAAGAGTTGGAAAGGGGGATGGATTTGAAAGTGTTCATAGAATGTACATACCTTTGGAACAAATCTTGCCCAGTTAACATTTGTGAAATATCGACACAATGTTGTATCTTTATTTCATATCATGAAAACTGAAAATATGTTTGTAGCAGTTGAGTTCTCACTGGCTGCTGTCAAAGTGTTGCTGAAAACTGGTATGGTAACCTTAACTTCTAGTAGATTCTAAACTCTTCTGGTTGTTACACAAGCAAAATGTGTTGCCAGGGTCCTGTGCTTTGATTGGAATTGTTTAGATATGACTCATTTTTGTTTCCTTCAAGGATGAAGAATGTACATCTCAGAACATCCCTCTCCCCTGAAAATTTATGCTTAGAAACACATAGTGAAATTATTGCTAGATACGTGGTTGGGATGGCTGGTGTGAACTTAGTTGTTGCTTAAGGCACTTTCTGTTCTCTCTCTGGGTGGAAGAGAAGGGCGGGGCAGGTGGGGAGCTGGGAGAAGTAGCTTCCCTTTATTTTTCCTGCCAAATTCAGTTTAAAAAAAAAAGAAAGTGCCTCACCTTTTTCTTTTTTTTTTCATCCTCCCAGCACAGTGAGGTATGAATTGGGAGGAGATTCTGGCACCTTTGAGAGTTTTAATAAGCAAGTTATTTTTGTAGATGTACCTTTTATTCTTTTTTTTTTTTTTTTTTCTCTTTTTTTGGCGGTGACGCGCAGCATGCAGGATCTTAGTTCCCGCACCAGGGATCGAACCTGTGTCCCCTGCAGTGGAAGTGCGGAATCCTAACCACTGGACTGCTGGGGAATTCCTGTAGATGTACTAGTAGATTTCCTCCCTTCAAAACTCAGACTGACACCAAATCAATTCCTTTAAAAAAATCATTCAGCTAGGACCTGTCTTGCCAACACTATCGGGTAAAAAAAAAAAAAAAAAAAAGGCTGCTAGGCAGCCAGTGAGTGGATTTGGTTGTGGGACCATCCACTTGTTGGTGTATGTCTGGCGGCATTAATAGTTTCTTTACTGTGCCGGGAGGGAGTTGGGAAGGAGACTTTGCAGGAGAGGAAACAAAGACGGCTGCCTGTAAATTCTTTGGAATCCTGTAGCACCTGAGACTTCATAAAAGTAAAGGAATAAAAGGGAAGGTAGAATTGATCACGTGGAAGTCATGTAAATGACTGTCTCTTTCTGTACAGTGTTCTGAAATCCCAGAGGACACAAAGTGCACAGTTGGGCTGTAAATTTCACGTGGCCTGCATTTACCTGCACAGTCAGGTAGAGTCACAGAAAATACTGGGTCGTCTGTCCTCCTCCACACACGTCCATTCCCAGTCAAGCCCTTTCCATGTGGGGTCCAACTTGTTGGCTCATCCCAGATACCTGTGGCTTGGAATTGTCACCTTTACCTCTTCAGAACTGTAAATCATTTTCCTCCTAAATGATTGTGTTGGAGATAACCCTGCAGTTAGACAGGGAAGCAAAAGATTATGGAATGTCCTGAGAAAATTGTGTATAACTTATTCCCCTTTCTTTCCTAACAAGGCAGTGTCCCCTCCCTCCCTCCCCCGGCCTTCCTTCCTTCCTTCTTATTTTGCTTCTTTGCTTCTTTCCTTCTTTCTTTCTCTTTCTTTCCCTCCCTCCCTCCCTTCCTTCTTTCCTTTTCTTTTTTCTTTTCTTTTTCCTCCCTTTCTTCCTCTCTCTCTCTCTCCCTCCCTCTCTCTCCTCTTTCCTTTTCTTTTCTTTTTCCTTCCTTTCTTCCTCTCTCCCTCCCTCCCTTCCTTCTTTTTCTCTTCTCTTTTCTTTTTCCTTCCTTTCTTCCTCTCCCTCCCTCCCTTCTTTTTTCTTTTCTTTTTCCTTCCTTTCTTCCTTTCTCCCTCCCTCCCTTCCTTTTTTTCTTTTTCCTTCCTTCCTTCCTCTCTCCCTCCCTCCCTTCCTTCTTTTTTCTTTTCTTTTTCCTTCCTTTCTTCCTCCTTCCCTCCCTCCCTTCCTCTCTCTCTTTCCTATTCTCTTTCTCTTTCCCCACTTTCTCTTTTTGATTTTCTTTTCTTTTCCCCCTGTGTTTTTGGCCAAGTCATTCGTCAAGCAGAGCGCCCCTGTTCACACCAGGGCAGTCTGAAAATGTATTGCTCTGAGCACTTTTCCTGTTGAGGTTTCCACTTTCTTCCCCTCGGAGCATGAGCGGTTCGCAGCTGGAGCTGGAACCAAGGAGGTTAGCCTAGTGGCTCCTTGCTGAGAGCGGCTGGCTGGGCAGCTGCCCGGGCCAGTGGTAAGCAGCAGGCCCTGCCCAGGTGACCTCGGGAAGTGATCGCTTTGTAAATCCCACCTCCGCAGAGTTCAAGAATTGAATCCTAAGCCTCGATTTGAACTGCTGTGTGTCTCCTGCTTTGCCTGAGCATTGCGTTGAGCTCTGGGCCCCGGAAGAAATGCTGTTTATTTATGTATGTCTCTCCCCAGAGGTGGAGATAGTGGAACCAAAGAACAAAGGTTTTATTCACACCTGAACTCAAGAGTTAAATATAAGGAAATGAAGGACAAGTTTCAGCGGTGCTGTGTAAATTGCACGGTAGGAAAGTCTTGATTAAAAAGTTACCATCTGTTTTTATGTGTTCGCTGCAGGCCGGTTTGCGGACAAAATGGCAAAAGTAGGCTAAGTTATTAGCTCAGCGCTTTTTCCTTCTACCTTCCTGGATGGTGAGCCTTTCTTGAGTGTTTGATCCAGCCTTACATACAGCCTAGAACCACATGGCCCTGGGTTCAAATCCCAATCCTGTTAATGTACAGCAACTTTTAGCTGAATTACTTTGTCTTAGTTTTTCTGTTGTAAAACTGGAACAATTGACACACCTGCTTTGTTTGGTTGTCATGATAGTTCAGTGAGGTAATGCTTATTATAAAGGGCTTCTCACAGTGTGTGCAACATAGTAAGTACTGATTTCGTGAGAAATTACCTCGTAAATAATGACCTCTGGTCTGTCAGCTCCCCTTCAGATAGGGAGTTTGATGAAGTTTTCCAGAGGGCAGAAGAGACTTGGGTAAGATAATATCCACATGCGTTCTTTCTTTCAATCTCGGATGTACTTTAAATCTAAATGTGAAGAGAGCATTGTTTTGGCTCCTATGCACATGAAGTATTGACTCGTACTAACAGGCTCTGGTAACTTAAGGATGAAAACTGTAATTTGATCATTAAAAGCTAAAAGTCACTTCAGCCTACAGCTCCAGTCGTTAGGCTGAGAGGGAGGAGGGCTCATTTTCCAACCTGTAGAGTCCGATGTTGGGAGGTTTGGTTTTTGGTTTCCTTCGTAGCAGTCACAGAAAAGCCTCCTGTATTAAAATGTAAGTTGTGTCTTATAATTACACGTGGGGCAAAGTTTCGCCTTATATGGCATTCTCTGTCAAAACCAGGAATGTCTCTTAGCTCAGCACTACTTAGTTACACATTTCACAATCACCATTTGTTGGAGATACTTAAGACTGGAAGACTGTCTTAGAAAGCAGCTTGTAGAGAGCACTGCCTCGTCTGTCTGTCTTGTACACCTAAGCCCTCCACCTTCAGGCCAAAATTTTTTTAAATTCTGTGAAATTATCCATTCCTATTGCGTTGGGGTAAGCTATCGTAAGTACCACACGCGTTTCTGTGTGTCTGCTTACCCTATTCCTCTTCCTTTTTCTTATTCAGGTAGTCAACCCCCATATAATTTTGTTTGTCCAATTTAAGTGTTTCTTCAAATTGTATCCTCTCCATAAATCAGGGTAAATGAGTCTGAGTCACTAACTTCAAATTAATCTGTGACCTCTGCGTTCCCTGACAATATTGGAATGGAATGCCAGCGGTCCACATACTTCTATATTGTGAATAATTTTTGAGGACATTAGAAGGTCAGACATTATTTATTATTTCTCTGAGTTTGCTTGATGGCAATCACAGCTGTGTAGAAGTCAATCAAGTCTCTGGATAATTCTGTTTAGGCGGTATATAATTAGGCATTTAAAATTAGTTAAGTGTCTGTTTTGCTATGCGTTTCATGTTCTCTTCGGGAAAGCGTGTTTACCAGACGACTTTGGGGACATCTTTTACTTCAGCTTTTGCTTTTCCCCTGAGCTGAGAGTCTGAAAGTTAGGGAATTCTTTCTACTTGTATTACCTGTTTGTCAGCAATTTACCAGAGTTGTTTTTATTTAACACTGAACAAGTGCCGGGGGGGTGTAAGCACAAACATGTTTTTATAAAGAGAACAAAAAAGAAACCACAGCAGTGCCCGCATTGTTGGGGATCTGCATTTTTAGGTGTGCGAGAATTTGTTTTAAAAAAATCTGTGCACAAAGTCCTTTTGCTTTTTTTCTTTTTTCCTGGCATCTCAGAGTCCTGAAAACACCGCGGTCTTTCTCTTTGAACGATCCATACTTTGTATCATTTTGGCAGAAGTGCCATCGGCAAATTAAGAAAAGCTGGGACAGTGAGCCAGTGAGTATGGCAAGCTATAATTTAAAAGGAAACGAGTTTATCTGAAATCAAAGTGTAGGCAGTACAGGATGAACTGTCTAAAAGTCAGGGTAATTTTTGAGTCTTAAACAGCAGGCTTCCCTTGGCATTCCATGACGGATCTTTTGTCAAAGGATGGACCTCACGTAACACAAGCATATTTTTCTTTCTCTTTGTGTTTTCCCCCTGTTGCATGGATGGCCCTCTCATGAAAACAGAAATTATATTTAATTGTACTGTGGTAAGGCCCTTTCCTCGGTAGCCTCAAAGGAAAGGAGCAGAGTGGCCTGGATTGGGGTTACTCTCCACTACTTTCCTGTTATTCGTGGATGGGGTTGGACTTGAAGCCAGGTCTGTATAGAGACTGAGCTCTTGTGCTTTGTCTATGGCTTTGAGCATAATCTGTGCTTCTGGGTGAGCTCATCTTGTTGAATCTCCAGCTTGGATATGGACGTTCAAGGTCTTCATTGGTTAAGGACGTGACGAAGGTCACTCAGCTTAGGAGCAGATCATCAGAGCAGGATTCTTTCCAACCTGCTGGGTGAGACCGAGCTTCTGGACGGCAGGGACTGTGTCTTTATTTCTAGCCAGCAGGTCTTCCTAGTGATCCTGGAGAGAATCATTAGCCATTGTTAATATAATAAATCTTTACTTGTGGAAAGGTGTCCAGGGACTTCCCTGGTGGCGCAGTGGTTAAGAATCCACCTGCCAGTGCAGGGAACACGGGTTCGATCCCTGGTCCGGGAAGATCCCACATGCCGCGGAGCAACTAAGCCCATGCACCACAACTACTGAGCCTGCGCTCTAGAGCCTGCGAGCCACAACTGCTGAGCCCGCGTGCCACAACTACTGAAGCCCGTGTGCCCTAGAGCCCATGCTCCGCAGCAGGAGAAGCCACCACAATGAGAAGCCAGTGCACCGCAGCAAAGAGTAGCCCCCCTGCTCGCCGCAACTAGAGAAAGCCTGCGTGCAACAACGAAGACCCAACGCAGACATACATACGTACATACAATACACACATAAATTTTTTAAGAAGTTGTCCAGCAGTCATAAATTGCCTGTTGCTCTTCCGTTGGGCTTCCCTGGTGTGAAACTGGGATTTTTTACTGCATGAGTGTGCCCTAAGAGCTGAAAGCCTGCCTTTGCTCTTGTCAGGCCCTGGCCCCTGTCTGTGTCACCTAGAAAAAGAGGTGCCTTTAAAAAAATGGAACCTATATTTCTTCTGCTCATCTGGTCTTGCAGACCTACCTTCCCCCAGAGGGGAACTCTTCTGATTCACACAAATGCATGGGTGGGGTGACTGAGGCGTAGGGGTGAGGCTGTATGTTACCACGGTGCCACATTCAGGGTTTTTAAATAAATATTGATTAAAATATAAGACCCTAAAATGACTCATTTGTTTCTTAGAGCCCCATTGCTGCTTTGGATGGAATTCCCTTACTGTATTAATTTCTCCCCAAGTTTATTCCTTATGGGCCTCTATATGACATGTAATTTGTATTTAGACTGTTAATAACTGTACGTTTCAGCAGGGGTCATTTGTATCTCTTGACCTAGGTTTCAAGATTTCCCTGGCAGAGAACGTCCACCTTGTCATCTGAGGGACAGATTTGAGCCTAAACTCTGGATTCTTACTTCGTGTGCATATTTATGGGATCTATATGACCCAGAAGGAAAGGGCTGGCCCTGTACTTCTTAGCTTGTCATGTGTCACTGTCACCCTACATTTGGTCCTTATGTTGACTGACATCAAATACCACCAGTACTCTCACTGTTTAAAGTGATATCAGTAGTTTCTTTTAGTACCTGATTTTTTTTTTTATTGAGGTATAGTTCATTTACAATGTTGTTAGTTTTGAGTGTACAGCAGAGTGATTCACTTACATGTATGTATATATATTCTTTTTCAGATTCTTTCCCGTTATAGGTTATTACAGGATATTGAATATAGTTCCCTGTGCTATACAGTAGGTCCTTGTTGTTTTTATCTGTTTTATATAGAGTAGTATGTATCTCTTAATCCCAAACTCCTAATTTATCTCTCCCCCTCCCATCCCCTTTGGTAACCATAACTTTGTTTTCTACTTCTGTGTTTCTGTTTTATAAGTTCATTTCTATCATTTTTTTAGATTCCACATATAATTGATGTCATATGATATTTGTCTTTCTCTGACTTACTTCACTTAATATGAGAATCTCTAGGTCCATCCATGTTGCTGCAGATGGCGTTATTTCATTCTTTTTTATGGCTGAATAATATTTCACTGTGTGTATATATATGCCCCATCTTCTCTTTTAAAAAGTAAATCATTTTACATTAAAAAGAAACAATTACATTTATTCTTGTAATGAGAAAATCATCACTTGCCATAAGTAGAAGGTGATGATAGAAAGAAATGTAAGGGCCTCAGCAGAATCATGGGGGGAGACTAAAAGGAAGGAGGATGGCGGTGGCATCCTCATGTCCCCAGCATTTTGTGACCTTGTCCATGAGGTGAGACTTTGTCCCTGTTATGTGCCAGCGCTCTCAAACGTGATTGTATGTGAGACTCACTTGGGAGTTTTAAAATAATATGATTTCCTAGGACCACAGATCCAGTTGATTTAGAACAAGGACCTAAAATCTTTATATAATTTTTAAAGTTCCCTCCATCATTGGCGGGTTTGTTTTTTTTTTTCTGACTTTAGCGAAAATTAAGATTTTTCTTAAAGTAGGTTATCCATGTTTCATAGCGGCTGATATTCTCTGTTCCTGTCTCTAGCCATGGCAGAATAAGGTGTTTCATTCAACATTGATATTTCCTTTTATTCCTAAAGCTTTTTTTTTTTTCCGCCCCAGTTTTGGTGAAATTATGTATCACTTGTGATAATTCATTTTAAAAATTCCTGAGCTGTGTGGCGCACTTTCGTGAAAATTCATTTAGATAAAATTAGATATTATTGTTTAATGAGGTGGCATTTCAATTTAGACCTTGCATCAGGCATATACCAAGAGTTTTTTATGGAAGAATTAGGTTCATTTGAGTAATAAAGGCTGAATCATGGGGGCTTTAATTCTTAATCGCTGTGAGGATTGTTATCCGTGGGATGTGAGCTGTCTTAGTGGTATTCAATCAAGTGTCCACTTAGCCATGACTGGAAGTAATTGCTCCCAAGTGGGCCGCATGGTGACCTGTTAATACTCACTCTGACCTTGTGACCTTGTCTGCCCCATTGTTTAGGATTTTATAGCAGGCGAGTCTGCATTTCTCTGGGGTCAAGTAGATATCTTGAGGTCAAACATTTTCTGATTACCGCCTCATCCACACTGTAAGTCAGCCAGAAGCTGTTGGCATTGCTAATAGTCATTGCTTTGTAGCGGGACATGAACAGTTTGAAAATTATCTTCCCAGCCTGCATGTAAACAGTTTAATATTTTACGGAAAGAAGTTCATCTTGTAAATTAGGTATGAATAATACATTTGTAATTACTCTTTGTGTCTTTAAACACTCGTGTCTTAATTGGCTTGCTTTTTTTTTTTTTTTTTTTTAAATGTATTTGCATTTGCCAGCAAGTTAAAATTAACTCCTGTTAGACACACAGTGAAGTTAGGACAGAGCACAACAGGCCTCTCTGGTCCCGCTGAGGTGTAAAACTTGATGGAGTTTTTCATGCACCTGGAAGGTCACTCATTCTCTCTTTAAAACATTTGTTTCTGGCTGGACAGCGAGTTGAAATTGTTTCCTGTTTTGGGTTTTTTTTTTTTTTTTTTCTGTTTGTCCTGTTTCTGTCCACAGTGTTATTTTGTCTTGCTGTTTGTTGATCGGCAACATAATTAATTTTTTCCCCAAAAGTTACATGGACACATTCTTCCATATCTATGATGAGTTAAGGAGTCGAAGCTAGCTACACGTCTCTCAGCCTTGTGGGTTTTCCTTGCTGCTGTGCCCGCCCTCCGAGTAGGCAGAATTATTAAATAGGGGTGAGGGAAGGAATTAAGCTTGAAAGGTGATCTAGTCCAGCTTGACTCACAATTCAGTCATATCTGAGTCATTTCAGGTCCTGCTATCACTGAACCCATACCTTTAGCCCTTTATCTTGATCTTGAATCATTCACTCCATAGAATTTCTACAAATGTTTACGTGGAAAAGTACAACTAGAAAAGACAAAAACAAAACAAAGGAAAACATATAATTAGAAAAGTTGGCAAGTCATGAATTTAGAATGTCACCTAAGGTGACTTTTTTTTTTAATATCTGTATTGGAGTATAATTGCTTTACAATGTTGTGTTAGTTTCTGCTGTACAACAAAGTGAGTCAGCTATATGTATACATATATCCCCATATCCCCTCCCTCTTGCGTCTCCCTCCCACCTTCCCTATCCCACCCCTCTAGGTGGTCACACAGCACCGAGCTGATCTCCCTGTGCTATGTGGCTGCTTCCCACTAGTCATCCATTTTACCTTTGGTAGTGTATATACGTCACTGCTACTCTCTCACTTCGTCCCAGCTTCCCCTTCCCCTCCTGTGTCCTCAAGTCTGTTCTCTATGTCTGCGTCTTTATTCCTGCCCTGCCACTAGGTTCATCAGTACGGTTTTTTTTTTTTTTTTTTTTTTTAGATTCCATATATGTGCATTAGCATACAGTATTTGTTTTTCTCTTTCTGACTTACTTCACTCTGTATGACAGACTCTAGGTCCACCCACCTCATTAGAAATAACTCAGTTTTGTTCCTTTTTATGGCTGAGTAATATTGCATTGTATATATGTGCCACATCTTCTTTATCCATTCATCTGTTGACGGACATTTAGGTTGCTTCCATGTCCTGGCTATTGTAAATAGTGCTGCAGTGAACATTGTGGTGCATGTTTCTTTTTGAATTATGGTTTTCTCAGGGTATATGCCCAGTAGTGGGATTGCTGGGTCATATGGTAGGTCTATTTTTAGTTTTTTAAGGAACCTCCATACTGTTCTCCATAGTGGCTGTATCAATTTACATTCCCACCAACGGTGCAAGAGGGTTCCCTTTTCTCCACACCCTCTCCAGCATTTATTGCTTCTAGATTTTTTGATGATGGCCATTCTGACCGGTGTGAGGCGATACCTCATTGTGGTTTTGATTTGCACTTCTCTAATGATTAGTGATGTTGAGCACCTTTTCATGTGTTTGTTGGTAATCTGTATGTCTACTTTGGTTTAAATGCCCCAACCAAAAGACAGAGACTGGCTGAATGGATACAAAAACAAGACCCGTATATATGCTGTCTACAAGAGACCCACTTCAGACCTAGGGACACATGCAGACTGAAAGTGAGGGGATGGAAAAAGATAATCCACGCAAATGGAAATCAGAAGAAAGCTGGGGTAGCTATTCTCATATCAGATAAAATAGACTTTAAAACAAAGACAATTACAAGAGACAAGGAAGAACACTACATAATGATCAAGGGATCAATCCAAGAAGAAGATATTACAATTGTAAATATCTATGCACCCAACATAGGAGCACCTCAGTACATAAGGCAAATGCTAACAACCATAAAAGGGGAAACTGACAGTAACACAATCATAGTAGGCAACTTTAACACCCCACTTTCACCAATGGACAGATCATCCAGACAGAAAATTAATAGGGAAACACAAGCTTTAAATGACACATTAGACCAGATGGACTTAATTGATATTTATAGGATGTTCCATCCAAAAACAACAGAATACACTTCTCAAGTGCACATGGAACATTCTCCAGGATAGATCACATCTTGGGTCACAAATCAAATTTCGGTAAATTTAAGAAAGTTTAAATTGTATCAAGCATCTTTTCCGACCACAACTCTGTGAGACTAGATATCAATTACAAGAGGAAAACTGTAAAAAAATACAAAGACATGGAGCCAAAACAATATGCTACTAAACAACCAAGAGATCACTGAAGAAATCAAAGAGGAAATCAAAAAATATCCAGAAACAAATGACAGTGAAAATACGATGACCCAAAACCTATGAGATGCAGCAAAAGCAGTTCTAAGAGGGAGGTTTATAGCACTACAATCCTACCTCAAAAAACAAGAAAAATCTTAAACAACCTAACCTTACACCTAAAGCAATTAGAGAAAGAAGAACAAAAAACCCCAAAGTTAGAAGAAGGAAAGAAATCATAAAGATCAGATCAGAAATAAATGAAAAAGAAATGAAGGAAACAATAGCAAAGATCAAGAAAACTAAAAGCTGGTTCTTTGAGAAGATAAACAAAGTTGATAAACCATTAACCAGACTCATCAGGAAAAAAAGGGAGAAGACTCAAATCAGCAGTTAGAAATGAAAAAGAAGTAACAACTGACACTGCAGAAATACAAAGGATCATGAAAGATTACTACAAGCAACTGTATGCCAATTAACTGGGCAACCTGGAAGAAATGGACAAATTCTTAGAAAAGTACAACCTTCCAAGACTAAACCAGGAAGAAATAGAAAATATGATCAGACCAATTACAAACACTGAAATTGAAGCTGTGGTAAAAATCTTCCAACAAACAAAAGCCCAGGGCCAGATGGCTTTACAGGCGAATTCTCTCAAACATTTAGAGAAGAGCTAACACCTATCCTTCTCAACCTCTTGCAAAATATAGCAGAGGAAGGAACACTCTCAAACTCATTCTACGAGGCCACCATCACCCTGATAGCAAAACCAGACAAAGATACTACAAAAAAAGAAAATTACAGACCAGTGTCACTGATGAATATAGATGCAAAAATCCTCAACAAAATACTAGCAAACAGAATCCACCAGCACGTTAAAAGGATCATACACCATGATCAAGTGGGGTTTATCCCAGGAATGCAAGGATTCTTCAATATACGCAAATCAATTGATGTGATAAACCATATTAACAAACTGAAGGAGAAAAACCCTATGATCATCTCAATAGATGCATAAGGTGACTCTGGATGTCACTCCAAAATAAAATACTCATCTTAAGAAGAACGATTACGTGACTCTTCCTACTGTTTTGAATGTATTATTTATTTATTTAAAAAAATTTTTTTAAATTTAATTAATTTATTTATTTATGGCTGTGTTGGGTCTTCGTTTCTGTGCGAGGACTTTCTCTAGTTGCGGCGAGCGGGGGCCACTCTTCATCGCGGTGCGCGGGCCTCTCACTATCGCGGCCTCTCTTGTTGCGGAGCACAGGCTCCAGACGCGCAGGCTCAGCAATTGTGGCTCACGGGCCTAGTTGCTCCGCAGCATGTGGGATCTTCCCAGACCAGGGCTCGAACCCGTGTCCCCTGCATTGGCAGGCAGATTCTCAACCACTGCGCCACCAGGGAAGCCCTGAATGTATTATTGAAAATAATTTATTAGCATTGTGGCTGCTGCTTATTAATCTCAAGTTAAAATATTTACCTATAGCTTGGCTTAAGAGAGAGGTCTTTAATTGCTAAAATTTTAGAACTATTGTTTCTCTTAAAGTTAGGTAAATTGCTTCTCTCTGCATTGCAGTTATCTGGGCTTTTATGTTTAAACTTTCTTTTTGAGCCAGTTTGTGAATTAAAGCCATTATCATTAAACACCAGACAGATAGGATGGCTCCTTTGTCAAAAAATTTGTACCTTCCTTGGCTTAATATGAAAAAATTGATTTTGCTAGTGTGGAAAAGGTTAGTAAACTCTTAAAGGTATGTGTGCGCAGGCCTGTGTGAATGTACCAAGAGGCAGTTCCCAAACTATGTGCTGAGGTACCCTGGGCTGCAGGCTCTTAAGGGCTGCTGAAGGGGAATACAGTAGAACGCAGCATCTGTCGGACATGGTGCAAGCTCCTAGGTTATTCCCAGTTTCGTTGTTAGATTTTGTTATATTCCCACTGATAGTGTGTATTTTAGCATAGCTGAGTTTTTGGCAGTTGCTGTGATAAAAGGCAATGTACCATTTGGAAAACCAACATGGAACAGAAAACACGGGTAGCCGTGTCCAATCTCATTTCAAGGTGTGAGAAACTGTGCACTCTGCAACAGGCACATACGCCCTATTAGTAAGTATTGTGTTGTTTAAGAATGAAATAAAAATACTTTTCCTTTCAATTTATTTTTTCCCCAAAGAGGTACTAAGTTGTTAGGTCTAATAATAGTTGCTTGGACCTAACTACTTAATAAATGGAATTGTTAGGCATTTCTTTGGCCTGGGCTGGGGAGGTGGGGAGAGGAGGAATGCCATGAAAAAATTTCTAAAACACTAAGAGTGCCATAAAGTCAGAACATTTGAGAACTTCTGCCATTGACACAAGAAGTATATCTGTATTAAAAAGAAAAAGTAGTCATGGTAGGCAATTTGGAAAAGGTAAATTAGCTAAATGGAGAAAATAAAAACCGGCCTTGACACTGCTACCCAGAGATATACATTCTTAAAATTTTGGTGAAAAAAAATTTTTTTTTGGCCTACAAGTATCAGAACCCAGGACCGGCTATTTTTAGAAAAAAGAACATTTATTTTAAGAATAAAAAGATATTCCACGGAATCCAAATGAGTACCAAGATCTAGATTGCTTGTCCACTGTAGTTCCTCTAGTCTTATTTTTTTTCTTCCTGCAAATATTATTTTCTTTTTTTTTACACATGCACTTTTTTTTTTTTAATTTTATTTATTTATTTATTTATTTATTTATGACTGTGTTGAGTCTTCGTTTCTGTGTGAGGGCTTTCTCTAGTTGCGGCAAGCGGGGGCCCCTCTTCATCGCGGTGCGCGGGCCTCTCACTATCGCGGCCTCTCCCGTTGCGGAGCACAGGCTCCAGACGCGCAGGCTCGGTAGTTGTGGCTCACGGGCCTAGTCGCTCCGCGGCATGTGGGATCTTCCCAGACCAGGGCTCGAACCCGTGTCCCCTGCATTGGCAGGCAGATTCTCAACCACTGCGCCACCAGGGAAGCCCTTATTTTATATTCTTAAATGAAACTTGTTTTCGGCAGGAAATGGAATCCAGTTTGGAACCGTCTCCTGAGTTCCTCTCTCACACCTACTCAGCTCACAGCGCCCAGACCTCAGCTTCTCTTGGTCTCTCCTCCCTGTTCCCCACACCACTGCAGCCGGGTGTTGTCCTAGTAGAAATACCCACGGTGGATGCTCTCTGTCTCCTTCACTGTCAGCTCTGGTCTTCATCAGTCAAGGCAGAGGATGAAGGATGCTGGTCATTCTCCTCGTTACATCCCTTCTTTGCCTGGTGGGGAACAGGAAGGGGCGTGGTCGGCAGTGGAATCATCCCATAGGGGTTGGCACAAGTGTAGCTGTTGGTGTGGCATGGCGGCCCTCCTGAAGTCATTGCTTAAAGGATCACCTCTTCCCTCTTCCCCCCCTGCAGTCCCACTTTCCCGTCCTTCTTCAGCTCAAACAACAGAAATGTACTGTCTCACAGTCCTGGAGGCCAAAAGACTGGCTTGGTGTTGGCTGGGTTGGTGCCTTCTAAGGGCTGTGAAGGAGATTCTGTTTGATGCCGCCTCATGTGGCTTCTGGTGGTTTGCTGGCAATCGTTGGCATTCCTTGGCTTGTAGAAGCATCACCGTGATGTCCTCCTTCATCTTCACATGGTGTCCCCTCTGAGGATGCCAGTGCTATTGGACTAGGGGCCCCCTCCATTCCAGTATGACCTCATCTTGGCTAATTACATCTGCAGTGAGCCCTGTTGCCACGTAAGGTCACATTCTGACCCACCTTCTCTTTCTGCTTAGCCCATTTAGTTAAATTTGGGAAAATTAAACGTGCAAACGCTGTGACTGCTCAGAATACTATGGAGAAGAATGCAAAACCCATGGGAATTTGAAAGGAAAACTATGCCAGCGTCTCTCTTGATTTTACTGAAGGCCCCATCCTGCATGCGACCACCACATCCTCCCTTTGTGCAAATGTCAGACACATGTGTATAGTAGATGGGCCTGAGTCACAGGGGTTGTATTTCTTTCTTTCCATGTGACATCATTGCACAGTATTTTGAAGAATTTATACCAGGACATGGGAGGACTGACGGGGGGTGGCCTTGGCCCAGAAAGATCCTGGGTCATGGTAGGAGTCTTCAAGCTTGCTAGTGCCACCTGCTATCTTTGAGACACTTTATATAAATTGTATTTCACCTTGACAGCCGATCTGGGCCATGGCCAGTGCCTTCTCCGTCTTGGGGACGAGGGTGCTGAGGCTCAGGACAGTCAATTCCGTTGCTCAGGGTCACGTAGCCAATTCAGGATTGAACCTCAAGCCTTTCAGAATCCAGAACCTGTTTTCTTTCTGTCCCTCTGTCTCTAACTTATTAAGTACCCCAATTTCCTAGCCTCTCTTGGAAAACACCATCACAGGAAGAGCAGTCTGGTGGTATTTCCTGTCTTTCGGGTCTGTTCGTCTCTCTTTAAACAGAGTAGAGTTTATCCTGAGAAATATGAATATTACGAAAAAGGAAGTTTCTCTGGATTGGATGTGCCAGCATGGACAGATGAGCCTGGGCACCTTTGCCCCCGTCGTTGGACAGCTGCCCACCGGGAGCTCAGCGTTTCTGGTGCCAGTGTCTCTCTCGGAATTCTTGCCAGGCCCAAGGGTTGGCTTTTGCAATTGCTGGTGCGTGGTGTTTGGGATGTTTGTGGGTGGTCGTTTTTTATTTGGGTTTTGTTATCTGCCCTTTGTAGTAGTAGCTCTGGCATCATCTCTTGCTGCTCAGGTGTTCTGTGGCTTTCAAGCAAAGAGACTTGAAACTGTACCACGTCAGAGGGCTTTATGAGAAGTTTGGAGTCTTGGAGCCAAGGCCGAGCTTTTAGGGGCCATGGGTGACATGTTAAAAGAGCCTCTGGGCCTTCGTGTGTGCGGTTCCCTCTGCCTAGAAGGGGGGCTGCAAACTCGGCAGTCGACAGGGGCCAGCAGACAGGTGAAATGGCTCCATTGGAGTGTTCAGCCTCTCACCCCTTTGTTCTCTAAGAAAAATATTAGTTGGATTAGAGTGGCCAGATCTCTTTTCCTTGTATCTTCCAAAGAAACTAGGTAACTTCAATAAACAGTGTTTACTCTTGATTATTAAAAGTTGGAATCTGAATAAAAGTAGAGCTGATCTAGTCTGCCCAAAGCAAACACATCTTGGACCAACTTGGGCTCTCAGGTCATTGATTCACACTTCCAGGCTCCCTGGCTCCCAACCACCTTCTTCTTTTCGCTTCAGATGACAGTTTCAGGGGAGTAACCTTCCCTGATATTCTCTGTCTGTGCCCTTCAGTTTAAATTAGGAGCCTTACTGTGCTGTTGCCCACCCCTACCCACCCTGACCTGGCATTTATTTCCCTGTATTTTAATTGTACCTGTGCTTCTCTATCATTCCCCCGGACTGTGGCTCCTTCCTCACGATATCCACTGCGTTGGCCCAGAGTGGATGCACGCGTGGACGCTGAATGATCACCGAGCCGTCATTGGTGCAAGTCGGGGGGTGGGGGCAGGGTGGGAAATGGTCCTCATTTCTCCCCTGGTGTGTTTCTCTTTCTGTTCTCATTTGCATGCGTTCTGCTTGGTGTGGGTGGCAGAGTCAGGTCACCTCTTTGCTCCCAGATGGCAGCTGTCATTGTTGATTATGCCTCGCGACTTTACCTGAGTTGCTTTAGAGAAAAAAATAGTAAATGTCATAGAAATTTCAGTTGACTTGTCAGTGCCAACCTGTTTTGGTTCCTACAGGCTAAGTAGAGACCCAAGACCAACAGGTTTCTGATACGTACTGTTCTCAGCATTTTGGGGCTGCCGGGCTTACTCATCCCTGTGCTGGAACATTTTAGATTTGAAGCCGTTTTGTCAAGGGCAGTCTCCTGCTGACATTTTTAGGCCACATGGAATAGTATTTCGTGGCCGTTCTGGGAAATGTCGGGGGAAGGCCCCCTTGTATCCTTGTAAAGATGTCCTCAAATCTAACCTTGGTGACAGACAGGGACGATTTCTGATGAGCCACCAGGAGGTTTGCCTCTGATATAATCCTGCAAGGATTCCTGTGGAGTTACATAAGATGGGCTTTCCCTCCTATTTGGAATGAGAACATTTAAAGGGGTCAGCCAGCTTCATGCTGGGAAGTCAGTCTGCACATACACTGAGAAATGGATATATGTTTTTCAAAAATGTGAACGCTTTTCCGTCATTGAAAAGGAATGTAAAACGATCTATTTTTCAAAAAGGTGTAGAAATTGATGAGGCAAACAGAAGTCTATGAGTGGTTCTTTTATGGGTTAGCAGAGAATATGTTCTGTGTTTCAGACACTCGTAGTAAGATGAAGAAATGTCCCAAGATGACTGGGGAGACGTATGAAGTTAATAGGGAATGGTGTATGTGTCAGGGGGAGAGGTATGCCCATGTGCTTTTTTCCCTTCTTTCTTTGTCTGTGTGCATTTTTCTCTTTTTATTCTGTTTTGCTTTTTCCTGTATTTGGTACTAGATGTTTATCTGATTTTAATGTTAAGTCGGGAGGTTGTCTGGTCACCTACCTGGTTCTTAGTTGGAAAACTATGTTGTAGGAATGTTTTGACACGTGTTTGTTGCATCTAACACAGACTCCTTCGCAGAAGACATTGTATCCAGCAGGGCCTGGCCACACTATTTGGGGAAAGTATTTTGGACCCTAGAGAGAACAAAGCATTTGCTTATATCACCCAGCAGAGCTAGTTAGCACCCTTACAGAGATTCAGCAGCAAACACACATTTTGTGATTTAAAGTATTTATCCCATTGTGTCATTCTTGGTTTTACAAGTTGTGGAGGAATTGGGCTTTGGACTTATTTCTTTGAGGCATCCAGAAGACTGAGTCTTTAATTTTTTAAGCCAAAGAATAGAATTAAAGTTACCCCAAATTAGGTGACTATAAGGATCTGTTGCTTGAAATCAGAGTAACTATGGGAAAATGAGGATGGAGAACTCAGGAAGGAGGGCTGAATGAGTAGAGATTGGCTCCTATAACAAAAAGTCTGTAACTTCTCAGGAGAATTCTGATTCTAGTTGTCAGAACGTTAGGAGGGTCTAAGACCCGCATCAGACATAGGAGGAGATTTATACAGGTTAGGTCACTGATCTGCATAGCAGAGAATAAGGCCTGAAATGGGACAGCTAAGCTATGAGGCTTTTCTGTGATGCGGCACTGTACTATAGAACAAGTGTTATCTCTGTTAGTATCTCCAGCCCTCCGCACATGCCCACGTCTCTGTTCGCTCACTCTTTTATCCTGTATCACATCACTCCTCCCATATGTGCAGAACCCCTGCCAGTTCTTTCTGCCCCAGTTGTATCCCCCATTGCTTTTCATAGAGCTCAGCATTTAGTATAAGCTCAATAAATGTTGGTGGAATTGATTATGAGGTTACAGAGCAAAGGTGGGTGTGTTAGCTAGTGATGCTAGCTGCTATAACAAATAATCCCACACATGTATAATGGCTCAAATCCAATAGATGTTCTTCTTCTGATTGATGTTCTTCTCCTCCAAGTGTTGATTCAGGCACTCTTTCTCCTTCCATCTGTGGCTCTGCCATCTTTGGCTCTGTCATCTTTGGCTCTGCCATCTTCTGCCTGTGGTTTAAAAGTTTGGAAGCTTAAAATGAGAGAAAAAACAAGAGCAAAGAGGATCACATAAGTGAAAATTTTATGGACTAGCCCAGGAAGTAGTGTACATCACTTGGGAAAATATTCCATTTAGACAAGTGAAAAACATTCAGAAAAGGGGAGAAGAGAGCCCAAGAGGAGTCCTTTAGGAATCTATGTTCTCTTGTGGAGCTAGACTATAATTGCCTAGAGGGCAGGGATCATGTTTTTTATATATTCCTTTCTTTCACAGCATTAGCACATTTCTAAACAAATAACAAGAATGGGAAGGTTTGGGGTTGACTGACCTTGAGTTTGAGTTTTCCCATCTGTAGAAGAATTCTGTTGCCTAACAAGGGTAGAAATCCGGAGTCAGGGAGTCATTGCTGCCGGTGATCTGATGAGATCATCTGGTCCAGCTAGCTGTTTGTGTTAATTAAATTTCTTAGAGAGATGCATGTACTTAGATAAGATACAAAAAACACCAGAAAATGTCCAGCAAGATTCTCTCTTAAAAGGATAAGTTGAGAGGTTTTCACTGGGGAGAGTTTATTTATTTATTTTATTTTTGGCCACACTGGGCTTTCGTTGCGGTGCGCGGGCTTTCTCTCATTGTGGCGAGCAGGGGCTACTCTTCATTGCGGTGCGCGGGCTTCTCATAGAGCACAGGCTCTAGGTGTGTGGGCTTTAGTAGTTGCAGCACGCAGGCTCAGTAGTTGTGGCTCACGGGCTCTAGAGCGCAGGCCCAGTAGTTGTGGCACACAGGTTTAGTTGCTCTGCGGCATGTGGGATCTTCCCAGACCAGGGCTCGAACCCATGTACCTTGCAATGGCAGGTGAATTCTTAACCAGTGCGCCACCAGGGAAGTCCCTGGGAAGAGTTTATTATTTTAATGTTCCATTGCACCATTTTAAAAAATTATATAAGTTATAGGTATACAATATAGTGACTCACAAATTTTAAAGGTTATACTTCATTTATAGTTATTATAAAGTATTTGCTGTATTTCCCTTTCTGTACAGTATAATCTTGTAGCTTATTTTATACCTAATAGTTTGTACCTTTTAATCCCCTACCCCTATACTGCTCCTCCCACCTTCCTTCTCCCCACTGGTAACTGCTAGTTTCTTCTCTAGATCTGAGTCCGCTTCTTTTTTGTTACATTTGCTAGTTTGTTGTATCTTTTTAGATTCCACATGTAAGTAATATCATACAGTATTTGTCTTATTCTGTCTGATTTATTTTACTTAGCATAATGTTCTCCAGGTCCATCCATGTTGCTGCAGATGGCAAGATTTCATTCTCTTTTAGGGCTGAGTAGTACTCCTTCGTATGTATATACATACCACATCTTCTTTATCCATTCATCCGTTGACGGACACTTAGCTTGCTTCCTCCACATCTTGGCAATTGTAAATAATGCTGCTGTGAACATTGGGGTGTGTGTATCTTTTCGAATTAGTGTTTTTGTTTTTTTCAGATATATGACAAGGAGTGGAATTGCTGGGTCATATGGTAGTTCTATAGCTACATGTAAAAGAAGGAAATTAGAACATTCTCTAATATCATACACAAAAATGAACTCAAAGTAGATTAAAGACCTAAATGTAAGACCAGATACCATAAATCTCCTAGAGGAAAACATAGGCAGAACATTCTTTGACATAAATCATAATATTTTTTTGGATCCAGCTCCTAAAAGAAAGGAAATAAAAGCAAAAATCAACAAATGGGACCTAATTAAACTTCAAAGCTTTTGCACAGCAAAGAAAACCATCAACAAAATGAGAAGACAACCTACTGAACGGGGAAAAATATTTGCAAATGATATGACAGAAAATATATAAACAGCTCATACAACTCAACATCAAAAAAGCAAACAACCCAATTAAAACATGGGCAGAAGACCTGAATGTGCCATTTCTTAAATAGCTAGTTATTGAGTGGATTTGAAACTTTGAGGTACCATCCAGTACATCTAATGGATTTCTATGAGAAATGTTAGCTAATATTGTCACTTATATACCAGAGGAATATGCCAGAGGTACGATGAAACAAATCACTCAGTGTAGGTAACAGTATCTCCAAACACTTAATAATTTCTTGTTATGTTTGTAGTAACCCACTGAGGCTCTTTGCCCATTTTACAGTTGAGGAAACAGGCCTAGAGTGGTTAATTAGCTTGTTCAAGATAACTCAGCTAAGTGGGGGAGCTGGAATTTGAACCAGGCAGCCTGCTAAGCTAGTGCTCTGTAAAGGAAAAAGCCTTTTCTCCTCTCTGATATGAACCACAGCAGACTTAAGGTAAGGGAGAAATGATGTGATCAGCTCAACGTTCGTGGAATGCTGGCTATTCTCTGGGAACGATCGGATGAAAAATCTCAATTCGATTGGCCAAGTTGCTCTGGTGGTAGTAAAGTAAACATCGTTTCGCTGACAATTATTATAATAGACACTTCCCCGACAGTTAATAAAGTGGTATAGATGCTACTTGATAATATAATCCCTGTTGCCAGTTTGGCTGCTAAACCCAGGAAACCCCTGGGCAATGGGAGACAAATGCATTCTTGCGTTGTTACTTCTTTAACTCATGTCACACATGACTAGATAGCATTTCCATCATTTGAAAGCATTTGGTTATTGCCCTCCTGTTGACGCCCTGAGTCTATAAGGACTTGGACTTGCAGATGTGTTGTGATTGTCATATGTGTTTTGCACAGCCAGGTCTAATTTTTTTTGTTTTGTTTTGTTTTTTTTGGTAGATCACCTTCAGGGTAGGTTAATATTTTTAGCCAAAGTGAGACACAGTATCTTGATCCTTTTTTCTGACTTCTTAAAGCTCTGTATTGAAAACGGATTATTTTCTCAGTACCAACTAGCATGGCTGACCTCATTTCCAAATTGAGAAGCCATGTTTTTCTCATGCCAGTAATGCAACCATTTGAAATTCACAGTGAGTGAAACAGAAAGCACACAGTCCGTTCTGACAGGCGAGCCACACTTGGCACTGGGTAGGTGCTTTGGAAATGTTTGTTTTTAAAATTTATTTATTTATTATTTATTTGGCCGCGTTGGGTCTTAGTTGCGGCACACGGGCTCTTCGTTGCGGCGTACGGGCTTCTGTCTCGTGGTGCGCGGTCTCCAGAGCGCATGGGCTCAGCAGTTGCAGTGCGCGGGCTCTAGAGCATGTGGGCTCAGTAGTTGCGGTGCATGGGCTTAGCTGCCCCGTGGCATGTGGGATCTTACTTTCCAGACCAGGGATCAAACCCTCTTCCCCTTCATTGGAAGGCAAATTCTTAGCCACTGGGCCACCAGGCAAGTCCCTCCAAATGTTTGTTGAATGACTAAATGAAATGAGTGCATGAACAGAAGAATGCATCTTATTCTGGTTACTTTCTTTCATTTTGTAGAAAATAATCAAGATAATATATTTTAGGAGGGAGATTAGGATACAGAGTATGAGCTCATTTTTCTTTTGATATAATTTCAAACTTACACCAAAGCTGCAAGAATGATACAAGGAATTTGCATATACCCTTTAGCCGGATCACCAGTTGTTTACACTTGGCTCTATTTTTTTTATCATTTCCTTCCTCCTTACCTCTTTCCTCCTCTTTCTCAGATAGACACACACACACACACACACACTCTTTGTATGTTTGCAGATAATTTTCCTATATCATTTGAAAGCAAGCTAGAAACCTCAGGCACCTTTGCCATAAAATACTTCAGTGAGTATTTATTTCCTAACAAGGCTGCTCTCTTACATAAGTCCAGTACACTTATTAAAACACAAGGTTTAATATCATTGATATAAGACTGTTGTCTAGTTTTGTCAGTGTGGCAGTAAAGTCTTTGATGGTTACTACTTAACCCAGTCCAGGATACAATCCAGGATCATGCAGTGCATTTAGTTGTCATTGTCTCTTTTATAAATCTGTACTTAATGAATATTTGATTAGACAAAATCTATGATAGAATCTCAAATGAACTACACTGGCCGCCCTTCTCATGCATTCTCTTGGATGCAGACAATATAGTGTCTAAATATTGGAGACACAGGGTATTCTGACCCCTTGTGCCTTCCTTAAAAAGATGAGGGTTTTTTGTCATTGTTGTTTTGACAACTTTTCTTATTAATATATCTCACTACCCTAGTTGCAAAAATATTTTTCCTTATGTTGAATCAGTAAAGGTGCGTTAGATAGAACTTACGATAAACACTGTTCTTTTCATGGTGTTACGTACTTGTGTTACTGTTTTTCTCTTCTGTAGCCTCCCAGCACAAAAGTCCCCCTTTCTCCACTTTCCTCCTCTTCCTCCTCCTCTCTAGATGTCTTTAATTTCACAGCGGGACCTTGCAGTAATGTTAGATTGGCTCTGGTAAAGGCATTTTGATGACCCCTGTCTCCGATCATTATAGTAACTAATAAAAGCTTGCAAACGACTGTTACTCTGTAAGCGTGATTTCAGTGACTTGCGGCCAGCTCAGCTGTATAAATATGGAGAGTTTTTTGCCGTGTAAATTTCGATCACAGGGAAATGTATATACCATTCGGTTGAATGTTTCTTTTAAATTTAATCACGTCTGAGTGTAAAATAACAAGCAGAAATAAAATGGCATTGGAAATGTGAGCTTAAGATCCGGAAAGAATGGACGTATTGGTCCTCGTTAAAGCATCCTGCTCCATATTCTGCGGAGCGTTTGGGGTAAATGCAGAAGGTAGGGGATGGGTGGCATGAATACCAAATCCCTGGTTATACATTCAACCAAAAGGCCAAATCACAGCCCTGATACTACGGAGGGCCTAGAGACGCCAACTTGTACCGGAGAGAATGATGCGTTATCCTCAAATTCATGAACTGCACTTTTTGAGTTAAAACGTGAAAGTAGATAGCGTGATTATCTTTATGCTGTTGAATTAAAATTCTGACTTCTAGAAAAAAATAATCACTTTTATATTTTTCTTTTGAAGTTGCCTGCTGTGGATCTAATTAATTTTCACTAAGTTAAAGTTTTGCACGTTTGAACTGCGTTTTGCTTGAGTTTGGACTGGGGCATCTCATGAGCGAGTAGAGTGGCGCTTTGGAGGGAGGGTGGGAAAGCGCTGGCCGTCTGTCTTTACTGGAGGTGGTGGTATAAGGAAGATGAATTCTGAGGCTGTGACTGGGCCAGTGGCCAAAAGAGTCGAGCTGCTGCCCCCCGTCTGCTCGGTGTGCAGGACATAGCGCTGTGATGTCTGAGCCAGGGCTTTGCCAAGTGTGGACGCGTCTGCTTTTCTTCCTTACCTCTGGGAGGCAGAGACACTACACCCTGGCCTGCGGGGGAGCGAGTCTACTCGAGAGGGTTCTTTCCTCTATTCGGTCATTTGCACAACAGATATTTACTAAGTGCCTGTTTTGTATCTGGCAGTATTTAGGAATGTGGGACAAATCAGGGAATAAAACAAATTACCACCCCTGTGGATGCTCATAATTCAGGAGGGAGACAGGGGTGGAGATGGGGCTGGGAACAGACAGATGTAATAAGTACATTGTATCGTATGGTGGAGGGTGGGGGAAGGAAAAGCAGGGTGGTGAGGGCTGGTAGTGCTGTGGGTGGGAGCGGGTTGTCCTTTTAGATCGTGTGGCCGGGTGAGCCTCTTTAAAGGTGCTGTTTGAGTAAAGACTTGAAGGAGGGAAGGGAGTTAGTCCTGTAGAACATTCCAGGCAGAGGGAACAGTTAATGCAAAGGCCCTTTGGTGCAGGGCAGACTCTGCATGATTGAGGGACAGTCAGGAGGCGAATGTGACCGGGTGCGGTGAGCCAGGAGGAACGCGGTGGCAGATGGGGCCAGAGGGCTCACCGGGGCCTCAACCTTGAAGGGCTTGCCTTGTACTTGAGTATCCCAGTGCCATTGGAAGTATTGACCTGATTTAAATTTTAACAGGATCCCTCTGGGTGCTGTGTTGAGAATAGACCATGGTGGGCGTGGGGTGGGTGTAGGGGTTAGGGGGTGGGAAGAGCAGGAAGGTCTGTGAGGAAGCTTTGCAGGAATCCGGGGGAGAGGTGATGGTGGCCATGACCAGGATGTTGGTAGTGAAGGTGAGGAGCAGTGGTGAGACCTGAGATCGATTTTGAAGGCAGCTTCCACCTAATGGAATAGATGTAGGATTTGAGAGAAAGTTATGAGTCAAGATTGACTCAAAGACCATTCGCTGAATGTGAGTAGAAGGATGGGGTGGCCGTAAATTGTGAGGGGGAAGGATGCACGTGGAGCCCGTTGCAGAAGGCAGATCGAGTTCTAGACATCTTGAGTCTGAGATGTCTGGGCATCCCAGAGGACATGCCGTGGAGGCAGATAGGTGCCCAAGTCTGGGGATGAGGACAGGGATGTGGGCTGGGCTGGGAGCCTGGGAGAGCTGGAAGTGCCGGGTAACTGTTGCCAGGGTGAGTTATTTTCACGTTATCCTGAAAGTGACCTACTGGTTATTCAGGGATTCTCCGGTGTGCTGCTAATCCTATGTGCTCCCTGTTAAGAAGATGCTTGTTTGAGCTTTTAAAGGTGATGCTTCCTTGGTGTCAGGTGTTAGCACCTGAGCTTTGCTGGGCTGGGGTGCTGGTTGTGTGCCCTCGAAGGGAGCTCTCAGAATCACAGAAAGCCCGAGCTAAACGCAGACTTAGAGGTTGTCTTTCTCACCCCTGACTATAGGAAGAGGAGAGTGGGTGCCCAGCTGCGGGGCAGAGAGTGAAACTGGAGTCTGCGTTGGCCGACCCACCGTCCCGTTCTCTTTCTGCTCCACTGAGCAGTGATCGGCTCCTGTTTGAAGAGGCGTTCAGAGAATAGATAACGCAGTGTTCTTGCTTCTTTCATCCGTTTGTCCATCTTTTATCACCCCGGGAAAGTTAGAGGGTATTCTAGAAAGGAGAAGACTGCTGTTGCTTTTCTGGCTTAATTATGAATACCTGGAGTGTTTCTCAGCGGGGCAAACTGGACTCTTCAGGAACGTTCATATGATGCTTTCGGTAACAAAACAGTAAGGTAAGAGTTGGGGAAGGTTAGTGATACATTTTCAGGTGGGGATTTCTTGCTCTCTGTCCTTCTGGGAGAGGAAGGATGTAGCTCTTCGGGCTTTCTGCCTTACTTGCAGGGGACACCTGCTCTTGGACCTTCTCCTGAGATGGGGCTTGGGCTGTGCCGCCTGTCCCTAGCCAAGATTAGAGGTGATTTAGGGCCAGGTGTGTGACCCTACCCTTAGCCAGGCCTTGTATCCTGTCTCTGAGGCACCACTGGGAGGCAATATAGCACAATTTGAACTAGATTCAGATCCTGGTTCCTCTGCTGAATTGCTCTGTGAGCTTGAGCAGTTACTTAACATCTCTGAGCTGCAGTTCCCTTTTCTGTA
Organism: Balaenoptera physalus; assembly: GCF_965194825.1. Lineage (NCBI taxonomy): Eukaryota > Metazoa > Chordata > Mammalia > Artiodactyla > Balaenopteridae > Balaenoptera > Balaenoptera physalus. The sequence continues at coordinate 91,757,375 of NC_138896.1, read as the reverse complement.
AAAGGAAAACATCCTACGTTAGAATGTTGTGAGGAGCCAAATGAGAAAAAAATGTATGTCGAGGGCTGGGCACTGCACTTGGCACAAAGTAAATGTTGAGTTAATGGCAGTTGTTACCATCATCATTATCATCGCTGGCATTTCCTGTGATTCCTACCTGAGGCTTAGGCCAGTTTCGTTAAGCTCAATTTAGCTTCCGAAAAAGATGTGCTAATTGGATTATTGCATTTTCATGCTCTTATATTTATATACGTGTGCATGGCTTTGGAATCTACACATGTATATATTTATCCATTCAAGTTTCTCTTTTAAAAATCTGTAAGAATTATATTTTTGAGTCATTGAACCATGAGGGAATTGTTTTTCAAAAAAAGATTGCTATAAGTGATCATTATGTAGGCCATCAAAATGGAGAATAATGTAGAACTGGAAGTTAGAAGGAAAAAAATAAAAAGAAAGAAAGAAGCTTGATGTTAATACAGAGCCGTTAGTAGAGTACATATTGTTATAACCCGGATATTTAAAAATACCGGCACTTGCCTGCCTTGTTTCAAGGTTGGATGGCACAGACAAGGCTGTTTCGGGGTTGGGATAAATATTTTTTTGATGAATGCTACCACGTGTAGGCTTGTAATCAGGAGTGGCTTATCAGCAGCTTTTCCCAATCTGACATTCCACACGGAATGCCCCGATGGAGGAAAGTTAGCACTCTGAATGCTTTTACAGTTGAATTCCACACACATGAATTATGACAAGTGAGGCGACTACTCTGTGGTTTGTTGTGTCTGGTCTGGTTCCTACTTTTAAAGTTGCAGTTGCGTTTGGTCATTTGAAGCTTATTTTCACAGTCTGGCCAAGCCAGCAGGGTCCCGGGGCTCCGTAGGGGACATAAACCGCCAGCCTTTAAGTTAGACTGCTCAGTAGATAAGCATTTCAAGACGTCATTGCATCATACAAAAGGACTTATGGGCTTATTTAACATACACTATTTGACTTCATTTAGATATTTAATGGAAAGAAAAGCCTTTTATTATCACCGAAGGAAAGAACTGCCAAACGTTGTGAGGCTCAGTTGAAGTATTATAACGGAGGTACAGAGCGCAAATATATTTCACTGCCTTACATAATGGGGTGTTTAATAATAGTTGTTTCTTTAAATTCAGCACATGCATCTTAGATATTTGCACTTGGTAAATTATAGGCTGTGGTTCAAGAAACTCCATTTTGTGTGTGTGTTTTTAAAAATTTGTTTGAATAAAGCATGGGCTGCATTTTAAAAATGACCCTCGAGTGTGATTTATGTTTATTTCACGAGCTCAGATTGAAGCGTCCACGCCAGGAATGAGCACTTTCCCTCCTGTTTTCGAACAGATGGAAATGTGAGCAGCAGCTGGGGCTGCTGACCTGCTTGGCCACAGCATTGTCGACTGTTTTGTTTGGTGGCCATAGGCCTGTGGTGTGGATCGGGGGTCCGGGAGGAGGGGGTGGGAACGCGTTACCCTGTGAGGAAGAGGCCCTTGGCTGTCTTAGGAGGAAACCCTGCTACCTTGCTGTACCTGCGTGCCTGCATCCTCCCCAGGAACTGTACCTGCTCAGATCGCCAGGGCTCAGGATCAACTGATTCTCCGTTTGAGGTCTGCTCCTGTTCTTCCAGAACGTGGGGAGCTGTTAGGGACTGAATTGTGTTCCCCTCCAAATTCCTGTGTCGAAGTCCTAACCCCCTAGTACCTCAGAATGTGACTGAGGTGACTGGAGAGAGGGTCGTTAAGGAGGTAATTAAGTTAAAATGAGATTATTAGTGTGGGACCTAATCCATGATGATCGGCGTCTTTGTAAGAAGAGGAGATGAGGACACAAGACACACAGGCAGGGAGGCCCGTGTGAAGACACAGGGGGTGGCCATCCACCTGCCAAAGAGAGAACCCTCAGAAGAAACCAGCCCTCCTGACACCTTGATCTCAGACTTCTAGCCTCTAGAACTACGAGAAAATAAAGTTCTGTCGTTTAAGCCGCCTAATCTAGGATACTTAGTTGTGGCAGCCTGAGCGAACTGACACAGGAGCAAATCAGAATCTACAGGAGGGCATGCCTCATTTGCAAAAGTCTATTTCATATGATATTACAGGTTGAAATTTGGAAAATCATGGCAGGAAAACCTTCACAGGAAGGAAAACCTCTAAAGCTTGGCCAAATCCACGTGACAAGTAGCGCCGTATTAGTGCACGCTGAAGGACAGATGGTCCGCTGTTTACGATGATTTGACTTGAGATTTTTCAACTTTCTGATGGTGCAAAAGCAATCCTCATTCAGTAGAAACTGTACTCTGAATTTTGAATTTTGCTCTTTCTCTAGGCTAGCAGTAAGCGGTACAGGACTCTCTGGTGGTGCTGGGAGGGGGCCTGGCTCCCATTCAGCCCCACGATCACGAGGGCAAACCACCGACACACTTATAACCGTTCTGTGCCCAGACAACCAATCTGTTTTTCACTTTCAGTGCAGTGTTCAATACATTATGTGAGATATTCAGCACTTCATTATAAAATAGGCTTCGTGTTGGATGATTTTGCCCAGCTGTAGATTACTGTACATGTCCTGAGCACGTTTAAGGTAGGCTAGGCTAAGTTGTGATGTTCCACAGGTTAGGTGTATTAAATGCATTTTTACTTGCGATATTTTCAATTTACAGTGGAGTTACTGGGACATAAGCCCATTGTAGGATGGGGAAAATCTGTGCTAACGTGTAATATTTATTGAGCACTCACAGTGGGCTGGACCCAGGGAGAAGGGTCTTGCCTACATCATCTCTTCAAGTCCTCACCACAGTCCTGTGAGGTAGGAGCTATTATCTCCATCTTATAAGTGAGGAAACGGAGACAGAGAGGTTAAGTGACATCCATGGGATTCAGAGCCAGGCAGCTGTGCTCCGGGCTTGTCCACGTTTTTGCTTCTCCAGCCCTGGGAGGGCGGGGTCGAGGGAGGGGTGGTCATCCGATCCATTATGACTGTTGGTTAAAAAGATACTGGAACTTGCTGTCTTAGACCACGTTTTGGTCCCACCTCCAGAGAGAGGCTGTCGAGTGTGTTGAGTGTGGTGAAGATGTCGCTAGTCATAATAATAATCGCTCATTATTACAGAGCACTTAGTGTGAGCCCTGATCGGAGCTTTGAATGCACCTCTTTGACCCTCACAGTATCCCTAAGTGGTTTTGCCAGAGCTTTCCAGTGGGCCGCCCCCAGGTGATGGGACTCTGGCACCTGAACCCCTCAAGCAGCACTGGGCAACGCTGCTTCCCCAACCAGCCCTGCCCTTGCCCAGCATCTGCATCTGTCACGGGGAAGGGAACAAGGGCAGCTGACATTTGAATTTTAAAATAGAAGAAACTTTGTTCCTTTTCCCCTTACTACAAAAGCATCGTATGATAAATGTAAAAAAATCTTAAAACCAGAGCAAAAATAAATAAATCATCTATAGTTCCACCCCCTAGAGAGAATGACTGCTAGTGTTTTTCTGTCTGCCTTTCTAGTCTTTTTCCCATGGAAATATACTTACTTTAACCGTAAATGTACAGATATTTTTATGAGCAGCAGCGTTAGTTAGAAAAGAGCAAGGACTTTGGAATAAGACTTGGGTTAATATCACAGCTTTCCCTTCCTAACCGTGTGACTTTGGACATGTTATTTAATTTCTCTGTCTCCATTTTGTGTCTTTAAAATGAGGATAATATATAAAACTCACTTCACTGGGGTTTGCAGTAGCCCAGCGTATGTAATGTGCTCTTATGTAGCATCTGGTGCACAGTAAATAAGCTAACCGTAACTTTAAGAAGAAAAAGTTTTTGTAACACACATCTGTTACTTAGCAACATATCATTCAACAAACATTTGGTGAGGAGGTATGATTTGGGGATTGTGTTTCCTTCTGTGTCGGTGTTTATTTTTCCAGCCCTTTTTAATGGCTGCATAGTATTTCACCATCAGTATGAATCATAATGTATTTTATTTTTATTGGATATTTATTTTTCCCAGTTTTTGTAGACCACAGACAGTGCCGTGATATGTTTCTTTGCAACCTTATAGCTCATTTCTTCCCCACTGGTTACTATTTCATTAAGATCAATTCCAAAGAGTAAGGGGTGAACAGGAATGCGCGGTTTAAATGGTTTGTTGAAGCAGGGCCAAATCCCCCTCCCCGCTCACCCCCGCAAAGGCTGTGCCAGCTTACTGTGAACCTGGCCATGGATGAGAGTACTCATTTCTGTTTGTGAAACTTTGATGTAATATTAGATTGATGCGCTTAAAAGAAAAGCAAGGCATCATTCTTCTCTGTGGGTGACTGACCCAAATCCGTTATGGTGAAGGACGAGCAGTGACTTTCAGAATAGAGAGGGGAGAGACCAATCAGACACTGACGTTCAGTTAATTGTGTGGTCCCAGCAAAGATGACAATGACAGCTCTCATGTCTGGAGCCCTTACTGTGGGTCAGAAGTTCTATACAGTGTTCTCGAACCGTGTGATTTAATCTTCACAGCAACGTTTTGAGGTGGGGACTCGTTAGCCCATTTTATAGATGCAGAAACAGAGGACTTTAGAGAAGTTATGTAATTTGTCCAAAAAAAGCACAAATTAGACTACCGTTTGGCAGAGTTGGAAGCTGAAGCCAGGCGCTCTGACTCTCAGGTTCTTGCTCTTGTCCTGGGGTACTGGAGGTGGAGCTGGAAACGTGGATGCAAGAGGCAGCATGCAGACGAAGTGAGACCAGGCATGGTGGCTGGCTGGTCTTGCGGGGAAGGCTCATAGGGTTTCTAGCTTGTTGGACTAGAAGGCACAGCTTTGGCAGCAGACATAGGGAAGCAGAGAGGGGGAACGCATGTAGAGCGAGTGTGCAGATTCAGATGGTATATATGGGGCTATGGAGACTGGGGCTGGAGATCTCCCCGGAGATGCAGGAGACCTCCCTTAGCCTGTTTTACGGGCTGTGTGCATCATCCTGCTTAATCCTTTTACCACCCCATGATGTGGGACCTGTTCTTGCCCCCATTTTATAGCTGCAGAAACCGAGGCCCAGAGAGCTTGACTAACTCAGTCCTTGAGTATCACAGCCAGAATCAGACCCCAGGCAGCCACATTCCTGGTCTGGGCCAAAGCCAATGGGAAGGAGAACTCAGTGGAGAGTTTGCACCCTGGGATACACTGTTGGAAGTGATCTCTCCCTCCTTTTGAACTTTGTAGCGATTATTGTCTGTAGAATTCATCTGGCAATTAATCATGTACTCCCCGTGACACAACTCTCATTGTTGTCCTGACATGTTATTTCGATCATGTATTGTAATTTAACTTCTTGTGCTGGGCAGACAACTGAGCCTTGATAGCCCCCCTGACCCAACCCCCAAACATGTGCACCACAGTTCCTCAGAGGGGGACTCGATAAATGTTTGACTGAATTTCATTTGTGGGGTCTTATCGTGGAGACTTTAGACAGTGACATTTGTGGAGGGGCAGGGGGAGGGAAGGAAGGCGGGGCCAGTGCCTAGAATTGTGATCGGATGGACTTGGGAGAACAGAGAGGAGACTGAGGACTAGAAAGCATCTCTTCTGCACCGGTGGTGAAAGGACAGGATGGGTGTCTCGGCCGCCTGCGTAAGCCCCTCTCCTCCTGTCTCCTTCCTCCGTGGGGATGTCCCCTGCGTTCAGGTTGTACTACCAGGGCTCACTTGGCTTTGTACTTCCCTCCTAACCAGGATTTGCTGAGTGCAATTGGAACCCTGTATTTCCAGCTGGGCTTTGTCGTGGGAGGCTTTCCAGATCTTCTCGTGTTTCCCGTCGGAGCTGTCGGAAGAGTGGTACTCAGCAGTATTGGGTACCATGAAGGGAGGAGACTTGGGTTCCAGATACAGGTGGCTGCATCACTTACTAACCATGGCCTTGGGGAGAGGACTTTGCTTCTCTGAGCCTCAATTTCCACATCTGTAAGATAGCGGTACTTACTTGTGAGGCTTATAAGAGCCTGGATGGAAACGCTCAGTCAGGAAAGAGTGCTGGGCGTGGTGAGGGCTCCATCCACGTTGGCTGGTCTTAGAATTGGGTATCTTCAGGAGCGCATCTGGAGGCCTCCCACTCTGCCGAACACCAAGGTGAAAGGCCAGTGCGTTCCTTTCTTTTCTTGTATTTACGACGGACGTTTCACCACTTTGACTCTTTGACACTTTTCACGGATGCTTTGGTCCTAATCATCAGCTCTTCTCCTGAGACGTTTCCAAACCACCTCATTCCGCCCCCTTTCTCAGAAGGAGATGTGGCCATCAGACCTTGGACCACTCCGAGCCTGGCCATCGTCCTCATATTTGTTTACCGGGGTGATTATTATTATCATTATTTTAACTTTGTAAGAATTAACTGGAAGTTCTTTTTCAGTCATTTCATTAGTCATTCAACTTTTTTGTTTTCTTTTGAGGTGGAAGACAGATTACTTCGAGGCAGTGGGTCATATGGAGGTGGCTGGCTGGGTAACCGTATCCCCGCTGAGTCAGCTGTCTGCTCAGACAGCTGAAAGCTGAAGTGTGCTGATGACTCGTCACCAGCCAGCGTCACATTAACTTGAAATTCCATTTCCGCTCCTCAGTTGCGGGAGCTTGGATGCCTTTGTGGGTTGTTGGAAAGCACTCCAAGTATCGTTATCGATCGGATTATGGAGCCTGGAGTTGTCGGTTATCCCCTGAAGTGAAGTTTTCCATTTGAGACCAAGGCATAGAATTGTGAAATGGGATGGTTCAAAAAGGTGGGATTCGATGCTGTCAGTTTTTAGAAAGGGAAAGCCAGGCTCTGACAGAGTCATTGACTCACAGAGGTTCTCCAGCAGTTGGCAAAGCCGGGACAAGGTTCGTTCTTCCTACGGATTGGTCGTCCAGCACCCACCCCCCTGGGTCTTATCGCCCTTCTGCTAAAATTATCTGGGCATCCATTTGTTTTGGTTCTCCTTCCTTGAGTGGAGAGGCAATCTCAATGTCAGGGATGGTGGATGCCTCAGGACGCCCTTGTCCCCTCCTCCTGATCCCCCATTCATCGTATCCCTGAATCATATTGTAACCTTGGGAAAGAAGTCTGTTCAGCATGTTTGTTCTCTGATATCTGTGTGTTCTGTACGTCATCCATCTTGGGTGATGGATAAGGTGCCATACGGGGTTACTCTGCCTCCCTACGGTAACATACGTGATGAAAGAGTAACGCTTAGTAAATGAGGGTGTTTATCTTATTATGCTCTAACAATTTAAACTTTCTTTTTGTTGTTTTTTGACTTCTTTAAATTAGGCATGAGCTTAGAAGATGACTTGAGGATGGGGGGCAGGGGCGGGGCTGGTATTATTTGCTTGAACAAAGAGTTTGGCCTCTCTGTTTTTATTCCTTTAAGTCATTTGTATTTCACCTCAAAGGCCTGTGGTAAGAAGGCTTTTGTTTCTAGTTGTAATATTGGGACCCATAGAATTCTCTAGAAGAGAGCTTTGGCCCAGCTATGGTGGGACTTGGTGCTTCATCCCACAGAGTGACTCTTGTAAACAGCACTTCTAAGCCCTAGTTGAAGACCATTGCTTCTTTTCAAAAGTTATTTTCATTTTTTCCCCCCTTTTCTTTTTTAATTTTTGTCTTCCCTTTCCAATAATGGAGGACTATTCCTTTTTACAGTTGAAGCCACTACCTTTTTCTTAATTATAAAGCCAGCAGAAATCATCATTTGACAAGGCATCTGGAAGAATTGCAGTTAATATTGTGACCTAGTTGGTTTCTTCATTTTTAAAAAAGTTGTTTTATTCCTCCCCCATATCAGCTGTGTATGCTGATTATGTAATCTTAACTCCTCACAGAAAATGTGGATCCCATCCATTCACACGACAACCTCTGGCTTCACTGTGGGGTGTCACTTCCCACAGAATGTTACCGCCGGGGAAACTGAGGCTTGGGTTTGCTACTCTCCCTTCTTCTGCACGACCCGCCATTGTCAAAAATTACAGTGATAAGTTTCTGTTAGTAGCATCGTCACTATGAATGTGATTCTTGTTCTCATCTAATAGAGAGCCTTGGTTACCCACAACCCACTTCCAGCTTTTGAGCGGATACATAGGGATCACCTCTCTAGAGTGAAGATGAAATAATATCATTTGTTTACCACCTTGAGTTGTTCACCACGGGCTGTGAAAAATATGTTCTGAATTTAAAAGTGCGAAAAACAAGTGTACCAGCTATCAAAAAGCTCTCACCTCCAAGTAAACATGTTTATAGAGCAAGACTCAAAACAAAATACTTGATCACGACAAGCCCAGCCAATGAAAAGAAAGTAAACATGTTTACCACAAAAGCCTTATAAAGAGCCCAGGTGGCAGCCAGCTCTCTGCTCACTTGACTGTTCTTCCCGGGAGCAACTGAGGCTCCCCTGGGCCTCAAGGACAGACACACCACTCGCCCTGCCAGTAGGCGGCTCACCTTTTTAAGCCCTGCTCTCTTAGCTCAGCCCAGTTTGCCAATGAGGATGGAAGGTTTGTATTTTGTGCCACTGAACTGAACCACGAGTGGAAGGTATTTGTGAAATTGAGCCTGGAGTTCCCATGATTCTTAAATAGCAACTTGTCATAGGTAGAGTGCCAAGTAGGCTTATGGGGAATCTTCCTGGCTCCCTGAAAGAGCCCAGATTAATATCACATGTAATGACCTTCTGTGTCCTGGGCACTGTAGTGTAGACATCCAGGGTATAAACCATGAATCACACCCAAGCCTGGCCTCACCCAGATCACTCTGGTGAAGGAACCAAAGGGCTCGAGCAGGAAGTTGGTAGAAAAGACAAGGGCATCCTGAGTGATACAGGGGTTTTCAGGGTACATGAAGTGAGCCTTCGATGCTGTAAGAGAGAGGAAGGTTAGAAGGGGGGTGACGAATTGTGCGTGTGGCAAAGAGTTAAGGACTTGAGGGACGGTGCCTTGTCTTGGTGCAGTCCTGGAGCAAATTCAGGAGAGGTGGCCCAGTCCCAGGTGGCTCTGTGGGAGGTTGTTAGTGAATTTCAGAATTCAAGGTCTTCGTTTGAGGTGGAGCAGTTCTAAGGGATGGTGAGATCCAAGTTTTGGCCACACCCTCAGGTGTAGAGCAAGTGGTTCTGGTTAATTAGCATTTAATGAGCCCTTACTCTTATGGGCAAATATTATCCCAATTTTCAGGTATGGAGGAATTTGCCCAAGGTTATAGCTAATAAGTGGCATAGCTAGGATGGGACATGGGAAGTCTGTTCCATAGCCTTTGCTCTCAACTACTGCCCTATACTGCTTCTCACATAGACTGGAAGCTTTTAGGGTAAGAAAGTTAAGATAACCAGGAGTGTATTCACTCAGTGAATGATTTTTTTTTTTTTTTTGAGTGGTACCTTATCTGTACCAGGCCTGATGTAAGTCTTGGCCAGGCTGTTGGAAGGACCATCTTCATGGCTGTTGAGGTCGATAGAAGTGGCCACAGTGAAGGGATGTAGACCGAAATTGTGAACCAGATACTAAAACATCTGAGAAAGGTGTAGAAGAGCATCCTTGACATTTAGAGGCAAAAGCCATGTGGCTGGGTTGGGAGCAGTGGTCCCCTCACATACGGTCATCAGAAGAAGGGTTTTCAAGGATCAGGGAATCACAGTGGGGAGAGACAGTGGTGTTCTCCTTGGGGGTAGATGGCAGACAAGGTAGACTGTTAGCAGAGCCAGAACTTGGCTCTAACAAAGGAAATTAAAGAAAGGCCAACTCTTCCCTCTTTGTTTGCCTGAGGTCAAGGGATATTGAGTGAATGGCTTCTGGGAAAGGTGAAAGGGACATCTTTAAGGAAAAAGGAAAGTCTCCAGATTGTTCATGATGTTGGTCTCGGAGGGCGGTGGGAAGAAGTGAGCACTGGAGCCAAGATGAAGGATGAAATGGGATTCTGGAATGGTCGGGAGGCAACAGGATGAGGGTACATCTACTCCTTGAAGAGGGGGTGACAGTTAAGTCACTCATTGTCTTTGGCAGGGTTCAGACAGAAGCTGGGTTCTTACTGGGGAGGTGGGGAGAGGCAGACAGATGCAGCAGGAGGGCCAGCCTTCAAGTTTTAAATGGAATGTTTAGGGGATTTTTAGTGAAGAAGAGCAATAAACAAACAAAACAGGTTTCTGGTTAAGCCTCAGTGAACTAGAAAAGTAATTACACAGACACCATATTCCCCATGTGTTCTAATTAATCTAAGGGGTTTACTTAAAAACCTGTTTTTGAACATAGATATCAGTAAGTCCTCTGGTGAGCTGAAAGAGATCTTATTAGTGAAAGTTAAGTAAAAGTAATAGTGATTAGTTCTAGGGAACTTAATTGAAACGAACTCCAGTGGGCTCATTGAAGCCACACATGTTGCTGTGGTGGCCCATTTGGTTAAATCTGGGTGACCATTTTGACTAGAACTTTAGAACTTAGCTGTTCAGATAGATGCCTATCTAAGGTACACTTGAGGTTACGATTATTTTAAAAACGGAAGTATTATTTGCTCTTCTTCTCCGAGCCTTATTAATTGGGGCAGATTGGCGTTTTATTTGTGAGCTGACGACACACGCCGTTTTCCGCAGCCGATGTGCTTTCTGAACTGGGTTCAGCGTTGTCAGAAAGTTATTCCCAGGAGCTGGTGATGGAGCCTGCTCCGCCCACTTCTGTTCTCTTTCTATTTTGGTGCTATTTGCAACAAAGGAGAAACTAAGTTAGTAAATTAGAGAAGGATTGAAGCTCTCACAAATGCTCCCCTTCCTATCAGGTTGTGTAACCGATTAGACAGAGTGGGCCCGCTCTTCCTGTGGCTCAGGGACCTGAAGGAGCACAGGTGCAAACCCCATGAGATGGCCTTGGCCGTGGCCTCCCAGGTCTCCTGACCTTATCTGATGGAGCTACATGAAGAAATCTATAAAGATGTATATGTATATATATATGTATAATCATATGTACGTGTATATTTGTGTGTGCATATGAGTGTGTATGTACACATATACTTATTTATGTTGTGTGGGTCTAAAAAATTCCGGATATAGCATTCTCAAGCCAAGGGAAATCTAGTGGAGAAGCCACTGAATTTGAGTTTTGTGTCAGGGTCCCAGAAGGAAATAGGTGGCTTGTCCCTTTCCTAGGTCTGAGAGGACAAAGCGGGGGCACGTGGTGGAGCCTGGATACCGTAGCTGTAGGGAGAGGACTGCCTGGCAGGAGCTGTGATCCTTCATAGTCAACCTCCGGTGCCCCGGTGATAAATGCCCCATCTTCTCTGTCCTCCTGAGATGAGACCTCCATTGGTTGTACCAGCTGGAAGCCAGAAGACAAGGGTACCTGTTGATGCATCCACGCAGGGGGGCCTTCCACGACACACAGAGCAAGGTGGAGGGCTGGGGCAACGTGGCAGATGGAGGACCTGGAGGAACAAATGGAAAACCATCCGGTCTGTTTTGTTCTGTGACCTCCTTTGGATGTGACACTGCCCGATGCATGGGAAAGGTTAATGTGGGACAGGAGGCCCCAGATCTTCAGGATGGTAAGGAAGCACCTAGCTCTACAAGCAGTGCTTCCCAAAGCGTGGTGCCTGCACCAGTAGCACCGGCATCACGTGGGAACTTGCTGGGGATTTCCAGGCCCCGCCCTGTACCTACTGAATGAGACACTCCACGGGAGGGGCCCAGCAATCTGTGTTTTCTTAGCCCTCCCGGAGGTTCTGGTGCTCCTTCAAGATTGAGAACCACAGCTGGATGTCTTGAGGTGTTGGATGGCCAGCGAAGTATGCCAGTTTGCTAAAATGGCCACTGTTATTTTGCTTGGAAAGGCCAGTGACGAGCACGCTGTCTGTTTGAATCCCCTGCTTGGAAACCCTGCACACCCCCAATCCTTTTTATTTTTCGGATAGGCACTCTTCAAAAGAAATGGAATAATGGATGACATGTAGGCCATGGGGGCTCGTACCCCAGGCAGTTCATGCCTTTAATTTCCAAGTGCTCCTCTCAGCCATGCCAGGAAGTACCCGGCAGGGCCCAGACTTTTGGAGGTTGTTTTTGAAAAACAGATGCAAATGCTGCCTGTGCGGTTGTTGTTTTCCCGGGGCCTGGCAGTGTTTGGTAAACAACTTGATTGCTAGGTCTTGGCCTCAGGGAACCACAGCTGCTCTTTCCAGCTCCCTGCAGACTTGTGCTGAGCAAGGATTGCTGCAGGGAAAAATAAAGAGGGGAGAACAAAACAAGAAAACAGCACTGTTGTTTTGTGGCTGCCTCTACCTGTTTTCCTGGAGCTGTTTTGCAACCACAGGCCCAGAGTTTTGATTCCTTACTTGAAAACACAAGGCAAGACCCCACGGCACCCCAGGCTTCTTTCTCTTTGGTTAGAGGGGGGAGTGGCCGCCGCCGGACTTGGAAAGCCTGTTGTAGTAGCCACTGGAAGGATCTATGCATTTTTAAATATGTAAATTGAAAAAGGAGAAAGCTTCATTCTTTCTAATGACCCCCAAGATGGTAATCTGGCTTTTCAAATCTCTGGGAAAACAGATTGAATATGGCACAGTTAATGGTTCAGCACTTCTAGGCTTTTCTCGAAAATATTTTAATGGGCTTTTAATTTATTGCAGCTCCTGACTAGCAGGGTTGAGGCAGGGTTGCTGCTGACCCACTGGGCCAAGGTGCTCTCTGGGGCTGTAAGTGAAGTGGAAAAGAACAAAGGCCAGCTGGAGTGCCAGCCGGGACCTCCCCAGGCTAAGCCCCTGGAGCTCCCTGGGTTCCTGGCCCTGCAGTGGCGCAGCACTCTTCAGAGTAGAGGCAAGGGCGCACCTTCATCAGAGTTCCCTGGAGTATCTGGTAGAAATGCAGATTGACAATCTCTGGGCAGGAATCTGCATTTCAAGCTGGTGCCCTCGTTCCATATCAAGTTTGCAGTCCAGGACCTTGGTGATTGACAGCCAGTGTGAACGAGTAAGCCTAGGTGGGAAGCAAGTGATGGTGTTGCCAGACTTTTGTTTTTTTTAAATTTTGAGACCTGCATGTCATTTTAAAGCATTCACTTTTCATTTACTCCAAAGTTCTCCATTATTTTGGCTCCCCCTTCCTTCTTAGATCAAGCAACCTTCTTCCTAAAATCCTTTTCTTTGGGCCTGAAATGCATCTTTCTGAATGTCCTTGTAGAGAGGTGATAAACTTTTGTTTGTCTGAAAAGGTCTTTATTTCACTCTCATTTTTGAAAGGTAATTTTTCTGGGCATATAATTCTAGGGTAGATAGTTTTTGCCCCTGGGCAGTGTTCTGGATAATTTATTTGGATACTATCTTCTCTTCTGGTGGGGTTTTTTTTTTTTTCCTTTTAAATTTCAGTTGCTATGTTTTTCATTTCTAGAGGTCAGAGTTTTGGTTAGAGTTATAGAACTTGATTTTATAGTATATATGTGTATATTATATATATGTATATGCTATGTATTTTATAGTATATGTACTATGAACACCTGAAAAGCTATAGAATAGTATATAGTTTGTGGTATTTTGGTTAGAGTTATACAGCTTATATTTTATAGTATATGTGCATGTATTGTAGTATGTATATATATATAGTATGTATTTTATAGTATATGTGCTATAAATGCATATTAAAAACTATAGTATCTATAGTTTATATAGTATTTTGGTTAGAGTTATAGAGCTTGTATTTTAAAACTACAGTATATATCATTCATATAGTATTTTGGTTAAAGTTATAGAGCTTGGTGGAGATGGAATTCGGTATTGGGTCAGTTGGATTCTTAACAAAACACACAAACAAAACCAGAAAAATTCCACACACCACGGTGATAGTTTGTCCTTTATTTTTGGATATGCCTGGGGACTGTAGTGTTTTAGGAGGTCAAACCGGACAGCACTAATGATACTCTTAAGCGTTGATTGACCAACTTACGTCTTAGCTACAAGCCAGACGCTGCTCCCATGCTGAAGAGAAGCGTGATCCCTCCCTCCTCACCGCTGTTCTTTGGTGTGTCTTGCCTGTTTCATCCGCCTGTAAGCCTTTGACCATGATGTCCTGATTTGATGGGATCCCTTTTCCACCCCATCTTCCAGTTCCTTCCAAAACTTGCTCAAGATAATTGCTCTCAAAAGCCCTTAACTGCCCAGATACCTACTGTGGTTTCCTGTGTCCACTTGTGCAGCTTCTCTGTGCTTCCGAATCCCTGTAGAATTTCAGACCTGAGCCGTGGCGTAACCCTAGCCATAATTTGTTACACGGGTTGCAAGGGTTCTTTTTCTTTTCTTTTTTTACATAAATACAGTATTTTTTTTTTTAATTATTTATTTATTTATTTATGGCTGTGTTGGGTCTTCGTTTCCGTGCGAGGGCTTTCTCTAGTTGCGGCAAGCAGGGGCCACTCTTCATCACGGTGCACGGGCCTCTCACTATCGCGGCCTCTCTTGTTGCGGAGCACAGGCTCCAGATGCGCAGGCTCAGTAGTTGTGGCTCACGGGCCTAGTTGCTCCGCGGCATGTGGGATCTTCCCGGACCAGGGCTTGAACCCGTGTCCCCTGCATTGGCAGGCAGATTCTCAACCACTGCGCCACCAGGGAAGCCCTCTCTTCTTTTTTTAATGTGTACTATTAAAACGTTAGCTGCTGTCTTTGAAAAATGAGGAAATTTCACAAAATAGTCATCTGGATTTCTGCCTTTGTTTGTGGAATTGAAAGCTCCTGTAGCCCTGGGTTCATGCTGCCACGTGGCAATAATGGACTTGTGGAGCCACTGGCTGCCCTCTTAGTTGAGAAAGCCTGGGGCCTCCAGTCTGCCGCCTCCCTCCTCACTCCCTGTACCTTATACCTGGCCTGCCTCGTTTATTTGCATTACCTGCCTGGTCATTGTGGGACGCCTTAGCTTTCCCCATATGAACAAGGAAGCTCAGGTTGGAAAGGTTAAGTATCCTCTACAAGGCCTCGCAACGAAAACTCACTCAGGCAAGCTGCAGTCAGAAGAGTGTCTAGTGCAAGGTAGGCACACACAATTTTTGTATTAGTGTATTGGCTGGAAAAATACGGATTCCTTGTGAGCGCAAGCTGTGTAGAGTCAAGCCCCTGTAGCTGTGTGATCTTGAGCAGGTTACTAAAACTCTCTGTGCCTCAGTTTTCTTATGTGCATGTAAGAGTATGTACTAGGAACTTGGTGGTAAGAATAGAATTAAATGAAATACCTGTTGTAAAATACTTGAAAACAGTATGCAGTATAGCATGAGTTTTCAATAAATGGCAGTTGTACGTTTAGAGGATGCTGAGGAATTAATTCTTTCACTTGTTGATTGGTTTGTTGACTCAGTCTGTGTTGAGTGGCTGCCGTGAGCCCAGCGTTCTTCTGAATTTTCGGAGACGTTTCCTTATCGTGTGGAGCTTATAGTCTAGTGGAGAGGACAAGTGAATAAATGAGAAAAAAGTTTATAGGTGATGATAAGAGCTCTGGAGAAAGCAAATAGGATGATGTAATTAGAGTGACTGGGGACCTAGCTTAAGTAGGTAGGTGGGACAGCCTTCTTGAAGTGGCCTTTGCCCCTAAGACCCTGTGATGAGACGGAGCCACTTGTGTAAGGAGTAAGATCGTGGCGTTCCAGGTAGCTGCGAAAGCCAGTGCACCAGGCCTGAGGCAGGAAAACCCTTGGCTTGCTTGAAATGGAAGGAAGGCCACCGCATCCATGTTGTACATGGTTATGGAGTTGGTGGCTGGCAGCAGTGTCAGAGAAGCAGAAAGTGACCAGATTATGCAGGGTCTTCTAGGCCAGAGAAAGAAAAAGATTTTGTCCTAAAGATGGTGAGCATTCTCAGCCCCTTTCTTTTTGCTATGTGACGTCGACTTAGTAGCTTTGCAGAGCTTCCGTGAGCCTTGGAAATGCTTCTTGGGTCTCAAGGCTACCTGAAGTTTGGACGACGGGGCTTTATCATTTGGACACAAACTGTGATTGGCAGTATCCACCTTCCTTGGTATTTCGGTAGAAATACAGAATCTCAGGCCCAATTCCAGACCAATGAATCAGTGTCTGTGGGGATGGGGCCCAGGAATCTGTATTTTAAAAAGCTCTTCAGGTTATCCTTCCACGTACTAAAGTTTGAGAAACACTCATCTATAGTACATGTGGGCACATTTCCATAGGAGTTGGAGCCGTACTCTTGGGAGAGGAATGGAAGCCTTCCTTGGGCACCCAATGAATGTTGTCAGCTGCCGAGGGTGCAGGTGCACCAAGGCTTGGCACTAGTGCCAGGGTGAGAATTCTTCTGCTCAGGTGCACGACCCTCTGCCCACAGCTCAGCTCTGGTGTTGATGGCAGATCAGCATAGGAGTGATTTGTGGTAAAAACCTTGTTTTTAATCCAGAAGCTTAAAGGAGAAGCTAATAGGTTATTTGGAATAAGTGTGCTTTAACCAGTAAGACAAAGATGCTGAGAGGAAGAAGGGATGTGGAGAGCATCAGTTAATGACTTGACCTTGCAGATTAAAGAACTGGGATCCTGAGGCATTAAATGGCTTTCCTGGAGCCACACAAGTGATTGATGACAATACTGGGTCCAGAATTCAGGCTTCTCCACTTGGATGTCTACACATTACGTAGTATGTTTTCTCTTGATGGAAATATCTCTGAGTCTTGCTCCTTATGTAATTCATAAACATTTATAGAATTATTTTGGAGGAAAATGATTATGGTTACCTCTCTTCCCAGTTTGGATGTTCACTGTTATGTTTGAAATAATTTTATTTTCATATGTTTTTATCTTCTGGAAAAGAGAGTTACTTAATAGGAATCAATACATTTATCCATGTCAGATTTGAGCTAAAGCAGCTTATTGTTACCTGGGCACTTGACAATTGGACAAAAAATATTTTTGTAACGCCAAAATACATAAAATATTTGGCACAAAGTCTGCAATAAACAACAACCTTTCAGGGTATGTGTTGAAGTAATTGGTAACTGTATCTTTCAAAACATTATTTCCGGTTCATATTTTACAACATCACACTTGATATATTGACATACCCTCGTTTGAAAGGTGTTTTCCCCTACCTCTAGATTCGATGTCTGTCGTGCTGTTTTCAAGTTTAAGGAAGTGGTGGTTTTAGAAGTTACATCTTAGCTATGTGTAAAAAAAAAAAAAAAAAAAAAAAAAAAATTTTGTATTGCAGTGTCCCAGGAGCTTTTGCTGACAATTCCAGTTTCCGAACGAAACATTTGGGCAATGGTGAGGGCTTCAGTCCCTTGTCTGATTTGCTGTCAACCATGAACGGACGGATGTGATGCCTGCTGGCCAAAAGGGTGAGTGAACATTTACGATTATTCGTCTGAAAATTCATAAGACCAAATGTTGGCTGAAGGGGTCCTGCACAGTGCAGGAAACAGAAAAAAGTCCCAAATTCATCAGAACCATTACACTGAAGACGAGAGACTCTCGTTTCGAAAGAAGAGTCACCCTGTCATTGTTTTCTGGTATAACCTTTTTGGATAACTTGGACAATGATCTTAGGATTTATAAAAGATATAATAGGACACAGGAGAACTTTTTTTGTTTGCATGATTCTTTTACGCATACACCGAAGTGTGGACTACCTAGATTATGAGCTACGTGCGTGGTTGAAAGAGTAATTGCTTTTTTGGTCCCATTAAAACTTGGTGATAAAATGAACCACCATGAAATAAGACAATCATAACCTCATCTTGAGTCGTGGGTGGTGGTGGGGGATTTAAGTCTGATTTGTTCATTGAGGAAGTCCCATCGCAAGCCTTCCACATGACTGGGGCTCTTGAGAAAGTTAAAGGGTTGGGAACTGTGGTCTCTCAGATTTTCAGAAAGACTCATGAGTATTTTTTTCTATCATAGTTCTCCTCATCAGGTTATTCACTGTAATTTTTAGGGGGAAGTTAGAAGGGACGTGATGCTCTTTTCCTGTATATTTGATGGCATCTATCATGTTGTTCAGAACTCACGGGCTCCCCTGTAGTAATGAATGAACAAGTGTGACTTGCCCTTATCAGAGACAAGAATTGGTTGAGGCCAGGTGTTTTGGGTAAAAACTCTGACATCATTCAATGGTAGCTTTGTCATAACACGAGGTCAGCTTTATGGGGAACCATTTGGTTTCAGTTTTGTAGTGAATGGCATTTAATGATAAGCACCACTGGCATAAACTCATCTTGTTTGTCTTAGTGGAGTTGTATTTGAAACAGATTCTATTTAATGGAGGGAAGTATAGTGAAGTAGAAAGAGCACTGTATTAGAAATTGGGAGACCTGATAGCTAGCTGACATGGGGCAAGTTGGTCTGTTTTGATTTCCTATGTTTAAAATAAAGCAGGTAGGTTAGAGTGTCGTGTTTGTCAGTGCTAACAAGGCCCTAGAAGTTGGCTATTTAAATCCCCTCACTTTACAGATGGAGCATCTGCAGCCCAGAGAGTCTAATGGAGATGTCTATGGCTCTGGGCTAGGTCAGAGCTGTATCCCAGGTTATTTTATCCTCAGTGATTCTCTCTAGCTTATCTCAATTACAGAGATTGTGACATCCAAGCCCCGCGGTTCTGTAAACGTTCTTTGCTGATATGTGTCTCTTTAAGGTGTTGTTTTGCATTTAGCTGTTTGGGCCAGCTTTTTAAAGATTTTACAGTTAGAAGTCATTTTGACAAATCCTTCCCATTTCATAGATTAAAAGAGCCCTGGTGAAGCAACCAGCCCAAATATCAGGGACCAGATGATCCTCAAAGAGCCTGTGGGGTTTAAAATTCACTTCCACTTAGGCTAGTTTGGCATCTGACTACTTATCCTTTGCATTTCATTCTGCTGGAGCTGGAGATAGAGGAAAAACAGAGTCTTATATCTTTTTTTTTTTTTTAAATAAGTAGCTTTATTTTATTTTATTTTTTTAATTAATTTATTTATTTTTGGCTATGTTGGGTCTCCTTTTCTGTGCATGGGCTTTCTCTAGTTGTGGCAAGCGGGGGCCACTCTTTATCGCGGCGCGCGGGCCTCTCACTATCGCGGCCTCTCTTGTTGCGGAGCACAGGCTCCAGACGCGCAGGCTCAGCAATTGTGGCTCACGGGCTTAGTTGCTCCGCGGCATGTGGGATCTTCCTAGACCAGGGCTCGAACCCGTGTCCCCTGCATTGGCAGGCAGATTCTCAACCACTGCGCCACCAGGGAAGCCCCAGAGTCTTATATCTTCCTTACAGTATTCTTTCGTGGCAAGAAATAAAGCAAGTAGAAACCAGTAACACATAAGGCAAGGGTGTGCACCATGAAAATTAATAGTTAATGGAGTCATGGAATTTTAGATCTGTTAGGGTGCTTTGATCGTCTTATGGGGTGGTCCTGGGCAAGTCCTGTGGTTCTTTCTCCTGTGAAGTTCTTTTGAGGTTTTCTATTGCTAACCAGCTATGATAGACTTTTGTGAGTGGTCTGTAGACCAGTGAGCAGATAGCAGACATTATAAAAAGTTCTATCTTTGGGGATCCAGGTAGAGTTGAGAACAAAGCCTGGGTTTGTCTCGTATAAACATGAGAATTCAAAGAAGTGGTTGGAATTCTGCTGCAGGTATTGAAATAGCAACAAACTCAGGTTTGAGGTTACCTGTCATCTCTGTCTTCAGTACTGAGAGAGTCTGACTCAATGTCACTGTCATAAATTGATGTATGAAATTGAACAAAACCACATGAATGGATTTATTGAAGACCTGGCTCATTTTATTCATTAATTTCATTTGGGTAAGGCCTGCTATGTGAAAAATCAATCTGAAGAACTGTAATGAAAATGATATCTCTTGAATTGATAAAATACAGTTAGGCCCAGTCGATTACCAGTTTTTTCTAAATAAGGAAATGCTTTGTATTTATCAGATTGTAATCAATTTGCCTTCACTGTGTTTTTAGTAGGAAGTGGAGATCCCTGAAATCTGATGAGCTGGAGTATGTGTTGTGATTCTTTATCGTTGTTTATCCTCAGAGTACACCTTCAAGGTTTGATTAAAGGACTGATTCTCTTCCTCTGTGATGCAATAACCTGGCCTGCAATGCATTGTATATGTGATAGCTAGTTAATCCTTCTATTGTCAAAAACGTATTCATAGTCCTACGGCTTTTAGAACTTGACAGTTTATCAAGTAACCAAAAGAAACACCGGTTAATTGTTACAGCTGATAACTTGGAGTCTTTAGGCATGAAATCAGCTCCAATTCTGAGTGGAATGTTTCGTGGTAAGTGACCTCATGATAGAACAAGTTCCCAGTCCCAGCAGTAGACAGCTAGAACAACAGATCTCCTCACTCCGGTGCAAAGAAAAGAAGCCAGGGGCTTCCCTGGTGGCGCAGTGGTTGAGAGTCTGCCTGCCAATGCAGGGGACACGGGTTCGAGCCCTCGTCTGGGAGGATCCCACATGCCGCGGAGCAACTAGGCCCGTGAGCCACAACTACTGAGCCTGCGCGTCTGGAGCTTGTGCTCCGCAACAAGAGAGGCCACGATAGTGAGAGGCCCGCGCACCGCGATGAAGAGTGGCCCCCGCTCGCCGCAACTAGAGAAAGCCCTCGCACAGAAACGAAGACCCAACACAGCCAAAAATAAATAAATAAATAAATAAATAAAAAATTAAAAAAAAAAAAAAAAGAAAAGAAGCCATATGATAAAAGGTTTACACAAGTAGATCATCATGGCAAAATTTCAAGTTCAGAAAATGAGTAGTTGGGTAATGTACTCAATTTATGTTGGTGATAACCATGCTTGCATAATAAATTAGCTTAGGGGCAGGATACAGAGAAAGAAGGGCTGAGCACTTGAGGCGTCTCTTTGTGATGTGATTCTTTAATGCCCTTGCCAGCAGGGAATCAGAGTTGGCTCCTGTTTCCCCCGGCCGGCGTGAAGCTTTAGTTGATGTTGGTACCTATCTGATGCACATCACGAGACTCCAAGAGTGAAGGCCGGCTAAGTCTGTGCATATTTAATAGGCAGTTAGCCACAGTGTTATTAATAAATGTGATAATAACAGTCTGGATTTGCATAGAGTTTTCTCGAGAAAAGTTGACCGTAGATGGCAAATATGTTGGCTTGTTTGTCAGCCTTGCCTCGGCATTGCATCGGTCCTTCCAGTAAACCGTCGCTTGCTGGTGGATCTGGGATAAGAGTGTAAGAATCATGCAGCATTGTTTTGTCACCGGTTGTTTTTCCTTATTTGCCTACAGTTCCTCTTTGGGTCTCTCTCATAATCAAATGCCCAGCTTTTGACCTACTAGAAAGCGGTAAAAACACAGAAAATAGTCCTTCTCATGTAAGGCTTGATAGTGGGCCACTTGGTGGCTGGAAGTTCCTGGATTTTTTTATAAAACTCAAGACTGTGGATTTTGGTCATTGGTTTTGGGGTGCGGTGTGGCGGTGGTTCAGCTTCCGGGAGGAGGTGGGGCAGGTAGCAGGCGTCTGGGAACAGGAAGGCTTGCAGGTGGGCTCCCCTTCTGAGCTGCCTTGTGTGGGAAGCTGTCAGTGGGCCAGGCCACTTTGTTGTGCTGAAACTTCAGTCCCTGAAATGTTGACTTTGAAAAGTAATTTTAACAATTTAATAAACTACATAATATGTTTTATAAGCTGGAGCGAATGATCTTAAGTTTTTTGGTCTCTTTCATAACACAGTGAACCTAATATTGGTAAAAATACAGATCTTCACTCACGCCATAAAGAGAGCCTAGATTTAATAAGCAGTTATGAGTGCTGGCAGCTGCCTATCAGATTGTATAACTTGGACTCCAGCACGGGAAGACAGTGTCAACTTACATTTTATCTCGGAAGTATTTTCGAGGCGTTTATTTTGCTTCTCTCTCTCCAGTCCCTAACATAATACAAGTAATGTAATTGGCTGACTATTTTCCACATAGCTAATTGGCTAAGGGGCCAAGGGGGAAGCCATTGTCTGGCTTGATGATGATCAGAAATTAACATGACATTTACGTGGAGGTAATGGAATATATTAGTAATGCGGTAATTCAGGAGGGTGAGAGGAAGAGTGTCCATCCTTCCCCGCCCATAAGCAGTGGCAGGAGTTCTGTTGATGATGAAAGAACCTCCAAGCCCCCTTCCCTCCCACAACCCCCCCAGTACCTCACAGCAGTGGCTAGCCAGTCTCTGTGTCACATTTACTGTTAAATTCTTCCCATAGAACTGTAAGACAAACTAATGAATTATTCCATTTGTCAATTAAAAAAGAAAATCCGCCAACTACTATTGTAAGATTAAATTCCAATTAGAAGATTGCATTTAATTCGGAAGCTATAACATTGTTTTAATGAATTCTCTTGGAGGTGACAGTTTATGTGAGATAAATTTATATGGTGTAGGTAGATATAAATTCATTGGATAATGTTAAACATGTTACTTCATATATATTAGCTGTGAAATTTATTTCTTCTCTAGTTATGTCCCCAAGGAGGTAGAGTCAGACGAAAAAACATATCTTCAAAGAAAGAACCCTTTCTGTCCTTTCAGATACTTGTTCTAAAACAGCCTTTTCTCACTTTTATTAAAAAAAAAAAAAAAATCTGTTATATTTCTGCATTAACTGAATTTATGATTCTTGGTGTATGCTATTTATAAAATTGAATATAGGTTTTATGATATAGGAAATTAGGAATGAGAATATGATCCAATTTTGTAATAAAGGTAATCTGCATTTATATTGCAGATATTTTCCATTTCTCTCTAAGCCCCTTATGGGATTATACACACATTTTTCTGGACATACAAATTCACTGTAAACTTTTAATGTAGTGGGCAGGCTTTTGTTCCCCTGACATCTGCACAAAGCATCGAATCCTTTGCCTAAATCAAAAGTGGCAAACATTCTTGACACACTTTCGATTTTATAATTCCCCCACCCCTGCCCATCCCTGTGCCCCTGGCAGACATCACTAATTGATCGCATTCTCTCCTCTGCTCAGTGTGGGTGTGGCCTCAGAATTACTCCACTTAAATTCTTGGAGGCAAGCTTACCAATTCACCATTTACATGAGTGTGGTCAGAATCACATCAGGCAAGTGGCTTTTGACGAGACTTTGTAGTTTGTCTTTGTAAATCCTAGACTTACCCCAATATCTGGCACACAGCGGTTAAATGTGTGTTATATTAATGAGAAGATCTTACTCACAGTTCTGGCAAGTATGTGGCTGTGTAACAGTTGGATTTTTGACATCACGTGTATACTGTATTTGTGTGGTTTGGTAGGCAGTTTATTTCCTACCTTTTAGCTGGTTTGGAGGTTATGTGTATGAAACATTACAGTTTTGTAGGTTTTTTTTTTTTTTTCTTCAATTTATGTAACTTTGGAAAAGACAAGAAAGAGACTCTCCTCACCCTCTTGTTACCTGTGCATTAACTCAGGCTCAGACACAGCAAGGAAGTGGTGGGGTGAAAGCTAAACTGAGACTTTCCCTCTCCGAGTGCAGTTTCTTTCTTAAAGGGAGGGGCACATACATGTACCAGGTGCTGACCGGTGCAGGGCAAGTTTCTTGCAATTTCCTTTCTCATATTAATCTTGGTTTTTATCAATACACTGAAGCAAGCTGTACCAGGGAGGAAGGCATTCAGCTATTATATTTCAAATGATATCTTCCGTGATGTAAAATTCTAGGAACTTCAGCTGCATGGCATGTTGTTTTTGAAAATAATCGGTTTTCTCTTCACTTGGTTCAAATAATGCTTGGAGGCTAAGAGAAGGAAATTTCCATTCAGTTTATATGCAGGCTGCTGCCCTACCCTGTTGAGAACTGCCATCCTTTTAATTCCTCCTTAAAAGAAAAATGAGCAATTAGCGTATTGAAGTACCATTTAGTTAATGTACATTGTAATTTCATTTCAACATATTGTTTGATTGTTTGTGATGGTCATGGTAACCAGACTTCTGGAAAGTGGTTGTGAACATGTGAATTGGTAACCTGTTGGGCCATATTTGTAGGATATGGTTGGCTTTGGTCAAGGATGCCAAAATCTGTGAGCCCTATTATGGTCTGTTCTGGTGGTGGCTCTTGGATTTTCTGTACACAGTGTTTGTTCCATGCAACTCCAACCAAGTGATTGGAAGAGGCTCATGAGATGAAATCTTTTTCATCCCTCCTCATATTCTGTGAGGTTTTAGTAATATTTGTACCGAGTAATTATAGCAGCCAGTCATCAGGCATTTATTTTTCCTACAGTGGTTTGGATATCACGTTAGGTATCTCATGTAATTCTAACAGCGTCTCTGTGTTCTGGATATTATTATTCTGGTTTTATTGTTGAGAAGACAGAAGCTCAGTGTCTAAGTTACTACTCAGGATCACACAGCAGGTTTTGCAAGTGGGTTTTACCTCAAGGTGGGCCAGTTTCAAAGCCTGTGTCTTAACCAGGAGAGCATGCTACGTCCTCATCTTTGATTCCATGGTTCTCTAAGGGCCTTTGAGTTAGGCAAGGAAGATTTTGTAGCTTCTAGTTGTCTTTGTGGAAGAAATGGACTCCAACTCATTTAAAATGGCAGCTTAATCTGCACACAGGAGTTTTACAGGACCAGTGATTTAAAAAAATGGGAATAACTTCTTCCAAAAAATTTTTCAAAAATATTCCTTACTCACTGGGCTCTTCCTCTAAATCTAAAATTTCCCAGTTTCATGCAGTTGGGCTCAGTGTTGCGTATTTCCTTCAGGTCCTCTTCTTAAATAAAGATGCTTTTGGTGGTGGCGGCTCATGGAGTTCCTAATATCCGAGGAGAGGAGTTTTCTTCTTTGATACAATATGAACAGACCACATAGGACCGGCAGGACCGCTGATCCAGAGAACGTGTGCAGAAAGGGAAAACCTGCGCTCCTGGGCTTTTGTGCCCAGGGCCAGAGCCAGGCATTGACAAGGTCAGGTCTGCCACTTTGTCACGTGCATTTAGGCCCCTTGTCTATGGGCTGCAGGGACTTCTGTCCATCCAGGATAGACTTGCAGGCTAGAGCGCCAGGAGGCTAGTTTCAGGTATGCTCTGTGGAATTTTTCTTACAGCATGTGCATTCAGTTGTTATTAAGGGGATTTTTTTCTCCATAATTTTTAATGTTGCATATTGGGTTGTATAAAGGTGAAATAACATGTTTCCTTTTATATCTTTCAGAAAAGAAAAAATGGAGCATAATCTTGATCTTCTAGAGTCTGGGTGGTGGGCATATGGGGTTCATGATCACTATTTTCTCTACTTCTTTATATATTTGACCACTTTTATATAATAAAAAAGCTGTGTGCTTTGGGGAGGGGGCAGTGAGGGGCTGATCTAGCTCATTATCTAGCCTGGTGTTGAGAAACTAGTCACCGGGTAGAACCAGGTTTTTGTTCTTCTGTCCTCCACACCACCTTGGGCAGCCCTCAGTTGCTGGTGTAATTTAATTGATACGGAGTCTTAGGGCGAGGAGATGCTAACCGAATCAGCCAAGAGTTGAAGTAATTTTCTGGACAATACAGGTAAAAATGACTTTACCTGACATACAAGCCTTCCCTAACCTATAAAAAATGACAGTGGTTGAATAGCTGTCATAACTGAGCACATGTGACGTGCCAGGGGCTATGATACACCGGTTATAGATTTTCTCTCTAGTCCTCCAGTGGGCAGTGTTTGGAAGGGATTACAGGGGACCTGAACCGAGGGCCCACTGGACTTTCTTCTCTTCTACCTCCAAGTCCTTGGGCTGTGTTCTTCAGCTTGTGATCCAGAGGCTACCTGAATCGTGTTAAATATAGATTTTCAGGCCCACATCCAGGCACAGGCCTAGAGCTTGGTCTCTGAATTAGAGAAGATAAACTCATGTCCTAGTCCCAGGCCTCACTGATAGGGTTACCTTGGCCAAGTCAAGGCTGCTCTCCAAACCTCTCCTCCTCTGCAAAATGGGGACAGTGGTAGCATCTACCTTGTTGGCTGTGAGAAGTCCTGATACAGTGCTTGGCGCCTAGTAAGCGCTAGGTATGTGTTACGTGAAACTATATTTTAACCTTTTTGAGACGTTTGCAAGTACCCTGACATAACTGCGAATGTTAAAGATGTAGCAGTTAATGCTCCAGGTGGCACTCTTTGGTGGTTATAATTTAAACCTTATATATCCTAGAAGCATTTTTTGGTAATTATTAAAAACATTTTAAAAATCAGTATTAGAGTTTTTTTACATAGATGTCTGAAAAAGAATTCTGTCACCAAAGTGTATAAGAGTTGACATGTGTAAATATGCAGTTAGACAGTTTCCAAAAACGTGTATTATTTACTGATCAATGTAGTGTCTCCTTTGGAGCCATTACACTCAGTCATTTCCTGTCAATCTGTCCAGGCTGTTATAATCAGACTATGGATCTGCATATTAAGATACAAGAAAGTTATTGTGCATGTGTGGTGGCAGCTTTTTAATTGTTAATAATGTTGCTGCTTTTAAAAAGGTATCAGGTTAGTTTCCTCTTAGGATGGTTAATAGTCCTCAGAATTGCAGGAGGGGTTAGGGGAGCTGAAACTCAGGGTGGGGGAACACGAGGCTGGTGCTGGTCAGGGGTGTCTGTGCTTCCAGGCAGTGCCCTGAGACAGGGAAGAGCTTTTTGTCTGATCCTGGTGCTGAGTTCGTGGAGATTGCTTTTACTCTTCACGCTACTGTGTTTCTTTGGAAAAGTTTTATACTTTAAAAAAAAAAAAAAATGCTTCTGTATGTGTGTGATGGTAGAAGGGTCATCTAACTTCTCTGTTGATGACAGGGATCAACAAACTTTTTTCTGAGCCAGAGAGTAAATATTTTGAGGTTTGCAGTCTACCTGGTCTGTTACAAGTACTCGCCTGTGTTGTAGTGCGCCAGCAGCCGTAGGCAATTCGTACGTGAATGAGCATGGCTGTGTTTCCAGTAACATTTGTTTACAGATGTTTGAATTTCGCGTAATTTCCACAGGTCACTAAAGAGGAGCAGTAGTTTTATTTTTTTCCCAACCCTTTAAGAATGTAAAAACTACTTGTAGCTCATGAGTGTAGGGTTCCATTTGGCCCCAGGGCCCGTGGTTTGTAAAGAAGATGCAGCGTAAAGCAGTGGTGAGGAGTCAGTCCTTTGTTCTCGCTCTGTGACGATGCTTGGGCCTGATCATTTGCTCTCCAGTTTCTGATGAAATGATAATAGCATCAGCTTTTGTTCACATTTCATCTTGAGATAGTCTTGTTCTGTGTGATTGGATTATTTATTGATTTAGAGTGAAATTTAGTGAGGGTCCCTCTCCCTTTTCCTTTATTTAAGACAAGAAAAATATGAACCTGAAATAAAAGTGAGGTGGAGGGTAAAAGATGAAGTGAAAGGGAAAACAAGTCCCAGAAAAAAAAGTGGACTCAGAAATTGACATGTAAGATCTATATCCTCTTCAACACCAGTGTTTTCTCATAGATGTTGGGTATCTCACCAGTGGAATTAAGGTTAAATTTCTCGAGTCACAAACGGACATTTTTGAAAATTTAAGAGTTAGGTATTATTTTAATATATATATTATATATGAAATATGTAGCAAAATACTATTAGCACATCAGTCCAGTTTCTCCGATACTACTACTTAAATGCAACATTTAATAAAATTGAGAGGTTTAAGGAAAAATATAAGAATTATTTACAGGTGGTTCTTGGGCACAACAACCCTCTTAGAGTTGGTATTGAATGATTAAAACAGGGTTTTTGTTTTTTCCTAAATATCCCTTATTTTATCTTGAAGGAAGAATAGAGACCAGGAGGCATGTAATGTGTATCATTTGATTTTCCCTAAAGAAAGGGCTGGAGACCAGAATGATAAAAAATGAGACAGTAGTAGACTCACAGGCATAGGAAACAAACGTATGGTTACGAAAGGGGAAGAGGGTTGAGGGGAGGGATAAATTAGGAGTTTGATAAAAATAGAACTACCATATGACCCAGCAATCCCACTACTGGGCTTATACCCTGAGAAAATCATAATTCAAAAAGAGTCATGTACCACAATGTTCATTGCAGCTCCATTTACAATAGCCAGGACATGGAAGCAACCTAAATGTCCATCAGCAGATGACTGGATAAAGAAGATGTGGCACATATATACAATGGAATATTACTCAGCCATAAAAAGGAACAAAATTGAGTTATTTGTAGTGAGGTGGATGGACCTAGAGTCTGTCATACAGAGTGGAGTAAGTCAGAAAGAGAAAAACAAATACCATATGCTAACGTGTATATATGGAATTTAAGAAAGCGGTACTGATGAACCTAGTGGCAGGGCAGGAATAAAGACGCAGATGTAGAGAACAGACTTGAGGACACAGGGAGGGGGAAGGGGAAGCTGGGACGAAGTGAGAGAGTGGCATGGACATATATACACTACCACATGTAAAATAGATAGCTAGTGGGAAGCAGCCGCAGAGCACAGGGAGATCAGCTCAGTGCTTTGTGACCACCTAGAGGGGTGGGATAGGGAGGGTGGGAGGGAGACGCAAGAGGGAGGGGATATGGGGACATATGTATATGTATAGCTGATTCGCTTTGTTGTACAGCAGAAACTAACACACCATTGTAAAGCATTTATGCTCCAATAAAGATGTTAAAAAATTAGGAGTTTGAGATTAAAATATACACATCACTGTACATAAAATAGATAACCAACAAGGACCTATATGCAATATCTTGTAATAACCTTTAATGGAAAAGAATCTAAAAAAGAATATATATACATATATACACATATAAATATACATATGTTATACATGTATACGTATAATTGAATCACTTTGCTCTACACCTGGAGCTAACAGAATGTTGCACATCAACTATATTTCAAAAATTTTTTTTAAAATTAAAAAAAATGAGTGTGAACCTTCTGGAGAGAAGACGCCTCATGTCTTACCTTGTAAACAGGTGGGGGAGTCAGGGCCAGGAGAGCCGTGAGGAAGAGTGGGTTCGTGCAGTGGGGCATTTTCATAGCATGGAGGCCGAGGTATAACACAACATGGAGGCAGAGAAAATGTAGGACCAGAGAAGAGAAATGAACAAGGATGTTTTCCAAGAGAGGTCTAGGAGAATAATCTAGAGGATTATTTCTTTCTCAAGTATCATGATAAAACTTACTGGGATGTGAAGGAATGAGTTTCTGGTTTTTCAGCAAGCCATCCCTTATGATGGGATGCCAAATTATTGTGGTTGCAGTTGGGGAATAAACATGTAGAAAAGATGATGAACCCCTGAGATGCAAATATGTTTTCACATAAATGTCCATTGTAATAAAAAAAAGGCAGAAAGTGGGAGAGAGAATACAACAAAGGTAGAATTATGTTGAAAGCCTTGCACATGGTTAGTTTATCATTTTTTTGTTGTTGTTAAATGAAAAATAAACGTATTCCAGGATCCAGAGCCAAGCGGTAGAACCTTGAATGTATAATGAACAGCTAAATGTGGTGATTAAGAACACAGGATATCGGCGAGAAAGCTCAGGTTTGAATCCTGGCTCTGCCACTTACTATCAATATAAACTTGGGTAAGTTACATTGCTCTGGGCATCAGTTTCCCGACCTTTGAAGTGTGAATAATAGTAGTAACTAACTCATAAGTGATTGTGGGATTAGATGAGTTAATACACATCAGGTGTTAAAAAAAAAAAGTTGGGATGTAGTTATTTTCGGTGAATGATAAAGCTAGCTATCAGCCTTAAAGTATTCCCTAAATAAAAAAATGTGGTTTGAAATCATTATAGCAAATTTGCCGTTCTCTCTCTGGAGTGTCCCAGGATGTGAATTTTTATGTGTAACTATGCACGTTAGTGAGGTACATCATATACATTCAGAGACTCCTAGACACTTAGTGTTCACAGAAATATTAAAGCCTATTGCTGTCCACATGCATCTTGGGCCCAAATCTTTGGGGCCCTGTTGGTTCTACAAGACACCTAGCCTATTTGAGTAACGCTGGGATGGTGAACTTCTGTTCTTCAGGAAGCCCATTTTATCACTGATCAGCCCCTTAGGGCTGGGAAGTTCTTTCTTCCGCTGGACTGAAATCTACCACCCACGGGCATCCCACTTAATCTTTTGGTTTGGTGCTTTGAAATTCTGCGAAACCCATTTCTTCTATGTGACCATCCATCAAATATCTTCAAATAGCACGTCCTTTTTGAGTTTTCTCCTGGCTAAAAATCCCTTGCTCCTTCAGCCGTTCCTCTCTCGTTTGGTTTTAGGTGTCCTATAGCCATCTGGGTTGTTTTCTCACGGCACCGATAGCCACAGAAACGTGTTTTTTTGTATGTGTCTACATTTGTGTGGAATTCACTTAAAAGTGCATCTTTTCGACAAAACCATCTTTATCACTTGGAAGGGAACCACTCTGACGTTTCTTAACCCGCTTCTTAAATTCCAAATGTGGGAAGCTGGCAGGTAAAGGAGAACCTAGTGCTAAAGAATCCTAAATCTTCCCTTGAGAGTCAGTTTAGGCTTCACTTTGCTCTGAGCTGGGTAGCTGTGTAGAAGCAATGGTAGTAACGATGGTTCTAGTGGCTGCAGGAGCAGCTTATTGTGGGCCTACTGTGTGCCAGCTACTCCACTCAATCCTCTAGTTGCAGTAAATTATTTCATCCTCATGACTGTGAGTCTCTTACGATCTTTATTCCTATTTTCAGGAATAAAGTTGGAAACTCGTAAAAAAGCTCTAGAGAAGGATTTTTTTTGGTTAACATCGTCAGGATTATTTATCTGTATACTCTTAATCTGTATAGTTTTCTATCCTACTTAAGAAATTGTGTAGTTTTCGGTCTCTATTGCTTTATCCATTGTTTTAATGCATGGAAATTGTACAGGTAACATAAAAATCACCTTCCTTCGTGGGGAGAGTCCACTTCTATTCCATCGAAACTGTCGAAATGAATTATTTTTAAAGATACTGCTGTTCTCAGTGGGCTGGAGCCCACACACACAGACACTGAGGATGGAATACTTCATTTCCTCTCAGCTTTTCCCAAATGACTTTCTCCCCTCTTTCTTCCAACAAGACTCCCAGAGAGGAAGGCAATCACAGTGTTATCGGCAGTAGAAAGATTTCAAAATACGCTCATGGGCATGGGTAACTTGGGGGATGGCTGGGTGCCTCCTCCAAGACTTAACACATTTCCTGAACATGGAGCCTCACCATGGCAACAGCCATGTCACATGACACATTGGTGACACATGTAAGGTGCTGCCACAACGCATCCCAGGTTGAATGCCTGTGATTCATTGTTTCCACTGACACAGTGACTGCTGCAACTCGCAGTTGGAAGGTTCTCTGGTTTTCAGTGCCATTAATACACACTGACTCCATGGCACATGGAGGGCTCGGGGAAGGGAAGCATCAATAAATAAGTGTGCGTTGTAAACACTGCCTTCATTAGTTCTACAGAGAAATACGTGTTCATCATTCAACCCCCCTGCCACTCGCATTCTTCTTTCTCGAAGCATATTTTGTTGGTAACACCTTGGAAGCTTGAAAGTGATTTTATTTTTAATCATAGTTGTACCCATTTCCACTTGGCAAACATCAGACGAGAGAGTTCACGATGGCCCCCTTTTAGTATTTATTTATATTCTTCACATGTAGCAGATTTATTGATGAAGGCATGTTTCTGGGAATATTATGTATTTTTTTCTCATTGTGAAATTTATTGAATACTTTCCATAAATCAGTTGGTGTTATTAGGGGACCGTGGTTCATGTGGAGGGGCCTGGAGGTTGTATGATATCAGGAGACTTTTCTGGAGGTCCAAGATGAGTGGTATTTAACATATTTTAATTTCTAAGTGTTTCAGTGAGTGATTAAAAAAAAAAGTAGATGTGGAATCTGGAAGGCATTAAAGAGATGTCAAGGACAGACGGATTTTGATTTGTAGCCTAATGAAATGTTTTGCCAACTTTTAAAGATTTTTTTGAGAGCAGAACTTTAATCATTTGCTTGTGTTTCTGGCATGGTAAGGTTATTCCTGTTTCTGTTACATGAGGAATCCAAAGTGAAAATGGGATAATTTTTAATTAGCAAAATTATAAAACCATTTGCAGCCAAATGTTTCTTGTCTTGTATAAACTGTGAGGTTTCACATTTTACTTTAATCATTTGGGGAAATTTCATTCTGAAGATCTATTTCAGTTAGTACTTTATGTATGGATACAAATCCTCAATATTAGAAATTACCTTTCTGATGTCACTTGAATAATCTGACAGGATTTCAGTCATGTTTATTGCTTGTGTCTATTTTGGAGGCGTCATGGTTACCTGAGTTGGATGTTGCACTAATATTCAAATCAGCATTATGCATGCAAAGCTAAATAAATATGACAAGAGAAATAGTATTAGGGTGTTAGTAATGTTTCTTTGTTTTTATGTTGTATGATTTTGTACATTTCCGAATTGCTTTTGTTGAGGTAATTATTTGAATCAAAATGTTATGTTTTTACTTTTTACCATAAATATAGGAATGGAGAGTTATTTTAAAAGTGTATTTTATTAAGGAAATGAGAATAACGAGCCAACAACTCATGGCAGCCTACACACAATTCTCAGACTTTTTATTTTCTGATGCTTCAATTGCATTGGATTACGAGAGTTTTACATTTTCTGGGGGCCTATTAGAAACATACTTGGAAACACAAGAATTCTTTGGAAATGGGAAGAGAATTAAGTGCCCAGAATTTGAGGGTCTGGCTGGACTGGGGCACTTCCATCTCCTTGAAACTTTACATAATTATTAGTTGCGGGGGGAGCGGGGGTGGGGTGAGGGGGGAGGTGGGTGAAATGCAGCATCTTATGCTGTTTCTTTTGCGTCCTCTGGAGGGCGCTGTGTCACATCCTTACAGCGCACCCACTGCAGCAGGAAGAAAGGTGGTGGAAATCAGCTGGAGGAAGCCGTACCCACAGCACTAGCTCAAGGCTCTGGTGATACATCAAGGCCCTCATCTTTAGCCATTTGTCTTTGAAAATCATAGGTGTCACTTACCAAGAGCAAGAGGGAGAATGGGGATGTGTCAGTAATTTTCCTTCAGACTGAGTAATTCCTTAATGAAACAGATTCTTAAAGCTGTATGTAGGATGCCCAGGGAATGTCATATACTTAATTATTTTTATTCAACTGTGAATAAGACCAAAGGACAGGAAGCTTAAGTTTAAAACAGACAAACAGAACTGATTAATGAGTGCTAGCTTTGTCTAGAATTTAAGGAGGCAATTAACTTTTTTGAGGTGAAAGGTACTTTATATAGGAATTCCTTAGAACTCCCATCTAGATTTGGTAAAGAACTTCCATGTAGAAATAAATACAGCCAACCTAGACGATATTGATAGTTTTCTAAAACAGAATCAGATAAAAATTTCTTTCAGGAAATTTTCTTTTTCATGGGACATGGCAATGTGATCATCTGGAATTGTACTTTCCATACCTAGCGCCCGCCACCTGCGGCTGCTGGACACTTGGAGTGTAGCTGAGGCTCGCCTGAATTGACACGGGCTAAGTGTACAAAACACACCGAATTTCAAAGACACTGATTGCATGTTGAAGTGATAAGATTCTGGATATACTGGGTTACATAAAATGTGTCATTAAAATTAATTTTATCTGTTTCTTCTTATTTTTTTAAAGTGGCTTACTAGAAAATTAGAAATTACATATGTGGCTCACTTTATATTTCTATTGGATACCACTGTTATAGAACATCTATGCTATAGAACTACATGCTATAGAACATATAAGTTCCATATTTCTAAAATCATCAATCTTTGAGAAATTCTTTCCCTTAAAAGGGGGTTCAGATGTTGCTCAAGTTAAAAAAAAAACTAATTAATTTCATCCATTTATTGTCTAAAGAAGAGAACTAATTGATTTCACTATTTTATTTAATAAAGAAAAAATGAGACAAAATGCTTTTCAAATTAATTCATTTTGTCTGCCCTAAATGCAGCACCACAATATATATTCCCCCATGGATTACAATCTGATTGTGAGAAAACCTCTTTCCATCATTTTGACTCTGTGTACACCATACTGACACATCTAGCTGGAGAATCAAACAGTTAACAAACCTAGTGATGTTTGCATCAGATGCCAGCAGATAATCTGTTCTTTTGAAGTCACCTGTTTTGTCATGGAGACCTGTAAATCTCAAACTAGGATGTGCATGCCGTTAGGCCTACGTCGTAGTAGTCAGGATCTTGCTAAATCATAGAATAATTTACTCTGGCATACCGCCATGAAGAGGCACGTTTTCCTTGAAGACTTTTGTGGGAAAAGACATCATTCTAATATTTTAAATGGCCGAATTTATGCTGGCATATTATGCAAGATTTTGAATGCTTACACTGACACTCCTGCATACTTAGGTCCCCTTTGATTTGTGCTTCCAGACCCCCCTCCTTTTTCACGAGTGGCCATTTACCATCCTCCTGCTTCCCCTCATTGCCATTAAGGTAGATTTTGGTAGAAATGTTTGAGATCAAACTGAGTTTCTGTGCTAATCCTTACGTTAAAAAATCATAGCTGCTTACTTCCACTGAGAATTTTACAATGTGGTTTGTCATCTTAGCTAGCTTAATAAAACTGCTGGGGGTTGCTTACGCATGATGGGAAACTGACTCCCCTTTAGGGAGGAAGTGTAGGAAAACATGGTGGCAGCTTCCAGGAGAGAGGAAAGATCTTGAGTTTAGGTGCTGATGTTGGGAATAGAAGGGGGTAGGGACAGACGGTATAGAAGTTGGATCAAAGGCTGGGAGGATAAGGGGAATGTTTGGGGATGGGAGGTATGGGGTGGAAAAGAAAAAATAATGTCTTCATACTTTGAGCTTGCCTGACATTGGATAGTAATGTGCTTATCAAAGATGGGAAATTCGATGAGGAAGACTTTGGTAGGCAGGGGCTGTAAACTTTTGACTTTAATTTAGAGTACTCTGAATTTGGAGGTGAGGGTGAAATAAATCTGTCTAGAAATACCCAGATGACAGCCATAATTTATCTTTCTTCAGAAACTCTGTCACACTCTTCTCTGGACTATATTTATTTAGGGACCATTGTGCTCCAGTATTCTTGATTCTAGGTATCTTTTGGCCAATTAAATATGATTGAAATTTTTTACTCTTTCATCATAATGTCCTACTTAAGCAGTAGAGGGGAATATCACTAATTCTCTCACTGGTGTGAAAAAATAAAAAGGAGCATTTTAGTGTATTTCCGTCTAGTCTTTTCTGAATGCCGAATTTAAATGTATAGTTGCAGTCATCTTGTGCTTATAACTTTGTATTTTGCTTTGTTTCTCCATGGTAACTGTTTTCATGCTGCCATATTTATAACAGTTATTTTTATTGACTGTCTAATATATGATCTAGTCACTGCACAGAAATTTTTGAGGTGTCTTCTAGGGGGCAGGGCCCGTTTTATGTCTTTGGAATGAGTAAAACCAGTTTCCTGCCTGTGTGGAGATTACTGTTTTTGTTCATGGGTGTGCCATCACTATTTGAGACGTAACAGTTCTTTGGGTGTCTGCCACACCTTGTAGCAGGGTATTTAGTGTTCTGATGCCCACCAGTCACTGTGACAACCAAAAATGCTACCACACAGTTCTAAATACCACACTCCCCAGCTCCCCAAATAATCACTCATTTAAGCCATAATTTGGTTAACTGTCTTCCTTCCAGACAAGACATTAAGTGTTGGACATTTAGGTTGGTTACCTTTTGTTCTTCTTTCTTTCAGTTGATGGTAGACGGTTATACATCAGTTGTATCTGTGAGCCCGTTTCCTGGTAGAACAAAGCCTTCAGTAAGCTTGGTGAATTTCCATGCTACTTGGTTACGTTAGAGTTTTGCTGCTCACAATTTTGGGACAACCTTTTGACAGTCTTGGTGGAAGGGCATATGACATAACCTTGATTAAGGTCTCAAGTGGGAAAACATTGTTTTTCCCTCCTAATTGCTGCTTTTCCTCCACGTCTGTACCATCCACCTCCACTGAACGTAAGGTGAGTGTATTTGGGGGCCTAGTATTAGAGAGGGTTTAAAGGCTCATGGTTCAGACTCTCACTTCAAATCGTAGTTCTGACACTTATTAGCCGTGTGTCTTTGGGTAAGTTACTCAACCCAGTTATATCTCTTCGTCTTCCTCTATTACATGATAGTATATCCTCAGAAAGATCTTGTGAGATTGAATGAGCTTTGCATACAAGGTTAATTTGTTAGCTACAATGCGGACTGGCATTTGTCTACTCTTGTGTAGTGGTTACAAGCACAGGCTCTGGTGCCAGGCACTCGGTTTCAATCTTAACTACTTATTAGCTGTCTGACCCTTTTGTAAGTGACTTTGCCACTCTGAGCCTTGGTTTTCCCATGTCTGAAATAGGAAACAACAAAACAAAACAACCCTTTTACTGCATCAGCATGAAGACTGAGGCGGAGTCAGGGGCTGGTGGTTGCAGGTTGGGCTTTAGTGCAGGACCTGCATGTGATGGGAATCTGTAAATGGCAGCTGTGCCTATGGTGATAGCCTAGGGAGTGTGAGAAAGTGGGATTTTATAGATTAATCCTCTCCCTTCTCTTACCTTTTTTTTGGGGAGGGGTGTGGGGAGCTACTATGTCTGGCTATACATTTTTCTCACATAGTTATTACCTTAAGTGTTAATTAAAATGAATAAAATACCTTCTTATAGGTATAACCGTGAACTTGCGTGCCCTTCTTGTTTCTTCTCTGGACTTGGGTTTCCTGATGGAGTTCTGGGCTGGTTTCAAAGTCCTGAATGCTGGTTAAAGTAGGAAGAAGTTTCTGCCCCAAGTTTGGCATCTGTCTTTACTTCACTGGATCCAAATATCACGTATTAAATAAGTGGAACTAACACTCAGAATATTAGTTGGGGAATGTAATTTAAGATGAGGCATAGATAAAAAAAAAAAAAGGGAAGGTATTTTCAAACTTGTACTGAATTCTCTTGGACTTCCTTGATATTTTTCATTTTTGGCGGGGGGTCATATTTTGTGTATCTTGTATTGGGTGTATACTGAATATGAACAGTCCTGCGTATTGTATCTCAGAAGTCCAAATCTTTATTCCTTATCGAGCACAGTGTACCACACTTCACTGGCGGAATTCCAGTAATCTGGAGTGATCCTGTGGCCTTAAAAACAAAAACCCTGACAGAAAAGAAAAGCATGTCCTCCACAAAATAAGTATTCCATACTTACAGCTCCTCCCCCAAGAAAACTATGACCCTCAAGGCGATGAAGCACATAATACATGATGGAAAACAATAAAACGTAAGTTCCAGCTTGTACTTTTAGCGACTCACTGACTTCATAATAAAATGTGAATGTAATTGCCTTTGTGCGTCTTCGACCATTAGGCAAACTGTAGGGAGAGGTAAAGGAGAAGTCTACTAATAGGGCTGCAGAACAAATTCAGACCAACCTTTAAACTCGGGAGTCACCTGACGCCATGCAGTGGAGTCTTTCTTGGCTTGGCCAGATGGAACCGTTATGAGTCACCAGAACGTGGTCCTTTCATTTTGTTCACCTGACGGCTTTGTAGGGCCCCATCTGTATGCTGTGTTCTTACGATTCTAATGATACTGATGACTCATGAAGAAACACAGGAACGAAACATGTTGAGCCTTTGACCGGATGATGGCCTTAAGGGTGGACTGTTTCATTTTTACCTTTTTTTTCTTTTTCCCTGTCACTTGAGTATCTGCTATATGTCACTTGCATATCTGCTCCAGACATAAACTTAGCCTGTTGTTCCTCTGGGTTCAAAAGAATGGAAACGTTGCTTTGGTTTTGGCTAAAAGCAAGGCCCTGCAGGATATTGAGTCCTCTGTGGAAAAGGCTAGAATATGTGTACTCAAAACTTCCATACTGGTGGCCTGGGCAATTGTTGGTGGCGAAAAAATACAGCATTTTTGTGTTCTTTTGGGTACAGGAGAAAAATCTTTACAATGTAACCTAATATTGTCATTGATAAACCTTAGTCATTTCTCCCTGTTCTTTTCTTTCATAACGCGTGTCAAGGTTTGTCATTATATATACATTTGTGTCTGTTTATTCAACGTAAGCATTCCCATTTGGGCTGTAAACTCCATGGGAGCCCAGACCATGTGAATTTTTTTTTAGCCACACACCACCTGGCACGTGGTGGCATTCAGTCAGTGGTGGTTGAATCAGTGTTTTGTGTGAACAGATAAATGCAAGAATAATAATGGCTGACATATATTTAATGTTTGAAGGTACCAGATTCTTTGTGAAATGCTGTACAGGAATTCTCCCACTTGAACCTTGCTGCAGGTCTTTGGGTGGTGACTCTAATTGCTTGCATTGTCGGGGTAGGACACTGAGGCTTAGGGAGGTTCGGGGAGAACTCTTGGTCACATGGCTGTAAGTACCTTTCAACCCCAGCTCTGTCTGCCTCGGAAACACATGACATCCAGGACTAGCTGATGTGCCGAGAGGTTGCAGTTCTTGGGATCTCCTGGTGAAATTGTTCCTAAGGTATTTGCTCAGCAGTATTTCTTTTTGGAACATTAAGAGGTGTTTTCTAAGGAAAATCCATCAGGATTTGATTCTAGTCATTAAAAAAGAGGAATTAATTATAAATAAGAATAGCAGTGGTAACACCCATTCTTTTTGCTGTGTGTTAGGTATTCTGTATTAGCTCATTTTACCTTTATAACCTCCGTATAAAGTAGACACGTTTATTCCCATTTTGCAGATGAGAAAACCGAGGCTCAGGATGCCTAACGAAAGGTTAAATAACTTACCCAAGGTCACACAGCTAGAACATGGGAGAAAGGAAATTACTCAGTGACTTCAGAACTTCTTTCTAAAGGACAGTAGGAGCTAGGGACTTGAAATAACCGTTTTTACATTTTGTGAATATTTTATTTTTATTAGTCTGTACTATTTTGAAACAACAGGACAGACAGAGAGGAGGATTGGCCACCACTGTGCGTTTATGGAGTTCCCAGATGAGCCCCTACGAGGCCAGTACTATCCTACAGATAGGATGGTGCCTACACGGGTTGCCTTGAGCTTGATCCACAGGTACAAGACCTACAGGACTCGGAGGATGCGGATAAACGACTCCATGGCATCTATGTGTAAAATTCACTGGGGGGAACTGATATTTGAGAAAGTTCCAGTGAAAAATCTGGCTTTCCGCTGAGGATGGTCTGCAGCTTTTCTGGTTGTGAGCTCTCTGGCTTTGAATTCTGGCTTTGCTTCTTTTTCCCCCTCATTACATTCTCAGTGAGAGAATAGATATTCTAATATGATGATCAAAGCTCACTTTAGATTTCATCATTACCAATTGGTAATTAATCTGAATTTCAGTGTGTGCTAAGTCACCAGGAAATGTTATTGTCTTCATCATAGTCCCATTTGAATCCCAGGAATGACTCAAGAAATTTGCTTCTTTCCTCAATGAAGATGGGAGCAATTTTGCATTTGTTATTTTTGCGGGAGGACCAGCTTGACAAGAAGGTAACTTAGGCGGAGCTGGTTTTCTGGGAAAGAGCTGAAACTATAGACTGGTCCTAAATGTGTGTTTTAAATAATGCTGACATATTTTGTTGATGCTGGCTATTTTATTTGATTGCTATCCGTTCCGAAGTCTCCCCCTCCTTCTTCCTTCTTTGAAATCTGTTGGTTGCTATGGAAACAGTGTTGTTTTGGGTTTGGGTGGAGCTGTATCCACAAATGCAGTATAAAGTCATTTATAAAATGGGTTAATATTTGTTCTGGCTGGGCATGTATGGAACTTGATGTAATGATAATCACAATCACACATGCAGAATAAATTTGCACTTTTATTGTTATTTTCTTAGTCTGTCTAAATGTGTGCAATTTTGCTTGGAATGCACTGTCATTTCCTCTCTGATTTGGTTATTGCCGTTGAAAAGCCAACACCCTGCACTAGTGGAATTGCTCGGAGTTGGAAGTACTCCGCAGGCCTCAAACATCCCTGCGACCAGATTTTCATTCAGGAGAGTGACTCCTGGGATATCTTTTGAGTCCTGCTCCAGGACCCAGCTTGACAACTTGGGCCTGCTTCTCTTCTGCTCAAGCAAGCAAGTCCGTTAGATCTCGTTTGTCTTCAATAATGCAGAATCGTCCAGTCCCTCCGCTTTCGCATTGATGCTGTGTCAGCCACGCAGAGCTGTTACTAAACACCTCGCCTGATTCAGGATGTATTAATGAAAGTAGGGTGAAAGATGAAATGACCAGGGACTGGTCCAGTCACAGGTGGAGAACAAGAAAAGGGTAGGGATTTTGGAAAGGTTCCAGGGACCATCAGTGAGGATAATGAAAGTCTGAGCAAAGAGGATCTTTGGGGAAAGGTTCGAGGAGTTGGAACTATTTAACATACAGAGGAGAAGACCAGGGGCATTGTGTGTAAGTGTGGGGCGTTTTATTAAGTCTTTGTACGCAGGAACCTGTTTATAAGAAAGGGGGTGTTCACTCTTTGGTTCTCTAAAGACCTACCATTAGGAAGACATTAACTATGGAAGAACAGGTGAAATTACTCTGTGACGTGGTAAGATGGCAAGAGTCTTGTAAAGATGGCCAGACTCTGGAAAGGGACGCCACCAAAAAAGAAATGGCAGGGTCCCTCACCTTGACGTCAGTTAGGCAGCCTTGAGGTATGCAGTTTGGTGGCTGGCTTGCAGATCCTGCTGGAAGCCAAGCAGTGACTTAGATGACCCCACAGAAGTTCCTTAAAGGTCCCTGAGTTTTTGTCTTATTGTAAATGACTTTTAAAAATTCACTTTTCCAAACATTTTGACAGACCTTTTTAACTCTCCAAAAATGAACATAGGAATAGAAAAGA
The DNA here is from genome assembly GCF_965194825.1 of Balaenoptera physalus. Classification (NCBI taxonomy): domain Eukaryota; kingdom Metazoa; phylum Chordata; class Mammalia; order Artiodactyla; family Balaenopteridae; genus Balaenoptera; species Balaenoptera physalus. The sequence goes on along the minus strand of NC_138896.1, from coordinate 91,716,516 downwards.
CTGCTTTTATGAGGGTTAAAAATCCTACAGAGTGAGGGCTGTTGGAATGATCAGGGATCCTCATCTCAAATTTCGCAATGTTGTGTGCCTTTATGGTGCCTCCAGTAGTGATGGATCTACTTTTCAAAGTCCAGTCAATCCAGAAGAGTTTTGATAGCTCATGAATAGACTTGTAGGACTGTAGATTACGAGGAACCTTTGGGATTGAATAGATCAATGATAGCTCATGAATAGACTTGTAGGACTGTAGATTATGAGGAACCTTTGGGATTGAATAGATCAGTGGTTCTCCTGTACCCCAGCACAGCATCACCTGGAAACTTCTTAGAAATGAGAATTCTTGGGTCCTATCCCAGACCTACTGAATCAGGAACTCTGAGGGAGACATCCAGCAATCTTTGTTTTAACCAGCCTTCTGGGGTGAGCACCACAGGTCTCCACCATCCCTTGTTTACTTAGAACATTAGCATAGTTATATAAAGCTTGGGGCTAATTGGAAGTGTGTGTCATTGTTGACATGGTGACCAATTTACCTGGCATAGGACAAAGAAAGTTTCTTAGCCACAGGCTGCCCCCAACTGTCTTGTAAAAGATATATTTTTTTTCCCTTTAATAGAAGAGTTGCCATGCCATGGCTCAGGACGTACCTTTAGCAAGAGGGAGGAGGAATAAGTCCCTGTGATAATGGGCCACCATCTCTCAGGATAATTATTAAAATCATTTTTATCAGTCGTTTCCTTTTTGTGGGGTGGTCCATCCATCCGTCCATTTCTCTATCTTCCCATGCTCCCACCCGTGTATCCTTCTATCCATCCGTGCAACAATTCTTTTTTTTTTTTTATGGTTCGAATATTTATTAAAGCATAAGAACACATATTCTTTTGTCTTTGGGTATAGATAGGTTTGAATAGTTAAGACAACAGAAATGTATAAGGCATTTTAGAGAAAAATGCTATGTTGTATGTATGTCATTATCTGTGTGTTTTTAACCCAATATTTAGTTGGTTGTAACAATTCTTTCGTGATGTCCCACTCTGTTCCGGGTACTGTGTAGGGAATGGAGCAGAGGGAGAGAGTTAGCATTCTCTGAATATTACTGGTACCTTTTGTTTTCTTTCCCTCAAATTCACACCATCTGTGGTGCCCAAAGCCCGAGTACCCAGTTACCTCCTTAACACGTTTTTTCTCCTTGTATTTTTGGCCTTGGGCTTTCTAGCTCTACAGCCCACTAAATTCTTCTGCAGTAACATGGGTTTTCTCCTTGAAGCTAAGTGTTCATTCAGTTGTAAAGACAAACAAAATATATCTAAGGATAAGTATCACTTGAGAAACACAGATATCATCATTCCTTATATTGTGTATTATGTTTGGGCTGGAACCTCTCTTCTGTAGAATTATATGGTGAGGAAAAGGAAGACCCAACCTCTCGCCCCAGCAGACCCTCTTATGACCTTCCAGGTGGTGGGGTGTATTTTTTTTACTTTTCTCCCAGTGGACTCAAGGGTGGGGCTCAAGTACCCACACTCACCACTGACTCAGCATCACTCCACCTCTATTGTCTGGGGTTGTTTTTCTGCACCCACCCCTCAAGCTATTTTCTCAATGGAAGAGGAAGGAAAAAAATTCCGCTGAAAACAATCCAATCCTGATCGGTTTCGCATAGCATAATAAACGCTTGTTTGGACGTTGCTTGGACTGTCATTTTAGCAAGGATCTTCTGTTTGATTAAATAGCTTCTCTGTTATGTATTGAACAAAATGAAATGTATGTCATAACAGATATAACTAGATGATGACAACTTTTCTTGACTGTGAATTTCATTAAAGATATACATTTGTGTTGTATTCCTCTGAATGACAGAAGTTGACAAATAGCTGGGGAAAGTTGTTTTCTAGAGAAAAGTTAGCAGCTCGCCCCTGTTCAGATTTTCCCAGCCCTAAGACAAAAATAAGGGTGGATCAGAAAATCAGGAGAGGTTGGGGGCCGGTGAGTGGGGTGGGAGGTGTAACCACTCATGAATGGTCTGGGGGGGGCTTATGATGAGCATCTGTTTGTTTCGGGTGACTGTGCAGACTTGTTCATTGTTGTCAGCGTTTTAAGTGTTCAGTTTTACCTTCCCAGCATGCTGCTTGGATGGATGGACAGATGGATTTGTTCATTTCCTCACTCTTTGAGCACGTATACCGTGCTGAATCATAGACAGTATGAGTGAAGCCAGGTCCGGTGCCCTTCCTCGTGGAGCGCAGGGTGAATAAATGGAAGATTTCAGTGCCATCTTAAATGCTAGAAAGCAGAGGCTGGTGGGCCCTGCACGGGAGAATGTAGGGTAATATTCAGGGGGCAGGCTTTGGAGTTGGACCACTTGGGCTAGAGCCCTTACTAGCTCTCCCATCTTGGGCAAATTCCTTAAGCACCTTGTGCCTCTGTTTTCCCATCTGCCAAGTGGAGATAATATTAGTGTCCACTTTATAGCATTATTGTGGGGAAGATGATGACAATTCTGGATAGACTTTTTTTTTTTTTAAAGTACTGATGTATAATAACTTGTTTGATCTACACATGATACCAAACCCTATGAGATAGGTGCTCTTATCCCCATGTTACCCATGAAGAGACTGAGGTTGGATGTCAAATAACTCCTATAGGTTATGTAAGGAGAAAGGGGCAGAATGGAGGCTGGACCTCAGGCTGTCTGGCTTTCAGAGACCCTGCTTGGTCCCCTGCTTGGTACAAAGTCAGTCCTCTGTAAGTGCCACCGTTGTAAGTCACCGTCAGGGATCAGGCTTCCCCAGGAAAGTGACTGTTGGGCTGGGATCAGAGAAGTCCCCTTGCTTCTCCGGGGGTCAGAAGGGTAAAGCAGAAGCAAAGTGGATTCCTGGCACTGCCTATGAAGAAGGGCCATTTTGGAAGAGCCAGGTGGGGAAGGGTGTAGCATTGTTTGGTGTCTTGATTTTCCAACTCCCAGGAGCCAAAGGCATCCTGGGCCCATTTAGTTCCCCAAAGAGGCCAAGAGGGAACAGTAGTAACTTGGCCTCTGATTCACCTTCCCCTGTCCCGGGAGAGCGCTCTGACTCGCGAGGAGCCTTTCAGGGGCCTCCTCTTGGGAGGCTGCCAGCTTTGGCGTCGGGTGTGCGCACCCCTTGCTGGGGCAAGCAGGGCATCCCGGGAGATGCTGATCGCATAGTCCTGGCTCTTAGACCCGTGGGCAGTCAGCCTGTTTTCTTAAATAATGTCCCCATTTACAGATGGGTAAACTGGCCTCCCTAGGCTTTGCAGAAATGTGTGCTTGATGCCGCCTCTGAGTACTGCTCGGGCGGGATCCCCTTTTTCCAGTTCCTTCCTTCCTTCTTGCCATCGTCATCACTTCCATTATTACAAAATACATGCCTCCATAGGGCCTGTTTTTGGTTCTAGACGTTCCCGTATCAGGTGTAGCCAGACGCCAGACAAAGCCTCAAGAAGATGATTAATTGAACAAGAGTTGTGTTCAGAGGTCAAGACACAATAACAACAGTTACCCTTGTGACTGCTTCTGTGTTGTCATCTGACATTGCCTTTAATCCAGGGATCACAAAGCCTTTTACAGGCAGTAATTGAAATTACAACACCCCCGTGGGGGTAGGGATTATTGTCCTCATTTCTTGTGGGGAGTGAGCCCAGCCTGGAGGAGCTCAGTATCGCCAGTCACGTGTGGCCCCTGAGTGTGGGATGCTTTCCTGTGCCAGCAGAGCCCCGAAATATCCTGAACCCACCGACACTGGTTAGGTGTGAGCTTTCTCTTTTTCAAAGGTGACCTGTTGATGGAGATCACCGCCCCGCCCCCACCCCAGCCGCCATTCCCGATCCAGTCCCCTATCCTGCCCTGGGGTGAGTTCTGAGTTCTGGGAGCGGCCGAGCCACAGAGAGAGGCTTACTAGCAGATGCACAGAGACCAGGAGAGGCAGCTTGGGGCTCATTAAGGCACTGGATTTCGAGGCAGGCACCTCTCAGGTGAAAGTGCACAATTAGTTGATTTATCTGGGAGACAGGAGGTGGGTTTATCAGTGGTGCTGATGGGTGCTGGGGCATAGGAGGGGATATTTGTGGAGGTGACCCGCCTGCTGGGCCACTTTGAGCAGTGAACTCAAGTCACCAGGATATATTTGGGGGTCCTTAATTTGGGCCAGATGAAGCTACATCACCTCCAGATTTAAAAAAGCATTGTTGGTGGTGGCTGGTTTGAATTTTCCATCATTGGATGACAATGGAACTAAATGGAATTTATTCTGAGTAAGGACCAGATTTCCAGTGCAGATGAAATGATTTCCCTCTCACATCTTAACGGATTTTAAAATCCTATGGAGGATTTGGCTGAAGACACTCTGTGAAACTTCAACCGTACGGGAACGGGTTCTCACCTATTATATTCTGTCTCAGCAAGTGAAACGGTGTCTGGAGCTCGCCAGAAGGAGAGCGGTACCCAAGGAGCTGGCCTGTCATGACAGCATGATCCTGTGTGCCCCTCTGAAAAGCCTAGCGCCCTCCTGAAGGCAGGTGGAAGGTGTTGTTTGAAGCGAGCCATATTTTATTTTTCTCGAGAAATTCTTAAGCTGATTCTGTGACATGAACATCTAAACAGAGTAACCGGATTCCAATGGCACAACCGACATCAGTTTACACATTCTTTCTCTGCCCCTCACCCTTTCGACCAAAATGGTAAATAATTTCGTTTGCAGGCAAATATCATGGCCATTTTTTACCCTGGCAGCTCTTATTTTAATGAGAAATTTGCTTTATCCAGTAGTACATTAGCAAAGTGTGTCCTGATTTTATGTAGCAGGTGTTTACGGATAATCCTGGAGGGTCTCCATCCTGATGACTTCCTCTCTCCAGTGGTGAGCTTGTAAGGCGGACACTGTTATAGGAGGTCCCCTTAGTTCTCAGATCGTCCCGGTGCCTCCCTCTGTCTAAAGGGAGCGTCAGTGATTTCAGAGAGAGGTGAGAGCTTGTTTTCACTCTCTTCTCCACGAGAGTACCAAGCTCTGCCCAGCTCCCCTGGGTAGAATTACTTTGACATCATGATGCCACAGACCTGTGGTCACTAATTTTGGCTGATGTCATAACCTTGCAGCACCCGCGATGTGGCTCTTGCATCGCGTGCGGTGGCCGAGAATCCTTGTTTCTGTGTCATTTGTCAACTGGCGTTTTTAGATTTGACGTTGGTTTGACTTCTTACACGGGATGAGAATAAGATCATCAACCCACTTCATTCTAAGATGAAACAAAAGCCATTGTGACTGAAATAGAGAGTTCGGGGTGACTCACTCCACCATCAAATATGCTTTGTACACAGAGTTCCAAAGAGATTTCTAACTTTTAGGCACCATTTTATAGTTGCGAGCCCTGATTAAACTGAGGGGACATAATAGAAGTAACACCTCCCTCCTCCCCACAAAACAGCCTCCAAGTGTTTGGGTTTAAAGTTGCAAATTCCTAGATGATGCTATCTTGTGCATCTCTTTGTTGTAGTTGTACCAGCTGTTTCCCCCCCTTTCAGCTTGTCAGAGCTACTCGCAACAGTCTAAGGCAGCACCACCAGATGATTGTATGAAGGGAATTTGATTTAATTCTCCATATCATGCTTTTAACTAGAGACGGCGTAAAATCAAATTTGGCTAAGCTTACAAGGGTGTCGTTTAGAATGATGGATTCTCCCAACTACCAGTGTACAGTGTAAAACTTTTATTTTACCCTTTCTTTGTTTTAGGTTAAACACAACTCTTGGAATGACTGTATCGCTGACAATATCTATTTCAAACAGACTAGCCATGCCCTCTGCTGTAACTGAAACTTCCAAAAATGAGATATACTTCAACTTTTAAAATTTTATGTATGACCCTAAAACCCTCACTTTTCTAGACTAGGTAAATGGCTTGCTAATATCAAGAATATTGGACCTGATTTATTATTTTAGGAACCACTAGCATGGTACCTCACTTCTTAAGTTCTAATGGCCAAGAATGCTGTAAAAAACTGAAACAAATCAGCTTTCCTTTTTTGTGAAAATTGAAATCAGCTTAACTCATAGATTAATTATCCGATTTCTCTGAAATCATGTTATGTTTCAGTGTATATGTGTTTGCCTTTCTTAAAAACATTGGAAAGCAAATGTTTCATTTAAGAAGTATTTTAATTCAGGGGCTAAAATAATTTCATTTTGACTGGGATACTTACTTGCAATGATGAGATTTTAAAAATCTGCATCTATTATGTGAGGGACAAAAATGAAGAGGGAGATTGTCTGTTGGCATTCTGTTTGTGACAATTACAAAAAATCTTTATTAATTGGCAATAGAAGTAGGCTCTGTTAGGGAAGAAATAGAGAGATCCCTGTACGTTCCCCTGTAGGGGTAATTTTTATACCTTGTCTAGTATTTAAATACCTCTTAACTGCTAGGTGTCCATCTGTAGCCCCTTCCTGGGTCTCTAAACTAGTGTATGAAGCATGACCTTGTAACTTGCTTTGTTTATACATCTGTCGGGACAATATGTTATCTTCCCTTAAAAATGCAAATGTGCTCTCTGCAATACAGAGCTCTTTAGTCAACAAATAAATTGAGGTAAAGACTTTACCTAATACCCATTTAATTTAAATTCATTTTATAAACATAAAGACGCCTTTTAAGAGAAGCTTTAATTCCTACTAGCACCTTGATTTGTGGTTGCCATGGAGAATCAAATCTGTCATTTGACAAGAAAAGTCACCCATTTATGACAGCACTTTATCTTGTCTCTCCAGGGGAAGAAAATGTCAAAAGTGAGAGCAGAAAAAAATAAAGCCTTGAAACACCAGAATTTCTTGATTTCATTTTTATTATTCAGCTATCATATCCTTTCTGATAATAGCAACTTGGTGAAAATAAATAATGTTCCTACAGTAAAATCAAATATTTCCTATTGGAATGGACAAGGTTCTTTGTGACTGTCAGTGCTGTGAAGTCTGGCAAGAAATAGTGTTATTAGATAAACCTGCGGTGCCCAAATCCCATTTTCTTTTCATTATAGTGTCAAAATAATTATACCTGTGTAATTTGGGTAAGAAATTGCAGAATAAGTAAAATGGTCCATTGCAAGAGATTGCTGCTTTACGCTTGTGTTCCTTACAGGGTGGGGCTTCTACCAGCTAAAGGAACAAATGCTGGGGGTAAAGTATTTTCATTTGAATAAAGATGTAGAATAGGTCTTCCATATTATATGCTAAATGGATAGGTAAATGCTGTATTCTGTTACTTTGCCCACATACCTATTTTGCAAATCCGAGTTAAAAAGGCAGAATATCTCAGCTAGTCATGAACTGGGATATTATATTTTCCCACAGACTTAAAAAAAAATATTTCATCCCATCTGATGCTTGTTTGCGTTTTTGAAAATGGTGTGGCACTCTAGGAGATTGAAAAAATTTGCAGTTCTGATCCAGATCTGATCCAGTGATTCTTTATAGTTTGCATGTGTCCATGTAACGTATATATAAGTACTATGTATTTGAACACAAATACGCTGGAAGGATGTTTGCCTGCCTGCCACATTCATGGTTAAAATCTGACTCTTTTTTGAGATCTGCATTAAACAAAAATGTTGGCGTTCTGCTCTGAAAAGCACATGAAAATAATCCGGGCTGCATCTTTCTTGAGGGGCACTGTTTTTGATTGCTGGAGTATTATACAGCTTGATGTGGTTCAGAAGTGAAGTAATCTCGTATCGATGAGATAGCATTGTAATAGCAAGCCCTTTAGTGAAGGTTTAGTGTAAATATCTGACTGGCGGGGGAGCTGGTTTCTGGAACAGTTGTGCTTCTAAGAGATTACGAAAATGGAGAAAAGAAGGGGCTGAACTCTCGTTTTCCTGAAATTGGCACGCGCTGCTGGAGTGGTAGCCAATGCTGGTTGGGATCTGCTGTGCGGAAGCCTGCAGCCCCAGAGTTCCCGTCCTGAGTGCCCCAGCCAGGGATGTGAAGCTGGGCGTGTGCTGCTAAAAAGAATAAAGTGGGGAGAAGGAATGGCTATGGCTCGTGGCAAATAAACCTGCCCATAAATATCAATAAAAACATATTTCACAGGCATAGCTTTTGATTGCCTGGATTGTGCATGTTGGACAAACTGCGTATTTTTACGCAGTGGTTGAGCCATTTCCCCTACTACTTGTGTGCCTGGGAGTTCTCAATTGCCTAAATGTGAGACATCATGCAGTACGCTTTAAAGGGATAGGCACTAAATACGAATCTGCAAATGCCCTGTAATTCTGAATTAATGCTGCCTTGTTATTTAACACTCAGGACTCTATTTGGCCCTCTACTTTGGTAAAATTGTCACTTGAATTTCATGGAGGTAGAAATAGAGATGTGGATTGTCCCCCCATCAGGACTCAGATTGCTGTTGTGATTACTGAGGATATTTGATGTGTGTACCTGGCAGAATGTGTTCACACCAGTTGATAATAAAATTGCGATGCGGCACAGTAATTGTAATTTACATAGGTATCCTAGGATTGTGTGTACAGCAGTGCTGTGGATTTGCTCGAATCCAGTGTGTGTAAATACATTAGGCAGGCTTTGGGGGCTTTTATTTTATTGGATTTTTAAGTTTTAAAATTGTATTTTAAGTTTTGTTTACATAACTTTCTATGACTTCTGATTTCTATGAATTTGTGAATTGTTTATGTGTGTGTGTATATATATATATATATATTTTTTTTTTTAAGTTTCATGGTGAGGATTAGCAAAGACATTTAAGAACATGGTAAAGATGTGTGAATGAGTAAACTCTGCCTTCATAGCCTAGCATTTTGTCAGCACTCTCAAATACCCATCTTTATAATCTAGTATGAGAATTCGTGTTTGTGTGTCCTGCTTTCTTTGAGGGGCAATGGCACATCTCTGAGATAAGTTGCCCGGGCGGTCTTTTTCATATGGGGTACTTTCCTTAGCAATAACCTGTAAACACTCTTTCTTTAAAAATAAAGCTGCTAATGCTAGTTGACACAGATTTTTTTACAGAAGAAAAAACAACCCGAAACACCCTGACTCTTTGATATCCCATGGTTTATTTTAAGAGCATTGCCCTGTCGTTAATAATAAAAATACCTAGCATAATATTTAGCACTTACTATTTTTCAGTCACTATATAATTTTGGTATCTCACAGTATCTCTGTGAAGTAGGCATTGCTGTAATCCCTACCTTCCAGAGGAGAAACTGATGTGTTCAAGAAGATACACAGTCCTGAGTCCCAAAGCTAGTTCCTGGAGGACGTGGGATTTAAACAGCCTGCTTCTGTGGTCTCCAGGGGACAAAAGAGAAGGTTGAGGGTCAAGGGAACACTTAAAATAAATTTTGGTCCCTACTGTGATGCTGTCCCCTCGTATATATAAAATATCAGCTCAGTACATTGTGAACTAGCTCTCACACCTGAAAAATTAGGAGTTTTACAAGAAAAACTGGCACCTTTCGTTGAATGCAGCTTCTTTGCCTCTGCAATAATGAAAGTAACAGAAAACCTTATTTACATTTCAGAAATCGTTTCCTCAAATTTCCTGTTTTGCCAGACTTTTGCGTGTCCCCCTCTCTTTCTCTTTCTCTGTCGTGCCTGCTGCCCCCATGCTTTGCTGTAAAGCGAGACCGACTAGTTTGTCGATTTCATGAAGTTATCTGTCCACCGCGTCTCTGCTGGGGAAGGACTGTCGCCACCCCCCAAATACTTTAATAATCAAAGCAAGGGCCACTGTAGTTCTTTCCACGGACGTTCACTCCTTTCCCTCATCTTGGCAGGGCTTTATGGCTGTGCTTTCTGGAAACCCTTTGTCCAGGTTACTTTACCTGAAAGCTTGCTATATTGTTGTATTAATGTAATCAAATTATAGTTGCTTTTAATAACTTAATTGAATGAAAAAGAACCCTTGGTGCTGAGAAGTAAAATGGTGGTGTGTATTAAACCGTTCTCTCACAGCCCTGCAGATCTGCAGTGGCAGATAAAGAAAGTGTAAGTTTGTACGTGGCTCCCACCGCATCCCCACGCTTAACTATTACTAATGGCCCTTTTCTTTTTTAGGTCACCTGCATCAGGGAAACCGAAACTGTTGGAAGTGCAACCCTTAAAAATATTTTGACTCTTCCTATGAATGAAAAACATTTGGGCTTCTTTCTCCTCCAGATTTAAAACTTGGGCCTTTAAGAGCACAGAGTGAGAGAGGGACTCAGAAGGCATGCCTCTTCTTTTTCACTTTGCAGTCAGTTAATTCTTTGAAATCCCATCGCATGCAACATTTAAGAGTTTTCTTCATTCATTTTATCCCGATTGTGGCAAACGCAGTGTTTTCTTAAACATTTAAGTGAGTTTTAATTTAGGACCTCTTTGAGAGCTAGTTTTCACGTTATCTTTAATTAAAAGGGAAGGGTGTTTAATGACGAAAAGCTCACCTGGAACAGGTTATTTATCGCTCCTTGTTAAATCAGTTGGTTTGGTCCTAGACAAAGTGAATATTAGATTTGAGGAGGCGCTTGTGCATTCTGCAGCTGGTCTGTTTTTGTTTGAAGAGGTCTCCACACAGGGACGTACTCTCAGTTGTGTGCCTTGGTATTTCAGACGGAGGGGGGATGTGTGCTCCTGCAGACATTTCCTCATCTGCCTGTCATTTTCTATGAAGAGTGTAGCACTAAAGGCACGTGTGTTTCTGCACACACTTCCTTTAAGAAACTGACTACTTGTAAAGAGATGTGTATTATTCCTAAGAATTCCAGAACAGTGCCCCTGCCCCATTCAGTCTGGGGCATATACAAAGCTATGACATAGTTTTTGAAGTTTTGGCAAATTACACGGTGGCATTAGGTTGGTGAGTTTAGCAGTGGATTGAAACCAGCCCAGAAGGGGGTGCACATTTGAAGTTGTGCTGCAGTTCTTAAGCCATAGTGGATCCCAGGACTACAAGAGTGCTGACGATTCTGATTCAAAGGGTCTGAAATGGGACCCAGAAACCTGTATTTTTTTTAGCAAACCCCTCTGATGATTCGAATCCAGGTAGTCCGTGGACTTGAACCTGTGTTCTTGAAGTCAGGGAACCGTCCTTATCATCTCACCATTAAGAGCAGCTGCATCAAAATTTTTCCAGAGCAGTGTTGTTCCTCATCTCTTGGTGTGTGTTGGGATCAGCTATGGATTTTGTTAAAATGCAGGTTCTGATTCAGGAGGTCTGGGAGGGGGGTGCACCTGGGACCCTGCATTTTTAACAAGCTCCCAGGTGCTGGTCCATGCTGCTGGACCAGGCCACACTCAGAACCCCATGGTTCACTGGTTTGTATTGCACAGAGGTTTGAAAAGAAAGGAAAAAATTTAAAGCAACTCTTGGGGTGCTTTTTGTCTCTGCGGTTTGCTGTTGAACCCTCATCTCTCTCTGTCTCTCTCTTTCTCTGTCTCTCTCTTTCTCTGTCTCTCTCTTTCTCTGTCTCTCTCTCTCTGTCTCTCTCTCTCTGCCTTGCCTCTCTCTCTCTCTCTCTGCCTTGCCCCCCTCTCTCTCTCTCTCTCTCTGCCTTGTCTCTCTCTCTGTCTCTCTCTCTCTCTGTCTCTCTGTCTCTCTCTCTGCCTTGCCTCCTGTTTCAGTGTGTACCCACGTCTGTGGACATTAAGGAACATTTTCACAAGTGAAAATACAGATGATGCTTGTCGTATATGTGGAGGCACAAAGATTCTAAATTAGCCCCAGTGACCCCGGCTCTGCTCGCCCTGTAGGAATCCAGTTCTCTCCGCCGGATGGAGGGGCAGTTAAGATTCTTTTGAGACACTGTTTCTCACCTCTTCTACCGCTGCTGTTACGTAACAAAATAGAGCCAATGTAGTTCTAAACTCCAGGGGCACTGGAGAGGGGCATCTTGCAAAGGAGGGTAAGAGAAGTAACAGTCTAGCTCCGGATTTTCCTGCTAAAATATAAATATTTGCTTTATAAAGGCTTTGAGAGCAGAAGAGGTGGTTTGGTGGAAACACTTGAAGTCACACCAGCTCTGTTTCAGAGTTGTGGCCCCTTTCAAGTTTGGTCTGTTCGTTGTCTTAAGCACAGATGCCTGGTTCACAGTGAGTTTTAGGACTTTCTTTTTCTGCATGAAAAGAGATGAGGTGTCCTTGAAGGCTTTGTATCTTCGGCTGTAGAAGGCAGAAGCTATTAGGATGTTGGTGTTTGAGCTGGGTGCATATTCCTGAACTCCCTTTCTACCTGGGCTTTCAGAAGAAGGGTGTAACTGGTGGGCTCAACTCTGAATTTCATCAGCATTTAGGGCCTGGTATTTCTTCAATGAAAATAGGATTCTAGATCCCGAAGGCGATATTGATCGTCTCAGTGACCTTGGACAGGATCTCGGGGTTGGGGATGGGAGGGGTTAGATTGAAGTGAGCATTATGAGTCCATCAGCACCAGACTTACTTTTCTCCTTGTGTTGGCGTCCTGTTATAACCTTCCCTTTGATCCAGCCTATGGGGCTTCGCGGCTCACACTGTGAATCTCCTTTAGCTCTTAGGATAACCACGGTAACGGTTCTCAAAATACCCATCTGCATGTGTCATTCAACTTGAAGAATGTATCTGATAATTGATGTTTTGAACCAATAACTCCCATGCCCGGTAGACAGTACAAAACTGGGGTTTGGGAGGCATAAGATTGGGGGAGGGGCCCTGCTTTATTCTTGTCCGTGTTTAGCTGGCCAATCTTGGCATTTTTTTTTTTATGAAGCTGCGTATATCCTTATTCTTCTCCTGATTCATCTTAGGAAGTAAGGAAGTAGGCGGTATGAGAACGTTCACTGATATTGGCCCAAACATCGCTGAGTGTGATAGGATCATAGAATTTTGGCAGTAGAGGTAACATGAGGTAGCCTGTGGCCCGAGGGTCTCAAACTCAAACTGTAATGGGGGCCACACAGGTAATTACAAAGAAGTCCGCAGGTTCAACGGGGAGAGTGGAGAGCCTGACAACACTGCCGATCTACTCCATCCAGTTGTGACCAGGACTTTGGGCCATATTGCCAGGTCTTCCGAATCTTCTCGAGATGCCAGAAAGCAGAGTGGACCCTTATAAGTCCTTTGGAGATGTGTTCATCTTACCCATGAGGGAAAGGGGAAGGGAGAGAAAGCCAGTGTGTGGAATTCATTTCCATCTTCTGGGAACACCAGCTGATTTTCTCAGCGATTGAAAAGCTGTCAGACAATAACATCCCACTGCAGTTGACATGGGAGGGAGGCAGGCGCTCCTGCTCTGTGACCGTCAGAGAATGACAGGTCTTGACCGAAGCAGTGTCCACATTCAAAAATGTGTGCCTGACCCCTCGAAGTTGAGCCCTCTCCGATATGAAAATGTAACAGGAGGCTGCTTGGGGTCAGTAAGCCTGAACCTCATCATTTATCCCAGGGAGAATAAAATCATGTCTAGCAACTCATCCACTATCGTGCCAACTGTGAATTTTCCCTCTCTTGCGTTGCTGGTTCTTTGGATCTGCCCGTGTTATTAAAGAATAAGGTATCATTGCACGGGAGTCACCTGGTTTTCCAAGCTGTTTACCATTAAACAAAGCTGCCACAGAATAAATACCTTTGCATTTGCCCCCTTTGGCTTGGGGGTTAAGTCGGTACTTGAACTCCTGAGTATTTAGTCTTGACGCTAATTTCTGTAGTGTGTAAGGCATGTCAGTATACGAGAGCTTTTCATGTTCCCTTTAGAGTTCCCCCTTGATGACATTATTTCAAAAGGTACAGGGTGGTAGGTATTAGAAATGGATATCAGTCCGCCTTGTGGAGGCTCCAAGGGTGTTTAATTTTAGAGACCTAGCGGGTAACATGTTTGCAATTGCACACATATCTTTACCCTATGGGCACCGACTTTTGCCACAGAGATGTGTGTGACCACCTACACAGGAGATGCACGCCTTCATAAATGAGAGCGGTATAACTCTTTTTTCTTGGAAAGCTGCACCCCAGAAACCTATTGTTTTACCTGTGAAATTACCAACCTGAAGGTAGCCTGGAATTAGCACTTACATTTTTATTTGGGGTTTTGGCAATTCTTCTAGCTGGACCACTTTTTTTTTTTTCCTCTCCCTTTGGCAACGCTGGGTCATTTAACACCTACACACATGAGAGACCCAGTTTTGTGTTCCTTTATGGTTCCAGTGTGTTTTCTTTTTTTTTTTTTTGGTTTGTTTTTTAACATAAGGACTGGCTCCTTGATGTATTTGTCCCAGTGGCAGAAAGACGGTGCACCCCTAATGCCTTCCTGGCTCTGCCTTCCACTTTTCCTGAGCATTTCCAAACTACTGGTGTTTTAATTACTGTATTGTTCATCCGGTTCAATTGTGTTTAATTGGCTTTGTGTTTCGTCTTTCTGTTTCGATGAAAGGATTATTGGCGGTTTGGAAAAAAAAAAAAAAGCCCATTTAAGTGAAGCTCCATCGTTTAAGACACATATAAAAATTCTTTAAGATGCCTTTTATTTGGGATCTCTTTATCTTCCTTCACAAGCTTTCTGAGAATAAGTAGTGCATGTTGAGGTTTATCTTTGCTTTTATGTGCTCCAGCCACATGCTTAACACTGAGCACATTTGAGTCGCATTTCACCAGCTTTCACAATCCTTTTATAAAGGGACTGATCTGTTAACATCACCCTCTTTAGATCTAACAGACAGGGTGTCCTTCCATACAAAGAAGGGCTCCCCGTCTTTCTGGCTGGCCAGTGAGTGAATGATTTCAGGCCTGGTGGGCAGCACTCGTGTCCATGCGTCACACAGCCCAACCACAGCAGTAGGCAGCTGCATGTAATTTTGAACTCCACTCATTGAACTGTAATAAAACAATATAAGCACTGCTTGGGGGGAAGATTGGATGCAGTTATCCTTACACAAGGCTCGGGCATATGAAAGCAGTGCTGGCTGACAAGAGGATTTTAAGATTTGATTTTGATTGAATTGCAGAATTGAACAGGCCAGGAATGTCAGTGGAAGGCTAAACGCCTGTAGTGCCATAAAGTTTTATTCATGTGAGGCTTTCCAATATCAAGTAGATGGATTATTGGAAAAGGTGTCAAGGGACATGAAATGGAAGAGCCCCAAACATAAAATGTAGGCAGGAGGGAAAAATTACTTCTTGCTTAGTATATAATTAGGTCTCAAAAAAAGAGAGACTATTCCATAAAATTGTTTATTGTTTATTCTTCCCTCTCTTCAAAGAAGAAAAATATGACCCTCTCGTTATATCATTATTATTCTTTCAAGTGAAATTGAATTTAGTACCTAAGGCAGGACCTTCTCTTATGTCATTCTTTTTTTTTCCCTTCCAGTTTTATTGAGATATAATTGACACACAGCACTGTGTAAGTTTAAGGTGTACAGGATAACGATTTGACTTACATACATCATGAAATGATTACCGCAGTAAGTTTAGTGGGCATTCATCATCCCACGTAGATATAAAATTAAAGAAATAGGAAAAAAAAATTTTTCCCCTGTGATGAGAAACCAACGATTTGAAAAATATCAGGATGGTGGTTGCCTACCATGGAAAATGGCAGGGGAGAATTTTGTTGTGTGATGGAAATGTTCTGCCTCAATAAGGGTGTCAGTTACACTGGTGTATGCTTTTGTCAAAATCCTTTGATCTCTAACACATAAGATATGTATGTAAACTTTATGTAAACTACACCTCCATAAAAGTTAACACACTGCTAGCCAGAAATCTATATATGTGGACATGTAAAATTCATAATGAAATACAGATTATTCGGAATTGACAGTGAAAGCACTCCTTATCAGAACTTAAGAGAAGTAGTCTCATGCCATTCTTTTTTGATTTTGTTCCAAAGTAACGTAGGGTGATAGGCTTTGTTGAAAAGAGAGGGGAGGGTGAATCAAGAATATCACTGTGCACTAGACACCACAAACTCTTCTTTTCAGAAATAAGAGAGAGGCACGTGTTCACACATCCTAACGCACTGGCTTATTTCATTGCTCGGCAGTGCGTACAGAATCGTGCACGCATTTGCCTCGGGCAGCTGATACGACCATTTGTGTGGGGTTGGAGAGTGGCGGTCACTGGCAAGGAGCGGGTGAAGTTACACAGAAGGTTGGGTGGGGAGGGCCATGTTCATTGCATCTGCTGTCCTGCTTCTTCTTTATCCACGTGCAGCGTTCCTATTCAGATCATTAGTGAAGCACGTCTAAAAATTGCCAGGGGGCAGGTAAAGAAATGCCTGTAATTTTTCAGTTTTGAATCTATTTGTTTGGCGTTGCTAACCAAAGTAGTTTCGGTTAAATAATTGAAGTTAGGAATATATACACTTTGACTCTAGCATGCAGGTGTGATTTTTCTTTGTCCTCCTCCTACCCCCTTATTCTAATGTATTATGTATTTAGAAACATGTTTATTTGTAAATGAGGCTTTGTGAGGTTGAAACGGAAAACCAGAAAGGAAATTTCGAACCCTTAGGGCCTTATGTTTTTCAAGCCCCCTTTTCCTTTAATGCTTAATTCGAAAGAAAGGGCTTGCCTTGAGGTTGTCGTTACCTCCCTGAGATTTGTAAAACTTTTATTTATCCTATGTCCCATAGATTTGTGTTAGAATGTATTGAGTTATACTTTATTATTATTTAGTTTTTCTAAAAATAAACTCCATAAATATTTATCTAATCAGACAATGATTCATTTACAAGCAGCCCTTGGAAAAAAAGGAGTCCTCTCTCGGAGTGGTCAGAGTTCATGATCCCTAAGTGGCCCCTTTTAATTTGACGTTGCACCCCCTCCTCCTTTAGGGTTGAAGCAAAATTGATATCTGAGAATGGAATTTTCTGCTGTTGATGGAATTAATCCTAATTTGCGTGAGACAGGAGGGGAAAAAGGTGGTTTGGGGTAGATGAAAGGAAGTACTCACAAAGTTGCAAAGAGCTGCCTTTGAACTTGGTAAGATTCAAGGAAATTGGGCCTTGCCTGGGCTGCTCCCCGCCCTGTAGTTCTGATCTTTAAGAGAGGGATGAGTTACAGTGTTACCTGTCAGTTTACATTGTGGTTCCTCCTTGGGAGTTACTGCCACACACATAAATGCATGAAAATTGCATTTCATTCCCATGTCCCTTAAACACTGTATTAAGGTCAAATAAACTAGGTACTTATGGTGCAACATTTAAGGAGGTGCTGACCTTGAACTTGCAGGACTCTGAGAGTGAGTGCCTCCTTACATTTTGCATTTGAGGCCCCTTGCTTGTTTCCCTGAGTTCTGGGCCCTGCTTTAACACTTTTGGAAGGCTGTGTTTGGGTTGCATTTTTTGCAATAGAAAAAAATCCTTGATCTAAGTGAAGCTGTTTGCTATTTCTGTAACCTCCCCTAGTTTTCTTACTGAAATTAACAAAATGACAGTAAGTGTGATTATACAATATTGTTTGATTCCTGTTTCCATGCAGCGTCCCTGAATTGGCAGGCATGCTGCATCTGAACTAAGATGCAATTTTGCATCAGGTCTGGTCATAACATGTATTTTTTTCTTTGATCCCACTGGAGCTAGGGTTTGACATTCGCGAGCAGACTTATACACGCCACACACCTTATTAAGTGGTACAGTTGCAAGTATCCTCTGTTAAAAAGACATGTGCAGGCATTACCAGGCTGAAGTTTGCTAAGCAGGTTTCCAAAGGATTAATACTTGGCAATTATTTGGCTCTGAAATTGTGGAAGTGGTAATTTGGTGTTCAAAGCAGAGAAGTTAACTCGGGACATAAAAGCAGTTGACATGAACGATCTTTGTTTCTGGCGCTATAACTACTTCCACCTACTAGTCACGGGGATCTCAGGAAGGACTCCCCTTGAATTCCTCCCATTTCATCCACAGGAAAACCTAGTTTGGCAGGTGCCATCATTACCTCCTGGTTGACAGATGAGGGAATCACCACTTGGAGAAATGAAATCATCTGCCCAAGTTCACAGCTCAGGAACAACAGAGCCTCACCCTTGAACTCTTAATACCAGTGCTCTTCACCACCACATAACCCTTCCGTTTATTGTCCAGGGATGTTATTACAGGTACCGTCTGCCCTTTGGAAGAGGTGCCAGAATTTCCTTCCTATGTATTGCTTATCCTTACAAGTCAAGAGCCTTCGTTTGCAGGACTGTTGAGGCATTCAGTGGCCACACTAAGTTTCTGCGGACTTACTGGAGCAAGATTTTGTACATTTCTTTGTGGAAGCCATTCACAGAGGAGCGTGTAAGCGGAAGAGAAGCAGTGGGAATCCTTAAGTCTCGACAGGGGAGAAGGCCCTCCTGATAGAGCAGGAAGTAACTGTCAGTCACTAAGATTGAAGTCTTAGAAAGATTCTGCACTGGGGTTCCGCCCGACCCCGCCAGCCTGGCAGCATTCGCCTTCCTAAGCAAGGAAGCGTTCTTTGGATCCCTGAACCCATGGCGGGTTCCATGAGGTCTGGCACTGTCTGATGTGTGGTGTGTATGAATGAAACCTCTCTGCGAAAAGCTGAAATCGGTTGGAGAAAACTGGAAGAATGAGTCATTTCAGGTTCTTCTCTCAGAACATGTCTATGCTTGTTTCTGGCTGTTTCCAAAGCGCTGAAGTTTCTCTGTGATCCTGAGTAGGACAAAAGGGAGAGAAATGGATATCCACCTTTCCCCCATTCTGGTGAGTATGCAAGTTTAAGAGAAACATGTTAAAAACGCTAGATTCTTTTCGAAGGAGCCTGTCTACATCGGTTATAAACTGCGTCTTCACAGGTAAAGCACTTGGAGCATGGCTGGCCTTCCTCTTAATAACCTTGCTGTTGGCATGAGGCCTTGTCCACACTTTTCTTTGGTAGTTCTTCTCAGTTCCCAGGTGGTAACTGGAACACAGGCCTTGATGGTTTCAGCTCTCCGCAAATGAAATGTAAAACAGACGATGGAGCAAAGTGGCATTCTCGTACCGTGGAGCCAGGCCTCTCACCAATTTACTTTCAGCTGCAGTGATCCCCATTTGGATCTGACTCTAACCTCATGGTGTCTGCTTGCTAGTCACTGCCCAGGTACCGCCCTGCCTTAGTTTGTTCATCTGCTAAATGGGCATTCCTCTCTGTGAGCTCTTAGAGGAACACCGTTGAACTCACTTGGTGATATTTGCAGCTGAAGGCCTGGTCATACGGTAGCTAAATATAAACAACAGTCATGACTGATGTGTGTAGATGTACGTGTAGACAGAGGTGTTCAGGCCACAGATAGGTTTTGATTGACTTGTATGGTGTTCTACCTAAAATATTTGAATTTATCACTTAGGTTTGCTGAGATTTCCTATGCAGGACCCAGATTTCTGGTTACTTTTCACAAATCAAAAAGATGTAGGGACACTAGCCTTTCTCCCAGGCTGGGGCCAAGGTGCTGGTTTAGATGGGGCTTGTCAAGCTGTCTGGTTAGGGATGCTTTCCCACATTCCCTGGTGTTTGATTCCCTGTCTCCTTCATTCGTTGAAGCAATTGCCTGGCCCCTGTGGGCATTTGCATTGGCAGCCCTGATATAGTGCATCCTGAAGCGTGTGGACCGGTACACGCGAGTGTGGACATCATCAGGATTCACAGTCATTCCCGCTGAGGCATGTGCAGCGAGGTTTCTGGAAAGTGCCAGGTTTTTTTTTTTTTTTTAATCCCTTAAGTGATTTAAACTTTCTGGAAGCTGTGCATCCCATGTAAACAATGGGACCCGTAGAGAAACATACTCATTGGAGAATTACGAGGCATATAATTTTGTCTTTAAATTCTTACAAGCGAATTGTAAGAACATGACCTCATAGAAACCTCTGAGACATTACAGCGTTTTAATAACACTTTTCTGCTCCATGGGCTGCCTCATTTTTACTTTTATTAATTTAATTTCTTTTCCTATGTGTGGTAGCGGGCGCCTGTCTCCAGCTCCACCCTTGTGCGCCTCGGGGAAGCCGCCTGGTGCCCTCCCTCCTTGGGGCAGAAGCTCCAGGGGCACGTCCCTGGAAGAGTTTATGAGCTTTCATCCTCTCCTTCATTCCTGTACAGGCTTTTCCCTGCTCATTACCAGCCCGGCTTCCCCTCAGACTGCCAGCAGCACATTATATTAACGCTCCCCCACCCCATCTGCAGCCAGAGCCGTTACCACCACTGTGCCTGCGCCTGTGACTACAAAACCCCCAATCATGGGGTGCCCCTGCGTGGCAGCAGCTCAGGGAAGCCAGTCCCCGCAGCCCCCATGTCCCCATGGGGCCCAGGCTTCTCGGAGAAGGGCGAGAGCTGCCCTCTGCTTCTGTCCCCGTGGCAACCGGGTTGTCCACATTGAATACCTGAATCCATCCATCTGCCAGTTCTTTTTTTTTTTTTTTTCGGCCGCACGCCACGGCTCATGGGATTTTAGTTCCCTGACCAGGGATTGAACCCAGGACCTCGGCAGTCAGAGCGTGGAGTCCTAACCACTGGACCACCAGGGAATTCCCCATCCGCCAGTTCTTTTCAATAGATATTGCTTGACTGAGTGCCTCTGATGTACCAGGCACTGGTGTTTTCAACACTCTGTGAAAACATGAGGTGCCGATGAGACATTAGAACCATAGGGAATGGGACAAAGACAGGCCATTATAAAAGGAGGAACTGACTTTGTGTGTTGAATATCATGGAGTTCAAACAAACTTAGACTCTTAGGACTTCCCTGGTGGCGCAGTGGTTAAGAATCCACCTGCCAATGCAGGGGACACGGGTTCGAGCCCTGGTCTGGGCAGATCCCACAGGCCACGGAGCAACTAAGCCCGTGCGCCACAACTACTGAAGCCTGCACTCTAGAGCCCACGAGCCACAACTACTGAAGCCTGCACGCCTAGAGCCCGTGCTCCGCAACAAGAGAAGCCACCACCGTGAGAAGCCTGCACACCGCAACGAAGAGGAGCCCCGCTCACCACAACTAGAGAAAACATGCACATAGCAACGAAGACCCGACGCAGCCAAAAATAAAAAAAACAAAAACAAGGAAAAAAAAAAAAACAAACTTAGAATCTTAGAACTTCTTGAGAAGCTCTCTGGATGGAGCTCATTTTTCTTTTTCAGAAACTTCAGGAGGCAGTTTATTACATGGGTAAGATGTTGTCCTCTCTGTCAGCCCTGTTCTGGTTCCAAGCAAGACACCGGGGGCTGTCATTTACGTTGCCAGTGGTGTGCATGACCCCTCTTAAGTTGGGCGGTGCACATCCTTCCCAGCCGTCCATGGCGGCCTCGATTCAGACAGACCTGCATTTGAGTCTTGCTTTTACCGTTTATTTGTGAGCCAGCACATGTTTCTTTAGCTCTCCCAAATTTGGTTTCTTCGTCTGCAAAGTGGGGTGGCGTTATGGTACCTGCCTCACAGGTGCCATAGTGAAGACGGGGGTCGGGGGGAGGAGGCATGTTAAAGCCCCCGAGTACCTGCCACGTGGTCTGTACTCAAGAAATAGTCACCGCTGTTAATGGAATGAATGATCGCCTTTCCCACATCGTCCGCCCTTCCCCAGCCGCGTGGTGCACTTTGAAAGGGATATCCTTCACATTCGTTTTCCAGAAAATTGAGGTCACCGACTTGTTTCCTTCTTGATCCCTCCACCCTGCAGTCCCCAGGCCATCTCCCCCTCTGCCGTGCCTCGGGCTAAGCTACAGCAGGGGCGTGTACAGAGCTTCCCTGGCGAACGTCTGTCCGCTGCCTTTATGTCTGCAGCTCGCCTGTGATTTTGGCTGCTTATCTAATCCAGGGAAGGAGCCGCCACTCCTCAGCCTTGGGCAGGCCGGTTGCGGGCTGGCCCGTAATAATACAATTATGAAGGTTAACAGGAAAAAGTGGGGTCCAGGAGCAATTCCAGGCAGCTGGCAGCCCTGCTGAATTGGAAGCGCCCCACCAATGAAAACTGCAGCGAGAAGCAAATTAAACCTCCTATCTGCCATCTCACGCTCTTCTCTCCCCTTTCCTGTTTGGACTTGAAAGGCGATTGGAGCCAGGGCCCTGACAGTTGACGGAAGTGCTGCAAGGGGGGAGTATTTATTTACAGTGAGTCGTGGCGATGCTTGTTCAGGATGCGGTTTCTTGCAGGAAGTTCTGTCCCCACCCCCGAGTTTGATCATTTCTCCAAAAAAAAAAAAAAAAAAAAAAGAAAGAAAGAAAGAAAAGAAAAAAATCCTTGATTGTTTGAGGCCTCCACGCTGACATGGAGCAACACGGGGTAACCTGTCTGTACTTGGAGGATTTGCTGAGTGCACCCTTGGAGGAGGGCCACCAGCGGGCCCCGCTTCCCCCAGATGTGTTCAGGTGCAGCAGGAATCATTGGGCATTTAAAATAGGGAAGTAGGCCGTGTCCACGTGCTGTAAGCTGTGGTTGGCGCGAGCCATTCCGTTCGTTAACAGAAACCAGTGCCAACCGAGGATGTTGTACTGGGTGTTTCAGAGAGAAATCACTTTGAGGCAAATTCAGAGGTGACAGTGCTTAGGAAGCAAGTATCTGAGTTATAAACCGGTCGGCCTGGGGCCGCTGAAGCCCCTCTGAAGCTGAGTGCCGAACTCTGGGTCTCAAGTTTGGGGTGCCTCCTGCCTCTGGGAGTCTTGTAGAATGATGGGAGAGAAGGGAGAAAAGGGAAACAGGGTTCCATCGGAGAGTTTATTTTGGTATTTTCTAAAGTCCTCAGAAGACCCTGTAGTACTACAGAATTTTCTCATAAACCCACAAATATTCTTCATTTCTTATTTAAAAATATACAGAAGGTGAGGAGACGTTACCAAAGGATATGAAATGGAAATTAAATCTCCCTCCCCAGGGTCTCAGCTCCCTTCTTAACTCTTCCAAGTCCTGAGGGACCAGCACCATGGGGCCCGACCAGAGATCTACAGAGTCTGAAAGGACCATGCAGCACGGAAATCTGTGTTTCAACAAGTCCTCCATTTGGTTCTGATGGTCACTAATGTTTGAGAACCGCACCCTTAAGACTGTGGCTTTCAGACTTCACTGTGGTCAGGATCTGCTGGAGGACTTGTTCACACTACAGATGCTCAACCCCAATGCCCAGAGACTCCAATTCAGTAGGTTGCTGGTGGGGCCGGAGACTCTGCATTCTTCATTTTTCAAGGGGAGGGGGCAGGCATCCCTTCCCACCATTCCCCTCCCCGCAGTGGTTCTGGATCTTTGATAAAACGCTGACTTTGGGAGTGGCCCTGATCCTTTTAGAAAACAACCACAAAAGTCACGGAATGGAGGAAGCAGCTCTTCTTTGTTGAGGCCACGGCTAATTGAATACATCACGATACGGACAATAATGAGGACCTTGGCACCCAGGTAAGTTCCCCCAGCTGTCCCAGATGCCCAGCTCATTGCAAGGGACTTCTGCGACTAATTTCTGCAACTAAGGAACTCATCCCTCTTTTGGAGAAACTCTTGTCCGTCTGCCAAAATTACTTGGACCGTGTCAAGATTCAGACGAAGTTGCAAATGTTCTCCTATAGGTGTCTCCCCCAGTGTTTTACCTGATCTCTTCATAGATCATTTTTTGGCTTCTGAAGGTCTTTAACCCTCTTTGAAAGGCGCTAGTGGTTGGGTATGATTTTAAGCTGATGGACTTTATTTGCAGAGTATGGCAGATACAGGTGACAGGCTTCATTTCCCACCCTTTCGAGGGTCTGTCGTAATAGACAAAGTGGTTCCAAAGGTGTATGCAGTCCTTGTGTCAAGGAGCTTACAGTCTGGGTGGCTGGTGGTTCATACAGAGAAAGTATGTGTAGACCAGAAGGGTGGTACTCTGTGGATCTGGTGCAAAAGGAATGACAGACTGTGCGTCCTGTGGGGCATACAGGAGAGCTTCATGGAAGTGGCACACACCGTGCTTGAACAGGGTTTGGAAGGATGAATAGGAGTTCCCCAGATGACTCAAGAGGAAGAATATCATTATAGGCAGAGGCAGTAGCTGGAGTTGTATCCTGCTCTGCCTCCTGAGATGTTTCATGTTTGGGAATCCTTCAGGGTTGTTCAGGAGTGACTTCTGAGTTGGAGGATTCCTGGGGTAGATGGCAGTTGGAACTTAGCTAAGGCCCTCTTGATGCAAATAATATTGGGCAGTATGGAAGAATTTTATCATATACAAAGGGCAGTCACCTTTATAAAATATAGAGAACAATTTTTTTTTCCTGCAGTTTCCCCATTGAATCCCAAAGTTCTTCCATAGTCTGGGTGGGGTTGACAGGCTGCCAAGATGCTTGGGGGACTCGGGCGGGAAAGGGAGTTGGCTGGTTTCACGGTTCCCTGTGCCAGCCTTCTCCACAGCGTGTCTTGTTGAGCATTCGTCCGTTGACATGCTTCTCACTGAGTCTGAGAACGTGAGGATTCAGGCAGGAAAAGTGAGAACACCCCTCCAGAGGTCTGCAGAGCTTATTTAAAATTCCTCTAGGGACCCTGACTTCGGACACACTCTTAACCTTTGCCAATGTGTTTTCCCCAGTAAAGCTGGGGTCATAGTACTATCACCCTTCTAAGAGTGAAGTAATGAATGACATAATGAAGTAATGTGTAGAGAGCGTTTAGCATCGTGCCTGGAAGATCAGTAACCACTTACTCTACGGGCTGCCCGAAGGCACGTGTAAGAGCAAGAACAGGACACACCACAAACCTGGTCTCTGAACTCCCAGGCCAGTCGAAAGCAGAGTTGTTCAGCCTCGGCGCTCTTGACATCGGGGCCAGAAGGTTCTTTGATGTGGAGACTGTGCCTCATGGGAGGCACAGCAGGATCCCTGCTTCCACCCACTAGGTGCCAGTGGCATTGCCTCCTGCCCCCCGACGGTGTGACCACCAAAACTGTCTTCAGACCCATCCCCGGGGAGGACAGAGTTTTACCCCTGATCTTCAGTCTGTCTAGGGCACGCGCCGTGATTTTTGAAGGTATTTATTACCCTGACGGAAGCACTGCAAAACCAAGTCTCTGATTTAGAGTATGTAAAAAGAATACACAAAGGGGCCGCTTCAAGAATGGTTTCATACTGTTTGCAACAGGGAACATGGCTCTTAAGAAAGCCATCAACCAGTACTTGCTGAAGTCCTAGCACATCTCGCAAGAAAGAATTCCTGACCTACGTGTGGTCATTTTCTTGGCTTTTCATTTCATACCAATTTCACTTTAAAATACGAGGAACAGGGTCTTGGGCTGTTTATTTTTGCAAGAGTTTTTGTTCCTTCTTCTTAAAAACTTTTAATGGTAGTAAAACACACACGCTGTGAAATTTACCGCCTTCATCATTGTGAAGTTCAGCAATGTTAAGTATATTCACATTATATCTCCAGAACTTTTTCGTCTTCTAAAAGCTAAAACTGGGTACCCATTAAACAACAGCTCCCATTGCTGCTTCACTCCAGCTCTTGGCAGCCAATTGGACTTCCCGTCTCTCTGAATCTGACTACTCTAGGTACCCCAGATAAGTGGAATCATACTGTGTTTGTCTTTTTGTGACTGGCTTATTTCACTTAGCATAATGTCTCAAGGTAGGTTCATCCGTGTTTTAGAAATTGTGTGTCACAATTTCCTTCCTTTTTAAGGCTAGATTCTATTCCAACGTATGTATATACCACATTTTGTTTATTCATTCATCCGTCAATGCGCACTTGGATTGCTTCTACCTTTTGATCTTATTAATAATGCTGCTTTGAATATGGGTACACAAATATGTCTTTGAGCCCCTGTTTTTCAGTCTTTTAGGTATATACCCAGAAATGGAATTGCCGAATGACGTGAAAATTCTATTTTTCTTCCTTTCTAGATGTTCTTGCCCTTTCTTAGCTGAGGGAAATGGAATCCACTGTCCTTTGGACCCATCTCCACTCTTTCTTGAAGCTTTTCCTTATGTCCCTGTGGCCCCAGGGACCAATGTAGGGCTATCATTTGCGTCCTCGAGCCTGTGGTCCTAAGCAGCGCCTCGGCAGCCGTAAAGAACCACACCTTGATCGCTTTGTCTCTGGGAGCCATGTTGCTTGCCCAAGCTATGCATCTGCGCACGCACGAGACCTGGCCCCATCTTTGCTTGTCTGCCATCTGCATAGACAGTCACAGCCATAGGCAGTTTAGTGAAGCAGTGAAGAGGTAGGTGAGTCGTGAGAAGGGCGAGACGGTGTCTTCTTTCCCAGTGGTGCTTGGGGTAGCACGTTGTAGCTCTGACTTTCAGGCTCCATTCACTGTCTGCCTCTGGACAGCTCTAGACTCGAGCTACCTTCCATGCCCCTCTGCACTCTTCAGAATTTCCACCTGGGAGTCACCCGTAGGGATGTGGGAGGATGGGTGGAACACGTAATTTACTTATAAAAATATTCCGGTTCTGCATTGACATTCTCAGAGTAAGAAAACAGGAGAGCAGAAAAGCAGCATGTTGAAAAGCTTGTATCTATGGAGACTGCTTTTTTCCATCCATTCTTTTTTTTTTTTTTTTTTTCTAATTAGACTGAAACCTCCCTAAATCTATGTAATTCTATTTGCGGAATGGGCCTACTAAGCCTTGTGCCTGAGGACGAGATGTTGACCATCGGGACTTGCGGTGTGTAAGGGAGGTCCAGAAGGCCTAAGGGAGGGCCATTCTCAATATTTGGAAATAAACATGGTGATAGTGGAGGGGAGGCTGCGGAAGGCGGTGCTAAGTTGAAATCCCCAAGTACGGTGATGTGCACTCCATTTGTGAGCCAGGGCTTCCTCTGCTGACGGCCGGGAGGATGGAGAGTCAGCAGAGATAATGAGATGCAAGGGGGCTCGTGCAGCAGCAGGTGACTCTTAAAGGTGGATAAATAAGTGGAAATAGGACTAGTCTTGCTGTTTCACATTTTAAAAAGTAATCCCCAAACACTGGTCTTCCAGATCAGGGTAGCTCGTATGACACTAGGTTGCCAGAAAAAGGAGAATATGGGGCAACATTTATTCGTTCATTCAGATTTTTAAAAAAATAATTTTATTTTATTTATGTATTTTGTATTTGGCCGTACCGTGGCGGCATGCGGGATCTTAGTTCCCTGACCAGGGATGGAACCCGTGACCCCTGCAGTGGAGGCGTGGGGTCTTAACCACTGGACTGCCAGGGAAGTGCCATTCAGATGTTTTAAGAGCCAAGAATCCAGTGCTGACCAAACCAGACACGCCATCCTTAGAGTCTCCACGTTAGCATAGCCCCTCTAATTCTTGTGCGTAATTATACGCGCCCGTGAGATGCATGTGTTTTCCTGAGGTAATAAATTGTTCTATTTTTTTAACTTCTTTTTAATCCCATTATTTTTGTAGAACTATGAGAGAGAGGTTCTAGTGCTAGAATCACACAGAAACACTTTTCTTCTGACAATAAGCCATTGTTATTGTTTTAATTCATCTTCATTTTCTACCCCACCCTTCAGAGGATCCTAGGAGCTTTCCTTGGGTTCCCTTTGACGCTTTTCGCCTCTTGGGATCAAGCTTTCCTTTCTGTCTGCAGCGGGATCCTATCCCTCTGGGGCAGCTCCTTTTTTCTCCAATCACCTCTTTGGTTTGGGTCTCCCGTTCTGCTGCCAGAGGCGTGACCTCCTGTTCCCAGTGTAGCAGGGTTTCTTTCTTTTTATTCCCAAAGGTCTCCCGGGGATGTTTCTGTGAACAGGTGATAATCCCAGACTTCGAGTTCATGCTTCTTCACACGCTGGCCTTGAGTTTTCCGCTGGGTTGAGGGGAGGGTTGGTGGGCCATTGTGGAGTTGCGGGGTGCCCTGCCATTTGGAGAGCACTGAGAGAGACCGGGGGTGCTTATGTGCTGAGAGCCCGCTCTGGTCCCCATCCCTGCCCCACGCAGTGCCTCTGCCGTGCCTTGTGAGCTGGGGGAGTCCGGTGGAGAATCATTATTGGCTTTTGGTACTCTTAAAAGCTGGATGTGTTCATGTCTTGTTTTCCTAGTCGCACGTTCTTAGAAGTGGAATTGTTGCATCAGCGAGACTGCAGAATTTAATTGCCAGCATTCTGTTTTTCAGAATGGTAATACCAAGTGTGTTTCCTATCAGCTTTGTAAGTGAAGGCCCATTTCCCTAAACCCCGCTAATACAGGGTATTATCTGTGAAAGGATTCCCTAATTTGATAGGTGAATAAATGGTCTTGTCTTCATTGGCATTGTTTTATTTGGTAGTGGGGCTTGAATCTTTGTTTCCTCTGTTGTAGATGGCTATCACAGTTACATAAAATTAGATTATTATAACAGACATTTTGCCTTGTTTCTGCTTATGAACCTCTACTCAGTGCTAATAGAGACTCACAAGCAGAGTCTGGTTTCTAGGGGTTTCGATGTATCCTTGTCATTACTCTTTGAGGACAGGGTCTAGACTTGGTTTATGACTGCTGTTGCTTTAATGCTCTTGGGGTGATGAAGTTAATTTTTGAAAGTTTTCCCTCCTCTTTTTCATATTTTAAGAGGTTATGCGAAGCGATTCATAAGGGTTTTATGGAAATACATGGCGTGGTAATAGGGACCATATTTTATGAATCTAAAACGAGGATTTCTGATTTTATGAGAATGAGTCAGATTTATGGGGACAGTGAGGTGGGATATTTGAAATGGGGACTCTGGTGTTAAATCCAGAAGATCACACGGTCATACGAGCCAGCGTGTCCCATGCCGAGTTCCTCAATGCAGTAATTCGTTTCGAGCAGAAACCATCCTCTGGTTAAAATAAACTGGGAAACACTGGCTTTTACCAGGCTGAATCTCTGTTTTATTTTATTTTTAACTATAGGGCTTTTTCAGACTTTAAAATAGTAATGTGCACTGTTGACCCTGAACATACGTAGTTTTCCAGATGAAACCTTTTTGGTGTGGGTTGGGGGTGGGTTCAGGGGACAATGCATTTTTTTTTTTTTTTAATTAAAAAACGTTTTAAATTTTATTTATTTATTTTTGCTGTGTTGGGTCTTTGTTGCTGCACGCGGGCTTTCTCTAGTTGCGTCGAGCGGGGGCTGCTCTCTGTTGCTGTGTGCCAGCTTCTCGTGGTGGCTTCTCTTGTTGTGGAGCACGAGCTCTAGAGCACGCTGGCTTCAGTAGTTGTGGCATGCTGGCCTCAGTATTTGTGGCACGTGGGCTCAGTAGTTGTGGCTCGTGGGCTCTAGAGCGCAGGCTCAGTAGTTGTGGCGCAGGGGCCTAGTCGCTCCGCGGCAGGTGGGATCTTCCCGGACCAGGGCTCGAACCCGTGTCCCCTGCATTGGCAGGCAGATTCTCAACCACTGCGCCACCAGGGAAGCCCGGGACAATGCATTTTGACATAGGGAAGTCTACACACCAGGAATACAGTTTGGGAAATGCTCTATTGGAATAATTATAAATTTCTTCATGGCGTAAACCCACACTCCGTAGGTTAAAATCCAGAAATGGTTTTTAAGTTGTGGAATAAAGGAATGTTACTGAATGTAGAGGGTTCCTTCCTTTCCTTTTTTTTTTGGCCTTAAGTCTATTACTTTAAGCTCTTAAGAGAAAGATAATGACGTAACTAAAAAATCGTTGTGTGTGTATGCACGTGTGTGCAGGTACGCCCAGGAGATAACACTTGCTGTGGAAATGCATATTTTCTGCTTTTGAGGATAGCTTTTTTTTTCCAGAATGAAAGGTAGCCAAACCAGTCTCATTGCTACATTTTGTTTGATATTTCTTAGTCTTAAATATCACTGAATAATACCGTTTTATTGACTTTTGTGCAAGGCAGTGAGCTAAGGAAGAAGGACAGAGAGAAGTTATGTTTCTTAGCTTCAAAAAACTTACACTTCGGTTGAGGAGGGGAGAGAAAAACAGTGAAAAACGAAGGAAAAAAGGTGATATTTGGTCCAGTGGTTAAGACTCCACGCTTCCACTGCAGGGGGCACAGGTTCCATCCCTGGTCGGGGAACTAAGATCCCGCATGCCACACGGTGAACTGAAGAAATGTTGTAGAACTGAACATAATGGGTTGTGAATTGGTTGCACATTACTGCCTGGCTGTAGGAGATCAGAGGAGGGAGAGATGGAGGTACGGGGGCCTGTAAGTCAAGGGTTATAAACAGTTTTGGGGTCATGAGCTCCTTTGTGAAACTGAAAAATCTCTGCATCCCTCTCTGGGTGTGTATGAAACAAATGTCCACTTTTTACCACTCAGAATTAATGACTGTTGACATCTGATCATATGGAGAAATAGAGCATTCATGCTAAAAGCAGTCTCCTCTAACCATGCATTTCAAGATTGATTTCCCTCCCCACCTCCATACATCCACACAAAGGTCCCTCTCATCGCGTTCATCCATATCTTTCTTCTGGGGTGATTGTTTTGTATACGTAAGTGTCCATACAGGGTCTCTAGTGCTTTTGTATATATTTCTGTACTTTGCATAAATGGCATCCTAATGGGCACAGGCACAGACTTTTGTAAATGTCCGGCCTCAGGCACTTCCTGGACCCTGGAAGTCCATTTCCAGATTCCTGTTTTAGAGGAAATTGGGACTTGAACCCAGCGAGCGGGTCCGAGAAGGTGCAGGGGGAGGTGCAGCCTGCAGGTGGGCTCACTGGAGCAGAAGCAGGAGGGAGGGGTCTCCCGAGGCTGTCACCCTGCCTGGGGGTGGGGGAGTGGGAAGGACCGTCCCCTGAGGCCTTGAGAATCTCATCTGCAGCCAGCCCTCTTTTCCACACCTTTCATTTGGCATTTACCGCGTACTTCCTCAGAGTTACTTATCTCTTCAGATGTGTCCATCCTGCTTCTTCACCTGGACTGTAACTTCTTACAGGCTGACTCCAGTTCTTCATCTCTTCGCCTCTCCTCTTGGTGCCTCACCTAAGAAGTACTTGGTGGGTTTTTGTTTTTGTTTTTTTTAAGTACTGTGCAGTAGAAATGTTCGTTACGGTGTTAAGTCTTTGAATCATTCTCAGAAACTAAACTTGAGGCATGTGAAGATAAACGATGACAATTTAAGCCTGCCAGGAAGCTGGAACGTGGGCTCGGGCTATCCTTTGGCATGGATCTGTGTCTCATGATGGCTAAGCTTCCCTCCTGCCGTCGGGGGTGGCAAACAGTACGGGCAGGTGCAGGCACACCTTTGCATACCTGCAGACCAGAGCCGTTCACACCCCTGCAGCCCACCAGCCAGGGAAGAGAAAGCTCACATGGGGACTTGAAAGCTGCTTTTCAGAGTCAGGGCGTCAGGGTGAAGTGGGCTAGCAGGGACCCGGGGTGCGCTGCCAGCTGGGGAGAGCTTATCTTACCAGAGAGGAAAACATTGTCCCGGTGAACCTGTTTTATTTTCTGTTTGTGTAGCATGCACGTTCTTAATGTGTGTTTTTTTATTTTAGCTTACAGGCCTTTCTCCCTGCACAACCAGAGATTATTCCAAGTCTCCCCTGCCTGCCCTCCCTCTGACGTGTAATGTCAGACACCGAATGTGTCGGGCAGTCTGAACATTGTTATCTTTCGTGGTTGACCCCATAAAGTCCTTTCCCTGATTGACTGTGTGCGTGCATGACGGTAACAAACATGAGACGTTGCTCTGTTCCGATGGATACATGTGGAGTGTTTGTATATTTCGAGAAAAAGGGTTATATCAGAAATCTGGCACCTACTACTTGGTTTTATAGCTGTAAAAACAATGTCTAAAGTGATTGGACTAGTTTAGGCTGACTTATTCTATTATCTTCCGGGTCCTTGAATATCCACAGTTTATGACTTGACTTTCCCTATTTGATGGGTGAATTCTTACATGGAGATCTACCCCCATCACTGATTTGTTCGGTGTTTGTCAGAGGGTAGGGGATTCAGGATGAAGCAGGTCCCTCATGTCACCAGTGTTTCTTTGTTTTTTTGTTTTTAAATACCTAAGGATCAAAAACACCAGTGCAGGTAGAAGATGATCAGGGCGTTCTGACCATTGGAATCATTCAAACCCAGTGTTTTATCCATCTTAAAGCTCAGACTTTGGTTCATCCTTGGAAACAGTGCAAAGAATAGCTCCTCAGCCAAATCATGTTTTCAGAGAAGAAGATTTTTTTTTTTACATGTTCACATTTCCTGTCAGAGTTGAGTGTTGAATTGCTTTGAAGGCTAGACTTAGGAGCTCCACACTTCAGCCTGAAAATGAATGTAAATGCTGAGATTTCCGGGTATTTTTTTTGGGGGGGGGCGGGGAGGGAAGGGGCTGGTGCTTGAGGAAGGGGCTGAGGCTGTGACGAGTAGCTCTGTGCTGTAGGCACCCAACGTGCCAGGCGCAAAGCATCCACAGCCAGAGCTGAGATGCCAGAGCCAGCTCAGTCCCGGCCCTGTTAGGTGGAGTGTCAGCCCAGGGGGACCCAGTGGAATAGGAGCAGATTATTAGACAGGGAGGGACAGGAAAAGGAAGCTTCCACAGGGAGAGAAGAATGAGGGTCACTGGGCCAGGGCCCGGGAGGGGTGCACCAATTGTACTCTGAATGCAGGGGAGGGGTGCAAGGTCAAAGCCTGGCTCAGGGTGGCGAGGCAGGGACGGGGAAGGGGAAAATGCTCTGGGCCGAGCTTGGGAGGAGACGGAAAAATCAACTAGACAGATGGCAGGAAAGCCGCGGGGGCACACGCAGGGCTGGGCTGGGCTGGGCCGCTGCTGCGGTGGGCTGTGCACACTGAGCTCCTAAGGGGCTGTTGCTGTCTGGGCTTGATCTCCTTGCTGCCCCACGGGGTCTCAAGTTCCTTGAAGACAGGGGTACAAGTGCCAGCCCTTCTGAGGTGTCCCTCTGACACATGGGTTGGCCCTCCAGTAGGTTTTCTAAGAGTAGCAACCTTAGGGGACCCTGAGACTGCTGAAGGGTCTCTAAGCTTCTCAGGTGGCTCAGGGGATGCTCACCCACACGCCGACAAGGGAGCAGGAATTACAAAATGATGGGGTTCAAACTTAGTCCTACTTTCCCCCTTGATGGCTTTGACTTCCCACGTCACACACACACAGAAGTCAGAATAAACACGTGGAAAGAAAAATATTGTCAGGAAAAGGTCAGGAGGTTTGGGTTCTGAATTTTGACTCAAGGCCCTAGGGTGGCTTCATGGAAAAGTCGATCTTCGTTCCTTGTCGCGTGTGGTTGTTAGCTATGAAATGAGGACTTTGAAGTAAGGAGCTGTTGAGTTGCTATTAACTTTTGCATGTACCTTTGGAAAAGGTGTTGGGTTGAAATAACCATCCAAACTACCTAGTAAGGACATCTGGGACCAGATGGACCAGGGTTTGAATCCCAAGTTCACCGCTTACGAGCTTGGTGACCCTGGCAAGTTAACCTTATTTCTCTGAACCTCAGTTTTTCCATCTGCAAAATGGAAAAGTCATTGCCAGGGTGGAGTGCGTGAAGCCCATGGCTTAGCCCAGTGCCTAGAGGGGCGTGAGCACTGAATCGTGTCAGCTCTTATTAGCAAGCTGTACTCTACTGGAGTGAAACCCACGTCACCAAGAATGTTAACCACACAGGTACTTCCTGGGCAAGCATATCTGAGCACGTTGTTTCTTATTCTTCAAGGCCTTTCTTTTTCTTGAAACCTTCCCTGATTTCCTACTCATTAACCAGAGAAACGATCTGAGCTTTTTGCTCCCACTGGCGTGACCCGAGGCTGCTGCTTTCTTCCTGTCCATGTTGTCTTTACACCGCTCCTTTGCGTGTCCGTCTTCCTCCCTAGATAACCAGAGCTACTTGCAGGCAAGGGATGTGACTCCTGGGTGCCCCCCTAGGGCTCACCTCCCTGCACGCGCCGCAGTGTTTGGTTGAAATGAGATGAAAGTGCTGGGGGAGGTGTTTCATGTGCATAGGAGGCGCCCTTTGGCACAGGTCGCCGTTCTCTGGTGGTTGTGGCTGCTTTGTTGCTTCAAAGGCAGCTGGGCCAGTGACCTGTAAGGCATTGCCCTGTGGACATTCTCACCCCAGAAACATGTGGCTACCTCCCCCGAAGCCCAGGGAGCGTGGGTGACAGACAGACACCATAAGGCTGAGTTCTGAGCCTCTCTTCCAAAGTGGCAGAATGCAGTGTTTTCTCTCTGTTTCCTTGGAATCTGGGCAGGTAGATTCATCTTTTAGACATAAGCCTGAGAGCTTCAAGGATAGACTACCCTGAGATCGAAAATTACAAAGGTAATGCTGTTTTAAATAAGAGTGCATTAAATACGGAACCAAATAATTTCTAGGGTAAATGGCAAAGGATAGATTCTGCTATAAGTGAAGTACTGTGCTGATAACTGCTCCTGGGTTTTTTTGTTTTTTTTTTGTTTTTCCCTTGAACTTGGGATCCCTGCATATCACAGACAAGCATCAAAGCCCAAGATTCAAATCTGTTACTGAATCCATTCCAGGAAAGCAGAGAAAAGCTACCAATTTGTCATCTGTTATAAAATTTTATAACCTTTCTCTCTCTCTCTTTTTTTTTTTTTTTTTTTTTGATATTTTTGTACTATTATTCACTCGGCTTGCGAGAGTGTGCCAGATTTGCGCCTGCTCATTTTACCGTGTGTACACAGCTGTGGTCTCTATTTTCTAAGTAAGGACTGTCGGGTTGAGTTGGCCACACCAAAATCGCTCACGCTGCACTGTCCTCGAGTCAGGCTCTCCGTGATTTGACGCTGGCTATTTTGGGGTATGGTCAGGAGGGAGCCAGTTAAAAACCTGAATCGCCTCATTCCCAGGGTGGTCTTTCTCTGTCGAGATTGTGGTCAGCAAAGCAGGAGGGCAATTTGACCAGCCTCTCGTGTCACTTCCTATGTGAGTCTGGATGGAGAAGAAAGAGGAATCTTCATTTCTCCCAGTTGCCGGATTTTATAGCGTGGAAAGATTTTGAATTTTGTTTTTCACTGGGTATGCAAGTATGTATTGAGGAATACTGGTAATGGGCTTGTCTTGGGGGTGTGGAATGAGGAATAAAGTACACAGCGTTTTGTACTTTCTTTAATAAAGCGAGTGAGAAGCCAGCAGCCAGGTGGGTCAGAGGAGGGCACCGCGGAGCCACGTAGCTATCTTGAGATGAGGACGCTTCTCCAAGACACCGACTTCCTTGAAAAGTCTTATTTTGAGGGTTTCACCAAATTTCAGCTCAATATTTAGTTAACACAGACGAATCATTATGGAACATGTTAATTCTGTTTTTCCATTTTTATACAATCAGTCGAACATTTCCTTTCGAAATACAATACTCTTTCAGGTTTTGCTCCGAAGCCTTTTTTTTTTTCTAACTTTCTATTTCTGTTTCAATATTTTCTGCCGCCCAGACATCAACAGATGGACAGGGACATTTCAGTCCCCCTCCTCCCACCCCCCACCCCCGAGTTCTCACGAGCCACACACACAAGTGCTGAGTTCCGCCTGGCTGCCTGCCTTGGCACAAGCCTTTGATTCCTGAAATGCTCAGAGCAGCCCAAAAAAAAAGAAGTGTTTTTCAGGTGAGCCTGTCCAAGAATGCCTTTTTTCCTTAAAACAAATGGTTCCTTGCTGTTCGCCCCCACCCAGCCCAAAGCAGTGAAGGCAGATACAATTCAGACTCCTCTATAGTTTTTCCTTGATGTCCCCTTAGAAATGACATCTCCTGGGTCTGGCGGCTCCCGCCACGGGCGAGCTTGCCGGGCATCCATGGACCGCATGATGCGCAGGGACAGCCTACGTACAGCCGGACCCCGCATCCACCTTCCCGCTCGGCCCAGGCTGTAGTTTCCACGTCTCCTCCTCAGGTTTGCTGGCTGTAATCACGGAAATAGCAAAAAATGTCAGCCTACTACTGCCTGCAGTAGTCGGCAGTAGTCCAGGGAGTTTCAAAGGGACGTTTTATTGATTCTGTAAGTGCACAGTAGAATGGATGAGCTGAGCTGAACCTCAGGGCCAGGAAAGCCCCTATTCCACCAGCAGCTCCCCCATGAGCCCAGGTTTAGCTGCAGCTCACAGAGCAGTCACAGTTCAAGGTGAAGTGTGCACTTAACCCTTTCTCCGACACACCCCTCCAAGTTTCTTTTGTGCGCACGTGTGTCCGGGCCACATCTCTTTGCAGGAATTTCAAATGTCTAATTTCCTTTGCATCTTGTAACGTGCCCTGTTATTGTTTTATGGCTCTGCCTCTCGAAGGGCTGTTGTCAGACCTTGGGTGTGAAAGCCCGTTCATACAGGAGCCTCTTCAGAACAATGTGCTTTCAATAGGAACTTCTCGTGAGATGGAAACCATAAAACAGGCTTCTGAACAAGACTCGTTAAGCTACAATAGCCCATTCTCTGCTAATAAGCTGATTGCTTTCCAGACCTGAAGGGGTGGACCAAGCTGTTTTGCCAAAACAATTGAAAATTAGCTCTGTAAACTTTTACTGCTGCCATATTTTGCACTGGCATTCATATCTGCACTCTTCCATTCATTGGTTGGAGCTGGAAACAATTGGAGCAAGGGCCTTTTTAAAGCCAAAAAGGAATTATGGAGTGTCTCACTCACAGGAGGGCTGGGGACACCTAACCATTTTCTAGATTGTTTCACAAGCTTTCCCTGGTTGCTGAAGTCCTATTGGGTGGGATTGCTTGATCTTTTGCTGCTGTGTTCATCTTCTGGAGGATATGAGGACTTTGAATGCAGATGGGACAGTCTCAGGCTCCTGCCGGAAGAAAGAAGCTCTTCTTCCATCACATGGTATTTCTCAGCTTTATTAAAAGCCATGGTGCTGGTGCCCGAAGGGGGGACTTTTCTCAGATGTAATGAACCCTCTGGGCCATCTCCTCCCCGCTGGTGGTTCTGCTCTTCACCTCGAGGTGGAAGACTCCAGAATATCCCTATTTTGAGCTCATCTTTTCTCTTAGACTCCAGGCACTCGTTTTCAGGTTGCTGGAAGATATCTTCACAAAGATTCCCCCCTTGCCCCACCCCACCCCAAATCCCAGATCTCCGAGCAGGCATTTCTAGAATAGAATTTGTCATCTCTTCTCCTGTACCTTTTCACCCTCCTGCATTTCCTATGTCTTTTAATTCCATCACCACCCTTTCCAGTCATGCCTGAAACCTAGGATGGTTCTTCTGGCCCTCGCTCCTCCTGTTCCCTTAGTCGCTAAGGTCTGTGAATTGTGTCATTTCTATATCATCCTTTTCCTCCATTCTCCTTGTTGGGTTTGTCCTCTTCTTCAGGCCTTTGGTGTGCTTGGTCCATATCATTGTGGCAGCCTGTGGCTGACAGCCTTGCCTCAGTATGTTCTTATTGGAACTGCCTGAATGGTATCGCATATGTTTGTTCAGAACCTACAGTAGCCCCCTTGGCTGAAAACAGAGCCCAGTCTCCTTGGCCGACAACAGAGCCCAGTCTCCTTGGCCTGGCATTCCAGGCCTTCCTGTGATCTCCCCGCGAACGCCCTCTGCAGCATGGTTTCTGGTTCTCCTTAATCTCCTTTATGCACCCTCCACTCTAGCCAGACCCTCTACCTAGCACCCTTCGAACATCACGGACAGCTTCCTGCCGATGTGTCGCTGCTCTCACTCTGTGTGAAATGCTTTCTCTCCCTTCTTCATTTATTAGTTTATGTATTCTGCAACCATGGATTGAGTTCTGTCTTTGTGCCAGGCCCTGGCTACCTATAAGATATATGGAGATGATGCACACAGCTGTGGTTCCTGCCTTTATGGTCCTTTAAGGGGAGAGTCCGATAATAAATAAACCACGTATGAGTGAAATAGGGTGATTATATGAAAAAATACATCTGATATTTTAAGAGACAGTGGAAGAAGGGAGGCTATTTTAGTTTGTGTGTTCAGAGAAGGATTTTCCAAGAAGGCAGTATTTAACTGAAGGTTTGGAAGACGAGAGGGGGACCACCATACACAGAGCTGGGGAAGAACCTTCTTGGCAGATAGGACAGCATGTGCAAAGGCCCTGGGTAGGCTGAGCATAAGTCTTAAATGAACTGAAAGACTCTGATCCTTCATCTGTTGAGGTTTTCATTTTCCTTTCATGTGTCCACTGTATTCCTCCTCTTGCCAGATGCCATCCTTAGTCAGCTCAGCTAGGTTCACGTCTACCTCTCCTGAGCATCTACCACTTTGGTCTTCCCTTGAAGCACTTCTCCATGTGGGCTCGTATTGAATTTATTGAATGAGTGTCCTTTGAATTCTTTGAGGATAATGACTGTACATTCCCATTTTTCTTCCTGTTATCTTCCGAAGGAGAGACTTCCATCTAATGAGAAGTTACAGATTATTTGCTGAATTATTTATTGACGTTGCAAATATAACTCAGAAATTAGCTTACCTTTAGCCAGTAGTGTAGCTTATTTTATTGACTCCCTCTCCTGATTGTTTGCTGACCCTTCCGGACTTTGTGGCGTCTTTTCAATCCTCAGACTTGCCTGCCTGCCTGCATTTCCAAAGAATGCCTTGTTTTCCAGCTCCAGAGGAGTTGGTGTTAGTTAGTATCCTCTTTCAACTTCCCTGGGGATCAGAGATCTGGCATGATCTGAGGCTCATGCATTGAACTTGGAGTTTCTGCTAGGGTTTTTCCAGTTCTGGCCAGAAACTCGGGTGAGCCAGCGTGTTGGTCAAACCAGCTGGCCTCCAGGCTCTGGTCTTGAACAGGCCATGCTGTTGATTGATGTGGTTCAGCAGTACGTGGATGGGTGAATGTGGTTGTGAGCCTGGAAATTTGTTAAGAGTTTGAATCAGCCCAATTTAGTGGCCCTTTGTGTTGGATGAATGTCATGGTAGAGGAAGAAATGAGGCCAAACCTAGAGATATTCATAAATCTCATGTCCTTTTTTGGTTCTTTTTTTAAAGTGGTTTGGCTGCCCTGCCCAAATGAAACCTTCCTTGGGACCCCCTCACCCCCATTTAAAATAAACACAAGTTGAGTTCTAATGGTTGACTAGGGGCATGAGTTCAGAGCTCCTTCTTCTTGCTTTTCTTCATTCAACAGATACTTATTAAGCACTTATTTTGCCAGGGACTCGGCAAGGAGCTGAGAAGACAGTTATGTACCAGGAAGCGGAGTGACTTCCAGCTGAGAGCAGCTGGTGTGTCCTCCCCACCTTCCACACCACAGGGGCCCCTTGGAACAGAGTTTGCAAAGCACAGTCTGTAATAAGAACAGTAAAGTGAGGACACCTTGTAGGTTATTATCTGATATTTACGAGTTAGTGTATTCCCGGTATATTAATAAAAATTCAAAATAGTGCTTTTTTTTTTTTTTTTCTTCCCCCTCAGTAAACACTTGGAGTAGAGCAGCTGCCATATGCATTTCCCTCTGCCTGGAAAAACTTTCCCTTTTCTTTTCAATCACTCGTGTCCTCTTCCGTGTGACTTGTCCCTTCGTCCCGCTCCCAGCCTAGGACTGTTTTGTTTCTCTAGTTGGACCTTGGTTTTTTGAAGGCAAAGGCTGTGTGAGATTTGAAAAACTTTCTAATTTCAGACTCCAGTTAAGATATCGTTGGGATTTAGCAGCCATTTTTGATTCTTAGGCTTGGAGGTCCTCACTGCTGTTAGTTAGTTAAGCCCCCAGCACACCTGGAATGAAGGGTGGAAATACCGTGAACTCAGAGTCTAGAGAACTGGACATTGAATCCCGTTCTACCTGCCATGGGCACTGGTCAAGCGGCTTGTTTCAGCTCCTTTCCCCGATCGGTCACGTAACAAGGTTATGGTGAGGACTATGAATCAGATGAAGAATGTGCCCCGCTCAGTACCTGAGACATAGCCAGAGCTTACAGGAGACGGACATTTTCCTTATTATGATCCGAAAGCCCAGGAGGGAAGTTTAGGATCTCCCCTGTTAGACAGCAGAAGTGGTGGTGCTCCTGTGTGCCTGGTTTCCAAGGTCATTGTCCCTTCTTTGCTACCCTTAGTCAGACAGTTATTAAAACATCTTTCAGCCCAGTTCATCGTTGCTCATTGAAAAAGGTGCTTGTTCTGGCACAGATGTGAAAATCTGTTTCTGCTGGTACGTCTCTACAGACTTGTGTGTATATTTAGGGCCACACATAAAATCCTGTGACCCAGGATAAGCCGATTGAATGTAGCCGAAGACATCCCAGGCTCAATTAGACCCCGTGTGGAATGGGGGGGGAGGGGGAGCGTGATAGTACTTCCCTGCCAGGTTCCAGCAGGATTCTGTGAGGGAAGAGGGCTCAGGCACACAGGAAATGACTGTGAAATACACCCAGGCCAGGCCGGGATGCCCCTGGGATGGCCCCATGGGCAGCTACCCCTCCAGCGCCGGTTCCCAGCTTCTTTGTGCCCATTTTAGAAACGTGTCCGAGCACGCCAGCCGGCAGAAGATGATCCTTGTGTTAGCAAAAGCTTGCGAAAGTCCTGGATGCCCGATAAAGTGGAGCAGTTTGTGAGGGGAGGCAAAGGGCACACCTTCAGGATTAATGGTTTTTTCCCTTGGCGGAATTCCAAGGTGGGTCTCTGTGCCAAAGGACATCACCTCCAGGCCTGAGCCTAGGATGTTCCGAGGGGATGGTTGGCCTTGGGGGAGGGAGCCAGGAGCTGCCTCCTCATCGTTGGTTGCCCGCTTGGAGTTGCCAAAACTCTTTGTGTCTCTCTGCTTCCTCATCTGTAAAATGGGCTTAATCGCACCCGGGGAAGGAAGAACTCATA
Source organism: Balaenoptera physalus (assembly GCF_965194825.1). NCBI lineage: Eukaryota > Metazoa > Chordata > Mammalia > Artiodactyla > Balaenopteridae > Balaenoptera > Balaenoptera physalus. The sequence goes on along the minus strand of NC_138896.1, from coordinate 91,675,939 downwards.
GGGTTTGTGTGGATTTATAAATTCACCCTCAGAAAGCACTTTGAAGACGTGAAACTGTCTCCAAAGGCTTGTAGGTGTCGTAAACGTGCTTGATCAGAAGCGCTGCCGTCTTACATCTGTGGGGCATCGAAGGCTTCAGATGCTGGGGCGGGGTGTTGAGCCTCAGGTTGTACTGGCCTTGTTCTTGATCAAGGTTTCTTTTCCTCTGAGGAAATCATGGCTTGTTATCTTAGCTTAGACACCAAGACTTTTATTGGAGTTCTGGTTTGCTTTTTCTACCTGTGATGGGAAGGGGTGTGTGTGTCAACCCAAAACCTGAAGGTAGCTTCTACTGAAAGTGAAGTGAAGCAATTTCAAGACTCGCACGGCCAAGAGAGACGGTGGTTACCTTTTTGTCTTTTACAGTTACGTCTGGCCACTAGCTCCCTCCCACAAGTGTGATAACTTCACAGCCGTATTCCGTTAGCTCCTTCCACATCTCATTGGAAAGACTTGTTGCAACTTGGACGGTTTTTCTTTTTGCTTTTCGTATTGATTATTTTTCCACACTTCAGGTTCATTTGAAACAGGTTTTCAGCCTGGGCCCCGTGGAAACCTGTTTTGGGTTGTGGGCTCTCCTGACCTTACTGGGAGGGTGAGAAGACAGGTGGAGATGAGGGGCAGGGACCCTATGCCCTCACTACTCAAAAGTGTGGTCCCTGGGCCAGCAGCATAAGCACCACCTGGGTGCTTGTGACAAATTCAGAATCTTGGGTCCCCGCACCCCACTTACTGAAACAGTCCGTTTTTAGCAAGATCACCAGGTAATTGATACCTACATTAAGGTTTGAGAAGCACTAGAACATTTTAAATTGTATGTATTTTTCCTAATAGGACTCAAAAATATTGTGAGGGGGGATGGTTCTAGGTTGAGAAGTTCATGTTTACGCTGATGCCATTACATGCTCCTTTCTTCCGAAGCATCTACATCGTCACTCCCCCCGATTTCCGACTTCCTTTATGTGTTGTCCTTGACTTGTGTAAGAAAGCTGTGAAGTGTGACTGAAACTAGCAGTGAGTTAATGTTTCCTGTTCCACATCACACCATTAAAATGTCGAAATGTCTCAAAGGAGAAGTTGCTCAGGACCCAGATTGCTCAGTGACTGCAGGCTGCCTTAAGAGCTTGCGCTGGGCGGTTTGAAAACTTCAAGAGGAAGCAGCTCATGAAATGATGAAATAGAGAAGCGAGGCCACTTCAAGAGGGGATCAGATTAAGACTTGTGCTCCTGACTTGCTCAGATGGAGGTGCTCCATCAGCAGTGCGGGGGCAGTTAGGATGCTAATCATAGGCAGGTGAACAGGGCTTTGGTTTTGTTTCAGAGAACTGTGGTAGGTGGGGATGGTTTTAAGAGTAAGTCTGCCTTTCCGAGAGAGGGCTTTGGGTAAGTAGCTTGGTGACATCATGCCACTTGGATGAAAGAAGAATCAAGCCAGCCTTTCTTTGGGCAAGAGGTCCTGAGACCAGCGGCTTCCTTGTTTCTGGGGTGAACCATTCATTACGCAGGTGCCTCTGTCCTGAGTCTGGCTGGTGACCAATGTTTTCATATTGCGGTTTTCCTAAAATAGGATGGACTGCAATTTATTGTCATGCATTGGGGAGATGGCCCTCAGACAATTTACGTGTCTTTGAAAAAAATGTCAAGTTGTATAAATTCAAGATTATTTAGGAAACGCATGCAATTTTGGTTGCCTTATTGAATAAAAAGGTAACTAGATTGCCCTAGCACAGAGAAAATATTGAAACCATGTGTAGCTTTATTCTTTTTTCTGAAATTATGAACAGGGCATAAATTTACCTGAGGGTAGAGGATGGCATTGCCTAGTTAAATTCACCTCTAATTAGTTTCATTTTTTTTTATCCTGACGTCACAGCTGAGGAAGGTTATGTTCATTCACTTTCTCCTGCAGTTTTGTTCTTCCTTTGCTTGCTCTTATGTGATTTCCCCCAAAGAACGTGTTGCTCAGTGGTCTCCTTTAGGAAACACCCGACTTCGGGAGTGATGGTGACCTATTATCCGTTGGTGTGTCTGTCCCTTGCAGATCTGTAGTATCCTTTGTGACATGGGCATTTCTAAGCTCATCTCCAGGGTCCGTCCGAGGGTGGGGCTTCGTGGAACATTGACATTGTAGAGCTCGAGGGGAGTGGAAAGCCCCTGTTAGTCCTATGGTTTTACTTGGTGGGCTGGGGGCAGCAGTTGGGACAGGAGGTGGAAACTCAGATGCACAGTGTCAGACAGGGAAAGCGACTTTATCTGTCGCTGTCTTTGTGGGTCACTGTCTGCTTTCCTGAGTAGCTACCACCTTGGGTAGGGTCTGGTTTTACGTACGCGTACATGTGTAGCTAGGTACGGTGTATGTATATACACTCGACCCTTGAGCAGCGTGGGTTTGAACAGTGCGGGTCTGCTTTTTCGTGGTTTTTTTCTCAAGAGTAAATACTCTAGTACCACACGATCCAAGGTTGACTGAATCTGCGGATGTGGAGGAACCTCTGACAGTGAGAGCTGACAGTAAGTTATATGCGGACAAACCCCCGAGCTGTTCAGGGGCCAGCCGTATGTATGTATGTGTCTTTGTGTAGGTGTGGGTATGTCTCTGTGTATCTGTTCATGTGTAAGTTTTTGTGACCTTTAGAGACATGTACAGACATAAATACCTTTAGCGACATATGTGTGTATGTCACTATGTCTATATGTGTGCGTATATTTTTAAAGCATTTTTAGGGCATGTCATGATAGAAACATTCGGGATCCACATGTTTAATCGACTACACAGACAAGAACACCAAAGCTCTGAGCAGGGAAGTGCTGTGTGGCGTCTTGGTGGAGTTAGACAGCACGCCTCGGCTTTCCTCCTATTTGCTCTAATACAGCTTGTCACCTTCCATGTCACCTCTTTATGCAGCTACACATCAAACTCCACACCCTCAGTTTTGCCCTATCTATAAATATTTGGAATATAATGTACTTAACATTTTTCCTTTAAATTGCTTTTTAAATATTTATTTATTCATTAGTTAATATTTTAAATAAAAGGACATTTCAGAATTTGTCCGTTATTGGACAGCCAGTATGATGGTGAACCCTAAAGGAAAGAAAAATGTAAAAATAAATACCTGGCTATTAAATGTGTGTGTGTGTGTGTGTGTGTGTGTGTGTGTGTGTGTGTGTGAGAGCATGAGCGCAGGCATGTCGTATCTCTATTGGCCACCTAAAGCCACCCCACGTACCACCCAGGGCACTCATAGCACACTTTGGGAAGCACGGAGTTAGACCAGAAACCTCCAAATCAGTTTGCAAATGATGTGGCGAGTCAAGAGACCAGTCTGTAAAGGTCATTGCCCTGAGAATGCTGCTGGCTGGGACAAACAGTGTCAATGGAAAGCCAGTTTCTCTCTTACCTTTTGATGGCAGGTGTTAGGTACAACCTTGAGTGAGATCATCCTGGTCTCACTTAGGACCTACAATGTCTGTAAACATCCACTTTTGAGTTTTTTCTTCACAGTTCTGCCACAAGGGTAGAAGCTGTAATTTGGGATATGGTTTTTCCTTTGCCCTGATGTATCACTGACTTCTGATTCTTCAGTTCTTCCAGTAACCTTTTAGACATATATATATATATATATATATATATATCTGTATATCTGAATTTAGTAGATGCTATCTTGATTCTTCACTGTGATATTGGCCTCGAGTGGATAACTGGAATAAAACATTAAGATTGTGGTCACCCCAAATTAATCTTCTGCTTGAGAGTGTATATGCTATCTGTGGATTTCGGGATCCAAGGTGGGTATGATAAAATGTTGTGGTTCTGACAGTTAATAATTTCTTTTTCTATTAGCTCTTTTGAGTGGAGGAGAGAGTTGAACTCTTTTATTACTTCAAAATAATAACAAAAAAGAACCAGCAGTGAATTTGTATGTTGTATAAAACAGAAGATAGAAACAAAGTGCTGTTTTCTGTCCCTGTCATTTGAACCCAGCTCCCTAAAATGAATGGTATGGTGCCTTTAAGTTACAGATCCCAAGAGGGAAAATTGAAGAAAAATGCTGCTTAGCCTTTGCTTTGCTGTGTTTCATTTTCCTGTGCTGGAGAATATGCAAATTGCCTTTCTGTGGATGCTCTGTCACATCCTTGTAAAGATTCTGTGGGGATCCATGCATCTTGCTGAGTTGAGCCTTGTGCCAGCTCGGAGAGTTTGATTGTTTTTGCTAATAGAGACAGATTTTGTCATTAGAGATACCCAAGTGTGATGCTGCCTGCATTCTTCTTGAGTCTCTGGTCACAGAAATCTCTCTGGCTTTAGGTGCAATTCAGTGGAAACACACACACACACACACACACACACACACACACAGAGACATACCCCACAAGCACACAGAATTTGACTGTGGAGTTGGCAGGGAATATGTGAGCCAAATTTGGCCTGTAGAAATTAACACTGGCAACTTCGTGAGTAAAAATTACATGAAAAGCACTCATGAGGGAAGGAAGAAGGAAAAAAAAAAAAAAAAAAAAAACTAGGATAACAGTGCAACAGACCACATTTCCTATCCAGTCTGTCTTCTCGAGGCTGTTTGTCTAAACAGCATTGCCAGTTTTTCTAAACAGTACTGCTGGTGTCCTCGATCTGTAATATGAAGTGAATCGACTATGCCGACCAAATGCTCGTTGAGTTGAGAGTTCCTTTATTTGGCCAAATTAAACCCAACAACCTCAGCTCTGTCCAAACTTGTGCTAGTACAGGGCCAGCTAAGACGCCCGTCCCCATTTGTAGATCTGCAGAGAAAAATGAAGTGACACATTAACTGTTTCCTGTCCCTTGGATGAGAAGGAATTTAGCTCCATGTGAAATTTAATCAATTTTTGTCTCCGAAGCGCTGGAAATGTAATACTTTGACGTTGCCTCCCACGTGGAAAAAAAAAAAAAAAAATCACAAGGGGTTCCGTGTGGTTTTTAGAAAGGTAAGTATGCTGTTATAATCTCATGCGGATGGTTCAAGATTTCCCTCTGCCATCCTTAGCATCAGCTAAAGAGGACAGTCCAGGAGCTCAGTGTTCATTTTTAGGAGGACAGTTTGCAATGGTTTATGGTTTTGGTTTTGGTGCTGGGTCTTAGTCCACGAGATCAGATACGGAGATAAGTGGAAGTCTGAAATCAATAATGATGGAACACAGCCAGCGTGAGACAGATGCCAGGATAAACCATCTGTAAATTCCATGGTGGACAGGGTTGGGGCTCACAGTGTTTATTTGCATCCCATGGACCCCTGGACCAGCCCTGAGGATGCTGTGTATCTGGACCATTTGCCTTCAGAACGCACTTCCTCCCAACTTCAGCTCCACCTGTTATCTTACATGTCTTTGAAGAATTGCTTTGGGCATTTTTAAGAACCTGTTCTAATTTTTGCATATATTGGAAATCCAGTGAATAAGGTCGGACAATTTTGTCTTAGACTCACTGGCACCCCTTCAGTCTGACCTCCATTCGGCAGCCTGAGTGATCTTTTCAAAATGCAGTTATGATTCTGTCCTGCTCACCTGTTTACCAAACTGAGACCCCCTTCATTGGCCTCCCACTACTACCCTTATGATGAAGACAAAATTCTGTCATGAAATCTGTCCAGCCTTTCTAGTGTCATTTCTGTCTCATTCTATGCTCCCCTGGCCCCCCCTTTTCCTGCTGCAGCCACACTGCTTATACCTTACTGTGATCCTTGGTGCCACCGGGCCTTTGCATTTTGTTCTTTCTGCCTATTATATGCCTCCCTCTCTTCTTCACCTGTCCATCAGTTGTCAGCTCAATAGTAACCTCCTCAGGGAACCCTTATTTGATCTCTCTGCCTTTGCCAAAGCCCCTCTTAAATGATCTCCTGGCCCCATTTAACTTGCTTGTGTGGCATTCATCCCAATATGGTTTACATGTATCTTTGTTTCTATAGTGATTAATGGGCATCTTGTCACCAGCTCCCACAGGAAGGAATGTAACTTTCTGTGTACTGTTGTATTCTGGTCTCTAAACACAATGCCCAGCACAAAGCAGATACTTTGTAAATACTCCTTGGGCAAGGGGCTATAGTAGTTGGTCTGTTGTTTCTGTTTTGAAACATGCTATATAGTCTCAACTTTTGATTATTTTGAGCTCTTTCCAAGTCCTATTTTAAAACCAAACCAAATGGTTTACTTATAAACTGAGTGGTTACTCTCTTTAAGTGGTTTGCTATATCAGTTTTCTAAAGTTGCCTTTATGTTATAGGGCTGAGGTTCTTTATTGGGAATGGGGGGGTGATTATGTGTTTCGTGGGGTTAAGCGCAGTTTGTAGTCATGATTATTTTATAGTCAAAGACCCAAACGTTAGATACTAAAGCCCATAATGGGGGGAAAAAGAAAAACTAATATTTGAGTTTTATTCTGCTTATTTTTGCTCTTCCTAATAATGCCTGCCCCTCCCCCCTTCTCTCCCTCTCTTCACTTGGTGTTAAGGAACCGTTTATGGCCCACAACCATGCATAAGCCACGTAATTTTCCTCAGCCTCAGTGTCCTTATCTGTAAAATGAGTTGAATTACATGATAGCTAAGTTCCCTTCTGGCTCTGACATTCTAGGTTTTATTTGTGTAAATATTGGCTCTCATATCAAAGACACAGTTTCAAAAACCTGTTTCTATGTCTACATCTTATAAAGTTTCATGGAGCCTTGGAACATTCTTTGTTATCAATAAGACTTAAAATTATATTCACAATTTATAGATTGAAAAAAGTATTATTCTACTTAAGGAAATTCACCTTTTTAAAAATCACTGAGATCCTCATTTCCCCATGATTTTGCATGAGATTTTAAATAAGTGATCTATGAGGAAATAAAAGATTCTCTAGACAAACTAGTTTGAGCCACACTTGGCTTCTTTCTCGGAGCCTCTGAAATACATGTGTGCCTTAGGAATGTCCAAGGGGTGGAATATAGTATACTTATTGCTTGATTACAAACCTACTTCCACGGCAAGGAATGCTAATCTTTGGAATACATGTGTTTCTGTATGTATTGGGGGTGGGAGGAGAAGGTTCTGGTACAGATGACCTTAAGATGCGAATGAGAACTTAATGTTGTATTTCCACATACTTAGATTTCTCATAGGGTGTGAACACAGTATATTTTGGGGGCGCCTTTTAATTCTTTTTTTTTTTTTTTAATGAACAATAACAAGAACAATGAGAAAGTGCCAGGAGAATAGAGCATTCTGAAAGAAAACATGGCGATGGATGATCGACATGAAGCCAGATGTAGGATTCGAAAACTAAAGCACAGCACCTTAGACTTTGCTGATCCATCAGCGACTACTGTTTAAAAATGCGAGCGGCTGATCTCAAGTATCATTTTTGTGTTGCGCACTCTGTGACTGTCCTGTTATTCCTTACGCATGGCGTTGTCATAAGGACATCCAGTCTTTACAGGCAAGGCTACAAAGGGGTACCTTTGAGACCCAGGCCTCCAGGTTCTCCTTTTGCTCTGCGGGGTCTTCTCGTGCCCTCCCCTTTTGACCTTCATCAGAGGGCTGGAGTGTGTCTAGAAGCCTCCCTCCAAAAGCTGCTGTCAGAATCATCGTTGGGGCAGAGGAAATGCCCCCTCATTTGTCCCCCTCTTTCACTCATTGGAAATAAGGACTTAAATCTTATCCAGTGATTCCTCAGATTGACAGACAGATGCATCAGTGGAAAGATGTAAGACTGGGGGTGACATAAAGCGATGTGTGGGGTGTAGGAGGTGCTGCTGAGCTGGGCAGTCCTTCTGTGTCTGGGATGTTCTTGGCTTTCCAGAGCCGGGGTCATGCTGACCAAGTGCCTTCTGATAAGAAGGTCTGCAAACTGGGTGTGGAGGCCAAAGATGGAGGTCTGTTTAACTTCTGTGTTGGAAACCTGATGTGATGGGTTGTTTATGATAGCAGGTGCCCGCGCGAGCCTGGGATCAGGAAATCCCCATCACTTCCCACAGATAGTCTCAGGGAGGAGATTGGAATTTGTTCTGGAACTCTATCTGAAAAGTAGTTAGCCTGACTGTTAAATGACTTGGATGGCCAGCAGGAATGGCAGTTGGGTTCCTTCTCTGATGACTTTCTTTGCCCTTCTTGGTCAACATTTCCACGGATGGGTTAGGCACGTAGCTTCTCACAGAGCTACCACTGTGTAGGGAGGGATATAGTGATGGCTTTGAGTAGTTCCTTTCTGCCCTGCATCCTTCCTAGCTGTCTGTCCTCTTCTCATCCTTGTTTCCTTACCTTAATTACGTATCTATTTATTTCACAAGGAATAAATGCCTATTGCTCAAAAAAAAAAAAAAAAAAGAAAAAAGAGAGAGAGAAAAAGAAAATAAATGCATGTAAGTAATGAGGAAAAAAAAAGATAGCAGAATTGTTACTAGTAACACTTTGTGGTATTTCCTTCCATTGTTTTTTCTAGGCATGTTGAGTGCACACACCCATATATATTTTCAAAAATGAGATCATATTGTGCATGTGCTTTGGTAGTTTGTCTTTTCCCTTTAGAATATATCATGAAACTTATTCTGATATCTAAAATACAATAGATGGATAGAGATATATGGTAAACCAAGTAGAGGAAATTGTTAATATGTAGCATCTAGGAGTTGGGTATATGAGTGTTTAATGAATAGTCCTTTTCAACTTTTCTGAATGGTTGCATATTTTCATAAAAAATGGTGGGGGGGGTAAATCCAGTGAGGGCTGAGAAGACAGAAATTAAACAAGCAGTAAAGTGGTACAAGCAGTATATAAAGAGTGGACATCTTGCTATACCATTAGTATTGATGTATGTCTTAACATTTTGGTGGCAGCCCAGCATTGTGTCATATGGATGTATTGTCATTTATTTAGCCAGTTTCTTATTGGCTGGATATTTAGGGTGTGTGTGGTGGGGTGTGTTTTAATTAGCTGAATAGCTAGTTGACCTCTTCCCCGCTCTCTCCATCTCCCTGTGTTTTCAAAGGAAAAGGAGCCCTGGGTATGAACTTGGGCAGCCTTTCCTGTCCATCAGGAGACAAAGCACCTATTGAAATTTCTACTTTGAGTTTTTACTCTTCCTAAGTGTGTGGATAGGTGGCACATTCATTCTCCAGTCAGTTTGCCTATATTAAGCAGGACAACATTTTAAATTCGTCAAACATATTTAACCCAAATGTGTTTATTCTCCCTTGTCTTTCTTTTTTAAAATTTACGTGTGCTGTGGGTTGGTTGTCATGGTGCCCAGGTACCCAGGCTGAAGGTGGAGGAGAGGTGGGGTGTTCACAAGAGGAAGGGAGCCCAGTATTGCTTGGAACCACAACCCCTGTGTGAGACCCCTCTTTTCTTCCTGGGTCCTGTCTTTCTCTTCTTTACTCAGAGAGACGATTCAGTTGCATCATTTTGAAGTATTCAGAATGACGCATCCCTCTTGGTTAACATTCACTTCCCAGGGTAGCTGGGCTCTCTTGTGCCCCATCTGTGGTTGCCTTTTGCCTTATCTTTCAGTCCTTGGTCTAGGCTCACTTTGACTGGAGCGCCATGTTGTTTTTACCCGCTTAATGTGGTCATTGTATTGAGAACACGACAGGCAAAGCATTGGGGTCCCTGTGACCGGGATGGGAAGTACAACAGGTGCTCCAGCCCAATAAACCTTCACCCCACTGTGTGCATCTTGTGATCTTACTGCAGAAGGCAGTTTGGGAGATGGTTATTTTGAGCCCTTGTGGAGTTTCAGGCAAGGCATTTGAGACTTTGAGACATGAAATAACATGCCCAAGGGTGCCCAGATGCAAGGACCAAGTCTAGATAGCTCCAGATGCTGCAAGCCATGCTGCCTGCTCTTCCCCTGCTCCCAAGGGTTTTGACTTGATTGCCAAACAGGAAAAAAGAACCATTAGTCCAGACAACACAGGTCGTTTCAAAGATGGTAGGAGGAGACGGGTGCCATCAGGGCAAGAGGCTGACTGCTCTATGTTGAAGCACTTCTGCTCTCTCTAGGAATAAGAACATTCATGGTCAGTTTTGAATTTGGGCTTTACATACCAGTCACAGTGTTGGGCATCCTGATGAATGTTATCCCACCTCTCCACCAGTGAGCTGGATGTTTCGACCCCTGTTCCCCCCTCCCTTAGATTATCCACGAGAAATCGAACGAGATGGAGTGATTGGCCCAGATTCACAGCTGTGAGTGGCGGAGGCAGTATTCGAACTGAGGTTTCCTTCGCTTATAAGCTAGTGCTCGTTTGCTCAGCCATTTTGGAGGGGACCCTAATTGATGCTCCTTCTTTGGGGGCCATTCTCTTTAAGAGGCTTTGCCTGCCACCCGCCAGCATCAAGTGGTCAGAACATATGGTAAAAAGGTCATTCAACCTCTCCTGTAATTCCAGGACAGGTATGTCTCCTCTGGAGGGGGACCTGGAGCAGATTCATAAAATATAAATAAATGGGGCAAGGGGTTGCAAATTTGCAGAAATCTCATACATTGTATTGTGTTAAGATGTAAGCACCTATTCTTAAATTCTGTGAACTTAAAAAATTATTTTACGTCATGTGGTACCCGTCCAATAGGATATCAATTCTATTACATCTTCATACACATCAAACCATGGAGCCTCTAAAACAAGCCCTCATAACCCTGCCTCTCTTGGAGTAAAAGGCTGGTTGTCCTCCCTGTTACACATATGAAGCCGCACGTGATGAGGATCAATATACCTCCAGCTGACTTTCAGCATCAGCAGTAGGTGAGAAAGTAGACAGATGCCAGCCCTTGAGAAAAATCGTATCAAAGATGTTCATCCTGGGAAAAATACATTTATTGCTTTTCTATGCAGAGGACAAAAATAAGACGTGTAGTTCAGCTTTGGAAAGGTAAGGTGTCAGGGAACAAAGCATATTCTAGTTGAAGTCCTGAGTTTTCCGTGATGCATTCCTCAAAGACTCAAGAAGCACAAAAGTCTACGTTTGGGGAAATGTTTTAACATGTGTTATAGCAGCGTTGGGCATTTGTTTGATAATTCTTTGGGAGTGTATGCAAAACATGATTAGGTGTGTGGGCAGTTTTAAAAACACACAAATTAATTTTTGGATACACAACCACACGGATGCATCTTTGGTCGAATAAAGAAGGCAGCACCTCTTCTGAGTAAAATACATCAGGAAAAAATAGAAGCTACAAGAGGAAGCACACTGTAATTTCTTGGAATCGAAAAAAATTTTGAGACGTAAAAGTAATAATCCACCCTAAAATTTATAAGTGCTATAAATATCTCAGAGAGCGAAACAAACTTTTCCTGTTTTTTAAACATTTGTAGAAAATGAAGTAGGAAAAAATATCAGAAGGTCAACGGTATCTCCAGATCTCCTTTCTAACCTCTTAATTATTTGCGTTTTTGAAAAGGAGAATCACTTATGGGTATAATTAGTGAGCCTTATTATGTGCCTGACATGGTGCTTATTTTAAGTCCCTAATTGTATCCTCCCTAAAACTCTGAGTGGTGAAGGCCTGTGACTGACCATCTTTTACAGCCACGGGAGCCGAGGCTTAGAGAGGTGAGGATATACTTGCTGGTGCCACACAGCTTTTTCTAGAGAAAGTGAGACTTGAACCCAGGCCTTCTGACCCCAGAGTTAAAGCACCTAACTACTGGATTGTATTGCTTTTTCAAGGTTTTTGTTTTCATTTTTCTTATTATTCATTTCAGGATAGCCTGAGATCCCTTTCTTTTAAGGAAATGAGCTCAGACCCTGGCCCCTCTCCATTGAAATGATAGGTGAGCCTAAGTATAATTGTACTGCTGTAGATGGGTTAGCGTGCCTCTTGGCCTAGTGCCTGCTGAAGGTGACGTAAAGGCTGTTGTATTGGTACATTCATTCATTCACTTGTTCCTTTTTTCCCTCAGTAAATATTTCAGTGTCAGTTACAGTCCAGGTCCTGTTTCACACATTGGGTATACAGCAGTGGACAGAACCATTCCCTGGTTTTAGGGTGCTTTCATCCTAGTAGAGAAGACGGAAACCAAATAAGTGCATGATGTGTTTCATGGTGGTAAGTGATATAGAGAAAGTAAATCTGCGTCAGGAAATGGGAAGTGTGAGTGAGAGATGTACAATTTTTACATTAAGGAAGAAAAGGACAGTGAGACCCGAGGGGGCCATACGGAAATCTGGCGGTAAGAGCATTTCAGGAGGAGAACAGCAAGTGCGAAGGCCCTTGGTGAGGGCCTAGTCATAAAAAAAAAAAAAAAAAAAAATAGCCTACCATTTATATTAACGTGCACTTACATATTTCTTCTTGATTGGACTACCATCCGTTTCTCTGGGGAATATCAATGTCAATCTGTATTAAATGAGAAGGTGCCAGATAATTTAAAAGTGGCACTTCTGGTTCCAAAGATTCAGTCAACATGGAATGTAGCCTAAAAGATTTGTTCAGTGATTCTGCCTCTAAGATACATCCTTTTGTAGCCAACTGTGTGATTTATTTTTAGTGGGCTATAGTCTTACCCTAGATACTGGAAACCAAGTTTCTATATGTTCTACTGTGCCGTGGTTATGAGAGGATGAGAATCTGGTCTCCCTGTCTCTGGTTATCCATTAGAGCAAATAAAAAGGATTGCCTGTACGATTTGAAAATGGGTAACTATTGCATCACGGCAGAGTAAAATATCCTTGAACTGTTTTAATCTCTCACCTAAAAGGTTTCACAGTAGTCAATAAAATGTCTTCACATGCTAAATTCTTCGAATTTACTTTGCAACACAATTACCAGATGTCAGTATCAATCCACTGGAAACTATTTTCTCGAGGAAACGTCTTCTGAAATCCACAGTTTCTTGCTGGACATTCGTAGCAAAATGTATATTTAAAACCCTTGTGAGTGCACGTGTGGTAACGGCTTTGTGAAAGCCTGATTCGCTGGTTTTCAACTTGCCAGATTATTACTTTTTTTAAAAAAAATTGAAACCATCCTTTCTAGTTAAGGAGAGTATAAAGGCCTCCGAAACCCACTCACAGCATTTCATTTCTGATATCCCTCAGCATGGAATAAACAATTTAACTGATTTGAGTATGAATTGTCTCCGAAATATTTCCTTTCTGCTTGGCAGCCCTATGCAAAAATTTCCGCCTGTTGCAAATTGAAAGTCTTCAAGTTGCCACCCCCCCCCTCCCCCAAGAAAGGTTTTGATAATAGGGACGTCGTCAGAATTCCACCGCACACTGCTGGGAGCCTCGGAATAACGCTGAAGGTGGTTGTCGGTAAGGGGGTCGTTGGCAGCTGTGAGCATGCCTGCTCGAGCGCTGCCTTTCCTGATGAGGAAGAAGAGGACAGTGATGAAGCAGCGGGTCTCAGAGGAGGTCTTAAATCACCGGGTAACAAGGAGAATGGATGTATCCAGGCTGCCAGGGAAGCGGGCACAAAGTTCCTGAATTGTATGGAGACAGATAATTCTTGTATGAACACCCAGATCACTGGCGACCTATTCCTTACGGATTAAACAGGACCCAAGTTCACTGACGCTAATAGGAAATGCTGAAATGCAGATAGTCTTGTGCTGTTTACAGTCTGCCAGCAGGAATATTTCACGACATCAAAGACATGGCCAGAAAGCAAGAAGATGTATCTATATACATATATATGTATACACACACACACACACACACACACACACACACACACACACACACACATGTCTTCTGTATCTTACAACCCTGTTATCACATATGGCCTTTGTGGACAGAGTATTGTGTGTTGTTTAGTCTTGGAACTTCTTTTAAAGGTGGGATGTCATTTACAATCTTCAGGCCATATGTTTACTCAGACTTAAGAAACACAGGCTAATCTTTTTCTATTTTGAGGAGTAATAAATTGAAAAGATAATTACATAATATGGTGCATAATGTAACTCTGGCTTGGGCCATATGTGTTTAATTTTAGAGAAACATGCGTGATGACAGGTTATGAAAGGATGAAACTATTTTAGTCATTTTAAGGATTAGAAGCATGATTTAAAAAAAAAAAATGTGCCCCTTATTTCTCCCCACCCCCTCAGAAAAACAACCCAGTACACAAACCTAGTGAAAAACACCCTTCTGAAAGCAATTTGTTTCTGTGGTGGCCACTGGCAAAGAAGCTTCAAGTTCGAGGGCATATTATTTCCAAGCTCTTGTAAAATTAGATGCAGGCTTCTGTGTGCTGGAGGAATGGGTGGCATGTAGTTCCTAGTACAGGAGCAGAGTGGAGTTGCTGCATTTAGAATCAAGCAGAAGTTTCTCATGTGAATATCCAATTAGAAACCACTCTGGTTATCTCTTTCCTTATTAAACTTGAGAGCGTATCTGATATAAAATGCTTTGGCGGGAGAAATGCAAGATCCTTTCTTTTCTTCCACGAACATCTCTTGAGCACCTTTTGTACTCCAACCACTCTACTGGGTACCTAAGATGCAGGGTCAAGTAAAATATTCCCTGTAAGACTATTAAGCAAGCAGGAGGCTCATATACGGAGACCCACTTTCAGGTCACCTTTAGAATGTATCCCTTTAACCTTGATCCTGGCCCAGAGGCAGAAATGCCATGTGTGGTAGGCAGAATAATGCCCCCCTGAAGATGTCTGCGTCCGGATCCCTAGAGCCGGGGAATACATTATATGGCAAAGGGGAATTAGATTTGCAGATGGAATTAAGGTTGCTAATCACCTGACCTTGAATGTGGGGAGATTATCCGGGATTTTCACAGTGGACCCTATGTAATTACAGGGTCCTTAAAATTAGAAGCGGGAGATTAAAGGGAGAGTACCAAAGGGATGGCAGTGGGAGAAGGCCCTGCCCAGTGTTGCTGGCTTTGAAAATGAGGCAAGGAACCACATGCCAAGGAATGAGGGCAGCCTCTAGAAGCTGGAAAAGGCAAGCAAGGAAACAGGTTTTTTCCTAGAGCCTCCTGGAGGGACACGGCCCTGTCAACATCCTGATCTTAGCTTGGTGGGACCCGTTTTGGACTTCTGACCGCCAGATCTGTAAGACTATAAATGTGTATATTTTCAGTCCCTAAGTTTATGGTAATTTGCTACAGCAGCAAGAGGAAACTAACACATCAAAGAAGGACCATATGCCTGGTGTTGGGCTGTGACTAGAGCAGTGGTTCTCAAACATGGCTGCATGTTCGAATCACCTGGAGAGCTTTAAAAATGCTGATGCCTGGGTCCTGGACCCCAGAAATTTCAGTTTAATTGGTCTGGAGGGTGGCCTGGGCATGGGAGTTTTGCAAGTTCTCCCAGTGACTCAGATGTGCAACAAGGAAGGTGGAACGCTGGTTTAGGGGATAAGCTCTGGTCTCAGATAAACCTAGCTTCCTATTCAACATCAACCTTGGACCAACTGGGTGTGTGAACAAGTTACTCTTAGTTTCAGATTCCCCATCCGTAACATGGGGATGCTGGGAACTTCTACGTCAGGTTGTAGGATCCTGACATGTGAAAGGGGCATGCGTCTATGGCACGGCTACTGCGACTGCCTGATGGTGATTTGGATGCACAGAGCTAGATCCCCGGTGAGCTAAGAGTAGGCACAGAGCCTGGCTGACTTACGTGCCTTGTGTTCACAACTGCACTCTGAGGTCCCGTCCGTTAGTAGATCCATTCCACGGAGGGTTGGGAGGATCAGAAAAGTTAAGCAACTCTTCCACAGTGGCACAGGTAAGAAGCCCAGGAGCCTGTTCTTGAACCCGAGTCTCACTCTGGGTTGGAGGCTGTGTCTGCTTGCCCCTGGGCAGACCTCTGTGTAAGGCTTGCTTGCTGGGCAGAAGTGAACATCTTGGAAGCTGGCGGCGGCAGGCTCTTGCCTTGAGAGGTATTTCAAAACTCATTACCAGCGTCAGCCCTCGGGCTGGGAGTGGCACTTTACACCGGATTCAGATTCCGCACAATAAACCATATTGCCCTGTTGCCTGCCGTCAAGGCACAGGAGGTTGAAAGCCATGGGAATGGTGATTCTTAACAGTTATAAGCTGTTTGCCTCTGTCTGCCATTTAATCTAATCTCAGGTTCAGTTGATACTATTGATTAGGTTCTTTTGAAAACCGTATGTGGTGTATGGGGCTTCTCTGCGTGGGGTAAAATGTTATTCTTCTCATATGTGAGTTGAGAAGAAAAGGTGAAAGTATACAATTAATTTGCCTGCACTTTCTCGCAAATTGTATGCTGGATTTCTGTGAAATGCTGTATGGAACAATTTTCCAAGCAAATTATTGTTATTTACCATGAGTTTTGCCTGCATATTTAAAGTCAACAATTATGTTTCCTTTCTGTACTTAAGGGCCTTTGTACAACATTTTTAGAAACCTGGTCAAGTGTCACTAAGAAAACCTGCGCTTTGACCCTGTGATTCTTGGGGAACAAGTTAACAATATCAGGAGCAACAGCCAAGTCCGGTTTCCAAAAGAAATCACCCAACACATGGGGGTGCCCTCATCGTTCCCTTCCTTTGAGGTAATTAATTAACTGTAGGCCATTGCTCTAAGTCTCATTTGTTTTGGAAGATACAAGGTCTCTTGTCGTGGGTATCAAAATATTGAAAGCAAATAATGAAATTGACTTTGATCATCTTAAACTCTTGTTTCTTCACGGAGCATCCATTTGGATTAGGCAGTTTGGTTGTCTTTGGGATTCTGTCATTCCGTGGGCCTTAAAGGTGGGGCATATGTATATCACATCAGTAACCCCTCTCTAATCCCAGTCCAGACCTTGAGACAGTGCCCTTGTTTTTGTGTGGCCCTTACTTTCATCGCCATTCAGCAGCCATCGACCCGCAAGCGTTCGGTGGGGAGCCATGTATTTTTTGAAAGCTGTCTCCAATTTTGAGGTCAAGGCGAGCTTTTTTTTTTTTTTTTTAATATTTATTTACTTATTTGGCTGCGTCAGGTCTTAGTTGCAGCATGCAGGATCTTGCATTGCAGTGCATGGGCTCTTCGTTGCAGTGTGTGGGCTTCTCTCTAGTTGTGGCGTGTGGGCTCCAGAGCGCACGGGCTCAGTAGTTGTGGTGCCCAGGCTCTCTAGTTGTGGCACTTGGGCTCCAGCGCGTGTGGGCTCAGTAGCTGCAGCGCACGGGCTCACTAGTTGCAGCGCGCAGGCTTAGTTGCTCTGTGGCATATGGGATCTTAGTTCCCGACCAGGGATCGAACCCGCATCCCCTGCATTGGAAGGTGGATTCTTAACCACTGGACCTCCAGGGAAGTCCCCAGGCAAGCTTTTCGTTTTATCAGGGGCTCACTCTCCTCGCCCCAGCTGGACCTGAGAAGATCAGCTGATGATCAGCCACGTGTGAATATGCTAGGGTTTTGTGAATTTGAAGAGGTCCAACTTCTTTATTCCCAATTTCCAGATACTTTGGGTTATGACATTTCCACCAAAACAAAGACTCCCAGCAAATCCCCCAAACTAGACTTTCTCTTGCGACAAACTAATCTGGCTTTGCTTGTAAAATCTCTTATCTAATGAAGAATATGCTCGGCCAAGTGTCTGTAAGAAGACACCCTAATTGATTGAATGATTTTCAAACTATTTTCAGAGTTAAATCGACAGGGGGCTGGAGGAGGAGCCCAGGACATGTAAAAGTCAGAGGAAAGCACAAAGATGAGCGGTCACCTGTATTTTCTCCAGCTTGAATGACAATTGTTGACATTTTGTCCTGCTTGCTTGTAGATCTATTAAAAAGGAATAAAACATTTCAGCTCTAGCAAGATCCTCTTTAACTGTTCCTCTTCCCATTCCTCGGAAGCACATTCCATCAGGAGTTTGGGGTGCCTCATTCCATTCCATTCTTATACATGTACTTATAATTTATACATGTACTTATAATATGTACTTATAACTCAAAAAACTTAGCGTTTTTTGAGAGTGTTTGGTTTATACGTTTAGCATCAAAATGTATCCTAACTCCTTCACGTTTTCTTTTTGTTTGTTTGTTTGTTTTTGGTTTTTTAAAAAATTAATTTATTTTTTATTTTTGCCTGTGTAAGGTCTTTGGTGCTGTGCACGGGCTTTCTCTAGTTGTGGCGAGCGGGGGCTACTCTTCGTTGCAGTGCGCAGGCTTCTCATTGCAGTGGCTTCTCTTGTTGCGGAGCACGGGCTCTAGGCGTGCGGGCTTCAGTAGTTGTGGCTCGCAGGCTCTAAAGCGCAGGCTCAGTAGTTGTGGCGCACAGGCTTAGTTGCTCTGTGGCATGTGGGATCTTCCCGGACCAGGGCTCGAACCCGTGTCCCCTGCATTGGCAGGCGGATTCTTAACCACTGCACCACCAGGGAAGTCCCCACGCTTTCTTATTCTACCTTGATTTTGAGAAAGATACGGTGATAATATGTATATCGATCTAGCTTACTCTGCTGGAAGTCTGCATGGTATTCTGTCAATTGACAATGAATTGTACTTCTTCATTCCAATGCTGATGAACTTTTATAATTTTATTTTTACTGCCATAAACAGTTTTGGCACGTACGAGAGTTTCTTTCGAGTAAATACCCAGAAGTAGAGTTACTGGGACAATTCGTTGCACTTAGTAAGGTGTACTGCTCCCCAGTTCAGAACTTGCCATCACCCCAAGTTGAGGAAGAGGTTAATGTGTCGTTCCTTCCCTCAAAATCTCTGTAGTCCGGTGAGGAAGTGGAGGAGGATAGTTCTGTCTTCCCAAGAACTGCACATTTCAGCTGGACTGTATTGGTGCCCTCAAGGGGAGGTTAGAATGGTCTGCTCAGGTCCCTAGTATTGATGTTTTATAACAGATGATTTGCATTGTATTGTGTCCATTGATTTCATCCATTTGAAGAGAAATAGCCCACTGGATTGATTGACTAGCAAGAGCCTCGTCTTCCGTTACGGGTAGGAACGTGGTTTAGAGAAGGAAGGTGTCAACCAATTAATCCATCAAAAGAGCGGTGATACTTAGAGATGCCCAGCAAAGGTTGAACCATCACAGGCCTGTTTTTTAAGCTTTCTCAGCCGTCACTTTCAAGAGGCTAACAGAACCCCCGAGAGGAATGTTCGAAGCAACAGCACACAAAAATACAATAAAAGAGAAGAAAAATGGAAGAATTTTGGCGTGAAGGAGGCTCTCTGCCTCTCCTTCTTGTCCTGAGGTGTGTTAGGTAGATCGGTCCCGTGCTGAGCCCTGACAGCTTGTGGGGAGAAGATGAATTTTTCAGGCAGTTTGAGAAATGCCATCCACACCAACTGATACCCTCCCCTGGCAGCCGCTTCCCTCTCTATCTTTTATCATTCCTCTTGATCCATCATCTAGAGAATGCTAGAAGGCAGGAGAATGTAGGTTCCAAATAGGCATTGGTGCCTGTTTTCTATCTTGGTTTGTTTTCAAAAACCTTTTTGAACTTTTGAACTGCTAGTACCCACGGGGCTGTGTGCAGGGGAGTTGATAAATAAAGATAATGTTGATGTGAGTGCCGTTTCTTTCATATGTAACTAAAGAAGCATGTGAGTTCCAGATAAGCTTTTCTTAGGGAAAAAAAAAAATATTCTAAATGTCAGAGTTTTTTGAGTAGGGGTAGGGGGGACTCTGGCACTAAAAGACATCCTTAGACCTTAGACTGATGAAGAGAAAATCAAGCCGATAGCTTGTAGGTAAATTTGGCTGAAGGCTCTTTGGTTTTAGACTTCCCTCCCCTTTATGTGTTCTCTTAAAATCCTCTGTTTATTATTGTAATTTTACTCTCTGTTTTTGCCTGCAGTGGTTACTTTCTAATTCCTCCTCCAGTAGGTTGAAAAATGGGGGTGTCTACATCTTACACAATGTGTAGCGTGGGTATGGGAGTTTGTTCTTTTCTTAACAGAACTTCTGAGGAAAAAATTTAGCTTTCGTTACTTCCCAAGTATCTTTTGAAAACCCGAGGTTTTGTATTCAGGTGAAAGTAAACATGAAGCAATAATTATATGTAAATTAACAAAACAGAAAAGACTGTACTTTATAAACACCCAATCCAATTAAATACCTGGTTTTTAGATTGTTTATTACCATTTTGAAATAAACGGTTTCATTGCATTTCTGCCAATCCTGAGTTGAATCAGCCAGCTGATGGTATCCACAAGATTTACCCTAGTATTAGAGACATAAACATAATATTTCACTTGCCTGCCAAAAAGTTTTTTTTAAAAAAACAGCCTCAGCCTCCCACCCTCCCAGGAAAACATGCACTGCCAAGTGCAAGGTGAAAACTGAGAGCTTATCATATAAAAAAATCCCAACAATTACGACCCAAATCGTGGTCGTAATTGTTAACGTTAGATTAAGCAGATTTGGCATCAGTGTTTCAAATTTCAACTTTCTGCCACCGTGTCTACGTCTTAATTATCTTTGGATTAACAGATCGATGTGGAACACAGTAGACATTTCCTAGGTAGTTGTTGAATTAACGAACAGGGAAATTTCTAAATGACTTGATTCAAAGCTTGTCACACGTAGAGATTTGACAGTGAAATGAAGGTTTGTAAGAAGTGCAGAGGTTGAAGTGGCTGACTGAGGTTTTGTATAAAATGACTTTGCTCTTGCTAAAGTCTGACCACGTGGCCTTCTGATCCGTTTGACTTACATATCTCAGGTAGATGCATTTCAAGCGTGGAGAAGTGGTAGGAGGGGACTTTTCATCTCATCGTGTTCCGTCTTGGTAGGCTGCAGGATGTCGAAGGTTTCACCCCACACCTCCTTTCTCGCCCCTCCCTCTTAATACTGGTGCTTTAGCCTCGGTGGATGGTAGAGCTCTGGTCTGTGCAGAATCAGGCATCTGATTTTTATTGACATTGGAGAAACACATAGGGTTTTAGAACTTTAGGAATACCCAAATAGTTACTTATTTAAAAACCTGCTGGGATTTCTTACACCTAAACTGCACAGTGGGAGAAATGGTGGGAATCACAATAGATGCCACATTTTCTTAAATCTCTCTTTGGTCATTTTTTCCTTCATGACTTGGGGTCCTTAGAGAATGCATCACATTGTGAAGTTGCTTGACTCCGCTACAAGTGCGTGTATGTGTACAACACGTACATAGCTATCATGTGTTTGTACACGTGCACAATACCTACATATATAAAGTATATGTGTACATATGCTATGCACAATACATAATATGTGCCCACACGTGTATACCAAAGTGTATACACACACAGACGCACGCGTAGTACGTGTGTGTCTGTTACATTTTCTCAACCCAAATAACTCAAGTTTCTTTCCTAACACAAAAAGTCACTCTACGAAAGTTGAAAAATAAATATTATAATCAGCAAGTCATCACAAATAACTTTTATGTCTCGATCAAGCTATTAAATGCTTTTTTATTTTTAAGTAGATAGGGGAATAAAATAGCTGCATAGTTCATAAAGTGGTATGCCATTACTGCCTGCCGTGCCCAGGAATTATGCCAGCTTTTTACAGTCATGAAGGAAAAGCAGATTAGAACTATGATCAATGTATTATCCTGTATTTCTTATTGTGCATTCCCTTTCCTCTTTGAGCACCTTTGTAGACTAAATGGCTACTAATGACATAATTACAATTGTTTGTCACCACCATAATGCGTGATTTCCGATCTTATCATGAAGATGTAAGTTAGATAAAGGAGGAGTTTTGGCAGGAAGACAAAGTGCAATGATTTATTAAAGGCCAGATGTGGTTGTTAAAAGCTTTTCTACACAAGGCTCAATTGAGTGATGGGAAATAGGAATGAAATCGCTCTGCACACCCAGCCTGTGGTTCTTGGTGTGAGTGACACCGTTGCTCATGGAAGCATGACAAATGAGCCACATGTTTTATTGTTGTGTACATGTTTTATGTTGGAATTTAAACAGGGTGAGAAAGGTTCACATTAGCTTACACCCGCCAAGTAGGTGTTTAAAGGAAACTAATGAGACTTGGAGTGCTGGCAAGATTTTCAATTCGCTTAGTGCCTCATAGCAAGAACTGAAATATCTTACGTTTCTGTCAAGTTTCAAAGAGGGAAAATCCCAGCACTGTTAAAAAAGACACAGAGAGCGAGAGAGAGGTTAATATGAGAATTCAAAGAAATCAGAAGCAAGTGGAGACAAGATATTACTTCAGCACTGTTGACATATATATTGTACACATAGACTTGACATATATACAGTCAGATTAGAGAGATGCTCTCAGGAAGGGGCACAATTTCTGGTTTTAGTATTATTTGCGCACACAAAGCTCTGTTAAAATAATGTTAAGACCCTGGAGTGATGGAAGCTGTGAGTGGTCCGAAGAGGGTTTTCGAGCTTTTGGAAGAAGAAAGAGGAAAAAGAAGAAAATGGTTCTATTTTAAAGCCATTCTCTGGTCTGAAGGTAGGGAATCGCTTTTCTTCCTGTCTTTCCTTCCCCCTCCTTCCCCCCCCCCCTTCACTTTCCTGTACAGTCTTATATGGAGAGTGACACCGTAGGATTGGTTCTGCGTCGTATGGAGCCTGGAGCTCTACTGGGAACTCTCTTCCAGGGTGGATAGCAAAATCACTTTATATAGTTGAAGCTGAGGACCTCAAGTTTCTTAGGTTAACTCTGAGGCCAGTGAGAGCTTTGGTGTGGTGTTCATAACACTGTGACCTGCCCTGTCCTGTCAGTGGAAACTCCAAGTCCCTCTTCTTGTTTTCTCTCACAGTTCCACAGACTTGCTAGCTCTTACCATAATTTATGATTCCACGTGTATTTATTCCCCAGTGTCCGGCCTGTCAGTTCCACAGAGGCAGGCATTGTGTCCCTGGGCCTGTCACTTGACCTGGCACAGGATGTACATGCGGGAAATTATTTGTAGAATGACTCAAAAGAACCACATGGACAGTAGCCTACGATTCAGGATGTCACTTGGAGGACACGAGCAAATCCATGCAGATGAAACTTTCCCAAACGATAAACGCGTGTCCACATAATTAATGGAGCAGTTTAGATGCCCCGCTTGCCATCCCCTTAAAGTTTGGAGCCTTAGAACCCAGTTAGGTCCGCCCCCTTCCAAATTGAGTTTTGCCTCCGGGGATGCACCATGCAGTTCCAGGGACTGCCACTTGATGGCTCATACCTGACCCTTGGAGAATTTAAAGAACAGTCAGAAAAATACACATGCTTTCTGCCTCCACCCCTTGGCACTCTCTCTTCCATTTAAAATATTATATATGTCCTTTATGACTCACATAGTATTGGACTTTATAAAGAGATGAATACAACTGAAATGCAGGGAGTAACGTTTTAAAGAAACGAGACACGGAGAACCAGGGCTGCCTCCAGGGCCGCCCGCCCCGCCCCCCGCCCCCCGCCCCCCGCCCCCCGCCCCCCGCCGCGCGCGCGCAGGCGCAGAGCTGTGCTCAGGGGCCCTGCGCTCGCTTTGATCCTCTGCTGCCGCCATCTTGAAATTCTGAATAATCTTGAACAAGGGGCCGCACGTTTTCACTTTGCACTGGGCCCTTCAAATTACGTAGCTGGTCCTGCCCATGGGTGTGTGTTCTCTCTCTCATCGTAGTTACATGTGACTTTTGGGCTCCTGACTTTCCTTACCCTGCCAGCGCTTGTGTTATCTGAAGGTAGGTTGCCTCGAGCCTGATCTTACCGGGCCATATGGCTTCTGAAGGCGTCACTGAGTGCTTGGTAGGAAGCCTGAACTCACAGGACACAAGCAAATGGGATAAGAACTTTGGCTCGGACTCAGATTTGTGGCTTCAAATCCTGGCTCAGAACTTCCCAGGCCCAGCTTCCTCATTTACAAGAAGGAGTTGATGGTCGTGTGCCTACCTCCTAGGCTTGAGGTGAGGATTAATTGAGGTGGCGGGTAGAACAGGCTTCCCAGATGCCTGGCTCGGGGGAAGCACCCGTCCCTGCTAGGTGCTGGTGTGCTCACTGGGCACCGCATTTCTGGTTACACCTGACCCTTAGCTTCCTGCTCTTTGTGGTCGTTGCTCCACTGAAGTTGCACGACTCTCGCCGTGCTTTGATGCCGTGACATGCCAGCACTCAAGGTTCTGTGTGTCCTGGGACTGGAGTTCAAGGGAAGACTTGACTCAGCTCTGCTCACTCCCTTTTCCTAACTGAAGCCCAGGCTGCTTCCTCTCCTGTCTGCTTCCTCCTTTATTCAAATGATTAATGAACGCAAAAGGATTTGTATAACTAAACCCAGCATCTTGTAACCCGTTTCTGTTTCCCAGTGGTTCAGAGATGTCTCTTACTCAGTATATAGTTAAAGGAACCAACCTCTTTTCTGCAGAGCATTTAGAACACATTTTGAAGCAGCTAAGTAATTCATAAGTAACCTCGCCCTCCCCCATTCATCCAGGACATTTGTAAAGCATTGGCCACGTCAAAGGGACTTGTGGTCTTAGGGAGAGAGGCTACATTATTGGGGACTGATAATGACGTGGGATATGATCCATTCATGGATCGAACAAGTTATCTATTAAAGACTGCGAGACGGCGTTTAAGGACTGGGAATATAGCCGTTCACAGCACCATCAAGAAGCTTGCTGTTGGGTGGCTGATATTCTAGTTGGGTCAGATATTAAACACAATATAGAACAGTACCAGATAAAAGTGCTGGGTAGAGATAGAAAATGAGATGATAGAATAAAAGAGTGCCTCTGAGCCACTTTGGAGGAGGTAGACCGGAAAAGCTAATCGGAGGAGGTGACGTGTGAGCTGAAGTTTGAATGGCAGGACAGAGGTAGCCAGGAGAAGGTTGGAAGATAGACATTCTAGATTTAGGTACAACCGGTGCTCAGACCCTAAGGTGCCGTGAGCTTGGTGGGTTTGAGGAAGAGAAAGAAGACCAGTGTGGCTGGAATGAGGTGTGTAAGATGGAGAGGAGAAATTGGTTGGGCAGGAGAATTACTTGGGACCTGATCTTGGACTCTGTAAGACAGAGTCATGTGCTCCCTGAGCTTTAGTGCTCTGGCTATTATTTTCAAACTAAAAGGGAACCAGGAGTCTGTTCGGGTGCAAGCTGAATAATTCAATCAGTGAAGCAGTCTCCAGGTGTTCACCAAGGGGGGGGGAATGGATTTTACCTGGATTTATCCACTTCAGTTCTCCAATTAAGAGGCGTAACACTGAAAGGAGCACTAGAATTAGAGTCCCAAGACAAGTCTCAACTCTCCTGGGACAAGCTGTTTCGTTTCCCTGACGAGTCATTTCATCCATTAAGACTGATGATGCTTTTGACACAAGCTTGGTATAATGAATTAATGACTTAGGGCTTGTGGCAACTACTTGACAAATGAAAAATCATATTAGATAGCTATTATTATTGATAACCCTTCATTTGATCACCTTACCTACTAAAAATACCTTATTTTCTTAATTATAAAACCGCATTTTTCTATCCATTAAAAAGATTTTGTATTATATACGGAGCAACCTAACAGGTAAATTCTCGATAGATATAGCAATAGTTTCCTTATTCCTTAAATGGTTCCCAGGTACTGGTTCACACTCGTAGGTAACTTTTTGACCTTCTATTTTAAGGCCTGGGATATTAGAACAAATGGCCACCATCTATGGAATTTTGTCTCCTAGATTTCATGTCTCTTAGCTGGACTGACTTTGCAATCTGGGAAAGCTTAAAAAGAAGGGTTAACTTGTAGTTTTAAAGAACTTGCCTTTAAAGAGGACTCTCCAGAGTTCTTAAAAAACAAAAATCCCATCACTCCAAAAATAACTGCTGATCGCCTTGGATTTGGGCTTGTGGATATGAGCAGTTTACATGCCGTTCCTTGGGAGCTGGTAATTCTTGTGGAAATTTGGTCTACGTAGTTGACATATTTGATAAAGGAGTTGGCTTTTGTCTCTGTCTCCTTCTCAGAATCTCTTGCTCTGCCCAGCAGGACATTTGTATATGTCAAAGCATCAGATAGGATAACAGGCTCCATCGGTCCCATTCTCCAAGATTCTTTCTCAGGAGCCATGTAAATGGCCCCAGGGAATTAGAGTTTTAAAATCTTATACTTCTTTGATTTCATAGACACTCCTTGGAAAGATTATCTCAGATTACTGGAAAACTTTATTGTTAAGTTTTAGAGAATTTTGCATTCTGCTTAGAAATCATTTTCAAGTTTTATTAGAACATTTACTAGCGATGGCACTAATTATTTTAAATATGACCCTGGAAATGGGCTATGTCAGCTTGAAAAGACTATTTTTAACAGAATTTGGTTTTAAAGGCAGGTTTTATGGACATTATAGTAATACCATTGTTATCTAATTAGCATCCACTGTGCAAATGTACGTGATATTAGAGAGGCAAGTATACATAAAATTATAAATTGTGACATTTTATGAGTTTTTTTATCATGAGTCTTATACAGTCATCATTACTTAACAGTGTGAAATGTGGCCTTAGACATTACATCATGTAAAGACCAGGAGACAGAAAAACTGAAGATCAATTTTTGATTATAATAAAGTTTTAGTATGAGGCATTTCTGAATATGTGTCACAAATATGAGTCATGAATTTCACACCAAACCTGACCTATTATATGATTATGTTTCGACTTCAAGGGGTTTTCAGTGTTTAAATTCTAAATTTAATTCGAAGGTTTCAAAATGATTCACATTCAAATCTACTTTTATGTTTTATAATTAAATAAGAAAATATTGCTTATACCTACATTTTTACTATTCTTGGACATATTATAATTACTTCTTTAATTTCACCAATAAAATAGCCCATTTCTTCATTAGTAAATTACAAGGCTATCTCAGTGAAAAAAAAAATTAGTTTGAATGTGGCTTGCCATCTCAAATAGTCATTTCAGTTTGGAATTTTCTCACTTCTTTCATTAGTTCTTTTTGTAAAATGTGAAGTACTTTCTAGGTAAATTAATCCCTCCCAAGTGGTAAAATAACTTCGTTTTTGGAAAGAGTTATTAGAGTCTTATTCTTTATAATCTTAAATACCACTTAGGTTAGAGTGAACAATACATGAAAAAATTACACTAGTTAAAAAAAGAATGATTACGACCTAGGCCAAGTACATTGCAATTATATGTTCATGGAAAAGTGAGCTTTCTTCTGGGAAAAGCATGATATAGATGCCCATGAAATTTCCAAAGTTTAAGTATTTTTGTAAATTAGGTTGTTCCTAGTTAAACAGGTGGCTTTAAAGGCTGGTTTCACTGTTGTTTTAATCATAGTTTAGTTACCATGGAGAAATATGCAAGTTAGCATTTATACACAGAAGTGAAATTTATGCTGCATAGATAATAGCCTAAATTTAGCTTGACTTAAGTTTACCACTTCCTTTTTTTTCAACCCAAAAGAATAATAATATATCACATATATCCATTAACAAGTTAATTTCTTTAAACGCCACTGTTATATTTTTAGAGAATTTCTTTTCTTAAGCTTCAATGGACACTCTGTCAATGTGACTTTTTCCTGTGCTGAGCATAATGTAACATATTACGTTTGATTTGCTCTAACTGTGTCACCCTTAGGTTTAATAAAAGGCTTTGCTAAGTTTAAAATCAGTCATGTGATGAAAAACTAATGTTTGGATATATTGTGTCTCGTGGGGTTTTGCAAAGGACTATTATTTTATACTGAAAATCTTCAGAAAATATGCAATGGTGTTGGGACCGTCCTGATTTCAGAGCTCAGCAATAGTTTTGATGATCGTTTGGCTATATTTTCTGAGACAGGTCTTTATAATGTACTCTTTGGATCTCAGTGTCCTCTTAGCTGGGTGACAGATTTTTCACCCTGAATTAAGAGGTTCATTTGTGTGGAATCCAGCAGCCAGGAGCTGCCTTTGCTGCCGTTTGTTCTACCCAGTACCTCAGAGCGAAGGCTAAGTTTTCAAGGACAAATGTAGTAAAAGTGTCCTCATGCAACACGAGGTCCCCCAGCACAGGGAGAGAGCAGCAGATCCCTTTCAACACCAGCTGTTCTCACAGATATAGATTGCTGCAGTGAAATTTTCTTAATATAATTCAGGAAGCTCTAGAGAATTCTCCAAAACAACTGTGCCAACAAGGAAAATGTTGAATTTTTCATCAGCTGCCCAATGCTGAGAGTTAGTGGGCAATCCGTTCATTCATGACCAGATGTTCAGCGTGGTAACGCTCTGCAGTTAACTTGAACCCTGTGGCCTGTTTACCATTGGCTACAAGGACATTGGCAGCAAGCTGGCATTGGAGAATTGAGGCCTGTACAAGCAAAAGACCGAAGTGTGTGTCTGTGGCTTCCTGGTTTTCACCAGCGACCAGACAAGGTAGGGAGTGATGAAAGAAGAGAACGCCATCACATCAATCATCCTGGAGGCAAGGAGAATTTGCTGTAGGATTGTGTCTTGGGGGAACAGTTGGCAAATTCTTACACTCCTTTTTACTTGGGAAGAAAGGCGGTCTTTGTTTAGTTGGATAGATTTTTTTTTTTTTTTTCAACCTGTGTCTAAACCATCAAACTTTTTGTGGTGAGGGCGATGGGTGGTTAAGACAGTAAGAAAAAAGTTTCTAATTTTAAACTGGAGGAAGTCAATAAAGCTGACTCTTAATATTGAAACCTTATGAGGTCCAACCTGGAATTGGAAATATGTGATATTTTTGCCCTGGGTAAACTTTATTTTTATAGGTGGGGAATATCTAGATCTTCCATTCATACAGATTCACCATTTCCTTTATGTACATGTTTTGGGCCCATGACATTTTTGTGAGCTGTTTTAAGTCATAGTATTTGGGGGAAGGGGGGACTTAGATAAAGTAGGGGTTTTTGAAGAAACGATAAAATTTTCCACCCTGAAAAGGATTCTTCCTTAAAATGATGAGCTGTGTTTGATTCTGGAAGTGAGCATGGGAGGCAGGATTTCATAACTTATAGTTTGTCTCAGATGGAGGACTTTTCTTCCCACCTCCATGGCGCTGCACGGTAATTTATTGTAAAATATGCATCACATGAAATTGACCATTTTAACCAACGGTGCAATAGTTTAAAGTATTATTTCAAAGCTGTAAGGGGAAAGGAAAGAAACAAATTTTCTTTTTTGACCATTTTTATTTTGGGGCTCAAACAGAGCCATCCCAACAAGAAGTTGGCCTT
The DNA here is from genome assembly GCF_965194825.1 of Balaenoptera physalus. Taxonomy (NCBI): domain Eukaryota; kingdom Metazoa; phylum Chordata; class Mammalia; order Artiodactyla; family Balaenopteridae; genus Balaenoptera; species Balaenoptera physalus. Next base: position 91,646,817 of record NC_138896.1, on the reverse strand, counting down.
TGTTTACTTGAAACTAGAAGAGAAAGTCATCATGGGATAAACCTTTTGCTTTTTGGAGGCTTGGGCTGTTTGCTCTTCCTATAGAATTCCCAACTCCCCCTGCCACGTCTTTAGTGACACCCATCCTTCAGGGCACAAAGGGAACTTGGAGGGTCTTTGGAGCAGCAGAACCCTTGCAATATTGATGTTTGCTTTGGCAGAGCTTTCTGCCTTTGGTTTACAAGGCTGTAGTAAACACTTCCTTTGCATTTCCTGCTTACAAAGAAAGCGGGTTACATGTTGCACTGAGATAGGGAAATTTCTCAGTACTCCATTTACACGGGCATTTCACTAGCCCTTCGAATCACACCGAAGGAGTCTGTGTTTCATTTGCCTGGGTGATTTTTTTTTTCCCCTTTTCTTTCTGAAAAGTCCCTTGGCTTGTTGACTTGGAAAAAGCAGGTTTTGAATTACAGTAGGTACTGACGTTGGGCTGCCGGGCCACGCTGTTTCCTGGGATGCTAACTTGCTGATAGAAAAGCGAGAACCAGTTTACAGTAGCTCTGACACCACTGTTACCTTTCCTCAGTCCTCTCCAGCTGCTCCCAGCCCTTCGGATGCCTTCGCCGAGCACACAGTTTGTTCTTGGGTGTGAAAGCAAACAGTATTTGAGTTGGCGGCAACTTCTCTTTCAGTGGAGTTTGCTGCCTCGGCAAGAAACCGCAGCGTGAGCTTTCTGCTGCTGAAGGTTTCCACTGGCAGGATGGCCTTTTCCCACATTTCCTTGGTTTAAGGAAACAGATTTCTGAACTTTTTTTTTTTTTTTTAAAGACAAAATGCCAAAATTTAACAGCTGGAGTTAGTATATAATTTATGGTTTTTACTTTACGTTCCTGTGGATGTATCAAAATTAAAAATCGGCAATTATTGTTAAATTATGCAAGGTTTTGCAAAAAGAGTGATTAAAAATAGACCCTCTGTTAAAAGGAATTCAAAAAAGTCATTGTTACCCAAACAGGTATTCTCAATTATTGTATCTTTAATGGTTTTTAATTGTTATAATTTACTGATATTCTGTTACATCTCTCAGAGGAGTTGTTTCTGAAAGCTCTTTGTTTTTCCTTTGAGGAATAAGTAGGAGTTTGTTCATTTGAACCTCTTCAGCTTTTTTTTTTTTTTCCAAATTTTATTTTTTATTTTTTTACATGTCAGTGTTAATCCTTGCTTTAGGTAACCCTTCTTGTCACAGTGGTTTTGTCTGGAGAATCTTAACTGTGAGAGCAAAGCAGACTCAGACCTGTTGCCTGTCAAGGTGATAGTTTTTGTCAACAGGGACTCCTGTGCCTCTCGAGGAAGTTATCCAGGTTTTTGTTACAGGAGAGAATCTACCTTTTTTTGGGCAAGCGTCGATTTTCCTATATTACCTTTAGGAGAAATTTATATCCACACCTTACAGATTGAGCATACATATTCCTCATTGGCTGGAGGCCTCGCTAAATTGGTAACATATCAGAATCAGGAAACGAATGCAGTCAATCAGTAAAAAAAAAAAAAAAAAAAAAATGGCTGAATGTTGCCTCCAGATAGGTAGTATTTTTGTCCTATCAGAACACAGAGACTGGTGGTTTTGTTGTTATTTCTCCTTCTATGGATAGAGGTGAAGACTCTGAGAAGCTTTATTAACATCTCCAAAAGCCACACCTTTATTTAAAAAGTGCCTCTACCGTGTGTTTTCCTGATTTCTCAGAAAATAAAATAGGAAGTGAGAAGGCCGTTCTCCTTGGTACGGTGTGTTACTATAAAGGTCATTCAATCTACATGTTAGATTTAGGGTCAGAACGTTAGCTGTGATGAATAACAGGGGACAAAATTTTTCTTTTCTTTTCAAGGATAGTGGCAGTTAATCATTTTTATCTGCCCGTCTTGTAGACTTGATTAGATTTATTATGTATGCCGCGTGTTTATGGCATTTTTATTATATGTTGTTAATTTGTTGTAACTGCCACCACTTTTTTTTTTTCTCCTTCCCTTTTCTCCCTGGAAGACCCTTGAAAGCATCTAAGTGTCAGTTGTTACCCTGTGCTTTGAGAAACTTTATTTAATTTTTAATTTTAAAAAAAGGCATGATAGTCTACCGGTTAAAAAGAAAAGTACCAGTGTTATCATGTATCTTAATAAAAAAGGAAAACTTGCAGTTATGTTCTGCTACACACTTATGTTTTTTTGTTGTTGATGAAGTGCTACATGTTCGGGATGGACTTAGAGAATCCACATTTTTAAAAACACTTCATCTGAAACCCAGAAGGGAGAGCCGTCGAACATGCACTGAACTGCGATCTTCTTTCTTACTGGAAAGTTGTATACGTAGTTTGCAAATCACTACTAGGGAAGACAATTGCGACGTGCATCACTTCATCAACAGCAAAACATTTAAGCTGCTTAAAAAGTCAGGCAGTCTAAAGATGCATTTTAGAACAACACACTCTTTTTTAGCTTACTAGCTCTCAGAATGGTTATGGAATCTGTTAAATATAGAGGCAATTCTTTAAATAAGGCCGACAGTTAAAATTGGGAAGCAGGAGAATTAGATTGGAAATGATTTACGATGAGTCTACAGGACATTCAAAAAATAAAGTTAGCAAAGGAAATCCACTGGCTGTATTGGCTACATTACAGCAAAGGATTTTTACTTTTCCTCCCTTTTGAATTGGCTGGATATATAGGCAATGCAGAGAAACAGACTTTCAGGCGGAAAAATTGACAGCGTTTTTCTTTTTACTGTATGCTCTGGCATTGGTTTGGTACTGGCATTCTAAGTCTCTGACTATAACTAAGTCAGTTTCTTGTTTTGACAGTTACAAACTTTTTCAATAACAGAGAACCACCCATTCTCTTAAGAACATTAGACGCTGAAATAAATAGAAGCTGGATTGAATAGCAGCTTTGTTTTCGTCATGCATCGTGAACATATGGGTCCTTAAAAAATACCATTTGAAGATGACACGGGTGTGGTTATCGAGCTTACAATGTGTAATAATCACAGATGCACACAGGTCACGTTTAAGAATTGGTATACATTTGTTCATACTCCACCAGAAGAAGTTTATCCACTTCTGTGGAACAAACAATGTGAATTCAGAGAGACAGATTACAGACAATGTTAAGTTCTTTAGGTATGAAATGGTTCCACTGACAGCTAAAACTTGTTCTTATGGTGGCTTATTAAAGCATTTGAAATTCTTACTTATAATGGGAAGAGAAAAGAAATATAATTTTAGAAATTTTACATATAAAATCACTAATTATTCCAATTATAGCAGTATTAAATTAACCAAGAAAAGGTTGTATGTTTACTAACTAGTAGTAGAGAGAGGAGTTTATGGTGATGAAGTTATTAGGCCAGCTTTTGACTTCAGTGTTATAAGAGATGCACGATGCCCCGTAGTGCGCGTGAGAAGGTCGTTTGACTCCTTCATCCTCTTAGCTCAATATGTGTTTAAAATTGCTATAGGCAATTCTGAGAAAACAAAAGTTCATATTCAAATGCTGTACTTAGGGAAAAAGTGCTAAGAGAAACGAGGTATTTCTTTACCCCCCTGGAGAATTTTAAGCTACAGCTTGCTGAAGATGTGAACTTTAGTTATTTGGGTTAGGGGAAGAGAGATGGCTTCCTGGCTCTTGGAAACAGAGTGGATACACAGCAAAGACCAAAAAGCTTGGTGCTTGAGGAGACCAACAAATAATTCCCTTTGGCCGGGACACAGAGTTTGTAAAGGAGAAGAGAGAAAATGAGTTGGTAGGTAGCTGACACATGACCGTAGAGGACTTCAGGTTTGGGTTAAGAAGCAAGGAATTTATTCAGTAACATTAATTAGTATTAATAATAGCAGACAACATTTGCTGAGGGCAAGACATCAAGCATAGTGATTTACAGTTTGTTACGTTTTACTCCTTACAAGTATCCAAGGAAGGGGACGCTATTATTATCCACAGTTTACCATACAGATGAGATTGAGTCTTGGAAAGGCTAAGCCGTCTTGAGATGGAGCCAGGGTTTCAAACTGGTTCTTTGACTCAAGGACCAGCCTTTTGAAGACCCTAACGACACAGCCAGTGGGCACGACCAGGGTTTCTACGAGCACAGGAATCGATCGCTCAGTCAGAGCCGGGCTGCAGAATAGTTCATGTGTCATCATTTTACCTACCGACTAGAGCGAGGAGCCCAAATTAGAGGAAATGGTGATGTTTCTGAAGAGCCACGATCAGCGTCTTCAGTAGGGTCGTTGAGGAGATTGGGAAGGAGAAGACAGAGGGGTAAAAACACCTTTGAAGTTTCATTGGCTGGACTTGGTGTGAAAGAGATGGACGATTGGAGAATCGGGTGGCTGTTCCCCACTCTTGTTCCCAGAAGATGAGAGAGGGCAGGCCAAGGTTTGGATGTCATTTTAGGTGCAGGTGTCAGTCTCAGGTGGAATCTTACTGGAAGATGATGAAATACACGTTGAACACGAGGCTGGGAAGGTAGTTGGGCTGAAGATGGAGATCTGAAGCCAAGGGAGTGAGTACAGAGAGGCAGACTGGTAGGTTTAGTGAGGGGGGAGGGAGGGGAGAAGAAAGAGTGGCTGGAGAAGGCGACCGGGAAATAAATCAGCCTCATGAGATAAAGAAAAACCTTTCTGCACATTGAAGATGACAGATTTGTAGGCCATGCTTCAGACACATACCTATACATATTCATATTTGTATACATATTCATGTACATATTTATATATGTCTTCCTATATACATTCATATGTATCACTGTGTGTGTTTGTATGTGTATCGTGAGCATGTGCCGTTCCCTCAAGCACACAGATGTGTACTTGGGAGCCTTTCAAACCCCCCGGGTAGGCTAGGTGTCCATCTCTCCCGTGAGCCACCCACAAGGGACGATTCTGCTCCATAGTGCTGCGACCTGAGAGCCATAGAGGGAAGACGGGGTTTACTTCTAGATAGTGTAAGGTTCAGACCAACACATAGAATTTTATACCCCACCCCCCAACGCATTCCAACCCAGAAGCCTGGCTGCTTTAAATGCTATGGTAAATGCTAAGTGATCTATAATAGGATTGTACAGAATTCAGCAAGATTACCATTATGTTGTGAAATATGGGCTAAGAGTGTGGTCAATAAATGTGTTAACTTTTCATGTGGGGTGATATTTTTCTCCTTTGAAAAATCCATTCATCTGCTGAAGTGCATTTGGGAAGTTCACGGCTTTCGTTGCTTTGGCCAATGCAGGATGGTGGTTAAGAATTTTTTTTTTTTTTTGCTTCCCTTCTTTAGACCTCTTCTTAATTCCTAACAAGGTTCACAGCGAAGACTTTCAGGTCTTTATTTATTTTCCCCAACAGCCAATGAAATGCCGTGTTATTGCTAAAGTCTGTTTGTGTTATGGATTGCAGAATGAGGTAGTGGCCTTTTTTCTTTTCAAGATGCCACTTAAGTGATTCCCTTTCAGGATTCTTTAAACTGTCACCCTGATGAAAATTGCCCTCCCATGTTAGTAACATTAAGCTTCTCCTTCTTGATTCCTTACAGGGACTTTGACTCAAGGGTTAGAATGGTTCGGGGACTTCCCTGGCAGACCAGTGGTTAGGACTCCACGCTTCCACTGGGGCTAGGGTTCGATCCCTGGTCGGGGAACTAAGATCCCACATGCTGCACAGTGCAGCCAAAAAATTAAAAAAAAAAAAAAAGGGTTAGAATGGTTTGGAACACCTTAAAAAGCTTTCGTGCCACCCGTTCCACACACTGTGAAATTCATGCGAACCCTTTACAGACAGTGATACTCATTTTAAGAAAATAGATTTAACAAAATTGTGCCAGTCTTCACACCAGTGCCTCTTGGGATATCATCCACTTTTCTCCTGGGGGGTCCCCAGTTGGCCATATGGCTGAGGACTTTGTCATCATGATTTGAGAAGTCATTTATCAACGGAGGTCACCCTGACTTTTGAGATTCTAATAAAATTGGCTTGAGCCTTTGTCTTATTCCCCATGGGACTTCCAATGAGAATTTCTAGAGGCTTCATTTTCATGATTGATTTTGGTTAAAGAACTCTTGATATTCTCTCTTCTCGCTGCTGTGTGCTTTTCTCCTCTCAGGGTTGGAAATCAGCTGCTCTCCATAATTTCCTTCCAACACAGCTCACACAGGGCATTGAACTTGAGGGAGTTCTAAGAAGTTTGCATCAGAGAAACTTAGAATGAAATGTTCTTCAGGCTTGTTCTTAAAATAATGTTTGCCCCCTCTGAATCTGTCCTTGGATAGCTTTCTGTGTCGACCTCCAAACTTGTACTTTCTTCTCTCTTTCTCCTGTCTTCTCGCCTCTCTTTTTTTTTTTTTTTTTGCTTTTTGTCACCAGCTCATATTTCTTAAAAACAGCAATTTAGCTTTCTCTTTCTGTTCACCGTCTCCTTCCAAGCTGAGTAGCTGGGGACCTTGTCTTCCACATTTCAAGTAGTGTATCAAGAAGGACTGCTGACACGTGGATGGACCTAAACACTGTCATACTGAGTGAAGTAAGTCAGACAGAGAAAGACAAATTATGATATCGCTTATATGTGGAATGTAAAGTAAAGGTACAAATGAACTTATCTACAAAACAGAAATAGAGTTACAGATGTAAAAAACAAACTTATGGTTACAGGGGGTAAGCGGGGGGATAAATGGGGAGACTGGGATTGACATATACATACTACTGTATACAAAATAGGTAACTAATAAGGACCTACTGTATAGCACAGGGAACTCTACTCAGTATTCTGTAACGGCCCGTAGAGGAAAAGAATCTAAAAAAGAGTAGATATATGTATATGTATAACGGATTCACTTTGCTGTATACCTGAAACTAACACAACATTGTAAATCAACTGTACTCTAATAATAATCTTTTTAAAAAAAACCTAGACAAGAGGAAAAGAAAAAGAAAAAGGACTGCCGTGCTGACTGGTGAAAGCATCATCTATTCACCTGTACACATGTGTAGACACCACTTCCCATTCTCCCCTCTCCCTCTCCTTCACATGTAGCAAAAACTGAGACTACTTTGCATGGAGAGATATATTAGGGTTTTATTCCAACTTTGGCCTTACCCATCCAACTCCATTCTTTTCAATTGCTCCCCTTTACTAAGCCAAATAAACAGGTTATGCCTTGAGTTGCATAGAGGCCTTCAAAGTGCAGGCCCTAAGTACCAGCATCTTCTCATTGATAATTATTTTCTTATACAAGGTCAACAGTCTGTCTCTGAATACTGGGGCAAAAAACCGAAATCTCAGCCTTACAAACACCTACTTTATAGGGATATTTAACAGCATTTTATTTGTTCCTTTGATCATCTCATCTTCCTTGTAACATTTACTGCTCGTCTGCCATTCTTAAAACAACGTCTTCTGTGGTAATGAATTCTCCCTTTTCCCCTGGAAACGAAGGATGTTAATGAAATGGTTAAGTGGTGCCTTTTGCTGCAGATGTAGCTGAAAGCATGTGCAGTTACTGAGCCACCTGGAGCCGGCTCTTCTCCTCATGTCACTTCACCCTAATAGTGTCGGCCAGCATGGCCATCTTATAATTAGATGAGGAACTTCAGGCAGTTTCCTGATGTTGTTATCTTTCACAGTTTTCACGGTGATGCCCCCGGCCTGGGGTTACAAAAACTCTGAAAAATATCCACCACCCTCGAAATGCACACTTACTGATTATTTTACACATTATGATACCGCATCTAAATCTGTCACTGGAACAGTGGTCCCCATTGCCTGCGGTCTTAGAATTCCAGGGCTTTGAGAAGTCTAATCGTGGAGTTTTTCAGTATTTAAGTTAGGAGGATTTTGGTTGTAAGCAACAGAAAGTCCAGTTCGGGCAGCTTAACCAGTGTCACTGGCAAGTCCTTAGTGGGTGAACTGCAGGAGAGATTTGATCAGGCTCTTTGCTCTGTTTTCCACAGTGGAGCTGACTTATCTTTAGACTGCCCCTATGGCCAAGTCATAAGATGGTTCCTAGCAACTGCTGGGCTGTAGATTTACTTGAACAAGCCAAGCAGGAGAGAGGAAAGGGGGATCTTTTCTTAAGATTTTTGGACAGATTCTTGAAGCTCTAATTGGACAAGTTTCCAGCACATTCCACTCTGCCGATGGCCAGGGAGATGGGATGTACTAATTAGCATATCCTAGGTAATATTTTTGCACCACTAGAGCCAGGTGGAGTCAACCTCCCCAGAACCCTGTGACTCCTCAACTGTCCCTTGGTTCTGTGTGAGAGGGGTTTGAAGGAAAGGATGCTGGGGCCACAGCTTCAAATGTAAACCTCATTGACCAGTTTTTTTTTACGTTTCAAAAGGCCTAAAGTGAATTCAGTAATTTGCATGAGATAGCACCTCAGGGGTTAACCAAACTGTCTTTGGCTTTTGGCCATGAATATCTCAATCTGTGAGCTCTGATTGGCAATTTGGTAGATATTCTGTATTAATTAATTCCTAACAAATAAATTTTAGCCGGTAGAGTCTTCTGAAACTTAGTGTCTGTGTAGGTGGGAGCGCTTAGAACTTGATAAAAATAGTTCATTGTGGTTAAAAAAGAAATTGGGAACCTCAGCCTTCTGAGTCAATAGCAGATAAATTGAGTTGTAATTCACCTAAGAAGTGATGACCAGTTGAAATACTGTGCAGATGTGGGGAAAAAAATGACCTCTAGTTGTACTGGTCTTAGTTCCACAATTTAAAATCCAGCATTTCAAGTGCTTTTTTTCAGATATGGTAAGTTTTACGTTTTACTAGCATGTTTTAAAAACATTAATCATATGGAAAGAAAAAGATGATGAATTTTAACACTGATGGTGTCTATGACTCAACAACAGAAATTGTTGTTGGTGGAACCACCAAAAAACATTTCTCTCTTGGGGGAAAAATGTGTAGTTGAAAGGCCACAGAAGAGTTGCATATTCAGTAAGAGTAATGAGAGGCAAACGCAATAATGTAAGATTGTTTTACAGGAAGAAATTTCTAAAAAGAATATAGCCAAGCTGTTGAGGAAATTCATTGTTAAAGAATAAACATTGTGCATATCAAACACTGAAGAGTGTAAAGTGTGTGGATGGTAATGTGAACTTACTCTAAGATGCAGGAAGTCTTTGATGCTTGGTGCATCTTGGAAGCATTTCCATCAGAGTGAAGAAAGCTATTGGACTCTTCTTAGGTCATACTGGATATTTTATCAGTGCAAAGTGATATTTGCTGTGAAGCATTTGGCCTAGACTCATGCTGAGCCGCTTGGCCTTTTGCTGTTGTTTTACCTGACTTAGCCAGCGTTGGTTGTTTTGGACTGACTGTCTCACCAATTGCCAGACGAGGAATTCTTGGCCAATGTGTCAGGGTCCTGTGAATGTAAAATAAGACCCTGCTGCTCCCCATGGGGAGGCTGGCCAACCTGGTTTTCTTGGGTAGCCTGCCTGACCCCCCGTCCACTAGGGGTCCGCAGCTCAGACTCCACTCTGACCTTAGAAGACAGATCGCTACGTCTGGATGTCTTATTTACATAGTCTTTAGTTTTGTATCCCAACCCCTCCCTGCCTGCACCCATCTTCTCGGTTTCTTATTTTTCAAACTTCTCTGCCTTTCTCAGGCGTTTTTCATGACTTTGCTTATGGTTTCCCTGATTTTGATCTAAATACCACCTATACTTTATGAGCTTCTGTTTCCCTTTTAAGTTCCTTCACTTGCTGGAATATAAATCAGTCTATTTAAAAAGGAGATTTTTACATTATCCCTTTAAAGAAAAAGTAGTATCAGTTACCAGAGCTCGATGGTAACCTCAAATAAATACTATGAAGGCAGAATGATGGTATACACAGGAGTTGGCAAACTTTTTGGTAAGGGACCAGGTAGTAAGTATTTTCAGCTTCACATGCCTTTATGGTCCTTTTGCAGCTACTCACCTCCTCTGTAACGCCAGATCAGGAGGAAACAAAACATAAATGAGCAGGCATGGCTGTGTTCAAATAAAACTTTATTTATGGACGTGGAAATTTGATTTTCATTTCATGAAATACTACTTTTCTTTTGATTTTTTTCCCCCAAAACCCATCAAAAATATAAAATCTCTTCTTATCTCATGGGCTTTACAAAAATCAGCAGCAGCAGGCCAGGTTGGCCCACAGACCGTCATTTGCTGACCCATGATAAAAACTCACTGTAGACTGTTGCCTACTTCTTCTTAAGGTATTGAGCTGGAAGGGTTCTCTCTTTTTTTAAAAGTGGACCTCCGCATGTGTGCGGTGTCAGACCAGCACCCAAATGAGGCTATGACCTTGACATAATTAGAAGGGTTGCCCTGGAATGTGAAAGAACACAACTAAGGATGCAGTTCAGTGTAATTTGTTGTCCTGTCTGTACCACCCAAAATCATTGTAGTGGTTTAAGTCGAGAACTTCAGGAAATAATGCCTTGTCTCTTGGTTCTACCCGGTCGTTATTCTAGTCATCATCCAGATAACATCAAGATAAAGATACAGGTAGCACAGGAGCGAGGCAAGAGGCAGAGAAAGGGAGAGGGTTCAACATCATAGCTAGAAACAGCCAAGATTAGTGATGGGGGAGGACGGGGGTGAAAGAATGGCTTTTTTGATAAGGGAGCAAATATCTGGAAGAAGAAAAGAACTTCGTAGACCAGAAGTTGGTTAAGAACTTGAATATTTTGCCAACAAATCCATTACCCTCTCTCGTCTTGCTGATAGTGTCATGTAGTATCATGTAGTATTACCCGTTCATCTCCCAGCAGTAGCTTCTTTGGTGTTTGTGTGTCACATCGTTCTATTCCAGAAGTTTCTGATGTTAGTATTTCCTCTCCCTTGGCAAAAGGAACAAGGGAAATTGGTGACCCAGGACAGTGTCTCCTTATCCAACTACTTTCTGTCGCTTTGTGGTGGCTCATTCAGTGATAAACCTCAAATACAGGCTTTTTCTTTTCTTGGGCTGTATTGATTCTATTTTACATATGGTTTGGACAGGAATCCTTAAGTTATTTCTTGACAGAATTCTGTGTTAGAAAGCTAGCACCAGTGTGGCTTCATCTCATAACTTGAGATAAACGTCTGGAGGGTACGAGACTTTAGATGGCAACAATAGTGGAATATTTTGCTTTACACTGTGATAGGTAAGTCCACCAAATTCTGGGGAAGCATTCCTATATAGCATTCATAGGATAATAATTATTACTACTATAAGCTGAAAAATAATCAATCTTCATGTTACCAGCAAAAAGATGATTTTTATTTCAAAGCAGACTTCTGAAAATAAAGTTGTTTTTTCAAGTTGCTTTACTTTCCAGGATCAACATGAACCAGGAAACCTTATACCAGAAGTATTAGCTGATATGTTCTTAAGTGTGGTAGTATAATTGTCAAGTAATTACCCAAGTTGGGAAGAGAGATCTGGTTTCAAATTCTGGCTAAGCTACTTAGTAACTTTGTGACCTTCTGAAAGTTATTTCATCTTTTTAAGCCTCAATTTTCTCATTTGAAGATGCAGGTGAAAAATCACCTCCCTCACTTCAGGAATTGAACATATTCTAGTTTATCAGATGCTTGGGGGTTGCATGGGCTTATGCAAAAACAGTTCTGAGCACAGTGCATAGTAAGTAAAAAATATTTCCTTTCTGTGATACTTATTTACCTAATTAGATAAAAGTAGTTCCGATTATTCTTCTTCTGCTGGCTGCGTAGGCTGAAGTTAAGTAGTAGAGGATATTTCAATCTAGGAGTCACTATCCATCTCACCTTTCTACGTTTTTGCTGTCTGATTTAAAATTATTTTCTCTTACGTAAAAAGGCAGTGCGTGCAGCCCATATGAGATCAGAATTTGGGTACCTTCACATCAGTGACTGTGGCCCCCTGAAGTCTGTTAAAGTTGCTTTAACAAACCCAGGAAACGTTGACTCACACATTTTAACACCTTATCATCAATTCAGATGTTCCTGCTTACCCATTCACCATTTAGTTTTTTCCTCCAGTTTTTATTAATTCTGAGAATGAAAAAGGATGAAGAATCTATTCTGCATGTCGCTCAGTTTCAAGTTTCTACAGGTAAAAGGTGAATAAATATGACAGGTATCGTTAGATGCTCCTCTGTCCTCCCTTCTTTTGCTACCTGTCACCTTTTTTCAATTTCTTGCGTCAGCTTCTACATCTGGAGGATGTATGTGACCTGGAAAAGTCATCCTCCAGCCCCATGATTCTCAGATGCTGTCTGGGAGATGAAAGAGGACCGTAGCACAATGCCATTGAAGAGTCAAGAGGAAAAGCTTAAAAGAAAGTGAAGTCAAGGGGCTTCCCTGGGGGCGCAGTGGTTAAGAATCCACCTGTCAACGCAGGGGACATGGGTTCGAGCCCAGGTCTGGGAAGATCCCGCATGCAGCAGAGCAACTAAGCCCATGCGCCACAACTACTGAGCCTGCGTTCTAGAGCCCACGCGCCACAACCCCTGAGCCCACGCGCCACAACTCCTGAAGCTCGCGTGCCAGAACGAGTCCGTGCTCCCCAACAAAGAGAAGCCACCGCAATGAGAAGCCCACGCACCACGATGAAGAGTAGCCCCCGCTCGCCCCACCTAGAGAAAGCCCGCGCGCAGCAACGGAGACCCAACACAGCCAAAAATAAATAAAATAAAAATAAATTTAAGAAAGTGAAGTCAAGAACTCATTTATATAAAGTTGGAAGTTGAAGATGGTGGCGTGGTTTTCCTTGAGCCCTCTTTTGGGGTAAAGCAAATTCTAGACATAACTGACTACTTAAGCTGTTTTGGGTTCATAGGATCACAAGTTCCAGTTCCAGGTTGGTTTCTTTTTGATTTTTTTTTTTTAACTAAATGGCTAAATTACAAAATTTGGAATCAGAACTTTTTCCCAACTTGGGTTGGGAAAACTTATACTGATAACTTACGTTACCATTTGCTTTGGAACATAGTAACCAGTATTTCTGGTAATTTTAAGGTACACATTTTAAGATGCAAGTCACAGCTCTTAAGTACTAAGGCGACATATTTTTCAAATACTGTCTATGAATTGATTCAGTAGTGCCAAGGAATACATTTATCCCATTCCAAGGAGAACAAATTGTTCCAGTACAGTAGCTTTTGGGAACTCAGCCATACCAGTTTGCTGCTTCTGGGCCTTACTTTACTTGTCTATAAGATGGAATTAATCTTATTATCTCAATGGTTTGTGAGGATGCAGTGATAGAATCGATGTGAAATGCTTTTGTGATATTTTGTAATATTACATAGCCCATCAGATGCCATCCAATGTAATCTTTGAAATAATTGCTTTTGGAGGTTTCATCCTCCGTAAATTCACCCAGTGAATAAGAACAGTATTGACTGCCCTCTCTTCTTCGGATGGTTCATTCAGCATTGGAGAAACAGAAATTTTAGTTTGCATTCCATGAATCTTGCATCAGATCCTCAGTTCATGTCCCCCCTTTCCCCCCATCCCTATCATAATTAGATTTAGCATCCTTTCTAACTATGAGAGTTTTTTACAAATAATTTATTTTCTTTTTTTTCTTCCGGGTTTGTTGAGATATAGTTGACACACAACGCTAAGTGTGAGGTGTACAGCATAATGATTTGACTTACATACATCATGAAATAATTACCACAGTAAGTTTAGTGGACCTCCATCATCTCATAGAGATACAAAAAAAAAAAAAGAAAAAGAATTTCTGCCTAGTGATGAGAACTCTTTGGACTTACTCTCTTAGCAGCTTTCATATCTAACAGCCGTGTTAATTATATTAATCATGTTGTACATTACATCCCTAGTGCTTACTTAGTTTGTACCTTTTGACCACCTTCATCCAATTCCCCCCCCCCACCTAGACCCCCCCCCCCCCCCCCCCCCCGGTGACCACAAATCTGTTCTTTTTTTCTATGTTTATTTGTTTTTGAGGTGTAATTGACTGACAACACTATGTTAGTTCCTGGTGCATAACATAGGGATTGGATAATTCTATACATTTCAAAATGATCACCACGATAAGTCTAGTTACCATCTGTCACCATACAAAGATATTACATTATTATTGACTATATTCCCCATGCTGTACATTTCATCCCTGTGACTCATTTATTTTGTAACTGGAAGTTTGTACCTCATAATCTCCCTCACCTATTTCGCTCATTCCCTCACCCCCTCCGCTCTAAAAAAAAAAGTTCATTTTAGAAGTTAATACTCCAGTGCCCGCCAGGTAATGTAAGTTCTGAGGATACTTTTACAAAATCCTCTTCCCTGCTGTGATCTTCCAGCCTTATTTTTGTCAACAGCTAGAGCAAGTGATTTCTTCATCCTCGTCCTTTTAAGATCATTGTTATTATTTCCAAGTGCAAAATCAGAGTATTTTAGTTGGAGAAACCATTTCATTTCCTCATCATGTTTTGATCTAGAATGTCTCCTTGTACTTTTTATTCTTTACTTGGGGATACATCCAAGTTCTCAGATATAGAACATTTAGGGCTTAATTTAATATGATAAACTGTGAAGTCACTTGAATGTGCCTTTTAGTTACTTCTCTCTAGATTTTTCTATCTCCCAAGGTAAGATATACTATACAAAAATGTGAAAACAAGACCAAAAGCAAGTGTACACATCATTAAGTGACACTGAAATCATATAGTGTTTCTTTCCCATATCACACTGTTTAGTCTGTCTGGATTCTAGCTGTTTCTTTACTTAGGCCAACTTGTTGTGTCTTCCTCTGAATTTATCTGAGTAGAAGAATTAAGAGAAAAACCCCTGGGATTTCCTTCTCAAAAAGAACCCCTGACTCGTTTCCCACTTCTCCACATAGATATCAGTGAGCTCTTTTTTTTTTTTTATTTTCTGTGATCAAATTTAGAGGTAACTACTTTTCTCCTGACCTGGTAACTGATGACTTCTTTTTGCCTCTGTCTTATGGCAGTTCTGGTTTAATTTCTTTGGGCATTTGACTCTTTACGTGGCTAGAGATGCTCTCAAGCAGATTAGCAAGGACATCAGCTTTCCTTCAAGTGAAGGACCAGGTAGGCTTCTTGTTCAGCGTGTTAACCTTTGGGTCTGAAACAGAAACAGACTCACAGACATGGAAAACAAACCAAATGGGAAAGGGGGTGGGTGGGGAGGGAGAGATAAATTAGGAGTTTGGGAATAGCAGATACAAACTACTGTATGCAAAACAAGTGAACAGCAAGGTCCTACTGTACAGCACAGGGAACTACATTCAATATCCTGTAATAAACCATAGTGGGAAAGAACTTGAAAAAGTGTGTGTGTCATATATATAAATATATATAGCTGAATCGCTTTGCTATACACCAGAAATGAACACAACATTGTAAATCAACTATACTTCAATAAAAGAAAAAAAAATGACTGGTAGACACAGGAAGAAACCAGAGTAAAAGATAATGAAGCAAACTTTGATACCATTGTCTCTCTGTTCAAGGAGTGCCAGGAAGTTGGCAGCTGTTTTATTTGCCCAGGGTGTGTTTAGTATCTGTAGCTCTTTAATATTGGCAAGTAGGTAATCGTACTGTCAGGTTATGATACTTGAGGGCAGCCCTGTTACTTGGGTTGTTGCACAATAATAACTTTTCAGCTTTTTGCTACTTGCTATCGTTTGGGGGTTCAGATCCTCCTGAAGTTCATTTTCTGACTTGCATATGTGACATAGAATGAGAATGCTCAATAACATACTTCCACAAGAGACTCTTGTCTTAATAGTATATGTACAAAAATATTCTGTGTTTTAGTGGAAGTTACTCCGTTATAACCCGTTATGCGTGCTCCCTGCTGAGAAAGCATTCTAGAAACGGATGTCAGCTAAGGGACATTCATTCATTCCATACGTTTTCTAATTTCCAAAAATGTGCACCGTCAATATTTTTTCTTAATTGAACATTTTGTTGAACAGACGGGTGCTTTAATTATGGTGGTCTAAATTTACACACATTGCAGTGGTATTTTGCTACATTAATTACCTTACTTGTCAAGAGTAACAGGTAATTACTACATCAGCTCACCCTCCTGCAGTACATGGAAACATAACTTTATTTGAACAGATACAAGAAACCAGAGTATGGCCACCCCACACCTTAGCTTGTGATAAAGGCTGGCCGTTCTCACAGTATTTGTTTTATAATGGGGCGGGGGGGTTGGGGGCAGAGGTGAGCTGGCCCTTTTCCTTGTGTGTGTCCACCTAAGGTGGAAACCCAGAAACTACGTCATAGATTCAAAGAGTCTGGACTGGAAAGAACCTTTGGAATAATTGAATTCATGAAGCTTCTCCTTACAGTGTGTTTCACAGAATGACTTTTCTAAGTCTGCACAATAAGTAAATTAGTGTCCAATCCAGAATTGGCACTGATTTCACCCCACCAGGCTGGTAAAAAGCTTAAGAGATGTTAACGATTTTTAAAAAATAATTATAGAAAAGTTCTCACCGATGGTTTGGCTGCCTTGTGAAAAGTATTTATCCTGTATTCTGTTGAACTGCCAGGTACAACTCACATCATTTGATTTCCTCCTCAGTGTATGGGTGTCAGCTGTTATGACAAGTTGTGTTAAAATTCTACTTTAACTTTTTTTTTTGGTAAAGGCGCGGACTTTTTTTTTGGAATTTTGGAATTTTATTTTATTTTTTTATACAGCAGGTTCTTATTAGTTATCTGTTTTATACATATTAGTGTATACATGTCAATCCCAATCTCCCAAGTCATCCCACCACCACCCCCTCCAAGGTGTGCACATTTTTGAGCCTATAGGATGCCCCTAGCAAAATTATGCAGCATTACCTCTCTTGGTTGCCATGGCATAGAACAAAAGGACTGTGTTAGCTTGTAGGTGTGGCGCGGAATATACACAATGACATAACAGAGGCAGACTCTCTTAAAAGGCTTTGTCCCCTTTTTAGTCAAACACCTGTGACAAAATTACGAACTGTGGTTAACATATACCACTTACAAGTGGTTTTTCAGAGTCGACCAGAGTAGGGGAGCTCAGCTTGCAAAGAACTTTCTTTGCCTTTGCACCTGGCAGCAGGAATGGGGTGACATTAGAAAGAAGTTCAAGACGTCTAGGGGTTATAGACCCAGCCTTGCAGAAATGATATGGGATGGCTTGTAGAGGACAGGGCAGGCCTCTTGGGGGTGCTTTGAGATGTACGACCAAGGATCTCCCCAGCCCTGGACCCACTTCAGTTTCTCAAGCCTGAAATTGTGGCACAGATGCTTCGTTCCTGTAACTTTAGTCTTGTCACATGCCATTACGCATCACTCTGGGCTCTGGAACTTGTGCTATTATAGCTCATCGTTATTGGCTTTTCCTTAGGTTTTTTTAAAATTAAAAGACAGAATAGGATAATTAATGTAGTCATTCCTGCACGCGACAGATATCTCTTGAGTGTCTGCCGTAGGACAGTCATTGTGTTTCGTGTGAGGGTTGCAGAGAGGGGAAGGGGGCACAGCAGACCCTTGCTCTCGCAGACTTTGCCTTTGAGTGGAGGGAGGCAGAGAGAGTCAATAATGGAATGAAGGAGCAGTGTATTTACATAGAACAAAAATACATGAAGGAAACGGCATACGGCCCATACCTTGAGAGGGTCATTTAAATGGTCTGATCAGGGAAGGCAGCACGGAAGAGATGGTTTTTTGTTTTTTGGGGTTTTTTTCATAGTTTTAGGACTAGGAGTTTTCAGAATCGAGATGGTTTTTGATTTAAGGTCTAAAGGTTACAAATGATCTCCATATACAAAGAGCTGTAGGAAGAACTTTCTAGGCAGAGAGAATGATGAGGCCTAAGCCTCAGAGTTAGTAAGAGTATGGTGTGGGAACAGAAAGTCATTAGCAGGAATAAGGGTGGGTGGGTGGGAATGGTATGGGAGAGGTTGGAGCTGGAAGTTGGGCCCTACATGACATGGCAAAGGGCTGGGTCTTCTTTTGAGACTGATGCAAAGCCCTCGAAGGCAGCCACTTCTGATTCAGAGGTCAGAACAAACCACATGGACGGCTGCTGGGGACAGGATTGCAGAGCTTCAGGTATTTTCCTGAGAGTAGACTTCCTTGGGAGAGAGGCTAAGGTCTTGGTCCCCAGAGGTTGGGCAAGGAACCCTGAAAGAGTCCCCACCCGAGACAGACTCGGCTGGTCCTGGTTAGGAGAAGACCGTCTTCCACCTGGGCGTCCAGATGTGCACAGACAGGCAGTTTGGAAGCAGAGGACTTGCGGGCACCGTCCTCCAAGCAGCTGCAGCGGCATCATCATCTGGAGGCAGAAATGTAAATTTTCTGGCCTTACCGCAGCCTTACTGAATCAGAAACTCTGGGGTTAGGGCCCAGCAGTCCTGTTTTAATGAGCCTTCCAGGTGATCATGATGAGCATGTGAGTTTGAAAACCCCTTTATGAGATACTAGTGCCGGAAAGGACTTTCCAGTTCTCCAGACCCCCTGTTCTCAGGCTGCAGATGAGGGGACCCAGTTAAAAGCTACAGCTCAGTGCCGATCCTGTGCTGATGAGAAGCTGGGTCTCTCTACCCTGTTCTAAGTGCTCTATCCTCATGAGCTTATGGGTTTAAAGAATAAACAAAACCCGCTTTGTTTTTGTTTTTTTGTGGTTTTTTTTTTTTTTTTGAGGGATCATTCTGATATTTATAGAAAGGAGGAGACAAATGAATATTTAAGAAGGAATAGTGGTGCGGTCTGTGAACTGCCTCGTTTCTCCTGCTATTATTTTGTCAGATAATTTAGAAAAGCAATTTGAGTGTGACTAACCCACTCCTTTCTCCCTGTCGGTGGAAGAAAAACAAGTGTTTTGTCTTAAGTTACACCGTTGAGACCCTTAGCAGGGGGTAATGGCGTTCTTTTATTTCTGTATTAGTCAATGTATTTGGCCTCATTTTTTGGTTTGGAAGTCGTGATACTCCCACGTTGTATTTTTAAAGTCATTGTAGAAGACAGAAGATGGATTCTTTTCAGGCCCGGTGTTTGTGTTTGTCTGTTTTGACCAAGAGAATCATAGAATCGCTCCCTTCACCCTCCACCCAGCGCCGCCTCCCTGGTTAAGTTCTGCTCATCTTTTTAATGTCTTAGGCTTCCAGATCATTTCTAACATGCAGCCTTTTCTGAGCTGTTGTGCTTAGGTCACATCTGTGTGTTCATCTTTCCCACTTGCTTGTATTGTTGTTTCCTGCGGGCCTCATGAGAGCAAAGTCCTCATTTGTCATATCTGGCCCAGGGTAATTGCTGAAAAAGTTAACTGTCACGTGAATGCTTTCCCTCTTAATTGATTAGTCATTTGTCACTCTATCAGCAACCATTTATCGGAAGACATGGTGGTAGGTCTTTTCTAAAAGGGGATACACAGAATATCAAGACATGGTCCCATGGTGGAGACTAAGCCAAAAATAAGTATGTATTCAAGGAAATCCTAATGAAGACTGTAATAAGGTGTAACGTATATTAATCAGGATGTGTTGTGCTAGCTGCTGTGACCAACAACCTGCAAATTCTGGTAGCTTAACATAATAAAGGTGTATGTCATGCTCCCTTCATGTCTGTATGTGCCCATGGAACCTTCTCCATCCTGTATTTGCCACGAGAACATGGGGTCTCCACGGTCTCGGGGGATGAAGAACAGGGAGCGCAGTTGATTTTTTGGTCAGGCTTGGAAGTGGTGCACCTTGCTTCTGCTGCCATCCCATGGACCAGAAATCAGACACATGGTCCCAACCTAAGAGTCAGGAAAATAGGGCAACATAATCTTCCTGTGTGCCCAGGAAGAGGAAAATGAAATGACACTAGTTATCATGTGACAGTCCCAAACAATATGTTGCTTTGGTTTGGGCCACTGAGGTTTGATCACAATGAAGCATAGCACCTCCTCTTTTTGTAGCTGCTCATTAATAAACACCCTTGTTCCCCCAGAAATCAGGAAGAGCGATAGTCCTCAGGGGGCCTTGATTTTTGCATGTCATGAGGCAGATGTCTTTCATTTCATTCCCAACTGAAAGCCCATCTTCCTGTGGGGTTAGGCAGGGTGATTTGTTGATGAGCCAGCTGTGGCTTGCATGTGTTCCACTGTAGGATGGAATATTCTACCCCGAGTGCGAGTGTGACTGCACACAGATTGGCTTTCCCATGGTGGGACCTCGCTGTGTTCTGCAGTTGGCTCTCCCTTTCTCTCTTCCCCCTGGAGTGGACAAGTTTGGAGAAAAGAGTTTCCTGGTGGTGAGAACCAACAAAATCTCTCCCACTTGTCATTGTTGTGGGCTTGCAGACAACCCTTGGGCGAATGGTTATGTGTTAAGGAGAAAACTGAAGTTGCTTTTAGAGCTTAAGTTTTTTGTGTACTCATCTCAGTTTATTTCTATCCAGAAGATACCATGGGAAATTTATCGTGATACATTAAGTGGAGGAAAACATATTAATAAAGTGTTGACGATGCCTATTTTTTTTTTTTTTTGTAAAAAAAGATGTTTCTTCCCCACTGTCTACTTGACCACGGTGGTTCTCAAGAAGGAAGCCGGAACCTTCATCTTGTCCTCAGTCTTCCTTCCTCTATCCTTTTAGCTCAGTACAGAGGCCCAGTGAGAAGCTGAGCAGGGCCAGCGGAGATGTGTAGTTGAGCTGGAGGCTGGAGAGATCTCCAGTGGCCTTTTAAGGGCCAAGTGCAGGTTTTGATCTCTTTCCCTGAGAGTACTGGGGAGCCATTGAAAGTATGCAAGCGGGGAGTGAGAGGGTGAGTGCAGGGTGAGTATGCGTGTGTGTGTGTGTGTGTGTGTGTGTGTGTGTGTGTGTCTGAGACAGAGATTGACCGAGAGAAAGAAAACAGTGATGAATGATGACTGCCTTTGCCGTGTGCTTTTTGGCTGGTGGGGAAGAGCTTCCACAGCAGAGAGTGAATGTGGAGAGAGCATAACACCCTTTCCTCGCTGACATGAGAGGTCTCCTCCCTCTTTCTGCTCAGAAGTTACTTGTCAATCGGGAGCTCACCATCCCCGCTTCAAAGCAGCGTAGTGCATTGGGGTAAATATTTATGAAATGGCAAGCTTCCTTGAACGAGATGTATTTTGTTTTTAAGGAGCCGATGACTCAGAATTGTTTTAAGTTACTGAAAGACAAAGTTATTGTGTGCCATCATGGGCAAAGGAAAGAGGAGAGAAAGTGCAATTTTTGCATCAGGCAACTGATTTACAGCTATAATCTAGAAGCGATCAAATGCTTTCAACAAAATTGTTTTGTTTTTTTTTTTTGAAGGCTTAAAGTATAAAAATTTAATTTATTTATAGAATCTCATTAAGAGGACTTTTTAAAAGTAAGGTGAACTATTCAGTTGCTTCAAGGAATGTTAATTGAGTGCGTGAGATGCTATAACACCATGTTTGGGATATGAGAGATGACACGAATCTCTGCTCTCAGGACACTCCTGTTCTGAAAAAGAGGCAGTCAAAAGCCATTAATAAATGAGTGTCAGTAAACGTACAACGAATGTCTTCTTCTTTTTGAAGTTCAGATAGCTTTTTCAGATTCTATAACCGATATTTGAGAAATTGCTTTGTCTTAGAAAATCAAAAATACAAAAAGTTTGTAAAGCAAAATAGCAGCTAATCCCATTTCCTCCAAGGCAAACTCTCTGTCCATTTTCTTTTTTTTTTTTCTTTTTTGATGCATATGTTTAAGAGTGTACTTTAGCTATGATTTTTCTATCTTGCTTATTTCATGTCACATCATAACAAGCGTCTGTACACATTTCCCTATTCCTGGAACTATTTTTAATGGCTACAAAATATTCCTTTGTCAGACTGGGCTATCACTGACTTGCTTTTTTTCTGTTGGGATTGACATTTTAGGGAAAACAAATTCATACAATTTATCCATTTTATGTCTCAAACCATCTTGTGTACTTCACTGTTGTAATAAAACATGAATGGGGAACTGAGATTTTTTTAAAAAAAGCATTTCTCTGTCTGTATTACGTCTGTGAGCTTTACCACCCGCCCAAAAAAAGTGAACTAAAACCTTGTTACAACAACTTTACATTCTTGGGAGAATGACGGGAGAATATATTTGATGCGTTTCTTCTGGCATATTCTATCTTTGGACACATAGCTCCCACTCTGAAATTGGTTGATAAAGAACGTCCTCCAAATCCAAGAAAGCTGTTTCGTTCTAATGTGGGGAGACTTTGTACCTGATCTTGAAACTTCTAGAGGTTGTCATTTTTTGCTTCCGGCATTCACTCCTCCAGTGACATTTTAAATCTACGAATTATTTATTTTGCTTTACTTTTTTTTTTTTTTTTAAGAAGTATTTATTATAAGGTCACTTTAAGGTGACTGTTGCCTCCATTACCTTAAGACAGGGACTTGATTTTGCTGGCTGAGAAAAAATCAGCTTTTTCTTTTCATTACAGTGTTACTATTTCCCATTATTTAACACATGAGAAATCATAATGTGTTATGTGTCAGTATGTTAAACCCCCAATCAATTTGCTAAGGCAGAAGGTAGCAAATGATGGTGGTGATCATTTTGTAACATATAAAAATATCGAATCACTATGTTGTTGTACACCCGAAACTAATATAATAAGTCAATTATACTTTCAAAAAACGGGGGGGAGGGATGAAATTAAAAAAAAAAAAAAAGTTGGCAAATTATGGCCCTGGGGCCAAATCCAGCTCACTACCTGTTTTTGTAAATAAAGTTTTATCATAACACAGCGCCCATTTGTTTACTTATCCCCTTTAGTTGCTTTCCTGCTGCAGTGGCAGAGTGGAATAGTTGCCACAGAGAACTTAACAGCTGCAAAAGCTGCAGCATCTAAAATATTCACTGTCTGGCCGTTTATAGAAAAAGGTTGCCAGCCCTTCTTCTGAAATATGACCAAAGTATAGTAAAACGCCTTATATATAGTTAACAACCATTGCATTAAGAATGTAAAAATGTCTAAAACATTGATTTCTCAACAATTAATATGCTCTCAACATGCATTTTTTTTTTTTTTGAAATGTGGCTTTTTTTTTTTTTTTTTTTTTTTATCACCAGGAACATCTGCGACACATCCCCTTTGTTGCTGGCTTTTCAAAACCTCTACAGAAGTTTCTGACATTCTACCGATTGTATTGTAACTTGACACTTTCTCCTCATGCTTTTAATTGAAAATGTTGTATTACATTTTAGAGCATGTCATGGACTTTTTTCTTTTCTAAGCAACAACCAAAAACGTTTGACTTAGAAATAAGCATTTCCTGTAGAATTTGGGTATTAAAAGCCAAGAGGCAGTCAACTAAGAAAATGTCCACCGGATCTACATTCCCTGGCGTCGGCTCGTGTTTCACTCCTTAGAGGCTCAGTGTTTTCATCCATAAAATGGGAATCGGACCGCCTCCCAGGGCCATGTGAAGATAAAGTAAGGAAAGATACACCTGACATGTTTTGGGAACACATTAGCTGCCTGTTCCCTTTCTTCTTTCTACCCTTAGGTTAATTAGAGGAGCAAACAATCACAAGTATAACGTATCTTCAGGGATTTTTCCAAATTTGCAAATTTCTGTATGGTGTTTCCGAAATTCAAGTATAAGTTTGGAACCAGGTTGAAATCAGAAAGGTCTGTGTATTTGGGTAAGAGATACAAACTGGCAAATGTAATCAACATTCCTGAGTCTCAGAGGCGTAACTTAGTGCAGGTGTACTTGTGAGGCACGTCCGTCTGGTGGCTGGTGGGGAACAAGTGTGGTGGTCTGCTCCACGTGGTATTTCAGGGACCTTGGCTCATTCCACCCAGTGACTCCACCGTCTTGTAGGACTTGGAGTTCTGCCCTGGACCTCTGAGCTCACAACCAAGGGAAGAGAGAGGGCATTAGGGTTGGGTCAGAGGCTTCTGGGTCAGGATGAAAGTAGCATACCGACTTCCATCTGTTTGGCCATAACTCAGCCGCAAGGACCCACCTAACTGGAAATACATCCCAGCTGTGTACGCCCAGGAAGAAGGAAGAGATCTGATGAACCTTTAGCGAGTCTCTGCCACAGACTGACCACATCTTCTTGGGTTATTATGGAGAATACACGCTCACCAGGCATAAATGGCACAGAGATGCCAATAATCTGAGAACCTGTCTTTAACAGTTACCCATGTAAATAACATTTGGAGACAGTAATGCTGGGTAGAGACAATTAATCTGTATACTTGTTTAAATATATTTTAAAAATTAGCCTGTGATCTGAATCTGCTTCCCACATGTTGTGTGCCATTTACATACTTTGGCATTCTAAAATCACAGATCTATCATAGAGTAAGTTTAGAGATACATACTTAAGAAATGTTGCATTCAGTGACATTTTCATTCCCAAAGTGGTCTACGTGGACTCAGATTTATTTTGCTATTCTGTAAAACCAGAAGTCATACACAGTATTGAGTGGAATTTTTATCCACGAGGGCAGATAGGACGTTTGTTGAAATACTACCATTGTTATTTGATTCAAAGCGCACCTCTTACAATGAACCACATCAGGACCATTTTCAATTTTTTAATACCTCTCATGGATCTAAGCACACCTTTTTTAAGTTATTCATTTTAAATTATGATTATATGAATATTTTAAGATTATAATCACCATTAAATGAAGGACAAAATTTATCATACCAAAATAGAAATTTAATTTAAAGTAGAAAGAACTTGATTGCAAGGTTTAGCAGACTAGAAACAAGACATATAAGAGGATATTAAAGAAATTTTTAAAAAGACCCTCAGTAGTACAGATTTGCAATAGATTTGGAAAAAACACAGTTGCGTTCAGTGATGTTTGTGAAGATCATATTTGAGACAATCTCATCAAAGATCAAACTTTTGTAAGATTGAAAAAGCACACTAAAGCAAACAAACCTTTTGGTCATTCCATGGAAAAACTAGCTTCAAAAGAAATCTTCATTCAGTACCATAAAGTTGGTGAAGTTTATTTGAGACATAAGTTGCTCTTGACCTTAAGGTGATCCTGTGGCTTTGGTCAAGAGTCAAGATTGTATATGGCCATAGGTGATTAAAAATATCCCTTTCACTTTTCTTGGTATTCACAGCATTTCCTACTACCTGTCACTTTGTCCTTGACGAAATTTGAGACTGAAAACAAGTTGACAAGGATGGTTTTCCAATCAGTTGTTCCTCATTTTTTTCTCGGGCACTCCTTTGTTGTATTCGAGTTCAGATTTACTATTCATGAGCCACAGTTTAATCAGTGACCATATCCGACAAATGGAAGCTAAGCGCTGGTTAGTGTGTTGAAAATAAACACGAGGGCTCTCATTAATGTCGCTGTCTGAATAATTAGTTGAGCATCGTGTACCGAGCAGCGGCGAAGGCAAGCTGGCTTTTCACTGGAACGACAGGCTGACGGCCACGTCCTGGAGTGTGGTCATTAGTGTGTCCCACCATCAATGTCATGTTACTGTGTCAAATTAGTTAGTGCCCCCTTAGGAGAGATGCCGGACCTACAAATTATCCTCCCACATCCCTGGAAGCCAGTGTTTGCGAAACCTGCGATCAAGTGTGGGCAAATTATTAACACGGCTCATAAATTAACTAGTTTACAGGCTTATAACATTTTACAAGTAGATAATAAAGGGTGGAAAAGTTTTCCGATCCCTTTGCCCTGATGTGAGGGCTGTGATCTGCCGACATTTCCTGGAGGAGCCCACAGCTGATAGGGTTCTGAAGAGGAGCATACACATGGAGTGTCAGAACGAATGTTTGGAAAATGTAGACTCTGAAAGGAAGCCAGTGTAAATCCATTGGAAACAATATAATTAACTTCGTTATCTCATTGCTCTGATAAGTCCATGACAAGGGTCCTCTTTCTTGTGGTGGCAGTTGCTCATTAATGAGGTCACCAATTAAGTTTGAACTTTGCCAACTGAAATTACCTGGAAAAATATTTTTGATGCATTCTTATCGTGCTCTTAAGCTGCCTTGTTGAAGGAGAATAACGCTAACACAGCATGTTAAACTCATGTAGGAATGACGGTTCTTAGGCCGTAATGTATTTGACAAACAGTTTACACTCACATCGATACCTGATACCTAGAAAACAGAGTGTGGACCCATCTGTCCTGAGTTTATCTCCTATCAAGAAAAGGCACCCACTTAACACTCTGCTGAGCCCTGGTAGACAGACAGCCCGTGTAGTTTCCGGAGATACACGACTATTCAAATCATAAAACTTCATACATCTCCTTTTTGGTTTCAACTTCTCTGTCTGATTAGCTTAGAATACACGTACACTCATGGAGTGTTGTCTGAGTTTACTTTTGCAAGGGAACAACACACACACAGGGAAGAGGTCATGCTTTTTGTTCATCCTGTAGTTCCATTTCCCTGTCTCACAGCGGGTCCCTTCTGTCATCTTCAGGGCTGTACAGGTGTCATTATCATCTCAAGGATCTAAAGGCCTGGCATGTAAAACCTTGCTACTGACTGCTATTCACAAAAACTTCCTGAAACTGCTTGAGGATGAGCTGACTTGTCTGTCAGCAACTTCAGCTTACTTGGCCTTAGATTTGGTAAATACTCGTAACCCAGCTAAGCCATGAAAACGCATAGCCTCAGCACACATGAGCACATGCACAGGCTGACTGTTTGCACGAGGGGGCTGTTTCACAGCCTCCTTCTGCATTTGAAACGCAATGGAAAAAGAGTTGTAACCTTTGGGGAGTAAGATGTTGTGTTTGCCTGGCAGGTGAGATACCTTGTCTTTTTTTTTTAATAAGGTGATGATGTATGTGTGTGTGCGTGTGCGTACACGTTTGCGTGTATATTTCCTCCGGTCGCTTGTACTGAATGCATTGAGAGAGACTGAAGACCGAAACCCAAAGGAAAATCTTCACTGGGACTCAGGGATCATCTTACCCATATTTCTCAGAATGAGATAACATTGTAATTCCTAGAAGTTATCCTCAAAAGTAAGAAATGTTGGAAGTTAAAGGAACCACACTTCCTAAGTGAATGACAGTGGCTTCAAGAGTAGCAGTTTTACTTGGCTCTGTAACATCTTTGTACTATAATTCTATAACGCTGAACTCAAATTATGAGCTACATGGAATGCTGATTCTAGAAGGGAAAGGACAAAATAGATACACAGATACATGATTATATATTGAATGTAAAAGCACTGTGTCAATAAGGAAGACCTAAGGCTTACTTGAATGTGTTACTTTTGAAGCAACACAGTTTGCCGCTTCGCTTAACCTCTTCTGTTCTTTTTGCTTTCAGTGTCTCTCTGTGTGTTGCAGTCCTGTGGCATTATGCATGCCCCCAACCAGTGACCTCCAGACTTTTTATGGCTGTGAGACACGTTAAAAGTTCAGGGTGAGTGGCAAACAACACTTATATTGTGTACCGATTAAAAATTGCCATCCACCTTTGCAGGTGACACGATACTGGATATAGTAATCCCTCAGAAGATAATGGAATGCCCCATTATCAAGCATGAGTTCCAAAGCCAGCAGGAATAGGTTTATTGCCTTCCACGATAGCTTTATGGCTTTTCGGAGCAGGATTTGTAACTTGGATCATATCTGTGGAAGGGTGATCTAATGAAGGGTTGGCAAACTTTGTCTCTAAAGGGCCAGATGGTAAATATTGTTAACTTCATGGACCATAGAGTCTCTTTTGTAACTAGTCAACTCTGCTGATGTAGCAAAAGTAGCCATAGACTATAGGTAAACAAATGGGCGTGACTGCATCCAATAAAACTTTAGTTGCAAAAACAGGTCGTGGGCCATACGTGGCCTAAAGGCCATAGTTTGTGGACCCTGATCTAATGCATCAAAGGGGGACAGATGACCTGGAATCAGGATACCTCACCAGGTAGCAGTCCCTCTGATATTGAGCAAACCATTTATCAAGAAGAAATGGGAATAAAAAAATAATGCCCTTTCTATTGAGGTAGGAGTAGGCTGTAGTTGTAAGGATGAAACAAGATATAATGTACAGGGAAGCGCCTTGAAAATTTCGAAACTCCTTACAAATGTAATGGATGCCGTATACCATTATTATGGTTCACCTAGTGGAATATACCTCCTTCACCCTTTTAATCACATTGGGCTTTCATGAGCTAAATGAGTGTGAGGGAAAGCTCTTTTATTTTCTAAGTCATGTGATTTGGCTGTACGTTCCTTCTATTCTACAGTTGATGGACAAGCTGTTGAAATGCCTCTTTGGTATACGGATGAAGGGCTATACAGGTAGATTATGGCAGGCTAAAGATCAAATGCCAATACAGAACTATTAAATTTCCTTTAATCATCAGATTCCTAGAGTGTTTTCAGGTCTTCCACCTTTAAAATAGGCCCTAATAAATAATAATGCTTTGGATGTCTACAAGTGTGTTTGAAATTCACAAGCCTTGCATGTCAAAACATAGAGACAGGTTCAGCAAATATGCTTCCCTGGGCTAGTGGTACTAATTAAGGAAAGTCATACTTAAACAAACAGCTTGGTGAATAGAGGGGTAATCAGAATCTCAATTCATGAATTCCTAGTTTGTTTGTTTTTTTTCTGACAAAAAATAGTAGGGTAGTCTTTAGATATGTTTTCATGTCTTTATATCATTTAAGAATTGTTTTCCAGTAACAGAGATGCACCTGTGTGAGTTTAAAAAAATTAGTTGTGTGTTCTCTCATAAAAGATGTCTGGGGGAGAGCAATTTGCGCTTTCTGTCTTTATGCTCTGCTTGCCTGTTTAGGTGTTGCTTCATTTTCAAGGTCACATTATGGCTGCTGGCTCTCCAGCCACTGCTTCTACATCCTGAAAGGAAGAGGCGAAAGTACAAGGAACAAAAAGAGTAGTTCTCCCAGCTGAGGAAGTCCTCTTTAAAGAACTTTCCCTGAAGTCTTCCTCAGTGTCTTCTATTTACATCCTTTATCCACCCCTAATATAAGGGCATCTGGGAATTGGATCCTTAGACTTGAGAAATTTGTTGTCCCAGATAAATTCCAGGTTCTAGTAGTAATGAAGAAAAAGTGTATGGTTATTGAGCAGCAATTGTGGTTACTTATATGAAATCATGCTATCAGTTTTTCTTCCATACCTAATTTTTATTTATTTTGATGAATGCCTTCTTTCTTCGATTGGTTTGTGTGTATAACGTCTTATTGGAATTTTACATGTTTGAATTTCAGCTTATTCAATTCTCAGCAGAGATACATATCTCAGTAAATATTTTAGGACCATAATATTCTTACTAGAAGTGCCATGGCAAATCTGAGAAAGAAATTTCTGTCTCATGAGAACCATCAACCAAAATTTAAACTCCCAAATTTTCGAATGGATTTTCTCTCCTCTGGATGGGAGATTTTGTTAAAGCCTGAGTACTAGCGTGAGGTCCTAGGACATACAGGCCCGCACCCAACTGTGGTGTTCCCAGTGTGTGTGAGGGCTGCCACTGATGGCTTTGAACTGTCCCTCAGAGACTGGACAGTGCTGTCTAATCTGCATCTCTGCTTTGCTCTTCCCCATATGTCTGCTGAAAGCTTACTTTGGAGGGTGGAGGAGACAAGTGAGCCACTCCTGTCCAGTTTCTCTGTTCCAGATTGGCCTGTACTTTATTCTTGTGAAAGTTACCATCCCACAGAAGAGACTTCCCTTTACTTCATAATATAGTCTCTGCCTATACCAGCCTGTGATAGATGCTCATGAAACATGGTAGCCGATGCATTCACAGACATTTCTTGAATGCCTGCTGTAGATTGTAAGATAGCAATGTGGGTAAGAGTGTCTGCACTGAAGTTAAATCAGCCTAGATTCACATTCTACCTTTTCCATTTACTGGTTGAGTGACCCTGCGTAAGTTACTTAACCTTTCTGGGCCATGACCTCCTCATCTGGGAAATGGGGATACAAATAGGAGCTAGATTCCTATAAAGAATTACTGAGATAATGCTTGTAAAGAGCTTAGCACGGTTCCTGGTAGGTAATACATGTCAGCATTGTGCCATGCACCCTGGGTGATGTGCTGGAAATCCCTGTCTTTGAGGAGTTTTTACTATCCTCTGGCTGGTTCACTGGTCATTACTTTACTGGTAGACAATGTATATTTCACAATCCATTGCTTCTCGCCTGGTATTCTGTTGGAAGTTTAAGTAAAGCCCTGGGAGGTGTCTTTGATGCCCGTCTTCAAGGACTCTGAAGCCACGTATACAGCTGGACAGCCCGGCTAACAGGACTTAGATCTCTGGGTCCCATTTTGACGCTTTCCCCTGAGAGGCAAGCAGTTCTTTATTCCGTTTTTTTACTTACTCAGACAATGGGCCTGCCTAGCAAGCAGAATTCACTGACTGCTTTCAGGTTGGTATTGCTGATGATAATCTGAAACTCAGTAGGGTTTCACTCATGCAGGCTGATGCTACGTGAGGTCGGTCTTGCCCGGCCTCATCCCGGTCCCTGCCTCTGTGCTGAGTCTGCAAAGCAGCCCCTGGTCCCCACACGTCTTCTTGGGACTGGCCCTCAAAGAACAGTGTCGTATGCACAGAGAAGCTGCCGCGTGACTGTGGCAGAGGTCGTCAGCTGTGCTCATGGACGGCCCCAGTTGGCGACGTGTCCCAAAGATTGAGACGCGTTGGCGACCACTTGACCATGGCTGTCTGTTGATTAGTCGACTCTGTGGAAGTAGTGGCTTGAAGGAGTGGCTCTTACTTTTTCACGAGACTCTTGGAAACTAAATTTTTGCTCTGTGGTTTCAGATATTTTAGTTAGACACTGTTACTGTGCTCAGATGCCTTAAAATCTTGCTTGCCTCTGGACCATGCGATTCTCTGCCTGGAACAATTTTTGTGCTTCACAGAGCTAACCCCTTCTCATCCTTCATTATTCAGTTCAAATATCACCTTCTTGGGGTTGGCTTCCCTGACTACCCCCATTAAAGATGATTTCCCTCTTCCCCTTTTTAACTCTTAGCCACCCAAGCCTCTTGTCTGTTTCACTTACTACAGCTTCTGTCACTTTCTGAATATACCTGTTAACCAGGTAATAAGCAAGAGGCAGATCTGTCTGAATCAGTGTTGTTGCTTCCTCATGGCTGGCAGTGCCCAGTGAACAGTAGGCAGGCTGGCAGTGCCCAGTGAATAGTAGGCAGGCTGGCAGTCAGTATTTGTTGAAGCAGTCAGAGGACATTTGGGATTTCCCTGTGAATTTCTATATTCTAGCAGTCAGAGGACTGCATCTGGGTGAGAGAGTAAGAAAAGAAATAAAACCATACACATCACCTTTATTATAGGAATAGAATCCTGCCCTTGGGTTTTTCTCTGGAAAGCTTCCTCTCTACCTTGTGCAAGTCTTTGATACTCTGTGTGTCCCATCCGGAAAGGGTTATACATCATCACCTTCCCCATGAAGACAGAATCATTTGCCTTTTGGTTCTAAAGCTTATGGTGGGTGGTATAAGTTAATTAAGGATCTTGGATTCCAAGCCCAAATCCCAGCACTCTCATTCCCTGGCTGTTTGTTCTTGGACAAATGACTTTCTCTCTTTGGTCCTCAGTTTACTTACCTGAGGCAGGGGAAAAATAGCGTGACCTAAATAAGCTCGTAGTGTTCGTGCAAGGGTTAAATGAGATGCTGTGTGTACGGTGCTTTGCACAGGATCTGGAACAGAATAACGATGCTCTTGATTCAGGAAGATCAACAAAAGGGTATTGGGAACCACAGTGACACAACCCATAAGGCACTTTCTTGTGATCTTCATTTTAAAGGGGGCAAAGATGGCGAAGAGCCTGGATTCCCTATTAGGTTTGCTCATCTCATGCACGGAATTACCTTTAAAAAGTGGAAAATGAGCGAACAGTGGGATGACCTGTTTTATTTGTTGTTAGCATGTCGAGTGTTGGATGTGAGGGATCTCTTTCAGATAAGGCCAGTGATAAACCTCTAATGCTGGGATGGCTCAGTGTTTGGAGCCCAACCCACATGCAAAAACACCTTGGGAATTTGGAGTTCAAGGTCCTGCACTGTCCTTACGCCACCTGGCTGGGGAGATGTTTCATCCTTAAGTAATCAGAGCTCATTTGATCTCCTGCCTCACAATAGACCATGTCTTAAGTTGCCTGGAAATTCTAATTTTAAAAAAATTGGGGACTTCCCTGGTGGTCCAGCAATTAGGACTCTGCACTGCCAATGCAGGGGGCCCGGGTTCGATCCTTGGTCAAGGAGCTAGATCCCGCATGCATGCCACAACTAAAAAAAAAAAAGAAGATCCCACAGGCGGCAACAAAGATCCCGCATGTCGCAACTAAAGACCCAGTGTGGCCAAATAAATAAATAAATAAATATTTTTAAAAAATTGTACCCTTGATGTATTGGTCCTGAAAATTTACTTATCTCTTTTTTGAAAGAAAATTCAAGTCTGTATGGATTGAAAGGAGGTAGATATAAATATCTTTCATTGTGAGTTTTTATTTCTTTCACCTGCTTAAGGTAGAGGGTCTGTTATGGTTGCTACGTTGTGTTAGGTGGGGCCTGGTTGAACTGTGCCGTTCGTTGTGCATTTGCTGTGTGAAAGCCCAAGCACAGAGAGGGATTTGTCTCTCTCTCTATCCCACAGCTTTTGGTGGTAAAAGATGAACTATATCAAGTCACATACTCTCATTGACATGATTTATGGAAGAGCTAGGGTTATCTCAGAAATTAAAAGAGCCATTAGGGGCTTCCCTGATGGCGCAGTGGTTAAGAATCCGCCTGCCAATGCAGGGGACACGGGTTGGAGCCCTGGCCCGGGAAGATCCCACATGCCGCGGAGCAACTAAGCCCGTGCGCCACAACTACTGAGCCTGCGCTCTAGAGCCCGCGAGCCACAACTACTGAAGCCCGCATGCCTGGAGCCCGTGCTCCGCAACAAGAGAAGCCACCACAATCAGAAGCCTGCGCACCGCATCGAAGAGTAGCCCCCGCTCGCCGCAACTAGAGAAAGCCCGCGCGCAGCAACGAAGACCCAATACAGCCAAAAATAAATAAATAAAATAAATAAATTAATTAATTTATTCAAAAAATAAAAGCCATTAATTTTTGTTGATCTATAATTTGTAGCCTGTAAGCTTAATAAAAAGCATGAGTAAAATACAGTTTAGGGCATCAAATTTGGTTCCTAATGTCCTTTTCAGAAGCAAAAAAGCTGAAGTTCAATGAGCAGGAATTAAGTGAAGCAAACGATTCAGGAAAAACCTTTATTAGACTCATAACAGCCCTCGGAGTGGCAAAGACCCAGCTTTTTTTCCATCTATA
This sequence comes from Balaenoptera physalus, assembly GCF_965194825.1. Classification (NCBI taxonomy): domain Eukaryota; kingdom Metazoa; phylum Chordata; class Mammalia; order Artiodactyla; family Balaenopteridae; genus Balaenoptera; species Balaenoptera physalus. Next base: position 91,613,512 of record NC_138896.1, on the reverse strand, counting down.
AAAAACATGCAACACCCCTGTCTCCAAATACCATTTCAGAAACGAAAACAGTAATCACGAAAGGGGAAACAGATCCTTGTAATGTGAGACTTGATTCGTGTCGTTTACACGGGAAGCCTGACAACCTGGATCACCACATGCAGCCGTCTTCTCAATATCCTGATGCCTGAGCATCAGCGGGAAAGATTAGGAACGTTCCAAGGGGTTTTCTCTGATGTTTCGAAATGTTGCTGCGTTCAGTGCGCCTCTCAGGGCCAGGTGAGTCTGGTTATGATGTGCTGGGGCTTGAATCTCTCATTGCCACTTCTTAGGGACCATCAGTCAACCTTTACCCTGGGTGTTCACATCGAGAGAGGCCGTGCCTAGTCTTTGTCCGTTTCTGTCCCAGATCATTTGTTACCAGTGACACAAATCCATTCCTTCACTTCCAGCCCACTTCGTAAACATGATAATTTTTAAAAAAATTCTACTAGAAAAGCATGCATATGGTTTTCTATAGTTGTATATGCCTAGAAGAACTTGCATTTCATGTTACCACCAATCCTTGTGTGTGTAGTTTCCCCCTTCTCCCTTGCAAGTAATGAGAGAGAAGAGTAGAATTTTTAAAACCTATGCAAAACCTAATCCTGAGAAATTCCCAAAACCAGCGGTGAATAGAAACACTCTAGTTGTGAAAAGTCTACCCTGTAATAGCTGCCTTTAGTGGGAGTTTACATATTAGCTCACAACAACTCTATGAGATGGGTATGATTCAAAAAAGTCCATTTTATAGGTGAGGAAACTGAGGCTCAGTGAGGTGAAATGATTCCCTCACACTTCTCTGCTCATTAGAAGTAGAGCTGGGATTCAAACCCAACCACTCTTGCTCTGGTGCCATGGCTCCTAACCACTGCACCATATTGTTTTCACCATGTAAGCATCTTCCTAGGGTGTTGATTTGCAAGCATGGTTTTGTTTGAACATACATTTTTCACTCTGGGGCTGCTTGTACGCTGCGTGTTGAGACTTTATACTTCAGTGCCATCTATCCAGCTCTGTTTGATCTTAGTAGCCTTTTCCAAATGCTTTAATTCTTTTTGCTAGTACAAGAGCTTTGGGAAATAAAAGCAAGTCCCGATGTGATTCAGGACAAGGACAGCCACTTAATTGGCGTTCTTCGGTCTCTAGTTGGACGTGCCTGTTAAGACGTTTTCTCTAGATCTTTGAGTCATTTTTGTCTGGTACATTATTCTAATTAACCTCATCTCTGCAGCCCTCATTTTAGTTCGTGTTAGCCTCTGACTACTCAACGATTGATCTGTTCCGCTCAATCACCTGTGTCGAAAAGTGTGGCAGGCGAGAGGGTCCCCTTCCCAAAGCAGCAGTCCTGTACCTGGGGCATTTTCCCAGCAAGCTGGTTTAGTTCTTGAGATACATTCACCTGCAAGGCTTTTTATTTACCAAAGTGAAGATCTGGGTACTTACAGGTAACACTGGGTAGCAAAGTTAGAAGATCTTTGGTTACTTGGTCAATGGAATTCCAGATTCATAAGCTGTATGCCAAGGACTTTGACATTCAAAAATAACAGGTAATAGTTTTTTAAAAACATAGTAAAATATCAGGCTTGAAAAAAATATAGAAAAGCCAGTTGCAAAAGACCAACGAATAAGCAGTTTTTACTCCAGGGATTGGAATTGTCTGTATCTCCTTGTTAACACAACAGCAGACCATTTTTAATGTGTCTTTGCCTTCAAATACTGAGCCCACCATTTGTTAGGTCTCTTGGGTGACTTGGGACCAGTTTAGGCATAAAGAGGAATTAATTGGCTCATGATGCTGAAAAGTTGGCTGGTAGAATGAGCTTCAGGAGCATCTGGAGTGGGGGGTTGCGATCACGCTGTTAAGTCTTGGTCTCAAGTCTCGTGCAGTGCTCTGTGTTGGATTCATTCATGGAGTTGTTGACCAGTTCGTTGCAATATAACCATTCATCACTCTGCTTTTGTAGCAACTCCAGCAGAAAGGAATCTTTGTTTATAAGTTCTAGCAGCTCTCATAGAATTTGGATCTTCCTGGTTCTGTGACTGGTCCCTTGTGTGCCATGTGCCTATCACTGAAACAGTTTCTGGGGTTGGAGCAAGGCTGGGTGGAGGGGAGGAGTGAAGCAGTGGGTAGCCTGGCGTGGGTCAGATGCTCATCTCAAGAGAGGTGAATGACCTTTGACCTGCACAAGACAATGGAAAGTGGGTGAAAGGGGTGCTGGTTACAGAAGAAAGGGACAGAGTTCTAGGAAGGTAGAGTGCGCCTATATATCCTATAAGGCACTGTACTTTTTTTTTGTTTTTTGAAGCACAGGCACCTTTTAATTTTGTAATAATTTAAAACTTACGGAGAAGTTGCAAGAATAGTCAAGGAACTCCCCAAAAGCAACCCTTTGCTTAGATTCAACATTTTGCTCCTTGGCTTTATGATTTCTTATCGATCTACCTATATAATACACATACACACATATATCTATACTTATACATAATTATTTTCAAAACCATTTGAGAGTTGATTGCAGATGTCATACCCTTTTATTCCTAAATAAATCAAGCTTTTTTTTCTCTAGGAACAAGGACATTCTCTTACATAACCACAGTACAATGAGGTAATATTGATACAATATTAATAAAATATAGTCCAAACCTCAGTCCCTATTCAAGTTTCATCCAGTTGTCCCAATCATATCCTTTATAACTATCTTTTCTCCTGGTCCAGGATCCAGGATCGCTCAGAAAGGCACTGTACTTGATGCACAGTAAAGATATAGGATTACAGAGTTGGCAGGAACCTTTAAATATCATATAGCCCAGCTATCCAGGATTGAGTGTCATCTGAGATGTTCCCCATTAAGTTCTGTGCCTAATACTTGGACATCTCCAGTGACATTTACATCGATGAAGTGGGTTTTGCCTCAAAAATACTACCATGCCTATGTCCTCAAGGAGCCTGGGCTTCATTCATTGCTGTACTCCTTCTATCTGTCCTTCTGTCCAGCCATCCGCCAACCATCTGTCACTGTTGTAGGTCCTAAAGCAAGGTCTTTGATATCAACATACTTACATCTACAAGGTAGACAGAAAGGTCGATTATAATACAGTGATAGAGAAGCTACAGGAATACTGATAGATGGTACAGGTGTATATGAGGTTGGGGAGGAGGCACTGGAGGTGGGAGATGGGAAGCCCTCCCAGAAGCAGTGAGATCTGGCTGGGACCCCTAAGGATGAATAGGAGTTACCAAGTAGCCAAGGGAAAAATGATCAGATTGGTGGACTTACTGTCTCTTCTAGAATTAAACTCTACATTTGGACTTGGATTTGGATTACCTAGGGGAAACAGCTTATAAAATATCTTAGGCCAGTTAAAATATACATGTCTTTTAGGCCATACCAGTGATGTTACTGATGGGAAATAGCTGCTGATGAAGGATTTCTGTCCAGGCTAGCCACATGGCATTTTTCAAGTTACCCCGATTGCCTTTCTCCCACTAATAAGTACATAACAAATGAATGAATAAAGCTTCCATGGGTAAAGTTCTGGTGAGTTAAATTACAGAATTTCTAATAACACTTCTCTAAGAATTTTGAAAGGATCGGATATTGTTGGTTTATTCATACATTCTTGTGGGTAAAAAAAAAATATTCTGAACTTCAGTTTTTGAATGTTACCTGAAGATAAACATAGTACCTTCCCAAGGGTTAGGGTTTATATGGAGAATAAACGTATTGACCCATATGAAACACTGATCATGATGGTGGCACCTAGGAAGCACTTAATGGATGTTACTTACTGTCAGAGGGTGTCTGGGATTTTTACCCCATAGGTTGTCAAAGGCTTAAAAAAGTAATTTATTGTATCAGTGACTAATAACTAGTTGATCCAAAAATGTTTTTCCATATACCCTGAATGTAATATATTTTTTTATTTTCACATATTACTTCTATTATAAAAATTAAGGATATTAACGATGGTAAGATTTAGCAAAGAACTTTAACTCCACATGCTTTTAATGCTTCCCTGAATTAATAATTTTCATGTCCATCATATTTTCTCCTTGGCCCACAATTCATCCCATATTTGGATCTTGGCAAATGATGACTTGGTTAATTAGGCAGTCTGTTAACTCTGATTACTAAGTTATAACAGATCAGTGTAGAAGCATCACTGTGCAACTTGGATTAAAATGCTCTTCATTTTATCAAAACAAATTTACATTTAGGGATAAGTATGTTGAAATGCATTAGGGTAAGATGATGCATTTCATAAGGAAAATTTTAAAAGGATAAAGAATTATTTCCTCCTAAGTTATTTTTTTATTATGACATTTGTCACATTATCTTTCACTAGGAATAGACTTAAAAGCTTGGAATTTTCTTTTAAAGCTTGAAAATTATAGCTGATTTAATCCCTCTATTATACAAATAGGATAGATGCATTGCATTTTTATTTAAGCATAATTTAGTGTAGCGACACGACACATGGTTATATTCCAGTTCTGACCACAGTGGCCTCTGTTACTGGACTGACTTGTGGAAATGAGTCTTGACTGTGTTGGGGGGTGGAATTAGTGGGTTACGTTAAGGCTTGCTCTCTTTCACAGCTGAAGGCATTGGCAGTTATTAAATACGATTGGGCCTTTGTAGTCCTTTCTCTGTCTTGTTGAATGGCTCCTTATCACTTAAGGGCAGTTGGAGTATCAAAACCTTGCTTGCTTACTCCATCTCCATCTCTGCCTGCCTTCCTTCTTAGCACAGAACGCTGAGCCTTGCGGATAATGAACAAACAAGTAAACACAAGAATAATTTTCCAGATTCAGTGAACCCGGAAATTTGTGTTAGTTTCCCCTAACAGTTCTATGAGGTGTCAGTAGCATTCAGAAGACAGCACGTCACCCTTCACTCCCTCCCTGCTTTCGCACACACCTACACGTGCACGCGCACGCACACACACACTGAACTCTGTAACAGGCACCTAGGAGGTGCTGGATAGGTATTTGTTGAACACTGATTGGTGGTGAAAGTTGGAACACTGACAGTCTCCCATCCCACGCTCCCAGGCTACTCCTAGAGCCGGTCCAACAGCAGGGACCCTGTCCGATACTGCAACCGTGAGAGTAAGTGGGGCTGATGAAGTTAATATTTATTTTTTCAATAAGCTTACTGAAGTCTGACTGTTATGAATTGCCGTGTTCTAGTTCCATGGGAAGTAGAGCTAGAAAGAGAAAATGTTTTTTTACACTCAGTGAACTTAGTATCTTGTTGATTGGTCATATTGAGGTGACCGTAGGTCAGAAATAGGAAACCTTAGTTCTTTAACTTGATTCAGTGAAAGCATCTAGTTTATGCAAAACTGGCTTTTTTAAGGCTAGAAGACCCTCTGACTTTGTAGATAAAGCAGAACTTTGCTTAACTCAAAATGGAAGTTGGGTTTTTATGAATTTGATTATTTTCTCTTAATTGGGAACATTTAGTAATAATTATAGGTGACGCTCATTTTGGAGGGGCTTGTGGCTGGTTGTTCAAAGGTAAAGTGATGTTTTGAGCTCCAGTTTGACAGATTTGAATGACAGTCAGCCTGAATAATTCAGTTTCCCTACCTCCCCATTCCTTCCAAAAGAACGAACCAAATAAGGAATTTTTAAAAACCCAAACCATTCTGGAGTATATGAATTTTTAGTCATTTTCAAAAGACATAGTTTGACAGAGAGACATCCTCGGGGACTTTTATGTGTGAGGTAAACACATTGGAACATTAATTTCTTTCTTTTAATGGGGCTTCAGATACCTAAATAATACATGTATTACAATAATAATTTGCCAATAGAGGACCTTCTGGAAAACAACTCCCTAAGAAATGAGATAAGAAGTGAAGTCCAGTTGTCTTGTTTTTTTGGCTGTGCCGTGTGGCATGTGGAATCTTAGTTCCCCTAGCAGGGATCGAACCCATACCCGCTACACTGGAAGCACGGAGTCTTAACCACTGGACCGCCAGGGAAGTCCCAGTTGTATTTTCAAGTATCCCTTAAGACAGAACATTCTTACCCCACATCAGAGGTCCCCAAGAAGTCTTAATGGCAATGTCAGGGAACTTTCTCAATTAAGTGCTTCTTTAATAAATAGGTCTGTGGGCAGAAGCAAGCAGCCTTATTGGAAGGTTGGGTACTATGACTCGGTGGTTTTATTAATTACATTTATTCCTTTAAAATGACCCTGGATGAAAACAACCACCCCTTCTGTGGTCATGGTTAGCAGATGTTTACCGTAATATTCTTTGCTCCGTGGAAAAAAAAAAAAAATGCCTCTTCCACCCAACAAAAACAGCCACGTTTGCTTGGCTCAATCAGAACTTTGGCGCTTGGGTCTTACTTTATATATCATGGCTCCAGTCACACAACCTTTCCAAGTGTGAGGCTTAGGTCACTCCAGCATCTGCAGGAGCGCCTCGCTCAAACAGTGATCTATTATGTGAGCGCTTAATTCTTATACTGTTTTTGGCGTCCACCCTTCCTCATTGAAACCAGTATCCTATATGCAAGGCTCTCTTTGTTTTTCTTGTAGGAGCATGCTGGCTCCTCCTTAATTTCACAGCCTTTCACCTAGGTCTGATGGCCATTTTTGTGAGGATTTTGAGAGTAGAGATAAAGGCAAGGTTCGCCTTCTCCATCTGAGAGTTTGGATTTTCCTGGGCTCTCTCTGAAATAAAAGGCATCTCTTTGTCTCATATTTTTTGTTTGAAAGGTGTCTTTTCTTACTGCATGTTGGGTGTACTTAACCACCTCACTTCTTATATATTTTTTTCTTGCCAATTCCTTTTTTTTTTTTTTTTTTTACAAGCACTAAGTGATCATGAACCTTTAGATGGTCCCTGCCTACACCTGCCATTCATGGTTCTAATAGGTATTTCAGAAGCAGCCCCCTCATTTGTCCTGATTTCCGCTCTGAAGAATGCCTCTTGCTCTTCAGCAGTGCTGAAAGGAAATACAACAGCACAACTTTGCTTTTCTTGGGAAGCTCCTCCCTTTGGAATGGAGAACTCTGGGTGGCTCTTCTTATTTTGTCTCCATCGCCAAAATAAGCAGGGATCTTGCATAACACCAGGGTAGGAAAAAAGAAGTAGTTTTAAGGGAAACATATGTTCATGTCGAGAAAAAGGGAGTTAGAACTGGACAGAGGACAGTGGTCCACAGAGGTAAAGACATCTTCTTTTTAATTCAGGTAGGAAACCAGGTTTTGATCATTCTGGTATAATTTATAAAATAAAAAATGTTGCTTCCTCACATCCCCAAGTCTTTTCTTTGATCCAGTTAAAAATAAATCTTGAGATTAGAAAACCAAGGCTTATAGGTTAGTTAATTGATGTATGTGGTAGTTGGAATAGATCAAGTCTTGTATTTGTGAAATTAATTTCCTATGATCTTAGTTAACCCTAAGTGATTCCCTTGGAGATGACTTGGTTTGAGATGCTTGCCCTAATCTGAAACCAGTGCCAAAGCCAGCCAAATAGGATTCTTGTTTGGTCTGACTTTAGGAGCATGGAAGAGACATCTGAGCATTCAAATGAACCAAAGATGTCTACTCTAGCTGTTTGGCTGATTAGTGGACATATTATTTGTCCTTTTAAGTGATTCCAAATAATGTCTGTTGATAGAAACAGAGCAGACACTTCAGTGTTTCAGACTGTTTGTGGGTGGCAGGTTTTGAAAATGCAGCTAATTTGCAAAAAGAAAAAAGAGTAGGAAAAAAAAAAAGAGAAAGAACCCCCCCAAAAACAAAATCTTAAAAATTTCAGTTTCATCCATTCTCAAGGTTTGAAAATTTCAAAGCTGGGGGAACATCCAGCAAAGTTATTCTTTCCTCATTGTAAATTAAACACTCGTGTCCTTAAGATAAAGCTGTGAAGGAGGTAGGGCCCAGGAGCATTGTGGGCCCTGGTATATGTCAGCAGTGCCAAAGCCAGAGGGATTTTGGTTGGGCTCGCACAAATGGTTGACAGGAGCATGGATAGCCCCCCGACTGGGGAGCCTTGATTGTGCCTGGAACTGACTGTTTGTATGTGCACTTCTTTCTCACGTATACAAAAAGTGCCTCCAAACAGAAGCCTAGTCATGACCTAATAAAGAGCCCGCTTCTTAAAGAGCCCTACGTCCCTGAGTGTTGACACAGATAGGTTTGGAAACTGTAGCGTGGTGGACCCAGGCTTGTGTTCAATCTGTTTGATTAAAATAAACGTCTTATTAAGATTTAAAAACGTACGTTAGAAAAAAATTCCAAACCTACCCCTCACCCCCGAAACAGGGAAGCAAAGCCATTTAAAATAGATGATTCTTAGATGTTGGTTTAAGGTTCAGCTATTTTAATTCGTTAGTCCACTGCTTTTCCCCTCAAAGGTTTCAAACAAGGTTTCAGTAGTACCTGAGTCATTTCACTGTTGGAAAAATGAAGTTTCAAAAAATCAGGATATGGGCCCACACAAAAAGGAATTTGAGTTAGAGTTCCTTTTAAGCTTTAGAGTAGGCTACGTTCTGTTATTTTTCTAGTGTTTTTTTGTCCTTTGAGTTTAGTCAAGCTATAAACGGTGGCAGATGCCATCTCTATATTAGTGGGTAGTAAGAAAAGCTTCAAGGAATATGTCAGAGCAGAACTAGAAATCCCAGAAGTCTTGTTTAATAATTATAATCTGAACATTTATCACGTTTTTACTGTTTGTCAGCTACTACTGTAATATGCTAGCACTAACTTACTAAATCCTTATGAATACTTTGAAATAGCTACTCTTATTACCTTCGTGTCTCAGATAAGTAAACTGCAGATCAAAGAGGTTAGCTACGTTAAATTGCCTGGGGTTACGAAAAAAGTAAATGAAAGTAAATAAATTCTAGAGTCTGGTTAACAGCAATATACCAGTGCCATTTTCCTTGTTCTGATATTGTACTACAGCTATGTAAAAGGTCATCATTGGGGGAAGCTAGGTGAAGGGTATATAGGACTCGGTACTATATTTGCAACTTCCTATAAGTCTATAATTAATTCAAAATAAATTTTTTTTCAGAATGGCAGATTTTACACTTGAGTCAAGGTCTCTTTGCTTTTGAAATCCAGATTATTCACTGTTATGTCTTCATAGATCGTTTGACCAGCAAGAAGATGGCCTTTGCTCCACTATCTTTCTAGGTTAAGAGTTTCAGGTTACCCAGACCATATTGTGTGGTCTCCCATAACTCAGTGTAGTTTTAGGAGCCAGAATTTATCCTTGCCTTTCTTGCTTCCTTATCGCATTCCTCCTTTCCCTCCCCCAATCCCAAAGTCATCCACTCTGATCTCGATAGAGACAGCGGAGATCATTTATCTTGTCATTGGAATCTTTCAGTGAATGCTTTGTTGAGGAGAGGTGGTCTGACACTTTTGATGAGTTTCAGAGTAGATTTGTAATTCCTGATGTGTACATGGAAATGCATATGGACATCTAGAAATGAGAATGGCAATAGTAAGCCAAAAATTTACCAGCTTACAGCATGTAAATATCTTAAGCCATGGAAAACTTACATTCACAAGGCTAATTATTTTTGCAGCCGAAAAACTACTAGAGTGAAATTCAGAAAAGGGAAGTTTTAAAGCTATATCTTCTGCTAACTTGTTACGTGATCTCAGTTTCTTCATTTAGGAAATTACTGAGAAGAGAATCGTGTTCTACCAAAAACTTCCACGTATAAGTAACTTGGTGACATTCTGTATGACACAACTTCAAAGCTGTATCTTGACTGAGTTAAAAATGATTGCTGTGAAAGTTGCTTAGTCTTTTTTTTTTCTTTTTCTTTTTAAAAAATTTTTTATACAGCAGGTTCTTATTAGTTATCTATTGTTGCTTAGTCTTAGGACTGGAGAATCAAGTTCCAGAAAATATTGGTGGATTTAACCAGTTAATTAACTCAAATAAGTATTTGAGATCTTTCTTCTTTTTTAACATAGGTGTTTACAGCTATAAATTTCCCTCTGAGCGCTGCTTTACCTGTATCTTATAAGTTTTGGTATGTTATGTCATTATTTTCATTCATCTCCAAGTATTTTCTAATTTATTTTGTGGTTTCTTTTTTCCCATTGGTTATTTAGGCATATGTTGTTTAATTTCCACATTTGTGAGTTTTCTAAATTTCTTTTTATTACTGGTTTCCAATCCATTCCGTTGTAATTGGAGCACGTACTTTGTTTTATTTCAATCCTTTGAACTTTATTGAGGTCTGTTTTATGGCCTAGCCTATGTATGATTTGTCCTGGAGAGTGTCCCATGTGTGCTTGAGAAGAGTGCCTATTCTGTTGTTGTTGATGGGTGGGACTTTCTATAGATATCTGCTAGGTCTATTTGATTCTTAGTGTTGTTCATGTCTTCTGTTTTCTTGTTGATCTTCTGCCTAGTTCTGTCCGTTATTGTCAGTAGGGTATTGAAGTCTCCAACTACTAGTGTTGAATTGTCTGTTTCTGACTTCAGTTCTGTTAGTTTTTGCTTCATGTATTTCAGGACTCTGTTTTTAGGTGAAGACTTTCTTAAAAAGAGAGCATTCTTGTTGTGTCACCTACTTTCAGGACTTCATTCAGTCTTAGGGTTTAAAAATTACACACACTGATGAAAAAGCTTAGTTTTATAAGGGGGCAACTTTCTGACACTGATGGAGACATTTAGGCCACATTTACATTGGTAAAGAGAAGTGAAGGATGGATGGCTTATTTATCCCATGCATTTTATTACTGTAGGCGACCAGTAGGGTCCAACTGAGGCCAAACCAACATTGTCTCGGGTAGCAGGTTGACGGGGCCTTTGACTTACCCAGATGTAAATCAGTGTTGCATTTCTATTCTTCACCTACTCTGGGTAGACATGGACTAACTCAATACAAACATGTTCCATGGCAAAAATATGCTTTTTTAGCAAAAAAGAATAAAATGCAATTTTCTCGTTGTTGCTAAACCTATGACTCTGTAGCCCTTTCTGTGTGTAGGTCACATGGCAAACTGCAGGTGCATCTGTTATACAGAAATTGCTTTTCCCCCCAAATACAGAAATGTGAAATAAACCAATTTGGGCACAAGTAGTGTATGCTACATTTACTTAGTATCTATCACACAGCTCCCTGCACTCACTGTATTAGGACTAATCAAAGAGTTAGAACTGCCTAGTTTCGGCAGAAATGCATATACAGCTTCTACTTAGTCAGTGATACTACTGAGTGATTGTTTTTGCTAACAGTATTATGGCCAAATATTTAATTTTTCTCTTTTCAGCAGTACTATACATTTGTTCTAGACATATGTCAGTGGGAAAGCAGGGGGTGGGGTAATACTGACATGTGTACACACACCCATACATTTAGACATAAATAGGGCATTTTCACTGAATAAAAATCTTAAAAGTCATTTCTGTTTCATTTCTTTATTTCTTTAGCCATTTTATTATCCTTATCCACATTTCGGTGTTTATCCATGAGCGATGAAGTAGTTTAGCGGTGATTTTAAATTCCCTATGAATGAATATGGTTTTTCAGAAGAGATTTTACATTTAAGTTAAAAACCATTTTCTTTTCCTGTCATCTCTGTGAATAGTCCATAGAGTTGATTGTTAGTGGAGGAAACCATGTGGTTCTGTATCTGAACTTTCTCTGAGAAAGGAATTACTGTCTTTGTCGTTTTGTTTCCACGCGTGACCTCCTTACCTGCTGGGTTTCCCAACAGCTGTCAGCTAACTACCCTAGCACCATACTGTTACCTGCGTTCCTGGTTCACAAATACGAAGTAAACAGAAAATCTTGCTAATTTGAGCCCAGTAGGAACCTTAACACTGTAATGAGGGACTGATTTTGAAAGCAGGCAGACATAGCTCACAAGATTAGAGCCAAATTTTTAAATGATCTTAAATAACTAATTGAAAGTAAGAGTGGTACTTAAGAAAGGGTGAGATACTGATACATGGAGGAATTAACAAACGGGAGAGAAGAATCCTCATGGAGTCTTAGTGATTATGCAGTCTTCCTTGGGTTGCCCCTGATGCTAATCGAAGTGTGGGAATGATAATGTACCTTAGAGGACAGGTTTGTGGTTGAATGGCTCTTGATAGATTTTGACAAATTAAACAGTGGTAAAGACATTTGGAAGTTATCCAGGTCCTTACTATTATTTATGTCAGTGAACTAGAAATCAGTGGTTAATTTGCAGTTCTTGTAATTTTTATGATACTCCTGTTGTTGTAAATTTAGCCGTGTGAGGCATCAACTCAGCGGGATACATTTTATGTTGTCAGATATCTTTTGACATCATAATAGATTTCAGTTGCCAAATCTTTCTCGATAGAATAAATGTAAAAGAGAGGTGCACAGAATATTTGGATCATATCCAGATACAAGTAAACATGTGATGGGCTTTCGGAGATTAAAAGGCTCAGATTGGAATGGAGGGGGAAGGAATGACACCCTGTTGATTTTGAGTTTTCTTCTTTTTCATATTGTTTGCCCTTAACCCATTCTAGATCATGTTCTAGTTAGGCATCCTTTATCTTGGCTCAAAGCTAGCCTGCTCTTTGCTGTGTGGTCCCATGTATGATAACCAAAGTATAATTTGACGTTACTGATTTTCTGCACCTTTTAACTGTTAATGCCTCTTTGTGCCCTTTGTATTGCACTGGATCACAGGTTCCATAGTCTTATATTTTTCCTCATTGTTTTAGCATCTGTTAGATTATTTTAAAGAAAATATTTACATTCTCTCTGGATAATTAAAGACTCGATTGGAATCGTATTTTGTAGCTGGGATGTTTCTTTCCTCCCTCCCTTTTCTCTAGTTTATTCAGAATGCCTCCTTTATAATTATCCTCTTCTGTAGCACTGCCCCTTGAGCTGCTGACAACTCAGGAGGGTTGAGGACTGAGTTGAGAGGATTAGTGGACACCACTGCCTTTTTATACATTTGTTCCCTGAGAGTCTCTATTTTGACCTCGGAATTATTTCTTTTTCGGCTCTCTGCTCTATTATGTCACATATTTTTGTAGATGTCACTTTGATCTGTGGGAACGTCTAGCCTCCCATTTCTCTGATGTCATTTGCTCTGCTTGAAAACTTGTTATGACTCTATTGGCCAGGCTGTCATTTTGCCCTTTCATACACCTCCTTCGAATCTCTTCAGAGGAACTTCCTCCTTCATGCTTACTGTGAGCTCAGCAGTCGTACAGAGGTATGATGTTTTTGACCTAAGGATCTCCAGCCCGGTGGAAGGAGTGCTTCCTTGTCCTCCTTCTGTGTAATTGGGTTATATATCTTAAGTGCCTTGTTTGGAGTGTCCGTTTGGCAAGAACTCTGCTACTGTATTTGGCCGTAGCCTTGCCTGCTCCTGATGTCTAATAAATGTTTAATGATAATTGAAATGATCAGTTCTCAATCCATAGTGAAGAAGAGCTTATTAACCTTTTCTAGGCACGACTACGTTGTCCTTGAGATGAAAGTTTCTTGTATTGTGTGTACTAGCAACTTTAACTCAGATCCATTGCACTTGCAGGGTTCCTGCCCCTTAATGCCGTAAAATGATTTCACATTATTCATCGCTCTTCTGGAAGGTGTACACCCTTGGCCATTGCTTCAAAGAACAGCCAGTATTATTGTATTCAAGATCAATTCAAATAAATGCAATTGTGTAATGTATTGCGGGGGTATGCACTTTGAAATTTTCATTATAAAGTAAAAAAAACAATTACAGAAAACCACACACGCACACAAACTGATTCTGTACGGTGTGTTCTATTTTCTGCACCATCTAAAAGGAAGCCACTGTCGACTGAGTATTTGAAATCTGACTAGGGATGACTGAGAAGCTAAATTTAAGTTATTTCATTTTAGTTAGTTTATACTCTAATAGCCACATGTGGCTAGTGGCTGCTGTATTGGGCAACGTTTATATATATGTATATATTTATATGTCCGTTGTTTTATGGCGGATGTCTTTGTAACAACCATTCAAGTCAAGAAATCGAACTTTGCCGGCCACCCAGAAACCCTTCAAGTGCCTGATCCCACTCAAGGCCCCTTCCAAGAGTGACCAGTACTTGTGTAGTAATCATTTCCCTTTGTTTCGTTATTATTTTATTACCTACACGTGGATCCTTAGACATCCTAGTTTAGTATTGCCCATTTAAAAAAAATTATATGTCTTTTAAGTTTCTTAATTTACAAGTTTCCCCTGTATTCCTTTCTTTTCTTTACACTTTACCTTTTGGAGAACCCTGGCCACATGAGCTGCAGAGTTTCCAAGAGCCTGGATTTGGATGATCGCATCCTCAGCTCACATGTTCTTTTGCCCTCTCTATTTCCTGCGAATTGGCAGTTGGGTCCAGAGGCTCCTGTTTGATCCCTTTGGCAAGACTCTAAGTGGTACTGTGTTCTTTCATTCAGGAGGGACATAATACCTTATTGTCTTCCTTTTTGTGATGTTAGTAGCCATTAATGCTCACTGCCTAGATCCATTAATTCCCTGGGAGTTGCAAAATGGTGATGTTCTAGTTCCGCTGTTTATTAGCTGGAATACTTTGGTAATTTTTCTGTTCAGCTACTCCTTGGTTACCCAATGGAAGTGTTCCTATAAGAGATACAGGAAAAATGCCTGTTTTTTCCCCTATGTTTACCAGTTTTCAAAATTATGGATTGGTTCCATATCCTCCTCTGAAAGCAACCAGTAAATTTTAATACGTTTCTGCATCATGAATGTAAACATTGGTCAGTTTCAGTCCATTAAATTCCTTATTTTTTATTGCAGATCAAATTGTCCATCTTTGATGATGGGACTTGTTTACATTGGCTCCTCTATCCTCCTGAGATGATCCTACTGGTCTTTGATTGCTTCTTTGCTTACTGCTCTGATGAGATGCTTCAGACTCACCTTGAACATTTCTTGCCTGAGGACTGAAATAGGATATTTGCCCAAAAAAGCTTGGTTTCTCTTAGTGGAAATTTGTGTTTCAAGACAATTTTCATACTGCTGACTGTGCTCATTGCTGTTGGATTGCTCACTACGTCTAGACCTCATGAATTCAACTGATTATTTCCACTTCATATTCACGATTAGAGGGCTTTTAGTTAGCTTCTTATCTGGTACATAGGTATGTATCTCCTTTCTACTATGCTGAGGATCCCAGTTCGTGAGAATATGGGAGCTGATAGAATTAAAATATTCCATAATTGCTAATTTGCATATTTATCCACCTCATACATACAACAGTCTCAGAATAACAATGCTAATACTACAGTCTCCAATTATGATTACCAAGAAGTTAAACATCTTAACTACATATACTATTACTAATCTTTATTATTTTTTAATGGCTTACTATGTCTGTCTTTTCAGAGCATATAGCCATTTATACTGTACTTTCCCCTTTTAACACATTTTGGTCTTAGTTCTATAAGTAAGTATATTCAGAACTCAGCGCTAGTTCTTATGTTGATGTCTTTGATCATTTTGTCAAAAGCTCCTTTTCTATTAGATTTCTCAGGAAGGGCTCCTGGGAAATACATTACCTGAATTTGGGCATTTTGGCAACAGTTTGCTGCTCCATTTAAATTTAAAAAGCAATTTTTGCTGGCTCCAAAATGGTTGGTACATATTTTTTTCTTTAAGTACCTTGGCTATGTTACTCCATTTTCTTCTGGCTTAAGTCTCAAGTCCAGAAATTTTACTAGACTCTGTCTTGGTATTGATCATTTTGGTACAGTATGCTCAAGTATCCAGTGACCTCTTTCAACGTCTAGTCCCAAGTTGTTTTTTTTTTTAATTTCAGGAAAGTTTCTTTGACTATAGCTTTAGGTGTCTAGACAGGTCCCTTCCTTTTATTTCATTTTTAGGGATTCCTATTCTCCATATGTTGGATCTTCTTTACCTAACTTAAATATTTGACATTTTCCCTTAAATTCTTTTTGTCTTTATCTTTATTTCTTCTTGATTTTTAAATTTCTCCTCCTTTTTTTAACCTTCTAGCAGTTTTAAGGCATTATTCGTTGTATTCATTCACTCTTGTGTCCTCTTAGTATATTCCTCATTTTGCAAATGATTTTTTCTTTTTTTCTCAGGTCCATTCTTTCTTCCTTAGTTTCTCAGTTTTTCTAATTCTGATTTATGTTATTCTTTCATGCCTTATATCATATTCTTAATGTCTTTTAGCTCATTTTAAAATAATAGGTTACGGTTTTGGTCTGCTAAATGACATATCTTTCTGGTGTGTGCTTTCATTTTCTGTAGGGTGTTATTCTTTTTCCCTTTTTCCCTCTTATAATTTTGTGTAGTGTTTGATCTGAAAATTTTTTCTATTGCCCATTTTTATGTGTAAGTTGTTTTTCTGAACTTTTGATAGGGAGGCTTGATTTAGATAGCTCTTCTAACTTCATAGAGCTCCCTCTTCTTGTCTGCTTTCTACTGCTAGGCTACTGGCCTGCTTTCTAAAATATCTACACTATCTTCTCATTCCCCACTTTTTTTTGAACCTTCTCTTTCTTTCCTCTTGATTTTCTCTGTCCTTTTCAATTTTGATTCTTCTATTGCCAGCAGGTTTTCCTTGCTGTGGGTCCTGTCCTGGAGTGGAGTCTTGGCAGATCAGTTTTGAGAGATTAACTGCACTAGACTACACCAGACTCTTCAGGGTTTCTTAATGTGAGCCCTGTGTACTGTGTCTTTCTTAGAATGGGAACAATTCCTCCCAGGTTCATCTGCTGTTTTAAATTGGTTCATCACACTTTTCGTTTAATACTTACTGAAATTTGGGGAGTTTCTTTCTCAGGTCCTTCAGTTGCCCTGTTGTATCCCTCTGCTGCTTTCTGTGCACATGCAGCTAACCTGCAGGAATTGTGGTTGGTATTGGTATTTTCCAACAGCTGTTGGTACTTTGGTGTTTGAGGCAATACCTAGTCACCTAGTTTTGTTGTAAATTTGTCCAACAAACAATTTCTTTTTGGTTTGGGTTTTGGTCTTGCTCTCAGGTTGTTCTGTTTTTATGAGGGAATTTGGAAAGATTCAAAAGCTCTGCTTTTACCTCTGCCTCTAATTTTTTTTTTGTTAAATGTATTAGCTTAAATACATTTTAAAAAACTAAAATTAAATTTTTAAAAATTTCACCATTTCTTCCAGCTCCTACCCCATGGCAAGCGCTAATCTGTTCTCTGTATCTATGAATTTGTTTAAAAATTTAGATTCCATACGGAAGAGAAGTTGTATGGTATTTGTCTTTCTTTGTCTGACTTATTTCACTTAGCTTAATGCCCTTGAGTTCCATCCATTTTCTCACAAATGGCAAGATTTCATTATTTTTTATGGCTGAATAATGTTCCATTGTGTATATGTACCACAGTTTCTTTATCTATTCATCCATCAGTGGACATTTAGGTTGTTTCCATGTCTTGACTATTGCAAATAATGCTACAGTGAACATGAGGGTGCATATATCTTGTCAAATCAGTGTTTTCATTTTTTTAAATAAATACCCAGAAGTGTAATTACTAGATCATATGGTAGTTCTATCTTTAATTTTTTGAGGAACCTCCACACTATTTTCCATAGTGGATGCCCCAGTTTACATTTCTACCAAGAGTCCACAAATGTTACTTTTTCTCCACATCTTCTCCAAGGCTTGTCATTTCTAGTCTTTTTCATAATAGCCATTCTGACAGGCATGAGGTGATATCTCATTGTGGTTTTGATATGCGTTTCCCTGATGATTAGTGATGTTGAACATCTTTTTTGTACCTGTTGGCCATCTGTATGTCTTCTTTTGAAAAATGTTTATTCAGATATTCTGCCCATTTTTAACTGGGTTCTTTGGTTTTTCTACTATTGAGTTGTGTGAGTTCTTCATATATTTTGGATATTAGCCCCTTATCAGATATTTGATTTGCAGATATTTTCTCCCATTCAGCATGTTGCCTTTTCATTTTGTTGATGGTTTCCTTCACTGTGCAGAAGCTTTTTAGTTAGATGTAGTTCCACTTGTTTATTTTTGCTTTGCTGCTTTTGCGTTTGGTATCAGTTCAGAAAATCATCACCAAGACCTATGTTACTACCTATGTTTACTTCTAGAAGTTTTTTTGGTTTCAGGTCTTACATGCAGGTCCTTAATCCATTTTGAGTCAATTTTTGTGGATGATATAAGATAGTTGTCCAGTTTCATTCTTTTGCATGTGTCAAGTTATCCCAACACCCCTTATTGAAGAGACTGTCCTTTCCCCATTGTATGTTCTTGACTCATTTGTCATAAATGAATTGGCATATATGCCTGGGTTTATTTCTGGGTCCTCTTTTCTGTTCCATTGATCTGTGTGTCTGTTCTTTTGCCAATACAATACCATACTATTTTAATTACTATAGCTATCTAATATAGTTTGAAATCAGTGAGTGTGATGCCTCCAGCTTTGTTCTTCTTTCTCAAGATTGCTGTGACTATTCAGTCTTTTATGGTTACATAGAAATTTTAGAACTGTCTGTTCTATTTCTGTGGAAAATGTCATCGAAATCTTGATAGGGAGTGCACTAAATCTGTGTTTTGCTTTGAGTAGTATGGACATTCAATATTAATTCTTCCAGTCTGCTAGCACTGAATATCTTTCCATTTATTTGTGTCATCTTCAATTTCTGTCACTAATGTCTTCTAGTATTTAAATGTACAAGTCTTTCACCTCATTGGATAAATTTATTCCTAGGTATTTTATTCCTTTTGCTACAACTGTAAATGGAATTGTTTTTTAAATTTCTCTTTCTGATAGTTCATTATTAGTGTATAGAAATGCAACAAGTTTTTGAATATTGATTTTGTATTTTGCAACTTTACTGAATTTATTAGTTCTCATAATTTTTGATGGGGTCTTTAAGGTTTTCTATATGTAATATCATGTCATCAGCAAATAGTGATGGTTTTACTTTTTCCTTTCCAATGTGGATGCCTTTTATTTATTTTTCTTGCCCAATTGTGCTGACTAGGACTTCCAACACTATGTTGAATAAAATTGCTGAGAGTGGGCAACCTTGTCTTGTTCTTGATCTTAGAGGAAAAGCTCTCAGCTTTTCACCATTGAGTATGCTGTCACCTGTGGGCTTGTCATAGATGGCCTTTATTATGCTGACTTATGTTCCCTTTATACCCACTTTGTTGAGAGTTTTTATCATGAATGCATATTGAATTTTGTCAAATGCATGTTTTGCATGTATTGAGATGATAATATGATTTTTATTTTTCATTTTGTAGTGTATCACATTGACTTGTGGACGTTGAACCATTCTTGCGTTCTCTGAAAAAATCCCATGTGATCATGGTGGGATCCCTTTAATGTATTGTTGAATTTGGTTTGTTAATATTTTGATGGGGGTTTTTTGCATTTTTGTTCATCAGCCATATTAGCCTCTAATTTTCTTTTGACATCCTTGTATGTTTTCAGTATCTGGGTAATTATGGCCTCATAAAATGAGTTTGGAAGGGTTCCCTCGTCTTCTGTTTTTTGGAAGAGTTTGAGAAGGATCGGTATTAATTCTTCTGTGAGTGTTTGGTAGAATTCACCAGTGAAGCCATTATGTCCTGGACTTCTATTTGCTGGGAAGTATTTGATTACTGCTTCAATCTCCTTATTAGTAACCAGTCTGTTCAGAATTTGTTTCTTCATGATTTAGTCTTGATAGTTTATACGTTTCTAGGAATTTACATGTTTGTTGTAGGTATTCCTATTTGTGTATAATTGTTCATAGTATTCTCTTAGAATTCTTTGTATTTCTGTGGTACCATTTGTAACATCTTTTTCATTTCTGATTTTGAGTCCTCTCTTTTTTTTCTTGGTGAGCCTAGCTAAAAATTTGACAATTTTTTTTTTTAATCTTTTCAAAGATCTAGCTCTTAGTTTCATTGACCTTTTCTATTATCTTTTAAATCTGTATTTCATTTACTTATGCTCTAGTCTTTTTTATTTTTTTCTTACTACTAACTTTGGGCTTCAGTTGTTCTTTTTCTAGTTCTTTGAGGTATACAGTTAGGCTGTTTGAGACTTTTCTTATTTATTGAGATAGGCATTTATTGCTATGAACTTTCCTCTTAGAACTGCTTTTGCTGTTTCATAAATTTTGGTATGTTTCATTTCCATTTTCATTTGTGTCAAGGTATTTTTTATTTCTTTTTTGATTTCTTCTTTGACCTATTGGTTGTTCAGTGACATGGTGTTTAATCTCCACATACTTATGAATTTTCCAGTTTATTTCATGTAAGTAACTTCTAGTTTTATACCATTATAGTTGGAAAAGATGCTTGATATGATTTAAATCCTTTTAAATTTATCAAGACTTATTTTGTGGCTTAACATATGATCTATCTTGGAAAATATTCCACATACACTTGGGAAAAATGTGTATTGTGCTGCTTTTGGATGGAATGTTCTACAGGTGTCTCTTAAGTCCATCTGCTCTAATGTGTCATTTAAGGTCAATGTTTCCTAATTGATTTTCTGTTTGAATAATCTATCCCTTGATGAAAGTAGAGTATTTAAGTCCCCTACTAATATTTGCATGGAATATCTTTTCCATTCCGTCACTTTCAGTCTGTGTGTGTCTTACATCTAAAGTGAGTCTCTTGTAGGCAGCATATAGATGGATCCTGTTTTTTTTTATCCATTTAGCCACTGTGTGTTTTGATTGGAGAATTTAGTTTGTTTACATTCAAAGTAGTTATAGGTATGTGCTTCTTGTCATTTTGTTAATTGTTTTCTGGCTGCTTTTGTAGTTCCTAATGTCTCATGCCCTGGGGCAGCTTTGTGTTGTGACATTTAATAGATCTAGACTTTGTGAAAGGAGATCGCAGTGTTTGGTTAGGTCAACCATTCCAACTGTTTCAACCATTGCAGCCAAGTGGATCGATTAAGTCATGTTGCAGCTGATCAGAGAAACCCGGTCAGCAACAGGTGGAGGATACTGAGAACCAAATTGAGCCAATTTGGCCTTTCCAAAACTGTCAGAGCTTTTGGCCAGTATGATAACTACCATGATGAGCAGGAAACAGGGTTACGTATTTCCTGCTCTCACACCCTCACTGTTCTGTGGCAAGTTGCCCTGAAAGCATGTCTCAGCCAGAATTCTGCCATATAGGCAGAGATGTGTCAGGAAGCATGCCCAGAAAAGTCATACAGCTTACTCCTTTGAGGGTTGAAACATCTCATGGGAAAGGTATGAGGAGAAAGTAGTACTATTTTGGTGGCAGAATTAGCCAACTTTCTAGCTGAAAGGTGACAGGGTTCTCTCATAATACCAGATGAGATCTAGATTCCAAGTACGGTTCTCAAGGTATGAGGCTCCTAGGCTCCTTGGCACTCACAGTCTTTTCAGCTGATCATGTGTCTTGAACACTACTTAATTCATCAATGAAAAATAATTCCAAACATCTCTAATGCTAGTGAACAGACTTTGTGGTATAATTTTAGATAACAATGTTTGAGGCACCTGTATGATCTTCTCTCATGTAGAGGAGGTTGAGAGAATATCCTGGGAGGATGTTCCTGATTCAGAAAAATGTTTCTGTATCCTGGTAATAAAAATATAAACATACGTGTGCACCTGGTTTTGAAAGAGCTAATTATCAAAAAAAGTGAGAATTAGATTAGATGTACTTTGAGATTCAGATACAGTTGTCATCAGTAAACACACACATGCATGTGTGCACACTTATATATGATAGAATTGAACTTCTCTTTACAGCAGACCATTTGTTCTGTTTATAACTTTGAGAAATTGGTCAGATTTCATGATTCGTGGGTACATATTTAAACATAGTTCAGTTCTCTTGCAGTTGGCCAACTGAGAAAGGAAAACAAGTGATTTTTATGTTGCAGCTGGGAAACCTATCTCAGTACAGTGAGTCTGGCTCTCTTCTCTCCTTGAAGTGACAGCAATGCTGTCACTTCTTCCCTTTCAACTCTTCCTCCCGTAAGGAGGAGCTGGCCCTTAAAAGCATTTCTGAAGGCATCTTTTCTCTTCTCACCTCTGGTTTGGTCTTTACCTGCTTTTGTTCAGTATTGGCCTGGGGCCTCCAAGTTTGAGAGGCAGCATAACATGGTGGTTGAGACACTGGATTCTAGAAAGGACAGTGGGATTCAAATCCACGCCACACCATTTATTAGCTGTATGACTTGGCCCTCATTATCTTGCAGGACCTTTGCTTCCTCATCTGTTAAATGGGAATAAGAACAGTGTAGTGCTGGGGCATATTAAGTGTTGCTTTCTAATTGTCCTTCTCTTCCTGCTTCTGCTGTTACTAGCGTGGATTTATCACCTCTTTCCACCCTTCCCCTGGGTCTCTCCAGATTTAGAGTTCATTCCCTTCCTGTACCAGACAGCCTTGTACAACCCAGCTTCCCCAACTCCTGCATCCTTTGTTTTATCCTTTCCTCTCAACTGCTAGTATTTAGGAATTTGCTTAAAATTTATCCCAATATTTACCCACTTAAGACACATACCTAGTGAGCATGACAAGAAAGCCCTTCTCGCGGCAGATAATTTAAAGAGGAAGCTTTTGTTACTTTTTCTTAAGACAAACTGAAATCGTGTGCTAAAATACCTCGCTCCAAATTCTCCCTTACTCTTTTCCATTCTTTGAAAACACATTCTCCCCTCGTAAATAACTGTTACAAGTTTTGTGTTACAAGCCAGAGCGCCATCACCTCCCCTCTGCCATCACAATCATCATAGAGTGAACTGGAAACCAACATTGTGACCAGGTGTTTTGGGGTATCATTGGAAGCTTTATTACAGTTATTATTGAATTGTTGTTTTCCACCTGGGCTTCTTTCTGTGCTTTTACTCATGGATTTCTCTCCCCTTGAGTCCATTGGGTAGTACAGGACAACCTTCTTGAATACAGACTCCTGCTTGGCAGTGCCTCTCCTTTGCACTGTAGTACTGGTTTTAAGGTGATCTGGTAGCAGATCACATTTCATTATGCTTTGAAGATGAGGGTAACGGTATATTCCATGTACGGTTGGCCTCTTCCTGCTAACGTGTGCCAGATTGCTTAGTGCATCACATAAAAAAAAAAAAAAACCAAAAAACCAACAGTATAATAAAAAGAGAAGGTTCCCACCCCCCGTTTGAAAGCAGAAATAGAGCGATATTGCTGCTAAGTAAAGTATTTTTCTATTTTGAATACACCGAGGGGTATTGGCTGCTGTCAGCAGGGTATAAATCATCACATTCCTATCTCGAAGTGTTAAAGTGCACCCGATACTTGGTACACAAAGAATTTATTTATCAGGGGTACTCTTCTCCATTCAAACCCCACACAGATGTTTCAGAAAAACGTATTTTGTGGGAGATATTATTATAGGCACTAGGTGTAAAGGTAGCTACAAGTCCTAGGCTGGCGTCGTTGGTCTAACTCTCTTACGCTAAACCCTATGGTCTGAACTGACATAGGGCCTTCTTTCTTGCTTTATGAATGCTTTATGTTTTCAGAGGTAAAAATCACAGAGGATGGCACACTTTGGGGGCAGGACACAGTCTGACAGCCTCAGGCCTGTTGGGTTTGTGTTGGTTGCCAGCACTTAAAGATCAGGAGATTATACCTGAAACAGTCTGGGATTCTGGGTTTTGTGAAAAAAGTGAAATAACACTGGATCCGCAGTGGAGCGGCTGCCCCCTTTAGCTGGGGCGTGGGCTAGAGTTTGTCACTCTCCTCTGGGCTGCTTTACTCGTTAATGTGATCCTCTGTCCCTTTAGGCACTGGAATTTGCAACCCCTGACTTCAGCATTGCAAAGGAAAAACAAAAAAAATTTGGTATTCAGGACTAAACAATATGTTGAGTGTGTCTTTTTGACAAACAGATTTCAGACAAAAGGAAATACGCTTATATAACTTTCTTGAAATCTGTTTAATTTATGAAGTGCGTGTATACAGTCTCAGGAATATATAACATTTCTGGAATATAAATGTTATAGAAATTAGTGCATCTATAAATGCTAGAAGGCATTATAAGTTATATGTATAATTTCTGCTCTTCAGAATGTAATGTATCTGTAGAATCTTCAAACTGGAAGGACCCCTTGCGAGCATCTAGTTCTAGTTCAGCCCTCTCCTTTGAGTGTTAAGAAATTGAAGCCCAGACCCAGAGAGTCTAATGACTGATTTGTTCAAGGCCGTACAACCAGGAAGTGGTGTTGGGACAGGATGCCTGTGGCCTGTTGGTGATGCCAGGCCGATGGGGGTATTGATGTACAGTGTGGAATAGATGGGGATAGAGCAGAACTTTAAAAGTGCATGTCTTTTCTCTTCTTGAAGTTTAAAGGCAGATTTTTACAAGGATTCTGCAAGCACCCTTCACAGTTCTCTGTGCCCTACTCTCTGGCCTTCTTCTCTAGCAGAATCCAGACTGATATTTCTTCTGACTTCCTGGACTTTTCTACCAGATGCTCTGAGGAGTTTAGTAGGCAGTGCCTCTAAAACTGAACTAATTGTCACTCTTTCTCTCTTAAACCTGCTCGATTTTCTGCATGCTTGATCTTGGTCATCACTGCCATGGGCTAGAAGTTGTATCGTACTCGATTTTTTCTTCTCTGATTGCTCATATTCTTGGTTTCCAGGTCATATAAATTCTGTCTTTGAAACTTCTTCCAAAATCAGCATTTCTTCTTCATCCTCCCCGTTCCTGTGTTAGGTGAGGTCCCCACCACCTGTTGGTAGGACTATTGCAGTAGACTTTTCCTCGTACTTCTTCATTCCAGGTTAACTACAATGCCAGTTCTTTGTCATCTCCATTGGTTTCCAACCCTGGCTGTGCTTGAGTCGCTTTGGGATTTTAAGACTTACTGAAGTCTAGGCCCCATGCCCAGAATTGGACATAATTGAGTGAGGGTAGGGGCTTTGGCATCAGCATTTTCCGAAGCTTTCCAGAGGAGTTGTCATGTGCATCTCCAGAGCTGACAACCACTGCATGGTTAGTTTTCTGTAAAGCACGTCCGATAGGTCACTCTTTCTGAATTAAGCCCTGATTCCTACTTTGGCTTGTGAGGCCTCCAGAATTGGATCCTAATCTTCCAAGCCCATCTCCGGCCATTGCTTCCCCATGAACTTATGTACCCGTCACCAAGACTCGCTGACCTTTCCTGCCTAGAACTCAGGATGCCTCTTGAAATGCCTTTGCGCTTGTGGTTTGCTCCACCTGACTCCCCCTTTTTCCTCCAAAAAATTAAAAACTACCTGTCTTTCAAGAATATCATGTCCATTATAAAATCTTTGCTGCTACCAAATCATCCCTTGTCACAATGTGGTAGAATTTACCTATATACTTAGCCATCTTGCCCCCATAACCAGAGCTGATCAATAAAACTTTCTGCAGTGATGAAAGTGCTCTGCGCTTTCCAGTATGGTAGCCAGTACATAACCGGCAGCTACGTGTAGCTGTTCAGCACTCGAAATGTGACTTGTGCCACTGGGGAACTGGATTTTTGGTTTTCATTTCATTTTAATTAAGATATCCACAGGTGACTACTGACTCCTGTTTGGGACAGCATAGATCTCGACTCTGAGCTCCTTGAGGGCAGGGCCAAGTTTTGTTCTTCCTTACTTTCCATGTGGCAGAGTGGTATCCACCAACGTTTGCTAAGTGACTGGATGAATAATGTTGGGGTTGGATCAAAAGTCACTCTCTTCTCTAGTTTCACACACCTCGACACACACGTACGCAAGCAAAAGTCCTGCCTGTGAGCCTGACACATTCAATCATGTTTGACTCCCACAGAGATTTCATGAACCCATTTTACAGATGAAGAAATTGAGGATCAGAGAAGTTAAATGACTCAGCCAGGTCATAATTATGAAAAATAAGATCTGATCATATCTGCCAGTTACCTTTGATTACATTATAAACCACACACATTTTTTCTTTTTCTTTTTTTATGTCTGTCTTTATTATATTTTTTTCCTTCACTTTTATACTGGCATACAGCACTGTGTAAGTTTAAGGTGTACCACATAATGCTGTGACTTACATACATCATGAAATGATTATCACAATAAGTTTAGTGAACGCCCATCATCTCATAAAGATAAAAATTAAAGAAATTAGAAAAATTTTTTTTCTTATGATGAGAACTCACAGCACTTACTCTCAACAACTTTCACATATAATGTATAGCAGTGATAATTATATTTATCATGTTGTACGAAACATCCCTAGTAGCTAGCTGTCTTATAACTGCAAGTATGTTCCTTTTGGCTCCCTTAATCCAATTCCCCCTCCCCCACCTACTACACTTTTTTTTTTCTGATAGTTTTAGTTCTGGGTCTCTGAAAATATCAGTCCCACAGAGAATGTTCCATGGCCTTATTTGTCGTTAATAGCCCACCTGGTCATTTCACATTTCCAGAAGTTGGCTTTTATCCTTTCATCACTTAAGTGATGCTGTTTCTTGAGTCTGAGGCTGTTGTTGGCTGGCACCAGCTCTCTTGTTTTAACACCAAATCTGCCAAAGATTGCAGTTCACGGGTTTGACCCATCACGGCTCTTTCTTTTACGCTGTTTTGAAGACTGCTGCAAAGTTTGCACTGCTAGAGGTGGGATGCGTGATGAAGTAATTAGAGCTGAAGTTTAGCAGACCACAGATCCAGGAGAGGGAATGGCATTAAGGTTCATCTAAGACCTTAATGTAAAATTGGCTTATAACCTGAAAGCTCTTTTTGTGCAGAGTCTAAATTAGGGCACTGTTAGTAGGGGGAGGGTAATTGCATTTTTGGTGGATAGTGAATTTCAATTCTTACTTATAAGAAGTCAATTTGATTAAGTCCTTATAGCTTCCTTGCTCATTCTATTTCCTTTGCAGTGTATTATGAATAGTACGGTGATTTTACTTCAAGGGAACGTAACGTTTTTTTCTCAGATTATGTCTCAGTCATTCACATAATTACCAACCATGATAACATTT
The DNA here is from genome assembly GCF_965194825.1 of Balaenoptera physalus. Taxonomy (NCBI): domain Eukaryota; kingdom Metazoa; phylum Chordata; class Mammalia; order Artiodactyla; family Balaenopteridae; genus Balaenoptera; species Balaenoptera physalus. Next base: position 91,586,540 of record NC_138896.1, on the reverse strand, counting down.
CTCATATCTTCAGAGTTGTGAACAAATACTATGCAGATGCCATCTGCTTGACCTCACCTTGCTGAACGATTTTAGTGGGGAGAGGAATTAAGAAGGAGAAAAGTTGATTTTATGAAGGAAGCAAAGAATTGTTGTCATTGACTTTGTTTCTAGAATTCATCAACTTTATTCTTTGAAGGAGAGATATTAGTTGTAGACCTGAAACTAATATAATGTGTGTCAACTATGCCTCAATTAAAAAAGAAATTCATTTTAAGATATTTGAAGTGGTTTTAATAGAATGGGCATCCAGGTTACCAGGCGAAACTATTGATTAGACACAGCACTATCATAAAATGGAATCATTGCTATATTAGGACAAGCACGGTATGCAAATGGAACCAATAACAGGGGCATAGATCCAAAGAGAGATGAGAGAATGCTTCTTGGAGCAAGTGGCATTTATTTAGGCCCTTGTCACGTGGGACGGGTGAGCCCTCTCTAGGAGAAGCAAGGCCGAGTAGTGATCGGTGGTCTGTGCGAAGGCTTGAGGCTGGGAGGGTGCAGGTTGTGTGTTATTATATGTTGTTAGAGTGTGTATTGATGGTAGAGTGAAAGTCCGGGAGCAGCAAGAGGTGCAATCAGAAGACCAGACAGGACCACCAACACGAAGGACCTTCTGAGTACCTTTGCACATTTCACCTTGACTTTCCGGCCCTTAGGAAGCCAAGAACTTTTTAAGCATGGGTGGGGCATGCATCTGGGAAGCCTATGGCATTAAGCAGCTCCATCGATTTTGAGCTGCCTCCCAATGTCAAAAATAGTAAGATGAGAGTGAGGGACGCTATCCAAGAATTGAAAAGACTTTGCAAACTTGTATTTTTTTACAAGTTAGTTTGTCTTCTGTGTAGATTGGTTTAAAGAGAGCAGGTACAAAGACAGGAAAAAGCCTCCAAAAGGCCCTTGTAGGAGTCCGCACAAGGCTCTCTTGGAGTGGGCTAGTGAGTCTTGATTGAGATGAAGAAAAGGAAAAATAATTGAATGCCTTTGGCTGTTGGAGGCATCAAAGCAGCCTCCATAGTGTTTGGCCTCATTTACTGGGTGGATGGTGGGAACATCCACCTTCCTGAGGGAGGGACCGTGGGATGGGGGCTCCTTGGGCGCTGCGGAAGCTGGCGGATAATGGACGGCCAGGGTCCCAGGGAGGACCCCCGGAGAGGAGCAGGATTTGAGAAGAAGAGAGAGTTGGCAAATGTAGCTAACGGACCAAATCAGGAGAGACTGAAAACTCAGTAACCTTGGCAACAGAGCCGCGGCGAGGGCCGAGGGAGGTGTGGGAGGTGAATCCATGGAGAACGCAAGTGTAGACAGTGCTTTCTGGAAATTTGTGAAAGGGAAGAGAGAGAAGGGGACACGGGACTGAGAGATGACTCTCCTAATTTTGTTTTGTAACGGATACCAAGGTCTCACCAGAATCTTTTCCTTAAACCTTATTTAAAATTTCTAAGTTCCAGAACTTTCGATGCCTTTCTGACTGGCAGTTCATTAGCAGCAAGTTGGAGGCTTTGGGGACGGAAGCAGAACAGGCATGTGGAGGGGTGCACACGACTGCAGTCTTTAAGGGGAAGACCTGCAAACGCAAATAACAGCCTTGTCATGGTGGTCTGGGGCTTTTGGTGTAAATAGAGTTAGCCGCACAGAGTTGAAAAAGCTCTGAGGCCGCTGTGGGTATAAAGCATGCGATGGTTATTAAAAGTGTATGTGTCTGACAAAGATTTCCATCAAAATGTGAGGGCCAAACAAGTTGTGGGGCCAAAGTGGTCAAGTGGTTTTCTAGAAAATTCACTTAATGGCAGTATCACGGCCCCCAATACAACTGTAAGAAATACAGTCACTTTAAAACGTCTCTGCCCTCTTTTTGGACACCATGTAATTCTATCCCTTTTACGCATGTCCTCCTCAACCCTAAATTTGTGTGCGCTTCCCTAATGGAACACGTCTTTACACTCAGGAACCATGTTAATTTACGGTGTATTTTGGGATTCTAAGGAATGCAAAATGGGGCGGTAATACGACTTCTCTTTGTTTTACTCTGAAGAGGTTTTTACTACCGGGTTCTTGAGATCTTCCACCTTAGTTTATCTTTAATTTATCTTTAACTGGAACCATTTTGTCCCTTAGCTCTATTCTAATTACCTCTCAAAATGGTCAGATTTACAGGCAACACATGACAGAGAAAATGCACACAAAATCAGCCAGCCTCTCCTGACATTCAACAGCAGCCCACGTCTAAATAGTGGAAAAGTTTATTTGCTTTTTCTGAGGATGTGCTAAGTGATTTTGCAGTGTGAGTGGTATGGCCTTCTAGCTCTTAGGCCTGCATTTATTAAATAAATTTGTTCTCTAACTCAAGTGTTAAGTGTGTATTATGAAACCTCAAAGGCAATTTCAGTGATTGCAACGTGCAAATATTTTTTAAATTATGTAATTAAATAGGACTTGGCCTTCGAGGTCCACCGAAGTAATTTATTAATTGAACAGTCTGATTTAATTGTATGTTATTTTCATTTATTCAGGGAAGGGCCTGCATCTTCTGAAGAGAGAGGAACCTCTTGTGCGCCTTGTCACTGGAGGTGCAGAGGTCTCTCCAAGAAATTTTTAGCACCCAATTAAATATTAACCAAGAAGAGAGGACTTGTTCCTTCTGTCCCTGATACTCTGTTTTGATGTCTGAGTCTGGTGATTTTAAAGGAAAAAGAAAAAAAAAAAATCCTGTTGGGTAAAATTATTTGTAATTTGCTCGGTTTATCATGACATTATTTAAAAGTGAATCACTCTTTTCCTCTTAATTGTGCCAGTGTACAGGGTTATATAAAGTAAGCGCATAGAAAGAGAAGCCCCTTGAATTCAGCGATAGCTTCATCCAGCTACAGCCTTGCCGTATCTGTTTCCTTAAAATGTCATTTTAAAGGTATTGTGGTTTTAGAGCAGCAGCTGTGACTGAAAAGTATGTAAACTAAGCTGTTCTTGCTCATATCATTTTTATATTCTTATGTCAGACCAGAAGGCTGCTTTAAATTTATTTTTCATTGTGTATTAGTTCTAGAGCCCGTTTTTTTTTCCTTCCTTGGGAACATATGTTCTTTGGGACTTGTGATACTCGAGCGCTTAGGAAAATAACAATTGTTGGTGGGCGGGGGAGAAAATAGGTCTCAAAATAGCTTTTTTATTTGCATATTGTATTTGGGAGAAGGTGAATCTAAAAAATGAACTTTCACAAGGTAGAATTGGGGGGCCTAGCATCTGTGTTTTAGGAAGTGGAAGAATTCAGGCATACTGTAGTGTACTAAGTCACGTGAAAGGCAGTAACTTTTAGAAGCCCAGATTGCTTTCCCAAAAAGAAAATATTTTTTGTTGCCATTAAATATAGTTTATATTGCTACTTCAGAACTTTTTTTTTTTCCAGTGAGCCCATTTACTTAAATTCTTAGTTAATATTTCTATATAGTAACGTCTTTGTCTCCGGAGCTCGCCTTTGCAAATTCTCATTTAGTATGTGGTTGTGGATCAGTATTTATTCATACCACGTGGTACCTCTCACCTGATCAAGTGACAGCATGGTGTCATGTCAGCCAGCAGAATGTTGGAGTGACTTTTGAGTAATGGTGGCAAAGAAGGTACAGAGGGTTGAAGGAAACGACAATAATGAGAAATTTTCTTTTCCTTTCCTATGTATTTCAACATGTGTAATGCCTTGACTCTGCTGTGGGAATTTGGAACATTGGATAGAGAAATATTCCTTTTCCTAAAGAGTTATAAAAGCAGAGTAGAAAGTCTGAGCTATTAGAACTTTCCATGGTAAATATAATTTGATTACATGTGTTCGTAATTTCCCTCAGAGCTCAGGATTTCACTTTGAGAGCTGTTTCACAAGGATAGATTTCTTTCCAGGTTTTGAAAACAAATTTAGCCCTAAGGATTTGCCCTGAGATTTCACTGATTTGCCTCCTGACTACAGGCCCACATCTAAGTGCCCCAAGTGGGGAAAGTAACTTGGGGAGGAAGGTGGGTTCCTCACGGGTCTTTTGTTCGGCTTGTCCCAGGCCTCCTGTCTCTCCCTGGGCTCCAGGTAGTGGCTTCCTCCATCCATAACCTAGCTTGTCCTCGTGGTCCTTACATCATAGCCTTGGAAAAGGGCTTCTCAAAGCATCGGGGCTGTTGGTCAATGTGGCTAAGAGGTATAGCAGAGACATTGGCCATGCAGGAAGGACACCAGGCATAGCACTGGGGCAGGGTGCTAGGACATCCTTTTCTGTGCTTCTGATCCTAGGAAGTTCAGGGTAGTGGCCCAGGGTGTACTTGGGTAACCTGGGGGCAAAGGCTGTTTCCCAGCCTGTATACAAGTATTTCAGTATTTTAACAACTTCAGGTGACCACTGTGTACCAGTTGAACATCATCCCTGAGTACCACTCTTTTTCCCAACAAGGAGACTGAGGTGTGGAGAAGGGAAGAGGATTACCAAATTCTAGCGGAGTCGCTGGTGGATCCAGGAGTAGAAACACATTTCTCTTGCCTTCTAGTGAAATGTTCTTTCCACTTCACTGTGGCCCCTCTTATCTAGGGTGTGGAAAAATCTCTTTTTCTACTAACTTCAAACCAGAGTTGATGAAAAGGCATTTTCTTAGGAATAAAACTGAGAGGAAAAAACAAGATGCCTGGAGCACTGAAGTGAATGACTTTCTAGAAGAAAGTTAGCTCGTTTAGATTCTAGTTCATATGCAGCAGGTTGGCACAATCCATGGGACATTTGTGATTCCTGTGTCCCTTGTCTTGCCTTCTTGCTGTTCACAGGACCCTGCTCCAAAATCTCCTTTTACCGTGATTGCTGTTTCCAACAGCCATCTTCTCGAGCCGTCGCTTTTCCACATTTTTTGGGAGTCAGGGGCTCTTGTCTCTGCTTTCTTCCACATCACCTGTGTGGTCTCAGTCACACAATGAATCTGCTCCCCAGGAGGGAGTGCCTTGACTAGATCCCCTCACAGGTACCTTTCAGCTCTAAAATGTGTTTGTTCTTCTCTCTCATCTGAGATTTTTTCCCATATAAGCCTTATTCCCTCCACTTAAAAGTCTGGACCACACAGTGGGTATAGAACAAATCTGAATTTTGGTCATGAAGACACAAGACATCTCATTTGACCCCCGGTCTGTTTTCTGGGGGGACACGCTGGTCTTTTGTCCTTGGTAAAACTTGGTCAAGGAATTTCTGGTGAAATAAATCTATCACTTCGTATTCTAAATGGGGTTTGTGCTGTATTGTTTTTATTATTATTGTTATTATTATTTCTGTCACTGATAAAACTCCATGGAATGACTGGGTGAGGGTCCTATGGCCTTTTCCCCACCCCACTGAAGAAACTCATGAAAGATTGTGCATTGTAGAAAGTGCCTTAGCAATTAAATAAAAGAAAGCCTGGTTCATATAAAGAGACATGTTTCTATATGGAAAATATGAGCCTTTTTTTTTTTTTTTTTTTTTACATGGACCAGGTGTGGATTAGTTCACTGAACCTTTCACCCAGCCGTATTCCCGCTTGTAATTCTTCTGAGGCATAGTTCAGCCAAGTCAAAGAAACATGTTATTAAAGGTGAGCTGAAAGGCATTTAAAAAATAAACAAACTGTTTAAGACCCTAAATCAGTAACAGAATCTATATGCACGGACTTGAAAAGTACGAGAAAATGTGTTTCAGTACCTTTGGGTTTCAGGCCAGCTTCTTCTCTTACCTTCTTTGAACATGGCCCCAAAGTCCTTCTTGGTCATTGGCGGGACGAGCGGTTGCCTCTCACTTGGACTGTAGCTGTCTTATAGGTGGTGATTTACCCTCCACTGAGACCGGTGAGACCCCCAGTCTTAAACCTACGATTCTCCAGCTAATATTGAGGGAGAAAAATAAATACTTTGATTTTATTTTAGCACTGTGTTGTTAAGTTTAAAATCTGCTGTACGTTCTTTCCTTTTTTCTAGCCTGTAGCATGGCACAGAACCAGATATTATTAACAACTCGTAGAGATGATGGAAATCAAGCGTGGGAAGTTTCAGATTTACTTCAGTTACATTATCCCTGGTTAAAATAACAGTGGCTATCTTTTCCTTAGCACTCACTATGTGCCAGGCACTTTTCCTTCTCTTTCTTTCTTTTTTTTTTTTTTAATATTTATTTATTTATTTAATTATTTTTTGGCTGCATCGGGTCTTAGTTGTGGCACGTGTGATCTTCGTTGCGGCACGCGAGATCTTTCATTGCGGCACACGGGCTTAGTTGCCACGCAGCGTGTGGGATCTTAGTTCCCTGACCAGGGATCAAACCAGCGTCCCCTGCATTGCAAGGCGGATTCTTAACCACTGGACCATCAAAGGAAGTCCCCAGGCACTTTTATAAGCACTTTTTTATGTTAATGCTCTTATTCCTCGAAAGTACATTATGTCCTATCATTCAGCCCATTTTGTGGATGAGCACACTGAGGGGCAGTGAAGTGAAGTAACTTGCCTGAGTTCACAAGGCCAGTAAGCAGCAGAGCTGAGTTTTGAACTCTTGGACTTGAATCTGTGCTTGTAAGTTCTGAACTATTCTAGAGTAAACTCTACTGTGCGGTGCTATTTTATAGAATACTGAGTTTTAACTGAAGCAGCCCCAGGCAGCATTAAGAAATAAAGATATTCATCCCGTACATCCTGGGCCTTGCCACCTTCACCCCGACCCCCCAAAACTGCCATCAGGGTTTTTCCCTAATTAGAAAAAATTTCTTTCTGTTTTCTTTTGGTTGTTTTTATAGTCTCTTCTCAGCTAAGGACTGGGTATCATTTGTGTCCTGTCGTGCCGCTTCTCCCTTGATTATCTTCAACTCCCCTTGTGATTGTGGGATTGTGGAAAGGCATTCTCCCATGTTTAAAGTAATTCCAAAAATCTGGAACAAAGGAGGAGAGGCATTCTGGGGGTATTCTAGGAGTCTTCCTGGCCCACTTTTTACAAGGTGAGCAGTTCCTTCCCCAGTTCCCCAGGGTGGATGCAGAGCTCCTTTCAGAAACTCAGAGTGAGCTGAAAAGAATCACCCCATCCCCACCTGTGCTGCTTTACCTGACCGAAGAGGGAGCGGGTTGAGGCACCAGCTTCATCTGGTGCACTTCTGAGTAGCTTTGCTTCGTTGAAGGCCGCATGCTGTGTTTGTCAGAGTCACCTGCCGCTTTTCAGCCATTCTTGTTTTAGGAACGGTAACTTGCTGGATTGGGGAAGCAGCATCCCATGCAGATAGCCACGTCAGGCTGCTCCCAAATGTCCCTCCTCGTTTGTCAAGTTCTGGGGGCGTTCGGCAGAGCTTTATTGTCGTCAGGATTCAAGGTTCCCTAGTGTCAGTATTAATATAGCGTCCTGTACATATCAGAAACCTTTCCAGCTAAGGAGCCGAGAGGGTGAGCCCCACAGGGTTCTAAATTATCCTGGCATTTCTTGGTGTATTTCTAGTGGGAGCCAGAGAGATGGTGAGCTTTGGAAGGTAGGAATGTTCTATGTCGTGAACATTGCGGTGGCGGTTACAAGACTGTATACTATTGGCCAAGCTCATCAAATTGTACACATAAAATTGATGAATTTTGTTGTATGTAAATTAAGCCTAATACTGATTTTAAAATACCTTAAAAAAAAAAACAAAGATGGGTCAAAGTTGAGTGTAGAAGGGAGCTGGGATCTGCAAATGTCAGAGAATTCAGGAAGAGAGGCCTGGGAAAGGAAATGGGATGAAAAGGAGCCAGGAAAAGTTGCCTCATCATTTGGCATTTCTCTGGTGGCCAAAAGGTAAGCTTCTACTTTCGGGTCACTCGCGAGCACTGGGGGCACGTAGCTGCCAAGTTTTGCAGTTTAAGGACTAATAAAGTCGGGATGTGGGTAATACTGGGAGAGGGCTATTTTCAGGGAAAGATTGCTGGGAGGTCTTCCCACCTATAGTGACTGTGTGAGTGGGTTCATTCTTGAGTGTCTCTCCCTGGGTGAACATGTCCACAGTAAAGTGCAACTCTGGAGCCACTTTAAGGGTCTTTTCTACGTGCACCCGGAACGTTAGCCGTTGTATATATAACAGAGGAATTGAGGAGCTGGGGTGAGATACAGGATTCTTTTTATTCAACTTACATGCCGACTCGTGGTGTTCATTCCATATATATTTATTGAACAATGACCATGTGTAGCTACTGTTCCGTATTAAGAGACAGCATGCAAGACAGATGAAGTCCTTGCCTTCATGGAGTTTATATTCTGTTAATTTGTCCCAAACTGAAATGCACAGAATCAAGATTAATCTGCCTGGTTTTATCTGTTGCCTAAAGTTTCCCAGAAAAACCAAACAGAATGTTTCGCCAAAGATTGAAGCCGCCAGGAGCCAGATGTGGCCACGGGAAGAATGTCTTCAAGAGCCTGTCATCTGGCTCCAGCTGTGCTAACCTAGGCCTGCTAGGCAGGCACGAGTTGTGTCTGCCAACTGGTGGCCAGACGCGACTGCAGGTTTAAACAATTAGCAGATTCCTTCACCCGGTGGCCGGATTCGCTGTGTGTGTCCTAAGATTACCACGGCTGTCCAGACCAGGAGCCTCTGTGGTCCCGGGCAGAAACACCCACAGGGGAACCAAAAATCAGCCCCTTGAGAAAATAGCCAAGGCCTTCTTATCCTGGAACGTGGAGAGGGATTCAGGGGGAAACCATTGTCAGCAAGAAAGCAGAAATAAACCAGACGTGGCCCCTGCCATGCAAGTCTTGATTCCAACCAAGAGCTCCTGCCTGACCCAGAACGCCTGCCTGTAGCCTGCTGCTGCAGAAAAGCAGAGAGGAGAGTTGGCCGGTGAGGCCTTCTCTTTCCCAGTTACTGTGGTTTTTAATTGTTGCCTCTTTGTGAGAACCATTTATGATGACCTATATTGATTTTACCCGCAAGAGATTTCCATTAAAAGTCTTAATTCCTACCTTTGAAAGCAATTGAATACCTACAGATGTGCCATGACTTTTCAAATATCTACGTACATAAATATGTACATGAATACGATGCTTCAGCCCACCTGGTGTGGAAGATTTTTTAAAATGTGGTGTTGCTGGTTTCCTGGAGTAGGCAGTTTCTGTTGTCATATGGGATACGATGATTTTGATCACCCATTGTTCAGCCAGTTCCTGATACCACAGTAGTTGCTCAGTAAATGTAGAATGAGCCGAATAAGAAAAAATTCCAGCGGGCATGCTGACATTCTAGGACAGTGATTCAAAGTGAGTGTGGTTATTTCAAATAATAAACGAGGGAAACAACCTACAATTTAGAGCAAAAAGACCAAAAAAGTAAAGGTGTAATTGGAACACTTTTAGCGTTCTTTTTTCAGACGTCGACGTCTAGTGTCCGATTATCACAGAAGACACAAGAGAGTGGAGATGAAGATTTCGAAGGGGGATTCTTCTGAGCCTGAACTGATAGATCCTTTTGGGGACATCTTTATTACAGTGAAGTTCCAAGTGGTTTTTCAAAGAAGCCCCGCTCTGAATAAGTAACAAAGACAACAAAATGGTTCAAGTGAAGAAAAATTTTAAGACACTAGTGTATGTGTAAAAATCAACTTTTGCATTCTGAGTGCATTGTGTAAATTTGCTGTGCACGAAACAGAAGTGAAGCCATTTGGTTTTGTGGCATTGGTGTGGGCTGGCTAAGGGGGTGGGGGAGAAAGTTGAGGCATTGATAAAGTATGAGGCGAGCCAGCCAGATGGTTGCATTACACGTCTTTTGTGTTCTTGTTTGCTTCTTAAAGCAGTTGCAGAATTTGGCCCTTGGCGATATTTCTTCGTGCTTGTATGTTCTGCTACGAATTTACTTTTGTCAGAGTCCTTTGAAAGAAAAGCCATGCTCTTAAAAAAAATTTTTTTTTCTTTTTTTACTTACATTATAAACTTGTGAAGTCAACAGTGTGTTCATAAAAATATTTTTTAAATGTTAAGTATGTTAGTAAATAGCAGGAAGATCAGCTTTTCTTTTTCCTTAGCACAGTAACTTCAACCATATTTTACTTCCGTTCAGAGATTTTTGCAAAATAATGAAGGTAATAGAATTGGCGGATGGATGGATGGATGGAGACAGACAGACAGAACAGCTACATTGTTATTCCAGTAATAATGGGGCTTATCTGATGAGAGATTTTAACTTTTCCTCTTAGAGCAGGTTGTCAGATTGGGGTTTACCTATTGTGTTTTACCTGTGAGTCTGACTTGGTTAAGTTAAGTGGGAATGCTTTGGGGTTGGTTGGTGGGTTTTGCCTGTGTGTTTGCTTGGCATTTACTAGAACTGTTTTATCACACCATCATTGAAATTTATATTTATTTCCTATTAAAAGCAAATTTTATTTTGCAGTCACCAGTGGAAAGTATATTTAAGATATTCTAACTGTATATAAAGGATGATATTTTATCACTGAATGCTTTTAATAAGGAATTGCTTTGGAGCTAATTTTTTCCCATCATGATGGAATGCTTAGGATAATTTAATGTCCTTTTCACAGTCCCAGTTTATCTCTCCCTTTTTTTTTTTTTTTTTTTTCCCCTTCTGCTCAAACGAGAGAAGAGTCCAAATGTAGGATCCTTGGGCCATGGTTTATTCTCCTGTTGTGCACAGATTTCCAGTTTTAGTTGGAACCTTTGGTCGCTGATGAGAAAACAGGAAACTTAGAGTCCTAACCTTATTGAAATCTGCCTGGTTTAGTCACAAGTCTGAGGCAACTCCTTCCAATAATGAAGCCATTGTACGCATCATATCTGATCAGTTCTTGAAATGTTTTAGTAAGTCTATCTTACAACATTATAAGAAGATAATCAGCAGCCTTAGAAGGTCCCCATCTGGACTGTAGAGTTCTTTTACTGAAAGATGTTTTGCCTTTTTGAGATAGCTCTCGCGTTTCATCATCTGTTCCGCCGAGATGAAGTGCATATGAAAAGTCAGTGACTCTGAATCCATCTGTTGTTATTATTTTCCACTGATAATTGGCTTGAACAATGAAATGTCTGTGTCTGCACCCTTTGAAACTGTACACCCTGTTTATTTTCTGGAGGTCTCACTGCAACTCCTCCCCCGCCCCCCATTTTCCCCCTTCATTCTCTCTCAAGCTTGCAGCGAGTGGCGCTTGTGTGAGGATGACATCTTTGACTCTGTGCATCAGTATGTGTCACTCAGCCTGTAAAGCTTGCATATGGATTTTTGTCACAATCCCTGTGTCTGTGCTGTTTGCTCAGGGATCCAGTGCTCTGGCGGCAAGGAGCTTAGCTGGGGCCACAACGCGTGGATCCCTTACCTGGGTCGTCGTCTTTATTTCACTCTCCTCATTAAAATATTAATTTCGAGGACAGTATCTAATACCTATGGAATTAGATACTACCTATAATTGTGTAATATATTCAGTTGCATCCAGGTTTGCACGATACAGAGCATTAATATTGGATTCCACTAACAGCATTTCCATTAGCTTGCTCAACCAGTATGAGATATAGATGAGCTGGGAAGCATAACTACCTGCCAGAACTGCCAAAACAGTCATTAGAAGCTCCATTGGGATGGACAAAGGCCTTTTTCACAGTGATATACTGATTAAATTTTGTTCTATGGTTTATTTGCATCAAGGTTAGATCACTATAGTCTATGCAAGAGGGTTATCTAACACCTGACTTGGAAGGTCATTTCAAGACAAAACAGCGAAGAGAATAGGCATCTTGAGTTTCTTGGGGACCCCCTCTTAAAGAACCTGTATTTTATTTCAGGGGACTTCGGGAATTTTCAGATTTTCTCTCTGTATTATACCATAATATATGTTTAAGATTGGTTTTTTAAAACTTTTCAGTAATATCTTTTGCTTTTGGGGCAGAATGATATAGCCAGGAAACAGTGTGGTGTTAATAAAATAAAACCCACTTTGGAAATAGAAAGCCACCTTATTTCCCTTGGCTAGCGTAATCGTGGTACATCCTCTGAGGCTGTGAAGGACCTGTGACCTACCCTTTTTTAGTCCAAGTAATAATGTAGGCACATCCTATGGAATAGCAGTGCTGGATTTGCCCCCAAAGTCCTATGTGGCATTAAAAGGACATAGACGAACATAATCTTATTTATGTTTCAAATGAAATCATTTAATACTGCAAAGGTTATTAAAAAATAATTAAGTTACTAAGACCAACATGTAACTGGACCATACAGTAAGAGGTTAGGGGTATGAGTTGACTCCATGAGCTGAGAAAATGCAGTAGTGAATTCCTAGTGCCCGCATGTTTTTCCTCTTGCTTAAATTCCTCGGTTCTAAGGACAAATTATGTTGAGGTATGGCATATTTTCTGCCAAAATGGAGAAAATTGTTGACTGTAATTATGTTATTTAATTGAAATTATAAGTGGTTGAGGCCACTCAGTTAAAAGCATTCTTTCTAATATATGGGTAATGTTTTTAAATGAGTGGTCATGGATTGATGACATTTGAAAGGCAGGCATTTGGGATGTATTTTTGGAAGACTCAAATTGTTTTTCTTAAATCATTAGTGAACCAAAGAGTGTAAAGGGACACTTTTTGTTTGGTTTATTCTCTTTAATTAGATATGTGTGAATATTCTGTGTGAGAGCATATATATGCACGTATATGCACGTACATATATGTGCATGTATGTGTGTATATATTTTATATGTGTAAATATTTACACATAGATGCAACAGATCCTTCTGGAGGTACAGACTCACAAGGATCGGTTTCTAATGGGGCAAAGCAGAGAAACAAGAGGTGTATTTCTGACCTTAAATTGTGGCCGAAAACATGTGATTGTTTAAACCTCTCATTGAATGTTAGAGATCTTAAATTCAAGCTACAGTAAAACTCCGCTGATGTGTCTTACGCCAAGTTCTTTTTGGAGTGCTAGAGATACAACAATAGCCCTGTGTTCCCCACGCCCCCCTGCCCTGCCCGCCCTCCGCCATACATTTCCCCCCCACCCCAGGAGTGAGTTCTTAATTACTAATGAATGCAATTCATTTTAATTGTTATTATAGCAACAGAACATTTAACTGTCTCCTGTTTAGTCCTTGTCCTTTGGAACAGGCAGTGTCTCCCGTCAGAGAGAAGACAGGTAGAAGGCACAGCGGGCGTCTGATTGAGCCAGTTATTCATTTGCTGAGTGTTTGTGTTTATGCAAAGGGGCCTCTTCCTGCATATTTAATCTAGAGTAAGGCAGTGGCTTTTGTTGTGTTTAGCCCACATACCTTCAGTCCTCCCTCACACTGCCGCCAGCCTGGGAGCCCGGAGAGCTCGCAGGCTTCCCAGCGCCTGTACTTTCTCCCTTACAAACTCTCAACTTTCTTCCGTTGTGTGAAAATTGCCTCTGCGGCCCCAAAGCTTCCCTTCCTCACCATGAACGGGTAAGTGTGTGCGAAGCCAAGGCTGATACTTTTGTTTCATTTTCCAAATGTTGAGAGGCTACTTTGCCCGCTCTTCTGGTCCTGGTTCCTGGGCCGTTTGTCAGTTGCTTGGCAGCGTTGAAATAGACAAGTACAGGTGCCGCTCAGGAAATGTGGCTGAATTTTCAACTGGCAGAGAGAGGCTCTTGGGAACTGCGGGGGGCGGTGGGGGGGGGGGGGAGAAACAGAGAGAGGGAGATGGGGAGAGAGAAAGAGAACAGCTTTATTATTCTTTGTCCTAACAAATCCTGTTTTGTAACTGTCCTGCAGATAATGCTGCCATTGTTTGCTAAAAGCCTTCAAACAGTGTGCGAGACCGAACTGTAAGAAAGCAGTGAAACTCTGCTGCTGTATTGTCTATCCCCAGGCCAGGGTCCTCCCCGAAAGTCTGTGCCGGAATAGGAAGGGTTTTCTTCAGTGGAAATCGAATCGTCTCTTCATTGATATTAATAGCACACTGGAGATGTTGGCCGTGCTGTGCAGAGCGGCGGTTGGGAGGGAAGGAAATCTGATCTTGCTGGGGGGAAGATGACAGCCTCTTGGCCCCATGGTGGAGGAGACATCCATCCAGACTCAGCCTGCATAATGGCATCCTGGCTTAACTGTTTGCTCTAGGAATTTTAATCTTGCGCTGTTGGTTTTACTATCTGGGGTCTTGATATTTTTTGTTCCTGTACTGTCTTTAGAAAGTACGATGTTCAGGGTCTTAATCCAGTCTTTTTAAAAAGTGAAATTAAAAAAAAAAAAAGAGAGAGAGAGAGACCTAGGGAAATTGACACGCTGTGCACTTTGATCATTCTGGGGTATGATGGTAGAAGTCGTGGGAGAAATTCAAAACTAAATTGCCACAATTAAGAAGGATGAGCCGTCCAAGGGAAGGTATGTCCTATGTAAAGATATCTCAGAGGCTAGGAATTGTGTCCAGGGTCTGAAAGGAGTTTTCATTGCCAGTTAACTGTTGCCTCTGTTTGAGTGACTCTTTTCAACAGAAGAGTGTGCTGTTCCCCCGCAGGTCGGAAACCGTGAGAATGTGAATCCAATTTCATCAACCTTATTAAAATATGTAGGGACTTGGGTCTTCTTAGGTACAAATCAGTCTAGAGACTTAGAAGCATTTGTTAGCAGTGAGGCCGCTGAAGGTTTTTAATAATAAAATTACAAATACCCTGTCTAATTGTAAGTATATGACTTTTATGCTCGGTTTTTAAGGGGAAGAATACTTTTTTTTTTTTTTTCATGAGGAAAAGTAACTCCGCCAGAGCACCTTCTGTGATTAGCGCTATTGTATTCTTAAATTTTGATTGATAGAGATAATAGTTTTCACTTAAAAATACAGACAGGTACTTTAACTTTCCATGACAATAGCTATTTGCATTTCTTTTATCTTTTTGTTTAACATTTATGGGGGCTGGGATGGATTTGATTATTAACTCTTGTTGCACACACTCCGCGTAAATCTAAAACAAAGGCTTTGTTAGAGCTTCAAAGAGAAAACAGCAAATATTGTTTTTAGGCTTCAACATTTAAAGCCTGCTAAGGGATACCTATAAAATATTTTCACAGGACCATGACCAGGGTTTTGCTTTCCTTTAAGGTAAGAGAGAGTGGTTTTCTCCAAATGAGATGGGCCAACATGGAGTTGTGGGGGGCCTGAAGTAATTCCACAGGCAAGCCTCGGCCAGGTTTTGCCTGTACCATGGGGCTTACTTCATGTAGAGCAGTTCAGATTCTTCTTACTAGAATGGACCCCAAGTTAGGTCCTCTGATTTAGTTGAGGGTCCCAGAGGGTGGGGAGAAAGGAAGTAAAATGTTCCTCGCAGCAATAGGCGGGGGACGTAGGTGCAGTGATGGATCCCCTGTGGTAGGTTTTTCTTTGCTAAAGAGAAGTAAAAGAGATGTGGCCCTTTGTAAACCAGCAAACCTGGGTGATGGCCAGGGTCGCCTCTGGTCCCAGAGACCTGCTCGACACAATAGTTTTCCTTTTCTTTCTTTTCTTTCTAATTTACTTCCTTTTCCTTACCCCCCCACCCCCCCACCCCTGCCCCTGCCCCTGCCCGTGTACTCTCCCTGTTTCTTTCCTTCTTTTCTCACTTCCTTCCCTCCCTCCTTCCTCTTTCTTATTGTAAGCCTGACTCAGTATTTGAAGTTATTAGAGCAGAGGAAAAAAAAAAAAAAAGACTTTCAGGTTGATTTCTAAGTGGATTTTCTTGTCTTGAGTGCAAGAAAATGAAGTGACCCTTGTATTATCATTTCTCAGCTAGTCGAGTTTGTGTTGAAGATAGTTCTGTTTTTCTAGGACATCTTTGAAAAACAAGACAGAAAAGCCCACATGAGTTAAGATTCACAGGTTAAAGAGACAGCCATCTCTTGGAAACTGGCCCTTTGAGATTTTCTGTTTTCTCAGATGAAGTATATGTCATTTGATGGGGATATTTGGGAGGATGGGAAGTTTGAACCCTGTTTCTCTGGACTTCGAGAGAAGGGTTGCTCTAGCCAGAGATGAAACTCCTAACTGCCACCTTCATCGTGGCTCGGGAGCTGGCGTTCATCATCCTCGCATCCCAGGGACACTGACACACAGTAGGTTCTCAGCCAGCATTCGCTGGGCTGAAGGTTGCAGTGAAATAAGGTGGCTGGCCTTCACAGTCTCTTGTATACTTGTACAAAATGAAATATAACGCTGAAATCCTGATGCAAATCATTTCCTTGAGTTGGCCATGAAAAAAGAGGGAGAAATATTTTTAATGGCAAAAAATAGAGCGTATATTGTTCATTTTTCTTCTTGTGAAATAAAATCACACCTCCATGTTTACCTGCACCTCGTTTCCAGCTAGGCCATACCAATGGGCAGGATCACACTGGTTAAATTAAGGGCAAATATACTGATAGAAAGTATGAAATTGAAGCACTGTAGTAACCTAAGGGGTCTAGAGAGTGAAATTCCTAATGGGGAATAGGGGGAACTGGGGAGACAGAGGAAGAGGAAGGTACATTAGTCTCCTAACCTAGGGATCTCAGCTGAAGAGTAATGTCGTGGTCAAGGTCTTTACGGTCATCAAATAGCTTTAGGGTAAATAACATTATCACAAACAATAGTTAAGAGGTCACGCTCAGAACATTTTCTGGTGTTCACAGGCTCTTAATTGTACAGAGAATGACATAAAGGAAAATAAGTGATTTCTATTTACCGTATCCTTGGCTCACCTTTAATAAACCTAAAACCAATAGGAAACTTAAGAAGGAGAGAAAAAGAAAAAGAAAAAAAAGAAATTCATTTGGTGCCAGCATTTTTTCTAAGAGGAGACAAGGGGGCTGCAGGGCAATATTTTTCTTTCTCTTTTTAACTTAAAAGCGTTACATAATCGTTTAATTTTTACTTTTGGTGCTTGTGCTGCCAGTAAACATGCAGGTATGTAGTTGATATATTTGATAAGGTGAAGCGTTTTGTTTTGTTCTGTTTTTAATAGCAGTTTTGGAAATGGAAGTTTTATGCTTTGGAAAAAATGAAATGCAGATTTTTCTGCTAGTTGTTGATTTCTGATTCTTGTAGGCTAGTAATGAGGCAGACTCAGGCCCCAGAACTACTCCCTAATTTTCTTGTCTATTATATTGACACATTTCACTTAATTTAGCATGATGGCAAACAGCTGTTGAACTATTAATCTTTTCTCAGCAAAGCTGGAAAAATATCTTTTAGATTACTTTGCTAATGTATACTAAAAACTAAAATCAACAGAAATAAATTAATGAGTGGTCAAATGTACATTTGCATTAAAATTTATGGAACTTCAAAATGGAAGAAAATAGGGTTTGTATCCCACTGCCAATTTTTTATGTCTAAGTAAAAATTAAATGTAGCCAAATTTGTATTGCTTTAGTGATTATAAGTTGGAGGGTCAATTGTATAATATTGTTATTATTAATTTTTTTCCTCCAGGGAAAAATTACGCTCATAAACTCTGTGAGGGGGAACCAGCTTATACTTTTGCTCTGTGTTCACTTACCTACTGTTCTAGGTAGCTATAGGTGAGTAGAGAAACAGACGCAGTACTTACCTGGAAATGTTCTGCAGGTTTGAATACAACACTAGAGATAACTTTATTCAAAGTAGGCATTTTCAGCAGTTTTTTTTGTTTTGTTTTGTTTTTTACAGACATTAAATTTTAATAAGGTGCAATTGTTTGCCAGGCCTATATGATCTTTGCAATGCAATCTTATCTGCATTGCAAAGTCTGATACTATAGACCTGACTGCCAAAAATGCAAAAATAGATGCAACTCAATAGATAAAAATGAAAATTAGTTTAGAGTGCACACGTTGGAAAACATCTCAAGTGAAAAGGAGGGAGAAAGGGCGTTCTTGCCCTGAATTGAGTAGGGTCTGCCAGAGTTCACTTACTTTCCATTTAAGATTGGATGAGTGGTGGAGATGGAAATTTCTGTTGTGTGAGACGGCTGCCGTGCCTCGTGTCTCATGAGCTCTTCTTATTGGCGTGGGGCGGGGCTGCTTTGTAGATCTCAGCATTACCTCGAGGACCCGACCATCACAGCTCTGTTTTCTTATCACCGTTTGCGCTCTAACCAAGTTCTCACTGCTGGAGAAACCAATCCCTGGCGACACACCTCAGCAGTAAAGCACACGATTTTCATTTTCGATTTGAATTGTTTTGTGTCAAAACAAAAAGGTTTGGGGCAGGTTGCAAAACAGTAATTTCAAGTCCCAGAGCTAGGGTTTTCCCCCACCCAAATGGTGAACATTTATGGTGAAAACCTCCAATTTCCTCTTACAGTAAACATGAAAATTATGATTTCACTCAGAGCCTGCATTTTTTCCCAATCTTAATGGCAAGAATCTGCATACACTTGCTTGTGGAAATGTCATAAATTGGCCTCCGATCAATTCCTCAAAGATAGTACACACCAAAGTACCACTTTCAGATTTTTAGCCCTAGTGAAATAAGATTGAACTCTTCTCGATGATGTTTGCCTTTCCACATTCAGGGCCAACTGCCGAGGGATGAGCAGAGATATATTCTGTATCAAATTTGAACCACTTCATTACATATTGTTCCGAAGAGTAAGCAAAAGGATATTAACGTTTTAGTAAAAAGATGGTATGACTTCACCATCTTAAGAAAACATACGTATATATGAGCATTTGGTCAATTGATGTGGAATGAATCCTGTACCCTGTTGGTAACTTGATCTAAATTAATAAACAAATGTTTTTCTTTTCCCTTGTGCCATATGTTGATCCCAGTTACATGGGCAGAGAGAGGCAGCTTGTAATGTTTCTTAAAGGATTATACGCTGTTTTGCATACGGGAGTATGCAGATGCAGGAGTTAGATGTGTTCCGTGCTTCCTTTGTGTTTTAGGAAGCTTGATTTCAATTGTTGATTTCACCTGACACGAGCCATTTTTATTGAACTTAGTAGGTCTGGTAGAAGTACACTAAGTGGAAAACATTGTGTGAACAGCTTTCACCCACCGATGAACCCCACCCCCACCCCTCCGCAAGCTGAAAATTGTGGTGCTTTTATTCATTTTGAAAGGTCCAGAGTGGCATAAAGCATCTTGTCTATAAGAACTAACGCTCTTGCAAGGGGAAAAAAAATAAGCCTCTGCTTTAATGAAATTAGAGATGTCGTGGATGTTAACCAAACAAAGACACGTTCAAGTAGCAGTCTGGTTTCCAAAAACAAAGGCCTGTGACTCACATGTTATTCCACATGAAATAAATTGATAGACAACAAGATGAGAAAAAGTTCATAGGCAAAATGTGAAATGCTTCATCTTGACTTTTTCCGTCCAAGTTGTTGTTATCGTCTTGAAGAGCCTCAAAGGCACATGGTCCACTAAGTGGAGGTCTTGACACGGGTTTTTATTAACTCTGAGAGTCTTTTGCCATTAAATAGAATTGAGTTCTTTGGTTGGTTTTCTTGCATCTCTCCCAGGCAAATAGGTGGTTGCTACTTTGTCTTGACATTCAGATTTTGATATTCTCTTTTGTTTTCAGGGTAAGAAGTGACCTTTTGAGGTGACTATAACAGAAGATTGCTTTACAGAAGCCAAAAAAGGTAAATGCAAATATGATTAGTGGAATTACATCTAGGACTCTATCTACCAACTTCTAGGCATCTTAATTCAGTTCTTTTCGGATCTACAGAATTATCAAATATACATGTATTTATTTGTGTGTAAGTGTGTATGTAGCATATTTTCGAAGGCCTTTAAAGAAAAGATTGCTCTTAACAAATGGTTCACATAGTCACATTCCCCCCCCCCAAATATTATCGAACTTTTCCCCTGTTTGTGGAAGTTGAATTTTTTTTTTTTTTTTTTTTTTGGTTGTTGACTTGGTAGGTTTAAAGTTAGAAAGGAATATTCACATCACAAAAGTGGTGATTCATAAAATTAACTTGCTGCAAACAGGAGTAACGCATGTCCGTCTTCTGTGCTGAAGTGGTGTCATCTGGTGGATGTTCATCTGGCTGCTTTATAATCCCTTCTTTCAGAAATTAATAGTCAGGCACCATAGCAACACGCCGCGTTGATGTCACTGCCGTGTGGCGTGGGGCATGTCCCTGTGACGTCGGCGCTCAGCTGCCTTGTTCTCTTGACCTTGCTTGAAAATCAAATGAGTACTTGATTTTAAAATTAGAAGTTTTCATAGAGACTAGTGTAGCTTGATGAATTAAAGCTAAGTTAAATTTTCTCAAACTCACTTTTGGGAGCAGGGGCAAAAAAAAGCACTCTGGTTGACGGTTCTGGAGGCTACATTTTTTTTTTTTTTTGATTCCCAAAGTATGTCTCCGGTGAGGGCAGAGGTCGCCTCCCTCAAGCTCATCTTGCAGGTCACTTTCAAGTCTGATGTTTCTCAAGGAGCAAGCGTCTTCATTTTATTTTTGAATCTTGGCCAATGGTGTTTGCATTTGATTGAGTAGATTGGTGTCTGCTTTAAAACACTTACTTGCCAGCCTGGTTACTACACAAAGCCTTTGCTCAGATCTTACCAAGTTAGAGTTTATGAATTTGTAAGATACAGACTTCTTATTCTTCAGTTGAGCAAGGTTTTTTGTGAAACTTTGCTAATGTGAAGATTCTTAGATCGGTTTTGTTTTTAATCTCACCCAGGGTTTGGGGGTTCTAGAAGGCACTATCAAGGTAGGGATTTGTTTTTCCAGTTGCATTCTGGCACATTTGATTTGGGCCCAAAAAATCCAACCAACTTTCCTCATTTCACTATCTTTGTTGTTTAAATTAAACCATGTGGGAAGCACCTAATTGACCTCCAAAGAGGATATATTACCTTTCAGATGTTCTGGCATGGAAAAGGTTGATTCCAGCCAGTCATTGGGGCTCTCAGGTCCTACCTCGCATGATTTCTGGCAAAGCACTTCCCAGTTTCCCAGTTTTAGTCTACTTCAGGGCTCTGCAGCCGCCTTCTGTAAAAGGCCATCCAGTCACTATTTCCTGTTTTGTGGGCATTTTGTCTCTGCCACGGTTAGTCAGCTGCATGTTGTGTGTTTTGGTCTCTGTGATCCCTGCAAGATCTCAATCCAAGGTGTTCCTCATTGAAAGCCATGCCAGGTGCTGAACTCATTTTGTGCTGTTAGCAAAGGTTTCTGGTGCAGCTAAAAATTGTGATGAAACAAAGCTGGAAAAGTGGTTGAAAAGATGAAATATCCCTCCAGCTCCAAAAATGGGCTTAATGAGTAGGTTTTCATTGTTTTATTTGGAATCACCTGTAAGCATAGATTATTTTTCTCCTGACTGATGTCATTATGATGACCATGCTTACACCCATGACGTGAAAATATTTGAATTTGTGCAGTATGATGTTTCCCAATTCCATGATACTGTTCAAGGTTAAAGATATCATGAGTCAAGGGCAAGTTTGGGGAAAAAAAAAAGTTTCCAGGAATTTGTCATTAGTTGACTAAGAAAGGTAGTCCATGCGGAGGAAAAAACAAGCTTTTTTATAATTACTGTCAAGAACATGGTGTATTATATACAGTATCCAGCAAATCAGGAACGCTTTGTCAGATTTAAGGAGAATAGAAAAATTTTGTCCTCCTGATGCCTCCTTTCATGAAACAAAGGAAGCTGAACAACGAATTCATCTAAGTTTTCTTTTTGTCTTGACTGCTAGGAATCTCAGAGTAAGAGTTTTTGCTTAAGCTTAGTAGTATTTTTTAACTTCAACTTTTTGTTGTTGATATTCTGCTTTTAAGTCAACTTCATTTTTCCTACTCCCAATTAACATTTTATTATTTAACTGTTTTTCTTCTACAATATCAATTCCATTTGTGTTTTGACTCCCTTTTCAGTTTTTTTTTAGAAATAAGATATATAGGCAAATAAATAATAACTTACATGTACTCTTTTACCTTTTAACAAGCTCAAGGATCCTTCAAAAACTAATCCTTACATATCTTGACCTCTTATATATGAAGGAAAAAAAAGATTTGTTAAAAATATAAAATCTAAAAAAATTTATAAAATGGATAGAATGCTTAGTGTTTCCTCCCAGTGAACAAACCCTAAACAAAGATACTGTGCTGCCCAGTGATGGTCAAGAGACCAGCACCATCTTCCACAGTACTCACAGGATAGAGATTTCAGATACCAGGAGCTCCTCAGTCAGTGGCATGCCCAAATTCGCAATCTGGGACTCATTAACAGTCAGCATAAATGCAAATAAATGTGCCTACAGTGGCACTCTGGGAACAACTGGTTATGTGCATAAAAGTGGCCAGGAAAATTCAGAAAACCAGATGAAGACATTTTTCCAAGTTAGATTCAGAGATCTGAAAGATCATACATAACACTCATCATACTTGGTAGTGATAGAACAATTTCTTCCAAGTAGATTTGAGCACTTTACAAAATGGGTCTTGTTGCTGGCATCCCTGAGAGGTAGCCGGTAATTATTATAATCCCCACTTTACAAACTGGGAAACCGGTCACATTAGTAACTTATCCAAGGTCATGTAAAATATCAAGACTGGAGCTAAAAAGACAACGTGCTCTGGTCACAATTATATTGATGCCATTCTATCATGGCTGCCTTGGTTTGGTGGTTTAATATATAGGTTTCTGTGTCATTTTTTTCCCTGCTTCCCCCAAACATTTGCAATTCACCCACACAGGTTTTTGCTAAAACTTCAAATCCAATTTGTGAAATTCATTGTCTTGGATTCAGTTCTGAATGACAGTGGGAGTTAATTGATGATAATCATGAAGCTCATATAGATTACAGTTAAATGGTTATTCTTTAAATATTGGTCATCTTCAAACTTCATTTTTTGTGTTGCTTCAGTTTTATAGTCAACTTGTTAATGAGAAGGTTAAAAAACAATCTAAAAGAAAGGGTGATCGTTGCAGTTTTTCTTCCACCCCCAATTTGAGCTATTTTTTTGTTAGATTAAGGGATGATAAGGCATCTTGATAGACTTCACTCATTGTGTCTTACGTATTACAAATTATTTCTTGGTTACAAACAAAGTTAAAAATAGCTATCCAGCCATTTTAAATGTATTCATTGGTTCTTTTGAAAGTGTATATTTACGCGATTCAAATGTTTACTTAATGACCACGATATTCTGAGTTAAATCCATTCAAAATGACCTCTTTATAGCATTAAGCATTTGAATTATTTGCCTATTCGTGAAGTTGTTATAAAGACACTGGGAAAGAGTGATACCAGCTGACCACGTTGGCTGAAACGACTAGTCAGTCAGTTTAGTTAAGCGTTGAATTCCATCCTGCGTCCCCTTCACACTCATATACCCATGCCTGGGTTGTAACACTCAGAGTTAAAGACTAGGCTGATATAACATAAAGACTCCAACATACAATGGCTTAAATCAAATAGAAGTTTACTTCCCTGTCTCATCTAATAATCTGGCCAGTCTAGCTTGACTGGATGGGTTCTTTCTCTTTTGTGCTTCTCTACTTTGGGCCTTTGTCCTTATCTACATGGTTGAAATGCAGTGAAGTCCAAGGCAAGCAATTTTCTTTGAAGCAAATGATTTAAAAATTGCACACATCACATCCATTGACGTTTAATTGGTAAGATTATGATCATTTCACAAGAAGCTGCAAGGACTGCTGGGAAATGTCTCTAGCTGGGTAGCCAGGAGCATGGGAGAACTGGAGAACAGATTTAAGGGGACAATTAGGATACCAGCAACTTGATTGGTTGAAATGCCTCAGTCCAGTAATTTCATTCATTCATACATACCTACAAATGTACATACTACATGCGTATATACGTTAATTCTTACTGCAGGTATTTATTGATGATTGTGTGCTAGGTGCTAGGATCATAGCACTACATAAGAAGGATACCGTCTCTGTCCTCCTAGAGTTTATGTTGTAAAGGGGAAGACAGACATTACGGATGATGGCGACAGGTATTCGGAAGGGCAAATATTGGTTGCTATGAGAAAGTGTTCTCTAACACGGAGACCAGGGTGTCAGGAATTTATGTAGTTTACTATTATCGGAAAGCTAAGTTAGACTAACTTGATTTCCTTGTATCTTTCATGCCAGTGTTGTTACTAGGCATGTTAATTTTTTGTTAATAGCTTTATTGAGATATAATTCACACACATTACAGTTCACTCATTTGAAGTGTACTGTTCAGTGGTTTTTAGTATATTCACAGAGTTTGTAACTATCATCTCAATCTAGTTTTAGAACATTTTCATCACCTCAGAGAGAGACCCCACACCCACTAGCAGTTAATCCCCTCAACCCATCCCCTGGCAACAACGAATCTACTTTCTGTCTGTAGAGTTTTACCTTTTCTGGATATTTCACATAAATGGAATCGTACAATATGTGGTCTTTTGTGACTGACTGCTTTCCTTTAGTATAATGTCTTCAAGGTTCATGCAAAGCATTTAAATTTTTAACTGTCCTACAACCTCAGAGTTGTATGAGTTCTTACTCCTAAATCCAGCAAAATGGTGGCCTGAAATAGTCTCACAAGGGATGGCATTGGGGGGGAAATTACTGTTTTCATGCTGTTTATATTTCCATAGAAATAGACTTGGCCTCCCAACAGTTAAACTTCAGAATTTAAATGTTTGCATTTTAAGTTAGCTGTTTTTAAACATTGTTAGCCATAATGCTAAACTCAGTAACTCTGTAAACAAGAGCTGTCTCTCTTGAATGTTCGTTTCAAAGAAAATAAATTTTAAATATTGATTTCCAGAGAAATATGCTCAATAGAGTTCGTTTTCAAGCAGAAGTCACTTGTTGAAATGTACATGAAGGCACGTTTTGTAGTAAAGACAACATTTGCAACAGTTATCAAGTAGCCATATTTTTGCACAGTGAACAGTAAAAATACAAATAACGAATGGTTTTAGTCATGTTTTTTAAATGCCGTTTTTGCTCTTTCGTCTGCCAAGGGCACAGATATCCAAACTGCCTACCTTGAGCATCTTCGGAAGAAGTTCTCAGCTTAGGTGAAAACCTAACAGCTTACCAGAGATGTAGGAAGTATTGCCTTTCTTTGGCAATTCAAAAATCTCAGAGAAAATCTGAAGCTCAAAAATGTATAAAAACAAAACCCTGTTTAGGGTAGCACATCTGTGGTAACCTTGACTGCATGCTTTCTAATGTATCTAGTAACATCCAGGACCTTAAAGGAGGAAATGGTATATCAATGGTAGAATCCTTATTTTGAGTCTGTTTTAGAAGTTGACACCTTCTGCCCAGGGCTGAGTTTGGATTTGAGGTTGATGGTGTCCTTTTAAAAGTCTGTTGGTGAGTAGGGCTTTCATAAACGGAAAATGAAATTAATCATTTAAGTTTGTGCTTCTCTGTCCTTGATCTGAACTATTGTACTTCCATGGCCTTTGCATGGGTTGAGAGTGAGGGGGGAGAAAAAGGAAAAACTTGAAGTATTTGTGCTCTATTCAGATGCACTCTTTCTGAAGTG
The DNA here is from genome assembly GCF_965194825.1 of Balaenoptera physalus. NCBI lineage: Eukaryota > Metazoa > Chordata > Mammalia > Artiodactyla > Balaenopteridae > Balaenoptera > Balaenoptera physalus. The sequence continues at coordinate 91,561,105 of NC_138896.1, read as the reverse complement.
TGAAGATTATGCAGACTTTCCCTTGTATGTTGTATATTAGCAGGTATATGGTATATAATGACAGGTAATTCGATGTTTTGTTAATTATCTGACAGTGGAGTGAGTTATTTAAAATTACCTTTTAATTTAAAAAAATCTGGCATCATTGGACATGGATTGTGATGATTTCGGTTCATGGATTGGGATGCGTCTTCACTTCCTCACCCTTTCCTCCAGCCCGCTCTTTTCTGGAAGTCAGTTTCTCTTTTAAAGGATCGTGAGCAGTCCCTGTAGGCCAAAGGAAGTGTCCTAAAATCCATTCATTACAGATGACATTCCTTTAAAGTTTATTTAGAGCAGTGATTTTCACAGGGCACGTGGGGACCCATTTGTGGGTTGGGAAATCAATTCAGTGGGCTGTGCCCAAGAATTAAAAAGAAAAATAGAATAAGTATACAATAGAGCAGAAAAAAAATAAGAGTAGAATAGACCTGCACTGTCTAATATTGAAACCACTGGCCACATGTAGCTATTGAGCCCTTGAAATGTGGTTAGCCCAGACTTACATGCTGTAAGCTTAAAATCCACAAAGCCTTTCGAGGAGTTTGTATGGAAAAAAGAATGTGAAATATTTGAATCACTCTTCTTTATTGATTACACATTAAAATGAGCATAGTTTAGATACATTGGATTAAGTAAAATATTAAAATTAATTTCAAGGTTTCTTTTGACTTTCTCCAGTGTGGTTACAATTACTTGTGTGGCAGGCATTGTATTTCTCTTGGGCAGTTTTGCTGTAGCTGATGGGGAATAGAGCAGTGAATGACACAGCGACAAGGCCTCTGCTCATGGCTCTAGGGGGTGTGGACAGGTAGGAAAACATAATAAATAAATATGAGGTGACAGGTGTGGTGGAGAAATTATAGGCGGATAAGGGAGGTCCAATTGCCAGAGGGAAGGGGGTTGCAACTGTAGCTAGTCAGGGTAAGTCTAAACTGAAGCACAGGCATTTGAGCAAAGAATAAGGCATGTTCTCAAAAGAGTACGTTGGCCACTGTGGCCAAACCAAAGTCATCCAAGGAGGAGAGTAGTGGGGGACAAGGACAAGGAGTAACAGGGCCAGACCTAGTAGGGCATTAAGGCTCACTGGACTCTTAATCTCTTAGTGAAGTAGGGAGCCGTGGATAGGCTTTGAGATGGGACAAGATGTGAGTCACGCTTTAAATGGATCACTCTGGAAACAGGTTTTTTTTAAAATAAATTTATTTATTTATTTTCATTTTTGGTTGTGTTGGGTCTTCGTTGCTGGGCACGGGCTTTCTCTAGTTGTGGCGAGCGGGGGCTACTCTTCTTTGTGCTGTGCGGGCTTCTCATTGCAGTAGCTTCTCTTGTTGCGGAGCACAGGCTCTAGGCGCGCGGGCTTTAGTAGTTGCAGCACGCGGGCTTCAGTAGTTGCAGCACGCAGACTCCAGTAGTTGCAGCACGCAGACTCCAGGGCACACGGGCTTCAGTAGTTGTGGTGTGCAGGCTCAGTAGTTGTGGCTTGTGGGCTCTAGAGCGCAGGCTCAGTAGTTGTGGCACACGGGCTTAGTTGCTCTGTGGCACGTGGAACCTTCCCGGACCAGGGCTCAAACCCGTGTCTCCTGCGTTGGCAGGCGGATTCTTAACCACTGCGCCATCAGGGAATCCCTGGAAGCTGTTTTGAAAGTAGACGGTGGGTGGGTGAGGCGATAGGCAAGAAGACGTGTTAGGAGTCCACTGTGATAATTCCCAGTGAGACAGGGTGACGGCCAGGATCAGTATGGCAGTAGAGGTGGCAGGGGATTTATGAAATTCTAACAAATGTAGTTTGGTAGTTATATTTGGAATTTATCTGTAGGTAGAATCCAAGGATTTCCTGGTGGAATGGATGTGAAGTTTGAAAACAGTTGCATCAAGGATGACTCCCAAGATTTTTGTCTTGTGTGATGGGGTAGTATCAACTGATGGATTGACTGTGGTTAGAAAGAAAGAAGTCAGATAGAAGACTGAGGACTTTCAGTTTAAGCAGCTGCTGGAAGGATGGGGCTGGCACTAACCAAAATTTGGAAGCCTGTGGGGGAACAGGTTTGGGGGTGTTAAAGGAAAAAATTATTTAATTTCACTTGTTAAAGACGGTAGTGCCTTCTTTATTCGGGACCTTCCCGATAGGTGTAGGGAACGCTGCAGTGAGGAGGAAGGAGGAAGAAGAGACTGACCTCACCTCCAGTTACAGCATGGGCAAGTGAGAATTTATAGCCAAGAAGCAGCGTGCTGCGGGGGGGGGGGGGGGGCGGTCAGTAGATGGACAGTTTCCGGAAGGAAACATCAGGAGTAAGGGGGGATTCTGGCTAAACTGATGTAACAGGATTCTTGCTGAAGATAAGCTAGGGTGACTCGACGTCACCTGGAGGATGGTGGAGAATGAGGAACCCAGTCAGATATCAAGGGTGATCAGATATCAAAGGTGAGAGAGTTCTGGTTAAACTGACTGAGCAGGGTTCTTGCTGAAACTGGGCTTTACAAGGAAGTGCACAGATGGCTTCAGAAGCCTGATTCAAGTTTGGTCAAGCCAAGCATCTTTGTCGAGAGTGGACAAGGGAAGCAGGGGATACCAGGAGTATAGCTGTAGACATGTGAGGTTGGAGTGGCTTATTTCTCACCCAGACTGAGCTATCAAGTGGGCATTTGGATATGTGGGTCTAGAAATGTCTTAGCTAGGGCTATATGTTGAGGCTTTATAAGAATGTAAGTGTCAGTAAAGGCATGAACCTAGATGAGCTCACCAAGGCGGGGGACAGTGGTGTCGATAAAGAAGAGAAGGGCTCCAGGATGTGGGTTCTGAAGCCAACGCCATTAAAAGATTTGAGCGTAAGACACGGAGGAGAGGTCAAAGACAGGAGGAAAACTCCAGGACTCCAGAGAACCAGAACCCCATTGAGGACATTGTTTAAAGGAGGCGAGCATTGGCACTTGTATACAGTGCTGCGCAGAGGTCAAAAGCAGTGGTGACAAAGAACTGACCGTTGGGTTTCTGAACGTGAAAGTCATTGATAACCTTAACAGGAGCCAAAAATGGTTGAATCTCACTCCTGGCTTCATACAGCTACCTGTCTGCTTTTGGAAATTAGGCATCTAGAATGATTTTTCCAGGAATAATGCCTGCTCAGCACTCTTATTTGTTAAAATCATCACATGTGCCTCCACCTCTTGCAGCCCCATTCGGAAAGGGTCTAACTCTGACCTTTAGGTCATAGGACAGCCTGTGGGAAGTGATCAGAGAAAAACTCACTGTTTCCTGATGGAATCCTGTGCATTTTGCGCCGTGCAACTCATTCTCTAATCCGATGGTTCAGATATTAAATACAAATAAAAGGCAAGGGTAAAAGGAGATGTATATTTACATCTCGAACTTAAAGTACGTTGTCTTTAATCATCTAAAGTACATCATAGCTTGGTGTGGTTAACCTGATCTCTAGATTAGTAAAGTACTAGTTGGTGCCTGAGCCACACATGAGTCTATCATCTTTACCTTATACTAATATAGGTAGTCTTTGATGGGTTCATCCATCTTTCAAATTAACTAAGAGCATCAAAGACTCTGGCTCATTCAAAAATTCTGAAACAGTTGAACATTTTCGAGATTTCTAGGCTGATCCCAAATCTTCGAGCATCTAGGAAATTGTAGGTAAAATGATGAAAAACATACATTGTCACTTTTTAGATACTAAATACCATTAAGGTGGTATTGGGTGAGGTAAGAGTATCCTCTCTTTGTGGAAGATGATAAACGTACTTCTTCATTTTTTTTCATGATAAAATGGCATTAAAAGAGATTAGAAGAGGATGAAAATGTAGGAGGAAAACTTTCACTGGTGACCTCACCTAAATAGTTCAACATTTTATCTGTATCCTGCCAGTGTTTTGTATATATAGATTTGTTTATATGTACTACTTGTACTGTATATACTCTTTTGTTTCCTGCTTTTACCCTTAAAATATCATGAGTGTTTTCCCAAGTTATCACTGTTGTATCTCGGTCTTATTTTTAGGGTATCTTGGTGGCTTCCATTCTTGTGTTATCTGTTCCTGCAAGGATGAGTTTTCTGATTCCCTCCAGTTACTAATGATGGCCAGTATGCCTGTGTAGGATGTCTCAAGATAGCTCAGACTCTTGCATTAGTTTTAGAAATACCATGTTGGGATTTTAGGTTATCACTCAGTTTCTCCCTCTACTTTTAAGTAATATTAACATTAATTTGAGACACATAAAATCATCCCCTGGTGTCGACTGCATGTGTTTTCCATAATAAGGTGAGGTACACTTTGCATTAACTTTGATTTCACAGTTTCTGGACTTAAATGTCACTCGGCATTTTTCTCTTCTGATCTGATATTTCCCACTTCCCCAACTTGATTTCCACCATGGGAGCAGGGAACTTTGCCTCCTTTCAAGGGACAGCCATTCATCCTCTCTTTGTTGCGTTATCCCAAATATCACTCCTTCTCTTTTCCCAGAGCAAGCCATTAATTTACTTTGCCTGCATTTGCATCTCCAAAATTTGCTTTGGTTGAGTTTTGGTCAGTTTACTCTGGAAAACTCAAATGTCTTTACCGCTTTTAAAGTATAAAATTTAAGTTTACTTGCATGCCATACCTTAGGGGTACTGTCATTAATTGTTTAGGCAACACATATTTATTGAGTTCCTGGGAGGTTCATGGTGTGTTTAAAATTGAACTGTGTACCTCTATCCTTTGTGGCCATTCCCCTATCTAGTACTGAAATCCCCAAATGGCCACTCAATGAAGTATTCTTAGATTTATGACTTCAGAGAGAACCAAGGAATGTTAGCCTTCTCTGGTCAATTCCTTGTAAGTTACTGAAGATGAAACTAAGACCCAGAAAAGGAAAAAGATGTTCCCCTGGCCACCCCGTAATTGTAGCTGTCTGTTTTGGGATTCCCTCTCTCTTCTAATATACCTCTTCTTTCCTTTTATGATACAATATCAAAAACAAGTGGAAATGTTAAAATTTCACTATTAAAAAGTTCACTGTTTAAAAAAAATAGACCTGATGAAAACCAAAATGTATTTTTTTATATAGATGGCCCTTTCTTAAGTTTCATTTCCAACGCACTCTCCTGTTTCCAGCTGTGTTAAGGGAAATTACACCATTTACAAGTGTTTAAAAATATTAAATATGAAAAACAGCATCTAAATATGTTAATTCAGAAAATGCCCACTTTTCACTTCCCCTCCCTCCCTCATTTCCTCCTTCCCTCCTGCTCCAGCTTCTAAATCTTCTTCTTTTTCTCCCCCTCCTCTCCTCCCCCTCCCCCTCCCCCTCCTCCTCTCCCTCCCCCCCTCCCCTTCCCCCTCCTCCTCCTTTCTCTCCATCTTCCTCCTCTTCTGCCTCCTGTTCTTTCTTCTCTTCCTCCTTGTCCCTCCTCCTCCTCCCTTCCTCTCTCTCCCTGTCTCTGTCCTTCCTCTGAAGCCTGATTTTTTTTTTAACAAGGATATTTAATGAAGACATGTGTAATGTTAGAATCTTTCTGCCAGTTGACAACTACTGTGCATTTTTTAAATAGTTGAGTAGTGTACATAGCATGAGAATTTAGGTGTCCACTCTCTCCTTATCTGACTGATTAACCCCAGTGAGCCACTCCCTTGTGACATGTGTTTTTCCAAAGACTGAGACACAAAAAAAGGATTATAAGGTGTGTTGGTCATTGTTTTTGAGGTGCACACTGTCTAACTGATTGGAACTGCTTAGCTCTGAAGTCTCTCTCCCCCTTGTTCTGGAATGGGGTTGACATCCTCTCTTTATTTCCTTATGTGGGATCAAAACACATAAAGACCAGTATAGAATTGTCACCTTGAAGGGTCATATAATTTCATTAGTTTAGTTCTTATAATGTTATTAGTAATAAAACATAGAATAGGAAATTCTTGTAAACTTCTTTTTTTTCTGATTACAAGTGTAAAACCCAGCTTATTATAGGGAATTTGAAATTGGAGAAAAGTTGACCAAACACAAAAGTAAAAATAATCAAGAATCCTGACCCTGGGAATAACATATAGTTTCTTCAATTCCTTTTTCATTGGATGTACACATATTAATGAAATTTAATTAACTCTTCTTCAGTGTTGAGTGTGGGAGTCATTTCCAGTTTTTCTATAATATGTTGCAGTAGGCGTATCTGTGCACAAAAGTTTATCAGTTTCCATTTCTTTAGATATATTCTATAGGGGGAAATTTCTAGAAGAAAAGTTATGGAATTCTTATAGATTTTCCATACATGTTATCAGCGTACTTTTCAAAATGCACCAATTTATACTTCTACCAATACTGAATGAGAATGTTTATTTCACTGCAACTTTGCCAACACGAAGTTTTATCATTTTTTGTTACCACTTAAATCATAGAAGAAAAAAAAGTGTATGTCTTTTTTTTTCTTGTTCAATTCTTTCGTTACACATAAAGTGCAGAAGTTTTGTTTCTTGAGGCTGTTTATATTTCTTCTTTTAAGTTTTCATAATTTCGGGAGGAGCCAGGGTTTCGAGGAGTGGGAATGGGGGAGTCCAAGGTGCTGGGCAGCTAGAGAAGGGATCCTGTTATGGGGAGGTTACCTGACCATTGGCTCTTCTGCCAGAATTTGCAGAGTAATTCGCTGAGTGCTACATTACAGCTTAGATCTTTGTGCTAAAATACTGAAAGGCCAGACCAGTGGCATTCTGATGCTCCCGAAATCCCATGGAGAGATCTGGGGCTCAGAAGCTTTTCAAAAACTTTGATGCTTTAAGTTTGTTCCTTTATTCAGTGAATAATTATTGAGTGCTTACTTATTCCTGGCACTATGTGGGGCAGCAGGGAATACTTAGTAAGCAAAAAAAGGGAAGTGCTTCTGTAAATAAGGTGGATGTGTACCTCCTTGCTTTATGGTGAGCACAAACAGGACAGATCTGTGTAAAGCATTTAGCCCAATAAGAGCAACTAGCTGCTTTTCATCTCATATGTCTCTGTTATCATCAGCATCTCAAATTTGAAAACAAAACAAACAAACAAAAAACAGTGTTCAGCCGGATCCCATCTCTATAGTCTCCTTATCACCCGCGGGATAGGGCCTGTGCTCCCCAGCCTGGGAAGTTTCTCTCCATTTCTTTTAGCCTCTTTACCCAGTGAGCTAGTATCTTCCAGCTATGTGGTTCCAGAAGCTTCAAGAGCAGCAGGGCTGTGTCCAGCTAAACAGTAGGACCCTGGGGACAGCCCCTTGGGCTCCAGGGAGCTCCTCTGATTTCCAGCAGTTTCGTAGGGGTGTTGCTGAAGGTTGAGCTCCAAAGGCAGTGAGGGCGCTGGCAGTTGCACTCCCCCGCCCCGGGTGTTTGCTGTTAGTCTCTAAGCCCAACCAGCTGATTCTCGTCAACCCTGAATCTAAGGATTAAAAATTACTACATACATACACACATATATCTATGGAAAGGGCACTTCCTCTGGCTTTCTCTGTCCTCTCCGAGATTTCCCGCGCTCGGCGCTGATGGAGGGCAAGCAGGCCCCCAGGCCAGGACCACCCTGGGCCCCTTCTTTGGCTTTCCCCGCTCCCCGGAATGCGCTTGGAAACCGTACTCCTGTCTGTGTACTTGCCTGGTTCCTATCACCACCGTTTCAAAACACGACCCGTTTCTAATGGAAAAATAAACATTTCTGATGCCGAAGTGAGGAAGGGGTAGCTCCTTGTTTTGGACCAGTGTGTCCTGCCCCCCACCAGAGAGGGCGTGGTCTGGGGGAGGCTGCGGCTGAGTTCGGATGTGTCCATTCCGGGGCCTGCTTTTGACTTGCTCACTCAGTGGTCCCCATCTGTGACACGGGGACAGTGAAAGGCCCCGTCTCGTCGGTGTGCTGTGAAGATCACAGGAAGAGGAGTGTGGTTAAGTGTTCCTGTTTAGAGTTCTGCACTGGAGACCCTGTCCTGCTACTTTTCAGCTTGGCGATGTTGAGGAAGTAACCGGAACTCTCCAAGCCTTGTTTTCTTTATCTGCAGAACTAGGGACTAAACTAGTACCTCCCCTTTGAGATAGTTGGAAGATTAACTGAGTTATTCCAAGTCACACGTGCTTAGGGCCATGCTTCCTATACAGCAGGTGCTCAGTAATGTCAGCTCTTTTTATTGTTAGCTCAGTGCTTGGAATGTAGTAGGTCTTTAAGTATGTTAATGATTTTTACTACTGATTCATTTTAAAGGTAATTAAAATATTTTTAAATGGCTGTTTTTATCAGGGAGCCCAGTGGAAATAGGAATGAAATAGGCTTCTGAATACCTTCCCCCGGCCCCAAAGAGAAAACCAAAACAAAAACTTTAAGATCCTAAGTAGAGAGAAGTGGTTTCTGAGTTTTTCAGGATAATATTATATTTCTAAATCATCTTCTTCTGCTTCTCATCACCCATCTGGCATCCACAGGTAAGGAGTGGGCCCATCCAGAGCGATCCACCTGGCTTATTTTTGCCCATTTGAAGCAGCCTCTGAGCTACATTGCAGCTTCAATCTGAGTGCTACAATTGTAGAAGTCCAGGCCATGGACACCCAGATGTTCCTGAGTTCACATGGAGAGATCTGGGACCCACAGCTTTTCGAAACCTAAAGCTTGTGACCAAAATAGTGTGAACAGGTTTTTCAGGGCTGTGCATGGGATTCTTTGGCTCGGGCGTGATTTTATTGTAGCCCTTACACGTGGAGACTGCATTAAAGGGGACTTAGGTCGCGTCCCTAGCACTTTACACTGAGGAACCTGGGTAGACACTGCACTGAGTGTTCACTGTGTCCAAGGCCAGGGATAGAGAGAGAGACAGAGGCTGAGAAAGGGAGGGGGGGAAGGAAGGGAGTGTGCCGGGCAGGGAGCAGGAATTCCTATCCACGTGGGAGAAAGTGAACTTTCCCACTACTTAGATATGTTTTGAGGGAGCAGAGAGTTGGCTCTTTGGGATACACCTGGCTGGAATGACCTTGACCCCCCACTGTGCCAAGGTGTGCACGTGTGTGTGTGCGTGTGTGCACGTGCATACACCTGCATACAGGGCAGATGGCGGCAAGCCCTTCCTCTGAAAGCTCCAGCATCCGTCGTTTTCAACAAGGATGCGGGAGATCATCACGAGGGCTGCTTCATGTTCACGAAACCCGGCAAGCAGTTCTCTCTCTGTTCTTCAAACGCCAAAGAGGTTGATTTTTCTGTACTTATACATGGTAATTCTCATAAAAACGAACAGTAAGAAAAACAGAAGTGAGAAAGTAAACATTACCGCACATTCACCGCCCCGCCCCAAGGATCAGGACTTGGACCATTTTGGAGACAGTCCTTCTAAACATCTCTCTCCTTATCTGTCTGTTACTGAATACACCTGTGCTGTCCAATATGGTAACCAGTTGCCACCAGCAGGTCTTGAGCAGTTGAAATGTGGCTGGTCTGAATTGACATGTGCTGGAAGTGTCAAAGCCACACCAAATTTTGAAAAAAGAGACTGTAAAATATCTCAAGTTTAGAGACTGATTATAGGTTGAAATGATAATATTTTAGATATATTGGATTAAATAAAATATACTATTAAAATTAATTTGCTCCACTTATGAAATGTACCTACTAGAAATGTTTAAATTACATTTGTGGCTCACGTTATATTTCTCTCTGGTAGTTGGGTGTAGGAACATCATAGTTTTAACAGGATGATGCTACATTTTCCCTGTTGTTTTAAATATAAAAATATGTTGTTAATATCTTTCTGTAGCAGTCGATATATGGCAGCGTTATTATTACCTTATAGCTGTGTGTCGATAAGTCACAGTTTATTTAACCAGTCCCACTTTGTTGGTTGTACAAAGTTGTACACATTAATGCTGGTGAACAAGCTTGTGTATTCATCTTTGCAAGCCCATCTGATTCTTTCCTTAGGATAGGGCTTCTCAGCTGGAGGATTGTGGATGTTTTCGTCTGGATGATTCTTTGTTGTGGGAGACTGTGCTCTACATTGTGCGATGTTTAGTGGCTTTCCTGACCTCGACTCACTAGATGTCAGCAGCACGTCTGTCCCCGTTTCCCACCCCCCCCATCCCACCCCCATGCATGACAACCTAAAACATCCCTGGACGTTGCCATGTGTCCCCCTGCGGGGCAGAATGACCCCAGTTGAGAAGCACTGACATAAGGCAAAGTATCAGAATGTGAAATGCTGGGTTGAAAAGTATACGTATTTAAAATTTAGATAGATTGATAGATATTGATACATATTGAAAATTTTATATCTATTCCCACACTGTTTTCTAGAAGAATAGTATCAATTCGTGTATCTGTCAAGAGTAACAGTGATCCTTGTTAAATGCTTATAAGACACTTAAGAAAGGAGGGGGCTGGGTATTTAATTGCTAACTTACATGTTAGCAGTTTGTTTAATGGCTTTCCTGAGATCAGCTCTTGTAAAGACTATGGCGGAGGCAGTCTAGGTATTTTCTTGCGGAGAGCAGCTTGGCAATGAGATGCCGTGGGCCATCCTAGCTTAGCTTAGCATAATGTACAAGGCTTCTGTGCTCATAAAGGAAAAAGAGATGGTAGAACGGCAGAGGGAAAACCTCTTGTTGTTTTTCAATTTAGGACTTTTCTTCTAGTGAGAAACGGGAATGGTAGTAAATGATGTAATAATCGTAGCTAATTATTGAATGTTTGCTACGTGTCAGGCACTGGGCTAAGTGCTGTTACGTGTAATTTTATTTAAACTACACAAAAACCTGGCTGTTGGGTAAGTGCTACTGTTTTTACCAGATGAAGGAAGATGGGCACAGAGAGGCGGCCAGCGGTTCATCTGGCATGCCGGGTGTCACAACCTTAGTATGTGGTGTGGCCAGGATTTGAAGTCGGCAGTCCAAGGTGACCACACAATTCATTTATTCACTTTTCCAACAAATATCAATATTTGAGCTTCTCCTATGTGCCAGCCACAACGTTTTTTGCTGAGTTTATAGGAGAGAGCCAAAAACGACACGATCTCGGCCTCATGCAGACTGATGGGGGCTGATAAAATCTCTTCTGATGAGGATTAAGGAATGTCGGAACGTGATGCCTTGAGAGCCTACGCTTGGGGGACTTGCCCTAGTCAGGAAGCTCAGGGAAGGCTTCCAGGGGAAATAATGATTAAAATGAGGTCTGGAGAAAGAGAGAAGGGTGGAGGTTATGGGGGAGCCAAAGAAAAGGAACATCACGTCCCGTGTGTCGAGGTGCTCTGTGGCGTGTGGAAGGAGGTGGCCGTGTGTAGAAGGTGCTAAGCTGAGCAGGACGCCGAGGACAGGGTTGCAGAGGCAGAGTGTCCGTGGATCTGCGCTTCCCAGAGCAGTTTTGTCTGTCTGTCCGTCTGTTTTTGTAGTGAGGGATATGTGAGGTGAGGTGGGGTGGGATTAGGGGAATGGAGTACACGATCAGACTTGTGTTTTGGGAAGATCACTCTGTGACGGGTCAAGAATGCCGGGGGGCAGCGGGCAGTAGATACAGAAAACTAGGAAGGCAGGCAGTTACTGATTCTCAACAAATGACGAGCATTTCTGCTTCACTTATTTATTGATGCTTCACAAACTAACCTGAAACTTAGTGGCTTAGACAGCAACCGTTGGTGTAGGATTCTTCCGTTCAGGCAGGGCTTAGCAGGGATGGTTTTTCTCTGCTCTGCATGGTGTTGGCTCAGGAGTGCATTCACCCAGGTGCTTGGCTGTGGCTGGAACATCCAACCAAGATGGCTTCACATCCACACTTGACACTTGATCCTGACCGTAACTTGGTTCTCAAGTTGACCTCACCATCATGATAGACTTAGGGTAGAATAGGACACTGCCAGGTTTCTCAGAATCTAGGCCCAGAACTGGCACAGCACCCTTCACTCTTTTGCATTTGTCAAAGCACGGCCAGTCCACACTCAAGGGGAGGGGGAAAAGATTCCACCCTCTTGATGGGCATGTGGACACAAGAATGGGAGGAATCACTAGTAGCCAGCGTTGGAGGCAAGTTGCTGTGTGCCAGACACAATTCAAGGCACTGAGAAGAGAGCACTGTATGATGCAGAAACTACATTCCTACTCATATGGCCTACAGAGGGAGACATTAAGCAAATAAACTAGAGCAGTGTCAGGTTTAATTTACTAAGCTGTGAACTGAAACAGTGGTGTATCAGAGAGTGGCTGAGTAGGTCAGTGGCCACGTTAGACTATTGGATCGTCAGGGAAAGTGTCTGAGGAGGTAACATTCCACAGTTAAATTGAGATGATGAAAAGGGGGAGCCAGAGGTGGCTTAGGGAACGTGTGTTCCATGCAAGAGCAACTGCTAGGGCCAAGTCCTCAAGGTGGGAGTGAATGCGGCATGCTTAAAGAAGAGAGAGGAAGCCAGCTTGTTAAAAGCAGGCAGCTATCATTGATGGGTTGAGTAAATGATAAGACAGGGAGGGAGTATTTCAAGATGACATCTCAAGTTCTGATGTGAACATCTCTGGATGGAGGTACCATCGGATGAGTTAGTGGAATGTTGGGAGAGCCCTAGTGTGGAAGAGGAAGATAATGAGATTGGGTTGGAAACATCTTGGGTTTTTCAGGTTGGAACCACTTCCATTTATGTTGTAGTGTGAAAGGATGGGGGACCACTTCTCCCACTTCTGGGGACCTGGGCTTGTGACTGGCACGCCATGTTTAACTCCCAGGATGTGAGACGACCCAGAACACTCACATACCATCAGGTGTAGGCTGATGTGATTTTCTAACAGGTCTGTAAAATGTATTCAGTTTTTAAAGGGTGGTGGGTAGAATATTTTACCAGGTACTTGGGGGTCTCCTGCAGTGGCTATTAGCTGGTATTCTGGAATTGTGCTCTTCTTTTTGTTTTCAGTGTCCCTCAGGGGCATCCGATCATCTGACCCTATCAGATGAATGAATGCCAGGAAAAGGGAAGCCTAGGTAGCGGGTGTGTGAAAGGTGATGGGCATTTATTTTTTTAACTGGCAAGGTTGCGGACTCTAAGTTCACAAATATAGTAGCAAAAATCAACTGTTGCTTCTAGGGATGTATATTCACCCAGTTGATCAAAGGCCTGCGTACAGGGATATAACTTGCAGCATTGTTTCTGAGAGCAAATTCCCTAAATGCCTGTCAGGAGGGAAGTGGTAAATTATGGTCTGTCCTAGGTTGGGGGTGGGAAACACACGGGGACTGTGCTCTGCTGCTGTCAAAAAAGGAGGGAGACCTGTATGTGCCGATGTGGAAATATCTCCAAGATAGCTTAAGTAACCAAGTGGGGAAATATAGGACTCTTTAGGTAGAAGGCAGAAAAAAAGTATACATACAAAACCCTATGATTGTATATGTATAGAATATTTTTGGAAGAGAGAGACAAGATATTGGTAACAGTGGTTGCCTTTGGAAAGGGAAATTGGCGGTTGGGGGAAGGAATTTATAGTCTGTGTTTACCTGTTTGTGCTATTTGATTATATCTGTATGAGTCTAATACCCATTTGAACATAGTTCTTCCAGGATGCCGAAGTGTTGTTACCCAAAGGGCAGGAAGCCCTGGGGAAAAAGATCAGATACTGGGTTTTGATGATGTCTCTTTTTAAGTCCTTGCTTTTAGTAAATGTGAAAATCAGGTGTGATTGCTGATTGATTTCAAAACCCAGTGATAAGAAACAGTTGATTCAGCCCAGATCAACCACGTCCTCGCTCCAGATTCCCAACTGTGCGTGGCTGGTCTCTTATATAATGCTTGTTTTATCGACTTCCATTATCTAAGTATCATCTAGAACTTTTTTTTTTTTTTAATTGCTTGTCATGTAAGACTCATCCCATACTAGCTTAAACAAAAAGAGGCTGTATTTGACTATGTAACTGAATAGGTCGGGTGTAGACCTGGCAGGGCTCAATCTAAGTCCTAAAGCCTCATCTTTACATTTCTCCCCTCTGCTTTCTTCTGTGTTGACCCCATTTCTAATGGGATCCCCCTCCTGGAGGTGAGTAGCTCCTGCAGCTCCATCCTTGCGACTTTCAGCTTGAAGGACAGCCGGGAGGGTCTCACTCGGTGTCCAGGCTCTCAAGCATTTGTTCTCAAGGCTTCCTTTAGCTCCCATGCTTGTTGGGGCGATGTTGCAGGTCAGTTTCCTTTTGGCAATTCTGTTAAAACTGGTAAATCCCAAGCTCCTACTCTATTCCCCATTCTCTAGGCCTGGAGACACTAAGATGAATAAAATATGTGGGCAGGTCTTGAGGAGCTCACAGCGTGTTAGAGAAGGTACAGTAGTAGCTAATGTGGAAACCCTTTTTGATGTGAAATATTAGACTCGAAGGAATTCTGGGGAGGGCTCATCTCCGCCTGGGAATATTAGCGGGAGACTTGTGAAAGAGGGACATTGGCGTGAAGTCTTCTCTGAGAAGAACTCCTCATGCACACAGGTCAGAGGAGTAGGCTGAAGGCATTCCGGTATTAGACTCGAGAGAGCAGACAATTTTAATTTGCATCAAGTTCTGCTTATCAGGCTTCAGAATGGCCGGTGTGCCATCCTCTTCTCATCTCGTGGCCACCGCCACCCCGCTGGACCAGACCTTCCAAGGTAGTCTCTCATCCTCCGAATATTGGAGCATTTTATTTCTTTGCCCTCATTTGGCAGAGGCATTTATTACTTTGTATGTTACTCACTTCTCTCTTTTCCCCAGTTCCCTTTCTTGCTCATTGTCTGGGCCACACAATTAGTGCCCTAATTTCAAGCAGTAGTCCCCCCTCTAGCAAAGGGGTTGCATTCCAAGGACAGACTTTGTCATCAGAAACTTTGTTCCCAGCTACTCCAATAACGCAGGCAGCCTAGGGCTGTATTCAAGGAAGACTGAAGGGCGGTGGGTTCAGCATGAAAATAGCCAACTCTTTTCGCTGGAAGACACATTACAGTAGTCTTGAACCTGACAAAGGCAAGGAGTTCAGAGGAGGAAGGAAAGCAGCGTGATTTGTGGCTAAGGTAGTAAGGAGGAAGGGAGAGGGCTTGGGCATGCTTTAGACGCTGGGGTCAGATTTTGTTACAAGGGTATGAGGGTCAGGCAACAGTGCTTAACATGAGCCAGACATGCGTGAAGGAAGATCGTGGCAAGTGGAAAGCACAGCATCGTTTGATGGTTGGTCCAACTTGCTCCATCCCAGCACCTTTTGGCAGGTAATTCTTGGAATCTGAGCTTGAGCACAGCCCAGTCTTGGACCGAAGTGGTCCCTCTCAACAGACCTGAATCTGGCCATTCTTAGGTGGGTCACACGAGACCAGAAGGATGTGTACCTCACCACGTCTGCTCGTTGTACAGCAGAGGGGATTAAATACCAAGGAGAGAGGCGAATCTACCCCCATGGGTGTGTGGCTTCTCATTAGTTCTCATTTGCATTTGGTGAGAATGGAGGAGACGCCACTGTGGTGAGCTGCAGAGCCATCTCCTTTCTGCAGGTACTACATCTACCAAACCAAGGAAGACCATGGCCGTGGGGCAACTGTCTGCACCTCCAGAAGTAAACTAGAACTGAGCCCTTCCTTACCAGTTCTGGGCAATGTTACCATTGAAAGGGTATCAGTAAAAATGTTGGGAAGACTTCTGTGCCCTCCACTGACGCCAAACCCTCGGCAAAAAATGCACCAAGGTCACTCTTTAATACGGGGCAAGAGCTCTTCTCTCCAGTTAGTTATCAGAAGCTGACAATGTAAATGTTTTCTCTTTGGTACAACACTTGAGTGCAGCTCACTGATATTAAAGGGTTGTTGGTCAGTGGGAATGAAGGACGTAGAGGGGAATTTCTAGTTTTGATTGGGAACCAAGGCGCTGAGTCCTGTGTGAGAAAATGAAACAGGGGTGGTAGGCGTTAGTGTGGGACACAGGTCTTCTCTGTAGCTCCTGAGGCCACCTGCCGCTGCTTGTGCCACCCTTGCATATTGTGAGACCCCTGGAGGCAAGGACCAGATTGGTTTTGCTCACAGCTGTTGGATATAGACCTACACTTAGCCTCGTGTGGACCATACGGTTGACCCACCCATGATGCCGAGGGCCCTGGCAAGAGCAAATAATGCATATTATTTTTCATTTTCACTGTTATATAAATTTTCCCAGGTGATCTATTTATCAAGGTTTTACTCTTCACTCTCTTATAATTGGAGACTCTACCGCACAAAAAAACCCATTATTCCATGTGTATAGAATGTTGTCAGATACAGTACTGCCTTGTTCTGGGGTTATTTTTTTGGGTGTACGCCTTATCTTAAAGTCACTCTAAAATCCCAATGGGTAGAGAACCTGTCTTTTAAGAATCTTTTGATTCCTGATTTAGAATATATAATAGGTGCTTTATAATTGATGATTTTCCCCAGTGAAAAGCTCTTAAGGTTTCTTGAGTACAAGAGCAATGTCTCAGATTTATTCCTCTCCCCTGCCCGGGTTCCACACATAGTAGGTCTTGTCTTAGAGGCAGAACCATCAGGAACAGCAGTGTTTACGATGCAGACACCCCGTAAGACGATGCTCCTGTAAGGACGCCTGGCTTTAGACGTCAGCCCAGGGAAAGCACATTAATGGATCTGAGTGTTTCTCTGTGAGGTTTTTCCTCTTTGTCTCCTTTCTATTTTTTGGTCCCTGAGCAGGCTGTGTCTCTGTGGGGAAGCAGCAGACAGCTTCAGTGAGTATAAATGTTACAGCCACACGTGGAACATAGGCCCAGAGATAATCACATGTACCAGTGATCCCTCAGTAGGTTGTATTAACACGTGTGGTTCTTTTATCAAAGGAATTACGTTTTCTTGATATGTTAGAAAATAGTACTTTTTTGCCCGTCTCTGGAGTGGATGAATCGATGTTTTGGGTATCTGTCTAGATTGACAGCTTGGATTGCTTTTTTTCCCCCTGAATTTTGGTAATTCCGGATTGAAGAGTACATTTTCTCCTAAATTCTGTGAAGTGATCACACTTTCTTTGTGGACAGTAATTCTTTCTTTTTCCTAAAAAAGAAGTAAATCATATCCTCGCACTTTTTTTTTTTTTTTTTTTCCAAAAAATCTGTCTTTGAGAAGCACTCATGTATTTTTTTTCTCTTTCTCGCTCTCCTTCATTTGTATTTGCCTAGAAAGATCTTCAGATGCATTTCTGTTGGTTGGAAGGAAGTATTCCTTAAATAGATGGATGCAATAGAATTGCCACTTCACAGTCTTGAATTTGGGAGGATATCACTTGCCTAATGACATAATAATGGATTTTTTCACCCCTTGCCACTTTAGAATAACAGTTTTTAAAGCTCCCAGAAAAAGTCGAAGATGAAAGGTGACAATCCGGAGAAATTGATTGGCCCAACCCTACTTTTGGGGGCCCTGATCTGGGGTTACCTGTCCTGTGAGAAAACCAAGATCCACCCAGTCACAACACGTTGGGTCCCATCCCTGCTAAGGCCAGGTTACAAGATAAAACTCTCCTCCCTCTTCATTGTTAAGATGGAATTTCCATTCATGGAAAGCTTAAGTCCTTTGCATACTATTTTTATGCTTGT
The DNA here is from genome assembly GCF_965194825.1 of Balaenoptera physalus. Taxonomy (NCBI): domain Eukaryota; kingdom Metazoa; phylum Chordata; class Mammalia; order Artiodactyla; family Balaenopteridae; genus Balaenoptera; species Balaenoptera physalus. The sequence goes on along the minus strand of NC_138896.1, from coordinate 91,543,544 downwards.
TTTCGTCCTGCAGGTAAACCTTTATTTGGTGCCTTCCGTCTTCTGTTGTGGGATTGACTTTTTAGGGCAGATGAGAATTTTGGAGATAATTACTCCCCTCCTCCATTCCCGTGGCTCTAATAACTGCCAAGTCCCAGTGCCACTTTGATAAAAAACATTTCCATAGCTGCTCGCCTCTCTGTTGCCTCGGTCCGCCTTGTCTTAGAGGCACATCATTTTTGCACATCAGTATTAACAATTCAAACACCCTGAAATGCTAATAGCACTAGTAAGCTTTTAATTCCATGGAATTTATTGCTTGCTGTATTTCCATGAATTTATAACGCTCTGATTCTTAAGAGCCCCATTTAATCAGTTTTGCCTGGCACCGAACATAATAAACAACTTGCCGGTGAAAAAGTGCCACTTGGGGGAGGCTGCTAACAAGGAAGTTAAATGCTTCTGCCACTAGCAGTTTCTTCGCTGTATTTTTCATGAGCCGTAATGTACTTTGCTGGCTTCAGAGCGGTGGTTGAACGCAGGGACAAACGCAGCCCTGCTTTCACACTCAGAAGCTCAGACTTCGCTGGGTGTCTTTGCAGAAAGCCCAGAAGACATAGACACTTTCAGCCTTATTTTTCTTTTCTTCTCTAGCTTAATGGCGTCTAATACTTTTTCATTATCTTTACCTTAATCTCTTAGCATATGATTTATGGACTGGAATGGTGAGTGATATCAGTGGGCAAAAACAATCATTAGAGGCTGTTAAGGAGCATTTATTGTTTATTTGGCTGCCTGTCTGTAAAAATACACATGATGGCCCTAATAGCAAAATATCAAATTATCAAGTGCTTTAAAGCAGAAAATGTCATTTGTTTCTCAAAACTGCACCAACTTTATATAATTGCCCTTTTAATTATCCCTAGTGGCCCATGAAATTTGCAAAATAGAGCATCAAAGGTTTGATTTACTTACATGTTGCACTTTGGCGGGATTCTTAATGAATATTGTTTAGTACTAATCCTGAGGTGAGATTTGTAAATGTTTGTAGTGAGGGACTTTGAAGTGGGTGGGAGCCTAGTAATAAAACTGAATCAACTGGGTTCCTCGGGATGGAACAATATGGCCGTATTCTTGGACCTAACATTTTGAAAAATTCTTTTTATAGTGGAATTTTATTTTTAATTCAGGTCTAAATGAATACGCCTTAAGTTCAGTTTTGCACTTTCTTCTTTTCCTGCCCGGTTAAGTGATCTCATTGTTACTTTCCTAGGGCCTCGGAGGGGTCATTTGTTTGTTTCCTGGCAATTTTGGATTGGGGTCAGCTGCTGCTGCAGAAATCACAGTCTAGGAGGTGATGTTCAGAACCAGATCTCTATAAAGCTCATCTTTTGGAGATGATTTTTGCAGTTGTAGATCTGGGCGCTGATTTCCGACTGAGATTTGGAGCCCTGGAGTCCACTCTGAATCTGAGGTCTGCTGGGACTGTTTTGTGTTATCTTCCTTGAAGTGTGTGTGCTGTCATGTGCCAATAAACGAAACACAAAAACCACTCCGATTCACTGTGAGCCCAGGAGGGGTGTGCGTGGATAGTGCCACGGCAGGGTGCGTTTCCATCTCTCTGCATTCAGTCACCTGCCCAGATTTTTGTCTTCAGTCTGCAGAGATGAAACACGGGGCTACATCTTGGGTAATAAGAGAAGGAGCGATATAGGATGGTGATAGGGAGACCCTGGGATTTGATTGAAGGCTGGTTCGCCGGGCACAGGAAGCTCTCTCGGTTCTCACTGATAGAGATATTAAGTAATCCTGGCGGGAAGGTGGACACCTGTAGAGCGTCACTCGTTAGGCATCCCCAGGTTGACAGCGCACCAGTGATAACCGCCTGATGGGTGTGGCGTGCCTCCTCGCAGCTCCCTCGCCCACTCATGAGGATGTCACAAGGGACCGGAGCAGGAGACGAACAGAAGTCTGTAAGATTGCATCTCTTATTTCCCCTCTATCCACCTGACTTGTCACTCGGTCGAAGGGGCTAGCACGGCCGTGTCTCCAGCAAACCGTGTTGGTTGTTGCCTGGTAACTTGTTCTTCTCAGAGTGATGGTAAAAGGATGTTTTCCTCTCCGTATCTCCCTGGTATGGAGGAGAAGAAGATCAGTTTTTGAGGGGTGTTTCCTGACCCTTCCTCACCTCTCCCACTCTTCTGAGGCTTTCCCGCCCCTTGGAATCTCTGAAATAGCATTTGTAGATTCCCAAGCGCCTCAGGGGTACTTATTTTTTTGTTTGTGTTTTATCTTATGATATGTCAAACAGTTATTTATTTATTTGTTTGTTTTTTAGTTTTTTTGGCTGCGTTGGGTCGTCGCTGCCGCGTCCCGGCTCTCTCCAGCCGCGGCGAGCAGGGGCCACTCCCTGCTGCGGTGCGCGGGCTTCCCACCGTCGCGGCCTCCCTCATCGGGGAGCACGGGCTCCAGGCGCGCGGGCTTCAGTAGCTGCGGCACGTGGGCTCAGTAGTTGTGGCCTGCGGGCTCCAGAGCGCAGGCCCAGCAGCCGCGGCGCACAACCTCAGCCGCTCCGCGGCATGCTGGATCCTCCCGGGCCAGGGCTCGAACCCGTGTCCCCTGCATCGGCAGGCGGACTCTCAACCACTGCGCCACCAGGGGAGCCCCAGGGGTACTTAGTTTTAAGTCCCTGTGCTGTGATTGTACCAACTTTTAGAGTTACTTTCTGCCTCCTTCATCTAGCGGATGGCAATTTAGAAGCTGAAAGAATTTCAGAATTATTAAATTGCAGGCGTGTTTCAGCAATCCAGTAGTCCTGTCTACCAGAAGTAGTCATATTTGCCTGCTTCGATGTCTTTTGTCTTCATAGTTGCGTCCCGTGCCCTTACCTATTGTCTCCTTTGCGAATCATATCTCTATTCTTGCTTTTAGCCGCTCGACCTTGTCCTTCCTTCTGTAATAGCTGTTGCTTTCTGTCCTCCACGTCAGCCAAGCGTACCTGTCTGACATTTCCATTTGTGTATGCAGTTCTGCGTGCAGTCATTTTGCAGCCCCCTTGGGCAGACTTTTGTGTCTTTCTGTGGCCTCTCTTTGACGGTCCCAGAGCATCTAGATGTTGGTCTTTTCCGTTTGGTTTTCCTTTTGGCTTCTCTTCTATCTGAATCTACCGTACACTCTTTTAAACTTTTCTAATATTGCATCACTTTCACACACACTTATGAAAACGGTTCCTCTCAGATGAGAGACTTGGCCCACTTTCATCACTTCACGGCTCATGATATGTACCAATACATAATGCAAATACAGATTTAGGGTATTTCCGGGATCCTCTCAACGTTTACCTTCAATAAGTTAATGTTTGCACACACACATTACACACTATAATGTATATGATATAACGGGGCGACTCACATGATTTATCCAAAATACTACTTCTGATGTATTTAGAGGACGTGATCCAATCAAGGAGCTGAAGGTTAAAGTTCTTTGATGAAGGATCGGATTCCATACCATCCTTGTGTTTCTGTGACTGGACGTTAAATCTGATTTGGACGGAGCATTAAAAGCCCAAATGTGTGCCCCTTTGTGGATGTGACTCATGGATTAGGTGACTTTCTTACTTTCCCCCCAGGATTGTCACAATTCCAGGCACCTTACACTCTACTTTCTTCCTTTCTTCCTTGTGCTTCTGCCTCTGTATCTACCTTGGCAGCCCTAACGAATTCTTACCTGTTGTAGAAATGAATCCACCCATTGGTGGGTTTCAGAACCAGCATTGTCCCCCATGCCCAGTGCTTCATTGTCGGTCCAGATGACATCGGAGTCATTCCTTCCATCTCCAAGCCCTCCCGCGCTTTGCAGCCTTTTTCTCGACTTTGGTGCCCTCACCCGATTCCCGAGGTGCGCAGTGAACGCTTTTGATACCCAACGTGTGACCTTTGCTTTTCACTCCCTTCCTCCTATGTGATTCTGATGAGGTTTATCTTCACGTTTGTCACTTTGTTCTCCATTTCCTTTGTACTTTATCACTTCTTTTGGATGCAGTCCAGCTGTTCATGTGCTTATGCTTGTTGGTGTAAATCATCATTGCGCCATTAACAAGCTCACAGGTCACCGGGACAAGAGCTGGCCTGGACAGCCCCAGTCTGCTCCTTTTCTGCTGTGTTCCATGTTTTCTCTTCTCTGCCTCTTTGAGACATACGGAGACAGAGGGACAGACAGGTTGTTTGTCAAGTCACCTAGTTTCTTAGATCTTTGACTAACATTTGGCTGTTTCCTCCTAGAGGAAAACCTTTTCGTTGTCTCTCGGGACTGGAGGTGAGCTAATGGATGAGTGAATATTAGCAGGGGGTGCTGCCGATCTGATAACGGATTTACCTCTGGGCTTACTACCAAGGGTTTTCTGGAACTCGGAGCCATTCTTTTGTTCATTTCTTGGGTTTTCTTTGATATCAGGGAGGTGGAATAATCCCTTCAGAATCTTTTCTTTCTGATTTCCTGTGCTTTGTCTCCCAGCTCATTTCCCATCTGGTCAGTTGTAGCAGGTACCTAGCACAGCCCAAAAACAGTTCTCAAAAAATGTGGCTGATCCTATTGCTTTTGGCCAAAGTTCTTATGGTTGTTGTTAGATCAAAGAGAAGCAGTCCAGAAAATTCTTGAGAGAAAAGAAGACATAATTTGTTTTCTCTTCCTCTATTTCCTTGCCACCTCTAGATTCTTGGAGTTGGAGCTAATACCCTACAGAGTACAGCGGGACTTGCCTGAAGCTTAGGGAGGGAGTTTCTGAATGTGTAATTGGTAAGGTGTGCAGTCTCTCAAATCAGAGGAGCTGGCTCTGCATCCCAGCTCAGCATCTTTTTCACTGTGTGATCTTGTGCAAGCTTGGTCTCTCTGAGCTTTTCTTTCCTTATCTGTAAAATAGGGGAAACTGTACCCATTTTTTAAAGGATGCTATGAAAATAAAATGCAATAATGAACATAAAAGCAATAGATCAGAACCCAGTGCATAAAATGGTACAGTTATTTTTGATATTGTTCAGTGTACCTAAGAAAATCAATTGCATCATTCTGTAATCCAACTGAACGACAGTGTCGTAACTGTTTAGTGGACAGTTCTGTGCTTGGAAATGCAAAGTAGAAGGCCGATGACGAGGACACTGGGAACCTTCCTGCCCTTCTAATACAGCGTTCAGCAAACCAGCTGAAGAGGAATGAGGCACGGGTGCCAAAGCAATGAGAGAATCCAATCAGATCCCTTCTACGTGGCAATGTTTTCGGAGTTGTTAGGACTTAAGGTTTGAACTAATTTCTCTGAAAAGCCCTTCATGGCTCTCCATTTCTGATGTCTCCTCCATTTCTGAGGATTTCTCATCCTCGTTGGACTGCATTCTGGAATTACGGCTTTTATATTTGTTGGCGGTTTACCGTAACTACTCCATGTCTCTTCTGAATTGATGTGTTTTGGAAAACATCATTTGTTTTTGTTTGCTTTACTGTCACACAATAGTCTCTTTTGTCTAGAAGTCACTTCAGGGCAGGTCTCCAGGACTCTTGGGTGCCCAAGGTAAGATGACAAGTGTGGGTGGCTTGATCATGGGGGCACTGATGCAGAAATTACATTCAGGATTAAATTGAATACCATTGGGTATAGGTGCCCAAATGTTTTTTTCCCCTTAAAACTATCTTTGGACATTTAACTCACGGTCATATGAAAGTGATAAGTCACTGAATGAGAATTTTCTAGAGAGATGCCTTCTCCAAATCTGGGTTTCCTTTGGGTGTGCTCAAGCTGGTTGTTATGAAATAGTGTTGTAGTGGAGCTTTGAAACGGGACTAAATCTCCAACAAGGAGTAGCTTTTGCATGACTAGAAGCTGGGCCAGTGGAGCAGTTTTATGTAGAAACATAGGCAACTATCAGTTTTTCAAAGACAATTTCTCTAACTCTTGCAGATTAGGTTAGGCTCCCCAGTTATATGTTTATATAGCGTCCTATATTTCCCCCTAGCACTTACAATTATAAGTGATTCTTTTTAAAGCTATTGTTTTAGCATGTTACTATCTCCAAAGATTGCAAACTCCAGAAGGGTCAGGAACCGTATTCACTTCTACATGTCTAGCACATCACAAAGGATCTGGCACATGATGGGACTTGACGTATTTATTGAACATAGAGTAAGAGAGCGAGCGTTTTTATTTTTCACTTACTGGGAATTTTCCATGACTGGCTATGTTTCAATTAGGATTGAATGTAGGTGCATGGAACAAAAACCTACCTACAGTGACTTAATCCAGGGGTTGGCAAACTTTTTTTGTAAAGAACTCGACAGTAAATATTGTACGCTTTTGCAGGTTATTCAGTCTTAGTCACAACTACCCAGCTCTGCTGCATGAAAGCAGCCATAGGTAATGCTTCAATCAGCGGGCCTGGCTGTGTTCCAATAAAACTTCAGGCAATCAGGCTCCAGGTTTGGCCCATGGGCCACAGTTTATAGTCCTCTGGCTTAATCAAAGTGGGGTGGTGGTTGGTGGTGAATTCGATGTAACAAAATAAGAAGTCTAGAAGTAGGCCTTCCGTGGCTGGAGTACCCTTTAAGAGGGTCCTCCAAGACTGGACTGCTTCTTGCTTGTCTTCCCACCATCTTTAGCTTATCTCTTTTCTTCTCATAGTCACAAGGTGGCCGCTTAGACATCCAGGGTGTGTTTCCAGGCATGAAAGTGCAAAGGACAAAGACGTTTCTTCTCTCCAGATGGTGCTTCTTTGTAAAATGAAATAGACCTTCCTGGATTTGTCTTCTTACTTTGGACAAAAGTCCAAACAGTCTTCCTTTGACTGTTCATCTATATGTCATTGGCCAGGGGACTGTGTCGCAGGGCTACTTCCAGTGACAAGAGAGCCTGAAACTGCAGGTATTTTAATTGAGCACATTGCTGCCCAAACAAAGTTGGGATGCTGGTACTCAAGGAAGGAGGATGAGTGAAGTTTGTATAAGCAACTAAAGAGGTCCACTGGACTGTGGGTTTGAAACTGTCGCCCCCGTCTCTGCCCTGCTCCGCAACTTCGTTCTATTCAGGGTTAGTTATGTTATGGATTAAGCATAAGAAGCTCTGGTTAAGCGCCTGTTTCACAGTTTCAAATCTCAGCTCTTTTACTCACTTTCCCTCTGACCTTGGCCTCAGGTTTTCTCAACTTTAAAAAGAGGAACAAGTGTCGGGACCAAGCCTGGAGTTGAGAGGAGTAACTTTGAGAAGGTGTGTGAAGTATTTAGCGCTGTGCCAGCTCCTAATAAACACTCAATAAACGGTGGATGTCATCCTTAGGACTAGTATGAAGGTACAAATTAGGTTTTATCTCCACCTGCCCTTTGTAACAGAGATGTATTTATATTAAAAAAAAAAAACCAGGAGAAAATGAAGGAGCAATGAATATAAGCTTACCAACGAGTATAAAGTGTGAGGAAGGATTGGGTGTTCTCTCCATGGTCATAGGCATTTCAGAAAATTGGGAGCTTTTCAAAACAAGCCCCAGCCTGATTAGATGGCAAAGTTTGCAATAAACAACAATACAGCAGTAAAACCCCAATTGCCCAAATCCTAACTGTGGTTACCCCTGCCCAGCAGTTATTGAAATTCCCAGCTCTCATGATATTGCATAGACTAGGTGGTGGTGTTTTATCTCAGTTTTTAAACATATTTAAGTCCCTCTGGGCTGGTATTCCACTAGACGGGGAGTCTGACTCTGTCCAAGGCTGGGTTCCCTCTGCGATGTGTACACAGCAGAAAAGTCCGTGCTTTACCTGCCTGCACCCTGACCTACTGCCCAGTGCAGGTGTGGATGAGGTGTCCTGAAGAGCAAGGCGGTTGGAGAACGCTGGTCTTGAGGGCTCCTTGCTTAGATAGTCCTGATTTTAAAGGAATCTCTTTGGGGGTTTCCTTAGCTCTTTCAGCCACTGTGTGATAAGTCCTTGCCAGGTGCATTGGACATGCTCTGCGTTTGCTTAACAAGGGCTAGCCCTCTTACAGAGGGAGTCCCGAGGCCACCAAAGAATCCAGCCTGAGGCTCGTTAACCAGGGACCTTTGCAGTGGCTCGAGATCTCCTAGGTCACATCATGAAAGCAAGAACCTTACTGAGAAAACACTCTGGGGCTTCCCTGGTGGCACAGTGGTTAAGAATCTGCCTGCCAATGCAGGGCACACGGGTTCGAGCCCTGGTCCAGGAACATCCCACATGCCGTGGAGCAACTAAGCCCGTGCGCCACTACTACTGACCCTGAGCTCTAGAGCCCGCGAGCCATAGCTACTGACCCTGAGCTCTAGAGCCCATGTGCTGCAACTACTGAGCCCGCGCACCTAGAGCCCGTGCTCCGCAGCAAGAGAAGACACTGCAATGAGAAGCCTGCGCACCGCAACGAAGAGTAGCCCTCACTCACCGCAACTAGAGAAAGCTTGCATGTGGCAATGAAGACCCAACGCAGCCAAAAATGAAATAAATAAATTTATTTTTTAAAAAAAGAAAACCCTCAGGAGGTTTGTTTCTAAAACCAGTCACAATACTACAGTAACCACCCAAGTGTCATTTTTAAAAAGCAAAAGCCAAGCCTCAAATGAGCAGAGCCCCAGCGGAAATCTCTTCTCCAAATCCATTACGCAGGAGATGAACTCGGTAAATACCGAGGACTCTCCCATTTAGACTCTGACCCTCACTCAGCAAGGGGAGTGATTTGTTTCCTACTTTGGTTCTGTGCCCACCTTTTTTCGAACCTTTTAATTTAAAAGAGACAGTGATTAATGATGCTTTTGATCCGCTGACTTATTTTTTTCTTTTAAAGGGCACCCTCTTTCTCTTCTACATAAATTTGCTGTTGGAAGTAAACCATGAGTATAAAAATTATATTGCTTATTTATTTCTGGGTGTGTCAGGCATATACTAACTCTGTCTACCCCCATCCCACAGTTTTGACAGTCAAGGTGCAGTTTGGGTTCATATAGTCTTGGCATTCTGTGTCTGATGTATAGTAAGGATCTGACAAGTATTTGTTGAGTGAACAAATAGAGGAGTGAATTAATAAATGTTACTTAATAATCAGGATTTGTGCGAGGGCAGTTCCAAAAGTGTATTTCCAGGTAACGTGTGTGTGTGCCTTCTTACTGAGAAATAATGAATATTCTATAGGCTGTGCTATTGGGCTTTGTTTTGAACCTGTGATGATCCAAATTAAGGTAGTTCACAGTGCAAGGTCTTTCTGCCCATGTCCCCTTGGTAGCTACAGTGGTCTTTCTTTCCAGGGCTGGATAATCAGGCCAAGAGATACTGTCACTTTGAAGTCTGTGAATATTTTTATAGTCATCGTAGACTACTTCTCAGAAACACAGCTTAGTCTACAGAGCATGATAACCTGTCTTGCTAGTCTGTGCTTCTTTTACTGTGGGTATGTAGATGTTGATACCTAAGGAGGGGAAAAAATAAGCCTATCGATCACAGCATTATATCAGATCTTAGCAAATGTAGATTTCTTTTGTAAAACTCTGGTCCATTTCTTTCAGAAATAAGAATCTTTTTTTTTCTGGGCTTTACCCTTCTGCTCAATTTTATGTTTTCCTAGTTAAATATGTGAAAGGACAAGAATTGGTCTTAGTTCCAGATTGCAGAACCGGAAGCTAAAGTTGAAAAAGAAAAAAACCAAGATTTTTTTTTTGATAGTGTGTTTCATATTGTGTTGAAAACTTAGTGATAATTTATAAAAAGTAGCATTATTTATATAGATTTTTTAAATGTAGAATACAGTCTAAAACTTAATGTGCTGTAAGATCATTTTGGATTCTACAATAGCTTTGCAAGGGACCTATTATTACTTTAAAAGGTGTAAATGATACGTGGTGCTATACCCGTCTTATCTTGAAATGTATTATAGGGGCTCTTTCTGTTTTACCTTAATGCGCCCACGGAACTTCTGTTTAGTTTGAAAAGACACCCAGAAGAAGGAAATGCAGTTAATAGCTTAACACATTCCAAACTTTATTAGCAATTCGCACTTAGGAGAAGGATAGGTGGTGTAAAGTTGAAAGCTTATGGTTACCCAGAGGTAATATACCTCAATTCTACTTCAGATTTTACCCCACCTTCTGGTCGGCTCTGTTGTTTAATAAATAGAAAGGTGGAAAGCTGGCTGTTCTGGATCCTTTTCAAGGTCCTTTCCTGGCTCTAGCAGCCCTGTGGTCCTCTGAAAATGATGACGTTGCCACACCTCCGATGCGGCATCTCCAGTGTGGTTCAACTGCCCATTTCACTCATTCTCGTTGATGAATCTCTGCCCTGGGAGGGACAGATTTCATTTTAAATTTAAGGTGACCCAGGGAATCTAACGTGGTGTCACGTTCCTACGTTAAAGGCACGTTCTTGCTTATTTTTTCAATGTGGAGATAAAGAAAATCAACTGAATTGTATGCTTTGAGCCTTGAGATTTTTTTCAGCCTTCATAACCAACCCACAGGTCATGCCCAAATCCGGGGTCACCTTTTAATGGTTTTCGCCTTGTGTCTGTCCTCTCTCGCTATTTACTTTCCTTTGAGCGTCAGTCTTATTTTCACCCCTAGTTGTGGGTTAAAAAATTAGTCCCAATACGACACAGAAATAGTTAACTTAGTTAACATTGCATCCGGTATTTAGGAGCATATGAATGCTTAGCAGACTTCGTCCCAGAGGGTAACACACAAACATGAAGGGGAGTTGACAGAAATGAACTACCACATCAATTCTTTGACCAGACACGGCCACAGGGACCCTCTGATTAAAACAACAGTAACAAACAGCCTGGCATGAAATCCCATTTCTTCTCTCATCCCTTCGCCTTGCCCTAAATATTGGAAAATATCCATAGTTAGTCCCCTGCTGCCCCTTCCTCACCTCGTCCTCCGCCTTCCCTCCCCAACTGGGTGGCCTCCACAGCCTCCAGCCGGGCTCCCCTCGCCCCCGCTGCCACATGTGCTTTCCTGCCGGCATGATCTAGGCTCCCTTTTCTTAAGGGGCTTGGACATGACTCTCAGGCCGAGTCCGCGTAGGGAGGCACTGCTCATGGTGTCTGTGGGTTAACATGTAGCTCTCAGTGATAGACACCATCTTGTATATAGACATTTCACTGATTTGTAGGCATTTTCGTTTGATCGTAAACTTGTTTGTGTTAGTTTTTTTTAGCATGGGTCCATCCACAAATCATCTAGTCCTTCTGTACAAAGTTGAGAGTTGACTGGAATCAGCTCCTTTACCAAACGCCAGGGCCGTCAGTCTTCTTCCAACATTTGGACCCTAGAATTGGGAACTTAGTCATTTGGGAGCTTGGGACGCATTCTTCCCCATCCTTGGTAGATAACCATAAGGAAAACAGTCGGAATCATGGCAGGTGACACTTATGTAGCACTTTGTGTGTGCCAGGAACCATTCTGGATCCTTTATGTGTATCTTTTCTCTTAGTCCTTATAAAGATGTACTGCTGTTGAACCCGTTTTATAGATAGTAAAATGAAGACACAGAGAGGTGAAGTAAACTCTGTAAGATCACACAGGCATGTATCTAGGCTTTAAGCCTGAACTCCTCTGGTTTCCACTGAAAGGCTCTGGGTGACGTGCTCACTCTGTCTGGGGGCGGCTTGTGCCATTTTTAGGGCTCTTGATGGAAAGGTTTCTTTCTCTATGGTCAAAATCTACTTTGTGGACATTATCAGTGATAGTTCTGGACACAGAATCGTGTCAGTTCAAATAAATAAGTTCCCGGTCTTAAAGCCTAATCACAGTTCCCCCCTGTTCTCCATGCCCCCAGCTCCACCCCCGCCTCCTTCCAGCTGTCAAGCCCTTTTTATTATTTAACCTCTGAAGTCCCTCTCTTGCCTTCTGTTCTTCTTGTCATTGCCTCCCCAACTGCAGGATGGAGACTTTGCTCCTTAGCTTGGCCCGCAAGGCCAAGGCCAAGCTTTGTCCTGGCGCCATTCTGTCTGTCTTCTGTTCCTCTCTCCAGGCCCTCATGGCATAACCTGGTGCCTCCTGTGAGGCTGGCCTTCTTCTCAGAGTTAGGATGGACACCAGAGTGATAGATTCCAACTTGGCTCCTGGCCTTCTGGAGCTTACATCAGCCCACTTCTTCTACCCTTTTGTCGCCCTGCTCTTGAACTTGTGCAGCTCATGCTATTGCTTCCTTTGGCTTTGGATGCCAATCCTCCTCTTCCCCCTCCCCCCTTCCTCCCGTGTATTAACATCCTACTCATCCTTCAAGGCTTGGCTCAGATATCACTTCTGTGAAGCCTTTTCCATTTAACCCAACCTGTGTAACTCACTCCTTTGTCTGGGCTCCCACAGGTGTGTGTTTGTATTTCATTATAACCTTTGTTCGAGTCTGCTCTGTATTTTAGTGCATTCTTTTCAGATTTGAAAGCCACAAATTCTTGCCTGAAGGTAAGAACCTATGTAACTTATTTTTGTGCGCCCCAGAGCACATGAGGTAGAGAGTAGGTGCTCCACAGATTGTCTTAGGCACAGTAATCATAATTATCATTTTGTTGAGGGCTTAACTTTGCCTCAAGACTGCTAGATGTTTTGTGTTTGTGGTTGCTTTTGCTCCTGCCAACTAATTATGCGTTACAGATATGACCATTATCCATTTTACAGATGGGAAAACTGAAGTCCAGCAAGACGATATAATTTGCTCAGAGTCACAGAGCTGCTAAGCGGAAGGGCAAGCACTTGCACTCAGGGCTGCCTGGTTCCAAAGTCCATGTCCTTTTCACCGTGGTACCTGAGAAATACACATAGGTGGTTGCTATGAAACCTGGAAGTCCAGATGAAGAGTCCACATCCCTTCACTAAACACTCATATGGCTCAATTTCTTCATCTTTCCACATCTCGGCAACATCCTCTTTTTATTCATTCTGCATATTTTGTATATCTCTAAAACTGTGCTGCAGAAAAACTGGAAAGAAGATTCCTGATTTGCAGATTCGGCCACTAGTCTTTTTTTTTTTTTTTTAAACAACATTGGCCAAAATTTTATATTGAATTTAAGAGCAGCCATAAATAACATAGGAGCACAGGATCACATACTGTCAGTTATACTGAGCATGGGTTCGATTAGCTCAGCTTTCTTTTTGAGCCTGTGTCAAGGGTCTCCCCATCATATTGGTTGAGTTCTTTGGTTGCAAGCAACAGTGTTGATCTCTGGCCAACTTAAAGGAAAAGGGTTTATTGGAGGAATAGCCAGCAGCTCACAGAACGGACAGAAGATTGAGAGAAGATAGGAGACAGGACAATTCCAATATATAGGCAGCTTGAATGACTTGACTAGCACATCCGTGTCGCTGCTGAAATCAGTGCTCCCCAAACATTTTTCTATCCGCACATCAGTCTACTGGGACGAATCAGGTGGGCCTCGTTTGTGTTACAAATCTACCCCATGGCTATGAGAGGGCAGGGGAACTGACTGAGGAATTCCACCCTGCTTGCAACAAGGTGGGGGGGGGAGGGGAGGGGTAATTCCCCAAAAGGAAATTGAAGTAAGAATGGATTCTAGATAGCCCCCCAGATTCAACAAATACCAGCTGTCCCTGAATCCTACATGAATAGGAGCGTTTATTGAAGAGATGTGCAGAGTTTTGCTCTATAGTCTTAGTTTTTGTAGCTTTAGGCCTCCTTTCTAACCAGGATCTTGAGTTTCTCATTGATGGTATTAGGAAACCTTCCAGCTTTACATCACAGGAAGTTTGATGAACCCACCTTTATCTTGTATGGCTCATGTAGTAGTTAAGTCCTTGGGAAAGATGTAAGAACATACCCAGACCTGTAGCTAGCTTACTACTGAAGACCTTCCTCCAGCAAGTTCTAATAAAACCCAAGCTCTAAAAACCCATCATCAAATAATAAAAGAGAAATAGAATAACTGCACAATTCACGAGAGTAATATAGAGCAGGAAGACAATCTTTTTTTTTCTAATAATCTTTACTTTTATATCCTACTTTATGGGGGTGCTGTTTAATTTCATGTTCATTTACCTTAATTACTTCTTGCATGTAGTTTGCAGGGAAGTTTGCCATTTTCCCATATCTAAAAGATGGCTTACTCGAGTTTCGTTTCAGACCTGGTTAGAATTAATATATAATAAAACCCAATGTGGATATTTCTCATTTTTCACCTCAAAGGATTATTCATCATAATAGAATCAGTTTTTCCAGAGAGATTTTATCAGACTTACAAGTCAAATTAGTTGAATGCATTTCTTCTGCTAAGAAACAGAGAACCTTTACCCTGGAAGCATCTGTACACTGAATTCCAGTAATTCAGTGTTTCCTGACCTAGGAATAAAAACATAAATTTATTAGCCTACAAGGAGATTGTTAAGATGGGAGAATTTGAGAATAAAAGAAAGGTCGTAAAATCAAAAATTAAATATTGAATATATGTTAGATTAAAAAAAATAATTTTAAAGGGATAGGCTTAATTCTCCCCTACCTGAAGCAGAGGATTTGGGGGGACAGATTTTTATGTGTGTGTAGTTGCGTTTATTAGTGTGTCGCACATGAGAACCAAACAGGATGGGTAAGAGGCTCTTATAAACTTTCCTAAAAAAGACTTGTGTTCCTAATGTAGAAGATAATGGTGGTCGTGATAGGATCAGGCCAAGCTGAAGGGTGCCTGGTTTGATCACTGCCTCTGTTTTGATTTGCCTCATCGTCTGTAGGTCCAAGGTTAACTGTGGGAAGATTTTGGCCCTGAAACTATGACAAGCCCTTGCACGAATGGAAAGGGGATGTAGTTTCTTTCAAGTGCATTTATGAGGGGTAGGTGTGATCCCTTGACTCACTGCTTGATGGTAGTAAGCTCGTTGGCTCTTGGGGTGAGTTAGTTCTAAATCCCCCTTTTAAGTTCAGTCCAAGTTGCTGTGACCTTCTCAAGCTGCTTGCTCACAGGTATTTCGAACATTGAGATGCTGGGTGTTTTGTCTAGTTCATAACTGAGAAATGCTTGCTTCTCTCTCTAAGATATGGCAGATTTGACCCTGGAGAAGAGAGATGAGCATGGATTTCCTTTCACTCCGCAGATAAGATCTGCCGTAGTGAAAGATACAGGTGAATAGATTACTTAGGCAGAAACTGTGGGAATCCGATGTATAAATGGCAAGAGAGAAATTTTTCAGGGCTAATAGTAAAACCCTCTTCAGTGTGTAGTTGAAATTCACCTTCTCTGGTATTTTTGCACAAAATTGAGAATAAAAATAGTTACGATTGATGAAGCATTCAGTGTGTATCTAACTGTAAGTCGGACTGGAGGGACTTTTAAATCACCCAAATGAAAGATTGCATTATCATGAACATGAATATGTAACAGTTAAGTATGTCATTGCTTATCGTAAGTCCTGGCATTCACAGGGCGCTCTGAGTCCAGCCGACCAAAAAGGAAAAACTTGTAGCAAACAGCAATCCACAAAACCTCCGTGAATAAGGCCAGCCTAGTGGTCATGACTCTTAATGGGTTATTTATGTTTGTGTTCCCAACCCATCTGTAGATTTGATTCACACCACGAAGGACTTAAAGATGTCCCCTGAGATACTACTGGGGTGAGAAAGGTAGGGCTGAAACCAGGGGGAAGAATTTATTCCTGGTAAGAAGAGGAAGTCAGGAAGGAGAAAAACTAGTGAACAGTAACTTATTAAGGGCAAGGAGGTTAGGTTAGTTAAATGTTTAGAAATTTTGTTTCTTATAGATTTGTTGCCATTTATGGGCTTGATGAATTATCATCTGTTAGAAAACCAAGAGGGTGGAAATTAGACAATTGTTATCTTTTTTGTCTTTCAAAAAGTATTGTCTTTTCCTCCAAATTATATAAGGAGTACATGTTTATAGCAGGAAATTTGAACTATAAACAAATATGTTTTAAATTACAATTACCTCCATTCTCAACACACAGAGATAGTGAATGGAAGGGGTATTCTTATATGTATAATATATGAAAAAATATAAATGTTAATATTACATGTATTTAATTATATTTTTCAGTAGGTACATACTGTTTTTGTTTAATGTATTTGTCACGGACGCTAATGTCCACTGACGCTTTATCTTTGTATCTACCATAACATGAAGACCAGGACCATTTTAGTGGGGTGAATTTATTAATACTTCAATAAATTGCAATAGGTGCCTCACATCAGAATTAAATCTTTGAGTTATCTGTAGAGGAAAGAGAGATGGGAAAACCAAAGAATGAGCATTTATCGAATACCTGGTGCATGCCAAATGCCATGCTAGTCACTTTTGCAATTCATTATCATTCAGTACTGATGATGATGGTGATGATGATAATTAATTATTGAGCGCCTACTGCGCACCAGGTGAGAATTCTGACATATATCATTTTCATTTAATTTTCACCACAACCCAAAAAGGTTATCTACTTTCATTATTTCTATATTAGAGGTGGGAAACCTGAGGCTCAGAGAGGTCAAGCTGGTTACTCAGGATCACTGAGCCAGGAATTACAAAGCTAGGCAGGCTGTCTGATGTCTCTTAATGCCCTAAGCTGCCGGCCACCTGGCCACACCCTGTCCCTACACTGTGTGTTGCAGGCCTTACCTATTCCACCCAGGGCATGGGGACAGTCAACACTGAAGTGACACCTCTTCAGTGACACTGAAGTGACTGCCTGCTCATGATGGTGACTTTGGTGTGGATACTGCTGTTACCTCCCAGGGAGCATCCATTGTCCTTGGCACCATGAGCTGAAGAATCAGTCCCGTCTTCAGTTACTGCTTCAGCATCTGGTCACCAAGGCACAGCACATATGATGGTGTGTGGCCTGTGCTCTGAGCCCAGGTGACGCTGTTGTCTTAGAGCAGGAAATGATGACTTGGGTGGGGTTGTCCACGTTCTGCAGTTGGGGCCATGCATAGCCATTTTCCTACTTTGTGACCAAATTTTCTGTAACAGCTGTTGGCCTAGGACATTTTGTTTCCCCCCTCTCTGCTATTTCTTCTGCTCAAAAATTGGGATAATCATTGTACCTACCATGTAGCATGAGGGTGAGGGTAGTAAATCACTTGAGTAAAAGCTTTGCGTGGAGTTGGCACGCAAGTAAGTATGAGGTGGTGGTGTTTTTGTTCGGGATCTTCTAAAGACTAAGAATCATTTTCTTCAGTGACAGGCTGTCAGGTGACATGGGGAACCATCTTAGATTTCAGGAAAATTGACTAATTACACTTTGATTAGTCCATTTCCCTCAAGGAAGTGATTTTTCTCTGTCATTCCTAGGGTTTAGGATATATCAATAAGCATGTTTTCAACTATTAGTAACAGAAAACCTCATTAGCAGTGGCTGAGAAGATAAGGATATTTATCATTTACTTGCTCAGAAGCCTGTAGGTAGGCCATCTCAAGATTGGTTCAGTACCTCAATAATACCTGATTGCTGGGTTGGCATATTGGTGATTCTTTTAGCTTTTCCCTCATGGTTACAAGATGGCTGCTAAAGCTCCAGGCATCACCTTTCTATATGTCTGCTTTTAAAAGCACAACGTAGGGTAAGAGGACAGCCAGAGAGAGAGAGAGAGATTGATTTGTTCCTTTGCTCTAATCAAGGAGGGAAAATATTTCATGCGTTTCCCCCTCATATCTTTTGGGCAGAACTAAGTTAGATGTCTATCCCTAAGTGCAGAGAAATCTGGGAAGGGGAACAGGTGATTTTTTCCAGCTTGAAGAGTGGTAGGAGGGAGGGAAGGAGTTGGGAATGCTGTTGAATAGCCATCCAGCACTGTCTACATATGGAGCAACACTTCATACCTAACCAGCTGTGGTCAACCTGACATCTCGGCTGTGCCCAGCTTAGGATATGAATGTCATTATTCTCAGCATTATTTAGAATGACAGTGCATTTTTGGATTCCCATAGTATTGCTAAAGCTGAAATTTCTTGGTATCAAGAGACGGTGGGTAACAAACACTCTTTGTTTACTTTCTTCATCATCAGGCTTTATCCCATCTCACGCTCTCTGTTTTATCACCCAAGGAATATTTTGTAGATGGCTCAGCTTCCTGTTCAAAACCATAGTTCTGGATGTTTCACACCCTGCACATGGAGTTGGGTATGACTCACCTCCCACCCTCAAGTGATCTTTGCTTCTGTATTTGCCCATTGTGAAAGAAACATCCTGACAGCTGTGATGTATTTATGGTGTCATGCGACTGGTTTTACAGTCACTTTGTTACATCAATACTAATCTTTCTCCCTAAGCTGAAAAATTTATCACACTTGGAGCTACGGCGGAAAGCTCCACCTGAACATGTGTAGTTTGGAGTTTCCGGGGACGGGGGCACAGGGTGGAGGGATGTTACTGTGTAAGAAACTTTTCATAATGTCACTCTCGTTCCAAATGGTGTGAGTTATCTGAGTTGGTAGAGCAGAGCCCTTTCTCCAGGGTAGCGGGTGTCTCCAAAGACCCAGTTTACAGGCAGTGTGTCTTGAAAAGAGTAGCAGGTACATGTTCCTGAAAGGGAAAAAAATTATCTTGCAAGTGGCTTCTTAAGGAGTGCACTTGCTTCTAATCCACAAGCATAAATCTCTCACCCTAGTTACTCAATTAAATAAATCTGCAATTCTAATCAAAACTGTGATTAAACTTACGTAAAAATTAGGTGAAAACTTTTATAAAATTTAGAAGAAAAGATTCAGAGTAAGAACAAAATTTTTAAAGAGTCAGGACCGAAACTGCTAAATATGAGAGAGTTTGTTGATTTCCATAGAGAGGAAGATAACATTTTTAATTAAAAATTAATATATAGAATCTTGAACTAGGAACCAAATATCCATCTGCTGAGGATCAGATTCTCATGAATATGGAAAACTTGTGACACTTCTAAAACTGCACAGTCCAAGATAGAGTAGCCACTAGATGTGTGTGGCTATTTAAATTTAAATTAATTAAAATTACATAAATTTAAGAATTTAGTTCCATGGTTGCTCTAGCCATATGTCAAGTGCTCAGTTGCCTCGGGTGACTCGTGGGTATTCCATTGGACAGTGTAGGTCTAGAACATTCCATCATGACCGGAAGTTCTATTGGGCGATGTTTCTCTTGCTGAGTAGCTTTCCACCAGAAGCAGTTTTCCCCACCAAGGAACATTTGACAATATCTGGAGACATTTTTGGCATCACAGCTGGGGTGGCAGTGGTGCTGATGGCATCTAGGGACTCTGCTGAACTCCTCCAATGCCCAGGACAGCTCCTGCAGTGAAGAGTTTACTGGACCAAAATATCAATAGTGCTGAGTTTGAGAAACTCTACTCTCCAGGGCAGATGGACCCCTGTGGCCCCGAACTCATCATCTGAAGTTATAAAGCAATTCCCACCACCAAGATTTCAGGTAGCCTATGTTTTGGATAGAATCGTGGTGCAAAGTAGGATTGACTTGAGGTTAATTCAGTTAAATGAAAAGACTTGTCCCAAGTTCCATGTCCCTAGTTAGAGGCAAAAATGGAGATCCATAGAGCTCCCGGGAGAGTCTAGTGGATACTAATGCAGCCGAGGCTGGAAAAATAAGGGGTCCACGGTGTCGATTCCTCCCTTTCCTCAGCCTTCTCCCCTTCTCCCTGTCCCTCTCCCTGCAAACTGAGCGGAGCCAACCATCTGAATCATTATGTCTTAGAGTCGGGTGGATTTTCCTTCCCCTCCAGGCCAGCATCAGGAGCCGGGACACCAGTGTGAACAACCAGGGCTCATGCTGACAGTCATTCTTGACCGCAGGCGGATGCCAATATGACCTACCAAGAATCATTTGTCCCGAGCAGAGCTGGGTTTGGATTAGGACTCCGCCACTTAGCTGCGGTGCGGCCAAGAACGGGTTACGTAGCTTCTCTGGGCCTCATTGTCCTTATTGATTAAACAAAAATATGTAGTATTTCTAGTATTCAGTAACTATGCATCTTCTAGGGTTCTTTTAGAGATTTAATGAAAAAAATGCATGTAACATGATTAATACAGTCTCTGGCATATTAAGAATAAAGTAGCTTCCTTTTTTGTTGTTTTGTTCTTGTTTGTGTTACTGTGGTTGCTAGTCCCAAGGCAAGCTGGCTGTACTGATCTGGGTGTTTCTCCCGCCCAGGGGGGAAATCATGGCTCTGGTTTGCCAGTCTGCCTGGGCTGGAGCCAGGGCTCACCCCTTCCACCCTGGCTTAAATGTCACTTATCCTGTTCACCCTATTTGAATAAATTCCCTCAGACCCTGCCATTATTTTATCATCCTTGACTTATGACTCTTTCCTTCCTAGAATCTGGCAAATTTTATGAGTACCTGTTTGTGTTTTTACTGGTTATCCCTAGGCTTGGAGTTGGTATTAGGCATTCGGGATTTAAGAATTAATGACATATTATAATGAAAAACTAAACTCATGAGAATGAGGAAGGAAAAGGAGACAGGGATAAAGCAGCCCATGGATTTTGCACGCTAACATGAACTGAAAACTCACTCCACCTGTTACTCATTTCGTGACCCCTCGTAAATTATTTAACATGAGTCTCAGTTTGCCAAACCTGTGAAATGGGAAAAATATTCTAAGAATTCCATGACAAATATAATATCTTCTACTTCAGTTAGATATTCAATAAGTGGTAGTTTTTATAATGATTAAAGAACCAAGATGGGAGTAAAACTAAATGATGATGAATGAATTTGTCAGCTTTCCTTCCGTTCTGTCAATAACAGAGAACTTTAGCTTTCACACATGCCCTATTAGAATATTTATGTCTCCTAGAATAAGTTCAGTGTGTCCAGTGGATTGAGACTTTGGTAGGCTGAAGGTCAGACTATTTGATCAAACGAGTAAAAATTTTTATGTGAGTGTCAATGGGTCTGTGAAAGGGATTCCGAAAGTGTTAGGGCCAGTGAGTCTGTGTTGGCCTGTCTTCAAGGACCCATGCAGCAGCCCTTCCTCCTTCCTGACTTCCTCCCTGGTTATTTGTGATCAGCGACTAAGGACTGCTTCACCCTGCCTTTGCCCCCCAACACAACTTCCTATCAGAGGAAGAGAGGACCAGATCTCATCCCTTGTCTATGAGTCAGGTCAGGAGATGTGAGGTTTGTTGTGTGAGCCAACTGGCCATTCACCTAAACTGATGGGTTGGTCCATCCCTAACCTGAACCACCGCCAGCAGGGGCCCAGAGAAGAAAGTTTATTAAGTCTATATAAGAGCAGATACTGGATGGTTTTAGATCTCTAGTTTAGCCTGCTTGGAGATCATCTTGAGTTCTTTCTGACTGCAGGTTCTGACTCACCCCCACCCCCCAACTCTTTCTAGTATTAGCAGAAAAGAAAACGTGGCTGATGACCTGGTTACATAGGATACAGGAGGTCTACAGATTTCGAGTATTAGCTGTGAGAGCTTGTTGGTTTTCCTGTGAGGGATAACGAATATTGTAGAGTTGGAGAACGATGTGTAGAGAGCATATGTGTTTTAAGTTCCTGTGTTGTCCCTGCACATAACCCAAAGCCAACTCCAGCTAGCTAAGCAAATGAGGGAATTTCAGCAGCTCGTGTACTTGAAGTCCAGGAGTAGAATGGTCGTACTGTTAGGACTCTGTCCTGCTCTTGTGCTCACCTCCGAGTGGCTGCATCCTGGCCTCTTTGAGCCAGCTTTCTCTTTCTGGGGGCAAGCCAATCCATGTCCTTAAAGCTTTTGAAAACCCAGCAAAAGGACAGTCTCTATCTCTCCCAGGAGTTCCTACGGAATACTAGTAGTTGAGTGTCATTCTCTTTTGACACATTTCCATCCATCAGCCAATCAATGCGGCTGGCAGAGCAGAACACACTGATTGGTCAGACCTGGTGTATGGTCCCACCCTCTGCAGGTGGGAGATGCAGCCACCTCCTGTGAACCACAGGGGCGGAGAGTGGGGAACAGGGCATTTCTCCAAAGGCAGTACAGGCTGGTGTTAGACGAGGAAGAGGAGCGTGCCTGTTCGGCAGAGGCAAAAACAACCCTCTCCACGACCCTGATCCCCTTTGATTTAACGGTGCCGGTGACTCGGGGAGCATCTCATGCCTCGCGGTGTCTCCATTTCGCTTCCAGAGCTGCTTGCAGGCCCTGGGCCTGATTTCATTTACAGCATCAGCACACCTCTCTCTTCTTTCTTGCAGTCATGATACCCCAGTCTTTCCCCCAGAGGTTGCAGTAAATGGCCTTCTCCGAGCCACAATCAATGGCATTCCGTAAGGTGTGACAGAAGAGGCCATCTGGCACTTGTCCCACTGTCCTTTCTTGCTGTCCAGGAAGGAGGCACGCTGGAGGGGGAAGGTCGCAGCTCAGCGAAGCCCTGCTGTCTCTCAGACGCCTCTCCCCCAGACTCGGGGCTGTAGCACAGAAACGCCACAAGAGTCACACACCTGCCACAGTTCCCCCTTTCCCTTTGTGAAATTTCCCATCAGAACTGGTTTGTGGAATAATCATCATAATGCAAATGATTTTTGAATGCCATTATAAGTTTGAGTGTTCCGCACAATACTTTCCCAAATATTGGATAGATTTTCTTTCTTTCTTTCTTTTTTTTTTTTTAAGATGCCAGCGCAGAGATCACTGGCCCATTTCAATTTTTATTGAAACAAATAAACCCAATAAAAACACTTATGCTGAGAGCTGTAGCGCCACAATAAAAGAATCACACTGTATTGAATTTATTGATTTATTTATTTACTCCAACTGGAAAATCGAGTATTGTGTTAATGTATTTTATAAGAATCACAGTGCTCGATGAAATGGCTAATTTATTTTAGCGTATACATAAATAGCTAGCAATTTTCCATGAGACAGCCTAATGAAAATGATGCCAATGAAATTGTCTATACTATGAGGAGTGACAGAGACGAGTTATTATTGGGTGAGCGCTAAGACGCATTGAACTGGCCATCATATCTTTGAACTTTTGAACTGCTACTTGTTCTGTGTGATTTATTGATTTTGCTATCTCTCTGTTTAGCTCAACTTTAGTTTTTGCCCAGCAGTGCAGATAAGTGGCATAGGAGATTTAATTTCATGGGTATTTGGGGTTAAAACCTATCTTTAAGAAGAATGCTAAACATGTTTTAATAAAACATGAGTTGCAGGGGTTTTAAGTTTCTGGATGATAGAGATCTGATAAGGACCAAAGCAGTGTAGAGGCCAGCCCAAGGGTTCCAGTCTGGGGAAGCGCCCTTTTTCTGAGCTCTGGAAGTTTCACCGGGGCCACGTGCATTTTCCTGGCTCCATCAGCCCGACTGCATCCTTAATTGCGTGTATCATTTCTTCCCCTGCCTGTGCCCGGTCGCTCACATGCCGTGTTTTGCAGGGGTGGTTCTGGGGTTTGTGCAGGCAGCAGCGAGGTGCCTCTCCTCCCCTCCGTGTGCACCAAGGGCTGGCCGCTCTTTAAACACCCTCGTTTTGGCGGATCTCTTAGGGAAACTGCTTTCAAGAGCAGCCACGGCTCTCACCTCCGGGATACAGACATGGAAGCTCGCTCTGCGTTGGGGCCAGGCTGGCTTACAGCTGCTCCCCCGTCTCCAGATCCGCTCTCTGCCGTCCTCATCTGCGCTGCTGTCCTCCTCAGCCCGCCCTGCCCTTGGCGGGGGATGTTTCCCTCGATGCTTGGGGAGGGCGGTGGGAATCTCATACTGAGTGACGCTGGCCAGAGAGCAGCCTTACTTTTTATTGTTGTCTTTAGGTCTGCAGAACTTTTCTTAAACATGTAACATCTTAGGAACTCATTCTCGATTATTTTTTTTGTTTGATTAGCTAATTTCTAAAGGATGACTTGACCACAGGATTTTTTGCTTGCTTTTTTTCTTTGGGGAGGAGGGTTGGAGGAGGTGGGAAAGAGCTTTATCATGTAAAAGTAACCATCCTAGAAATTCCAGGTAATAAATTTTCAGGCGCATGAATGGTTAAGATTCTTCACTCAGTAACACAGTATGTGAATGTGGAATTTTTATGAAGGTAACAGTCTCTTTCTTTAAAAATCTGATTATATTTAGAAGGTACTTTTCAATGACCAAGTAATTTTAACCTTCAGGGAGAGATTGGGGTGGGGGAATGGGAGGAGGTGAGTAAAGGAGGCTTGGATCTTTGCAAGGGTTTGAAAATTCACATCCCCTTTAATGATTAAACTGGCAGTATCTTTATTTGGATGTTAAAAGCTTTTTCTTACATTGCAAACATTCTCAGCAAATTTACAGTCAGATATTTGGAAACAGCTAACACTTAAAAAAAAAAAAAAAAAAGAGGGAGGAGGAGGGCCTGTTTGAACTAGGAAACAAAATTAGTGGGAATGACTAAAACGACAGGACTGACCCCAACACCATTAGCAGGGGGAAAAAAAAATTCCATTTCATTGCAACTATGTTATTGTTTACTTTACCATACACATCCTAATATGGTTACCTCCCTGTCAGAGGCGGCCAAGCCCAGGGGTTGAGAGGCCCCCTCCGGGAGAAAGCTCCTAACTGCCTCTCAGACAATAAGAAACAAACGGTACAACTCCACAAAAGGCTTCCCTGAAAATAAGTGTCAAATAAATCCTACAGAACTCTCGCTTCTGCCACTGAGCTCTGTATACGCAAACCTGTTTTTATGCCATTGCTGCCAGGGCTGAGCTGCATTTGTTTGGAAATAAGCCATTGCATTTTCTTTTTTCCTTTTTTTTTTTTTTTTTCTTTTCTTTTCTTTTCTTTTTTTTTTTTTCTTCTCACTTCATCTGAGGGCTCTGGATTAATTCCTTGAGACATATCTTTGCATACATGTCTCATGAGTTATGTTTCCTGGAGCCTTTTACTAGGAACATTAAGGTAAGAATGTTGATTTAGCCCGGGACCTTTGTCACTCAAACTAATGCTCATCAGTGATATAGACATTGTAAAGAAATATTGCGGAGGTCTTTTGTGGTCCCCCTCCCAAACGGAGAGGTGCAGTTGCTTTTAATTGTCATGCATGGATTCGGGGGGGGGGGAAATGCCACCAGTTGTGGATGAGATGCAGCAGAGGTGTACTCACTGGTGTAAACACTGGTAAAGACACCCCGATCCTGTGGCAGCCACAGCAGTTTCACGAGAAGGCTTTTCCCGTTGTTTCTTCTAATTCTTCTCTACTTGTGGTGTTTCTTTCTTCTTCCTCTTTTTTTTTTTTTCCCCTTCAACTCTCCTGATCTTTCCCAAATCCTCATGGTCTTGAGGCTTGCCTGTTATTATCTGCAACTCCAGAACAAAGGTAGGTTGCTTAACTCTGTGCTTCGGGGGAGGGCCAAGTTATTTTGGGAGGGATGTCTTCCTAATGCATGAGTGGCTGACCTAAAAGGGGGGTGGGGGGGAGATCATGCCTGGAGCCGGAGGGACGAGAGAACACGCACTGTGGCAGTTTTTATGTAGTGGAGTTTATCTTTATGCAACTTAAAGAAGCAGCAACATCTTCGGTTAGAATGGACTGTGTAGCTCCTGAAATTCTACACTTGATGTCACTGATGTGTGTATATTGCATTACCAAACCGGGGTTCAGACATTTGGGGATACTTGAATCTATGACAGCAGATAAGGTTTTCTGATTGGCTTCTACATCCAGTTTATCAACATTAAATAAAGGAGCTAGGATTTTTTTTTTTTTTCTTTTTCTTTTCTTTGGAATTTTAATGTAAAGGTGTGAGTGTTTGGGTGACTGGCATATGTACTTTTTTTCGTTCGTTCTTTTTTTTTTTTTTTTTTTGGTCCAATTGCTTTAATTCCCTGGGCACCTTCACTTATTTCTCAATGATTGTGTTCTCTCATTTTGCGTAATCTGGTGCTCTGTTAGCGCCAAGGTGGAGGTTGGCTGTTTTTAACTAATTGTGCCTTGCTGGGTGGCAATACAATAGAAAGAGTACAGACCACAGGAAATTCATCTCCACCTGAAAAAGGGACTGGAATAGAGTGTGCAGATTCATAATGGAAAACAAGAGCAAATTAAGCCTTAGTGAGGGATATTAACAGGCTATTAATCATAATAAATATGTTTGGCAGTGTTGGGTTTGCATTCTATAGTTTTCAGTTTAAAATAAAAATCAAAGTCGGTGATTAGAAGAGGAAATAGTTCTTTGGCTTGTGGGAGGCTGGGCTATACTTGTTCATTAGTTCAAACCACATTAAAAGTGAGCAGTTTGTTCCAGAATCAAGTACATCGTTCCCGAGCAGATTTGAATACATCCCCGTCCAAATGCAATCTCGGGTTCATGCCACGATTGCTTGGCTTTTTCTGAGCATCTCCGCTTCAGCACGGAACTCGAGTGCTAAGAATTTTATTTTACATTATTACGTGGCTCGCACATTCCTGCTGGTTTCTTGGCTGTGGATCACCTCTGTGCACGCACTGTAGCCCCGTCAAGGTGAAGCTCTTTGAAAAATAAAAATCCAGCGCATTTAACTAAAATGAGCTTGAACAGCCTCAAAGTTTGTATCTTAGAAAGCTGCTAATTATGCTTGTCGTAAAACATATCTGAGTGGAAGGTTCTGAGTCCAAACAGAATCGAGGGCTGCTTTAGAAATATAACTGTAGTCTGTGCTTTTAAAGAGGTTTATTTTTACTTTGGGGCCATGGAGGGGGTGATTGGAATTAGTAGCCTTTAATTAGACGGGGAGATATTCAGATTTTACAGGGATTTGTGTTAGAACATGGAATGGCGGTGTTTCTTTCCTCATTATGAATCCTCCCTGCACATAATGAGGTTCATCATTAGTTGATGGAGTGAATTTGCCCTAGCTCTACCTTGAAAGGCACATAATTTACATACTACTTCAGAGCCTAAGCTTAAATGGATTCCTCGATGAATAAAATGAAAAGCTACTTTCTTTAAATTTTTGAACGCTGTTTAGATAATACGATTTTAATAAGACATTCAGTTTGCTTGTTAAGTATATCTGAAAGTGGCTTTTTTTTTTTTTTCTTTTTGGGAAAAACATATTTTGGCTTGCCTTGCTGTATATCACAGTGGATGGTTACCCTCACAGATAAATCAGGGAACATATGGGGTGCATTGTAAAGAAAATGGGGAGAATCTTAGGCAGAGAGCTGTTTTTAACACGTGAGCCTCCAGATTATCGATTTTTGTGTAGAAACTCTTCTGACATGAAATGATTATAACAAAAAGGTTGGAAAACAAGCTTGTAATTTGTGTATGGCTTTGCATATCTAAAATGTTGCGTGCGTGTTCATTCCAAGCAGTGCTGACAAAATAGCTAGCTGCACCTTCTGATTTATTTTAATGATGGAAGAACAGGAAGTTCCTTGGTGCAGCTGCATGCTTGCAACTGCTTCGATGTAGCTGTGATTCAATGAGGGGACACGGAGCTGGAGGCCGTCTAATGGGTTATCAGGTCATCAGCTTAGGAGCGCTCTGGTCTACCCCATAAATTCAGCAAGTTTTCTGGCTCTGTCACTCTTCCGCCTTTTAGTTGGAATGCGGAGAAAATCAGCTTTGACGTGGCGTGATTTGAACACGGATGTCTTTTCAATAAGTGGGGGGGGGGGTTTGGTAATAGCATGTTATTGAACACGTCCTTTGCTTGTTGGGGACAGGTCACCCCGACATTGTTATCACGGCTGCAAGTGGAAACAGGTTTCTGGTGGTTTGTCACATTCAGGAGCAGGGAAGGTGTCTTGAGTATAAGCGAAGCCTTGTTTTGATAGAATGCTTTATTACCTGAAAATGATCAGCATATATTAACATTAATAGAATAGTCCATGTCATTCTTTTTTAGGTAATTTACCTCTGCTACAGACCTGTCTGCCGGAAAAGAAAAAAAAAATCTTCCTCTCTTCTAAAACATATATTTGTTTAGAGAGTTTTCACTGAAGTGTACATGACAATTACAGCTGTTCATTAACAAAATTGGGTATTTGTTTTAAACTTTAACCAATCACTTTGATATGCTAATTATGGTGTAATTTAATTTGAGCCCTGTAATGATGATGCCGTTATTATGGACATAAATGATGCAGTTAAGCTGAGAGTAATCTCATTTGCATACTGTACATGCCAGTAAATTAAGCCCTTTCTTCGACTGCTTCAGCTTTAATTTTCCACTTCTTTTCACACAGCTCCTTTTCAGCCCCTCTCTTATAAGCCCACTTTGTAATAGTCCTGATGACTGTTTGATGTGAAGAGTTTCTGCACCACAATAATGCAGGACAGAAGATGTAACATTTAAAGGATTCATTATCTTGCTGAGTGTTCCTTTAAGAAGGAAGGATTAGAGAGGGTGAGGGGAGACAAAGTGTCCTTTCCATGGGATAAGGCAGCCGTGTCTCCCGCCACCACCCCCCCCCACCACCACCACCGTTAAACTCAGAGGTGGGACCTCTTACTTATAAATGTTCTCCCACCCCAACCCCGGTACCGTAGTTCACTGTCACAAATTGTGTTGCGTTCAACAGCAGTGAACTTCATGTGACGACTGATTGTAATTACCCCATGCTAGTTGGAGGGAGAGTTTAATTTAGCCCACATACTACAGTTCTTCAAATCTGGGCTTATATAGATGAGATTACAATGTTGAAACAATTCCGAAATAGACTGACTGCCATTTTCAAAAGGAACCTTTTTTCCCTCCCGTCTGCCTTGATGGTCAAAAAACTACGAGTTTCAGCTAGTTGTATGAGAAGCCTCACAACTGCACACGGATGTCCTCGGAGTGGAAGCCCCCTGGCCGCTGCCCTCCGTGAGCCCAGAGACCCGCTCGGTGGCTTTCCAGAGCCTGGGCGAACCAGTGACGGCTCCGGCGAGCCATCTGAACCAAAGAATGCTCAGGGCATAACTAAACTCTCCTAACTGGTGAGCGGGCTCTCCCGTGGCTTGTGCTGAGGCCGGTGGGAGTTGAGTGGGTGTAATGGAGAACTGAATTTAGCTCTGGCTTCTAAAGAGGGTCAGAGGCCTAAAAATAGTTCACACTGCTTCCCTCTCCTGCAGGCTACTTCCTCGACAAATGGGAGAGTATTAAAGAAGATAAATAGGCTGTGTCCATCCTCATGTCTTGGAACTGAAAGTCTTGCCCTTCCTCCCGAAGGGTTTTCCGGTCCTCTACCCCTCGACCCAAAGTTTTGCCAATTGATGTGCATCCCTTCCCCCAAGCCGTCCTGTGTCGGGAGCCTCCTTTGCTAGTATCCTGGCAGGCAGGCAGGTATGGCCATGGCCAAGGGCACATGTGGCTTCCTCAGCCTGGTAGCAGTGACAATAGGGAATTTCTGCCTCACTTCGGAAGTCTTGATGGAGGTGAACATCTCTTCTCCCAGTTGTTTTTGAATGAAGCAGATGCTGCCACACTGTTGATATGATGTCAGGCTGTTTGTTTCAAAACAATTTGAACTTAATGAAAAGTATAAACCTTGATGGGCTTTTTCCTCCCCTTTATGTAATTTCAAAATTACCGTAGGATGCCAAGATGTGCAAAATGCTTGTAAACATACTTGTGTGTGGCTATCATTCTGTATCCAATATTGTATTTTTCCAAAATGGGAAACCTTTTTGTTTTCAGTATAATTTAGGGAGATAGGGGAAAGGAGATACGATTTTGTGCCATACTGTAGGACTTCTGAATTTTTATTAAATAACAGAGACTAGACTTCCTTCGTTCAAACAAAGCTCCTAACTAAGCAGACATTCCCGCTGTGAAACTTCCTATTTTTAGGAAGGTGAGTAAACAAAGAATGAAGTACCGTAAGAACATAAGCTCCTTGAAGGCCAGGTATATTTATCTGAATTTCCAGTACTCGGAATCGTGCCTTGCATGTAGTAGGTGTTCAAGATGTCGTTCCTGATTGAAATCAGTCTGCTTACTCCTGTGGGCTTGTGAGCATCAAATGAGAAAATGAGGAAGAAAATGCTTTCTAAAATAAAGACTTTAAATATGCTTGATGGTGTTTAGATGGTAAACCCCATCAATCCATCCTTCCTCTGGCCCCTCCCCTGTGTGGGAGCCACTCACAAGGGTTTACAGTTAGGCAGAAGCAATCCGAGATGGGAAGCACTTCAGCCCAGATTATTGATGAATACCTGTAATGATAACGATAACAAGCAGCAGGTATTGAGCAACAGCGATGGGCCAGGCACGGTAGTAAGTGCTTGTCATAGGTGATGCTCCTGAATTCTCCCAGCAGCTTTTCCGGGTAGGTACTGTTAGTTTCATCTTTTTTTTTTTTTTTTTAATTGAAGTAGAGTTGATTTACAATATTATGTTAGTTTCAGGTGTACAGCAAAGTGATTCTGTTATACATATGTATGTATATATCTGTATTCTTTTTTTCGATTCTTTTCCCTTATAGTTTATTACAAGATATTGACTATAGTTCCCTGTGCTGTACAGTCAATCCTTATTGTTTATCTATTTTATATATGGTAGTGTGCATCCGTTAATCCCATACTCCCAGTTTATCACCACCCCACCCCCACTTGCGCTTTTAGAAACAAACCCTAAGTTTGTTTTCTATGTCTGAGAGTCTGTTTCTGTTTTGTAAATAAGTTCATTTGTACTGTTTTTTAGATTCCACATGTAAGTGATACCATGTAGTATTTGTCTTTGTCTGACTTACTTCACTTATATGACAATCTCTAGGTCCCTCCATGTCACTGCAAATGGCATGATTTCATTCCTTTTTATGGCTGAGTGATATTCCATTGTCTATATGTACCACATCTTCTTTATCCATTCATCTGTTGATGGACATTTAAGTTGCTTCCACGTCTTGGCGATTGTAAATAGTGCTGCAGTGAACGTCGGGGTGTATGTATCTTTTCGAATTAGAGCTTTCGTCTTTTCTGGATATATGCCCAGGAGTGGGATTGCTGGATCATATGGTAGGTAGACCTGGTTTTAGTTTTTTAAAGGAAACTCCGTATCGTTTTCCATACAGTGGCTGCACCAACTCACATTCCCACCGGCAGTGTAGGAGGGTTCCCTTTTCTCCACGCCTTCTCCAGCGTTTATTATTTGTAGCATTAGTCTCATCTTTTGGATGTGGCCGCTGTGATGAAGATGCAGCTCCAGGTCCCACAGCTGTAGGGCTGGAACCAGGACTTGTCCTCCTTCAGGAAAACGCCAGGGTGCTGACTCCTGGCCACTGCACTTCAATCCTGGTTTTCACTGTAGGTACACACACGCTCTCTATCGTAATATCTAGTGTTAGTATGTAGTGTGTGCAGAAGTATATACCATGTCACTCTATCTTAAGTGTGTTTTATACATGCATTTCTTGAACAGCTGCAGTTAACACTTCACATATTTCATTTGCAAAGAGGCCTGGCAAGGTAACTCTTATTTGTCCCTACTTACTGATGAGAAGGCTGACCTTCACTCAGATTAAATAACTGGCTTACACAAACTGGGCTCCGAACCCAAGCCCATCTGCCTGCACAGCCCTTGCTTACTTAATCACCACTGTATGCTCCCCACTAAGTTGTATTCCTTGAGATCATTTTGTGCTGCTAAGATAGTTAACTTATTTTTGAGTGCCTGTGGTATTTAAGGTCTTTCTTATTTATTTTATATTCTGGGGATTTAGACTTTAAATGTGTGCTCTAAATAACTGAGACATCTCCTAATTCCCCAGTTATAGTGTGATGTCAATTCCTGGCAGGAAGCCAACTTCCCGTCACACCTCCCCCCGCCACCCCCAAACATACAAACTAGAATGTTGTTCAATTCTTTTTTTTTTTTCCTTGGGGGAGGAAAATGCTATGCTGCTTCCTTCCCTGTGATTGAAGCCTTTTTTACTTTTATCTTGACAGGTGACAGAATGAATATCAGCTGTAGAATTTACACATATGTGGGTCTGTAGATGTTTGCGTGTATCCCCATGGACATGTGCAGATTCATAGCTTGTAGTCTTCCTTGTCTGTATTGCAGGCCACACGTAGAGAAAGCAGTGAGGCCATTTCAAGGGAACTCGCCACTTCCTTGTCCTAATCCTCCTCTCCCAGCGCTGTCCCTCTGCCCCACATCTCAGCAGTCCCATTTCAGGCGTCTAAAGTGATAACGGTATGGATGGTATCCTTTTCCCTTGTATTCAGAAACTCTTCCAGAATCTTGAAATGCCTTTAGGCCTGCACTGTCCAGTATGGGAGCCACCAGCCAGAAGTGGCTGCTGAGCCCTTGAAGTGCGGCTAGCCCAAATCGATGTGCGAAATGTATAAAATACACACTGAAGTTCAAAGGCTTAGTTTAAAAAAAAGAATGTAAACCATCTCATTACTAACTTTTATATTGATTGTATGTTGAAATTAAAATATTTTGGCTATATTAGGTTAAATGAAATATACTAACGTAACTCCCACTGTTTGTCTTTACTGTTTTAAACGTGACGCATAGATATTTTTAATTGCATGTATGGTTTGCATTTGTGGGTCTCATGTTTCTGTGAGACAGTACAGCTCAGTATGTACATCCTGCCTCTCTGTACATGAGGACTAGTAGACAGGTAGGAGGGGGCAAATATTTATCCCCCAAATGGATAGAGAGCTGCAGTGAGCCTGCTCCACAGGGGACCTGGCCTGCAGCAGAGGCTCAGGAAACATTTCGGGGTGCAACCCTGGATGGCAGTGTTTCTACATGGAAGGCACTAAAGAAATAATCCCTTCGGTTGTTTCAGCACCTTATGCTTCCTAATCGCATTGGGGATATTGCACTTACCCTACTGTTTCAAAAAACTTGGACTTGCAGAGTGTTTCTATACCCAGCTGTAGTGCCCTTGACACCAGTAGATCTTGGCTCATCGACTCTAGTGATTCCATTAGCATAGGTCATCAGAGAGAAGAGAATGGGGTTCCTTGAATGTTCCAGATGGCTCTCTATGCTGGGCTTTGATAACCTGCAGGAGCTGCTACAGGGGTCCCTGGTGCCCCAGGCTCCTATTGGGGCATTTCTCTTATTCTCTTATTGGATGCATTTGTCTCTTTGATACTCTCTGATACGTATTCTTTACCTAGCACAGGCGTATCCTGCCTTAAGTAAGCTTTAAGTGTAAGTATAGTTGTATTTTTAAGATAGAGACAACACGCTATGAATGTACATTATTCAACAAATGTTGATTAGGAACCAGTATCATTAGGCGTTGTGGGCTCCCTGCCTTCAGAAAGCTCATTCAGTGTGTAGACAAGTAAGCAATGTCGTAGATAACTTCAACTTAAGTGAAGTCAGTGATTGCTGGATTGGAGGTATGTTGTTTGCCTTATAAAAAGATTATTTGATTTTTTTTTTTAAGAGGATTTATAATCAGTAGCCCTTAAAGAGACATGCAGTCCCCCATTCTATATATTATACAGGTGATCTAGGGAAAACATGATTGTAATTGTAAATTTTCAGTAACCCCTGTGGAAAAGTGAGCTACACACTTAAAAGTTTTTTTTTTCCCCCCCGCTAAACAGCCATCCCAGTTCTTAAAAACCCAGGGAAGCTTGATCTGCAATCTTTTCTAAGATTTTTTTTCCCCCATCAGCATAGATGGAAGCCTTCACTGGAATGAACATATGGGAATTATAGCTGTCACCTCATCCATTAAAAGCAGGCATTCAAGTGGAATATTATCCCACTTTACTTTTCGGTCCTTAAGAAGTCAAGGGACAGGGTATTAGATGTGAGATGGCCTTAGGAAGACTGGGGCCTGGCAAAGATCAGTCCCCAACACGAAATGTGCCCACTTCCATGTTAAGTGCTGAAATTGTTCACCTATCCCTCTGCCCTTATCTGCCTTGAAGCTGCAACTTCATTAGTATCAGTTGGTTTTTAGGGTGTTTATATCTCTGGGCCACTGGCTCCCGGCGATGATTATTGCTTGAAATTTTCCATACACTGCTTCCGTTTTCAATCACCCTACCCCAGTTGGCCTAACATCGACTCTTTGAACTTCACAGGGGAATCATGTTAATGGTAAATTCTTCCCTTTGCATAACAGAGGAGGAAAATGCCTTCAGCTGTCTGTGCTAAACGGTTCTTTGTAGACCCCTTGGAGAGGAGAGCCTCCACCCCTACATCAGCCCCGCCTTCCAGCAAATCATCTTCTAAACGGAAGCAAACAGCTGTGCCTGGGGATGTCCTTGAGGCTGCAGAACTTCGCAGGCAGTGCAACTTGCAGCTCTAAGGTTTTGAAGGGCAGCCCTACCCCTCCTCAACCCCTACCCCTCTTAGGTTGTTGCTGTCCCTTCTTCTGCAAGGACGGGTTCTGGAAAAACAGCCTTGGGTCCTCCTGGGTTGTCCGTTTTGCCAGGTGGCCTCAGATGCAGAAAGTGAGGTGTGCTGATTGGATTAATTTACAGTTGGAATATGATGAATGGTTCGTCTCCTTTTACTGTGTTTTGGTTTGAGGTATTTGGCCCTAAGAGCATTTGGCAAATCTTCCTGTTGTCCAAAAAGATTTTTTGTGTTTTGATTTAATAGTTCAAGCCTTTTAAGTTAAAAAAAATTTTTTTTTGGTATCGATTCAGTTATACATACGAAAGGTATTTCGAGGACTTGTAATTAGAGGCAGACCCTTCTATCTCCATCTCTCCAAATTGATATGCAGGAAACAGCACTACCGAACATTCTGGAAGTAAGCTTGTACCACTAAAGGTCAGTAATGGTTGTATAAAAGCTAAGGCTAGTAGTGGCTCTAACATCCAAGACGAGAACTGCAATCCCAGAGAACGTACAGAACAGGAACCCCTGGGAAAAGAGCAAAAATTCTGTCATGTAATGATGTTTGATTTGGGGTAAAAGGAACACTGATGTACCAAAGCCTTAAATTCTCTTTCTGATCCTGTTTTTATGCATTCTAAACGTTTTTTTAGCTACCCTCCTTGTTGTGTTCCCAAAACGTACACGTCCTCATCCTCTCTTGTCCTTCATGGCATCTGCAGTAATCAGTTGGGGGGTACAGTCTATAAAATCTACCTCGTGCTCTAACGTTTATTTCAACCTTGGTAGGCTGTGGGCTTCCGCATCCTTGGATCCATCCCTCTCCTTCAGAGTGCTGTCAGGGGCTCTTTTTCTTATAACTTTGAAACCATTTTTCTTTTTGGAATTCTATTTTCTATATTCATTTTTTAAGATCTCTTGATGTGGACAAGATTCCTCCCTTAGAGAAAGCGTATTTATTTGTTTCAGCTTTTGTTTACTACCATGCAGATGACAGGGAGCATGAGGTCAGGGGTCCTGTAGAGCGATCGCCAGCAGATGGGTGGGATAGCTGTTACTACTTCTCCCCTCTGCCACTTCTCACAGCAGACATTGCTAATCAATCCCAGCGCTCTTTCTCAGCAAGCCTGACTGTGGCCTGTGAATCTTTCTTTTAAAGAGTGCCAGCCTCTGCTAATCGATATAGTGCTTGGCATGAAATCTCTCTGCCCAGTTTGGTCTGTTAGGTTTTACTGTATGTGAATTTGGTGGATTGTATGCTATTACTACATGGTGGCACATATTTTATCTTAATACTGTCAGATTGCTTTTATATTATCTCAGTTTGCTAAGCCACTTACACCTTCAGAGTTAGCTTTTCGGACACACGCTTTTTTTCAGGTGTAATCTAGGATACACTAGACAACTCCCAGAAATTCCTTTCAAGGTGATGATTCTGAAATAGGCCAAGTACCAATTCCCCTTTGAGCTATATAACTCTTTCTCAGGTACAGAATTTCTTGTGCATGCAATTGAAGGATCACCCAGGAAATGGACGTGGCCTTTGTGCAGGAGATAACATTGGAGTATGGACTTTCTGCCCTTTGGCAAATTGTCTCGTCCTCTCATTCTAAATTTCTGGGATTCTAGGTCCTGACACCCCGTGTTCTTTGGTGTCTCCATTAGAACCCAGTCCAGTTTAGAGTCCTCTCAAATTATTTATGCGCCAGAAAGGGAAAAAAATAGGCTTTCTCTATCTACACATCTTGTCTTGTTTACTTGTTTTTCCTAGAGTTAAAAAAAAAATTCATATTTTTAAAACTTTGCCTGGTAGATAATGCTTCCCATCTATTAATTGTTTTCTAACGCATAAGATGAAATTTGTAGTGTCCAGAACTTATTCCAAAATAACCACTAGGTCACTGAGTTGGTGTGGTCTCTCTCCTACCCCCACCCCTTTGGATATTTGTGATAAATTAATTCTCTCTTGAAAGATTAGAAGAGCTCTCCTAGTTTTCTTATAATGTAGCTGTAGGTGGGTTGGTTCTTCCTTAAGTATTTGTGTCATCAGAAGTCTTCTTTTTCAGTGCCTTGAACTTATAATGTAAAAAGGAGAATCAGTTCATTTTGTTTCCCTTGACTGTGAAGAAAGAAGTGTATTTGCAGGTGTTATGATGCCTAATCATTACTGTGCTTATGTTTAGTTGTTTTTAAAAAAATTTAAAGCCTACATCTTCACTTTTCCATGTCAGGATGAGTAAAATTGATTCATGGTTCTTTTACGTAAAGAAGCTATTTTAAACCAAATTGTCCCCATTGACAGAAAAGGGGGACTTTTGCTGTCAGTTGCAGAAATGTGGTTTTTCACCAAAGCAATCTATTACTGAACCAGAGTGGATTTGCAGACTTGCTTTTTAAAAGAAAAATATCCTTGTATGATTAAAGAGGAGAGCAAAAAACAAGTATCTGGATAGTCAGAATCTACTGGGATTTTTTTCCCTCACTCTGGCAAGCCTGCCATACTTGTAGGTGTATCTCAAATGGAACAGAATGTGTGAAAGCCATTTAAATGATTATTTGATAATTTAATAAAAGAAAATGCTTCAAGCCACCGCACCCCTCCTACAGTTGATAAGTGATGCCACCTACTGTGAAAATATTTTACAAAACACTTTCGTTTGGAATCAGTATCAAATAGTGATTTTAAAATAAAACATGTGTAGAGTTTTCTCTTGGCTCTTTCCAGTTTTGAGAGCAGACTGTCAGCTCGCCACCCTTGAGTTTATGTCCCATCTTTTTTCCTCCCCCAGATATGACTCTACCCACAGGTTTGGCTTGGCAGGTTTTATCTATTGGTTTTTAGCTAGGGATGGACTCAATATATTTGTATTTAATTTTTTTTTCTTGCGTGGTAGTTGCACTGAGCACTTAAAATACTATCTGTTCACTCTCATAGGTGAAGCAGATGCATTTTTACCCCCTCCTGTGTCTTTGTTTTGAGGGGGCAGGATGTTAAAGATTTCAGCCTTTCGTGTGTATCAGACGCACAGTGCTGACT